>NC_080409.1:11447500-16247500 GCF_030265065.1 Corythoichthys intestinalis
TTTGAGCCATATTAGGGGTAGGACATTTGTGTCAAAATCATTCAATCGCAATAAAAGTTGCTTTAATCAAAAAACTATTTTTAATCAAAGAAAAAAAATCATTTGCAAAAACTTTTTTTTTTTTTAAATATATTTTTTATTTGAAATATATATATTTTTTTATTGAAGTGTCACTTTTTTTGAAAAGCAAAAAGTTTTAAACTTATTTTTTTCAAAGCGGAAAAAGTTTTGAACACACTTTTTTTTTTTGAAGTGGAAAAAGTTTTGAAGGCACTTTTTTTCGATTGAATCATTTTGACACAAAGATTCTCCTTCAACGCTAGTTCCGGTGTGTTTGATTGGCAGGTAGCTAAGCCAATGACATAAAAGTATGAAGCAAGCATAATGGCCACCAGGGCTCCATCCAGCCATCGGAGTCTGTTGGAGTCTAAGCCGAATATAGGGCACCGGTACGGGCGTGTGACATCGGCATTTCACCGGAGTACCCGCAACGGTACGGTGCCCTGTCGTGGCACACTGGTCGGACCCCGATATCACCCCCCAGGCGCGGAGGCCGGCTGTCGAGTGGACGCCCCGCGAATGACACGGCACTCATTCAAAGCTGAAGCGATGGGGCCACTCGCTTACTGGGCAGGCTAGTGTCGGGCCACTCGCCGACCACTCCCGTACCGGCGCGTTGCGGACACTCCGGTTGGAACCAATTGCCAACCGTCACGTCAGGGCAGCGGGTGAAGTTCGCCGTGTTAAATCACATTAAGCAACAGGGCACCGTACTCCGGTCAAAAAAATAAAATTCAATCAAAGAAAAATAGTTTTCAAATATATATATATATTTTTTTGAGTTTCAAATTTATTTTTGCATTCAAACACATTTTTTTTGATTGAAGTGACGTTTTCTTCGATTGAAAGTATATATTTTGATTGAAGCAACTTTTTATTTGATCGAAGCAACTTTTTTTTTCATTGAATAATAAGGACACAAATCTACCTCCATAACCTAAAGGACTATTTATTTATTTTCATTTTATTTAAGATTTCAGTTATTTTTTTGCAATTTTTGAATGGTAATTTAAAATACTTATGGTCAATTTTGCTAATATGTTTTGAAAAATAAAAATCCTGTTTAATGGTAAAAGCTTTTTTTTTTTTCACCGAAAGTAACACATTTTAGAGCTGTCATTATTTGCAAAACCATAATACAGTGAAACCGTGATATTTTGGCTTCAGGTTATCATACCATCAGAATCACATACCGGCACATGCCTATTACACATGTATCAAAAGTTAAAAGTTAGCATTTAGCAGTGCAAACTAAGCTAACATACCACCCTCGCCCCAGTTAGCTTTTAAACGGAAATATTGAATAGGAGAAGTCATTCGTGCGCTAACAAAATTAGTGTCATGCTGCCTTCTAAACCAATGAATATTCACACACAAATGCCTCTGGAACATTCATTGACAAGAAATATAACAACACTCATAGGCATACATATCGTTAGCCAAACAGAATAGATTTCTGCGTAATGTTACTCTCCTACCACTGCTGCATTATCCTCCCTTACTGCTTTTCTCCTAAACCAATCAGAACTATTCCAAAACATTCTCCACAAACCACATTTGAGGACGTTGGTAGCGATCTCACCATTGGAGTGGTATACATGGCAATGTGTTATACTGTATTGTGTGTGGTTACTTATGGTAAGCAGTTGCATACAGCCACAGGTGATTAGTTACCACAAAAACGCTTACACTTGCAGGAACCAATGGACCTTAATGTTTATATTTGGTAGGTACATATTTATTGTTGTTATTATTACATTGTTATTGATTAAAGGGGGAAAAAAACGTATGAATTTCTAGTAGAGTGGTACCTGTTAAATGCATTTCAGAGATTGCAAGTTTGCGACTAAAGACCATTGGGCCCCTTTGGCAGCCATTGATCTGTCTTTTTCATTCTACCTGACAAATGCAATTGAGATGTTACACGAAAACAACAGTCATCCATTTGATTAACGCGAAATTCTTTAAAACCATGTTTGACACAGGGACATGCTAACAAATGAGTTTAAACTAAGAGACGAACATATTGTTGAGGGAAGGAAGAGGGTTAGTTCAAGCATAAAATTGTATGTTTACTCAACTGCATATTTGAACAGCTGAGTCTGGCCGTTTATTTTTTCTGCGTGTACTTTCCTATGTAGAGCATGGAAAGGATTTGCTCACTCGCAGTGCCATGACTACAGACGTGAAGCAGAAATAATACACGGCCACTCACACACACAGGCATTCAGGATCAATAAACGCCGTAGTTGTTCAATTTGTGTACTTTCTGATAAGATACGATAACTAGAACAATAGAACAGTAGATAACAAGAAAGAACAACAAGAACAACAGATTGTTAGAACAATAGATTGATAGATCAATCGACAGTTAGATCGACAGATAGATAGAATGGTAGATAGAGCGTTAGAACAAAAGATAGAGCGGCATGAGTGCTGCAGGTGTTGGAGAGTTACAGTGGGGCAAATAAGTATTTAGTCAACCACTAATTGTGCAAGTTATCCCACTTGAAAATATTAGAGAGGCCTGTAATTGTCAACATGGGTAAACCTCAACCATGAGAGACAGAATGTGGAAAAAAAAAAAAAAACAGAAAATCACATTGTTTGATTTTTAAAGAATTTATTTGCACATCATGGTGGAAAATATGTATTTGGTCAATACCAAAAGTTCATCTGAATACTTTGTTATGAATACTTTGTTGGCAATAACGGAGGCCAAACGTTTTTCTATAACTCTTCACAAGCTTTTCACACACTGTTGCTGGTATTTTGGCCCATTCCTCCATGCAGATCTCCTCTAGAGCAGTGATGTTTTGGGGCTGTCGTTGGGCAACACAGACTTTCAACTCCCTCCACAGATTTTCTATGGGGTTGAGATCTGGAGACTGGTTAGGCCACTCCAGAACCTTGAAATGCTTCTGACGAAGCCACTCCTTTGTTGCCCTGGCTGTGTGTTTGGGATCACTGTCATGCTGAAAGACCCAGCCACGTCTCATCTTCAATGCCCTTACATGGCCCCATTCATTCTTTCCTTTACACAGATCAGTCGTCCTGGGCCCTTTGCAGAAAGCCAGCCCCATGCTTCACATTGGGTATGGTGTTCTTCAGATGCAATTCAGTATTCTTTCTCCTCCAAACACGAGAACCTGTGTTTCTACCAAAAAGTTCTATTTTGGTGTCATCTGACCATAACCAGTGTTGTCAATAACGCGTTTGTAATCTGATTACTTTGTTCAGTAACGAGTAATCTAACGCGTTCATTTTTCGAAGCCAGTAATCTGATTAAAGTTTGTTTCCCTATTGTCTGTGAGTTACTATTTTGTTTTTTTCCTCATGATGTATGTAGAATAAAGAATACTGTAGTCATGTACGAAGAGAATCTGAATAGAAAATATTGCTCTTGAGTTTGGCAGTGACATCGGATGTCACGTTTTCTCATCGGGGGAAAAAAAAACGGGTCATGTGTATTACCATGCTATGAGCGCATTTGGCGGCCAACAAACAACTGGCTACCTCTCAGGATGCTAACAGTGGAAGACGTAGGACGTAGAACCACAAACGGCTGCATTTGCTTATTGGACATATAGCCATGACTTCACATTTCTCTCCAATAAAGATGACCAAAAATATCTCTGTGCGTCGCTTTGCGCTGGCTCAAAAGGCCAGTCGACCGCTAATAACTCTACATCTAATTCAAGGAACCACTTGGAAGCACAACAAGCCATCAGGTAACGAGACAGCCAGCACTTTTACAGTTTGTAACCAGCCTTTACGTACATTTTATAGTTATAGTTTGTAACCATAGGCGGAGTGGGACTTTGTGTGTGTGTGTGTGGGGGGGGGGCAAAAGAGCGAGTCAAACGTTTGGACACGCCTCATCATTTGTGCTTTTTATATATTTTCACTAATATTGTAAATTCTCACTGAAAATATCAAAACTATGAATGAACATGAGGAATTATGTACTTGAAAACAGGTTTTATATTCTACTTTCTTCAAAGTATCCACCTTTGAGGTGTCTCCAAACTTTTGGCCTATACTGCATGCATTATGAAATACTTTGTAGGATTCTTGTTCATTTCATATGTTTTTGTTGTTTGTTTTATTGCTTTACAACTTTCATAGACAGCATTTTAATGGCTAGGTCTTTATTTTAAAGGGGGAGTTCAGAATTTTTGACATTAGGCTTAATCTTCGAGTTAGCGGGGGTTTAATTAGTTGTTGGAGTTTTGGAAAAATTCCGTGCAGTTTGTCAGTTATTTGTTAGTTTCAGGGCTCCGGAGTGGCTGAGCGATCGCAAGTCAATGGTGGTTGAAATCAACTCCATCGACTTACTAAACCCCTGCTAACTCAAAGATAAAGCCTTATCTGAAAAATTCAATTCCATGCGATGAAATGTTCCTGTTGAGGCAGCAAAGGGAGAAAAATTGGGAAAAGTAACTGACAAATTACTTTTAAAGTAACTTAGTTACTTTGATGATAAAGGAATCAGTAAAGTAACTAGATTACTTTTTTGAGGAGTAATCAGTAATCAGTAATCAAATTACTTTTTCAAGTAATCTGTGACAACACTGACCATAAAATCCTCCCAGTCCTCTTCTGGATCATCCAAATGTTCTCTAGAGAACCGCAGACTGGCCTGGACGTGTACTTTCTTCAGCAGGGGGACACGTCTGGCAGTGCAGGATTTGAGTCCCTGGCGGCACATTGTGTTACTGATAGTAGTTTTTGTTACTGTGCCCCCAGCTCTCTGTAGGTCATTCACTAGGTCCCCCCGTGTGGCTCTGGGATTTTTGCTCACCGTTCTTGTTATCATTTTGACGCCACGGGGTGAGATCTTGCATGGACCCTCAGATCGAGGGAGATTATCAGTCGTCTTGTATGTCATCCATATTCTAATAATTGCTCCCACAGTGGATTTCTTTACACCAAGCGTTTTACCTATTGCAGATTCAGTCTTCCCAGCCTGGTGCAGTTCTACAATTTTGTGTCTGTTGTCCTTCGACAGCTCTTTGGTCTTGGCCATAGTGAAGTTTGGAGTGTGACTGACTGAGATTGTAGACTGGTGTCTTATATACCGATAATGAGTTAAAACAGGTGCCATTAATACAGGTAACGAGTGGAGCCTCGTTAGACCTCGTTAGAAGAAGTTAGACCTCTTTGACGGCCAGAAATCTTGCTTGTTTGTAGGTGACCAAATACTTATTTTACACTATAATTAATTTGGAAATACATTCTTTAAAAATCAAACAATGTGATTTTCAGTTTGTTTTTTTTCCCCCATTCTTTCTCTCATGGTTGAGTTTTACCCATGTTGACAATTACAGGCCTCTCTAATCTTTTCAAGTAGGAGAACTTGCACAATTGGTGGTTGCGTAAATACTTATTTGCCCCACTGTACATTCCATTGAGGGAAACATGAACTCCAACATGTACTGTGAAATACTGCAGCAGAGCATGATCCCCTACCTCCAGAAACTGGGTCGCAGGGCAGTGTTCCAGCATGACAATAAACCCAAACACACCTCCAAGATGACCACTGCTTTACTGAAGTGGCTGAGGGTAAAGGTGATGGACTGGCCAAGCATGTCTCCAGACTTCAACTGAATACAACATTTTGGGGGGACCCTCAAGCGGAAGGTGGAGGTGCGTGAAGTCTCAAATATCCGGCAGCCCCGCAACATCGTCATGGAGGAGTGGAAGAGCATTCCAGTGGCAACCTGTGAAGCTCTGGTGAACTCCATGCCCAGGAGAGTAAAGGCAGTTCTGGATAAGGTGGTGGCCACACAAAACATTGACAGTTGGCATTCACTAAGGGGTGTACTCACTTTTATTGCCAGGGGTTTAGATATTAGTGGGTATATTTTGAGTTATTTTGAGGGGAAAATAAATTAACTCTATTATATAAGGTGCACACAGACTACTTTTCATTGTGTCAAAGTGTCATTTTGTCAGTGTTGTCCCATGAAAAGATATTCTTAAATATCTGCAGAAATGCGAGGAGCGCACTCACTTTTGTGATACACTATAGAATGACTGATCGATAGATAGAATGATCGATAGAATGAAAGTTCGATAGAACAATAGAGTAATAGCTACAATGCTACAACAATAGATCGATAAATAGAACAATAGATGGAACGACGGCTCAATCGAATAATGGTTCGATAAAACAATAGATCAATAGACAGAATGACAGAACGATAGCTGGAACAACTGAATGATACAACTGTAGCTCGATAGATCGATAGAACAGTAGAACCATAGTTCAATAGATAGAATGACAGATAGTACAATTGCTACAACAATAGATTGATAGATCTATAGATAGATCAATAAAACAATAGAACGATAAATCGAAAGACAATGACAGGTAGAACGATAGCCTGGAATGACAGAATGATAGATAGAATGAAAAATTGATAGAATGGTAGATAGAGGAATACAACGAGAGTGACAGCTAGAACAGTAGACCGATAGATAGAGCAATAGAACGATAGATCAATAAACAGAAAGACAGCTAAAACTATAGATCCATAGAACAATAGAGCAATAGAACAATATACAGTGGGGCAAGTAAGTATTTAGTCAACCACCAATTGTGCAGGTTCTCCTACTTCAAAAGATTAGAGAGGCCTGTAATTGTCAACCTGGGTAAATTTCAACCATGAGAGACAGAATGTGGAAAAAAAAACAAAATCACATTGTTTGATTTTTAAAGAATTTATTTCCAAATTACATAGGAAAATAAGTATTTGGTCACCTACAAACAAGCAAGATTTCTGGCTGTCAAACAGGTCTAACTTCTTCAAACAAGGCACAACAGGCTCCACTCGTTACCTGTATTAATGGCACCTGTTTTTACTCATTATCGGTATAAAAGAAACCTGTCCACAATGTCAGTCAGTCACAATCCAAACTCCACTATGGTCGAGACCAAAGAGCTGTTGAAGGACACCAGAGACAAAATTGTAGACCTGGACCAGGCTGGGAAGACTGAATCTGCAATAGGTAAAACGCTTGGTGTAAAGAAATCAATTGTGGGAGCAATTATTACAAAATGGAAGACAAACAAGATCACGGATAATCTCCCTCGATCTGGGGCTCCATGCAAGATCTAACCCCGTGGCGTCAAAAGGATAACAAGAACGGTGAGCAAAAATCCTATAACCACACGGGGGGACCTAGTGAATGACCTACAGAGAGCTGGGGGAACAGAAACAAAGAATACTATCAGTAACACAATGCGCCGCCAGGGACTCAAATCCTGCACTGCCAGACGTGTCCCCCTGCTGAAGAAAGTACACGTCCAGGCCCGTCTGCGGTTGGCTGGAGAGCATTTGGATGATCCAGAAGAGGACTGGGAGAATGTGTTATGGTCAGATGAAACCAAAATAGAACTTTTTAGAAGAAACACAGGCTCTCGTGTTTGGAGGAGAAAGAATACTGAATTGCATCCGAAAAACACGATACCCACTGTGAAGCATGGGGGTGGAAACATGATTTGGGGCTGTTTTTCTGCAAAGGGACCAGGACGACTGATCTGTGTAAAGGAAAGAATGAATGGGGTCATGTATCGAGAGATTTTGAGTGAAAATCTCCTTCCGTCAGCAAGGGCATTGATGATTAGACTTGGCTGGGTCTTTCAGCATGACAATGATCCCAATCACACAGCCAGGGCAACAAAGGGGGGCTTTGTGAGAAGCATTTCAAGGTCCTGGAGTGGCCTAGCCAGTCTCCAGATCTCAACCCCATAGAAAATCTGTGGAGGGTGTTGAAATTCAGTGTTGCCCAACGACAGCCCCAAAACATCCCTGCTCTAGAGGAGATCTGCATAGAGGAATGGGCCAAAATATCAGCAACAGTGTGTGAAAAGCTTGTGAAGAGTTACAGAAAACATTTGGCCTCCGTTATTGCCAACAAAGTATTCAAAACAAAGTATTGAGATGAACTTTTGGTATTGACCAAATACTTATTTTCCACCATGATTTGCAAATAAATTCTTTAAAAATCAAACAATGTGATTTTGTTTTTTGTTTTTTCCCCACATTCTGTTTCTCATGGTTGAGGTTTACCCATGTTGACAATTACAAGTATATTTTCAAGTGGGAGAACTTGCACAATTAGTGGTTGACTAAATACTTTTTTGCCCCACTGTAGCTACAGTGCCTTGCAAAAGTTTTCGGCCCCCTTGAATCTTGCAACCTTTCGCCACATTTCAGGCTTCAAACATAAGATATGAAATTTAATTTTTTTGTCAAGAATCAACAACAAGTGGGACACAATCGTGAAGTGGAACAACATTTATTGGATAATGTAAACTTTTTTAACAAATAAAAAACTGAAAAGTGGGGCGTGCAATATTATTCGGCCCCTTTACTTTCAGTGCAGCAAACTCACTCCAGAAGTTCAGTGAGGATCTCTGAATGATCCAATGTTGTCCTAAATGACCGATGATGATAAATAGAATCCACCTGTGTGTAATCAAGTCTCTGTATAAATGCACCTGCTCTGTGATAGTCTCAGGGTTCTGTTTAAAGTGCAGAGAGCATTATGAAAACCAAGGAACACACCAGGCAGGTCCGAGATACTGTTGTGGAGAAGTTTAAAGCCGGATTTGGATACAAAAAGATTTCCCAAGCTTTAAACATCTCAAGGAGCACTGTGCAAGCCATCATATTGAAATGGAAGGAGCATCAGACCACTGCAAATCTACCAGGACCCGGCCGTCCTTCCAAACTTTCTTCTCAAACAAGGAGAAAACTGATCAGAGATGCAGCCAAGAGGCCCATGATCACTCTGGATGAACTGCAGAGATCTACAGCTGAGGTGGGAGAGTCTGTCCATAGGACAACAATCAGTCGTACACTGCACAAATCTGGCCTTTATGGAAGAGTGGCAAGAAGAAAGCCATTTCTCAAAGATATCCATAAAAAGTCTCGTTTAAAGTTTGCCACAAGCCACCTGGGAGACACACCAAACATGTGGAAGAAGGTGCTCTGGTCAGATGAAACCAAAATTGAACTTTTTGGCCACAATGCAAAACGATATGTTTGGCGTAAAAGCAACACAGCTCATCACCCTGAACACACCATCCCCACTGTCAAACATGGTGGTGGCAGCATCATGGTTTGGGCATGCTTTTCTTCAGCAGGGACAGGGAAGATGGTTAAAATTGACGGGAAGATGGATGCAGCCAAATACAGGAACATTCTGGAAGAAAACCTGTTGGTATCTACACAAGACCTGAGACTGGGACGGAGATTTATCTTCCAACAGGACAATGATCCAAAACATACAGCCAAATCTACAATGGAATGGTTCAAAAATAAACGTATCCAGGTGTTAGAATGGCCAAGTCAAAGTCCAGACCTGAATCCAATCGAGAATCTGTGGAAAGAGCTGAAGACTGCTGTTCACAAACACTCTCCATCCAACCTCACTGAGCTCGAGCTGTTTTGCAAGGAAAAATGGGCAAGAATGTCAGTCTCTCGATGTGCAAAACTGATAGAAACATACCCCAAGCAACTTGCAGCTGTAATTGGAGCAAAAGGTGGCGCTACAAAGTATTAACGCAAGGGGGCCGAATAATATTGCACGCCCCACTTTTCAGTTTTTTATTTGTTAAAAAAGTTTAAATTATCCAATAAATTTTGTTCCATTTCACGATTGTGTCCCACTTGTTGTTGATTCTTGACAAAAAATTAAAATTTTATATCTTTATGTTTGAAGCCTGAAATGTGGCGAAAGGTTGCAAGGTTCAAGGGGGCCGAATACTTTTGCAAGGCACTGTATAGCTAGAACGACAGCCTAGAATGACAGCTTGATAGCTAGAATGACAGCTTGATAGAACGATAGATAGTTCGATAGAACAATAGATAGTACATTACAGTGATAGCTAGAACGATAGATCGATATATATATAACAACAGATAGAAGAACAGATCAATAGAATGATAGTTCATTAGAAAAAATACATTGAATTACAGAGCGATAGCTAGAACGACAGATCAATAGACAGAATGGCAGAGAGAATGATAGCTGGAACGACTGAATGATACAACAATAGCTCAATAGAATGAGAGATATAGCTAGAAAAATAGATCAATAAAACAATAGAATCATAGGACAATCGAACGATAGATCAAAAGGCAGAATGACAGATGGAATGATAGCTAGAACACAGATCAGTTGATAGAACGAAAGCCTGGAATGACAGAATGATAGAATGAAAGCTTGATAGAATGGTGGAAAGAGCGATAGAACGATAGATAGAAGGAGAGTGATAGGTGGACAATAGACCGATAGATAGAAAAATAGAACGATAGACAAAATGGGAGCTAAAACGATAGATCAATAGAACGAATGATAGCTAGAATGACCGATAGAACGATCGCTAGAACGACAGATCGATACATAGAACAATAGATGGAACAACGGATGGAATGTATATTCAATAGAACAATAGATATAATTATAGAGCGATAGCTAGAACGATAGGTCAATGGACAGTATGACAGAGAACGATAGCTGAAACGACTGAATGATATGCTCGCTTGATAGATCGATAGAACAAAAGAACGACAGATCGATAGATGGAATGACAGATAGTACAATAGCTAGAACAATAGATCAATAGAACGATAGATCGAAAGACAAAATGACAGATACAATTATAGCTAGAACATAGATCAGTTGATAGAACGACAGCCTCGAATGACAGAATGATAGAACAATAGATTGGTGGCTAGAACAAGAGCTAGAACGAACGCTAGATAGTATACGATAATTTGTTTTTCTGGTATACACAAGTGAATAAACCACGAAATACAAAAATACACCAAGTATATAAAATAGTAAAATATATAAAGTACCACAATTGTTCACCATTTCATTATTTTTGCCACACCCCTAGTAACAACAAAATGTCAGAAATCACTCAAATCAGCATTTGCAAACTGCCTCAAAATGAGCAAATGTGAGGCTAAAAGGATAAAGTAGAGCATCAAAGTGAAACAGAGGCACGAACAAACCTCCATGGGCTCATGAGCTTTTCTACACGCTTGCTTCCAATGATGCAAACTCCACCTCCAGAAAAAAGTAGGATGCTGACCGCCGCGTGGATTCGCACAACATTTGGCCACGGTGTGACTCAGCAATCTCACCACTGTGGAGATCACATGCTTCAAAAGCGTATGAATTTCTTCCACATCCTCATGAAGTTTGTCTAATCCCATCCCTCCTGCAATTCCTTAAAACGAGGCAGCAGATGTTATTCCTCTCACAGGCTGCGTGAGGGAAATCTGCGCCGAGCTAATCCCATGTGCTCACGTCTGTATTTGCCAATTCACAAAACAAAAAGCTCCGCTATAGGGCTATTTTTAGCCTTCTGCTGTGAATTGAAATATGTTTATCACTAGTAGACGTCCAATCCACTTGAACTGGGAGGGCGGCAGCGAATTAACATTCGTTCATTTGGTGCCCTCCCTCCCACTTCAAACAGCCTATTCTAGATTTTTGGCGGACCTAACCTTTTGGGATAAAAAGTATCGCAATATATGAACATTTTGATATATTGTCACACCTCACAACGCAACTTCAGTATGCGTTACTCTCATGGCTTCTGTGGTTGTTGCAATTATCTTTAAGCACTGCTACTTTAGAGTCATTAAAAACCACAGACGCACAGTCTCTCGTTTTACTACGTGTCAAAAAAAACATCACAATGACCATGCATTAATGTTTGTAACATATCTCTGTATATTGCCATTGAAAGGCCAGACATTCTACATTTCAAAAACAGGGAACTATTACAAGAAGTTTACATTGTCTTTTAGTGCTGCCAGTAGTAGGCCCACACAATATATCGTTTGATTGTTGGTGGCGCATCAGTGTGATTAAGTTATGTGAAAACTGTCAAAGTTCTTAGTGTGTACTAGGCTGTGTGGAGCATGTGCTGTTTTGTTTTTTGGTTTAAAATAAATATGTTAATATTTTTGCAGCTGTTTTAATGTGAAATGCATCCATCTTCAACCGCTTATCCGAAGTTGTGTCACGGCTAGGGTTGAGCATCGAGTATCGAGCATCAATGGGACCCGGTTCTAACACTCCAGTTCTCCTGGAACCGTTCGAATTTTAAAATTTCGATTCCATGTTTCAATGCCCTGACCGCCGAGCGGAAAAAATGCTGCCGAAAACCACGAAGAAAAAGCCACAAGAAGCGCATTTGTGCATTGCAACTTGATTACAACCATGGACACGGTGTGGCGGCGTTCAAAATTTCCGCTTAACTTTACAAAAAAAAAAAAAAAAAAGACCAGTCAGTTCAGTGCAACATTTGCAACACAACTCTGTCATGCAGAGGTGGCTGCACAACCAATTATGCACGACAGCTTCATGGAATACAAGAACCAAATGCATACTGTATCTAGCTGAGTACTATGTAGTTGACACGCTGTGCCGTCAGAACCAGGTAAGTAAAACAATACATTATGTCTGTCATCTGCTTTTCCCGCGATCCAACCCCGGATTAAGCATTAAATGATGGATGGATGGATGGATGGATGGATGGATGGATGGATGGATGGATGGATGGATGGAAAATAGAAGAAGAATAAGTCGTATTATTACGTTGAGCTATGGTCGATATCATATATATAGAACTAGATGCATAATGACAAGAGTCGGCGGTGTTAGAACATGTAAAGAGAACCAGATGCGAAATAATAGACTCGCTGGCGTTAGTAAACAGCCGCCATCTTAAAGCAGTAGACGCCTCTGTTAAAATCAACAGTATTAAAAGGATTTTTGTTTTGGAATCTGTTGTGGTGCTTATTTAGAAAGAAGCAGCCATATGAAGCATTCTATAACTTTTTTTAATGAAGTCGTAGCAGTGAAAAGATAGCATCACATCACAAAGCATCCTAGCCAGACACTCTCATCTCTTCTTCTCCACATTATACCTATACACTCCTACAGAGCCACTCACTGGCCTAACTGGTATTGTCACACCATAAACATTGTATGTGTCTGTAAACACAACAGAATTGGTTTTACAAATAAGGAAACCTTATTATTTTTGCCCCATCTATACCAAATTATAATCAATAGAAGAATTTATACTCACGCTTCGTCGTAGCTCCCAGCCATGTACTGTATGGCAAAAGAATATAAGTAAACGTTTTCCCCCTGAGCTTTTGAAAAAACAAACATCTTTATGAAAGTGCACTCCTGTGGAAAGAAACGTCATCACATTGGAGTTTAAAGACTGATATTTACATACAACTTAAAAATAACCTGGTGAGAATAGCATATAATTGATAAATTTCATATTAATTGCATTAATAATAAATAAATAATAATAAATTTTACATTTATATAAATAATAATAATAAAAATACATTTTAAATATATATAATTAAAAATATATCGAGAAGTTAAGACATTAATATAAACTAATAAATTTTTAAACTATAGATTTTTTTGACCCTGCCCTTTTTATATTTCTGCTTCTTAAAAGAAGCAGAATCGAAAATCGTTCAGAACCGGAATCGAAACATGAAACCAGAATTGGAATCATTCAATTTCAAACGATGCCCAACCCTAGTTGCGGCAAGGAGCTCCAAACTTCCCTTTCCCTAGCCACATTGACAAGCTCTGACTGGGGGATCCCGAGGCGCTCCCAAGCCAGTGTCATAGGCATTTGCCGGTATGAGATTCTGACGGTATGATAACCTTAAGCATAAATATCAAGGTTTCATGGTATCACGGTATTGCAATTACAGCTCTAAAATGTGTTACTTTGAGATATCTGGGTTTAAAAAACAACAACTTTGAACAGAATTTTTATTTTTCAAAACATATTAGCAAATTGGAACATGGGTATAATGCTAGGTTGAAATAGATAACAAAAATAACAAATATGCTAAATCAAATTAAAATAAATGCAGTTCTTTAGGTGAGCGCAAACCCACAGTTTAACATTATTATCATCAGAACAAAAAAATAATTGAATTGTTTTCTATGAAAAGCACGTGTGTATGACTCATCATGTTTACATTATACACACACTCGCTCAACACAGACAGTTGCCAGAGGAAAAAAAAACATGTTTTACCACCGCTAGACACACTAAACACACTGGAGTTTACTCTTGTAGCTGGTAGGAAACGTTCATGATAGTGTTTACAAACCTTTAATTTTGTATAAGTGCGAAATCATATTGGAGGTAGGGCTGGGCGATATGGCCTTAAGTACGTATCACGATAAATTGAGCAGATTTACCTCGATAACGATAAATGGCAATAAATTCGCCCAAGCGGACTGTTATATAATTTGAAAATTTGAATCAATACATGGAATTCAAATTTCTCAGTTTCTCGTTAAGTTTATTTACCAGCTTTCAATTTAACAATTGCACATGCAGTCTAAACATTAAGTATAAAAAAAAAAAAAAATCTTGTAAACAATAAGAATTCTAGTGTGAAAATTTATAACAGCTTGTATGACTTGAAAAATGTACATTATAAATATCAATATGACGACTGTGCAAACATGTCATTCTAACACAAATGACTTGCAGCTTTAACAGTACACTTCAGACAACTTATTGGTAATGGCTGCTGTGACATAATTATTCAACACAAGTGTTTACGTCAAGGTTTCAGGTTTTTTTTTCCCAAAACATTTTTTAATACATGCACCCCCCCCACACACAGACACAACCAGATTAAAGCTGTATTTCTCTGATGCCAATGAAACATTTAAGGTTTTATGATGGCAGAATAAAGCACACACATACAGAAAAATAGCTGTGGCCATTAAACTGTCATATTATATATAGGCTTCACTGTTGGATTATACGTTATGCTGAGTGTTTTACCATCATGAAAGCTTTCAGAGAAATCACACAGAAATGCCAAATAACACGACATAATGATTGCTACATGAAGTCCGTGCCCAGTCCACTCATTAATTTCAGCCGTTTCAACAAGGTTAGAGCCGCTATCAGACTCTTTCATTTGTAGTCGCTGTTAGTCGCTAGCGTTAGCCTGTGGCTTGGCTACCAGAAGAAAGCACTGAAGGCATCCTCTCCTGAAATCGTGAGAACCAGGGAGGACAGCGGGTTAAAGCCCGTCTGGAACCCGCCAAGAGTTTACTTAATGTCGGGTGAATGTTTGGCGAAGCTAACTTAAGCCCGACTCCATCCCGTTTACTTGTAGCATTAGCAGCTAGCGTTAGCCTACCGAGCTTCTGTTTGGCTTCCTGAAAATCACGTGACTCCATACGTAAGCACACTGTCTGCTTTCTTAAAGGGGAATGAACATAGCTGAACAACACAGAGTCAAAGCGGGATGAAAAGACTATATTTTCTTGTTTTATTAAATTACCGAATTTGCCGACATGGTCAAAATTACGTCGGTCATCGTGAAGAATTTCGGTGACGGTAAATTTTCAGTTTACCGTCCTGCTCTAATTGGAGGTACTGCCTCCTCGGCAGCCACCCCACGCAAACATGTTTTACACATCAGTTGGCCCTCCTCCTCCAAGCCGCAGCCATCTGTAACTTTTCTGTAGCCAAAGTATTCCCATACCAGCGATTTCGTTTTCTTCGATGGGGGGAAAAAGTTCAGGAGTTTCCACCTCCTCCACAGTGAGCAACAACCAGTGGGGCAGGGTTGAGCCTTGCAGCTGCAAGTGTGGGATTTCTCCCTGCATTTATGGTACATTAAAAAATAGCGAATACCTTAGGGACAGTATGACGGAAAATTTCTGCGGTTTTGAAACCGTGACGTTTTCATATCACGGTATACCTTGAAACAGGTTATCAGAACTAATGCCTAGTGTCGAGTAGGGGTGCGATGGTTCAGTTAGCCCACGGTTTGGTTTAAACCTCGGTTTTGGGATCACGGTTTCGGTTTGGTTTGCGTTTTGCATTTAAAAAAAAAAAACAAAACCTACCTTTATTTTGCTTTTAAAAAATGAAATAAACACTTAAAATGTAAACATTTTCGACTGTTAAAATGCCTCTTAGTTCTTTGGATAGTGTAGTGACTGACTACTGTCTGAAATACACAAACAGTAGTAAAAAAGTTACTTGGCAAAGTAACTGGTATTACATTTAATTTTTTTTCCCCCCCAAAAAACCCAAAATACATAGTAACCTTTGCTATGTTTGGAGGTAATTTAATGTTGTGAATCAACCGTTAAAGTTGATAAAATTGCTCCCGTTTTTGCATTATTTCCCTTCTGTCTACTTTCGACATGTGAAAATTTTAAAATTGTTTCATCCTTTAAAGATAGACTCAAGACAAGATTTTGCCGATTTAGGAGTATTTTAGATAAAAAGTTACTTAGGTTCGCTAGGAAGGTTCACTACAACAGAGCCTTTCTGAGAAGTTTACTGCTCTAAAATGGCGGCTGTTTACTAACGCTACCGGGTCTCATTTCGCATGTAGTTCTGTATGCATGAGATATCTAGGCGTAGATTGTAGGCTGTCAGCTACAGTCAGGAAATATTGGAGCCACCTAGCCTAGCACCACGTTTGCTACAGCGTCACAACAAACACTCTTCCTTCTATGTGTCTCTGACTTTTCTCGCGTCATTCAACCAACGTATTAAGGCACATTGTCTTGTCTCCTTGCCAAACGGTGACAAAATCCCAATGGAGGAAAAAAAACGTAATGCACGAAAAACGTACAGATTTTGCACGTAACATAAGGTGTACGCATTTAAAAATCAGTGCTCACTTGTACAAAGTACGCCAAGACCGTACAACTTGACAGGTATGAATTATAGTGGACAGTCACAGTTAGGCAGTAGCACTCTGTAGCACGGGACGTCCAACTATCAGTGGTCAGGGGGAAACTATGTGCTTCAGCGAAATCATCTTCGATGGCTTTGCGTGCCATTTCATAAATGTCGGGGATAACTTTGCTGGAGATATATGTACGCGAGGGAACAATGAAACGCGGGTCAAGCATTGCAAATAAATTAACGAAGCCCGCCGTATGTTTTCACTGGTGTCATCTTTGGGGTTGTCCTGCTCTGAGAAAGTGAAATCTGTGGGTGATGTCGGCTGAGGTGCCGGAGTCATGTTATAAGTGTTGCCATTAGCATAGGGAACAAGCGTTGTGCAATGCTTGCAAATTGTTTTTTTTTTCAAGATTTTCTCTCCCTCTGCATTGCAGTCCACGGGGAAACCAAAATGTTGCCACACCGCAGATTTGAAAGAAGCTGGTGCTTCCTCAAAATTCGGTTTCTCCACTCCTCCGTTCGCCATAGCTTTTTGTTTTCTTTCTTGTTTCACTTTCACTTCACTCGTAAGCGAGAGAGGGCATTACTCGGCTTCTATTACACAGGTGCTTGACAGCGATTGGACATTTACTTGCGGGGCGGGAATTTCTCCACAGCTGTGCCTCACGTCACACAGGCACACCGAGCTCGACCAATTCATTCCATAAGTGTTTGGAATAAATTAACTGCAAAACCGAAAAGGCGCAGTTCATAAAGGCGTATTGAACCATACAGGGCGAACCGTACGGTTCGGCTTTGAACTGCAAACCGTTGCACTGCTAGTGTCGAGATATAATCCCTCCACCTGGTCCTAGGCCTGCCCCGAGGTCTCCCCCCTACTGGACGTGTCAGGAACACCTCCCTATGGAGGTGCCCTGGTGGCATCCACACCAGATGCCCTTACCACCTCAACTGACTCCTTTCTATGCGAAGGAGCAGCAACTCGAGTCTGAGCTTCTCACAAATAGCAGCGTTTCTCACCGTATCTCTCAGCGAGATGCCAGCTATCCACCTAAGAAAACCCATTTCGGCCGCTTGTATGAGTGAATTGTAAACTATAACTTTTATTTTACAGATGACATTGTTTACTTGATTTCCATTATTTTACTCATTATTTTACTATTTACTCACTTTGCATTTTTTGGGTTGCAAATTAGGAAGCTTTGTTTGAATCCAGAACTTTTGTTTTTGACACAAATCTGATTCTATACATTACAAGAGCTATCTAAACTACAAATAATCAACTCATCCTATTAAAAACATGTCTCAAACCAAGCGGCAAACATATAACACTAGACGAGCTCCCCCCCCCCACGCTGCCAAATAAGATTTACGATCCGTCTGAAAGAGATATTAGCTTGTTTTGCCGGAGAAATGAACCATAAATAAAATGGAAGTCCACGTGGACTGTTAAGTCGGTGCACCTAATCAAGTGCCACTCGCTCAGAGGGAATGAGCAGATTTCCTGCAGGGCCAACTTGCAATTAGCATGAAATTAGAGAGCTTCAAAGTGGTTGTTCCCTCTGCGAGAGCCTTGACAGTTACCTTTATTTAATTCTAGAAGGCAAAAAATATTTCATATTGCTCCTTGAAGGGGTAGGATTATGAGAAAATGATGAACATTGACAAATGTGTCTATTGAGATCACATACAAAATATTGTTAGCAATATAGCATAATTGCTTTGAGGCTAAAAAGTCTTTTTTTTTGTGATATCTGCCTAACCTAATGCTCCTTTCAGTTCTGCTTGTTTTTTCTTGTTTTTCAAAACCAGTGAAGTATGACTTAGGCACTTATGCTATTCATTTATTTATTAACAAGAACAGTGCAACAACTCACTGTAAAATATGTTAGCTATGTGGCTAACGTTATATTGTATGTTTTGACAAACATTGCAATTTTCTTTGAATATAATTGTCAGCGAGATATGTATGTAGCACAGTGTAGGGCAGGAGTGTCAAACTCATTTTGGTTCACGGGCCACATTTAGGGCACTTAGATCTCATGTGGGCCGGACTTTTTGGCCACATAAGTTAGCTTACTGGCTGCCATTGACGGTGCTCGACGGCCAATCCATTTTGATTGGCAGGGGCGAATGAACGAGCATTCACAGCCAGTCCTCCCAGTATAATTGAATTGGACGTGCTTCGTTGTCAATGGCAGCCAATGAGTACATTTTGCTTCACTTCCTTGTCATTTTAAGATACTTACAGGTCACTTCCTGTAAATTTTTGCATCAATCCCTGTTGGTTTTTCAGACATTTTTTTGGGGGGGTCACTGCCGGAGGTGGGCAGTAACGCGTTACATTTACTCCTTTACATTTACTTTGAAGGAAATGGTACCTTAAACCTTTCAAGATGGAGTCAGTACAAAGGGTTAAGACTAAGGTGAACGCGTGGTCCATGCCAGCGCGGGTCCGGCGGTTCAGCTGGCATGGATCTGGCTAGAAGGTCAGATTCCTTCAACCTGAGTAACTTTTTGAGAAAAATGTACTTCTAAGAGTAGTTTTACTAAGCCATACTTTTTACTTTAATTGAGTAGATTTGTGAAGAACACTACTCTTAATCCGCTACTTTGGGCTACGCTAGTCGTTACATTTTTCCTCTTTATTCTACATATTGACTTTATTTTTGTCAGAGATGCTGAGTGTCTCTCAGTTTCACCAATGGGACGTTGCAACAATAACCACATGACTCCATTATACCAACGATCAGAGGTAACAATGTTTTTTCTCTACTTGAAGGCACTCGTGCTCTTTGGACGGGTGATGTTTCATAGCGTTATCCTGTCTTTATTCGATGATTTTTGTGTCATCTTTTTGGACTAATATGGTCATGTAATAGTTTATAGTTAGGGTTGGGCATCATTTGAATTTGAACGGTTCTGGTTCCGATTCAACGTTTCGATTCCGGTTCCAAACGATTCTCGATTCCAATTCTTTTAATAGGGAGGTTATTAAAAAAAAGGCATAGTTCATACTAATTTCTTAACTTCTCGATTATTTTTAAAATTATATTAACTTTCAATTAACTATGAATTTCTCACAGGGCTATTTTTAACTTAAATATAAATATCAGTCTTTGAACTTGAAGAAGTTTTTTTCTACAGGAGTGCACTTTCACAAAGATGTTTATTTTCAAAAGCTCACGGAGAAAACGTTTACACATATTCTTTTGCCTAGGTTTCAGAGCGTCTTATGCCATAGGCATTTTTACATGTTATTGAGCTCCCACTAATGGGCTAAACTGGTGCAGAATATTAAACACAAAACACTTTTAAAATCCAGCCGAGATTAGCAGCGGGTACAGTATAAAATCAGAAACAGTTTTTGTTGAGGAAAATGATCATATCTGCCTTCTCAGGCGGTAGGCGGTAGGCGTCTAGACAGTTAGCTCTCCTGCAGTGGAGAACATACGTTCACTGGGTGTAGATAAAGCTTGAACGCATAAATATAAGAAAATGAGAAAAAGTCACAAATATTACGTAGGGGTAAGGTAGCTGTGAGCTGCTACGCATTTTATATACATGTACCTTAGCTGGGAGCTATGACGAAGCATTAGTAGAAATTCTTCTATTGATTCTAATTTGATGTAGACGAGGCAAAATAATAAAGATTTCCTTATTTGTAAAACCGATGCTAAAACAAAAGTGACTTTTAATACTGTTGATTTTATCGGAGGCAGCAACACACTACATAAAGTATGTAGCTGCTTATATATAGCTACATTAGCCCGATGTAATAGTACGACTTATTCTCCTACTATTCCGTCCATCCATCCATTATCTACCGCTTAATCCGGGTCCGGTCGCGGGGGAAGCAGAAGACAGATGTGATTTATTGTTTTACTTAACTGGTTAGAGGACCGGCACAGCGTGTCAAATACGTGGCAGTCAGCTATGCACTACTCGGCACTTGTTTCCATGAAGCCGAAGATGTTTAATCATATTGGTCATGCAGCCACCTTTGCATGATATAGCTGTATTGCAAATGTTCCACTGAGCTGAATGGTCATTTTGCTTTGTGAAGTTGAGCCTAACTTTTGAGCGCTGCCGTGTCCATGGTTGAAATCAATTTGCAATGCACAAACACACGCTTCATTAGGCTTCTTCTTCGTTGTGTTCGGCAGCCATTTTTTTCCGATCGGCGGTCAGGGCATCGAAACATGGAATCCAAATTTTAAAATTCGAATGGTTCTGGGAGAATCGGAGTGTCAGTCCCGGATCCCATCGATGCTCGATGCCCAAACCTAGTTATAGTACAGCATAATAATAACAGTTGACATAGATGAAGTTGTGCTGAAAAAAAATTACCATTATTATTATTTTTTTTTAAATCAGACATTGTATGCCAGGTGTGCCCAATCCCGGTCCTCGAGAGCCCCTATCCAGCTTGTTTTCCGTGTCTCCCTCCTTTAACACACCTTAATCAAATGATCAGCTAATCAGCAAGCTCTTCAGCAGCGTGATAACGATCCTGATTAGTTGTCCTTTAACACACCTGAATCAAATGATCAGCTAATCAGCAAGCTCTTCAGCAGCGTGATAACGATCCTGATTAGTTGGAGTAGAGGAGGGAGACATGGAAAACAAGCTGGATAGGGGCTCTCGAGGACCGGGATTGGGCACCACTGTTGTAAGCAGTTACTTGCAATGTTACTCATTACTTGAGTATTCTTTTCAATGAATACGATTTTACTTGTACTTGAGTACATTTTTGGATGACTCGTTTTACTTTTACTTGAGAAATATTATTTAGAAATAACCTTACTTTTAATTAAGTAAAATTTTGACTACCCTACCCACCTCTGCTCACTGCCTTGTTAACTCATTGGCTGCCATTGACGGTAACTGCGAACACGAAAGTACAGCATTTTAGTAAAGTATTTTACTCAGATATCTTGAAATAAGAAAAATGGCTAGCTAAAATATGCGTGAAAGACTTATTTAAGTAATAAATAAGTATATTTAATCTAAAAAAAGCTTGTTTGTCAGAAATGTTCCCAATTCAATTATTGTTAAAAACATTTTTGAAAGCAATGTTTTCTTGATTTTGGGGGGAAATTACCAACTTTAAGATGTATGGGCTTAATAAGAAGAATTGGTAATATTGATTTAAAGTCAGTGGAATAATCTGACACATTAATCTGTTAATTAGAAAAATACTCTGATTAAGGCGCAACAAATTTGCAGTGTAGTGCACTTGTTTTACAGCACCAATGTCCAAAAAAAGCATGTTATTTTGTATGTACAATATGAATGAGCTACAATGTGCCTGTCATTCAGAAGAACCGTGCGGGCCACATTGGGCCCACTGGTACATTTGACACCCCTGCTGTAGATTAGTGAGGCGGAGTTGAACGACAACAAGCAGACGATACTACATCATCCAATAGCCTTCATGTGAAGGCTGAACAAGCCCCAGCATGACGATGAGCAACGACTACTCGTTCCAGCCATGCACGGCAAACCAAACACCTGCTTCTAGTCTGGCCGGCCGCACATGCTCAGTAAGGCCCCGGGGGAGTTCAGTGTGTCTGCTCCGCCGCTGTGCGGACAACCCTCATTAGAACCCATCTGGCATCTCGGTACAGCGTGCAATGAAATTGCAACCGCACCGTCTCGTTTTATACCAATCATTGCTATGTTTGCTTTAGATTAGTAGACAATTTAAAGCCTGCCTGCAGAAGCTCATCTTAAACAGAACCGAGCGAAAACACGGGCTGCATTATTGTTAACGCCAAAAAGTGCAAACACGGCTCATTTCGGCAGACCTTTGAGACGTCTCTTCCAGTGAGAGTTAAAATTCAGTTCATTTATATGCAACACACCACAGCTGTACTCCAAATCAAAATGATTCAGCGGGTTTTTTTTTTTTAATCGCTTGAGGCAACCTAAATGTCAAGTTTAAATAACACATTGTCATATTTATTTAGCTTATTATTATCCAGCTGTCTGGGATAAGTAAGTTGTTTCTCTTTATTTATTTACCTCTTTGGTTCAGCGGCTTAGATATGGATTATAGGAATCTGAGTGTCCTTATGGTCTGAACAATTTTAATGTATCACATAGAAGTTTCATATACTCACATTGTCATTGTTCATCAGGTTCAGTGCTGTTTTTGGCAGCCCTTTTACTTTTTATCTTAGTCTCAGTCTTTTGGACGATAATACTAATTAGTCTTAGTCATATTTTAGTTATCTCAAAATGTGTTTGTCTTCATCTAGCTTTTGTTGACGAAAACTCAAGCCTAATTTCGTCTAGTTTTAGTCGACGTTTACTAAAGATGTTTTCGTCTGTAAAAAGTACTCCAATAAATAAATAAATAAATAAATAAATAAGGGTTTTCAACTATTTTGAATGAACATTGACAGATGAGCGCATATTGCAGCGTCCACAAGGACATTGCTAACTCGGTGTTAATACACACCCAGCAGGGAAACAGTACATTATTTTGCATTAATTATACCCACATGGAAGCCACGAACTGTAGGTATAAAAGCTGTCTGAGAGTTTAAGAGGATGCTCGCCTTTAGCATTAGGCTAACGCGTTAGCATTGGCCTAATGCTAACGCGAACACTATGCTAACGCTACGAGTGCGTGATGATTCCTCAGCACAGACCTTCAAAGACTAAAGAAACATGTCATATTCTCTCTGGCCAAAATACGAAAACGAATCTTACCATGTGTGTGTGTGTGTACAAGCCTGGAGACTGGCGAGTTGGTGGGGTAGCAGCACGTCACGAGTGACACAACCAGATACTGATATGATTAAGGCTAACTACACATGTACATGTGAAGGAAACTATTACGCATTTTTGTCTCGTTCTCGTCTCATCAGACAAAAACTGGCATTCATCTCGTTATGTTTTATTCTCCAAAAGCACGTTTTTAGTTTGTTATCGTCTCGTCATGAAAAAATTGTTCATTGGCGAAATATTTTCGTTTTAGTCACCATTGACGAAAACAACACTGATTAAAGTTTTATTTATCAGGCAAAATCAGTGAACAGGAAGGGGTTACTGGAGACAGAAATGAAGGGAGCAGACAGAAGAGGAGAAAAACAAACAACAACGAAAAATACATTAATAAACGCCTACTCTACCTATTACCATAGTAGTGCTAACGTTATCGAATTATATTTATCCATTGGCAACATGTGGGGGGCTTGATATCCGAGGTGAAAGTGGAGGGACGTGATTATGCGTGGTGGAGCATACACCATTCCGGCATGAGGTGGGGACCCAGTATTGTGTAAACCACCTGTACGTGTGGATCTGTTGACATCCTATTCAATGGCACCGACAATCTCATCTAACAGAATGTGTCTAATTGCACAGTCAGTCATGTGTGAGCCAACTCACAGCGATGCGCGCTTTCGGTTTTCCGACTTCTAGTCTCACTTTTATTTTACCGTATCAATCCATGGAAGAAACATTTATTCATCATGATGAAACGAGCAAATTATACAGCAGCCTTTAAAAGAAAAGCCACATCTGTTTTGTTTTGTCCTGGATTCAGGTAAGTTGTCAAATCATATTATTACCGTACATATTGTCAGTTTACGGAAATGTTTTGAACAACCAATGTGCTATGCTTGTGCTGTGTTTCACCAGTCAGTAAAATGACATTTCTGTATCTGTAGACGAGCTCTGTTTTCTTGTATTCTTCTATTTATTGGTGCTAAAATTAGGGTGCGCGTTATACACAGGTACAATAATTTCCCCTAGATTTTATAAGAAATTTGGGGTGTGCGTCATACACGGGTGCGCCTTATATTCGGGAAATTACGTTAATCTAATCTAATCTAATCTAATATAATATAATATAATATAATATAATATAATATAATATAATATAATATAATATAATATAATATAATATAATATAATATAATATAATATAATTAGGGCTGTCAAACGATTAAAAATTTTAATCGAGTTAATTACAGCTTAAAAATTAATTAATCGTAATTAATCGCAATTCAAACCATCTATAAAATATGCCATATTTTTCTGTGAATTATATATATATTCTGTAAAATAAATTGTTGGAATGGAAAGATAAGACACAAGATGGATATATACATTCAATATACGGTACATAAGGACTGTAGTGGGCATTTCACTCTACTGTCATTTAAATCTGTCTATGCTGTCCTCACGCCGAAGCGTCTACTTTTTCCAAAGCTAGACCGCTAGTGAACGACGCCTTAATAATCAGACTTCTTCCTTTTTCATCTGATTTATTAATAAAATGGCCTCAAACCATTGTCCTCTTTACACCGTCGTAAAGCTACAAAAAAAAAAGTACACAAGCATTGCATTAGCAACAACGTTAGCTTAGCACGCTATACAGGTTAACTAAACATAAACAAAAAGCGTCTCATACAAAAAATATATCGTTTCACTTAGTAACACAATATGTACATTCTTTACAACAACCATACTTACGGACAAATCTTGTCCAAGGATCATATAAGCACAACAGAGACGTCGTGCAGCCATATAGAACTGGGAAGAAAAAAATAAACCATGTCGCAAAGCGACCACAAGAGTTCGCTGTTAGACAGCATAAAAAGCCTTGCTGTAAACCTTACCAAAAGGCAGAATACTGTCTGAATGGGACATGTGCGTTAATTGCGTCAAATATTTTGACGTGATTAATTTAAAAAATTAATTACCGCGCGTTAACGCGTTAATTTTGACAGCCCTAAATATAATATAATATAATATAATATAATATAATATAATATAATATAATATAATATAATATAATATAATATAATATAATATAATATAATATAAATCTTCAACGACATAATTTAACTTAGCTTCATGAGAATCACCCTTATGGATCTTCGCATTCCACCTCCACTTTTTCCATCTCGTTCATCTTTATGAGCAACTGGAACTGTTCACCTTCTCGAGGTGCTGAAGGATAAAAATCATTCGGCATATAAATAAAAAGAAACCCGACCGGGCAGAAGCCGACAACCATGTATTGTACAGCCTCGCTGACTGCTTTACAGCTGTCCAGCTATCCGTCTCACTGCTACAAGGCCTTTTACTTCAATCTCTGCTTTGACTCTTTAAATATTAATGTAAAGTATTCCTGAGAATCATTCAATTTAGAGTCTTGTGTTACATCTTTGCTCTGATTAAATATTAAAGACAATAACATATAGGGTTTTTGAACCAAACCTGATTTTTTTTTTTTTTTTTTTTTTTTACGAAATGCGGTTGTGAGGGATTAAACTCATGAGATGCTAATCAATGTTTTGATTGATGCTCATGTATCTTGCTATCTAAAAGGCCAATAGTCCACAGCCTAAACCCCTCTCATTCATATCCAGGTAGTTTGTTTGCAACCTATTTTAATCTTTTCTAGACATTCTTCTCCATGTTACAACATCAACTTTGAAGCTAGTCAAAGCTCTTGTTTTAATTGAATGACTCATGACCTGTTCTCTTCTAGCCTTGCAAGCAAGATGGTACTTCATTATTCATTGAGTCATCATTAGGAGTGGGAACCTCTGGGTAGCTCATACAATACGATTTGCGATACACAGCTCACGATAAATGGTTAACATTGGTAGGGACAATATAACCTGCATGTACACTTTTTGCTGGAGACGGGACATTAATAAGACCAAACAGATTGGGTGAACGATGGTCAGGGCTATATTTCACACAATTATGAACCTAATTAATTGATAGGCTAAATCAGGGGTGCTCATTATGTCGATCGCAACGCTAGTGAGGTTGGCTCGGAGCACCCCCCCTACCCAAAAAAATGTTTTTAATATACATATTTAATTATGATTATGTTGTGTGTATGTTGTATTGTTTGAGCACCTCTGTGAAACTAAGACTAGGACCTCTCTCTCTAAGCAGCTTCTTGCTCATGTTTTTCTGGTTCTATAGTTTCCAGCAGAGTTCAATCCAATTCTCACAGTTTAATTGACGTTAACAGTAGAAAACAACTAAGGGAGGACTCTTCTCTCTAAGCAGCGTCCTACTCAAGTTTTGCAGGTTAGCCAGTTCACACAGTTTAATGTTATGCTAACTCTGATGCACGTCAGACTTTTTTGTAGCAAAGTTAGTTGTGCGTTTCCCACCTCCACATAATTGACGTCTTTTCACATTACCGTATTTTTTGGACTATAAGTTGCAGGGTTTTTTTTCCCCCATAGTTTGGCTGGGGGTGCGACTTATACTCTTGAGCGACTTATGTGTGAAATTATTAACACATTATTATATCATTTCACATGTTATTTTGGTGTTTTGGAGTGACACTGATGGTTTGGTAAACTTGTTAGCATGTTCTTTATGCTATAGTTATCTGATTATCTTAATAGCTATGTTACGTTAACATACCGGCCACGTCTGCATTTCGTTCATGCATCATGTAACATTATCATACTGTACTCTTATTCAGCATGTTGTTCCCTATTGTATTTTTATTTTAAATTGCCTTTCAAGATGACATATCAGTTCTATGTGTTGGATTTTATCAAGTAAATTTCCCCAAAAAATGTGACTTATACTCCGGTGCGACTTACAGTACTACGCTAACTGCACGGTTTCTTTGCTTTTAACCAAGAATCAAGACTGTTTTACGTCCATATCTATGAAGGATTCGGGGATTTAAGCATTTATTCACAAGAATTTTCGCTAGAAAAGCTCTGTTTACGTCAGGCAGCCACTAGCCTCATTCGCTACAGTATATAGTGTATGATGATAATAAAGGGCTATTCTATTCTATAATAAGTTGTGATTGTATATCGAATTTATTACTAATCTATTTACATATTATTTATAATTGATTCTGCATGTTTTTCTCAATTATTAAGTTTCTGATGTTAAATTGAGTAATTTATTAGCTGTTGAAAACTATCATTACATTAAAAAAAATTGAGTTGCTATTTTGGTCAAAAACTTATACTGTATATGTTAAATATTGCCATTGATCCTGAAAATGTAGGTGATTATCTCTGCATTTGGTAATTTTTGTGCATCTAGTGTAAAATCTGAGACTTTTACAGCCATTTTAAGTTGTGTTATACTTATATAAAAAATCATCAGGATTTTATAAGGGAACGACTTGAATTTTTTCATGCCGCTGCTCATGGAGACTCATATATGGCTAAGGTAGGTGCCTGTTATGGTTTTAGGTCGGTAGCAGCTTTGGTTTTGAAAATACCCGTATTGGCCTGAATATAAGACGGTGTTTTTTGCATTGAAATAAGACTGAAAAAGTGGGGGTCGTCTTATATTCGCGGTCTAGAAATTATACCCATTCACGACGCTAGATGGCGCCAGATATCATTGAGGCGATGTTCTGTCATGACAGATCTCACTCTCAAGTTTAACCAGTTTGCATTATTTTATTGCAATGTTTATCCTTATTCAGATTTGTTCCAAGACTACAGTTACAGTAAGACTTCACTTTGATGGTTAATGCAGTTATTGCAATTTTGTTGTTTTATCACAATAGATTGGTTCATTTAGATTTCAAAAACCAGAAGCCATTCATTTACAAACGTGATTGCACTTTAGTTTACATATTTAAATGTTCAGATATTAAGATTTAAATGAGGCAAAATAACATGCTTTTTCTCACAAATACATTGTTATTATCATTTGTTTCTTATGTACTGAAATTATTTTCTGTATAAATATTAATTTGGTGTTCAAAAAGTCTTTTTTCAAACTTGAGTCTTGAAAAAGAGGGGGTCATCTTATAATCAGAGCCGTCTTATATTCGGGCCAATACGGTATTTGAAGTTTTTGAAAATTGGCCCTCTACAAATCGGCCCCGTTTCCTGTGTCATGTCAATTGGTAATGAAGTCTATGTTTTCTGTTTACCACTTGTATAGTATAACATAGTATTATTTCCTGACCCATGTATCGATAATCGTTATATCAAGACCATCGTTAGCCTAGTATCACAAATCATATCGTATCGTGAAGTATCCAGAGGTTACCACCTCTAGTGTATAAAAATAGAAATGTGATGTGACTGTTGACATGAAATCCAACGCAATTAGCTTTGATTCAACAGGTCAGACTACTCAACAAATGATGTCTTTGTGGGTTCAGAGTTGATGTACATGACTACAAACAAAAGAGACTATAGAGTCTAATGGCTGAATCATAACAGGCTCTTTATCAATCAAGGGGACAAGGCAGATAAGGAGTCAATGTAAAGCACACAATCAAGTGCAATGTAGAACTAGCAGGTTTTAGACTGGGAAATAATCGCTGTGTTTATCCGTGTTTTGGGTGTAACACGTTGACACAGACCTCTTTACCCTCGTCATATGGCCACTAAAACCCAGCGTAATACGATGGAATCGCGTTCCAAAAGTCTAAACTGCATTAGAAGTCTTGATTGTGTACGATGAATGTGGGCGAGCCCCCTCGATCGCCTCCTGCAGCAACAGCAGCAGCGCTTACAACTGTCTACACAGCCGTCAGCCACCATCCTACCTCAACTTGATGAAAAACCCTCGCGACATCACCCCTCCGATGCACGTTAATTTGAGTCAGATAAGGTGGTCCAAATGAGCCTCACTTACCACAAAACGCTCGCTCGTGGTGGGCTTCCGTGATGGAATAAAAGGGAGAAAACGTCGTTGTGTTTTTGTCTCAGACAGCCAAGAAACACAAGAAACTCCCACCTTCCCGGGGACCGTCTAAAAGTTCAACACCTGCCTGCGCGGAGCTTTAAGGGAGTGTCAACAAGCAAATAATCCATTTTAAAATGGTCGTGTGTTGAAGAATTGCAAAACGTCGACAACACTCTATGTGCATGTACTAGTATATTTTGTTAGTGGCAGCTTTTTATGTAATGCACTTTTTTTGAGGAGAAAAAGTGAACTTGTCCTACAATTTTTGTCGAAATCACATCATTTATGCATCAATAAATCCAGGACGCTAAGGGGTGAATAAAATCTAATTAGTTTTTGCTAAAAATGTACGGTTCAGCCAAAATTTCTGAAAAATATACCCATTCATTTCTATTGGCCCAAATTTCTCATTGATTTCCAATGGCTCTATTCACCATTCATTTCAATAGCACAAAAACTTCTATTCACGTGACCCGATATCAACAGGAAGTGTCCCTCAAATCAACAGGAAGTGACCAATATGAACAGGGTGTGATTCAAAAATGCCCCCAAATCAACAGGAAGTGATCCAATCTGAACAGGAAGTGACCTGTATATGCCCCAAAATCAACAGGAAGTGACCCATAAAAGCTGCAAATCAACAGGAAGTGACCCAATATGAACAGGGAGTGATCAAAAAACGCCCCTAAATCAATAAAGTGAAGTGATCCTCAGATCAGCAGGAAGTGACCCGATATGAACAGGATGTGATCCAAAAATGCCCCCGAATAGACAGGAAGTGATCCAATATGAATAGGAAGTGACCTGGATATGCCCCAAAATCAACAGGAAGCGACCCAATGTTAACAGGGAGTGATCAAAAAACTCCCCTGAATCAATAGAAAATGACCCAGTAGGAACAGGAAGGGACCCTGAAATGCCCCAAAGTTAACAGGAAGTGACCAGATAACTACAGGAAGTGACCCCTGAATGCCTCAAAATCAGCAGGAAGTGACCCTAGAATGCCTCCAAATCAATAGGAAGTGACCTGATATCAACAGGAAGTGACCCGAAATGCCCCCAAATCAACAGGAAGTGACCCAACATCTATAGGAAGTGGCCCTGAAATGCCCCCAAATCAACAGGAAGTGACCCAATGTGTGCAAGAATTGAACCCGAAATCAAATTGGACATTAAGGATACTTAGCAATATTGTTACTTTTGAAGGAATCTGACCTCGTAGTTGGATTGCTGGAATCACGGCAGCCGAACCGCTGGAACTGGCCCGGGCTGGCGCAACCCCGAAAACGAACAAAAGGCCAAACTCTGCACTTTCACCTTAGTCTTAACCCCTTGTACTGACTTCATTTTAAAAGCTGGAAGGCTTAGAAACACAAGTTGGCAATTTATTCCAAGTTGGCAGCAATCATACAGCACAGAGAGACCCAGCCGAGGAGGCAAACTGGATCCAGGGTCACCATATTGTAAGTCAAAAAAAGCTTCCTGAGAAAAAGACAACGATTAGTTGAACATTCAGTCTTTTAAAGGCTCTGGTGAGGCGGGCTGTGGCTCAGAAAGAGGGTGTGTTTGGGGGGTATTTAGGATTATTTTCTGCTGTGGATTGGGCAGGAGGGTTTCGGGCATTCCTGTTGTCAGGGCAGCAACAGTTGAGAATTTTGCCACTTAAGCGCTACTTGAATGCTGAGTGTCAACTTCTCAGACGCGGGTTCCTTGTTGTGAAATGTTCCTTGTGGCAAGAAAATATGTCCCATTATTGTTCTGGACTGCCCATTGTTGGCCTCCAGAAGAGCTGATGGCGGGATTTGAATGTGCAGATGTGGGCTTTTAGATGTCTTGCCTATCACCTGCTTATCAGCATCAATCTTGCTCAGTCAGCTGCATGGCACGCGCGTTGGGCTTCCGTGGTCAGAAGGCGTCCTGTATCTGTTCTGCCCTTATCTGCCCGTTGTCTTGGCACTGCAAATTCTAATCATTTCAAGTTCAACTTTTCATAATCTCAAATACTAGTATATTCTGCATGTTTTTCTTAAACTATGATTTAAAAGCTATTTAGTTTATATTAAGTGTGTTAGAGTAATACAAACAGTCAAACAGTAAATACGAGAAAAGATACTATTCCCTTCACTTTGAATAAAACTAAAAGTTATTTCCAATATTTTGACCTTTGCAGTCCTTAGCATTTTACTTTCAATAAAATTATATTCTTATCATAACTGTGATAACACAACAGAGAGGCAGAAGTGCTCTCTGCTGGAAAATAGCCATCATTGCACGTTCACCCCACTTAAAACAGTAATAAGATGCAACGCATATTACTTTGGGGTGCACATTTCAGGTGTTTTATTGACAAATTTTGTTTGATGTTAGAATAATAAAAAGTAGTTATTTTTATGTTACAATGAGTAATCATTTATGTTTTTGGGTTCCTTTTTTATCGTGACTAATGTAATTCTAATACATCATTTAACAAAATAAGAAAAATTTATCAGTGCATATTTTGCATTGCTTATGATTATACTAAGGATTTTGTTTTCGCATATAAGCTAACTATTGGATACACTGCATGTGCCACCACTAGTACTATTAGTATTTAGTACTAAGAGTAGTAGTAGGAATGGTAGTACCAGGGGTCGCGTTAACCGAATATTTTCCGTCGTTGACCGGTTTTTTAAAACGGTGACGGAAAAAACTGAAGTCCATCCGTCATTTTGACAGGTTGCAATTCACACCCCAGACCACAGGGTGGCGAGTGAGCATATTATTTAGCTATTGTCGCTCTTAAAGCATGACGTCGTTGGCCTTACTCGGAAAAATGTCAAGGCAACTGAGCGTCCGAACTAAGGCTACGTTCATACTACAGGTCTCAATGCATGAATCCGATTTTTTCGTGTTTTTCCGACTCGAGTGAGGCATTAACTTGACGGTCTGAACGTGACAAGTCGCATAGAACGGGACCATTTCAAATCCGATCTGGTCACTTTCGTATGTGGTCTAAATCCGATCTGGGCCACATTTTTCCAGACTGTCGCGGCGGTCTGTACTGTCCAGTCCCGCAAATCGGATTTAATGCAGCAATTACGTCATCAAAAAGCGAGAGACAGTACGGTAGCTGTGGTAGCGATGCAGCAGTGTGTTATTAGCGCCTAGCTTGCCTTGAACACGGCTTTTTAGGAAGGGTCAGACTTGACAACAGTCATAAAAAAATAAAAATAGGTTTGAGGATAAGCCTGAGAATGATCGGTTTTCTCTCTGCTCCATATAAGCAATATTTCAACATTGCTTACACGGCCGAGAGTCGGGGCAAACTGCCCGTATGTGTGTGTGACATGCACGAACAGTGCGTGCATGCTATCGATCCATATACTTTGAATATAAGCCTAAACGGGGATTATATATGCCTGTTATTTGTGTCCTCTTTTTAACAGCAACAAGCCTATGGCTACGTTCATACTACAGGTCTTAATGCACAAATCTGATTTTTTGTCATATCTGCGCACTAATTCGCAGTCCGACATGCGCTGAGCAAGACGACCCGCGTGCGCAGAAGCATCAAAACAAATGACCATACAATCACACATGCTGGCTGTCATCCGTCATTCTAGGGATATCATATTTTGCTTATTAAAAAGAGTACACAAATAACAGGCATAAATAATCCCTGTACAGGTTTATATTCAAAGCATATGGATCGATAGCATGCACGCACTGTTCGTGCATGTCACACACACATCCGAGCAGTTTGCCCCGACTCTCGGCCGTGTAAGCAATGTTGAAATATTGCTTATATGGAGCAGAGAGAAAACCGATCATTCTCAGGCTTATCCTCAAACCGTTTTTTTTTTTTTTTTTTTTAATGACTTGTCAAGTCCGACCCTTCCTAAAAAGCCGTGTTTAAGGCAAGCTAGGCGCTAATAACGCACAGCTGCTTGATGTGTGATGGCGCGGTGTGGATTCTCTGTTAAAATTGTTCGGACAGAATATTAATTAAAGATGAATGAAAACTAAATACTATTGAATATGTCATTATTAACATTTTAAAAATTTAAGTGACGGGTAAAAATAGATTATGACCGGATTTTTATGACCCTGTCAGTCAAAATGACAGACAACGAAAAAGTCTAGCGCAACCTCTGGGTAGTACTTTTTTTTTTCGTTTTGCTTTGCATGTAAATATGTTTACTTTGCTGTCTCAACTTGTCTAAACGGTTCTCCAACAGGGCCAAAAACGAAAAGTGGTATTTGGTATGTGGCAAATTTGATTTTGGCATGTGACATTTTTTTGCCATGTGGATTTTTTTGGTGTGTTGTCATGCCATGTCTTTTCCTGTTTTATTTTGAAGGCTTCGCCCTCCTTGTGTCTGCGTACTTGCCCTTCCTCTGGTCACCTAATCACCTCTTGTTTCCACCTGTTCCCCATTACCCCCTGTGTATATATTACCTTAGTTTCCCTTGTCTTGTGCAGAAGTGTCTTTCGTCCAAGGTCAGTCACGTAAGCCTCTCGTCATAGCCTATCGTCATAGCCCATCATAGTTTTACTGAATATTATCCTCCATTGGAGCGCTTTGTGTTTGAACTTTTTTGATCTTGGCTATCTTGACTTTTTCCTCTATTAGGAGCGTTTTGTGTTTTTACCTTTCCTCCCTTTTGGAGTGCATTTTTGTTTGAAACCTTATTTTGTTTCTAGTCATCCTGACTCATTCCTCCGTTGGAGCGCTTTTTGTTTGTGCTTTTTCTCATCCCCGCATGTCAGCGGAAGAACCTGTGTTTTCAAAATAAATTTTTGCCTGAACCTCCGCAGCTGAGTCCGCCTCGTCATCTCGGCCTGACATGTGTGGCAAAATGGATTTTGGCATGTGGCATTTATTTCGCAATGTGGCAAAATTTATTTTGCCATGTGGCATTTTTTTGCCATGTGAAATATTTTTGGTATGTGGCAAAATGTATTTTGGCATGTAACATTTTTTTTTGCTATGTGGCAAAATTGATTTTGATATGTGGCATTTTTGCCAAAAATGCCCCCGACCAAAATGAATGTTGCCACATGGCATTTTTTTGTCATGTGGCAAAATGAATTTTGCCATATAACAAAAAAATGCCATAGACCAAAATGAATTTTGCCATATACCAAAAAAATGCCACAGACCAAAATGAATTTTGCCACATACCTAAAAAAGGCCATATGCCAAAATCTATTTTGCTACATACCAAAACAAAATGCAAAATGTGGCAAAATTCATTTTGGCATGTGGCATCTTTTTTTTTTTTTTTTTTTGCCATGTAGCATTTTTTTTTTTTTATGTGGCAAAATGGATTTTGGCATGTGGCATTTTTTGCCATGTGGCAAAATTCCTTTTGCCATACCCCCCCCCCCCAAAAAAAAATTTTTGCCATATACCAAAAAAAAAACACAGGATGTATGGCAAAATGAATTTTGCCACATGGCAAAAAATAATGCCACGTACTCCATAAAATGCCTCATGCCAAAATCCATGTTGCCACATGGCAAAAAAATGCCACATTGCAAAATCAATTTCTGTCTCTCGGTGTGTGTGAGTACTTTTTTTTTTTTTTCACTTCTGTCTTACTGACTTCTGATGAGTATGAAATAGGAGCGAGAACTCAAGCATCCTCGCCAGCAGGAGGCGATGGAGGTAGACGCTAAGTTGCTACGAGTAAATAAAGCTATCTTGTGAGGCTCGGCTGTCGGCCGCACTTGGGTTCAGCTCCGCGGTGCTGAAAAGGACAGCTCCTTCCACGGCTGCAGGTACGCGAACGTTCTCGTCTCATCACCCCTCGTCGTCTTTCCACGTGAATGACGTCATGAAACCGTTTTAATCGCTCATTTTTCGTTTGAGTCAACCTCGGAGGCTTTAGGGTAAGATTCAGTGTGTGAAGTGGGTGAAAAGTACCCCTGTGTTTCTACGTCGGTTCTCTCAATGACGAGACTATCTGTATTCTTCCACTCAAATGTTACATTCAGCTGTAGATTAGCAGAGCACCGTGGCAGGACGCGAGGTATTTTTGGTCCTCCCGTGGCCCCTAAGGGTCTGGGGAACCCAATTTTTTCAAATTAGTTTTCTCCTCGCTGTCGCGCTCTCTCTCTCTCTGGTGTTTATACTAATGTCATCAGTTTTACCATAGAAGAGAATCTAAATGTTATTCTTTATATAAAATATGGTTTTGTCACCTGAATTACTTCCACCTAAAACTCTAATCAACCTTTCTCAATCGGGATTCAACTTTTTATCTTGATGATGAATAATGTACGATTATCTGAAAATAATGCCTCCATGAGCTCCAAATAAAAATGTATTTTTAAATTAATAATGTAGAAAATAACCGAACACATTTTAATTACTGAATGAATGCACTAATTGGTATTTGGTTTCGAAAGTAAAGTCCCAACATGCTCCAACCTTCTTTCCTTCTAAACCAGGCCGTTTACAAGAAGAAAAGAAGCAGCATGTTTTTTTTATTTTATTATTATTTTTTTTTTATGACTGTCAACACTTTCCTGTGAAACACAGACTGTGTCCTGGGACCTCTTTCCCTAATTAGCATTGTTTTGCTGGTTCTGTAGTTTCCAGCATAGTTCACTACATTTCTCAGTTCAATTAACGTTAACGGTAGAAAACACACTGCAAATTTATCATTAGACCATAAATAAGTCAATTTTACTTTCAGCTAGCTAGTTTTCTTATTTCATAAAATCTGAGTAAAACTTACTTGAAACACGGGCAGATAATTCCACTTATTTCTAGTAGATTTAGACTGAACGCAAGTGAATTTAACTTGTTTTAAGGAGGTGTATTTTTGCAGTGTACTCGAGTTTTGCAGGTTAACAAGTTCACGCAGTTTAATGCCTGTCAGTAGCAAAATTAAGGGCGTGTTTGCCACCGTCCACAATATTGACGTCCTTTTACACATCGGAGGTGGCCGATAATGATTTCTAATATCCCTCCTTTTCAAAGCGGGAGGAGTTGGCGGCATGTAATTCCGTCGAGGTTGTGTGTATACGTTTGTGTTGGGAGGGGGTTTGGAGGGGGGTCTAGTAATAAGACTGCATAGAGTGCTGCTGCCTTTTAGTGGGTAAATAAGGAGCAGCATCTAGAGTGTAAGCTACTTCATATGTTGGTAGTAGTACTGCTGACCAATTTATTAAGCCTGTGTGCGGACCAGACGTTATTGATTTTATGACAGAGGCTGGGGGCTGGATGAAATTTGACCACGGGCCGCATTTGGCCCCCGGGCCGGACTTTGGACATGTTTGCTTTAGACAAAATAACTGCGAACAACCGCTTCCGGTATCCATCAGTGGGATTCTTACAATGTTCTGCTGGAATTTTAGATTATTCTTCGTTGGCCAACTGCTCCAGGTCTCTGAGATTTGAAGGGTGCCTTCTCCAAACTGCCATTTTCTGATCTCTCCACATGTGTTCTATGGGATTCAGGTCTGGACTCATTGCTGGACACTTCAGAAGTCTCTCTGCTTTCTGCTTCATTTTCTAGTGCTTTTTGAAGTGTGTTTTGGGTCATTGTCCTGCTGGAAGACCCATGACCTCTTAGGGAGACCCAGCTTTTTCACACTGGGCCCTATATTATGCTGCAAAATTTGATGGCAGTCTTCAGACTTCATAATGCCATGCACATGTTCAAGCAGTCCAGTGCCAGAGGCAGCAAAGCAACCCCAAAACATCAGGGAACCTCCGCCATGTTTGACTGTGGGGACTGTGTTCTATTCTATGAAGGCCTCGTTTTCTTCCCTGTGAAATCTATGTTGATACCTTTTCCCAAAAAGCTCAACTTTTGTCTCATCTGAGAACATTTTTCCAAAACGTTTTTGGCTTTCTCGGGTAAGTTTTGGCCAACTCCAGCCTGGCTTTTTTATGTCTCTGGGTCAGAAGTGGGGTCTTCCTCGGTATCCTACCATAGAGTCCCTTTTTATTTAAATGCCAATGGATAGTACGGGTTGACACTGTTGTACCCTCGGACTGCGGGACAGCTTGAACTTGTGTCGATGTTAGTCGAGGTTCTTTATCCACTATGCGCACAATCTTTCGTTGAAATCTCTCGTCAATTTTTCTTGCCGTCCACATCTAGGGAGGTTAGCCACAGTGCCATGGGCTTTACACTTATTGATAACACTGTGCATATTAGACACAGGAAAATTCAGGTCTTTGGAGATGGACTTGTAGCCTTGAAATTGCCCATGCTTTCTCACAATTTTGCTACTCAAGTCCAGAGAACGTTCTTTGGTCTTCTTTCTTTTCTCCATGCTCATTGTGGAAAACACAAAGACACAGGACAGAGGTTGAGTCAACTTTAATCCATTTTAACTGGCTGCAAGTATGATTTAGTTATTGCCACCACGTATTTTTTGCCACAGGTAAGTAACAGGTGCTGTAAATTACACAAATTAGAGAAGCATCACATGATTTTTCAAAGACTGCCAATACTTTTGTCCAGCTAATTTTTGGAGTTTTGTGTAAAATGATAAGGATTTTTTCCCATTCTCTTTTATGTTTTTTCAATGCAAGCAAAAATAAATAAAGATATTACAACCAAAGCATTTATAATTGCTATCATTTTCTGGGAGAAACTGAGGATTATTTGACAGAATTGCAGGGGTGCCAATACTTTTGGCCAGCAGCAGTGGAAATGACCGTCGTTGTTTACTTGATCACCAAGCCCTCAAAGGATCGATCTCACCAGGTTAAGTTAAGCTGTTTAGGGAAATGGAACGGTCCTTAAAATGGCGGCGGGGACAAGGGCAAGTGCCTAGGACAAGTGAGCAAGCGTGAATAAAACAGTTATTAAAACGCAGCCATTACCTGCCACTGATCGCCATAGATGTCCAATCCAATCAACCCTCCCACTTCAAATGGATTGGACGTATACTAATGATAAACTCACAGCAGGATGAAAATAGTTTGTCTTTCTGTATTGTGAAATCGTTATCGTGAGCCTGTTTCACAAATCGTGTCGTATCGTGAGCTACCCAGAAGTTCCCACCTCTAGTCAGCATGTTGTTTTGTGCCATTCCCTCCCACACGTAGGCATGTTCACCCGGATGCTGAAACTGAGGCTACTCAACGCAGTGGCCCCCGCGTACTTTTACACGGCGACAGCGGTCACCTTCATCCTGCACTTCGGCTTCTTCATTCCGACAATCTTCCCCAGTCCGGCAACCTCGCCAGGAGGCTCCACGACGGTTCACGCCGTCATTTTCCTTTTTCTGATGTTCAACGCCCTGGGGAATTATACCATGACTATCCTGTATCCTGCGGCGAGCGCTAACGAAACGACCGTCCCGGTGTGCTCGCCGCACTGCTCGGACAAAGTGGACGCGCATTATCTTCTGAACGGACGCCACTTCTGCAAACTGTGCAAAAAAGTGATACTCAAACGGGATCACCACTGCTTCTTCACTGGGAATTGTATCGGCAACAAAAACATGCGCTACTTCATCATGTTTTGCGTCTATACATCGTGCATTTGTTTGTATTCGCTGGTTCTCGGCGTGGCCTTCCTCACGGTGGAGTACTCCATCTCTTTTGAGAACCCGCTGACCTTCTTGACGCTTCTTCCACTCTCCGCTGGTTACTTCTTTACAGGTGAGTTTTAACATTTTATGGTGGTGGCCAATATTGTTAGAGAACTTGCCATGGTAGCTTAGCTTTAGGAGGTAAGCTCCTTGGGGGTCATTTGCAGGGGCGGATCTAGAAAAATATTTATAGGATGGAAAGAAGGAGGCCGTAATTTTGTGAGGGTGGCAAATATTTCTTGACGGTATTCTTTGGAGAATGATGTGATATTCTGCGACAATTTGATTCAAAGGCCTTTGATTGATTCAATACAAAATGATGAAGACATTTAACACAATCAATTCCAATTTACAAATCGATATCTTGATCCACATGGATAGATTGTTACGCCCCTAGTGTCAACATATATTAGATGTCTATACTAGGGCTTTCAAACGATTAAAATTTTTAATCGACTTAATTACAGCTTAAAATTAATTAATCGTAATTAATCGCGATTCAAACCATCTCTAAAAATATGCCATATTTTTTCTGTAAATTATTGTTGGAATGGAAAGATAAGACACAAGGCGGATATATACATTCAACATACGGTACATAAGGTAGCACCAAAGGTAGCACCAACGAACGGCACCATTGCGGTTCCGTTCCATTGTAGATGGGGGTGGGGCTACGTGGCGTCATCACTACAAATTAAAAGTAAAATATCTACTGACTTACATAATTTTAGCCGGTTTACATCAAAAAGGAGGGCTGGTAGATAAGGTAGGTAGATAAGATAGGTAATAAATCCACTTTATTCCTACTCCTCTATTCAGGTACAATATCCGGCCTGCAGCTTTTCCTGGTTCTGATGCTGTATGTGTGGCTGGGTATCGGCCTGGTGTGCGCGGGATTCTGCTGCCAGCAAGTGCTGCTGGTGGCCCGGGGCCAGACTTGGTGTCAGATGCAGAGGGGGCAGCTGGTGGAGAACCGCAGCCCCTGGCGAAGCAACCTGACCGATGTGTTCGGCACCAACTGGGCGCTGGGCCTCATTCTGCCTGTGCACACAACGGAGATGTGCTCGGAGGAACCACTCAAGCAAGACTGATTATTTGTTTATCGGCAACTTCCAATAGGTCACACAATCTGTAGGGACAAATCATTTACACAGAAAATACATTTTATACAGTCCAAGTAAAATACATTTTTTTAAAAAGTGGAGAGGTTGAAAGGCTTTATAATGTCAAAATCTGAACAGAATTATTATCATTTTGTTATAGCCTCATAGCATAATTGCCTAAATCATATTTTGATATCTGCCTAACTTTGCGCTCCTTTCATTTCTGCATAATCCTGCCTTTCTGCTTATATCCAACACTTTTAGAAACCAGAGCAATATTAAAAAAGGCCTTTTTTTTCCCCGAGTATATATTTTTTTCTTGTTCTCTAGAACTAGTGAAAAATGACAGAAGCCAGGGGTGTCAAACTTATTTTTAGTTTGCGGAACACATTTATGGCAATTAGATCTCATGTGGGACGGATTTGGTTTGTGCAGCGGTGGGGCCTATTGAACTAACTGCCTGTCATTGACAGTGGTAGCTGTCCAATCCATTTTGACTGGGAGGGATGAATGAACTCTGTGCTCAGATGCTCATCTTTCCATGCCATTGACGGTGCTAGACGCCCGATCCATTTTGACTGCGAGGGACAAATGAACTCAGTCAAAATGGATTGGACGTCTAGCGCTGTCAATGGGGGGGACGAATGAACTCAGTCAAAATGGATTGGACGTGTAGCACCGTCACTGGCACAGAAAGATGAGCATTCACAGCTAATCCTTACAGTTAAAGTGAATTGGATGTCAATTTTGGATTATTTTCTGGTGATTTTTCAGGCATTTCCAGGTGACTTTCTGTTGATTTGGTGTCACTTCCGGTTGGTTTTGGGGCATTTTTGGGTCACTTCAATTCTTGATCATTTCCTGTTCATTTTTCGGGTTTTCGGACTGTTTTCTGTGGATTTTGGGGCATTTCCAGGTGACTTCCTTTTGATTTAGTGTGACTTCCTTTTGGTTGTAGGCAGTGCTTAATTTGTAAATCATGAGGTGCCGGAACGCAAAGTAGTTATGACAGCGCAGGGATGACGAGACAAGCACAGGTCCCGGAACATACGCAGAAAATGGTGCTGAAAACAACACGCAAATGCCCACTTGACATGCTGTGGGGCAAGCCTCAATTTCAGATAGTGTGGTATAAATGTTATGACAACAATTTACAATTATTTAGGCTATACTCTGCACAGCATGGGCAATTGCCCACATAACCACAGGTGGGACCTAGAGTACACAGTCAGCAATTAGTTTTTCAACAGGTCTAACTTATTAAACATAAAAAAAAAAAAAAATCTGAGATTACAATAAATGACACAAACCCATTGCGAGTTTCCTCCCCCCATCTTCTCTGGCCCCAAAGTTCCCACCGCTTTACAAATTGTGCAGCACAAACCCGAATTTCCTGTAAGGGTACTGGCCTGTTGCTCCGGCTGTTGGTGGTCCACCTGGCTGACTGCTGGCGCTGTAGCTGGCCTCCACTCCGGGTGGAGCTGAACCTGACCAGCTGCTGCCATGGTAGCAGCCTCCTGCCCTGGCTTGGCTGTCTGTCCGTGAACCTGGCTAGCTGCTGCGGCGCTAGCCTCCTGCTGCACCCATTAGCATGATCACTGCATCTACCCTCATCACCGGTTGTTGCTTTTCTGATTCGTTTTGAACCATTGTAACTGCGGACACGAAAGTGAGCCATGTGCAGTTTGTGCACGCTCTCGCTCGCAGCCCAAATCACAAATCTATGGTTTTCCCGGGCCAATGTCAAAATTAAAGCATGTGATTTTGTATGGACAGTATGAATGAGCTACAAAACAACCCCACGGGCTGCAGTGGACCTCCTGCATCCATTTGACACCCTGATTTAGGCAATTATGCTATGAGGCTAACAATTAGCTGAAGAAAAAACACTTTATTGGTGAAAAAAAATCGACAACTGTCCCTGAATGGATTGCTTTTTTTTCCGAGTTTGAAAACAGAAAGATAAACACACTTTTGTACAGTAATAAGAGAACTAAAACACACAGCTAGCTAGCTAGCTAGTTAGCTAGGTACACAACATTTGAAGAGAAACTTACTGGAGAGGGAACATATTGTTTATAGAACGACAGATTGCCTAGAAGTTTTAAACCGTTATTGCTTGCAGGCAGGTTTGCCGCAATAGTCGCTATATCAAACTAAAAAATGTACTTGCTGTTTTCGTGTGTAGGGCGAACCAATAAAAGCCCCATAGGTTATTGGGTGATTCTCATTAAAGCTATGCGTTACGGTCATTGAGGACATTTATCAAAGCTAGCTTAAGATACCAAAATGCTATGATGACTCAAATCATTTTTTTTTTTCATTAACAGTTTGAGCTCCCAAATATTTTATTTACAGTAGAATAGCTAATTGATGAATGTCTAAAAACATTTAATACTACACATTATGGTAGTGATCATCAATAGTGGAGATGTAGGCATATAAACCTACAGTGGAATGAAAAAGTATCTGAACCTTTTGGAATTTCTCATATTTTTGCATAAAATCACCATTAAATGTGATCTGATCCTTGTCAAAATCACACAGATGTAAAAACAAGGTCTGCTTTAACTAAAACGACCCAAGCATTTATAGGTTTTCATATTTTAATGAGGATACAAATAATGACTGAAGGGGGAAAAATAGGTGAACCATCACATTTAATATTTTGTGCGCCCCCCCCCCCCTTGGCAGCAATAACTTCAGCCAGACGCTTCCTGTAGCTGCAGATCAGTCTGGCACATCGATCAGCACTAATCTTTTAGACCCGTTCTTCTCAACAAAACTGCTGTAATTCAGTCAGATTCCTGGGATGTCTGGCATGAATCGCTGTTTTTAAGTCATGCTACAGCGTCCAATGGGGTTCAAGTCTGGACTTTGACTTGGCCACTCCAGAACTTATACCTATACGTATTTTGCTCTTCTTAAACCATTCTGAAGCTGATTTACTTCTGTGTTTTGGATCATTATCTTGTTGCAGCATCCATCCTCTTTTTAGCTTCAACTGTCTGACAGGCGGCCTCGGGTTTCCCTGCAAAAAATCCTGATAAACTTTTGAATTCATTCTTCCATTAATGGTTGCAGGTTGTCAAGGCCTTGAGGCAGCAAAACAGCCCCAAATCATGATGCTCCCTCCACCATACTTCAAGGTGGGGAGGAGGTGTTCAAGGCCTTGAGGCAGCAAAACAGCCCCAAATCATGATGCTCCCTCCACCATACTTCAAGGTGGGGATGAGGTGTTGATGTTGGTGAGCTGTTCCATTTTTCCTCCACACATGACTACGTGTGTTACTCCCCAACAATTCAGCTTTGGTTTCATCAGTCCACAAAATATTTTGCCAAAACTTTTGGGAGTGTCCAAGTGCCTTTTTGTAAACATTAAACGAGCAACAATGTTTTTTTACGACAGCAGTGGCTTCCTCCGTGGAGTCTGTAGCTGTCCCTTGGTCCAAAAAAGACAAAGTAGTCCCGACTGATGCTCCAGTTTCTTTTATTTTTCTCTCCACTCTCGTTCGCACCATAAGCACCTGGTGCACCTGATTCCGCCGATCAAGGGTGCTAAAACAATGTGACCTGGTCTGCAGCTTTAATGGACACTCTTTAATGGTTGTAGACTTATCCTCTCCCTTTGTCTCTATAACTTTCCGTTTTTGCCGACACAACATACAAGGCACGACCGCATTGAGTGGTGCTTCCCGCATTCTGAAGCTTTGGCCTTCCTCCTCACTGCTTCTACATCGTGCAGATAAACTAGGGAAGCCTGCGCAACGTTGCCGTCCTATGGCGCTTATGGGAATTGCACGAAATAATGATGCAGAATGATCAAGCAGACTTATATATAGATAATTAAATTCGAAACAAACTAACTTTTGAACTTTTAAACATTATATCAAATTATATTACATTGGAGTGCAGATTATCTGCATTTACAGAGTCCTCCCATGAACACCATTCTTGGGCATGGTTTTATATATACTGTAGCTGATGTGTGCACAGAGATATTGGACTGTGCCAGTGATTTCTGTAAGTCTTGAGCAGCCACTCTGGGGTTCTTTTTTTTTTTTTTTTACCTCTCTGAGTATTCTGCTCTGAACTCTTGGCGTCATCTTTGGTGGATTGCCACTTCTTGGGAGAGAAGCAACAATGCCAAACTCTCTCCATTTGTAGACAACTTCTTGATGAACATCCAGACTTTTATAGATCGTTTTGTATCCTGTCCCAGCTTTATACAAATTAACAATCTTTGATCGCAGGTTTTCAGACAGCTCTTTTGACCGGCCCATGATGCACATCAGACAATGCTTCTCATCAAGACAATTCTTACCAGATGTGTGTTTTATAGTAAGCAGGGCAGCTTTCAACCACTCATCAGTGATTGGGCACACGCCTGACTTAAATTGTTTGGTAAAAATTGGTTTGAATTGCTCTTTAAATCTCCTTAGGCAGAGGGTTCACTTACTTATTTTCCCCCTTCTGTAATTATTTGCATGCAATCCTCATTAAATTATGAAAAAATGTTGGGGGGGGGGGGGGGGGTTAGTTAAAGCAGACACTGTTTTTACATCTGTGTGATTTTGACTAAGATCAGATCACATTTGATGGTGATTTTATGCAGAAATGTGAGACATTCCAAAAGGTTCAGATACTTTTTCAGACCACTTCAACAACTAACAATATGAAAAAAGGCCAAACAATCACAACTTGTAGCCATCTTTTGTCTTGCCTTCTTTCTGGTGCATTATGGGTCAATTAGTTTTGAAAAACAAACCCCACTGTAGTTATGCCGAAAATATGAACACAGTGCAACAGCAATGAAAGTTGCATGAAAGGTAAGGAACCATTATAGTTTATCATAATCTGCTAAATTATATAGTTTATGAAATGGATTGAATACCAGTAGTCCCCGGGTTCCAACGTACTCGACTTATCTGATTTCGATTTTACGACGCCAGAGTCTCATTTGCTATTTTGTCTCCTGTCGTTTTTGGTCCCATAAATAGTACATTCACAGTATCTTATTTTTTACTTTACTTTATTAATTATGTGTTCTGTCCTCACTAAACTTGAAGTTGTTCATTTTGACAGACAACAAATAAGGCAATAGATTAAATTAGGCTAATTTGCCAAACAAAAGTCCACTATTTTAAATGCTACGAGTGCTAACGTATGTACAATTCTCATTGCAAATCATTCACACATAACTCCACAAGCTGTAGCGCTAAACTTAATTACAAATACATACACAAAAATATATGAGGTGAAACAACTTACAGCCTCATTTGGACCAAACCAGAGCGCAGCTGTTCTTTATCCACGTCGAACGAGACGATGCTCCTCAGTCATACAAGGCGACAGTGCAGCCAGACCCAACACTGCCACCAGAGGGCAGTGTATCCTCCATCATTAAACAAATACAATACTTTTGGAATTTTTGGGATAGTTATTTTGAGATTTAGGGGTACTTAGAGTAAATTCAGACTTGCATGGAAATTCGGGTTACATCACCAGCGTAGGAATGGAACTCGCTCATAACCCGTGGACTACCTGTATTTATGATGCTGTATTGAGGTGAAAACACCAAAGCTTTTAATGGATAATAGAGTCAATTTTACGACTCTAAAATCAGTTAAAAAACATTTTGACAACAAATGATGCACTGGGCAACATAGTAGACTTAACTATCTACAAAAAATTAACTATGTCCGTTTTTCATGACAATCCTATCGATTAAATCTTAAAAGACATACTTTAGCTTAGCTTCATAAGAATCACCCTATTGCTTTCTAACGCAGTTGTTTAGGGGAAAAATAGTTATTCGCAGTTATGCTTTAGGCTACATGCTATTGATGTAACATTAGGTTATGTGCCTGGTTACTGTATTAATTCTTTTTATTGCACCTATTCATACTGTGAAACTGGACAGTTATAAGTTCCATTCGCAGTTCTCTGCTTATTATCAGCAGATATTATTTGGCAAACCAAATTTACTGACATCTCATGTGATGGTATCATTTGACTCTTGGTGCAAATTTTAGTTGACCACCTTATCAAACATTTGGTGCATTGCATTTTCCTTTATTTTGACTATTGTAACTTTTGGCAATCAATCTTTAAGGAGCGGTTGTGTACACCACTTTTACTTAGTTTGTTTAGAAGGCAATATTCAAGGTTTAGCTTAAACATTTTTTTTGCTTTCCACATATAAGAACAGAGAATGTTCAAAAATGTATTTGTATATTTCTTACATTCAGTGTTAAGGGCTAGCGTGCAATAGTGATCTCATGCATCAACAAAACATTTTCCATTCTATAGAATGTGACAGGCTGGGAGATGATCGGCTACATACTGTATTTAGCTAAGGTTTTAATCACAATGTGCCATAAAATCATGTCTTATGTGCTGTATGCACTATCTGGCCACAGATGAAACAATCACTGTTTACTGCTAATGCTAACAATAGGGTAATGCAGGGGTGTTACATGTGCAGCCAGCGGGCCGGAACCAGCCCGTCAAGGGATCCACTCCACCCCGTGGTGTTGTTCTGTAGCTTATTCATACTGCACATACAAAATCACATGCTTTTATTTGGAAACTGGCAGCTTAATACTGGAGATTTGTGATTTGCGTGACGGAGTGCGTCCACTAACTGCACTTGGCTCTCGTTCATTCACCCCTTCCAGGTCAAAATGGACTGGACGTCTAGCACTCTCAATAGCAGCCAATGCACTAACAAGCAGTGGTGTTTAACGTAGGCGCATTTATTTATTTACTTTTTTAAATATATCTTAAGTAAAAGAACAGATACAGGTGCAAAAAAATACTTAAAGTATAAATATCTAACAAAAAATTACTCAAGTACAAAAGAACTTGCTTAAAAATGTACGAGTAAGTTATTTGTCCCGATGCAAAAAATGTAACATACGTATATACAGTGAGGAGCAGAATTGCACCCCTTGTGATTTTGCAAGTTTACCCACTTAGACAATAGGTAGAGGTCTGAAATTTCAATCAGAGATGCATTTACACCTATAGAAACATAATCCCCCTCAAAAATCGGGAACTCACATTGTATGATTTTTCAATAATTTATTTGTAATTTACTGGGGTTCATAAGTATTTGTTACCCCTGAGAATCAGCAATAATTACGACACTCAAACAGTTTTTAGTCCACCCCCCCAAAAAGAGTCCACCTTTACCCCATGAGTAACCACCCACCCGCCACCAATTTGAGCTCAATATTGTCACCTGTGCACCCCACAGTCAGTCATAATCCAACTGCTACCATTGGCAAGACCAGACAGTTTTCAAAAGACGCCAGAGAAAAAAATTGTTGAGCTCCACAAAAGCTGGAAAAGGCTATGAGAAAATTGGAAAGCAGCTTCGTGATAATAAATCAACAGTTGCAGCCATTGTTAGAAAATGGAAAAGGCTAAACATGACTGACCTCTGACTGAGGCTCCTTGTATAATCTCTCCTTGTGGGGCACACAGCAGGACCTGGTCATTGACCTGAAGACAGCTGCATGCAGTTTCAAAGACTACTGTCAGTGGAACACTACGATGGAATGGTTTAAAATCATGCGTTGCTCAGAAGATTCCCCTGTTGAAGCAAGTACATGTGAAGGCCCGTCTGAAGTTTGCCACAGACCATCCGATTGATGCAGAGGGGTCAGGAGAGCAAGTCATGTCGTCAGACGAGACCAAAGTATACCTTTTTGGTCCAAAATTTACTATTCGTGTGTGGAGGAAAAAGGATGAATACAATCCCAAGAACACCATCCCCACTGTGAAGTATAGGGGTGGAAACCTCATGCTTTGGAGCTGCTTTTCGGCAAGGGGACAGGACGACTGTACTGTATAAAGCAGAGGATGTATGGTGAAATGTATCGTCACAACCTCCTTCCCTCAGTCCGAGACTTGAAGATGAGTCGTGGCTGGATCTTCCAACATGACAATGATCCACAGCACACAGCCAGGCTGACCAAGGAGTGGCTGCGTAAAAAGATATCAAGGTTCTGGAGTGGCATAGCCAGTCTCCAGACCTCAATCCAATAGAACATTTTTGAATGAAGCTGAAACTTCAGGTTTCTCAATTACAGCCCTGAAACCAGACACATCTAGAGAAGATTTGTGTGTAGGAATTGGCCAAAATCCCTGTTTCCAAAGTGAAACCCTGGAGTGAAAGTGTCTGACCTCTAATTGCAAACAAAGGCTTCTGCACTACATATTAGCACTGATTTTCTCAGGGGTACAAATACCTATGAACCCCAGTAAATTACAAATCAACTATTGAAAAGTCATACAATCTGAGTTCCAGATTGTTTTTATTTTATTTCATAGTATTATTTCATATTTCATATTATTTATTTCATAGTCTCTATAAGTGGAAATGCATCTATGATTGAAATTTCAGACCTCTACCTGTTTTCTAAGTGGGTGAACTTGCGAAATCAGAAGGGGTGCAAATACTTCTGTTCCACACTGTATATACATATACACATATATTTAAAATATACATACGGCGATCTGAGTAATTATTCAAAGAAAGAACCAGAACATTCATTGATTGCTCAGTTTTATTTAAAAGTGTGCAAAGTGAAAAAAAATTCACAATAAAATTGACTGCACTGTAAACAGAAACTTAACAAGCTCAAAAACTCCAAAACGTAGCTTTAAGGCGCATTGCAAGCAGCTATCAGGTGCATACCGCCACTTGCTGTACAAGGGTGTGCAGCACCCATTTGAAGGTGTGCTGCTCTCACTGTTGGTTTTTATTGGTCAATATTTTGTTCACCTGCCTAATCTTACTTGTACTCATGTTGCTGCTTCTAGTGCTCATTTGCGGTATAGTTGCACGGGGCTTATCAATTACGCCAGAGGCATGCATGATGAAAAAAGAACTATAAAAAACATACACACAAAAGTAACGTATAACGCTTGCGACAATTTGAGTATTGGAGCAAAAGTACAGATACGTGCTGTAAAATGTAGTGAAGTAAAAGAAAGACTAACACTTCATATTTGTACTCAAGTACAGATACACAAAAATGTACTTAAGTATAGTAATGAAGTACTTTTACTTCGTTACATTCCACCACTGCCTGTTAGAATCTTAAAATAACATTGAAGTGACAAAATTCACACATTGCTTGCCATAGACGTCCAATTAACTTATACTGGAATTACTAGCTGTGAATGCTCCTTTTTCAGTGCCATTAACGGTGCTTGACGTGTAGTCCATTTTGACTGAGCGCGTTCACTCGCCCCTTCCCAGTCAAAAATAGAATGGACGGTGAGTGTCGTCATTGGCAACCAGGCCCACATGAGGTCTAATTGCCATAAATGTGGCCTTCAAACCAATATGAGTTTGACACCCCTTGGGTAATGCATAGTAAAGACTTTCCACTCATAAAGTGTAGACTATATTGCATATTCAGCATTATGTTAAAGATGTTTTAAGATGATTTTATCTCCTCTTGCTATACTATACATGAATCCAAAGTGCTATACTACACTAAGTATTCAAACAGCACTCAGGTGATATACACTCTATGTATTAGGTAACATCATTAACTTGTATGATTCACTTTACCTTTGTAAGTGCAAAACAAAAAGGACAAAAAAATAAAGATCTTTTCAAAGCAAGTTTTATGACCTTTTGTCAGGGTGACTTTTACAACAAGTGGCACGTTTCACAAAATAAAAGCAACAATTTCCATCTTTTAAAAGCAGGTTTATGTCTCAGTCTTAAACGTTCATGAAATTGACCCTACATCAGACGCAAATTTATATAAAAATGATTGCCATGCTTGTACTGTAAAAAGTTTAATTTGTGCTGATATCGTTTTGGGGATATTTACACGAGACTAGCAAAAATTCGAAAAAACAGATTTTTTAAAAACTCACTTTTAGTTTCTCCCACGACATTATTTCTCTCTCCTACAGTGTTCATTACAATTATATGCAAATTGCCAATCATGCAAATTAGGTGACGACATCATCTAACGACTTTTAGGTCAGCCAATTGCTTAGTTCCTTAACGGGAAATCTCTAACTGGCCCAGAAATATTACCTTTTGTTTATGCTGCTACGTTTTTATAAATTATATACACCATAATTTTTTTACTGATGGCATGACCACCACAAACAAGGTTTTGGTAGGTTTATGCTCATTTCATTCCATTGTGTATATATATTGGGTGAACTCTTGATGACCTAAATGAAAAAGTTATTATAACTCCAAAACCGTGGCAGCGGAAACGAAATTTTTCACAGCACACACGTACGGCACCATTGCGGTTCGGTTCTGCCGTAGATGGAGGGGCTGTGTAATGTTATCACTACCAGTTAAAAGTAGAATATTTACAAAACTGTTGCAGCACAAATGAAATATTCACAGCACAAACGATTGACACAATTTTTAGCCATTTTTAATCAAGATTGGAAGCTGGTTGACCTCAGATTGACCTATAAAAGAACTGTAAATATAGGTAGTCCCCGGGTTACGAACGAGTTCCGTTCCTACGCTGGCGATATAACCCTAACCTCTGCGTGAATCGGAATGAACCCTTTAAGTACCCCTAAATCTCAAAATAACTATCCAAAAACATGTATTATACTTCATTGTCCTGTCCTCGCCAAGTTGTTGGAGCTAAGTCTTAGCTAGACAGCGAGCGAAGATCCAAAATGATGATGTCAGACGTCCGTGTGGTTCGCTGACTTTTTTCAGCTGCTCATGACATCAACACTTGGGAGAATAAAATTAGGGATGGGAATTGATAAGCAACAAATGTGCACAGGCTTGCAGCTGTAATCTGTCCCCTCTGTCACTCGGCTGCACAATTTCTTCATGGCAGCAAATACATTGTTCTTCGTGTGTACATGCGTTCTAATTCGCGTGCTATCAGTACATGCGTTCTAATTCGCGTGCTATCAGTACTACCTGCTCTACGCTTCCTGCGCCAAAATAAGAGCATGCAGCATAAGCCAAAAGTCAAACCAAGCAGACTCTGGCGTCGTAAAGTCAAAATCATGTAAGTCGGGTACATCGTAACCCGGGGACGACCTCGATAGCAGCAAAAACAAAACTTTAGACAGCAAAAACCAGCACAAACGAACGGCACCGTTGCGGTTCCGTCCCTCCGTAGAAGGGGGGGTTGTGTGATGTCATCTTTAGAAATTCAAAGTAGAATTTCTACAAAACCGTTGCAGCACAAGCGAAAATTTTTACAGCACAAAAGATTGGTGCCATTTTTAATCAAAGTGGTCGACCTAACATTGACCCATAAAAGAATTGTTGATATCTCAAAAAATGATAGCAGCATGAACAAAACTTTTTACAGCACAAGCCGGCACATAGGAAGAGCACCATTGCGGTTCCGTTCCCCCATAGAACCATTGCAGCACAAACTATTGACACAATCTTTAGCCATTTTTAATTGAAATGGGAGGCTGGATGACCTCAGATTGGCCAGTAAAAGAATTATAAATATTTCAAAAATTATAGCAGCACAAATGCAGCACAAACGATTGACATCATTTTTATATAAATTTGTGTCTGATCGGGGGCCAACTTCACAGAAGTCACTGCCAACTGTAAAAGTCTATTCAAATTCAATTAAAACACTGTACTACAACTGTAATGTACGATTTTATATCACCGACGATTTATTTTTTTCGTTATAGCATTGTAAAATAAAAAATGTACAGCAATCCAAACATTTCAAACTGTAAGAAAATGCACACACATAGTTTAAAGGCACAGATAAACATTTTTTAAACATTTTTAGAAAAAAACAAACTCTACAAGATAGCAATATTCTGGAGACTAAAGTGCAGAATCTGATTTGTTATCATTACTATAACAGAAGGATCATGACATTATCTCACGCACACACAAAACAGTAGCAGGAACAAATATGGCAGTAACAAAGAAAAATTATAAACGCATACATAAGTTCACTTAATATAATTTGACCTTGTTTTCTTTTCTTTTTTTTTTTTTTAAATATATTTCTACGTTAATGTGGTTGGTGACATTCAATAGTAGTTTTTATCTGAATAAATAATCATCTCTTAATAACTTTACCAAGAAGTAATACTTAAAAGGCAGGCCATTATCATTTTTATGTTTCTATTTAGTGCAAGAAGAAAGGGGGGGGGGGGGGCAACGTTAGCTGCTAAGCATGACAAGTGCACATAAGTACTCCTGAGGTCGCAGGAAATGTGTAAAACCGACGGTCACGAGATTATATCGCGAATGACATCGCAAGTTTTCCAATCTTATTTAGAGCAGAAGTATATGAAGTATAAAAACACACATAAAAAAACATTCAAGCGTCCCAATGTGCTTGAGCAATTAAAAAGGATTGGTGTTCCAACAACAAATCTAGCCTAAAACATTATTTAAATGTTGAAAAAGGAACATGTAGTTCCCAAATGAAATGAGGGGGATGTGCGACAAAGTGGCTTACAATTGGAAATTTTAAAGTGTGTTTTCTTTGGATTTCAACATGTTTTGCAGACAAAAGTACAGAAGTGTATTGCTGCCACAAAAAAAGTCCAGTATCACCTTTTTACATGATAATCATCACGTTTTTAAACAATAGTATGTTTTTACATGATAGTTATCACGTTTTTACATGATAACTACAGTGCTTGATAACTACAGGGAAAATAAGTATTCAGTCAACCACTTTATCGGCACGTTCTCCCACTTGAAAATATTAGAGGGGCCTGTAATTGTCAACATGGGTAAACCTCAACCATGAGAGACTGAATGTGGGGAAAAAAAACCCAGAAAATCACATTGTTTGATTTTTAAAGAATGTATTTGCAAATCATGGTGGAAAATAAGTATTTGGTCATTACCAAAAGTTCATCTCAATACTTTGTTATGTACCCTTTGTTGGCAATAACGGAGGCCAAACGTTTTCTGTAATTCTTCACAAACTTTTCACACACTGTTGCTGGTATTTTGGCCCATTCCTCCATGCAGATCTCCTTTAGAGCAGTGATGTTTTGGGGCTGTCGTTGGGCAACACTGACATTCAACTCCCTCCACAGATTTTCTATGGGGTTGAGATCTGGAGACTGGCTAGGCCACTCCAAGACCTTGAAATGCTTCTTACGAAGCCACTCCTCTGTTGCCCTGGCTGTGTGGCTGGGATCATTGTCATGCTGAAAGACCCAGTCACGTCTTATCTTGCTGATGGAACGAGATTTTCACTCAAAATCTCTAGATACATTGCCCCATTCATTCTTTCCTTTACACAGATCAGTCGTCCTGGTCCGTTTGCAGAAAAACAGCCCCAAAGCATGATGTTTCCACCCCCATGCTTCACAGTGGGTATGGTGTTCTTCGGATGCAATTCAGTATTCTTTCTCCTCCAAACACGAGAACCTGTGTTTCTACCAAAAAGTTCTATTTGGTTTCATCTGACCATAACATATTCAGCCAGTCCTCTTCTGTATCATCCAAATGCTCTCTAGCAAACCACAGATGGGCCTGGACGTATACTGGCTTCAGCAGGGGGACACGTCTGGCAGTGCAGGATTTGAGTCCTTGGCGGCGCACTGTGTTACTGATAGCAGCCTTTGTTACTGTGGTCCGAGCTCTCTGTAGGTCATACACTAGGTCCCCCCGTGTGGTACTGGGATTTTTGCTCACCGTTCTTGTTATCATTTTGACGCCACGGGGTGAGATCTTGCATGGAGCCCCAGATCGAGGGAGATTATCAGTGGTCTTGTCTGTCATCCATTTTCTAATAATTGCTCCCACAGTTGATTTCTTTACACCAAGCGTTTTACCTATTGCAGATTCAGTCTTCCCAGCCTGGTGCAGGTCTACAATTTTGTCTCTGGTGTCTTGCAACAGGTCTTTGGTCTTGGCCATAGTGGAGTTTGGCGTGTGACTGACTGAGTTGTGGACAGGTGTCTTTTATACCGATAATGAGTGAAAACAGGTGCCATTAATACAGGTAACGAGTGGAGCCTCGTTAGACCTCATTAGAAGAAAGACCTCTTTGACAGCCAGGTATTTTGCTTGTTTGTAGGTGACCAAATACTTATTTTCCACTCTAATTTGAAAATAAATTCTTTACAAATCAAACAATGTGATTTTCTGTTTTTTTTCCCCATTCTGTCTCTCATGGTTGGGGTTTACCCATGTTGACAATTACAGGCCTCTCTAATCTTTTCAAGTAGGAGAACTTGCACAATTGGTGGTTGACTTAATACTTATTTGCCCCACTGTATGTGTTTTTACATTATAATCACGTTTTTAAATGATATAGTTATCACGTGTTTACATGATAGTGTCATAATTTTACATGTTAGCACTTTTCTAAATTATAACTATCACATTTGTACATGATTATCATCTTTTAACATGATTTCGAATTAGGGTTGTCCTCGATCCGATCGCATGATTTCCGATCATTATTCGTATATTTTGAAGATCAGAATTGGGTCAAGATCGTTGTTTTTTTTAAATTTTAGAGTATTAAATAGTTAGCTGCCCTTGACGTGCAATCCATTTTAACTGGGAGGCTGTCACTAGAGGTGGGAATCTTGGGGCACCTAACGATTTGAGGAGTCAGAGGCTACGATACGATTATAAATTGATGGCCCCCCGTGCATTAGTTACAAAAAATGTACAACACTCCTCTCAGGCTTAAATAAACTACTATTTCAGTATCAAGTTAACAGTTCAATACAGTAAATAAAATACTCAAGTCCCCATTCTGCATCAACAGCTTTAAACTACATTCAATTAATTTAATCTGAATCAACCGTTAAAGTTGGTAAAATTGCTCCCGTTATTCCATAATTTCCCTTCTGTCTACTTTCGGCAAGTGAAAGTTTTTAAACTGTTTCATCATTTGAAGATAGATTCAAATCAAGATTTTGCCGATTTAGGAGTATTTAAGATTAAAAGAAAATTAGGTTAGGTTAAAATTAGTTTGCTGTTACCATTACATTTGCTGCCATCCCTCCCACTTCAAACGGATTGGACATCTATGGCAGTCAGTGGCAGCCAATGAGTTCATTTTGGGGGCATTTCACATCATTTGGGCTACAAAGTTTTGTGTTATATCATTGTTTTCATTTATTGGCACACCCCTAGTACCGAGGCTTTCGTATCTAGAGGCACCGCTGTAATTGAAGTTGATAACATTGGTGCAGAAAACATGCAGTAAGGGTTAAAAATATTTTGACTAGGGATGTCCTGATCGCATCTTTTCGCTTCACCTGAAATCTTTTCGCTTCACCTGAATTTGAGAATTTGCTGATAATGAGTCCCGAGCCGACACCAAAGTTTTTTCTTTTTAAACTCAAGTTCCAAACGTGATCCTGTCCCACCGTGCTGCCTTCACAATATGAATTCTTTTAAAACAGGAATAACATAGAAAAATGCTTGTTTTTATTACATGCTTCATTGAGTGACTCCACTCAAATCCACTTTGCTGCTGAGAACAGCCTCTCACACAATAAGGTGCCACAGCACACTTAGGGAAGTTTAACGATGATTGACACATTTGTGCCTTTAATTGTAGAGCTACCAAGCTTCTCTAGCAAGATCGAAGCTACAAACCTGTCAATCGCCGTTAACTTTAAGTAGCAAATGCAAGCTGGACAATTTGGCCGCACTGCTAAGCAGGAGGGAGGGTGAGAGGCTGTGGCGCTGCACTAGCATGAAGCAGAAAAACATATAAATATATTTTTCAAATTAAAACCTTGATCCTTTTCACCCAATTCCAATCCTCTGAAAAATAGCGAGATCGGCCTGATTTCTGATCACGGGATAAGGACATCCCTAATTTTGACGGTTGCCATAGTCATGGAACTTCTCAGACATCTCCTTAATTTAAGACTTGACATTTATCCCTCCCTGAGAAGGATACAAAAGCACTTCATGCATGTTAATGCAGCTGTAGTAATAGTACAAGCTAGTATTGATGAGTATTTGAAGGAGACTAGTGATATGCTGGCTCCTCACATTGAGAACCAACACAGTCCTAATTAAAACGGGTCTCTTGCTAAACGCGGTTTCCCCATGCACCCCTACTTGTTGTAGTCCTGCAGAGAAAGCTGGAGTTTAGTCCAAAGCTGAGGGTCACCGCTTCCGAGGGCTTCCAGCAGGAGCGCCGTATGCTCCCGGAGAAGCTGAATCTGACTTTGGGTACGTTTGTTGTCCTTGATCAGCTGCTTGGTGCGCATGGTGATGCCTAGCAAGCCGCAGTTGCTGAGAATGTTGTAGGTATTGCTGAAACGCTTCAACTTATCGCTTTCTGCCAAAAGGCCGTCTGGGCAAATGTCAGGGTTGTTGTCCAGCTCGGTCCTAGACTCGTAAGTTCGAGGGGACGGCGAGGTGGTCACCGTCATTGAAGAAAGACACTTCTCATTAAGCGGTTCAGAGTTTTCGGCTGGCAAAGTAGAGCAATTGGCCGATACTTCCTGTTGGGTCCACTCAGGGACAGAAGTGCCGCGTTGCCCGTTACGGTGTTGATATCTCCTGTGTCGCTGGTCGTACACTGAAGATGAATTACCCCTGATCCTGGAGGATCCTGGCCTCTTGGACAGTGTATCCGCAGAGTTTGGGGCAATCCTAGGATATGACTTGAGGGTGGACATGTAACTTTTTGACTGAGGGGTATTTTCAGGGGTTGTCTTTGGAGATATCATGGGTTGAAGCAGAACCATCTGAGATTGAGGCATGACATCGAGGGATGAAGGAAAGCCCCACTGTTTCTCATTTGCGTTCACGTGTGATGGCTACAAACAGGAAGACAGATCATATCATCAAGAGTCTTTATTTATTTTTCTTGAAATTAAAGCATACCTGACGTCAAAGCATTCTTATTTTCGTCAACGATGACTATGACGAGCTAAAAATGTGTCTTGGGAGACTTTACACGAAATGCCGGCTTTCGTCTGATGAGATGTAAATGTGACATATTTTCTGTCATATGCTCAAAATGCCTGATATTTTCTTATTGTACGTGTAGTTAGCCTGCATTGTAGTAGTGTTTGGGTCGTGTCACTCAAGGGAGATGTGCTGCGCCTCTCCCTCATTCACCTCACCGCAGTTTAAGATGTGTTTCATGCTAAGGTGTGTTTTGAAACACATGGTAAGATTTGTTTTCTTATCTTGGCAAGAGGGAATATGCCATGTTGCTTTAGCCTTTAAAGGTTTGTCCTGCGTGATCATCACACATATCATCTCACACTAAATGTTACGAATACGCATGTGCCGGTATGAGATTTTGACGGCACGATAACCGTGAGCAAAAATACCGCGGTTTCACGGCATCACGGTATTGCAATTATAGCTCCAAAATTTTGAGATGTATGGGTTTTAAAAAAAAAAAAAACTTTTTTCCATTTAACAGGTTTTTTTTCAGAACATATTTGCAAATTGGAACATGAATATAATGTGAAAATAAATTAATGTGAAAATAAATAAATTAACAAAAAATAACAAATATTTTATATAAAATTAAAATAAATAGAACCTAGACTATACCCACAGCCAGAGCTCAAGTTGCTCAATAATAGAGCAAGAACAAAATAATTGCTATAAAAAAGTAAAAACACTTCTAAATAAAATTAAAAATATATACTGTATGACTTTTTTTGAGGGGGAGAAGCTGAAGTTTCGCCATTTTCAGCCACTGTGTCAACTCTCTTCAACATGATGTCATGCCTTTGTGTTAAAAAGAACAAAGAATTCATAAGTTAATAAGTTAGTTAAAAATGTATAAGTTAGTTTTATAAGTTAGTTAAAATGTAAATATTGTTGAGGTTTCAAGGTTTCATCTAAAACAAAAAGTGAGGAGTGAGACCTCCTTTCGCAATTAGCGATCTTTGACGCGATCCTCCCCCCATTCATTCAAGCTTGTTTCTCACTCAGCGGCTGTGAGACATAAAACGTCGACGAAGCTGCTCTCCCAGTTTAGCCTAGGCTAACATTCGTCTTTGTAAGTTTTAGTTAGTTTGTATATTGAATTTGAAAGGAAAATGTATGTTTTGTTTTTGGCGACCTTTTTCATGGTGCTACTGCTATCCTGTTGAACCTACTCACATGTGGAAAAATACAATTGCATAACGTTTTAAATGTATTCATTTGTATATTTCACCACGATTTGAGAGCTCAATAAATTGAAGAAAAGTACGCCTTGTGTTTCGAGGGTTTGTTTTTGGGTTTGCTGGCTGTTTAGCAGAATAGCGTCACTGACACTCACGGCAACAAACGGGAAGGGTGAGCGCTGTCGCACCAAGCCACTTCGGCTGCATTTTGGCACATGAAAAATAGCGAATACCGTACTAAGGTATGACGGAAAATTTTAGTGGTTTTGAAACCGCGACGTTTTCACACTACGGTAAACCGTGAAACCGGTAACCGGCACATGTCTAGTTACGAATAGCGTTTGCATATCATTTATGTTAGTATTAGCGTTCACTTCAGTGTGGCGAGAATCCTCTTCAACTCTCTGACAACTTTTTTTTAGCATACAGTTTGTGGTGTCCAGGTCAGGTCTGCAGACTGCTCCTAAATGGGGGCGTTTCACCCCTAAAATTTGACACAATGCGAGTAAATCTTCTTGCACCTGTGCAAGGACAGATTTTATATTTTTTAAAAACATTATTCTTTAATTCCAGCCCAGGTGAATTAAATTAAAGACTTATTAATCTTGTTTGAGATGGGGGCAGGCAAAACAGGACGTCAAATAGTGTGATCTAGTCGCTGCTAAAAGTCACACCTAATCAATTGTATGACACCAAACAAGTGGAGCTACAAAAACAACATAGGATATCTGTAAATGATATCACTTGACCTATCTGTTATATTCTAACCACATTTCTTGCAATAGACCTGCAAAGTCAAGATTCTTGTTGAATTTCATAATTTTGATAGCGCCAATGTTTAGTTACGCTTGCGTGAAATCTAGCATAAACTTCTCAGAAATCCTAGATGGGACAAGTTTTAAAAGTACAATGGTACCTATACAAACGATTGCATTGACATACGATCCGTTCGACACCCGACGTAAAATTTGAATCGACATTTGTCTCGACATATGACGACATGTTCGAAATATGAGGATTTATGGCAGCTTCGCCATTTCAGTTTTCCCGCAAGACATGCGCACGGCAGACTTTCTTGTGAGGGAAATCAACATGATTCTCAAGAAGGTTAAGTGCAGGTGGTGAAAAAAAAGGTGACGCTTACCACTGGAATTGAGAAGGAAATGATTATAAAATATGAGCAATTCAGTGAACTGGCTTAACAATCCGGCTGGAATATGTCTAACATCTTGAGGACGACTCTCATTATCATGATTATTCTAACATCAGCGAGGAAGTATCCAGCTTCGTCAGGTTTTTAATCATTTATTTCAGAACTTATGCAACACAACACAGATACTGTTTGCCATACCCGACGCTAACAACAACAGAACATAGAAAGAGGAAGTAGAATTTCTGCCGCACCTCTCACCGTCTCGACACTCACACAGTGCGTTCAGGGGAAGCAGGAAAAACACAACAGCCACATTACTGTAGAACCCAATTCGTTTCACTATTATTCCGATTTGTATATAAAATGTATTTGTTTTGCTATGTGTAATTGTTATTTGTAATTGTGCCTGCAGTATTTATGAAGGATTTGGCGTAGATTTTGGGCTGTGGAACAAATTAATCAAACTATAATGTATTTTTATGGGCAAATACCACTCAACATAGGACCATTTCCACATACCAACTAGGTCCTGGAACAAATCAAATTCGTATGTAGATGTACCACTGTATTAGTATTTAACATAAAAAAAAAGCCAGGTATGTTTTTCATCTACTCGCACATACGCGACCAGTTACATTGCAGGGTTTTTGTTGTTGTTGTTTTTACTGCTGACAAACTCCTTCACGGTTAAATCCACTAGCTGGCGGTAATCTAACAATCTGGTTTGCCAAAGGAAAATACAACAGAAGAAAAAGAAGGTGGTGGTTAGCGATTTGTGGCACGATTAAGGGGCTCGTCACATGGGACACTATGAGCAATGGCAAAATGCGAAATTCATGACCGTTGAGCTAAAAGCCAAAACACGGGGTGCGATGCGACCGCAGCGGCAAGCGACATCACTGACTAATCTCTGATTAGCTGTGAATTTGGGGAGCATTTTGAAATTTCTGAGTGCCAACAACTTTCCATACTGCTGCAAAAAACATGCCGAGAGGTATCATAAAGTATGTGCTGGTCGCACACTGCTAAAATGATACGCTCTCCATGTGATAAAGTGTGGCGTGAGGTGATGTCCATTTCCGGGTTGGCCAGTGTTCTCACAGCAGTGTTGTTTTTGGCAGCCGTTTAAATTTTCGTCTTAGTCTTTTGGACCAAAATACTTTTGTGTCTTAGTAATATTTTAGTCATTTCAAAATGTGATCGTCTTCGTCTAGTTTTAGTCAAGGAAAATTCAAATTTCATCTTGTTTTAGTCGACAATTCTCAAAATATTTTCGTCTATAAACTTAAAAAGTTTTAGTCCATGAATAAATAAATGAAAGGTTTCCAACTATTTCAAATGAACATGCCAGACGAGCACATGCCTTGACGCCACAGACTGTATGTAAAATGTTTTCCAAGAGTTTAAGAAGACCCCAAGTCACCTCGCTAAATGCTAATGCTAACGCAAACGCTATGCTAAGACTACAAGTTATTTTAGTGTGTGATGATCACTCAGCACAGACTTCTAAATGCTAAAGCAACATGGCATATCTAGCTAATAAAAAAGAAAAACTTACAAAGCAGCACCTGATACGTTTCACAAAAGGAGCCTGGAATGGGCACAGGCTTACTCACCAGCCGGTGAGTAAGCATGTGTGTCGGGCGGAGGGAAGGTGCAGCACGTCACATGAGTGACACAACCAAACACCGCTAAATGCGTGCTAACCACACATGCAATAAGAAAATATCACACGTGGTGAATTTGTGATGGAAACTATCGCGAATTTTCATCTCGTTCTCGTGTCGTCAGACGACAACTGGCATCCATCTCGTTATGTTTTAGTCTCCCAAGTCACGTTTTCAACGCGTCATCATCATGAAAAAAATTGTGCGTTGACAAACTAATTTTTGTTATGGTCATCATTGACGAAAACAACAATGCCTCGCAGGTGATTTTTGGATCAATGAATCCATTGCGGATTGGTTGTACTGCCAAGTGATGGCGACGGAAATAGAATAAAATTTCCATGTTAACCTAATTTCTAAGCAGTATACTGGCTGATGTCAACACGGATAGAGAGTAAAATATAGATTCATAAGTTTGTAGTTTTATACATTTATGATGAACGTATTTATCGGTTAAACTCTGGAAATTATTGGATAACTTTGCATGTCGATTTATACTTTGCACCCCTGAATCTTCTGCTTGTGCCTCTAAAATATTAAGTTAGGGGCCACAGTGCTCCATGTAAAAAAAAGTAAGTCTAGAGCCCTGCAGGTGTGTTTAATTTATTGAAAACTAGCAGTACGTCCCGGCGTTTCAACAAATTTAAACCATGGACTCTAAACAGGGAATTACAAAACTGTGTGCGTCCATGTTTAAATATGTTCTATTCGAGAGCGTTACTTTTTAGACCTTTTTTAATCACAAGCCAAGAGTGCCCTCGCATGGCTTATTGTGGGTAATGTTTATTCCTTAGTCGGTCAGTGAAATAACATTTAAGCACATGTACAATTATATTATTTTCATAACATTATATAAATCGCAGCTTTGTATCAGTTGAAGGCTGAGCCAAACTATGACGAAGAGTCAGATTTATAGTCCAGAAAATATGGTACTTGTCTTTGCTTCATTGCCATTTATTTCGCAACCTTTTTTGCTCCAATATAGCATATATTTCTTTACTATCGCTCACTGACCAAATAATTATTTACAGAAGGGTTCATTTTCTTACGTCAGTATAGATTCTCAGTCAACCAAGTCATGCTCAAATCCTCAAATGTTGAATCGATTGTTCGGGCAACAGTGGACTTCCTCTTAATCTGGGTTTACCATCTTGAAATGGATTTTGGTCTGATTTATCTGACCGTGGGGCTAAAATGTGCACGCTACCATCTGTATCACAGACATTTTGAGGTTCTGGTAAGGAAAAAAATAGACTCAAGAAAAAAATAAATATTTAAATTTCTTCTCACTTTCACTAAATACAGCTTCATTTCGGCATAATTGCCAATAATAGGGCATAAGTGTCTACCAGAGGTTTGTCAGCAAAACACTGTAATCGATAATTAAATAAGGAAACTGAACTCCATGAAGTTGCCCCATTTCAGACGAATGTTTACATAACAATGATGTCAACTGTTTGTGCTACGTTTTTGCTGTAAAAAGTTTTGTTTGTGCTGCTATCATTTATGAGATAATTACAATTCTTTTATAGGTCAATTTGAGGTCAACCAGTCCCCTATTTTGATTAAAAATCGCTAAAAACAGTGTCAATCATTTGTGTTGGTATGCTTTTAATTTGTCGTGATTACATCACACAGACCCCTGTCTATGGCGGAAAGGAACCGCAATGGTGCCATTCGTTTGTGCTAGGTTTGTGCTGCTCTTGATTAGTAAATACTGAGATATACAGTAGTTTTAAGTGATGACGTCACTCGCAAATCTTCGGTATTCTAACTCCCACGGCTGACACAGCGTCCCAACTCTCTCAATAATATAGGGATGTCCCAACAACTAGCGCAAATGTAGCATGAATGTATGGCACCACTTCTGGTCCATTTTGCAGTAGATGGAGGGCTGCAAGTGATGTAATCACTAGAAATGAAATAAATATCTCAAGTCCTCCATTTCCTGCAAAATGGACCTGACGTGGTGCCATTCATTTTTTGCTAAGTTTGTGCTAGTTGTTCAGACACCTCCCTGTCATTGAGAGAATTTGGTTCGCTCCGTCAGCTATGGGAGTTAGGATACGGAAGACCAGCGAGTGACGTCCTCACTCGAAAACGAAATTAACGAAATAAACGTCATTTTTTTTACAGCAAAAATGAGCACAAACCAAGCACAAACGAATGGCACCATTGTGGTTTTGTTTCGCCGTAGATGGGGGCTGCGTGATGTTATCACAACAAATTAACAGCATAACATCGACAAAAGCGTTGCGGCACAAACAGATACAATTTTCGCACAAACCAGCACAAACGATTGACATTTTTAGCAATTTTTAATCAAAATTGGGGGCTCGATAACCTCAAATTGACCTACAATGGAAATGTTAAATATCTTAAAAACGATAGCAGCACAAACAACACTTCATAGAGCACAAACGTAGCACAAACAAATGACATCATTTTTATTCAAATTTGCATCTAATGGGGGGCTAACTTCGCGGAGGTACGAAACTGTCATGACCGAGTTATGGTAGCTTTTGCTGGAAGTGACATAATATATAAGATAAACTTTGAAGCAGTGATGTTTTTGGCAGCCCTTTTAATCTTCATCTCTGTTGAACGAAAATACTTATGAGTCTTAGGCTACGTCTTTATACTAGGACGGATAATGGCCTTTAACGTGTAATTAGACTATACGGCATGTCGGTCCGTAGATTTTGCTACACGGGGTAGGTGGCCGTGTAATTTTATAAACTTCGGACCTGCCACCTCGTATAGCCAGGCGTAAAGCCGGGCGGTTTACCGAAAATTTACAGTTACCGAGATGGTTCTGGATGTTATTTTGACCATGTCGGTAAATTTGTTTTTTTAATGAAACCCGCTTTGACTATATGTTTTTCGGGTATGCTCATTCCCCTTTAAGAAAGTACAGCGAGTGTACTTACGAGTGAAGTCACGTGGCTATCAGAAAATCAAAGAAACAGAAGCACTTTGATATCAACCGGTATGCTAGTACTAATGCTACAGATGAACGTGATGGAGTCGGGAGATAAGTAAAACGGCTACCGGTAACCAGGCACAGGCCTTTCGAGTATAGCATTAGAAGACGCTCATAGTGTGGTGTTAGAGCTAAGAAAGAAGTCGACGCCCGTTGTCTGGAAGTATTTTGGATTGGAGAAGGATGACGAACCATCTACATCAGGTCCATTTCATAAATAGTGGATGCCGGAGCAGTACTTGGGCATGGACTGCACCTAGCAATCAGTATGTCGTGTTCTTTTGCATCTCTTATCGCTTTTTAAAGATGGTACAATTTACAATGGATCAGCTCAGCATTCAGTATAAAGGTACAGTATATAGTCCAACAGTGAAGCCTTTAATATGCCAGTTTGCAGCCACATTTATTTTTCTGTATGTGCTTGCTTTATTCTTTGTTATTACAGCCATCATAAAATCTTAAATGTTTTATTGGTATACGTTATAGCAGTACATCTTGATGTGTGTGTGTGTGTGGGTTGGGGGGGTATGTATGGATCAGAAAATGCTCTGAAAAAACATGTCACAGCAGCCATTAACAATACATAGTCGGATACTCGTTCATCTGTTTGAAGAGCACTGTTCAAGCCCCTCTTACTGTAACTCATTTGTGTTACAATGACATTTCTGCACAGCAGTGGCTATAGCAATATTTACAATGTTGTACATTGTTCAAGTCATACAAGCAGTTTTAAATATTTATCCATGAGTGCTTATTGTTTACAAGATATTTTTATACACTTAAATGTTTAAACTGAATGTACAATTGTTAAATATGTTAAATTGAAAGCTGGTAAATAAATCAACTAGAAACTGTTAATTTGTATGTCATGCATTCATTTAGATTTTCAAATTATATAACAGGCCATTTGGGCGGATTTATCGTAATCGAAGTAAACCTGCTCCATTTACCGTGATAAGTATTTCTCACGCCTTGCCCTAAGCCAGCGGTATCCGTGTAATAATTCGATTCAAAGGAAGCGATGTCGCGGAGGGCGCCATTGCCGTTTTTTGTGTGGCATTACAGCATTGTAAACAATGGAAGCAGCTTTTATAAAAATAACTTAACCCTATACACTCTAAGAATTTTTGCTGAAATTAGGGGATGATATTTCTATGAGTATTTAGAAACTAAAAAAAACAGTTCAAACATGCCTTGTACCTTTTTTAATTCGTAAATCATCAAAGGATCATGTCGTGAACTTTTTTCATTTTTGAAAGTATCATAACCAATTAAGTGGAAGAATTTCAAATGCCAAATATGGAAAAATCACACACATGACTTGATTACTAATAAACTATAAATCTCAGTAAGGTTTTGACAACTGATCATAAAAATGTAACATCTTGGCTTTATATGCTCATTGAGGTTGAGCAAGTGAGCATGGAGTAATTTACATTCCAAAAATGGCACTTTTTGACAATAGTTTGTAAACAATAGACATTATTATCATTAAACTTGAAAAATAACATTTTCTATTCGTTTAAATTAAATGAAACCTCATCTTCTACATCTGGGAGGGGTCTGTTCATCCCCGGTTCTTCTTGGAAGGGATCAATGCCATTGTTTATCAACTCTTCTTCATCCGAATCCATGTCCCCTCTTTCTGGAGACTCCTCATCAGACTTGGCATAATTTACTGCTTGTACTTGTCTCCTCCGGACTAGATGGTCTTCTACTCGTGTTCCGCACCTTCTTCTACCGCTGCCATGTGGTTGTATTCCCATTTTTCCAATTTAATTGTGATAAAATGGATTATTCCAGCAGAGAGGATATAAACGTTTGTGGGCGCAAGATGGCCGCCACTGACATGAACTTCAAATGGACTTTTCCAGTCGGCTTGACAAAACTTGTTTAGTTATGATGCCAGAGTGCTGCTATCCAGGGGTCGCGTTAACCGAATATTTTCCGTCGTTGACCGATTTTTTTAAAACGGTGACGGAAAAAACTGAAGTCCATCCGTCATTTTGACCGGTTGCAATTCACACCCCAGACCACAGGGTGGCGAGTGAGCATATTATTTAGCTATTGTCTCTCTTGATGCATGACGTCGTTGGCCTTACTCTGAAAAATGTCAAGGCAACTGAGTGTCCGAAGTTTCTTCAAACAGCCCCAAAACGACGATGGTGTTGATAAAAGAGGTGAAAAAACAGGGACTGTACAAGTGGGCACGCAATTCAAGTCCATGCGCACCAGGAGGAAAGTGTGAGATGACGTTCAGGCCACAGCAGGTGAACTATTAATTTAATTGTTCCATATGCTACATATGGTAGGCTACCTAACTACTGGGGCCACAGTCAGCTGTTTTTGTCACTGCGGAGAAAAAGTTACATATTCATCTGCTTGATGTGTGATGGCACGGTGTGGATTCTCTGTTAAGCTTGTTCGGACAGAATATTAATTTAAAATGAACGAAAACTAAATACTATTGAATACGTTGAAGCGGTATGCAATGTTAAGAGTCTTGTTAGCCGTAGGCGCACTATCCTAGACCCCTCACTATCCACTCGCGGGGGCCTGCGCTTGTCAGTGACGTTCCTTATTCTCGCTAGATGATTATACAACTTTAACATTTGTTAATAATTTGCTCTGTGTGTAGTATCATCCATCGCTTTTCCTTTTTAAATGGGCACTTATAAGCGAAAGCAAGAAGTAACAACGGGAACATTTTTAAACAGGCAGTTCACGGGAGAGCATTTCGACTCTTCGGCCAATCATATAGCAAGAGCGAGTGGCTAGTGAGGGGACCGCGTGCGGCTCTTAAAGGCTCAAACACACCAGCAACGTGAACGTCGCGTCAACGATCTCGCCGCGATTACGCTTCGAAACGCGGCCGTTAAAGTCAATCAGCCAATGCACACCAGTCGCAGTGCGTCCGCGTGTTAGACGCGTCCCAGAAGCGCTAAACGCGACGCACGCGAAAAGAACAGCAGAGTTTGTTTTTTGACGCGAGACGCAGCCCCCCTTCGTCAATACTACTAGGTAGGATCGGGCAGGCCGGAAGTCACTCGTGTAAAGATACGGTGGATCCGGTGGATTTTCAAAATAATATGCAATCGTAACTTCCTATATAAATAAAATAACTGAAATGAGCTAAAACACCTGCAATTAATACGAATAATACACAAATCCTGCTACACAATTAAATTAATTCCTGCGTGGTGCTTTAGCTTGAGAAAAAAACATCAATAAAGCTTAGAAAAATGTTCATAAGAAAAAAAATGTTAAAATCTTTGTCATTGGGATTGCTTTTTGCTTTAGCACATGACTTCTTTTTTCTTCTTTCAAAAAGAAAGCTCGCCAATACGCGGGGTCTGAAAGGCAAAGTGTTGTTGTTTTATTACCTTTAAATACCCGCTATTCTCGCGCGATCTTGCAATCCTCGCGTGAACAGATCGAGCCGCTCCACAGACGCGGTGCTCGTGAAACGCGTCCTATGGAAATTGACGCCGAGCGTCACTGGTGCGTAATCGCGGCGAGATCGTTGACGCGACGTTCACGTTGCTGGTGTGTTTGAGCCAAAGTGTCTCTGTCACATGACTGTCGTAGCCGGGAATGCGCTCGGCCAAATGGACACACAAGTACGGAAGGTGAATTATGCCAAACAAAGGGTCACCACAATGTCATTACCATCATTTTAAAAATTTAAGTGACGGGTAAAAATAGATTATGACCGGATTTTTATGACCCTGTCAGTCAAAATGACAGACAACGAAAAAGTCTAGCGCAACCTCTGCTGCTATCTGATGTTGAATGAAATAGCTACTATTCGTCAATACACTGGTCAAAAATTATGTCTTTATGACAAGTTCAACAGACGTTGTGGCCCAGAGAAATCAAGGGGACGTCATCGCCCTCATTTCTACAGCGCCGAGTGTATTGGGTTAAACGCAGTGCGGACAGGTCTAAATTGTTGTCAGAATATCCAAAGCAAAAAAGTATCCGTCCAAGCGTAGACGTAGCCTAAGACCATAATTAAGAAGGCTGATAAAAACAACACTTCTACCACTACACCGACATCTGACAAGAAAACATACAGGAAATGCTGACAATGTTCTGGACGAAAACAGGGACCTGTACGTTAATATCCGAGTAGTGACAAATACGTCAGAGGTATAAAATAAGTCTGATTCGGTATCTATTTTCCTTTAGTTTGTCTACACAAATTGAATGTAAAATTCGTTGAGCCTGGTCTACATGCTGCATTTACCTGATTGAGGACAAAGTTATTCATAATGAGCATCGGGGAAAGTCCGGCGTATGAGCCTCCCATCACAGCCAGCTGCACACCAGAGGCGTCCTGGCCGACGGTGGATCTTCTCCTGCCAGCATCCTCACAGTCAGTCCCATCTACTGCGCCCAAATACTCAGAGCTGGCATCTGGAGGGGATGATACAATAGAGCTCATCAGATTTGACCAGTCTAATGTTACGAAGAGCACTAAGGAAACCATTGGCAGATGAAGATAACCATCTTGAGAGTCCCTGGAAAAGAAACCATCAACCTAATGAGGTTTCAACCCACCCGAGTGGTTCCCTTTTGTGTTATTTAAAACTGAACTGACCATGACATGACAATCAATGTGACCTAGATTTCTCTGATCGCGGCTGACCTTTTAAGATGTACACAAGTGGACAAAGTTGCTGGTACCCCTCTGTTCACAAAAGGAAAACCAACAATCACTGTCAGAGGAACGTTGTCCCTGAAGCAAACAAACATAAAAAACAAGCTATTTTCATCCTTCTGCTGTGAATTTGAATGAGTTTATCACTAGTAGATGTCTAATAAGTTTGAAATCAAAAGGAAGTGACCTGTAAATGCTCTACAATGAACGGAAAGTGCTGGCTGCAAATACTCTGGTGTTGAATGAATGTTTGACTTATTTTGGTTTAAAGAAGTGTTAGATACTTTCTGTTTATCCTATAAAGTTCATTTCACTTCTCAACTATTACTGTCTTCATCTGCTTAATGAAATATTTAACTGAGTTTTTTTGTTCCAAACAATCTGATTTAAAAATTATCAAGCATGCCCAAACTTTTGCATACCACCATCTATAAACCATGCCAGGGTTAGCATGGTATCCGCTAGGAGTGTAACGGTACATGTATTTGTATTGAACCGTTTCGGTACGGGGTGCTCGGTTCAAAACGGAGGCGAACCGAACGGGTTTCTGACGTAATCTAGTGCTGTCAAATTTAGCGTGTTAACGGGCGGTAATTAATTTTTTGAATTAATCACGTTAAAATATTTGACGCATTTAACACAAGCGCGAAATGACCCGCTCATGCATACCATAATCCCACTGTTACGTCCCACGGACGGCTTGCTAAGGGCGTAACATAAAACGAGCCACACAAACAAGTTGCAAGTGGACACAAATTTATTCACATAAGTCGAACTCGCAACGAACAAAATATACAAAATGCGGAAGAAGCTGGCTTCAGCGTAAGCCCAGGCCTAAACAACAAACAAAATGAAACTACACTTAAATCCAACCTGCTAAGTAAACCCTGATCGTGAAAAGGAAATAACAAAAGATGGCAGTTTACGCCTACTGCTGTGGTGCTCTTATTTACAGTGGTGAACAAAAACGAATGAACACAAAAGACCTCATCGAAAAAGCGGAAGTGTAACAAAGTAGCGATCAAATGCACAGGTCAATGAATGGCGAGCAAACAGCTGGCAAGGAGAGGAGGTACGTGGCACTTATACTGTCAAATGCGAACTCTCAGCGTGTTGACAGCGGCTAGTTTTTTAAGTTGGCACCCTTCCTCGGGTGGCCCATCAGTGGCAGTGACGTCGTCTTCCCGTCCAGTGTCAATCAGAGTACGTCACGTTGGGAGGGGAGGCAGCCAGCTGGCGGACGTGACGATCAGCTGACTGACAGTCTCAAAAAAGATAACAATTAAACGGCCAGGGCCGTCGCACCACTCAGAAATGCAGTGAGCAGTGTGGGTAACGGTTAAAAGTCAACATGGAAGAAAAGCAGGTTGGCCCTCTGGGTGGGGAATTCAAATAAAAAAAAAATATAAATATAAATATAGATGGAACAACTCTCAGAAAATGTAAATAAGCTGGTTTGCCTCAGCGACTGGCTAGAGTATGAGTAGAGAAGGCCACATTTATGTGTACACTACACACACTTTGCATATATTATAAATAATACTTTTTTGTTACTGTTCTAAGGCTCTGTTGTGTGTTTGTTTTTGCAGAGAAAAAGAAAATGTCTTCAACAGAAAGAATGCTAATGTTTACGCCATCTTGTGAATTTATTGTTATAATCAACAAATACAGTACTTATGTACAGTATGTTGAATGTATATATGCGTCTTGTGTCTTATCTTTTCATTCCAAAAATAATTTACAGAAAAATATGGCATATTTTAGAGATGGTTTGAATTGCGATTAATTAATTTTAAAGCTGTGATTTACTCGATTAAAAATTTCAATCGTTTGACAGCCCTAATATATGTAACCCTTACTTTTCGAGGCTGTGGTCATAAAGTTAATATGGGAAACTTGATACTGTTCAGTGTTACAACTATTCAATTTTGCACATCAGATATTTGTTTCAAGAAAAAGTCTGAGCCAATGTTATTTTTATTAGTGGTGCACGATAATTATTGGTCCGATAATTATCGGTCCGATAATAGGAATTATGACGTCATCCCAATAAATCCAATAACATTATTAATAGGACCGATAATATGTACTGTGCTGGCTGGCCTGGAAATCAGTTGACCATTTGCTGGGCATTGCTGCCACCTGCTGGTCAGAATAATTCGCTGCATCTATAATTTGTTCCACGAACTCATTCACTTTCCACAGTGCTGTGTCTAGCGGTAGCATTGACAATCGTGAATGCTTTCTGATACTTGCGTTTCCGCCTCGGAATTATATGTCTAAGTATTTGTTTACTATAACATACGGATGTGCAATATATGTTTACTTCGGTGGTGAAGGGTCATATTTACAGAACTTCATAAGTTGTTGTGTTATAGAATCCAGCCAATGCTTAAGGCCAGTAGCTCAAGCTAGTGTGCTATGCTATGCATTAGAGATGTCCCGATCCGATATTTGCATCGGATTGGACGCCGATATGGGCAAAAAATGCGCATCGGTATCGGATCGGCCGACACGGAAAAATTCCGATCAGACTTCCGATCCAGTTTTTTTGAAAATCCGGTTCGGGTTTTCCAGCGCACCGATATACTTAATCCATTCCAGTTTTTGCTTTGGTTTCCCTAAAATTCGGTCCGCATTTTACGGCACACCTTACACATATTACATTTACATTACCGTCTCCCAATTCACCGAGAGACTTTATCAGTAAAAATGTCAGCTGTGTGGGATCATTTCACCTTGAAGGACGACAAAGACGAAGAGGCAGAGTGCAACATATGCCACAATAAAGTCAAGCGTAGTGGTAAAGCTGTAAGAAGTTTTATTACAACCAACCTTATCAAGCATTTAGCGAAATACCACCACAAAAAATATGAGGAGTATGTTAAGAAAACTGAAGACAAAAAGAAAGGTCCTACACAACTAACACTGGCAGAGACTTTTGCTATGCATGACAAACTGGCACTCGACAGTCCCAAAGCCCAGGGAATAACAAGAGTCATTGCCGAAGAATTCATTCTGGATGACGAGCCATTATCTCTCGTGAGTAAAGACGCACCATCCAACACTTTTATGCTGCATTCCAGAGAAGTGGGAAGTCGGATTTATCCCACTCGGATGGTACCAGTTCCGACCTCAAACCGTTCCAAGCAAATGTAAACAACAAAGATGGCTGATCGCGACGAGGTGTGTTTCATTTTGGCCATCCAAAGACATTTTGACCTCCAGCAAACCTGCCTTCCTATAAGCGATCAAATAGTAAAGGAAAAACGACGGCTGCGTTATTGCCCACACTGTAAACTGCCTTTTTTTAGTTACATCCTTTGCTGATCGTCAATATAAAAACATAGTATAACAAAGATAATTCACTGAATGAGAAAAAAATACATGGCGTCTCAAACTTGATTTACTTCATTATTGTGTTATCATTCAATACGTTTTCTTGAGCGCCATTTCATCCAGTGACGTCAGATTGAAACAACTTGGAAGTCGGGGTAGTTATAATTTCTCCGACTTCGCGACTTGGACCTCCCAGTTCGAGTGGCGTTCCAATTATATTTTCCTAGTTGGAGGTCGGAAAAGTCCGACTTCCCACTTTTCTGGAACGCCGCATTAGAACCACGGTACAACATGCCGAGACGTCATTACATCCTTCAGCGATTCGGCCGTGGAAGATTCGAGAACAATTCACAAACATCCAAATTCTGATTATTGAAATATGTCAAGTAAAGCGGAACTAATACACTGCGCGGTCTTCGGGACGCAATGCCGTCCATCATGCTTGTCTAATAGATATCATATGTATATAGAACTAGATGCAAAATGCCAGACACGACACCGTTAGCAACACGTGCATTAAAAACTATGTGCGTTAGTAAACAGCCGCCATCTTAAAGCAGGAGACTTCCCTTGTAGGCTGTTGTAGTGAACCTTCCAAGCGAACGTAATTAACTTTTTATCTAAAATACTCCTAAATCGGCAAAATCTTGAATTGAGTCTATCTTCAAAACAGTTTTAAAACTTTCACATGTCAAAAGTAGACAGAAGGGAAATTATGGAATAACGGGAGCAATTTTAACAACTTTAACAGTTGATTCGCAAAATTAAATTAATTGAATGTAGTTTAAAGCTGCTGCTACAGAATGGGGGACTTGAGTATTTTATTTACTGTTTTAGAATGTTAACTTGATACTGAAATAGTGGTTTATTTAAACCTGAGAGGCTTTTTATACAATTATTGTAACTAATGCACGAAACATTAAAAGCATGTAATAGCTTGGGGGGTTTGTGGGATTTTCCACTGACAGTTTACAATATTATTTGCACGTTTTACTGACTGACTATGCCATTTCTGTTTGTTATTTATAATGTTTTGTGTTTGTCACTGAATAAATAGGTCAGTTTCTTGTTACCAACCATTGTGTGTTATTCAAACTCACCTAATTCAGCTGGCTAGTTGTTATCAAGAGTACTAAAACCCTTTTCAACATGAGTCTGACAACTAAGTAAGGAGGCTAAATAACTTTAAACTTTAATACATGCTCAGATAGGCCGGTATCGGCCAATATCAGTATCGGATCGGAAGTGCAAAACAATATCGGTATCGGATCGGAAGTGCAAAAACCTGGATCGGGACATCCCTACTACGCATACATATAATAGTTGTCGTGTAATGTTAGTCCTGTCAGCATGCTTGGTAGGATTTTATACTATGCAGAGAAACCTCATACTTTATTGAATATGGGTTCACTCACTGCCGTTTATATTGATTATTATAAGGCAAGCCATTAATCCATTTTGTTCTACCATATTTTTGTTATGAGGAATGAGTGATGAACCTTACTATATAATGTTTGCATTTTACAGTGTTAGTTACAGTGGGGAGAACAAGTATTTGATACACTGCCAATGGGAAAACTCATTGGCAGTGTAACAAATACTTGTTCTCCCACTGTATAAGTTAGTAAGTTATTGAGAGGCCTTCTGGTTATTGATAGGCTTGCTGTCCTAACCTGTCTCCAAGGTTAAGAAAGTTGTTTCATGGACCAAGACCAAAACAGTCTCTTGTAGCACCAAATATTTTTCTCTGATGACCAAGCACAATACCTGTTGGGTTTATGTTTTAGTTCAGTGCTCATTGTTCAGGAAACACATCTTCAATTAAACTGACTAATTGATTGTGATTGACTCAAATTATAATTTATTTGAAAAAATAAATATTGGCACTTTATTTGAAGTCAAGACTGTTCTTGTCTTTGTTTTGTACATTATAATAATGTTCATGTCATTATGAAAATTCTGGTGAGGTCAAAGGCAAATGTATGTTGAATCCACCATTATTATCATTATTTTTTTAAACCTCCAGGTGTTCAAAAACTCGGGTGAATATACATTTTAAAAATTATATATTTATTATCGGTTATCGATATCGGTATCGGCTTTGAGGAGCAGGAAGTTATCGATATCGGTTTCAAAAATGGATATCGTGCACCCCTAATTTTTATCTTGTTTTTCAAAATATCTACATTTCAGAATATTGTATTTTCTATTTTTTAACAGAATTCTAGCTTTGTATAGGGTAATGTTCCTATTACTGAAAGCACAAAAGTGTGTAATAAACTAGCACATTTATATTTTGCATTTTGTTTTCTTACTGTACCGAAAATGAACCGAACCGTGACCTCAAAACCAAGGTAAGTACCGAACCGAGATTTTTGTGTACAGTTACACCACTAGTAGAGGTGTGCAAAATTTCCGATTCTTAGATTATTCGCGATTCGGCCGTGGAAGATTCGAGAACGATTCACAAATATCCAAATTCCGATTACTGAAACATGCCAAGTAAAGCGGAAGTACAACACACTCAGCGCGCCGCGCGGTCAATGAGGAACGGAGCGAGAGTAGCTAAACATCATGCTTCTCATTACCCGGCCCCTCGGGTAATGCCAATGCTCAACTGACGGCTCTCGCTCAACTCATGCCACGAGATAAAAAAAACACAACAACATACCTGACTGCTGCCGAAAAGCTGCTACAAAGTACATCCACATAATGTTACGGTAGATATCATTTATATAGGACTAGATGCAGTATAGATTCGGTAGCGTTAGCAGCACACCTACAAAAAGCTAGATGCGGGGGTTAGAAAACGGCCGCCATCTTAAAGCAGTACACTTCCCTGCAAGGCTGTTGTAGCGAACCTTCCAAGCAAACCTAATTAACTTTTTATCTAAAATACTCCTAAAACGGTAAAATATTGACTTGAATCTATCTTTAAAATAATTTTAAAACTTTCACATGTCGAAAGTAGACAAAAGGGAAATTATGGAATAACGGGAGCAATTTTAACAACTTTACGGTTGATTCACAACATTAAATTAATTGAATGTAGTTTAAAGCTGCTGATACAGAATGGGACCTGGAGTTTTTTTATCTACTGTTATTTTTGTATATTTCTTTACTGCTATATGTTAACTTGATACTGAAATAGTAGTTTGGTTTAGCCTGAGAGTATTTTTGAACAATTTTGGAACTAATGTACAAAACATTAAAAAAAAAAAAAAAAAAAAAAAAAAAAAAAGGAGGGGCGTGCATCAATAATCGTTTTATAATCGAATCGGAGCCTCTGAATCGTAATCGTAATCGAATCGTTAGGTGCCCAAAGATTCCCAGCTCTAACCACTAGTATCCGCATATTGGCCTGTTCTTATCACTTAGTCATTCATTTCTTGCATAAAGGGCTCTTTTGTCAGCCCACACAAACATTCTTTCTCATTTACTCATTTTTTAGATTTTATTGTTTTTACACTATGGTTGTAATATCTTTATTTTATTATGAAGTAGACAATTGTACTTGAGTCACGGGAACTAAAACGACCTGAATACTGACATTGATATATCATTTGAGTTCTGTATGGCATGTGTTTCACCCGAATTGTCGCATCCTAGCATAACATTTGTTCGTTGCTGACATTGCTGGTTGTAATTTCAGGTAAGTATTTTGAAAAGATTTGAAAAGTCAACGGACGAGGGTCCCTTAACAGAAGGACTATTATTGTTCTGGTAATGTAATATTTATTAGGGCCAAAAAAAAGGAAAAAGAAGGACTACGAGATATAAGTTGTACTATTGCTACAGAAAAATGTCGTATTATTACGTAGGTGTAATCAGCTACGCACTTTACGTACATATACCCAGAGGTGGGTAGTAATGCGTTACATATACTCTGTTACATTTACTTGAGTAGTTTTTGAGAAAAATGTACTTCTAAGAGTAGTTTTACTTAGCTATACTTTTTACTTTTGCTTGAGTAGATTTGTTAAGAAAAACCTCTACTCTTACTCCGCTACTTTGGGCTGCACAGGAGTCGTTACAGTTTTCCTCTTTATTCTACATATCAGATTTTTTTTTTATTTGACAGCGATGCCAAGTAGCTGTAGCAGCTGTAGTAGTAGCAAGTAGTGCTACCGATTTCACCAATGAGATGGCACAACAAAAATCACGACTCCATTATACCAATCATACGCAAGCTTGCCGTTCTATCTTCACGCCAGCCTGTTCAATCATGTTGATACCAATCAGACGCAAGCTTGCCGTTCTATCTTCACACCAGCCTGTTCAGTCATGTGGTGTCTTTAAGGTACCGTCCAAAATGAAGTATTTGATATAGAGTGCTGCCCTCAACATGACTCGAAAGTGCGGATTTTAACTTCTCTCCCAGTTTTTAGTCGGCCCCGATTGAGCACGGAAAACCGGAGATATGATCCTTTAAATTTAAAACTAGTAATTATGGAACTCTTCACTATTTAAACTAGGAACTATTTTCTCCACCTGAGGGCACTCATCCTCTTTGGATGAATAATGCTTCATTTATGTAATTTTTTTCTCTCATTGGAATTCATTTTTTTTTTTCCCCCTTTGGCTTAATGTGGTTATGTAATGGGTTGTTATACAGTATAACAACAGTTCATATAGATAACTTTGTGCTCAGAAGAACAATACCATTGTTAAAAAATATATTTAAAAATCCAACAAAAATATAAGCAGGTACTCACAATGTTACTCATGACTTGAGTATTTGTTTCACCAAATAGTTTTTTACTTTTACTTGAGTAATATTATTTTGATGTAATGCTACTCTTACTTGAGTAAAATTTTTGGCTACCCAACCCACCTCTGCATGTACTGTAGCTGGGAGTGGCCTGGTTAATGAAATATTTCAAATACAGTATATCTTTGTTATGGTTCTTCTTGAGGAAAAAAAAGAAAAAAAAGTTCTAATGAAGCAATTTCTCCGCGGCACGACATGGTGAGGCTGAAGCCTGAAACTCTACACTCACCGCTGTTCCAGTTATAGAGTCTGGTGACATTTGCCAAGTTTACATGGAGCCAAATATTCCAATTACAATCGGAATATTTGTTCAAATCGAATAAATGTGTTCCATATAAACACCTCATTCGGAATGAACAGGCCCAAACCGAATGGAATTTCATTCCGATTCACAGGGGTGGAATATTCCTTTTCCCAAACCGATTAGAAGTAAAATTATATCATGTAAACAGGGAAGCGGAATGGTGTCTGGTTGCGTTCTTTCTGCGCATGCTCTGTACTGACGTGGTGACGTCACTCGGTGACGTAAGTAACGTCACTTGCAACATGGCTTCCAAGCACACGCACAGCGCACCCACACAACTATTTAAATGAACGGCGTATCATTCTGAAGTTTTGTTTCAACTCGAAAAGTTAAAAGAGCAGCTGATCTGACGATCGATCTCCATGTTTTGCAACGTGACGCTTTGTTTTGATTAATCTGCGCATGTCAGACGGCAGTTGTCAAATGTCCTTTCGGAATAAAGGCAGTCACATGTAAACGCTGGATCGGAATAGATGAAGTGACATGTAAACAGCTGATGTGAAATTTCCATTCGGAATGATTTGAATCGGTATGAATAAAAGTCAGCATGTAAACGTGGCTTATGCCGCGGATCAAATTCAAAGGGCAGCGCAAGCCATAGCAAACAGACAGCGGAGTGGACCAATCAGCGACGGGCAGACGTGACGTTGGTAAAGTGACAAGAAACTCTAGCGTGAAGACGTAAACATACAAGGAGAGCTGAGAACGGAGTTTATTCAACATGGCTACCGCGAGACAGACTCTTGGTTTTAGCAACTCAATGTTTTTTTGGTCATTTAAAACTGAATTTACCGCGGATAGGAACATATTCTCGGCTCTCCCGTTCGCCATATGTGTTGTTGTGGAGACTACTTCCGACGCGCAAGAGTGACATTGCTTTATAAGAACACGTCACGCAAATAAACGAATCTGATTGCATGGACGATTTTGTTCGGACTCGAGAGGCCAATAAGGAGCTGGGTCCCAGACTCTATAGCTGGAACAGCGGTGAGTCTGGAGTTCCAGGCTAGTGAGGCTGTCTGACTACGATGCAGCCCACCACCACAGCTTCAAAAAATCCTAGGGGAAACCCTGCCTTGGGAAAAAAGGAAACCAGTGCAACCAATGCAAAAATACAGTATATATCGCAATGCTATTTTTTTTCCTAATATCATTCTGGCCTATCCCAAATAGAGCTATTCAAGTTATCTGGTGAAAATTCTTCTCGTTTTAAAATCGGAATACAATATCCCCCAAACTCCCCAAAAATCGCAATGGAAGTTTTTTTTCCAATATCGTTCAGGCCCATCGACTCAACCTGTAAGACAATGACTCGAGACTCGACAAGATGACCCGAAAAACTCGTAGATTAGTTCCCACCTGCCAGTGATCTGCTTGTAAAACCTTAGCGCTGGTTTATTCCATGCAGACAATAGTGCAGTTTTTTTTTAAAAAATTGACTTACCGCATTTTTCGGACTATAAGTCGCACCTCAGTATTAGTCGCACCAGCCATAAAATTCCCAACGAAGAGGAAAAAAACAAATATGTCACACCGGAGTATAAGTCGAATTTTTGGGAGAAATTTACTTGATAAAATTCAACACATAGAACAGCTATGTCATCTTGAAAGGCGATTTAAGATAAAAAATACAATAGAGAACAACATGCTGAATAAGGTTAAAAAATCCTCTAAGGCTAAAACCAAACTACTATTTTAGAATCAAGTTAACAGTTAAAAACAGTAAATAAAATACTCAAGTCCCCATTCTGTATCAGCAGCTTTAAACTACATTCAATTAATTTAATGTTGTGACTCAACCGTTAAAGTGTTTAAAATTGTTCCCGTTATTCCATAATTTCCCATCCGTCTACTTTCAACATGTGAAAGTTTTAAAACTGTTTCATCATTTAAAGATAGATTCAAGTCAAGATTTTGCCGATTTAGGAGTATTTTAGATAAAAAGTAATTAGTTTCGCTACAACAGAGCCTTCTAGAGAAGTCTGCTGCTTTAAGATGGTGTCTGTTTACTAGCACGGGAAAGTCTGTCATTTCTTCATTATTATTGTTTTTTTTTTTTTTATCTAGCGGCATGAGTTGAACATGATATTTACTCTTGGTCCGTTGCGCATTGCGTCTCGAAGACCACGCGGACTGTGTTTTATTTCCGCTTTACCTGGAATAATTCAATAATAGGAATTTGGATGTTTGTGAATCGTTCTCGAATCTTCCATGGCCGAATCGTGAATAATCTAAGAATCGGAAATTTCGCACACCTCTAATGATAATGTTACATGATGCACGAACAACGAAATGCAAACGTGGCCAGTATGTTAACGTAACATAGCTATTACGAGTTATTCAGATAACTATAGCATAAAGAACATGCTAACAAGTTTACCAAACCATCAGTGTGACGCCAAAACACCAAAATAACATGTGAAATGATATAATAATGTGTTAATAATTTCACACATAGGTCGCTCCAGAGTATAAGTCGCACCCCCAGCCAAACTATGAAAAAAACTGATTTATAGTACGAAAAATACAGTAAATTGATAATAGGGTTTCCCTCAAACATAAACATGAGTCCTTTGTGGGTAGGCTGGGGAACAATGGTGAAAGGCATTAACCTGTGCCTCGACTCGACACGATCCCGGGACCTGACTCAGGAGTTACTTGTGACTCGGATCATAGTGACTCGAACAATTGTCTGTTATGTACTAAAACAATAGAAGCAAGCATGTGTATAATATCAATTAGCATGTTAGCAAACATACCATTTACCTTCAATTACAGCGAGTAAGAGTCAGTAACTTCTTACAAAATATAAACATAAGGGGTATTTGAACTGAGAGAATAAATTCTCACCTGAAAATCCCGAATCTCGTTCCAAGTCCTGCTTTGAGGCAACATAGTGTGTTACACTGGTGAATGAAGATCTACCGTGTTGGACGAGTTGACTGAAGCTGCTCATGCTTGTCTCACCCTGGAAAGAATACAGTAGTAGATGAATGTAGTTGTTATGGTTTTGACTTGTCTCATCCGGGGTCGCCACAGGAGTTCACAACCTGATTTCATTTTCTGCTCCATTGATAACATGACTAATCCTCAGCGATGCAGGTTTAATAGGTCACCACACATGAATACGAATCTAATCTGCTGTTTCAACAGACGTCAGCACCAACAGCGAATGCCGTTAAAAATATGTTATACCGAGCTCACCAATAACACATTTACTACCACTGGCAGTGATCAGCGTCCAATTCGATTTGACTGGGAGAGGCTGACAGTTACAAACTTGGGGGTGTGCCAGCGTTGTTGCGATGTTTACCGACGCTCGACAGCGAATCCAAACCTCGCCAAACACAAACTTTAGGAGCCAAAGCTAGCACTTAGTTTGAACGAAAAGTCTGAAAAAATAAACATAATTATCGCGTGAGCCTTTTTACGAACTGTTTGCAGCGTGCGTAGCGTAGCGTGCATTAGCATAGTTAGTGTGGCAACCAGCGCGTCGCGAGGCAATAACGTTGATTTACAGATGTAACCCGTAGAATTGCAAGCCTTACCAAAACGATTCCTGATGAATGCAAAAAACAACTGACGTAGAACAGAAACGTGAAAAGTTGTTTATTCCACTACGTATAGTGAGGTCTTGTTATCCTGCCTTTTCTTGTTATGGCAGCTTGACGTCACAAGTAAGTTTTTCTCTTCTTCGTTGGTTTTCTATTGCTTTACAGCAGATTAGACGCATATAGGCGTGTTGCTGTCTTCCTCTGGTGATACTTGGTATTACCTCCACCTCAGTTATATGTGCAATGTGACCATCTCTACGGACATCCGTGAAGTTGTCCCCCCCCCCACCCCCATCAAACCCAAATTTATATGAAAATGATGTCAATCGTTTGTGCTGTAAAAAATGTGATTTATGCTACTGTCGTTTTATATATATTGAGATATTAATTTCGAGTAAGGACGTCATGACTCCCGTGGCTGATGGATTGTATCCACTCTCTTAATAACAGGGGGTGTCAACAACTAGCACAAACGAATTCGGGTCCATTTTGCAGTAAATGGGGGCTTCTGATCTGAATTTCGAGAGATGACCTCTTTTCAGCCGCTCATTTACAGCAAAATGGATCCGAAGTGGTGCCATTCGTTTCTTAATACGTTCGTGCTAGTTGTTTGGACACCCCTCTGTTATTGTGAGAGTTGGTACGCTCCGTCAGCCACAGGAGTTATGATGTCCTCGCTCGAAATTGATATCTCATTATCTATAAAACGATAGCAAAATTAACGACAATTTTTTTAAGGCACAAACGATTGACACAATTTTTAACCAAGACGGGAGGCTGATTGACCTCAGATTAACCTATAAAAAAGTTGTAAATATTTCAAACGATAGCTGGACAAAAAAACTTTTTGACGATTGACATCATTTCTATATAAATTTGCGTCTGATGGGGGTGACTTCACGGTGGTCTGTGGGGATGGCCACAAAGCACATATAGCAAGATATAAAGTGTCATTTTTTTATTTTATTTTTTAATTTTTTTTTTACTTGGGTGTTCTGACGAATGGGTCACCTGCAGCTCAGTGACCGTCGTGAGATCTCGCGTGATCGAGCGCGATATTTTTGCATTAAAAACAGGCAGACACACACAGTCAAATCTGTACCCATAGTCAACAGAGAAGCAGAGAGAGAAGTGGACTGATTTTCCGAATTTGTTTTACTTTTACCATGGGAAAGTATCCTATTAAGAAATAATTTTTTTCCCGTACATTTACTGATTCCATAAAGTTTGCTAGAATGTTGTTTCCAGTACTGTACTGAAAGCCTACTGTTTACCTACTCTTTCTTTGTGCTAGTCTGCTAGAGTATACAAATTAGGAGTGGGAACCTCTTGGTACCTCACGATACGATATGATTTGCGATACAAAGCTCACGATACAACGATTATCGATACATTGGTTAGGAAATCATTCTAGGATATTCTAATAACAACTAATACACAGAAAAACAAGCTTCAGCTGTGAATTGGAATTAGTTTATCTTTAGTAGACGTTCAATCCATTTGAACTGGGAGGGTGGCAGCGAATGAACGAATGCCATCCGTCCCACCTCAAACTGATTGAACATCTATGGCCGGAGTGGCAGCCAATGCCAGGCAATGAGGTTATTTTGTGCCATTCAAGGTCATTTACCTGTTCATTTTCAGTTACTTCCTTTTGATTTTGGGGCATTTTATGGGTCACTTCCTGTTTATTTTGAGTTACAGAACAGGAAGTGACCTGGGAATCACCCAAATAAATAGGCAGTGACTCAAACTCAACAGAATATGACCTGCAAATGCCCTAAAATGAACAGTAAGTAACCTGTAAATGCCCTGAAAATCAGACAGAATGACTGTGAATGCTCTGGTTTCGAATGAACGAACGTTCCCAGTCTAAATGAATTGGGCATCGAGCACCGTCAGTGCGGCCTTAGAGTTAAATGAGACACTATTCTGGTGGAAAATTTTGGTAGCAACTTGTTGGTTAATTTTTTTTTTTTTTTTTTTTTAGACATTGACACCTTTTCAAAACGATATATCGATTCTTGGCAGGAGCATATCGATAACTTTTTGGGATACAAAGTATCACGATATATCACCATTTCGATATTTTGTCACACCCCTAATACAAATACTGTATAAGTAAAAATATATCACAATGTAAAGTTAAAATGAAAAACAAAGTTCCTATAGTTAACAGTACAGGCAATGTTTGAAGTTTTTTTCTTCTTATATAGCAATAATATACTCATTCTCATAATTACTTTTTCAGCACCTTTTAGTAGGAGGAAAGTAGTAGCCTTTGTTCTACTACTGGACATACTGCGAAGGAGGGGTGGACGTAGAAGGAGGCTGCATTGGGTCCATCCACTGAACCAGCGCCGGCGTCAACAGGGTTATTTTTATCATCTTGTGGCTGAACTGCGGCTGGACAGCCAACGCCATCAACAATACTTTAGGATGAGTGCAGAAAAAATGGATGAGCTTCTGTCTCTCATCGGCAACGAACTCACCAGGCAATCCACCGACAACAGATCAGCTCTAGAACCCAAGCAGAGACTTGCTGTTGCACTGAGGTGAGCTTGCATTTTTATGCACAACAAAATCACTGACCACAAGTTTAAGAGACATTTTCTTTTACAATATTCAAACATTAAAAAATGTAAAAGAACAAACTAAAGAAATAAGCTATATAAAAAAAACATCAATACAACTATAAAACCACAGCACACACACACACAAATATTAACTTTTCCCCAAAAAATGAAAGCAGCTTTTTTACAGTTCAGAGTATGAAGTGCTGCTTTCTTCCCACTCTTCACTGCTTGACAACATTCATGTGAATTGTCCTATCGGTTGGGGTTATAGGGATGTGTGGGGTGGTGAAACATTTCAGGCCTATTTGCATGTAGGCATGTGCCAGTATGAGATTCTGACAGTATGATAACCTTAAGCAAAAATATCCCGCTTTCACGGTATCACGGTACCACAATTAAAGCTCTAAAATGTGTTACTTTGAGATATCTGGGTTAAAAAAAAACGACAACCTTTTTTCCGTTGAACAGGATGTTTATTTTTCAAAACATATTAGCAAAATGGAATATAAGTATAATGTTAACTTAAATAAACCTTTAGTTGAGCCGCAACCCACAGCCACAGCTCAACATTATTACCATCAGAACCAAATTAATAGAATTATTTTCCATAAGAAGCACGTGTGTATGACTCATAATATTATACACACACTCTCTTTCTCAACAGTTGCCAGAGAGAAAGAAACACGTTTTAACAACGTAGACACACTAAACACGCTGGAATTACTAACCTTTAATTTTGTATAAATGCAAAATCATATTGGAGGTATTGCCTCCTCGGCAGCCACCCTCCGCAAACATGTTTTACATGTCGGTTGGCCCTCTTCTAAGCCGCGGTCGTCTAACTCTTCTGTAGCCGAAGTATTCCCATACCAGCGATTTCATTTTTCTCAATGGGGGAAAAAGTGGGAGGGGATTTTCACCTCCAGCCGTCATGTGGCACAGCTGACTCACTGACTCTGAGCAACAACTGGTGGTGGAGGGTTGAGCCTTGCAGCTACAAGCGACGGACTTCTCCCTTCATTTTTGGAACATAAAAAATAGCTAATACTTTAGGGAGGGTATGACGGAAAAATGATGCAGTTTTGAAACCCTGAGACCTTGAAATTATGAGCAAAATCGGTGACAAAGGGCAGCCTTGGCGGAGTCCAACCCTCACTGGGAACGAATTCGACTTACTGCCGGCAATGCGGGCCAAACTCTGACACCGGTCGTACAGTGACCGATAACTAAAACCACCCCCAAATTTTATTTATTTTTTTTTAACTAAAACCACCCAAAAATTTATAGGTCTTCATATTTTAATGAGGATAACATGCAAACAATGACATAAGGGGGAAAACATAAGTGAACCCTCTGCCTAAGGAGACTTAAAGAACAATTGAAACAAATTTTTACCAAACATTTTAAGTCAAGTTTGTGCCCAATCATTGATGAGTGGTTTAAAGCGGCCCTGCCCACTATAAAACACACACCTGGTAAGAAATGTCTTGATGAGAAGCATGGTCTGATGTGCATCATGGCTCGGTCAAAAGAGCTGTCTGAAGACCTGCGATCAAGGATTGTTGATTTGTATAAAACTGGGAAAGGATACAAAACCATTTCTAAAAGTCTGGATGTTTATCAATCGACAGTCAGAGAAGTTGTCGACAAATGGAGAGAGCTTGGCACTGTTGCTTCTGTCCCAAGGAGTGGCCATCCACCAAAGATGACGCAAAGAGTTCAACGCAGAATACTCGGAGCGGTAAAAAAAAGAACCCTAGAGTGGCTGCTCAAGATTTCCAGAAATCACTGGCACAGTCCAGTATCTCTGTGCACACATCAACTATGTGTAAAACTATGGCCAAGAATGGTGTTCATGGGCGGACTCCATAGAGGAAGCCACTGCTGTCTAAAAAACATTGTTGCGTGTTTAATGTTCCCAAAAAGGCACTTGGACACTTCACAGACGTTTTGGCAAAATATTTTATGGACTGATGAAACCAAAGTTGAAGTGTCACAGCTCACGAACATCAACACCTCATCCCCACTGTGAAGCATGGTGGAGGGAGCATCATGATTTGGGGGTGTTTTGCTAACTCAGGGCCTGGACAACTTCCGATCATTAATGGAAGAATGAATTCAAAAGTTTATCAGGATGTTTTGCAGGAAAACCTGAGGCCCTCTGTCAGACAGTTGAAGCTAAAAAGAGGATCGATGCTGCAACAAGACAATGATCCAAAACACAGAATTAAATCAACTTCAGAATGGTTTCAGAAGAACACAATGCACGTTCTGGAGTGGTCAAGTCAAAGTCCAGACTTGAACCTCATTAGGATGCTGTGGCATGACCTAAAGACAGCAATTCATGCCAGACATCCGAGGAATCTGACTGAACTACAGCAGTTTAGTTGAGACGAATGGGCCAAGATTAGTCCTGATCGATGTTCCAGATTGATCTGCAGCTACAGGAAGCGTCTGGTTGACGTTATTGCTGCCAAAGGGGGGCCACAAACACAAAATATTAAATCTTATGGTTCACTTACTTATTTTTCCCCCTCCTGTCATTGTTTGCGTACCATCCTCATTAAAATATGAAAACCCTTAAATGTTGGGGTGGTTTTAGTTAATGCAGACAGTTTTTTCATCTCTGTGACTTTTACAAAGATCACATTTGATGGTGATTTTATGCTGAAATGTGAAAAATTCCAAAAGGTTCAGATATGTTTTCATACCACTGTAGATAGGGGTACAGTAATTAAAGTCTATCATTTTCTTCGCAATGAGCCATGAATAATTACAAAATTGATACAGTCCGCAATACTGTAAACTGGGGATAATGATTTCACGCAGACCTTCTTGGTTGTAGGTGGGACAGAAGAAAGGACATGATCCCCACACATTTCCAGTCCTTTTGGGTTCCTCTTGCTGAACCTCTTGCAGCACTTTTTTTTCCTGATTTTCACCAAGGAATTCCTTAGGGACCTCTATTTGGATTTGCAGATATTTGCTGAAAAAAAGAGGAGATGTAGGTTAATGAAACAATCTTGCATGTAACTTATCTTTTTTTGTCAATTCCTTCACAGGTACTTGGCATCTGGGGACTCACTGATAAGCCTAGCATTCAGCTATCGCCTGGGTCACACAGCTGTCATCAACTCAGTGCAAATGGTGTGTGCAGCCATCGAAAAGACGATGGTGAACAGGTACCTTCCCAGGCTGACCACAGACACATGGAGGGAGGTGGCTGAACGCTTCTGGGAGAAATGGAACTTCCCTAATTGTATGGGCGCACTTGATGGGAAACACATAATGATTCAAGCTCCACCCCGATCAGGAAGCCATTTTATGAATCATGAAAAAACATTTTCCATCGTGCTTTTGGCGCTTGTTGATGCTGATTACCGCTTCAGGTACATTCAGGTGGGAGACTTTGGAAGAACAAGTGACGGTGGTGTTTATGCTGAATCAGATTTGGGTGTGGGAATGGCAAATGGCACACTCCAGATCCCACAAAGCATCTCTCTGCCTGATGCTGCTCACCTCGGGAATGTGCCACATGTCATGGTGGGTGATGCAGCATTCCCTCTTAAGCCCTACCTAATGAGACCCTACATTGGACAAAACCTCAACCGTAAAAGGAGGATTTTTAATTACAGACTATCGAGAGCGAAAAGGGTGGTAGAAGATGCATTTGGCATTCTAGCATCCCGGTGGAGGATTTTCTATCGCAGGATTAACCTGCATCCCAATAATGTTAACAGTCTTGTTATGGCAGCCTGCTCACTGCACAATTTCCTCCTTGCCCCGTCAGAAAATGTCACGCTGCTCATGGAGGCTGAGGAATTGGGGCGAAAAATGGCACCGGTGAGGAACATGGGAGCAAACAGGGCTTCAAGGGAGGCCTGTGGTGTGAGGGCAACTTTTGCGACCTTCTTCACCTCCCCCGAAGGCAGTGTGTCCTGGCAGGACAGGATGGTGCCCTAAAGACACTTTTCACACATGGAGTGGACCCCATTTGGACTTTGTAAATATGTAAAATAGTTCTATAAAAATTTGTGTGATCATTTCTGAAAATAAAAACTTTTTAACAGTATTTGCCTGATAATGCCCTTTAACTCACATTTCCCTGCAGTGAAAAGGGGTCATCATGACACCTACTTTACCTAGAAGTGTGAAGCAGGGGATGGGATGTCTTGTTAATAACACAAAGTAGTAGACTTGACTTAACAGTTCAGAGTTCAGAGCAGTTTCTAGAAAACTTTGATAATCAAGCAAATATATTGTGTAAAAGGTTTAGGCACTAAAAGTAAATTGATGATTCTCGAATTATAGCACTGTATTTATTTTCCCTATTCCTCAAATAACTTAATTATCTGGTGTGATTCTCTCTGCTGTTGTTCTCCTGGGTCACTTTTTAGTTTCTTGGCAACTAATTTTGCACTCAGGAATAAGTTGCCACATTTTTCTTTGCATTTTGGCATTTTAGTTGTTTCTGTCTCTGTGTATTTCTAGAATGACTACATAATGTTGAGATAAGGGCTCTTTGTGTGTGTTTGGAGTCGGTCAGGCGCCTATTATGCCCTTGGTTGTGTCTGTGGGCTTATACAGTGCTGACAGTATTGGCACCCCTGCAATTCTGTCAGATAATACTCAATGTCTCCCAGAAAATGATTGCAATTACAAATGCTTTGGTAGTAATATTTTCAATTATTTTGTTTGGAATGAAAAACACAAAAGAGAATCAGGGGAAAAAATCATTATAATTTCACACAAAACTCCAAAAATGGGCTGGACAAAAGTATTGGCACCCTTCAAAAAATCATGTGATGCTTCTCAAATTTGTGTAATTGACATTAGTTGTTACTTACCTGTGGCACATAAGAGGTGGTGGCAGTAACTAAATCACACTTGCAGCCAGTGAAAATGGATTAAAGTAGACTCAACCTCTGTCCTGTGTCCTTATGTGTACCACATAGCGCATGGAGGAAAGAAAGACCAAAGAACTGAGGACTTGAGAAGCAAAATTGTGAGTAAGCATGGGCAATCTCAAGGCTACAATTCTATCTCCAAAGACCTGAATGTTCCTGTGTCTACCGTGCGCAGTGTCATCAATAATTGTAAAGCCCATGGCACTGTGGCTTACCTCCCTAGATGTGGACAGAAAAGAAAAATTGACGAGAGATTTCAACAAAAGATTGTGCGGATGGTGGATAAAGAAGCTCGACTAACATGCAAACAAGTTCAAGCTGTCCTGCAGTCCGAGGGTACAACAGTGTCAACCCGTACTATCCGTTGGCCTCTGAATGAAAAGGGACTCGATGGTAGGATACCCAGGAAGACCCCACTTCTGTCCGAGAGACATACAGGGGGGCAAATAAGTAATTAGTCAACCACCAATTGTGCAAGTTCTCCTACTTGAAAAGATTAGAGAGGCCTGTAATTGTGTATGGGTAAACCTCAACCATGAGAGACAGAATGTGGGGGGAAAAAAAACAAAAAATCACATTGTTTGATTTTTAAAGAATTTATTTCCAAATTAGAGTGGAAAATAAGTATTTGGTCACCTACAAACAAGCAAGATTTTTGGCTGTCAAAGACGTCTAACTTCTTCTAACGAGGTCTAACGAGGCTCCGCTCGTTACCTGTATTAATGGCACCTGTTTTAACTCATTATAGGTATAAAAGACACCTGTCCACAAACTCAGTCAGTCACACTCCAAACTCCACGATAGCCAAGACCAAAGAGCTGTCGAAGGAAACCAGAGACAAAATTGTAGACCTGCACCAGGCTGGGAAGAGTAAATATGCAATAGGTAAAACGCTTGGTGTAAAGAAATCAACTGTGGGAGCAATTATAAGAAAATGGAAGAGCTTCAAGACCACTGATAATTTCCCTCGATCTGGGGCTCCACGCAAGATCTCACTCCGTGGTGTCGAAATGATAACAAGAACGGTGAGCAAAAATCCCAGAACCACACGGGGGGACCTAGTGAATGACCTACAGAGAGCTGGGACCACAGGAACAAAGGCTACTATCAGTAACACAATGCACCGCCAGGGACTCAAATCCTGCACTGCCAGACATGTCCCCCTGCTGAAGCCAGTACACGTCCAGGCCCGTCTGCGGTTCACTAAAGGGCATTTGGATGATCCAGAAGAGGACTGGGAGAATGTGTTATGGTCAGATGAAACCAAAATAGAACTTTTTGGTAGAAACACAGGTTCTCGTGTTTGAAAGAGAGAGAATACTAAATTGCATCCGAGGAACACCATACCCACTGTGAAGCACGGGGGTGGAAACATCATGCTTTGGGGCTGTTTTTCTGCAAAGGGACCAGTTCGACTGATCTGTGTAAAGGAAAGAATGAATGGGGTCATGTATCGAGAGATTTTGAGTGAAAATCTCCTTCCGTCAGCAAGGGCATTGAAGATGACACGTGGCTGGGTCTTTCAGCATGACAATGATCCCAAACACACAGCCAGGGCAACAAAGGAATGGCTTCGTAAGAAGCATTTCAAGGTCCTGGAGTGGCCTAGCCACTCTCCAGATCTCAACCCCATAGAAAATCTGTGGAGGGATTTGAATGTCCGTATTGCCCAACAACAGCCCCAAAACATCACTGCTCTAGAGGAGATCTGCATGGAGGAATGGGCTAAAATACCAGCAACAGCGTGTGAAAAGCTTGTGAAGAGTTACAGAAAACGTTTGGCCTCCGTTAGTGCCAACAAAGGGTACATAACAAAGTATTGGGATGAACTTTTGTTATTGACCAAATACTTATTTTCCACCATGATTTGGAAATAAATTCTTTAAAAAGCAAACAATGTGATTTTCTGTTTTTGTTGTTGTTGTTTTTCCACATTCTGTCTCTCATGGTTGAGGTTTACCCATGTTGACAATTACAGGCCTCTCTAATATTTCCAAGTGGAAGAACTTGCACAATTAGTGGTTGACTAAATACTTATTTGCCCCACTGTAAAAAAAAAGCCAGGCTGGATTTTGCCAAAACCTTCCTGAAAAAGGCAAAAACGTTTTGGAAGAATGTTGTCTGGTCAGATGAGACAAAAAAAGAGCTTTTTGGGAAAATGCATCAACATAAAAATTACAGGAAAAAAAACTAGCCCTTCAAAGAAAAGAACACGGCCCCCACAGTCAAACATGGCGGAGGTTCCCTGATGTTTTTGGGTTGCTTTGCGATCTCTGGCACTGGACTGCGTGACCATTTAATGAAGTCTGAATACTATCAACAAATTTTGCAGCATAATGTAGGGCCTAGTGTGAGAAAGCTCGGTATCCCTCAGAGGTCATGTGTCTTCCAGCAGGACAATTACCCAAAACACACTTCAAAAACCACTAGAAAATGGTTTGAGAGAAAGCACTGGAGACTTTTAAAGTGGCCAGCAATTAATCAAGGCCTGAATCCCAGAAAACACCTGTGGAGAGATCTGAAAATGGCAGTTTGGAGAAGCCACCGTTCAAATCTCAGAGACCTGGAGCAGTTGGCCAAATAAGAATGGTCTAAATTTCCAGCAGAGCATTGTAAGAAACTCATTGATGGAAACCGCAAGCGGTTATTCGCAGTTATTTTGTTTAAAAGTTGTGCTACCAAGTAATAGGCTGAAGGTGCCAATACTTTTGTCCGGCCCATTTTTGGAGTTTTGTGTAAAATTATAATGACTTATCTTTTTTAAATTGTCTTTTGTGTTTTTCATTGCAAGCAAAATGAACAAAGATATTACTACCAGAGCATTTATAATTGCAATAATTTTCTGGGAGAAACTAAGCACTATGTGACAGAATTGCAGGGGTGCCAATACTTTTAGCAAGCACCGTGTATATACATGTGCACTGTGCACATTTAAAAAGTTCATGGCAAACAACATCTCATAGACCTGTTATTGCAGATTTAACAGTTGTTTATATTTATAAAATAAATAGCATTTTATATACGAGCTAAAAAAGAAAAAAAAATTACAGCAGACTTGGAAATGAAGTTGCATCACTGCAGAGATTCTCGTGCCCACTGTTGTTTTTTTTTTCTTAAAAAGTAAAAAGTAGGAAAGAAAAAAGAGAGACGTCTTGAATAGACCACCAGGTTGAAACATGTAGGTGTCTCTTTTTTCTCGTTCGTACTTTTTCTCTCGACTCTGTATATAAACCAACAGTGTGCGCCGTGCATGAGAATCTGCAGTGATTCCAAACCACTTTCATACATGTACAGTATACGCTGCATTTTTTTGCTCTTTTTATCCGTCTAGTCTGTCGCCTTTTCCATCAGCTGCTGGAATTTTGTTGTGTTTCCATCTCCACGTTTCTGACACCCCAACCACGTCAACAACCCGTTCTCTACTATGTAATTAGTGTTTTAAATTACATAACTTGCATAACTTATCGTCTATCCCCATAGCTTCTGCTATGGTGTTCCATGCAGATGTATATGCGTTCCATCCAGATGTGTATGCGTCTCCGGCAAAAATAGAAAATAGCCCAAACCATCCGGAGGGCTCCGGCACAGCGGCACATATGCAGCCGGTATAATTTGAACAATAATATAAAATGGAAACGAATTGACTCGGCCGCTATATCTTGGCGGATCTGCACCGTACACGCATCCGGTGTAATTTGGCCTTTGTTTTATATTTACTGTAATTTTCTGCCACACATTGCCAATTTGTGGAAAAAAAAAGGCCCATATCACACCGGTCCGTGGTGCAAAAAAGGTTGGGGACCGCTAGGGGACCACTATAGGCTATAGTGCAGTATTATAATAATTGCAGTTGATATAGATGAAGTTGTGCTGAGAAAAAAAATATACAGTGATCCCTCGCTACTTCGCGCTTCAGACTTCACGCCCTCAGCCCATCACGGATTTTTTTCCAATTAAATAATAAATAAATACAGATGAACTGTCCCGATCTGATCACTTAGTCTCATTCTCCCTCCTGCTGCTTTTCTTGGTCAGGCATTGCACTGGAGTTGCTTGTTAACGTAAACGAGGATTGACAAACGTTAAAGTTTGATCTTGCCAGAGAAGCTTGGAAGCTGAAACTTCAAAGCCTCATGTGTCAATCATCGTTTAGCTTGTTAAACACTTTCTGTGGCAACTCAGCGGATTTGAGTGGACTCACTCAGTGAAGCATTTAAAGGGGAACTGAAGAGCTTTTCGGATTTCGCTCTTGAGTGTTTTACTCAGTTGAATTGTATTAAATGCATCATTTGCTGTCTCAAAAAGTCACATTAAAAAAAAAAAAATAATTGACCGCGTAGTTTTTGAGTGATGGCCATAGCAACACCATAGCAATGAGGGACGCGTCGTCCTGCCGACCGCTACCTCATGACGTAACTTCCAGGAAGCCTCGCCACCACTCTGAACACGGAAATATAGTACCACGCTATCCTCGCCATATATTGCAAACATTTTCTGGGTTTTACTCGCGGGATTCGTCATGCCATCTCGATGTGTAGCGATGAATTGCTCACAGGAAGACTCGAGACTCTGTTGAAGTGCGACATTTTGTTGTTGTTGCTGTTGGCCTGTCATAAGTAGATAGGTTGGCTGACATGTCGTCTACTCATGTGATTTTATTACTATATCAATAGGTATTATGTAAATTCAAATGTTCCCAGCACCAAATAGGTCCTTGGCTCGTTGTTTTTTGGCCTGTCACAGGGTAAATATAAAGCCTATATATAAATCAATCCTCTGCCAGGCCCTAATGCATCGAATACATCTCAATAAAACTATAACTATTAGACTTCAACATCAAGGTCTGCCTATTTGAAGAGGGAACAATAGCATCAAATACAGTAGATGCTGCTTTGACTTGGGCATTAATATTTGATCACCAATAAATTATTATTAAATTAAAATAAAAAAATCCAATATTTGCATGCTGCTGTGATTTTTTTTCTCCAGGAAGCCAAACATAAAAAATTAAGCGGCAGAAACCCTCAACACGATGAAAAAAGCGTTGCAAGTCAGTCACCCCCCAGTTTCCCAAAATCAAGAGCGAGTGGGTCGAGTCATATGATGACCCAAGTGATGCGGTGTCCAGCGATGACGACTGAAGAGATCCTATGAGGCCTGCCAGATGCTGAATTTCTTCCGTCTGTGACATCAGATGACGATGGCTTAGGTGAAATAAATGTAGCAAATTTTGATGACATGAAATCATAAACTAGTCATATATACAGTACACATTTTTTAAAAGAAAAATCTAGTTACCTTCATATTTTAATGATAATGCATTATCTTTGTATAGAGAACACTTAATGCTACAGAAAAGAGTAAATACATATTTCCCACTGCCATTATCATTTTTCAATGTTGCGCTAGTCCGTTGCTATCCTAACTTTGTGTTGCTGACTAAAATTATGCTCTTTGATGTGTGCCATTGTGTGATTGGTATAACTTATATGTTGTGTCACAATCTGACAGCTAAAGCTGATGCTGATTCAACATAAATCTGGTATCATTTATTATTGTGGCCTATTGAATATTTTTTCAGAATGTAATATAATTACAATATATTATGTACCAATAGAATACATTAAACAGTCAACAAAATGTGTTAATGTTGTTAACAATTTATGGTTTTATTATTTTAATGTAATTCATGCCCCTGTCAGTAGCCACGTTTACATGCTGACTTTTATTCATACCGATTCAAATCATTCCGAATGGAAATTTCACATCAGCTGTTTACATGTCACTTCATCTATTCCGATCCAGCATTTACATGTGACTGCCTTTATTCCGAAAGGACGTTTGACAACTGCCGTCTGACATGCGCAGATTAATCAAAACAAAGCGTCACGTTGCAAAACATGGAGATCGATCGTCAGATCAGCTGCTGTTTTAACTTTTCGAGTGGAAACAAAACTTCAGAATGACACGCCGTTCATTTAAAAAGTTGTGTGGGTGCGCTGTGCGTGTGCTTGGAAGCCATGTTGCAAGTGACGTTACTTACGTCACCAAGTGACGTCACCAGGTCAGTACGGAGCATGCGCAGAAAGAACGCAATCAGACACCATTCCGCTTCCCTGTTTACATGATATAATTTTACTTCTAATCGGTTTGGGAAAAGGAATATTCCACCCCTGTGAATCGGAATGAAATTCCATTCGGTTTGGGCCTGTTCATTCCGAATGAGGTGTTTATATGGAACACATTTATTCGGTTTGAACTAGTGATGGCCAAATGAAGCCTCATGAAGCAATGAAGCTTTGCAGCCAATTGGTTTGCACATGTAGCAAAGCTTCATGGTGCTTCATTTACCCTATGGCGCCATCAAGTGGTCTAGAAGCCCAAGAGGTCAACATTGTTAAGAATTCAATGGCTATTTGCTTAAGACAAAGATATGAATGTGCTTGTGTTAGTAATTTAGTATGTGAACAAAATACAACAAGTGCTAAGGGTAATTTGTTATTCATTTTTATTTAGAAATAATAGCTTTCCCACAGTGGCTGGCTTTAAACAGTTTCTTTTTTTTTGGGAAAATATTTCACCAGCTTTAGAAAATATTCTTTCACAAGGCACAGATGAAGCTGGGGTGCAGAGAAATGTGAGTGCCAGTTTATATAAATTTGGGTAGGTATTATTTTGTGCCTCCCAGTACACTAATGGATTGTTCATTCTGTTGATGTTTGGTTCAGATAGGTACACACACACACTCACATTTATATTAAAGTAGTTTTTCTCCCTTACCTTATTGAAAGCAATCAAATCAAAATGTTCCCATACAGGGGAGGATCGCTCTTTTCGCGCAGGTTCCATCGCAAGCAAAGGACAAGGCTCGAAAAAAGATTGCACTGGTTGCACTGTTGCGCACAGATGTAACAAGTACAGGAGCCCGAAATCCACAAAATGTGCGATAACAGGCGATCGCCATTGCGTTTTCAACCAATTTATACCGTAGTCTGTCCTGTTTTTGCAATGTGCGCCAAACGTTGGATCACTTCCGAAGCACTCACGAGATTCAGCCGGCCGCCGGCCGCCGGCAAGGCTTCCCACGTCATCATTTCCGGGTTTTGCCGAAATGAAGCGTGCCTCGCTACAAGCTTCGTGGAAACCCCCCTCCCATTACTCGACACAAGCTTCGGAACCTCGGCTCATTTCGTCCCATCACTAGTTTGAACAAATATTCCGATTGTAATTGGAATATTTGGCTCCATGTAAACGTGGCAAGTGCTTCAGCCTCCTCAAGTTTGGCTCTCACGTCTGGGATCTCCTGATGACACAGGCATACTCTTGGAAGGGTAATTACTTGACGGTTTACAGCAACACCTGGAAAATAAAATGGTTTTGTCATTTATTTTGAAATATCAATAACATATCATTCATTTAGCCACATTTGGGCTAGCTTTATCATATTTAGATCGGTAGGAGCTGTCCCATTACCTAATATCCAGTTTTAGCTATGTGTAGAGCATGGAAAAATATACAACCATGTAATCGCATTCTCTCTAATAAAAAAATCACGATGCTGGATTTACCACTCACTCTCCCGTTCGTGAAGTGTCGAGGTGTCAATTGGCGTCATGACGCCATCTGCTGTGTCAAGTAAATCACCTTCATCTGACGCCTCAGGTTCAAACATGTAGGGATTAATTGTAGTTCATCTTTCCTGGGAGCCTTTGCCATCGGTAGCGTCACGAAAGGGCGATCCTGAATGGGTTACCTTTGGTGGAAATATCACTGACATCGTTGTTGCTGCTATGCTAGCTGTGGGCAGGCTTCTGTTGCCTACGTCACACTTCCGGGTTTGCGAAGGGACCATTAACGGAGTGCAAAAAAATAAAAAAAAACGCAAATTATCCTTGCAATTACGTGTTGATAATGTCATGGTTGTTTTGACGAACTCCTCCAAAGTTTATATTCGTACGATTACACCAAAATATGGAAAGTCTTCAGTTGCCCTTTAATAAAGACAAGCATTTTTCTTGGTTATTTTGCCTTAAAAATAATTCGGTGGGACCGTAACATTTTTAAAACTTTTCAATAATTATTACATTTGAAGTACTTAAAAACCATTTATTAAAAAAAAAAAAAAAAAAAAAAAAAATATATATATATATATATATATATATATATACCGTATTGGCCCGAATATAAGACAGTGTTACTGTTTTCTACTATATTCGAGGTCGAGACATAATACCCATTCACGACGCTAGATGGCGCCAGATATCATTGAAGCGATGTTCTGTCATGAGAGATCTCAGCTACTCTCAAGTTTAACCAGTTTGCATTATTTCATTACAACATTTTTCCTTATTCAGATTTGTTTCAAGACTACAGTTACAGTTAGACTTCACTTTGATGGTTAATGCAGTTATTGCAATTTTGTTGTTTTATCATAATAGATTGGTTTATTTACATTTCAAAAACCAGAAGCCATTATTTTACAAATGTGATTGCACTTTAGTTTACATATTTAAATGTTCAGATATTAAGATTTGAATGAAGCAAAATAATGTTTTTTCTCTCAAATATGTTATAATAATTTGTTTCAGATGTACTCTAATTATTTTCTGTATAAAAATTAATTTGGTGTTCAAAAGTCTTTTTTCAAACTTGAGTCTTGAAAAAGAGGGGGTCGTCTTATAATCAGGGTCGTCTTATATTCGGGCCAATACAGTACTTGAGTAAATTTTTGCATGACTACTTATACCTGAGTAATATTATTTAGAAGTAACGCTACTCTTACATGAGTAAAAAGTTCGGCTATTCTACCATACGTGGTGATTAAGGGGGGGCGGGGACATAGCCCCCCTGTTGGCCAAAAAGTTTCATTGCATGTAATTGACATTCCTATATATAAATTTAAAATTAGGACTTTGCCGGTAAAATGTTGTCTATAAAATTTGTACAGCAATAAAGCAAACAACAAAAATGAATGAAATAAACAAAAAAATATTTTTATAATGGGTCAAAATTATTTATCAAAAAGACCGTGTGACTAGCACCTTAGACGGTCATTTGCTTTGCTTAGCCAAAACCACCTGAGAACAGCAGACGCAAGATGAATGAACGTAATTTTTTCAAACCTAAGCTTTAAAAAGCGACAACAACTACTGAGCAAGAACCAAGGATTGAAAATGTGGACCATGAAACGCCGGAGAGCACCGCCAAAATGGTGAGTGGAGTTTTCAATTTGCCCCATGTATATAACATACATGTAGAACCTACTTATGAGTATAAAAACAACAACAAAAAACTAGAGTATGATGAATCACAGTTTATTTATTAATGCAAAACAATCTTGGGGACATCTCTTTGGTTCATTGGAAAACAAATTTGTCATTTAGATCAGAGCTTTAAGTAAAATGTTCATCCTCCGCACTTTAATGACAGGTTTCTGCATCTCAAAAGTAGGTAACATTGTGTTTACTCTAACAAACACAAGAGGGGGACATTTCACTCTGTTATCAGTCAAGGCAACTTTGCACAAAGCATATATTTCGGGCCTGTTTTTTTTTTTTTTTAAGCTTTATTTCTGTCAATAAATATAGATCATAAACACGAGTAACAAACTTTAAATACCAAAAAGAAATGTAACATTTAACATAACTGGTGTAATCAGTCTGTTTGGTCCTACATTGCACTTGGCTCCCAGGTGTGTGTCCATTGTGTCAACTGAGTAACAGCAGGCTTTCCACCAATGAAAGCACATTATCTGTTGAACCTTTGTCATCACACTGCGCTCATCGCTAGATGGGCATGTCTTCACAACAACCCACATCTTTGGAGTCTCCTGCTGGACACTCAGCCTCGAAAGAAGAGCGAAAAGAGACGACTTGATGCTGTCGCTGGGCTGAAAATCATGAGCGAGCCACACAGCAGCAGGGATTTGGATGGCCACTGCAGTTACCTTCGAGGGATCTGGCATCTAAAGGACAAGAGACGTGACATTTTACATTGCTCCGCCATCAGAATCGTTTCTACCGTGTTATGTGTACCGTTGCACCCCTACTCAAGTCACAGTTTGGTATGGGGGTCACGGTTTGGGTTAATTCGCAGTTTATGTGCAAAAATAGACTACACACCCTCATTTGTAGGGTTAGACTGAGGTAACTGTTAAAGTCAGGTAGTACTTGTCAGCTTTGGTAACTTTTATATACCATTTTAAATGTTGGATTACAAACAGTTAACTGTAAACCATTACAAGTGGACATACACTCCCACATAAGATGACCAGGCTCCTTCTTATTTGTTGGTGATTTTAACCCTCCGTTAATCTGGCAGGGCTCTTCGTTCTACTGGCCAGCTTCTTCTGCAAGTTCCAAGGTCGAGACCTAAACAGTGGGGTGACCGATCTTTTGCAGTTGCTGACCCCAGGTTGTGGAATAGCCTGCCCCATGAAATCTGCACCATTACGAATCTAGGCCTTTTTAAATCGTGGTTAAAGAGTCACTTTTTCTTTTTTTTTTTTTATTTCTTAAAGGTTTTAATGTTTTCAGATTTTATGTTTTATTGTTTTATTTGCTGTTTTGACTTTTATCGTGATGCATTGTTTTTTTTTTTTTTTCTTCATGTCATTGTATAATACTTTCCTGCCTTTTATTTATCATTGTCGTTAAGCACTTTGAGGACCTTTTGGGTTTTAGAGCTACAGAAATAAATTTGATTTGATATTTGCTAAAATTAAAAATGCAAATCGTTCCAAAACTGATAAAGCATCTCTTGAAATAGTGAAAAAATAAATACTCACTCAGTGTTTTAATGACTTCAGCCTAGGGCTAAAGCTAAATAAACATTTCCTGATTTGAAAATATAAAATAAATAGTGTTAGTAATACTGCATTTGATAGTTCCCAGCAGGGTCGGACATCGGTTGGGGGTGGGGTGGGGGGTGGCGGGGGGGGTGGCGGGGGATAGGTGTAGTCACTGAAAGACCAGCCCACTTCATGGACGATGTTGAAAGCCATCCAGCAAGCAACACAGAGGGGTCCATTACTAACCTTGGCCAGAACTTATTCAGGTCTGGATTTACAGTTCCACAAAAATAAGAACTGTAACCTGATCAACCTGATTGCATGTAGGGCTTTTTGATTCCAATTTTCTAAAATTTGGCACAGTAAAAATGCAATTTTGAGTATGTGAGTAGTCCATGAGATCCACTTCTATTATTCACTGACTTTGGCCAGAATTTATTCAAAACTGTGGATTTACAGTACTACAAAAATGAGAACTGTAATCTGTAACCAGATCAAAGTCCACATTTAGGAAGCTTAATTCATATTTCCAAGTATTGGTACCGTAAAAATGCATAGTTTTGAGTCTGGGAGTAGTCAGAGAGGTCCACTACTAATATTCACCAACCTTAGACAGTACATATTCAGATTATTGGATTTATAGTGCCACAAAAATGAGAACAGTAACCTACCAATTACTAAAATGACCCATTGGAATCGCATAATAATTTACTAACATGACAGGGCACGTAGCACACATGTAGATGGAGCGGTTTTAAGATCAGGTGACTTAATTTCCTTTTTAACCCCTTCAGACCTGAGCATGCTGCTGAAGAACATGTCGCGTTCACGTCTCTAAACCAATATATACACTGAATTTAGTTGCTATTGCCACTTCTGGGAGATGATTGGATGAAATTGAAATCAAATCATGAGGTTTGGCACGCGCTTTTTTGCCATTTTTGGCTCTTTGTAAATGCCTGACCAAACACAACTTAAAAAAGAATAACGTAAAGTGCGCATTTCTCATCAAACATGAAATACAACTGATAAAAGCATGAAATATCCCCGACCCAAAAATTGCACTTTGTTCTGCTGTTTGACTAAAGTAAAGATCAGTGCAAGATTTTTTTTTTTTTTTTTGCCCAACAGAAAAATGGAGGTCTGAAAGGGTTAAATGATGTCGGTGGTGGCGTTATATATTTTAGAGTGTTGAGAGAGTTTAAGACTTGGGAACATCGCGAGCGATGCTTTGCCGCTCGCTGCATTTACCGTAATGCTTGGATTACGAGGGTGCGCTATTTTCTGCTATTTTAAGCCCACAGGGGAAATCCCCGCTATGCCCGTATGACCGTCCGCCCTTGGTTCCCACTCTGTACATTTGCCATAAGTTGCCTAGTAGTAATCAATGGAAATACTGCCTTCATGTGGTTTCGTGATTATGGTGAATACCACTTGTCGAGGCGAAAATTGCAATTGGACGATTGCACTATTTATGATAAGCGAGTTTCCAAGATTGGTGGACCTTTTGCTTTTCAAAATGGCGGCGTACAAACAAGAAGTTGTGAATGGTAAGAAGTTTACAAGAAGTTTTTGAAGTAGATTTATCGTCTATTTGTGTGTTAACGTGGAGTACACATTTATAATTTTTTTTAAACAAGTGTTTTATAAAACATTACAAACAAAATGTGTATAATATATATATATATATATATATATATATATATATATATATATATATATATATATATATATATATATATATATATACACATATGGCAAAAAAACACTCAGGTGACAGGTGTTTTCCGCCATATATATATGGCAAAAAACACTCAGGTGACTTGTAGTTCCGCTCTGAGACCCCCAATTTGGCCAAATTTCAAAATTGTCCGATATGCACGTGTGCTACATCATCTGAAAGCTTGAAATCTAAATTTTCTGGGAGATGAAAAATTTTGAACAGTAGGGCATTATAAAAAAAAAATAAAAAAAAAGCAAAACAGCAAAACCCTAACTGGAGGTGAGAGCACGTGAGAGCAGAACTAAAGACGCCATGATTATAACGAGATATTATCGCATATTTACCTTGTTTTGATCCAAAAACTCCATGTAGCATGTACCACTGAGTGTTAAGACATAGCTGTGAATGGCCAAAGCTGGATTTTTGGGGGATTTTATGAGTGAAACATGGTAATATAACAAGGGTTGCGATGCAGAAATCGCAGACATCGAGGAGTGGTTGAGATTTTCATTTTCATACCTCTATTTACCCTTTTAAACGTTTTTTTTCTTTTAATTGGATCGATTATTTTGCATCTAAAATATTGGGCAAAATGCGACAGTAACGAAAAAAAATACAATTAAGCGATAGTAATGAGGTAGATATCCGTGACTTTTTTACAGACGCAAATTTTTTCTTTGTGACGTAATTTGTTTAAAAGTTTAAAATAAAGATACACGATAATATCGGTCGCCGATAATTATCGGCCGATAATGGCAATTATGACGTCACACAGATAATCCAGATAATAAAAAAATTCAACCGATAATGCAATCCGATAATTATATACTTGATTTAGCCTCCAAATGTGCACAACCGAAGAATTCAGCACGCCGCCTCTTCAACCCCTCCCCTCTCTGAAAGCCCGAGGGAGGAGGGGTTAAGGAGGCGGAGTTACACGACAAGAAATAGTTGAATATTATGGCGGCTGTTACTAGAAAAAACGACGCTCTCGCCATCTGCGAAACGTACCACAGAAGTTCCACGAGGCCGAAAGAAAGCGTCCTCATTCAAAATCACTAACCCAGCATTCATTTAAAACTGCATCACAAAGATTTTTGGAACGAATACGAGGCTGCTGCTAGCGGGAATGCTAAAGCTATTGTAAACACAAGCTAAACTACGGGGCTTGTGACAATACAGAGTCGAGTTGTTTGGGAAAGCAGCCCAAGGTGGGTGGTAAACTCGCATCTAAGGCTAAACACCGGCACGACTGGAGACCGATAGTCTGCAAGCAGCCCTCCTCCGACGGAGCCCGCCGCTCTGGCCGGTCCGGCAGGCCGCCGCCGCCCCGCCCGGTTCCCTGGCTTCAGGACCTCCGGCGAACACCCCGGTTTCTCGAGCGTTCCCCCACGGCGTGCGAGCAGATCCAGGCCCCGATTACGCCGCGGCGAACAGGCCGGTGCGGGCGGATTATCCAGTACGAACGTAGCCGCCGAGACGAGACACGATTTTTTTTTTTTTTTTTTTTTTTTACCGAAATGACCCGAGAGCCAAAGCCTTACGACCACCATTCTTCATGAAAAACATGCCAATCACATTTTCACCACGGATATTTGGAAAAGTGATGTCCAGTAAGTAAGCTTATCATGATGGCACAGTGGTTAGATGATAATTTAAACATGGAGAAAACGAAGTCAGCCAGTCAATAATGCTTTCAGTTTGTAAAATGACGAGCGGTCAGATGACTTTGTAACGCTGCCTTTATTTTCGGCTTAACAAAACTCAGGCACAAAACAACACGCACGGAGTTGCGAGCTCCAACTCCATCCAAATAGTACTGCCGTGTATCAGTTTAGCTGCTGTAAAGCACATGTCGTGAGTGCCGCAAATGTAAACAAAGCACTGCAGAATGGGTACATGACATCTCACTCTTCGAGTTAATCATTTTCACAGTGCGCAATAAAGCATATAACATTAGCAATCACTTTTCAAATTAATTTAACTTATTTGTCTGCTCAATTACAGTCACAGTAGATAATCAAAACTTATTGGCACTTATTAACACTTATCAATTTAAATATGCACATTCCTGTTGTAATGAAATAACCATAACATTCTGTAGCCACAAATATTATTCAAAATCTTTTCTTCTTCCAAGTTTTTTTAGGATTAAGTATAATAATGTATTGCTTAAAATAAGGCTGTTAAGATTATTTTCAGCTAGCTATTTTTCTTCCAAGAAATCTGAGAGAAATACACTTGAAGCGCTGGCAGATAATTTCACTTATTTCCAATAGATTTACACTTAAAACTGACTAGTTTTAAGGAGGTGTGTTTTGCAGTGTATTAATGTTATACATGTTAGGAATGGCTTACTTTTAAAGGGATTTTTGTGCAACTTAGGTATTTACTCTGTAAGTAATTGTTGCCAAAAGTGTACCATTACACAATGTCAGACAATCTGTCATTATTTAGATGTTGGAAGTGAATACTTGTTCATATTTTATGTTGAAAAAAAGAGCAATAAATTATATTTTTGCACAGTAATATTTTCTTTTGTGTATACTTTAAAGTTTTACATAAATCTTTTAATAGAATTATCGGCTTGACATTATCGGTTATCGGTTGGAATGAGGAGGAAATTATCGGTTATCGTTATCGGTTGAAAAATGTATTATCGTGCATCACTAGTTTAAAATATGCGAGTGAATGATTTTTTAAATTCGTTTTTTTTTTTTTTTAAACGAAATATTAGACATCAATTAATGATTCTAAGCTAAAAATGACAGACATTTCAAATAATAAATACGATTACTTACCTTCTTTTTATGGCTAGGTTGAAACAAAAGCGGTTGCGCGACGTTTGTAAACGGGGGTTTCCAGCGTATAACGGACAAATTAAAAATAGTTTGGGGGCTTAATGTGCCATGAATCTGCTATGGCAGCATATAGACATATAGTTCTATCAAACATAACGTTCTTTTTTGCTTAAAAATACAGCAGTTTATTTTAAAGAGGGGTGCAAGAGCAGAAACTGCTTTTTCAGCCTTGTCTGTGTTTTCCGCCATATATATAATTAAAATATATGCTTGTTGGAAAAGATGAAACAATACGTCTAAAGCAATTCTCCTCACGCAACAAACTAAAATCAAGTCCGTGATTGCGGTTTTTGTTTTTGTTTTGACAACAAAAGCACATGAACGGGATGTACTGGAAATGACCAACTACCAATTGGTAAGATTCATCTTTCCCAGAGCACGTGAAGCCAGCATAACTAGTCTATTTTGGTTTGTCATCTTTTTTCTGTAATGTTGGTCGCTCGTTTAGGTGCAGTACCTGTACCTGGATTGGAGGAGGACTAACTCTAAAAAAAGATTTTTTTTTGACAGCGCACACTGAACCATGATGCCCGTACCGTGCCAAAATACAAATACCATCACCCTCTTAGTGTTGAGTCTTCACCTGTCACAGTCTTTTGTTTTTTGCTTCTCCTTTCTCCTCCGTCCTTTTCCTCTTTGCCTTTTCCTACAGTGAGTCAAAGAGGATATGTTAACACAAGTAAAAAAGTTTTTTCCTCTGAATATCCATGACATTACCTTTCAACCTTCCCAACAGGTTTTTTGACTCTGAGGAACACAAAATTCAACATAATTATACAAAGGCAAGACATGAAAAAATACGTTAGCATATTTACAGACACGCTACATTTATACAGCAACATATTGCTGCAAACCCCCACCAAAAATTCCAGTATCACGTTTTTACATGATAATGATTTATTTTTTTGGGTGGCAGCATTACGCTTCGGTACCTTTACTCCGTTATGTTTGCTTAAGTCTAGTGACATGAATGGCAGCCAGTGAGTTAGCTAGCTGTGAATGCTCATTTTTTGATGACAGTGATGGATGTCTAATTCATTCTGACTGGGAGGGCTGACATTCGTCCCTCCTAGTCAAAGTGTACAGGTATTCCCCGGGATACGAACGAGTTCTGTTCCTATGTTGGCGACGTAACCTGAATTTCCACGTAAATGGGAATGAACCCACTTAACTCACTTTAGTACTTAAGTACTCCTAAATCTCAAAATTATTATCAAAAAAGTCCAAAAGTATTGTATTTTGTTTAATGAAGGCGGAAACACTGCCCTCTGGTGGCAGCGTGGGGTCTGACTGGACTGTCGCCTGAGGAGCAGACTCGTCTGATATGGACAAAGGAAAGCTGCGCTCTGGTTTGGCCTACAAAAGGCTGTATGTTGTTTTAGCTAATATACTGTATGTTTGTGTATGCATAACGAAGGAGCTAGTACCTTTTCTCGTAGGCACCGTCTAGCTGTTTGTATTACTCTAAAACACCCAATATAGTAAAAAGAAAAGAAGCAGAATATAGGGCATAAGAGATAAACAACGCCTTCTTATCACGGAAGCCCAGTGCGTGAGTCATACAACTAACTGAGCAAGATTGACGATGACAAACACACGTCTTTACCACCAAGTCTCGCAATCAGTTCTCCCTGACAGTCCACAACAAATGGCGGGACGGTCTGTCCTAACACAAGGAACACAGGAGAACACCCGATATCCAACAGATAACACGACTGACAAGACTCCAAGAGCCCCTTTGACGCTGAGGTGGCAAAATCCACAACAGTAACTCCTGAATCTTCCTGTCCAATCCACAAACAGACAATAATCCCAAACACACCCTTCTTTCTGCCCACGGCCTGCCCCACGAGAGCCTTCAAAAGACTGAATGTTAAACTAATTGTGTAATTTTTCTCGGGAACCTTTTGTTGACGTCTGATATGGTGACTTTGGTACAAGTTTGCCTCCTCGCTTGAATGTTTCTGTTTCGCCTTGCCGTTTTGATCGCTGTTGACCTGAATAAATTGTTAACTTGTTCTCGGTGAGCCTTCTTTAAACCTTTCAAAATGGAGTCAGTACAAAGGGTTAAGACTAAGGTGAATGCGTGGAGTTTGCCCTTCTGGCCGGAATTACCGGGGTCCCGCCGGCCCAGCCCGTTGGCGCTGCGCCAGCGTGGTTCCGGCGGGTCGGCTGGCGCGATTCCGGCGGTCTGGCTAGAACAGGGGTGTCCAAACTTTTTGCAAAGGGGGGCCAGAATTGGTGTGGTAAAATTGTGGGGGGCCGACCTTGGCTGATGTCCTTTACATACAGCAATATATTTAGGCAAATTTTAGAAAGCCATTCCGTGTGTCACATTTGCTTTATTATTTTTTTTAATTAATAATTTCAACAATCTCGCAACTAGCTTTGTGGCGTTCTCTTTCGTCTCTCGGGCTCTTATGAAATACTGCAGCTGTAAAATTAAACTAGATTCAAGTTGCTTGAATTTCTCGCGACGTATCTTCTCTGTAATCTTGTCGTACATGTCAGCGTGTCTTGTTTGGTAATGTCGCCTCACATTGAACTCTAGAAACAGCGACTGTCTCTTTGCAAATGAGGCAGACACAGTTGTTGCGTATTTTAGTGAAAAAATATTCCAATTTCCACCTTTCCTTGAAGCGTCGGCCGTCGCAGTCAACTTTCTTTTTTTTGTTGATTGTCGCCATTTTAGAAAATTGCGAATAAAGGGGTCACCCGGGGTAATGTTGCTTAGAGTGCTGCTGCCTTTTGGTGGGTAAATGAGGAGCAGCATTTAGTGTGTAAGCTACTTCATATGCTGGTAGCAGTACTGCTGACCAATTTATTAAGTCTGTGTGCGGGCCAGACGTTATTGATTTTATGACAAAGGCTGGGGGCCGGATGAAATTTGACCAAGGGCCGCATTTGGCCCCCGGGCCGGACTTTGGGCATGTCTGGGCTAGAAGGTCAGATTCCTTCAATTTGTAAGTTAGTTTAGAGCTGCAGTTTGTGGAGTTGTGTGTGAGCGATTTGAAATGAGAATTGTAAATACGTTATAATTCGTAGCATTTAAGATAGTGGACTTTTGTCAGGCAAATTAGGCTAATTTAATCTACTAAATTTACATATTGATCAGACTAGATGGACATTTGAACACAAATTTTTTTCTGTCAAATGTTTTTATTGTTAAAATGTGTGTCGTTTTGAACATACAGTAAGCCTACATACAGTGGGGAGAACAAGTATTTGATACACTGCCAATGGAAAAACCCATTGGCAGTGTATCAAATACTTGTTCTCCCCACTGTATGTGTGTTAAAGCTTTAAAAATTGTTTAAAGTGAAAGAAGTAAAAAGCTTCAGAAACCACAATTGCCTTGTTTGCTGTCTGTCAAGATGAACAACTTCACATTTATGAGGACAGAACACATCATATTAATAAAGTAAAGTAAAAAATAAGATACTGTGAGGTACAAATGACTTTGTCAAGTCGAAATCGCGTAAGTTTAGCATGTCATAAACCGGGGACTACCTATATTAGATGTCTAGCATCTGGCTGTCAATGGCAGCCAGTTAGTTAACTTACTTGACCAAATATAAACTAGTCCGGCCCACATGAGATCTAATGTGGCCCGGGAACCAAAATGAGTTTGACAACACTGCTGTACAGTGTAAATTGATATGAATACTTTCAGTTTGATGTAGTGCATTTCCACACCTCTGACGACTACAAGAACAGTAAAATGCATATTGTTGAATATTTCCGACAAGTGCATTACTATTAAAAAGCAGATATTTCTCATGACATTAATGTGGCCAGTGAGTTTCTATTAAAAAAAAACAAAAACAAATCAAAACCATGTACTGTAGATATAATGTTGTTGTCTTTATTTCTTACCTACATTCACATGTCTGATGCTCCACAAAAGTCATCTCAACATATTCCTCGCCAAGCTCTGCTGGCCTTATTTTCAGCAGCTGACGAAGAGACAAAAGGATGGAGATACAGTAAGCAACCATGGAATTGTCCAGCATTTTCAGTGGAGCCTACCTGCATTGTAACATTGGTGGTAAGAGTGGGGTGGCACTCAAGCTTTTCATCTCCGCAGCAGCCCGCACACCTAACCAGAGGCACGCAGGCGGGGCTGTAGATGTGCTCCACCTCTGATGGGTACTCCTGCACCACCTCCACAAGTTTCTCAATGGTCCGGCACAAGCTCCGAGCCCATACATCTTGGAACATCAACACTGTTGGCGCTGCTAACACAATTACAACCACAAAAACTCAAATTAAATTCTACTGGAGAAAATATAGCTTTGACTATGGTTGTGACAATACTTTCTATCGAAATAGTGATGTTTCGTGATACTTTGCATTCCAAAAGGTTATCGATATGCTCCTGCTAAGAATCAATATATCTTTTTTTTTTTAAAAAGGTCGCTGATTAAAAACAACAAGCAAGTTGCTACCAAAATCTTCCACTAGAATAGTGTCTGTGTTAGCTCATCGGCTGCCATTGACGGCGCTAGATGTCCAATCCGTTTTTGACTTGGAGGGTCAAAGATAGGTTGGACGTCTTGCGCCATCAATGGTACTGAAACAGAGCATTCACAGTCAGTTCCTGATTTTGGGGGCATTTATAGTTTTAAATCAACACTTCCTGTTGATTTGGAGTCACTTCCTATTACTTTTGATTTAGGAATTTTCCTATTCATTATTCATAGAATGCAATCTTTAAATTATTTTTCAATCATGTCTGAATATTAAAGAAAAAATACATTCCAAATAAAGTTTGTAGATCAAATAAATATTGAAAATGGATAAAAATGGAGATATCTGTTTTTGCAAAAGAACTCTTCAAATACTAAACTGACCGACCATAGCTGTTGCTATTGCCATTGTTATGATTATAATATTATTAATATGATTTTATTATTTTCATTCTTAAAATATAAAATCCACACTTAAACCAGAATCACTAAAAAAACACTTCGTCATCCATAGTGCTCAATGCTAAATATGTCCCTCAAGCCCCTTTCACAAACATCCCGGTAAATTCCCGTGTAAGGTAATGACGCGGGATTGCTTTCACGCATGTAGATGTCCCGAGAATGACACGGGTTGGACACTTTCATAGACTTGGCCCATGTTGCCCACTGGCGCTCTCTGCGTGGGAAGGGCTGCTGGCGAGATTTTATAACAATTATATAACATTACGTCATGTATGGCCGGCATCGGCTGTCACAATGTTGGTCATATCGTATTTCTTTACAGAGCCGTTTGTGGGAGCGTTCCCGACGTTGTAACTGCAGCCAATTCATGCTCATCAAGACTGTATTTAATCCCAGGCGATCCAAGAGAAGGGTGCCGAGATATTAACTCGCTGGGCGCCACTCGACACCTCTGCCACCCTTGTTTTGAAATCCCCTACGACACAGGTGTCAAACCGATTACAGAAAGGGCCTAGTGGGTGCTGGATTTTGTTCCAACCGATAACGCGCAGAGAGTTTAACCAATGAACTTCCTGCTGAAACAAGCAGCACCTGACAAAGTTTAACTGATTACACATGTAAAAGATCTAATTGGTGAAAAGGTGTCCTCTTCATTGGTTGGAAAGCAAACCTGCACCCACTAGACCCTTCCTGGAATCGGTTTGACACCTGTGCCCTACGATGTGCTGGTATTTAAGTGTATTTGTTTTGTTGTCTTATCGGCTGTCTGCCTACCACTTAGGTTAGTATTATTGATCTCCGTCAACCTACTGTCGCGGACCTATTGTGTTATTCCCCCTTTTCCGTGATTGTGTGTATTTTGTTTGCATTTAATAAACCCTTGAACTCATCCCTCCATTGCTTTCTGCTTTGAGGTATAACCTTGTTTCCGCAGTTGCGGACCCTAACATTGGCAACAAAATAAACCACTAATTTCCAAAGATGGACAATGGACTGTCTTCCTCGGCTCTACGATCCAGTAGCAATTTAATTTCATTATGTTTTCAGTTTAATTTAGCTATTTCCAGCTTGCTGTGTTGATAATTGCGATGTTTGTTTACCGCTTTTCATCTTACTGCGAAGAAAGCGGAAATGACAATCGCCCCACTATGATATTTATGTCTTCAGCCATCCTGCTGTGACCCAGGAATTTAACGCTTGTGTTCACATACGCCTCATCCCGAGCAAGTCCTGGACATTTTAATTAGATGCGACCTGTGAAATGTCTGTATAATCTCCATGTCAGTCGACCCGGGAAATTGCTTTCACATACAAGGACTGCCCGTTTAAATCCCAGGATTTTAACGGTGTTTCAGCATATGTGAAAGGGGCTTCAGTGAGCTCATCAACGAGATCGAGGCGCCGGAGCCCTATGATGATAGGAGGCGCTAAACGGCAGATTTAAAGACTGATTCCTCGTCATCTGTTGTTGTATATAGTTGAACCGTCTCAATATTTGATTACTACTACCACTAATGCTAATTAAGATTTTTTTTTCTGCTGATATTTTCAGGATTTACCGTTTTGACTTCAATATACTTGCAGTTCATATTAATCTTAAGGTAAGAGTAGCGTTAAAATGATATTACTCAAGTAAAAGTAAAAGTAGTCATCCAAAACACGTACTCAAGTTCAAGTAAACAAGAATTTGGTGAAAAGAATACTCAAGTAAGGAGTAACATTGTGAGTAACTGCTTACTATGTTTCATTTATTATTTTCAACAAAGGTATTTTTTTTTCTCAGCACAAAGTTTTCTATACGAGTTGTTATTATTATTCTGTATTATTGCCTATTACATAACCACATTAAACCAAAGAACCCCCCCCCCCCCCCAAAAAAAACAAAAAACAAAAAAAGAAACAACATTTGTCCAACGAGCATGATTGCCCTCTAGTGGAGATATGTTCTGTTATGACATTAAAAGATCATACCTCTGGTGTTCTGCAATTCCTTCTACGCTGCTAGACATCCTACCCAATGCTCAATGCGCTTACGCTAGCATCTGCACATATGCACACATCAGTTAAAAGCGGTGAGTACTCACTTTTTTGTTTTATTGAGTTTTTTATTACCTTTTCATTGCCTCAAAAATCATTTTTGCATGTATTTCCCTCTTATACTATTAACCATTGTGTTTTCATGTGGTAGCTTTAAAGCAGCGTGTTGATCTGTTGACCACATTAGTCACGTAGTATGTTTAAACCGTCCCTATTTGATATAACTACATTAATTTTTTTTCTTAAGGCATTTTTTAGTACGTTGTTTCTGTATCCATCTAAAAAAAAAACAAGTTAAAAGCGCAGGGTAATACTTTGGGTATCAAATTCGCCTCTTGTAGCACGTTTCGCCAATGCAGCACATTTTGGCAGAACGCCGGTTTTCCTTTGTCAATCGGTGCCAAATACAAACTGGGAGAGAGGTTAAAATCCGCACTTTCGAGTCAACTTGATGGAAGCACTTTATGTCACATACTGTACTTAATTTTTTCCGGTGCTTAAAGACACCTCATGATTGAGCAGGCCGGTGTGATCATAAAACAGCAAGCTTGAGTTGATTGGTATAATGGAGTCATGTGATTATTGTTGCAACATCTCATTGGTAACACTGTTAGAGCCATTGTTGGCGTCTCTAGCAAAAAAGTGTCAAATCTAATATGTAGAATAAAGAGGAAAAATGTGACGACTCGTGTAGCCCATAGAAGTGGAGTAAGATTAGCATTCCTTCTTCATACATCTACTCAAATAAAAGTAATAAGTATGGCTGAGTAAAACCACTCTTAGAAGTACATTTTTCTCAAAAAGTTACTCAACTAAATGTAATGGAGTAAATGTAACGCATTACTACGCATCTCTGTTAATAATAGATGGTCAACTGTTAAGTATCCAGAAACTTGCATAAGGTACAGTAAGTGCTCTCGTGGGGTGGAAGTGTGTAAAAGTGTCCCAGTTGCAGAGTCACAGGGATAGGAACAGGGTCGACTATAGTTGACCAAATAGAGAAGGGAGAGAAAATAAACATGGGAAATATGACCGTGAACGGAGCCCCGCTGGAGCCGAGCTGCCCCGCAGGCACCACTGGGACCGACTTGACCTCTGAGCTTGCACAACCCAGCCTGACACCACAACAGCTGTTGATAAAGGCAGGCGTGGAAGGAGGGGAGAAACATCCATAGATGGTGGGGTCATGAACCTTCCATATTATTAAACATATGCTGTTTTACGTCATTTTCATGAATAATTAAACATCAATAACCATAATAAATAGTGTATTAATGGGAATTTTAGTGAACAGTGGGGACTCTCATTGTTTGAAATTGCAAATCAATAAAAAAGTTTCTACCTGCATCTCTTTCTGGACTTGATAATTGCTTCTTTGAGTTGCTGTTTTTTTGTTGTTGCTACATTTCCATTGACTATCATACGGACCAGTAGTTTTTCTACAATAATATCCGAAGCAGCTAAAGCTTTAGTTGTATATTTTTTAGTATGAGATTATGCTGCCTGGCATTTGTATGATTTTATTGTGAAATGTCTGACATATGGACGTAGTTTAGGGTGGTGCTGGGGGTGTGTTCGCACCTCGGCCCGAACCTCTACGGGGCCCGGTTTGCGGGCGTAAAGGGGGCATGGTTGAGCGAGGAAGAGGTGAAAAATAAAGGTCAGATAACGCGCAAAGCTCTAATATTGTGTTTTTAAAATATTTTTGCAAGCAACCCCGCCCCCTCCGACCAGTCAGCTGGAGCCCGCAAGTCATTAACGACTAATGATCCGAAACCCCCTGCTCAGATGGTTGTCTGCTGGGGCCCGTGTCGTTACTAGGGACTGAACGACTAGCACCTCAAGCCCTCCTCGGCAGATGAGGGTGGGGCCGTTGCTACTCATCTCCCCCTGGCCCTGTTCACATTTGTTCCACCACTGGTCCGACACCTGTGAAACATCCTACCCAAGGGCGTAGGTTCGGTCTCAACATTGGTAGGGACGATATACAGTAACAGCGTAACCTTACCGTAACCGTTACCTTAACCATACCGTATTTTCCTCACCATAAGGCGCATCAGGGTATAAAGCGAACCTTGAATGAATGACCTATTTTAAAATTGTTTTCATACACAGGGCGCATCGCATAATAAGGCGCAGTAGTAGTAGTAGTAGTAGTGGTTGGGGTTGCGTTATACATCCTCTAGATGGTACTGCACTCAAGAGAATGTCCTGCAATGATTAATCAATATTGATCCATATATAAAGCACATTATAAGGCGCACTGTCAGTTTTTGAGAAAATTGAAGGCTTTTAGGTGCGCCTTATAGTGAGGAAAATACGGTGCACTTTTTTCTAGGGACAGAACATTAACAGGACCAAACAGACTGGGTAAACGGGGATCAGGGCTACATTTCTCACGAACATAAACCCAATTAATTGATAGGCTAAATGATAAATGCAAAATAAATCTGTATTGATTTATACTCACTTTCATATGTATTGGTTCAGGCGATTCACCGTTCTATTCAAACCTACCAAAGAAACATTTTGAAAACTTCCAGGATAAATGTGTGGATTTTATTTTCAAATTCGAATTGCGATATTTGAACATAGCTTATATTAACATGCGCAATACATACAAACTTGTTAATAATCTCTTAACTATCCAGTAATGCAAAAAAACATTTGTCTTAATAAGAGCACTCAACATTGTCCGTCTAAATAAAGAAAATAAACATAACTGAAAAAACGTCTTAGTCAGGGAATGACAAAAATAAATAATTCATAATCATTCAGGTAAAACACTGTGGCTTTTGTCCACAAGCACAGCCAAACTAAAAAACAAACAAAAACAAAAAAAACAAAAGCTCCTTTGGGCTGCTTTAAGATCACATAAATAAATAATATCGATAAATAAAAATGAAAATTGGGGAGAAGGAGCTAAATCTTGGTTCACTACATTATTTCTCAAAGTTTAATTAATGTTAAGAGTAGAAAACACATACATGAGGACACTTCTCCCCGAGCAGCTTTCTGCTCGAGTTTTGAAGGTTAGTAAATTCACAGTCTAATGTTATGCTAATTCTGATGCAGGTTGGACTTTCAGTAGCAAAATTAGTGGTGTGTTCCCCACCTTCACAACATTGACGTCTTTTTTACATTATTTACATTGGCTGCTGCTGGCCGAAAAAAATTACCTTCAAATATCCCTTATCTTCGAAGAGGGTGGAGAAGGCGGCATGTTGTCGACATGGTGTATTTCTGTTGGCGCTGTGAGTGTGCGTGTTTGCGTTTTCAAGCCACCAGTCAATCAAACGTGCATTTGAGGGTAAAAAAATGGACGGGCACATTCAGCAAGTGACAAGGGGTAAATGTCAGTCTGAACATGATAAAATAATTTAACCTAATAATGGAAGGGTAAATTCTATCCTTACAAAAAATATGAGAAGACAATCAAAATTATCTATATAACTGAAGTAATTATGAAGGTGATTGAAAAAGGATTGTGCCAGAACCATTGCAGTATATTAAAAGAAAAAAAAAGCTGGATAACAACTGTTGTATATAACTTAGAGTTATTATGTCAAGCTTTACAAGTGCTCAGTGTGACCACCACCAGCGGCACGGACCACATCAAGCCGATATGACTTTTAATTAGTAAAAAATGATTTACTTGTTAAAAAAAAAACTTTTTAATTCTTATTTTAATTCTTATTAAATTATTAATTCATTTAATTAATATAACTAATTTAATTAATCACCTTGTATAACGCAAATAAGATTGGTTAAAAGTTGGTGGGGAAAATTTGAGCATCCTGAAAAGTTGGTAGTGTTGTGTTCCTACCGTTCCCATGCAAACCTACGCCTTTGGACTCCTACTAGATGTGAATTTGACACCCAAAAGTTCTACTGTGCGCTTTCAGCTTATTTTGTTTAGATACAGTGCCTTGCAAAAGTATTCGGCCCCCTTGAACCTTGCAACCTTTCACCACATTTCAGGCTTCAAACATAAAGATATAAAATTTAAATTTTTTGTCAAGAATCAACAACAAGTGGGACACAATCGTGAAGTGGAACAAAATTTATTGGATAATTTAAACTTTTTTAACAAATAAAAAACTGAAAAGTGGGGCGTGCAATATTATTCGGCCCCCTTGCGTTAATACTTTGTAGCGCCACCTTTTGCTCCAATTACAGCTGCAAGTCGCTTGGGGTATGTTTCTATCAGTTTTGCACATCGAGAGACTGACATTCTTGCCCATTCTTCCTTGCAAAACAGCTCGAGCTCAGTGAGGTTGGATGGAGAGTGTTTGTGAACAGCAGTCTTCAGCTCTTTCCACAGATTCTCAATTGGATTCAGGTCTGGACTTTGACTTGGCCATTCTAACACCTGGATACGTTTATTTTTTAACCATTCCATTGTAGATTTGGCTTTATGTTTTGGATCATTGTCCTGTTGGAAGATAAATCTCCGTCCCAGTCTCAGGTCTTGTGCAGATACCAACAGGTTTTCTTCCAGAACGTTCCTGTATTTGGCTGCATCCATCTTCCCGTCAATTTTAACCATCTTCCCTGTCCCTGCTGAAGAAAAGCAGGCCCAAACCATGATGCTGCCACCACCATGTTTGACAGTGGGGATGGTGTGTTCAGGGTGATGAGCTGTGTTGCTTTTACGCCAAACATATCGTTTTGCATTGTGGCCAAAAAGTTCAATTTTGGTTTCATCTGACCAGAGCACCTTCTTCCACATGTTTGGTGTGTCTCCCAGGTGGCTTGTGGCAAACTTTAAACTAGACTTTTTATGGATATCTTTGAGAAATGGCTTTCTTCTTGCCACTCTTCCATAAAGGCCAGATTTGTGCAGTGTATGACTGATTGTTGTCCTATGGACAGACTCTCCCACCTCAGCTGTAGATCTCTGCAGTTCATCCAGAGTGATCATGGGCCTCTTGGCTGCATCTCTGATCAGTTTTCTCCTTGTTTGAGAAGAAAGTTTGGAAGGACGGCCGGGTCTTGGTAGATTTGCAGTGGTCTGATGCTCCTTCCATTTCAATATGATGGCTTGCACAGTGCTCCTTGAGATGTTTAAAGCTTGGGAAATCTTTTTGTATCCAAATCCGGCTTTAAACTTCTCCACAACAGTATCTCGGACCTGCCTGGTGTGTTCCTTGGTTTTCATAATGCTCTCTGCACTTTATACAGAACCCTGAGACTATCACAGAGCAGGTGCATTTATACGGAGACTTGATTACACACAGGTGGATTCTATTTATCATCATCGGTCATTTAGGACAACATTGGATCATTCAGAGATCCTCACTGAACTTCTGGAGTGAGTTTGCTGCACTGAAAGTAAAGGGGCCGAATAATATTGCACGCCCCACTTTTCAGTTTTTTATTTGTTAAAAAAGTTTAAATTATCCAATAAATGTTGTTCCACTTCACGATTGTGTCCCACTTGTTGTTGATTCTTGACAAAAAAAATTAAATTTCATATCTTTATGTTTGAAGCCTGAAATGTGGTGAAAGGTTGCAAGATTCAAGGGGGCCGAATACTTTTGCAAGGCACTGTACATACAGGAATAATTTAAAGGATTTTGAGGTAATGAAAAGGTAAAAATAGCTTGTTTTGTTTCGATACATACAGGAAGAATATAAAGGATTTTGAGGCAATGAAAAGGTAAAAATAAGACTCAATAAAAAGGAAAACAGTAAGTACTCGCCGCTTTAGGACGTCTCGCAGGGTAGGAAGGAATTCTGGAAAACCAGTTATTTTATTCAAATCATTGGCTCAGTAAATATCTTTCATGTATACATAATTACCAAAATGCACAAATGCAAGGTACACAAAACATACCCACTGTGTTTTATTGGCTAAATTGACCATTTCAGATAACAATGACAAATACTCACCATTAGTTGTGCTGTTTATGCTCAACGCGGGTAGACTCTGAGAAGGAGAATGAATATTGATTAAAAAAACAAAACAAAAAAACAACAGGTCAACAGGTTTAAAAGATTGTTCAACACAAGTGTATATTTTTTGAAGTTCTCAAAGTCCACCCCATTTAAAATCCCAGGATCACATGATAAACAATTTCCTTGTTGATGAAAACATAGGACCTCGGCCTGATGCCATCTGGGGAAAAAAAACATAAATGAAAGGATTCCTCATGCAGTCAATGGCAGCCAGTGAGTTAACTCATTTGGCACAGCAAACTAAAATGAGTTTGACATGCCGGGCCTGTGAGCACACACCAGGGGCGTCACTAGACCTAATACAATACTGGGGCACTGGTAAGCGGGCACTTACCATAAAAAGCCAGAAATAGCGCTTTAAACTATATACGGTAATCGAACCAATATACAAGTTTCTGTAAAAAAAGTTTTTTATTTTTCAGTCATCAGTATCCAAAATCAAAATTGGGACATCCCTTGTTGATAGTCAATTCATCTCTCCTCATGCTCATCAATTTCCATCTCTCCTTAACCTCTGCCTACACTCTGCTGCTCTACTTTGTCTGAACAGAAATTAGGATATATCACTCTCACGGTTATGCAATTAATCAATGTTTCTCAACTGGTAGGTTGTGACATAAAAGTGGTTTATGTTGCCTGGGTGGGTTACCTAGCTTACCTCTCTCATTCCTCCTTGCTGATTTATCCTTGCTGGGAACAAATACCTTTTTAATATCCATTTGAAAGAGTCATGCTGTTTGAGTCATATAGAAATAAAAGATAATCTTGTTACAGATTAAAGGGACTGCAGTAACAGATAAAAGGCTTGTAAAACAGCTGGAAATTAAGATGAGCCTACATACAAAATTGTTTGAGGTTATATCCCGAAGATAAGCAATTCATTCATACGGATTGATTCTATTCATTTTAGTATCATATCAAGACAATCTTACACAAAGCTATTGAGTAAAGGCCTAATTGTCATAGTATTCATTGCCAGTCTGCTAAAAGATGGCAGCTAATTTGCTTATTCAATTTGAGACCAGAGTAGTTTACGGCAGTTAACTGCCTGATACGTAAAGAGTAAAGTTGAACAATTTGAATTCACAATTCATGGGAATAGGCGACCAATCAAATATCAACACAGAGGTAAAAACGACCAATAAGGATGGGCAATTTATCTGGCACTAACCTGTAAAGCAGGTGGGAAGATGTCATTTGCACCGTCAACTGTATGATTGGCACACGTACCGTAATTCATTCATGCATTCACGTGTTGTTGGAATAATCACACACACACACAAAAAAATTCCTATTACACGGTGTCTATAAAAAGCGCCAATCAGTCACTTAACTTGTGATGTATTGTTGGAGCATTAAAATAGGCTAGTCGTCTTTGTAGCAACCATGTTTTTTATCCCGTATTACGACTTTACAACGCATAGAACGATTTTCCAACATGGGAACTAATTTCTCCTGATATACATGAACGTAGCATATTTCCTGAAGGTGCTGCAGGGAAGTGTCAACTCATATGCCAATCACAGAAAAAAGTTACTTGCATAAATTACCATATAAAGGAGCTATGTACTGATTGTGTGTATGGAGTAAATAGAGTAATAATAAACAGTAATATTAAGCAGACATATTCTGTAGATTATGCCAGTCAACTTAAAACTCCAAAGTATTTTTATTGTTATTATTTTACCGTTGAAATTTATAACGAACCAGTTCAGGGTGTCCCCTGCCTACTGCCCGTAGTTGGCTGGGATAGGCTCCAGCACCTCCGCGACCCTCGTGAGGAAAAGCGGCATGGAAAATGAATGAATGAAAAATTTATAACGGGGCACTGCAGATCAATACTGTGGCACGTGCCCCAGTGATGTCTGGAGACGCCCATGGCACACACTAACACAATTACTACTTTGCAAGTTATATAACAGTGAGCTGACACACAGTGACTTTCTCTAATGATGCTGCTTTTCGGACCATCTGTCCAAAATGCATCCTCTTCCTGTTATGAAGCAAAACAAGTTTGAGGATACCATCAGTCAGCACTCACATTTTCCTCAGACAATGTGATTAAACAGGAATGTCCTGCTGCCATAACACTGTCCTTCACATGACAGATCCTCCCATTGAAGTGCAGCTAGTGTGTTGTACATGTGTCACTTAGATGATGGGTCTTCACAATTAACAGAGACCACATCACTAAAGATGCGGTCTCGGTTAATTCCATTGTTAAGTAATGTATGAACGTGTGCGTTCATGTGGCCGATAATATCGGCCTAAAAAAATCATTTAGAATACTATAGGCATCGGTTTTGCACAAATATGTATGTTGGCTTAAAAGTTCTACAAACTTCCAGCCTTTGTACACGGACTCGTCATACAGTGTATCACAAAAGTGAGTACACCCCTCGCATTTCTGCAGATATTTAAGTATATCTTTTCATGGGACAACACTGACAAAATGACACTTTGACACAACGAAAAGTAGTCTGTGCGCAGCTTATATAATAGAGTTAATTTATTTTCCCCTCAAAATAACTCAAAATATAGCCAGCCATTAATAACTAAACCCCTGGCAACAAAAGTGAGTACAACGCATGGGAACTACGTACATCCCTGAACGTCCAAATTGAGTACTGCTTGTCATTTTCCCTCCAAAATGTCATGTGACTCGTAACAGGAGTGCTGTCACCATTGTTGCAGAGATTAAAAGATATACTTAAATATCTGCAGAAATGCGAGGGGTGTACTAACTTTTGTGATACACTGTAGCTTAGCACAGCAGCTATGCTTAGATTGACCTCTAGATATCTCTAAAAATAAGATGCTTAGGATTTGTTATATATACAAAGATCCTTTGCATATAAAATGAACAATCAATGAAAAATGACGAATTATAAACCCATCACATACAACTACTGCATTACCAGAAATAAATAGTCTCTGAGAAAAGTAATAAAACACATCGTTCATAATAAAAAATCTGTGTAAAATGCATCTTAGGAATTGTCATTCATTGGTATTGTCTTGACTCTGGTCCAATGATTGTTTTGTGTCAGCCATATGTGATATGACAGTGCCTTCTGACTCTTGGCACTTTCCAGGATGATCTCAGAGAACATGATCTAGAAAACTGATGTTTGGAGTATTTTGAGTTGAAGCATATATATAGTGGTGCAATATTGGCACTTTTCTCATAACTTCAGTTGTTCTCTTATTTTTAAAAGAATGTTTATCTGGAAAACCTTAAAGTTGTTACATTTATCATTATTAAATCATCCAGTGAGATATCACAATACAATTAGCAATAATATGTTATGTCCACCACCATATATATCGGTTTGATATTGGTATCAGATTTTCAGAGTTGGACAACTTCGGATTATCAGTTAAAAAGTCATTACCGGACAACTCAAGTTTTCACCATTTATATACTGTAGGCCTATTTGTTTTTAAGGGCTTTGGAAGTGAAAATGATGCAATACAACCCTCTACTACGAATGATAACATATTTTGAAAAAAAAATAAAAATTATTATATATAATAATATGTACTATTTCTATACGGATACTTTCCTTTGGCCCTTTTATCATAATTTCCATAAATAACTCTCACTCTTCATCTGCTCTTGCGTTGAAACAGTCAGTTTGTGTATGAATATTATAAATTAGTGTATAGCGTTGACGTATAACTGCCATGAGCCTTTGGGCTACAACTGGACCAAATTAAAAGGCATGCAAAAATAGGATAACGTCAAGATTTCTGCAGTGCAGACAATGGCCTCTGCTGTGATATATGTGTATATATATGTATATATATATATATATGTAGTTGATGCAAATAAATACCAAATGTTCTAAAATACTGTATACTGTATAGTTTTTATTCCTTAATCAGTTAATATTAAACATCTTTGATGTGAAAAATGTTTAGAATGTATAATGTCATAACGTGTAGAACACGAAATGTAACATCAGTTACTTCGTTGAGTAAATAATGACTCTTACAATTAAGTAACTGAGTTACTAACTTGATTACTTTTTGGGAAGTGTAATTTGTAACTGTAACTAACTACTTTTTTAACATAAGATTAACAACACTGGTCACCAGTAATTTTACTTGGTTGGTGCTGCTGATCAGCAAAAGTAAAATTCTGCCCCGGGTGACCGCACAAGGGCTTTTTGGTTCCGGTCCACAGCGGCTGTTCTAAATGTAATGAGACACAGATAAAATCATTTGAATTGAGAGGGCTGGCAGTGAATTATCATGTTTCAGCACCATTGAGACGTCCAATTCATTTGGACTGATCATTCACCTGTTGCCATCCCTTCCAGTCCAAATGGTATGGATGGCATCTAAGGCAGCCAATGAGCTAATTATTAAAGAGGATTAAAGCAGTTACAACAGTAGGAAAGTCGGATCTGCTTTCTTAGTTTCAGTGTAGTAAGTGGTAATATGTCAATGTTACTGTGTTCTCAGTGCAAAAACAGTTTTTTTTTTAGAGCAGGTCTGGCTTGTCTATCATTGTCAACGACAGATAATTAGTTCAGAAGTTTATATGAGTGGGCACATCGACATTTCTTTCCTCCTTACATTATTTACGGTATTGCTATGAGTAATTTTGTGTGGGAGTTGAAAAAAAGAGCACTTTCTGACTTTCTTGGTTTCTTGCATCACTCTACTATCATCCTCCTCACAGAGGTCTCAAAGCTCATCGTGGCTATTTTCCTCTATTGGTCAAACATTTTGACTTCCTGAACTGGAGAAGGAATGATGTGTCTTTAAAAGCCATTACTCAAGCTTGACTAGTCATCTCCTGTCACTGCTTCTATGATGTAAAACATCTGGTTGATAAAGATTTTTTTCAATTGCAATAAAAGGCTCAGAATGTTAATACCACAACAACCTGGGTATTCGGATAAGCTTATACAGTAATATATTTACAAAAACTGCATCAAGTGAACAACCTTTGGCATTTTACAAAACCAAAACAGTTTATTAAAATTCAGAGAAGGCCATTTCTACCTTCAACTAGCCTTTATAACAAGAACAAAAATGACTAGAAAATGCAATTTCTACAGAAATTGCGATAGTAGCTTTGCTTTGGAAGCTAAACTCCTTCAGGGTCACTTCCTGTTGATTTCAGGTCACTTCCGGTAGATATCAGGTCACTTCCTGTTCATTTGGGAGCATTTCGGCGTCATTTCCTGTTAATATCAGGTCACTTCCTTTTGATTTGGCAGCGTTTCGGGCATGGGCGTTGGTTTGGTCTCAACATTGGTATGGATGATATAACAGCATAACCTGCATGAAGACTTTTTGCTGAGGACGGGACATTACTAAGACCAAACAGATTATTGAGCGAGGGTCAGGGCGACATTTCTCATGAATATGAACCAATTAATTGATAGGCTAAATGACGTATGCAAAATAAATCTGTATTGACTTATACTAACTCTCATGTGTTTTGGTTCAGGTGTTACAAGTTCGATTCAAACCTTTTCAAAAACTACAAAAGAAACATTTTCAAGTACAAGTCCCTTTATTAAGAAAAAATAAATAAATAAAAACTGGAGCTATCCAAGAATGGGTCCACTTCTGGGGAACACTGGAGCACCCCTAGACTCTAACTAAAGTATTGTAATATAAAAGTGATTTGGGAAAATTTTTTTGAAAAAAAAATCTGAGATATCCAAGGACCAAGCTACATTTGAGGCATACTAGACTAGCCCAAGACTCGAATGAAAGTGGTCTCATGAAATTCTGATCCGTCATTTCATTCAGATTTTGTTCATGTCAGTTCATGTTAATGTCAGTGTCCCCCTGAAGTGGACAATATTATGTACGGTGTTGTGGTTATGAGGTCTAGAGACAACGCCAAGAACCCATTCTTGGATAGCTCTTAATCCTTTTTTAATTTTTAATTTTTTTTTTTTTTTTTTGATAAAGCTTTTTTGATAAAGGGACTTGCACTCTGAAGCCAGAGCGTTGCATTACGGTAATGCACATAATAAATACAATGATACAAATGAGGAACGGCTATCTTGACTTCATTGTTCCCTGTCGAAACTGGCCTGATCGCCGTAGTTTTGTAGGTTAGCAAGTTCACACAATTTATTGTTATTCTACCTGTGATGCAGGTCAGACTTTCAGTAGCAAAACTAGTGGTGTTTCCCCACTTCCACACAATTGATGTCTTTTTACATTATTTACGATGACTGCTGCTGACCCTCCAAAAACCTTTTAATATCCCTCCTCTTCGAAAGGGGTGGCATGTTGTTGATAAGAATCTATTGGGGCTGTTTGAGTGTGTGTGCGTGTGTCAGTGTGGCTGGAGAGGGTGGGGGGTCATCAGCCAATCCAACGTGTGTTTGAGGGGGAAAATGGACGGCACATTCAGCAAGTGAAAAGGGATAAATGTAAGTCTGAACATAATGAAATTAATTCACTTAATCATGGAAGGGTCTATTCTATCCTTACAATATATGGGAAGACAATTTAAATTACCTATATAACTGAACGCATTATATAATGCAAATAAGGTTGGTTAAAAGTTGGTGGGGACAATTTGAGAATCCTGAAAAGTTGCAAACCTGCGCCTGTGGTTTCGGGGTCACGTCCTGTTTATCAGTTCACTTCCTGTTGATATCAGGTCATTTCCTTTTGATTTGGGGGAGGATTTGGTGTCTCTTCCTTTTGATGGCAGATGACTTGCTGTTGATTTGAGGGCATTTTCGTGTCACTTCTTGTTGATATCTGTTCACTCCCTGTTGATCAGTTCACTTCCTGTTGACTTGGGAGCAATTTGGCATCACTTTCTGATGATATCAGGTCACTTCCTGTTGATTTGGGAGATTTTCGGGGTCACTGCCAGTTGATATCAGTTCACTTCCTATTAGGTTGGCGGCGTTTTAGGGTCACTTCCTGTTGATCATTTCTCTTCCTGCTGATTTGGGGGTGATTTTGGGTCCCTTCCTGTTGATATCAGGTCACTTCCTGGTGATTTGGGACATTTTGGGTCACTTCCTGCTGATATCAGGTCTGTTGGTTAGTGTTAGTGTTTAGTGTTAATTTAGTGTCTCTCCATGTTTATGTCTGATTACTTCCTGTTGACTTGAGGACATTTCAGGTTCACTTCTGGTAAAATATTAGGCCATTCCCTGTCAATGGAATTGACGCATATAGCCGCCAATGGCATCGACATACATGGACGTCAGCGGCATCGATGTACATTGGCGTCAATTGAGTCAACGTATATCAACGTAATTGGAATGGATGTACATGGACGTCAATGAAATAGATGTACATGGCCGTAGTTGAATTGGACGTGTATGGCTGTCATCGGTATCAATATAGATGGGCGTCAATGGAGTTGAAGGACATGAATGTCATGTGAGTTTTTGGTGAAATATTGAATGTGCCATAGGAAATGAATAGGAATTTTTGGGTCATAAAAATCTTTTGGAAGAACTGGGAATTTTTGGCAAAATTGTACTGAAGCTCGCGTGGCAGGAATCTTTCGAATCTGGTGAAGTTGGAATGGAGTCGCTTGGTGAAAGTGTGTATCAAGAAAAAGTGAGGAGAATAAGATTAATGAAAAGAAGAAGAAAAAACAACATAGATATTGACCTACTATATCCACCTAGAATTTCACAACCTGTGTGTGCCAAGATGTTACCGTTATCTCTATCAGTATGTGTTGAAATCACACAAAAAAAGGGAGAGTTCACCGAACAAAATAAATCTGTCAGAGACAGCCGAGCTCTCTCAGACCACGTATGACCCATCTGACACAACTCCTCAAATGTGGTCAGCCCTGATGTAGCAGATGGATTGTTTTGCGATCACGAATAACAAGAGCAGACAGATCATCAAGTTACAGCAGAAACAGCTTTTAGTAAAGAAGCTACGGTATTGGACACTACCAACTTGCAACGCTGGGAGTTTGCTCTGTCCATTGCAATAACGTCAGTCAGCTTGTTGCAACTCTTGACTCGCTCTTGTCAAACACAAGGACTCATTGCTCTCCACTCCCATATACGTAGCTGACCTTCGACAACCTATCCATTTGTTAAGATACCCGGCAGAATAGTGAAGCTTGTGAATTTAGAAAATGTTTTGACCTTAGTTCTTAATAAATGTACCATATTTTCCACACTAATGGTAGTCCCCAGGTTACTCATACTCGACTTTTGTGATTTCAACTTTACGACGTCTCGTCCGCCATTTTGTCTGTAGTCGCTTTTTTTGTTGTTGCGTAAACTGTACCTTTTTTTTTTTTTAGTTTATTAATATGACGTGTTCTGTCCCCAGTAAACATTAGGTTGTTTAGCTTGACAGACAGCGAACAAGGCAATTGTGTTTTTTGAAGCTTTTGCTTGACACATATGTACACTGAAAGAATCTGACCTTTTAGCCAGATTGCCGGAATCACGCCAGCTGAACCGCTGGACCCGCACTGGCGCAGCTTCAATGACCCAGGCCAGCAGGAATCCAACAACCCGGCCAAAAGGCCAAACTCCACGCGTTCACCTTAGTCTTCACCCCTTGCATTGACTCCATTCTGAAAGCTGGAAAAAGGCTTCGAAGCACAAGTTGACAATTTATTCAGCTCGACAGCGATCAAACGGCAAAGCGAAACAGAAACAGACTCAGGCGAGGAGGCAGACTCGTACAGAGGTCACCGTATCACAAGTCAACAAAAGTTTGCCGACTCTCGCAGGGCGGGATGTGGGCAGAAGAAGGGTGTGTTTGGGCGTTGTTTAGGATTATTTTCGGTTTGTGGATTGGACACGTTCATTTATGGACACACACACATCAACATCAACATTCCCTCGCACATCTCAACAAGTGGCTGCACTCGGCACTGGCACACTCCTTTCTCAGTCCCAAAACACTTATTGAGTGTGACTGGAGACCAAAACAGGAAGACCTATGAATTGTTACCTTGGAAAAGAACACATAACGTGAACCTTTCTAACATTTTCCATTCAAAATTTCTTGGTACATGACTACAATATTCTTCATTCTACATACATTATGAGGCAATATCAAAGTAGTAACGCACAGACACTAAGGATATAGCTTCAATATATGGCCTATGACAGTGGTCTCCAACCATCGGCAGAGGTGGGTAGTAACACGTTACATTTACTCCGTTACATTTACTTGAGTAACTTTTTGAGAAAAATGTACTTGTACTAAGTACAAAAATGTACTAAGAGTAGTTTTACTACACCTTACTTTTGACTTTTTCTTGAGTAAATTTGTGAAGAAATGCTACTCTTATTCTACTACTTTCGGCTAAGCTATTCGTTGCATTTTTCCTCTTTATTCTACATATTAGATTTTACTTTTATTTATTTTTTTGCCAGTGATGCCAGCATTTGCTCTACCAGTTTCACCAATGAGACGTTGCAACAATAATCACATGACTCCATTATACCAATCAGACCCAAGCTTGCCATTCTATGATCACGCCGGCCTGTTCAATCACATGGCTTCTTTAAAGCACCATAAGAAATTAAGTATTTGACATAGAGCGCTGCTGTCATGACATGACATGACTGGAAAGTGCAGATTTTAACTTCCCTCCCAGATTTTACTTGGTACCGATGGACCCCGTAAACCCAGTGATATGATCCTTTTAATTTCATGATAGGAAATATGTTTTTTCCACTAGAGGGCACTTGTGCTATTTAGACGAATAATGCTTCATTTCTGTTCTCTAGCCCAGTGTGTTTCAACCGGTGTGCCGCGGCACAAGATCATCAGGTGTGCCGCGAGAAATTGTCTAATGTCGCATTTATATATATAAATTTTGTAATGTCCGCAACTGAGCGTGCCCTTGAAGGGGTCATCAGACTGCAGAGTGGTGACGTCACGGGAAGCAAGCTAGGAGGGAGGGAGAACGGCGTGAGAGCTAAGTTAGCGGTCGCATGTTGCGGATGCTGCTGTTATTTTGTTTATTATTTTCAATTGTTGCCACAATAAAGTGGGAAAGTCATCACCGACTCCTCTCCTTTCTATTTCCCCATTCGGGGCTATTACAATACAGTGGTACCTCTACATACGAAGTTAATCCGTTCCAGGAGCTTGTTTGTAAGTCGAATTGGTCGTATGTCGAGCAGGATTTTCCCATAGGAATACATTATAATTCCATTAATTCGTTCCACAGCCCAAAAACCTGCACTAAATCCTTAAAAAATACTGCTGGTACTATTACAAATGGCAATTACATATAGCAAAACAAATAAATAATAAATACAAATCGGATTAATAATATAATAATAATAATAATTCCTGTAATAGTGTAACGAAACGGGTTCTAATAAGGCGGACGTTTTTTTCTGTACCTGAAGGCACCGCGGCGCTGACGTGACAAAGAGGGAGGGGAGCGGGTGAAAGTTTACTTTCGCTTTCAATGCTTTCTTGAGAACATCGTCAATTGCGGCAGACAGCAGGCGTTTTGTGTTGAATAAGTTGTGAAAGAAATGATGAAAACGTGGCGAAGCTGGCGATTTCTCTGGAGATGTTACCACAATAAGAATTGTCAGCTTAACTTATAAAGACTGGCGAACGATGGTCGGAGGAGGACCGTGGAGATGTATTGTTGAGCCATTTCACGGATGCCCACCCTACGCTCATATTTTTCTGTCATTTGCATCTTCATTTAGAAGGTAAGCGTCAACTTTTTCCTTGTTTCACCACCTGTACCAACCTTTTCTGAAACCTGTGTTGATTTGTCACACAAGAAAATCCGTCGTGCATTCGTCTGCGGTGCTGCCATTGTCGTCGTATTTCGAGCATGTCGTCGGATGTAGAAACAAATGGCGAGTCAAATTTTACGTCGGATGTCGAAAAGTTCGTGTGTCGAAGCGATCGTATGTAGAGGTACCACTGTATTTTTTTTACGTTGTCGGGCGGAGTTGCAGTAGGAAGGAATAGAAAGTTCTCGGTCGTGTTGCGTTCAAAAACTGCTCTGATTTCTAGCCATCAACGACCCTGCTGTCCGCAACAATGTGGACCCCAGCACGTCTACTGCACATTATTTGGTTAGACTCGTCATGTGTCAATATACTGGAAAGTGTCCTTTCTATTTTGTCCATATGTGACAACCGTCAATCCTCCTCCTGTTTTTTATTCCAACACATTGTCAACGACAGCAAAATGGCTGACGGCTAGAAATCCGAGCAGTTCTTGAACGCGACACGAGCAACTATCCTAAACGTCATCTCCAAACTAAACAATTGTCACTTCAAAACTACTCGATGGACTATTTTGTTCGCCTTTGTGAAAACACAGAGTAACAAGCAACTTTTTTGATAAAAACTACGAAGGTAAATGAGAAAGCTTGTTGCTAAATCCAAAAAGTCCCACACCATGACAGAGACATTATTACCTGCCTGCAAAGCCATTGTCTGCGAGATGCTCGGCCCTGATGTGGTTAAAGACATTGCTCAAGTCCCCCTGTCTGATAATTCTGAGCTTTTTCAAACCTAACTGCTATAAAAAAATAAATAAATAAAAACAGCGACTGAGAGCTGTTGAAGAATAAGGATATCGACTTTGTGTTCATCTAAACCAGTACTTCTCAAATGGTGGGGCGCGCCCCCCCAGGGGGGCGCAGAGCGATGCCAGGGGGGGCGCGAGTGACCTCGGGGAACATGCTTTTTTTTTTTTTTTTGCCGTACTAGAATAAAGTGTACTTGCACATCCACTCCGTGGGTGGCAGTGGCGCTCTCATTTTCAAAGTGCGTGCAGTATTTTTGAAGTAAGCAAGAGCACACGGAAGAGACTCATGCAGAGCTGGACTCACGCAGCCAGCGACCCACTGTCTTTCTCACGTGTCCGGCCGAGAAGTGCCGTTTTCGGCTTGGGATCGTCACGACCACCGCCCTCACCTACGGTTCTCCCTCGGCCGCCGAGAATGCGCTTTTTTCGGGCCGTTTGCCTTTGACTTTTAATATAGTGGGAAATGAGGAAAGACCACTGTTTACTGAGTCTAAAAATGATTATAGCGGAGAAGCCAAATCAGTTAAGACGCCACTTAAAGACATTAGACCTCAATCTCATTGATAGGCCGCTTGATTGTTTTTCAGCGAAAATGTGCCGAATATTGCCAATTGTCACAATCGTCCCGCTTTGTCAGTGTTATATCAGTAAACCAGTGAGCACTGTGGTGAATCAGCGAAAATAAAAACTTTCCTTCTGTCCAGAGACCTTTTTCCCCCCTTCTATTCAGTTTTGTTTTTTTTCGGTCAAATTTTTTGGCATGTTGTCCTGAAGAGTAAATGTTTCTAATCAATTTGAATTTGTTATTATTTACTGATTTTATTACATTTTATTTTTCAGTATCAAATGGTCAAAAATGTACCTTGAGTGTATTTTTACAGTTTGGATGTGACTTTTTTTTTTTTTTAACTTCAGGCAAATTGATGCGCATTAAGTCTTTTCTGTTACAAGCAACACAATGTTAAAAAAGTTATACTTTATTATAAGTTGATCTATGTTACTTTTTTTCTTTAATAGAAAAAAAAGGACACAATGTTAGGCTGAGGCGTACTTATAATAGTAATATAGACGAATGATACTATTTACAGTGGCGGCAGAGAGTTGGGGGGGGCGCGAAACATTTACGTCTTCCTTGGGGGGGCGTAACAGAAAATAATTGAGAAGCACTGATCTAAACAGACTCAAGTTTCACACTGAGTAAGTATACATACTGAGAAATTATTTTATAATTAAATATACTCTACAGAAAATATTTTTGGAACATTTTTGGTTTGTGGTGTTCCGCGAGATTTTTCCCAAAGTAAAAACGTGCCGTGAGTCAAAAAAAGGTTGGAAAACACTGCTCTAGCCCGAATTCAAAGTAGGTAATAGTCTTCTTTTTCAAACTATAATAATAACAGTTCATATAGAAAACTTTGAGCTGAGGAAAAAAACACCATTGTTTAAAAAAAAATAAAAATAAATAAATAACTCCAACATTGTAAGCAGTTACTCACAATGTTACTCATTACGTGAGTACTTTCACCTAATACTTTTTACTTGTACTTGAGTACATTTTGGACAACTACCTTTACTTTTACTTGATTAATATTATTATGAAGTAACACTACTCCTTCATGAGTAAAATTTTTGGCTACTCTACCAACCTCTGGTCCTAACTCTAGAGACCACACAGAAGCAGAGGCACCATCAAAGCAGTACAAGTGAATATAAACACAGCGGCAGTTAGACGAATGAGAACCAGAGCTCACCACCCCTCCTCACTCATCCGTCCTTCATCCCACGAGCACCAGATGCCGCATAATCGACACCGTGACCATAACATTAATTCTCACAGTAGCTGAAGGCCAGCGACTGTGTCTATTAACCATGATCTGCATGCGGAGAGTGCTTCCTGTTGCATGTACATGAGCTCGTGCAGGCGTGTCAAATGCATGGCCCGTGGGCCAGAAGTGGCCCAATCCGGCAGGACGGTGTAATATTGCCCGCTGGGTTGTTCTGCCTGACAGGCACGAGGTAGCTCATTCATACAGTTCATACAAAACTATATCCTTTTATTTTAACATTGGCACCGTAAAACTACCCAATACTCATTACAATACCAGTCAAAATGGATGTGCCAATGGAAGTGACCCAAAAACGTGCCCAAAAAACATCAGGAACTGACAATAAATCAACAGGAGGGAACCTGGAAATGCCCAAAAATCAACAGGAAATGATCCAAAATGTACAGGAAGTGACCTGTAAGTATGTTAAAATGACAAGAAAGCGACACATAATGAACTCAATGCCTTCCAAAAAGCAATTAGTATTACTGTAGACCAGTGTTTTTTTCGTCAACGATGACGATAACGAAAATATATAGTCAACGAACAATTTTGTTATGACGATGACGTGACGAGCTGAAAACGTGTCTTTGGGAGACTAAAGCATAACGAGATGGATGCCAGTTTTTGTCCGACTAGAACGAGATGAACATTTGTCATAGTTTTCATCATAAGTTCACAATGTGTGACATTTTCTCACCATACAGTATGTGTAGTTATCACGCATCGTAGCAGTGTTTGGTCATGTTACTCATGTGACGTGCTGCGTTGTAAGTTTTTTTTCCTTATCTTGGCTAGATATGCCAAGTTGCTTTAGCCTCTAAAGGTCTGTGCTGAGTGATCATCACACACTAGATGCAACTTCTAGCTTGAGCATTGCGTTTGCGTTAGCATTAGCGTGTTGTCTTAAACTCTTGGAAAACTTTTTACATAGAGTTTGTGGCATCCAGGTGAATTTAATTCATTGAAAATGATGTACTGTTTTCCAGCTGAGTTTGTATATCATCACGAAGATGGTGATAAACTTTATAACTACAGTATGTGCTCATCTGTCAATGTTCATTCGAAATTGTTGGGAACCTCTTATTTATTTATTTATATATTTATTTATTTATTCATGAACTAAAACTTAACAGACAAAAGCATTTTGAGTAATTGTCGACTAAAACTTGACGAAATTTGTCTGAGTTTTCGTTGACTAAAACGACGAAGACGAAAATATTTTGAAATGAATAAAATATGACTAAGACTAACAAGTATTTTCGTCCAGAAGACTAAGAGTAAGACGAAAATTAAACGGGCTGCCGAAAACAACACTGCTGTAGACCGACCGCAAAGTAATGTCCCCCCCATTTTTAACATACTATTTTTGTGTATATACTGTATAATGTTAATAAGTGTATATAAAACACAGTGGTACCTCGACAAACGAATTTAATTTTGTTTTCAGGACCTGATTTGTAAGTCGAAATGGTCGTATGTCGGGATTTTTCCATAAGAATACATTATAATTCAATTAATTCGTTACACAGCCCAAAAACCTACGCTAAATCCTTAATAAATACTGTTGGAACGATTACAAATTGCAATTACTCATAGCAAAACAAATAAATTATAAATACAAATCGGAGTAATATAATGAATAAAAGCAATAATGATTTAACGAATCGGGTTCTAATGTGGCGGTTGTGTATTGGACGCTGCTCCTGATCGCACCATGTGACTGATGACAGGGTGAGAGAAGTGCGGTACAATTTTTACTTTCTTTTGGCATGTCGTTATTGGCTTTGGCTGCGGCAGACAGGAGCCGTGTTGTGTTGCACAAGTTCTGAAATACATGATTAAAGACATGATGAATTTTTATTTTAATTTCATTCTGCAAGTATTGATGACATCGTCGTCGTCGTTGTCTCCCGCTTATCCGAATCCGGGTCACGAGGACAGCAGCTTCAGCAAAGGGGCCCAGACAGCCCTCTACCTAGCCACTTCCATCAGCTCGTCTCGGAGAATCCCAAGGCGGTCCCAGGCCAGCCAAGGGATATAATCTCTTCAGCGTCTCCTGGGTCAGGCCCAGGATCTCCTCCCAGTTGGACATGCCTGAAACACCTCCCGAGGGAGGCGTCCAGGGGGCATCCTAACTAGATGTCAAAACCACCTCAACTGGCTCCTCTCGACTTGGCGGAGCAGCGGCTCTACTCTGAGTCCCTCCCGGATGACTGAGCTCTCGAAGGCCAAGCCCGGCCACTCTGCGAAGGAAACTCATTTCATCTGCTTGTATCCACGATCTTGTTTTTTTCGATTATTACCCAAAGTTCATGGTCATAGGTGAGGGTATGAACGTGGATTGAATGGTAAATCGAGAGCTTCGCCTTCTGGCTCAGCTCTTCTTGATTGAGAGTGAGATCTTCACCACGACAGACTGGTTAAACGCCTGCAACACTGCGGACGCTGCTCCAATCCGCCTGTCAATCTCACGCTACGAACTACCTTGACTAGTGAACAAGATCCCGTGATACTTAAACTCCTCCACCTGGGGCAGGAACTCACCCCTGATCTGGAGCGAGCAATCCACCCTTTTCCGGCTGAGAACCATGCCCTCAGACTTGGAGGTGCTGATATTCATCCCAGCCGCTTCACACTCGGCTGCAAATTGTCCCAGCGAGAGCTGGTGGTCGCTGTGCGATGGAGCCAGAAGGACCACATCATCTGCAAAAAGCAGAGATGAGATCCTCCCACCACTGAACTCGACCCCCTCCACCACCCAACTGCGCCTACAAATTCTGTCAGTGAAAGTCACTAACATAACCGGTGACAAAGAGCAGCCCTGGAGGAGTCCAACCCTCACCGGACCAGACTCATACTCCTGTGGTAGAGGGACTGGATGGCCCCTAGCAGAGGGCCATCCACACATACCCCCAGAGTACCCCCCACAGGGTGCCCCTGAGGACACAGTCATAAGCCTTCTCCAAATCCACAAAACACATGTGGATTGAATTGGCAAACTCCCATGCCACCTCAAGGACTCTCGCGAGGGTAAAGAGCTGGTCCTTGGTTCCACGGCCAGGACGAAAACCACATTATTCCTCCTCAATCTGAGGTTCAACTATCGACCGGACACTCCTTTGAAGTACCCTGGCGTAGACTTTCCCACGGGAGGCTGAGGAGTGTCTCCTCGGTGAGCCGTCACCTTATCGTGGTGGAGGAGTTTGAGTGCCCTAATGACCCTATGAGCTATGCTGTCGGGGGGCTTTTGCCCCTGGTAGTGTTTCACATGACAGATTGGTCCTAGGCGAAGGGTCAGACAAAGAACGGTTCAGAAGACCCTGATGGACAATAAAAACAGGAGTAAGTGTACCCGGAGGAGTACCGGGACCAGGCCTGGGGTTGGGGCCCGTGTGCGAGCGCCTGGTGGTCGGGCCTTCGCCCATGGGGCCAGCACAGCCCGAACCGGATACATGGGCTCGTTGTCCAGTGGACCCCCCACCCACAGGTTAAATCTGCAGGGTCCGGTACAATGTGGATCGGGTAGCAGACCAAGGTGGGGACCTTGGCGGTCTGATCCCTGGTTGTGGAAACTGTTGATGTCATGAGCAGCTGAATTAAGTTAGCAAACCACACGGACATCAGTCATCGTCATTTCGGAGCTTAGCTCGCTGTCTAGCTCCAAAGTCTTGGTGAGGACGGTACAAAGACGCATCATACATGTTTTTTGATAGTTATTTTGAGATTTAGGGGGGTATTTAGAGGTAATATCTACGTATCTAGTTCTAAAAAGATCTAGCTTTTGTCCCTTGCTGTCAACGACCAATCAGATCAAGCGTTCGTTCATGATCCATCAACCTAACCCTCTGCTTTCAATAACCAATCACGTTTGTCAAATGCCAACCACGCCCCCTGCCCTCGAACCACGCCCCCTGCTTGTGTAATGCAGGCCACAGCTGGATTGTATAGATTGCGCCAGAGGCATGAAAACGAAACTATCAATTCACAATGAGGACAACAAATTTAATGTGTAACGCAGGTGACAATTTGAAAAGTGGTTGAATAAAAAGTACAGATACGTGCTGTAAAATGTAGTGAAGTAAAAGTAAAAAGTACCACTTCATATTTGTACTCAAGTACAGATACACAAAAAATTTACTTAAGTACAGAAACTAACTTCGTTACATTCCACCACTGATAAATGGTTTCGATGAACACAATTTCCTCGACACAATTCCATTAATTCATGTACAGATGTTCAACATGACGCAAAGCGCACACACACACACATGCACGCAGCCCTATTTAAACACACGCACACACAAGACAGGTCTTGAGATAAGGCTGAGCGGTGGTAATTGCGGTCTCCATTACAGTAAACGCTGCTCTCGCTGTGTAAACCACAGTAAATTACATCCAGATGGGAGATGAAAGTCTGCTGAGTAGATGGCTGCCCCAAACGCCACAGCTCCATCTTCCCTGCCGGAGGAAGTAGAAATCCATATTTCCTGATTGCGACTGTCCCCAGGGCCAGGACATTACAACTGGAGAGAAATACCACAACATTGCCACTCCTTTCAGTTTGTAGGTCACTGTGCAGAAATCCCAACCCGGTGTGTGCAAGAGGAAAACAAGACACTCGCAGGGATCTAATGTTTATGTATTAAAGTGGCTGCTGCCATAGAACTGTACTACATGTGCAAATGTGTTGTCACTCACTGGAGCAAGTATAAACAAAACCTAGGAAAACCACACTATTAACAGTAGGGCTGTGACAATATAATTAAATGGTGATATATCGCAATATTTTGCAGCCCAAAAGTGATCGATATGCTCCCACCAAGAATCAATAATCATTTTAAAACGTTGTCACTGTTTAAAAAAAAATAAATAAATAAAATTTAAAAAATCGCTGCGCTACCAAAATCTTCCATGAGAATACTGTTTACATTAGTCCATTGGCTAACATCCATCCAATTCATTTGGACTGGATTTGACGTCTAGCGCTGTCAGTGGCGCTAAAACCAGAGCATTCACAGCCAGTCTTTTGTGTAAATGACCAAAAATCAACAGGAAGAGACCTGTAAATGCGCCAAAAGAAAAAGAAAGTGATGTGAAATGTCCCAAAATGAACTCATTGGCTGTCACTGACAGCAGTAGACGTCCAATTCATTTTGACTGGATTGGACGCCTAGCACCGTCAATGGGACTGAAACCAGAGCTTTCACTGCCACAAACGAAGCAGAAATAATCGACACCAGTGCTGTTTTTGCAGCCCTTTTAATTTTCGTGTTACTCTTGGTCTTTTGGACGATAATAGTTCTTAGTTTTAGTCATACTTTAGTCATTTCAAAATGTGTTTGTCTTCGTTTTTAAAGATTCAAACACCTCCGCAAACGTCTTCTGTGTCGCCTGTGCCTCAACATTTGTATTAACGTATTGGCCCAAATATAAGACGGTGTTTTTTGCATTGAAATAAGACTGAAAAAGTGGGGGTCGTCTTATATTCGCGTAGGGTTCTCTGAATCCGGACCTCGGTGCCACTTTTCCTGTCGTGTTTTCCACGTCTCTCTCCCCTAACACACCTGAATCAAATGATTATGTCATCAGCAACCTCTCCAGAAGCCTAATAATGATCCTGATTATTTTGATTCAGGTGTGTTGTTTGTCATTCATTGTTCATTCAAAATTTTTGGCAACCTTTTATTTATTTGCTTATTTATTTATTCATGGACTAAAACTTTTGAGGCGGCACGGTGGCTGAGTGGTTAGCACGTCTGCCTCACAGTTCTGAGATCAAGGGTTCAATCCTGGGCTTCGGCCTTCCTGTGTGGAGTTTGCATGTTCTCCCCGTGCCTGCGTGGGTTTCCTCCAGGAACTCCGGTTTCCTCCCACATCCCAAAAACATGCATGGTAGGCTGATTGAACACTCTAAATTGTCCATAGGTGTGAGTGTGTGCGTGAATGGTTGTGTGTCTCCTTGTGCCCTGCGATTGGCTGGCAACCAGTTCGGGGTGTCCCCTGCCTACTGCCCGAAGTAGGATAGGCTGATAGTGGGATAGGCTCCAGCACCTCCGCGACCCTCGTGAGGAATAAGCGGCATGGAAAATGAATGAATAAAACTTTTGAAGTTTACAAAGACATTTTGAGTCATTGTCAACTAAAACTAGACGAAAATTTTCTGAGTTTTCTTTGACTAAATCTAGACGAAAACGAACACCTTTTGAAATATGATTAATAAGTATTTTCGTCCAAAAGACTAAGATGAAAATTAAAAGGGCTGCCAAAAGCAACACTGGATGGCACTCATTCTCTTTGGATGGCTAATGTTTCTTTTTGTAGTCTAAATTTGATGATTTTTGTATATTTCTTTGGGCTAATAAGGTCATGTAACCGGTTATAGTACAGTATAATAACAGGTGATGTGCAGTGAAAAAAATACCATTCATTCATTCATTTTCCATGCCGCTTTTTCCTCACGAGGGTCGCGGAGGTGCTGGAGCCTATCCCAGCCAACTATGGGCAGTAGGCAGGGGACACCCTGAACTGGTTGCCAGCCAATCGCAGGGCACAAGGAGACGAACAACCATTCACGCACACACTCATACCTACGGACAATTTAGAGTGTTCAATCAGCCTAACATGCGTGTTTTTGGGACGTGGGAGGAAACCGGAGTTCCCGGAGGAAACCCACGCAGGCACGGGGAGAGCATGCAAACTCCACACAGGAAGGCCGAAGCCCGGGATTGAACCCTTGATCTCAGAACTGTGAGGCGGACGTGCTAACCACCCAGCCACCGTGCCGCCAGAAAAAAAAAAAATACTATTGTTTAAAAATATATCTGACATTGTAAGCAGTTACTCACAACTCATTATTTGAGTACAGTATTCCTTTCACCAAATACCTTTTTTTACTTGCACTTGAGTCTTTTTTGTCCATCATTCCACTTTTTCTACGACTACTTTTACTTGAGTAATATTATTTTGAAGTTTTGCTACTCTTATTTGAGTAAAATAATTGTTTAGCCTACCCACTTCTGGTGAGCAGGCAATGATTATCTTATGTAATTATCAGGATGATTGACAACAAGCTGATACTGCTGTCACTCTTTCCCTAGCTAGTAACTGCACCGTTTCTACAGAGTTGACTTTGAATCTCTTGTTAGGTTTTTTTTTTGTAACACGGGTGGCAAATTGCTGGCAGTAAGTCGAATTCGTTCCCAGTGAGGATTGGACTCCGCCAAGGCTGCCCTTTGTCACCGATTCTGTTCATAATTTTTATGGACAGAATTTCTAGGCGCAGCCGAAGCGTTGAGGGTGTCCGGTTTGGTGGCCTCAGCATTGCATCTCTGCTTTTTGCAGATGATGTGGTGCTGTTGGCTTCATCAAGCCGTGACCTCCAACTCTCACTGGGGCGGTTCGCGGCCGAGTGTGAAGCGGTTGGGATGAAGATCAGCACCTCCAAATCCGAGACCATGGTCCTTAGCCGGAAAAGGGTGGAGTGCCCTCTCCGGGTCGGGGATGAGATCCTGCCCCAAGTGGAGGAGTTCAAGTATCTTGGGGTCTTGTTCACGAGTGAGGGTAGGAGGGAGCGGGAGATTGACAGGCGGATCGGTGCAGCGTCTGCAGTGATGCGGACTCTGCACCGGTCCGTTGTGGTGAAGAAGGAGCTGAGCCAAAAGGCGAAGCTCTCGATTTACCGGTCGATCTACGTTCCTACCCTAACCTATGGTCACGAGCTGTGGGTCGTGACCGAAAGAACAAGATCCTGGATACAAGCGGCCGAAATGAGTTTCCTCCGCAGGGTGTCCGGGCTCTCCCTTAGAGATAGGGTGAGAAGCTCGGTCATCCGGGAGGGGCTTGGTGTCGAGCCGCTACTCCTCCGCGTTGAGAGGAGCCAGTTGAGGTGGCTCGGGCATTTGGTTCGGATGCCTCCTGGACGCCTCCCTGGAGAGGTGTTCCGGGCATGTCCCACCGGCAGGAGGCCCCGAGGTCGATCCAGGACACGCTGGAGAGACTATGTCACTCGGCTGGCCTGGGAACGCCTTGGAATCCCGCCGGAGGAGCTGGCTGAAGTGGCTGGGGAGAGGGAAGTCTGGGCTTCCCTGCTAAAGCTGCTGCCCCCGCGACCCGACCCCGGACTAAGCGGAAGATAATGGATGGATGGATGGGTGGCAAATTCATTCGGACGAGTGACTGACATTAATTCGGACTGGTTTATTCTTACCTTAATAAGTTAACTAACTAACATTGACGGCGCTAGTCGTCCAGTTCATTTAGATTCGAAGGGCAGGCAACATTGGAGTTAAACACATTGAAGGGGTTCCACAGGGATCAATCTTAGAACCCCTGTTGATCATGTTTATCTATTAATGTCCATGTTAATGTTCATTCTTCCCGCCCAGTCAAAATGGATGTCGAGCGCCGTCAATGGCATTGGAAGATGAGCATTCACTGCCATTCCTTCCAGTTTAGGTGAATTGGATGTCTATCGTTGTCAGTGAGTTCATTTTGCTACGATACTTACGGGTCACTTCCTGTCAATTTTGGATCATTTCATTAGGATTTCTTGGCATTTATGGATTGCGAAATGTTGATTTTGGGGCGTTTCCGTGTAGCTTCCTGTTGATTTGGTGTCACTTTCTGTATCTTTTGTGGCATGCATGGGTCACCTTGTTATCTCATTGGCTGCCATTGAGGGTGCTTGACGTCCAACACATTTTGACTGGGAGGGGGCAAATGAACCACTGCAACTGCAGATATGAAAGTGAGCAGTAGTGGACGCACTCAATCACACAAATCACAAAGCTATGGTTTTACGGTGCCAATGTCAAAATTAACGCATCTGATTCTGCATGTAAAGTATGAATGAGGTACAACGTGCCTGTCAGACGGAACAACCCCGCGGGCCAGACTGGACCCCTGGCGGGGCACTTCTGCCCGGGGGCCGTATATTTGACACCCCTGTTCTAACACATAATGACGAATCGACACTCACACTTCACTCCATCAGCTTCACATACAGTGGGGAGAACAAGTATTTGATACACAGCCAATGGGTTTTCCCATTGGCTGTGTATCAAATACTTGTTCTCCCCACTGTATCAACCACAAAATGAAGGACGAAGCATAACTACAACCACATTGTGGTATTTGAAAAATCATGAAAAAGTATGACACAAACTACAGTACATTCCAACTACTCACTAGAAGGAGCAGCAGCAAGGGTGCAGGTGCCACGAAATACAAATTCTTATATCTATATGCAAATGCTCCAGCACTTCATGCTGCAAAGAAACAACTTCATTTATTGTTGGATTACTGTTTCCCTCAGAAAGACCAGCAGAAGCTCATCCATGCATTCACTTCCAATAGACTGGATTACTCTAACGGTCTCTCAACGGGACTTTCCAAAAAGAGCATCTAACATCTCATTCAAATAGCTGAACTAAAAGATCTGAAAACATTACACCACTTTTGAGCACACTACACTGCCTTCCAGTCAGAGAATAGACTACAAAACACTATTTAGATTGATTGTCTCCAAATCTCAGAAGGGTTTAGGACCAGAATACATTTGTGACATGTTCAGAGAGTATACTTCAAACCCAGTAGTGCCCTTAGATCAAAGGACCTAGGCCAGTCCTGACCAAACATGGAGAAGCAGCATTTACTTTTCGTGCGGCAAACAAATGGAACCAATTGCCTTTAAAATCCAGGCTAAATTCACAGGTTTCACATGATCATTATCATGTTTTTACATGATAATTAAGTTAAAATATAAACACTATCACATTTTTTAACATGTTTATCATTTTTACGTGGTCGTTATCAAGTTTGTACATAATTATCACGTTTATACGGGAAAATTAGAACGTCTATTGATGATAGTTATCACGTTATTACATGGTTATCATATTTTTACATGATAGTTATCACGTTTTTACATGATAATTCACGTTATCACATAATTGTCACATTTTTACATACCTATCATGTAAAAACGTGTTTTATCATGTTTTTACATGATAGTTTTCATATTTTCAAATGATAATTATCACATAATTATCACAGTTTTACATTATAATTATCACTCTTTTACATGATACCTGTCACGTTTTTACATGATACTTGTCACGTTATCACGTTTTTACATGATAGTAAGTTTTTACATATTTATCATATTTTTAAATGACATTTATCACGTTTGTACATAATTATCATGTTATACATGATAATTATCACGTCTATGCATGATAGCATGTTTTTACATGACAGTTATCAAGTTTTTTACAAGATAATTATCATATTTTTACATGATAGTTATCACTTTGTACATAATTATCGCATTCATACACGATAATTATCATGTCTATAGATGATAGATATCACGTTATTATGTAGTTATCCTGTTTTTACGTAATCGTTATCACGTTTTTACATAACTATCATGTAAAAACATGATAACTCAATTTTTGAAATCATATCTACATCATATTTTCAAATGATAATTACCACATAATTATCACGATTTCGCATGATAATTATCACTTTTTTACATGACAATTGTCACGTTATCATGTTTCTACATGATAGTACCACGCTTTTACATATTTTTACGTTTTTATATGGCAGTTGTCACGTTTGTACATAATTGTCATAGTTACACACTAAAATTATCACGTCTACGCATGATTGTTATCCCGTTTTTACATGTTATCAGTTTTTTACATGTTTTCACATAATAATTACCACGTGTTTACATGATAGTTATCACGTTTTTATATAATTGTCACATTATCACGTTTTTATGTGGTAATTATTACGTTTTTACATAATAATTTTTTACAGAATAGTTATCACGATTGCATATAACTATCACGTTTATACACGATAATTATCTCGTCTATGCATGACAGTTATCAAGTTTTTACATGACAGTTATCACGTTTTTACATGATAATTTTCACTTTTTTACATGATACTTATCACGTTTTTACATGATAGTTTTCATGTTTTTACATAATAGTTATCATGTTTTTACATGATAACTAACATGTTTTTTACATGATACTTATCATGTTTTTACATGATCAAATGGAAAAAGATGGTAACTATCATGTAAAAACATCATACTTTATTTTTTAGAGGCAGCAATGTACAGTACTTCTGTAATTGACGGAAAGAAAAACAAATCAAAACCTTCTTTTTCCTTTTCAATTTTGACCACTTGCAACTCATTGTAAAGAACTCGAGTATGCTCATTTTTACCTGCGCAGGTGCGAACAGAAGAAAAAGAGTCAAAGCGGCCTCGCCGACCGAGCACAGTTTCATGTTCGGGTCCCAATGATGATGGATCCACGTCAAAATCAGATTAAATCAATCCGAGATTGCAAAACAAGCCAACCAAAAATGGCAGCTGGACGAGAAAAGTTGCAATTGTTCCTCAAAGCTGTTGCTCAAATGCTGCGTGTCACATGAATAATGGTTATAAAAACCGAAATGCAGAGGCTCTGCAGTAGATCCGCACGGTGATTTGTTTAGACAAATCACAATCAATGATGATAATAATGATGATAAATAATTAAAAAGTCTGAAATTTTTCTTTTAAAAAAAACTAATTAAATTGTCTTGAAGTTGCAGTCCTGCCACATAAAGACACACATGGGTCTAATTGGCCTTCACTACCTTTTTCTCCAACTGACCACTTGTATCCCCTCCCCTCCTCTTCCAGGACCTCCTTTTCTCATCCACCCCTCCTCCTCTTCTCAGGCACCCTTCCTCCTCCTTCTTCTGGGTCTTTCACGGCCCTCTAAGCCGCCACATGATGAACTATGAAATGCAAACATAACCTGTGCTGCAGATGAGAATTCTTTATTCCTGATTTCTAGACTACACAGCAGGTGATTTACGCCGGTCTGCTCACTATGATGAGAGCCCCTGTAAGAGCCACTCAAAGGGGGGCAGGTAAACATTTAGAAAGCCTCATTGGTGACCCGTGGCTCTGAAATGCACAGTGATTTTGGGTTGAAGAGACAAAAAATAGGGGGAGATTCCATTACTGTTGACACATTGAGTTAATCTTCTCTGTTTGCACAAACCTTGGAACGAAAAGGATTCCTTGTGGGCTTCCAGGCATTCCTTCAACAGGGCTGAAGAGCTCCAACGCCTTGTGTTATTGTACAGAACGCACTCTCTAAACATCTCGCGAAGTCAAAGCGGGCAGAGGAGCAGCAAGTAAAACAATCAGAACACGAGGAAAAACCAGGGCCTGGGTGACTAGGTGCACTAAGCTAACGGGTAGCAAGGAGCACCCTCACCCCAAAATGACACGATATATTTTTTAAATATTGTACTGCATATATTGTAAATGTTATACACTACCGTTCAAAAGTTTGGTGTCACTTAGAAATTTCATTATTTTTGAAAGAAAAGCATTTTTTTTCAATGGAAATACATTAAACTAACCAGAAAAACACTCTATACATTATTCATGTAGTAAATGACTATTCTAGCCGGTTTTAATGCAATATCTATGGAGTTTTGTAAAGAGGCCCATTTACAGCAAACATCACTCCAGTGTTCTAATGGTACATTGTGCTTGCTCGTTGCCTTAGAAGGATAATAGATGAATAGAAAACCTTGTGCAATTATGTTGGCACAGCTCAAAACAGTTTAGGTGGTTAGAGAAGCTATAAAACTGATCTTCCTTTGAGCTAGTTGGGTATCTGGAGCATCACCTTTGTGGGTTCCATTAAACTCTCAAAATTGCCCCCCAAAAAAAAGACAACTTTCGTGAAACTCGACAATCTGTTCTTAGAAATGAAGGCTATTCCATATGAGAACTTGCCAAGAAATTGAATATTTCCTATAACACTGTGTACAACTCCCTTCAGAGAGCAGCACAAACAAAATCTACCCAGAGTAGCAAGAGAAGCGGGAGGCCCCGCTGCACAACCGAGCAAGAAGACAAGTACATAAGAGTCTCTAGTTTGAGAAATAGATGCCTCGCAGGTCCTCATCTAGCAGCTTCATTAAATAGTACCCGTAAAACGCCAGTGTCAATGTCGACAGTGAAGAGACGAGAGCGTGGCAAAGGAAAAAGCTTTATCTGAGACTGGAAAATTAAATGAAACCATCAATATGGGCAAAAGAACACATACACTGAAGCGGCATGGAAAATGAATGAATGAATGAACACAGACATTGGACAGAGGAAGATTGGAAAAAAGTGTTATGGACAGACAAATCAAAATTTGACACACAAAACAAATGAAAAAATGCTGGAAGCGTGCCTGATGTCATCTGTCGACAATGATGAAGGTAATGTGATGGTCTTGGGTTGCTTTGGTGCTGGTAAAGTGGGAGATTTGTACAAGATCAACGGGATTTTAAATAAGGCTATCGCTCCATTTTGCAACACCATGCCATACCCTGTGGACAACGCTTGATTGGAGTTCATCCGACAACATCACAGTGACCCAAAGCACACCTCCAAATTATGCAAGAACTATTTAGGAAAGAAGCAGGCAGCTGGTAGTCTATCTGTAATGGAGTGGCCAGCACAGTCGACAGATCTCAAAGCCATTGAGCTTTTTTGAGAGCAGCTTGACCGTATGGTACGCAAAAAGTGCCCATCAAGCCAAGCCAACTTGTGCTTCTGTCTTGTCAATGTCTTGACTATATTTTCTTTTCATTTTGAAACTCATTTTAAAAATAAAAGTGTGACTTTTGAAGGAAAACAAAAAATTGTCTGGGTGACCCCAAACCTTTCAACAGTAGTGTATATTTTTTAAACAAGTAGCAATAGAATTTTCAACACTGTACACCTCTTGGACTTCACGGCCACTTGATAGTGCCTCATGGCAAATGAACCACCATCATTGCTTCAAGAAGCTTCATTTGGAAATCACTGCTCATTGTAATCTCTCACTTCCTTTGGGAGAGACCGACAACCTCTGCTGCCACCTGCTGTCAACAGTGTTACAGTACAATATTCCTCATGCCTCCCAGCATGCAATGCGGTGCTGTAAATAATGTTCAAAGTTCATGTTCTGTGCTAATTGTTTTTTCACTTACTGTTCCAGTTGTTTCAGTTACTGTTCAAGTTGTTTCATTCATTGCTGGTTTTCTGTTTAGTTTGTTGCTGTGTGATAATTTTAGTTTCGGTTTGAAACCCTGAGTTTCAATGACATTTGATTTTATGCTAACTATAATATTCTTTAAATTTCTAATGATAACATATTGTCGTGCTGCTTGAGCCTTCCAGAATGACTGAGGAGCGCGTCGAGGGTGAACATATTTGCACGACAAGCGGAATCCAAAGTGCAACTTTTATTTCTCTTCAGCAAAGTTTAGTCATTTACAATGTGTCAGTCAGATGGCTCTCGTATGTCGTTGTGCTGGCTTCTAACTCACGCGCAAAAAGCGAGCCGTTATGGAGAACCAGGAGTGCAAAAATTAAAAAAATAAATACACAATTAAATAAATTATTAAATGTGTCATTAAAATGGTTCTATTTGAATATTCATTTATTTATTTAAATATGTATTTCAACATTTATTCATTCCAATTTATATTTATTTATTTCAATTTTTATTTATATATTCAACTTTTTATTTACTTCAATTTATATTCAATTATTTCAATTTTTATTTAATTATTTTAACATTTATATCCATTTTTATTTATTTATTTCAACATTTCTTTTTTTATTCCAATATACAGTGCCTTGCAAAAGTATTCGGCCCCCTTGAACCTTTCAACCTTTCGCCACATTTCAGGCTTCAAACATAAAGATATAAAATTTAAATTTTTTGTCAAGAATCAACAACAAGTGGGACACAATCGTGAAGTGGAACAAAATTTATTGGATAATTTAAACTTTTTTAACAAATAAAAAACTGAAAAGTGGGGCGTGTAATATTATTCGGCCCCCTTGCGTTAATACTTTGTAGCGCCACCTTTTGCTCCAATTACAGCTGCAAGTCGCTTGGGGTATGTTTCTATCAGTTTTGCACATCGAGAGACTGACATTCTTGCCCATTCTTCCTTGCAAAACAGCTCGAGCTCAGTGAGGTTGGATGGAGAGTGTTTGTGAACAGCAGTCTTCAGCTCTTTCCACAGATTCTCGATTGGATTCAGGTCTGGACTTTGACTTGGCCATTCTAACACCTGGATACATTTATTTTTTAACCATTCCATTGTAGATTTGGCTTTATGTTTTGGATCATTGTCCTGTTGGAAGATAAATCTCCGTCCCAGTCTCAGGTCTTGTGCAGATATCAACAGGTTTTCTTCCAGAATGTTCCTGTATTTGGCTGCATCCATCTTCCCGTCAATTTTAACCATCTTCCCTGTCCCTGCTGAAGAAAAGCAGGCCCAAACCATGATGCTGCCACCAAAATGTTTGATAGTGGGGATGGTGTGTTCAGGGTGATGAGCTGTGTTGCTTTTACGCCAAACATATCGTTTTGCATTGTGGCCAAAAAGTTCAATTTTGGTTTCATCTGACCAGAGCACCTTCTTCCACATGTTTGGTGTGTCTCCCAGGTGGCTTGTGGCAAACTTTAAACGAGACTTTTTATGGATATCTTTGAGAAATGGCTTTCTTCTTGCCACTCTTCCATAAAGCCAGATTTGTGCAGTGTACGACTGATTGTTGTCCTATGGACAGACTCTCCCACCTCAGCTGTAGATCTCTGCAGTTCATCCAGAGTGATCATGGGCCTCTTGGCTGCATCTCTGATCAGTTTTCTCCTTGTCTGAGAAGAAAGTTTGGAAGGACAGCCGGGTCTTGGTAGATTTGCAGTGGTCTGATGCTCCTTCCATTTCAATATGATGGCTTGCACAGTGCTCCTTGAGATGTTTAAAGCTTGGGAAATCTTTTTGTATCCAAATCCGGCTTTAAACTTCTCCACAACAGTATCTGGGACCTGCCTGGTGTGTTCCTTGGTTTTCATAATGCTCTCTGCACTTTAAACAGAACCCTGAGACTATCACAGAGCAGGTGCATTTATACGGAGACTTGATTACACACATGTGGATTCTATTTATCATCATCGGTCATTTAGGACAACATTGGATCATTCAGAGATCCTCACTGAACTTCTGGAGTGAGTTTGCTGCACTGAAAGTAAAGGGGCCGAATAATATTGCACGCCCCACTTTTCAGTTTTTTATTTGTTAAAAAAGTTTAAATTATCCAATAAATGTTGTTCCACTTCACGATTGTTTCCCACTTGTTGTTGATTATTAACAAAAAAATTAAATTTCATATCTTTATGTTTGAAGCCTGAAATGTGGCGAAAGGTTGCAAGATTCAAGGGGGCCGAATACTTTTGCAAGGCACTGTATTTATTTATTTATTTATTTATTTATTTATTTATTTATTTCTACATTTATTTATTTATTTATTTCCATATTTATTTAATTATTTATTTATTTAATTATATATTTCAACATTTATTTATTTCACTTTTTATTTACAGTATTTCATTCTTGCACTCGTCTTCCTCTTGCGCCTGCAAATAATTTTATCTGTCATTGCCTCATCAAACTCTGGGCGGGCGTGAACTTGGCTGGGTTTGAGTTGAGAGAGTCAAGCTACATGGTTCTGGAGTCAAGCTAATTGCTCCTTCCTTCCCAGCATGGCAGCAAGCAGGTTTTGCATGAGCTCTCGCGATCAACTGCTGTGTTTCGTAAGCCACGTCGCTCTGGGTTCAAATGGAATTGTTATGTTATTTAGTCTAAAATGTCTGTTATTAAATCTCGGGAAAGTTATACAAAACATAAGTTTCCTTGTGCACTGCCCGACAGCCAGCTAACATTCAATGTCCTCCAATAAAACACAAGGCTAGGTCTTTCTTATTTTTGATTGAAGTAATGCGTTTAGGTTTGTGAAAGAAACAAATAAAACATACATGCATTCTACACAACTGCACAAAACATGCCGGTATACAAATACCATGTAGACGGCACACTTCACTTGAGCTAAAAGCCACAAGTATAGGTTATTTTCCATATAGCAGGACTTACCAGCAAATTTCGGTCATATAGCTTTACCTTATAAACACACACATACTGCATATCAACCAGCTCGTACACTATTAAAAACAACATAAAGAATTTACTCAATAAAACTGAGGTAACAATTCACACTCAGTTTGATAAGCGGCAGTTGTCCTCATTGTATTATGGGATATTTACACCAAAAGATATTAACTGGTAACCAGTTACCAGCTGGTATAAACGCTACGCTTACTCCGCTACTTTGGGCTACACAAGAGTCGTTAAATTTTTCCTCTTTAGTCCACATATAAGATTTTTTTTTTTTTTTTTTTTTTTGACTAGCGATGCTTTTGCCAAGAGTAGCGCTACTAATTTCACCAATGAGACGCAGTAACAATAATCACATGACTCCATTATGTTAATCAGACGCAAGCTTGCCATTCTATGATCACGCAAGCCTGTTCAATCACGCATCTTTAAAGCACCGTAACAAATGAAGTATTTGACAAAGAGCACTGCCCTCAACATGAATCAAAATCACGGATTTAAAACTCTCTCCCCGTTTTTATTTGGCACGGATTGACCACGGAAAACCGGAGATATGATGCTTTTAATTTCATTATAGTTACTATGAAGGAACTACAGTATTCATTAATTCACTAGGAACTCACAAATTCACTTTTCTCCACTAGAGGATGCCATTGACGGCCATGCATGTCGAATCTACTGATGCCAATGTACTTGGATTCTATTGACTATATGGATGTCGATGCCATTGACGACCAAGGACATCCAAAAATTTTCCAATTCATTTTCAATGGGGAAAAAACAAAATTTCCCCAAATCAACAGAAAATGACCAGATATCAATAGGACGTGTCCCCTGAACGTCCCCGACTCCATTGACGCTTATAGGCGGTGCTTCCATTGACATCCATGGACGTCCAAATTTTTTCCCATCCATTTTCAATGGGAATTTTTTTTCCCCCCAAATCAACAGAAAATGACCAGATATCAATAGGATGTGTCCCCCAAACATCCCCAACTCCATTGACGCTTATGAAGGGTGCCACCATTGACGGCCATGGACGTCCAAATTTCCCATTCATTTCTAATGGCATTTAGTCATGTTTTTTCATTCTATTGATGCCAATGTACTTGGATTCCATTGACGCCTATGTAAGTTGATACCATTGACATACATGGACGTCCAAATTTTTTCCCATTCATTTTCAATGGAAATTTTTTTTTTCCCCAAATCAACAAAAAATGACCTGATATCAATAGGACGTGTCCCCCAAACTTCCCCAATTCCATTGAAGCTTATGGAGGGCGCCGCCAATGACGGCCATGGACGTCCAAATTTCCCATTCATTTCTAATGGCATTTAATTATGTTTTTTCATTCTATTGATGCCAATGTACTTGGATTCCATTGACGCCTATGTAAGTTGATACCATTGACGTCCATGAACGTCCAAAATTTTTCCCATTCATTTTCTATGGGAATTTTTTTTTTCCCCAAATCAACAAAAAATGACCAGATATCAATAGGACGTGTCCCCCAAACTTCCCCAATTCCATTGACGCTTATGAAGGGTGCCGCCATTGACGGCCATGGACGTCCAAATTTCCCATTCATTTCTAATGGCATTTTATCATGTTTTTTTCATTCTATTACTGCCAATGTACTTGGATTCCACTGACGCCTATGTAAGTTGATACCATTGACGTCCATGGACGTCTAAATTTTTCCCCATTAATTTTCAATGGGATTTTTTTTTCTTCCCCAAAATCAACAGGAAATGACTAGATATCAATAGGATGTGTACCCCAAATGTCCCCGATTGCAATGACGCTTATGGAGGGTGCTGCCATTGACGGACATGGACGTCCAATTCTCCCAATCATCTCTAATGGCGTTTACTTTGTTTAATGCCAATGACTGGCATTATTGTCCATTCTATTGCTACACCTAAGTGGGGCGAAGATCTGTATCTCCACTGAGGAAAGACCCAGTTGTAATTTCTCCCGAAATTGCAGTTTCTAGTTACTGTTGTTTTTTTCTCTTTAATGATCCCCCCCCCCCCCCCCGTTGGCTTAATGTGGTTATTTAATGGGTTATTGTACAGTATCATTGTAACAACAGCTCATATAGATAAGTTTGTGCTGAGAGAAAAATATACCATTGTTTGATAAAATAAAATAAAAAAAAAATTTAAAAATCAAACAAAAATAAGCAGTTACTCAAAATCTTATTCATTATTTGAGTATTCTTTTCACTGGATACTTTTTTTACTTGTACTTGAGTACATTTTTTGGATTACTCTTTTACTCTTGCTTGAGTATTATTATTTTTTGTTTTTAAGAAAAGTTACTCTTACTTGAGTAAAATTTTTGCCTTCTCTACCCACCTCTGCCGGCCAGTGAGTAAGCCTTTGCCCATTCCAGGCTCCTTTTGTGACACGTGTCAGGTGTTGCTTGGTAAGTTTTGCTTTCTTATCTTGACTAGATAAGCCATGTTGCTTTAGCCTTTAAAGGTCTGTGCTGAGTGATCCCACACTAAATTAGCTTGTAGCGTTAGCATAGCGTTTTCGTTAGCATTTGCATTTAGCTCGGTGACTCGGTGTCTTCTTAAACTCTTGGGAAACATTTTACATACAGTTCGTGGCATCCAGGTGAGTTTAATTAATTGCAAATAATGTGCTGTTTTCCTGTTAAGTGTGTATTATTAGCATTAAAAGGGTGATATCCTTGTAGACTCTACAGTTATGTGCTCGTCTGTCATGTTCATTCAAAATTGTTGGAAACCTTTTATTTTAAAAAAAAATTTTATTCAATGGCTAAAACTTTAATGACGAAAAATTTTTGAGAATTATCAACTAAAACTAGACTAAATTTGCCTGTTTTCGTTAACTAAAACCAGTTAAAGGGGAATACATGTTAAAGTGAAACATGACTAAGACTAATAAGTATTTTTGTCCAAAAGATAAAGACGAAAATTAAAATGGCTGCCAAAAACAACACTGCAATAGTTCAATGCGGCCGACAGGCTGTCTATTGTGCAAGTGAATGATCCTGTGTTCCAAACTGCTTCACACGATGGATGCAATGGAATATTATGACCGCAAGGTGGCAGTGACGTACTGTAATATATCAACTGGCTCTTAATACTGGAGACTCTAGCCAGCACGAAAAGGTTATTTTTAAATTAAAGCAGAGGTTCAGGATTTTTGACATTAGGTTTAATCTTCGAGTTAGCAGGGGTTTAGTTAGGTTAGGTTCATACCGCAGGTCCTAATGCACAAATCCGATTTTTTGTCATATCTGTTTTTTTGGCGTGCCAGGTCAGATTGCCTTGGTCCATTGAGACCGTTCAAGTATTATGCATGTGCACTAATTCGTAGTCCGACACGCACTGAGCAAGACCCGCATGCGAAGAAGCATCAAAACAAATGACTTCACATGCTGGCTGTCATCGGTCATTCCAGGGGGATCATATTTTGATTTCCAAAAAGAGGACACAAGTAACAGACATAAATAACCCCCATTTAGGCTTATATTCAAAGTTTCTGTGGATCGATAGCATTCACGCACTGTCCGTGCATGTCCCACTCACATAGCCTACTGGCAGTTTGCTCCGACTCTCGGCCGTGTAAGCAATCTTGAAATATTGCTCATATAGAGCAGAGAGAAAACAGATCATTCTCAGGCTTATCCTCTAGCCATTTTAATTTTTTTATGACTGTTGCCAAGCCCGACCCAAGGCAAGCTAGGCGCTAACGCACAGCTACACCGCTACCGTAGCGCGAAGTCTCTCTCGCTCTTTGATGACGTAACTGCTGCATGAATTCCAATTTGGGAGACTTCTCAGTTAAGACCGCCGCGACATTCTGGAAAAATGTGGCCCAGAGCTGATTTAAACCACATACGAAAGTGACCCAGATCGGATTTGAAATGGTCCACTTCTATGCGACTTGTCCCATTTAGACCGTCAAGTTAATGCCTCACTCGAGTCGGAAAAACACAAAAAAAATCGGAATCGTGCATTAAGACCTTCAGTATGAACCTAGCCGTAGTTGGTGGACTTGATTTCAACAAATTCCGTTTTGTTTGCAAGTTATTTGTTAGTTGCAGGGCTCCGGAGTAGCAAAGCTAGCGCAAGTCAATGGCACCATTATAGCATGCTAATAAAAAAATGATACAGATCTACGAACAGAGCCAACATAGTCAAATAAATTCAAAACACAGATCATTGTTTCAAAACACCCATGCGGCCAAAACAATGTCACACCAAACTGCCGTAATTCATTTCATTCTGCAGGACTATTTTTTAGATGTGTTATATGACCCCAATAAAGAGGAGTGCTTTGGTCACTCGTTCTCACGATGCATTCGAGGAAGGTGGGAAGTCGGTAGCCTGGTACACCAGACTCACCGCTGTTCCAGCTATAGAGTCTGGCGACCAATGAGCGGATCAAATTTCCAGGGCGGAGCAAGCCACAGCAAACAGACAGTGAAGTAGACCAATCAGCGACGGGCAGACGCGTTGGTAAACCGACACCTCGCGCGGCGCGAGCGGAGAACGGAGAAGTTTATTTAACATGGCTAGCGCGAGACAGCCTGTTGTCAATGACATGCGTCTATGTGTTTTTGTTCATTTAAAATTGATTTTTCCGTGGATTGGAACTCTCCTGTTCATCATCTGTGTTGTTGTGGAGACAGATTCCGACGCGGAAGAGTGATGTTGCGCGTTAAGAACACGTCACGCAAATAAACGATCTGATTGGACGTTTGATTGTGTTCTTCCTCGAGAAGCCGTTAATGGACTGGGTCCCAGACTATTTTCACAGTGTTTGAAAAATACAGGGAGAACAGTCTGGCCATGCCAGGCAAGGAAGTCGGACTTATCCCGGGAGTACCAGTTGCGACCTTAAAGCATTCCAAGCGACTGTAAAAAGCAAAGATGGCTGATCGCCACATGTTGTTTTTTTATTTTGGCCTTCAAAAGACGTTTTGACCTCCAGCAAACCTGACTTCTCATCAAATAGTGGAGACGTACTAATGATATTTTTTCAGATCAGAGGTTGGAAACTCTGACTTCCCACCTTCCTCGAATGCAGTGTCAGTCTGTTAAGTTAACTGAAATATGCATTTAGAGGCTGTGGAAACATACAGAAGAAACGGGCAAAGGGAAGTTTCCACAAATTCCCTATATAGAACGAGGATGCTGCTGGCTACAACATAAAATATCAGCGGTGAAAAAAAAAAAACGATGTGATATCACTACACCCTGCTCCTCTGCAGAGCTTCTGGATTACAAATGTTGCTGTTCATACTGTAATTTTTGACATGCAATGGTAAATTTTAATAACATTATCCTGAAAACATAGCCAACACTATTGATTGCATGGGTCATCGATGATTTTCATGTGTGCATATGTTGTTTTTTATTGGCATGCTATAATGTTGCCATTGATTCGTGCTAGCTTAGCCACTTCGGAGCCCTGAAACTAACAAAACCCTTACAAACGAAAAGGAATTTGTGGAAATCAACTTCACCAACTAACTAAACCCCTGCTATCTCGAAGATTAAGCCTAATGTCAAAAATCTTGAACTTTGGCTTTAAAAACCCGATCCTTTTCACACGTAATCGGATCAGGGACATCCCTAATCTTGAGTGTGTGTAATTGTAATTTCTAAATTCCTAAAAGCCCCTGAGGGAGGTCTAACAAATGAGGGCACCCTGCAAAAATAAATAGCAGCAAAATTGGGAATTTTGGAAGTTGATTGGCCTCCACTTACTGTAAACTCCATCTAATCTCACTAACACGCAATGTAGCAATGAAACCAATGTGTTCCATTAGACTCATCGCTTTTGATGACATGTCAGGAAACTCCAAAAATCCTTTACGTGTACAAGAGTACTGTACTGTGAAATCTGACTCTTTACAGCAACACACTTGTTGGAGCCCACAAATTATATGTACATTTACCATAATTTGAAACGGTTATTATAAGACGAAGGATGTTAAAAACTTCTAATTTGTCTGTTTAATAGCCCGAGCCAAATCACCACTTACAGAGCTAAACCCGTGAACTTGCCAATGTGCTCCACATGTGTGACCTCTCAACGGAGTTTGGAGGATATGGCCGAAAGCGTGAGTTACGACGTCCTCGCTGACTGCGGGACGTCCGCGACACACACTCCTCATTTGGAAAGAGCAGCCTTTTTCACCGCACAGCCGGTGATAACTCACTCTGAGCGCTGTTTTTCCAGACCGACATGAGTGACCGCAAGCTTGTGGACGTGATGAAATTTTATCTCAAACAAACACTCGACAATTTCCTTTGAGAGCCTTTCTCCCGCTGTGGTCCAGGTGTTATGCTAGCTTACAGGACATGGTCTTGTGATGCACAGGACGTAGTTATTTTGCGGGAAAACGGGAACCTCTGAGTAGGTCATGATATGATTTGTGATGCATGGCTCACGATAACGGTTATCTAACAATTATCGATACACGAGTCCGGAAATCATTCTACGATATTTTACAATACAACAAATAAACAACAAAACAAGCTGTGCTCTGAATTGAAATGAGTTTATCACTAGTAGATGTAAAATCCGTTTAAAGTGGGAGGGTGGCAGCGAATGAACATTCGTTCATTCGCTGCCACCCTCCCACTTCAAACGGATTGGACATCTATGGCCGTCAGTGGCAGTCAATGCCAGGCAATGAGTGCATTTTGGGGCATTTCGCGTCAATAGCGTACAGCACAAATGCTATTTTTAGACCGTGACATCGCCATCATAACGCGCAAGTGGGACATTATAGACACACCCTCACTTACAAACCATTTTATTTCTGCTTGTTTTCTCTGGTAATCTTTCAAAAAGGAACATGCCGATCAAAAATTGCTGCTATGGAACTTGTAGAAACGACTCTAGACAATACAACATATGAAGGATGTTTTCTTCAAACGTTTCCCGAAACCAAAAACTCGGAGAAAAAAATGTGAGGAATGAATCAACTTGCGCAGACGTCCAAAGGACCAGTTTAACGCATTCACATTTCATATGCAGTAAACATTTAATTGGGGGCCATGGTCCTTCAGAGGACGAAGAGGTAAGCCATTTTGACTTTTGACTTATTTTGCCTTGCTGTATCTGTCTGACAATGAATGATCTGAAAAAATTAAAATGGTATCTGACCGCCACTGTTACCTTTTCTGTTGTTAAAAAAAAAAAAAAAAAAAATTTAGTAAGGGGGAAATGCAAATAAATTATAGAATTAAGATATGTTATTGATGAAAAAATTAAAAGTGTTCGTTGGCTGTCTCTGAGTAGCATTTGCGATTGCTACACAAAAATAGCAATGTAAATTCCCCTCAAGAACGGTCAGAGACGTAAGACAACCAGAGGATATAATATATAGGAAAGACAGGGCATATGGTGGTAAAGGATATATTGTTGAAACAGGAGAATGTCATTGTCAGTGGTGTAACGCAATGCACCCAAGAAAAAGGTGTCGATAAAAAAGCTGACTCTGGATCAGGTCGGCTCGTCTTTTTCAGCCCTCGACACTCAAGCCATCTCTTTAACTGAACATTTGTATGTTCTTCCACATCTTTACCAGTGAACTTGGCACCAGGGGCGTCATTTTCGGACATAATTGGTAGGTTTAGCTCAGTAAACGTCTCGTTCATACACTATTTCCATTCATTTACTATTAGGGACAAACGGAAGGTTGGCCTGCCTAGCCACAATTGCTAACATCATGAATATTAATGACGAAAAGTGACGTGTTGCTTGCGGTACGCCATTCCTGTTGATTCAACAATTACATTGACTGTTGTGGCATTTAACCATCACTTTCAGTTGATGTTGGGGCATTTACAGGTCACTTCCAGTTGATTTTGGGATACTGAAACGGTAACTCAAGAATGTGCCCAGTTGAATAGGAAGTGACTCAAAATCAGCAGGAAGTAACCTGTAAATGCCCTATAATGAACAGGAATTGACCTGTAAATGCCCACAAAAATGCTCTTGTTTCAGTGCCATTGACGTTCAGTCCAGTCAAAATGAATTGGATGTCTAGCGCTGTCAGTGGCGACCAATGCCAGGCAACAAGTTCATTTTGGGAAATTTCACGTCATTTTCTGTTGATTTTTAGTCACTTTTGGATCACTTCCTGTAAATTTTGGATTGTTTCCTGTTGATTTTTTGGGCATGTTTGGGTCACTTCCTGTAAATTTTGGATCGTTTCCTGTGATTTTTTTGGGCATTTCGAATTTTATACTTAATAATACTACAAGATTGTCACATGCATTCGTTCATTCGTTTTCATCTCCTCCCACTTGAAATGGATTGGACGTCTATGGCCGTCAATGCCACGCAATAGGTTCATTTTAGGGCAGTTAACGTCATTTTCTGTTGATTCTTAGTCACTTCCTGTTGATTATGGGGCAATTACAGATCACTTCCTGTTGATTTTGGGTTACTGAAAAGGAAGTGACTCACGAATGTCGGCAAATGAACAGGAAGTGACTCAAAATCAGCAGGAAGTAACTTGTAAATGCTCTGAAATGAGCAGGAAGTGGCCTTTAAATGCCCACAAAAGACTGTGAATGCTCTTGTTTCAGTGCCATTGACATCCAGTCCAGTCAAAATGAATTGGATGTTGAAGGGACCAGTATCTTTTCTCGTATTTACTGTTTGACTGTTTGCATCACTCTCTCGTATTTACTGTTTGACTGTTTGTATTACTCTAACACACCCAATCTAAACTAAATATAATTTATATAATAGTTTAAGACAAACAAGCTAAATATATTTGATATTATGAACTGTTGGACTTGAAATGATTAGAATTTGCAGTGCCAAGAAATGGGAAGATAAGGGCAGAACAGATACAGGACGCCTTCTGACCACAGAAGCCCAACGCGTGCGTCATGCAGCTGACTGAGCAAGATTGACGCTGATAAGCAGGTGATAGGGAAGACATCTACAAGCACCGTCTGCACCACCAAATCCCTCAATCAGCTCTTCTGGACAGTCCAGAAAAAATGTCGGGACATCTTGTCTTGCCACAAGGAACATGTGATCATGAGGAACCCACGACTGAGAAGTTGACACTTAGTACTCAAATGGCGCTGAGGTGGCAAAGTCCTCAACTCTCGTTGCCCTGACAACAGTGACGCCCGAAACACTCCTGCCTAATCCACACAGAGAATAATACTAAACAACGCCCAAATAAACCCTTCTTTCGGACCACAGCCCACCTCACCAGAGCCTTTAAAAGACTGAATGTTTAACTAATAGTTGTCATTTTTCTTGTGAGTCTTTTGTTGACTTATGATATGTTGACCCTGGATCCCGTTTGCCTCCTCGCCTGGGTCTGTTTGTGCTGTATGATTGATTGCTTCAGACTTGGAATAAATTGTCAACTTGTGTTATGAAGCCTTTTTCCAGCTTTTAAAATGGAATCAGTACAAGGGGTTAAGACCAAGGTGAATGCACGGAGTTTGGCCTTTTGGGCGGGTTGTCAGTATTCTGCAGGGCCGGGTCGTTGGAATTGCGCTAGCGTGGTTATGGCGGTTCGGCTGGCGTGATTCCGGCAGTCCGGCTAAAAGGTCAGATTCCTTCAATGTCTTGCGAGACATACACGAGTCCGGAAATCATTCTACGATATTTTGCAATTCAACAAATAAACAAGAAAACAAGCTCTGCTGTGAATTAAAATGAGTTATCGCTGGTAGATGTCCAATCCGTTTGAAGTGGGAGGGATGGCAGCGAATGAACGAGTGTTCTACCGCTGCCACCCTCCCAGTTTAAACGGATTGGACGTCAATGGCCGTCAGTGGCAGACAATGCCAGGCAATGAGTTAATTTTGGGTCATATCACGTCATTTCCTGTTGATTTTTCTTCACTTCCTTTTCCTTTTGGGAGCATTTATGGGTCACTTCCTGTTGATTTGGGGGTATTTACAGGTCACTTCCTGTTCATTTTGGGCTACTAAAAGGAAGTGACTCAAGGATGTCCCCAAACAAATAGGAAGTTACACAAAATCAACAGGAAGTAACCTGCAAATGCCCACAAAAGACTCTGGCTGTAAATCCAGTTGAAATGAATTAGATATTTAGCACAGTAAATGGCAGTCAGTGAGCTTACGCATTTGGATTGGAAGATTGGAAGATTTTGGGAGCAACCTTTTGGTTTATTTAAAAAAAAAAAAAAAAAAAATTAATAGTCACAGCTTTTTAAAACAATATATCAATTCTTGGCGGCAGCATATAGATAACATTTTGAGCTACAAAGTATCGTGATATATCCCCTTTTAGGTATGTTGTCACACCTCTACTGTGAGTACATAAACCTGGCAGTGAAAGAGTTAAAACTCTGTTTTCATGCCCCCTAAGTAAGTATTGAACAGCTGAGCTACTGTCATGAAATTATATTTAATACACCTTTCGTGATAGTCTTATGCAATGAGAAGAAATACTCATAACTCCTCCGGTCTTAGACGCTTTCGGTTACATGTTGCATAGCTGCATCACACTTAATAATATCTGGAGATTCCTCCTCTTTGAGTGACTCATAACACCTCCATCGCAAAATACCTTCCATGCGCCGGCTTTCCCACCAAATGAAACAATGTTTACAAGTGGAACAGACGTACCATGAAAACAGGATGACACCTGACAAGTCTTGAACAAAACAAATGTCTGGGACAAAAAAATAATGCAACGCAGCGTGGAAGCTCAACTGGGATTTAGCCTGTTTTTATGAATGAACATGCGCTCATCACCTTAGGCACCCCGTAAGCAGCTTTGTACTAGTGCTTGAATCATTTCCTATTTACCAGCTTTTATTGAAATATGACATCATTCTTTACAGCCTATCAATGACAGGAAAGACGGAAGTCTGGATGGAATATGGTCATGTCCTGTTTGGGTGTCCAGGTGCTCAAGCACACTGTAAACATGGTCACTATTACCAATTCGCTTCATTCTCCTGGCTCTTACTCAATTAAATACTTCATTATACGTGTACTTCACCAGTCCTTCTTCAAGTTTGTTAATTGGATCCTTCAAGGAGACTCCATCCTCTCCCTTCAGTGTTGCACAGCAAAACCTTTCCAACGATGATGAATGGACATCATTTACTTGGCAGTCTTGGAAAATCAGGGGTCAACACTCAACAGTAAAAAAGAAATGTGCTTGCTTTGGCATTTGATGTCCAGAGAGCCGCCAATTTGCTCTTCACAACATCAAGAAAACCTCCAAAATGTGACAGATGTTAGTGGACCGGCTGACACTTAGTATTTAAAAAAAAAAAAAAAAAAAAAAAGCAAACAAGAAACTCTCAAAAATACTAAATACAAAAAAAAATACTGACGGTATTTAAAAAATGATAGATAAAATCATAAACATGATTACTTACCTTCTTTTTGTGGCTGGGTTGAAAATAAAGCAGTAGCCGTGTGTCCGTAAACTGAGGTCCCCGGGGTAAAACGGACAAAATCCATTCGGATATTGTGCCAAGAAACTGCTATGGCAGCATAAAGACATATCGTTCTATCAAACACAACAATTCTTTTGGCATAAAATACAGTAGATTACTTAAAAGGTAGTTGCAAGGACAGAAACGGCTTTTTCAGCCTCATGTGTGTTTTCCGCCATACAGTCACGTAAAAAAATTAGGACACTCCATTAAATATTAGGTCTTTATTAAGAAATGTTCACATATCAATGTCTGATCTTGTTTTTCTTTATCTCTGAAAAAGAAATTGATTTACTGTACTGGCCCGAATATGATTATAAGACGACCCCCTCTTTTTCAAGATTCAAGTTTGAAAAAAGACTATTTGAACACCAAATTAATTTTTATACAAAAAAATAATTACAGTACATCCGAAACAAATGATTATAACAATATATTTGAGAGAAAAAGCATGTTATTTTGCCTCATTCAAATCTTAATATCTGAACATTTAAATATGTAAACTATAGTGCAATCACATTCGTAAATGAATGGCTTCTGGTTTTTGAAACGTAAATAAACCAATCTATTATGATAAAACAACACAATTGCAATAACTGCATTAACCATCAAAGTGAAGTCTAACTGTAACTGTAGTCTTGAAACAAATCTGAATAAGGAAAAACATTGCAATAAAATAATGCAAACTGCTTAAACTCAAGTAAGAGTAGCGTAACTTCTAAATAATATTACTTGTGTATAAGTGGTCATCCAAAAATGTATTCAAGTATAATTAAAAAAGTATTCATTGAAAATAATACTAAATAAAAAAAATTGTGACTAACTGCTTGCAATGTCTGATTTCCTTTCTTTTTCTTTTCTTTTTTTTTTTTTTTTTAATAATCCTGGTTTTTTTCTCAGCACAACTTTATCTATATGAACTGTTATTATTATACAGTACTATAGCCCAGTGGTCCTCAATCTTTTTTGCACCAGGGACCGGTGTGATATTGGACTTTTTTAATGTGTTGCAGAAAATGACAGTAAGTATAAAATAAGACGACAGGGCTAAAAACGAACATTACCTATGACAGCAAAAACCATGTTTATTTGATATTTCACGCGGTATTTTATGCTCCTGAATGAAATAGCCTGCTTGGGTGTCCGTGGAAGCGATTCTTTTGTATATTAAATTTTTTTCAATCCCGCGCCATGAAAATGAATAACTTCCCGTATTGTGGAGGAATGCGAATGCGCGTCATCCGGGTTAGCATCTCACAAAACATTGCTTTATAGCATGCAGATGTACTGTGGGTTCAGCTGATTTTGCAGATTAATTAGTATGTTTTTCGCATCACGCCAGCTAAATGTGCCACGAAGTTTTGTTGCAGCACCAGGGAGAGGGGTGTGAGCCTTTTTGGGTTTCAAAAAGTGCCCATTCACCCCAAGATTGGCCAAACCAAGTACGACAACTGTGGGACCATTGGGCTTACGGGGAAGTAAGTAAACATCGGGCTTACGGGGAAGTAAGTAAACATCGTGTTTTGTATTATGTCAACTGCTGGGATCATGACACACGTTTAAATACGGAAGTGGCTTGCATTTTGTGGCTGACAATGCTCTTTGTCCACGGAGAATTCCACTCGGCCGACGACTGGCGGCTTGTCACACACCCCCCTTGGTCCTATTCGCGTGCTCGCCGGGTGAGAGCACTATGCCTGGTTTGTGCTCGTGCGGTTCTCCATATCGTCCAGACTTCCAGCCCCCTCTGCCCTCTTTGTGTGCCCAGCAATAGACCACTATCTTCGGGTTGGGCTCAAGCAGCTACGCACTCCTCCGATGCCGGCCGGTTTGTCCGGCTGTCGTCCTCCAGCTGCTTCCCCGGCAAACGAGCTCTCCTGCCCGCAGCAGGGGAACGACGAGCTGTAACTTGCTCGCTGCCGGGGTGGATTGCCAATCGGTGAAGAAAATTGACAACCCCGCCGCCATGTGACATGATTCGGGGTAGTTTTGTGTGATTTTTTGCATTAAAAGGCGAGAGTAAGACTTTGAAAGGCCGCTCGGTTCGAGTTAGCCTGTCGGATACCTGTCACGCCTCCTGGTTTGTTTACGCCCTCCACGCCGGTAAGGAATATGACATAAGCCAAACTAACACCGGTGGCATAAAATATCGTTCAGGAAGTGCAAGAATTTGAGAGTTTTGACCATTATGGAGTAATTTTGCAATGTCGTACTGAATAAATGCATTTTGAATATTTCTTAGTCCATTTAGCACAAGACTGTTATTTGTCATGACCATACAATTTATTTAGCAATTGGGGAAAATACTAAGATAAAAATAATACCCCGTAAAAATATTGGAGTTGAGAGATTGAAACAATGGCATTTTGCTGCTCTCTTCGCCGCATTTTCCTCGTTCTGAATAATTCCCCCTCAATGGGCTGAATTCTAAATCGGATAAAATCATGGCCCTGCCAACGTTATCCTCCAGCTGTGGATGCTAGAGCGCTATAATGACAGGTGTAGCTAAACAGCAGATTAAAAGACTAATTTCTCATCATCTGCGCTTTTCCAAATTGTTGTATATAGTCCAATCATCTCAAAATATGATTTTAATTAAAAAAATAATTCTATTTAAGATTTTTGTTATGCTGTCACAGGCACTATAAGTGCAGGAAAAATGTAAATCCCCATAGGCTGAATCAAACTTTTGTTTAAAAGCGGCCTCTCCTAAAACTTGACGGCAAGTATCCTTGGTGGCAGGCATAGTCAGTTCTTCTCCAATTGTGAAAGGTTTCTTGGCTTTATTTTTCACCAAGAAATATGATTCTCTCAGTTAATTATCTTTTGTTGCCCTGTTTGCTAGCTTTTAGCCACATATAATGCAGAATGGACTTGGCTTGTTTGCGCTAGTTGTTTGGACACCCTTCCGTATTGAGAGAGTTGGTGCACTCCTTTAGCCGCAACAGAGAGGCTGCGATTAACTCAAAATCAATATCTCAATATCTATAAAAGGATAGCAGCACAAACAAACAAAAATTACAGCACAAACGAGCACAAATGTAGCCTAAACGATGGCAACTTCTCGGAGGTACACGTGAGAGTGATCCAAAAAAAAAAAAAAAAAAAGAAAAGCAAGCCTCTTAAAAAAAACCTATGCCACGCTATTATTTCAAAAGAGGATTGGATTAAGCAAGATTTTATTGTATCTTTTTCTGGGTGTTAGTTTTGCTGTAATAATCACACAAATCCTGATATTTCTTAAAAAAAAAAAAAAAACACTCTGGGGGAGCTTAACATAAGCAACCCAAAGAGACAATTTAACGAAAAGAATGTCAGCAGAGGGGTCCAGAGGAATTAGAAAACAGGCGAAAGCGTCGTGGAGTGAAGTTCATCCGTGCGCTGTTGTTTACTCAAACTGCAGACAAGCAAATTGTGCACAGATGTATTTATATGTGTTGAAAAACATCCACTCAAATACTGCAGCTTGTCGAATAAGGAAATAAGAGCAGAGCAGGGAGAATGAGGGCGTTGGGTCAGAGTGCTAAGGGAAGTTAATAACTTGAAATAACAAATATTAAATCCAACTGATGGGAATTTGGCAGCTGCGCCATTTATTTTCATCATCGGTTCAAGTGTGCAATGCTCGGAAAAGGCTGAGCTCATTGCTTGGTGGCTACTGTGCACTTGCTAGGACAGACGCACCATCTCATGACTTGTGACAATGTATATATTATGTGCCTGCCATTGAGTGTCTGCTCTTGAAGTGCTGAAGCGGGAGGGCTGGGGTGGAGACAACCAATCCCAGATGGTGCTTCGCCCAGAGGGGACAGACAATTGAGGACCACCAGAGTGGATAAAATAGTATTGCCGTCTGACTCAGAGGTGTCAAACTCATTTTGCTTCACCGGCCACATTTATGGCAATTAGATCTCATGTGTTGTTTATTTTTTCACTAAATAAGTTAACTCAGTGGCTCTGAACGAATTATCATTCCAGTCAAGTCAAAAATGCATTGGACATCGAGCGCTGTCAATGGCACCAAAAGATGAGCGTTCACAACCAGACTTCCAGTATAAGGGAATTGCACGTCACTGGCTGCCTATAGCAGGCAATTGGTTCATTTTCTGTCAGGGTGAAAGTGGCTAGAACTCCTTGACAAAAGTTGCCACAGAGCCAGATTTTTTTCTTGGGGTGGGGATGTCAAATCTCCTCAAACCACTGAAATGCAAAGGAAAATGCTTTTGGCATAGTTATACCTATAACAAACACATACACATGCACAAAAACTGGTTTTAACACATGCATTAGACTACAGCATTACACCCACTGTAACAAGGCAGACACGAGAAACTTGATTGTCATTCAAGGTTGTATTTTTTCAATGGGTTAATGATAACAGTTTACAAAAACAGCCGTAACCCTTTTCCCTCATTCATAGGCGGAGTTTGACTTTTGGGGCAGGGGGGGCACAACATGTTGATGACCCCGAAACGCAGTGTCAACAATAGAATTAACTTATAAGAATATTTATAATAAGTTGAAAATGAGCATATTTTGTTTCCCATCATTCTTGAGGGGACTTCTCAATCAGGCTGCTTAGGACAGCTATACTTTTCACCAAGATCGTCATCCGTTGAATATGGTACGCCTGCTGGTGTAGTGCCAATGTAGTTACAATACCCTCATCAAAAATTGTATCCCCTGGGCGGAGCAACTGCGCTGCACTGATTTGCTTGATTTCCATGTTTTGGTGATGTAGTTATCTACAAATTTTTAAAACATGGCCTATCCACAAAAAAAAAAAAAAAAAACTTTTTTGTAATCCGTCGTATAACGCAACATATGTACTGAACATAAAAAAAGCAGTGTTTTACTGTTTTACTCGTAGGATGACCTATAACTGTTATTACTGTAATTCAAGTCCTGTATAGAGTTTCTCGAGTTTAATAAATGTCGATGTCCAAAATATATAAACTGTGGTTCATTTCTGGCTTCAATTAATTGTTTAAGTCAACATAACTCATAAGTAATGTGTGTGTGTGTGCGCTCCCGTGGCCAGGGGATACCATTTTTGACGGGGGTAACTACATTGGCAAGCCACCGGTGGTGGCTCTGTTGTACAATTAGTGTCTTTAGTGGGCCAAATTGAAACTCCGCTCACCATTTTGACAGTGGTCTCTGGCGTTTCATGGTCCACATTTTCAATCCTTGGTTCTTGCTCAGTAGTTGTTGTCGCTTTTGAAAGTTTAGGTTTGAAGAAATTACATATTTAAATTTTGCCCCTTAGGTCCTCGGGTGGTTCTGGCTAAACAAAGCAAATGCCATCTAAGGTGCGAGTCACATGATCTGTTCAAAAAATAGTTTTGACCCATTATAAAAATTACTTTTTTTGTTAATTTCATTCATTTTTGTTGTTTCTTTTATTGCTTTACAACTTTTATAAACAATATATTACCAGAAAACTCTTAATTTTAAAATCATATATAGGAAAGTCAATTACATGCAATTACTTTTTTGGCCACCATGGGGGGCCTGGTCCCCCTGGCCCCCTTGGACTCCGAAATATGCCCTCTTTTCTCTACATCTTTATGCAAAACCTCAATTTTAACTACTGTACTTAAGAACTTAGGATGTATATTAATGTACAAAAATATGTGCAAATGACTTGCACAGAGACACGAAATACAGCAGTACCTCAACATACGAACGCATCGACATGTGATCCTCTCGACATCCAACGTAAATTTGACACGTCACTTTTCTGGACATATAATGACGTGCTCGAAATACAATGATATGAGGGTGGTTTTCTAATTACGTGGTCAACCAACCGCGCTTTCTTTTCGGTTGTGTTTCCCTTAAGGTTTTACAGCACAGAGACAGACAACATACAGTGCCTTGCAAAAGTATTCGGCCCCCTTGAATCTTGCAACCTTTCGCCACATTTCAGGCTTCAAACATAAAGATATGAAATTTAATTTTTTTGTCAAGAATCAACAACAAGTGGGACACAATCGTGAAGTGGAACAACATTTATTGGATAATTTAAACTTTTTTAACAAATAAAAAACTGAAAAGTGGGGCGTGCAATATTATTCGGCCCCTTTACTTTCAGTGCAGCAAACTCACTCCAGAAGTTCAGTGAGGATCTCTGAATGATCCAACGTTGTCCTAAATGACCGATGATGATAAATAGAATCCACCTGTGTGTAATCAAGTCTCCGTATAAATGCACCTGCTCTGTGATAGTCTCAGGGTTCTGTTTAAAGTGCAGAGAGCATTATGAAAACCAAGGAACACACCAGGCAGTTCCGAGATACTGTTGTGGAGAAGTTTCAAGCCGGATTTGGATACAAAAAGATTTCCCAAGCTTTAAACATCTCAAGGAGCACTGTGCAATCCATCATATTGAAATGGAAGGAGCATCACACCACTGCAAATCTACCAAGACCCGGCCGTCCTTCCAAACTTTCTTCTCAAACAAGGAGAAAACTGATCAGAGATGCAGCCAAGAGGCCCATGATCACTCTGGATGAACTGCAGAGATCTACAGCTGAGGTGGGAGAGTCTGTCCATAGGACAACAATCAGTCGTACACTGCACAAATCTGGCCTTTATGGAAAAGTGGCAAGAAGAAAGCCATTTCTCAAAGATATCCATAAAAAGTCTCGTTTAAAGTTTGCCACAAGCCACCTGGGAGACACACCAAACATGTGGAAGAAGGTGCTCTGGTCAGATGAAACCAAAATGGAACTTTTTGGCCACAATGCAAAACGATATGTTTGGCGTAAAAGCAACACAGCTCATCACCCTGAACACACCATCCCCACTGTCAAACATGGTGGTGGCAGCATCATGGTTTGGGCCTGCTTTTCTTCAGCAGGGACAGGGAAGATGGTTAAAATTGACGGGAAGATGGATGCAGCCAAATACAGGAACATTCTGGAAGAAAACCTGTTGGTATCTGCACAAGACCTGAGACTGGGACGGAGATTTATCTTCCAACAGGACAATGATCCAAAACATAAAGCCAAATCTACAATGGAATGGTTCAAAAATAAACGTATCCAGGTGTTAGAATGGCCAAGTCAAAGTCCAGACCTGAATCCAATCGAGAATCTGTGGAAAGAGCTGAAGACTGCTGTTCACAAACACTCTCCATCCAACCTCACTGAGCTCGAGCTGTTTTGCAAGGAAGAATGGGCAAGAATGTCAGTCTCTCGATGTGCAAAACTGATAGAAACATACCCCAAGCGACTTGCAGCTGTAATTGGAGCAAAAGGTGGCGCTACAAAGTATTAACACAAGGGGGCCGAATAATATTGCATGCCCCACTTTTCAGTTTTTTATTTGTTAAAAAAGTTTAAATTATCCAATAAATTTTGTTCCACTTCACGATTGTGTCCCACTTGTTGTTGATTCTTGACAAAAAATTTAAATTTTATATCTTTATGTTTGAAGCCTGAAATGTGGCGAAAGGTTGCAAGGTTCAAGGGGGCCGAATACTTTTGCAAGGCACTGTATGTGGGTTGCAAATGTTTTATAATGAAAATCATGACATGAATGTCATGCAGAGTATAGTCTTGTGGTCTGCGCACTTGTCTGTTGCATGGGACAAGTTGTTCGAATCCTGCTGGAGACCTTTATTTTATTGCGCTTGTTGCTTGTTTTGTGAAATATCGACAGTGCTGTCTTGCTCATCACTTTTCCGCTCAGGTTCAAATTGGAAGGGCAGAACCGACGACACTGAGTGACGTCACCGCCCAGAGTGCATTGTGTCATCAACAACAATGGCGACAAATTTTATTCGAACGAAAATATGAAGAGGGTTTTTAATATCAAATTATTATAGCTCATATGTATGTACATGTCAGTGGTACCCTTGAAAAACTGTTTCCTTTTTAAGAGATCCTTGGAAAGATTTATAACAGATCCACCACGTGCATGACGCAATAGCCATCTGTTAAAAAGACCAGGGCATCAATCCTCTTTGTGGGTCTGTGACATCCCAAAAATATCAAACATGATTAGCGGCATGATTGATTTCAGACCATGCAAAACATTTAGGTGAATGTCTTCGATCTCCGCAGGTCAGGATGGCTGGTGGGGAGAATGATTGAAAACGGGTGTTACCATTGGTAAGATCAACAGAACTCAAAAAAAGGGGTCACGTCTGAGTAGAGCTGAAGGGGTTTGGTTGTTTGGAAGGTATCGAGATAAGCTTTGAACTGCAGCAGAAAAGACTAAAGTTGAATGAACACAGACCACTCAGCAGCGCCCCACACCCCAAGCCGTGAAGCAGCGTTAATCAAGGAAAAATAAACAGAGCTGAGTTCGAGGGCCTCAAGGTAAGAAAACTGAAGACTGCTAACACAGTCCGCCCCATCCTGATCCATTAGGTTTTCATCTCTATTATTTAAATCATTTGTAACATACAGTGTATCACATAAGTGAGTACACCCCTTGCATTTCTGCAGATATTTAAGTACCGTAATTTCCCGAATACAAGGTGCACCTGTGTATAATGCGCACCCCAAATTTACTTGTAAAATCTTGGGAAAATTATTGTACCCGTTTATAACGCGCACCCTAATTTTAGCACCAATAAATAGAAGAATACAAGAAAACAGAGCTCGTGTACAGATACAGAAATGTAATTTTACTGAACGGTGAAACACAGCACAAGCATAGCATATTGGTAATTCAAAACATTACCATAAACTGACAATATTTACGGTAAAAATATGATTTGACAACTTCTCCAACTTACCAGAATCTAGGAGAAAACAAAACAGATGTGACTTTTCTTTTAAAGGCTGATGTATAACTTGCTCATTTCATCATGATGAATAAATGTTTCTTCCATGGATTGATACGGTAAAATGAAAGTGAGAACGTAAGTCGGAAATCCGAGAGCGCTCATCGCTGTCGACACGACAGTAACAATAGGAACTATTGTTATTTGGGTTTGAGTTTCCCGAGGGACAGATATAGTTGACGGCCACACACAGGAAGTCTGTTGTTACGTTTTTTATGGTCCGAGTTGCAGAGCTGCAATAAACGTTGACTCAAATGAGTTCAAGAAACTAAATTCTGTGCTTTATGAAGAGTGAAAAAAGCAGAATTTAACACAGACGAAATCATTTGGCCGATCAGAGTGAAGTATTACCGAAACAAAATGGTGACGTCACGTACCGTAATGGTCGGCAACAGATCGCCGCATACGTTTCTTCAACACAACGTGGCCATGGCAATATAAAAAAAAATCGGTTTATATATACAGTATATATACTATATATAATATATATATATTTCTGTCTCTATCCATGTACCCGTTTATAATGCGCAGCATGATTTTACAAGTTGATTTTTGGGGAAAAAAGTGCGCGTTATATTCGGGAAATTACGATATATCTTTTCATGGGACAACACTGATAAAATGACATTTTGACACAATGAAAAGTAGTCTGTGTGCAGCATATATAATAGAGTTAATTCATTTTCCCTTCAAATCAAACCCAGAATTGGTGTGGGGCTGTTACCCCAGGAGGAGCCTTCCTCCTGGGGTGACAGCCATGCACAACAATTTGATGTAGAGTGCGGCGTATGGTCTGAGCACTAACAGGCTGACCCCTCACCTCTTCAATCTCTGCAGCAATGCTGACAGCACTCCTGTAACGAGTCACATGCCATTTTGGAGGGAAAATGACAAGCAGTACTCAATTTGAACATTAAGGGATGTACATAGTACCCATGCGGTGTACTCACTTTTGTTGCCAGGGGTTTAGATATTAATGGCTACATTTTGAGTTATTTTGAAGGGAAAATAAATTAATTCTATTATACGTATAAGCTGAACACAGACTACTTTTCATTGTGTCAAAGTGTCATTTTGTCAATGTTGTCCCATGAAAAGATATACTTAAATATCTGCAGAAATGCGAGGGGTGTACTCACTTTTGTGATACACTGTAGAGTAACAGTCATTCATCTGCTGTAATGCCTTTAGGTTTGTTACGTTACATAACAAAACTACTTTTTGCTGTTCTTCTTCTAACTGCTGCGCCAGGCTTCCTTGTTTTGAAACAAAAGGTAAGATTTGTTTTTTTATCTCGGCAAGAGAGAATATGCAATGCTGCTTTAGCGTTTAAAGGTCTGTGCTGAGTGATCATTACAAACTAAATGTAACTCATAGCGTTAGCATAGCATTTATTTTTGCGTTACCATTGGCATTTAGCATGGCAAGTGTCGTTTTAAACTCTTGAACAACTTTAAAAAAAAATTTACATACAGTTCGTGGCGTCTAGGTGGGTGTAATTAATTAAAAATAAGGTACTTTTTTCGTGCTGAGTGTGTCTTATATAGACGCTTCAATATGTGCTGAGTGCGTCTTATAGACGCTACAATATGTGCTCGTATTTCAACGTTTGTTCAAAATTGTTGAATTCCTTATCTATTTTTGGACTAAAACTAGACGAATATGAACACATTTTAAAATGACTAATATATGAATAAGACAATGTATTTAATAAGTATAAATAAATACTTAAACCAACACCAGGTCATTTTTCAGTTTTGGTCGATTTTAGCGATGCAGGTGGACAAAAGCGGTAGTGTTTTGTCTTAAGGAAGACAGAATTTCCCCTGAGGACCAGCGCACCGTGTCGTAAAATTCTGATCTGCTGGTCGCCTGCAGATGGATTAAATGACATTTCTATTTCTGCAGCTGCATGAAGGATGAATAGTAATGAGGTAATGAATCCAGTTGTGGCTAAACAATAGTATATGATGATGTTGAAAGTAAGAAAAGTTGGATTTTGTACCGTATACCCCCACCGCTGCTCCACCACCCCACTCGAACTTGTCAGACGAGTTCATTTGGAGGGGGCGGGGTTAGGGGGCCACGCCAGCAAGTGAATGCAGGGCCAATGTTTTTTCTCTAGTGTCATTTCATCCTGGTCGCCTCCCTTTATCTTTGTTTTGTCTCCTTGGACAAAACTTTTGGTCTCTTTTGTTGCTCTGCCATCTTTGCAGAATTTGAGCGACTTCGGTCTTTATAACGACAGGGGGTAGTGACGTATGCCGTACAGCAGTCAGCATATTTGCCTAGTTTTTGTGTGAAGCAGGGTTCCTGCCACCCTTCTCAAAGTTAATTAGTGCTGGTGAAAGTGATACAGACCCATTAAAGATATAAAAGGTGTCATTCAACTAGTTGTCAGTCGACATATCATCACAAATGTTATGAAAATATTTTATAAAAGTTGAAAAGTGACCTAATATCGCTTTAGGTATTTTTGTCCAAAAGGCTAAGATAAAAATTAAAATGGCTGCCAAAACAATACTATTATTATTGTTATTATTTTATTATTTAATATTGCATTGCAACTTTTTAATTACTGATTACACCTCCAAAAAGTATTCTAGTTACTTTACTGATTACTTTATTATCAAAGTAACCAAGTTTCTGTAAAAGTAATTTATCAGTTTTTACAAATTTTTCTCCCTTTGCCGCCTAAACATAAGAATGACAACAGAAAAATGTAATCGCGTGTCATTGACTTTCCGATAATTTAAATTATGTAGGGATTCCAAACTATCGCTGATACTTTCCAGAATAAAGGCAAAATTCTCACGTTCATTCATGGATGTTCGCAGATCAACATTCCCTCACATATCTCAACACTCAGCTCGAATGTGCACCCACGCTTGTAGCCTGGCCCACGCCTTTCTCAGTCCCAAAACACTTAGCGCGTGTGACTCGAGACCATAACAGGAAGTAGCTGTGAGTGGTTACCATGGAAGAGTACACGTACCGGAAGCCCTACTAACATTTTCTATTCAAAATGCTCTTTGTAGTTCGTATATGACTACGATATTTTTCATTCTACATACATTATGAGGAAATAACAAAATTGTAACGGACAGACACTAAGGAAACTAATCAGATTACTGTTTTGGAAAAATGAACATGTAAGATTACCCATTACTTAAAGAAAATAATCAAATTCCAGTACTGACAACACTGCATAATTATAATTGAATAACTAGTAAGTCCGTTTTCAGAGAATTAAATATAACTGTTTGCCTTTGAAAAATAACTTGAACAACACTGTTCATCGCGTTTTCGTGCATGACACTGGGTTACAGCACACAGGATTCACTTGCTAAATTGGTTATTCTGGACCGCAGCCAACTAGGCTGGAGAACCCCGCTCATGCACGGTGATCCTCCGTCGGAGTCAACACGCTCCAGCGAAGGGACTCGGTCCGAATCTTCAATATCGAGAGAATTTTCCCATTGAGATGAAAAGCAGATGTCTCTTCATTTCGGCCTGACGCTGTCGCGCCGCCTCCGTTTCTATATCCCTCCCTCGCCGAGTCAAACCTGGACCTCCATCCCCTCGGGGACATGAGTGGAACATGAGCACCATGGGAAGGGTGGCCGTCCCTGAGGAGATGACGAAGGAGTGCTTTTTATGAGAGGCACTGCCTTTAGGTGCGGAGCTTGAGAGCACATGGAGCCGGTCCAAAAGCTTGGGACTTTCTCATGGAAATACACAAACAAGTCAGTTTGATAAAAAATAAAAACAACGTCATGTTCTAGCTCTTTTAGGTGGATTGACCGCTTCGTTCCCAGAATTGATCCAGGGAGGGACCCTTGACTCTTGGCAGAGAAATCAAAATATGACCGACCGAGTCAAACCCTTCTCATCATCCTTTACAAAAGCTTTGTTCAGACTAGCAGCAGAAATCATGATTTTTAGCCCAGTCAGATTGAAACCCGATGGGTCTTTTGTAGTCTGAACAGTCACAAAACAGAATTTTTTTTTTGTAAGACCGATCGAAAACATATATGGGAGTAGTTTCATATCTGATATGGACAAGATGCTTCTCAGTCTGAAAAGCCCAAATAGGATTTGACTGTCCTGACTGAGTTGACTGATTTGGTACTCTATGACGGATGGGCATGTGTCTGTATGATATTTTGACGGTATGATAACCTTAAGCAAAAATACCGCGGCTTCACAGTATCACGGTATTGCAATGTATAGCTATAAAATGTGTTACTTTGAGATGTGTGGGTTTTTTTTTTTTTTTTAATTGAACAGGATTTTTTTTAGTTTTCACAACATATTTGCAAATCGGAACATCAACATGAATATAATGGTAAAATAAATAAAATAAATAACTGAAATATTTTAAATAAAATTAAGGTAAATAGAACTGATAGACTAAACCCACAGCAACAGCTCAAGGTCCTAAACATTAGAACAAAAATAACAATAAGCATATATACAGTATATACAGTATATATTGCAGGAACTTCACTGACCTTAAAGCGCCATCTCAACATTCATAGAAACTTGCTCATATTTCTCTCTCAGTCCACATTATGATGCAGGACTGTGAGTATGTTCACCTTCTCTGGGTTAATATACCACTACTACCATTAATATTACCGTAATTTTCAGCTATAAACCGCTACTTTTTCCCATCACTTTGAATCCTGCGGCTTATAGTTCAGTGCGGCTTATTTGTTGATTTATTTGGGTTAATAGGGTTGGGTTGGAATTCGGTTAAAACTATGTCACTAACTCCATATGTCCAGCTCGGACCTTTTACATCCATTCAAAAGTGAGATAATTTGCCGGATTACACAAAAGGACATCTGTCATAAGCATTTATTGATGCTGATGGCAGTGTCATGTCATAATTACGGTGGTCTTATGAAAGTTTAATGGCGCCACTAACAAATAAAGTGTTACCAAATACTGTAACTAGCAATTCATGAAACAACTGGAACAGTAACTGAAGAAATAGTTAAAGGGGTTGGAAAAAATGAGAGAAACACCATTTTGGCATCATAATCATTGAACATAATTGTTAAAGAATGGCATTAGGAACATTCAATCTCGTTTCAATTTCAATTTCATCTTGTATGGCCGGCACAATCCACAGACCTCAACATTATGGGGCATTTAGTTCAGGTCAGTTTTAGAGATCCAATTAAGACGTCGATTTCCATCACCATCGTCTATAGAGGATATTCTAACTGAAAAATGGCTTAGTATTCCTTTGGAAACACTTTAAAAGTTGTTTGAATCAATACCTCGAAAAATTGAGGTTGTAATTGCTGTAAAAAGCGGACCATCCAGCATATTAAATGAGTTTTTGTTGTTTTTTTAAGGTGTCTCCATTATTTTGTCTAATTCCTGCAGCACAGAACATGAATATGTGATTGTTATTTACATCCAGAGCACTGCAATGCATGCTAGGAGGCATGTTAAACGACAACAGTGTTGACAGCAGGTGGCAGCAGAGGTTGACCGTCTCCCCCAAGGGAGTAGTGATGTCCATATAAAGCTTCTTGAAGCAATGAAGCTTTGTAGCCAAATGGTTCAAAGCTTCATGGTGGTTCATTTGGTCTTATGACAGTCTTATGATGCAGCTGTCAAATAAAGTGTTACCGGTTAATATCTTTTGGTGTAAATATTCCATACAACATTGAGGACAGCTGCGGTTTATAGTGCAGTGTGGCTTATCTATGAACAAATGCTGTTTTGTGTCAAATTTGGTGGGTGGCGCCTTACTGTCAGGTGTGCCTTATAGTCCGAAAGTTACGGTAATTAGTTGAACATTAATAGAGAGTGACAGCAAGGCTCATTTCATTATTTACTTGTTATACACACACACCCACCCACCCTCTCTCATCACAGAAAGTCGCCAGAGGGAAAAAACACCACAGGCTGTATTATGAAAATGATATTTTGAACAGATGCTTATAATGGCCGAAGACTTTACAAAAGCACGCTAATAGCGAGAAAACTAGTTAGCAGTCTTGGCATGTAGCCACGTTGACAGCCTCGGTAACAAGCTTACGTTATAGTATTTGTTTTACTATCGCTGGACACACGAAACACTCTGGAGTGAACTCTCATAGCTGGTGGGAAACGTGACAGCATTTTCTTACCTTAAATTTTGTGTAAAGTGACGGATGATGGTCGTGTAAATAGGAAATCATGTTGGAGGTGTTGCCTGCACGTCGCCTGTCTTTCCTCCTCTAAGCAGCGGTAGCCGAAATACTCCAATACTAAACTAGACATTTTTGAGGGGGTCTTGACAAATCTTAGGTGTAGTTTTGACAGCGACAGCAGTGTCACCGACATACAGAACAGAGCAACAACCGAAGGGGGAGGGGTGAGCACTGCCGCTCCAAGCCATTTCTCGTTGCATTTTTGGGACATAAAAAATAGCTAATACTACGGTATGATTGAAAATTTTAGTAGTTTTGAAACCGTGACGTTTTCAGACCACGGTAACCTTGAAACTGGTAACCCGCACATGCCTAATGCTGGATGACGTTTTTGTTTCCACAGCAACCTGTGAGGTGTACGGTATCAATAATGTGGCCCGATCTGAACAGGCCCAGATCTGATTTGAACACTTGCTAAAAACAGTGTGAAGAGTCCGCCCTAAAAATCTGATTTGAGGAGAAATCCCACTGGAATCAAACAAGGGTAGGTGTCGTCTTAATATTAGTAGGGACGATGTAACAGCATAACCTGCATGTTTATTTTTTGCTGGGGACGGAACATAAATAAGACCAAACATATTTAGTGAATGGGGTCAGGGCTACATCTCACCAATACGAACCTAATTAATTGATAGGCTAAATGATTAACGCAAAACGAGTCTGTATTGACCTATACTAACTTTCACACTGCAAATTTATAACGTCTTAATCTGATCATTTTTGTTAAATCTAGTCAAATAATTTTCTCCATCTTTTTTGGAGTGTTAAAGGCTAGTTAACAGATTAATGTGTCACATTCTTCCACTTACTTTAAGTAAATATTACTATTTGTTTGTAATGAGCCCATGAATCTGCCCATCAGCCCATCTTGAATTAAGAACATTTCTGACAAACACGTTTTTCTTTTAAGATTAAATATACAATCTTTTTGCTTAAAATAAATCTTAAGCTTATTTTCAGCTAGCTGTTTTTCTTATTTTAAGAAATGTGCGTAAAAACAACTTGAGGCACAGTAGCAGTAGCAAAATTAGCGGAGTGTTCCCCATCTCCACAACATTGATGTCTTTTTACGTTACTTACAGTGGCTGCTGCTGTCAGATAAAACTTCTAATAAACCTCTCGTCTTTGAAGGGGGCGGGGGAGGCGGCATGTTGTATTTCTGTCCGGCTGTGAATGGGTGTGTGTGTCTGTGTGGGGGGACGGGAGGGAGGGTTCAAGTCATCAGCCAATCAAACGTGCGTTTGAGGGGGAAAATGGACTGGCACATTCAGCGAGTGAAACGGGTCAGTGTAAGTCTGAACATAATGAAAGTACTGTAATTCACTTAATAATGGTAGGATCAATTCTATTCTTACAATATACAGTATTGGAAGAATATCTAAATTACCTACAGTATATAACTGCAGTCATTATACAATGCAAATAAGGTTGCTTAAAAGTTGGTGGGGATAATTTGAGCATCCTGAAAAGTTGGTTGTGTTATGTCCCTACCCTCCCTATGCAAACCTACACCCTTGGAATAAAATATGCCTCGGCAGCCTCATAAGTGCTCTGGCCTTACCTCATGCACCTGCAGCCCCCATGGGCCCAATACCAGCTTCTTCCTGTTGTGTTTATTCTTATAGAACAACCAGGAACAAACTGCTAGCTATTGCTTGCAGTCTGTAAACAGAATATGAAAAGCTTTCAGAGGAGACGAGACTGGCTGGCTATCCTAAGATGAAGGAGATATAAGGCTTACAAAGATGCCTGCAAAATGTCCAACTTGCCATGCTATCATCCAAGATAAGGTTGTTGGTATGCAGTTGTTTAGCTAACTAGGATTGCAGGGTGGCCCAATCATCGGGAGATGTCTCCTCAACTAAAGCGTTGAGGTTAATTCCGCTGCTATTGTAAACTGAATACCTTAAATTCTTAGCTAAGTTACTTGTGAGCATGGGACAACTACCAACTGAAGACCCAATGAAAATTCTATGATTTTTGTTCAACACTACTACAATGGTAAAATGCTACAGGGGTGATTCGTATGAAAGCTATGTATTACGGTAATGAAGGACATTTACTAGAGATGTGACCAAAAATTCAGCGCCAAAAACTATCGGCCAAAAATAGCTAGAAATGCATCATCGGTAGACATGTGACCGAAAATTGGGCGCCGATAGCCATCTGTTGAAAATAACTAAAAATGCGTCATCGGTTTTCAGTTTTGAAGACCAAAAACTTACCACCGGATAGCGTGAAGAAACATAGTCCTTTTGTAACTGGGTTGCTTACAGTCCCTGATTGCGCGGGACAACAGGAACATAGGAAGTTATGATTGGCACCGCCGCCTTTGGTTTTTCAAACCGCGGATTTGTTCGCTGTGAGCCAGTGGTGTTAGCAAGGTAGCATCAGCCTGCGTGTTGCTTCTCACCGTGTTTTGATGAGCTCATTACAAAAGGCTTAATGTTCTTCACACAATTTGGTGATAAACTTTCAGACATCAAAACCGAAAACCGATAATGCATTTTTAGCAATTTTCTACCGATTTTTTGGTCACATCAAAACTATCTCCAAATTGTGCTCCTGTCGGATCCGTGTACCTTTTGGCCATTTGTTTTTCCTTCTGATTTTGGAAAACAAAAAACAGAAAACGAGCCCAATTCCATTTTTTGTTTTAGTGGGCGTTAACAAAAAAGGAGAAATGAATTGTATCCTGTTTCCAGACTGAAAATGAGTCATTCAGTAACTGAAAACGAGCCTTTACCTGTTTTTCCAATAACAGTGTTGAACTGAAGTTGAAAAACAAAATGCACCCAATATTTGTGTTCCACCAAGTTTGCTTTTACTATGATCCATAACCCGGAAGATGATGTTCTTCTTCTTTATATAAATGTAATATTGTGCGGCTTCAGCAGGGTCTTGTCGCCCTCTGGTGTTATTACGATGATTTTGAGGACCAGAACATGGCTCTAATGACACCCCCATACATCGACAAGCAGGATGGAATTGTACGTTTTGTTTCGTGATGACAAATGTCATAGAGGTAGTTAGTAACCAGTGTTGTTAATCTTACTTTAAAAAAGTAATTAGTTACAGTAACAAATTACTTTTCTCCCAAAAAAAAATTGAGTCAGTAACTCGGTTACCTCATTGTAAGAGTAAGTAGTTACTCAGCAAAGTAACGGATGTTACTTTTGATGCTTAACAGGTTACATTACATTCTATAACATCTTTCACATCGTTTATATTAACTGATTGAATTTAACGGATTTTTTCATTCCTTCCAAAAAACATAGGGCACACACATTATTATTTTTTTTAATTCCACTTATATGAATATAACGGTATAAAACTTTCTAATGCTGTGAGAAAAAAAGCCTTTCTGTTTTTCCTGTTGTACTGAACCCGTAATGAAACGTGATCTCCGTACCGAGGTACGTAGGTGAGGCTCTGAATCTCTTGGCCTCTCCTGCCTTTGCGCTAGTTGTTTTGATTTTTAAAAAAAATGCACACAAGGTTCATGGATGCGTCATTCATGAAAAGTTTAGGGCAAGTGACCACTTGTACCGTAATTTAGTACTATACTGTAAGGCACACCTGTCTATAAGCCGCCGCCCACCAAATTTGATACGAAAACAGCATTTGTTCATCGATAAGCTGCACCAGACTAGAAGCCACAGCTGTCCTCACTGTATTATGGGATGTTTACACCAAAAGATATCAACCGGTAACACTTAATCTGACAGTGGCATCATACGACAGTCATAAGACCAAATGAACCACAATAAAGCTTTGAACCAATTAGCTGCAAAGCTTCATTGCTTATGGGGGAGACAGTTGACCTCTGCTGCCACCTGCTGTCAACATTGTTGTTGTCCAACATGCCTCCTAGCATGCATTGCAGTGCTAGATGTAAATAACAATCAAAATTCATGTTCTGTGCTAATTATTTCTTCAGTTACTGTTCCATTTGTTTCATCAATTGTTAGTTATGGTATTTGGTACAACTTTATTTGACAGTGGCACCATAAGACTGCCATTGGACAATCATAATTATGACATGATACTGTTATTAGCATTAATGAATGCTTAAAACAGATGTCATTTAATGTTATCTGTCAAATCATCTCACTTTTAAATGGATGTTTTTTTTTTTTTCTTTTTTAACTTTGTCAATGTAAGCCAATAGCAACAGAGTAGGAATACAGTGCTGCTCGAAAGTTTGTGAACCCCACAGCGATGGTCAGATTTTTTGTAAAAAAAACTAAAATAACCTTATTAAATGTTAAGTTATACCCAAATCCACAATACTGACATTCCAAATAATGGACTGAAACAAAAGAAATAGTTATATTGTCATTCTTTATTTAACAAAAGTGGTTGATTTAAGAAAAACTCAGATATCATGTGTGCAAAAGTATGTGAACCCCTTCAGTTAATAGGATATTGCGCCTCCTTTTGCAGAGATTACCTCAACCAAACGGTTTCTGTAGTGACTAATCAGCCTCTCACATCTACTTTGGGGGATTTTTGCCCATTCTTCCTTGCAGAACGCAGTCAGTTGAGAGAGGTTTGATGGGCGTCTGGCATGAACTGCTCGCTTCAGGTCCCGCCACAGCATTTCAATGGGATTTAGGTCAGGCCAGTCCAGAACACGAATCTTCTTCTTTTTCAGCCATTCCTTGGTTGTATTGCTGGAATGCTTTGGATCATTATCATGTTGCATGATCCACCTTCTGCCAAGCTTTAACTTCAAAACAGATGGCATCAGGTTATGTTCTAGGATTTGACAATATTCCTCAGAATTCATGATTCCCTGGACTATGTGGAGTTGTCCAGGTCCTGAGGATGAAAAGCAAGCCCAGATCTTGACATTCCCACCTCCATGCTTCACTGTTGGGAGAAGGTTCTTTTGGTGGTATGCAGTGTTGACTTTTTGCCAGACATGGCGGTTTTGGTTGTGACCAAACAGTTCAATTTTGCACCTACATCAGTTGATGAAAACTCTTTTTAATTTAGTCTCGACAACACAACTGTTAAAAAAACAAAAAAAAAAAACTACTGAATTGATTGATTAGGAAATCAGGTTGAAATAATAGAAAATTCCAAAATGTTGAGGGGGTTCACAAACTTTTGAGCAGCACTGTATATGGACATTTAAAATATGAAGAAACCTTTAAAAGATCTTTAAACCTTCACAAAAGAAGGACCTATGATCAAATGTGCTGATTTACAGTCTACATCATCATCATCATTAGTGCCGGAAGAAATGAGTCCTGGTGGCAGCATTCCAAATGATTTTTACTCAACTGCCGTTAATGAAAACTAATGCTTAGCCATCCGTTCCTGGGTCACCTATTCAAACTGTTTTGACACTTTTATCTCAGCACAGTGTGAAGTGACGAAGCAGTGAAGTCAATTAAAAATCAAACATATCAAAACAGGAAAAAAATGTTGATTATAATTTTGTTTAATGAGCGAAGCAAAGTGCCCGTACTCAGTCATGGCTCCAGGTCACTGGGTGATATCACTGTAGCAGTTTTAACAAGGCTGTTTACATTCTATTTGAGCAGACTTCAGTGATTTGGGATTAAAAAGATCCTAGAGGCAGCTTAATGGCACAGACACATGTGATAACAAGCCGTGCAAATTAGGGGTTGAAAGGTTCAGGATGTAGGTTACCTAAACCCCAGTCTAATGCAGGGGTGTCAAATGTATGGTCCGCGGGCCTGACAGGCATTTCATAGCTCATTCCAACTGTTGACATTTGCGCCGTAAATCCGTAGATGTGTATGATCGAGCGCGTGCACTACTGCACTTGGCTCACTTACTTGTCTGTATTATAGTGAGGATAATAAGTATTTGAACACCCTGGTATTTTGCAAGTTCTCATATGATGCAGAGGAGTCATGGGTGCAAGTTTTGTGGTCAGATGAGAGTAAAATAGACATTTTTGGTCATAATTCCACTAACCGTGTTTGGAGGAACAACAATGATGAGTACTATCTCAAGAACACCATCCCTACTGTGAAGCACGGGGGTGGTAGCATCATGCTTTGGGTGTGTTTTTCTGCGCATGGGACAGGACGAGTGCTCTGTATTAAAGAGAGGATGACTGGGGCCCTGTATTGTGAGATTTTGGGGAACAACCTCCTTCCTTTAATCAGAGCATTGAAGATGGGTCATGCCTGGGTCTCCCAAAATGACAATGACCCGAAGCACACAGACAACAAAAACAAGGACTGGCTCCGTAAGAAACATATCAAGATTCTAGCATGACCTAGCCGGTCTACAGACCTAAACCCAATATAAAACCTTTGGAGGGAGCTCAAACTCCGTGTTTCTCAGCGACAGCCCAGAAACTTGACTGATTGGTGGGCCAAGATCCCTCCTGCAGTGTGTGCAACCCTGGTGAAAAACTACAGGAAATGTTTGACCTTTGTAATTGCAAACAAAGGCCACTGAACCAAATATTAGCATTCGTTTTCTCTGGTGTTCAAATACATATTTGCACTTGTGTCACACAAATAAATTCTTAAAAAATCATACATCGTGATTTCTAGATTTTTCTTTTTAGATTCTCTCTCTCACAGTGGACACGCACCTACAGTGAAAATTTTAGACCTCTCCATGATTTCTAAGTGGAAGAACTTGCAAAATAGCAGGGTGTTCAAATACTTCTTTTCTTCACTGTATGTACGCTCATTTGCCCCCTACCAGTCAAGATGGATTGGATGTCAAGCACCATCAAAGGCAGCAAAAGAGAAGAAACAACAACAACATGGAAAGTGGCCAAAAATGCCCATAAACCAACAGGAAGTGACACCAAATCAACAGAGGGTCCAAAATATACAGGTAGTCACCCGGGAATTCCCCAAAATGTGACGAAGTGACCCGAAATCAACAAGAAGGGGCGAATGAACGAACATTCTTTCACCCCCTCCCGGTCAAAAGGGATTTGATTCTAGCACCATCAATGGCAGCCAATGAGTTAAACTGGAAAGTGCTCAAAAATGCCCATAACCAAACAGGAAGTGACACAAAATCAACACAAATGCCTAAAATATCATCCCAAATTTGGAAGTGACCCGTAGGTATCTTAAAATTGACGCAAAACGAACTCATTGCCTGCCATTGACAATCATAGACATCCAATTCATTTATGCTGGAAGGACTGGCTGTGAATACACATTTTCCACTGCCATTGACGCCACCTGACGTCCAATCCATTTTGACATGCAGGGGTGTATGAACCAACATTAAAAATCTACAGGAAGTGACACTGAGATACCTCAAAATGTACAGAAATTGACCTGTAAGTATTCTATAATTACGAAGAAGTGACACAAAATCAATAGGAAGTGACCAAAATACAGGACCTGTAAGTACCCTAAAATGCCAAGGAAGTGACCCGAAATAAACACTTTGACTTCCATTGACAACGATAGACGTCCAATATACTTAAATTGGGAGGACTAGGCTAGCTGTGAATACTCATATTTCAGTGCCATCAACAGCGTTTGACGTCCATTCTATTTTGACTGGGAGGGGGCAAACAAATGTTCAGCCAGTGAGTTACAGAATATACAAATATACACGTACAATATACAGAAAGAGAGTTCTAAATGTCTTGGATATAAAACATTTAATTTTTAGTTTTATTGCTAATGTTACAATGCACAGTATTGTACACTGAATAAAAATAAAGTGAAGAAAATAAGTATTTGAACACCCTGCTATTTTAAAGTTCTCCCACTTAGAAATCATGGAGGGGGTCTGAAATTTTCACCGTAGGTGCATGTCCGCTGTGAGAGATAATTTGTAAAGAAAAATCCAGAAATCACAATGTATGATTTTTTTAAACGATTTGTTTGTGTGATACAGCTGCAAATAATTATTTGAAAACCTGAGAAAATGAATGTTAATATTTGGTACAGTAGCCTTTGTTTGCAATTACAGAGGTCAAACGTTTCTTGTAGTTTTTCACCAGGTTTGCACACACTGCAGGAGGGATCTTGGCCAAGTTTCTGGGCTGTCGCTGAGAAACACAAGAGAGTTTGAGCTCCCTCCAAAGCTTTTCTTTGGGTTCAGGTCTGGAGACCAGCTAAGCCATGGTAGAACCTTGTTATGCTTCTTACGGAGCCACTCCTTGGTTTTCCTGCCTGTGTGCTTCGGGTGATTGTATTGATGGAAGACCCAGGCATGACCCATCTTAAATGCTCTGACGAAAAGAAGGAGGTTCTCCCCCAAAATCTCACAATACAGGGCTCCAGTCATCCTCTCTTTAATACAGTGCACTCGTCCTGTCCCATGCGCAGAAAACACCCCTAAAGCATGATGCTACCACCCCCGTGCTTCACAGTAGGGATGGTGTTCTTGAGATAGCACTCATCATTGTTCTGTATCACACAAATAAATTGTTTTAAAAAATCATGCATTTTATATTTCTGGATTTTTTGGGGGGGGGGGGCGGGGCGGGGGGGGGGGGGGGGCAAAAATAAACTGCTCAAGCCCACATGAGCCACATAATTTTGTTGTTTTTTGATCCCACATATCAAAGTCTTTTGTGCATTCATCAATCATCTTGACATATTTTCACCACGTGAACAATGGCTGGTCCGCCGTTCCGTGGCTTTCATTTGTGCTCGACGACACCTGGCTCTAAAGACACAGCGGTCAACAGACACCTGCACCGCCCGCATGCTGCAAGTGTAGAGATTAATCACACGGCTGGTGATTTATGGCAAATCATGACAGTGTGGTCATAACACACAGAAATTACATGTGGGACGACCTACAGTTTAAACGCTACAGCAGGAGACCTAATGGGCCATTATTTGGAATTCAATGGTAGGCCTCAAACCAAAGGGGGTTCCCCCCTCCTCGCTGTCACTTAGCAAGGGGAAATGAGGGGAAGGGCCCATCTCCCATCTGCTTCTTTTGATGGTGCTGTTACCAGGATTCTTCCCGCCCTCCTTTTCTCTTCCCTGTGGTTCCCCTCTGCCTTTTCTTGTTTCTTTCTCAAAGGACACATTCCCACACTGTAACCAGAAAGAATCAGAGCCCGCTTTCCCCAAGCAACATTTTTACGGCTCGGCCGGGGGCGGGGTTAGAGGGGCAAGGCGCTGGCCGCCCCGAGGGGATCCCCTAACACCACCCCCCACCTGTGTCCTTGCTGTCTGCTGTCTCTCACATAACAGATACAAATCAGACAAATGGGTTCTGTCAAGTGTTTTTACTCATGTGATGCTGTGGGAGTCAACAATTATAACGGCGATCTTGCGCTCTGGCTGCCTCTTGGGAGATCTCTTATCAATGTGAAGAAGTCGCAGGAGGAAATGCCAACTTAACTAGAACAGGCTCACACACTGTTGTTTATCTGCCATTGGCAGCAATGGGGGATTTGAAGCCCGGCGCTTCTCGTTACTTTTAAACTCGTATTCACGCCAGGAGATCTTTGCTCTGGATCTTGTTACAGGTCGCAAGGGCGGATATCCCAGGGGGGACATGTCCCCCCTAATATTTTGGGACACAATAAATATTTTTGGAGCTGTAGACTTAGGACGTATTCACACCAGTATTGTAGTTACGTATTTATTAAATGCACAAGTACTCTAATGCAGTGTTCCCCAACCGTTTTTGCACTACGGACTGCTGTGATGTTGGCCTTTTTTTCATGGACCGGCAATGTGTGGCAGAAAATAACAGTGAATATAAAATGACACGACGGGGCTAAAAGTGAACATCAAGTGCAGGGAAAATGTAGCTCACCATCGCTGAATCAACCTTTTTATACAGCGGCGTCCCAGCAAATATTCTTGGTCATAGGCATAACCTTCTCCAGTCATGAAAGGTTTCTTGGCTTTAGCAATACGGTTCGCCACGAAGTATGATGTTCTCAGCGCATTCACTTTTGTTGCCTTGTTTGCTAGCTTAACCACATGATGCAGAATGGACTTGGTTGTTGGCAATTCCTCTGGCTCAGCAGTTGGCCTTCTTCCTGTAAAAAAACTGTTCAAAGACGTCGCAGCCCGCAGCACAAAGCCAACAGCAGCTAACGTTACTGTTTAAATTGACTGACACTCGGCTGCTATAGGTATACAAACACCCCAACCACTAGAGGGCCGCATTCCCTGAACCCACCATCGGTAAAGGATGCCGTCAAGCTGAAGAAGGAGGCCTACCGGGCCTAATGGGCTGATGGGTACCAGCTGGCCAAGCAGAATGCAGCTTCGGGTGTTGCCGAGGCAAAACCTCGGACATGGGAGAAGTCATGGCGAGGCCATGGAAAATGACTTCCGGATGGCTTCAAGGAAATTCTGGTCCACCATCCGACGTCTGAGGAGAGGAAAGCAGTGCACCATTAACACTGTATAGTGGAGATGGGGTGTTGGTGACCTTGACTCGGGACATCAAGAGTCGGTGGGGAGAATACTTCAAAGATCTCCTCAATTCCACCGACACGCCTTCTGTTTAGGAGGCAGAGTCTGGGAATACCGAGGTGGGTTCTCCTGTCTCTGGGGCTAAGTCACTGAGGTGGTTGGAAAGCTCCTCAGGCGCAAAGCCCCGGGGGGTGGATGAGATCCACCTGGAGTTCCTAAAGGCTCTGGATGTAGTGGGGCTTTCGTGGCTGACACGTCTCTAAAACATTGGACATCTGGACAGTGTCTCTGGATTGGCAGACTGGGGTGGTGGACCCCCTTTTTGAGAAGGGGGTTCGAACTGATCACACTCCTCAGCCTCCCCAGTAAAGTCTATTCAGGGGTGCTGGAGAGGAGGGTCAGTTGGGAAGTCGAATCTCGGATTCAGGAGAAGTGTGGTTTTTGTCCCGCCGTGGAACAGTGGACCAGCTCTACACCCTCGGCAGGGTCCTTGGGGGTGCATGAGAGTTCGCCCAACCAGTCTACATGTGTTTTGTAGATCTGGAGAAGGTGTTCGACCATGTGCCTCGGGGAGTCCTGTGGAGGGGGTACCAGGTACAGGGTACCGAGCCCCTTGATAAAAACGGTTTGGTCCCTGTATGGCCAGTGTCAGAGTTTGGTCCGCATTGCCGGCAGTAAGCCAGTATGGGTTGGACTCCGCCAAGGCTGCCTTTAGTCACCGATTCTGTTCATCATTTTTATGGAAAAAAATTCTAGCCGCAGCTGAAGCGTTAAGGGGGTCCAGTTTGGTGGCCTCAGCGTTGCATTTCTGCTTTTGTAGATGATGTGGTTTTGTTGGCTTCATCAAGCCGTGACTTCCAACTCTCACTGGAGCGGTTCGCAGCCGAGTGTGAAGCGGTTGGGATGAAGATCAGCTTTTCCAAATCCAAGACTGTCAGCTGGAAAAGGGTGGCATGCCCTCTCCGGGTTGGGAATGAGATCCTGCCCCAAGTGGAGGAGTTCAAGTATCTTGAGGTCTTGTTCACGAGTGAGGGTAGGAGGGAGCGGGAGATCGACAGGCGGATCGGTGCAGCGTCTGCAGTGATGCGAACTCTGCACCGGTCCATAGTGGTGAAGAAGGAGCTGAGCTGAAAAGCGAAGCTCTCGATTTACCAGTCGATCTACATTGCTACCCTCACCAATGGTCATGAGCTGTGGGTCGTGACCGAAAGAACAAGATCCTGGTTACATGCGGCCGAAAGGAGTTTCCACCCTAGGGTGTCCAAACTCTCCCTTAGAGATAGGGTGCGAAGCTTGGTCATTCGAGAGGGACTCTGTGTCGAGCCGGTACTCCTCTGCGTTGAGAGGAGCCAGTTGAGGTGGCTCGGGCATCTAGTTCGGATGGCTTCTGGCCGCCTCCTTGGAGAAGTGTTCGGGGCATTCCCCACTGGCGGGAGGCCCCGGGGCCGACCCAGAACATGTTGGAGAGACCATGTTTCTCATCTGGCCTGGGAACGCCTTGGGATCCCACCGGAGGAGCTGGTTTATGTGGCTGGGGAGAGGGAAGTCTGGGCTTCCCTGCTAAAGCTGCTGCCTTTGGGACCCGACCCCGTAGATGATGGATGGATGGATGGATGGATGGATGGATGGATGGATGGATGGATGGATGGATGGATGGATGGATGGATGGATGGATGGATGGATGGATGGATGGATGGATGGATGGATGGATGGATGGATGGATGGATGGTGTTGATGTTTTTTGTCGCCAAGGGAAAGTAGCCTATGGAGTCCTGATCAAAATCTTAAGAATTTGAAATATTGCAATAATTTACATGTTGCAAATATGAATGAATGAATGAATAGTATTATAGTATAGTATTATATTAGTATTTATTAGATAGCAGTATTGCCACAAGTCTTATAACTCTTTTATCACTGTCCCTCCCAATAATTGTTCTGTAAAATTTTACTGTTTATTGTCCCCCCAACATTGAAAACAGATCTCTACCCCTGACAGGCCGTGCAGGAAAAGGGCACGGCGCACGCAAGCAGCGACATCAGGCCGAGCACGCAAGCATGGGAAATGTACTCAGGCATTGACGGGCCTTTTGCTCTCGGGGCAGGAAACCACACATCTGCAGATGTTAAACAGCTGTAAGACATCAGGATGGACAGCATGGGAAATAAGTGCTCATGACACAGTCGTTCGCACTGCTGACGTTTTAAGAAGGTCGCTTGTGCCATGGCGCGCTACTGGGTCATAAATGAGCCAATTCAAATGGCTGAGTGGAAATGTTCACAGTGGCAGCGCCAGAAATTTTTCATAGGGATGGCCAAATAGGGACTCTTGACTATTGACAGTGATAGACATCAAATTCATTTGAACAGGTATGGCTGGCAGACAAATGGGTTCGATTCACGGGGATTCGGCTTGATTCGAGTCACAAATTTGATGACTTGCAACTAGGGCTGCAGCTATCGATTATTTTAGTAGTTGATTAATCGATGAACTAGTTACGAATAAGCGAGTCATCTGATAAGAAACATATAACAATACCTGAGCTGAGCCTCAAACAGTAGAAAAAAAATAATAAATGAGGATGTAAGTAGAAAAAAAGAACAATTGGCTAACTTACATAGCAAAAGTCTGTTAGCTTAAATGCTATAAAATGCCAACTTTTTTTTGTTTTACAATGCTCTTAAAAAATGGTTCACACACCCATTCCCACAAAAACGGCAAAATATACCGATAAACTAAATTACAAATGCATTAATGTTAAAAAACATTAGCTCAAACAAAAACGTAGCTAATGTTGGTCTTAACAGGGGGCAGCTGGATTCAGCCATGTGAAATGAATGATTTCATATTCACTGTTTCCACTAGAGGGCAGTGTATCCAACCAAATCAATAAAACTAAATGCAAACACTTTCAAAATAAACCATTACAAACCATTTTAATGAAACGAATACTCGATGCAGCAAAGTTTAACTAGAATCTCTTTTCTAATCGAATTACTCGATTGAATTGATTAATCGTTGCAGCACTAGTCGCAACCCGACTTGAACTTTAAGGGGAAAAAAAACGCGACTTGAGCTGGGAGAGTCCGAGACTCGACTTCACTTGTGAGGCAATAACTCAAAATTCGACTTGACTCATGAGACAATGACTCAAGAGTCGACCACGAAGAAATTGACAGTAAATACCGTACAATGTAGAGTGATATTCATTTACCGTATTTTCCGAACTATGAGTCGCACTTTTTTTCACAGTTTGGCTGGGCCTGCAACTTATATATTATTATTGTTATTTGAACAACTGTTGATATGTCAGCAGATGTTCTCAGTTTTATTACTACTGTAATGTATAATATTTGTGCTTGGTCCTCCCCAAAATACGTCCTATAATCCAGTGCGACTTATGTATGTTTTTTCACCTCTTTGCTGTGCATTTTTGGCTGGTGCGACTTATACTCGGGTGCGGCTTATAGTCCGAAAATATGGTATATAGTTTAGGAAGGAAAAAAATACACATTGACGTAGTGTAAGGCTTTTATAGGAACATACAGGAGGTTGACAGGGACTAGATGAGAGTGGAACTGATGAGTTGTTATCACCTGTTGTCTCACTATATTAGTGTCTACTGAATAGTACACTCCCAAGCATCCTAATGTGTTTTAGGCCTCTAAGATTCAAGATGCGAGAAACCATAAATGATGACATCTTATTGTTTGGGTGTGTTTCAGGTATATTCCATGTCAATGACCATTGCAGAAACTGCTATCAGTGCAAGGGCAATCTTCCCAGTCTGTCATAAGCAATATAGCGCTGATTTAGTCGATAACATTTTGTGTCACGCTTTTAAGAGACAAGTCCTGTTTCTGATTGACTGAAATTACTTGTCCTGATATCATACAAAGAGCTGGAAACAAAGAATCCAAGCAATAATTTACAGAGAAGCCTTCAAAGGCCATAAAATCCATCTCTTTGATTGCCTTCAAGTTACCACCAGTTTGGAGTGCAAGCAATGACACGACTCTTGTATCCCTCCTAGCGGCAGATAATGGAAGTAGTTGCCAAGTTGTGCGTCATTTAGCAGCACAATAACAGGTCAATGCACATGCCCATTTATGAAGCTCACTCTAATGAGGTTTAATAATTTAGATTTCTCATTATTAGTGCAAATGGATTCAGTTAAGGACAAAGTCAAACTCCCTCATATCAGCACACAACAGCTGAGAATGTCTACTCATGGATTGAACAAATGGCTTCATGCAAATTTATGTGCAAACATCAGAAACTGCCTAATTCAAATTTCAGAACTTTCGCTAGAAAACCTGAATGTTGACAAAAAAATATACAGTGGGGCAAATAAGTATTTAGTCAACTACTAATTGCGCAAGTTCTCCCACTTGAAAATATTAGAGAGGCCTGCAATTGTCAACATGGGCAAACCTCAACCATGAGAGACAGAATGTGTGTGGGGGGGGGAAAACAAAAACAGAAAATCACATTGTTTTATTTTTAAAGAATTTATTTGCAAATCATGGTGGAAATAAGCATTTGGTCAATATCATAAGTTCATCTCAATACTTTGTTATGTACCCTTAAAACCGACACTGTTTTTCATCTTTGTGATTTTGACAAAGATCAGATCAAATTTGACGGTGATTTTATGCGGGAAGGTGAGAAACTACAAAAGGTTCAGATAATTTTTCATACCACTGTACCAAGTTGCAAGACGGTCAGTTCGTGAATGATGAAGAAGTAGGACTTCAAAGATTCCACAAGAAGATCAAGGACATTTGATAGTTGTTGATAGGTTGACATTCTACTCTATTCTACCTGATCACTAATCCTGGCACGGACAATCTCATTTATGTGAATGTGCTTAGTTGCACCGGATCATGTGTGAACCCACTTGCACGTGTGATAGTCATGCAGAAAACTGGAGATGCTGCGTGTGAGCCGGCAAGGGCTCCAGGCACCATCCCCACCAACTTGGGTGTCCTGCCCGCCCACCTGCCGCCCCAAAGCGGTCCACCAGACCATCCATGCCCACATCAACCAACCCTCAGGGAAAGGACAAAGGAGTTGCACCGCCACCTTCCACGTCCATCCCCACCACCACCCACCCATCCGGACCCCCAGCCACCGCCACAACCCCCCGCCCGACTGCAGGACCCCCACCGCCCACTAAGCCCGGGGGAGTAGAGGACCCCCATCTGGAGGGGGCGACACCCTGCCAGCAATCAGTCGGCAACCCTAAACGGGGGCCAAGGAGTATGGCCAGGCAGAAAGAGGAGTGGAAGGTGGAAGCTGGAGAACGGGTACCCGTTTTCCTGTTGTACATAACATATTAAATGAAGATACAGTATTTCTGTAAACATAATCTTTACACAAAACAGTGTCAGCTATCTTGATAAAAGATCAAGGCATTGTCCACGAGTAAAGTACATATACAGTGGGGCAAATAAGTATTTAGTCAACCACTAATTGTGCAAGTTCTCCCACTTCAAAATATTAGAGAGGCCTGTAATTGTCAACATGGGTAAACCTCAACCATGAGAGACAGAATGTGGGAAAAAAAAAAAAAAAAAGAAAATCACATTGTTTGATTTTTAAAGAATTTATTTGCAAATCATGGTGGAAAATAAGTATTTGGTCAATACCAAAAGTACATCTCAATTTTTTGTTATGTACCCTTTGTTGGCAAAAACGGAGGCCAAACGTTTTCTGTAACTCTTCACAAGCTTTTCACACACTGTTGCTGGTATTTTGGCCCATTCCTCCATGCAGATCTCCTCTAGAGCAGTGATGTGTTGGGGCTGTCATTGGGCAACACGGACTTTCAACTCCCTCCACAGATTTTCTATGGGGTTGAGATCTGGAGGCTGGCTAGGCCACTCCAGGACCTTGAAATGCTTCTTACGAAGCCAATCCTTTGTTGCCCTGGCTGTGTGTTTGGGATCGTTGTCATTGGTAAAAGACCCAGCCACGTCTCATCTTCAATGCCCTTGCTGATGGAAGGAGATTTTCACTCAAAATCTCTCGATACATGGCCCCATTCATCATTTCCTTTACACAGATCAGTCGTCCTGGTCCCTTTGCAGAAAAACAGCCCCAAAGCATGATGTTTCCACTCCCATGCTTCACAGTGGGTGTGGTGTTCTTCGGATGCAATTCAGTATTCTTTCTCTTCCAAACACGAGAAACTGTGTTTCTACCAAAAAGTTCTATTTTGGTGTCATCTGAACATAACACTTTCTCCCAGTCCTCTTCTGGATCATCCAAATACTCTCTAGCGAACCGCAGACGGGCCTGGACGTAGTGCAGGATTTGAGTCCCTGGCGGAGCATTGTGTTACTGATCGTAGCCTTTGTTACTGTTGTCCCAGCTCTCTGTAGGTCTGTAGGTCCCCCCGTGTGATTCTGGGATTTTTGCTCACCGTTCTTATTATCATTTTGATGCCACGGGGTGAGATATTGCATGGAGCCCCAGATCGAGGTAGATTATCAGTGGTCTTGTATGTCTTCCATTTTCTAATAATTGCTCCCGCAGTTGATTTCTTTACACCAAGCGTTTTACCTATTGCAGATTCAGTCTTCCTAACCTGGTGCAGGTCTACAATTTTGTCTCTGGTGTCCCTTGACAGCTCTTTGGTCTTGGCCATAGGGGAGTTTGGAGTGTGACTGACTGACTTTGTGGACAGGTTTCTTTTATACTGATAATGAGTTAAAACAGGTGCCATTAATACAGGTAATGAGTGGAGCCTCGTTAGACCTCTTTGACAGCCAGAAATCTTGCTTGTTTGTAGGTGACCAAATACTTATTTTGCACTCTAATTTGGAAATAAATTCCTTAAAAATCAAACAATGTAATTTTCAGTTTTTTTCCCCCACATTCTGTCTGTCATGATTGAGGTTTACCCATGTTGACAATTACAGGCCTCTCTAATCATTTCAAGTAGGAGAACTTGCACAATTGGTGGTTGATTAAATACTTTTTTGCCCCACTGTATGCTTTCCTTTAACAATGCAGCCATGAAAGCAGTATGAAGCATTGAATCATGACCAGACATTCTTTCAATCATGTTTACCATTAGAGCCAAAAAAAAAAAAAAAAACACAAAGATGGCAATTTTAATCATCAACAGACATCAGTAAAATGAAAGTAAACATGTTCTGGTCACTCACAGGAAACCAGAGCAACACCCCTCACCGATCTTCATTAGAAAGAGGAGAGAAAAACGGCTGACCACATCCTCCCCGGTGAATTTCAACCACATCTCCACTCAATATCAATCTTGACCTTAATTGCCTTGGGATGGCCAACAACTAGTTTGACTGCCTTTTTACAACCCTCCATTCCAAGCAAACCGACCAATCTCATTTTCGATTGTACTTAATGAGGGATATGGAAAGCAGTTTAGCTTGTATTCTAATGGCCCCATTAATCCCTAAAGGAGTGACATCTCCTGAATTAACTCCACAGTCATTTCTCTAATGTGGCAATTGATATGCAGAACATGGCTGATTTTCTATACCACCTCAGAAATGTGAGGCAGATCCGCTAAACACTCATTTTCTTTTCGACTAATTGATGATAGCTTTTCATATAATGCAAAAGCTACCATCTATAATATTCCTTTTTCCCCCAGTGGCGTTTCTTTGGAGCGCCGCCCAGCCAAAACGGTTTGACCCATCAACACCCTTCATATAACAAATTCGCACACGATACAGCCTACATTTCGTTTAACACCCCAAAAATGACCGTTTGCCCAAAAACGTGGGTTCTATGATAAAAAGAGGGAATTTCAAAATGTTAGTTTTTGTCCAAATCACATCAATTACACATTAAAAAATTGCCAAAATCATTCCTATTCATTTCTAACGGACATAATTTCCCATCCATTTTCAATGACCCAATTTGTCATTCCACTCACAGGACGTGACCTTTGATCAACTGGAAGTGACCCATTTTCATTGGAAACACCCTGAAATCCCCCAAAATCAACAGGAAATGACCTGATATCAACAGGGCGTGATCCCAAAAGGCCCCTGAATCAACAGGGAGTGACCCAAAATCAAGAGGAAGTGACTCCAAAATGCTCCTAAATCACCAGGAAGTGACCTGATGTCAACAGAAAATGACCCTGAAATCAACAGGAAGTGACCCTGAAATGCCTCTAAATAACAGGAAGTGACCCGATATCAACAGAAAGTGACCCTGAAATCCTCCCAAATCAAAAGAAAGTGACCTGATATCAACAGGAAGTGACCCTGAAACTCCTCTAAATCACCAGGAAGTGACCTGATATGACAAAATGCCCCCATATCAATAGGAAGTGACCCTAAATTGCCCCATATTAAACAGGCATTGATGCGAAATCAACAGGAAGTGACCCTGAAATGCCTCAAGATGAAAAAATTATACCGGATGTGTCAGATAACGCGGGCAGGCAGGTGTTGTGTGGACCCAATTGCGGGAAAAGAGGTGATGCAGACCGGCAGCGCAAAATAATTTAATGAAAGCCAACCAAAAAACAAGGTGCAAAACAAAGGCTGTGAGGATCCAAAGAAAGTACAGAGGCAAACGAAACTGTTACTAACAAAAGACTGGGTATCAAAAACTTACTGAGGAACACAAGGGCTTGGACGGCGAAAACTGTTGAGAACAAATGCTGATGTGCACATGGGCATTGACAATGGTGCAGCAAAGAGTGAAAAGAAACTGGGAGCTGATATACACACACAGACAAGGGGTAAAGACACAACTAGGAACAGGTGAGCACAGGAGGATGCAGGTTGGAGGATACACTAGGAGCGGGGACAACATGTGAAATCAATGGGCAATCACAGGGACAAGTCACACTAGGAGAAAACCAACACAAAACCTAACAGGATGTACCAACCATCACAGCAAAGCTAACGTCGCAATTTCCCCCGAAATTGCATTTTCTAGTTTAAAAGTTAATATTACAAAATACAATGTTGACACAGATATCAAGAGATGATGCGTGTCGATACAAAGACTTGACAGTTTTTTAGTGTAAAAAAAAATAGAATTTATTTTTGAAATGTGGTGGTTTCATAATCAGATGCATTAATGAAGCAGTGTCTTAGGACAGGATATTTATTCACCATTTTTCCCCTATTCCCTCATTTAGAGCAAAAGCCAATCTCAGTTAACCCTGAAAAGCATTTCCTCCTCAGAAATATTAAATGAGTCAGAGTCACCTTATTTTGAGTATCTGCCGATACAGAGTCCCGATCCGATAATGTTTTTTTTTTTTTTTTTTTTTTTTAATGTAAACTAAAGTTCCAAGCATGTTACAGTACTGTACAGTTTACAGTACTTTTTTCGGGAGTGTTGCGGACATAGGCGGAGTTTGACTTTTGTGGAGTGGACTTTAGTGGAAAAACTGAAACTCCGCTCACCATTAGGCGGTGCTATCTGGCGTTTCATGGTCCACATCTTCAATCCTTGTTTCTTGCTCAGTAGTTGTTGCCGCTTTTTAAAGCTTAGGTTAGAAAAAAAACTATGTATATCGATCTCGTTTCTTCTGTCCTCAAGTGGTTTAGCAAAGCATATGACCGTCTCTACGGCACTAGTCACTTGATCCGTTCGAAAATTTATTTGTACCCATTATAATTTTTTCTGTTCATTTATTCATTTTTGTTGTTTGATTTATTGGTTTACAACTTTTAACGACAGCATTTTACCGGCAAAGTCTTAATATTAAATTAATGTATTGGAAAGTCAATTACATGCAATGACAATTTCGGCCACCAAGACGGGCTGTGCCCATAGACCCCCTTAATCGCCGCATATGGTTGCGGGGTATTTTATGTATTTTTGTTTGTTTCTTTTGGCATTGCCATTGTATTTCTGGATTATTTTGTTACTTTTTAGATCTTAAAAATTAAAATATATATAAGCGTACAGCCCAAAAAAGTTTGTGAAAATGTAACAAAGAAACATGCAATGATTTAATAGAACTGCACAATACACACCGGCAGGGCCGGAGTGGAACTCATTTTCGGCCCTGGAATTTCATGCCTCAGACCGGCCCACTCATTTAAAATTATGTCATTATGCATAGACGTGTTAAGTTCAGTGTTCTCTAAAGCCGTGTACTGTAATTCTGTGTATTCCAATTCAGTGCAGGTAATGGTTGTTTAACAAGGTGGCTTTATTTTAACAAGTGCAACACAACATATTTTGAACAAATTTAAAAATGGATTTAAAAAAAAACTATATTAAATGATACATTTGGAAAATAAATTAGGCCTGTCAAACGATTAAAATTTTTGATCGAGTTAATTACAGCTTGAAAATTAATCGTAATTAATCGCAATTCAAACCATCTATAAAATATGCCATAGTTTTCTGTAAATTATTGTTGGTATGGAAAGATAAGACACAAGATGGATATATACATTCAACATAAGGTACATAAGGACTGTATTTGTTTATTATGACAATAAATCAACAAGATGGCATTAACATTATTAACATTCTGTTAAAGCGATCCATGAAAGACTTGTAGTTCTTAAAAGATAAATGTTAGTACAAGTTATAGAAATTTTATATTAAAACCCCTCTTAATGTTTTCGTTTTATTAAAATTTGTAAAATTTTCAATCAAAAAATAAACTAGTAGCCCGCCATTGTTGATGTCAATAATTACTTACACAATGCTCATGGGTGCTGAAGCCTATAAAATCAGTCGCACCCAAGCGCCAGCGGAGGGCGGCAAAACTCCATAAAACACAATTAACAAGTGGGCATGTCATTGTACTGTCATTTAAATCTGTCTGAGCAGGGCATGTGCGTTAATTGCGTCAAATATTTTAACGTGATTCATTAAAAAAATTAATTACCGCCCGTTAACGCATTAATTTTGACAGCCCTAAAATAAATGAATAAATAAGACCTTTTCTGCAACATCAAATATTAACAAAATGAGTGTTTACAGCTAAAACAAACATAGCAACATAACAATATGAAAAATAAAGAATACGTATTGCACATTGTAACAACTTCTAATGATACTATTATCCATTTTCCATTTCCACTTTAAAAACGCCACGTAATTGAATATATTCATTCTAATGTTCACTCGCTGAACGACATGGCAATCCTACCTTCCAGCTCTGCACCTGTGGTGTGTTCATTATGGCTAATGCTTGCTGCTACATATCCCTTGTGAGGTGCTACAAGAAGCCAAAGTTTCCACAATTACATATTGTCGTATCACACGGTGCAAGTTGCATTTTATTCGCCATCCGGCCTTACCACTTTCGTTGTAATCCTCTGTAGTTTGAGGCCGCAAGGTCGTTGCATGAAAAAAATTAGCTATTTTCGCGCATTTTGCCGATTCTTTCACGAGTGCTTTTCTCTTTTTAATTCTTAATTTTCAGCGCCACCCTTGCTCTTTTTATCCATCCGAGCACCGAGATAGCAGCTAATTTGGCTCAATACAGACTACAATTAGGGGGCGGAGCTGCATGCTGTATTTTTCGTCTGCACACGTGAGGATGAGTCTGGGGAAAAAAATAATAGTTTTTTTTTTTTTTTTTTTTTAAGACTGCCCACGGGGACAGCGGTAACAGAATGTAAGTTATACTCAGTGACACTGTCATAAATAAATACCAAACAAAAAATGATAACAGTGTAATTTTTTTTTTTTTTTAAATAAAACCCGGACCGGCCCATCTGGCCAGCCGGCCCTTCTGGAATCGTCCAGAAGCTCCCGATTAGTCACTCCGGGCCTGCACACCGGTATACAAATACCATAGATACCACACTTCACTTGAGCTATAAGCTATAAGCATAGGTTAGCTTCATACAGCAGGACTTATGAACAAATTTTGTTCATATAGCTTTCCCTATAAACACACATATACTGTGTATTAATAGGTTGGTATAGATGTAAAATACTGACAGACATATAGTTTCCAAGGTAGAAACATAACAGAAAGCACTCAACATCGTCAATGCTAACGAAAGGCTGTGTACTGCACAAGTGAATGAGCCTGTGTTCCAAATTGCATTACAATGAATTATTATGACCACAAGATGGCAGTAACGTACGGTAAAATGTATACTGGCTCTTAACACTGGCGACTTGAGCCAGCACAGTAAGATTCTTAAGAAGTTAAAAACCCGAACCTTTTTACCCGTTTCCGATCATCTTAAAAATGGCCGATTACGTGATGGGATTTGGGACGTCAGTACTTCTAGTCATGATGGTTTTTTCTTTGACCATTTAAATGGAATAACAAATTCATAACAGCTTAGTCAAGCAGAATTTGATCCTAGGAGATGCCATATTCTTAAATTATCTATTTTCTAAATGGGAGAGACTTTTCTTTTTTCCGACAGACTCCAAGATAATATTGACAAGGACATTAGTCTCAATCTCCTCTGGTCAATAAGGCTAAATGTCCTCTCCCCTGCTGGTGTTCAGTTTTTGTACCATAGAACCCTCACACTGGCAAACTAATCCATCATCTTGACTGCACTTACTGACGATGGAGTGTGCAGAAAACCCTCACGGAGGGATTTGACTTTGTTAGACCCGCTGGCCGTAAATCTCCTGTGATTGCTTCCAATCTTCTTCAGGTGACACCAGGTGAAACTACTGTCGTATGTCTACATTTGCAACAGTGAAATGCATCAAAATACTGTTCGGTGATTAAACATGTGACGGAATGGGAACGCGAGGAACAAAAAAAAGCAATATCTTGTACAGAGAAAATGAATAAGTGTTTTCCTTAGTGGTTAAATTGAATATTGTGTCAGTAGAGGTTTACTGTAGTCCAAGTTTAATTAAGCGGAGGCATGTATTTTATGTCTCACAGCACTCTACCAAAAAAAAAAAGTTAATATGTTCTGTATATCTCTTCATGCTCCCAAACTTGCATACAGATTATGAATTCAGAATCCATTTAGTAAAACAAAGAGCTGTTTTCTATGAATGGAAAAAGGTTGAAACACAGGTTAATTGTCTTGTCTGCTATCGAGTGGATGATCATAGAATTGCTACGCCAGTCATTATACATCGTTGGCAAAGGTATTCTGTTGATTAAATACATAAAAATAATAAATACATACATTGCAATACATTAGAACATCATAAAATCTCCCATTTAATATTAAATTTAAAGAGTCGCTCGAGTTATTTTACAATATTTTGAACTGTTTCAAACATTGGTTTTGGTCAACAATGACTATAATGAAAATATTTGGTCGGCAAACAATTTTTTCATGAAGATGACGAGACGATGAAGAACTAAAAACGTGTCTTAGGAGACATAACATAATGATACAAATGCCAGTTTTTGTCTTATGAGACGAAAAGGAGTCCATAGTTTCCGTCATATGTTCACAAATCACAATGTGTGACATTTTCGTATTGTATGTGTAGTTAGCAGTGTTGTCACAAATTACTTTAAAAAGTAATTTAGTTACATTACTGATTACTTTATTATCGAAGTAACTAAGTTACTTTAAAAGTAACTTAGCAGTTACTTTTACCAATTTTTCTCCTTTTGCTGTCGCAACACAAAAATGACAACAGAAAAATGTCATCGCATGTAATTGAATTTTTCACATAAGGCTTAATCTTTGAGTTGGTGGGGGTTTAATTAGTCGATGGAGTGGACTCGTCGATGGACAATTCACTTGCGCTAGCTAGGACTAATTAAACTCCCGCCAACTCTAAAATTAAGCCTAATGTAAAAAATTCTGAACAAAGCTATCTGAAATTTTAATGTAAACTTGTGCATTTATTGAAGATTCAACCACAGCCATCTGCACAGTGCCTTTGCCTGACATGCAGCCCCATATCAACAAGGACTGAGGGAATTTTGATGTTTTCTTCAGGCAGTCATCTTTGTAAATCTCACTGGAACATCACCAAACCAAAGTGCCAGCATCATCACCTTGTCCAATGTAGATTCTTGACTCTTGACACCTTGGCCAATGCAGGTTCTTGACTTTTGACAAGGTGACGATGCTGGAACTTTTGTTTCTTCAGTAAATGCACAAGTTTACATTGAAATTTAGACAGCTTTCCTATCACTTCAATTGAAACTATGTTTGTCATTTTCCAAGATGACAATGGATCATGCCACAGAGTCTGTAAATAGCCCAGATCTCAACCCTATTAACAACCTGTGGTGGAAATTGAAAAAAATGGTCCACAGCAAGGCTCCGACCTGCAAGGATGATCTGGCAACTGCAAACAAGGAGAGTTGGCACCAAATTGATGAGGAGTACTCATTAAGTGCATGCCTCAGAGACTGCAAGCTGTCATAAAAGCCAGAGGTGGTGCTACTAAATACTAGAGATGTGTTTTGATTGTTATTTCTTTGTTTGTTTCTCATGATACCATATTTTTTTCCTCAGAATGGAGTGATTCCATATATATTTCTCTGCACTTGCTCTATAAAAGTAACAATTACTGACCAGCACAATGTTTTTTATTCATTTCTTTTAGTGTTTCTGAGTGCTAAAGAGTTGTACTTATGAACTAATTCATTATTTTTTCAAGCTTTTTATCTGAGTTTGTTCTACATGATAAAATCTCTGAGTGAGTGCTCGTCCGAAACTGGTGATTCCATACTTTTTGCTAGGGGTTGTAGTTTTTAGTTGTCGCCTTACCACTCCAAATGTAAAACTAGCATTTATATAAATGCTATAAAGTAAATACATAATCAAACAAGTACTTAGATATGTGATTTTATCAATTTTCCCATAAATTTCGCAATCACTGCTGTTAGTTCCACTGAAAACCATTACAGGGCTGCATATGCTTGGAACTACTCACGCCCTACATGAACCACGTGACCTCCCGCGGCGAGATCAGAGAGTGTCCTCACTCTCTTTCTCCATGGCTCTGCCGACAACAATAAAGTGACGTGCGACTTAAGAAGAAAACTAATAAAAAAAAAAGGTAAGAGGCGCCACAGTGTGGTGGATATACTAAGCAACACCTGGTACAGAGGCATCTGTTACAGTGTGTATAGTATTATCGTCACGAAGTTGATGTTGTCCTTGTAGACGCTACAGTATATGCTCGTCCATCAATGTACATTCCAAATTGTCGGAGACCTTTACTTATTTTTGGACTAAAACTTTAGAAAACATTATGAGTAATCGTCAACTAAAACAGCTGAAATTCCTTTTTGTTGACAAAATCTTTAGACCTGAAAATCATCAAGAAGTGACTCAATATCAACAGGTTGTGACACAAAAATGGCCCCCCATTAATAGGAAGTTACCCCGAAATGCCCCCAAATCCACAGGAAGTGCCCCGATATAAAAAGAAATTAACCCCGAAAGGCCTCCCTGTCAGTAGGAAGTCACCCAACTTAAAGAGGAAATGAACCCGAAATGCCCCCCAAAAAATAAGAAGTGACCTGGAAATACCTAAAAATCAACAGGAAGTGATCTGATATACTAACCATAACAGCAAAGCTACCATTGCAATTTCTCAAGAAATTGCATCTTGTAGTTTATTTATATAATTTTGGCCAAAAACCTTTGTGTTTTACAGACGAAAACTGGACGATTTTTTTCTGCACTTTCTTCTCCGAAAACTAGACAAACACATTTTGAAAATAAGTCAAATATGACTAAGACTAATAAGTATTTTCGTCAAAAGACCAAAACGAAACCTAAAACGGCTGCCAAAAACAACACTGGCTAAAAGTAAATCAGACGTAGAGGTTACTGTGTTGCTTGTCATCTATTGATCAGATTGAGAGAGATACTACACATTCACAGTAATTGCAATTAGTGTATTGATTGCCGCGTAGCTCAATAGGGAAATTTCAAAGACTAATGCATTCTACTGCGGAGACAACATGTTTGAATCCTGTTGTGTACAGTCATTTCCATTTTGCAGATGGGGACGTGACATGCTGCCTCCATCACCTGTCCAGCGACATGACATTTGAAGGAACCTGCATTAAAAATCAACTATTAACCAAGGGCGTAGGTTTGCATAGGGACGCTAGGGACATAACACTACCAAATTTTTAGGATGATCAAATTGTCCCCACGAATATTTAAGCAACCTTATTTGCATTACATAATGACTTCAGTTATATAGGTCATTTAGATTGTATTCCCACATGCCGCAAGGGTAGAATTGACTCTACTATCATTATGTGAATTATTTTTATTACGTTCGGACTTACATTTAACCCTTTTCACTTGGTGAATGTGCCAGTCCATTTTTTCCTCCCTTCAAACGCATGTTTGATTGGTTGATCACTCAAACAATATGTTGACAACATGCCGCCTCCTCCACCCCCATCAAAGAGGAGGGATATTAGAGTCTTTTTTTATTCAGCCAACAGCACCAGCAGCTACTGTACGTAATGTAAAAAGAAGTCAATGTTGTGGAGGTAGGGAACACACCACAAATTTTGCTACTGAAAATTCGACCTGAGTTAGCTTAACATTAACCTGTGTGAATTTGCTAACCTGCAAAACTCGAGTAGGAAGCTGCTTAGAGAAGTGTCCTCTTGTATGTGTTTTCTCCTTAAACTGCTGGAAATGTAGTGAATCGAGGTTTACTCCCTTCTCCCCAATTGTCATTTTTATTTTATTTATGTGGCCTTAAAGCAGCCCAAAGGAGCTTTCATTTTCTGTTGAGTTTGGCTGTGCATGTGGACAACAGCAGTAGTGTTTTATCTGAAGGAAGGCTCAATTTTTATTTATTTTTGTTATTCCCTGACTAAGAAGTTTTTTCGGTTACATTGAATTAATTTATTTAGACAGACAATGTTGAGTGGTCTTGAGACAAATGTTTATTCTTTAGCATTCTTGGATAGGTAACAGATTATTAACAAGTTAGTATTTATTGTGTATGTTAATGTAATTTAAGTTCCAATATTGCAATTTTAATTTGCTAATAAAATCCAGACATTTGTTTTCAAAATGTTTCTTTCGTAGTTTTGTTTAAAAAATAAATAAATAAAATAAAAATAAAAAGGTTTGAATCGAACGGTTTATCACTTGAACCAATAAATATGAAAGTTAGCATAAGTCAATACATACTTATTTTGGATTGATCATTTAGCCTATCAATTAATTAGGTTGATATTCGTGAGAAATGTAGCCCTGACCCGTATTCACCCAATCAGTTTGGTCTTATTAATGTCCTGTCCCCAGCAAAAAGTGTACATGCAGATTATGCTGTACTATTGTCTCTACCAATGTTGAAACCAAACCTACGCCCTTGCTATTAACTCTTTATTCCTCTAGGTCAGGGGTCCCCAACCTATTCTATAAAGGCCCGCTGTGGGTGCAGGATTTTGTTCCAACCTAACAAGATAACACCTTTTCACCAATCTAGTGTTTCACAAGTGCAATCAGTTGACTGCGGTCAGGTGCTGCTTGTTTTAACAGAAACCTCATTGGTTCAACGGTCTGTGTTGGATCAGTTGAAACAAAAACCAGGACCCACAGCGGGCCTTGAGGACCGGTTTGGAGACCCCTGCTCAAGGTTCCATATGGGTTCATTATCAATAAAAGGACTATCATAACAACGACATACAAAAAGCCAAACAATTTATTGCTTTGACAAGGGAGCCTATCACAAACGTCAGCGCGCTGAATGGCGTTAGACCACTTCCGTGAAGTTGGCCCCTCATCCGACAAAATTTTATATAAAAATTATGTCAATCATGTTTGCTTGTTTGTGCTGTAAAAATTTTTATGTGTGCTATCGTTTCGTAGATATTGAGATAATAATTTCGAGTGATGACGTCACTCGCAGCTTTTCCATATCCAACCCCCGCGGCTGACAGAGCGTACCAAATCAATCACAGAGGGGTGTTCCAACAACTAGTGCAAACAGAGCACAAACATATTTTAGACATCTCAAAATGTGTTTGTCTTCGTCTAGTTTTTGTTGACAAAAAAAAAAAAACGACTAATTTTGTCTAGTTTAGTTAAAATTAAAAAATTCTACTCCACAAATAAATAAATAAATAAATACATAAATAAAGGTTTCTAACTATTTCCAATGAACATTGACAAACAAGGACATGTTGTAGTGTCTACAAGGACAACGTCAACTAGGTGACAGTACACACTCAGCAGGAAAACACTACATTATTTTCAATTAGCTCATTCACTCCCAGCCATTTTCACTGGAGCAACCCCCTTTGCTCCCGGCCGTTTTACTGGATTTTGACTGATTTTGCAAGGCCCACAGAAAATTCTTTTCTATTGCTATATAAACATGGAACCCACCAAGGAAAGATCAGACTCTCTACCTTCAGCAGGAAAAAAGTTAGTTCATATCTTTTTCCATTCTTTAGAAATCAGCATTAGAAAATAGCTCAGTTTGAGCAATTTTCCAATTTCTGATGAAAAAACAGAGAAACTGAGCTTTTTGTAAAAGCATACATTTCAAACATAACTTTGACTTTAACACAGATATTTTTTTGCTTTTGTGACATCCCAGACATCTGAATACTGTTTTCCTTCTACAAAATAACATAAACAACAAGACAAATAGAGCTTTTGATAGCAAAGTAACAATTTATTTTCACTTAACTAAACTATTGAACTGAGAGATGACGCTGTTGTGGCCGTGGCTGTAGTGGCAGACGTGGTAAATTTTTCCCTCACCACCGCCTGTCTCATCAAAATAGATTTTTTAAAATCTTTCTTTTGTAGTGACCACCACCTCATAACAGAATTCACCTAGGGATCTTGTGTGGGGCATGTGCCTTGTGCTCCACTTTTTTCTCACGCTTCTTACTTCTTCCAACTTCCGTTTCCTGACTATTTCTCTTCATTCATTTCCTTTCATGGTCCGATATGAGTTCTTACCAAATGCGCTACTGCCCTCCAGAGGCCAGTTTTATTACTTTAAAATGGATTTTGAGCGTTGTGCTTTGGAGCGAAGTTGCATCAGAACCAAGAGATGTCTCTTGTGGAAAAAAACGTAAAAGACTGTTTTCCGAAATTTCCGGGTTCGCGGTGAGTCAGCAACCAGGCACACTTTTGCTCAATAGACGATGTTTATTGATTAGAAAATGCAGAATAAATGAGATTTATTGATTACAATTCGACAAGAGCAAGAAATAAGCATAAAAAACAAGCATAACAAAGGTAACGATGACGCTAGATTTAGTTTGTCAATCCCAAAATCCCCGCGCTACCATTACAGCACAACCAGGTGTTCCTTAGCAATGAAAATCGCTTACCGTGACAAATGAGCGGGAGCCTACACTCCGGTAAGGCGGCGAAGGAACAAAGCCAGGCGATCTGTACGTGACCCGCTGGCGGACTTCACTGCCCGGTTTTTGTAGGAACGCGCCAGGCGGGGGCGGAGACGGCCAACCTCCGCTCCCAGGCGGCGCGGCCCCGTCCAATGACAAAGCTACTTTTGGTTCAGCCCCTCGAAAAAGAGGCTTTTCTCTGCGTGGTTCCCGGGTTGTGCCGTCCGGTAGCAGATGTTGTGTTCCCACGGTAAATATTATGAGTGCAAAACAAGTTATCTCGTGAGATTCCCTCCTAACTATGGAACCCAGGCGTGTTAGAAACAATACTATGGTGCAAAACAAGTTATCTCGTGAGATTCCCTCCTAACTATGAAACTCAAGGTAAAAAACAATAGAAGTTGTTACAATCTAGGTCACAGAAGCAATCATACATCACAAAGGCATAATGTAATATTTTTCCCCATCAAAGACATATAAATATGTTTTTGGGACACTGAAACAATTAAAAATAGAACATAATTATACTTTTTTGGGAGCAAATGAGTTAATTATACCCACCTGGACGCCACGAACTGTATGTAAAAAAAAAGTTGTCCGTGAGTTTAAGAGGATGCTCATGGTTAGCATTAGCCTAATGCTAACGCGAATGCTATGCTAATGCTACAAGTTACATTTAGTTGTGTTATGATCACTCAGCACAAACCTTTAAAGGCTAAAGCAACATTGCATATTCTCTCTGTCCAAGATAAGAAAACAAATCTTACCATGTGGCGTGTGTGCAAGGCATGAGATCGAAGAGGATGCTGCACTGCTGAGTGAGGGGGTGTTCAGTACATCACATTCGCGACACAACCAGACACTACTAAGATGCAGGCTAACTACACATAAAATGTCACATATTGTGAACATGTGACGGAAAATGTTGCGCATTTTCGTCTCGTTAGATGAAAACTGGCATTAAACTCATTATGTTTTAGTCTCCATGTTTTTAGCTCGTTATCGTCTTGACATTGTTATGAAAAAAAGTGTAAGTTGACTAAATATTTTTGTTATTGTCATCGTGTCGTGTGTCGAAGAAAACAACGCTGGTTGGCTTTTATTATGTATTCATACAATAAAATCAGATACAGTGTATGTCTTATTATGACTATTGATTAGCATATTAGTGCAAATACTATTTCCCTTTACATTGTGCGCACGTGCTTTAAAAGCAATGTTCCACATGGCGAGCCGCAACCCTCTTGAGAAACATGGACACATGCGGTATCTTATGAAATTTTCATGTGCAAAAGAATGCTTCCAGCAGTTACTAATGCTAATTGGCAGAAGAAGCGCAAGTGAAGATAAGAGTCGACTTGCTGTACATACTGTAAAGTGCTTGACTGACTTTCTTTAACGGGAATAAAACATGGCAAAGTGTGACTCGGCATCATCGAGGGGTCTATTTTTAACGCCGCCATTCGGACATGGTATATTTAATTCATATGGAGGGCTGGCAAAAGAGAGCGAGCTGACTCAATTGCCTGCAAGTTTGTTTTGTGGAGAAAGGAAGAGAATGAGGTGGGATTTCATAAACAGGTCGGTGTTTCTTTACAGCAACAACAACAAAACGTCATATCATGCTGGAATGCCTCGACGGACAGCTTTTTAATATATATACAGTGCACTCACGTAATACTCGAGTCCAGCAACTCCAGTTTGACTCGCGGAGCATGTTGTAGCCTATTCATACTGTACATACAGAATTACATGCTTTTATTTTGACACTGTAAAAATGGTGATTTTACTTGCCGTCAATGGCAGCAAATAAAATAACAAAGAAATGACCCAAAAATGCACCGACACCATCAGGAAGTGACCCGAAATCAATAGGAAGCAACCTTGAAATACCCCCAAAATGACAGGGCGAATAACAATAAAAATAGAAATAGAAATAATCCCAAATGTGCAGGAAGTGACACCGAGATACACCAAAATCTACAGGAAGTGACCCGTAAGTACCCAAAATTTACAAGGAACTGACCCAAAATTAACTCATTGTCTTCCACTGACAACGATTGAAGTCCAGTTGACTTAAACTGGGAGGACTGGCAGTGAATTCTTATATTTAAGGGTCACACATTTTTTCATTCAGTCCAAATGGATTGGACCTCTAGTGCTGTCAATGGCAGCCAGTGAGTTAACTTATTTGGCAAAAAATAAACTTGTATTTTTCTGTGTCCTTCCCCTGGCTGTTTCACCTTCCCCAAAAAGTAAGTTTTCATTCCTGGACTTTTGTTTGATCCCCGCAGCCAGGGGTTAATTTGTGCTGGATCCTGTCGGAACATGATCCGGCACCTCTTGATTTTGGCCTCCCTGTGTTCCGGGACTTATTTCGGCAGATCCGGCACCTCTCGTGTATAGAAAATAATAATGATATAAAAACGTTTTTAAAAAATGCATTGTAAGAAGGAGAAGAGTCGTTGTTGTCAACCTGTTTTCGGTAAGCCTTCTTTAAACCGTTCAAAATGGAGTCAGTACAAAGGGTTAACACGGGAGTGAACGTGCGGAATTGGCCCCTCCCGGCCGACTTGCGGGAGCGGTGCCAGCGGAAAACAATTTGGTTCGGCTGTCGCTGTTTCCGCGGCTTGTCTGGGGCGCCGAATCTCCAGTCCCAGCGTCTTTTAAAGGGACCGTGCATAGTTACGGACATTATAGTATGAAATAAAATAATAATATGCATAAATTCATTTACAGAACAAATCCCAAGAATTTCATGTTGTTTATAAAATTTTAAGGTCATTTGAAAGATTTGGAGATTTGTTGATGCACTGAAAAGCCGGACCAACAAATCACGCCCCTGACATTGAAAAAAATAAATAAACTTTGGAAATTTGTGGCATCTGGGGAGCAAGCGGCCAAGATCAAATGGTATTTCAACATGCCAAAAAGACAGTTGCATTTACTGTCTTTTTTACAAAAAGAAGGAAGATGGTTCAAAACGAGTCAGAAAAGCAACAACCGGCGATGAGGGCAGCTGTAGTGATCATGCTAATGGGCAGGATCGGGTGCAGCAGGAGGCTACCGCCGCAGCAGCTAGCCAGGTTCACGAACAGCCAGCCAAGCTGGGGCAGGAGGCTGCTACCGTGGCAGCAGCTGGTCAGATTTAGCCCCACCAGGAGTGGGGGCCAGTTAGAGCGCCAGCAGTCAGCCAGGTGGACCACCAACAGCCGGAGCAACAGGCCAATATCCTTATGGGAAATTTGGGTTTGGGCTGCACAATTTGTAAGGCAGTGGGAACTTTGGAGCCAGAGAAGACAGGGGGATGAAACTCGCAAAAGAATGGGTTTGTGTTATTTATTGTAATCTCAGATATTTTTTTTATGTTTTACAAGTTAGACTGTACGTTACTGTAAGTCCCACCTTTGGTTATGTGGGCAAGTATAACCTATATATTTGTAAATTGTTGTCATAACATTTATACCATGGATATTATCTGAAATTGAGGCTCGTAAGTCCCACAGCATGGAAAGTGGGCATTTGCGTGTTGTTTTCAGCACTATTTTCTGCGTATGTTCCGGGACCTGTGCCCGTCTCAGCATCCCTGCATTGTCATGTATACTTTGCGTTCCGACACCTTATGATTTACAAATTAAGCACTGGCCGCAGCTTTAGTTTGTACTTTGTTTTTGTTGACCAATTTTTGAGTTTATCACTGCCCAAGTGACCAATGAACAGGCAATGGTCCGGAAATGCTAAGATACCCCAAAATGTACAAAAAGTGATCCAGAATTAACTCATTGTCTTCCTCTGACAACGATAGAAGTCCAGTTGACTTAAACTGGGAGGGCTGTCAGTGAATGCTTATATTTCTGGGCCATTGACGGCACATTTGTTCATTCGGCCTCCCAAATGGATTGGACGTTTAGCGCTGTCAGTGGTAGCCAGTGAGTTAACTTATTTGGCGAAAATTAAATATGAGGTCTAACTATAATCTATGAGGCCTGCGAATCAAATTGAGTTTGACATCCCTAGCTCTAGACAAAGCAAGTATTTCTGTCAAAGTCATAGTCACACCATAAATCACTTGGATAGTGATATTGTTATGCTCGGGTTTAAATCATTTGTTTTGCTGATGAAAGCCATGCATGGGACCAGAAATCAAATGATCAAATAATAACCAAACTTTCAGGTCAACGCGGCTAAGCCTTTTTTTCTTACTCACTGCTGCATCTCCCATGTTATCTTTAGTGTACATGGAATATTTATGCTGCAGGTGGCTTGGGGAGGTCAGTCATTGATCTTGAAGGTGACTTTGGGCAGGAGAGATGCTGGGATGCCACCTGGGAATAAGTCCCGTTGGACACTTCTTTAGCCTCTATTAAACAAAGGATGATGCATTGTCATCGAATGTAAGCATAAACAAGACTCAAGGGTGGTATCGCAATTAGGCAAATGACTGCAGAGTCGATCACCAAAACTACATTGCGGCTCAGCATGTAAATATCAGCCAGTATCTATAAATAGAAGTCAGTCTTTGCGAGCCAAGCTGCAAGAAACAACCACCGCTGCACAGGAGCAAAACATATCCTGTCACAAGCATGATTATGGAGTAAATGGAACTGTTGGTACATGATAAAATTTGGGGGGTTTTTTTGTATCTGGGCAAGACAGAATATCCAATTTTGCTTTCGCCTTTAAAGGTCTGTGCTGAGTGATCATCACACACTAAATGTAACTCGTAGCATTAGCGTATCGTTCGTGTTAGCATTAGAATTTAGTGTGGCGAGTGTCGTTTTAAATCCTCGGTTAAATTTTTACTACATACAGTTCGTGACCCATCAGCACTGTTCATACACCAAAACGACCGGAATTCTCGCACGATGCACGTTCTTTCATCTGACATGCAAAAAAATTACAGTTCGCCCAAAAATGTGTTTTTGGCGACAAATAAAGTGAAATTTTGAGTTTTTGTCCAAATCACATCATTTACACATAAAAAAAAAAAAAAAAAAAGCTATGGGGCACAAAACATATGGTTCATCTAGTATTTACAACAACAAAAAATATTCAAAATTATTGGGCAACATTTCCCATTGACCTCCAATAGCCCCATTAGCTATTCATTTCAATGCCACAAAAACTTCCATTCACTCCTATTGATTTCAAATCCAGACCTGCAAAAATCTAGCTCGTTATCGTCTTGACATCGTTACGAAAAAAGTGTTAATTGACAAAATATTTATGTTATTGTTGTCCTTGACGAAAACAACAGTGGTAGGCTTTTATTCCATTATTTTATTACATATAAAATAAAATCAGATATGTCTTATTATGACTATTGATTGACCTGCAAAAATCTAAATCGGCACACCCAAAAATAAACAGGAAGTGACCCATTATCCAATAGGAAGTGAACCCGAAATGCCGGCAAATCAACCGAAGTTACTCTCGAAAAACCACCAAATCAACAGGAACTGACCCAGAAATACCTGAAATCATCAGGAAATGACTCAATATCAACAGGAAGTGAGCCTGAAATGCCCGCAAATCAACAGGAAGTGACCCTCGAAATACCCCCAAATAAAAAGGAACTGACCTCGAAATGCCTGTAAATCATAAGGAAGTGACCGAAAATCAACAGGAATTGACACAAAAACAAAGACGAAGACGAACCCATCATGAAAGGACTAAAATATTACTAATCAGTACTTTCATACCAAAAACTAAAACCATAGACTTCATAATGATATTGACGGGACACATTCCCCAGACACTGCGCCACGCCTTTAAGTATGGGGCCATCCCACACTCTGCTTCAGTCAGTTAAAGTTGGTCGCAGTTATTCTCATACACATGCAGCGATCCAACGCCGGATTTAGGTTGGAAAAAGTACGAAAGCTGTACCGCATACAGACAGGACGGATTGTCTAAGGAGTGACTTGTTCAGGGATTCAAGGTAATTATGATATTTTTCATACCATCCATGCATTTTGAAACGTGAAAAAAAATCAATGGGAGAAATTAACTGCTATGGGACTGGCGTCATAATTCGCAATACTGACGGAAAATAATAGCTCACTGCCCGGTTTTTTGCTTTTAACCAAGAATCGAGACTGTTTTACGTCCATATCTATAAAGAATTCAGGGATTTAAGCATTTATTCACAAGAATTTTCAACATAAAAAGCTCTTTGTGGTGATAAGGCGGTGCCACAGTGGCTTAAAGACTTGCAACACATTCGACATATTTACGTAAAATAAATGCTAACTGCTCGGTTCTTTGCTCTTTTAACAAAGAATCGAGACTGTTTTAAGTCCATATCTATGAAGAATTCAGGGATTTATGCATTTATTCACAATAATTTTCAACGTAAAAAGCTTTTTGTGGTGATAAGGCGGCGCCACAGTGGCTTAAAAACTAGCAGCACATTCGACATACATATTTACATGAAATAAATGCTAACTGCCCTTTTTTTTTTTTTTTTGCTTTTAACCAAGAATCTAGGCAGTTTTACGTCCATATCTATAAAGAATTCAGGGATTTAAGCATTTATTCACAATAGTTTTCAACATTAAAAGCTCTTTGTGGTGATAAGGAGGCGCCACAGTGGCTTAAAAACTAGCAGCACATTCAACATATTTACGTCAAATAAATGCTAACTGCCGTTTTTTTTTTTTTTTTTTGCTCTTAACCTAGAATCGAGACTTTTTTACGTCCATATATATAAAGATTTTAGGGATTTAAGCATTTATTCACAAGAATTGTCAACGTAAAAAGCTCTTTGTCTGTGTTTCCACTCGGTCAGCTTTGACGGAGATAGGCCCCCTATTAATCTTTGCTAGTTAATGCTATGACAAAAATTACATGGGCTGACAAAAACAACACTGCACAGCAGGGGTGTGACAATATATCTAAAAGGTGATGTATCACGATACTTTGCCCAATAGGTTATTGTTATGCTCTCACCAAGAATCGATGATGATGACAATAAATAAAATAATAAATAAAAATTAAAAATATATCGTTTTAAAGAGGTATTACTGTTTAAAACACAAAAGGAATCAACAGGTTGCTACCAAAGTCTTCCATTAGAATATGTTGAATATGTTAGCTCACTGGCTGCCTTTGACGGCGCAGACATCCAATTCATTTTGACTGGATTGGACGTCTAATGCCATCAGTGGCACTAAAACCAGAGCATTCACAGCCAGTCTTGTAGGCATTTACAGGTCACTTTTTGTTAATTTTGAATCAATTCCTATTCATTTGGAGACATTCTTAAGTCACTTCCTTTCCAGTAACACAAAATCAACAGAAAGTGACCCGTGAATGGCCCAAAAGGAAAAGGAAGTGACGGAAAATCAACAGGAATGCCCCAAAATGAACTCATTGCGTGGCAATGACGGCCATAGACGTCCAATCCATTTCAAGTGGAGGAGATGGCAATGAATGAACGAATGCATGTGACAATGTTATGGCATTAGCAGTGCAATGACTGCCATTTAAGTACAAACTTGAGTAACATGGAAATTCACCCCAATCAAAAGGAAGCAGCCTGTAAATGCCTGAAAAGTTACCAAGAAATTATCCAAAATTTACAGGAAGTGACCCATAATGCCCTAAAACCAATAGGAAGTGACACCAAATCTTTTAGTCTTTTGTGGGCATTTACAGATCACATCCTGCTCATTTTAGAGATTTAACAGGTCACTTCCTGTTCATGTTGAGCCATTTGCTATTAATTTAGAGACATTTGCGTGCCACTACTTTTTCAGTAACCCAAAATCAACAGGAAGTGACCCACAAATGCCCCAACATCAACAGGAAATGATCTGGAAATTCCCAAAATGTAAAGAAATTGATGGTTAATGGAAATGACCTGAAATGCCCCAAATGAACTTGCCTGGCATAGACGTTCAATCCGTTGAAGTGGGAGGGATGGCAGCGAATGAACAAAAAATGGATTAGTCGTCTACTAGTGATGAACTTGAGCCGTTCCTGACCAATTTGGTACCCTAGGCAACATATTTGTTGCCCCCCACCTATTTTCACCACATATATTTAAACACTCACACTGAAAAATCCCATTATCTCTTTGTAATTTGTTATATAAAAAAAGACAACAACGAACAAGTGCAGAAATTAGAAGAAAAATGCTCTAATAACTATTCAAAAGCACCAATAAAAAACAAACGAAGAAATTACAGTTGTTATTACAATATGATTAACACTCACCCACACAAACCTATATAAACACACATAGAACACTTTAAAATGCAAACTTTTTTCCACCTTGACCTGTAACCTTACTCACCTTGCCTTCACTGATGCAAAAGCATCTATTGCACTTTCATATGACAGTTTTTTGGGAAGGTGCACTTCTTTCCTGGACTTGGTGGGCTTGGACTTGGTGCTGATGTGGATAAGCTCGCTGTAAAAGATGGCCCAGGATGTACAGAGGTAGAAGGAAAATATTTCAAAAGAGCATCTACAAAGAGAAGAAAGTGGAATGTTACATTATATTAGTCAAATAGCTGTTGATTGTGAAACCAGCATGACATAACCATAATAGCGCCTAAATTCTTGCAGCCTACTGTACCTGTCTATTGGATCCAGCCACTATCTTTGATGGGCGTAGTTAAAAGAAAATAAATTCTTGAAGCACTGCAACTACACGTGGCTATCCATTAATAATGAATTAAATAATATATGATAGCAAAAAATAAATAAATAAATAAATTGAATATTTTTAACATGAATGTGATCGCCATTTTAATGAATTAATGACACATTTAATAACAAATGTTTGCATTTAAATCCGTGGCACTTTTAGTCCCCCATACCACACAGCTTTGAAATTATTAATTGCATATTTAATAGTGTATTTATTTAATTAACCTTGGCACTTTTAGGCAAGGCAAATTTATTTGAAAAGCACAATTTAACACAAGGTAAAAGTGGTTCACATCACATGAAATAAGCAAGACAATTTTAGTCTCCCATACACTTTGTCCAAATTTCTCTAAAATGGGAGGAGGAGTAATTTTAACTGTAACTAATCCACAGCTGGCTGAATACTGAAAATATTTCTAAAACAACAGCCTGGCTAATGATACAGTATAATTTTGCTCTAGCATTTCGTCATATAAACTCTATGTATTAACCGCTAGCTTGCAGTTGCGCTAAGTATACGTGCAGTAGGTAGGGCTTACTGACACTATTCTTCAGTGGTTCACATCCCATTTACATGATAAGGATTTCTTTGTGTCAATCGGAAACTATCAGTCAGAACGAACCAAATTCACGTGTGGGGTCCCTCAAGGGTCAATTCTTGGACCACTCTTATTAAACATCTATATGCTTCCGTTAGCTCAGATAATGGAACAGTATGACATCTCCAATCACGCAGATGACACACAACTGTACATTTCTGTGTCCCCACATGATTATAGTCCCTTAGTCTCCCTGAGTAAATGCATTCATCAAATCAATGAATGGATGTGCCAGAATTTTCTCCAGTTAAGTGTGGAGAAGAAAGAGGTGATCATTTTTGGGCCAAAAAAGGAAAGGTCAAAGATAAGCAGGCAACTTAGCACAATGTCAATTACAGCTACAAATCAAGTCAGAAACCTTGGCGTAATTATTGACTCAGACCTAAAATTTGATAGCCATCTAAAGTCCGTCACTAAATCCGCTTATTACCACCTAAAAAATATAACCAGAATTAAGGGGCTTCTGACTCAACAAGACATAGAAAAACTTATTCATGCATTCATTTTCAGCAGATTGGACTATTGCAACGGTATATTTACAGGTCTTGATAAAAAATCAGTCAGGAAGCTGCAGCTACTACAGAATGCTGCAGCCAGAGTCCTCACAAATACAAGGAAGCTGGACCACATTACACCGGTTTTCAAATCGCTACACTGGCTTCCAGTGAGTCAAAGGATAGACTATAAAATACTACTGCTCGTCTACAAAACACTTAATGTCCTTGGACCAAGATACATGCTTGACTTGTTAGATTCCTATGAGACATCTAGACCCCTGAGGTCGTCTGGAACCGGTCTTCTGCATGTTCCAAGAACAAGAACTAAGCAGGGTGAGGCAGCATTTAGTTATTATGCTCCTCACCTCTGGAACAAGTTACCTGAACGTCTGAAGTATGCTCAAACTGTTAGCTCTTTTAAATCAGGGCAAAAAACGCGTTTGTTTAGCACTGCATATCCATAACTGTCTATATATTTCAATCTACTTGCTTTCTATTCCTCTTGTGTGTCATGTCATGTCATTTCCTGTTTTATTTTGAAGGCTTCACCCTCCTCGTGTCTGCGTACTTGCCCTTCCTCTGGTCACCTAATCACCTATTGTTTCCACCTGTTCCCCATTACCGCCTGTGTATATATTGCCTTAGTTTCCCTGGTCCTGTGCAGAAGTGTCTTTCTACTCAAGTAAGTCACAGCAGCCTTTGTCATAGCTTTCATAGTAACCCTGTATATTTATCCTCCATTTGGAGCGCTTTGTGTTAGTAAATTTTGATCATAGTAATCCTGACTTTGTCCTCTTTTTGGAGCATTTTATGTTGTTAAATTTCCTCCCTTTTGGAGTGCTTTTTTGTTTCTAGTCGTCCTGACTCATTCCTCCGTTGAAGCGCTTTCTGTTTGTACTTTTCTCATCCCCGCATGTCAGCGGAAGAACCTGTGTTTTCAAAATAAAAGTTTTTTTGCCCGAAACTCTGCAACTGAGTCCACCTCATCATCTCGGCCTGACAGAACACTTCTGCCAGAAATGGACCCAGCGGAGTGTTCCGAATTCTTTGCCACGCTGCAAGAGCAAGTGGCTCGCCTCACCCGCCAGGAAGACTTCCAAGCCACGATGGCTGCACAGCTGGTCCAGATGAACAATCACATGATGGGGCTCACAGCCCAGCTGCTCTCAGCACACTCGGCCCCCACTGCCAGATCCGCCGCCTGCTCCCCTCCTGCTTCCTCCCCCACAGTCTCTGGAAGAGGACCTAGATTAGCGCCACCGCAGCAGTTCTGTGGGGATCCAGGTACAAGCCAAGCTTTTATTACTGAATGCGGCATTCACTTTGATTGTTCGCTTTACAATTTCACCTCAGATCGCTCTTGTATTGCCTTCATGGTGTCCCACATGTCGGGACGGGCCCGGGCCTGGGCCTGGGCCATGGCTGAGTGGGAGCGCGATTCACTATCATGCCATGTCTTGTCCTCATTTAAAGACGCCCTAAAGAAGACGTTTGACCCCGTTTGCTCTGAGAGAGACCGAGCCCGAGAACTCAGCAGCTTGCATCAGGGTAAAGCCTCAGTCAACGATTATGCTATTCAGTTCCGTACCCTGGCCGCGGGTTGTGGCTGGTGCCACACTGCCCTGTATGACACTTTTTTCAAGGGACTCTCTCCCACTATCCGTGATCGACTCGTACCGCTCCACCTATCGGAGGGGTTGGACGACCTCATCGCCCTTGCCATACGCACTGACCACCGTCTTGAGGAGCTTGGCAAGAGCCGACCTATCCATGCTGTGAGATCGCCTCCCGAGTCACTGGAGCGGTCCGAACCTCGACGTGCTCAAACCCCCTCAGTTGCACCTCATAGGGCCCATAAAGACACCGTACCCATGCAACTCAGACCCATGCGTACATCTCCAGAGGAGCGCAGACGCCGACACCAGAAGAGACTGTGTTTCTACTGTGGGAGCTCGGGACACCTGGTTGCGGTTTGCGCCGCCCGCAGAGCTAAGCCCAGCCACAACAATCAACCTAGGTGTGCCACTCCTCGCTCTACGACCACCATTCAAGTAAAACACGGGTCCTCCTCACATACATTCCCCGCCCTCATTGACTCCAGCGCTGATGACTGTCTGATGCCATGGAGTGTTTGCAACCTCCTGGGCCTACAGGCTGTCCCACTTGATCGACACCTGGTGGCCAGATCCCTCAATGGGGAGAAACTGTTCACCATCACCCATTCCTGCGAACCGGTAGAAATCACAGTTCAAGGACACACTGAGACCATGTCATTCCGTTTGTTTCCTGCCCAAGCACTCCGGGTCCATACTGGGGTGGGGTGGAGACTGCTGGGGACGTTGTCTGGCGGTTGTGAACCCGGGGGTTGGCGATCCTGGTGTTGGTGAGACTGTGATTAATAAGTTTTCTCTTTGTCACTCCAGAGCAAGAGATCGACATGAGCACCGTCCCCGGTGTTATCACCACCTACGCCAGGTTTTTAGTAAGACCCGAGCCCAGTCTCTGCCACCCCACCGTCCCTATGACTGTGCTATTGACCTTATCCCGGGCTCCACTATCCCTAGAGGGCGCCTTTATCCTTTCTCCGGTCCTGAAAAAGCCGCCATGTGTGAATACATTCAATCCTCCTTGAAAGCAGAGCTCATCCGTCCTTCCTCGTCCGCAGCTGGGGCGGGCTTCTTTTTTGTAGGCAAGAAGGATGGGTCACTCCGTCCCACCATAGACTACCGCCAGCTCAACGACATCACCATCAAGAATCGCTATCCACTCCCCCTCATGTCTTCAGTGTTCGACCAATTGCAGCAGGCCATAGTCTTCACGAAGTTAGATCTACGCAACGCCTACCACTTAGTCCGCATTAGAGAGGGAGACGAGTGGAAGACGGCCTTTAACACCCCAGATGGCCACTATGAGTATCTGGTTATGCCCTTCGGCCTCACCAACGCACCTGCATTTTTCCAAGCATTAATCAATGACGTCCTCCGTGATTTTCTTGACCATTTCGTCTTTGTCTATCTGGACGACATCCTTATTTACTCCCCAGATCTAGCCACCCACAAGCAGCACGTGGAATCAGTTTTGAAGCACCTTCTCACCAATGACCTTTATGTTAAAGCCGAGAAAAGCGAATTTCATGTTGACTCTATCTCGTTCCTGGGCTTTATTATAACCCCTGGGGGGATCCAGATGGATCCAGCCAAAGTAAACACAGTAGTTAACTGGCCAACACCGGGCAGTCGTAAGAAGCTTCAGCAATTTCTTGGGTTCACCAACTTTTACAGGCGATTTATCCGCGGTTTTAGTAAGATTGCTGGCCCTCTTCACTCTCTTACCTCCATCAAGGTGCATTTCAAATGGACCCCTGCGGCAGAGGCATTGTTCCGGGCCTTGAAGAACCGCTTCACTACAGCCCCCATCCTGACCATGCCTGATCCCCGTCGTCAGTTCGTGGTGGAAGTCGACGCCTCCTGTGAGGGCATTGGGGCTATACTGTCCCAGCGAGCAGAGCATGATGGGAAGATGCATCCCTGCGCCTTCCTTTCCCGCCGCCTATCTCCAGCTGAGCAGAACTACAACGTGGGCGACCGAGAACTACTCGCCATCAAGACCGCTCTGGAGGAGTGGCGGCATTGGCTCGAAGGGGCGGAGCAACCCTTCATAGTTTGGACAGATCATCGAAATCTAGAGTATCTCAAGACAGCTAAGAGACTCAATTCTCGCCAGGCCAGGTGGGCGCTATTTTTTGACAGATTTTCCTTCTCTATCTCTTACAGGCCGGGGTCCCAGAACATCAAAGCAGACGCCCTCTCTCGCCTCTACGACCCCGAGCCTGTAGCCAAGGAACCTGAAACCATCCTGCCACTGAATTGTGTGGTAGGGGCGGTAACTTGGCAAATAGAAACGGAGGTTAAGCAGGCATTAGGGGGGGTCCGGACACCTCGGGGGTGCCCTGAGAACCGACTATTCGTCCCGACTGACCTACGCCCCGGGGTGATCCAATGGGCCCACTCCACGCCGCTTTCCTGTCATCCGGGAGTCAGGCGCACCATGCACGCCATCTCCCGGAGGTTCTGGTGGCCAGGCATGGAGCCGGAGGTCCGGGAGTACGTTGAGGCCTGCTCGGTCTGCGCCCGAAACAAGACGTCCACCAGACCACGCATGGGCCTCCTTCAACCTCTCCCGATTCCCTCCAGACCATGGGCAGAGATATCTATGGACTTTGTCACGGGGCTCCCTGTTTCCCAGGGAAACACCACGATCCTCACAGTAGTCGACCGGTTCTCCAAAATGGCCCACTTCATAGCCCTGCCAGCCTTGCCCTCTGCTAAGGACACTGCAGGGATCATGATGAGACAGATATTCCGCATTCACGGCGTCCCCCGGAACATCGTCTCTGACCGGGGGCCACAGTTTGTGTCACGGTTTTGGAAAGAGTTTTGCCGTCTCATCGGAGCCAAGGCCAGCCTCACGTCGGGATACCATCCGAAGTCCAACGGCCAGACCGAGCGCCTCAACCAACAGTTGCCTCCGCTGTCTGGTATCCCAGAACCCATCCACATGGAGCAACCACCTGGTCTGGGTCGAATATGCCCACAACACCCTTCCCACCTCAGACACAGGTATGTCACCCTTCAAATGCGTCCATGGCTACGATCCGCCTTTGTTTGCCGCACAGGAGCGGGAGGTCTCTGTCCCGTCTGCCCATGCCTTGGTCCGCCGCAGCAGACGCATCTGGGAAGCAGCTCGCCAAGTCCTCGTCCGCCAAGGAGATCGCGTGAAGAAGGCCGTAGACCGCCACCGACGCCCAGCACCCGCCTACAAGGCGGGACAGCGAGTGTGGCTGAGCGCCCGAAACCTTCCCCTCCGGGCCACCTGCCGGAAGTTGGCCCCCCGCTTCGTGGGTCTGTATCCAGTCTCGAAGGTTGTAGGCCCGGCGGCAGTGCGCCTGCGACTCCCACGTTCCCTGAAGGTCCACCCCACCTTCCACGTCAGCCAAATCAAGCCAGTGGTGGAGAGTTCCATGGTGTCTACGCCACCCCCTCCACCTCCTCTGGACATCGACGGCAGCCCTGCCTACCAAGTCAAGAAACTGCTGGCGGTGCGATCCCGAGGTCGAGGCCGCCAGTATCTTGTGAACTGGGAGGGCTACGGCCCTGAGGAGAGACAGTGGATCCCCTCTCGGTTCATCCTGGACCCCTCCTTGATCAGGGACTTCCACAGGGACCACCCCGACCAGCCTGGACCGTCTGGTAGCCGGTCCTGGGGGGGGGGGGGGGGGGTTCTGTCATGTCATGTCATTTCCTGTTTTATTTTGAAGGCTTCACCCTCCTCGTGTCTGCGTACTTGCCCTTCCTCTGGTCACCTAATCACCTATTGTTTCCACCTGTTCCCCATTACCGCCTGTGTATATATTGCCTTAGTTTCCCTGGTCCTGTGCAGAAGTGTCTTTCTACTCAAGTAAGTCACAGCAGCCTTTGTCATAGCTTTCATAGTAACCCTGTATATTTATCCTCCATTTGGAGCGCTTTGTGTTAGTAAATTTTGATCATAGTAATCCTGACTTTGTCCTCTTTTTGGAGCATTTTATGTTGTTAAATTTCCTCCCTTTTGGAGTGCTTTTTTGTTTCTAGTCATCCTGACTCATTCCTCCGTTGAAGCGCTTTCTGTTTGTACTTTTCTCATCCCCGCATGTCAGCGGAAGAACCTGTGTTTTAAAAATAAGTTTTTTGCCCAAAACTCTGCAACTGAGTCCACCTCGTCATCTCGGCCTGACATTGTGCTTATCTCCATTGCTGATTTCAATTGTTATTAGTAGTAGTAGTTTTTGTTTTATTTTTATTTATTTATTTTTATTCTATTTGTGATTAAATGCGATCTTTTGTCTTGGTTTTTACATTGTATTGATTTAAATGTGATTTTTATGATCTTCATGCGATGTAAAGCACTTTGAATTGCCTTGTGTTGAATTGTGCTATATAAATAAATTTGCTTTGCCTTGCCTTATGCTGTTGAAAAAAATCATCACAACAAACCTGTTTTTCTTCACGTCAATGCTCTCTTCTTTCTTTTTCTTCTGACCCGGAGGGCTTTTGTCTTTCCATGAAATTGACTTGTCACCATAACGTCGCTCAATTGCAGAGGCTAAAAATAGCACCTTCAGGTAGCTTGCTGGGTGGTAAGACTAGGGTCTGTGGTGAAATTATCGCATCACAGGAAAAAGTGAAACGGGCAGAAGGCACACTAGAAAAATGATTTCATTATTATTTATAGACCCATTCCGAACGGTTTTGTTGTTCTTCTGTTTTATTGTTTTGTATATTTTTTTTAATACTATCATCAAATATAATGTGAATATTTTTCTTGACGCCCTTTTGGACGCTGCTGCGCCCTTAGGCATTTGCCTACCTCACCTTATGGGCGACACTGGTCTGAACTTCCAGTTCACAGCAGAATGATTAAAACATTATTATATTCAATACCATTGTTCATTGGTTGAATCGTGGAATATTGTTGAATAATTTTCTGACCAATGTATTGATAATTGTGTCGCCAAATCGTGAGATCGTCGTTATTGTGAGCCGTGTATCGCAAATCGTATTGTGAGCTACCCTGAGGTTTCCACCCCTACTGCACAGAGGACTTGTATCAGAGGGTGCCTTGAATGTTAATCAAGCGGTCTGAGATTGAAGCCGGCCTCATTGCTGGAGGACAATTAGAGGTGATATTAAAGAAGATGGATTTTTTTTAATGATAGCTTTTAAGATATTGCTCCAAGGACTGAATGGTTCCTTTCACTTTGTCTCAGTGCCTCTCGGTAAATATTCATCGAGAACGTGCATTGCCAAGGCTCACGCTTCAACTCCTAAGTGGCTGCGCAGACTTTATTTTATGTGTTAGTAGTTGATAAAAAATAATAACCCAAGACTTGAAAGCAAGCAACTGATTGCTTATCGTATATTCCATGGATGATGAGCAGAGCATTTCAAAAGCAGCAAAAAAAAAAACTTAACTTGGACCGCAAACTGCAAAAGCTTTTAAGAGAGTGTCTGGTAATAAATTTTCAAAAGACGTGGGGAAACTTTTCGAGCAATTGTTGTAGCCACAAAGCTGTCCCTGGACTGAATATGGGAGATTTGGAGCCCAAACAAACTGAAACAAAAGAACATGAGGTGGAGATTGGTTCAGTAAGCAAGGGAGGGGGAGGAGACACTGCTGGCATACAAGGGCATCATAAACCTCAGCATCTGTCTGCACAACAATGCACAAAGGGGGACGCGCTCCTAATCAATTTCACACAAAGAGTAAAGTACTTGGAAAGACACACACATCAAGTACTGCGACTTGTGTTACTGGATTTGTTGCCCAGTTTTATGAGTATGCAGCATACATAAAATAAAAACCATAAGAAGATCCAGTCAAGTGGAGTGACAGCCCCTAAATTTCATGACAGACACTACACCAGGGGTGTCCGATCCAGCCTGCAGGGTTGTTCTGTCTAGTGTTGTGTTGGTCGCGAACGATTCGTTCTTTTTGAACTAATTGTTTGGGTGAACGAGACCGAACTAATCACCATCTGCACTTATTCGTTCTATGAAGTTGGTGGCGCTTGTTCGCTGCGTGGGAGGGCGTTGAGCAAGCGGCAGCGTCTTCTGACATCGCACACGACCAATCAGACGCCAGCCTCATCGCGGGCAGGGGAGGGAGCGGAAACAGAATCAAGGCGTCTGTCACTCATTTCCACGTGTGGCCAATAAGCAGCAAGCGTGCAGGCAGGGGGGAAAGACTGAGTTTTGTCACTTCCCGTTCAGTGATTCGGTCCTCCGGTTCCTGACCTAGCTTGCTGCTAACTTGACTTTCCAGTAATGACTATGCGGTGAACGAGTCATAAAATGAAAGGAAATGACTTTGTCACATATTTGTTAACGTGGAGCCTATCAAATGCTGCTCAAATAGACAAAAACACCACACAAATCTAGCGAGCATGGTTTAGTGTTTTACTTTTCTCAACAGACTCGGGACTGTACCTATAACAGTATACTATCAAATTTACAGTAATTTAAAACACGCGTAGCTACGAGGCAAGCAAAAGCTGAGCTGCGGTCGCGTGACGGCAGTGAAGCGGGCAGAGAACTGTCACTATATGGAGGCTTCATGGCAGCGATATTTACCTCATATGTGCACAGAAAAAAAAGAATATTTAGTATGATCACCATAATACTGATTTGCAATGAAACTGTATATACATGTCAATTTTTTCCGAGTGTTTTTTTTTTTTTTTTCGTGTCAGAGGGTGTCGGTTGGTTTGACAAATTATGTCAATCCGTCCATCATGTGCTACTCAAGCGCCCAAAAACAAAGCGCGCGGACACGGGAGATGTCGCAATATGTCTACATTTTTCTTAACAGACTAATGAGAGTAGAAAGGCGACATCATAAAGAGCAAACAATTATTTCTCGTCAGCATTTGACGATCTGAGATGCGGGGACGACAGGGGAGCTGACCAGATTATTTTATTTATTAATACCAGTGCAAAAATTCACGACGATCATCTTAATAATAAAAAACTAAAATACAACAGAGCGAGAGGTAAATATGATGTGTTGGTCGTTCCATATTTAGGAATTAAACTTTCGATTTATTTTTATTTTCGTGACAGCAAGCATGCCGCGTTGGCTGGTAGCAGCAGCAGCATTGTATATGTGAGCAAGATCATGCTAAAGAAAGTCCGTGCGCCCCCGACCCCAAACCCCCACTTCCCCCTCAAAAGGAAAATGTTTAACCATGTCCTAAATCGAAATGCAAGCACGAGCCATGACTTTGAGCCCATAGAACTAGGACAGACGACGCGGAAGTTCTCCCTCGCTTTTGGAGCAGCGGGAGGGAGACGAGGCTGTCTGTGAAAGCAGAATGATATCGCCTGTCACTCATTTCTGAAACTACGACGAGTGGTCAATGTGCAAGAGAGGGAGGGACCAAGCAATGTCACTTCCCGTTCAGTTATACTGCGAAGCGGTCTTTGGTGATTCGTTCGGCAACGTCACTTCCCGTTTACTAACCGAACGATTCATTTGGGCGGGGAGGGAGATGAGGGGGGCGAACGATTCGTTGAACGATTCGTTTGAACGAATCTTTTTACTGAACGAACCGGAATGGATTCGTTTACTCAAGTGAACGAGAGATCCCGTCACTAGTTCTGTCTGACAGGCACGTTGTAGCTCATTCATACTGTACATCAAGGGTGTTAAAAAAGTAGATTCTGAGATAAACTGCTGGCCAAAAGTATTGGCACCCCTGCAAGTCTGTCAGATAATGCTCAATTTCTCCCAGAAAATGATTAAAATTACAAATGTTTTGGTAGTAGTATGTTCATTTATTTTGCTTGCAATTAAAAAACACAAAAGAGAATGGGAAAAAAAATTACATCACTATCATTTTACACAAAACTCCAAAAATGGGCCGGACAAAAGTATTGGCCCCCTTTGAAATATCATGTGATGCTTCTCTAATTTGTTTCATTAACAGCATCTGTTACTTACCTGTGGCACATAACAGGTGGTGGCAATTACTAAATCACAAATGCAGCCAGTTAAAATTGATTAAAGTTGACTCAACCTCTGTGTGTACCACATGTGTACCACATTGAGCATGGAGAAAAGAAAGAAGACCAAAGAACTGTCTGAGGACTTGAGAAGCAAAATTGTGAGGAAGCATGGGCACTCTCAAGGCTACAAGTCCATCTCCACCTGAATGTTCCTGTGTCTACCATGCGGAGAGTCATCAATAAGTGTAAAGCCCATGGCATTGTGGCTAACCTCCCTAGATGTGAACGGAAAAAGAAAAATTGATGAGAGATGTCAACGAAAGATTGTGCGGATGGTGGATAAGGAACCTCGACTAACATCCAAACAAGTTCAAGCTGTCCTGAAGTCCGAGGGTATAACAGTGTCAACCCGTAATATCCGTCGGTGTCTGAATAAAAAGGGACTCTAGGGTAGGATACCCAGGAAGACATAAAAAAAGCCAGGCCGGAGTTTGCCAAAATTTGCCTGAGACAGCCAATGACGTTTTGGAAGAATGTTCTCCTGTCAGATGAGACAAAAGTAGAGCTTTTTTTTGGAAAAGGCATCAACATAGAGCTTACAGGGGAAAAATAATGAGGCCTTCAAAGAGAGAGCAAAAAAAAAAAAAAAACGGTCTCACTGTCAAACATCGAGAAGGCACCCTTCCTGCGGCTGGTTGCTCCGGTGGAGGGGGGCCGCGCCCGCGGGAGCCTGTCTTTTAACTCACGCACTCCTCACTTCAGCACTGTAAATATCTTTCACCCTGGCACTTACATATTCATTCATTTCTCCCTGTTTTTAATGCATCATACACCAAGGTTGTGGGATGGTTGGGACCTGGTCGGGGGGGCAGGCCCTACCATCCCTGCACCTTTTTTTCATACTACTCATCATCAACATCATACTCCACAGGAGAGCTCTGGCAAAGGGCAGTGGGACGGGTAGCTGAGTTTCCATGCTGCGGTCCCACTGCCCTAAGCTAAGATCTCCTATTTTAATGCATACATAGCACTACCCTCCCCTCACAATCCCATCACGGTGCTGGGTTATGGCTGCCAGCCGGGAACCTGGCAGCCACAGTAATAGGGTGGTAGGTGGGTCCCACACGTCTTTCTATGGCATGTGTTCCGAAGCGTGGCCTCCTTTCTGCCTGGGCTGCCGGCCGCGGGAGTGGGGGGAGGTTAGGGATCCGGTCTCGCGTCGCCCCACGGCGGCTCCTCAGCGTTCTCCTGCCTCCACCCTCCCCTCTCTTCTCTAACTGGGTATCCGCCCTGTGCTCCGCCGTTGATCGCTGGCTGGGCGAAGGAGTATCGGCTGGATGTTGCCTGCTACGGCGGGGGACCCTGCCCTGCCCTGGGCTTGGTGGGCCGCTGGGGGCCCCGTGGCATGCCGTGTCGGCTGGGGTGCTGTGGCGGCGGCTCGTGGCCCGGGTGTGCGAACGGGGTTGGGGACGGGCGTGGGGTTGGGGGTGCATCCCCTCTTGCCATCCCCAAGGGCCGGTAGATGGGTGTGCGGGTGGCCCGGGGGACCACCCTGGATTCCGAGGGGGGGAAGGGGCGAGGGCACCTTTGCTGGGCTGCGCGAGGAAGGATGGGCTGCGCTGCGTGCCCGGTGGGGCTCGCATGCGGCTGGATGATATTGGGCGGGCTCGGCCGGGGGGTCCCGGTGCCGGGATTGGCGATGGGGCGGCATAGGGTCGGTCGCCAACGGCCTTACACTCACAAGGGATTCACATGATTACTGGGTTCTAGATCACAGAGATGATTTGTGGACAGTCAACCCCTTTCTATCACTTAGCTTATAGACTCCCCCACCTTCTTCCCCCTCTTTCCCCGGTCAACAGGCTCCCCACATGGTGTCAGCCGGAAATATATTTAGCTGACGATAGCACCAACATATTGGTTGTTAGTGTAGTTAGGCGTTCAATGTATTTTTTGTTGTTGTTTGTGTTTCTTCTCTTTCTTCTCTTGTGTTTCTTTTTTTCTGTTCCCCTATAACTCCTTCCTGTTTGCTGTTTTGTCATAATAAATGAGGTATGTTGAATGATCACAAAGGGAGTATGTCAGACTCTCAATGTGAAACATTAAAACTGTTCAGACTATCCGGGCACTTAGACTTCCATTCGCCGTGTCAAACAGCTGAACAGGACAGGTTAAAAAAAAAAAAAAAAAGAAAGAGAAGGCACCCTTCAAATCTCAGAGACCTGGAGCAGTTGGCCAAAGAAGAATGGTCTAAAATCCCAGCAGAGCATTGTAAGAAACTCATTGATGGATACCGGAAGTGGTTGTTCGCAGTTATTTTGTCTAAAGGTTGTGCTACAGACTCAAAGGCCAAAATAGTGCTAAATTTGTGAAATTAATAAAACATGTATAATACTAGCCCAACAGTAAGAAAGTAAAAATAAATTCATAATAATAAACTCTGAATGAACTGAATAAACTTTTTTAAACCTCTCAAAGTCCAAACAGTGCAACTTTCATGAAATTATTGTCACATTCTGCTGCTGGTTAGATTGTGTTTTGTTGCTGGGCTGGTAGTGGGGGCGTTCCTGACATCGCTCTTGAATCCAATGCAGGCTCATCAACGCAGCATTTAAGCACGGGTGATCTCAGAGATGGCTGCCGAGATATTTGCCTTGCTGATCGCTATTCGACATCTGGCACAATAATCTCGCTACATTTGCTTGTTACGCCCCTGCATTGGGTTTTTCTGTTAGTGTGCTGCTCTCGTTTGTAACCGCTGCCTATCGTCTTAGTTAACCTTCTAGTTAACCTTCGAGTTTGTCCGTCGACCTGCTGTCACGGACTCCTTTTGTTATTTCTACTATCCCGCAATCGCGTGTTATTTTTTGTTTGCAATCATTAAACCCTTTTATGTATCCCCCGCTTGTTGTCTGCTTCGAGGTTCAACCTTGTTTCCGCATTTGCGGACGCTAACAATTATAAGTAATAATAATTGACCACAGCGTCCCGTCACTCCTTTTTTTCGGGAGGTGGGAGTCCCTTATTTCTATTTCTGAAAGGTGGCAACCCTACTTTGGAAACACTTCCCAAATTACTGCGGCATTTCTTTCAGTAAAAGACAATAAAAGTAAAGTAGACGAAGTGAACTGACCAGAGATTGTTGCTCCGGTCCAGCGGCCTTCTTCCTGTGTTCGTTCACGTTTCGTCTTCAAATGTTTTATCAAGTTCGAGGTATTGAAACTGGCCGATTTAACTCCACATCTCCAAACTTTCAGGCCGCAAATCTTGCATGCAGCCATTGATTTTAATCGACGGGATTTCTATTTGGAAATATTTCCCGACCGCCGCCATATTTCCTGGTTTGTTTTTCGTCCATATGAAAAAGCCCCCTTTTGATTGGTCAGGAGTGGCTATTGGCCCGCTCTCATTGGTCTGGAGCAGGCCAATAGCGATAGCTGCTTGGTGTTCACGTGTCATCACACAACACAGAGACAGAGTGTAGTGAGCGCCAGGAGGAGAAAAAGGCTGTGGTCAAATGTTATAATAATGGACCGGTAAATGGTATCGGCGCCGTCTTTGTTGGTACTCGCCGATACCGATACCACCATTTCGGGCCGGATCGGCGCCCCCTGCCGATACTAGTATCGGTATCGGTGCATCTTTAATATAAACCCACCAACACAACCAAGGGCATAATAGCCCCCCTTCCCCCCACACACGGAGCCCTGATCTCAACATGATGCAGTCAATCTTGAATTAAGAGACAGACACAACTAAAATATTGTAGCGTTGCCGGGGCTGTCATCGGTGGGTTAATTTATGCACCAACGCAGGGCTGTCATTGATGTGCTGGTGCACCAGCGCGACGCTCCGATTGGTGGGCTAGATAGCGTCAGTACATATAGTTGTTGTTTTTGCATTGGTGAGGTGGTGGGAAGTTAAAAAAGAAAAAGAGGAAAAAGGCGTTGAAGCTCGTGTGTTGTTTTCGCGGCCAAACTTCCGCTTAGCAAACGTTACAATATCAATATGCAAGGAAAAAAATGTGCTCTCTGCTTCTCTGATGAGTACATACTACAGACTCCGTGTGTTTGTCGTTCTTTTAAATGGATCATTATCGCGCGCGATCACGCGAGAGCTCACGAGGGGACGGAGTTGGCGGACCGCAGCCGTGCGCAGCCGGTATGATTTGCCTGTTTTTGACGTACTGCGTGGCACCCAGTCAACACTGAACCGGACCAGAACCGCAACGATCATGCATCTGGTGTACTTGGGCCTTAAGACCGACAGCGGAATCTTGATTCAACATGTTTTCAATGTCAGTCTGCTATCTGGGTAAGTAACTCACCTAAGCAACATAAACCACTTTTCGGTCATAACCTACGAGTTGAGAAACACAGATTCATTGTATAACAGTTACAGTTATATATTTCCATTTCTGTTCAGACAAAGTAAAGCAGCAGAGTGTAGGAAGAGGTGAAGGAGAGATAGAAGTTGATGAGCATGATCAGAGGTGAATTTGCTATCAACAAGGGTCCCAAAGTCCCAATTTTGATTTTGAATACTGAGAGCTGAAGAACAAAAAAAAAAAGTAACTTCTTTTTTTTTTTTTACCAATATTGTATTTTGATTAGATTATATATAGTTTAAAGCACTATTTCTGACTTTTTATGATCGATAAGTGTTAAAATAATAATAATAATAATAATAATAATGATAAATGTTTTTCCTCGCTCTCCAGTGCCCCAGCATTGTATTAGGTCTAGTGACGCCCCTGTTTAGATCACTGTTGAACGTAACATGAAATTCTGATCACATCCAAGACATGTGGCAGTAGTGACACTCCCCCTTGCGGCGCGTGTCTGCCACTCTCAAGTTGGGACACGCTGGCTGCTCGTCCAGGAGTGGAGCAGAGCGTCACTAGAGGAATGTCAATGTGCTAATTGCTCATGCGGTTTGCACGGACTCTGGTCGACTCTCGGATGCGTCGTCTGACGATTTGTCCCTGCACCCTGCACATCCGAGCCACCATGACTAGCACCGAGAGCATCGCCGAAAGCGGCGACCAACCTTGCATCAGGCTGGAGCCACTCGACGGCAAGAACACCCTTCTGCCGGGCAAAGCGACGCCGAGACGGGGCACGGGTCGCGGCCCCAAGGTGACAGCAAACGGGGTGCACGACATTGAGGATCGCATCTTGAGGATCACTGGATACTACGGATACAACCCGGGTTACTCAAGTCACAGAAGTAAGTCTCAAAAAGGCAACATCGAAGTGAATTCAGAACAGATGCAATGGGTCATTATCAGTATAAAGTGCCTTTTGGTGTCCTCATCAGAAACACCTAGTTAACATGAAAATGTATACAAATAATTGAACTCTGATGTCTTATTATAGGAGAACAGAAACTTTCACACATATATGGACAACAATATGTCACTTAAAATGTGTTTCCTTTATTTTATGTGTATGTTTTCCTTTGGATACACTTCATTTTGGTGTGTCCCACACACTGCACTGCTAACTTCAGTGTGTGTAATAAATGGTTAAATGATAAAAAATGAAACATTTTAACATATGAACCTTTTGTCACAAGTTATTTGTTGGTCATTTTGATCATGTCTGTTCTTACTTTCATAGTAATATTCAACATCCCCCCCCCCCCCCCCCCTCCAGAATACAATGTCCCTGAAAAAAAATGTCCACCCTGCCATTTAGAAAACTGCCTCTTTAAGAAACCTGCTGATTTTTTCAGTAATATCACAACACCAATTTTGTCTACCTTTATTGGTGACCGAAACAGAGGCTAGTTCCAGAGTAAGTATTTACACTTATGTTTTGCAATTTATGTCATATTAGGTGGGTAGTCAGATGCTGTCAAGCTTAACATGTCCACTCTGTCATTATAAAATATCAATTAATATAAAAACATTTGATACATTTGAAAGGGCTATCTTAAAAAGTCCGCAGTCTGCTTGTTAATTGAACCATTTTGCTGACTGAAGGTCCATAGTTACTACTCTGTGTGTAACATTACACAAGAAAATATGGTTAAAGGACAGTACCTATATAGCGCATTTATCTGCATGGTTACCATGCCCAAAGCGCTTTACATTTGCACACATTTACTTGTTCACACACACATTCACACACCAGTGGGGCTGCTGCCATGCAAGGCGCTGTCAACCCATTGGAGGCAAATCCGGGTTCAGTGCCTTGCCCAAGGGCAGTCGTAGCTAGGAATCGAACCACTGACAACTCCAGCTACCAACTGCGCCACAGCCGCCCCTAAAATAGAACAGAAAAGAATACAATAAAACACAAAAAAGAAGCAATACTACTTTACACTGCACTACACTATGCACTATGCTAAGGGTGTCAAAATCAGTCTGGTTCGCGGGCCACATTTATGCCAATTAGATCTCATGAGGGCCGGACTAGTTTTTTTTTTTGGCCAGATCCCGTTGATTTTTCGAGCATTCCCAGGCTGCATCCTGTTGAATTTAGGGCATTTCCAGGTTACTTCCTGTTCATTTGGTGTCACTTCCAATTGGTTTTGGGGCATTTTTGGGTTACTTCCGGTAAATTTTGGATAATTTCCTGTTGATTTCTTTGGTCATTTTCAGTCTGCTTCATTTTGAATTTGGGGTATTTCCATGTTCTTCAAGTTTGTACTTAAATGTCAGTTATTGCACTGCTAATGCCACAACATTGTCACATGCATTTGTTCATCCGCTGCCATCTCCTCCCACTTGAAATGAATTGGAAGTCTATGGCCGTCAATCACGCCATTTCCTGTTGATTTTTCGTCACTTCCTTTTCCTTTTGGGGCATTTACGGTTCACTGCCTGTTGATTTTGGGTTACTGAAAAGGAAGTGACTTAAGAATGTCCCCAAATGAATAGGAAGTGACTCAAAATCAACGGGAAGTAGCATGTAAATGCTCTGAAATGAACAGAAAGCGACCTGTAAATGCCCACAAGACTAGCTGTGGATGCTCTGGTTTCAGTGCCATTGACGGCACCAGACGTCCATTCCAGTCAAAATGAACTGAATGTCTAGTGCTGTCAATGGCAGCCAGTGAGCTAACAAATTCTAATGGAAGAATATGGTTGCAACCTGTTGATTCCTTTTGTGCCTTAAACAACGATACCTTTTTTAAAACGATATATCGATTCTCGGTTGGAGCCAGTGTTGTTTTTGGCAGCCCTTTTAATTTGTGTTTTAGTGTTAGTCTGTTGGACAATAATACTTATTAGTCTTAGTCATACTTTATTAATGTTAAAATGTGTTTGTCTTCATCTAGTTTTTGTTGACGAAAACTCAAGATGATTTTAATCTAGTAGACGTTCACTAAAATGTTTTCATCTGTGAAATTGAAAAAAATCACAATAAAGTTAATAAATGTTTCCAAATTTTGAATGAACATTGAAAGACGAGCGCATATTGTAGCGTCTGCAAGGACAACACCGATCTGGGGATTATATACACTCGGCATGAAACCGTACTGAACATTATTTTCAATTAATTATATCCACCTGGACGCCACGAAGTGTATGTAAAAAAAAAAAAAAAAAATGTCCGAGAGTTTAAGAGGAGGCTTGCCATTAGCATTACCCTAATGCTAATGTGATCGCGAATGCTATGCTAACTGAAGGAATGTGACCTTTTAGCCAGACTGCCAGAATCACGCCAGCCGAACCGCCGGACCCGCGCTGGCGCAGATCCAACGATGCAGCCCGGCGAGATTCCGACAACCCGGCCAAAAGGCCAAACACTGCGTGTTCACCTTGGTCTTAACCCCTTGTACTGACTCCATTTTGAAAGCTGGAAAAGAGCTTCGAAGCACAAGTTGACAATTTATTCAGGTCGACAGCGATCAAACGGCACAGGGAAACAGACTCAGGCGAGAAGTCAGACTCGTTCCAAGGTCACCATATCACAAGTCAACAAAAGGTTCCCGAGAAAAATGGCAACAATTAGTTCAGTTCAGTCTTGTGGAGGCTCTCGCGGGGCGTGCTGTAGGCAGAAAGAAGGGTGTGTTTAGGCGTTGTTTAGGATTATTGTCTTTTTGTGGAGTGGACAGGAGGATTCAGGAGTTACTGTTGTCAGGGAAACGAGGGTTGTGGATTTTGCCACCTCAGCATCAAAGAGGCTCTTGGAGTCTTGTAAGTCGTGTTATTAGTTGGATATCAGGTGTTCTCCGGTGTTCCTTGTGCTGGGACAGGGCGTCCCGCCATTTGTTCTGGACTGTCTGGAAAAACTGATTGCGAGAGTTGGTGGTGCAGCAGACGTGGGCTTGTCAGCGTCAATCTTGCTCAGTCAGTTGTATGACGCACGCGTTGGGCTTCCGTGATAAGAAGGCATCATGTTTCTCTTGTGCCCTACATTCTGTTTGTTTTCCTTAAACTATGGTATAAGTGCTATTTATTTTATATTGGGTGTTAGAGTAATATAAACAGTCAAACAGTAAATACGAGAAACGATACTATTCCCTGACTGATTATATTAAAGGGTATGTAACGGCAAAGGGGGTGTGAGACATCAATAGAACCGTTATGTGCCAAGATAACAAATATTGATAAAGTTAACAAAAAAATCAGTCACATTAATGAGCAATGATCGAAAATAGATCGAAAATGATGAACATTTCCAAAAGTGTTCCGGAAACAGCCGAATGGGGCGGCGATGTCACAACAAGTGATTGACAGTCGAGGCGGAGCCAGGTGCCATTGTTTTTTATCGACGAGAGAATAGCGTTCAGGTTTGTTTGACCAAAACATCACTAAAATGGTTCAAAACTGCTGTGCTATGTGGTGTACAAATAGCTATTTATCGGAATATAGGATCCATGAGTTCCTGAACGCGAAAAAAAAAAGCTGGACTACATAGACAATGGGTAAAGTTCGTCCGTGCAAAGAGGGCTAATTTTCTAGACCCAGTCTCCGGCACGGTTTTCTGTTATTTTCCAACTGAAAGCTTCTCGAACGATGGACAAGTGAAATCGGGTTTTGCTGCAAGATTGCTGCTCAAAGCAGTTGCGGTGCCCACCATACACCAGCCACCTAAATGTCCCGAGATATCAAGAAAGAGGACGATGACTGGCAAAGGAGGCTAAGGCTAAGCAAAGGAGGGGAGCAGCCAAGCTCGAAATGACCAGAGTGAGTACTCTTTAATAATAAAATATATCACGCATTGAATACAGGACTGGACACATGTATAAATTATCGCTCGTAAAATATAAAGAACAAATCCTCTGATCCCATTCATATTTGTGTCTGTTGGCAGAGCGAAAAACTATGATAGCGCAATAAATGATAATTATTCTATACATTACTTTATTTTGCAGTCACGGTGTATCAGCTTCACAAAAAGAAATGCAAAAAATATCATTCGTTGTTTCCCACACGATCTGCTGCCGATGTTTCATCAGTGTCATTGCTCCCCTCAATGACCGTTTCATTACGCTGCATTGGCATTCGTTTGGGCTCAAATTGGTAACCTAAAACACCAATTAAAGCTTCATAACTCTCCTCGTCACCATTAGATGAACATTCGTTTCGTCCTTCTACGTCGGATTCGTCGCTGAAACTAGAAACGAAATTGTCTGCCATCGTCGCCGCCATTCAGTATTAAAGCACTGAGCCTTTTTTCTTGTTGAAGAAACACCCCTCACTGTCAATTCTGAATTCTCTTTTATTGACAACGAGGGGTGTTTCTTCATGAGGGAACCTGGAATATGTGCAGGAAGAACACAATGCAACAGCATAAACAGCTCAAAACACCGCAAATTCTCCCCTCACTAGAAGGAATTATATTGATGCAGACAGGCACTGTCCCCCAAGTGGCGGTGGCACTCTCTTCACTTGTAATGACGTCATACACACAATCTGCCAGATCTCGGGCGCCGGTCGTTTTAGCTTGACAATCGAGCCAAATTTCTCTCATTTTCTTGTGTGTAATTACACGAAGTGGCATGATATGAATACAAAAGGTATGCGTTTATGGATAAATGATGGAATATTAACATTTTCCCAGGGCATGGCATACTCTTTAAGTGTGTTAGAATAATGCAAACAGTTAGACGTTGCCTATGAAAAAAGGTACTATCTCCTTCATAACGCTACGAGTTACATTTAGCGTGTGATGATGACTCAGCACAGACCTTTAAAGGCTAAAGCAACATTGCATATTCTTACTGGCAAAGAAAAAAAATCTTTCCATGTGTGCAAGCCTGGTGGCTGGAGAGCGGCAGCACGTCGTCTAAGTGACACAACCAGACACTGCTACGATGCAAGCTAACTACACATAAAATGTCACACATTGTGAACATGTGACGGAAACTTGTGCATTTTCGCCTCGTCAGACGAAAATTGGCATTCGTGTCGTTATGTTTTAGTCTCCCAAAACACGTTTTTGGCCCGTTATTGTCTCGTCCTGGTCATGAAAAAAATTGTTCGTTGACGAAATATTTTCGTTATAGTCATCATTGACGAAAACAACACTGGTGGGAGCGTATCGATAACCTTTTGGGCTACTAAGTATTGCGATGCATCACCTTTTTGATTGTCAAAACCCTACTGGAGACTGTTGGTCACAGGCTATATTATTATTTTCCTGTGGTACATGGAAATTAAATGAAGTTTTTTTTGTTTTGTTTTTCCCGCAATATATCACCTTTTCGATATATTGTCACACCCCTACTTATTACGCTTGAGGAGTCATCTTCAGAACCTGAAAGACTTCACTCCAAATGAATGAGATTTTGCACGCAAGCTCCCAAGCATTTCACCCTGGCTGTTACATAAAAAGCTCTACTGCACATTATTTAAACATCTACAAGTCCTGCACTTCCAGTATTGGAAAGTTACAATCAGACCTTCAAGATGCAAAATATGCAAATTCACTTGAGAAAACGTTCTAACCGAGGATCTTTAAAATGCTTCTCTTCATTACAATAGATTTTCAGATCGTAGGCAAGGACAAGTAAATGAGCTCCGTGCTCATTATCTGTGTCCTCTCCATTGTAGTAAATTAATCATCAGTGCAATCATGGGCTCTCATTTGGGGAGATGTTTCACTGTCCAGGTTGATCCCGTGAGAGGCGGTTCTGATAATGAACAGCACCCCAAACTTCAGATTGGAAAACGACAGAACATCTCGCAAACAATCCGATAATGAGCCTTCGGGTGTAAACAATACAAGACTATAAACAGTGGCAGTAAACGTGATTGGTATTGGAGCAGTGTGCATTTTAGCGAGTCCTATTAGAAGAAAAGTGTCTTTGTGCACTAAAGTAAAGCAGCAATTTCTTGAAGTTGAACTCTCTATACCAGTGACATCTAGTGATGGCATTCATTTTCGTCTTAGTCTTTTGGACAAAAATACTTATTAGTCTTAGTCATATTTTAGTCATCTAAAAATGTGTTTGTCTTCATGTGAGCCTTGTATCACAAATCGTATCGTGACTCGTGAGGTACAGTACCTACAGTGGTATGAAAAAGTATCTGAACCTTTTGATCTGATCTTTGTCAAAAGCATACAGATGAAAAAAAAACTCTCTGTTTTAACTAAAACCACCCAAACAAGGTTTTCATATTTTAATGAGGATAGCATGCAAACAATGACAGTGGGAAAAATAAGTAAATGAACCCTCACTGATGAGTGGTTTAAAGCTGCCCTGCCCACTATAAAACACACACTTGGTGAGAATTATTTTGATGTGAAGTATTGTCTGGTGTGCATCATGGCTCGGTCAAAAGAGCTGTCTGAAGACCTGCGATCAAGGATTGTTGATTTGTATAAAGCTGCAAAAGGATACAAACCTCTCTAAAAGTCTTGATGTTCATCAATCGACAGTCAGAGAAGTTGTCTACAAATGGAGAGTTTGGCACCGTGGCTTCTCTCCCAAGGAGTGGCCGTCCACCAAAGATGACGCCAAGAGTACCAGCAGAATACTCAGACAGGTAAAAAACAACAACCCTAAAGTGTCTGCTAAAGACTTACAGAAATCACTGGTTACAGTCCAATATCTCTGTGCACACATCAACTATATGTAAAACTATGGCCAAGAATGGTGTTCATGGGAGGACTCCACGGAGGAAGCCACTGCTGTCTAAAAGAAACATTGTTGCTCGCAAAATATTTTGTGGACTGATTAAACCAAAGTTGAATTGTTTGGGAGTAACACACAACGTCATGTGTGGAGGAAAAATGGAACAGCTCACCAACATCAACACCTCATCCCCACCGTGAAGCATGGTGGAGGGAGCATCATGATTTGGGTCTGTTTTGCTGCCTCAGGGACTGGACAACTTGCAATCATTAATGGAAGAATGAATTCAAAAGTTTATCAGGATGTTTTGCAGGAATACCTTAGGCTGTCTGTCAGACAGTTGAAGCTAAAAAGCGGATGGAACACAGAAGAAAATGAAAAGAAAAAACAGAAGTAAATGAACTTCAGAATGGTTTCAGAAGAAAAAAATACACGTTCTGGAGTGGCCAAGTCAAAATCCAGACTTGAACCCCAGTGAGATGCTGTGGCATGACCTAAAGGCAGCCTCATTAAATAGATTTTGTCAGAATTTAGGCCTTAAAAAGCATTAAAAAGACATTAAAGGAAATATGCCAATATGCATGTTACCTTAAAAGTGAATGTAGAAACCTTCTGCCTTTGTACAAGGGCTGGTCATCGCTTAGCACAGTAGTTATGCTTATTGACCATTAGATGTCTCCAAACTAAGATGCTTGGGATTGTTATGTGAACAGACTATTTGCATACATGGTGCAAAAATTAAATGAAAAATAAATGATTGAAAAATAATGAAATGTAAACTCATTACAGTACATACCTTATTCACAGTACAGAGGCTGTGTGCTTTTGTTGTTATTTTGAGCGAGAAGCACCATGTGAGGCATTTGTGAAATGGCAGTGCCTTATTGGTACTTTGTACTTGCACTCAAAAAGCTGATGTTTACATTATATTGATTTCAACAATAAATATAGTGGTGCAATAGAGGCACTTTTCCCTATAACTTCCGTTGAAGTTGTCCTCTTATTTTTCACAGAATGTTTATTTGAAAAACCTTGAAGTTGTTACATATATAATTATTAAAGTATCCAGTAGGGCATCACAATACAATTAGCCATAATAAGTTAAGTCCACGACTGCATATATCGGTATGGGTTTGATATCGGTATCAGATTTTTTTGCAGTTCGACAATATCGGGATTAGGCATGTGCCGGTATGATATTGTGACGGTATGATAACCTTATGCCAAAATATCACGGTTTCACGGTATTGCAATTACAGCTCTAAAATGTCTTACGTTGAGAAACTGAGGTTTTAAAAAAATAAAATAAACTTTTTTCCATTGAACAGGATTTTTATTTTTCAAAACATATTGACAAATTGGAACATAAGTATAATGTTAGATTAAAAAAAAATATACATATATATATATATATATATATATATATATATATATATATATATATATATATATATATATATATATATATATATATATATATATATTAGGGCTGTCAAAATTATCGCGTTAACGGGCGTTAATTAATTTTTTTTAATTAATCATGTTAAAATATTTGACGCAATTAACGCACTAGGCCCGCTCAGACAGATTTAAATGTCAGTACAGTGAAAGGCCAACTTGTTAATTGTGTTTTATGGAGTTTTTCCGCCCTCTGCTGCCGCTTGGGTGTGACTTGCACATGTTATGGGGCGTAATGTCGCCCTCTGCTGGCGATTCAGTGCAGCTGATTATTTGGGTTTCGGCGCGCTTTTCTGACGTGATTATATTTCGACGTGAACTCACACTAATAGACAGTGCTATTCAGACCAGCTAACGTCCGCATCCAGTATTCAGTGGCAGTTCTCATAGCCCCATCTCACTGTTTGTGTCTAATACATGCATCGCTTGTGAGTTATATTCCTCCTTTGTTTATATTCATGAGCATTAGATAGTTATTGATGATGTGTATTTGAATTTTTTCACATATATGGTGAAATGCAGTTACATTGTTAGATGCTTGTGAGCTAATTGGCTAGTGCTACTGCTCAAATGGACACGTGTGTGTACATTTTATGTTATTTTGTGATATATGCAAGTTATTGACACATTGCCTTGTTATTTTCAGTTTTACAAAAATACAAGAAACGTGCTCCTGTCAAAAAGAGATGACTTCAGTAAAGCCCATGCAACTTTGCCACACCGTCTGATTTCTTTTTGGAACTTATGTTCGCTATCTGTCAATTTGTGTACTCACACACATTGAGGACAGAATAGGGCTACTAGTTTATTTTTTGATTGAAAATTTTACAAATTTTATTAAAACGAAAACATTAAGAGGCGTTTTAATATAACATTTCTATAACTTGTACTATTATTCATCTTTTAACAACTACAAGTGTTTCTATCTATGGATCACTTTAACAGAATGTTAATAATGTTAATGCCATCTTGTTGATTTATTGTTATAATAAACAAATACAGTCCTTATGTACCGTATGTTGAATGTATATATCCATCTTGTCTTATCTTTCCATTCCAACAATAATTTACAGAAAAATATGGCATATTTTATAGATGGTTTGAATTGCGATTAATTGTGATTAATTACGATTAATTAATTTTTAAGCTGTAATTAACTCGATTAAAAAATTTTAATCGTTTGACAGCCCTAATATAAATATATATATATAAATATATTTTAGATAAAATAAATAAAATAAATAAATGCAGTCCTTAGGGTGAGCCACAGCTCAACATTATTACCATCAGAACAAAAATAAGTGAATTACTTTCCATAAAAAGCATGTGTGTTTGACTGGTATCATGTTTACATTATAGAAACACTCGCTTTCTCGACACAGACAGTTGCCAGAGAGAAAAAAAGACACCACGTTTTACTACCGCTAGACACACTAAACATGCTGGAGTTAATTCTTGTAGCTGGTGGGAAACGTTCATGACAGTGTTCACTAACCTTTAATTTTATATAAATGCAAAATCATATTGGAGATATTGCCTGCTCGGCAGCCACCCTAGGCAAACATGTTTTACATGTCGGTTTGCCCTCCTGTAAGCCGCGGCCGTATGTGACTTTTCTGTAGCTGAAGTATTCCCATACTAGCGATTTCGTTTTCTTCGATGGGGAAAAAAGTTCAGGAGTTTCACCTCCTCCAGCCATTGTGTAGCACAGCTGACTCACTGACACTGAGCAACAACTGGTGGGGGAGAATTGAGCCGTGCAGTTTCAAGCGAGGGATTTCGCCATACATTTTTGAGTCATAAAAAATAGCTAATACCTTAGGACGGTATGACGGAAAATGTTTGCGGTTTTGAAACCTTGACGTTTTCATACCATGGTTTACCTTGAAACCGGTAATCGGCACATGTTTAATCGGGATATCAGTTATGGCTTAAAACGTCATTATTGGACAACTCTACTTACAATTTGTGTGTGTGAAACTATCTGCAGTTCGGCAAGGGCATTACATGACTTTAACGCAGCATTAAAAAGCATTAAATGATATTTTGTGATACCTATTGAAATCCTGATAAAGTGCCTATATTGAACCACTATGACAATTAGCAAAACTGCTGTGCTAAGCTTTGACCAGCCCTTGTACAAAGGCAGAAGGATTGTACATTCACTTTGAAGGCAACGTGCATATTGGCCAAGAAACGTTACTGGAAACCTACAGTATGTCGATTTTATCCAGTATCATTTTAAAATGCTTTTATATCGGACAACTCTACTGTTCGTAAAATGATTTTTTTGTATACTGAAGCGTTTGTATTTCGAGGTACCGCTGTATGTGCTTTGGAGTCAATAACGGTAGGAAACTGATTTAAAAAGGATTAACAATAAATGATAAAAATAACCGTAGCCAACATTTGGTCACCGACTCTAGAAATAGCTTGGGTGAAAAAGACTTTGTCTTTTCTATATTATTTTCTTTTTCTTACCCTAGTTTTGATAGTAGATAAAGTTGTAGTAACATACAAATGCCACAGAGGGTGCATTGATCACAAGATTAACATAAAATTCAAGTCGAAATATTCCCTCTTTTAGGTAACATAAAATTATTTGAATAGCAGCAGTGTCAGACAGGATTATTCTCATGCATATTGCCCCGCATCGCAATCTATTAGTGAGCAGGGTAAGTGATCGTGTGTCGTCTGTGCTCTAACTTCAGGCTGAAGGAGCAGGTGTGCATCATAACAGCGCCCATTTCGAGTCTATAAAAGACCAGGCGTCTGCAAGCTGAGGGGTGTATTTGATCTGGAAAACATTACCAATTTTCCGATAAGATAAGCCATCTGTGCAGCCCTCGTCGATTCATCGAGTCATGTTTTTTCGTAGTCAATAGAAGGTAATCCCCAGGGCGCTGTGCTTGCAAAGTTATTGATGGAAGCTTTGGGAAGGCAAGAAGTAAGCTAAGGGGCATCTGCTTACCCATTAGTTTCTCATTAAGTCCCATTCATTTCCAATGGCCCAATTTGAAATCTATTTTGGTGGCACAAAAACATTCACTTCTATTGATTTCCAATCCAGACCTGCAAAAATCTATAATGGCACACCCAAAATTCAAAAGGAAGTGACGCGTGACTGACAGGAAATGACCTTCAAATGCCAGCAAATCAACAGGAAGTGAACCGATATCAACAGGAACTGACACTGAAATGCCAGAAAATCAACAGGAAGTGACCCCAAAATACCCCCATATCAACAGGAAGTGACCCAGTATGAACAAGAGGGGACCTATAAATACCCCCATAGCAACAGGAAGTGTCCCAATATCAACAGGAACTGACCCTGAAATGCCTGAAAATCAATAGGAAGTGACCCAGTATCCACAGGAACTGACCGTGAAATGACTAAAAATGAACAGGAAGTGACCCGATAACAACAGGAACTGACCCTGAAATGCCTGAAAATGAACAGGAAGTGACTCGATATGAACAGGAAGTGACTTACAAATGCCTAAAATTCAACAGGAAGTGACCCGATAACAACAGGAAGTAACTTAGAAATGCCTAGAAATCAGCAGGAAATTACCCAATAGCAACAGGGACTGACCCTGAAATGCCTGAAAATCAACAGAAAGTGACCCCAAAATAAACAGGAAGTGACCTGATAACAATAAGAAGTGACCCTTAAATGCTTGAAAATGAACAGGAAGTGACCCGACAACCACAGGAAGTGACTTAGAAATGTCTGAGAATCAGCTGGAAGTGGCCCAATATCAACAGGAACTGACCCTGAAATGCCTGCAAATAACAGGAAGTGACCCGATAACAACAGGAAGTGACTTAGATATGCCTGAAAATCAGAAGGAGGTGACCCAATATCAACAGGAACTTCTAGACCCTGAAATGCCTGAAAATGCACAGGAAGTGACCTGATAATAACAGGAAGTGAACCCAGGATGTTCCATATCAACAGAAAGTGACCTGATAACAATAGGTGGAAGTGACTCAATATAAATAAACAAGAACTGACCTTGAAATGCCTGAAAATGAACAGGAAGTGCCTGATAACAACAGGAAGTGACTTAGACATACCTAAAAATCAGCAGGAAGTGACCCAACATCAACAGGGACTGACCCTGAAATGCCTGAAAATGAAAAGGAAGTGACCGCTAACAACAGGAAGTGACTTAGAAATGCATAAAAATCAACAGGAAGTGACCCGATAACAATAGGAAATGATCTGATTTAAACAGGAAGTGACGCAATATCAACAGGAATTGACCCTGAAATGCCCCCAAATCAACAGGAAGTAACACTATAGACAAGTTCCCTGACCGAAATATGGGCGGCGCCATCTTGGAAGATGTCTGCTGAGTCGGAACTTAAACTGAAGTTAAAACTGCAAAATCAAACCAGAGGAACCCACACAATCTCCAAAAATGGATTCAGCACGACGTAGATGAGACGTAGATGAGATTGTATTGTGAGGTGTAAACTGATGCGCCGGGCGCTTGAGTGACCAAAACGAGGTGACATTACAAATATTACATTTGCTGAATGCAGAAGGGCTGACACGGATGTTGCTGTTACAAGGAAACACTACAAGGTATGTACATATAAACAAAAATATTATGTCATTCTTTTTTATTGCAGATATTGATCGCAATGAAACATTTGGACAACATGATTCAATTTCTTGTTTTAAATAAAAAGATTGGTGCATGTGCAAAACAGGTCAATAAATCACAAATTATAAAGTTATTAGAAAAATAGCATGTGATATCGGACAGCAGAGCTCTGGAGCCTCACCAAACTTTCACCCGACATTACGGCCTCCAGATGGGCTTTGTCCCGCTGTCCTTGGTAATTCCAGCTCCAATAGCGTATCTTAAAGTTGCTGCAGTTAAAAAGCTTGTAGTTGGATCTCTGGATCGAGCTGATGGTTCGCCGCGAGGTGATCCACCGTCACCCAGCCGCCCCGGGTAGAACGCACGTAGTCTCGATATACACTGTATCACATAAATGAGTACACCCCTCACATTTCTGCAGATATTTAAGTATATCTTTTCATGGGACAACACTGACAAAATGACACTTTTACAAGAGATGCACGATAATATCGGTCACCGATAATTATCGGCCGATAATAGCAATTATGACGTCACACAGATTATGCAGATAAAACAAAATTCAACCAATAATGCAATCCGATAATTATATACTTGATTTAGCCTCCATATGTGCGCAATTACAGTTTTGTCCAATTCTGCTAGTTTTAAGGTGGTGTTTTTGCAGTGTAGTAATGTGATATATGTTAGGAATGGCTTACTTTTAAAGGCATTTTTGTGCAACTTGGTTGTTTACTCTCTAAGTAATTGTTGCCAAAAGCTTACCATCACACAATGTACTTGCCATTGTGTCATTGCCATTGTTTAGATCAGGGGTTCCCAACCTATTCCACTAAGGCACACTGTGGGTGCAGGATTTCATTCTTACCAAACAAGATGACAACACTTTTTCCCCAATCTGGTGTTTTACAAGTGCAATCAGTTGATTGCAGTCAGGTGTGGCTTGTTTTAGCAGAAGCCTCATTGGTTCAACTGTCTCTGCTGGATCGGCTGGAACAAAAACCAGGACCCACAGTGTGCCTTGAGGACTGGGTTGAAAACCCCTGGTTTAGATGTTGGAATTTACTACTTGTTCACATTTGATGTGAAAAAAATAGCACTAAATTACATTTCTGCACAGTAACATTTGATCTTTGTATACTTTAAAATTTTACATACATATTTGAATAGAATTATTGGCGTGACATTATCGGTTATCGGGTGGAAGGGGCAGGAAATTATCGGTTATCGATATCGGTTGAAAAATGTATTATCGTGCACCACTAACTTTTACACAATGAAAAGTAGTCTGTGTGCAATTTATATAATAGAGTTAATTTATTTTCTCCTCAAAATAACTCAAAATATAGCCATTAATATCTAAACCCCTGGCAAAAAAAGTGAGTACACCCCTTAGAAACTACATCCGTAAATGTCCAAATTGAGTACTGCTTGTCATTTTTCCTCCAAAATGTCATGTGACCCGTTAGTCTTATTAGGTCCAGGTGTGCATAGGGAGCAGGTGTGTTCAAATTTGTAGTGCAGCTCCCACACTCTCATACTGGTCACTGGAAGTTCCAACATGGCACCACATGGCAGAGAACTCTTTGAGGATATTAAAAGACGTATTGTTGCGCTACATGAAGATGGCCAAGGCTACAAGAAGATTGCCAACACCCTGAAACTGAGCTGCAGCACAGTGGCTAAGATCATTTAGCGTTTTAAAAGAGCAGGGTCCACTCAGAACAGGCCTCGGGATGGTCGTCCAAAGGAGCTGAGTGCACGTGCTGAGCGTCACATCCAAATGCTTTCTTTGAAAGATCGTCGCAGGAGTGCTGTAGTTGTGCATAGCTGCAGAGATTGAAGAGGTGGGCGGTCAACCTGTTAGTGCTTAGACCATACGCCGCACTCTACATAAAATTGATGTGCATGGCTGTCACCCCAGGAGGAAGCCTCTTCTGAAGGCAGTACACAAGAAAGCCAACAAACAGTTTGCTGAAGGCATGTCAACAAAACACATGGATTACTGGAGCCATGTCCGATGGTCTGATGAGATTAATTTGTTTGGTTCTGATGGTCTCAAGCATGTGTGGCGGCGACCAGGTGAGGAATACAAAGATAACTGTGTCATGCCTACGTGTGTCAAGCATGGTGGTGGGAATGTTATGTTCTGGGGCTGCATGAGTGCTGCAGGTGTTGGAGAGTTACATTCCATTGAGGGAAACTAGAACTCCAACATGTACTGTGAAATACTGCAGAAGAGCATGATCCCCTCCCTCCAGAAACTGGGTCGCAGGGCAGTGTTCCAGCATGACAATGACCGCAAACATTCCTCCAAGATGACCACTGCTTTACTGAAGAGGCTGAGGGTAAAGGTGATGGACTGGGCAAGCATGTCTCCATACTTGAACCAAATAGAACATCTTTGGGGGGATCCTCAAGCGGAAGGTGGAGGTGCGTCCAAAGTCTCAAATATCCGGTATTCCAGTGGCAACCTGTGAAGCTCTGGTCAACTCCATGCCCAGGAGAGTAAAGGCAGTTATGGATAATAGTGGTGGTCACACAAAAATACTGACAGATGACATGTTGTATGTAATTATGTTAATAGTCACAACTTTCACTAAGGGGTGTACTCACGTTTGTTGCCAAGGGTTTAGATATTAACGGCTATATTTTGAGTTATTTTGAGGGAAAATAAACTCTATTATATAAGCTGCACACAGACTACTTTTTATTGTGTCAAAGTGTCATTTTGTCAGTGTTGTCCCATGAAAATATATACTTAAATATCTGCAGAAATGCGAGGGCTGTACTCACTTTTGTGATACACTGTATGTCCATCAACGTACAGTAAGTGTTGCTGTGATGCACATCAACTTATCTTCCCTTGCCTAACAGCATTTTCCACCTGACATAATTGTGCCATTAGACACGTACTGATTAGCAACAGGCTAGCAGCAGATACAGTATTTTTAGTAAATAATATTAAAGATCATGATAATTACAATCATCATCGTAATAACAATATCAAAGGCAACAAGTCGTTTTATGCATAAGATTTTTAGGTTTTGTATTTTTTGAGCACCGGACACATGAAAATGCAGGGATAGGAAGAAAATACCTTCCATAACACAGCGACAACATGGCTACAAAAACACCCGGTCTTCGTGGTGGTACAAGTTTGGTTCCACATCTGCCTTAATGAACATGTTGTCCTCCCCTGTCGTGATGATGGCAGATGAATGCGATATTTCCAAATCATTTTTTTTAAGGGATTTTGATGAGTAATGTTACTCCAGCTCCACTGTTGTTTTGGATGGAGAAATTCTAAAACTGAAGTTGCGAGCAGACATGTGGAAGTAAAGCTGAAGTACCTCGGAAATGTGTCTAGATTACCAGGGAATGACCCCGAAATGCCCCAAAAGCAACTTGAAGTAACCAGATGTAACAACCATAGCAGCAAAGCTACCATCGAAGTTTCTTCAGAAAACTTATTGTGATGCTTAGTGGGAAGCAGTCTGCATGGATTAGTCATGTCACTTACTTGATATTGCTAATGAGTATTGGTTACCAAAGTGTCAATGAGCATCAAGTCACATAGAGTAAACACTGGGCTTATCCTACCTCGCCTATGGCGTAATGATATATTAACTCAGATCCTGTTGGCACTTTGTTGTTATTGCCACTTGCCATCTGTGTAGCGCAGGGGTTTGCCTCTGGGGGGCTTGTGTACTACACTTGGTGACAAGGTCTTGGCTGAAATACATCATGCCGTAATGGTGTTTTGAGGCACAGTCAAAGCAGAGAGTGGATAATATCCCTTCCATCATGTGCACGAAAGAAACGGAAATGGAACCAACATTAAAAAAAAGAGCAAAGTGGATTCCCACTGCAGCTATTTGGCTCCTTCTGTTCCGCAAGACAATAGCATGCACTTAATGCCTCCTCAGCAACTCTTAGAAAACCATTTAAGTGATTTGCTTTGTATCTGGTTTTAAATGGCTAAATTAAATTTAAAAAAGTGGGCAACATTGGATAAGAAAAACATGCTTTGTGACTGGACAGTCCGAAAGCAGGGGAAATGAAAGCTAGAATCGAATAGAATAAAAAAGCCTTTATTGTCATTGTGCAGCAAGTACAATGAGATTTAAAGCTTCGCCATAATGTGCACCACATAAAACAAAAGCAAAAGTACAATCAAGCTAATATAAAAACAAAGGTTGCAGTATACACAGATTGGCAATAAAGTGAATAAGGCTAAATTCACATCGCAGGTCTTAAAGGACAATTCCGATTTTTTTGTCTTATCTGTTTTTTTGGTGTGCCCGCTCAGACTGTCTTTGTCCGTTGAGCCCGTTCAAGTATTACGCATGTGCACTAACTTGCAGTCCTACACGCGCTGAGCAAACTGACCCGCATGTGTAAAAGCATCAAAACAAATGACAACACATTCTGGCTGTACGTCATTCCAGAGTGATCATATTTTGATTTTCAAAAGAGGACACAAATAAAAAATGTTGATGACCCCTAAACGCAGTGTCAGCAATAAAATTAACTTAGACTGTTAGTAGCCTAGCCCATGCTCGTGAATACAGAATTCCGAATATCCGTCTTACCTCCTCAGGTGTAGTTTTGGCTAAGCAAAGCAAAGGACCATGTCTAAGGTGTAGTCCCATGATCTGTTCGAAAAATTATTTTGACCCATTATGAAATACTTTGTAGTAGGGATATCTCGATCTGATCACGCCATTTTTCAGAGGATCGGAATCGGGTGAAAATGATTGGGTTTTTAATTTTAAAATGTGTGTATGTTTTTCTGCTTCATGCTCATACATCTTCTAACTCTCCCTCCTGCTGCTTTTCTTGGTCAGGAGTGCCCTGGAGTTAGCTATTTAAATTTAATGATGATTGACAGGGGTGTAGCTTTGATCTTGTCAGAGAAGCTCTGCAGAACCACCATCAAAGGCGCAGATGTGTCAATCATCGTTTAGCTTGTTAAACACTAGAGGTAGTGTGCTGTGGCAACTGATTGTGTAAGTGAGAGGCTCTTCTCAGCAGAGTGAGTGGATTTGAGTGGACTCACTCAATAAAGCATTTAAAAAAGAAGCATTTTTCTACTTTATTTTTTAAAATAATTCACATTATGAAGAGGGCACAGAGGGACAGTAACATGTTAAAACTTTTGTTTTTGAACAACACTTTTTTTTGTAGGAATCTGATTGGGACTAGATATCGGCAGATTTTCAAAATCAGGTGACTCTGACTCAGGTGCCAAAATATGCCATCAGGACATCCGTCATTTGTAGGATTCTTGTTCATTTCATCATTTTTGCTGCTTGTTTTATTGCTTTATGACTTTTATTGACAACATTTTACGAGCTAGGTCTTCATTTTGAATTAATATACAGTATACAGTGCTGGTCAAAAGTATTGGCATCCCTGCAATTCTGTCAGAAAATGCTCACTTTCTCCCAGAAAATGATTGCGATTACAAATGCTTTGGTAGTAATATCTTCATCTATTTTGCTTGCAATGAAAAAAACACAAAAGAGAATGGGGAAAAAAATATTTAAATCTATCATTTTACACAAAACTTCAAAAATGGTCCGGACAAAAGTATTGGCACCCTTTGAAAAATCATTTGATGCTTCTCTAATTTGTGTCCTTGTGTGTACCACATTGAGCATGGAGAAAAGAAAGAAGACCAAAAGACTGTCTGAGGACTTCAGAAGCAAAATTGTGAGGAAGCATGGGCAATCTCAAGGCTCATCAGGTCCATCTCCAAAGACCTGAACGTTCCTGTATCTACCGTGCGAAGAGTCATCAATAAGTGTAAAGCCCATGGCACTGTGGCTAACCTCCATAGATGTGGACGGAAAAGAAAAATTGACAAGAGATTTCAATGGAAGATTGTGTTGATGGTGGATAAAGAACCTCGACTAACATCCAAACAAGTTCAAGCTGTCCTGCAGTGCGAGGGTACAACAGTGTCAACCCATACTATCCGTCGGCATCTAAATGAAAAGGGACTCTATGGTAGGATACCCAGAAAGACCCCACTTCTGACCCAGAGACATAAAAAAGCCAGACTGGGGTTTGCCAAAACTTACCTGAGAAAGCCAAAAACATTTTGGAGGAATGTTTTCTGGTCGGATGAGACAAAAGTAGAGCTTTTTGGGAAAAGGCATCAATATAGAGTTTAGATGGGGGAAAAAAATGAGGCCTTCAAAGAAAAGAACTTGGTCCCCACAGTCAAACATGGCGGAGGTTCCCTGATGTTTTGTGGTTGCTCTGCTACCTCTGGCAATGGACTGCTTGACCGTGTGCATGGCATTATGAAGTTTGAAGACTACCAACAAATTTTGCAGCATTATGTAGGGCCCAGTGTGAGAAAGCTGGGTCTGCCTCAGAGGTCATGGGTCTTTCAGCAGGACAATGACCCAAAACACACTTCAAAAAGGACTAGAAAATGGTTTGAGAGAAAGCACTGGAGACTTCTAAAGTGGCCAGCAATGAGTCCAGACCTGAATCCCTTAGAACGCCTAAGGGGAGATCTGAAAATGACAGTTTAGTGAAGGCACCCTTCACATCTTAGAGACCTGGAGCAGTTGGCCAAAGAAGAATGTTCTAAAATTCCAGCAGAGCATTGTAAGAATCTCGTTGATGGATACTGGAAGCGGTTGTTCTCAGTTATTTTGTCTAAAGGTTGTGCTACCAATTATTAGGCTGAGAGTGCCAATACTTTTGTCCGGCACATTTTTGGAGTTTTGTGTAAAATGGTGTAAAATGATAATGGTTTAATTATTTTTTTCATTGTGTTTTGTGTTTTTTCATTACAAGCAAAATAAATGAAGATATTACTACCAAAGCATTTGTATTTGCAATCATTTTCTAGAAGAAATTGAGCATTATCTGACAGAATTGCAGGGGTGCCAATACTTTTGGCCAGCACTGTAGGAAAGTCAATTACATGCAAGAACAATTTTCGGCCACTTGGGAGGGGACTGCCCTGCCTCTCTCCTCTCAATCTCCACGTATGCCTTCTGGGGCACCGAGAGATACAGCTCAGCAATGTGATGGTGTCCCGTTTAGTGCTTTAACAGAAAGACCGTCCATACCAGTGGCGTAGCTGAGCTGTTTCCACATCGGTTTTGACGCCATATATTGAATTTACTGTATTTTTCTGCCACACATTGCCAGTCCTTGGAAAAAAAAAGGCCCACATCGTACTGGTCTGTGGTGCAAAAAGGTTGGGGACCTCTGATCTATACCAGTGGTTCATACACTAATGGTGAAATTAAAATTAGTAACTCCTTGCATAAACAATTTAAACAACACATCAATTCCTTCCCCAAACATCAAGGTTATTTACACAGCTATTTTGATGTTATCCATTCCCATGCCTTCCCTTGCAGAGCTATTTATAACAAGCCTACTGTCGAGCCTTGACTCCTGTAGTGCTGTTAGCCTCCAGTCTCCTGAGATCCTGTGAAAACACCCTGCATGTAGTGGGTGTAATGTTTCACCAGGGGACCTTTAGACCTGCTGACCCATACTCAACCATTTTGTGCACAGTAGTCGATGTACTTCTCAGCAGGTGATTCGGGATAGTCGGACGGCTTCAAACTCACCGTATTTAAATACTAAAATTAGATTATAGTATTATGGCGCAATAAAGTCGAGTTTCCAGCGGTCTTATTCTTTTTACGAGTAGGCTTGAGTGCTGTTAGCTACCTAATGGTGCCCTTGTGGGCTCCGTGAGTGCACAGCGTCGATAAACTGACCTTCAACGCCCTCTTAATGAAATGCAGAGCTAACGTTTACTCTTTGTTTGTTGCCGTGTGGACGGAAGACATGCAAAACTATAGGTAGGCTAAAATATATATTTAAAAATCAAATGCTAAATACTGTATTTTCCAAACTATAAGGCACACCTTCAATGAATGGCCTATTTTAAAGCTGTTTTTATAGGGAGTACCATTTTATGAGACACAGTAGAAGTAGAAGTGGTTGGGGTTGCGTTATGCATACACTAGATGGAGCTGCGCTAAAAGGAATGTCATGCCATGATTAACCTATACAGGTAGTCCCTGAGTTACGAACGAGCTCCGTTCCTTCGCTGGCGACGTAACTCAAATGGCGTACCGCACGCATGCTATTTTTAGACCGTGACGTCGCATAGTAAAGCGGAAGTAAAGCAGAAGAGGGACATTATAGACCCGCCCTCGCATAGACACCATGTTAATTCTGCTACTTCTCTCTGGTAATCTTTCAAAAACGAGCATGCCGATCACACATTGCTTTTTTGGAACTCGTAGAAACGACTCTAGACATTACGAAATATGAAGGATGAAACCAAAAAACTCGGAGGAAAAAATGTGAAGAATGAATCAACTTGCGCGGACTTTTAACGCCAGCTCGGCAGTAAACATTTCTGCAGTAAACATGTTATTGGGTTTGCATTGTCTTTCACAGGACAAAGAAGTAAGCCATTTTGATATTTTTAACTTTTTTTTTAGCGTGACGTTGTACAGTGCTGCTTCTGTCTGACAATGAATGACCTGAAAAGAATTAAAATGGTATCTGACTGCCACTGTTACATTTTCTGTTGTAAAAAAAAAAAAAAAAAAAAACTTTAGTGAGAAGGAAGTGTAAATAAAATATAGAATTAAGATTTGTTATCAATGAAAAAATTAAAAGTGCTCGTTGGCTGTCACTGAGTAGCATTTGCGATCGGTACACAAAACAAACAATATAAAGTACCCCCAAGAATGGTCAGAGATGTAGGACAACCAGAGGATATAATTTATAAGAAAGACAGGGCTGGTGGTAAAGGATAGCTTTTTGAAACAGGAGAATGTCATTGTCAGTCGCGTAAGAAAAAGGTGTTGATACAAAAGCTAAGGGTATGCTTCGGTCGGCTCGTTTTTTTCGTCTTTTTCAGCCCTCGACACTCAAACCATCTCTTGAACTGAACATTTTCATGTTCTTCCACATCTTTGCCAGTGAAATTCGGCACCAGGGACATCACTTTCAGAGAGAATTGGTAGGTGTAGCTTTGTAAACATCTCCTTCGTACACAATTTCCATTCATTTCCTATTGGGAACAAACGGTGGCGCGTCCTCCCTTAGCAACAGTAGCTAACATCATGAATATTAATGAGCGCAAGTGACGTGTTGCTTGCGGTACGCCATTTCCGTGTAAATCGGCATTAACCCTTTGAATACCCCTAAATACCCCCTCAATCTCAAAATAACTATCAAAAACATACATTATACATCATATTAATAAAATGAAAAACAAGATACTGTATATACCATCAATGCTGGTGGATGGTGAAAACATACACTGAGTATGCCGGCTTGTTCACAATTGGAAAAACAAAAGTTCTTGTTTCACTGATGTTTATTGTACAGTGTATCGCAAAAGTGAGGAGACCCTGCACAGAAATAATAAATAGTTTGTTAATCTGGCCTGTGCCTCTTGACATATGACTAATCCAAGAAGAGATTTGTGTACGGCGCCCTCTAGTGCTTGGACGCCATTACTGGGGTGTTTTCACACCTATAGCAGCCCAGTGTCAGTAACGTTAGCTGCTGTCGGCTGTGTGCTGCGGGCGGCACACCTCAGCAAACGTAGTGCTTCCGGTCCTTTTGCTCAGATTAGTCGATAGATATAAACATAAAACTGGATATGAAGTAATTTTTAAAATCCATTGGAGCTAGCATCTATCTATATGACGTAAGCGCACCAGATTTGTTCCCAGAAATAATAAGCCCACACACACGATAGCGAAGAGGACTGAAAGACAGATGGACAGCTTTTTTACAGGGAAAGAGCCAGAAGTGGAGCTTAGAACCAAATCCAAGTGAGTACACACCTCGCATTTCTGCAGATATTTAAGAATATCTTTTCATGGGACAACACTGACAAAATGACACTTTGACACAATGAAAATTAGTCTGTGTGCAGCTTATATAATAGAGTTAATTTATTTCCCCCTCAAAATAACTCAAAATATTGCCATTAATATCTAAACCCCTGGCAAAAAAAGCGAGTACACCCCTTAAAAACTACATCCCTAAATGTCCAAATTGAGTACTGCTTGTCATTTTCCCTCCAAAATGTCATGTGACACACGTTAGCGAAGATGACTGAAAGACAGATGGACAGCTTTTTTACAGGGAAAGAGCCAGAAGTGGAGCCTAGAACCAAATCCATTCTGCATAATACAGTGTATCACAAAAATAAGTACACACCTCGCATTTCTGCAGATATTTAAGTATATCTTTTCATGGGACAACACTGACAAAATGACACTTTGACACAATGAAAAGTAGTCTGTGTGCAGCTTATATAATAGAGTTAATTTATTTCCCTCTCAAAATAACTCAAAATATAGCCATTAATACCCCGGCAACAAAAGTGAGTACACCCTGTAGAAACTACGTAATCCCTAAATGTCCAAATTGAGTACTGCTTTCCATTTTCCCTCCAAAATGTCATGTGACTCGTTACAGGAGTGCTGTCAGCATTGCTGCAGAGATTGAAGAGGTGGGGGGGTTAGCCTGTAAGCGCTCAGACCATACGCCACACTTTACATCAAATTTGTGTGCATGGCTGTCACCCCAGGAGGAAGCCTCTTCTGAAGACGGTACACAAGAAAGCCCGTCCGTCTCATCAGACCAGAGGTTGCGCTAGACTTTTTCGTTGTCTGTCATTTTGACTGACAGGGTCATAAAAATCCGGTCATAATCTATTTTTACCTGTCACTTAAATTTTTAAAATGATGATAATGACGTTGTGGTGACCCTTTGTTTGGCATAATTCACCTTCCGTACTTGTGTGTCCATTTGGCCGAGCGCGTTACCGGCTACGACACAGTCACGTGACAGAGACACTTAAGAGCCGCGCGCGTTCCAGCTTGAATAGACAGTTCACAGAGAGCAGCAGAGCTACAGCGGCTGGACACAGCAATTCGACCTAACAAGACTCTTAACATTGCATACCGCTTCACCATATTAAATTGTATTTAGTTTTCATTCATTTTAAATTAATATTCTGTCCGAACAAGCTTAACAGAGAATCCACACCGTGCCATCACACATCAAGCAGATGAATATGTAACTTTTTCTCCGCAGTCACAAACACAGCTGAGTGTGGCCCCAGTAGGTAGGCTACATATGGAACAATGAAAGTAACAGTTCACCTGCTGTGGCCTGAACGGAGTCTTACACCTTCCTCCTGGTGCGCATGGACTTGAATTGCATGCCCGCTTGTGCAGTCCCTGTTTTTTCACCTCTTTTATCAACACCATCGTCATTTTGGGGCTTTTTGAAGAAACTTCGGACACTCAGTTGCCCTGACATTTTTCAGAGTAAGACCAACGACGTCATGCATCAAGAGAGACAATAGCTAATTAATATGCTCACTCGCCACCCTGGGGTTCGTTTGGGTCCTAATTGGGAAATGCCTTGAGGTGATGTGGCGTGATGGAGTTGTGGCTCTTGTCATTTCATGTGGGAAAATGTTTATGATATACATGTTACATGTGAACAGCTCATTGTTTTGTCCTAATTGGGAAATGCCTCGAGGTGATGAGGCGTGATGGAGTTGTGGCTCTTGTCATTTCAGGCCAATAAATGACACACAGACATCACTCTCAAGTCTTTTTTATCCAACCACAAGTTTGACACTGACTAAATACAGTGATCCCTCGCTACTTTGCTTTTCAAACTTTCAATTAAAAAAGAAAAATAATAAATACAGATGAGTCGTCCCGAGCCGATCACTTAGTCTGCCTCTCCCTCCTGCTGCTCTTTGTTGGTCAGGCAGGGCACTGGAGTTGCTTATTAAAGTTAACGATGATTGACAGACGTTTAATGTTTGATCTTGCCACAGATGCTTGGAAGCCGAAGCTTCAAAGCGCTGCATGTGTTAATCATTATTTAACTTGTTAAACAGTTTCTGTGGCAACTCTTTGTGTGTAAATGAGCAGCTTAAGCAGAATTGAGTAGACTCACTCAATGAAGCATTTATTAAAGACAAGCATTTTTCTACTTTATTCTTGTTTAGAAATAATTCGGTGGGACAGTAATGTGTTTAAAAGCTACTTCGCGGTTTTTCACTTAACGTGTCGGGTTCTGGTGCCCATTAACCGCGAAAAACGAGGGCTCGCTCTAATTGGTTAGAGCTGAAAATGCCTTCAGGATGAATTTATAGTATCATAGGTACAGTGGGGCAAATAAGTATTTAGTCAACCACCAATTGTGCAATTTCTCCTACTTTAAAAGGTTAGAGGAGCCTGTAATTGTCAACATGGGTAAACCTCAACCATGAGAGAAAGAATGTGGGGAAAAAAACAACAGAAAATCACATTGTTTGATTTTTAAATAATTTATTTCCAAATTAGAGTGGAAAAAATGTATTTGGTCACCTAAAAATAAGCAAGATTTCTGGCTGTCATAGAGGTCTAACTTCTTCTAACAAGGTCTAACGAGGCTCCACTCGTTACCTGTATTAATGGCACCTGTTTTAACTCATTATCGGTATAAAAGACACTTGTCCACAAACTCAGTCAGTCACATTCCAAACTCCACTATGGCCAAGACCAAAGAGCTGTCAAAGGACACCGGAGACAAAATTGTAGACCTGCACCAGGCTGGGAAGACTGAATCGGCAATAGGTAAAACGCTTGGTGTAAAGAAATCAACTGTGGGAGCAATTATTAGAAAATGAAGGACATACAAGACCACTGATAATCTCCCTCGATCTGGGGCTCCATGCAAGATCTCACTCCATGGTGTCAAAATGACAACAAGAACAGTGAGTAAAAATCCCAGAACCACATGGGGGGACCTAGTGAATGACCTACAGAGAGTTGGGACCACAGTAACAAAGGCTACTATCAGTAAAACAATGCGCGCCAAGGACTCAAATCCTGCACTGCTAAACATGTCCCCCTACTGAAGCCAGTACACGTCCAGGCCCGTCTGCGGTTCGCTAGAGGGCATTTGGATGATCCAGAAGAGGACTGGGAGAATGCGTTGTCAGATGAAACCAAAATAGAACTTATTGGTAGAAACATACGTTCTCGTGTTTGGAGGAGAAAGAATACTGAATTGCATCCGAAGAACACCATATCCTCTGTGACGCATGGGGGTGGAAACATGCTTTGGAGCTGTATTTTTCTGCAAAGGGACCAGGACGACTGATCTGTGTAATGGAAAGAATGATTGGGTTCATGTATCGAGAGATTTTGAGTGAAAATCTCCTTCCATCAGCAAGGGCGTTTAAGATGAGACATGGCAGGGTCTTTCAGCATGACAATGATCCCAAACACACAGCCAGGGCAACAAAGGAGTGGCTTCGTAAGAAGCATTTCAAGGTCCTGGAGTGGCCTAGCCAGTCTCCAGATCTCAACCCAATAGAAAATCTGTGGAGGGAGTTGAAAGTCCGTGTTGCCCAACGACAGCCCCAAAACATCACTGCTCTAGAGGAGATCTGCATTGACGAATGGGCCAAAATACCAGCAACAGTGTGTGAAAAGCTTTTGAAGAGTTACAGAAAATGTTTGGCCTCCATTATTGCCAACAAAGGGTACATAACAAAGTATTGAGATGAACTTTTGGTATTAACCAAATACTTATTTTCCACCATGATTTGCAAATAAATTCTTTAAAAATCAAACAATGTGATTTTCTGTTTTTTTTTTTTTTTCACATTCTGTCTCTCATGGTTGAGGTTTACCCATGTTGACAATTACAGGCCTCTCTAATATTTTCAAGTGGGAGAAGTTGCACAATTAGTGGTTGACTAAATACTTATTAGCCCCACTGTAGGTAGTAATGCGTTATATTTATGGCGTTACTTTTTTGAGAAAAATGTGCTTAGAGAAGGTTTACCATACTTTGGTACTCGAGTAGATTTGGGAAGAAGAAACACTACTCTTACGCCACTACTTTGGGCTAAATTAAAGTTCTTACATGTTTCCCCTTTATTTGACATGTTAGATTTGACTTGAATTTTGCCAACACAGTGGCTCTACTAGTTTCACCAAAGAGACGTCGCAACAATAATCGCATGACTCTATTAAACCAATCAGATGTCAAAATATAGTCATATGACCACACACAAGCTTAAGTCAGAAGACCTATGATTACACTGACCTGTTCAATCATGTGGTGTCCTTAAAGCACTGTGAAAATTGAATTATTTGACATTGAGTCAACATTTCTCGATTTCAAGCCCTTCCCCAGTTTATATTTGGCATTGATAGACCACGGAAAACCGGAGACATGATCATTTTCATTTCATGATAGGAAATTTCTCCAATAGAGGACACTCATGCTCTTTGGATGGGAGATGTTTCATTGTATTTGTCTGAACCTGAGGATTTTTGTGTGTTTATTTTCTTTTTTTTTTTTACCTAATATGGTCATGTAATAAATTATAGTACAGTATAATAATCAGGGGTGAAAGTGGGCCAGAACGGTCAGGAACGCAGTTCCGATATAAGATTCAGGGCAGGAACGCAGTTCCAGTATAAGACTCAGGGCCGGAATGCTGTTCCGGTACACGGTGCTTCAATTCCAAAAATATGACGGCAACTGTCAAAACGTTATGTAAAAAAAAAAAATTTAAATGCTGAGCTGCCACACATGCATTTCATCTCCAAGAAGAAAACAATCTACCAACATCAGATTTACATGCACAAGTGTTAATAACAAGCATAACAAAGTGCTTGTGTAGTGTAATCCGTTATTCCACCGATATTTATTATTTATTTTATTCCACAGAACTGCATGGAGGTTTCCCTAGCTGCTGCAGTATTCCGAGTCTGATGATGATGAGTCACGTCAATGTGCGAACGCACACAGCAAAGCAAAATGCCTGGACTCATTTATCTGTTCATTTGGCTGACATACTGACATCTGATCAGCAGAGATAGTTAGCTAGCTCGCGCATGTTTTCTGGAACAGCAACAACAACAACAAAAGTTTTTTGAATTGATGCGACAAAAAAAGGGCAATGCAGCAGAAAATGGATGAAATCTTTAAGAACCAGGTAAGAGTTAATGAGGCTTATTTATCATATTTAGTTTTATTTGCTCTGATGGGGAGGTTCAGAAGATCTTAGCTGTCAATGTGCACTTTGGACTTATATTTGTTTATTTATGTTAGACTACTTATTCATTTCCTTATATTTAAAAAATTCAATATTTGTGCGATCTTCAAAATATATTCCATTTCACTCTGCATAATATAAGTCAATTGTATTTTTCTGAATGTATGTTACTTATATCTTTATTATTTAAAAAAAGAAAAGAAAGCAAAAGTAAATGTTGACATTAACTTCCATTTTAATATACATCATGTGTTCATAAGTAGTTAAAATTTAGATTTGGCATTTAGTATGTGAGGAAATGAGGGAAAATAAAAATTAGGAGATGGAGGTTGGGGTTATTGCTGTTTTTGTTAACTTTTATTTTGCAAATCATTGAAAAAATACAATTTTGAATGAAAATCCGTTTTTGTATGTGTTATAGAAATAACTGTGCCAAAACAGTTTTCTTTGCATTTCAGTAGTTTTGGGAGCCCCCCCCCCAAAAAGAAAAAATAAATAAACAACATTTCTGGCTCCGTGTCAACCTTCACGTCGGGGAGTTCCTGCAAGAAATTCGAGCCACTTTCACCCCTGATGATAATAATAACAGTTCGTATATATATGACGTGCTGAGAAAATTACACCATTGTTTAAAAACAATCACACATTTTAAGCAGTTACTCACAATTTTACTCATTACTTGAGTATTCTTTTCACTGAATACGCTTTTACTTGTACTTGAGTCAATTTTTTAGATGACTACATTGACTGGAGTAATAATATTTTAAAATAACGCTCCTCTTACTTGATTGGAATTTTGGGCGACTTTACCCACCTCTGCACAGTAAGTTTAATATAATGTGGTGGGACTAGATAAATTGTATTACTTCTTCCAACATCCTTTACGAATAGTTATATTTGTACAGTATATGTCTGAATAAATGTATACCTGTACATATTACAGCTGATATCCGATATTGGAACTAAAACTTTTTTTTGGGGGGGTGGGGGGGTTGCAATACATATTGCGATATTAAAACTAGAAAAATATTTACCAGCTAACTCAAATAGCTCAGTTTGGAAAGACTTTGGTTGACTCACCATGACGACTTTGCATTTCATCTGTGAAGATGAAGATTGCTATATATCAGCGGTCGGCAACCTTTAATACGAAGAACTCCGAAGTCAGGCTCAGTTTTTATCCACCTTTATTCAAACAACACTCACACGGGTCATGAATTCCCCAACTATGTGAGTCACGTTGTGGTGACACCATGACTTAACATAGTTGGTAAATTCATGACCTGTGTGAGCGTTCTGTTAACAAAGATACAAAGAAAGTGAAACTGACTTGTTCTGTTTACTAAAGAGAAGCTAAATTCCTTTGTTGAATCAGCGCCACAATTTGTTTTAATCAAATTCATACTGTTAAGTTTTTAAAAACGAATCTACATCAGAGATATCAAAGAATCACATGCGGTTCTGGAGCCGTTGGTTGCTGACCCCTGCTATATACAGTGGTATGAAAAAGTATCTGAACCTTTTAGAATTTCTCACATTTCAAGAAAATCACCATCAAATGTGGTCTGAGCTTTGTCAAAACCACACAGATGAAAAAACAGTGCCTGCTTTAACTATAACAACCCAAACATTTATAGGTTTTTATATTTTAATGAGGATAGAATGCTAACAATGACAGAAGGGGGAAAAATAAGTAAGTGAACCCTCTGCCTGAGGAGACTTAAAGAGCTATTGAAACCAATGTTACCAAACATTTTAAGTCAGGCATGTGCCCAATCACTAATGAGTGGTGTAAAGCTGCCCTGCCCACTATAAAACACACACCCGGTAAGAATTGTCTTGATGAGAAGAATTGTCTGATGTGCATCATGGCTTGGTCAAAAGAGCTGTCTGAAGACCTGAGATCCAGAATTGTTGATTTGTATAAAGCTGGGGATGGATACAAAACCATCTCTGAAAGTCTGGATGTTCACTAGTCGACAGTCAGGGAAGTTGTCTACAAATGGAGAGAGTTTGGCACTGTTGCTTCTCACCCAAGGAGTGGCTGTCCATCAAAGATGACACCAAGAGTTCAGCGCAGAATACTCAAAGGGGTAAAAAAGAACCCTAGAGTGTCTGCTGAAGACTTACAGAAATCACTGGCATAGTCCAATATCTCTGTGCACACATCAACTATCTGTAAAAATATGGCCAAGAATGTTGTTAGTGGGAGGACTCCATGGAGGAAGCCACTGCTGTCTAAAAAAACATTGTTGCTCGTTTAATTCAATTCAATTCAATTCAATTTTATTTGTATAGCCCTAGATCACAACAACATTGTCTCAAAGGGCTTTCCAGAGGCAATATGATACACAATCAGAAACAGCAAATGAAGCAACAAAGATGAATAAATAAATTCAAGTCCTGGGTTTAATGTTCGCAAAAAGGCACTTGGACATTCCACAGAAGTTTTGGCAAAATATTCTGTGGACTGATGAAACCAAATTTGAATTGTTTGAGAGTAACACACAACGTCATGTGTGGAGGAAAAATGGAACGGCTCACCAACATCAACACCTCATCCCCACCGTGAAGCATGGTGGAGGGAGAGGGAATTTTGCTGCCTCAGGGCCTGGACAACTTGCAATCATTAATGTAAGAATGAATTGAAACATTCATCAGGATGTTTTGCAGGAATACCCGAGGCTGTCTGTCAGACAGTTGAAGCTAAAAAGAGGTTGGATGCTGCAACAAGACAATGGTCCAAAACACAGAAGTAAATCAACTTCAGAATGGTTTCAGAGGAACAAAATACACGTTTTGGAGTGACCAAGTCAAAGTCCAGACTTGAACCCCATTGAGATGCTGTGGCATGACCTAAAGACAGCAATTCATGCCAGACATCCCTGGAATCTGACTGAACTACAGCAGTTTTGTAGAGAAGAATGGGCCAAGATTAGTCCTGATCGATGTGCCAGACTGATCTGCAGCTACAGGAAACGTCTGGTTGAGGTTATTGCTGCCAAAGGGGGGAGCGGCACAAAATATTAAATGTGATGGTTCACTTACCTATTTTTCCCCCGTCTGTAATTGTTTGCATACCATCCTCATTAAAATATGAAAACCTGAAATGTTTGGGTGGTTTTAGTTAAACACTGTTTTTTCATCTGTGTGATTTTGACAAAGATCAGATCACATCTGATGGTGATTTAATGCAGAAATGTGAGAAATTCCGAAAGGTTCAGATACTTTTTCATCGCACTTTATGAAAGGGATCCATGAGGCCATGTAAAAGCATGATAATGACAATAAAGGCAGTTTGCTGTATGAAGCGCTTCATATCAAAACAAAAGTGTGTGTGTTTGTGATGGCGATATTCAAACGTTATGTCGAGCAGGCCTAATACATATGTACGTTTTATCTTTTGTTTGAATAAAACTGAATGAAGGAATTTTTAACATTCATTTACTCATAGAGAATTTGTTATTGTCACGCAGTGGCTTAGAGAGCATGTAAGATTCCAGGGTTAAAGCGAACTGTGATCGGCTCCAACTGAGCTGCGAACCTTCCAGAAAATGATAGATAGGCCTATTGTGCATTGATGGACTGAACGTGCATTGTGTATGCTATATTACAATTCACCACTAGATGCCGTCATTTACCCTAGTTCCAATTAAGGTGCTTTGAGGGGCATTGGGTACAGACATACCGTATTTGGAAATGGTGTATGCTGTCTAAATGTTGGGGGAAAAAACAATCATATCATCTTCTTTACATTTTTCATCAGTCCTCTTTCTAATGTGGTATGAAGCAACAATAACACTCTTAAAAAAGAAGTGTTGACAAATCTAAATGACAAAAGAGCCCAATAAAAGGACAGTGCATTAGTAGATGGGAGTGCGGCTGTTGCCATGGGGCCAAATAGTGTAGATGCTTTATTATTTTCTGCTTTGATCTGACTCAGTAGGCACGTCCAGTGTAGTTTTTGTGGTTACAATGGATGAAGAGTTGTTATTTCAACATTGTGTTCATTTCAGGCTTCATGTTAGGTTGCCATTTCACCCCCCAAAAATAGTTATACGTCATTTTATGCTATAAAACAGTAAATACATTTTACAGAGCTTGTATTTCTCCAAACCTACTGACGAATTTGCATTTTGAGTGACAGCAGCAGTGCCAGAGCTGCTCTTAATCAGATAGAATTAGCATCCCGGGCTTTGCTGACTGGATATTTTTTATGCTGTCCCTCTCTGTCTAGCTTTTGTCTCCACTCATCAGCAGGTCTATTTTTAAGTGACCCTCCTCTCACGGGAACTATCCTCCTATCCTCTGCTTACACCAGAGAAAATCTTATAGCTTCAGCTGCACTCGGCTAGCACATTTATTCATTGTAGTGGCTATATGTTTAGGGTGCATTAAGCTGAATTTTGCTACTTTACAGTTGGGATTAGATTTGTTCGATAATATCGGCAAATAAAAGCATTTATAACAGGGGCGTAGTTTTGCATAGGGACGGTAGGGACAAAACACTACCAACTTTTAAGGATGCTTAAATTCTCCCCACCAACTTTTAAGTAACCTTATTTGCATTATATAATGACCTCAGTTATATCGGTAATTTAGATGTCTTACCATCATGCCTACCATCATGTTCAGACTTACTGTACATTGACACCTTTACACTTGTTGAATGTGCCAGTCCATTTTTTCCCCTCAAATGCATGTTTGATTGGCCAATGACTTGACCCCCGCCCACCACAAACACACGCATTCACTTCCCCGACAGAAATACAACATGCCGCCTAATCCGCCCCTTCGAAGACGAGGGATACTAGAATTTTTTTTCCCGCCAGCAGCAGCCACTGTAAGTAATGTAAAAATATGTCAATTTTGTGAAAGTGGGGAACACACCCCTAATTTTGCTACTGAAAGTCCGACCTGCATCAGAGTTAGCATAACATTGATCTGTATGAATTTCTCGAACTCAAGGACAAAGCTGCTTTTAGAGAAATATCGTCCTGTATGTTTACTACTGTTAACGTTAATTAAAGAAATGCCGTGAATCAAGGTTTACCCCATTCTCCCCGGTTTTCATTTTTATTTTATTTATGTGGTCTTAAAGCAGCCCAAAGGAGCTTTCATTTTTTGTTGAGTTTGGCTGTGCTTGTGGACAAAAGCAGTAGTGTTGTCCTGAAGGAAGCCTCAATTTTTATTTTCATTTGAGATGATTAACCAGTTTGTATTTCTTGTGTATGTTAATATAATTTGTGTACAGATATTTAAAATGGCTAATAAAATCCAGGCATTTTAGATGTATGAGCTTAATAAGAACAAATAGTAGCCGATCACGTCATTTTCAAAGTATCGGAATCTGCAAAAAAATATCGGCCATGCCTTTTTTTAATATATATACTGTATATTTTTTAATTAAATTGTTTTCTAATTGTATTTAACGTTGCAGACATAATATGTCACACTCATCCAGAGTCTTTAGATTAGGCTTAAGGGTTATCAAATTTATCCCGATAACGGCGGTAATTAATTTTTTTGAAAATGTATCACGTTAAAATATTTAACGCAATTAATGCATGCGTTGCACGACCCACTCACGCACTGTCGCGCCCAATCTGTAATGACGCCGATTTACCTATATAGAGAGATAAAGGGCAGTGTAAAATGCGTAGAGTGAATTTTGGCAGCCTTCGGAGCCTTTTTTTATTAGGCTAAAGCCTTACAATCCCTCTCCCTATGTTTAATAATATCATAGGAAGCAATATGGGGAAGCAAGGTAGCAATTGATCTTTATCTTAACACCTTATGTTAGTTCCCAACGCAGAGAAGATATGTCAATTGGTAGCACTACGCACAGTCATGGTTCCACTTCCCATCATGCATTTGGGTTGAAGGGCTGCAGTATCATTTACTGAAAGCTCAACAAATACACTAGATGGCAATATTTAGTCACAATATACAAAGTCACAAGTCTTTCTATCCCTCTCAAAGAAAGAATGTTAATAATGTAAATGCCATTTTGAGGATTTATTGTCATAATAAACAAATACAGTACTTATGTACTGTATGTTGAATGTATATATTTGTCCGAGTTTTATTCATTTTTTTCTCAATGCATTGTCAAAATGTATATGATCGGGAAAATTTATCGGGGATGATTGGAATTGAATCAGGAGCAAAAAAAAGCAATCGGATCGGGAAATATCGGGATCGGAAGATACTCAAACTAAAACGATCGGAATTGGATCGGGAGCAAAAAAACATGATCGGAACAACCCTAACAAATAGTAATATCTACTTAAAGTAAGTGGAATAATCTGATGCATTGATCTGTTAACTAGCCTTTAACACTCAAAACAAGATGGAGAAAATTGGACTAGATTTAAGAAAAAAAAATATCAGATTAGGACATTATAAATTTGCAGAGTGAAATTTAGTATAAATCAATACAGATTTATTTTGCATCAATCATTTAGTCTGTCAATTAATTAGATTCATATTGTTAAGAAATGTAGCCCTGACCCCCGTTCACCCAATCTGTTTGGTCTTATTAAAGGGCAGCTGAAGAGCTTTTCGTATTTCGCTCTTGAGTTTTTTACTCAGTTCAGTTGTATTAAATGCATCAGTCGCTGTCTCAAAAAGTCACATTAAAAAAAAATTATAATAATTGACCGCATAATTTTTGAGTTATGGCCATAGCAACACCATAGCAACGAGGGACGCGCCGCCCTGCCGACCGCTACCTGATGACGTAACTTCCAGGGAGCCTCGCCACCACTCTGAACACGGAAACATAGCACCACGCTATCCTCGCCATATATTGCAAACATTTTCTGTTGTTTACTCGCGAGATTTGTCATGCCATCTCGATGTGTAGCGATGAATTGCTCACAGAAAGACTCGAGATTCTATGAGTGGTCCAAAAAACTTCTGCAAAGATTTGGACCGTTTTTGTGAGCATGCATACAGGTCCCCAATCGGCTTATTGTTTTCATCATTTCATCGACGACAGCTTTGAAAACCTACAACAATGCAACCTTGGTTTTACAAAGACGTAAGTAGAGACCCTTACTGGTAGGGATGGGAATCGAAATCCGATTCCAATTCGGAACCGGTTCCGAGTGTTTCGAGGCCTCGACATCATAATGAATAAGCCTTAACGATCCCTAAACACGCATATTGCGTCGTGACGTATCTTGTTGTCCAGACGCATCAAACTAGCATGGCGCCAAGAACCACTCGCTCCAAAGTTTGGATACACTTCACCAGGAAAAACGGTGAAAATGAAAGGTTACGATAGTTTAGCACGAGCATTGCCGCCGTAAACATAACAATGACAGCACGTAGGTCTTCACTTCGCGGCCTCATCGAGACGCTAAGGCTCAGTCCTGGCTATACAGCTAGCTAAACTCCCAAATGACGATGCAGAAGACGTTGGTATAATTTGCTGACTTTAATCAACCATCACTTGAAACTAAAAATAGAAATGAAACAAATCACTTTCGTCCCCAATAACAAACAGGTTTGCATCAACATAAATCAGCGATGATTAGTTGCTAACACAGTAAAAACAAACAGTTAGCATGCGTTCGCTAGCATTAGCACATCTTTTAAAGCACTACACAACTGGATTTAAGTGTCTGATCGCGAGTGGAAACACACAACAACAACACAGAAGATGATACATACAGGCGTTGGTTCTGTAGATATTTTACAAACATTAACAAAGAACCAAGGCTCGTGGCAGTGTTTCCCGCTTGGATGCGCATTTCTTCTTCTTCGCGTGTAAGCGTGCTCTTCTTCATGTGAGCGCGTTCTTCTTCGCGTGAGGAAGCGCAAGGGCGCCACCACTTGAGCGTGAAAGCACCATAAAAACTAAAAGGCATGTATTTCAATATACTGGTAAATAAAAACAGGGGTCCCCAAACTACGGCCCGCGGCTCCATATTTGGTCCAGCCACCTGAACAATTCCAGAAAGCATTTTGAATTTTTTTTGTTTTTTTCTCCCTCAGTAGTGTTATTTATTTCCTGGCCTTTTTCAGTGAATAACTCAGAGAGGGTTATTTGGTTATTATCTATTTAATTGTGCTATTATTATTTATTATTATTATATTATTATTTTTATTTTATTTACTTTTGCTCCGTGAAGAATCCACAGAGGGTTATTTGATTGTGGCTTTCTGAAAAACAATAATTTTTTTACATTTACGCACTCCTGCAATCGTCACACTTTTTCTGTTACAAACTGACCCCGGCCTCTCATCAGAGAAGGGAAAAGTTATGTGGCCCTCACGGGGGAAAAGTTTGAGGACATTGCCAAAGGCAGAACAACGACCTATATGCCAAAATATACCAATATTTTTTATTTCTATTAGAAAAATGTTTCAGTAAAACTTATTGCCACAGTTAACATTGAGGCTTTGGGCCTCTTTTGACCTCGTTGTGAGTTTGTAAGGTTTTGACTTCTGATTAAACAAACTTGATGCCAATCAAAATGTTTGTTCTTCTTTTTCCCGAAATTAGAATCGATAAAGAATCGAATCGTTAAGCAATATCGATAATGGAATCGGAATCGTAAAAATCGTATCAATTCCCATCCCTACTTACTGGCTTTTCTGATTCTAAAATTTGATGCACTTCTGTTGATAAATGAGGGGGACTCCTACTGCCTGTTTGTTGAAGCGCGACATTTTTTTTTTGTTGCTGTTGCCCTGTCATAAGTAGATAGGTTTGCTGACAGGTCGTCTACTCATGTGATTTTATTACTATATCAATAGGTATTATGTAAATTCAACTGCCCCCAGCACCAAATAGGTCCTTGGCTCGTTGTTTTGTTGACCTGTCACAGGGTAAATATAAAACCTATATATACTGTAAAACAATCCACCTGCCAGGCCCTAATGTGTTAAATACATCTCAATAAAACAATGACTATTGTAGTACAGCATTAACATCAAAGTCTGCCTATTTGAAGAGGGAACAATCGCATCAAATAGATGCTGCTATAACTGGGGCATTATTATTTGATCACCAAGAAATTATTATTAAAAATTACGAAATTAAAATTAGGATTTATCCAATATTTTCATGCTGATGTGATTTTTTTTTTTCTTTCCCGGAAGCCAAACATAAAAAATTTAGCGGCAGAAACCCTCAACACGATGAAAAAAAGCGTTACAAGTCAGTCGCCACCCAGTTTCCCAAAATCAAGAGAGAGTGGGTCGAGTCCTATGATGACCCAAGTGATGCAAGTCCAGCGATGACGACAGAAGAGATCCTCAGATGCTGAATTTCTTCCGTCTGCGACATCAGATGACGATGACTTAGGAGAAATAAATGTAGCAAATTTTGATGACATGAAATCATAAACTAGTCATATATACAGTACACATTTTTAAAAGAAAATCTAGTTACCTTCATATTTTAATAATAATGATTTATCTTTGTATAGAGAACACTTAATGCTACAGAAAAGAGTAAATACATATTTCCCACTGTCATTATCATTTTTCAAAGTTGCGCTAGTCCGTTGCTATCCTAACTTTGTGTTGCTTACTAAATTTATGTTCTTTGATGTGTTCCATTGTTTGCTTGGTATAACTTAGCTTTCTATGTTGTGTCACAATCTGACAGCGAAAGCTGATGCTGATTCAACATAAATCTGGTAACATTTATTATTGTGGCCTATTGAATATGGTTTCAGAATGTAATATAATTACAATATATTATGTACCAATAGAATACATTAAACAGTCAACAAAATATGTCAATGTTGTTTACAATTTATGGTTTTATTTTTTTAATGTAATTCATGCCCCTGTCAGTGCCTCAGCCTCCTCAAGTTTTGCTCTCACGTCTGGGACACAGGCATACTCTTGGAAGGAAAATTACTTGACGGTTTACAGCTACAACTGGAAAATAAAATCATTTTGTCATTTATTTTGAAAAATCAATAACATATCATTTATTTAGCCACATTTGGGCTAGCTTTACCATATCTAGATCGGTAGGAGCTTTCCCATTACCTAATATCCAGTTTTAGCTATGTGGAGAGCAAGGCAAATATATACAACCATGTAATCGCATTCTCTCAAATACAAAAATCACAATGCTGGACTTAGGCTTACCAGTCACTCTCCCGTTCGTGAAGTGTCGAGCTGTCAATTGGCGTCATGACGACACCTGCTGTGTCGAGTAAATCGACGTCATCTGATGCCTCAGGTTCAAACATGTAGGGATTAATTGTAGATCATCTTTCCTGGGACCCTTTGCCATTGCTAACATCACGAAAGAGCGATCCTGAATGGTTACCTTTGGTGGAAATATCAGTGATAGTCGTTGCTGCTATGCTAGCTGTGGATACTAGTCTTCTGTTGCGTCGGGGAATTTATGTCACACTTCCGGGTTTGGGAAGGGACATTTAACGGAGTGCAAAAAAAAAAAAAAACGCAAATTATCCTTGCAATTACATGTTGATAATGTCATGGTTGTTTTGACGAACTCGTCCAAAGTTTATATTTGTAAAATTACACCAAAATCCCGAAAGCTCTTCAGTTGCCCTTTAATGTGTCGTCCCCAGCAAAAAGTGTACGTGCAGGTTATGCTGTTACAACCTCTAGCAAAAAGTATGGAATCACAAGTCTCGGACGAGCACTCACTCAGACATTTTATCATGTAGAAAATACTCAAATAAAAAGCTTGAAAAAAATAATGAATTAGTTCAAAAATGCAACTCACTAAAAGAAATGAATAAAAACATTGTGGTGGTCAGTAAATGTTACTTTTATAGAGCAAGTGCAGAGAAATATATATTGGATCACTCCATTCTGAGGAAAAAAATATGGAATCATGAGAAACAAACAATGAAATAACAATCAAAACACATCTGTAGTATTTAATAGCACCACCTCTGGCTTTTATGACAGCTTGCAGTCTCTGAGGCATAGATTTGATGAGTACTCTTCATCAATTTGGTGCCAACTCTCTTTGATTGCTGTTGCCAGAGCATCCTTGCAGGACGGAGCCTTGCTGTGGACCATTTTTTTCAATTTCCACCACAGGTTTTCAGTAGGGTTCAGATCTGGGCTATTTGCAGGCCATGACATTGACTGGATGAATCTTTCTCCAAGGAATTCTTTAACAGTTTTAGCTCTGTGGCATGATGGATTGTCATCTTGGAAAATGACAAACATATGTTCAATCAAAGGGATAAGAAAGCTGTCTAAAATTTTAATGTAAACTTGTGCATTTATTGAAGATTTAACCACAGCCATCTCCCGAGTGCCTTTGCCTGACATGCAGCCCCATATCATCAAGGACTGAGGGAATTTTGATGTTTTCTTCAGGCAGTCATCTTTGTAAATCTCACTGGAACAGCACCAAACCAAAGTTCCAGCATCATCACCTTGTCAAGAGTAAAGAATCTGCATTGGACAAGGTGTCAAGAGTCAAGAATCTGCATTATTTTTTTCCCTCAGAATGGAGGGATTCCATATATATTTCCCCGCACTTGCTCTATAAAAGTAACATTTACTGACCACCACAAAGTTTTTTATTCATTTCTTTTAGTGTTTCTGAATGCTAAAGAGTTGCAATTTTAAACCTATTCATTATTTTTTCAAGCTTTCTATCTGAGTTTGTTCTACATGACAAAAAGTTTGAGTGAGTGCTCGTCCGAGACTGGTGATTCCCTACTTTTTGCTAGGGGTTGTATATCGTCCCTACCAATATTAAGACCAAACCTACGCCCTTGATTTATAATAATATCGGCGCAGGTTTTGCGCCAATATGTATGGCTTTTGTACGTGGGGTGGTCACAGCTTAGCACAGCAGTTTTGCTTGGGATGACCTTTAACTTGGGATTTGTCAACTGAGGGAAAGACCCTAATCTCCCATAGTGCACAAATAAAATGGGAACAAAAAATAAAATAATAAAAATTACTGTTATCATAAACTCGTCACATATAGCTACTGCGTTACCAGAAAAGCAAGTAGTCACTCAGAAAAGTAATAAAATGCATCATTTAATAATTACAAATCTGTGCAAAGGCATTGTCTGGACTCTTGTCCTATGATTGCCTGCCTGTATTTGTCTTTTTTTTCCACTTAGTTCCATTTTGAAATTGTTACATTTATCATTATTGAAGAATCCACTGGGGCATCACAGTACAATTAGCCACAATACGTTAAGTTCACGACTGCATGTATCGGTATTGGATTTTTGGAGTTGGACAATATCGGGATATCGGTTAAAAAGTAATTTTTGGACAACTCTAGTTAATACTAGTTAAGTTTATGTTTACATATGCCTACGTCTCCACCATAGGTGATCATTACCATAATGAGCAATATCACATTTTTAGACATGAATCAATTAGATATTTTACTGTAAAAAAATATTAGGGAGCTCAAACTTGATGGAAAAAATAGTTGTAATTCTGTAATGCAAAGCTTTAATGAGTGTGGTCCTTCAAAAGTGTTCACGTCTTTCGCTATGATCTGACAGTTTTCCACATTAACACAACAAATAGCTCAGTGACAATTCCAATCCTCTTTCGGTTGGTATTGCATTGAATTATGAGGTGCGCAAGTATTTTAACAAGATGAAAGAGTGTACAGCAGAAGATGACGAGAGAGAGCGGAGAGGTCTGCTCAGGTAGCAAGAGGATGGGGAGCACTAGAGAGGAACTAGCGCAGCATAATTATTCTGGGCTGCTTGGTTACCTTCCAAACAAAGCTGCTGATTTGTGGAGCGAAAGAGGAGGGAGGGGGTAAAGTGAGTTGGACGGAGACAAACGAGAGGGGGGTGGCGAGGATGGAGCGAGATGAGGGGAAGTGATTGCGCCATGCCACACGCACTTGAATCTCAGTCTCCCTTGGAGACAGTGGCAGCGCTGGATCACGGCATGACATTGCAACGGTCCACTTGACTGCACTAAAGCCAGTCAGCTGTGTCACTACGGTCCAGACAGACGGCAGAAAGAGGAAGTGTGCAGAAAGTGAGTTGGAGTGCTGGGGAGAAGAGTTGACAGATCTGCTAAACAGAGCGGTAGGGGGAATAAGTGAAAAGCGCCAAGACCGAGTAGCGGAGGAGTAAGGATGCAAAGAACGAGGAGGAAGATTGTCTGACGTCCACACACTTTGACAGAAATAATTAGACCTCCTGGGGAAGGACAGTGCGTTGTGGTCCCCTGTGGAGGATGAAGAAACACTCAGCCCGAGTGGCTCCTCTCAGCTCCTACAGCACTCAGGTCTTGACCTGCTCCATCTCTGAAGGTAACTCCAAGTTGACTCTGCATCCCTTTATAAAGCAGATCTAAGTGGTTTGTAAGGGGTTTTAATCATATAGTTTTTGTGTGTCAAGAGCGTAGGGCTGGGGACCTCTGGGTAGCTCACGATACGATATGCTATACAAGGCTCACAGTAACGCTGTTTATGGCGATGCAACAATTACCATTACACAGGTCAGGAAATCGTTCTTCAAAACAACTAATAAACAGAAAAACAAGCTATTTTCATCCTTCTGATGTGGATTGGAGTTCATCACTAGCAAATGTCCAATCTATTTTAAGTGGGAGGGATGGCAAGCGAATCATTGTCTTCAAACAGACTGGACGTCTTTGGCCGTCAGTGTCAGCCAATGCTAGGCAATAGTTCATTTTGGGGCATTTCGCATCATTTCCTGATGATTTTCAGTCACTTCCTTTTCCTTTTGGGGAATTTACGTGTCACTTCCTGATTATTATGGGTTAATGAAAAGGAAGTGACTCAAGAATGTCCCAAAATGATTAGGAAGTGACTGAAAATCAACTGGCCGTAACCTGTAAATGCCCTATAATGAACAGGAAGTTAGCTGTAAATGCCCACAAGACATGATCTTGTTTCAGTGCCATTGACGACGCTAGACGTCCAATCCAGTCAAAATAAATAGGATGTCTTGCACCGTCGGTGGCAGCCAATGCCAGGCAATAAGTTATTTTGGGGGCATTTCCTCTCATTTCCTTTTCCTTTTAGGGCATTTACGGGTCACATCCTGTTATTTTGAGGTATTTACAGGTAACCTCTGTTGATTATCGAACATTTTGAGGTCGTTTCCTGTTATTTTTAGGTTACTGAAAACGAAGTGACTCAAGAATATTTTTTTAAGCATTTGAAGGTCACTTCTTGTTGTTTGGGGTACAGAACATAGTGACCCAGGAAGTGACCCAGGAAGCACATAATGTACAAGAAGTAACCCAAAGTCAACAAGAAGTAACTGGGAATGGCCAAAAATCAAAAGGAAATGATTCAAAATGCACAGGATATGACCCAAGGATCCCCAAAATGTACATGAAGATACCCAAAATTAGCAGGAAGTGATCAATGAATAGGAAGCAACAAGAAAATCCCCTAAAATAAACAGGAAATGATCCAAAATGTACAGGAAGTGACTAATGAACACAGAGTGACCAAGAAATGCCCTAAAATCAACAGGAGATAATCGAAAATGTACAGGAAGTGACCACAGGATGCCCCAAAATGTACAGGAAGTTATTTATGGGTCACTTGCTGGTGGTTTTGGGACATTTTCTGACCTCCAAAATGCCGCAAAATCACTGTCTAACAAACAGAAGGTGACCCTGGAATGCCCTGAAATGAACAGGAAGTGACCCGAAAAAAAAATAATAAAGTGGCTCGTAAATGCATCATATGTGCAGGAAGTGACCGAAAATCAACAGCAAGGGACCTAGAAATATCCCAAAATCAACAGGAAGTGTGACCCCTATATTTCCCTAAAGCAACTGGAATTGATCCAAAATCAACAGGAAATGACCTAGAAATGCCCCAAAATTGAAAGGAAATGACCAACGAATAGGAAGTGACCCCGGAATGCTGCAAAATGTACAGGGAGTGACACAAAATCAACAGGAAGTGACCCGTAAATGCCCCAAAATCAACTGGAAGTGACACAAAATCCACAGGAATTGGCCTGAAAATGCCCCAAAATTAAGAGGACGTGTCCAACAAAAAGGAAGTGATCCCGGGATGCCCTGAAATGTACAGCAAGTGACCCGATATACTGTAAACATAATGTGACCCGTAAATGCATCTCCTCGTCCTTCTAAAAAAATTAGCATATTGTGATAAAGTTCATTATTTTCTGTAATGTACTGATAAACATTAGACTTTCATAGATTTTAGATTCATTACACACAACTGAAGTAGTTCAAGCCTTTTATTGTTTTAATATTGATGAAATTGGCAAAAAAGTAAAAAAAAAAAAAAAAATCCCTTTCACAAAAAATAAGCATATCATGAAAAGGTACTCTAAAGAAGCTACTACCTAGTCATCTGAATCAACGAATTAACTCAAAACCCCTGCGAAAGACTCCTGAGGCTTTTAAAAACTCCCAACCTGGTTCATTACTCAAAACCGCGATCATGGGCAAGACTGCCCACCTGACTGCTGTCCAGAAGGCCATCATTGACACCCTCAAGCAAGAGGCTAAGACACAGAAAGAAATTTCTGAGCCAATAGGCTGTTCCCAGAGTGCTGTATCAAGGCACCTCAGTTGGAAGTCTGTGGGAAGGAAAAAGTGTGGCACAACGCTGCACAACCAGAAGAGGTGACAGCACCCTGAGAAAGATTGTGGAGAAGGGCTGATTCCAGACCTTGGGGGACCTGCAGAAACAGTGGACTGAGTCTGGAGTAGAAACATCCAGAGCCACCGTGCACAGGCATGTGCTGGAAATGGACTACAGGTGCCGCATTCCCCAGGTCAAGCCACTTTTGAACCTAAAACAGCGGCAGAAGCGCCTGACCTGGGCTACAGAGAGGCAGCACTGGAGTGTTGCTCAGTGGTCCAAAGTACTTTTTTAGATGAAAGCAAATTTTGCATGTCATTCGGAAATCAAAGTGCCAGAGTTTGGAGGAAGACTGAGGAGAAGGAAATCCCAAAATGCCTGAAGTCCAGTGTCAAGTACCCACAATCAGTGATGGTTTGGGGTACCATGTCAGCTGCTGGTGTTGGTCTACTGTGTTTTATCAAGGGCAAGGTCAATGCAGATAGCTATCAGGAGATTTTGGAACACTTCATGCTTCCATCTGCTTTATGGAGATGAAGATGTCATTTTTCAGCACGACCTGGCACCTGCTCACAGTGCCAAAACCACTGGTAAATGGTTTACTGACCATGGCATTACTGTGCTCAATTGGCCTGCCAACTCTCCTGACCTGAACCCCATAGAGAATCTGTGAGATATTGTGAAGAGGAAGTTGAGAGACACCAGACCCACCCCTTTAGGCCGCTATCGAAGCATGCTGGGCCTCCATAACACCTCGGCGGTGCCACAGGCTTATTGCCTCCATGCCACGCCGCAGTGAAGCAGTCATTTCTGCAGAAGGTTTCCCGACCAAGTTTTGAGTGCATAGCTGATATAATTAATTGAAGGCTGACTTTTTTTGTATTAAAAAAACACTTTTTTGTATTGGTCGGATGAAATATGTTAATTTTTTGAGATAGGGATTTTTGTTTTTTCTTGACTTTTTTGTCAAATGTTCAATATTAAAACAATAAAAGGCTTGAACTACTTCAGTTGTGTGTAATGAATCTAAAATATATGAAAGTCTAATGTTCATCAGTACATTACAGAAAATAATGAACTTCACAATATGCTAATTTTTTTAGAAGGACTAAAATAAACAGTGAGGCACCTGAAAATATACCAAAATCAACAGGAAGTGTGACCCCTATGTATCACTAAAGCAACTGGAATTGATCCAAAATCAACAGGAAGTGACCTGGAAATGCCCCAAAATCAAAAGGAAGTGATCAACGAACAGGAAGTGACCCCGGAATGCCACAAAATGTACAGGGAGTGACACAAAATCAACAGCAAGTGACCCGTAAATACCCCGAAATCAACTGGAAGTGACCCAAAATCAACAGGACGTGTCATGAAAATGTCCCCAAATCAAGAGGAAATATTCAAATAAAAGGAGGTGATCCCAGAATACTACAAAATGTAGAGGGAGTGACCCAAAAACAACAGGAAGTAACCTGTAAATGCCCTAAAATGAACAAGAAGTGACCTATGACTGCCCACAAGTTTCAGTGCCATTGACGGCGCTAGGCGTCCAATCCAGTATAAATTAATTGGATGTCTAGCACCATCATGGCAACCTGTTTGTTCCTTTTGTTTTTGTGACACCTTGAACAGTGACACCTTTTTAAAACGATTTCTCGATTCTCGGCAAGAGCATATCGATAACCTTTTGGCCTACAAGGTATCGCTACACACAGTGGTATGAAAAAGTATCTGAACCTTTTGGAATTTCTCGCATTTCTGCATAAAATCGCCATCAAATGTGATCTGATCTTTGTCAAGATCACACAGATGAAAAAAAGTGTCTCCTTTAACTAAAACCACCATAACATGTATTTGTTTTCATATTTTAATGAGGATAGTATGCAAACAATGACAGAAGGGGGAAAAATAAGTAAGTGAACCATCCCATTTATTATTTTGTGCCCCCCCCCTTTGGCAGCAATAACTTCAACAGACGCTTCCTGTAGCTGCAGATCTGTCGAGCACATCAATCAGGACCAATCTTGGCCCATTCTTCTCTACAAAACTCCTGTAGTTCAGTCAATTCCTTGGATGTCTGGCATGAATCGTTGTCTTTAGGTCATGCCACAGCATCTTAATGGGGTTCAAGTCTGGACTGTGACTTGGCCACTCTAGAACGTGTACAGGGTGACCCAAAAAAAAAGTTTACACTGCCATAATACAACTTAAATGCCATGTTTATTCATCTTAGAATTAGAATTTAATCACCAATTATACATTATTGTAAAGAACATGTACAGTACACTCTATTTTTCAATGTGTCCTCCCTTAAGTGTCACATCAGCCTCCAGGGGCCTGCGGAACGCTTGACAGGTCTTCTTTATGTAGGATGCTGTCATCTTTTCCCAAGATCTAACAATGGACCTCTCCAAGGCTGCCACAGAAGTTTGTGGCTTCTTAAAGGCACTGTCCTCCACAGTTGCCCATACGTTATAATCCAGGGGATTGAGATCTGGACTCTGGGTGGCCACATATCACCTTGTCAATCAACTTTTTGGTCCCCACAGATCGGGCACTTCCAGACCCAGGTTTTCGTGAGGCTGTTCCAGTATCTTTCAGCTTCTTTTTAACTTTGTAGACTGCACATCTGGATATTCTCAGATTTGCTGCAATCTCAGTAGGTGTCAGACCGGCACGCAGCAATTCAGGTACAGCTAAAGTTTTCTTCATTTTCAGCAGAAGCACAGGAATTGTAGAGAGGAGAGATTACTAGCTGCATTGAGTGACCTTAATGAATCACTTAAGCATGACAACCTATTTAGATATGTTTCAATGGCTTTTAAACAAGCAGTCAACTGAGTGTAAACTTTTTTTGGGGTCACCCTGTATATTGTTCTTCTGAAACCATTCTCAAGTTGATTTACTTCAGTGTTTTGGATCATTGTCTTGTTGCAGAATGCATCCTCTTTTTAGCTTCAACTGTTTGACAGATGGCCTCAGGTTTTCCTGCAAAACATCCTGATAAACTTTTCAATTCACTCTTCCATTAATGATTGCAAGTTGTCAAGGCCCTGAGAAAGCAAAACAGCCCCAAATCATGATGCTACTTCCCACATGCTTCACGGTGGGGATAAGGTGTTAATGTTGGTGAGCTGTTCCATTTTTCCTCCACACATGACATTGTAGTGGGCAGGGAAGCTTTAAACCACTCATCACCAGTGATTGGGCACATACCTGACTTAAAATGTTTGGTAAAAATTGGTTTCAATTGCTCTTTATGTCTCCTTTGGCAGAGGGTTCACTTACTTATTTTTCCCCCTTCTGTCATTGTTTGCATACTATTTTTCATTAAAACATGAAAACCTATAAATGTGTGGGTGGTTTTAGTTAAAGCAGACACTGTGTTGTCATCTGCGTGATTTTGACAAAGATCAGATCACATTTGATGGTGATTTCATGCAGAAATGTGAGAAATTCCGAAAGGTTCAGATACTTTTTCATACCACTGTATCACATTTCAGATATTTTGTCACACCCCTAGATAAGAGTGCACCTACCATATTAGGTTAATGAGTTTAAGTCGTGCATGCCAAGCAGAAATATACCATTTTGCATCTTTGAGAGGTGGCTGTAAGAAAACAAGCAGAAAACAAAGACATCAGCAAATTTTGATCACGTGCCCGCAAGAGCCTTTCTGCTCACAGCTCAAAAATAAGCAAACCCCCTGATCCCTAAAAGCCTTGAATCCATTTTCTAATCTGTAGAGCTCACCTTTGTTTTAGAGATTGAAATGAGATACCTTAAATCCCCTTTCCGTAAACATCGTCAGCATCCCACTTCTCCTTAAGAGGACTTATCGAGGCGGCGCATTGCTGCTGACGTGACCACGAGCCCCAGTGGGAGTCCATCCATCAATGTCACGGTTGAAACGTTGGGTCGGGGTAGCAGATTGCATGACACGGGGTGGATATGCTCCATTAAAAAACTAAAGAACTAGAAAATGCAACAAATGCATGTAACTTTGCTGTGATGGTTGGTATATCGGGTCACTTCCTGTTGATTTTGAAGCATCTGGGACTTCCTGTGGATATCGAGACATATTCTTGTTTGTTTTGGGGCATTTCAGTTTCACTTCTTGTTCATTTTGGGTCACTTCCTGTTGATCTGGGGGTATTTCAGAGTCACTTCCCGTTGACTTGGTGCATTTTAGGGTCACTTCCTGCTGATTTTGAGGTATTTCAGGTTCACTTCCTGTGCATTTTGGGACACTTCCCTTTAATATGGGACCTTGTCAGGTTCACTTCCTGTTGATTTGGAGGCATATAGAGTTCACTTCCTGTACATTTTGGTCCACTTCCTGTTGATTTTGAGCAATTTCAGTGTCACTTCCCATTGATTTTGAGGAATTTCAGAGTCACTTCCTGTTTTTTGGTCGGCATTTCAGGTTCATTTCCTGTTGAGTTGGGGGCATTTCGAGTAAGCTTCCTGTACATTATGGGTCACTTCCTGTCTATTTTGAGGCATTTTAGGTTTACTTCCTGTTGATTTGGAAGTATTTCGAGTTCATGTAGTGTACATTTTGGGTCACTTCCTGTTGATTTGGAGGCATTTCGAGTTCATGTCCTGTACATTTTGGGTCACTTCCTATTGATTTTGAGGGCAGTTTAGGGTCACTCTCTGTTGATTTTTGAGCTATTTCAAGGGCACTTCCTGTTGATTGGGAGGCATTTGAGGTTCAATTCCTGTTCGTTTTGGGTCACTTCCTGTTAATATTAGGGCATTTCAGGTTCATTTCCTGTTGATTTGGGGGCATTTCGAGTCAGCTGGGTTGGGCCACTTTCTGCTGATTTTGAGGCATTTCAGGTTCACTTCCTGTTCATTTTGGGTCACTTCCTGTTCATATGGGGCCATTTCAGGTTCACTTCTTGTGATTTGGGATGCATTTCAGGTTCAAAACCTGTTCATTTTGGGTCACTTCCTGTTAATATGGGGGCATTTTAGATTCACTTCCTGTTGATTTGGAGGCATTTCGATTTCACTTCCTGTACATTCTTGGTCACTTCCTATTGATATTGAGGCATTTCAGGGTCACTTCCTGTTGATTGGGAGGCATTTCCGGTTCCTGTTCATTTTTGGTCACTTCCTCTTAATAATGGGGCATTTCAGGTTCACTTCCTGTTGATTTGGGGCATTTTGGGTTCAGTTCCTGCACATGTTGGGTCAATTCCTGCTGATTTTTAGGCATTTCATGTTCACTTCCTGTTCATTTCGGGTCACTAACTGTTAATATGGGGCCATTTTAAGTTCACTTTCTGTTGGTTTGGAGGCATTTCGAGTTCACTTCCTGTACATTTAAGGTCACTTCCTGTTGATTTCGAGGCTTTTACGGTCACTTGCTGTTGCTTTTGCGGCATTTCTGGGTCACTTCCTGTTGATTTGGGTGCATTTCAGGGTCACCACCTGTATATATTGGGTCACTTCCTGTTTGTTTTGGGGCATTACAGGGTCAGATCCTGTTGATTGCTTTGGAGTATTGCAGGGTCCTCTCTGTTGATTTGGGGGCATTTCAGTGTTCATATTGGGTCACTCCCCGTTGATTTGGAGGCATTTGAGTTCACTTCCTATACATTTTGGGTCACTCCCTGTTGATTTTGAGGCAGTTTAGGGTCACTCCCTGCTGATTTTGAGCCATTTCAGGGTCACTTCCTATTGATTATGAGTCATTTCAGGGCCACTTCCTGTTGATTGGGAGGCATTTCAGGTTCAATTCCTATTCGTTTTGGGTCTCTTCCTGTTAGTATGGGGCCATGTCAGGTTCACTTCCTGTTGATTTGGGGGCATTTGAGTTCAGTTCCTGTACATATTGGGTCACTTCCTGTTAATTTTTTGGTGGGATTTTAGGGTCACTTGCTTTTGATTTGGGGGCATTTTTGCGTTCAGTTCCTGTACAAATTGGGTCACTTCCTGCAGATTTTGAGGCATTTCAGGTTCACATCCTGTTTATTTTGGGTCACTTCCTGTTAATATAGGGCCATATTAGGTTCACTTTCTGTTCATTTTGGGGCATTTAGAGTTCACTTCCTGTCCATTTTGGGTCACTTCCTGTTGATTTGGAGCCATTCTGAGTTCACTTCCACTATATTTTGGGTCACTTCCTGTTGATTTGGGGCATTTCAGTGCTCGTATTGGGTCACTTTCTGTTGTTTTCGGGAATTTCGGAGTCACTTCCTGTTGATATAGGGTCACTTGTGTTGAAAATCATTTAAGAGTGAATAGACGTTTTTGTCCGATTGAAATGAATGGCGAATAGGGTCATTGGAAATCAATGGGAAATTTTGTCCATTAGAAATGAGCAGGTAGGTTTTTGGCATTTTTTTTTGCCACACCGTAAAAAAAAAAAAAAAAATGTAAAGAACTTTTGTGCCCCTTAGCTTCCTGATTTTTTTAATGTATAAATGATGTGATTTGGGGAGAAAATGCATTACATGCAAAGGTACCATTAATGATATCGTTTTTTGCAGTATTGTGGAGCTGCTCGGTGGGATTGAATGAGGTCAGTGCTTTGAACGATGCTTTTCGCCATCGTAACAAAATTATAAATATGGCTGACCCTGGATTTGTTATTGACATTTGTTAAAATAAGTGTTTTTCCAAGTCATGCAATACTGGCCCGCCACGTTGTATGCACCACTATTGGAACTTCTAAAATAGGAATATTGTGAGCAATAACAGCCTCATAAGAGAGAAATGTTGGCCATGAGAACTGCTTCCCTGGGGTAGGGGAATAGTGGAGTTTTAATATTACCGCATGTTGGCTCCAGATCAGCTGTAGTGGCTTTTATACCTCAGGACTGAAGCGCCTGCATCCAACACAAAAGGCTTTAGGTTTTCTCTGTCATGTCAAATACAAACACTATTTGCTCGCGGGATGACAAGAAGCAGACAAGGAGAATGGAACTCTTGCACAATGATAGCAGACAAAAAAAGGAGGAGACGCAAATCCCTTTCACAAATTCCCTAAATAGGTAAATTAGTATACTGTGTATCATAAGCTAAACGTTCAAACTAAACCTCATTTTTAGTGCTGCTGCTACAAGCGATAGTACTACTAATAATGTTTACCTAGAAAATACAATTTGTGGAGAAATTACGATCGAGGCTTTGCTATGGTGGTTTTTTTATAGGGTCACTTCCTGTTGATTTGGGGGCATTTCGGAGTCACTTCCTGTTGATTTGGGGGCAAGGAGGAACGTAGTCCTCAATGACGTCTGGGACCTTCGATGCCATTCAATGGCCTTAAAGTGTCTGTGACACAAAGAGGCTTGTTTAATTCATATTACACACGGTATTTTATGCTCCTGAATGAAATGGACTGCTTGGATGTGTGTGAAAGCGATTGATATGTTTATTACCTTTTTTCAATCCCATGCCATGAAAATGAGTGACTTCCAGCCAGAGTCTGTATTGATGACGAATGCGAATGTGACGTCAGCGGACTAATCATTTTCACAATACAGCCATTACTATACTGGACTGTCTCAGGAAATTAGAATACACAATATTCTAATTTTTTGAGACAGTCCCAGGACTGTCTCAAAAAATTAGAATATTGTGTATTCTAATTTCCTGAGACAGTCCAGTAGAATGCAGAAGGACCGCGGATTCAGCCGATTTTTCGGATTAATTCCTTTATTTTTTTGTCACGCCAGCACAATGTGCTGTAGGCTTTTGTTGCTACATTAGGGAGAGTGGTGTGAGGCTTCTTGGATTTCCAAAAGATCCTCTTCACTGCGAAGTATGGGCAAAACAAGTGAGCAAGCCACGTGTTTTATGTCATGTCAAGTACTGGGATCATGGCAAATGTCTTGATAAGGAGGTGGCTTGCATTTTCTGGGTAACAATGCTCAATGTCCAACGAGAAGGCCACTCGGCCGACGACCGGCGGCTTGTCACACACCATGGTCGCCGGCCGATAAAGGCGTGCCCGCCTATAGAGCGCGATCCTCGGCTTGGGCCCGAGGAGTACCCCCTCTAGTCTTCGATTCTCAACTGTGTCAAGACTTCCATCCCCCTCGGTCCTCTTCTGGTGCCCACCTATAGAGCGCTATCCTCGGCTTGGGCCCGGGGAGCCCCCCCGCTCTCGTCTCCAGTTCTCGACTGTGTCGAGATTTCCAGCACCCTCGGCCCTCTTCACTTGCCCGCCTAGAGAGCACTATACTCGGCTTGGGCTCAGGCAGCCACGCGCTCCGACGTCGACCGTTTTGTCCACCGAAGATCGCGCCATTTTCGGCATTCATTCCCCTCTTCGTCCCCAGCGACAAGCACTGCCAGGGCCGCAGCAGAACGACGAGCCGAAACTTGCTAGCTGCCGGGGGCTGGCCGATCGGTAAAGACTAGAGCTGTCCCGACTAGTCGACATAGTCGACGTAATCGATGACGTAAATCCGTCGACGAGCACAACATGCCGTCGACGGTTAATGAAGGGTTAAAAAAAATATATGCGTGGAAAGTTAGAATGTCGGATGCTCTGTTTGCAAGCGGGGAAAGCGGCACAAAGCCAAAAAAAGCGCACCAGAGTGTCCAAAACATCGACTTATTTCAAAGAAACAAAGGAGAGTACGCTCTTCTGTCCTGTCTCTTCAGTGCCAAGCTTGGCTGCACGTCGGCCGTGAATAAACACCTCAAGCGCCTTCACGCAGTTTGTAATTTTTTTTTTTTTTTTCATTTTTTGTACACCAGAGGGTGCTGTCGCCTTACTAAATAATAATGTTTCATTGACAATGGGCCTATAAGTGCTATTAGTATTGTTCTTAATGCTAATTGAAAGGTTTATTTCATGTATGTTATGGTTTATTTTATGGTATAGAAAATTATATAAGGTTAAAAGGTCATAAATATATACAGTGATTGCACTCAAGGGAGAGATTGTCAATGATAAGGTAAAGGCAATTCATATAGGCAATTCATTGATATATAAATAAGGTTTAAAAGTAAAAAGATGAAAAGTTTTTGTTAATTTCTAATTGTGTTGCTTTATTTGTGTGCACCGTAGCCTTTACAGTGTGTTTACATCAAGGATGGAATAAAAGTTGTAAACCATCAGTTTAAGAGACCATCTTTTCAATCGGGATGCTACACTAGTTAATTCTATCAGCATTTGAACTCATTGTTTATTTGTGATTTATTATTGTTATTTACGTGTTTATTTGTACTTTAATAAATGATTTGAGTGTTCCAATATGTTTTTTGTGAATTGATAAGCGTCAACAAAAATTTCATTGCTAAATTAGTAAAAAAAAATAAAATAAAAAAATATTTAATTATTAGATTAGTCGACTAATCGTAAGAATAGTCGGCTGACTAATCGGGAGAAAATTAGTCGTTTGGGACAGCCCTAGTAAAGACAATCACCACCGCCGCCGTGTGTGACATGAGTCGGGGTAGTTTTGTGTGATTTTTTTGTTTTTCGAAAGGCGAGGAAGAGACTTGGAAGAACTGCTCGGTTCGGTTCAGCATGTCGTCTAGCTCTCACTCCTCCTGTTTTGTTTACGTGCTTTCCTCCGTCTCCAAAGCCGGGGCAGGGAAATGACAAAAGCCAGACTAACTCTGGTGGCATAAAATAACATTAGGGAGGTTTAAGTCGGCAGTTTTGACCATGGTGCAGTCATTTAGCCCTGTCGTACTGAATGAATGCATTTTTAATATTTCATATTCCATTTAGCACAAGACCGTTGTTTGCCATGACCATGCAATTTATTTAGCAATTGGGGAAAAAAAATACTTGGATAAAAAAAATATCCTGTGGAAATATTGGAGTAGAGCGATAAGAGCAAAGATGACATTTTGCTGCTCCCTCTCACATTTTCCCCATTCTGAATTTTCCTACTCTATTGGGCTGAGTTGTAAATCAGCTGAAATCGTTACCCTGCCGACGTCATCACCCAGATGGCGGCGTCAGAGCGCCATAACGACAGTAGTAGGTAAACGGCAGATGGAAAGATTCATTTCTCGTCATCTGCACTTTGCCAAATTGTTGTATATACGTAGTCAAATCGTCTCAAAGTATGATTTTAATTCACACAATAATGCTATTTAAGGTTTTTTTTTTTTGGTGTTACATAGGCCTGAGCGATATTGGAAAAAAACTATCATTGAGATTTTTGGGAGGTTTGCAATATATTGAGATATTATATTGCGATATTTAAACTAGAAGAATTTTCAAACAGATAACTTGAAAAGCTCTGTTTGTGATAGGCCTGAACGATATTAGAAAAAAATTAACGTTGCGATATATATTGCCAAGGCTCCACACTTACTTTTTGGATTGGTTGCATTGGTTGCACCTGCACAAAATGTAGGCGCACCCACATTTTCATCACCTTTAACACCAAAACCAACCCACGCAGGCATAAGATGAACACGCAAACTCTACACAGGAAGGTCGGAGCGAATTACATCCACGACCCCAGAACTGAGGTGGACGTGTTAACCACGTTCCCATTGTGCCGCCAATGTGAATTATTTTTAAACAAGAATAATGTAGAAAAATGCTTGTCTTTATTCAATTCTTCATTGAGTGAGTCCACTCAAATTCACTCACACTTTGATGCTTACGCTGCCGAGAACAGCCTCTCACTTACACAATGAATGATTTGGCACAGCACACTTCAGACTGGGCTACAAGTTTAACAATGATTAACACATTTGTGCCTCAGGTCGTAGAGCTACCGAGGCTTCACCGGCCAGATCAAAGCTGCAAACCTGTCAATCCACGTTAATGTTAAGTACCAAACGCCAGCTGCACTGGTGACCAAGAAAAAGAGTTTGGTGGCACTGCTTAGGAGGAAGGAGAGTGCGAGGCTGTGGCGCTGTACGAGCACGAAGCAGAAAAACATGAAAATGTTTTTTTTAATTAAAACCCCGATCCTTTTCACCTGATTCCGATTCTCTGAAAGATGGCGCAATCGGCCCGATTTCCGATCACGTGATCGGCTCGGGGCATCCCAAATTTATATAATGCCATTTAATCCAGGCTGGATGTATATAAAAGAGATCCAGGATCTGTACACTTGCTGCTTTTATGAAGTAAAAAAAAACAGTTTACATGTTTAAAAAAAAAAAAAAAAAAACAGTTGCAAGGCCTGCGATGTGACTATTACGCATACGCATATTGCGATGGCGATGTTTAAACGATATATTGTGCAGGCCTAGTGTCACACACACTTTACTGGAAAGTTTTTGGTCAAAAATTGCAACGGAATGCAATGCAATGAAATTACGTTTTTGGTTGTACCAATTTAGAATTTTGCAGGTTTGCTTTGGCAATCAATGGGAGTGAATGGAAATGTTTTTGTGCCATTGAAAATGAATGGGAAATTTTCGCCATTAGAAATATATGGAAAGGTTTTTGGCAAAAACCGTATACAACTTTTGTGCCCCTCAGCTTTTTGATTTTTTTTTTTTTTGTTATGTAATGGATGTGATTTGGACAAAGACTGTAGGACATGCAGTGTTTTGAAATGCCCCTTTTTTCCACAAAAACCTGCGTTTTTGGGCGAACGGTCAGATTTGTGCATGTCAAACAAAAGAGCCTGCGTCGCACAGGGATACCGGTCGTTTTGATGTTTGAACGTTGTCAGTGGGTCAAACAGTTTTGGCTGGGGAGAAAGGGCAAAGAAAAACTACAAAATGCAATTTCTGGAGAAATTGCGATGGTAACTTGATTTGGGGTCATGGAGGTAAATTGCCATCAATGGCATGGACGTACATGGTTGTTAATGGTGTCAAGGGTCACAGTTTAATTTTTTGGTCAAAAATCGCAACCACCAATAGAGATATTTTTTTAGCTGTGCCAATATGGAATTTTGCAGGTTTTTGCATTGGCAGTCAAAGGAAAAGAATGGATTTTTTTTTTGGTGCCATTGAAAACGAATGCAAAATGTTGGCCGTTAGTTGAACTTGGAATTAAGAATCATAAGGCATTTTCAATGACAGATTACTAAAACACGCTTTCATGCATTTTCGTATTAAGTGCAGAGGTGGGTAGAGTGGCCAAAATTTTGACTCAAGTAAGAGTAGCGTTACTTCTAAATAATATCTCTCAAGTAAAAGTAGTCATCTAAAAATCTACTCAAGTAGTGGTAAAGACGTGTTTGTTGAAAGGAATACTCAAGTAATCAGTGAAATTGAGAGTAACTGCTTACAATGACTGATTTTTTTTTTTTTTTTTTTAATTGTGTATTTTTTTTTTTTATCAGCACAACTTCATCTATATGAACTGTTATTATTATACTGTACTATAAACTATCACAGTGATGACTTGCTATATCGCGTTTCAAACTTCGATCTCTCAGTCTATTGGGGATTTTTTTCAATTAAAAAATACGGTGTTTTATTTAAGAATGTTAAGATCTATGCATGTATACATGTACAATACAGTGGTACCTCGACACACGATCTTTATGACATCCAACGTAAAATTTGAATCGCCATTTGTTACTACATCCGACGACATGCTCTAAATAAGACGACATGACAGCGCCGCAGACGGACGCACGGCGAATTTTCATATGAGAGAAATCAACACAGGTTCCAAGAAGGTTGGTGCAGGTGGTGAAAAAGAAAAAGGGATGACGCTTTCCATTGAAATTAAGATGAAAATGATAGAAAAATATGAGCGCGGGGTGCGATCTTGACGTCCCTCCTCCAACCTCCGTTCGCCAGTCTTTATACAGTAAGTTGAGGTGACAATTATTATTGTGGTAACATCGCCAAAGAAATCGCCAGCTTTGTCAGGTTTTTTTCGTTTCTTTCAGAACTTGTGCAACACAACACACCTACTGTCCCTCGCAGATGACAGCAACAACAAAAAATGTAAAGAGAAAGTAAAATCTCAACCGCATCTTTCTCTGTCTGTCACGTCAGCCACACGGTGTGTTCTGGTACAGCATACAAAACATGTCGGCCACATTAGAACCTAATTCGTTAGACTATTACTGGAATTATTATTATTTTATTATTCCGGTTTCTACTAATAATTTGCTTTGCTATGTTTAATTGCCCTTTGTAATAGTACCAGCAGTATTTATTAAGGATTTAGTTTAGCTTTTCAAGCTGTGGAACAAATTAATGAAATTATAATGTATTCTTATGGGAAAATCCTGCTCGACATATAACCATTTCAACTTACAAAGTCCTGGAACGAATTAACTTTGTATGTAGAGGTACCACTGTATATACAGTATATCTCATATCATAATTATTACATTTGCTGTGCTTGAAAACAATTTATTAAAATATACATATAAGGTTTTGTTCTGAATAAATAAATGGAACACACCCAAAAAACTAAACAAAACAAACAAACAAATGCAAATAAGGTCCGCCTCTACTTCGCGGATTTTTGATTTTCACTCCGTGTGGGTGTGTGGGTGGGGATCTGGGGGGAGTTTGCGCCTCCATTAACCACGAAAAACAAGGTTTCACTGTTCATGACCATATTAGGCCAAAAAGATACCATTAAATCAACGAATTCGGACCAGAACAAAACTATGAAAAAAATCACTCATCCCAAGAGCATGAGTGCCCTCTAGAGGAGAAAAAACATTGTTACCTCTGATTGTTATAATACATTCATGTAGTTGTTGTTGCGACGGCTAATTGGTGAAACTGAGACCACTATCGCCATCTCTGGCAAGAATAAAGTCACTATGTAGAAAGAGGAAAAATGTAATGACTCTAGTGTGTCCCAAAGTAGCGGACTAAGAGTAGTGTTCCTTCTTCACAAATCTACTCAAGTAAAAGTAAAAAGTATGGCTTGGTAAAACTACTCTAAAAAGTACATTTTTCTCAAAAAGTTACTCAAGTAAATGTAACAGAGTAAATGTAACACATTACTGCCCACCTCTGATTAAGTTTCATAGATGGTGACACTGATGGATAACTAAACATGTATGCAAAGTGTCCCTGTGGACAAAATGGTCAAATCCAGTTTACTAGCCCAAACGTACTCTACGTTATCACCTGAAGCAAATGAACAAACATGAGTCCCAAGACCTCATCAAAAGTGTGGCTGCCTCAATGAGCTATAAAAGCTTCAAGCCCAGAATGTGACTGTGACATCACACGAGGTGTTATGCTTCCTTATTATTCCATCATCTACAAGCAGAAACTTATTTTCTAACCATACATTTTCATTCCGCTTGCTTGTGCTCAACTTTCATCGATTAAAAAGTCCATCAATACAGTAATGAGTACTGAGATGCTGTGCTATGCTAGAAAGGCAATACTAGCAGCCGTGCCTCTCGTGCTGAGCAAGCAAAGAGAGCTTGGCAGCAGGCAGCACAAGTCTTTGATATTCCTGCCTTGGTGTAAATTGATCACTGCATGCTGATAGGAAAGAACGTATGAAGCACTGTGAAAGTCTTATTCCAAAATTTAGTGGCTGCAGTCTATTTTGACGCAATTAGCACTCAATTGTAGCAGTGGCAGTCATTCAGTCTAGTTAATGTCAAGACAGGCACTTTTCCGTGTTATTATAATTTCAGATGTAGACAGTGACAGTGGCGCAACAAATGTGAACAAGGCCCGGGTGCAATGAGGATAAACGGGCACCCGCAGGTGAACGCCAATTTCCGGGCAGTTACAGATCAATCAATCGATTTTGTGTTACTCAAGAATGTCCCCAAATTTGGGCTGCAACTAACGATTATTTTTATAATTGATTAATCGGGCGATTATTTAAACGATTAATTGATTCATCGGTTCAATGTCACTTTAATGTCACAATATAACTTGTTGTTTTAGGCATGTTGTAAGTAACAATGACGATGAAAATTGATGACTATTTCCTTCAAAAATAATATTTTATAACTACTGTTTTAAGGACATAAAGCTTGTTTAAGTTTTTAATAAAGGTTCGAGTAGAAAATATAAAAGTAATCCCTCAGTACACAAATGATCAGGCAAGTCCTGTTCATTCAAATAAAAAAGCACTGCATGTTGACATTTTTTCTCTTGTAGACAAGGTGCTGGTATAATTTATGTCAAAGACTTATTTATTTTCTTTAAACAACAAAATGGAATGAGGAGGCAGACTGTAATGAATCATTGTATTCTTTTTTTTTTAATCAATCAGTTGTTCATAAATATAATCCAATAATTAATTAATAAATAATTTCAAAGCACACTCTCTTGTATGACAATTTAGTTTGAATGGAAGTTTGTGTTGAGACTAAGCTGTTATATGAATGTGTTTATGTGTGTGGTTTCTTTATTTAAAAAAAAAAAAAAAAAAAGAGAGAGACAACTTTACTCCCTACCAATAACTCAAGTTCTAATCTGCTTCTACAAAACAATACAAACGGACACTTAAGACACCGATTAGCATCATTGCTAACTACAGTAGCTTCGAGCTCCATGCAAAGTAGTAACGTCTCATCAACAAACAATACAACAACAATAGGCTTCACTTACTCACCTCTGAAAGAGGCACACTGGATCTAACAACAATCTAACGCTCGACATTTCGTAATATTGATTCAGGAACCTAACTTCAGTGTAAGAGTGAACTATTTTTCTCTTGCTGTAATCACTGGCGCGCACACACAGCCTCATATTACACACAAACAAGGACCCAAACGGGACTGCTCATAGCTGCTGCCAAAAAACGATTATCAAATTCGTTGGCAACTAATTTATTAATCAATTTAATTGATTAGTTGCTGCAGCCTTAACCCAAATTAATAAGAAATGACTCAAAAACCACAGGAAGTAATCTATAAATGTCCTAAAATGAGCAGGAAGTGACTTGTAAATGCCCACACAAGACTGGCTGTGAATGCTGTGGCTTCCAAGGTTTCCCCAAGGATTTTTTGAAGCTGTGGTGGTGGTGGGCTGCGTAGGAGTCGGACAACCCAAGCATGTTGTTCCACGGCGAATTTTTTTCATTTAATGACAAAAAAGATTTCTTTTTAAATACCATTTATTTATTTGACCATAACAAAGATCTATTTGCAAGGTTTGCATCCTGTCTAAGAACATTTGATTTTCCTGGACAAAAAAACAAAACAAAAAAAAAAAAAGGGGGGGGGGGGGGGGGGTCAGCAATAGGTGGTCCATTTATAGTCAATGTGAGGCATGAACACCTACACTAACTATGAATATGTTGGTGCTATCGTTAGCTAGTTGTATTTTTAAATTAAGAACATTCTGACAAATACGTTTTTTTGAGTTTAAATATACAAACGTTTTGCATAATATAAGCCACCTTAACCATGTTAAGCTTATTTTCAGCTATTTTTCTTATTTCAAAAAATCTGAGTAAAATTTACTTGAAACACTGGCAGATAATTTCACTGATTTCTAGTAGATATACAATGAAAAAAAGGGATTTTTTTTTTTTTTCAGTTTTAAGGAGGTGGGTTTTTGCAATGCATATGTATTGGTTCAAGTGATACACCGTTTGATTCAAACCTTTGTTTTCAAAAACTACTAAAGAAACACTTCAAAAACTTGCAGATCAGACTTTCAGTAGCAAAATTAGTGGTGCATTTCACAACAATTACGTTTTACGTTACTTACAGCAGGCTGCTGGCTCCCTCCCATGTAACATAATTCTGTACTGTGAGAGTTGCGTGTGTGTGTGTTGGGGTCAAGTCATCAGCCAATCAAACGTGCGTATGAGGAAAAAAAACATGGAATGGCACATTCAGCAAGTGAAAAAGGGGTGAATGTAAGTGTGAAAATAATGAAAATAATTCACTTAATAATGGTAGGGTCAATTCTATCATTACAACATTTGGGAAGACAATCTAAATGACCTGTATAACTGAACACATTATCTCATGCAAATGAGGTAGCCTAAAAGTTGCTGGGGACAATTTGAGCCTGCTGAAAAGTTAGTAGTGTTTTGTCCCTACCGTACCTATGTAAACCTACGCCCTTGGAGCTAATACCTTCGGAACTGAAGGGCACCTGGCACGTTCCGAAATATTTAAATAGCCTCAGACACTAATTAAATATTTCAGAACGTGACGTGATAATGGTCCTTTTTGTAAGCGGACCCTCGTCCTCAGGAATTTTATATCTCCAAAATACTGTACTTCAAAACACTCATCTGAAATTACAACCTGGGACGTCAGCGCTGAACAAATGCTATGCTAGGTCGTGATGATTCCGGTCAAAGACCCGCTATAAAGATCTTAAACGTTACGTCAATGTCAATATCACCGTTATTTTCACAGGCTTAAACCAAAGGTACATTCATTAACTTCAAATGCCTTTCTGTGGATTTATCTCCCCACTTCCATCTCCGCTCCGATGTATTCATTCAGGCGCAAAATTAATGCGCTTTTCAAAATTAAGCGTGTAAAGAAACAATTTGTATTTGACGTGTTATTTCAGACGAATTATGGCAAATAGTGCAGAAAAAATGAGCTTCACGTATTCATTTAGACGTCATGTTAAATTATACAAATTATAAATTAGGAATCTTTAAATCTTGGAGAAAAAAAATCTCATTTGCAAGGTGTGGTGGCTTTTATTTTGGTGTGGCGGTGCACCACGATCTTGTATATGCAGGGGAAACCATGGCTACAGTGACAGTGACGGCGCTAGACGCCCAATCCAGTCAAAATGAATTGGATAATCTAGCGACGTCAATGACAGCCAGTGAGCCAACGTATTCTAATTGATTTAAGTGTTACGATACATCACCTTTTCGATATGTTGTCACAACACTACTCTAAACACTGTATTCCAGCTCCACACATCATCTTACCTTTCTGTTTGACCGTCCCCTCACCCAATCATGCCCCCTTTATGCCAGCGAACCAGAGGCTTTTATAACACTTAAACACTATTTTACAGCTTCGCGCATCATCTTACCGTTCTATTTTACCCTTATTTTGTCCAACCACGCCCTCTTTACACCCTCAAAAAGGGTCTCCCGGATGCCGCCACACCCCCCTAAGCTCTGCCTGTGGACAGGGACAGTCTGTGGGCACTGACCTATCAATCTAATAACTGTGGAAAATGAAAATAGGTCATGAAAATGTAGTTTAAAATTGCTTTTTGTTTTGCATTGCGGAATCATATGTCTAGGTATATCCTTGCCAATTTACCTGAGTGATATTTAAGAAAACCTGTGTTTGTCTTTTGTTTAGGAGAGGACGATTTGGAGTCTCACGCCGAGACACCTGGTAGTGAAACAAGTGTGGAAAGCCAGTCGTACCAGACATGCACCAGCATAGTTTTGAAGGTGCTCGCTGGCCTGCTGATGGTGCTGTGCATCTCCTCCTCCTGGGTGGGTACCACTCAGGTGGTCAAGCTGACCTTCCGGTCATTCTCCTGTCCTTTCTTCATATCGTGGTTCAGCAGCAACTGGAACATCCTCTTTTTTCCTATTTATTACTCTGGACATGTGGTGACCACAAGGGAGAAACAGACACCCATTCAAAAATTCAGGTAATAAGTCAATCTGTCCATCCATTCCTATAAACAAAGACAGACTACAGTCAATTAAAAGCAAATACAGACAAAAAAAAAAAAACATTCACACTGTGATTCTCACCATTATTTACCGCGTGTATCAAAGTAAGGCTAGACAATCAGTACCTCATGGGCAAACCTTTCAGAGATAACCTCTTTCCGACAGAGAGTGCAGTAAGCTCTTTGGCGAAGATGGGATGACTCTGAAGCTTTTTGTAAAGAGAACTGCCCCTTTCTCCATCCTGTGGACGCTGACCAACTACTTATACCTTTTGGCCTTGAAGAAACTGACCGCCACTGATGTCTCCGCCCTTTACTGCTGCCACAAAGCCTTTGTCTTTCTCCTCTCCTGGATAGTCCTCAAAGATCGCTTCATGGGTGTCCGGGTAGGAACATTTCAATTCTTGCTCAGGAAAACCAGCAGATCCACTTTTCATTAATGGACCCTTCCCTTAGATTGTTGCTGCCATCATGGCCATCACAGGAATCGTTATGATGGCATACGCTGACGGTTTCCATGGTGATTCCTTTGTCGGGGTGGCACTTGCTGTCGGCTCAGCTTCAACTTCAGCTCTTTATAAGGTAAACACAACAAAACAAGAGTGTTAAGCTAAAAGTTTATATTAACTATGACGACTACGCTGTCTTTTTGCAATCCAGGTGCTGTTTAAGATGTTCCTGGGAAGTGCCAATCTTGGCGAAGTGGCCCATTTCCTTTCCACCATGGGTTTCTTCAACCTTATCTTCATCTCCTGTGTGCCCCTCATCCTCTATTATACCAAAGTAGAGCAATGGGGCTCCCTCTCCTCATTGCCTTGGGGGTACATGTGTGGTCTGGCAGGACTGTGGTTAGGTGAGAATACAAATACAGGGATGAGGGATTAAAACGGGTCGGAAACCTATGTCTCACAAGCCATATGGCTCTTTTGATGTGTGCATCTGGCCTTCTGCCAACCCGTCTTCTTAAATGTGGAACAACGTGGCACGCTTGACATGAACGAGCTGTGAGGACATGATCATGCATTCCCACATTGATCTTTGAAACTTCAAATTTATGTGGCAATAATATGCTTCAAGTCAGTGCCCGGCCGATAATCTCTCATCTCTATATCGGTAAACATGAAACTAAATTTTGACCTGCTTGAGAACAGGCTGGCAAAATGAGAAGAAATCTGAACAGGAATTTGCTTACCACTAGGGTTGGGCATCGTTTGAATTTGAACGGTTCCGGTTCCGTTCCCGATTCCACGAAAGGGTCACCCAAAAAAAATGCAGTTAATATTAATTTCTTAACTCCTCAATTATTTTTTACATTATGTGAACTTTCAATTAAGTATGAATTTCTCGCAGAGCTATTTTTAACTTGTGTAGATATATATATATATATATATATTTATATATACACAGTATATATATATATCAATCAGTCTTTGAACTTCAATATGATGAAGTTTCTTTCCACAGGAGTGCACTTTCACAAAGAGGTTTATTTTTCAAAATCTCACGGAGAAAACATTTACACATATTCTTTTGCCCATGTTTTAGAGTGTCTTATGCTGCAGGCATTTTTATATGTTATTGAGCTCCCACTAATGGACTAACCTAGTGCAGAATGTCAAACAAAAAAACAACTTATATAAAACCCAGTCCAGATTAGCAGTGGGTACAATATAAAAATCAATAAAATAATTTTAAAAAGTACAATATAAGAGGAAAATGATTATGTCTGCCTTCTCAGGCAGTAAGCGTGAGCGTTCTGGACAGATAGTGTCTCCTGCAGTGGAAACACACATTCAATGGGTGTAGATGAAGCTTGAACGCATAAATATGAGAAAACGAGAAAAAGTCGCAAATATTACGTAGAGGTAAGGTAGCTGTGAGCCGCTACGCACTTTACATGCATGTACCTTAGCTGGGAGCTACGAAGAAGCATTAGTATGAATTCTCCAATTGATTATAATTTGATGTAGATGAGGTAAAATAATAAGGATTTCCTTATTTGTAAAACAGATTCTAAAGCAAAAGATGCTTTTAATACTGCTGATTTTAACAGAGGCAGCAACGCGCTACGTAAAGTACGTAGCTGCTTATATAGCTACAATAGCCTGATGCAATAATACAAATTATTCTCATACTATTTCATCCATCCATCATCTACCGCTTATTCCGGGGTCGGGTCGTGGGGGCAGCAGAAGATTATTATTATTACTGCTTTACTTACCTGGTTCTTCCTGGGTAGAGGACCGGCGCAGCATGTCAAATACGCGGCACTCAGCTATGGACTACTCGGCACTTGTATTCCATGAAGCGGGAAGTATTTAATCATATTGGTCGTGCAGCCACCTTTGCATGATATTGCTGTGTTGCAAATGTTGCACTGAGCTGACTGGTAGGTTTTCTTTGTGAAGTTGAGCCAAACTTTTGAGCACCGTCCCACTATGTCCATTGTTAAAATCAAGTTGCAATGCACAAACACACGCTTCATGTGGCTTCTTCTTCGTGGTGTTCGGCAGCTATTTTTTTCCGATGGGCGGTCAGGGCATAGAAACATGGAATCGTAATTTAAAAATTCGAACTGTTCCGGGAGAATCTGAGTGTTTGTCCCGGATCCCATCGATGCTCGATGCCCAACCCTACTTACAACCAGTGTTGTAATAACGGCGTTAGAATATAACGGCGTTACTAACGGCGTTATTTTTTTCAGTCTTGAGTAATCTAATTAATTACTTTTCTCATCTTGGCAACGCTGTTACCGTTACTGAGGATGGAAAGGCGTGCGTTACTATGCGTTACTATATTAGTTGAATGACGTGAGAAAAGTCTGAGGGAGACGGACTCACCGAGACGACAGAGCAGAGCAGGAGTGGGGAGGGGGCAAAAAAGTTGTGACGCCGAGCAAACGCGATGCTAGATGCCTCCAATGATACCTGACTGTAGCCGATAGCCTACAAACTACGCCCACATGGTATGGTAGATATGGTAGATACCACACATATATAGAACTAGATGCGGAATGACAGACACGGCGGCGTTAACAACATGTACAGTATAGGAACTAGATGCGTTAGTAAACAGCCGCCATCTTAAAGCAGTAAACTTCTTAGGAAGGCTCTGTTGTAGAGAACCTTCCAAGCGAACCTTACTAACTTTTTATCTGAAATACTCCTAAATCGGCAAAATCTTGACTTGAATCTATATTTAAATGATGAAACAGTCAAAAGTGTCAAAAGTAGACAGAAGGGAACTAATGCAATGATGGAACCAATTTTAACAACTTTTAATGGTTGATTCAGGGTAAAGGGTAAATTAGGGTAAAGAACTGGGCTAGGGCCAATTGTCCCAAAAACCTTTTAAACTTCACATAATGTGACCTGTTTTTGTTGTTGTTTTTTTTAAACAAAACATGAAAATTATCACCAGTTACTTTGCCAAGTAACTAATTACTCCTACATTCAGGTAACTGAGTTACTAATGCAATTACTTTTTGGGAGAAGTAATTTGTAACTGCAATCAATTACTTTTTTAAAGTAAGATTAACAACACTGCATACAACAGATATTAGCTTGTTAGCTTAGGTACGTCGGTTTTGAATTTGAAAGAAATTGCTTCATTATCTCATTCTGAAGGGTTTGGGGAATGCACATGTGAAACTCCTAGGGTCTGGTACCTTTAGCAAGGTTAAGAACTACTGGTGGTCCGTAGGCTATAAGTCGCCCAATGGATGTATTCACCCTAAAACAAGCATGTGCTTATCATATTTGGTGCTTAAGCTTTATAAACAACCTTACAGATACAGTATACTACATGAATGTCATCTACAGCGGAAATGCAAAATATGTGTTTTTTTGTCTCTTGCAGTGTTCAACATTCTGGTTCATGTTGGCGTGGTATTGACATACCCCATTCTCATCTCCATAGGAACTCTACTCAGTGTACCTGGAAATGCAGGTGAATTCATGTCATTTTGAATATATAATTAAAATATAACCCTCAATTTAGTGAACACTATTCCAAATGATGTTGGATTAATATCGACATTTGAGTTTTTCAGGGGCAGTTTGTGCAAATGTAATTTTGCTGCATCTTTAGATCACTGATATCAATTGAGTTATGATCATTAGTTCTTCCAAGAAGCTGAATTAAAAGAACAACTGAAAAAGGTTGTTTTTCATTGATTGTGTTGTTGTGCCTGCACTTGACTGTGTCAGGTACTAAAGGTTTACTTCAGCTCTTTCATACTGGAAATCTCAGTGCAATAATGATGAAAAACATCACATGGCTGTGAGTCAAGTTTCAAGTCAAACAGTCCAAGTGTCCACATTTGTGAACATCCACCTCATTGTCATAAATATAAACCTACTGTACCATTAGGAAACATATTTAGAAACCCTCTACTCTAGAAACACAATCACCAGTGAAACACAGCCTCAAAATACAAGCATTATCAAGGGTCAGGTTTCCATAGCAACACTAAATGGCTAAAAACATGATAGCCCACATGAAGATCGGTGAGTTACACTGAAATTCCAGGGCTGCAGCGCACAAAGGTACAGCAGCTCAGGCAAGGTTTTGAGTTGAACATTTGGGGGGGGCGGGGTTCCAACTGAAGCATCGCCTGCATCAAAAAATACATACTAAATAAAGGCAATCAGCACAGGCTGCTTGTGCCACTCGGGTAGAGAGCATGGCTGCCAGGTCCCTGACTCGGCCTGAGCCCGATCAATTAACTTGATTTGCAGGCCCGTGCCCAAAATAACCCGAAATGTTATGTTTTATTTGTAGGCCCGAGTCCGAAAACTCCTCGAAATGTTATGTTTTATATGTGAGGACTCAGGAGAAGAAGAAAATGCGGGGATGCAATGCGTGGTTGTGTTTTGTGTGATCACATTTGTGACAATGCCTGTGCACAATGACAATAAATTGAAGCCAGTCTTTTGTAACGAATTTTACAGTTAAACAAGACTGTAAGTTGCATATTCAATAAACATTCATATCTTTTATATTTGTGTGTCTGTTCTATCAGGCGGATAGTGAATTTGATATTTATTTTAATCTGTTCGAGTTGGCAGAAAAAAAAACGCATGTTTTCTCAATGTTTAAATACCGTATTGGCCCAAATATAAGACGGCCCTGATTATAAGACGGCCCCCTCTTTTTCAAGACTCAAGTTTGAAAAAAGACTTTTTGAACACCAAATTAATTTTTATACAGAAAATAATTACAGTACATCTGAAACAAATGATTATAACAATATATTTGAGAGAAAAAGCATGTTATTTCTCCTCATTCAAATCTTATTATCTGAACATTTAAATATGTAAACTAAAGTGCAATCACATTCGTAAATGAATGGCTTCTGGTTTTTGAAATGTAAATAAACCAATCTATTGTGATAAAACAACAAAATTGCAATAACTGCATGAACCATCAAAGTGAAGTCCAACTGTAACTGTAGTCTTGAAACAAATCTGAATAATCAAAAACATTGCAATAAAATAATGCTAACTGGTTAAACCTGAGAGTAGCTGAGATCTGTCATGACAGAACATCGCTTCAATGATATCTGGCGTCATCTAGCGTTGTGAATGGGTATCTCGTCTAGACCGTGAATATAAGACGAACCCTACGTTTTCAGTCTTATTTCAATGCAAAAAACACTGTCTTATATTCGGGCCAATACGGTAGTCTACATATTTGTATAATTATTATAAATGCATTTACACAACGAAATAACGCTGGAAAAGTTTGTTAAATATATTTCTCGTTTGAGAGCAAAGCTCCGCATTCGTTTACATTCAGCAAAGCCAACACTGGTTTCTGTATAGAATTTTCAACAATCAATTAGAAGCCTTTCCATACCCCACTCCTACCACTTTCCGAATCGCACGGCACACAGTGTTGTTACTCAGATATTCAGCATCACCGATGGAATACATATATTGTCCGCTGGCGGGTTACGTTAGGGACGTCCCCCTCGATCAGCTGGCACAGGTAACGAATTCCCTCAGCTGAAAACCTATATCTTTCATGGAGAACATCGTCCGGGGATCTAAATGCCCGTGCCCTCCAAAGAGACCCTCACAATCCGCGCGCCAATGTTGTACGGGTCGTCCAGGTACGCTGTCATTGTCAAGCGGACACGTCCGTGGAGGAGTACTGTTTAAATAGAGCGTGGATAATCGGAAAGGTGAGGTTAAGCAAGATCTAACTCTGAGATGATCAGGTTTGATGTGGCGTGCATTGCCATGGCAACATTACCTGGTTTCAACGTATTCACCTTTCGTAGTCCTGGTTAGCCAGGAAGGTAGGCTGCACGTGATGAAGTTACTCTCGAAGTTACACTGCTAAGCCAGAAAACCGGCTTCGTAGTACAGGCCACTGTGGAAAGAAACGTCATCATATGCAAGTTCAAAGACTGATATTTATATACAAGTTAAAAATAACCCTGTGAGAAGTTCATATAATTCATAAATTTCAAATTAATTGTATTATTAATAATGATAGCAATACATTTTAAATTCATATAAATAATAATAATAGTATTACATTTTAAAGAAGTTAAGACATTAATATAAACTAATAAATTTTGGGGGTTTTTTTTATTTTTTTGACCCTGCCTCTTAGAAGAATCGGAATCGAGAATAGTTTGGAACCTGAATCGAAACATGGAACCGGAATCCTTCAATTTCAAACAATGCCCAACCCTACTCGTCCCACGGTTGGCGGGGGCAGTGCCATGGCGGCAAAATGCCGCAAAATCAACAGGAAGTGACGCAATATCAACAGAAATTTTCTACTTATATGATATGATATTAGGTTTGGTGGCTGGTTTTGATTATTGAGGCAATAAACTACGCCTATAAGATCAGGCGGTTATCGGTTTAACTGACTGTTTTATACATCCCCTTACAGTTACTTTGTAATCAATGACTTTTTTTGTGTTATTTTGTTTACCTTGCCCCTCTTTGCTTCCTAACTGTAGCTATAGATGTCCTTAAACACGAGGTGATCTTCAGCATGGTGCGACTGGCGGCCACGTGCATCATCTGCCTGGGTTTCTTATTGTTGCTGCTCCCAGAAGAGTGGGACTCGGTCACGCTGCGTTTCCTGGCCACCATTGCGGACAAGAAGTCTGAGGATCACGGCGAGGAGCTCACCGAGTCCAGTGCACACACGAGGAGCCGCAGTCGAGCCAACGGTGCTGTCTCGCTTCCCTTAGCGTGACGTGGCGATGCAAGCTCCTCTTCCTCCACTGCCCACCTTAGGAGAAGAAACCGCTGACAAATTATTCGTCGAGGATGCATCAGTGTCTCCAGCTCCACGTAGCTGACTTAAAGAGGGAGTTTTGCAAATGAAAATGGCGGAAAGTAGGGATGTCCTGATTGCATATTTTGCACCCGAGTCACCTGAATTTGAGAATCTGTCCACAGCGAGACCCAATCTGATACCGGGAAAAAAAGTTTTTGTTTTTGTTTGAACAAACGTTCCAAACATGTTACAGTAGTTTACTTTTTACAGTACTTTCTCTTCCGCTTTTTCCAGGAGTGTTGTGGCGTATAAAACGTATATTTTTAATCTTTTGGCAATGCCATTGTATTTCTGGATTATTCTGTTACTTTTTAGCCCCTACAAAGAAAACTAAACATAAATTAGGCCTGAACAATATTTGAAAAACATTAACACTGCGATTTTTAGAGGGCAAATAAGTATTTAGTCAACCACTAATTGTGTTGGAAATGTGGGGAAAAAAACAGAAAATCACATTGTTTGATTTTTAAAGAATTTATTTGCAAATCATGGTGGAAAATAAGTATTTGGTCAATACCAAAAGTTCATCTCAATACTTTGATATGTACCCTTTGTTGGCAATAACGGAGGCCAAACATTTTCTGTAACTCTTAACAAGCTTTTCACACACTGTTGCTGGTATTTTGGCCCATTCCTCCATGCAGATCTCCTCTAGAGCACTGATGTTTTGGGGCTGTCGTTGGGCAACACGAACTTTCAACTCCCTACACAGATTTTTTTATGGGGTTGAGATCTGGAGACTGGCTAAGCCACTCCAGGCCCTTGAAATGTTTCTTACGAAGCAACTCCTTTGTTGCCCTTGCTGTGTGTTTGGGATCATTGTCATGCTGAAAGACCCAGCCACGTCTTATCTTCAATGCCCTTGCTGATGGAAGATTTTCACTCAAAATCTCTCGATACATGGCCCCATTCTTTCTTTCCTTTACACAGATCAGTTGTCCTGGTCCCTTTGCCCTTTGCAGAAAAACAGCCCCGAATCATGATGTTTCCACCCCCATGCATCACAGTGGGTATGTTCTTCGGATGCAATTCAGTATTCTTTCTCCTCAAAACATGAGCACCTGTGTTTCTACCAAAAAGTTCTATTTTGGTTTCATCTGACCATAACACATTCTCCCAGTCCTCTTCTGGATCATCCAAATGCTCTCAAGCGAACCGCAGACGGGCCTGGACATGTACTGGCTTCAGCAGGGGGACACGTCTGGCAGTGCAGGATCTGAGTCCCTGGCGGCACATTGTGTTACTTATAGTAGCCTTTGTTACTGTTGTCCCAGCTCTCTGTAGGTCATTCACTAGGTCCCCCCTTGTGGTTCTGGGATTTTTGCTCACCGTTGTTGTTGTCATTTTGACGCCACGGGGTGAGATCTTGCATGGAGCCCCAGATCGAGGGAGATTATCAGTTGTCTTGTATGTTTTCCGTTTTCTAATAATTGCTCCCACAGTTGATTTCTTTAGCATTTTACCTATTGCAGATTCAGTCTCCCCAGCCTGGTGCAGGTCGACAATTTTATCTCTGTTGTCCTTCGACAGCTCTTTGGTCTTTGCCATAGTGGAGTTTGGAGTGTGACTGGCTGAGATTGTGGACAGGTGTCTTTTATACCAATAATGAGTTAAAACAAGTGCCATTAATTCAGGTAACGAGTGGAGCCTCGTTAGACCTCGTTAGACGAAGTTAGACCTCTTTGACAGCCAGAAATCTTGCTTGTTCGTAGGTGACTAAATACTTATTTTCCACTCTAATTTGGAAATAAATTATTTAAAAATCCAAAAATGTGATTTTCTGGGGGTTTTTTTTCTCCACAGTCTGTCTCTCGTGGTTGAGGTTTACCCATGTTGACAATTACAGGCCTCTCTAATCTTTTCAAGTAGGAGAACTTACACGATTGGTGGTTGACTAAATACTTATTTGCCCCAATGTACCAAGTCTTTTCTCGCCAGATCAAAGCTACAAAACTGTCAAACATGGTTAATTTTAAGTACCAAACGCCATCTGAACTGGTGACCAAGAAAAGCAGCAGGAGGGAAGGTGAGAGGCCGTACGAGAAGGAAGCAGAGAAACGTTTCTCTTTTATATTAAAAACCAGATTTTCACCCAATTCCGATCCTCTGAAAAATGGCGCGATCTGCCCAATTTCTGGTCATGTGATCGATCGGGACATCCCTAGCGGAAAGTGTTATTTACTTTCTCGGTAAAGCTGTCACACTGAATCCCTCGCATACTGACTGACCTCTGCCCTGCTCTGCAGAATGTATTCTGTGAATATAAATCCAGGCAGAGACAGTTTAGCTAAAACCTTTATGGATTTATTTATTTAGAAGGAATAACATGTAGAAATGCATTATATAAGAAAAACAAAGTTATCTCACTGGCAATGTACAAGTATTTTCCTTTGTTTTTAATATTAATAAAACAAGTGTTCGCAAGACATCAACTGTCGTGTCACTCAATCACACAGTCAATAAACCAATAGCGTACCGCACACAACACATCACTCTTGCTCATTAACATTCATGACGTTAGCAATTGTTGCTAGGCAGGTCAAGCTCGCATTTTTCCCTAATGCAAAATGCATGTAAATAGTGTACGAACGAGATGTTTACTGAGCTAAACCTACAAATTCTGTCCGAAAATTATGTCCCTGGTGCCAAATTCACTTGTAAAGATGTGGAAGAACATACAAATGTTCAGTTAAAGAGATGGCTTGAGTGTCGAGGCCAGAAAAAGGAAAAAGACCTGACTTGATCCATTGGGAAACTTTTTTATCGACATCTTTTTTTGTGTGTGTGTGCATTGCCTTACGGCACTGACAATTACATTGTCCTGTTTCAACCATCCTTTACCACCATATGCCCCGTCTTTCTTATATATTATATCCTCTTGTTGTCTTTTGTCTCTGACCGTTCTTGGAGGTAATTTATATTGCTATTTTTGTGTATCAATCGCAAATGCTACTCGGTGACAGCCAACAAACACTTTTCATGTTTTCATTAATAACAAATCTTGATTCTATAATTTATTTACACTTCCCCCTTACTAAAGTTGTTTTTTTTCACAACAGAAAAGGTAACAACAGAGGCTGTCAGATACCATTTTAATTTTTTTCAGGTCATTCATTGTCAGACAGAAACAGCACGGCAAAACGCCACACAAAAAAATAAGTAAAAATTCAAAATGGCTTACCTCTTTGTCCTCTGTAGGACCATGGCCTCGAACAAAATGTTTGCTGCATATTAAGGTGAATGACTTCCCCTTGCTGGCGTTAAACTGTTTTTTTTAATGTCCCCACAAGTTTATCCATTGTTCACATTCTTTCCTCTTTTTTGGCTTTGGGAAACATGAAGAAAACATCCTTCATATGTCGTAATGTCTTGAGTCGTTTCTACAAGTTCCATAGCAGCAGTGTTTACTCGGCATGTTCTTTTTTGAAAGATTACCGGCAGAAAACAAGCAGTACTAACATGGCTTGCATGCGAGGGCGTGTCTATGTTGATCCACTTCCAGTTTACAATGGGGGCGTCATGATCTAAAATGAGTATTCGTGCGGTGCGCTATTGATAACTTGAAGCAGGGATGTTGAAGAAGAAAAAAGTAGAATTTTTAAATTTCTTAAGGAAAAAGATGACGACCAATCCAGGAACAAAATGAAAGCAATAATCACCTAAGCTTTATTTATTAAGAAAAGAACAAAGCATTACAGATAAATTATTGAAAAATCATACAATGTGAGTTGCGGATTTTTTTTTTTTTTTTTTTAAGATTATGTCTCTATAAGTGGAAATACATCTATGATTGAAATTTCAGACCTCTACTTGTTTTCTCAGTGGGTGAACTTGCAAAATAACAAGGGATGCAAAGGTAGGATAAGCAGGGGAATGCATTTCCTTGCATATTCTTGTAAAGCACCATACCAGTATTCGCTCCTTCTATTAACAAGACACTTTTCCAGTTTAATGATAATAAGGGACAAGGTGCGTCCCTTGAAAGCTCAATAAGGGACACGTATTGTTGTTTCTGAATATTGGACGATTCCGTTTTTCAAGTGACAGTTGGCAACCCTACTAGGAATTGAACCCGAAATGCCCCAAAATCAACAGGAAGTGACCCGATATCTACAGGAAGTCCGTGATGCCTCAAAATCAACAGAAAGTGACCCGATACACCAACCATCACAGCTAAGTTACTCTCGCAGTTTCTCTAGAAATTGCATATTCTAGGTAATGTTATGATTTGAAATACAAACTGTAATGGAAATTGAGAAGAGTGCTCTGTGCTGCAATTTTTCCATCTTTTCTTCACAAACACACACCATCTGTGGTAATCATGTGTGCATGCCTGCCGAGCAAAAGAAAAAAGCCTTGGGGGAATGTTAAGCTGCAGAGCATATACTGTATGATTGGCACGTTAAAACACACGCACACAGTATTGACATTACAGTATTACTATGGTTTCTGAGCACATTTAATCAACCAAGACCTTAAATGAAGCATTTAACGAGGTGCTATTTAAATAAATCAAACTGAACAAGAATATTACTTCAGTGTAGATCAGTTGTACAGTATTGCCAAGTGAAGTTCATATTTTTTAACCCAAAAATTTGTCAAACAACCTCGCTCCCTACCTAAGGGGAATGCTCAAAACATCAAGCATTCTGTGAAATACTCAGGAGTTTCTATAGAAACAACATCACAACAACAAAGCGTTGAACAAAAGCTTGGCTGAGATCGTAAACAAGTTTATTTGTTCTTTATCACAATCATTTTGTTGCTATGGTACTCAAGTGGCAGTCAAGCAAAGACTGCATTCGTGAACGAGTCATGCTACACTTATAACGGGAAGAGGTTGGTACAGTAGCCAAAACTTTGACTCTACTAAGAGTAGCGTTACTTCTAAATATTATTACTCAAGTAAAAGGAGTCAGTCAAAAAATGTACTTAAGTAGAAGTAAAAAAAAAAAAAAGTATTTGGTGAAAAGATTACTCAAGTACTGTAGCAAGTAACATTGTGAGTAACTGCTTGCAATGTCTGATTTTTTGAAACAATGTATGAACTGCTATTATTCTAGGTTACCATAACTTATTACATGACCATATTAGGCCAAACTAAAAAAAAATACATAAAAATCGCAGAATTCCGACTACACAATTTAATGAGAATCACTTGTCCAAAAAGCATGACTGCCCTGTAGTGGAGGAAAAAACATTTCCTACCATGAAATGAAAAGGATCATATCTCCAGTTTTCCATGGTTTATCAGTCCCAAATAAAAACGTGGAGGGAGCATGAAATAGTGATGTACCGAAAGGCCATATAATACACATGTCTATATTTCATTTTTTTATTTATTATTTTATTACACTATTTTCCCGATTAATGCCCTCTGCCTTGGCCTTTTTTTTTTTTTTTTAATTAACGATCAGTGGAAATAAAATATAGTCCCTTCTCCCAAGTACTTAAACATCTTCCAAAATGTTCTACGCCCCCAAGGCTCGAGAAATTTTGTTTGAATGTGTAGATTTTGAAACGCTTTGGGAAGGTGTGTTCCCGGCAGCAGTGAGCATTTTGTGGTGAACTCTGAACACGTCCTATACCAGAGGTGCCGGCGTTGTCGTAGCATTCTGTTCGGTGGACGTCAGGGCCAGTGAAACCTTGACAAATGCGCCTTCTAGAAAGTTTGGGACACTTGAAAAATGGGTCTCACGCCTCCACTTTCAAAGCTAAATGAGATCTCGATGTATGTTGGTGTGGAACTGTAGTTAAAAACAACAAAAAACGATTCCGTTCTCACCGAAACTAGTAAAGCTCTCTACAAGGCTATTACAATCTCTCATATTCCTTAAATAAGATTCAGTTTTTGTTTTTTTTAACCTGTCCTGTTCAGCTGCTTGGCACAGAGAATGGAGATCTGATTGTCCGATTGATCTGAACAGTTTTAATGTATCACATGAGAGTATGACATACATCCATTGTGATCATTCAACATACCTCGTTTATTAGAAGAACGCAGCGAACAGGAAGAGGTTATGGTGGAACAGAAGAAAAGAGGGAGAGAATGACAGAAGAATCACAAACAACAATAAGAAATACATTAAACGCCTATTCTAACTAACTATGAATATGTTGGTGCTATCGTTAGCCAGTAGGATTTCCGCTTGACACCATGTGGGGAGCCTGATAACCAAGGAAAGAGGAGGGGGGGTGAGATATAAGTGATTGGGAGGGGTGGAGTGTACATAATTCAGCCATGTGGTCTAGAACGCAGTATTTGTGTGAATTCCTTGTGAGTGTATGTTGGCATCCTATTCTATGCAGTCTCATCGCTAATCCTGACACCGAGGTTTTCTACTTGAGTGTGTCTAATTGCACCTAGTCATGTGTGAGTCCCATCCAACATATGATATTCCCGCAGACGAGTGGAGATGCCACGTTGGGGGGGGGGGGGGGCATCCCTCCTCCCGCCCGCAGCCCAGCAAAGGGGCCATCGTTATTCCCCAGGGATCCAGGGTGGCCACCCACAGCCCTATCAACCGGCCTTAAGGGACGGGATAAGGGGACACACCACCACCCCTCACGTCCACCTGGCCCGCGAGCCATAGCTGCAGCCCCCCCAACTGGCATGGCAAATCGCAGGAACCCCAATGGTCCACCGAGCCCAGGACAGGGCAGGGCAGGGCAGGACGCCTCGCCGGAGCAGGCGATACCCAGCCAACCCACCGGCATCCGGCCAGCGACCCACGCCGGAGCACAGGGTGGACACCCAGGCAGAAAAGAGAGGGAAAGGCGAGATCGGAGCCCTGACACCCCTCCGCCCCTCCACTCTCGCGATCGGCGGCCCGGGCAGAGGAGGCCACGCCCTGGGAGCAACGCCATAGAGAAAAAGTGTGGGACCCACGTACCACTATTACTGTGGCACCTGGCAGCCATTACTCAGCACCGTAATGGGGTTGTGTGGGGAGGGCAGTGCAGTGTATGCATTAAAATAGGAGAGCCCGGCTTGGGGCAGTGGGACCGCTGCATGGAATTTCTACCCAGCCGCCCGTCCCACCGCCCTTTGCCGGAGCTCTCCCGTGGAGTATGATGTATGTGGAACATTTTCTTTGCTGTTTTCTTGTGAAAAAAGTGGAATTGATCAAGTGGGGCAAGTACTAGCGGCGACAAAGTCGAGCGAAGTCGAGACCGGCTGGATGAAACAGTGACTGGCAGTGGGCGTGTGGAAGTGACGGAAAAGATGTGACAAAAACAGGAAGTGGTTGTGCCATAAAATTATTGTACTAAATCACAGCAAATGTACATTTGCATTTAAATACAACTTTATTTGTATACTGCTCGCTTGATTAAACTCCAAACTACTCACTCACAGGCTCAAATGCAATGTACTCGATGTGATGCAGGACATCAATGGAAAGCAATTTCAGAACGAGCGCGTAGCAGGGATGAGGCATATTTATTTTCTTTCATTTAATGATTTATATATTTCTTTGATACCTCAAAATACTTCATAACCGCAAAAATGTTGGCTGTGAGCCGTTAGTGTTGCTTCTCGCTGTGTTTCGATTATGTCATCACGAGAGGTCTACAGATCTTCACACTATTTGGTGGTAAACTTTCGGCCTTTTAAGCGAAAATTAAATTTTAGCTATTTTAGGCCAAAGGTTTTTGGCGCTGAATTTTCGGTCACATCTCTAGCTTGAAATTTGCACTTTCGAGTCATGTGTACTCAATGTCAAATAGTTTCATTTTTACGGGTTCAGAGACAGTTTAGGTTCGCTTCATGGGAATCACCCTAGTCCTTGTCAAGTCCGTCGGTAAGCTAAATGACTCTTCTAAGTCTTTAATGCATGTTTTGGGACTGTTGGAGTAGGCCCGAGTACCAGAAAGAACCCACACGAGCACGGGGAGTTTATGCTTTCACCAATGAAGAAAAACTGAACACAACTCAGGGCTGTGAGGCAAATTAGCTAACCACTAGGGGTTGATTACCATAAGGCAAACAGACAACTAACTTGATCACTCAAACGTCACCTAACATGTGATTGCCTAGCGTACACAGTCAATGAGGTGACGTTTTCAACTAATGTTGGGATTATAGCGACCTCTGTTGGCGAACTCCTCAACATTGTCACATACAGTATATCACACTAATATATTCTCAGACATCTGTCTCAATCTGGGTACTGCATAATCTTCATACAATACATGCAATATTTGCAATATTACAGTATAGCATATTTGCACTGTTACATCAATATCTTTTAATCAAGTAGCCTAACGCAATGTCTTGGACCTTTTGGCCTCAAAACCCATTAAGGAATACAGCCCAGCTACGCCACCGGTATGGACGGTCTTTCTGTTAAGGCAGTAAACAGGACACAATCACATAGCTGAACAGTATCTCTCGGTGCCTATGAAGGGCAAGGAGCATCATAAAAGACTATACACACACCCCACCTTCCACATCTTCAACCTGTTGCCCCCTGGCAGGCGATACAGGGCCATAACAGCCCGAAACAAACAAACAAACAGAGAGACAGTTTTCTCGATGAGCTGTCACCATACTCAAGTTTGCCCTGAAATGTCTCTGTCATTGCATTGCTAATGCCATAATATTGTCACATGCGTCTCACTAAGTAATATATTCTACAGTATAATAAATTTATGAGGCCAAATGGGTTCCTTGAAGACTCTCCAAATAGTCCACAAGGCAGCAGGCGGTGTGGAAATGAAGATGGACATGTTTGTTCTACCTGAACAGGTTAAGGCTTTATTTCACATAGACGTCTTGTGTCTACTCTTCCAATGTACTCATACAAGGTCAGTGAAGGATTTAAAAAAAAGAAAGAGAGAGAGAGAGAGAGAGAGAGAGAGAGAGAGAGAGAGAGAGAGAGAGAGAGAGAGAGAGAGAGAGAGAGAGAGAGAGAGCCCCTATCCCACTTAGTTTATACACTGCTGGCCAAAAGTATTGGCACCCCTGCAATTCTGTCAGATAATGCTCAATTTCTCCCAGAAAATGAATGAAATTACAAATGCTTTGGTAGCAATATCTTCATTTATTTTGCTTGCAATGTGCCTACCGTGCGCAGTGTCATCAATAAGTGTAAAGCCCATAGTAATGTGCCTAACCTCCCTAGATGTGGACAGAAAAGAACAATTGGCGAGAGATTTCAACGAAAGATTGTGTGGATGGTGGATAAAGAACCTCGACTAATATCCAAACAATTTCAAGCTGTCCTGCAGTCTGAGGGTACAAAAGTGTCAACCCATACTATCCGTCGGCGTCTGAATGAAAAGGGATCCTATGGTAGAATACCCAAGACGACCCCACTTCTGACCCAGAGACATAAAAAAGGGCCAGGCTGGCGTTTGCCAAAACTTACCTGAGAAAGCCAAAAACGTTTTGGAAGAATGTTCTCTGGTCAGATGAGACAAAAGTAGAGCATTTTGGGAAAAGGCATGAACAGAGTTTACAAGGGGGGAAAAATTTAAAGCATTCTAAGAAAAGAACACGGTCCCTACAGTCAAACATGGTGGAGGTTCCCTGATGTTTTGTGGTTACTTTGCTAACTCTGGCACTGGACTGCTTGACCATGTGCATGGCATTATGAAGTCTGAAGACTACCAATAAATTTTGCAGCATAATGTAGGGCCCAATGAAAGCTGGGTCTCCCTCAGAGGTCAAGGGTCTTCCGGCAGGACAATGACCCAAAACACGCTTCAAAAAGAATTAGAAAATGGTTTGAGAGAAAGCACTGGAGACTTCTAAAGTGGCCAGACATGAGTCCAGACCTGAATCCCATAGAACACCTGTGGAGAGATCTGAAAATAGCAGTTTGGAGAAGGCCCCCTTCAAATCCCAAGAGACCTAGAGCAGTTGGCCAAAGAAGAATGGTCTAAAATTCCAGCAGAGCATTGTAAAAAAACTCATTGATGGGTACCGGAAGCGGTTGTTCGCAGTTGTTTTGTCTAAATGTTGTGCTCCCAAGTATTAGGCTAAGGGTGCCAATACTTTTGTCCGGCCCATTTTTGGAGTTTTGTGTAAAATGATAATGATTTTTTTTTTTTTTTTAATTCTCTTTTGTGTTTTTTCATTGCAAGCAAAATAAATGAAGATATTAATAACAAAGCATTTGTAATTGTAATCATTTTCTGGGAGAAGTTGAGCATTATCTGATTGAATTGCAGGGGTGCCAATAATTTTGGCCAGCAGTGTAGATGCCTATCTATCTGCATCGTCAAGATGTGATCACGCTCGACTTTTTGAAAGCAGCTAGCACAGTGTATTACAAAGCGCCGACACCCTGTCCATCTTCCCCCAACAGATTGTGGTTTCCCTATTATCAGCTATACAACAAGGTAATGCTTTGGTCTACTTTATAAAATCGCTACACAGGTAACTGTATAAATTGATCCATGTCTTATAACTCTGCACATACACTACACTTCTCAGACATCTGTCTCAATACTGGGTACTGCAGAATCACTCACATATTTTAAACTTTTAAACAAATTACGTCACAATGAAAAAAATGGCGTCTGTAAAAGTCTAGATATCTACCTCCTAACTATCGCTTAATTGTATTTTTCTCGTTACTGTCTCATTTTCCCCAATATTTTAGATGACAAATATTCGATCCAAACAAAGAAAAATTGGGAAAAAAAAAAAAAAAAAAACGTTTAAAAGAGTATATATGAAAAAGAAAATCTCGACCACTCCTTGGTGTCTCCAATTTCTGCATCGCGATCCTTGTTATATTACCATGTTTCATCCATAAAATCTCAAAAAAATCCAGCTGTGGCCATTCACAGCTGTGACTGACTCTTGAAACTTGGTGATACAGCCTACATGGAGTTTTTGGATCGAATTGAGGGTCTCAGAGCGGAACTTCAAGTCACCTGAGTGTTTTCCGCCATATATATTGTTAGCATTAGCGAACCTTTGCCATACAAGTTTGCCTATTGTTATGTTGTACTTAGATCCTTATGATTTTTTTATACAGCTTGAGGGCAAGCTCAGGTATTTAAATTTATTCTTAAATGCATTTATTGTTCTTGTGAAATGAAAGTGCGATTCTGCATAGTTTGGAGAAAAAAAAAAAAAAAAAAGAAACTCAGGGTTCTTAATTTTGTATTCGCATCTAATGATCTTTTGAAAGTGCAATCTTAGCATGCCTTTGTTTTACATCCCCGAAAATTTATTCTGCAACGCATTAAATGTCCCTAATCCGATGACTCGATTATTCAAACTAACTGATAGATTAATCGATTATTAAAATATTCGATAGCTGCAGCCCTATACCGTACATTTATGACAATACACATTCTTGCTTCATTTCAACATATTTACTTCCCACCTTCTGGTGCAAAAATTCCTTCAACCTTACAGTGTACATGGCAGTATATTGAAATGAATTTAAAATGGAACAATTGAATGTAAAGTCTCAGTCTACTCAGCCGAAGGCACTGGAGCATTAAAACAAGTCATTCCCTGAACAAGGCAAATCCACCAGCAAGAAGTCAATGACTGCAGACTTGAGGAGCCAGTCTGGCGTCGTATTGAGGATAAAAAGAAACAAGCCTTTTCCAGCTGGCTACCCATACACACTAGAACTTAAAGCCAAAATCACAGTGAAGGAGAAGAACCGAGAGGTCTCGGTACCCGCCGCTCGGCGTGGACACTTAAAAAGAAGGTAAAGGATGCTGTGTGAGCAATTGGTTCCAATTGACAGAGGATTGGTCATGGTCAGCCTTGTGAGTGGAAATCCACGTGAGAATGTAGCATTTGGGGTGGTGAGGGGGCACAAGGGGCCAAGAGGACAATGGAGCACTCAGAAGAGTCTGGATGCTGAGGAGTAGAGGGGCACAACCTCTTCAGATTTGACCTTTCAGCACTGGTTATGCATTACACTGAATGTTGATTTTTTTTTTTTAAGTTCCCGGAGAGCAAAAAATATAGAAAAAAATCGATTCTGCGATATATCGTGATATTACGTCACACAATTCTATCGATTCAAAATCTCTTTGTATCGTTCCTTACACGTGTGTTTTTGGTGAAAATAAAACAATTCAGTGGCTGCACTTCTACTCCCGTCCAGTAGTTGGCAGCGTACAGCAGCATTTCCTTGCAATCTGCTGAAGTAACAACATTAGACTAATCAAAGTACAGATTTGTCTACGTCGCCTTCTAATGGTTGCTTGGATGAGTCCTTTTATAAGTTTGAAATGTGGGCACATTTTGACTTTTACTGCAAAAACAGAGGCATGGAGTATTTAGAATACTGCATTTAATTAGGTTTGCACGACAAAAGTGAAAATGTTATCATGAAAGCCACATGTTGTTCAAACAGTAAAACAAAAATTACGAGTGCTGGATGAGGTTTCAGGAATAAGTTGTACTTGTGTCGATTTTGATTTTTTCTAAAGTGATAAACAAATATCGCAATAATCCTTTTCAAGTGTAGTATCGCGATTAATCAGGATCTAATCATGACCTGTGAATTGTGATACGAATCATATCCACTGATATGAGGCAATACACACCCCTAGTGATTATTGTCCAATGGCATTTGAGAATAGTGTACGTATTAGGAAGTTTGGCTAAATGTTACTGACAGCTGTGTTGAAAACAAGCTCTCTAATGGAGTTAGTTCACCTATATTAGGGGTGTCAAACTCATTGTTGGCAAAATAACTCGCGAGCTGCCATTGACGGCGCTTGACGTCCAATCCATTTTGACTGGGAGGGCCGCCAATGGCACCCAAAGATGAGCCTTCACAGCTAGTGCTTCCAGTATACGTGGATTGGACCTCTATCGTTGTCAATGGCAGGCAATGAATTCATTTTGCGTTCCTTCCATATAATTTTAAGATGCTTACGGGTCACTTCATGTAAAATTTGGATTATTTCCTTTGTGTAAAATAATAATGATTTTTTTGGTTTTTTTTTTTCATTCTCTTTTGTGGTTTTTCATTGCAACCAAAATAAATAAAGATATTACTACTAAAGCATTTGTAATTGCAATCATTTTCTGGGAGAAATTGAGCATTATCGGGTGCCAATACTTTTGGCCAGCACTGTACTTTTATGGCGTCAATGTCAAAATAAAAGCATGTGATTTTGTTAGTACAGTTAGCCTTGCAAGCAAGACAGTACTTCTTAATTCACTGATACATTGTAAAGTACTGTCTTGCCAACCAACTGTCCAACCACTTTCCCGGTCATCTGATGTTCCAGCCAAACAGGAGAAAGAGGCGGGAACTACAGACAAGACCAGAAAGCAAGTATCCGGTTAAATACAATGTCTGAGTGTAAAGCAAACAGGTTTTCATAGGATCTTTCCTAGATTGATATATGCAGTATACAGTGCCTTGCAAAAGTATTCGGCCCCCTTGAATCTTGCAACTTTTCGCCACATTTCAGGCTTCAAACATAAAGATATGAAATTTAATTTTTTTGTCAAGAATCAACAACAAGTGGGACACAATCGTGAAGTGGAACAACATTTATTGGATAATTTAACCTTTTTTAACAAATAAAAAACTGAAAAGTGGGGCGCGCAATATTATTCGGCCCCTTTACTTTCAGTGCAGCAAACTCACTCCAGAAGTTCAGTGAGGATCTCTGAATGATCCAATGTTGTCCTAAATGACCGATGATGATAAATAGAATCCTACTGTGTGTAATCAAGTCTCCGTATAAATGCACCTGCTCTGTGATAGTCTCAGGGTTCTGTTTAAAATGCAGAGAGCATTATGAAAACCAAGGAACACACCAGGCAGGTCCGAGATACTGTTGTGGAGAAGTTTAAAGCTGGATTTGGATACAAAAATTTTCCCCAAGCTTTAAACATCTCAAGGAGCACTGTGCAAGCCATCATATTGAAATGGAAGAAGCATCAGACCACTGCAAATCTACCAAGACCTGGCCGTCCTTCCAAACTTTCTTCTCAAACCAGGAGAAAACTGATCAGAGATGCAGCCAAGAGGCCCATGATCACTCTGGATGAACTGCAGAGATCTACAGCTGAGGTGGGAGAGTCTGTCCATAGGACAACAATCAGTCGTACACAGCACAAATCTGGCCTTTATGGAAGAGTGGCAAGAAGAAAGCCATTTCTCAAAGATATCCATAAAAAGTCTCGTTTAAAGTTTGCCACAAGCCACCTGGGAGACACACCAAACATGTGGAAGAAGGTGCTCTGGTCAGATGAAACCAAAAGTGAACTTTTTGGCCACAATGCAAAACGATATGTTTGGCGTAAAAGCAACACAGCTCATCACCCTGAACACACCATCCCCACTGTCAAACATGGTGGTGGCAGCATCATGGTTTGGGCCTGCTTTTCTTCAGCAGGGACAGGGAAGATGGTTAAAATTGACGGGAAGATGGATGCAGCCAAATACAGGAACATTCTGGAAGAAAACCTGTTGGTATCTGCACAAGACCTGAGACTGGGACGGAGATTTATGTTCCAACAGGACAATGATCCAAAACATAAAGCCAAATCTACAATGGAATGGTTCAAAAATAAACGTAACCAGGTGTTAGAATGGCCAAGTCAAAGTCCAGACCTGAATCCAATCGAGAATCTGTGGAAAGAGCTGAAGACTGCTGTTCACAAACACTCTGCATCCAACCTCACTGATCTCGAGCTGTTTTGCAAGGAAGAATGGGCAAGAATGTCAGTCTCTCGATGTGCAAAACTGATAGAAACATACCCGAAGCGACTTGCAGCTGTAATTGGAGCTAAAGGTGGCGCTACAAAGTATTAACGCAAGGGGGCCGAATAATATTGCACGCCCCACTTTTCAGTTTTTTATTTGTTAAAAAAGTTTAAATTATCCAATAAATGTTGTTCCACTTCACGATTGTGTCCCACTTGTTGTTGATTCTTGACAAAAAATTAAAATTTTATATCTTTATGTTTGAAGCTTGAAATGTGGCGAAAGTTTGCAAGGTTCAAGGGGGCCGAATACTTTTGCAAGGCACTGTATTTATATTAGGCATGTGCCGGTATGAGATTCTGATGGTATGATAACCTTAAGCCAAAATATCATGGTTTCATTGTATTGCAATTAGAGTTCTAAAACGCCTTCATCCATCAGCTGATAAAGACGCGTCACACCAACATCAGTGACTCTCTGACGAAGGCGCAAGTGCCCGCCGAAACATGTCAGGTAAATAAAACTACCTACTATTGCATGGGATGAAAGAAAGGGTTTGACGAAGAGTTCTAAAATGTTTTACTTTGACATATCTGAGTTAAACGGATAAAAATTAAAATTAAAAAAAAAAACTTTTTTCCACTGATCATGATTTTTTCAAAACATTAGTAAATTGGAAAGTAAAATGTTAAGTTAAAAAAACAACTGAAATATTCTAAATTTTAAAAAAAATGCAGTCCATTAGGTAAGCGTAAACCCACAGCCTTAGCTCAACATTAACACCATCAGAACAAAATTAATTGAATTATTTTCCATAAAAAGCAAGTGTGTATGACTCATATCAAGTTTACATTGTACACACACTTTCTCAACACTGACACTTGCCAGAGAGAAAAAAAATAACAAATTTTACCACCGCCAGACACACTAAAACGCTGGGGTTAACTTTCGTAGCTGGTGGTAAACATTCATGACAGTTGCCACGTTTACATGGAGCCAAATATTCCAATTACAATCGGAATATTTGTTCAAACCGAATAAATGTGTTCCATATAAACACCTCATTCGGAATGAACAGGCCCAAACCGAATGGAATTTCATTCTGATTCACAGGGGTGGAATATTCCTTTTCCCAAACCGATTAGAAGTAAAATTATATCATGTAAACAGGGAAGCGGAATGGTGTCTGGTTGCGTTCTTTCTGCGCATGCTCCGTACTGACGTGGTGACGTCACTCGGTGACGTAAGTAACGTCACTTGCAACATGGCTTCCAAGCAAACGCACAGCGCACCCACACACACAACTTTTTAAATGAACGGCGTATCATTCTGAAGTTTTGTTTCCACTCGAAAAGTTAAAACAGCAGCTGATCTGACGATCGATCTCCACGTTTTGCAACGTGACGCTTTGTTTTGATTAATCTGCACATGTCAGACGGCAGTTGTCAAACGTCCTTTCGGAATAAAGGCAGTCACATGTAAAAGCTGGATCGGAATAGATGAAGTGACATGTAAACAGCTGATGTGAAATTTCCATTCGGAATGATTTGAATCGGTATGAATAAAAGTCAGCATGTAAACGTGGCTAGTGTTTACTAACCTTTAATTTTGAATAAATTAGGGCTGTCAAACGAAAAAATTTTTAATCGAGTTAATCACAGCTTAAAAATTAATCGTAATTAATCACAATTCAAACCATCTCTAAAATATGCCGTATTTTTCTGTTAATTATTGTTGGAATGGAAAGATAAGACAAGACAGACATAAACATTCAACATACTGTACATAAGTACTGTATTTGTTTATTATAGTAATTGTATATTAAAACCCCTCTTAATGTTTTCGTTTTAATAAAATTTGTAAAATTTTCAATAAAAAAAATTAACTAATAGCTCGCCATTGTTCCACAGTGTCTTTAACTACGTAAGGTAGTGACTGAAATACACCACAATGTGTCAATGGCGAGTTTGAAATTGATTGGAGATCTAGCCAAGGCAAAGTCTGAGTAAGTTTTATGTGTATTTTGCATCACTATTTTGATTCGGAATGCCAGTTCTTTGCATTGAGCGCTTTTCTTTTAGTGAACATTATTTTTTTGAGAGATAGGAATATTATTTTTGTTTTGCTTTCACTAAATGATACTGTAGCGACTTATCTGTTCCGCCCAAATGATGGGAAGATGGGCATGGGCAACCATGACTGTCAGTGGTGGCTGCAAATGGTATACAGTATGTTCTGCGTTGTGTTCAATTAGGCGTGTTAAGAAAAAGATCATCTCCTGCTCTACCCAAATGCATGATGGGATGTTGGGCAACCATGACCGTCATTGGTGGCTGCAAATGGTATCCAGTATGTGCTGCGTTGTGTTCAATTAGGCGTGTTAGGAAAAAGAACGTGTCTTGCTCTGCCCAAATGCATGATGGGGAGGTTGGGCAACCATTACAATGGTAGAGCCTGCCAAAGCTTAATCCAATAAAAGGCGCGGTCCAATGAACGCCTGTGTCCACTCGTATTTCGCTGCCTTTTCGCTTTCAATATGCTAAAACGGCGTCATTGTAAACTGTTTGAGGCAACGCATGAACGGGTCATTCCGTACATGCATTAATTTCGTCAACAACGTGATTAATTTAAAAAATTATTTACCGCCCGTTTTAATGCGATAAATTTGACAGCCCTAGTATAAATGTGAAATCATTTTGGAGGTCCGCAAACATGTTTTACATGTCAGTTGGTCTTCCTCCTCTACGCCCCGGCCGTCTGCAACTTTTCTGTAGCCGATGTATTCCCATACCAGCGATTTCGTTCTTTTCGATGGGGGGGAAAAAGTTCTGGAATTTCACCTCATCCATCGTGTAGCACAGCTGACTCACTGACACTGAGCAACAACCGGTGGGGGAAGGGTTGAGCCTTGCAACTGCAAGCGGGGGATTTCTCCCTGCATTTTTGGGACATAAAAAAATAGCTAATACCTTACGGACGGTATGACGGAAATTTTTTGCTTTTTTTAAACCTGACATTTTCACACCAAGGTACTCCTTGAAACTGGTAATCGGCACATGCCTAATGTTTATTTGGAACGATCAATATTGCTTGCCATGTTAATGTATAGTATGAATGAGCCACAACATGCCTGTCAGGCAGAACAGCCCGTCTAGCGGGCCATACATTTGACACTCCTGACCTACATAACATCAATAGAAAGCCAAATCTCATCCATCCTTGTGACTCTTTCACCAATTAGCCAGGTCCCGCCAGCTGAATGTTACCCGCTGCTTTAATGTCTCGGAAGGGCCACAGGGTCAGCGCTCAATCACAGCCTGGATGGAGAGGTTGTTTGTTTGAACTACTCACTAGTTGACAGCGCGGGTACGGGGGTCAAAAGTGGCGGGGGCCGGTGCAAGGACCCCTGCCAGCTCTAAAGAGTAGCCTTTTGTCGGCAAGGCAATGTTCAAGGCAGTCAAGCTTTTCACTGCTTCTTCAGGCCTACAACAGCTGATGACAAGGGCCCAGCTGCTAATTATCCGGCTGATGGAGAGTCACTGAAGTGGGCGTGTCAGAGCGAGGGGTGGCCCTTATTCCCACAATGGGCTAAATGGAAGGGAGGGAGACAAAGAAAGGTCGGAAAGCAGTACTTTCAGTTAAAAATTTAATATTTCTTCCCGTTAAAACTTTATACCTCAACTAGAAAATGCAATTTCTGGATAAATTGTGATGATAGCTTTGCTGTGATGGTTTGTACAGTGTATCAGGTCACTCCCTGTTGATTTTGAGGCATTGCGGGGTCACTTCCTGTTGACTTTGGGGCTTTTTGGCTCATGGAGGTACATGTCCGTCAAAGGCATTGACGTATATGGGTGTCAATGGCATCGAGGGTCCCAGTTGAACATCAATGGGCTTTAATGGATTTTTTGTTGAAAATCACAACTGCCAATAGAGATATGTTTTTTGGTGTGCCAGTGTATATCTTAGAAGGTTTGGGTTAGAAATTAATAGGAGTGAATGGAAGTTTTGTGCCATTGAAATGAATGGCAATTAGGCCCACTGGAAATGAGAATTTTTGGGAGCGTTAAAAATGAATGGGTTGACAAATTCTGGCCAAACAACACGTTTTTTGGCAAAGACTTTATACAATTTTTGAGCACTTTAGCATCCTGAATTTTTTATGTATAAATTATACGAATTGGACCAAAACTCAACAGGAAGTGACCCAATAAGAACAGGAAGTGAACAAAAAAATGCCCCGAAATCAGCAGAAAGCAACTCGATATGAATAGGAAGTGTACCCGAAATGCCCAAAAATAAATTTCAATTGGAAATGAATGGGAAATTTGGAGCATTAGAAATGAATGGGTATGTTTTTGGCAAACACTTGCCAAACTGTACGTTTTTGGCACCAACTTAATAGAACTTTTGTGCCCCTTACATCCTGATTTTTTATGTATAAATGATCTGATTTGGACAAAAGTCCAAAAAAAATAAAATAAAAATAAAAAAATAAAAAAACTGCATTTTTTTTGTCAAACATTTTTTAGCAGTCAAACGAAAAAGAGCCTCCACGAGAGAATTCCGGTCTTTTTGGTGTATGAACAGTGTCGATGGGTGGGAGCCGTCTAAGAAACGCCATTGAAAAAAAATAAAGGAAATATTATATATTGTAGCTTTTGCGTTACATGCAAAGCTACAATTGATTAAATCACAAATGACTTGAGTAAAATGCATATATTTGCCTCGTTTGATTTGCATCCAAGTTACAGCGACATTTGGCATATGGGTGCAGGACTTGTTGAATTCCATATGTAATAGTCCTTTGATTTAAGTTCCCGAGCTGAAAGAAAGAAGAGGGATTTTCTTTTCTGTACATAAAGTGTCATTTGAAACAAACAAATATTCTGCATCAAAAAAATACAGTGTAAACTTACATGTTGTTATTTTTGGTTTGGTTGAAGAATACACCTGTACTGAGTTTTGGTCCACGCAGCATCCAGAGAGTGTCGTGTCAGGCACTTTGAAGTACAACTGGAATGGAAATAATACAACTCACTTTACAGTGTTACATATTTTTGTTTTCATTTCATAGCAAGTACGGCTGTTACAGAAGGGAGTAATTTATGCTTTTGTTCAGGTATGTTTGTTTTCCCTCTACTTTGTACTGGTTTATGTTGGTTTTCACCTGTATTTTTCCTTATCAATAGTTTCCACCTGTGTGGTCGGGGAGGGCCTCCACAGCTGGAACCACTTCACCACCAGTCAATTATCCAATCATCTGTTCATCTTTCTACTATATAAGTTGAACTGTTTGCTCTGTTTAGGGGAGGCGGTGGCAGCTCTCCATTTGGCTGTGTTGAAGCCTGTTATGTTTGGACTTTGGTTCTGTTTAAGCCTGTTATGTTTTGACTTTGGTTCTGTTTATGAAGCTTGCTTTCTGCCACTTATTTATTAATGATCTCTTTTGTTGCTTTTTCCTTTAGGCTGGAGCAGAGCACAGAGGTAGGGACTATAGTAATACACCTGATGAAGGGATGGCAGAGAATTAATCGCTGTCACCCTCCCAGTTGAATTAGATTGGACGTCTACTAGTGATAAACTCATTCCAATTCATAGTGGAAGGATGAAAATAGCTTGTTTTTCTGTTTATTACTCATAGATTGATTTCCTGACAATTAGTGATGGGTCCGTGAGACCTCATAAAGCGTGTCGACACAGTGGCACACTGTGTTGACACAGTGTGGATACTGTGTCATTGAATACTGACACCTGCTGGACATAAAAAATACCTATAGGCAACCCACTTGACAGACATTTAAGTCTGCATTCATATTGCACTTTTGCAATTTCATCTACAGTTGCATTGCCTCCTTGACTACCCACTTCGTCATCTAAGTGCTACCATAGCCCATCAGAAGAAAATAGAATTTGACTATAAATAAATTATAGCTTAATTATCGATTTCTAATAAATTACCAAAAAAGCTACTGTGGGAAAGTAAAAGAATGGCTCTATATCTGTGTTCATTTTGGGATTATCAGAAACTTCATTCTCATGTTTGGGCCAATAATGCTTCAGCATTGAGGAGGTGGCTACTGTTTGTATATGACAAGTTGAAAGTACAAATGCGACATTTCATCTGCAAAAAAAAATAATAATATGGCCGGTGTTCTTGGAGCCGCGCCGTGATCTGTTCAACACGTTCAGACCAGGACTCGTACCAGCGCGCACGACGCGTTGAGGATGAAAAGCGAGTGCTCTGGCCACTAAGCTAACAGGTTAAATGCCGACTGATTGTCTTGAAGGCATCGAAAGGGATATTTACACGCACCACAAATGACAGACCTGTGTGTACCAGTCACAGTAATAAACTAAGAGTTGCCTTAAAATTGTATTTCGAATGAAAGATGACAAGTGCATTTTCCCTGTGTTACGTCCATTTCCACAGCGTGTAAACAACGAGGAAGTAACTGTGAGATGTGCTCCATCGTGTTGACAGACGCGCTTCCTTTTGAACCAGTTTGCCGCGTCATGACTGTGTCGACACAGTTCAATGAGTTCATGCGTCGGTCACGTGATTTTCTTGTAGCGATACGCGCACCGATGCAAGGGTTGCTCCATGAGCTCGGCGCGCGCGCCGGCGCATTTCTATCACTAAACCCATCACTACTGACAATGTATCGCTACTTGTTGTTTCACCATCACGTGAGATCATCGTTATTGTGAGCCTGTCTGAGAAATCCGATTGTATCGTGAGGTACCCACCCCTAATAGCAAGATCCTCACATATCTGACACGTTTCCCTACAAATAGACCGTGCAATACATGAATAAATGAAGATTCCGTATATGAACCTACTTTGATGTAGGCTGTTAGTTCTGTACAAACAGGATCCGTAGGTCCTGCTGCTGGCCCTGAAAAGCTGATCCTGCCTTCCATTGTAACTTCACGAGATTTAGGGAACTTTTGTCCTGAATATTCAAAAATGGGAAAAAAAATCATTAGTTTCTTGACAAGAACTTTCTGGACTCAACACTCACCAAGCACCCATGCCAGCAGGTTCTTCTCCTTGGAGACATCTACATGTCCAGAGCTCACTTTAACATCCACAAAGGTCATCTGTGGCCTACACAAAACAAAAAAAATGAATATGCAGACAGACTGTAGATAAATTTGATATTTTGAATGGTGTTGCACTGATACTGATGACATTGGTACTTGCAAAGACAATCGAGTACAAAGAATTAACGTGCCGATGCTGTTAATGATGTACAATGTGATTATATAAAATGACATATCGTCATGAGGATCTAATACAATATTGCAGGAAGTAAATGTACAAGCCTTACATTGACCTTAGGGATGTCCCTGATCCGATCATGTGATCGGAAATCGGGCCGATCGGGCAATTTTTCAGAGAATCAATCTGGTAAAAATAAGGATCGTGTATCTAATAAAAAAATAAAAATAAAAAAAAAAACTCGTGCTGGTTAGAGTGTCCAGTGTTAAGAGCCAGTTTACATTTTACAGTATGTTACTGCCACCTTGTGGTCATAATGATTCATTGCATCCACCCTGTGACGCAGTTTGGAACACAGGCTTATTGACTTGCACAGTACACAGCCTGTTGGTCGCATTTAGTAATGCAACGATTATTCAATTAACTCAAGTAATTCATTTGGGAAAAAGCTTAATATAATTTTGCTGCTTTGAGGATTAGTTTAATATAAGTGGTGTTAAAATGGTTTGTTTTAAAGGCGTTTACATTTAGTTTTATTGATTTGGGTGTATACACTGCCCTCTAGTTGCAACAGTAAATATGACACAACTCATCGAACATGGCTAAATCCAGCTGCTTCCTGTTAAGTCATTTGCTCCCAGAAACATATAAATACGTTCTATTTTTAAATGCTTCACTGTCCCCAAAACGTATTTATACGTCTTTTGCGTTTTTTTTTTTAATTTTTATTTTTTTATAAGAAGCTTATATAGCTTCCGCTCTATCTAGCAAGCAAAGAACAGCGCTACAAACCCATTTTAAAGCAATAGAACTGGCCACTGGACTGTAGCGCATTTTGTAAGACCAGGCACCTCAATTCAACAGCAGTGAACGGCTGGGCAGCATGGTCGGAGGGCTGGCGGCATGATGCCAGGCGGCGCTCCGACCGAACAAAACAACCGAGAGGACGCCTGGGAGGCCAGGCGCTGGGCGACCGAACAAAACGAGTGAGACCCCCAGTGCAGCGGCTCACCAAGCAGACCCCGCAGAAACGCAAAAATAATCCATCTTTGTGAGACAGACAACGATGAGGGAAAAGTTTACACGGCTGATGTGGCGACAACGACGTCATCTCAGCAACAAACCGTCATCTCTCAGTTGTCATGTATGAATAAATTGTTACTTTGCTATCAAAAGCTCTATTTGTCTGGTTGTTCATGGTATTTTGTAAAAGGAAAACATTATTCAGATGTTTGGGATGTAACTAATGCAAAAAATAGCTTTGTTAAAGTCAAAGTTATGTTTGAAATGTATGCGTTTACAAAAAGCTCATTTTCTCCGTTTTTTCATCAGAAATTGGAACTCTTTCTTTTGGTGGGTTATATCTTTGTATAGCAATAGAACAGAATTTTCTGTGGGCCGTGCAAAATCAGCCAAAATCCAGAAAAACGGCCGGGAGTGAAGGGCCTTGCTCTGGTGAAATGGTTGGGAGTGAATGAGTTAAAATCAGCATAATGTAATTTTTCGTAGTTTAGAGGTATATTTAGCAGTTTTTTTGTGGGCATATGTGTTTGAACGATTTGATAACAGCATGGTTTGAAAAAAAAAAAAAGCATTTTATAGCATTTAAGGTAGCAGACTTTTGCTATGCAAGTTAGCCAATTGTTCTTTTGTTGTACTTCGGTCCTCATTTATTATCATTTTTAAACCATTTGAGGCTAAGCTCTGGTATTTTAATTTATTTTTAAATGCATTTGTTGCTCTTGTGAAATGAAAGTGCAATTCTGCATTGTTTGAAAACACTCGGGACTTTTATTTTGTATTTGCATTTAATGCTCTTTTGAAAGTGAAATCTTGGCTATTGAGTGCTTTATGTTACCTTTCTGCCTTGGAAACTATATGTCTGTAAGTATTTTACAGCTATACCAGCCTGTAAATATGCAGTGTATGTGTTTTTATAGGGAAAAGCTATTTGAACGAAATTTCTAAATAAGTCCTGCTGTATGGAACCTAACTAATACTTAAAGCTTGTAGCTCAAGTGAAGTATGATGTCTACATGGTTTTTGTATAGGCGTGTATTGTGCAATTGTGTTGAATGCATGCATGTTTCTTTCACAAACTTGAATGACTTCATATAAAAACAAGATAAGACCAAGCCTTGTGTTTTATTGGAGGACAATCAACGTTAGCTGGATATCAGGCAGTGCACAACAAAATGCACTGTTTTGGGTCGTACACTTATGCATTTTTCTTTTAAGGGCTAAAAAAATAACAAAATAATCCAGAAGTACAATGGCCTTGCCAAAAGAAACAAAAATATATACGTTTTACACTCTGCAACACTCCTGGAAAAAGAGGAGGTGCTGTAAATAGCACAGTACAGTAATATGTTTGGAACTTTAGTTCGGAAAAAAAAAAAAAATTGGTACCGGAGCGAGACTATTGGCAGATTCTCAAAATCAGGTAAATCGGACATGGTTGCAAAAATATGCGATCGGGAAATCCCAAATTCACCTCATAACAGACAGACAGAAATAAATTAAATCAAATGTCATTCAAACTAATATGGTTTTAAAAACTAAAATGATCACATAACAACAAACTAAATAGCATAACTAGCAAGCCATGAAACAAAAATTTATGTGAATAGTGTTTCCACCTATAGTTTAAGGCATTCAATGTACATACCCATCTGCAATATATGTTTATAGAACGACGTTGTTTGGATAATGTTAATTTTAATTTCTTTATCCACAGTTCGATCTGTACTAGCTCTTTTTTTCTAGTTCTAATTAGATGCAAACTGCATGTTGTTGTGCTATACTTGTACGTGTGCAGTAACAATAAAGTTCAATCAGAATTATTTACATATTTTACTTTGCAGTCAATTGGGTCAAAGCTTCATGTTGGTTAACTTGCTGTTTGGCTATGTGACGTGCTGCGCCACCCTGCCACAATCACCGGTGTCTGTCAAGCTAGGCTGAGCTCCAGATTTGCTTGTTTTGAAACACTTGGTAAGATATTTTTGCTTGACAGGAGAAACATGCAATGTCGCTTTAGCCTTTGAAGGTCTGTGCTGAGTGATCATCACACACTAAATGTAACTCGTAGTGTTAGCAAAGCATTCGCGTTTGCATTAGCATTAAGTGTGGCAATTTCATCTTCACTTATTTGACATAGAGTGGCGTCCAGGTGGGTATAATTAATTGAAAATAATATATGGTGTTTTCCTGCTGAGTGTGTATTATCATCACCAAGTTGGCGCTGTCCTTGTAGACGTGACAATATTTGCTCATCTGTCAATGTTCATTCCAAACTGTTGGACTAAAACTTTTAAATTTTGCAGACGAAAGACGAAAATGAAAAGGGCTGCCAAAAACGACACTACATTTGAAAATTAAGAAGTCATACAACTGACACTTTTGTTTACCTGTTGAAAAAAGGTAGGTGTGCTTCACAGTACTCAAAACTATTCTTCACACTCTCATGGAGTTTAAGGGTGGCAGACACAAGGAGTAATTTGTCCTCTTCCTTTAACTGATATGACCCAAGGATTGGGGGGACAGGCACCTACGGGAGATTTTAAAAATAAGTTATCAGTAATTGGAATGTAGAGCATGCTCACTTGCGTATTTTAACCTGTGATGTGTAGCCGCACAGTCGGAAGGGCTCCAGGGGAGGAGTGAAGGGAAACTTGTACGGTCCAGAGAAGGATGAGCCGTCATAGTTATCGACACTACACGCAGTCAAGATACTGGAATCCAATGACGTAACGCAATGATGCACCAGGATATCCTGCAGCGGTGATCCATTGGGTGGCAGAGTGAGCGTTAACGTCACATCTGGGAGAACTCCTTCCACTTCGCACTGTTAAAAGGAGGACATGTTAAAATGATGGCGAAGAAAGGAAAAAGTGTATTTACCAGATAACTGGACTCGAGTTACAAATTTGATGTCACACACTCGGACTTCACTCGCTTGACCTAGGAGGGTCCAAGACTCGACTCGTGAGGCAATAACTCGAGACTCAACTCGTTAGACAATGACTTGAGACTCGACAAGCGGACTTGAAAATCTAGTGTAGATTGGTACCCACCTGTCAGTAGCCACATTTACATGCTGACTTTTATTCATACCGATTCAAATCATTCCGAATGGAAATTTCAGATCAGCTGTTTACATGTCACTTCATCTATTCCGATCCAGCGTTTACATGTGTCTGCCTTTATTCCGAAAGGACGTTTGACAACTGCCGTCTGACATGCGCAGATTAATCAAAACAAAGCGTCACGTTGCAAAACATGGAGATCGATCGTCAGATCAGCTGCTGTTTTAACTTTTCGAGTGGAAACAAAACTTCAGAATGACACGCCGTTCATTTAAAAAGTTGTGTGGGTGCGCTGTACGTGTGCTTGGAAGCCATGTTGCAAGTGACGTTACTTACGTCACCAAGTGATGTCACCACGTCAGTACGGAGCATGTGCAGAAAGAACGCAACCAGACACCATTCCGCTTCCCTGTTTACATGATATAATTTTACTTCTAATCGGTTTGGGAAAAGGAATATTCCACCCCTGTGAAACGGAATGAAATTCCATTCGGTTTGGGCCTGTTCATTCCGAATGAGGTGTTTATATGGAACACATTTATTCGGTTTGAACAAATATTCTGATTGTAATTGAAATATTTGGCTCCATGTAAACGTGGCAACTGATCCACTTGGAAGCCTTGGCCGCTCATGCCACGCTCTCACGGAACACCATGACCAAAAGACTTGACATGACCACACATGAACTCGCGACTCGGCTCGGCGTAACCTGGCGACTCGACTCGGCTTGACTCGACATCCCCTGGCGACTCGACTCGACTCGGCTTGACTCGACATCCCCTGGCGACTCGACTTGGCTTGACTCGACATCCCCTCGCGACTCGACTCGACATCACCTCGCGACTTGACTCGGTTTGACTCGACATCACCTCGCGACTCGACTCGACTCGACATCACCTCGCGACTCGACTCGACTCGACATCACCTCGCGACTCGACTCGGCTTGAATAGACATAACCTCGCGGCTTGACTCGACATAACCTCGCGACTCGACTTGCCCACAACAGGTGAGATGATTTCCACTTACTTTGCACATCACAGTGCCGTACACGTCCCACGTATCCTGTTTACTTGGGTCACCGTATTGCATGGAGCGCACGGTTTCTGTCAGTGCTGCATTAACTACAGCACGTCCCCGGTGGAAGCCTGTCTTCCAGGCTGGGTGTTTCTGGCTGCCAGCAGGAGCTGACACAGAAGATGTGGCGGGTACCCTGACAGAGGGCACATCGAGAGGTGTTCCCAAAGGGCAGACCTGCAGGAGCACAGAGGGAAGCATTGCCAGGCGAGAGGCCATCACCTCATTATCAAGTTTCCCCCCTGAGCCCACGAGAAAATTCTGTAATCCAATTAGGAATGTGATGCCCTGTGAGACGCACAGCAAGTTGGCCATAGGTGGCCGGGGCTCTAGTGGAACGTCCACGAGACCCAGACAAGCTACGATGACAGGTCCATGAGTGATGACAACCACTGGCCAGAGCGTTTCCTGGCCAGGACCGACGCGCAGCTCATAAGCGGGGGTCTTCGGACAGCGACGACAATCATCTCGGAGAAGGACGAATGGTTTATGCGGATCTGAGAGGCCGAGCTCGGTGAGCAGGAGTCTGAGGACGGAGCTATCCTCCGGAACCGCTACATACAAGGAGCCCCCTAGCCTCTTTGCTCGGTGCTCCACAGTGGCAAACCTCCTACGAGTGAACATGAGAGGCGTTACAAACACTTAGACTTCAGTAAAATTGCCGAACAGGGAACATACCAACCTTGAGAAGCGAACAGTAGCATTTTCGCCTTTCTCGTGAGTAATAATCCACAAAGCGCGAAAACTCATTTATTCAGATGATTTGCGTCGCAAAGTATTGATAGACGTTTTTGCAGGTTAAGATACAAAATTTTGATTGCGCTAATTCATAAACGAATTGAACGATATTTGACAACGGAGTGCAGTCCTTGTTATTGTCTCACGTGACATTTAGCTCACCAATCATCTGACAGGGCCGCATGCGCACTTGCGAGCCACTGTTACCGTATCCACACATATATATCACATATATAAAGGGGTAGATGTCAACGGCTCGCTGTAAGCCAATCGGAACAACCAACATCATTTCTCGGCCATTTTGTGTCAGAGTTATTCGGCAATCATGATCTCAATAAGTTAGTCGTCTACTTTTTATTCATTTATTTTATATTTGCAAACAACAATGATGCAGTAAATTGCCTGCCTACATAAAAAAGTTTGTTTCAAAACAAACTTTGAAAATCCCGAGTTAAAATTGTGTTTTTTAATGGAGAAAAGAAACCCACTGTAGAAGTTAACTGTTTTAAGATGGCCGCTATTTACTAACGCCACCGACTTTTCTTATCTAGAGTTCTATAGTTGTGATATCTACGTCTCCGCCCGTCTCATACAGGAAGCAGGATGGGCTAACCACTTCGCTGTCAACAAAGGGCAAAATTGTAACAAATCCATGTCGACGTTGGTGTTACTGCTGAATTTACGCTCCTCTGTCGAGTTTGTATTTGTTTGCCTCGCCAGCTGATCCTGAAAGATGGCGACGACTGCTCAGCTTTTCGAGGTAAAATGAATACTGCCCTCCGGTGTTTTGTTAGCCATCAGTAGCTAGCTAACCATCCTGATGGCTGTTTCTTATTGCTTAGCTGCGAAGTGTATTTTTTTTTCTGCTGTGCGAAACCATGACATAACGGGCTCGTGCACTTTTGCAACTAAATCTTAAGAAATGTTGTCAACGGGAGGTTAAGGAAGGCTATGGGTTTAGAGTTTGGTTTGAGACGCTCTCATGTTGATTTGTGCACATCAGGAGCCCTTTGACGCTGATGAGTACATTGAAAGATTGGCCTGGAGGACTCCGGGTGGGGGATCCAAAGGAGGAGCTGAAGCATTTGACCCTAAACGGTAATGAAAAAAGTTATTTGATTGATAATACGTTTTTTAAGACATAAATGTGCACGTCCTGATGATTTTCGGTCACTTCCTTTTTTCCTTTTTGGGGCAGTCGCGGGTCACTTCCTATTGATTTTGGGGCATTTACAGGTCATTTCCTGTTGAATTCGGGTTACTGAAAAGGAGTGACTCAAGTATGTCCCCAAATGAATACCAAGTGACTCAAAATCAACAGGAAGTAAGCTGTACATGCCCTAAAATGAACAAGAAGTTACTTGTAAACACCCACAAAAGACAAACTGTGAATGGTCTGTTTTCAGTGCCACTGATGGCTCTAGATCAGTGGTTCTTAACCTGGGTTCGATCGAACCCCAGGGGTTCGATCGAACCCCAGGGGTTCGGTATGTAAGTCTCAGGGGTTTCGCAAAGGTAATGAAATGAAAATCCCTATTTTCCTACGCTGATTAAATCTAGGCAAAGTGGCTTTTTAGACCAAGTTTTGGACTGGTTTGCCCTGAATTTACAGGCTTTATTACATTTATTTCAACTGCTAGCCCTCTATCTAGTGGGAAGAGAAATCTGTTTGCTCAGTGGAAGATTGACTGGCACTTGGTATGAGTAAGTATAAAAGACCTACGGACAGCGTGAATTGTGTAGATTTTTTTTTTTTTTTAATGCATCATTTTATGCCATGAAAATATTATGTGATGCAACAATAAAATGACAATGTAGACACGAAAACAAAAGCAAAATTATTTGTAGTAAAAAAAAAAAAAAAGGCTTTATTATTAAATTCCGAAAGGTTCGGTGAATCCTCGTGTGAAACTCGTGGGGTTCGGTACGTTTAGCAAGGTTAAGAACCACTGCTCTAGATGTCAAATCCAGTCAATATGAATTAGCAGTCTTTTGCTGTCAATGGCAGACAATGACAGGCAATGAGTTAAGTTTGGGGCATTTCACGCCATTTCCTGTTTATTTTCTGTCACTTCCTTTTGATTCTGGGACATTTACATGTCACTTCCTGTTGATTTGGGGTTACTGAAAAGGAATTGACTCAATAATGTCCCCAAATGAATAGCAAGTGACTCAAAATGAACAGGAAACAACCTGTAAATGCCCAAAAAAGACTAGCAGTGAATGCTCTGGTTTCAGTGCCATTGACTGATGTCTAATCCAGTCAAAACGAATTGGATGGCTACCGTCAATGGCCGCCAATGCCAGGCAATGAATACATATTGAGGCATTACACGTCATCTCCTTTTGATTTTTGGCCACTTCATTTTCCTTATGAAGCATTTACAGGTCACTTCCTGTTGATTTTGGGTTACTGAAAAGGAAGTGACTCAAGATTGTTCCCAAAGGAATTGCAAGTGACTCAAAATGAACAGGAAGTAACCTGTAAATGCAATAAAATGAATTGGAAACAGCCTGTAAATGCCCACAAAAGACTGGCAGTGAATGCTCTGGTTTCAGTGCCATTGACTGATGTCTAATCCAGTCAAAATGAATTGGATGTCTACCGTCAATGGCAGCCGATTCCAGGCAATGAATCAATTTTGAGGCATTTCACGTCATTTCCGTTTGATTTTTGGTCACATCATTTTCCTTTTGAGGCATTTACAGGTCACCTCCTGTTAATTTTGGGTTACTGAAAAGAAAGTGACTCAAGAATGTTCCCAAATGAATTGCAAGTGACTCAAAATGAATAGGAACCTGTAAATGCAATAAAATGAACATACAGTGACCTGTTAATGCCGAAAAGACTGGCTGTGAATGCTCTGGTTTCAGTGCCACTGACATCCAATCCAGTCTAGCGCCGTCTAGTGCCGTCAATGGCAGCCAGTGGGGTGATGTTGACAGTTGACAATATAATGTACTGTAGGGCTGCAGCTATTTATTATTTAAGTCATCGATTAAGCCAGTGTTTTTCAACCTTCTCTGAGTGACGGCACATTTTTACATTGGAAAAATTCTCATGGCACTACAAACTAAAAATGTTCCAAAATTACTTTCTGCAGAGTATATTTAATTATAAAATAATTTCTTAGTATTCATTCGTACTCAGTGTGAAGCTTCTGCCTGTTTAGATGAACACAAAGCCAATATCCTGGCAGGAATCTTCTTCAACAGCTTAGTCTCGTTTTTTATTTTATTATTATTTTTTTTTTATAGCAGTTAGGCTTGAAAAGCTCAGAATTATCAGACAGGGGGACTTGAGCAATGTCTTTAACCACATCAGGGCCGAGCATCTCGCAGACAATGGCTTTGCAGGCAGGTAATAATGTCTCTGTCACGGTGTGGGACTTTTTGGATTTAGCAACAAGTTCAGCAACAAGTAACTAGCTTTGAGGGCTTTCTCATTTACCTTAGTAGTTTTTCAAAAAAGTTGCCTTTTTCTCCATTTTCACAAAAGCAAACAAAGTAGTCCATCGACTTGTTTTGAGTGACGGGTGTTTTGTTTGTAGATGACGTTTTAGCTTGCTCGGCACCATGGTGCTGTTGTATAGCGTTCAAGAACTGCTCGGATGGTTCTGTTGTACAGCGTTCAAGAACTGCTCGGATTTCTAGCTATCAGCTACCTTTGTGTCCTTGACAATGTGTTGGAATAAAACACTGGGAGGATATACGGTCGTTACATGGATAAAATGGAAAGGACACTTGAAGTTTCTAAACAAATGATGTACCGTAGACGTGCTGGGCTCCACATTGTCGCGGACAGCAAGGTGGCTGATTGCTAGAAATCCAAGCAGTTTTTGAACGCGACAACAGCAATACCTCGCTTATCTGCACACAACCAAGAACTTTCTACCTACTCCTTCCTTCCCACTGCAACTCAGCCCGACGACAAAAAAAAAAAGTGACCTTGGATCATTTCTGGCGGCACACTTGACAATCTCTCACGGTACACTAGTATAACTCGGCACACCGGTTGAAAAACATTGGAGCCACGTCTCCTTGTACTGGGCACCGGGGCGGTGCTCCCTGGTGTCATACCGCGCACCCCTTCTGGCTCGGGGTGGGTTGGGGGGCTTCGCCTCTCCGTCCTCTTGTTCTGTCTCCGGCCCTGTCCGCCTCTCCGGACCGCGCCGGCTGCCGCTCCCCTCCTGTCGGCGGGGCCTCTTGGGGTCCATGGAGCCTTGGGTGGGGTTTGCTGTCCCTTGCCGGTGGGGTGGATATCCCCAGGTCTCCGGCGCTTGGCGTAGCGCCTGTTCGTGGTGCGGGGTGGGTGCTTGGGCAGCAGGGGGAAGGGTGGGCAGATGCGGGTACGCTGAGAGTGGTCTGGAGCGGGGGTTGATCAGGGCCCTGGCGCTTCTTCCACCCTGCGGCCGGTGGTTCTGGCGGATGGGGCAACGCCTGCGGGAGCCTGCCTCTTAATTCACACACTCCTCACTTTGCACTGTAAATACTGTATCTTTCACCCTGGCACCTACATACTCATTCATTCCTCCGGGTAGAGTCGGGACGGGGCCATACAGTTGGCGCCCCCTTGATTTTAATGCATCACACACCACCCTGGATCCCGGGGGGAGTGACGATGGCTCCTTTGCTGGGATGCGGGAGGAGGGATGGGCTGCGCTGCGCTAAATCGAATTTTGGCGGGAGCATATTGATAACCATTCGGGATACAAAGTATCACGATATATCACCTTTTCGATATACTGTCCCACCCCTAGATTACGAATAGTTGCCTGGAAAAGTAATCAAGGTTAAATTCGTCCCACTGACCTCACAGTCATATAGCGGTTAATAAGACAGAATAGTGTCACATGCTTAATTCTTCGGTTCCCTGCATTAAGAAGTTGGAGCAGCTTCGTCAGCTGCATTTTCCGACGCCATCAATGCTACAGAGCAAATGTTCTAAGTCAGCAGCATATTTCACAGAGCGGGAAACATCCTGAAATGATGAGTGTATAATCTTCTGACTAATTCCCTAAGCAAAGGCTGCAGCTTAAAAGACATCTCCCAGCCTTTCCCAGCAGACACTCATTCCCTGGTCGGTGACTCAAATGTGGTGGCCTCCGAAGATACGTCGTCTTCGACTCTTCGCTAAGAGCTTCCGACGAGGTGGTGGCGACAGTTTTGTGCAGGAAGTAGATAAGGCGAGGAGGATAAACACATGCAGTGAAAGTGTTGTGGTATTTTTTTGCTAATGGAACTTACACCACAAGCGTAAACAAGAGTACAACAAACTTTCTTTGACCAAAACAAACAGAACCAGTACAGTAAAACACAACTAGCTCAGTGCAGATATTTTAGTCTGTCTAATTAATACTCTATGACCTTTATAATTGGCCATATCCAATGTTTGTCTCTCAACCAAACAAAATAGCTGGGGTTGCACACTCCATGAAAAAAAAATAATGGGACACCGCATTGAGCCAGCTGGCCTGATGACTGTCACCCTTTTCATTATTACTTTATATAAGATTATAATAATTTTACTGAAAACTGAATTGATTGAGTACATATTTGAGGGATATAAGCACATGAAAAACAAGAATGGTCAGCAATGTATTTTTAATACAATAAATACCAGAATACAATTAACATCTGTCGTGCTACAAGTAAAACTGTATAATATAACCCTGAAGGTCCAGAGCCTTTTTTGTGTGTATGTCTGGGTCTTTGGGTGTTTTTGTTAATGCTTTTTTAAAAATGTGTAAACATAAACACTGTGGTAAATTAAAAAAAAAAAAAAAAAAAAAAAACTATTTGGTGCGTTCACATTCCTCTCAGTAAACAGTTTCGCAAATGATCACGCTAAATAGAATGTGGAAAATGCAAACGAAATTTACAGAACACACAAATATAATACAAAAAGTGAAAATAAAGTACACAGAAAAGAGAAAGAAAACAAATGATCTTTTTTTTTTTTTAATACGCCTTTTACTCGCACTTCACTGATCTCCCCCGCTTGTCTTCTGTTTTCCTCATGGCATGCGACCGTACCTCTTCAACCAATGAGATGAGCAGTATTGCCATTGTTCTGTCAGCGCATTGGTCAGGAAGCAGGAGAGGCAGCGGAATGCGTTCCCCTACATATTCTTGAAAATTACCATACCAGTATTCTTTCGTTCTACAAATAAAACACAGTTTGATTTTTATGATAATACGGGACAAAGTGCGTCCCTTGTAAGCTTAATACGGGACGCCTACTTTTGTTTCTGAATCCTGGACAATTCCGTTTTTCAAGGGACAGTTGGCTACCCAAAAAACAACCCAATTACAGGTTATGTACGAGTTCTGTTCCAGCGTTGGTGACGTAACCCAAATTTCCGCGTATGTCCGAGTTTACCCTTTAAATACCCCTAGATACCCCGTACATCTCAAAATAACTATCCAAAAACATGTATTATAAGTCATTGTACTGTCATCGCCAAGATGGTGGAGCAGTCCTAGCTAGAGAGCGAGTTAAGCTGTCATCTTTCTCCTCTCTCTCACTCGGCTGTGCGACTTCTTCATGGGAGCAAATGCGTTCTTCCTCGTGTGCGCGTGCGCTCTTCTTTGTGTGCGCAAATACGTTCTTCTTTGTGTGTACATCTGCGCTTACTCGCTTGCGGAAGTACTACCTGGTTTTCGCTTCCTGCGCCAAAATAAAAGCATGCATCACAAAATAAAAGTCAACATTGTAATCAAATATATTTCGTCAAAGGGCAGAACAATCATACAAATAAAGTAATAAGATAAGATACTATCTCACGCTATACACAATAGTTAACGCTCAAGATTTCAAGAAAAAAGTATCTTTCAATGGGTACTTGGAATTGTCCTAAATGAACAGGAGATGACGATGCTCGATTGACCTTATGCAAACTCTGCCGCCTAAAGGGCCATTGACCAATCGTGCGTCTTAGAAACCCCCGTTAAGGAGCAAGCTCCATCAAGCTTTCGAATGCTTCATAGCGTAATTGATTTATTTGCTGGTTTTGCGTTCACCAACTTTCATAAAACGGACTGGGAAGTTGGCAGCGAATGAATATTCATTAATTCATTCACGGCCATCCCTCCCACTTCAAATGGATTGGACGTTTACTAGTGATGAACTCATTCCAATTCACAGTAGAAGGATGAAAAGAGCTTTTTTTTCAGTTTAATACTTGTTTTGTAGTATAACCTAAAATGATTTTCTCACCCTCAAATAATCAGGATCATTATCAAGCTCCTGCAGAGCTTGCTGATGAGCTGATCATTTGATTCAGGTGTGTTCAAGGAGGGAGACATGGAAAACAAGCTGGATAGCGGCTCTCGAGGACCGGACTTGGGCACCCCTGACTTATACAAAAGTAGACTAATGTTAGATATGAAACAAGTTAGCCATCTTGGCATGCTAATTAGCCATGTTATCTACCTTGTTAACAATCTTGTTATTCTATGTTTTACCACCACTAGACACACTAAACACGCTGGAGTTAACTGCTGGGAAATGTTTATGAAAAAGTTACTGACCTTTAATTTTACCAGTGACTTTGTTTTGTTCAATGGGGGGGTGTGTGTCAGGTGTTTCACCTCCTCTAGCAGTTATGTAGCACAGCTTACTCACTGACTCACCGAGCATTAGCCGGAGGGGGAGAAGTGAGTCCTGCAGCTGCAAGCGATGGATTTCTCCCTGCATTTTTGGCACGTAAAAAATACCTAATACCGTAGGAATGGTATGACTGAAATTTTTTTTTATGGTTTTGAAACCGTGACGTACTCATACCACGGTATACCTTGAAACCGAAAACCGACACATGCCTAGCACCTGAGGTTCCTACCCCTTACGTATTACCAGATGAATTTTGAACTCATATTTCCCATTATGGCAGGTTGTTGGAGGAGTTTGAGAACCACATCGAGGAGTTGAAACAACTAGATGAGAAGATACAGCGGAGGGTAGAGAAGTTGGAGCATCAATGTCACCGTGAAGCTAAAGAATTTGCCCACAAAGTGCAGGATCTGCAAAGGAGCAACCAGGTAGGCCCCCCTGCCTTTGAATCATCACATGGTATGCTTTGCCTTCCTCTCTCTTCCTAGGTAGCCTTCCAGCATTTTCAGGAGCTGGATGAGCATATCAGTTACGTGGCAACCAAAGTGTGTCACCTAGGCGATCAGCTGGAAGGTGTGAACACTCCACGACAACGTGCTGTGGAAGCTCAGCGGCTGATGACCTACTTCAACGAGTTCTTGGACGGGGAACTGCGTAGCGATGTATTCAATAACCCAGACAAGGTGGGTACACTGATTCCCTCGCGTTGTGAGTTGGTGAGACCACTTAGGAGGAACGCTGCCGCTATTTAGCTGGCGGCAAGACAGTAGAGGATTAACACGTATAACTTCCTTAATAACTTGTCAAGTTATCGCCCAAATGACAGTAATTGACATGACGTCATACCCTCTTCCTGGTTTGCCGATAAGAACATATCCCTATGTGAAACTCCATTTAGTTTATATGGACCACTAGGCTCCACAAGGAAAAACATTGCATTTTGAAAGGTCGTATAAAGATAAATATTATTAACGACAAGGGAATATGTTGTTGTAGTTTTGCAAAATGTATACATAACATACAGGAAAATTCAATGTGTGCCCATTTACAGGAGCATGTCCATTCCGATAACAGCCTGGGGCCCACTGAAGCCAAAAACCAGTGTGAATGAAAAAAATATGTGCAAGCTTTTGATTTTTAGGAGAACCACTTATTGTTTGAAGCTAAAAATTTGTGTGTTGGCCACTTTTCCATGGACCGGCAATGTGTGGCAGAAAAGTACAGTAAATATAAAATAAAACGACGGGGCTTAAAACAAACATGAAGTGCAGGGAAAGTGTAACTCACCATACGCTGAATGAACCTTTTTTAACAGCGGCCTCTCCTAAAACATGAAAGCAAATATTCTTGGTCGCAGGCATAATGAGCTCCTCTCCAATTGTGAAAGGTGTCTTGGCTTTAGCAATATGGTTCGCCACGAGGTATGATGCTCTCAGCGCATTCACTTACATTGCCTCATTTTAGCCACATAATGTGCAGAATGGACTTTGTTATAGGCTCCACATCTGGCTCTTTCCCTGTAAAAAAGCTGTCCATCTTTTTTTCAGTCATCTTCGCTAACGTGTGTGTACGCTTATTATTTCCGGGAACAAATCTGATGTGCCTACGTCATTATTGGGGAGAAGCGCGCATAGATATAAAAAATAGATGTTAGCTCCAATGGATTTCAAAGAAGACTTCATATCCAGTTTTAGTATTATATCTATTGACTAAGCAAAACGACCGGAAGTACCTCGTTCGTCACTGCTGAGGTGTGCCGCCCGAAGCACACAGCTGACAGCAGCTAACGTTACTGACGCTGGGCTGCTATAGGTGTGAAAATACCCTAGTAATGGCGTTCAACCACTAGAGGGCGGCGTACACAAATCTCTCCACGGATTAGTCATATGTCAAGAGGCACAGGCCAGATTGCGGTTGTTAACAAATTATTTATTATCAGGCATGAAAATCTCTCACCTTTCGGCGAAATTCGCCGTTTTGAAGTCAAAAAGGGCGACCTACGTGAATTGCGTAGATCCGAGGAGAAATTATTTTTGGGAGGGGGGGGTCGGGAGGTTTTATTTAATTATCATTATTATTATTATTATCATCATGTGATTAACTTAGCACGTAAACTGAGCACTTAAGAAATCGGTTCTTTATAAAAGTGACACTTGGACAGTCAGCAAATCCTTCGAGATGATTCGCAGACGAGAACCAATCATCGGCCCAAACAGCATTCCATTATTCCAATCGCGCGCACTCTACGTGTAAATGGAGTGCTTGGAGAGCCTTTGGTTGCACTGAAAGCAAAAAGCAGGCCTTATCCACACTGGGGCAGACCAGAGCGCAGCATATACACTTGCCTGTATTTGCCAGCAGATTGAATTTGGTGAGTCATGGTTTCAATCGTTTTCATATTTTGGGATATAGTAAAGTTACTACCATTCTTTGCAGCTTGCGTTGAACGCTGCCAGAGCTAGCCAAATCTCCCGTGAAAAAATAGCTCCCGTTAAATTGGCGTCAAGCTTGTGTATTTAGCGGTAATATAAATGAAGAAACACACTGTTGAGTCAAATTAAGCAGCATGCTCTCGGATGGAGGAGGGGGCGCCTCGCATCGCTTCCGTCGTTCGCCCGAGACGCGTTATTTACGGCTGGGACTTGAGCTGACGGCCGGTGTCGGCACAACACCGGCCCGACGAGTGGTGGGAATGACTCTTGCTTCTTAAAGCTTTTCAGAAATACAGGGATCCCTCGTTTTTCGCGGTTAATGGGGACCAGAACCCGCCGCAATAAGTGAAAACCGCGAAGTAGCGCCCCCCCCCCCCCCCCCATTTTTTTGTGCGTGCTCGATGTATTTATTCAGATTTTACATCGGAAAAAAGATACATATATATAAGACATGTTTTTCACTTTTTTCACCAAAGTATCATTTAGAAATGGTTTTCAAGCACTTCAAAATGTAAGAATTATGATCAGTTTTAAACATGTTACTGCCCCACCAAATTATTTTCAAACAAGAATAAAGTAGTAAAAAAATGCTTGGCTTTATTAAATGCTTCATTGTGAGTCTACTCAAACCCTCTCAGGCTTTGTTAAACGGTGATTGACACATGTGCAAAGTTTTTCTTTTTATATATATATTTTTGTTTGAAGCAACTTATTTGATTGAATAATAAAGACACAAATGTCCTAGCCAAAATGTGGCCCAAACGCAAAACAACATTACTTCAAAGGAAACATTTGTTTCAATCAAGAAAAATAGTTTTCAAATGCTTTTTTTTGTCTCAAATTTATTTTTGCAATCAAAAACAATTTTTTTTATTGAAGTGATTTTTTTGGGATTAAAAGTATATACTGTATTTTGATTGAAGCAACTTTGCTTTTGATAGGAGTAACTTTTTTTTTTGATCGAATAATAAAAACACAAATCTACCTCCATCGTTATTGAGAGAGAAAGAAATTAAGAAAGCTTTAAAACTAAAAGCCACCGGTGAGTCTGTTTTTTTTTCCTTAAATATTTATATTTCATTACATAGACATGCCTCGTAGGGAAAGGAGATTGAGGGATAAAAAAAGGAGTTGGGCGAGGCTGCTAAAGGCAGTGGATACCTCATCAGCTGGGTGAATAGCAGACCTGGTAAGAACAAGTTTGCAAGGATAGTCGGGTATTAAATACAATTATAAACACAATTACAATGTTATTTTTCTATAAGATTTTATGTCATTGCTTTATTAATCATTAGGTGCTAGAGTTGTTAAGTATGGATAATAATGAAATAATAGTTTTGAGAAAACTGTGCTGTTGGTGGCTCAGTGACCATCTGATGTGGTTTGTTCTCAGATGAACAAGTTGAGGAAGGACGTTTTGATGCAGAGGTTGAAGGAAGAAAAGAGGCAGACTGACTGAGTCACAGCCAGAAAGTGTTGATGACATTTCTATTCACTGTTGCCCCCTCCCAATTAAAGTATGTCACAGTCGCAGCCAGTTATTATCTAAAGCTGGTTAAAATTGAAGTTATATTGTTTTAAGGTGTATTAAATACTTGTTCATGTGCTCCTTTTGATCTACGAGCACCTGCCCCTCCACCGGCCTCTGCACGGCCCTGCTGAAACACAGTGTGGGTCGACAGAGCTCAATATTTTGTTGGGGTGTACAGTGTACTGGAACATATTTCCTTCACACCCTTCTCACCTTTTTAACCCCTGACCCATTTTCATGCCTGTATCATTTCTGTGCGGCCCTGTAGCAAATACACCACGGACAGGAACCGGTCCCCGGCCTGGGGTTTGGGGATTCCTGATTTAGATCATTCTGGTCCTAAGCAGCAAATACAGTGATCCCTCGTTTTTCGCGGTAATAGGGACCAGAACCTGCCACGATAAGTGAAAAACCACGAAGTCGCGGGGGGGTTTTTTGTGTTCAATGTATTTATTCAGATTTTGCATTGGAAAGCGATACATACAGTGTATCACAAAAGTGAGTACACCCCTCGCATTTCTGCAGATATTTAAGTATATCTTTTCATGGGGCAACACTGACAAAATGACACTTTGACACAATGAAAAGTAGTCTGTGTGCAGCTTATAGAGTTAATTTATTTTCCCCTCAAAATATAGCCATTAATATCTAAACCCCTGGCAACAAAAGTGAGTACACCCCTTAGTAAAAGTTGTCAATATTAACATACAAACATGTCAACTGTCAATATTTTCTGTGGCCACCACTATTATCCAGAACTGCCTTTACTCTGCTGGGCATGGGTTGACCAGAGCTTCACAGGTTGCCACTGGAATGCTCTTCCACTCCTCCATGACGGCGTTGCGGAGGTACCTGATATTTGAGACTTTGCGCACCTCCACCTTCCGCTTGAGGATCCTCCCAAAGATGTTCTGTTGGGTTCACGTATGGAGACATGCTTGGCCAGTCCATCACCTTTACCCTCAGCCTCTTCAGTAAAGCAGTGGTCATCTTCGAGGTATGTTTGGGGTCATTGTCATGCCTGAACGCTGCCCTGTGACCCAGTTTCTGGAGGGAGGGGATCATGCTCTGCTGCAGTATTTCACAGTACATGTTGCAGTTCATGTTTCCCTCAATTGAATGTAACTCTCCAACACCTGCAGCACTCATGCAGCACCAGACCATGACATTACCACCACCCTGCTTGACTGTAGGCATGACACACTTATCTTTGTACTCCTCACCTGGTCGCCGCCACACTTGCTTGAGACCATTGGAACCAAACAAATTAATCTTCGTCTCATCAGACCATATGACATGGTTCCAGTAATCCATGTGCTTTGTTGACATGTCTTCAGCAAACTGTTTGCGGGCTTTCTTGTGTACCGTCTTCAGAAGAGGCTTCCTCCTAGGGTGACAGCCATGCACGCCAATTTGATGTAGAGTGCGGCGTATGGTGTGAGCACTAACAGGCTGACCCCCCACCTCTTCAATTTCTGCAGCAATGCTGACAGCACTCCTGTAACGAGTCACATGACATTTTGGAGGGAAAATGACAAGCAGTACTCAATTTGGACATTTAGTGATGTAGTTTCTAAGGGGTGTACTCACTTTTGTTGCCAGGGGTTTAGATATTAATGGCTATATATAGTTATTTTGAGGGGAAAATAAATTCTCTATTATATAAGCTGCACATAGACTACTTTTCATTGTGTCAAAGTGTCATTTTGTCCCATGAAAAGATATACTTAAATATCTGCAGAAATGCGAGGGTTGTATTCACTTTTATAATACACTGTATAAGACATGTTTTTTCATTTTTTTCCCCAAAGTAATATTAAAAAAAAAACAACTTATGTGTATATATATTAATAAATGTTTTTTTTTTTTTTTTTTTTTTTTTTTTTTTTGTCTACAGTTTTAAACATGTCCCTGTCCCGCTGAGTTATTTTTAAACAAGAATAAAGTATAATAATGCTTGTCTTTATTAAATGCTTCATTGAGTGAGTCCACTCAAATCGGCTCAAGCTGCTCACTTAGATACAATGAGTTGCCGCAGCAACTGTTTAACAAGTTAAATGATGATTTACGCATGCAGCACTTTGAGCTTCGGGTTCTGGGCGTCTGTGGCAAGATCAAACATTAAACGTCTGTCAATCATCGTTAACTTTGATAAGCAGCTCCAGTGCTCTCCCTGACGAACAAAGAGCAGGGGGAGGGAGGGAAGAGTGAGACGACGCCATCGGCTCAAGACAACTCATCTGTATTTATTTATTTATCTTTATTGAAAAGAAATCCACGATGGACTGAGGGCGAGAAGTTCGGAGCTCGAAGTAGCGAGGGATCACTGTAAATACATTTTATATTATGATAAACCCACTGCCCTCATATGTGGACATCTTTTATTTAAAAAAGCTTCATATACAAAAAAACAAGTTTGGTATGAAACTTAAGCAGTCTTACTAGTCTCAAATAGCAAAGAAAAACGAAAAATGCATTGCAAAAAAAACCCACCTCGTTTTTCAGAAGGTTTATATTCGCTTCTGTAAGGAAAGTGGATATGACACAGTGAGTGTGTATGGGGCGTCAATCTCTGGGTCAGGAGCTCCATTTCCAGAAAGGGACGTAGAGATATCTGTCCAGATTCTTTTTCCAGAACATACCTCTGGATGAGGTGGGTATGAAAAAAAGTTGCAAGTGAATAGCTGGAGGGGAATGGCTTTGCTAATCCTCCTGAAAGGGAGGGATGGCCCGCCAGCGTGGAGACAAGTGCTGCTAAACCCTGACTGCAGGGAGACGGCTACATTACTTACATGGGATTTAGCTAATCTTAGCTGGGGGACAGATACTTAGAAAACCTTCGCTGAGCAGAAAGGCTGGATCCTCCTCACGGGAGCAGAGTAATGATGTTAGCTGAGGCATGCATCTGCGGGAACAGAGGAGTTGCAGACAGCGGGCCTTTCGCAGGTCCGCGCCTTTTTACAGTCAGCGTGTATGTCAGGGGAAGCGGGGGGAGGGTCCCCGCCATTTTTTTATTTATTTTTTTCAGACAGATATCCCTGGCCGGACAGATTATTGAAAGCGATTTGGAATCCTTCAGGATTACAGGCCATTGAGAAAAGCCGGCATGTGTTGCTAAATCAGGACCGCTGGTGCTGATGCCCAGGTGAGCACCGCCTGTCAGCTGTTTAACACAGAGAGGCGGAGAGGGCTACTTTAAGATGATCCCCCTAGTGGACAAATTGCTGCGGGGCTTCCTTTTTTTATTATTTCGGAGATGTTCACCGCTCACGGTCATGATGGTCTGGCTCATTTCTTCAACGCGCTAATTTGCTGTTCCCTTCTTCAGATTAAAGAGGCTGCTGATATAATTCAGAAGCTCCATCTCATTGCCCAGGAGCTGCCATTCGACAGGTGAGTCGGGCAGCTTTAGACAAGGGCACTGGCAAACAAGGGGAAGGTGCTGTATTAAGCATGTTAGCAGTTCATCACACTATTAAGCCGCTTTTGACATACGTAAGCGTTTTAAATTTTAATAGGTTTTTAGAAACAAAGCTCTGACTCACCGGGATACTTCATTAGCAGTATACAGGAAGGGACACTAAGATAGCCCAAAATGTAGAGGACGTGGCCCAGAATCAACATAAAGTAACCTGGAAATGCCCCAAAATCAGCTGGGAAGTGACCAATGAACAGAAGGTGGCTCGGAAATGCTCTAAAATAAACCTGAAATGCTCCAAATTCAACAGGAAGTGACAAATGAAAATGAAGGGACCTGACAATTCCCTAAAATTAACAGGAAAAGATTTATAATGTACAGGAAGTGACACTGGCTATCCTAAAATCAACAGGAAGTAACCTGGAAATGCCCCAAAAGCAACAGAAAGTGACCAATGAACAGGGACTCATAGGGAGGCAGTGTCACTTCATGTACATTTTGGATTATTTTAGGACTTTCTGGGCCACGCCCTGTTCATTGGTCTCTTTCTGTTGCATTTGGGGAAATTCCAAGTTAATTCCCGTTAGTTTCAGGACAGTTTTGGGTCACTTTTTTATTAATTCATTGGCTACCCTTGACAGTGCTGTCAGGCAGAACAACCCCGTGGGAAGAATTAGTGGGCCGCATATTTTACACTCCTGGCTTTAGTGCATCTTTGTATTAGGCCTTCTGACATTGCAAGTGTATCTAATAAACTGTGTGGTGATCGTAAAATTCACGATGGCATACACCACTAATCGTCTTATTTCTGTGGTCTACAGGTTTTCAGACGTCAAGGCCAAAATTGCAAGTAAGTCTACTATGTGATTAATGTGATCTCCATTGAAAGGTTATACTTGTTGAGAGGGATTTTTGTTTTCTTGATTTCAGGTAAGTACCATGACCTGGAGCGTCAGCTAATCCAGGAGTTCACTGCTGCCCAACGCAGGGGAGAGATTGGACGCATGCGGGAGGTGGCAGCAGTTCTCCTACATTTCAAGGTGATTGAAAATAGACATGAATTTAGACTTTTTTTGTATTTTTTCTTCGTCTGTTTGTAATTTCACTAGGTGGATTCACTGAGGTTTTCCAACCATCGCTTATAATCGTAACTATAATTGTTTAAAAAAAAAAATCTATTCTGATATTACGTCACGCATTTCTTGTATCAACTAAAAATCTGTCTGTATCGATCCATATATGTGTGTTTTTGGTGGAAATAAACGATACAGTGCCTGCACCTCCACTCCTGTCCACTAGTTGGCAGCGCGCAGCATCCTTGACTTGCAATCTGCTGATTGCCGAAGTAACAACATCTCAAGAGAGTTATCCCGGGTGACTTCTTTACATTATAGTCTTGCGGGGTTTGGTGCCACGGAATAGCAACGTTTCAAGATGGCGGTGATGGAAATAGGTGATGCCCCGAAGCACCTTTAGACTAGGGCGTAGGTTTAGTCTCAACATTGGTAGGGACGATATAACAGCATGACGTGCATGTGCACTTTTTGCTGGGGACTGGTCATCAATAAGACCAAACAGAATAGGTGAACTGGGGTTAGGGCTACATTTCTCAATAATATGAAACTAAATAATTGATAGGCTAAATGATCAATGCCAAATAAATTGGTATTGATTCATACTAATGTTCACGTGTATTGGTTCAGCTGTGACACTGTTCGATTCAAACCTTTGTTTTCAAAAACTGCTAAAGAGAGTTAGCAAATTTAAACTGAAATATTTGAACATAAATTATCACACGCAATAAATACAAGCTTGTTAATAATCTTAACTATAAACTAATATAAAAAAATAAACATTTGTCTTAAGACCACTCAACATTGTCTAAATAAATAAACTGAAAGAAACTCTTTGCGTGTAACAAAAATACATAAAAATGGAGCCAATTCCTTCAGGTAAAACACTGCTGCTTTTGTCAACAAGCAAAGCCAAACTTAACAAAAAATGAACCTTTTATCTCCATTATAATGAATGTATGATTATCCGAAAAATGTCTGCATAGGCTGCAAATGAAATGATTTTTAAATACTGTAGAAAATCAAATGATGCATTTTAAATAAATGCAAGTCATCAGCCAATCAAATGTGTGTTTGAGGGGAAAAACTGGACCAGCACATTCAGCAAGTGAAAAACGGTAAATTCTAAAGTGTGAACATAATGAAAATAATTCACTTAATGGTTGGGTCAATTCTATCCTTACAACATATGGGAAGACAATCTAAATTAACTGTATAACTGAACTCATTACTAATGCAAATAAGGTTGCTTTAAAGTTGGTGGGGAAAATTTGAGCATCCTGAAAAGTTGCTAGTGTTATGTCCCTACCATCCCTATGCAAACCTAAGCCCTTGCCTTTAAAAGTCTGAAATTTGGGCTCATTTTGGCTTTTACTGCAAAAACGGAGGCATCGAGTGTGACAAGAGCCACGCCACATGCACGCTGTGCAATTTAAAAGTGACTAATCCGGGCAAACCGACCGGAAGTATTGCTGAGGTGTCCACCAGCAGCACACAGCCAACAGCTGCTAACGATACTGTTTAGATCAGCGGTCTCAAACCGACTCCACAAAGGGCCGCAGTGGGTCCTGGTTTTTGTTCCAACAGATCCAGCACAAACAGTTCAACCAATGAGGTTTCTACTAACATAAGCAGCACCTGATTGCAATCAACTGATTACACTTGTAAGAAACCAGATTGGTGAAAAGGTATTTGTCTCGTTTGGTTGGAATGAAATCCAGTACCCCCTGCGGCCCTTTGAGGACCGGTTTGAGACCACTGGTTTAGATTGACTAATGCTGGGCTGCTATCGGGGGTGGACTTGGGTGGGGGCGGAGTGGCCCGGGAGTCATTGAGAGACAGACCCAATTCATGGACTGTGTTGGAAATCATCCAGCCAGCAACACAGAGAGGTCCACTACTTATATCTACTATCCTTGGCCAGAACTTATTCAGAACTGCGGATTTAAAGTTTCACTAAAATGAGAACTGTAACCTGGTCAAAGTATGCATGTCGGATATTTAATTCAAATTTTCTGAACTTTGGTACAGTGAAAATGCATAGTTTTGAGTATGTGTTAGTCAGAGAGGTACACTACCAATACGTATTCGCCAACCTTGAACAGAACTTACAGTGAACAAAAATGAGAACTTTAACCTACCATCTACAAGTACTGTAGTAAAACGAATCACATAATATTGTACTGACGTGACGCACGTATAGACGGGGCGATTTTAAGATTAGGCGATTTTATTTCATTTTTACATGATCACAATGGTGGCGTTATATATTTTAGTGTTGAGAGTATTTTTAAGAGTTGGAACAACGCGAGCGCAAGGAAGTCAACTGCCTTGCAGCTCGCTGCATTTACCATAATGCTTGGATTGTGCGGTTTCGCTAATGTTAGGGTCCGCTCATTTGACTACTGGCCCACCGGGGAAATCCCTGGTATCCCCGTATGCCACTCCGCCCTTGGCTGCTTTATAGGTGTCTAAACACCCCAGTAATGGTGGCTAACCACTAGAGGGCGACGTACACAAATCTCCTCGGATTAGTCATTACCTGCCATTTTCTTAAAAGATAACTGTTTGTTATTAACATGCTATACATCCTTTAAAATGTTTTTTTTTTTTCATATTTATAGTCCTGCATTGAAGCAGGTTTGGACTAAAACTGGTTTTGACTAAAGCAGGTTTGCTCTAAAAAAGAGGAACATTTTATAATCAAAGTTCAAACATAAAAGATTGAATCGTGACCTTTGAATCGTGACATGAATCTTATCGCCAGATATGAGGCAATACACACCCCTAATTGTAACCATTTTGTTGTTTTCTGCAGGGTTACGCTCACTGTGTCGATGTCTACATCAAACAGTGTCAGGACGTAAGTGAGGTTCCTTTTGTGCGAAATAGGGTGTCAATTTATTGTTTTGGATGAATATTGTTCTTGTCTTGGGTTAAGGGTGCTTACACGAGGAATGATGTGTTTGAAGACACAGCAGCCCTCTGCCAAAGGGTCAACAAACAGGTGGGCGAGGTCTTCAGCAGCCCAGAAACCGTCATGGCCAAACTGATCCAGAATATCTTTGAAAATAAATTACAGGTACTACTTTTGTCCACTTTTTAAAGTAACTTTTCTCGAGCCACATTCTGACTTGCTTTTGTGTCTTCAGGCCCATGTAAGGGAAAAACTGGATGACACGCGGCACTCTGACGTGGAACAGTACCTCAAGAACCTCTATGACCTTTACACAAGGTAAGCCATTTAGCTGTTTGTTTCTTTTATGTGTAATCTTCATCCTTTCATTTGGTGTCCAAATACTCCAGAACCACATTGTTGGCCACCAAGATCAGCGAGTTCAACCTGGGCTCGGACAAGCACACGTTTCTGTCCAAGCTCATAAAGAGCATCTTCTCCTCATACCTGGAAAGCTACATTGACATGGAGAAGGACTATCTTCGCAATCGCGGTGCCATGATTCTTCAGCGTTACTACGACTCCAAGAACCACCAGAAGCGTCCAATTGGCACCGGAAGGTCAGATTGCATTCAGTGTTGTTTTTGGCAGCCCTTATAATTTTAGGTTTTTGGACGAAAATACTAATTTGTCATAGTCATATTTTAGTCGTTCAAAATATGTTGATCTTCAACTAGTTCTCGTCAACAAAAACTTGTTTTAGTCAACGAATAGTCAAAATATTTTTGTCTGAAAAATTCAAAGGTTTTAGTCCAAAAATAAAGGTTTCCAACAATTTCCAATGAACATTGACTGCCAGCACATGTTCTAGCGTTTACAAGAAACGTTGTTTTTTAAAAAAAATAATTATAGACACCTGGACGCCACGAACTGCATGTTTCTTAAAGATGTCCGAGAGTTTAAGACGACATTCGCCACGCTAACTGCTAATACAAGCGCGAATGCTATGGTAACGCTACGAGTTACATTTAGTGTTTGATGATCATTAATCACCATATTAATTAATTGATATTAATAATACTTACAAAGTAAATACTTAATTCCTCAAAAATGCCTTTAGGAGGCGATCAGTCGCCAGGGCAGAATTGGACAAAATTGCGTCGATTATGCACATTTGGACGCTAAATCAAGTATATAAATATCGGATTTCATTATCAGTTGAATTTTCTTTTTATCTGGATTATCGGTGTGACGTCATAATTGCCATTATCGGCCGATAATTGTCGGTAACCGATATTATCTTGCATCTTTACTAGCAATTTATGTCCTAACCAGTATTTTCTTCCAATGAAAATACACACTCAGCAGGAAAACAATACATTATTTTCAATTCATTATACCCACCTGGACACCACGCACTGTAAACTTGAAGAGGACGCTCGCCACACTTACGCTGATGCTAACGTGACTGCTATGCTAATGTTACAACTAGGGTTTGGCATTGAGCATCGGTGGGATCCGGGACTAACACTCCAGTTCTCCCAGAACCGTTCGAATTTTGAAATTTTGATTCCAAATTTAATGCGCTGCTTTTGATTCCAAGTTTAATGCACTGACCGGCGACCGGGAAAAAATAGCTGCTGGCTGCAAACTTACAGATTTTGTTTTATCAAGGGTTGCCAACGATGTGTAGTGCATAGGAGGTGTGTAGCGTCTCTACACCTCAAGGATTCTTTTCCAACTAATTAAGTTTTTTCTGCTGCTTCCAGTAAGTCACCACTAGGGGAAGCCAAGCACACATAGCAAAACCAAAGAAAAACTGTACACCGCCGACCGGAAAAAATAGCTGCTGGCTGCAAACTTACAGATTTTGGTTTATCAAGGGTTCCCAACGATGTGTAGTGCAGAGGAGGTGTGTAGCATCTGTACACCTCAAGGATTCTTTTCCAACTAAAGTATTACGCTCTTTTTTCAGTAAGTCACCACTAGGGGAAGCCAAGCGCACATAGCACAACCAAAGAAAAACTGTACAGCCCGGAGTTACAATAGTGACATCTTTTGGACTGATGGACAATATATCAGTTTAGAAAGAAATCAAACTGTAAATGTAGTCTACTTAAGATAAAGAGACAGCACACTCCCCGCCTGACATCTGCAAGATGTCAGCTCTTAACTAATGTGTAGAAATACCACCTAAAACAAACGATGCAATACAATAAATGCCGGCATTATTAGACAGTCTAAAACATAGGCAAAATAATTTGTGTGAATTATTTCTCCGTAAGCTTTTGAAAAATGAACATCTTTTTGAAAGCGCACGCCTTTGGAAAGAAACGTCATAATATTCAAGTTCAAAGACTGATGCCCTGGTTAGAAGTTACATTTAGTGTGTGAGGATCACTCAGCACAGACCATTAGGCTAAAGCACAGGTGTCAAACTGATTCCAGAAAGGGCCTAGTGGGTGCAGGTTTGCTTTCCAACCAATGAAGAGGACACCTTTTCACCAATTAGATCTTTTACATGTGTAATCATTTAAACTTTGTCAGGTGCTGCTTGTTTCAGCAGGAAGTTCATTGGTTAAACTCTCTGCGCGTTATCGGTTGGAACAAAATCCAGCACCCACTAGGCCCTTTCTCGAATCGGTTTGACACCTGTGGGCTAAGCATGGGTGTCCAAACCTGTCCTCAAGGGCCGCTGTGGGTCCTGGTTTTTGTTCTTACCAATCGAGCACAGACAGTTTAACCAATAAGGTTTGTGCTAAGACAAGCAGCACCTGACTGCAATCACCTGATTACACTTGTGAGACACCAGATTGGTGAAAGGTTGTCCTCATGATGGGTTTGAACAAAAACCCGCACCCACTGCAGCCCTATGTGGAATAGTTTGGACACCACTGGGCTAGAGCAACATTACAAGTTCACTCTTGCCAAGAAAGCAAATCTTACCATTTGTTTCAAAACAAGCAAGCCTGGAGCGAGGCCTAGCTTGAAGAACACCAGTGAGTGTGGGTGGGTGGCGCATCACGACACATGAGTTGACACAACCAAACAAGGTGAGGATGAAGTCTGGCAAACACGTACAATAACAAAATGTCACGCATTGTGAATACCGTATTGGCTGAATATAAGACGGTGTTTTTTGCATTGAAATAATACTGAAAAAGTGGGTGTCGTCTTATTTTCGTGGTCTAGACATTATACCCATTCACGACGCTAGATGGCGCCAGATATCAATTAAGCGAATGCTCAACTTGAGGAGTAATGTTCTGTCATGGCAGATCTCAGCTACTCTCAAGTTTAACCAGTTTGCATTCATTTTACGAATGTGATTGCACTTTAGTTTACATATTTAAATGTTCAGATATTAAGATTTGAATGAGGCAAAATAACATGTTTTTCCTCTCAAATATATTGTTATAATCATTTGTTCCAGATGTACTTTAATTATTTTCTGTATAAAAAATAATTTGGTGTTCAAACTTGAGTCTTGAAAAAGATGGAGTCGTCTTATAATCAGGGCCGTCTTATGTTCGGGCCAATACGGTATATGACAGAAACTGTCGCATTTAAGTGTCGTCTTCTCGTCATACGAAAACTGCCATCCGTCTCATTGTGTTTTAGTCTCCTAAGACACATTTTTAGCTCGGCATCGTCACGAACATCATATTTTCGCTATTGTCATCATTGACAGAAACAACAAGGATTACTTTGGATCTTTTTTTTCCAATATTCATTTCACAACTACGGACTAATGTTTAAGTTGTTGTCTGTGCAGTATCCAAGAACTAAAGGAGCGGATTAGACAGCGCACTAATCTACCACTAGGCCCTAGTATTGACACCCACGGGGAGACCTTTCTCTCTCCAGAATTGGTGGTCAACCTTCTGCAAGAAACTCGTCACGCTTTTGAGAGATGCAACAGGGTGAGCCTAAAAGTCTTGCCCATCAACTCTGACTATGCTTCTTAATGCAAATGTGGTGCTCCCGACTTTTTGATCACAGCTTTCAGATCCTGCAGACCTGCCAAAGAACGCCTTTTTAATCTTCTTGCTGCTGGTCGAACATCTGTGCGTGGACCACATCGACTATGCTTTGGAGATCGGTCTTTCAGGTATGGTCATCTCTTTGCATGATGTCAGAGAACGGGAAATTCAAGGAAAGTGTAATGGATATTAAAGGGTGCGTACCTCACGATACGATACTACTTGCGATACAAGGCTCATGCTAACCATGACCTCACGTTATAGCGATACAAGAGTTATCAGGAAATCATTCTATGGTTATTCTTCAAAACAACTAATAAAGAGGGGGGGGGAAGCTATTTTCATCCTTCTGCGGTGAATTGGAATGAATTCACTAGTAGACATCCAATCCATTTGAAGGGTGGCAGCGATTGAACATTTGTTCATTCGTTGCCATCACTCCCACTTCAAACGGGTTGGACGACTATGGTAGGTCAATGGCAACCAATGAGTTTTGTAATTTGGGGGCATTCCAGGTCATTTGCTGTTGATTTTCAGTCACTTCCTGTTGATTTTGGGGCATTTCTGGATCCCTTCCTGTTTATTTTGGGTTACAGAACAGGAAGTGACCTGGGAATCTCCCCAAAAGAATGGGCAGTGACTCAAACTCAACAGAAAGTGACCCTTAAATGCCCTAAAATAAACAGAAAATGACCTGTCAATGCTCCGAAAATCAGAAAGACTGTCAGCGAATGCCCTGGTTTCCAATTAACAAATGTTTATTTGCTGCCATCCCTCCCACTTGAAATGCATTGGACGTATGTGGCAGCCAATAAGTGAATTTTGGGGCATTTTTATTTATTTTATTTCATTTCTTGGTGATTTTCGGTCATTTCCTTTTCCTTTTGGGGCATTCACGGGTCACTTCCTGTTGATTTGGGGGCATTTACGGGTCACTTCCTGTTGATTTTGGGTTACTGAAAAGGAAGTGACGCGATAATGGAGGTTGACCGGTGAGGAATTTTCAAATGCCGATATCGATATCTAAAAAAAATAATAATAATTAGGCAGCTTGCCGATATACAAAACCGATTTTGTAAGACTATATTGGAGGCCGGTATACATTGCATATTTTCTCATGCAAGATTTAAAAAAAATCTTACAATATTTACAAAACAGGCAAGCCTGAAGTTTCCTGTAGCAGCCTGCCTTCAAGCTGCTGCAGAGTCTTCCCGGGTCCCCACCGTTAGTCAGCGGCGACCATAGTTACCCACACAGATGCCTAGCCAAGGCAAGGCAAGGCAAATTTATTTATACAGCACAATTCAACACAAGGCAATTCAAAGTGCTTTACATCACATGAAGATCATAAAAATTACATTTAAATCAATACAACGGAAAAACCAAGACAAAAGATCGCATTTAATCACAAATAGAATAAAAATAAATAAATAAAAATAAAACAAATAAAAATAAAACAAAAACTACTACTACTAATAATAATTGAAATCAGCAATGGAGATAAGCACAAGAGGAATAGAAAGCAGGTAGATTGACATATATAGCCAGTTATGGATATGCAGTGCTAAACAAAAGCGTTTTTAACCCTGATTTAAAAGAGCTAACAGTTTGAGCATACTTCAGACGTTCAGGTAACTTGTTCCAGAGGTGAGGAGCATAATAACTAAATGCTGCCTCACCCTGCTTGGTTCTTGTTCTTGGAACATGCAAAAGACCGGTTCCAGACGACCTTAGGGGTCTAGATGTCTCATAGGAATCTAACAAGTCAAGCATGTATTTTGGTCCAAGGCCATTAAGTGTTTTGTAGACGAGCAGTAGTATTTTATAGTCTATCCTTTGACTCACTGGAAGCCAGTGTAGCGATTTCAAAACCGGTCTAATGTGGTCCAGCTTCCTTGTATTTGTGAGGACTCTGGCTGCAGCATTCTGTGCTAGCTGCAGCTTCCTGACTGTTTTTTTATCAAGACCTGTAAATATACCGTTGCAATAGTCCAATCTGCTGAAAATGAATGCATGCATAAGTTTTTCCATGTCTTGTTGAGTCAGAAGCCCCTTAATTCTGGTTATATTTTTTAGGTGGTAATAAGCGGATTTAGTGACGGACTTTAGATGGCTATCAAATTTTAGGTCTGAATCAATAATTACGCCAAGGTTTCTGACTTGATTTGTAGCTGTAAGTGACATTGTGCTAAGTTGCCTGCTTATCTTTGACCTTTCCTTTTTTTGGCCTAGAAATGATCACCTCTGTCTTCTCCACATTTAACTGGAGAAAATTCTGGCACATCCATTCATTGATTTGATGAATGCATTTACTCAGGGAGACTAAGGGACTATAATCATGTGGGGACACAGAAATGTACAGTTGTGTGTCATCTGCATAGGCGTGATAGGAGATGTCATCCTGTTCCATGATCTGAGCTAACGGAAGCATATAGATGTTAAATAAGAGTGGTCCAAGAATTGACCCTTGAGGGACTCCACACGTGAATTTGGTTCGTTCTGACTGATAGTTTCCGATCGACACAAAGAAATCCCTATCATATAAATAGGATGTGAACCACTGAAGAATAGTGTCAGTAAGCCCTACCCACTGTTCCAATCTGCTGAGTAGTATGTTGTGATCAACCGTGTCGAATGCGGTGCTGAGATCCAATAGTAACAGAACAGATGATTTGCCTGCATCGGTATTCCAACGGATATCATTTAGGACTTTGATAAGCACGGTCTCGGTGCTGTGTTGTGGCCGAAATCCAGACTGAAATGAGTTAATCAGAATAAAGCCTAATCAGAATACATTTTTATCGGCTTACTCTTTTTGTTAATCGGCCGATGGACGATGTTGGGAAAAAAGTCTGTATATCGGTCGACCTCGAGAATGTCACCAAATGAATAGAAAGTGACTCAAAATAAACAGGAAGTAACCTGTAAATGCCCTAAAATGAACAGGAAATGACCAGGTTATGAACGAATTCCGTTCCGTGTACCGCATTTTTCGGACTACAAGTCGCACCTGAGTATAAGTCGTACCAGCCATAAAATGCCCAACGAAGAGGAAAAAAACATATATAAGTCGCACCTGAGTATAAGTCGCATTTTGGAGGGGAAATTTACTTGATAAAATCCAACACATATAACAGATATGTCATCTTGAATGGCAGTTTAAAATAAAATTTCAATAGAGAACAACATGCTGGATAACAGAACATACAGTATGATAATGTACATGATGCATGAACAATGATTTGCGAACTTGGTCTGTATATACTGTAAACGTAACATAGCTATTAAGAATTATTCAGATAACTATAGCTAACATGTTTACCAAACCATCAGTCTCACTCGAAAACACATAGGTTTTCATATTCTAATGAGGATAGCATGCAAACAACTACAGAAAGGAAAAAAATAAGTAAGTGAACCCTTTCCTAAGGAGACTTAAAGAGCAATTGAAACCAATTTTTACCATACATTTTAAGTCGGGTGTGTGCCCAATCACTCAATCACTCTAGTGGTTTAAAGCTGCCCTGCCAACTATAAAACACACACCTGGTAACAAATGTCTTGATGAGAAGCATAGTCTGATGTGCATCATGGATCAGTGAGCTGTTTGAAGACCTGCGATCAAGAATTGTTGATTTGTATAAAGCTGGGAAAGGATACAAAACCATCTATAAAACTCATCAATCTACAGTCAAAGAAGTTGTCTACAAATGGACATAGTTTGGCACTGTTGCTTCTCTCCCGAGAAGTGGGCCGTCCACCAAAGATGACTCCCAAGAGTTCAGCGCAGAATATTCAGAGAGGTAAAAAAGAACCTTGGAGTGTGTGCTAAAGACTTACAGAAATCAATGGTACAGTCCAATATCTCTTCACACATCAACTGTATGCAAAACTATGGCCAAGAATGGTGTTCATGGGAGGACTCCACGGAGGAAGCCACTGCTGTCCAAAAAAATATTGTTGCTCATTTAATGTTTGCAAAAAGGCACTTGGACACTCCACAGACGTTTTGGCGAAATATTTTGTGGACTGATGAAACCAAAGTTGAATTGAGACTTGAACCTCATTGAGATGCTGTGACATGACCTAAATACAGTGATTAATGCCAGACATCCCAGGAATCTGACTGAACTACAGCAGTTTTGTAGAATGGGCCAAGATTAGTCCTGATCAATGTGCCAGACTGATCTGCAGCTACAGGAAGCGTCTGATTGAAGTTATTGCTGGCAAAGGGGTTGGGGGCAAAATAATATATGCAAGGGTTCAGTTACTTATTTTTCCCCCTTATGTCATTGTTTGCATACCACCCTCATTAAAAAAATGAAAACCGATAAATGTTTGGGTGGTTTTGGTTAAATGAGAAACTGTTTTTTCATCTGTGTGATTTTGACAAAGATCAGATCAATTTGATGGCTATTTTATGCACAAATGTGAGAAATTCCAAAAGGTTCCGACACTTTTTCATACTACTCTAACCTTTACTGCAGCTGGGTAGACCTTGAAGTGAAATTCTCACTTTTTTGTTTCCATACAGCAATTCCCTCCTCAGATGCCAAGAACGCCAATTTGTATTTCCTGGATGTCGTCCAACAGGCTAACTCTATATTTCACTTGTTTGACAAGCAGTTCAACGACCAGCTTATGCCTCTCATAAGGTTTGTTTAAAGTTAAACGCTTTATTGTCGATACAATGTGCACACATATTGGAAAAGATGCTGCTGTTTAAAAAGTGGTGTGCTCATAAGTATTCCTCATTAGCTAGCAGACTTCTGACATCAATAAAACACATAACTTTCCACCTCACCTTTATGACCTCTCACGTGTGCCTCATTTCTTAAAATCTGTGTTTACAGTTCATCTCCAAAGTTGGCTGAATGTTTGCAGAAGAAAAAAGAAGTGATCGAACAGATGGAGGTAAAACTGGACACAGGAATAGACAGGTTAGTGAGTACTGACCCTTGTTGTTTTTGGTAGACCTTTTAGTTTTCGTATTAGGCTATTGGACGAAAATACATATTAGTCATATTTTAGTCATTTCAAAGTGGATTAGTCTTCGTCTAGTCTTCGTCGATGAATACTCAAGCATTTTCAGATAGTTTTAGTTGACGAATACTCAGATGTTTTCGTCTGCATCAAGGTTGTAGTCCTAAAGAAAAATGTTCCTACAATTTCGAATGAAAAACATCGTTTATAGGTAATATTACACGGCATAGAGTTTGAAAATATATCTGTAAACTATTAGAATCAAAACCAGGTTCATACCAGCACGAAATCAGGAGCAGGTCTGTCGAAACTACCTTTATTAAAAACGAGATGTAAACTACTACTACTACTAGTTATGTCTAAATCACCGATCGCAGCACTTCTTCCTTTAATAATACACAGCAGGAAAACAGTACACTATTTTCAATTATTTATACCTACCTGGACGACACTGTAAACTCTCCACGTTGAAGCTAATGCCAATGCTAACGTGAATGCTAGGCTAACGCCACAAGTTACATTTAAGTTGTTATGATCACTTAGCAAATCCCTTCAAAAGATAAAGCAATATGGCTTATTCTCTCTTGCCAATAAATGAAGCAAATATTACCATGTGTTTCAAAACAAGCAACCCTGGTGCATAGCCTAGCTTGAAGGACACCAGTGAGTTTTTGGGATGAGGGCAGCACGTCACATGAGTGACACAACTAAACACTGTTACGATACAGGCTGCCTAACTACAAGTAAAGTAAGCAAATGTCATGCATTGTGAACTTACAACAGAAACTGTCACATTTTCGTCTCGTTCTTGTCTCATCAGACGAAAATTGGCCATTGTCTGGTCATGTTGCAGTCACCCAAGACAGGTTTTTAGCTCGTCATTGTCAGGAAAAATGTTTGAATGAAATGTTTTTGTTATCTTGACGAAAGCAACAATAGTACTAACGCTTCGGGTGTGACAATATATCGAAAAGGTGATATGTTGCGATACTATGTCTCCAAAAAGTTATCGATAAGCTCCCACCAGGAATCTATGTATCGTTTTAAAAAGGTGTCACTGTTTAAAACCAAAATCTTCCATTAGAAAAGTGTCTACGTTAGCTCATTGGCTACCATTGACAGCCCTAGACATCGAAATTCCTTATGACAGGACTGACGTCTAGCGTCGTCAGTGGCACTGAAACCAGAGCATTCACAGCCAGTCTTTTGTGGGCATTACAGATCACTTCCCCGTTCATTTTAGGACAATTACAGGTGACTTCCTGTTTATTTTGAGTCACTTCCTATTCATTTGGGGTAGTTGTTCCTTTTCAGTCACCCAAAATTAACAGGATTTGACCTGTAAATGCGCCAAAATCAACAGGAAGTGACCCGTAATTGTCCGTCAGTAGGAGGGATGGCAGCTAATGAACCCAGTTCAAACGGATTGGACGTTTAGTAGTCATAAATTTATTCGCTCCCTCACAAGAGCTTGTTTTTTCTGTTTGTTAGTTGTTTTGTAGCATATCCTAGAACTATTTCCTGACCAAGTTAGGGCTGGAGCTATCGATTATTTAAGTAATCAATTAATCTATCAACTACTGGTAGTTAGTTCGAATAATCGAGTTCGCATTAAGAACATTTAATGCGCTGCAGAATAACTTTTAGGAGATGCACAGCAAAGCAAGTCTGCTAAGATCGGACTTTCAAAAGAGCATTAAATGCAAATTCAAAATAGTGTTTTTCAAAATGCTGAGTTGCACTTTCATTTCACGAGCAATATATTGCATTTAAAAATAAATGAAAATAATTGGGTTTAGCCTCAAATTATATTAAAAAATGTAATAAATGAGGATGGAAATACAACAAAAGAACACTTGGCTAACTTGCAAAGCGAAAGTTCACTAGCTTGAATGCTATAAAATGCTAACTTTTTTAAAAAATAAATTTTTATACAATGGTCTTAAGTTGTTTAAACAGATATTCCCATGAAAAACTGCTAAATATCCCTCTAAACGTATTTACGAATGCATAAAAAAATCATATTAGCGCAAACAAAAACTTACTTATATTGGTCTTAACAAGGAGCAGCTGGATCCAGCCATGTAAGATGAGTTGTGTCACATTCACTGTTGCCAATAGAGGGCAGTGTATCCGCCCAAATCAATAAAACTAAAAGCAAACACTTTAAAAACAAACCGTTACAACTACACTTTAATTAAAAAGAATCCTCGATGCAGCAAAAGTTGATTCGAAGCTTTTTTTCTAATTGAATTACTTGAGTTAACTGTTGCAGCACTAAATGCGACCAACAGGCCGTTTACTGTGCAAGTGAATGAACCTTTATTCCAGACCGCATCACACAATGAATACAATGAATTATTATGACCACAAAGTGCTCGTAATGTACTGTAAAATGTCTTCACACTCTAAATGGCTCTTAACACTGGAGACTAGAGACAGCACATTGTTTTTTTTATGTCTAACTAAATACCTGATCCTTTTCACTGGATTCCGATCCCCTGAAAAATGCCCCGATTTCCGATCACGTGATTGGATCGGCATCCCGAAGGTGAATGTACTGTTTGTACACATCTAGAGGTCACTTTAAGCATAGCTGTGTGTATCCACCTAAATATATAAAGGTAAAGGCAAACACTTTCAAAACAAACCATTACAACGCCACTCTAAACGAATCCTCAAAGCAGCAAAATTTGTTGCGAATGTTTTTTCCTAATCAAATTACTCTAGTTAATTAATTAATAATGACATCATTGGTATCATGAGCCTTGTATCGTAAATTGCATCGTATTGTGAGGTACCCAGAGGTTCCCACTCCTAACTGACATACAACCCACCTTGGCTTTTGCCTGGATTTTAAATACTGCTTGTTTTTTGACGCTGCAGAACGCTAAATTGCATGGTGGGACAAATGAAGCACATCTTGGCAACAGAACAGAAGAAGACTGACTTCAAGCCAGAGGATGAGAACAACGTCCTGATGCAGTACACCACAGTAAGTCTGACTTAACCTATTAAAAAATGGCAAATCACTTTATATTTGTTGTTTTTTGAACAACTTTCCACTTACTTGTTTCGGCTAGGCCTGCGCCAAGGTCTGTGTCTACGTCAGGCGGCAGGTGGAACATGTGCGGAAATCTATGGATGGCAAGAACGTGGACACGGTGCTGACAGAGTTGGGAGTTCGCTTCCACCGACTCATTCACGAGCATCTCCAACAGTACAGCTACAGCTCTATGGGAGGCATGCTGGCCATCTGTGATGTGGCTGAATACCGACGATGCGCCAAGGACTTCAGGGTGAGAATGGGGCAGAGGTCCATGGCAAAACATGCCCCCTCCCTTACAAATATAGCCTGTGCATGCTCTTGAAATATCATTTACTCTTCAGGTAACTTCTTTGTCACAATTACAGAGGCACCTCGGAAATCCAAGTAATATTTATTCTGGCGTAAAAACTGCAAAAGCAGCTAACCTTCTGAGACCCAAGCTTCTTTTTGCAATGCATTTTTCATTTCTCTCTGCTATTTGAGATTGGTAAAACCTCCTAAGTTTCATAACAACATGAATGTCTTCATTACAAAAAAAAAATACCTTTTTTGTGGTCCAAATTAAAGCGGAGCCTTATGAATTTTGAAGAGGGGTACACTTCCTTTGCCCATAGACTTCATAATGTATTGACGGGGCGCGGGGCATAGGGGGCCTATCTCTGTCAAAGTTGAGAGGTTTTTCCGTTGAAAATTCTTGTGATATAGATATGGATGTAAAACTGAATTCTTTATAAATATGGATGTAAAACAGTCTTGATTCTTGGTTAAAACCAATAAATAACGTGCAGCTAGCAGTTATTTTACGTAAATATTGCGAACTATGATGCTTGTCAGTAAAAAAATTAGCGGCCGCCATATCAGAGACAAAGAGCATTTTCCGTTGAAAAATCTTGTGAATAAATGCTTAAATCCCTGTAATCTTTGTAAATATGGACATAAAACAGCCACGATTCTTGGTTGAAAGCAAAAAAAACATGCGGTTAGCATTTATTTTACGTAAATATTTGTGAACTATGATGCTAGTCAGTAAGCAAATTAGCTGCCGCCATATGTAAATAAAGAGCTTTTTCCGTTGAAAATTCTTGTGAATAAATCCTTCAATCCCTGAATTCTTTATAGATATGGACGTAAAACAGTCTCGATTCTTTGTTAAAAGAGCAAAAAACTGGGCAGTTAGCATTTATTTTACGTAAATTATTGCGAAGTATAATGCCAATGCTGTAGCGGCTAATTTCTCCCATTGATTTTTTTTTCACGTTTCAAAATGGTACAAAAAATATAATTACCTTGAATCCTCGAACAAATCACTCCTGAGACAATCCTTCCTGTTTGTATGCGGTACAGCTTTCGTACTTTTTCAACCTAAATCCGGCGTTGGATCCCTGCATGTGTTGACTAACTGCGACCAACTGCGAATAACTGAAGCGAACTGTAGGACGGCCCCCTACTTGAAGGCAGTGGCTGATGGATGCGACCCGTTCAATAAAATTATGAAGTCTATGCTTTGCCGTTCGTGAAATGGGAAATTTAAAGAATTTGGATCAAGATTCAAGCAATTGAAGTTCTATCTGAAAAAAATGATTACGTTTCATCCACTAAAATTTGTCGAATTTTGACATTGGGTAGTTTAGAATCGTTGATATTGTGACCACCCACTGTGAAGGTATCCATGTTGTCTCTAAATGTTAACATTGGTCTCATGTGTGACGTAGGGAAAAAAAATTATGAAGACAATGACGTTTCCGGTTAAATCTTTGGTTATCAGTGTGATGGTGCTACAAACACAGAATTTGCACATCTTCAAATTTGGTCGGCTTAAAGAACCGGTGTTTTCAAAGCCCAAAATGTGTGTGTGGATAATAGGCCAAACCGCAGGAAAAGTTTTTCTTTTTGCAAAATACACTGCTACGTGTAGACGTGGCCTGAGTCTGAAAGAGGCTTCAGAGCAGTTGCCTCTGTTCATGATTATTATTTATATATATTATTATTATTTTGGCTTTTTTTTTTTTGTATCCATCCTCCAGGTGCCTCTGGTGCTGCAGCTCTTTGACACTCTACACGCCCTGTGTAACCTTCTGGTGGTCGCCCCTGACAACCTAAAGCAGGTGTGTTCAGGCGAGCAACTAACCAATCTGGACCGCAACCTCCTGCACGCCTTCGTCCAGCTCAGAGTCGACTACCGTTCAGCACGATTGGGTCGCCACTTCAGCTAATGACCAGGCCGAGACTCTGCAAACACCCTCCGTCCAATACCACGGTCCGCTGCCACGCTTCAATGAATTGTTGCACTTTGGATAGAGGATGCGACAGTCCGCCTTGATAGACTCTCCGAGGGTTGGTGTCAAAAAGAAGTGATGTCAACTGTTCCTTGAATGTGGGATAATGTGCATTTTACCTCTTGCTTAAAATGTGTATCAATGTCATATTTGTTTTTAAATACTAATCTGGCACCCATGTTTAGATTCCACCATTAATGGACATTGATTTATGTACAAATAATATTATTTTTGATTGTGCCAACACTCTGGCTGCCCTCATGCACCCAGAATAAACCCTCTCACTGCTGTAAAGGGAAACAACGTCTTGACTCAGCAATGAGAAGCATGGGCTAGAGCTCTTGTCTGGATAAGAGAGACACATGACTACCTTGCTGACCGTTGACCCCAAAGCACAAAGCGAATGTCAAGAGGCCGCTGAAGTGAAGTGAGATCCAAACTCGAAACGGGTCTTGAGAACCTCTTCAGAGGTTTGGGTGGTCCTTTGTTGGTTCAGATGACTGTTGCGATGGGTCACTGAGTATGTGTCACTGTAATTGCAGAGATCAACACTTGCTCAAAGACGTTCCTGGCTAGAAGCGCACACTCCGGGTCAGGGGAGATGAAACACTGACCTTTACTGATTAGAGAAACACTAGGGAGAAGCTCCACACAGCGCTTTAATGGTGGTTGCGGTCTTTTTGCACTAAAAACAAGGTTGATGATTCCTGGAAATGTCTTCTCTGCAAAGCTGTTCCCAATGTGCAACCCTCGGCAAAAATGATGGACTCACCAGTTGCAGGATGTTCTGGCAGTTGTTTAATTTGGGGGGGGGGGGGGGGGGGGTCATTTTAAATGGCAACCTTCAGGCTTTAAAAAAAGGTAATCAGTAACAGATTTTTTTTAGACCGCCCGAAGGAAAAAAATGATGGAGTCACCCTGCAAATTTTTATGATATAAGTTCTTCTAAAGGTAGAGATATATTTTAGCTAGGATTGTACCGAAAGCAAAATTCCTGGCCGAAAACCGGAAATTGGAAGCACTTGGCCAAACAACCGAAAGGTCGAAAGTACACATATATAAAATTCTTTTTTATTTTATTTTATTTTATTTTTTTAATTATTTTTATTTCATTATTTTTTTATTAAATACTTTACTTTCCAATTAGTGTCCTTAGCTTTTTTTTTTTTTTTTTTTTTTTTTTTTTTTTTTTTTTTTTGACAGGCGGTAATAAAATATGGTTCTATATGACCCCTGAGGTTTGAGACATTTTGTTTGAAAGGTGCAGAGTAGGCATGTGCCACTATAAGATTCTGATGATATGATAACCTTCAGCAAAAATATCACCACTTCACGGGATCACAATATTGCAATTAAAGCTCTAAAATGTGTTACTTTAAGATATCTGGGTTTTAAAAACTTTTTTTCCCCATTAAACAGGATGTTTATTTTTCAAAACATGTAAGCAAATTGGAACAAAAGTATAATGTTAAAATTTGAAAAAATAACAAATATTGTAAATAAAATAAATGCAATCCTTTAGGTGAGCCGAAACCCACAGCCACAGCTCAACATTATTACCGTCAAAACAAAAATAATTGAATTATTTTTCATAAAATGCACGTGTATGACTCGTATCATGTTTACATTTTACACTCTTTCTCGACAGACCGTTGCCTGAGAGAAAAAAACACTGCATGTTTTACCACCACTAGACACTAAACACGCTGGAGTTGACTCTTGTAGCTGGTGGGAAACATTCATGACAGTGTTTACTAACCTTTAATTTTGGATAAATGCGAAATCATATTGGAGGTATTGCCTCTTCGGCAGCCACCCTCGTCAAACATGTTTTACATGTTGGCTGGCCCTTTTGTAAGCCGCGGCCGTATGTAACTTTTCTGTATCCGAAGTATTCCCATACTAGCGATTTCGTTTTCTTCGATTGGGGGGGAGTTCAGGAGTTTCACCTTCTCCAGCCATCGTGTAGCACATATGACTCACTGACACTGAGCAACAACCAGTGGGGGAGGGTTGAGCCTTACAGCTGCAAGCGAGGGATTTCTCCATGCATTTTTGGGTCTGACGGAAATTTTTTTTTGCAGTTTTCAAACCTTGACGTTTTCATACCACGGTATACCTTGAAACAGGCAATCGGCACATGCCTAGTGCAGGGTCTGAAACCTTTTGGGAGGGTGCAATGTAGGGTGACCATATTTTCATTTCCAAAAAAGAGGACACTCGGCCCGGCCTTGAGATTCTTGAATTTTACTCAAAGTTCACTCAAAGGTGCCTTAAAGGGTGCCTCCTCCGTCAGGATATAAAAATTCAGTTTAAGAAAAAAATTGCCATATAGTATAATATATGGCAATAATTGTTTACAGGTTACTCCACTGGCTTTATTTTTCCTAAAAAATGGTTAAACAATAAAAATGCAAAAAATAAAATTGAATAATGATAAAAAATAATATAAACAAGCATTTAATTATATACGTATTGATCGTAAAAAAAAAACTTGACAACTGGGCAGGCTCTCTGGGAATACGCCACAGGTAGCACAGTATTGTAGCATTCTGTGCAAAGTGTCAGTCAATTTCCGCACATGCTAATTGTGAATAAATACTCCTGTGTGTCAATTTGGAATTTCCTTTTATTAATAAAGATGATGGAACCCTGAGGCATAAGAAACACAGCTACTTAGAATATAATAACATTCAACCAAATACATGAACACAGAACAATTACTACAAGACTAATACAACATACTCTATCTCTGTGCATACATACAGTATAACCCAATATACAACAGAAGACACATGAATAGGAGATAAGCTTACAGATCCGGTTCTTCCATTGAGTGGATGGCAAAATGTATAAAACATTGACGCATCGGATGGCCTTTTCTCTGGAAACTTAATTAACAAAACAACCGGCGTTTGAAAACTGATACTCAACACTGCGCTCCCATGCAACTTCAACACCTGCCTCTCTCTCTCTTTTGCTCTGCCCAGTTTCTTCTTCTGCGCTATATAATGCCAGTCATATTGAAAAGATGGCGGCCCCTTGGGAATGCAGGTAACAAAGCATAAACTTCTCTAAGAAGTACTACTCCTCCTCTTACTACTAGGAGCCACATCAACGCAGGCAGGGGCTGCCCCCCAGTGGCCGGAGGGATTCTCTTCAAATTGGTCCATGAAAAATCATGAAAACCGGACATTTTCATGAATTTATAGAACCTGGCCGGACGATACAGACTGGACGTGTAAAGTGGACACCCGAGTGCAATGCAAACAATAATGTGAGCTACTGCGGGGGCCACACCTCATCAATGGCCGACTGGCTACTTCTAGTTGTTTTGCTCGGATCGGTCTATAGCAGCGGTACCAGCGTCGTCGTAGCATTCTGTTCATTGGACGTCATGGTAGATGAAACCTTGATAAATGCGCTTTCTTGGAAGTTTGGGACACTCAAAAAGTGGGTCTCACACAGGCCCGGAATGGCTAATTAGGGCTAACCGTAATATACATTGTTAATGAAGCTGTCAATTAAACTCGTTAATAATGACACTAACGCAACCCCCCTTTGCGCGATAAATTATGGCCCTTCCAGCATCCCGTAGTTTAGAATTCAAGACCCCAGGATGTGCTCCAAATGCCACCAGCTCTGGGAGAGAGTATCATTCTGTTGACTTGATCCTGGTAAAACTTCATTGTGGGGTTTAATGGCCAAAGTGGGGTATGTTGAGGCAGCGTGACGAGCATGAACCTGTCTGGCCACTTGACGCGACCCATTATGGTTGTTTTCGAGCATGTTTGGATGAAAATTAAGCCTCCAGCGCCCCTGGCCTGCTATCTGTCAAGGGCGTAGGTTTGCATAGGGACGGTAGGGACATAACACTACCAACTTTTCAGGATGCTCAAATTATCCCCACTAACTTTTAAGCAACCTTATTTGCATTATATAATGACTTCAGTTATAGGAAGACAATCTAAATGACCTATATATGTTGTAAGGATAGAATTGATCCTACCATATTAAATGAATTACAGTACTTTCATTATGTTCACTTACACTGACCCCTTTTCACTTGTTGAATGTGCCAGTCTATTTTTCCCCTGAAACGCACGTTTGATTGGCTTAAAACCCCCCCCCCCACACACACACACACACACACACAGCCGGACAGAAAAACAACATGCCGCCTCCCCCGCCCTCTTCAAAGATGAGGGATATTAGAAGTTTTTTTTCCGGCCAGCAGCAGCCACTGTATGTAAAAAGATGTCAATGTTGTGGAAGTGGGGAACACTCCACTAATTTTGCTACTGCTACAGTGCTTCAAGTTGATTTTACTCACTGAGATTTCTTGAAATAAGAAAAACAGCAAGCTGAAAGTAAGCTTAACAGACTTATTTTAAGCAAAAAGTTGTATATTTAATCTTAAAAGAAAATGTTTGTCAGGAATGTTCTTAATTCAAGAATATTGTTCAAAACATTATTTGATTGTTTTTTTTTTTTTTTTTTTTTTCTTGATTTAGGTGAAAGATGACCAACTTTTAGATGTATGGGCTCAATACGAACAAATAGTAATATTAAAGTAAGTTTGAAGAATCTGACGCATTAATCTGTTAACTAGCCTTTAACACAAAAAAAATGTAGAAAATTATTTGACTAGATTAAAAAAATATATGTATCAGATTAAGACGTTATAAATTTGCAGTGTGAAAGTTAGTATAGGTCAATACAGATTTATTTTGCATTAATCATTTAGCCTATCAATTCATTAGGTTTATATTGGTGAGAAATGTAGCCCTGACCCCCATTCAACAAATATGTTTGGTCTTATTAATGTCCCGTCCCCAGCAAAAAGTGTACATGCAGGTTATGCTGTTATATCGTCCCTACCAATATTAAGACCAAACGTACGTCCTTGGTGACTTTGTATCAAGTCTATGATCTGAGATGATATTTTTCCCAACAAAATTAAACAACTGGACGAACATCCTCCGAGACTGGCGATTCCATCATATTTGCCAGGAGTTGTACTGCTGTTAACAGGATACTCATTAAACAAAATAGATGCATTTTATCTTCGCCCTCATCCTCAAGGAGACGAGCCACGACGCCGAGTTGGCCCAGTGCTTTAATACGTGTGAATGTCACTTTCAAAGTGAGATGAAACCCTTACTATAGAAGTCATCAAGTATTCATGGGAATTCTTGCCACCAGAGTAAAGTTCTTTCTTCTACTTGGGGAAGTGAGCAGCGCCAGAGGGGATTAGATATCTCTGGCTTGATGAATTGTGTGCAGTAGTCACGGACGGGGGGTGAGATAGAGACGCCTGAGAGCTCGGTTCCAGCTCCGGCTGGTTGGCGTTGTGTAGAAGGTACACACAGCCCGGCGTATTCAAACAACATAATTAATTAGGCTAATATTAATATTATCAATGCCACATAAATTCAATTCTCTCTGCCCTAATCACAACTGGATAGCTTGTAAAAATTATTTTGTTAGGCCCTGATGCAAACAAAGAGTCTCTTCCAAACATTTGAAAACTATTTGTTTTTGCGGGGGTGATTAGTGCGTGCGATGCAGGCAGAGATGCCAGGTCTGTGATGATAACCGGTGCGGAGACCGAGCAAGGCAGAGTCCCCAGGGATGCCCGGCACGGGCTTGTGGGAAAGAGAGAGGGATGTGTTTTTTTGGGGAGGTGGCTGTTTGAGCAGGTGGAGGGGATTAGTAGGAGTGTCAACACTGGAGAGCCGGATAAGAATGTCCTCTCTTACTCGTCAATTCAAGCAGCTCTTGCATTCAGTTTTGGATGTGTTAAAGACACCAGAACATGCTAACCAGGATGAGGGGCAAGAGGCAGGAACTTAACAGTGAGTTAACCGGGAGGTGTCAAATCAAGTCGTTTATAGAGTTGTCCGATAATGACTTTTTAACCCATATGCCGATGTTGTCCAACTCCAAAAATCCAATAACGATATGAAACCGATACCGATATATGCGGTCGTGGACTAATTGTATTGTGACGCCCCACTGGATGCTTTAATAATGGTAAATGTAACAACTTCAAGGTTTTCCAATAAACATTCTGTGAAAAATAGGAACAACTTCAGTGATGGAAAAAGTGCCTATAGAACAGGGTTCACTAAATCCGGACCTCGGTGCCACTTTTCCTGTCGTGTTTTCCATGTCTCCCTCCTCCAACATACCTGAATCAAAATAATCAGGATCATTATCAGGCTTCTGGAGAGGTTGCTGATGACATAATCATTTGATTCAGGTGTGTTAGGGGAGAGAGACGTGGAATACACAACAGGAAAAGTGGCACCGAGGTCCGGATTTAGTGAACCCTGCTATAGAAGGTTGTACAAGCCAAATTAACGACGTTTAAGACCATCGTGAATAAAATTTAAGACCCATTTCACTCCAATACTGGGAAAAAAACATACAAAAGATTTAAAGGAAAATTGGAGCCCCGGAATTATGTGCAAAGTATAGAATTTATTCCCAGCCGTTTCTCACTGGGATACAAAATGGTAAACCTAACCAGAAACACTAAAACGTTCTCTTTTGTGAACCACACATGGCGTTTGCGCTGGCTTTTATGACCGCCTTGTGCTTTTCAGGTTTGCAATGGCATTCCAATGCCTTGATACTTAATGTCACAAGTTTTAAATTGTTTTTGCACAAAGTGCAATGTGCTTCATACTAGTTTCCGCCACCTGCTTCAATCATGCACAGACATGTGCGTTCTCAAGCCACAAATCATTACATTTTTACTTAACCATCATCGTTAAGCTTGTTACACACTAGCGATAGCCAAGTGTGCTGTGGCAACTCATTCATTGTGTAAGTAAGAGGTTGTTCTCAGAAGCTTGAGTGTCAAAGCGTGTGTGAATTTAAGTCGATTCACTCAGGGGTGGACTGCAACCATATACAGTGGGGCAAATAAGTATTTAGTCAACCACCAATTGTGCAAGTTCTCCTACTTGAAAAGCGAGGCCTGTAATTGTCAACATGGGTAAACCTCATCCATGAGAGACAGAATGTGGGGGAAAAAAAAAACAGAAAATCACATTGTTTGATTTTTAAAGAAGAATTTATTTCCAAATTAGAGTGGAAAATAAGTATTTGGCCACCTACAAACAAGCAAGATTTCTGGCTGTAAAAGAGGTCTAACTTCTAACGAGGTCTAACGAGTCTCCACTCGTTACCTGTATTAATGGCACCTGTTTTAACTCATTATCGGTATAAAAGACACCTGTCCACAGCTCAGTCAGTCACACTCCAAACTCCACTATGGCAAAGACCAAAGAGCTGTCGAAGGACACCAGAGACAAAATTGTAGACCTGCACCAGGCTGGGAAGACTGAATCTGCAATAGGTAAAACACTTGGTGTAACGAAATCAACTGTGGGAGCAATTATTTGAAAATGGAAGACATACAAGACCACTGATAATCTCCCTCGATCTGGGGCTCCATGCAAGATCTCACCCCGTGGAGTCAAAATGACAACAAGAACGGTGCGCAAAAATCCCAGAACCACACGGGAGGACCTAGTGAATGACCTACAGAGAGCTGGGACCACAGTAACAAAGGCTACTATCAGTAACACATTGTGCCGCCAGGGACTCAAATCCTGCACTGTCAGACGTGTCCCCCTCCTGAAGCCAGTACACGTCCATGCCCGTCTGCGGTTCGCTAGAGAGCATTTGGATGATCCAGAAGAGGACTGGGAGAATGTGTTATGGTCAGATGAAACCAAAATAGAACTTTTTAGTAGAAACACAGGTTCTCGTGTATGGAGGAGAAAGAATACTGAATTGCATCCGAAGAACACCATACCCACTGTGAAGCGTGGGGTGGAAACATGCTTTGGGGCTGTTTTTCTGCAAAGGGACCAGGACGACTGATCTGCGTAAAGGAAAGAATGAATGGGGCCATGTATCGAGGGATTTTGAGTGAATATCTCCTTCCATCAGCAAGGGCATTGAAGATGAGACGTGGCTGGGTCTTTCAGCATGACAATGGTCCCAAACACACAGCCAGGGCAATAAAGGAGTGGCTTCGTAAGAAGTATTTCAAGGTCCTGGAGTGGCCTAGCCAGTCTCCAGATCTCAACCCCATAGAAAATCTGTGGAGGGATTTGAAAGTCCGTGTTGCCCAACGACAGCCCCAAAACATCACTGCTCTAGTTGACATCTGCGTGGAGGAATGGGCCAAAATACCAGCAACAGTGTGTGAAAAGCTTGTGAAGAGTTACAGAAAACGTTTGGCCTCCGTTATTGCCAACAAAGGGTAAATAACAAAGTATTGAGATGAACTTTTGGTATTGACCAAATACTTATTTTCCACCATGATTTGCAAATAAATTCTTTAAAAATCAAACAATGTGATTTTCTGTTTTTTTCCCCACATTCTGTCTGTCATGGTTGAGGTTTACCCATGTTGACAATTACAGGCCTCTCTAATATTTTCAAGTGGGAGAACTTGCACAATTAGTGGTTGCGTAAATACTTATTTTCCCCACTGTATATACAGTGAGGAGCAGAAGTATTTGCACCCCTTGTGATAGATAGATAGATAGATAGATAGATAGATAGATAGATAGATAGATAGATAGATAGATAGATAGATAGATAGATAGATAGATAGATAGATAGATAGATAGATAGATCGATGCATATTTAATTATAGAGACATAATCTAAAAAAAAAAAAAAAAAAAACTTACATTGTATGATTTTTTTTAAAATATTTTTTTTGTAATTTACGGAGTTCATAAGTATTTGTACCCCTGAGACTCCGCAAAAATTATGACACTCAAAGACTTGTCAGTCTACCTTAAAAAAGTCCACTTTCACCCATGAGTAACCACCCACCCACCACCCGTTTGAGCTCATAATTGTCACCTGTGCACCCCACAGTCAGTCATAATCCGACTGCTACCATGGACAAGACCAGAGAGCTTTCAAAAGACACCGGAGAAAAAAATGTTGAGTTCTGCAAAGCTGGAAAAGGCTATGGGACAGTTGGAAAGCAGCTTGCTGAGAATAAATCAACAGTTACAGCAATTCTTAGAAAATAGAAAAAACTAAACATGACTGATAATCTACCTCAGACTGGGGCTCCATGTAAAATCTCGTCGTGAGGCATCACTCATGATGAGAATAGTGAGGGCTCAATTTAGAACTACACGGCAGAAGCTGGTCAATGACCTGAATAGAGCTGGATGGACAGTTTCAAAGGCTACTGTCAGTATAACACTACGGTGCAATGGTTTAAAATTGCTACGAAGGTTCCCCTGTTGTCCCCAGTACATGTGAAGGCCCGTCTGATGTTTGCCAGGGACCATCTGAATGATGCAGAGGGGTCATGGGAGAAAGTCATGTGGTCAGATGAGACCAAAGTAGAACCTTTTGGTGCAAACTTTACTCGTCGTGTGTGGAGAAAAAAAGAAGGATGAGTACAATCCCAAGAACACCATCCCAACTGTGAAGTATGGGGGTGGAAACTTCATGCTTTGGGGCTGTTTTTTGGCAAAGGGGACAGAACGACTGTACTCTTGAAAGCAGAAGATGAATGGTGAAATGTCTCGTCAGATTTTGAGCCACAACCTCCCTCAGTCAGAGACTTGAAGATGAGTCGTAGCTGGATCTTCCAACATGACAATGATCCGAAGCACACAGACAAGCTGACCAAGTAGTGGCTGCGTAAAAAGCATATCAAGGTTCTGGAGTGGCCTAGCCAGTCTCCAGACCTCAATCCAATAGAAAATCTTCGGATGGAGCTGAAACTTTGCGTTTCTCAATGACAGCCCCGAAACCTGACAGATCTACAGAACATTTGTGTGGCGGAATGGGCCAAAAGTGCCCACCCACGGACACACTCTGCCCACCTAAAAAAAATGGATGTAGTACTAACAGCAGTCTGGCCACCACGTATGGTATCCCATTCATATAGTACTGATGTGTTCTAAGTTTTAACCTTTGCGTTGTTACCCCCTCTTTCACCTAAAAAAAAAAAAAAAAAATTAATGAAATGTTGGTTTTGTTCCTAGGGGGCGCTAGGCACATTTATGCATATTTTGATTTAATTTTTTTTTTTTTTTTTTTTTTTTAAACATTTTATCAAAGTTTTCACCAATGTTCACCTGGCTGTTGAGTTTGGCGAGTTTTGAAGCATTCTGAGGGGGTCAAAGTAGGGCTCAAAGCGTCGGCGGGACAAAGAATGACTTCTAAGGGGGCGCTACATAGCGTATTTGGAATTTGTCTTTACACGGTATCAAAGATTGCAGCTGTCTTGACCTGCCTGCCGATTTTGGTGCATTTTGAAGCATTCTAAGGGGGTCAAATTGAGCTCAAAGGTAAGAAAAATACCCACCCACACCTGGCATCCTGGTAACACCACTGGCATGAAATACTTTTATCTGTCATTGGCTCATCAAACTTGGTGGGCGGGCATGAACTAGGCGGGGTTTGAGTTGAGCGAGTTGAGCTACGTGGCTCTGGAGTCAAGCTAGTGCTTCTTCCCAAAATGGCAGCGATTGCTAAAGTTCTGCATGAGCTTTCTCAGGATTTAAAGCAGTAATGTGAAGTAATTTCTTCACATGCCAAATAGGGTCACAAGTAAAGTAATTAAACATTGTCCAACAAATAAAGCATGAAAAAATAATTTATATGTTGTATATTTGACAAAATAATCGCATTTCCGAAGTTCGAGCCTGAAAGGGGACGAACCCGGAAGTGATACGTCACACCGGAAATGCGATGGCACCTCCATACATACGGCCGCCATACAAAGCCCTTCAAACAATGATTCAAACAGCGATATAAGTGATAGATCAAGCGCAAGGGAGGAGATCCAAGTTTTTGAAGAGTTGGAGGAAGAAGAGGAGATTGGAATTTTATGTTATTAGCCAGACGCTAATCAGGATGCAAACAATGTGCCTAGACTTCCTGACATGGAATGGATACAAGACCCATCGAGATTACAACATTGGTAAGATATAGGCTGTTATTATTTTCATGATTTGAAGATGCAGGCATTTGCACATAATTTTATGTTTTTGTTTATCTGATGACATTGTTAAAAAAATAAATAATCAGACTTCATGTTCATTTTGGCAGATCCGGCAGCTCTCATGCATATAAAATAATAATATAAAAACGTTGGGGGGAAAGAAGGAGATGAGTCGTTGTTATATCTTGACCGAGTGACCCACACGACACCTTTATTGGCTTTTACAACTTTACTCAACGTCTTGCCAAGTGACTCTGAACAACAACTTTTCTCTCTTAGTGAAGGAGTAAGGCACAAACAATAACACATCTAAATGACATGCGTACACTCTACTGGTGAACTCCCGTAGTACAACTAAATAATATCCACTATATCGCAGTCGCCGATGGCTTTCTCCACTTTATTGTGGCAACAATAAGAAAACAAAGTGGCGTCTAATGGCGTGAGGAAATGTAGTTTTTTCACACAAGCGAACAGATTACAAAGCACCACTTCAGTGTTGTCCCGAGACTACATTTCCCATGATTCACTGCGTGGCCTGCGCGCTCGCTGATTCGCTGCCAGACATTAAAAGCAACACTTGTCACCTGTCAGCGGCTCTCGCGAAGCGGCGAAACACAAACTAGAAGGCTATCTGCAACGTGACCGTGAATTACCGCGACGCCGACCCGCTTATGTGCACATCTACACTCCTTTCCCGATTGACAGTGGATTAACCCTTTCGGACAAGATCGTAGATGACGCACAATTTAAACAAGCTTAACCTAGCGAACACAACAACAACTATGATCGGGGATAGCCTCGGCTAACGTCGCTAGCTTATACTGTTCATTCCACAACAGTTGGCAGCTCTGCTTTGACAAAGTCATCAGTCATCTATCCAAAAATCACACTTACTTTTTGGCAAATCCTTGATCATAAGCAGACCGGTTAAGGAAGCAAGCATCTTCGAAGTGTTTGCAGCAGAGAACACTACTCAATGATGGCATGAAATTCATTCGCTTCGTGCGAACGAAAGATGTCCATTTACGTGCCCTGCTATCCTTTGGCCACTCATACAACTTTTCGTTTGAGTGAGAACAAAACATCGCCACACACTGCCGTGGCATCTTACCGAGAAGCAATGCAGCAAACAATACTGTTCTATGGCGGACTTCCCTCGCACTTCCCGGTGTGACGTAATTTCCGAAGATTGCCGAAGAAAAGCATTTTCGTTGTCAAGGGCGTTGCTATGGGTTAAACAAAGAATCTGGAAGGGTTGCGTAAAAAAAAAAAAAAAAGAAAATATGCTTATAATTGTTTAGCCATTGATATTATTCAAAAACATGGTTGGCCAACCTTAGTTCACATTTCCCCTTTAATAACGGACATGTTACGGACATGTTAGACTTAGCAGAACACGTTGATGCAGGAAATTTGGACCCTGAGCATGTGGCTTACAAAACAGGTTTTATCGCGAGAGTTGCATGCATCGGTACTCATCAATGTGGATCCCCAGAAATGTTGTTGAGCAAGCTCTTGCAATGTTTTATTTTTGGGCAGATTTGTTTAATGTTTATTACATTTCAAACATGAGTCTATTTTCACTAACTCATTATTTATGATTTGCTTAAGTGTATTTGGATTATTAGAAGGGAAAAAAACAAGTTTGTATCATCCACAAATAATACTTTTTCTCATATGGATGAGGAAATAATTGATCATTGATGTACAATCATTGATGTACAAGTTGAAGATGAGTGGCCCTAAGATGGAATCTTGGGGGACTCCATGGTTGACGGGTTTGTATGATGACTCATGATTATTAATGAGGACATATTGATGTCTTCCAGAAAATTAGCTATGGAACCAGTCGAGTGCTAGACCTCCAATACTGCAATGGTGCAGTTTATTAATGTAATTATCAGTCAGAATGGTGTAAAAAGCTTTAGGAATTTGCTAACTGCGTAGTCACGTTTGTCGATTGCATCATAGATTTTATCCATGAAGTCGGGGCGATGTCCAATCCATTTTGACCGGGAGGGGGCGAATGAACGTTCGTCGAACGCCATCAATGGCATTGAAAGAAGAGCATTCAGAGTTTCCAGTTTAAGTGAATTCGACGTCTGTTATTGTCTATGAACGGCGATTTTACGTCACTTCCTTGTCATGTCTTACTTACTGTTCACTTCCTGTCAATTCTGGATCATTTCCTGATTTTTCAGTCATTTCTCGACTGCTTCCTATTGATTTTGGGGCATTTCCAAGTTATTTCCCGTTGATTTGGTGTCAAATCCAGTTTGTTTCGGGTCACTGCCTTGTTAACTTTTTGGCTGCCATTGCCAATGCTAGATGCCCAAGCCATTTGATGTGGTGGATTGGCAGTGGATAGGTTAAAGAAGATGAAAAAAAACTTAAGGCCCGTTTTAAGGCTCCAAATTCCAAATTGCGCACTTTTTGCCCTCATTTGCTTATTACCCTCACCATCCTCCCACCCTTTTCCACCTCTCTGACCACACTTTCCCGTGTTAGTCCAATCTTTGTGCAACCCTCCAGCTAGTCCTCCAACATCCCATAAATCCTCGCTTTCAGGACATTGCCGCCTCAACTAGGCCGGCCCTCCCTCAGCCTCCTGGAGCACTGACAATAAAGCATTACAGCAGTCAATCCATGTCAACAACAGCTTTGCTTAATTCCTACTAAACACGTTTCAACTAAATCTTCACCTAATGATGCATAATGACTGTTCTTTAGCGCGCCTGCGGCCCGCCTCCATTGACGAGCTTTATTTTGCTTTTTCGTGTGATATCACCTTGTTAAAGGAAAGATCGAGACTTTCTTCAAGTTCTTCAAGCTTCTCCTTGGCAGACGGAAGTCAGCGATGTCACTTCCTCTCGAGCGTTGACGGCAGATAGATAGATACATACGCGATAGATAGAATGATAGACATACATTTTCTAGACCGGTAGGGCATGTGAGGTACATCCAGATCCAAGCAAGACTTTATTTAATCATTTCAATCATTTCTTTCTGTTGATATTGGGTCATTTCCTGTTGATTTGTGGGCATTTTGGTATCACTTCCTGTTGATATTGTGTCACTTCCTTTTGATTTGGGGAATTTCAGATTACTTCCAGGAAATATTGGCTCACTTTCTGTTGATTTTGGGGTACTTCCTGTTGACATTATGTCAGTTGGTGTTGCTGTCAAAGCTGACCGAGTGGAAACACAAAGAGCTTTTTTCGTTGAAAATTCTTGTGAATAAATACTTAAATCCCTGAATACTTTATCGATATGGACGGAAAACAGTCTCTATTCTTGGTTAAAAGCAAAAAAAAAGTGCAGTTAGCATTTATTTTACGTTAATATATCGAAGTACGATGCTATTCTGTCAGTCAATGTGGCGGCCGCCATATGTAAACAAAGAGCTTTTCCGGTGAAAATTATTGTGAATAAATGCTTAAATCCCTGAATTCTTTATAGATATGGATGTATAACAGTCTCGTTTCTTGGTTAAAAGCAACAACAACAACAAAAACCGAGCAGTTAGCATTTATTTTACATAAATATGTCGAAGTACGATGCTAGTTTGTCAGTCAATGTGGCGGCCACCATCTGTAAACAGAGCTTTTCCGGTGAAAATTCTTGTGAATAAATGCTTGAATCCCTAAATTCTTTATAGATATGGGATTAAAACTGTCTCGATTCTTGGTTAAAAGCAAAAAAACATGCAGTTAGCCTTTATTTTACGTAAATATGTCAAACTACGATGCTAGTCTGTCAGTCAATGTGGCGGCCGCCATATGTAAACAGAGCTTTTCTGGTGAAAATTCTTGTGAATAAATGCTTAAATCCCTGAATTCTTTATAGATATGGACGTAAAACAGTCTCGATTCTTGGTTAAAAGCAAAGAAAACATGCAGTTAGCATTTGTTTTACGTAAATATGTCGAAGAATGATGCTCGTCTGTTAAACAATGTGGCGGCAGCCTTAGAAACATAAACATTTTTAGTTTGAAAATTCTTGTGAAAAAAACGAAAAATATACAATTACCTCATATCCTCGAACAAATTACTCCTTAGACAATCCTTCCTGTTTGTATGCGGTACAGCTTTCATACTTTTTCAGCATAAGTCCAGCGTTGGATCGCTGCCATGAGTCGCATTTCAGGGTCACTTTCTGTTCATATTGGGTCACTTCCTGTTGATTTGGGGGCATTTTGGGGTACTTCTGGTTGATATCGGCTCACTTCCTGTTGATTTGTGAGCATTTCAGGGTACTTCCTGTTGATATCTGGTCACTTCTTGTTGAATGGGGGGCATTTTAGGGCATTTTCTGTTGATATGTGGTCACTTTCTGATTTGGGGGCATTTCGGGATACTTCCTGTTGATATCGGGTCACTTTTTGTTTACATTGGGTCACTTCTTATTGATTTGGTTGCATTTCAGGCTCTCTTTCTGTTGATATTGGGTCACTTTCTGTTAATTTGGGGGCATTTCGGGGTACTTATGGTTGATGTTGGCTCACTTCCTTTTGATTTAGGCGCATTTCAGGGTACTTCCTCTTGATATTACATCAGTTACTGTTGATTTTGGGGCATTTTGGGGTAAAAACCTGTTGATATTAGGTTAATATGGGCTATAGAAATTCATTTGTATATTTTTGCTGGTGGTGTTCCTTGAGATTTTTTTAAAGACAAAACTGTGCCTTGGCTCAAAATAGGTTGAAAAACATTGACCTAGGCCACCTAATCACCCAAGGTGAGTTTGGGGCACAATGCCAGGTTCTGTGATGTGCTGCAGATGATGCCCAAAAGATGTCAGGGCCAAAATGGCACAGGTGCTGCACCACCTTCACTCACAGACGATCGGGAGGTGCACTGACCAGAATGATGCCAACTTTTTCATTTTTTAAGTCTTGACGGGGCTTGAAGGAAACTCTCTTTTCATATGTTTGTACATCGTGATGATGACTACCTTCATGCGTTTTCCTCAATAAAATGACTATTAATTCTCTGGCGAAGTAGAGTGTTTTCCAGTGCGATTTGTTGGCCCGCCGCCTGATCCTTGCTCTCTCTTGGCTGGGTTTGTGTGCTTGACTGCTCCACAGGAACAGACTGGCACTCTAGCTGAGGGCTCCAGGGTTCGCACACACAATCCACTACACATGTCTCATTTGCTCGTTTCATCTTAAGCCTTTTTCAACCCTTATTTTGTTGGTAAACATTTTACTCCATTATTTATGTATTATTTAGTCTATAGGGCAACTTTTTTATATTTTGAGTTTTGTACTACTTATGAGGTGTTTGTGCACTGTAGGTCAAGAATTTACTTATTAAGACTTTATGAAGCGTTAAAAGGAATTGAAATAAGGAAGTATCTATGTCAATGTGCATTGGTTATGTGCTATTCAGAATGGATAGCAGTTCGTTATTAACTGATTAATTGCCAGCCCAGGTTTATGTAGCGTAAACACTGAGTATGCTATAGTAGTTTGTCAAAAATCATATTTAAAAAAAAAATAGCCCATATAACATTTTATTTCCTAGGTTAGGTTTTACATTCTGCATGAATTCTCTTCAATGTTCATCTGAATACCGTTTGGATTACTGCTCTTTGTGTTGGTGATATACTGATCAAACATTTAGCATTTCAGCATTGGTTCATAAAGGTTTTCGACTTATCATTTCTAATGTATTTTTAAAGGTGTTGTATCAAACTATATCATATCACATATCGCGTTATATCGTAGCATATTGTACCATATAGTGTCAGATGGTATCGTGTCGTATATCACATCATAAACTTGCTTAAAATCACACTGAGACGATTTGTGCCCCTCCAACCGTTTCTCTTTTTTTAAAGTTGCACTTGTGAGGTTGTGAGAGGCTTTTTGTGGTATCTTAATTGTTGGTAACATTTTATTTGACAGTGCGTTCATAAGACTGTCACAAGAACGTCATAATTATGACATGACACTGCCATGAGCATTGATGAATGCTTATGACAGGTGTCATTCAGCAAATTATGTCAGTAACTCCATTTTAGGTCCAGTCCGCATATTTTACATCATGTGCAGAATGACACTGAGTGACAGCTGTCATTAGCATTCATTAACGCTTAGGACAGTGTCATGTCATAATTTTGACGGTCTTATGAACCTAATCTCAAATAAAGTGTTACCTAATTGTTTAAAAAAAAAAAGAAAAAGTAATATATGGCATGCCTCAGTAGTGCTTATTGTAGCTATGTACATTAGTGGCATGGCATGGCATGGCATGGTATGGTATGGCATGGTATGGTACGGTACGGTACGGTACGGTATGCTATGGTATGCTATGATACGCTACGCTATGCTATGATACGCTACGCTATGCTATGAAATGGTATGCTATGGTCAGTGGCGTTGTTGGGCTCTATTGGGGCTCCAAGCAAGAAATCCGTAGGGACTCCCCATCCGTGCACACTGCAAAAATACGGCTTTTTTTTTGTTCACGCATTAATGCACAATCATTAAGTAAACAATGTATAAGTCCAATTCAAAAGAAAAAGTTGGTCTCCGATATAACATTTCAATAGAAAAACATTTATTAGTGTGGGAAAAAAAGTCAAATAAACGTACACACTTAATATAATAACGTTTCACTTTTCACGATGGGGTGGAGCTCGATAAAGAGGGTTTGCTATTGTGGTGTTATTTCTATTGGTGGGCCCCTTTATTGGCCCGGGCCCCAAGCGACTGCCTGGCTTGCCTATGGTATGGCATGGTATGGCATGGCATGGCATGGCATGGCATGGCATGGCATGGCATGGCAGGGTAGGGTAGGGTAGGGTAGGGTAGGGTAGGGTAGGGTAGGGTAGGGTAGGGCATGGCATGGCATGGCATGGCATGGCATGCTATGCTATTTTATGGTATGGAACGGTACGGTACGGTGCCAAGTCTTGTCGTTTCTGTGGAATACATTTTGGCAGCCATTGGTGGGCTCCTTTATTGGCCCAGGTCCCAAGCGACTGCCTGGCTTGCCTATGGTATGGTATGGTATGGTATGGTATGGTATGGTATGGTATGGTATGGTATGGTATGGTATGGTATGATATGGCATGCTATGCTAAACTATGCAATGGTATGCCATGCTATGCTATGGTATGCTACGTTATCATATCATATGATAGTACACGTTATATCATGATATATCAAAGCACATGATATATCACATATCCCACAATATCACATGATACATCATGATATATCAAAGCACAAGATATATCAAATATCACGTTACATCATATCATATCATTAGGGCTGTCAAAATTATCGCATTATCGGGCGGTAATTAATTTTTTTAATTAATCACGTTAAAATATTTGACGCAATTAACGCACATGCCCCAATCAAACAGACTAAAATGACAGTACAATGTAATGTCCAGTTGTTACTTGTTTTTGTGTGTGTGTGTGTGTGTGTTTGGCGCCCTCTGCTGGCGTTTGGGTCCAACTGATTTTATGGGTTAGTACCACGAGTGAGCATGGTGTAATTATTGACATCAACAATGGCGAGCTACTAGTTTATTTTTTGATTGAAAATTTTACAAATTTTAATAAAACGAAAACATTAAGAGGAGTTTTAATGTAAAATTTCTGTAACTTGTACTAACATTTATCTTTTAAGAACTACAAGTCTTTCTATCCATGGATCGCTTTAAGAGAATGTTAATAATGTTAATGCCATCTTGTTGATTTATTATTATAATAAACAAATACAGTAATTATATACCGTATGTTGAATATATATATCCGTCTTGTGTCTTATCTTTCCATTCCAACAATAATTTACAAGAAAAATGGCATATTTTATAGATGGTTTGAATTGCGATTAATTACGATTAATTAATTTTTAAGCTGTAATTAACTCGATTAAAAAATGTAATTGTTTGACAGCCCTACATATCATATCACATCGTATCGTATCATATCATATCATATCATATCATATCATATCATATCATATCATATCATATCATATCATATCATATCATATCATATCATATCATATCATATCATATCATATCATATCATATCATATCATATCATATCATATCATATCATATCATATCATGATTCCCCGACCTTGAATTGTACATGTTAAAATGTCACAGTTAGGTTAAGAGAATGAATTGATTGTGATGGCTGAGGGATGGCTATAGTAAGCACATTCAATCATGGGGCCAAGCAACATCTGTCACATTTGTAAAGCCCCTCCGCTCTCTGTCTCTCTCTCTCTATCTTTGTCTCTCTCTCTCCACCAAAGATGAAACACCAAAGCATGTGCATTTGTCTAATCAAGCATTTGCCCTGGGCTACATTAAATGTAAATGAACATGGTAAGAGCGTGCCAACCGCTATTTCTGTTCTGATGATGAAATCGTGCATCTAACAGTAGACAGGAGGGGGCACTAGTGCTCCAGCTTTGCTCTCCTTCCCTGCGGGGCCTTCTCTTCCTCACAGCTCCTCACAATGGGGATGTGCCTGAGGGTGGAAATGTTGCTTTTTTAGGTCTGCAGTGAGCCCATATCCCTTAATCCCCAGCCATGATTGACAATCATGATTTAGGGTATATGGTGTCCCATTCTAATCCACGAGCAATGATTTCATTTGCATACCTTGCGTACGTGGCCTCGTTTTGGAGGAAAAACGTCTGCCTTTGTAAGTGATACAGAAAGGGAGAGGCAGAAAGCTGAGAGAAATAGTGATAGGAGAAAGAGAACGGATGAGGAATGTTTGTGTTTTTCCCCCTTTTCTCTTTTTTGCCAGGAGCGGGATGAAAGCGGTCTCTCCACTTCCTCACCGAACCGTCACATGTTCCTCTTGAACACATTTTTTTTTTTTTTTACCTCTCAAACAATGCAGTTCCAAGCATAAACGCTTACATTGAGAGGAGAGGCAGAGATGAAGGAACACACAGAGATGCTCCCTCACACGATGCAAAACCAAATTGCTATTTGCTCATTCTATAACCAAGTCGGGCTTAATTATAATGATGGGAGTTTGGGAGTTACCGTATAATCTCTGGAAGGTATTAAGAACTACCCAGTGTATACCGCAGTATAAAAAAAAGAAGAAACAAATAGAAATACTTCCAATTATTTCTCAGGCATGCGACCCACGGGAACGGGAATCAAATAACGCTCAGTGCTTGGAATGTCCACAGAGACCATTCATCCTCACTTTAATCTACTGAGAAAAAGAAAGCACTGTTTTAAAAGGTCAAAAGAGTCTTCAAATGTAATTATTTTATCCTCAGACCAAATAAATTGGTGACAACAAGCGATCAGATGGGGGTAGAGTAACAAAAAATTGTACTCGAGTAATACTAGCGTTACTTCAAAATAATATTACTCAAGTAAAAGTAAAAGCAGTCGTCCAAAAAATGTACTCAAGTACACGAATAAAAATATTTGGTGAAAAAAAACTATCAAATAATGAGTAATATTGTGAGTAACTGCTTACGATGTTTGATTTTTGTTTTAAAACAATGTTATTTTTCTCAGCACAAATTTATCTATATGAACTGTTATTATTGTACTGTACTATAACCTAGTACATTAAGCCAGAAATATAAAAAATAAATAAATAAATAAATAAATAAAATAAAAAAAGTTTCAACAAAACTGAAGCATCATTCTTCCAAACAGCATGAGTGCCCTCTAGTGGAGGAAATAATTCCTAATTTGAATAGTGAATAGTTCCTTCATAGTCCCTACTATGAAACTAAAAGGATCATGTCTCCGGTTTTCCGTGGTCAATCGGTGCCAAATAAAAACTGGGAGAGAGCCTAAAATCCGCGCCTTCGAGTCATGTTGAGGGTTGCGCTCTATGTTAAATACTTTTTTTTTTTTTTTTTTTTTTTTTTACAGCGCTTTAAAGACGCCACATGATTGAACAGGCCAGCGTAATCATAGAACAGCAAGCTTGAGTCTGATTGGTAAAATGGAGTCATGTGATTATTGTTTCCACGTCTCATTGGTGAAACTGGTAACGCTACTGTTGGCGTCGCTGGCAAAAAAAAAAAAAAACGTAAAATCTAATTTGTAGAATAAAGAGGAAAAATGTAATGACTAGTGTAGCCCAAAGTAGCGGAGTAAGAGTAGCATTTCTTGTTCACAAATCTACTCAAGTAAAAGTAAAAAGTATTGCTTAGTAAAACTACTCTTAGAAGTACATTTTTCTCAAAAAGTTACTCAAGTAAATGTAACGGAGTAATTGTATCACATTGCAAGTGACATGTTGAAAAAGATATAAATGAATGTCAACATTCAAAAAGCTGTGAGAGCAAGATAATGTAAATACCTATATATATTTATATCATCTTACTCAAGGATACTTAGGCGAGTTCATCTCGGGGGCTAATCAAACCCACAACCTCTGGGTTGGGGAACACCTACACTACCACTGAGCCACATCATCCCCACTGGAGTGCTGGAGAATTCTGAGATGGCCATCGATGGATCCGGATCTAAATCATATTGAATGTATGGAAACATATCAAAATTGCTTTTACAAGAAGGCACCCTCTTTTAAATCTGACAGACCTGGAACAGTTCACAAAAGAAAAGTAGTCCAAAATTCCATCTGAGAGGTGCTTGTTGATGGTTGTAGGAAGCGATTGCTGTTATTTCTTCTGAAAGATGCGCAACCAAATATTGAGTTGAGGGTACCAACAATTTTGTCCAGCCCATTTTTTGCATTCTGTATAAAATTGTGTATATTTTGGCCTTTCTCTTCAGTTTTTTTTTTTTTTTTGTGTGTGTTTTTCCAATGCACATCCAAGAAATAAACACATTAATCCTGAAAACATTTGTAATTGCATTAATTTATGTGAGAAATTCTGTATTTTCTGGAGAAATTCCAGGGGTGCCAATAATTTCGTCCATGACTTGATAATTTGTACTGGAAGGACTTTATTGATGGTAACTTTGCATGTAATGCAAAAGCTACCATCTCTAATATATATATATATATTTTTTTTTTTTGTTAATGGCGTTTCTTCGGCGCGCTGCACAGCCAAAGCCGTTTGGCCCATCGACACCATTCAAACACCGAAAGAACTGGAATTCTTGTGCAACGCAGGGAATATTTTGAATGACCCCCCCCCCCCCCCCCCAATCCAATGCAATCCTATTCAATTCGCATAAATCACACATCAAAGAATTCAGGAGGGTCAGGGGCATAAAAGTGTATACAGAATTCACAAAAAAAACATTCCCATTTGTTTCTCATAGCCAAATTTTCCCTTCATTTTCAGTGGCAGAAATTCCTGGGTTGTTGTGATTTTTGACCAAAAACTTACCATTCCAGCCCATTGACATTCAACTAGCACTCAAGTAAGTCGATACCAATTACATCCATGCACGTCCATGCCACTGACAGCCATGCATCCTTGCCAATGATGGTCATGTAATGCTGTATGTCGATGCCATTGACAGCAATGTATCTCGATTCTTCTGATGTCAATGTACTTGAATTCCATGGAAAGTCATATACATCCATGCCATTGATGCCAATGTACGTCCATGTTATTGACAACCATGTATGTCCTTGCCATTGACATACAGTGTATCACAAAAGTGAGTACACCTCTCGCATTTCTGCAGATATTTAAGTATATCTTAAGATCTCTTAAGATATACTTACGATATGTCTGATATCTTAAGAGATCTTAAGATATCAGATATACTTAAATATCTGCAGAAATGCGAAGGGTGTACTCACTTTTGTGATACATTATACATGTATGTCCATGCCATTGACGACCATATATATCGATGCTATTGATGCCAATGTACTTGGATTCCAGTGACGCATATGTAAGTTGAGGTCATTGACGGCCTGATATTTTAACTTGAAGTGATCCTTGCATTTTCTAGTATTTTTTTTTCCCAGTGGCATTTCTTCGGTGCGCCGCACAGCACAGCACAAACCGTTTGGCTGGACATGACAGGAAAAAATGAGGAAACCTTTCGAATGACCCCCCCCCCCCCCCCCCCCCGCGCGCGAAAAAAAAAAAAAAATACCATTCGCGCCAAAACAGAATGGCAGTAAATCATTTGCTGCCAACCTCTCACTTCAAACAGATTGGACATCTACTACTAATTAAATTCACAGCAGAAGGATGAAAACAGCCATGATTGGACGTGTATCCTAGTAAAAAAAAAAAGTTTCCTTTCTGCCCTCACTTTTCCTCCTGTGTATGATGTCAATTTAGGAAGTGACACGAGATGATAACGCCTTAGGGTTCACGCAGTCTCGCTTCATCAAACCCCTCCTCACCATCATCCAATGTCCGTCCCACCCACTCCACAATAAGTGGTGTTTGCCAAGCCTGGCCTAATTGATTGCTTTTCTTTATCTTTTTTTTTTTTTTTTTTTTTTACCTCCTTAATTTTGTTATTAGTGCAGCAGAGGCGCAAAGCGGCTCCTCTTCCTCGCATATTGAGAAATTATACTCTTGTACTTGATCCAGCTAACAGGATTTTCTTAAATTACTTTATAAAAGACCATCTTTTAACTTTCTCGATGCGTTCATTAGCAAGGTCTGCCTGAAGGCCCGCTCACATCAATTTCTTGGGTTAAAGTTACAAACTTAGGCAGCTCAGCACCACGCTCACGGTGGTTTGCGGACGACGATGGGGGTTTCCGGGGGCGGAATGGGAACAAATTATTAATTTGGGGAAGTATTAGGAAAAATAAAGAGATTGAATTAAGAGTATTGGCCCTCTGTTATCCAGCATAGATGCCTTCAGGGACTTACTGTGGTGGAGGACATTATGTAAATTTTCTCTCTCTCTCTCTTTCTCTCTTTTACACACACGTGCGTACAGTCAATCTCTGCTCTTTTATAATCTCCCACTCTCAGTGTCTCTCTTTAATCTTCATCTGTCAGCAAAGGACACAGTTTGCTGCTGCTCACTTTTCTCAGAGTGGCTCAAGAAAGTGACTTTTCCACAATGTCCAGAAGCTGAATAAAATATCAATCAATATCATCAACCATAACATTGGTCCACAAAAGTATGGGAAAATATCTGCTTCAGAGATAAAAATGGCTAACTGGTACTAGCTGTGGTGTATGGAGAAACAAAAATAAAACATTTTAGTGCTCGTTGGCTAAAGTATTAAAAATATTTCATGTTAAAGTTTGATGACAAAGATACATTGGTGTCATTATGTTCCGTACGTTCCTGGTGTACTGGGGTCATGGTTCGGACAACAGAAAAGACAAAAGGACTTTTAATAATCGCAGCATTTGAAAGTTAATATTTGTTCTATTGGTGAAACTATGAAGCAGCTCTTGTGAAACGGCAAAACAAATAGAAGAAAACATCTAATTTGTGAATTTTTATTGTCCTAACATTTTTTAATTTACAGTTTATGTGCAATAGACAACACCACCTTTATTTGGAGGGATTGACTGAGGTAATAGATAAAGTCAGGTAGCACTCGCCAGCCTTTGTAACTTTTTTATATATTGAAAAAAGATACTACCATTTTCAATGTTGGACTACACACAGTTAATAGCGTATCGCACGAATGCTATGTTTAGACCGTGACGTCGCCATCGTAATGCGGAAGTGGGACATTATAGACACGCCCACGCATACAAGCCATATTATTTCTGCTTGTTTTCTTCAATAATCTTTCAAAAAAAGAACACGCCGATCAAACACTGCTGCTATGGCACTTATGGCAACAACTCTACTGTAGACATTACGACCTATGAAGGATGTTTTCTTCATACGTTTCCCGAAACCAAAAACACAGAGGAAAAAATGTGAAGAATGGATCCACTTGTGCGGACATCCAAAAGACCAGTTTAACGCCAGCAAGGTGAAGCCATTCACATTTAATATACAGTAAACATTTTTTTAGGGGCCACGTTCCTTCAGAGGACGAAGAGGTAAGCCATTTTGATATTTTTACTTATTTTTTTAGGGTGGCGTTTTGCTGTGCTGCTTCTGTCTGACAATGAATGATCTGAAAAAAAATAAAATTGTATCTTACTGCCACTGTCACCTTTTCTGTTGTTAAAAAATAACTTTAGTAAGTGGGAAATGTAAATAAATTATAGAATTAAGATTTGCTATTAATGAAAAAAATTAAGTGAGTAGCATTTGCGATCGCTACACAAAAATAGCAGTGTAAATTGCCCCCAGGAACGGTCAGAGACGTAAGACAACCAGAGGGTATAATGTATTAGAAAGACAGGGCATATGGTGGTAAAGGATAGATTGTGGAAACAGGAAAATGTCATTGTCAGTGGTGTAAGGCAATGCACACAAGAAAAAGGTGTCGATAAAAAAGCTAACTCTGGATCAGGTCGGCTTGTCTGTTTCAGTCCTCGACACTCAAGTCATCACTTTAACTGAACATTTGTATGCTCTTTACCAGTGAATTTGGCACCAGGGACATCATTTTTAGACAGAATTGGTAGGTTCAACTCAGTAAACATCTCGTTCGTATACTATTTCCATTCATTCATTATTAGAGACAAATGGGAGGTTGAACTGCGTAGCTACAATTGCTAACATCACGAATATTAATGAAGCCAAAGTGACATGTTGCTTGCTGTAAGCCATTGTAAGCCATTACTAACAAACATACACTTCCACATAAGATATCTTTTTTATTTTGGACAAAATAATATACAAAGTGCCAAAACTACAAATAGCATCTCTTGAAATAATGCAAAAATAAATACTCACTCAGTGTTTCAATGACTTCAGCTTACGGCTGGAGCAAAATGTAAACATTTCTATTTTCAAAAATACATAGACAAGTTTCTGAGTTAGTTCCGCTTTACTTCCTTATGTCTACAAGCAACTTCCGTTTTAGAATTTCTCCATCCAAAACAACAGCCTAGTGCTGAGTGAATGCAGTTCGTAGCATTAGCATAGCATTCGGCGAGCGTCCTCTCAAACTCTCGGAGAACTTTTTTGACATACAGATCGTGGCATGCAGGTAGGTATAATTATTTGAAAATAATTTACTGTTTTCCTGCTGAGTGTATTATCACCAGGTTTTGTCAATGTTCATTTTAAATAGTAAGAAACCTTTATTTATTTATTTTTGGACAAAAACTTTGAATTCTACAGACAAAAAAAATTGGGTAAACGATGACTAAAACGAGGCTAAATTAGTTTTCGTCAACAAAAACTGAAGTCCATCTGTCATTTTGACAGGTTGCAATTCACACCCCAGACCACAGGGTGGCAAGTGAGCATAATTAATTAGCTATTGTCTCTCTTGATGCATGACGTCGTTGGCCTTACTCTGAAAAATGTCAAGGCAACTGAGAGTCCGAAGTTTCTTCAAAAAGCCCCAAAACGACGATGGTGTTGATAAAAGAGGTGAAAAAACAGGGACTGCACAAGCGGGCACGCAATTCAAGTCCATGCGCACCAGCAGGAAGGTGTAAGACTCCGTTCAGGCCACAGCAGGTGAACTGTTAATTTCATTGTTCCATATGTAGCCCATTTACCTACTGGGGCCACAGTCAGCTGTTTTTGTCACTGCGGAGAAAAAGTTACATATTCATCTGCTTGCTGTGTGGATTCTCTGTTAAGCTTGTTTGGACAAAATATTAATTTAAAATGAATGAAAACTAAATACTATTGAATATGTTGAAGCGGTATGCAATGTTAAGAGTCTTGTTAGCTCGAATTGCTGTGTCCAGCCGCTGTCGCTCTGCTGCTCTCTGTGAACTCTCTATTCAAGCCGGAACGCGCGCGGCTCTCAAGTGTCTCTGTCACGTGACTGTGTCGTAGCCGGTAACGCGCTCGGTCAAATGGACTCACAAGTACTGAAGGTGAATTATGCCAAACAAAGGGTCACCACAATGTCATTATCATCATTTAAAAAATGTAAGTGACGGGTAAAAATAGATTATGACCGGATTTTTATGACCCTATCAGTCAAAATGACAGACAACGAAAAAGTCTAGCGCAACCTCTGCTTTGAATGGATGTAAAAGATCCGAGCTGGACATAAATGGAGTTACTGCCATAATTTGCCAGATGACACTTAATGACATCTGTCATAAGCATAAGCATGTCATAAGTCAACCCGAGGCCGTTGGCAATCTTACAAATAGTGACGTATGCCCTTACATATTGGTGACTAATCTTACATTTTATATAGCGTTACCGTTATAGTATTTTATATATAGATAGATACTGTTTTATATTGCAATATAAAACAAAAATAAAACAAAAGTTTTAAAATAATTTGAATTAATATTGAATTTGTTGGTAATATTGTCAAATACAACCTGGACTTCAACGCTCACGTGGGCAATGACAGTGAGACCTGGAGGGGCGTGATTGGGAGGAACGACCCCCCCCGATCAGAACCCGAGTGGTGTTCTGTTATCGGACTTCTGTGCTCGTCACGGTTTGTCCATAACGAACACCATGTTCAAACATAGGGGTGTCCATATGTGCACTTGGCACCAGGACACCCTAGGCCGCAGTTCAATGATCGACTTTGTAATCGTGTCATTGGACTTGCGGCCACGTTTTGGACACTCGGGTGAAGAGAGGGGCGGAGCTGTCAATTGATCACCACCTGGTGGTGTGTTGGCTCCGATGGCGGGGGAAGTTGCTGGCCAGACCTGGCAGGCCCAAACGTATTTTGAGGGTCTGCTGGGAACGTCTGGCGGAATCCCCTGTCAGAAAGAGTTTCAACACCCACCTCCGGCAGAACTTCTCCCTTGTCCTGGGGGAGGTGGGGGACATTGACTCCGAGTGGGCCATGTTCCGCACCTCCATTGTTGAGGCGGTCGATCGGAGCTGTGGCCGTAAGGTGGTTGGTGCCTGTCGTGGCGGCAATCTCCGAAGGGATGCCGTCAAGCTGAAGAAGGAAGCCCATCGGGCCTTTTTGGCCTGTGGGACTCCGGAGGCAGCTGACAGGTACCGGCTGGCCAAGCGTACTGCGGCTTCGGCGGTCGCCAAGGCAAAAACTCGGACATGGGAGGAGTTCGGCGAGGCCATGGAAAACGACTTCCGGACGGCTTCAAGGAAATTCTGGTCCACCATCCGGCGTCTGAGGAGAGGAAAGCAGTGCACCGTTAACACTGTGTATAGTGAAGATGGTGTACTGCTGACCTCGACTCGGGACGTTGTGAGTCGGTGGGGAGAATACTTCGAAGCCCTCCTCAATTCCACCGACATGGCTTCCTTTGAGGAAGCAGAGTCTGGGGACTCTGAGGTGGGCTCTTCGATCTCTGGGGTTGAAGTCACTGAGGTGGTTGGTAAGCTCCTCGGTGGCAAGGCCCCGGGGGTAGATGAGATCCGCCCGGAGTTCCTAAAGGCTGTGGATGTTGTAGGGCTGTCATGGCTGACACGCCTCTACAACATCGCGTAGACATCGGGGACAGTGCCTCTGGATTGGCAGACCGGGGTGGTGGTAAGGGGGACCGGAGGGTGTGTTCCAATTATTGAGGGATCAAACTCCTCAGCCTCCCCGATAAAGTCTATTCAGGGGTGCTGGAGAGGAGGGTCCGTCGGGAAGTCGAATCTCGGATTCAGGAGGAGCAGTGTGGTTTTCGTCCTGGCTGTGAAACAGTGGACCAGCTCTACACCCTAAGCAGGGTCCTCGAGGGTGTATGGGAGTTCGCCCAACTAGTCTACATGTGTTTTGTGGATTTGGAGAAGGCGTTCGACCGTGTGCCTAGGGGAGTCTTGTGGAGGGTGCTCCGGGAGTACGAGGTACCGAGCCCCTTGGTAAGGGCTGTTCGGTCCTTGTACGACCGGTGTCAGAGTCTGGTCCGCATTGCGGCAGTAAGTCAAATTCGTTCCCAGTGAGGATTGGACTCCGCCAAGGCTGCCCTTTGTCACCGATTTTGTTCATAATTTTTATGGACAGAATTTCTAGGCGCAGCCGAAGCGTTGAGGGTGTCCGGTTTGGTGGCCTCAGCATTGCATCTCTGCTTTTTGCAGATGATGCGGTGCTGTTGGCTTCATCAAGCCGTGACCTCCAACTCTCACTGGGGCGGTTCGCAGCTGAGTGTGAAGCGGTTGGGATGAAGATCAGCACCTCCAAATCCGAGACCATGGTCCTCAGCCGGAAAAGGGTGGCATGCCCTTTCCGGGTCGGGGATGAGATCCTGCCCCAAGTGGAGGAGTTCAAGTATCTTGGGGTCTTGTTCACGAGTGAGGTAGGAGGGATTGACAGGCGGATTGGTGCAGCGTCTGCAGTGATGCGGACTCTGCACCGGTCCGTGGTGGTGAAGAAGGAGCTGAGCCAAAAGGCGAAGCTCTTGATTTACCGGTCAATCTACGTTCCTACCCTCACCTATGGTCACGAGCTGTGGGTTGTGACCGAAAGAACAAGATCCCGGATACAAGCGGCCAAAATGAGTTTCCTCAACAGGGTGTCCGGGCTCTCCCTTAGAGATAGGGTGAGAAGCTCAGTCATCCGGGAGGAGCTTGGTGTCGAGCTGCTACTCCTCCGCGTTGAGAGGAGCCAGTTGAGGTGGCTCGGGCATCTGGTTCGGATGCCTCCTGGACGCCTCCCTGGAGAGGTGTCCCGGGCATGTCCCACCAGCGGGAGACCCCGGGGTCGACCCAGGACACGCTGAAGAGACTATGTCGCTCGGCTAGCCTGGGAACGCCTTGGAATCTCGCCGGAGGAGCTGGCTGAAGTGGCTGGGGAGAGGGAAGTCTGGGCTTCCCTGCTAAAGCTGCTGCCCCCGTGACCAGACCCCGGACTAATTGGAAGATAATGGATGGATGGGTGGATGGACAACCTGGTGCAATCAAAGAACAATACCTTCAGCTACATCATGATTACTAAAATTAAATTTTTTAATTTTTAAATTTAATTTGTCTCATTGCTGAAATGGTGACAAAATCCGAACAGAGAAAAGAAACAATGCACGAAAAACATACAGATTTTGAATGTACGGCATACACATTTAAAAATCAGTGCCCACTTGTACAAATTACACCAAAACCGTACAATTTGACAGGCATGCATAAGCATTCAGTAATGCCCATGATAGTGTCATGTCATAATTATGACGGTCTTATGACAGTCTTATGACGCCACTGTCAAATGAAGCGTTACCTATTAACCCAAATAAATAAAAAATAAGCCGCACTGGATAAACCGCGAGATTGAAAATTAGGGAGGAAAGTAACGGTTTATAGTCCGAAAATTACGCTAGACTAAGACAAACATACAGTGGTACCTCTACATACGAAGTTAAAGGGCAACTGAAGAGCTTTTCGGATTTCGCTCGAGTGTTTTACTCACTTGAATTGTATTAAATGCATCATTCGCTGTCTCAAAAAGTAACATTAAAAAAAAATAATAATAATTGACCGCGTAGTTTTTGAGTTATGGCCATAGCAACACCATAGCAACGAGGGACGCGCCGCCCTGTCGACCGCTACCTGATGACGTAACTTCCAAGAAGCCTCGCCACCACTCTGAACACGGAAATATAGCACCACGCTATCCTCGCCATATATTGCAAACATTTTGTGGGTTTTACTCGCGGGATTCGTCATGCCATCTCGATGTGTAGCGATGAATTGCTCACAGGAAGACTCGAGACTCTGAGTGGTCCAAAAAAAAACTTCTCCTGCAAAGGTTTGGACCGTTTTTGTGAGCATGCATACAGGTCCCCAATCGGCTCATTGTTTTCATCATTTCAGCCACGACAGCTTTGAAAACCTACAACAATGCAACCTTGGTTTTACAAAGACGTAAGTAGAGACCCTTAATGGCTTTTATGATTCTAAAATTTGACGCACTTCGGTTGATAAATGAATCGCAACATTTTTTGTTGTTGTTGCTGTTGCCCTGTCATAAGTAGATAGGTTTGCTGACAGGTCTACTCATGTGATTTTATTACAATATCAATAGGTATTATGTAAATTCAAATGTCCTCAGCCCCAAATAGGTCCTTGGCTGCTTTGACTGGGGCATTATTATTTGATCACCAAGAAATTATTATTAAATTAAAATTAGGATTCATCCAATATTTTCATGCTGCTGTGATTTTTTTTTTTTTCTCCAGGAAGCCAAACATAAAAAAATCAAGCAGCGGAAACCCTCAACACGATGAAAAAAGCGTTGCAAGTCAGTCGCCACCCAGTTTCCCAAAATCAAGAGAGAGTGGGTCGAGTCATATGATGACCCAAGTGATGCGGTGTCCAGCGATGACGACTGGAGATCCTATGAGGCCTGCCAGATGCTAAATTTCTTCCGTCTGCAACATCAGATGATGATGACTTAGGAGAAATAAATATAGCAAATTTTGATGACATGAAACCATAAACTAGTCACATATACAGTACACGTTTAATTAAAAAAAAATCTAGTTACCTTCATATTTAAATGATAATGCTTCATCTTTGTATAGAGAACACTTAATGCTACAGAAAAGAGTAAATACATATTTCCCACTGCCATTATCATTTTTCAATGTTGCGCTAGTCCGTTGCTATCCTAACTTTGTGTTGCTTACTAAATTTATGTTCTTTGATGTGTGCCATTGTGTGCTTGGTATAACTTAGCTTATATGTTGTGTCACAATCTGACAGCGAAAGCTGATGTTGATTCAACATAAATCTGGTATCATTTATAATTGTGGCCTATTGAATATTTTTTCAGAATGTAATATAATTACAATATATTATATACCAGTAGAATACATTAAACAGTCAACAAAATGTGTCAATGTTGTTTCCAATTTATGGTTTTATTTTTTTAAAGTAATTCATGCCCCTGTCAGTGCTTCAGCCTCCTCAAGTTTGGCTCTCACGTCTGGGATCTCCTGAATACTCTTGGAAGGGTAATTACTTGACGGTTTACAGCAACACCTGGAAAATAAAATCGTTTTGTCATTTATTTTGAAAAATCAATAACATATCATTCATATAGCCACATTTGGGCTAGCTTTACCATATTGAGATCGGTAGGAGCTGTCCCATTACCTAATATCCAGTTTTAGCTATGTGGAGAGCATGAAAAAAATATACAACCATGTAATCGCATTCTCTCAAATAAAAAAATCACGATGCTGGATTTAGGCTTACCACTCACTCTCCCGTTCGTGAAGTGTCGAGCTGTCAATTGGCGTCATGACGACATCTGCTGTGTCAAGTAAATCGCCGTCATCTGACGCCTCAGGTTCAAACATGTAGGGATTAATTGTAGTTCATCTTTCCTGGGAGCCTTTGCCATCGGTAGTGTCACGAAAGAGCGATCCTGAATTGTTACCTTTGGTGGAAATATCACTGACATCGTTGTTGCTGCCATGCTAGCTGTGGGTAGTCTTCTGTTGCCTATGTCACACTTCCGGGTTTGCGAAGGGACCATTAACGGAGTGCAAAAAAAACTAAAAAAAAACGCAAATTATCCTTGCAATTACGTGTTGATAATGTCATGGTTGTTTTGACGAACTTGTCCAAAGTTTATATTCGTAAAATTACACCAAAATCTGGAAAGGTCTTCAGTTGCATTTAATTCGTTCCAGGACTTTGTTTGTAAGTCAAAATGGTCGTATGTCGAGCAGGATTTCCCCATAGAAATACAGTGCCTTGCAAAAGTATTCGGCCCCCTTGAATCTTGCAACCTTTCGCCACATTTCAGGCTTCAAACATAAAGATATGAAATTTAATTTTTTTGTCAAGAATCAACAACAAGTGGGACACAATCGTGAAGTGGAACAACATTTATTGGATAATTTAAACTTTTTTAACAAATAAAAAACTGAAAAGTGGGGCGTGCAATATTATTCGGCCCCTTTACTTTCAGTGCAGCAAACTCACTCCAGAAGTTCAGTGAGGATCTCTGAATGATCCAATGTTGTCCTAAATGACTGATGATGATAAATAGAATCCAAATGTGTGTAATCAAGTCTCCGTATAAATGCACCTGCTCTGTGATAGTCTCAGGGTTCTGTTTAAGTGCAGAGAGCATTATGAAAACAAAGGAACACACCAGGCAGGTCCGAGATACTGTTGTGGAGAAGTTTAAAGCCGGATTTGGATACAAAAAGATTTCCCAAGCTTTAAACATCTCAAGGAGCACTGTGCAAGCCATCATATTGAAATGGAAGGAGCATCAGACCACTGCAAATCTACCAAGACCCGGCCGTCCTTCCAAACTTTCTTCTCAAACAAGGAGAAAACTGATCAGAGATGCAGCTAAGAGGCCCATGATCACTCTGGATGAACTGCAGAGATCTACAGCTGAGGTGGGAGAGTCTGTACATAGGACAACAATCAGTCGTACACTGCACAAATCTGGCCTTTATGGAAGAGTGGAAAGGAAGAAAGCCATTTCTCAAAGATATCCATAAAAAGTCTAGTTTAAAGTTTGCCACAAGCCACCTGGGAGACACACCAAACATGTGGAAGAAGGTGCTCCGGTCAGATGAAACCAAAATTGAACTTTTTGGCCACAATGCAAAACGATATGTTTGGCGTAAAAGCAACACAGCTCATCACCCTGAACACACCATCCCCACTGTCAAACATGGTGGTGGCAGCATCATGGTTTGGGCCTGCTTTTCTTCAGCAGGGACAGGGAAGATGGTTAAAACTGACGGGAAGATGGATGCAGCCAAATACAGGAACATTCTGGAAGAAAACCTGTTGGTATCTGCACAAGACCTGAGACTGGGACGGAGATTTATCTTCCAACAGGACAATGATCCAAAACATAAAGTAAAATCTACAATGGAATGGTTCAAAAATAAACGTATCCAGGTGTTAGAATGGCCAAGTCAAAGTCCAGACCTGAATCCAATCGAGAATCTGTGGAAAGAGCTGAAGACTGCTGTTCACAAACACTCTCCATCCAACCTCACTGAGCTCGAGCTGTTTTGCAAGGAAGAATGGGCAAGAATGTCAGTCTCTCGATGTGCAAAACTGATAGAAACATACCCCAAGCGACTTGCAGCTGTAATTGGATCAAAAGGTGGCGCTACAAAGTATTAACGCAAGGGGGCCGAATAATATTGCACGCCCCACTTTTCAGTTTTTTATTTGTTAAAAAAGTTTAAATTATCCAATAAATTTTGTTCCACTTCACGATTGTGTCCCACTTGTTGTTGATCCTTGACAAAAATTAAAATTTTATATCTTTATGTTTGAAGCCTGAAATGTGGCGAAAGGTTGCAAGGTTCAAGGGGGCCGAATACTTTTGCAAGGCACTGTACATTATAATTCCAATCATTTGTTACACAGCCGAAAACCTACACTAAATCCTTAATAAATACTTACTACTTACTATTACTATTGCAAATAGCAATTACTAAGAGCAAAACAAATACATTACGAATAAAATTTGGGATAATAATATAATAATAGTAATAATAATAATAATATGTGTAATAATGTAACAAATTGGGTTCTAATGTGGCAGTTTGATTTTGTGTGGTGTACCTGAATGCACCGCGGGGCTGACGGCAGATTGAGACAGAGCAGTTGAGATACTTTCACTTTTAACGTTCTCTAGTTGCTGGCAGTTGGCGTGTTGTGTTGCACAAGTTCTTAATTAAATGATTAAAAACCTGACAAAGCTGGCGATCTCTTTGGCGATGGTTGTCACTTTAACTCATACCCACCCAGCCATTTTCACCGGTGCAACCCCCTTTGCTCCTGGCCGTTTTACTGGATTTTGACTGATTTTGCAAGGCCCACAGAAAATTCTGTTCTATTGCTATATAAACATGGAACCCATCAAAAGAAAGATTAGACTCTTCTTTTAGCAGGAAAAAAAAGTTAGTTCATATCTTTTTCCATTCTTTAGAAATCAGCATTAGAAAATAGCTTAGTTTGAGCAATTTTCCAATTTTCTGATAAAAAAAAACAGAGAAATTGAGCTTTTTATGGAAGCATACATTTCAAACATAACTTTGACTTTAACACAACTGTTTTTTGCTTTAGTTACATCCCAAACATCTGAATAATGTTGTCCTTTTACAAAATAACATAAACAACAAGACAAATAGAGTTTTTGATAGCAAAGTAACAATTTATTTACACATAACTAACTGAGAGATGACGCTGTTGTTGCCGCGACAGCCCGGGTAAACTTTTCCCTCATCGCAGCCTGTCTCTGCCCGGCGAGCAGCACTGACTCAACGGCATCGTCCGCAGCATTGGTGGTCCCAGTCGTTCTGCTCGGTAGTCCAACGCCTGGCAGTCGGCTATCCTCCCGGTTGTTCTGCTCGGTCGTCCGCCGCCTGGCATCCTGGACGTCCATTCGGTCATCTTCCGCCGTCGCCCCGGCCGTGCAGCCCGGCCGTTCGTTTCGTTGAATCGGGTTGCGGGTCTTACCAAATGCACTACTGCCCTCCAGTGGCTAGTTTTATTGCTTTAAAATGGATTTTCAACATTGCTTTGGAGCAAAGTTGAATCAGAACCCAGTGAAAAAAAAACATGAAAGACGTATAAATACGTCTTTGGGACACTGAAACAATTAAAAATAGAACGTATTTATATGTTTTTGGGAGCAAATGAGTTAACTTATAAAGACTGGCAAACGGAGGTCGGAGGAGTATTGTCAAGCAGGGCACGGACGCGCACCCCACGCTTTATATTTTTCCATTGGTAAGCCTCACCTTTTTTCTTTATTACCACCTGCTTTAACTTTGTTGGAACCCATGTTGATTTCTCTCATAAGAAAATCCGCCCTGTGTCAGTCTTGCGGGAAAACAATGAAATTGCGACGCTGTCATAAATCGTTGTATTTCGAGCATTTCGTCAGATGTAGAAACAAATGGCGAGTCAAATTTTACGTCGGATGTCGAAAAGATTGTGTGTCGAAGCGCTCGTATGTTGAGGTACCACTGTATTTTTAAATGATTAAAATATGACAAATAAGTATTATCGTCCAAAAGACTAAGATGAAAATTGAAAGGGCTGTCAAAAACAACACTGGTCAGGTCAGTTCTTCGTGCTTTCTATTGGTACTGTATTTATATTCACCACAGCAATGAGCTGTCATGAGATGCTTAATATTAATATTCAAGGTTGACTTTGCTAATCTGACATCAAAAACATGGTCAACGTGGATGCTTACTCAAGCAGCCTGCAGAAGACTGATATTGCTTCAATTAGGGTCTTTTACGGAAGCAGGACAAGTTAGAGAGGAAAAGGGCCGAGGGCTGGATGATGACAGGGGTTGAGAAGGAGGAGGGCACAAAAGCAGGGTGTCAGTGACAAGGCCGCTAATCTTCCAGCGGGAGGGGGAGACGTCCTGCGCTGACGCTAGAAGCACAACAGACAGGTTTGATGTTAACAAATATTAGCTTTAGCAAGATGTGGATGTATTCTCTCATTGCGTATTCACACGCAGATGTTGCTGCCGCACGGGCGAGGAGGGCCGCTGAATAAAAAGGCCCGAGATGGCAGAGTTGCTCTCTGAGGAGCAAGTAATTGGCCCCTTGACGGCAGATGCGACATGCGCGCACACGCACGGATAGTGAGATAGACACGCACACGCCTCTCATCTGCTGCGCCACTCTTCCCCGATCTGATAAAGGTAAACGTGTATCAAATTTGTCATTTGATGAGCGAGGATTTCCACAAACAGAGCTGACATGATGAGCCTGTGATCTGCCTGTATGAGAGTCAGCAGGGGCCCAGCCAGCCAGAGATCTCAATCCTCACCCCCCTCCTCAAATACTGTCACACTCACACTTGGCTGTGTTCACATGCAGTCTAAGACTCAGTAATTGCCGCACGCCAACCGTATCTCTGCCTCGGACTCGCTTGTCTATCTCTCATCCTCAGAGACGTCTTCTCCTCTTTCGTGGCTCTTCTTTGAAAGGACATTCGCACGCTGTTTCTCTTCTCTCGCACTCTTCGCTTATCTCTGGACTTCACGCCTGCACACTTGTCAAGTATCCACGCTCACCTATGGCTGCTGCCACTTGTACCAAAAGCAAAGGAGAACATTTCAAACTCCTATATTTTGGAATTGAACCAGAAGAGAAACAGTGTTCTTTTTGGCAGCACTTTTCATTTTCGTCTTAAGTCTTTTGGACGAAAATACTTAGTCTTAGTCATATTTTAGTTATTTGTGGACGAAAACTCAAAAAAAATTTTTGTCTGGTTTTAGTCGACAAATCGTCTGTAAAATTCAGAAGTTTTTGTCCAAAAATGAAGTAACTAAAAATATATAAGTAAAAAAAGTTTGAGTTTGAGAAATTGAGAGGAAGCTCGCCATGCTATAGTTTATGCTAATGCTGAAGCTATGCTAACACTACGAGTTACAATTAGTGTGTGATGATCAATCAGCTGAAGGGAAAAGGTACCGTCATCGCACACACCATGTAATTGTTTGCATTAGTCTTCATTCATCTAACTATTGTTTAAGCAGACTCCACTACATGCCATTTGACACAGTAAAGTGAATCACCTTATCCGGGCTAATGAGGGGGAATGAGAAAAATGGTACAGTTTCTCGTACCGTCTAACTGTTTGCATTACTCTAACACATGTAATATAATTAATCAGGAAATAGTATCATTTTCATATTTACGGTAGGACTGCACTACTAATATAAAATAAATAGCACACCATAGTTTAATGAGAAAAAATAGAAGAGATACACAATGCCATCCTATCACAGAAACCCAACGCGTGCGTCACGAACAATATTGACGCACCAACTCTTGCAAACAGCTCTCCCAGCAAACTCCAAGGACAAAGCGCTTTGTCCTAAAACAAGTAGAGACAGCCCGGACAACAAAGTTGATAGCGGGCGTCCCATCCGCGCACGAACCTAAGCCGCCCAAAACCGGCCACAGAGGAGAAGACCCAAAAGCAACGCCCAAACACACCTTCGGACACACCTTCGGCACGGCCCGCTTCACCACGTACTTTAAAAAGACTGGACACTGTCCACACAGATTTTTGCTGCTCGGAAACATGTAGCCTTGTTTTGGATCCAGAATTGTCCCTCCGTCGTCTGTTTTTGCCTTGTTTTTGACCATTGTCGACGAATAAATTGTCAACCTGCTTTCGGCGAGTCTTTTTCAAACTTTTGGAACATGGAGTCAGTACAAAGGGTTAATATCAGAGGTGAACGCGCGAAGTTCTGCCTTCCCGGTTGGCCCGTGCGGAGGCAGCATCGGCAGAGCGGCACTTTGTTCGGCTGTCGCTGTTTCCGTGCGCCTTGGCCGGGGGGGCGAATTTCAACACAGCACAGTCCTATAAAGGCTAAAGCAACATTGCATATTCTTTCTTGCCAAGATAAGAAAGCAAATATTACCATGTGTTTCAAAACAACCAAGCGTGGAGAGGACACCAGTGAGTGTGTGTATGTGGGGAAGGGTGGGGTGTCATAAGTCATCTGATTGACACGGGCAAATACTGCTATGATGCAGGATAACTACTTATTAGTCATATTTTAGTCATTTCAAAATGGGTTAGGCTTCGTCTAGCTTTTGTTGACGAATACGCAAAAATGTTTTCGTCTGGTTTTAGTCAACAAATACTCAAATTGTTTTCGTCTGTAAAATTCAGAAGTTTTAGTCCAAAAACTAAGTCAGCAAAAATATCTATGTAAAAAAAGTTTGAGAAATTGAGAAGACGCTTGCCATGCTACTTTTATGCTAATGCCATGCTAATGCTACGAGTTACATTTAGTGTGTGATGATCACACAGCACAGACCTATGAAGGCTAAAGCAATATTGCATATACTTTCTTGCCAAAATAAGACAGCAAATCTTACCATGTGCTTCAAAACAAACAAGCCTGGAGAGGACACCAGTGAGTGTGTGTGTGTGTGTGGGGGGGGGGGGGGGGCGTGGTAAGTCATTTGACTGACACAGGCAAATACTACTATGATGCAGACTAACTACACTACTTCTGATCCACAATTTATAGGCAGTGACCCAAAAATGCACAAAAACCAACAGGAAGTAACCTGGAAATGCCCTATAATCACTAGGAAGCAGCCTGGAAATGCCTGAAAAATCAAAGGAAAGCAGCTTGGGAAAAAAAAAAAAAAAAAAAAAATTACAGGAAATGATCCAAAATTTACAGGAAGTAAGCCAAAAATGCAACAAAACAAACAGGAGATGACACAAAATCATCAGGAAGTAATCTGAAAATGCTTCAGAATCATCAGAAAGCAGCTCGGAAATCCCTGAAAAATCAACAGAAAATGATCCAAAATTTACAAGAAGTGACACAGGCAAATACGTCTATGATACAGGCTAACCACACTACACCTGATCAAAAATTTATAGGAAGTGACCCCAAAGTGCACAAAAACCAACTGGAAGTGACACAAAATTAACAGGAAGTAACCTGGAAATGCCCTATAACCACTAGGAAGGGATGAGGTGTTGATGTTGGTGAGCTGTTCCATTTTTCCTCCTCACATGACGTTGTGTGTTACTCCCAAACAATTCAACTTTGGTTTCATCAGTCCACAAAATATTTTGCCAAAACCTCTGTGGAGTGTCCAAGTGCCTTTTTGCGAAGATTAAACGAGCAACAATGTTTTTTTAGACAGCACTGGCTTCTTCCATGGAGTCCTCCCATGAACACTATTCTTGGCCATAGTTTGACCGAGCCATGATGCATACCAGACAATGCTTCTCATCAAGACATTTCTTACCAGGTGTGTGTTTCATATTGGGAAGGGCAGCTTTAAACCACTCATCTGTGATTGGGCACACACCTGACTTAAAATGTTTGGTAAAAATTGGTTTCAATTGCTCTTCAAGTCTCCTTAGGCAGATGGTTCACTTACTTATTTTGCCCCCTTCTGTCATTGTTTGTATGCTATCCTCATTAAAATATGAAAACCCATCAATATTTGGGTGGTTTTAGTTAAATCAGACACTTTATTTTCATCTGTGTGATTTTGACAAAGATGAGATTACAATTGATGGAGCTTTTATGCAGAAATGTGAGAAATTCCAACAGGTTCAGATACTTTTTTCATACCACTGTAAATGCAAACATGAAATGTGTTGTATTCACCATGTCAACAGCCCCCTATTTTCCTGTTCTGTGTTGACTTGTCAAAAGGTTCAACAGTTACGAGCTTGTGATCATGACGAAGTTGCACATATTCAGGTGCTAACAGCCACCACTGGAATTAAAAAAAAAAATTTAAAAAAAAGAGATTAAAGACCAGCTTTTCAAGGGGTCTCGGATCAGGTGGATTCTGGGGCACCAACTTAAATGAAGTTTAGTAGAAATAGCCCATTCAGACTTTTCTGTTCGAAATTGACCTCCATTACCACAATCATCCAGAGTGTAGTACCCACCCTGCAGAGATTATTCCTTTAAAAGGTCTCACTTTTTGGGATAAGAAAAAAAAATCTTCAACATGCCCCTAATTGCTTCAAGCAATTTTCTTCTTTCTTCTTTGCACGCAGTCTTTCTACCACTTTTTCTGCCTTTCAGGAGTCACTGGGTTTGAGCCTTTTCACTCAGAGTTAATGGTTCTGCCTCTAGCAAGTCCCATGACTTTAATCCTGGAACTCCACATCGGGCTGCTACTTCCGCTCCACAGTGACTGATATTTGGAATATAACATAATTCACAGAAAAAATATGACAAAAAAGAACTTTTATTTTGGGTGAATCTCTGATCATTACATCACTTCTGGTTGGTGTTCTGATCAGTGATGCCTTCATTGCCAAAGCCATGAAAACAGACTGACGTTGAGCGCCATCCAAAGGAGGAAGAGCATTCACAGTCAGTCCTTCCAGTATAAGATAATTGGACATACAGTGCTACCTTGACATACGATTGCTTTGACACACGATCTATTCGACATCCGACGTTAAATTTGACTTGCCATTTGTTTCTACTAGGGCTGTCAAATCTAACGCATTAACGGGCGGTAATTAATTTTTTAAATTAATCACGTTAAAATATTTAACGCATTTAACGGAATGACCCGCTCATGCATTGCCTCAAGCAGATTACAATGACGCACTTGAGAGCTAAGAGGCTGAGAAAGGTGTCTTGTTTTGTGCTTTTTCTTAACAAAGGTATCCCACACGTGACGTGCTGGCACTTTGTTTCTTTATTAGCACATTCAGTTTCAACATGAACACAGCTTACGGTTATCGGCAGGCCGTAGCTCTAACTAACTCCTGCATCATGTGAGTAAACAACATGTTTTTCTGCGTGCACTTCAAGGTGCCTCGGATAATTCTATATCAAAATATTACAAAAGGCGAGTGGACACAGGCGTTCATTGGACCGCGCCGTTTATTGGCATAAGCTTTGGCAACTCCTTCACAACAAACATAAGTATCATTTAGTGAAAGAACAACAAAAATAATATTTCTCTCAAAAAAATAATGTTCACAAAAAGAAACTATCAGAGGTCAAGTACGTTGTGAAGCCAGCACTCAAATGACGTGAATTACAATGGATGGACCAGTAAACAGGACTACAGCGTCAGTCGAGGGACAAAACACACTATTTGGCTTGATTTCTAATTTCATTTAAAACTCGCCATTGACACCTTGTAGTGTAGTTTGATAAAATTTTTTTTACAAATTTTATTAAAACAAAACATTAAGAGGGGTTTTAATTAGGGCTGTCAAACGATTAAAATTTTTAATCGAGTTAATTACAGCTTAAAAATTAATTAGTCGTAATTAATCGCAATTAATCGCTATTCAAACCATCTCTAAAATATGCCATATTTTTCTGTAAATTATTGTTGGAATGGAAAGATAAGACACACGGTGGCTATATACATATAACATACTGTACTGTATTTGTTTATTGTAACAATAAATCCACAAATGCCATTATTAACATTCTTTCTGTTAAAGTGATCCACGGATAGAAAGACTTGTAGTTCTTAAAAGATAATTGTTATAGTTACAAGTTATAGTAATTTTATATTAAAACCCCTCTTATGTTTTTGTTTTAATAAAATTTGTAAAATTTTCAATCAAAAGTAGAGTTAATATAATAAGAATAAAAATAACAATAATAAAAATAGAGTGACAAAAGTCTAAGTTTTACGTGTATTTTGCATAGCTATTTTGATATGGAATGCCAGTTTTATTTTGCATTGTTGTTTAACTGTGTGTCAGAATAAGGGCCTCATTACTATAGACTGAAGTGCTTTTCTTTTTGTGAACATTTTGTTTTTGGAGAGATAGGAATATTATTTTTGTTGTGCTTTCACTAAACGATACTTATGTTTGTTGTGAAGGAGATGCTTATGCCAATAAACAGGGCAGTCCAAAGAACGCCTGTGTCCACTCGCCTTTACTGTATAACATATATCTGTACATATCTTACCCAAAATACAACGAGAGACACATAATTGCCACTAAAAGAAAGAAAACTTACCGAAATATGTGTGGAGCACAAATAGCAATTTGCATTGCATTGTGAATACAGCATAAACGTCTCACAACTACTAATTCTCCCACGTTTAGAAGAAATAACATGAGTATGGAACGGCGCTGCCCCCAAGCGGCCGGTGGCATTCTCTTCACTCTTAATGTCCATAAATGGCCTCATTGTAATCTGTTTGAGGCAATGTGCGAGCGGGTCATTTAGTGCATGCGTTAATTGCGTCAAATATTTTAACGTGATTAATTTAAAAAATTAATTAACGCCCGTTAACGCGATAATTTTGACAGCTGTTGAGATAATTATCGGGGTTTGATTTATTAAATGTTTGCTTATTGAATATTTGCTTATGCTCATATATACCATAAATAATACATATTGCCATATTTTTCCTTACTTGTATAACCGGTAAATGATTATGGCTTGCTATACCAGATTGTAGTATAATGCTTAAGTGTTACAAAGTGTAAAAGAGGGTCGGGGTGGCTTCATGGCCACGTTGTTGCGTAACTAGACCTTCCAGGCATCCCCAGCACCTGGGGTTTGGACTTTCGCCTAGCCCTTCGAGGACGATTTTCCATCCGAGGACATTTTCCAGGGCCACAGCGGTGCACAGCTGGAAGTGTTTGGACTATTTTGCTGATTGTTTAACGTTGCATAACTAAAAGTGTCCACATTATTTTGACGGTTTATATATTATTTTGACTGTTTATATGATTGTTTTGATTGTTTACATAAGCTCTTGCTCCACACACGTGTATCACTTAATTCCACCTACATGCACACACATATCCAATAAAAAACCACATGGGTGTCGCCAGCTTGCTCCCCCTCCCCTGAGGGCGGCTCCCAATCTTGTTTAGGGAAAACCCCTAAATAAAATACCAAGGAGGGTTTTTTGTCCTTTAGATCAATCTTGGTGGCTACTGAGTCACATGTTTGACCTCCTTGGCCAAGAAAACTGAGTGTCTTCTCTCCTTATTTTTGGGCAATTTTACAATGTCTACCTAAGGATCTAATTTTGAACTTGACAACAGCCCTGGTTTTAATATAAAATTATTATAACTTGTACCAACATTTATCTTTTAAGAACTACAAGTCTTTCTTGTGGATCCTTTTAACAAAGAATGCTAATAATGTTAATGCCATCTTGTGGATTTATTGTTATAATAAACAAATACAATACTTATGTCCAGTATGTTGAATGTATATATCTGTCTTATGTCTTATCTTTCCATTCCAACAATAATTTACGGAAAAATACGGCATATTTTAGAGATGGTTTGAATTGCGATGAATTACGATTAATTCATTTTTAAGGTGTGATTAACTCGATTAAAAATTTTAATCGTTTGACAGCCCTAGTTTCTACATTCGACGACATGCTCTAAATACGACGATCTAAGACAGCGCCTTAGTTTGTTTCCCCGCACGACAGATGCACGGGAGATTTTCTTGTGAGAGAAATCAACAGGGGTTCCAACAATGTTAGTGCAGGCGGTAAAAAAAAGGGAAAAGGTGATGCTTACCATTGACATGAAAATTATTGAAAAATATAAGGATGCGTATCCGTGAACTGGCTTGACAATATAGCCACTCAATACTTCTCCGACGGTCCTCCTCCGACCTCCTTTCGCCAGTCTTTATAAGTTAAGGTGACAATTATTATGGTGGTATCATCGCCAAAGAAATCGCCAGATTTGTCAGATTTCTAATAATTAATTCCATCACCTTGTGCAACGTCTACTGTCCCATCTCACTCGGCACACCCTGTCAAGTCAGCCACGCGATGCATTCATGTACACCACGAAAACACATTCGCCCCATTAGAAACCAATTCATTACATATATACAGGTATTATTATTATCATTATTATTTTATTATTCCATTTTTTATTCATAATTTATTTGTTTTGCTATGTGTAATTGCTATTTACTATGGTACCAGCAGTATTTATTAAGGATTTAGTGTAGGTTTTCAGGCTGTTGAACGAATTAATAAAATTATAATGTATTCTTATGGGAAAATCCTGCTCGACATACGACCATTTCGACTTATAAACAAGGTCCTGGAATGAATTAACTTCGTATTGAGAGGTACCACTGTATATATTTCTGTTCAAAGTAGAGCAGCAGAGTGTAGGAAAAGGTGAAGGAGAGATGGAAGTTGATGAGCATGACCAGAAGTGTATTGACTATCAACAAGGGATGTCCCAATTATGATTTGGAATACTGATGGCTAGGGATGGGAATTGACAAGATTTTTACGATTCCGATTCCATTATCGATATTGCTTAACGATTCGATTCTTTATCGATTCCCTTATCGATTCTAATTTGGACTAATGGACTGTATGAGGTTCTGGGTTCAATATGTTTTATGGTTCATTCGCCTTGGAGTGTCGGTTAGAACACAAGGAGCGGAGAGTGGAGTTGGTCTTTGGTACTTATAATCCAACTTGGCAACAGGCACAACTATATACAGGAAATGGCACTTGATATGACAATCACTCAATGAGCAGATGAGAGGACAGCATGCGTGGAAAGATGTTGATGTATTTGTATGTGTGTGGAAGAAGACTGGAATGTGTGGGTATATGTGTGGTTCTGAAAGGAAAGAAAATTACATCATATTAGTGCTGATGCAATAAACAATGCAAATTGACTGTAAACTGTAAACAATGCGCTCCTCGACGCAGCGAGAACGAGCGGGAACAACCAGCTGATGTAACAGTAATAACACGACACTGATTACGGCTCTAACTTATCATAAGAACTTAATGGCATGAAGAGGAAATACTTACATTCGTTCATGGATGCACAGATTAATATATCCTCTAACAGGTTACTGTCCTCTGCTCGAAATGCGCTCCTTACGCCTATTCTCAGTCCTAGAATATGCAGCGCACATGACATAGGACAATAACAGGAACTGACTGGTTGCTATGGGAACGAACGCATACCCATGGAATCTTTCTAACAGGAGTATTAAAATTGCTAATAAAATCGTTTAGGATTATTTTAGATGCATATAAATGTTATATTTCTCTAATAGAGTATTCGACAAGGAATACGATAGACCCATTAATATACTTTTTTTTTTTTTTTTAAATCACCATTTCTTTAAGTAGTCTCTTGAAAAATGAAATGGCCTATAAAAGTCAATGCAAATCCACTCGGCAACGACTCTTTCCATGTTATGCTTGATGAAAAGTCTTGCCATCGGTAATGATGTTGCCATGCTAGCTGATTCGAAAGTGTGTAACATGCACAAATAATAAAAAGCAAATTGTGCTGTTTGGAACCGATAAGAGAATCATTAGATAAATTGCCAAACGATTCCGTGGAACCGGAACACTCGGAACCGGTTCTCTTTAAGAACCGGTTTTTGATTCCCATCCCTAATGATGGCTGGAAAGAAAAAAACGTCACTAATTTACAGAAACTTTAATTTTGGTTCAACTATATATAATTCAAAGCGCTATTTCTTAATTTTCTTTTATAAATAAGTGCTATTTTTTTTTTTTTTTTTTTGCTCACCTGCTAGTGCCCCTGATGCCAGCCAATATGTTCATTTTGCGTTACCTGCATCATAAAATACTTATGGGTCACTTCCTCTAAATTTTGGATCATTCTCCTGTTGATTTTTCAGGCATTTCTGGGCTATTTCCTGTTGATTTTAAGGCATTTCCAGGTTACTTCCTGTTGATTTGGTGTCATTTCCTGTTGGTTTTGGGGGCAATTTTGGGTCATTTCCTGTAAATTTTAGATCATTCCCTGTTTACATACTTATTTTTATTGGCTGATTTTTGGACTAAAAACTTTAAATTTTTACAGACAAAAACATTTTGAGTAGTCGTTGACTAAAACTACACAAAAACGAGCTGCCAAAAAAAAAAAAAAAAAAAAAAAAACTGCTTCTCATGTGGTTCAATGGCAAAATATAGCAGTTTGATATGTTCCACTTTGCTTTTGGTACAAGTGGCAGCAGCCATAGGTGAGCAATGATACTTGGCGATTTGGTGTTTTCCTGTTGGTTTTGGGGCATATTTGGGTCACTTCCTGTAAAATTTGGAACATTCCCTGTTGATTTGTCAGGCAATTCCGGGCTGTTAACTTTTGATTTTGGGGCATTTATAAGTTACTTGCTATTCATTTGGTTTCACTTCCTGTTGATTTTGGGGACTTCCAGGCTACTTCTTGTTGATTTAGTGCACTTCCTGTAAATTTCGGATCATTCCCCGTTAGTTTTTCGGCCATTTCTGGTGTGCCTCCTGTTGATTTTAGGTCATTTCCAGGTTACTCCCTGTTGATTTGGTGTCACTTCCTGTTGGTTTTGAGTCACTTCCTTGTTATCTCATTGGTTGCCATCGACAATGTTAGACGTCCAATCAATTTTGACCAGGCAAATTAACAAATGTAACTGCGGGCACAAAAGTGAGCCAATTGGACGCAATCACACAAATGACAAATCTACGGTTTTACAATGTCAAAATAAAAGCATGGCATTTTATATGTACAGTATAAATGCGCTACAATGTGCCTGATTGGACCCCCTGGTCTTTACATTTGGCACCCCTACTTTTATGTACGTTAGACTTTATTCGGATATCAATAAGACTAGGAAATGTTAATGGTGCCTAGGAGAGGTCTTCTGCAGCAGGAGAGTAGACAAGGGGGAGCCAGTGGAGAGCTGAACTTTGTTAATGGAGTGTTTCTCTGCGCTAGTCACTTAGCTTTTGAAAGCCAAGCACCCCCCGGCTAAGGACTCTGAAGTGCGGGAATCAGACATGCACAATCAGTTCCACTCCTTAAATCTCTGTCAGAATCGTATCTATTGGAGCAGCCTTTGCTTCATTTATTTCTCCATCAGTTAGTGGCTTGTGATCTGGCCAAGTCAACTACAGAAGGTTCTCCTCTGTCTTGTGCTGATTTGCATGTGCACACACACAGGCTGTGCCTATCTCTCTTCCCGTGCCCTTACCGCATCCGTTTAGGCAGGGCCTTTGACTAATTTGCCCATCACACTGGCTGTCGGGTCCTTTACGGTTGGAGATGTTTTGACGCGTCTCTCCCGTTTCACTTTTCTCCACTGGCACTGTCTCCGCTATGATTAAGAATACTCTGATAATAAGCAAATGCCAAGAGTGCTTGCTTGCATGGCTGAGGGATGTGCTCTTCCGCAGCGTGAGAGTTAGCTCCTCCATATCAGTGGGGAGAGAAAAAAAATGTTTAGAGCGTGCACATCACTTCCACTCAAAGGAAATGTAATCCAAAGTGCAGAGGGAGAGGGTTCAAGAGGACATACAGTATGCTTTATGCTCAATATGAAAGAGCTGCACACTAACACAATGTTCATTTATTCCCCAAATATGACACTAAACAGTTGATTATTTGGTAGCCTCATTTTTTAATTATCTTGAAGTTATCGTTAAATGGGGCCAAAAAAAGTGGGATACATATTTGTTTCGCCTGCATGCAAGGAAATGCCATTTTGCCAAGAGAGTGTTGCCTTTACAGTCAGCTGGGATAGACTACACCGGTGTTGTTTTTTGCAGCCCTTTTTATTTTTGTTTTAGTCTTAGTCTTTTGAACGAAAATACTTACCGGTATTAGTCTTAGTCATATTTTAGTCATTTCAAAATGTGTTTATCTTCATCTAGTTTTAGTCGACGAAATCTCTTACAAATGTCCTCTAGTTTTGGTCGACATTTACTCAAAATGCTTTCGCTGTAAAATTCAAAAGTTTACATAAAAAACTAAAGGTTTTCAACAATTTCGAATGAACATAGACTTGATGATGACAATAAACACTCAGCAGGAAAAGAAGGTAATCATTTTCAGTTAAACCCACCTGGAAGTGAACTGTATATAAAAAAATGTTGTCAGAGATAACACTAGCCAGAAGTTGCAAACAATCAGTATTTCCCAGTAATTGCTCATTTACTAAAGAAAACAACTACGAGCTCTCCTCTAGACTTACTGATCAGAGAAGCCAAGTGGATTTGCTCTTGACTGGCCAGTGTTTTAAGAGGACGGTCGCCATTCTGAAGCTAATGCTAACGTGAACGCGAATGCAGTTACATTTGGCGTCTGATAATCACTCAGTACAGACCTTTAAAGGCTAAAGCAGCATTGCATATTCTCTCTTGCCAAGATAAGAAAACAAATCTTACTGCGTTTTCAAACAAGCATGATGGAGCCTCGACTAGTTTTAGACACATCCTAAACTTCGGTGACGAGAGTGATGGAGAGGTGCAGCACATCTCACATGAGTGACACGTTCCAAACACTGCTACGATGCAAGTTGACATACTCAGTTAGAGTGACCTCCTCCATAAGGTCAAAATAGAGGACATATTTAATGATAATAATTTTAAAAAATTAAAAAAAAACATCAGACTGTGTATTTTCATCAACAATAAAGTTTTGCACGGTTTATAGCTAATAGACGAAAGAGTAATCAATACTAATTAAAGTGCGTAAGACAGGAGAAAAAAAGTCTTAAATAGGATTATTATCTGAATTAGAATCATATTTTGAGACGACTGACTATATACAACAATTTAGCAAAGCGCAGATGACGAGAAATTAGTCTTTTAATCTGCCGGTGAGCCACGCCTACCATTATGAGGCTCTAGCATCCCCAACAGGTGGATGACGTCAGCGGAGTCATGATTTCATCTGATTTAGTATGCAGCCCATTGAGGGGGAATTATTCACAACGAGGAAAACATGACGAAGAGAACCATAAAATGTCATTGTTTCAGTCTCTCTACTCCAATATTTTTACAGGATATTCTTTTTATCCAAGTATTTTTCCCCAATACCTAAATAAATGGCTTGAGAAGGACCAGTCAGCCCGTTGAGGGGGAATTATTCAGAATGAGGAAAACGTGACGAAGAGAGCCGCAAAATGTCATTGTTTCAGTCTCTCTATGCCAATATTTTTACAGGATATTCTTTTTATCCAAGTATTTTTCCCCAGTAGTTAAATAAATGGCATGGTCATGACAAATAACAGTCTTGTGATAATGTGAAATAATAAAAATGCATTTATTGAAGACGACATGGCAAAATTACTCCATAATGGTCAAAACTGTTGACTTCACCTTTACTGTCGCACCTCCCGAACGATATTTTATGCCACCTAAATCGGGCTTATGTCATTATAAGAGGCGTGAAAGCTAGCCGATATGCTAACCCGAACCAAGTGATGTTTCAAAGTCTTCGAAGTAGGAAATCACACATAACTAGCCCGGGTCATTTCACATGACGACTGGGTTGTCGATTGTCTTCGCCGATCGGCAAACCGCCCAGCAGAGATTATTTTACAGCTCCTTCCGCTACTATTGACAGGAGAGCTCGCCAGGGAAGCAGCTGGACAATGTTGCTTATGTGTATGAGGAGAGCTTTTTACATGCCCCTTCATGATCAAACGGAAGTAGTCCTTTATTTAAAGAAAGTTTGTACTGTTTACTTTGTAATCGCTGTATTCGCGGCTATTTTTAACACAAAGTTGCAATTTCTGATCGGGTGGAAAATTTGACAGAACACCGGGCACACCAAGAGAAATAAACATGCTTTTTCGTGTCACAGGCACTTTAAAGGTCAACCTTTATTGACATATTTTTCAGTTTACTGTGTTTTCAAATTGCAACGTGCCCAAGAACATATCTTATTTTGAAACAGTGTTCTGCCCAAATATGCTACACGGTGAAATGTGCTACCAATGCCCAGTGCGCTTGCTCACTTTTTCGGCTTGGTGGTAGAGTGGTTAGCATGTCCACTACACAGTTCTGAGATGAAGGGTTCAATCCCGGGCTACGTCTTCCTGTGTAGTTTGCATGTTCTCCCCATGCCTGCGTGGGTTTTCTCTGGGTACTCCGGTTTCCCCCACATCCCAAAAACATGCATGGTAGACTGATCGAACACTCTAAATTGTCCCTATGTATGAGTTTGCGTGCGAATGGTTGTTCGTCTGCTTGTGCCCTGCGATTGGCTGGCAACCAATTCAGGGTGTATCCCACCTATTGCCCATAGTTAGATGGGATTGACTCCATCACCCCCATGACCCTCGGCTCGGAAAATGAATGAATGAGTCTTTTTTCATTGCTTCAAAATATTTTTGGTGTATGTTTTCCTCTGGTAGCTTTTAAGCATTGTGGTTTCTTGTAGTAGCTTAAAAGCTGAGTGTTTATCTGTTGACCACATTAGTCATGTGGTATATTTAAACAAACCTTATTTGATATTATTACTAGGATGTCAAAATTCTCGCGTTAATGGGTGGTAATTAATTTTTTAAGTTAATCACGTTAAAATATTTGACGCATTTAACGCACATGCCCCGCTCAAACAGATTAAAATGACAGCATAGTGTCATGTCCATTTGTTACTTGCGTTTTTTGGTGTTTTGTCGCTCTCTGCTAACGCTTGGGTGCGACTGATTTTATGGGTTTCAGCAACATGAGCATTGGGTAATTATTGACATCAACAATGGCGAGCTACTAGTTTATTTTTTGTTCGAAAATTTTACAAATTTTATTAAAACGAAAACATTAAGAGGGGGTTTAATATAAAATTTCAATAACTTTTATTAACATTTATCTTTTAAGAATTACAAGTCTTTCTATCCATGGATCGCTTTAGCAGAATGTTAATAATGTTAATGCCATCTTGTTGATTTATTATTATAATAAACAAATACAGTACTTATGTACAGTATGTTGAATGTATATATCCATCTTGTGTCTTATCTTTCCATTCCAACAATAATTCACAGATAAATATGGCATATTTTATAGATGGTTTGAATTGCGATTAATTACGATTAATTAATATTTAAGCTGTGATTAACTCGATTAAAAATTTTAATCGTTTGACAGCCCTACTTATTACGTCAATGTTTCGCCGGTGTAGCACATTTTGGCAGAACACCGTTTTTTTTTCCTACTCTCTTCTCGTCGCATCCTGTCTTTCCTGTTCATTTTGCTTTTCCTGCTCATTATGTGACATATCAAAAGTGCTGTCATCCTTATCCATATTCCTCTTGAGTTTAAATTGAAAGGGTTGAACAGATGCGCAACAAGTTACCGGAAATGTAGTGCGAGCCAGAAAAGAGACTTGCGTTGCAGGCGAACGTGAGCGCGAGAAGACGTACAGACATAGCAGGCTAACTGACTAGCGTCCTATCCATTATTTTTTTGACCTGTGTTGCCGTTTGTATTGCTTATTATGGAATGATATTGATGTATTAGATACATTAGATCAGGTGTTGGGAACCAATGTCTCGCGAGTCATACCTTGCTCTACGATGAGTGCATCTGGCTCTCCGCCAACCCGTAATTTTAAATGTGGAACCGGCCGGCTCGCTGAACATGAACGAGCTGTGATGAGCTGATGGTGCATTCACACATTTTCCCTGCACCTTCAAATGTACGTCTCAATAATAATGTATGCTTAAATTCAGTGCCCACTGGTGGTCCTCCCATCGCGGATTTCACAGAAATGGGCGTTAGTACTGAGCTCGTCTTGCGCATTAGGAGCGAGCAGCGGGGCTGGCCCCTTCCAATGCCGAACGAACTCGAGTATATTAAAAATGCGTAGGGGAAAATTAAACAACGAAAGTGAACTGTCTGGTACCCCAAGTCACAGAGGCGTGCCATCAGTTTAACTTTCATAACTTTTTCCCCTATCTTGAAATTGTCTTCACTTCCAGGAGAGTGAGATTCATGAAAAGGCTGCCCTGAGAGGCTCCACCTGTCTCAGCCACTGTTATGCACTCGCCCTCCCGATTGGGGTTTTCTCTTCCAGGAAATATGGGCATTTGTTATTTTTCAAGTGGTGAGTGCACAACTGAGCAACAAGTGCAACATCCCAAGTAACAATGTCAGGCTTTGGTTGTTGTTTTCTAAAGATTTATTTCAATCGAAACTTGGTGACTGCTCGTAAAAGCCGAGCGTGCAGTCACTCTCTCTCCCTACTGATGCGTTCAAATGAGCTCACAAAAAAAAAAAAAAAAAAAACAGTGCTCACAACACGGACTCGGACAAGCTGGCAACAGACCATTTATAGAAACACACACTGTATGGCTTTTGTGGAATTTTACTTTAAAATAAACTGCTGTATTTTAAGCTAAAAGAACTGTTGTGTTTGATAGAACAATATGTCTATATGCTGCAATAGCAGATTCATGGCGCATTAAGCCCCCGAACTATTTTTAATTTGTCCGTTTTACCCTGGAAACCCCCGTTTGCAGACGTCCCGCAACCGCTTTTGTTTCAACCCAGCCATCAAAAGAAGGTGAGTAATTATATTTCTTATTCAAAATGTCTTTCATTTTTAGCTTAGAATCATTAATTGATGTCTAATATTTCGTTTAAAAAAAAAAAAAACGACGTTAAAAAAATTATTCACTCGCATATTTAAAACTTTTAAAGAAATTACATCACAATGAAAAAAATAGTGTCCGTAAATAAGTCACGGATATCTACCTCATAACTATGGCTTCATTTTATTTTTTTTGTTACTGTCGCATTTTCCCCGATATGTTAGATGATAACTGATCAATCCAAACATAGAAAAATTGGGGGGGAAAAAAACGTTTAAAAGGGTAACTACATTAAAAAGAACCTCTCGACCACTCCTTGATGTCTGCGATTTCTGCATGTTATATTGCCTTGCCTATACTCCCTTGTTATAGTACCATGTTTCACCCATAAAATCCCCCAAAAATCCAGATGTGGCCATTCACAGCTGCGTCTTGACACTCGATGATACATGCTACATGGAGTTTTTGGATCGAAAAAAGGTAAGTACGTGATAATATCTCGTTAAAGTCATGGCGTCTGTCATTCTGTTCTTGCGTGCGCTCACCTCCAGATAGGGTTTTGCTGTTTAAATTTTAATTTTTTTTAAATGCCCTCCTGTTCAAAATTTTTCTTCCCCCAGACAATTGAGATTTTAAGCTTTCCAAATCATCACGTGCAAATAGGACAATTTCGAAAGTTGGCCAAATTGGGGGTCTCAGAGCGAAACTTGTTTTCCGCCATATATAAAAAATGTTGGGGGGTGTTTTGGCTATCAGTCAAAAAGCCTTCCGACCCCTGCATTAGATGCTTAAATTATAAAGCCTAGGTCCCAGGCTTCGAAGCTAAACATAATAGATAGATGGATGGATAGATTGATCGCTTTATTGGGAATTCTCCATACACGTTCATATTATTGCCTACATTACTACTCAGAAGTCATCATGCCACACCGATCTACACAGTGGAGTAAAGAAATGAGGCAGAATGGCCCGGATAAATATGAGATGCTGAGGGATGTTATTATAGATGTGTGGAGGACAGTGTGATCAAGGAGGCCCACATCTTTATGACAGATGACATCAAACACGACCACAAAGCGGTCAACGAGTTTAAAACACAGAGCCGTTCGAAGATGAACACAAATATTACAGTGAAAAAACTGACAATGTGGAGTGATGCTGCTGCAAGTCAATACAAGGTAGGTTTTGTTTGTCAGACTTCATAAGTGTGTTCTGGAGGGTGTTTTTATGTTCATGGCATTATTTGTCATTTCTATTGCTTCAGAATAAATCAATATTTCATGGCTTGACAATGCTGCCCCACAAGGCTCAACGTCACTTCTATGGCTCTGAGCATGGCAAAAGAGAGAGTGATGGAGAGATTGGCTTCCTCTCCCATGCCCTCAGAAGAGCCGTGCACTCTGGAACAAACTTACGCCAAGGACATGGTTGAGTATCCGTCTGAGAAGCATGGCACGGCCCTAAGGTAAAAGCTACTTAAAGTTTTTGTTACAAAATGTTACTTGTAGTGTTTGTTATTTATTATGTACCAGGATGGGCGTCCAAAACATTTTTTTTTAAATTGAGAAACTCAAAGAAATTTGAAAGGTCTCAAAAATATCTATTTTTAACTCACCTGATTTGACTTACTTTTCAGGTGTCAAAAAATGCCCTCCTGTTCAAAAATGATCTTCCCTCAGAAAATAAAGGTTTTAAGCTTTCCAATGATGTATCACACATGCATACAGGACAAATTTGAAATTTGGCCAAATTGAGGGTCTCAGAGCGGAACTTGAGTGTTTTTTTGCCGCATTATTTACAATACCAATAATATATTTTTGATGTTTTCCTTGACTTTTGTGTATAATTTGTGTTACATACATACTCTTTCGAGCCACTGAAGGCAAATCATCATGGTCTGAGTGTTCATTTTGATATCCCTAATCCAGGATGCAACAGAAAGATATAATCAATTAATACTTTACTGAACCGCAATGTGGAAAACTCTTACCTTTCCAACAATCCATATGGGAAAAAATGGGGCACATCAGTGACAGAAAGAATGTGCCAAGCCACCACTCAAGCCCCTCCTGGAGCCAGGACCTCCACCCAGCAACTGGACTCACCAAGTGATTAGTTGAGGATTAAAATATTTGCTGGGCAAATATCTGCCTTAGTTGTCTGACCCGACATCACATGGGCTTAACCGTCTTTCACTTTCCTTGACAAACCGAGGAGGCATCCGCAGACCACGCCCAAGTTAGTCCATGAATCATTTTTAAGCTTTTCACTGACAAATAATTATCAGTAGCCACAACTCACGAGGACATATTTGTCTTCAAAGAATGACATTGAATGTGCTTGTTGAGCAGTGCTACTTTTGGTGCCGAAATGCTGAGGGTGCAAGTAAACGCTTGATGGATCATGTGACCAGTTAAACTGGGGTAATGTGCGAAGAGGATTAGAGGACGTACACATGCATGCAGAGACTTATACTGTGTGCAGTATTTTAGTATATACTGTATACAACCAGTGACTGGGGGTGGGTTGGGGGTGCTAGTGAACAATTATTCGCAGGCCCTTCCACACTTTCACAGCCCTCTCAAGATAATTGTCCGATGTGTAGGGGGGTGCTTATAGAACATTTTTAGCAAGCTCATGTAACTTGTGCATGCAGGTCGGTTCAATCAATCAATCAATCAATCAATCAATCAATCAATCAATCAATCAATCAATCAATCAATCAATCAATCAATCAATCAATCAATCAATCAAATTTATATAGCCCTTTACAAAACCCGAAAGGTCCTCAAAGTGCTTTACAACAAAGACAAACATGCCTCAAGATAAATAAACTATAGGAATGCAGGCTTTCCCCTACATATTAAAAATCGTGGCGCGCGCGTGTGTATGTGTGTGGGTAAAATTCCTTCTAATTACAGTGCCTTGCAAAAGTATTCGGCCCCCTTGAATCTTGCAACCTTTCGCCACATTTCAGGCTTCAAACATAAAGATATGAAATTTAATTTTTTTGTCAAGAATCAACAACAAGTGGGACACAATCGTGAAGTGGAACAACATTAATTGGATAATTTAAATGATGATAAATAGAATCCACCTGTATGTAATCAAGTCTCTATAAATGCACCTGCTCTGTGATAGTCTCAGGGTTCTGTTTAAGTGCAGAGAGCATTATGAAAACAAAGGAACACACCAGGCAGGTCCGAGATACTGTTGTGGAGAAGTTTAAAGCCGGATTTGGATACAAAAAGATTTCCCAAGCTTTAAACATCTCAAGGAGCACTGTGCAAGCCATCATATTGAAATGGAAGGAGCATCAGACCACTGCAAATCTACCAAGACCCGGCCGTCCTTCCAAACTTTCTTCTCAAACAAGGAGAAAACTGATCAGAGATGCAGCTAAGAGGCCCATGATCACTCTGGATGAACTGCAGAGATCTACAGCTGAGGTGGGAGAGTCTGTACATAGGACAACAATCAGTCGTACACTGCACAAATCTGGCCTTTATGGAAGAGTGGCAAGAAGAAAGCCATTTCTCAAAGATATCCATAAAAAGTCTCGTTTAAAGTTTGCCACAAGCCACCTGGGAGACACACCAAACATGTGGAAGAAGGTGCTCCGGTCAGATGAAACCAAAATTGAACTTTTTGGCCACAATGCAAAACGATATGTTTGGCGTAAAAGCAACACAGCTCATCACCCTGAACACACCATCCCCACTGTCAAACATGGTGGTGGCAGCATCATGGTTTGGGCCTGCTTTTCTTCAGCAGGGACAGGGAAGATGGTTAAAACTGACGGGAAGATGGATGCAGCCAAATACAGGAACATTCTGGAAGAAAACCTGTTGGTATCTGCACAAGACCTGAGACTGGGACGGAGATTTATCTTCCAACAGGACAATGATCCAAAACATAAAGCCAAATCTACAATGGAATGGTTCAAAAATAAACGTATCCAGGTGTTAGAATGGCCAAGTCAAAGTCCAGACCTGAATCCAATCGAGAATCTGTGGAAAGAGCTGAAGACTGCTGTTCACAAACACTCTCCATCCAACCTCACTGAGCTCGAGCTGTTTTGCAAGGAAGAATGGGCAAGAATGTCAGTCTCTCGATGTGCAAAACTGATAGAAACATACCCCAAGCGACTTGCAGCTGTAATTGGATCAAAAGGTGGCGCTACAAAGTATTAACGCAAGGGGGCCGAATAATATTGCACGCCCCACTTTTCAGTTTTTTATTTGTTAAAAAAGTTTAAATTATCCAATAAATTTTGTTCCACTTCACGATTGTGTCCCACTTGTTGTTGATCCTTGACAAAAATTAAAATTTTATATCTTTATGTTTGAAGCCTGAAATGTGGCGAAAGGTTGCAAGGTTCAAGGGGGCCGAATACTTTTGCAAGGCACTGTATTAATTTGATTTATTCAGCATGGTGTCTAAATGAATATAAGAAGCTCATTTTTACGCACTATTTGCCATAAGTCGTCTGAAATAGCACGACAAATACAAATTGTTCTTTTACACACTTTATTTTGAAAAGCGCAAGCTGAAAGTTTGCGCCTCAAGTACTTCAGCGCGGAGATCGAAATGGGGAGAAAATCAACAGAAAGGCATTTGAAGTTGGTGAATTTACTTCTGGCTTATACTGTAAAAACGACCTTAATATAGACATTGACGTAACGTTTTAGTTCTTAATGGCATGTCTTTGACCCGAATCGTCGCCTCCTAGCATAGCATTTGCTCGGCGCTGACATCACCCGTTGTAATTTCAGATGAGGATTTCAAAGTACAGTATTTTGGAAAGACAAAAGTTCCTGAATATGAGGGTCCGCTAACAAAATGACCATAATTGTAGTGGTAATCTAGACCGTCACGTTCCTAAATATTTAATCAAAGTCTGAAGCTAATTAAATATTTCAGAACGTGAGGCTCACGACCCCCAGTTCCGAAGGTATTAGCTGTCACGTTCTGAGCTGTATTTTAATGTTTACTAGTATATAAAGTTTTCAAATGAGGCAAGATCACATCTGGAGAAGCAGATCAGGAAAGCGCACAGTTCATTGTAGGAGAACTCTAAACTAAGTAAAAAAGCAAACAGAGAATCTAGCTAGGACCCAACATGGACAGAAAAAGCAAAACTCAAGCCGTGGCTGTACCACACAAATCAAGGTGAGTGTTAAGAATTCTGCACCTATTATTTTTAATAATTATAAATTCATAATTTGATTATTTTACCATAAATTCTGGTGTTGAAAACAGTTCATTGTCTATAAACTATAGACAATATTATTATTATTACTGTCTATTTCCTGGCATATTCCTTATTGAAAAAAATTACAAGACAGATGGCGTATTTACATTGAAAGAAGTATTTTTCTTTACCTCATTGAAACAAATCATTATATTAATTTGCACTAATAATCAGAAAAGTAACTCCAACAAAGACTTGGGTTTGAACTGTAGTCAGATTGACTAATGTAAATGAGACATATTTGATTTAAATCCAAATGGGTAAAGCATTGAATGTGTTTCAGAATATGGACCAGGTCAGATGTCATGATGTCAAAGATGGCATCACAGACTGATGAATGGGGAGTGCTGCTGACGGCAACTGTTGGCCATTGCGTTGACAGTGCCCATCTCAACAGTGAACTGTGAGAGAGAGTTCTCTGCAATGAACAGAGTATGACATTTAGTCAACTGAACAGAGTACAGAACTGTGCAATGTAAGTTAGAGATGCTTGAGTGTCTTCATTTCCTAGATCTCTTTTTTTCCCCCTCATTCCTGTGTAGGTGAAGACAGACTTGAGAATCAGGGGGACTATCTTGCAGCACGCCTCACTAAAATTTGACCATTGATTGCTGATTTCCCTTTTTATTTATTTATTTTTTTAGTCCAGGAAAATCTAATGTTCGCAGGCAGGATGCAAACTTAGCAAAGGTTAAGGTTCTCAGAAAAAAATTAATGTTGTTTAAAAAATCTTATTTGTCATGATATGAAACAAATTCGCCGCGGCACATGGTGGGGTTGTTCGACTCTGACGATGCCCACCACCACCACAGCTTCAAAAAACCCTAGGGGAAACAATGGGAAAGTATTTTACAATGTCATTAAGAAATAAAAACAAACACAAAAACAGCGCATCGCGATAAAAATCAGACAGCAAATAAAACAATAAAACAGATACAATCCGAAAACATTAAAAACCCTTAAGAAATAAAACCAGGCTACCCTAATCTGGGGGAAAAGGCGAGTCTAAATAGGTGTGTTTTTAACCGAGACTTAAAAAGACCTAGATTCATAGTGGTGCAGATTTCAGGGGGAAGGCTATTCCACAACCTAGGGGCAGCAACCGCAAAAAATCGCTCTCCCCACTGTTTAAATTTCGACCTCGGAACTTGCAAAAGAAGCTAGTTGGTAGAACAGAGAGACCTGCCGGAGTTACGGAGGGTTAAAATTTCCGATAAATAAGAAGGAGATTCGCCATTAATAGGATTAAAAACAAACAGTAAAAGTTTGAAATCAATTGTAAAATGGACTGGAAGCCAGGGGAGCGATGATAGCATAGGGGCAATATGTTCACGTCTAGATGTACCTGTTAAAAATCGTGCAGCAGCATTTTGAACAAGTTGCAGACGAGAAATTGAGGACTTGGGAAGACCAACATAAAGTGCATTGCAGTAGTTCAGCCTTGAGCTTATAAAAGCGTGAATTGCTTTTTCAAGGTCGTGGCTACTAAGAAAAGGCTTCGCTTTGGCCAAGAGATGGAGCTGGGAAAAACTTGCTCTTACAACAGAACTAATCTGTTTTTCAAAGTTGAGCCTGCTATCGAATATCACTCCCAAGATGTTTAACATGTGTTTTAAAAATAGGAGCCAGAGCGCCAGAGTTGGGCTCAAGGGCATTCATCATAGATGCTGTGCCAAAAGTAATATATTCAGTTTTGCTCTCGTTAAGATGTAAGAAGTTTTGTGCAAGCCACTGCTTCACATCAGATATGCACTCCATCACTTTAGTGAGAGCAGTGTGTTCGTTGGGTCTCAGGGGCAGATAAAGCTACAGGTCATCAGCATAAATATGAAAAGAGATATCATGTTTTTTTTTGTAATTGATCCTAAAGGTAGGAGATTAAGTGCAAAGAGAACCAGCCCTAAAATAGAGCCTTGTGGCACCCCGCAAGACAGAGAAGTTTGTGAGGAGGAAAATTCCCCAATCATTACCAAGAAGGTCCTATGTTGCATGTACGATTTAAACCATTGTAGAACGTTACCACAGATACCTATGAAGTGTTCTAAACGAGATACAAGGACTGTATGGTCAACTGTATCGAATGCTGCTGTGAGGTCTAGTAAAACAAGGATAGCTGGGTTTTCACTATCCACAGAAAGGGCAATGTCGTTATGCACTTTTAACAGTGCTGACTCAGTGCTGTGTCTGGACCTGAAGCCTGATTGGAACTTGTCAATGGTGGCGTTTGTCTCTAAGAATGTTTGCAATTGAATAAAATCGTTTTCAAAAACTTTGAAAAGGAAAGACAATTGGGAGATGGGTCTAAAATTGGACAGCACAGCGGAGTCGATATGGGTTTTTTTAAGAAGGGGTCTGACTACAGCCTGTTTGAAGGCAGCTGGGACAGAACCGGAACTGAGAGAGGTATGTATGAGAGCCAGCAGACTTGATCCAAGGCAACTAAAGACTTCCTTCAGAAGCCTAGCTGGCAATACATCTAAGGGTCAGCTAGTGGGTTTCATGCCACTAGCTATTTCGGTGAGAGATGACAATGAAATTGGATCGGTTGTCTGACTTGCATGGGAACCCTTCCTCCCGATGCCTTCAAGAGCGTGTTGGCGGCTACAGCTGCTAGCCTGGGCTTTTAGCCTAGCGGCTAGCATGCTCTACCGACATGCTGGACGCCCCGTGCGGCACTGGTACGAGTCCTGGCCTAAACGAGGGGGACGGATTGCATTGTGCATTGTGGCTGCATGCAGACCGGTTACATTGGTGCCGTGACCCGGATCGGCAGTGAAGTTTTCGGGAGATGAGTGCAATGGGTGCATGCAGGTCCGTTGTGTGCGTTGTATGGGAAACCTCCCTCTTGAGGCTTTCAAGAGAGTGCGTTGGCAGCTACAGCTGGCTTTTAGGCTAGCAATTAGCGTGTTTTGCTGCTGTGCGGCGCGGGTTTGAGTTCTAATCTGGACGAGGGGGACCAGACCAGTTACACTCATCCAGGCAACTAGCTGAGCAGGAGGGCAGTGGTACAGATATTTTAACACTATATTAGAGCCCCTCAAATCATCTTACATTTCTGTTTTAGACCTTTCGCTCACATAACTACGCACCCTTTACGACTCCTAAGCTGCAAAAAATATCGTCACCACAAAGACAAAAATTATGGTTGACAATGTCAATTGTATACATCCAAACTAAGCACAATCATATTTGCAAAGGCAGAATTTTTATCTAAGTTTTCCTGTTTTCTTAGATTGTGAAGGTGTCTTTAACACTGCTGCAATGTGGCGCTTTTAGGCACCATAAGGAAACTTTTTTCCCCTAAACTTTCCATATATATTAGTGGATGCAGGGGTTCAGAAAAGCTGCCAGATAAATTATTATTACCCCTTGTGGTAAAACAACAGGGGACTCACATCACTCAGCAAATTAATTGTGCCTCTTGTGGAAGTAAACATCAGCATGCACCTTATAGCGGAACAATACAATCTTCCCTTGTTACCCTTTATTACCAACTGTGACCACTATCAGGGGGTTGATACTGTTTTGGGACATTTGGCACAGAGTGTTCTTCCACTGTTTTTCCATAACTTGGTCTCAAGGTGTTTTAATTATGTTTTGTTGAATTAATTAAGGGGAGAAACCTGCTTTTGTGGAAGCGAAAATGGCAGGAGGCCGTGGTCAAGAATAGATGTGGGAGGCACACAGGGGCAGCCTGGCAGAAAAAAAGTCAGTTTAATATAGATTGAATCTCTGAATGGAGCCAGGGCTCCATATCAACCACAAAGACTAGCGGTTATCCATCACTGTCACGGTGTTGTGATGTTGTTTGCGGCAGCAGAAATTGTAGCCCTCATGTCTACTTCGGATCGTCCTGCTTTTTGCAGTCGTGTTGCGAGTAGGGTTGCCAACTCCCTGAAAAAAAAACATAAGGCACACCTCATTGGTAGAGCCGATCTGCCAGATAACCGTCACCCTTTAATTATTTTTTAGTATATGAAAAGTGATTTTTTTTAAATTATAATATGATAATAATTTGACACAAAACTAAATTAAATAGGTACATATTGTAGCGTCTTAAACACATGAAAAACAATAATTACAAGCAATGGTGGGGGGGGTTGTTAACAATTTAGGTGTGTTCAAAGCCGTGGTGGAAGTATTTTTTTATTTTATTTTTTTTAAATGCACATACGGAGGCAAAAAATACTCATCTGTGCCGAATGGAAAAAACATGTACCGTAATTTTCGGACTGTAAGGCGCACCTGCACCTGACTATAAGCCTCCACCCACCAAATTTGACACGAAAATGGCATTTGTTCATAGATAAGCTGCACTGGACTATAAGTCGCAGCTGTTCTCACTGTATTATGGGATATTTACGCCAAAAGATATTAATGACTGTCATAAGACCAAATGAACCACCATGAAGCTTTGAACCAATTGGCTGCAAAGATTCAGCAAGTTCAGCGCTTCAAGAAGCTTCTTTTGGCTACAACTGCTCCCTTGGGGGAGACATGCAACCTCTGCTGCCACCTACTGTCCACACTGTTGTCATCAAGATGCCTCCTAGCATACATTGCGGCACTGCAGATTTAAATAACAATCAAAATTCATGTTCTATGCTAATTATTTTTTCAGTTACTGTTTCAGTTGTTTCATTAATTGCTAGTTATGGCATTTGGTAACACTTTATTTGACAGTAGCGCCATAAGACTGTCATTAGACATTCATAATTTTGACAAGACATTGTCACGAGCATTAATGAAGTTAGTGACATAATTTGCCGGATGAGTCTTGTCTTATGGCAGTCTTATGACGCCACTGTCAAATAAAGTGTTACCTATCAACCCAAATAAATCAACAAATAAGTCACACTGGACTATAAGCCGCAGGATTGAAAATGAAGGAAATAAATTGTGGCTTATAGTCTGTAAATTACGGTAATACAATTGACTGACCTTAAAAATATTTGAAAAATAAATTAATTAATTAAAAAAAAAAAAAAAAAAAAAAACATTACAAAATACAATTACAAACTAGGCCTGCAAGCAGGACTGAACGGGCCCTCGCAATCTAGCGCAACTCGGACGTCACGCAACTCGGACTGTGTGCAGGTCAGGGTGGTGGCAGATCCTCCTCTATAATCATCTCATTAGAACCTAACATGCTCGAAAGTCGCCTATTTACATTCCCACACCCAAGAGATAAAAACCCCTATTGGAAAGAGTACTACAAAAAAGGAGCCACTACTGAGCTGTGCAGCCAAGCCCTTATTCAAAACCAAAATTAATCTTCTAACTGGGCCAATTCGACCAAGTGTGCCAACTATTGTGGCTCCATAAGCTCCCTGAGTCTCTGAAAAAAAATATTTCCTTTAAATGGCGAACAAAGGGTCGTCACGGCAACAGACAGAGACACGTGGACATGGGCCGTAAAAAAGTATTTTAATAGGTCTTGAAACTACAATGACCAACATGAAAAGAACTGGACATGTTTTGGAAAAACGAGTGACTTTCTATCGCCACTAGTTGGCGCTGTAGGGTTGATGCAAATGACCCCTACAAGGCCCTTCAGGGTATGACTCTCAACAAGCATGGGAAGTTTGGCGCAGATATCTTGTATATCTGCCGAGTTATGACTGTTCAAAGTTTTTGGAGAGAAAAATTGTTGACAGTCATTTTCACTTTCCTGTTTGGACCCCTCCGCTTCAACGAAACTTCAATATTTTTCATCAGGCACCTGAAGACAGGTCTTAAGGTTTCCCTTATGCAGGTTTGAGGTAGATTGATTTTTTCCCTTTAGAGGAGGAGTGTGTCCCGTAAAAAAGGGCATTTCCTGTTCCCACTAGGAGGCGCCAGGCACAAATGGTAAATTTTGAATCCAGTCCTGCTCAGGCTGGTATACCTCACACACATGCCAGATTTAAAATAGATTGAACGTTGTATGAGGGAGTTATCAGTCATTTTCCGAATTCGGTGTTTTGGCGAAAAAATGGAAGAATTTGGCGCCCCGCCCAGGTCAGGCCCGTGAATGAAAACACACCATTTTTATAACTTAAGATTTCATATGCCTCATGAACAGTCTCACCAATTTTGAGAATGATCAAACTAATTCCCTAGGTGCCAAGGTGTAAAATGTGCACACTGTAAATCGATAAAAAGTTCACATTCAATCCAAAATACCCGATTTCCTGTAGGATTTGGAATGTGTGTGCAAGAGACTTTTTGGAGCAGTTTTGCACAAAGTTTTGACTCTCCAAATTTCATCACTCTATGTTAGAAAAACCTAAATGGAGAGGCCTTTTTGAAAATTTCAAGGGGGCGCCAGTGAGCCATTTTGTTACATGTTTTCGTAACGTTGCAAGATTATTGAACGTTATGCAAAGCCGCATGTATGTCGAAATTTTTGTGAGTTTTTGTGCATGTTCAAGCCTCCAAATGTAAACTCCTACTGTGAACCGATAAAAATTTCACATTTGATCAAAAATACCCGATTTCCTGTTGGATTTGGAATACGGGTGCAAGAGACTTTTTGGAGCAGTTTTGCATAAGGTATCTACTCCCCAAATTTCCTCGCTCTATGTTGAAAAAACCCAATAGGAAAGGCCTTTTTTAAAACTTCTTTCTGTCGCCACTAGTTGGCACTGTAGAGTTGATGCAAATGACCCCTTCAAGAACCTTCAGGGTATGACTCTCAACAAACACGGAAAGTTTGGCGCAGATATGTTGCATATCTGCCGAGTTATGACTGTTCAAAGTTTTTGGCGAGACAAATTGTTGACGGTCATTTTCACTTCCAGTTTGGACCTCTCCGCTTCAACGAAACCTCAATATTTTTCATCAGGCACCTGAACACATGTCTTGAGGCTTCCCTGAAACAGGTTTGAGGTCAATAGATTTTTTTCCCTTGGAGGAGGATCCTCTCTCGTAAAGAATGCCATTTCCTGTTCCCACTAGGGGGCGCCAGGCCTAATGAGTAATATTTCAATGCAGTCGTGTTCAGGCTGGGATATCTCATATACATGCTAGAAATGAAAAAGATTGAACGTTGTATCACGGAGTTTTTAATCATTTTCAGAATTTGGTATTTTGCCTAAAAATGGCCAACTTTGGGACTACGCCCAGGCCAGACCCTTGGATGAAAACTCACCATTTTGAAAACTTAAGATCTCATATGTCTCCTGAATAGTCTGACCAATTTTGAAGACGATCCAACTATTTTCTTCAGCGACAAGGTCTCAAATGTAAATCGATAAAATTTCGCATTTGATCCAAAATTTCCGACTTCCTGTTGGATTTGGAATATAGGTGCAAGAGACTTTTTGGAGCAGTTTTACACAATGTATCGACTCACCAAATTTCATCATTCTACGTTGAAAAAACCTAATAGGACAGGCCTTTTTGAAAATTTCAAGGGGGCGCCACTGAGCCTTTTTGTTAATTTTTTTTATAGATTATCAAAATTTACGCAAAGTTGAATGTATGTGCAAATTTTGGTGAGTTTTCATGCATGTTCAAGCCTCCAAACGTAAACTCCAACTGTGAACCGAAAAAATTTCACATTCGATCCAAAATACCCGATTTCCTGTTGGATTTGGAATATGGGTGCAAGAGGCTTTTTTGAACAGTTAGGCATAAGGTATCTACTCCCCAAATTTCATTGCTCTACGTTGAAAACCTGAGAGGAGAGGCCTTTTTGAAAATTTTAAGGGTCAAGGGGGCGCCACTGAGCCATTTTTTGACATTTTTTCAAAACGACACAAGATTATCGAATTTTACGCAAAGCCGCACGTATGTGCAAATTTTGGTGACTTTTCGTGCATGTTCAGGCCTCCAAATTGGCCATTTTCATTTGCCCTGAAAAAAGAAGAATAATAATAACTAGGCCTGCAAGCAGGACTGAACGGGCCCTCGCAATCTAGCGCAACTCGGACGTCACGCAACTCGGACTGTGTGCAGGTCAGGGTGGTGGCAGATCCTCCTCTCTAATCATCTCATTAGAACCTAACAAGCTCGAAAGTCGCCTCTTTACATTCCCACACCCAAGAGATAAAAACCCCTATTGGAGAGAGTACTACAAAAAAGGAGCCACTACTGAGCTGTGCAGCCAAGCCCTTATTCAAAACCAAATTAATCTTCTAACTGGGCCAATTCGACCCAGTGTGCCAACTATTGTGGCTCTATAAGCTCCCTGAGTCTCTGAAAAAAATATATTTCCTTTAAATGGCGAACAAAGGGTCGTCACGGCAACAGACAGAGACACGTGGACATGGGCCGTAAAAAAGTATTTTAATAGGTCTTGAAACTACAATGACCAACATGAAAAGAACTGGACATGTTTTGGAAAAACGAGTGACTTTCTATCGCCACTAGTTGGCGCTGTAGGGTTGATGCAAATGACCCCTACAAGGCCCTTCAGGGTATGACTCTCAACAAGCACGGGAAGTTTGGCGCAGATATCTTGTATATCTGCCGAGTTATGACTGTTCAAAGTTTTTGGAGAGAAAAATTGTTGACAGTCATTTTCACTTTCCTGTTTGGACCCCTCCGCTTCAACGAAACTTCAATATTTTTCATCAGGCACCTGAAGACAGGTCTTAAGGTTTCCCTTATGCAGGTTTGAGGTAGATTGATTTTTTCCCTTTAGAGGAGGAGTGTGTCCCGTAAAAAAGGGCATTTCCTGTTCCCACTAGGAGGCGCCAGGCACAAATGGTAAATTTTCAATCCAGTCCTGCTCAGGCTGGTATACCTCACACACATGCCAGATTTAAAATAGATTGAACGTTGTATGAGGGAGTTATCAGTCATTTTCCGAATTCGGTGTTTTGGCGAAAAAATGGAAGAATTTGGCGCCCCGCCCAGGTCAGGCCCGTGAATGAAAACACACCATTTTTATAACTTAAGATTTCATATGCCTCATGAACAGTCTCACCAATTTTGAGAATGATCAAACTAATTCCCTAGGTGCCAAGGTGTAAAATGTGCACACTGTAAATCGATAAAAAGTTCACATTCAATCCAAAATACCCGATTTCCTGTAGGATTTGGAATGTGTGTGCAAGAGACTTTTTGGAGCAGTTTTGCACAAAGTTTTGACTCTCCAAATTTCATCACTCTATGTTAGAAAAACCTAAATGGAGAGGCCTTTTTGAAAATTTCAAGGGGGCGCCACTGAGCCATTTTGTTAAATTGTTTCGTAACGTTGCAAGATTATCGAACGTTATCCAAAGCCGCATGTATGTGCAAATTTTGGTGAGTTTTTATGCATATTCAAGCCTCCAAATGTAAACTCTTACTGTGAACCCATGAAAATTTCACATTCGACCCAAAATACCCGATTTCCTGTTGGATTTGGAATATGGGTGCAAGAGACTTTTTGGAGCAGTTTTGCATAAGGTATCTACTCCCCAAATTTCCTTGCTCTATGTTGAAAAAACCCAATAGGAAAGGCCTTTTTTAAAACTTCTTTCTGTCGCCACTAGTTGGCACTGTAGAGTTGATGCAAATGACCCCTACAAGAACCTTCAGGGTATGACTCTCAACAAACACGGAAAGTTTGGCGCAGATATGTTGCATATCTGCCGAGTTATGACTGTTCAAAATTTTTGGCGAGACAAATTGTTGACGGTCATTTTCACTTCCAGTTTGGACCTCTCCGCTTCAACGAAACCTCAATATTTTTCATCAGGGACCTGAACACATGTCTTGAGGCTCCCCTGAAACAGGTTTGAGGTCAATAGATTTTTTTCCCTTGGAGGAGGAGCCTGTCTCGTAAAGAAGGCCATTTCCTGTTCCCACTAGGGGGCGCCAGGCCTAATGGGTAATATTTCAATGCAGTCGTGTTCAGGCTGGGATATCTCATATACATGCTAGAAATGAAAAAGATTGAACGTTGTATCACGGAGTTTTTAATCATTTTCTGAATTTGGTATTTTGCCCAAAAATGGCCGACTTTGGGACCACGCCCAGGTCAGACCCTTGAGTGAAAACTCACCATTTTGAAAACTTAAGATCTCATATGTCTCCTGAATAGTCTGACCAATTTTGAAGACGATCCAACTATTTTCTTCAGCGACAAGGTCTCAAATGTAAATCGATAAAATTTCACATTTGATCCAAAATTTCTGGCTTCCAGTTGGGTTTGGAATATGGGTGCAAGAGACTTTTTGGAGCAGTTTTGCACAATGTATCGACTCGCCAAATTTCATCGTTCTACGTTGAAAAAACCTAATAGGAAAGGCCTTTTTGAAAATTTCAAGGGGGCGCCACTGAGCCATTTTGTTAAATTTTTTTGTAGATTATCAAAATTTACGCAAAGTTGCATGTATGTGCAAATTTTGGTGAGTTTTCGTGCATGTTCAGGCCTCCAAATGTAAACTCAAACTGTGAACCGATAAAAATTTCACATTTGATCCAAAATATCCGATTTCCTGTTGGATTTGGAATATGGGTGCAAGAGGCTTTTTTGAACAGTTAGGCATAAGGTATCTACTCCCCAAATTTCATTGCTCTACGTTGAAAACCTGAGAGGAGAGGCCTTTTTGAAAATTTTAAGGGTCAAGGGGGCGCCACTGAGCCATTTTTTGACATTTTTTCAAAACGACACAAGATTATCGAAATTTACGCAAAGCCGCACGTTTGTGCAAATTTTGGTGACTTTTCGTGCATGTTCAGGCCTCCAAATTGGCCGTTTTCATTTGCCCTGAAAAAAAAAAATAATAATAATAATAATAACTAGGCCTGCAAGCAGGACTGAACGGGCCCTCGCAATCTAGCGCAACTCGGACGTCACGCAACTCGGACTGTGTGCAGGTCAGGCTGGTGGCAGATCCTCCTCTCTAATTATCTCATTAGAACCTAACATGCTCGAAAGTCGCCTATTTACATTCCCACACCCAAGAGATAAAAACCCCTATTGGAGAGAGTACTACAAAAAAGGAGCCACTACTGAGCTGTGCAGCCAAGCCCTTATTCAAAACCAAAATTAATCTTCTAACTGGGCCAATTCGACCAAGTGTGCCAACTATTGTGGCTCTATAAGCTCCCTGAGTCTCTGAAAAAAAATATTTCCTTTAAATGGCGAACAAAGGGTCGTCACGGCAACAGACAGAGACACGTGGACATGGGCCGTAAAAAAGTATTTTAATAGGTCTTGAAACTACAATGACCAACATGAAAAGAACTGGACATGTTTTGGAAAAACGAGTGACTTTCTATCGCCACTAGTTGGCGCTGTAGGGTTGATGCAAATGACCCCTACAAGGCACTTCAGGGTATGACTCTCAACAAGCACGGGAAGTTTGGCGCAGATATCTTGTATATCTGCCGAGTTATGACTGTTCAAAGTTTTTGGAGAGAAAAATTGTTGACAGTCATTTTCACTTTCCTGTTTGGACCCCTCCGCTTCAACGAAACTTCAATATTTTTCATCAGGCACCTGAAGACAGGTCTTAAGGTTTCCCTTATGCAGGTTTGAGGTAGATTGATTTTTTCCCTTTAGAGGAGGAGTGTGTCCCGTAAAAAAGGGCATTTCCTGTTCCCACTAGGAGGCGCCAGGCACAAATGGTAAATTTTCAATCCAGTCGTGCTCAGGCTGGTATACCTCACACACATGGCAGATTTAAAATAGATTGAACGTTGTATGAGGGAGTTATCAGTCATTTTCCGAATTCGGTGTTTTGGCGAAAAAATGGCCGACTTTGGCCGCCCGCCCAGGTCAGGCCCGTGAATGAAAACACACCATTTTGATAACTTAAGATTTCATATGCCTCATGAACAGTCTCACCAATTTTGAGAATGATCAAACTAATTCCCTAGGTGCCAAGGTGTAAAATGTGCACACTGTAAATCGATAAAAAGTTCACATTCAATCCAAAATACCCGATTTCCTGTAGGATTTGGAATGTGTGTGCAAGAGACTTTTTGGAGCAGTTTTGCACAAAGTTTTGACTCTCCAAATTTCATCACTCTATGTTAGAAAAACCTAAATGGAGAGATCTTTTTGAAAATTTCAAGGGGGCGCCAGTGAGCCATTTTGTTACATGTTTTCGTAACGTTGCAAGATTATTGAACGTCATGCAAAGCCGCATGTATGTCGAAATTTTTGTGAGTTTTCGTGCATGTTCAAGCCTCCAAATGTAAACTCCTACTGTTAACCGATAAAAATTTCACATTTGATCCAAAATACCCGATTTCCTGTTGGATTTGGAAAATGGGTGCAAGAGACTTTTTGGAGCAGTTTTGCACAAGGTATCAACTCCCCAAATTTCCTCACTCTATGTTGGAAAAACCCAATAGGAAAGGCCTTTTTTAAAACTTCTTTCTGTCGCCACTAGTTGGCACTGTAGAGTTGATGCAAATGACCCTTACACGAACCTTCAGGGTATGACTCTCAACAAACACGGGAAGTTTGGCGCAGATATGTTGTATATCTGCCGAGTTATGACTGTTCAAAGTTTTTGGCGAGACAAATTGTTGACGGTCATTTTCACTTCCAGTTTGTACCTCTCCGCTTCTACAAAACCTCAATATTTTTCATTAGGCACCTGAACACATGTCTTGAGGCTCCCCTGAAACAGGTTTGAGGTCAATAGATTTTTTTCCCTTGGAGGAGGAGCCTGTCTCGTAAAGAAGGCCATTTCCTGTTCCCACTAGGGGGCGCCAAGCCTAATGGGTAAAATTTAAATGCAGTCGTGTTCAGGCTGGGATATCTCATATACTTGCTAGAAATGAAAAAGATTGAACGTTGTATCACGGAGTTTTTAATCATTTTCTGAATTTGGTGTTTTGCCCAAAAATGGCCAACTTTGGGACTACGCCCAGGCCAGACCCTTGGATGAAAACTCACCATTTTGAAAACTTAAGATCTCATATGTCTCCTGTATAGTCTGACCAATTTTGAAGACGATCCAACTATTTTCTTCAGCGACAAGGTCTCAAATGTAAATCGATAAAATTTCGCATTTGATCCATAATTTCCGACTTCCTGTTGGATTTGGAATATAGGTGCAAGAGACTTTTTGGAGCAGTTTTACGCAATGTATCGACTCACCAAATTTCATCATTCTACGTTGAAAAAACCTAATAGGAAAGGCCTTTTTGAAAATTTCAAGGGGGCGCCACTGAGCGATTTTGTTAAATTTTTTTGTAGATTATCAAAATTTACGCAAAGTTGCATGTATGTGCAAATTTTGGTGAGTTTTCGTGCATGTTCAGGCCTCCAAACGTAAACTCCAACTGTGAACCGAAAAAATTTCACATTTGATCCAAAATATCCGATTTCCTGTCGGATTTGGAATATGGGTGCAAGAGGCTTTTTTGAACAGTTAGGCATAAGGTATCTACTCCCCAAATTTCATCGCTCTACGTTGAAAACCTGAGAGGAGAGGCCTTTTTGAAAATTTTAAGGGTCAAGGGGGCGCCACTGAGCCATTTTTTGAAATTTTTTCAAAACGACGCAAGATTATCAAATTTTACGCGAATCTGCACGTATGTGCAAATTTTGGTGACTTTTCGTGCATGTTCAGGCCTCCAAATTGGCCATTTTCATTTGCCATGAAGAAAGAATAATAATAATAATAATAATAATAATAACTAGGCCTGCAAGCAGGACTGAACGGGCCCTCGCAATCTAGCGCAACTCGGACGTCACGCAACTCGGACTGTGTGCAGGTCAGGGTGGTGGCAGATCCTCCTCTCTAATCATCTCATTAGAACCTAACATGCTCGAAAGTCGCCTATTTACATTCCCACACCCAAGAGATAAAAACCCCTATTGGAGAGAGTACTACAAAAAAGGAGCCACTACTGAGCTGTGCAGCCAAGCCCTTATTCAAAACCAAAATTAATCTTCTAACTGGGCCAATTCGACCAAGTGTGCCAACTATTGTGGCTCTATAAGCTCCCTGAGTCTCTGAAAAAAAATATTTCCTTTAAATGGCGAACAAAGGGTCGTCACGGCAACAGACAGAGACACGTGGACATGGGCCGTAAAAAAGTATTTTAATAGGTCTTGAAACTACAATGACCAACATGAAAAGAACTGGACATGTTTTGGAAAAACGAGTGACTTTCTATCGCCACTAGTTGGCGCTGTAGGGTTGATGCAAATGACCCCTACAAGGCCCTTCAGGGTATGACTCTCAACAAGCACGGGAAGTTTGGCGCAGATATCTTGTATATCTGCCGAGTTATGACTGTTCAAAGTTTTTGGAGAGAAAAATTGTTGACAGTCATTTTCACTTTCCTGTTTGGACCCCTCCGCTTCAACGAAACTTCAATATTTTTCATCAGGCACCTGAAGACAGGTCTTAAGGTTTCCCTTATACAGGTTTGAGGTAGATTGATTTTTTCCCTTTAGAGGAGGAGTGTGTCCCGTAAAAAAGGGCATTTCCTGTTCCCACTAGGAGGCGCCAGGCACAAATGGTAAATTTTCAATCCAGTCCTGCTCAGGCTGGTATACCTCACACACATGCCAGATTTAAAATAGATTGAAGGTTGTATGAGGGAGTTATCAGTCATTTTCCGAATTCGGTGTTTTGCCGAAAAAATGGAAGAATTTGGCGCCCCGCCCAGGTCAGGCCCGTGAATGAAAACACACCATTTTTATAACTCAAGATTTCATATGCCTCATGAACAGTCTCACCAATTTTGAGAATGATCAAACTAATTCCCTAGGTGCCAAGGTGTAAAATGTGCACACTGTAAATCGATAAAAAGTTCACATTCAATCCAAAATACCCGATTTCCTGTAGGATTTGGAATGTGTGTGCAAGAGACTTTTTGGAGCAGTTTTGCACAAAGTTTTGACTCTCCAAATTTCATCACTCTATGTTAGAAAAACCTAAATGGAGAGGCCTTTTTGAAAATTTCAAGGGGGCGCCACTGAGCCATTTTGTTAAATTGTTTCGTAACGTTGCAAGATTATCGAACGTTATCCAAAGCCGCATGTATGTGCAAATTTTGGTGAGTTTTTATGCATATTCAAGCCTCCAAATGTAAACTCTTACTGTGAACCCATGAAAATTTCACATTCGATCCAAAATACCCGATTTCCTGTTGGATTTGGAATATGGGTGCAAGAGACTTTTTGGAGCAGTTTTGCATAAGGTATCTACTCCCCAAATTTCCTTGCTCTATGTTGAAAAAACCCAATAGGAAAGGCCTTTTTTAAAACTTCTTTCTGTCGCCACTAGTTGGCACTGTAGAGTTGATGCAAATGACCCCTACAAGACCCTTCAGGGTATGACTCTCAACAAACACGGAAAGTTTGGCGCAGATATGTTGCATATCTGCCGAGTTATGACTGTTCAAAATTTTTGGCGAGACAAATTGTTGACGGTCATTTTCACTTCCAGTTTGGACCTCTCCGCTTCAACGAAACCTCAATATTTTTCATCAGGGACCTGAACACATGTCTTGAGGCTCCCCTGAAACAGGTTTGAGGTCAATAGATTTTTTTCCCTTGGAGGAGGAGCCTGTCTCGTAAAGAAGGCCATTTCCTGTTCCCACTAGGGGGCGCCAGGCCTAATGGGTAATATTTCAATGCAGTCGTGTTCAGGCTGGGATATCTCATATACATGCTAGAAATGAAAAAGATTGAACGTTGTATCACGGAGTTTTTAATCATTTTCTGAATTTGGTATTTTGCCCAAAAATGGCCGACTTTGGGACCACGCCCAGGTCAGACCCTTGAGTGAAAACTCACCATTTTGAAAACTTAAGATCTCATATGTCTCCTGAATAGTCTGACCAATTTTGAAGACGATCCAACTATTTTCTTCAGCGACAAGGTCTCAAATGTAAATCGATAAAATTTCACATTTGATCCAAAATTTCCGGCTTCCTGTTGGGTTTGGAATATGGGTGCAAGAGACTTTTTGGAGCAGTTTTGCACAATGTATCGACTCGCCAAATTTCATTGTTCTACGTTGAAAAAACCTAATAGGAAAGGCCTTTTTGAAAATTTCAAGGGGGCGCCACTGAGCCATTTTGTTAAATTTTTTTGTAGATTATCAAAATTTACGCAAAGTTACATGTATGTGCAAATTTTGGTGAGTTTTCGTGCATGTTCAGGCCTCCAAATGTAAACTCCAACTGTGAACCGATAAAAATTTCACATTTGATCCAAAATATCCGATTTCCTGTTGGATTTGGAATATGGGTGCAAGAGGCTTTTTTGAACAGTTAGGCATAAGGTATCTACTCCCCAAATTTCATTGCTCTACGTTGAAAACCTGAGAGGAGAGGCCTTTTTGAAAATTTTAAGGGTCAAGGGGGCGCCACTGAGCCATTTTTTGACATTTTTTCAAAACGACACAAGATTATCGAATTTTACGCAAAGCCGCACGTATGTGCAAATTTTGGTGACTTTTCGTGCATGTTCAGGCCTCCAAATTGGCCATTTTCATTTGCCCTGAAAAAAGAATAATAATAATAATAATAACTAGGCCTGCAAGCAGGACTGAACGGGCCCTCGCAATCTAGCGCAACTCGGACGTCACGCAACTCGGACTGTGTGCAGGTCAGGGTGGTGGCAGATCCTCCTCTCTAATCATCTCATTAGAACCTAAGATGCTCGAAAGTAGCAAAAACCCCTATTGGAGAGAGTACTACAAAAAAGGAGCCACTACTGAGCTGTGTAGCCAAGCCCTTATTCAAAACCCAAAACTAATCTTCTAAGTGGGCCAATTCGACCAAGTGTGCCAAATATTGTGGCTCTATAAGCTGCCTGAGTCTCTGAAAAAAAATATTTCCTTTAAATGGCGAACAAAGGGTCGTCACGGCAACAGACAGAGACACGTGGACATGGGCCGTAAATAAGTATTTTAATAGGTCTTGAAACTACAATGACCAACCTGAAAAGAACTGAACATGTATTGGAAAAACGAGTGACTTTCTATCGCCACTAGTTGGCGCTGTAGGTTTGATGCAAATGACCCCTACAAGGCCCTTCAGGGTATGACTCTCAACAAGCACGGGAAGTTTGGCGCAGATATGTTGTATATCTGCCGAGTTATGACTGTTCAAAGTTTTTGGAGAGAAAAATTGTTGACAGTCATTTTCACTTTCCTGTTTGGACCCCTCCGCTTCAACGAAACTTCAATATTTTTCATCAGGCACCTGAAGACAGGTCTTAAGGCTTCCCTTATGCAGCTTTGAGGTAGATTGATTTTTTCCCTTTAGAGGAGGAGTGTGTCCCGTAAAAAAAGGGCATTTCCTGTTCCCACTAGGAGGCGCCAAGCACAAATGGTAAATTTTCAATCCAGTCCTGCTCAGGCTGGTATACCTCACACACATGCCAGATTTAAAATAGATTGAACGTTGTATGAGGGAGTTATCAGTCATTTTCCGAATTCGGTGTTTTGGCGAAAAAATGGCCGACTTTGGCACCCCGCCCAGGTCAGGCCCGTGAATGAAAACACACCATTTTGATAACTTAAGATTTCATATGCCTCATGAACAGTCTCGCCAATTTTGAGAATGATCAAACTAATTCCCTAGGTGCCAAGGTGTAAAATGTGCACACTGTAAATCGATAAAAATTTCACATTCAATCCAAAATACCCGATTTCCTGTTGGGTTTGGAATATGCATGCAAGAGACTTTTTGGAGCAGTTTTGTACAAGGTATCGACTCTCCGAATTTCATCCCTCTACGTTGAAAAAACTTAAATGGAGAGGCCTTTTTGAAAATTTCAAGGGGGCGCCACTGAGCCATTTTGTTACATGTTTTCGTAACGTTGCAAGATTATTGAACGTTATGCAAAGCCACATGTATGTCCAAATTTTTGTGAGTTTTCGTGCATGTTCAAGCCTCCAAATGTAAACTCCTACTGTGAACCGATAAAAATTTCACATTCGATCCAAAATACCCGATTTCCTGTTGGATTTGGAATACGGGTGCAAGAGACTTTTTGGAGCAGTTTTGCACAAGGTATCGACTCCCCAAATTTCATCACTCTCTGTCAAAAAAACCTAATAGGAAACGCCTTTTTGAAAAATTCAAGGGGGCGCCACTGAGGCATTTTGCTACATTTTTTCGTAACATTGCAAGATTATCGAACGTTATCTAAAGCCGCATGTATGTGCAAATTTTTACGAGTTTTTGTGCATATTCAAGCCTCCAAATGTAAACTCCTACTGTGAACCCATGAAAATTTCACATTCCATCCAAAATACCCGATTTCCTGTTGGATTTGGAAAATGGGTGCAAGAGACTTTTTGGAGCAGTTTTGCATAAGGTATCTACTCCCCAAATTTCCTTGCTCTATGTTGAAAAAACCCAATAGGAAAGGCCTTTTTTAAAACTTCTTTCTGTCGCCACTAGTTGGCACTGTAGAGTTGATGCAAATGACCCCTACAAGAACCTTCAGGGTATGACTCTCAACAAACACGGGAAGTTTGGCGCAGATATGTTGTATATCTGCCGAGTTATGACTGTTCAAAGTTTTTTGCGTGACAAATTGTTGACGTTCATTTTCACTTTCCTGTTTGGACCCCTCCGCCTCAACAAAACCTCAATATTTTTCATCAGGCACCTGAACACAGGTCTTAAGGCTCCCCTGATGCAGGTTTGAGGTCAACAGATTTTTTTCCCTTGGAGGAGGAACCTGTCTCGTAAAAAAAGGCATTTCCTGTTCTCACTAGGGGGCGCTAGACCTAATGGGTAATATTTCAATGCACTCGTGTTAAGGGTGGGATACCACACATACATGCCAAATATGAAAAAGATTGAACGTTGTGTCAAGGAACTATAAGTCATTTACTGAATTTGTCATTTTGCCGAAAAAATGGTCGACTTTGGCACCACGCCCAGGTCAGACCCGTGAATGAAAACGCACCATTTTCAAAACTTAAGATTTCATATGTCTCCTGAACAGTCTCACCAATTTTGAAGATGATCCAACTAACTCCCTCGGCGAAAAGGTCTCAAATGTGCACCCTGTAAATCGATAAAAATTTCATATTTGATCCAAAATAACCGATTTCCTGTTGGGTTTGGAATATGCGTGTAAATGCTTTTTTGGAGCGGTTTTGGACAAGGTATAGACCCCCCAAATTTCATTGCTCTACGCTGACAGGCCCTAATGTTATAGGCCAATTTTAAAATTTCAAGGGGGCGCCACTGAGCCATTTTGTTATATTTTTTTGCAACGTTGCAAAATTATCGAAATTTACAATTTTCCGGACGTATGTGCAAATTTTGGTGACTTTTCGTGCATGTTCAGGCCTCCAAATTGGCCGTTTTCATTTGCCCTGAAAAAAAAAAAAAAAAAAAAAAATAAAAAAAAAAATAATCCTTTGCAAAACAATAGGGCCTTCGCACGCTTAGTGCTCGGGCCCTAACTAGGCCTGCAAGCAGGACTGAACGGGCCCTCGCAATCTAGCGCAACTCGGACGTCACGCAACTCGGACTGTGTGCAGGTCAGGGTGGTGGCAGATCCTCCTCTCTAATCATCTCATTAGAACCTAACATGCTCGAAAGTCGCCTATTTACATTCCCACACCCAAGAGATAAAAACCCCTATTGGAGAGAGTACTACAAAAAAGGAGCCACTACTGAGCTGTGCAGCCAAGCCCTTATTCAAAACCAAAATTAATCTTCTAACTGGGCCAATTCGACCAAGTGTGCCAACTATTGTGGCTCTATAAGCTCCCTGAGTCTCTGAAAAAAAATATTTCCTTTAAATGGCGAACAAAGGGTCGTCACGGCAACAGACAGAGACACGTGGACATGGGCCGTAAAAAAGTATTTTAATAGGTCTTGAAACTACAATGACCAACATGAAAAGAACTGGACATGTTTTGGAAAAACGAGTGACTTTATATCGCCACTAGTTGGCGCTGTAGGGTTGATGCAAATGACCCCTACAAGGCCCTTCAGGGTATGACTCTCAACAAGCACGGGAAGTTTGGCGCAGATATCTTGTATATCTGCCGAGTTATGACTGTTCAAAGTTTTTGGAGAGAAAAATTGTTGACAGTCATTTTCACTTTACTGTTTGGACCCCTCCGCTTCAACAAAACTTCAATTTTTGTCATCAGGCACCTGAAGACAGGTCTTAAGGTTTCCCTTATGCAGGTTTGAGGTAGATTGATTTTTTCCCTTTAGAGGAGGAGTGTGTCCCGTAAAAAAGGGCATTTCCTGTTCCCACTAGGAGGCGCCAGGCACAAATGGTAAATTTTCTATCCAGTCCTGCTCAGGCTGGTATACCTCACACACATGGCAGATTTAAAATAGATTGAACATTGTATGAGGGAGTTATCAGTCATTTTCCGAATTCGGTGTTTTGGCGAAAAAATGGAAGAATTTGGCGCCCCGCCCAGGTCAGGCCCGTGAATGAAAACACACCATTTTTATAACTTAAGATTTCATATGCCTCATGAACAGTCTCACCAATTTTGAGAATGATCAAACTAATTCCCTAGGTGCCAAGGTGTAAAATGTGCACACTGTAAATCGATAAAAAGTTCACATTCAATCCAAAATACCCGATTTCCTGTAGGATTTGGAATGTGTGTGCAAGAGACTTTTTGGAGCAGTTTTGCACAAAGTTTTGACTCTCCAAATTTCATCACTCTATGTTAGAAAAACCTAAATGGAGAGGCCTTTTTGAAAATTTCAAGGGGGCGCCACTGAGCCATTTTGTTAAATTGTTTCGTAACGTTGCAAGATTATCGAACGTTATCCAAAGCCGCATGTATGTGCAAATTTTGGTGAGTTTTTATGCATATTCAAGCCTCCAAATGTAAACTCTTACTGTGAACCCATGAAAATTTCACATTCGATCCAAAATACCCGATTTCCTGTTGGATTTGGAATATGGGTGCAAGAGACTTTTTGGAGCAGTTTTGCATAAGGTATCTACTCCCCAAATTTCCTTGCTCTATGTTGAAAAAACCCAATAGGAAAGGCCTTTTTTAAAACTTCTTTCTGTCGCCACTAGTTGGCACTGTAGAGTTGATGCAAATGACCCCTACAAGAACCTTCAGGGTATGACTCTCAACAAACACGGAAAGTTTGGCGCAGATATGTTGCATATCTGCCGAGTTATGACTGTTCAAAATTTTTGGCGAGACAAATTGTTGACGGTCATTTTCACTTCCAGTTTGGACCTCTCCGCTTCAACGAAACCTCAATATTTTTCATCAGGGACCTGAACACATGTCTTGAGGCTCCCCTGAAACAGGTTTGAGGTCAATAGATTTTTTTCCCTTGGAGGAGCAGCCTGTCTCGTAAAGAAGGCCATTTCCTGTTCCCACTAGGGGGCGCCAGGCCTAATGGGTAATATTTCAATGCAGTCGTGTTCAGGCTGGGATATCTCATATACATGCTAGAAATGAAAAAGATTGAACGTTGTATCACGGAGTTTTTAATCATTTTCTGAATTTGGTATTTTGCCCAAAAATGGCCGACTTTGGGACCACGCCCAGGTCAGACCCTTGAGTGAAAACTCACCATTTTGAAAACTTAAGATCTCATATGTCTCCTGAATAGTCTGACCAATTTTGAAGACGATCCAACTATTTTCTTCAGCGACAAGGTCTCAAATGTAAATCGATAAAATTTCACATTTGATCCAAAATTTCCGGCTTCCTGTTGGGTTTGGAATATGGGTGCAAGAGACTTTTTGGAGCAGTTTTGCACAATGTATCGACTCGCCAAATTTCATCGTTCTACGTTGAAAAAACCAAATAGGAAAGGCCTTTTTGAAAATTTCAAGGGGGCGCCACTGAGCCATTTTGTTAAATTTTTTTGTAGATTATCAAAATTTACGCAAAGTTGCATGTATGTGCAAATTTTGGTGAGTTTTCGTGCATGTTCAGGCCTCCAAATGTAAACTCCAACTGTGAACCGATAAAAATTTCACATTTGATCCAAAATATCCGATTTCCTGTTGGATTTGGAATATGGGTGCAAGAGGCTTTTTTGAACAGTTAGGCATAAGGTATCTACTCCCCAAATTTCATTGCTCTACGTTGAAAACCTGAGAGGAGAGGCCTTTTTGAAAATTTTAAGGGTCAAGGGGGCGCCACTGAGCCATTTTTTGACATTTTTTCAAAACGACACAAGATTATTGAAATTTACGCAAAGCCGCACGTATGTGCAAATTTTGGTGACTTTTCGTGCATGTTCAGGCCTCCAAATTGGCCATTTTCATTTGCCCTGAAAAAAGAATAATAATAATAATAATAATAATAATAATAATAATAATAATAATAATAATAATAATCCTTTGCAAAACAATAGGGCCTTCGCACGCTCAGTGCTCGGGCCCTAATAATAACTAGGCCTGCAAGCAGGACTGAACGGGCCCTCGCAATCTAGCGCAACTCGGACGTCACGCAACTCGGACTGTGTGCAGGTCAGGGTGGTGGCAGATCCTCCTCTCTAATCATCTCATTAGAACCTAACATGCTCGAAAGTCGCCTATTTACATTCCCACACCCAAGAGATAAAAACCCCTATTGGAGAGAGTACTACAAAAAAGGAGCCACTACTGAGCTGTGCAGCCAAGCCCTTATTCAAAACCAAAATTAATCTTCTAACTTGGCCAATTCGACCAAGTGTGCCAAATATTGTGGCTCTATAAGCTGCCTGAGTCTCTGAAAAAAAAAATTTCCTTTAAATGGCGAACAAAGGGTCGTCACGGCAACAGACAGTGACACGTGGACATGGGCCGTAAAAAAGAATTTTAATAGGTCTTGAAACTACAATGACCAACATGAAAAGAACTGGACATGTTTTGGAAAAACGAGTGACTTCCTATCGCCACTAGTTGGCGCTGTAGGGTTGATGCAAATGACCCCTACAAGTTCCTTCAGGGTATGACTCTCAACAAGCACGGGAAGTTTGGCGCAGATATGTTCTATATCTGCCGAGTTATGATTGTTCAAAGTTTTTGGAGAGAAAAATTGTTGACAGTCATTTTCACTTTCCTGTTTGGACCCCTCCGCTTCAACGAAACTTCAATATTTTTCATCAGGCACCTGAAGACAGGTCTTAAGGCTTCCCTTATGCAGGTTTGAGGTAGATTGGTTTTTTCCCTTTAGAGGAGGAGTGTGTCCCGTAAAAAAGGGCATTTCCTGTTTCCACTAGGAGGCGCCAGGCACAAATGGTAAATTTTCAATCCAGTCCTGCTCAGGCTGGTATACCTCACACACATGCCAGATTTAAAATAGATTTAACATTGTATGAGGGTGTTATCAGTCATTTTCCGAATTCGGTGTTTTGGCGAAAAAATGGAAGAATTTGGCGCCCCGCCCAGGTCAGGCCCGTGAATGAAAACACACCATTTTTATAACTTAAGATTTCATATGCCTCATGAACAGTCTCGACAATTTTGAGAATGATCAAACTAATTCCCTAGGTGCCAAGGTGTAAAATGTGCACACAGTAAATCGATAAAAAGTTCACATTCAATCCAAAATACCCGATTTCCTGTAGGATTTGGAATGTGTGTGCAAGAGACTTTTTGGAGCAGTTTTGCACAAAGTTTTGACTCTCCAAATTTCATCACTCTATATTGGAAAAACCTAAATGGAGAGGCCTTTTTGAAAATTTCAAGGGGGCGCCACTGAGCCATTTTGTTAAAATTTTTCGTAACGTTGCAAGATTATCGAACGTTATTCAAAGCCGCATGTATGTGCAAATTTTGGTGAGTTTTTATGCATATTCAAGCCTCCAAATGTAAACTCTTACTGTGAACCCATGAAAATTTCACATTCGACCCAAAATACCCGATTTCCTGTTGGATTTGGAATATGGGTGCAAGAGACTTTTTGGAGCAGTTTTGCATAAGGCATGTACTCCCCAAATTTCCTTGCTCTATGTTGAAAAAACCCAATAGGAAAGGCCTTTTTTAAAACTTCTTTCTGTCGCCACTAGTTGGCACTGTAGAGTTGATGCAAATGACCCCTACAAGAACCTTCAGGGTATGACTCTCAACAAACACGGAAAGTTTGGCGCAGATATGTTGCATATCTGCCGAGTTATGACTGTTCAAAATTTTTGGCGAGACAAATTGTTGACGGTCATTTTCACTTCCAGTTTGGACCTCTCCGCTTCAACGAAACCTCAATATTTTTCATCAGGGACCTGAACACATGTCTTGAGGCTCCCCTGAAACAGGTTTGAGGTCAATAGATTTTTTTCCCTTGGAGGAGGAGCCTGTCTCGTAAAGAAGGCCATTTCCTGTTCCCACTAGGGGGCGCCAGGCTTAATGGGTAATATTTCAATGCAGTCGTGTTCAGGCTGGGATATCTCATATACATGCTAGAAATGAAAAAGATTGAACGTCGTATCACAGAGTTTTTAATCATTTTCTGAATTTGGTATTTTGCCCAAAAATGGCCGACTTTGGGACCACGCCCAGGTCAGACCCTTGAGTGAAAACTCACCATTTTGAAAACTTAAGATCTCATATGTCTCCTGAATAGTCTGACCAATTTTGAAGACGATCCAACTATTTTCTTCAGCGACAAGGTCTCAAATGTAAATCGATAAAATTTCACATTTGATCCAAAATTTCCGGCTTCCTGTTGGGTTTGGAATATGGGTGCAAGAGACTTTTTGGAGCAGTTTTGCACAATGTATCGACTCGCCAAATTTCATCGTTCTACGTTGAAAAAACCTAATAGGAAAGGCCTTTTTGAAAATTTCAAGGGGGCGCCACTGAGCCATTTTGTTAAATTTTTTTGTAGATTATCAAAATTTACGCAAAGTTGCATGTATGTGCAAATTTTGGTGAGTTTTCGTGCATGTTCAGGCCTCCAAATGTAAACTCAAACTGTGAACCGATAAAAATTTCACATTTGATCCAAAATATCCGATTTCCTGTTGGATTTGGAATATGGGTGCAAGAGGCTTTTTTGAACAGTTAGGCATAAGGTATCTACTCCCCAAATTTCATTGCTCTACGTTGAAAACCTGAGAGGAGAGGCCTTTTTGAAAATTTTAAGGGTCAAGGGGGCGCCACTGAGCCATTTTTTGACATTTTTTCAAAACGACACAAGATTATCGAAATTTACGCAAAGCCGCACGTTTGTGCAAATTTTGGTGACTTTTCGTGCATATTCAGGCCTCCAAATTGGCCATTTTCATTTGCCCTGAAAAAAGAAGAATAATAATAATAATAACTAGGCCTGCAAGCAGGACTGAACGGGCCCTCGCAATCTAGCGCAACTCGGACGTCACGCAACTCGGACTGTGTGCAGGTCAGGGTGGTGGCAGATCCTCCTCTCTAATCATCTCATTAGAACCTAACATGCTCGAAAGTCGCCTATTTACATTCCCACACCCAAGAGATAAAAACCCCTATTGGAGAGAGTACTACAAAAAAGGAGCCACTACTGAGCTGTGCAGCCAAGCCCTTATTCAAAACCAAAATTAATCTTCTAACTGGGCCAATTCGACCAAGTGTGCCAACTATTGTGGCTCTATAAGCTCCCTGAGTCTCTGAAAAAAAATATTTCCTTTAAATGGCGAACAAAGGGTCGTCACGGCAACAGACAGAGACACGTGGACATGGGCCGTAAAAAAGTATTTTAATAGGTCTTGAAACTACAATGACCAACATGAAAAGAACTGGACATGTTTTGGAAAAACGAGTGACTTTATATCGCCACTAGTTGGCGCTGTAGGGTTGATGCAAATGACCCCTACAAGGCCCTTCAGGGTATGACTCTCAACAAGCACGGGAAGTTTGGCGCAGATATCTTGTATATCTGCCGAGTTATGACTGTTCAAAGTTTTTGGAGAGAAAAATTGTTGACAGTCATTTTCACTTTCCTGTTTGGACCCCTCCGCTTCAACGAAACTTCAATATTTTTCATCAGGCACCTGAAGACAGGTCTTAAGGTTTCCCTTATGCAGGTTTGAAGTAGATTGATTTTTTCCCTTTAGAGGAGGAGTGTGTCCCGTAAAAAAGGGCATTTCCTGTTCCCACTAGGAGGCGCCAGGCACAAATGGTAAATTTTCAATCCAGTCCTGCTCAGGCTGGTATACCTCACACACATGCCAGATTTAAAATAGATTGAACGTTGTATGAGGGAGTTATCAGTCATTTTCCGAATTCGGTGTTTTGGCGAAAAAATGGAAGAATTTGGCGCCCCGCCCAGGTCAGGCCCGTGAATGAAAACACACCATTTTTATAACTTAAGATTTCATATGCCTCATGAACAGTCTCACCAATTTTGAGAATGATCAAACTAATTCCCTAGGTGCCAAGGTGTAAAATGTGCACACTGTAAATCGATAAAAAGTTCACATTCAATCCAAAATACCCGATTTCCTGTAGGATTTGGAATGTGTGTGCAAGAGACTTTTTGGAGCAGTTTTGCACAAAGTTTTGACTCTCCAAATTTCATCACTCTATGTTAGAAAAACCTAAATGGAGAGGCCTTTTTGAAAATTTCAAGGGGGCGCCACTGAGCCATTTTGTTAAATTGTTTCGTAACGTTGCAAGATTATCGAACGTTATCCAAAGCCGCATGTATGTGCAAATTTTGGTGAGTTTTTATGCATATTCAAGCCTCCAAATGTAAACTCTTACTGTGAACCCATGAAAATTTCACATTCGACCCAAAATACCCGATTTCCTGTTGGATTTGGAATATGGGTGCAAGAGACTTTTTGGAGCAGTTTTGCATAAGGTATCTACTCCCCAAATTTCCTTGCTCTATGTTGAAAAAACCCAATAGGAAAGGCCTTTTTTAAAACTTCTTTCTGTCGCCACTAGTTGGCACTGTAGAGTTGATGCAAATGACCCCTACAAGAACCTTCAGGGTATGACTCTCAACAAACACGGAAAGTTTGGCGCAGATATGTTGCATATCTGCCGAGTTATGACTGTTCAAAATTTTTGGCGAGACAAATTGTTGACGGTCATTTTCACTTCCAGTTTGGACCTCTCCGCTTCAACGAAACCTCAATATTTTTCATCAGGGACCTGAACACATGTCTTGAGGCTCCCCTGAAACAGGTTTGAGGTCAATAGATTTTTTTCCCTTGGAGGAGGAGCCTGTCTCGTAAAGAAGGCCATTTCCTGTTCCCACTAGGGGGCGCCAGGCCTAATGGGTAATATTTCAATGCAGTCGTGTTCAGGCTGGGATATCTCATATACATGCTAGAAATGAAAAAGATTGAACGTTGTATCACGGAGTTTTTAATCATTTTCTGAATTTGGTATTTTGCCCAAAAATGGCCGACTTTGGGACCACGCCCAGGTCAGACCCTTGAGTGAAAACTCACCATTTTGAAAACTTAAGATCTCATATGTCTCCTGAATAGTCTGACCAATTTTGAAGACGATCCAACTATTTTCTTCAGCGACAAGGTCTCAAATGTAAATCGATAAAATTTCACATTTGATCCAAAATTTCTGGCTTCCAGTTGGGTTTGGAATATGGGTGCAAGAGACTTTTTGGAGCAGTTTTGCACAATGTATCGACTCGCCAAATTTCATCGTTCTACGTTGAAAAAACCTAATAGGAAAGGCCTTTTTTAAAATTTCAAGGGGGCGCCACTGAGCCATTTTGTTAAATTTTTTTGTAGATTATCAAAATTTACGCAAAGTTGCATGTATGTGCAAATTTTGGTGAGTTTTCGTGCATGTTCAGGCCTCCAAATGTAAACTCAAACTGTGAACCGATAAAAATTTCACATTTGATCCAAAATATCCGATTTCCTGTTGGATTTGGAATATGGGTGCAAGAGGCTTTTTTGAACAGTTAGGCATAAGGTATCTACTCCCCAAATTTCATTGCTCTACGTTGAAAACCTGAGAGGAGAGGCCTTTTTCAAAATTTTAAGGGTCAAGGGGGCGCCACTGAGCCATTTTTTGACATTTTTTCAAAACGACACAAGATTATCGAAATTTACGCAAAGCCGCACGTTTGTGCAAATTTTGGTGACTTTTCGTGCATGTTCAGGCCTCCAAATTGGCCATTTTCATTTGCCCTGAAAAAAGAAGAATAATAATAATAATAATAATAATAATAATCCTTTGCAAAACAATAGGGCCTTCGCACGCTTAGTGCTCGGGCCCTAATAATAATAATAATAATAATAATAATAATAATCCTTTGCAAAACAATAGGGCCTTCGCACGCTTAGTGCTCGGGCCCTAATAATAATAATAATAATAATAATAATCCTTTGCAAAACAATAGGGCCTTCGCACGCTCAGTGCTCGGGCCCTAATAATCCTTTGCATTACAATAGGGCCTTCGCACGCCTAGTGCTCGGGCCCTAATAATAACTAGGCCTGCAAGCAGGACTGAACGGGCCCTCGCAATCTAGCGCAACTCGGACGTCACGCAACTCGGACTGTGTGCAGGTCAGGGTGGTGGCAGATCCTCCTCTCTAATCATTTCATTAGAACCTAACATGCTCGAAAGTCGCCTAATTACATTCCCACACCCAAGAGATAAAAACCCCTATTGGAGAGAGTACTACAAAAAAGGAGCCACTACTGAGCTGTGCAGCCAAGCCCTTATTCAAAACCAAAATTAATCTTCTAACTTGGCCAATTCGACCAAGTGTGCCAAATATTGTGGCTCTATAAGCTGCCTGAGTCTCTGAAAAAAAATATTTCCTTTAAATGGCGAACAAAGGGTCGTCATGGCAACAGACAGAGACACGTGGACATGGGCCGTAAAAAAGTATTTTAATAGGTCTTGAAACTACAATGACCAACATGAAAAGAACTGGACATGTTTTGGAAAAACGAGTGACTTCCTATCGCCACTAGTTGGCGCTGTAGGGTTGATGCAAATGACCCCTACAAGTTCCTTCAGGGTATGACTCTCAACAAGCACGGGAAGTTTGGCGCAGATATGTTCTATATCTGCCGAGTTATGATTGTTCAAAGTTTTTGGAGAGAAAAATTGTTGACAGTCATTTTCACTTTCCTGTTTGGACCCCTCCGCTTCAACGAAACTTCAATATTTTTCATCAGGCACCTGAAGACAGGTCTTAAGGCTTCCCTTATGCAGGTTTGAGGTAGATTGGTTTTTTCCCTTTAGAGGAGGAGTGTGTCCCGTAAAAAAGGGCATTTCCTGTTTCCACTAGGAGGCGCCAGGCACAAATGGTAAATTTTCAATCCAGTCCTGCTCAGGCTGGTATACCTCACACACATGCCAGATTTAAAATAGATTTAACATTGTATGAGGGTGTTATCAGTCATTTTCCGAATTTGGTGTTTTGGCGAAAAAATGGAAGAATTTGGCGCCCCGCCCAGGTCAGGCCCGTGAATGAAAACACACCATTTTTATAACTTAAGATTTCATATGCCTCATGAACAGTCTCGCCAATTTTGAGAATGATCAAACTAATTCCCTAGGTGCCAAGGTGTAAAATGTGCACACTGTAAATCGATAAAAAGTTCACATTCAATCCAAAATACCCGATTTCCTGTAGGATTTGGAATGTGTGTGCAAGAGACTTTTTGGAGCAGTTTTGCACAAAGTTTTGACTCTCCAAATTTCATCACTCTATGTTAGAAAAACCTAAATGGAGAGGCCTTTTTGAAAATTTCAAGGGGGCGCCACTGAGCCATTTTCTTAAATTGTTTCGTAACGTTGCAAGATTATCGAACGTTATCCAAAGCCGCATGTATGTGCAAATTTTGGTGAGTTTTTATGCATATTCAAGCCTCCAAATGTAAACTCTTACTGTGAACCCATGAAAATTTCACATTCGATCCAAAATACCCGATTTCCTGTTGGATTTGGAATATGGGTGCAAGAGACTTTTTGGAGCAGTTTTGCATAAGGTATCTACTCCCCAAATTTCCTTGCTCTATGTTGAAAAAACCCAATAGGAAAGGCCTTTTTTAAAACTTCTTTCTGTCGCCACTAGTTGGCACTGTAGAGTTGATGCAAATGACCCCTACAAGAACCTTCAGGGTATGACTCTCAACAAACACGGAAAGTTTGGCGCAGATATGTTGCATATCTGCCGAGTTATGACTGTTCAAAATTTTTGGCGAGACAAATTGTTGACGGTCATTTTCACTTCCAGTTTGGACCTCTCCGCTTCAACGAAACCTCAATATTTTTCATCAGGGACCTGAACACATGTCTTGAGGCTCCCCTGAAACAGGTTTGAGGTCAATAGATTTTTTTCCCTTGGAGGAGGAGCCTGTCTCGTAAAGAAGGCCATTTCCTGTTCCCACTAGGGGGCGCCAGGCCTAATGGGTAATATTTCAATGCAGTCGTGTTCAGGCTGGGATATCTCATATACATGCTAGAAATGAAAAAGATTGAACGTTGTATCACGGAGTTTTTAATCATTTTCTGAATTTGGTATTTTGCCCAAAAATGGCCGACTTTGGGACCACGCCCAGGTCAGACCCTTGAGTGAAAACTCCCCATTTTGAAAACTTAAGATCTCATATGTCTCCTGAATAGTCTGACCAATTTTGAAGACTATCCAACTATTTTCTTCAGCGACAAGGTCTCAAATGTAAATCGATAAAATTTCACATTTGATCCAAAATTTCCGGCTTCCTGTTGGGTTTGGAATATGGGTGCAAGAGACTTTTTGGAGCAGTTTTGCACAATGTATCGACTTGCCAAATTTCATCGTTCTACGTTGAAAAAACCTAATAGGAAAGGCCTTTTTGAAAATTTCAAGGGGGCGCCACTGAGCCATTTTGTTAAATTTTTTTGTAGATTATCAAAATTTACGCAAAGTTGCATGTATGTGCAAATTTTGGTGAGTTTTCGTGCATGTTCAGGCCTCCAAATGTAAACTCAAACTGTGAACCGATAAAAATTTCACATTTGATCCAAAATATCCGATTTCCTGTTGGATTTGGAATATGGGTGCAAGAGGCTTTTTTGAGCAGTTAGGCATAAGGTATCTACTCCCCAAATTTCATTGCTCTACGTTGAAAACCTGAGAGGAGAGGCCTTTTTGAAAATTTTAAGGGTCAAGGGGGCGCCACTGAGCCATTTTTTGACATTTTTTCAAAACGACACAAGATTATCGAAATTTACGCAAAGCCGCACGTTTGTGCAAATTTTGGTGACTTTTCGTGCATGTTCAGGCCTCCAAATTGGCCATTTTCATTTGCCCTGAAAAAAGAATAATAATAATAATAATAACTAGGCCTGCAAGCAGGACTGAACGGGCCCTCGCAATCTAGCGCAACTCGGACGTCACGCAACTCGGACTGTGTGCAGGTCAGGGTGGTGGCAGATCCTCCTCTCTAATCATCTCATTAGAACCTAACATGCTCGAAAGTCGCCTATTTACATTCCCACACCCAAGAGATAAAAACCCCTATTGGAGAGAGTACTACAAAAAAGGAGCCACTACTGAGCTGTGCAGCCAAGCCCTTATTCAAAACCAAAATTAATCTTCTAACTGGGCCAATTCGACCAAGTGTGCCAACTATTGTGGCTCTATAAGCTCCCTGAGTCTCTGAAAAAAAATATTTCCTTTAAATGGCGAACAAAGGGTCGTCACGGCAACAGACAGAGACACGTGGACATGGGCCGTAAAAAAGTATTTTAATAGGTCTTGAAACTACAATGACCAACATGAAAAGAACTGGACATGTTTTGGAAAAACGAGTGACTTTCTATCGCCACTAGTTGGCGCTGTAGGGTTGATGCAAATGACCCCTACAAGGCCCTTCAGGGTATGACTCTCAACAAGCACGGGAAGTTTGGCGCAGATATCTTGTATATCTGCCGAGTTATGACTGTTCAAAGTTTTTGGAGAGAAAAATTGTTGACAGTCATTTTCACTTTCCTGTTTGGACCCCTCCGCTTCAACGAAACTTCAATATTTTTCATCAGGCACCTGAAGACAGGTCTTAAGGTTTCCCTTATACAGGTTTGAGGTAGATTGATTTTTTCCCTTTAGAGGAGGAGTGTGTCCCCTAAAAAAGGGCATTTCCTGTTCCCACTAGGAGGCGCCAGGCACAAATGGTAAATTTTCAATCCAGTCCTGCTCAGGCTGTTATACCTCACACACATGCCAGATTTAAAATAGATTGAAGGTTGTATGAGGGAGTTATCAGTCATTTTCCGAATTCGGTGTTTTGGCGAAAAAATGGAAGAATTTGGCGCCCCGCCCAGGTCAGGCCCGTGAATGAAAACACACCATTTTTATAACTTAAGATTTCATATGCCTCATGAACAGTCTCACCAATTTTGAGAATGATCAAACTAATTCCCTAGGTGCCAAGGTGTAAAATGTGCACACTGTAAATCGATAAAAAGTTCACATTCAATCCAAAATACCCGATTTCCTGTAGGATTTGGAATGTGTGTGCAAGAGACTTTTTGGAGCAGTTTTGCACAAAGTTTTGACTCTCCAAATTTCATCACTCTATGTTAGAAAAACCTAAATGGAGAGGCCTTTTTGAAAATTTCAAGGGGGCGCCACTGAGCCATTTTCTTAAATTGTTTCGTAACGTTGCAAGATTATCGAACGTTATCCAAAGCCGCATGTATGTGCAAATTTTGGTGAGTTTTTATGCATATTCAAGCCTCCAAATGTAAACTCTTACTGTGAACCCATGAAAATTTCACATTCGATCCAAAATACCCGATTTCCTGTTGGATTTGGAATATGGGTGCAAGAGACTTTTTGGAGCAGTTTTGCATAAGGTATCTACTCCCCAAATTTCCTTGCTCTATGTTGAAAAAACCCAATAGGAAAGGCCTTTTTTAAAACTTCTTTCTGTCGCCACTAGTTGGCACTGTAGAGTTGATGCAAATGACCCCTACAAGAACCTTCAGGGTATGACTCTCAACAAACACGGAAAGTTTGGCGCACATATGTTGCATATCTGCCGAGTTGTGACTGTTCAAAATTTTTGGCGAGACAAATTGTTGACGGTCATTTTCACTTCCAGTTTGGACCTCTCCGCTTCAACGAAACCTCAATATTTTTCATCAGGGACCTGAACACATGTCTTGAGGCTCCCCTGAAACAGGTTTGAGGTCAATAGATTTTTTTCCCTTGGAGGAGGAGCCTGTCTCGTAAAGAAGGCCATTTCCTGTTCCCACTAGGGGGCGCCAGGCCTAATGGGTAATATTTCAATGCAGTCGTGTTCAGGCTGGGATATCTCATATACATGCTAGAAATGAAAAAGATTGAACGTTGTATCACGGAGTTTTTAATCATTTTCTGAATTTGGTATTTTGCCCAAAAATGGCCGACTTTGGGACCACGCCCAGGTCAGACCCTTGAGTGAAAACTCACCATTTTGAAAACTTAAGATCTCATATGTCTCCTGAATAGTCTGACCAATTTTGAAGACGATCCAACTATTTTCTTCAGCGACAAGGTCTCAAATGTAAATCGATAAAATTTCACATTTGATCCAAAATTTCCGGCTTCCTGTTGGGTTTGGAATATGGGTGCAAGAGACTTTTTGGAGCAGTTTTGCACAATGTATCGACTCGCCAAATTTCATTGTTCTACGTTGAAAAAACCTAATAGGAAAGGCCTTTTTGAAAATTTCAAGGGGGCGCCACTGAGCCATTTTGTTAAATTTTTTTGTAGATTATCAAAATTTACGCAAAGTTACATGTATGTGCAAATTTTGGTGAGTTTTCGTGCATGTTCAGGCCTCCAAATGTAAACTCCAACTGTGAACCGATAAAAATTTCACATTTGATCCAAAATATCCGATTTCCTGTTGGATTTGGAATATGGGTGCAAGAGGCTTTTTTGAACAGTTAGGCATAAGGTATCTACTCCCCAAATTTCATTGCTCTACGTTGAAAACCTGAGAGGAGAGGCCTTTTTGAAAATTTTAAGGGTCAAGGGGGCGCCACTGAGCCATTTTTTGACATTTTTTCAAAACGACACAAGATTATCGAATTTTACGCAAAGCCGCACGTATGTGCAAATTTTGGTGACTTTTCGTGCATGTTCAGGCCTCCAAATTGGCCATTTTCATTTGCCCTGAAAAAAGAAGAATAATAATAACTAGGCCTGCAAGCAGGACTGAACGGGCCCTCGCGATCTAGCGCAACTCGGACGTCACGCAACTCGGACTGTGTGCAGGTCAGGGTGGTGGGAGATCCTCCTCTCTAATCATCTCATTAGAACCTAACATGCTCGAAAGTCGCCTATTTACATTCCCACACCCAAGAGATAAAAACCCCTATTGGAGAGAGTACTACAAAAAAGGAGCCACTACTGAGCTGTGCAGCCAAGCCCTTATTCAAAACCAAAATTAATCTTCTAACTGGGCCAATTCGACCAAGTGTGCCAACTATTGTGGCTCTATAAGCTCCCTGAGTCTCTGAAAAAAAAAATTTCCTTTAAATGGCGAACAAAGGGTCGTCACGGCAACAGACAGAGACACGTGGACATGGGCCGTAAAAAAGTATTTTAATAGGTCTTGAAACTACAATGACCAACATGAAAAGAACTGGACATGTTTTGGAAAAACGAGTGACTTTCTATCGCCACTAGTTGGCGCTGTAGGGTTGATGCAAATGACCTCTACAAGGCCCTTCAGGGTATGACTCTCAACAAGCACGGGAAGTTTGGCGCAGATATCTTGTATATCTGCCGAGTTATGACTGTTCAAAGTTTTTGGAGAGAAAAATTGTTGACAGTCATTTTCACTTTACTGTTTGGACCCCTCCGCTTCAACAAAACTTCAATTTTTGTCATCAGGCACCTGAAGACAGGTCTTAAGGTTTCCCTTATGCAGGTTTGAGGTAGATTGATTTTTTCCCTTTAGAGGAGGAGTGTGTCCCGTAAAAAAGGGCATTTCCTGTTCCCACTAGGAGGCGCCAGGCACAAATGGTAAATTTTCTATCCAGTCCTGCTCAGGCTGGTATACCTCACACACATGGCAGATTTAAAATAGATTGAACATTGTATGAGGGAGTTATCAGTCATTTTCCAAATTCGGTGTTTTGGCGAAAAAATGGAAGAATTTGGCGCCCCGCCCAGGTCAGGCCCGTGAATGAAAACACACCATTTTTATAACTTAAGATTTCATATGCCTCATGAACAGTCTCACCAATTTTGAGAATGATCAAACTAATTCCCTAGGTGCCAAGGTGTAAAATGTGCACACTGTAAATCGATAAAAAGTTCACATTCAATCCAAAATACCCGATTTCCTGTAGGATTTGGAATGTGTGTGCAAGAGACTTTTTGGAGCAGTTTTGCACAAAGTTTTGACTCTCCAAATTTCATCACTCTATGTTAGAAAAACCTAAATGGAGAGGCCTTTTTGAAAATTTCAAGGGGGCGCCACTGAGCCATTTTGTTAAATTGTTTCGTAACGTTGCAAGATTATCAAACGTTATCCAAAGCCGCATGTATGTGCAAATTTTGGTGAGTTTTTATGCATATTCAAGCCTCCAAATGTAAACTCTTACTGTGAACCCATGAAAATTTCACATTCGATCCAAAATACCCGATTTCCTGTTGGATTTGGAATATGGGTGCAAGAGACTTTTTGGAGCAGTTTTGCATAAGGTATCTACTCCCCAAATTTCCTTGCTCTATGTTGAAAAAACCCAATAGGAAAGGCCTTTTTTAAAACTTCTTTCTGTCGCCACTAGTTGGCACTGTAGAGTTGATGCAAATGACCCCTACAAGAACCTTCAGGGTATGACTCTCAACAAACACGGAAAGTTTGGCGCAGATATGTTGCATATCTGCCGAGTTATGACTGTTCAAAATTTTTGGCGAGACAAATTGTTGACGGTCATTTTCACTTCCAGTTTGGACCTCTCCGCTTCAACGAAACCTCAATATTTTTCATCAGGGACCTGAACACATGTCTTGAGGCTCCCCTGAAACAGGTTTGAGGTCAATAGATTTTTTTCCCTTGGAGGAGCAGCCTGTCTCGTAAAGAAGGCCATTTCCTGTTCCCACTAGGGGGCGCCAGGCCTAATGGGTAATATTTCAATGCAGTCGTGTTCAGGCTGGGATATCTCATATACATGCTAGAAATGAAAAAGATTGAACGTTGTATCACGGAGTTTTTAATCATTTTCTGAATTTGGTATTTTGCCCAAAAATGGCCGACTTTGGGACCACGCCCAGGTCAGACCCTTGAGTGAAAACTCACCATTTTGAAAACTTAAGATCTCATATGTCTCCTGAATAGTCTGACCAATTTTGAAGACGATCCAACTATTTTCTTCAGCGACAAGGTCTCAAATGTAAATCGATAAAATTTCACATTTGATCCAAAATTTCCGGCTTCCTGTTGGGTTTGGAATATGGGTGCAAGAGACTTTTTGGAGCAGTTTTGCACAATGTATCGACTCGCCAAATTTCATCGTTCTACGTTGAAAAAACCAAATAGGAAAGGCCTTTTTGAAAATTTCAAGGGGGCGCCACTGAGCCATTTTGTTAAATTTTTTTGTAGATTATCAAAATTTACGCAAAGTTGCATGTATGTGCAAATTTTGGTGAGTTTTCGTGCATGTTCAGGCCTCCAAATGTAAACTCCAACTGTGAACCGATAAAAATTTCACATTTGATCCAAAATATCCGATTTCCTGTTGGATTTGGAATATGGGTGCAAGAGGCTTTTTTGAACAGTTAGGCATAAGGTATCTACTCCCCAAATTTCATTGCTCTACGTTGAAAACCTGAGAGGAGAGGCCTTTTTGAAAATTTTAAGGGTCAAGGGGGCGCCACTGAGCCATTTTTTGACATTTTTTCAAAACGACACAAGATTATCGAAATTTACGCAAAGCCGCACGTATGTGCAAATTTTGGTGACTTTTCGTGCATGTTCAGGCCTCCAAATTGGCCATTTTCATTTGCCCTGAAAAAAGAAGAATAATAATAATAACTAGGCCTGCAAGCAGGACTGAACGGGCCCTCGCAATCTAGCGCAACTCGGACGTCACGCAACTCGGACTGTGTGCAGTTCAGGGTGGTGGCAGATCCTCCTCTCTAATCATCTCATTAGAACCTAACATGCTCGAAAGTCGCCTATTTACATTCCCACACCCAAGAGATAAAAACCCCTATTGGAGAGAGTACTACAAAAAAGGAGCCACTACTGAGCTGTGCAGCCAAGCCCTTATTCAAAACCAAAATTAATCTTCTTACTTGGCCAATTCGACAAAGTGTGCCAAATATTGTGGCTCTATAAGCTGCCTGAGTCTCTGAAAAAAAATATTTCCTTTAAATGGCGAACAAAGGGTCGTCACGGCAACAGACAGAGACACGTGGACATGGGCCGTAAAAAAGTATTTTAATAGGTCTTGAAACTACAATGACCAACATGAAAAGAACTGGACATGTTTTGGAAAAACGAGTGACTTTCTATCGCCACTAGTTGGCGCTGTAGGGTTGATGCAAATGACCCCTACAAGTTCCTTCAGGGTATGACTCTCAACAAGCACGGGAAGTTTGGCGCAGATATGTTCTATATCTGCCGAGTTATGATTGTTCAAAGTTTTTGGAGAGAAAAATTGTTGACAGTCATTTTCACTTTCCTGTTTGGACCCCTCCGCTTCAACGAAACTTCAATATTTTTCATCAGGCACCTGAAGACAGGTCTTAAGGCTTCCCTTATGCAGGTTTGAGGTAGATTGGTTTTTTCCCTTTAGAGGAGGAGTGTGTCCCGTAAAAAAGGGCATTTCCTGTTTCCACTAGGAGGCGCCAGGCACAAATGGTAAATTTTCAATCCAGTCCTGCTCAGGCTGGTATACCTCACACACATGCCAGATTTAAAATAGATTTAACATTGTATGAGGGTGTTATCAGTCATTTTCCGAATTCGGTGTTTTGGCGAAAAAATGGAAGAATTTGGCGCCCCGCCCAGGTCAGGCCCGTGAATGTAAACACACCATTTTTATAACTTAAGATTTCATATGCCTCATGAACAGTCTCGCCAATTTTGAGAATGATCAAACTAATTCCCTAGGTGCCAAGGTGTAAAATGTGCACACTGTAAATCGATAAAAAGTTCACATTCAATCCAAAATACCCGATTTCCTGTAGGATTTGGAATGTGTGTGCAAGAGACTTTTTGGAGCAGTTTTGCACAAAGTTTTGACTCTCCAAATTTCATCACTCTATGTTGGAAAAACCTAAATGGAGAGGCCTTTTTGAAAATTTCAAGGGGGCGCCACTGAGCCATTTTGTTAAAATTTTTCGTAACGTTGCAAGATTATCGAACGTTATCCAAAGCCGCATGTATGTGCAAATTTTGGTGAGTTTTTATGCATATTCAAGCCTCCAAATGTAAACTCTTACTGTGAACCCATGAAAATTTCACATTCGACCCAAAATACCCGATTTCCTGTTGGATTTGGAATATGGGTGCAAGAGACTTTTTGGAGCAGTTTTGCATAAGGTATGTACTCCCCAAATTTCCTCACTCTATGTTGGAAAAACCCAATAGGAAAGGCCTTTTTTAAAACTTCTTTCTGTCGCCACTAGTTGGCACTGTAGAGTTGATGCAAATGACCCCTACACGAACCTTCAGGGTATGACTCTCAACAAACACGGGAAGTTTGGCGCAGATATGTTGTATATCTGCCGAGTTATGACTGTTCAAAGTTTTTGGCGAGACAAATTGTTGACGGTCATTTTCACTTCCAGTTTGTACCTCTCCGCTTCTACAAAACCTCAATATTTTTCATTAGGCACCTGAACACATGTCTTGAGGCTCCCCTGAAACAGGTTTGAGGTCAATAGATTTTTTTCCCTTGGAGGAGGAGCCTGTCTCGTAAAGAAGGCCATTTCCTGTTCCCACTAGGGGGCGCCAAGCCTAATGGGTAAAATTTAAATGCAGTCGTGTTCAGGCTGGGATATCTCATATACTTGCTAGAAATGAAAAAGATTGAACGTTGTATCACGGAGTTTTTAATCATTTTCTGAATTTGGTGTTTTGCCCAAAAATGGCCAACTTTGGGACTACGCCCAGGCCAGACCCTTGGATGAAAACTCACCATTTTGAAAACTTAAGATCTCATATGTCTCCTGTATAGTCTGACCAATTTTGAAGACGATCCAACTATTTTCTTCAGCGACAAGGTCTCAAATGTAAATCGATAAAATTTCGCATTTGATCCAAAATTTCCGACTTCCTGTTGGATTTGGAATATAGGTGCAAGAGACTTTTTGGAGCAGTTTTACGCAATGTATCGACTCACCAAATTTCATCATTCTACGTTGAAAAAACCTAATAGGAAAGGCCTTTTTGAAAATTTCAAGGGGGCGCCACTGAGCGATTTTGTTAAATTTTTTTGTAGATTATCAAAATTTACGCAAAGTTGCATGTATGTGCAAATTTTGGTGAGTTTTCGTGCATGTTCAGGCCTCCAAACGTAAACTCCAACTGTGAACCGAAAAAATTTCACATTTGATCCAAAATATCCGATTTCCTGTCGGATTTGGAATATGGGTGCAAGAGGCTTTTTTGAACAGTTAGGCATAAGGTATCTACTCCCCAAATTTCATCGCTCTACGTTGAAAACCTGAGAGGAGAGGCCTTTTTGAAAATTTTAAGGGTCAAGGGGGCGCCACTGAGCCATTTTTTGAAATTTTTTCAAAACGACGCAAGATTATCAAATTTTACGCGAATCTGCACGTATGTGCAAATTTTGGTGACTTTTCGTGCATGTTCAGGCCTCCAAATTGGCCATTTTCATTTGCCATGAAGAAAGAAGAATAATAATAATAATAATAATAATAATAATAATAATAATAATCCTTTGCATTACAATAGGGCCTTCGCACGCCTAGTGCTCGGGCCCTAACTAGGCCTGCAAGCAGGACTGAACGGGCCCTCGCAATCTAGCGCAACTCGGACGTCACGCAACTCGGACTGTGTGCAGGTCAGGCTGGTGGCAGATCCTCCTCTCTAATTATCTCATTAGAACCTAACATGCTCGAAAGTCGCCTATTTACATTCCCACACCCAAGAGATAAAAACCCCTATTGGAGAGAGTACTACAAAAAAGGAGCCACTACTGAGCTGTGCAGCCAAGCCCTTATTCAAAACCCAAAATTAATCTTCTAACTCGGCCAATTCGACCAAGTGTGCCAAATACTGTGGCTCTATAAGCTGCCTGAGTCTCTGAAAAAAAATATTTCCTTTAAATGGCGAACAAAGGGTCGTCACGGCAACAGACAGAGACACGTGGACATGGGCCGTAAATAAGTATTTTAATAGGTCTTGAAACTACAATGACCAACCTGAAAAGAACTGAACATGTATTGGAAAAACGAGTGACTTTCTATTGCCACTAGTTGGCGCTGTAGGTTTGATGCAAATGACCCCTACAAGGCCCTTCAGGGTATGACTCTCAACAAGCACGGGAAGTTTGCCGCAGATATGTTGTATATCTGCCGAGTTATGACTGTTCAAAATTTTTGGAGAGAAAAATTATTGACAGTCATTTTCACTTTCCTGTTTGGACCCCTCCGCTTCAACGAAACTTCAATATTTTTCATCAGGCACCTGAAGACAGGTCTTAAGGCTTCCCTTATGCAGGTTTGAGGTCGATTAATTTTTTCCCTTGGAGGAGGAGTGTGTCACCGTAAAAAAGGGCATTTCCTGTTCCCACTAGGAGGCGCCAGGCACAAATGGTAAATTTTCAATCCAGTCGTGCTCAGGCTGGTATACCTCACACACATGGCAGATTTAAAATAGATTGAACGTTGTATGAGGGAGTTATCAGTCATTTTCCGAATTCGGTGTTTTGGCGAAAAAATGGCCGACTTTGGCACCCCGCCCAGGTCAGGCCCGTGAATGAAAACACACCATTTTGATAACTTAAGATTTCATATGCCTCATGAACAGTCTCGCCAATTTTGAGAATGATCAAACTAATTCCCTAGGTGCCAAGGTGTAAAATGTGCACACTGTAAATCGATAAAAAATTCACATTCAATCCAAAATACCCGATTTCCTGTTGGGTTTGGAATACGCATGCAAGAGACTTTTTGGAGCAGTTTTGTACAAGGTATTGACTCTCCGAATTTCATCCATCTACGTTGAAAAAACCTAAATGGAGAGGCCTTTTTGAAAATTTCAAGGGGGCGCCACTGAGCCATTTTGTTACATTTTTTCGTAACGTTGCAAGATTATTGAACGTTATGCAAAGCCGCATGTATGTCGAAATTTTTGTGAGTTTTCGTGCATGTTCAAGCCTCCAAATGTAAACTCCTACTGTGAACCGATAAAAATTTCACATTTGATCCAAAATACCCGATTTCCTGTTGGATTTGGAAAATGGGTGCAAGAGACTTTTTGGAGCAGTTTTGCACAAGGTATCAACTCCCCAAATTTCCTCACTCTATGTTGGAAAAACCCAATAGGAAAGGCCTTTTTTAAAACTTCTTTCTGTCGCCACTAGTTGGCACTGTAGAGTTGATGCAAATGACCCCTACACGAACCTTCAGGGTATGACTCTCAACAAACACGGGAAGTTTGGCGCAGATATGTTGTATATCTGCCGAGTTATGACTGTTCAAAGTTTTTGGCGAGACAAATTGTTGACGGTCATTTTCACTTCCAGTTTGTACCTCTCCGCTTCTACAAAACCTCAATATTTTTCATTAGGCACCTGAACACATGTCTTGAGGCTCCCCTGAAACAGGTTTGAGGTCAATAGATTTTTTTCCCTTGGAGGAGGAGCCTGTCTCGTAAAGAAGGCCATTTCCTGTTCCCACTAGGGGGCGCCAAGCCTAATGGGTAAAATTTAAATGCAGTCGTGTTCAGGCTGGGATATCTCATATACTTGCTAGAAATGAAAAAGATTGAACGTTGTATCACGGAGTTTTTAATCATTTTCTGAATTTGGTGTTTTGCCCAAAAATGGCCAACTTTGGGACTACGCCCAGGCCAGACCCTTGGATGAAAACTCACCATTTTGAAAACTTAAGATCTCATATGTCTCCTGTATAGTCTGACCAATTTTGAAGACGATCCAACTATTTTCTTCAGCGACAAGGTCTCAAATGTAAATCGATAAAATTTCGCATTTGATCCAAAATTTCCGACTTCCTGTTGGATTTGGAATATAGGTGCAAGAGACTTTTTGGAGCAGTTTTACGCAATGTATCGACTCACCAAATTTCATCATTCTACGTTGAAAAAACCTAATAGGAAAGGCCTTTTTGAAAATTTCAAGGGGGCGCCACTGAGCGATTTTGTTAAATTTTTTTGTAGATTATCAAAATTTACGCAAAGTTGCATGTATGTGCAAATTTTGGTGAGTTTTCGTGCATGTTCAGGCCTCCAAACGTAAACTCCAACTGTGAACCGAAAAAATTTCACATTTGATCCAAAATATCCGATTTCCTGTCGGATTTGGAATATGGGTGCAAGAGGCTTTTTTGAACAGTTAGGCATAAGGTATCTACTCCCCAAATTTCATCGCTCTACGTTGAAAACCTGAGAGGAGAGGCCTTTTTGAAAATTTTAAGGGTCAAGGGGGCGCCACTGAGCCATTTTTTGAAATTTTTTCAAAACGACGCAAGATTATCAAATTTTACGCGAATCTGCACGTATGTGCAAATTTTGGTGACTTTTCGTGCATGTTCAGGCCTCCAAATTGGCCATTTTCATTTGCCATGAAGAAAGAAGAATAATAACTAGGCCTGCAAGCAGGACTGAACGGGCCCTCGCAATCTAGCGCAACTCGGACGTCACGCAACTCGGACTGTGTGCAGGTCAGGGTGGTGGCAGATCCTCCTCTCTAATCATCTCATTAGAACCTAACAAGCTCGAAAGTCGCCTCTTTACATTCACACACCTAACAGGTAAAAAAAAACCTATTGGAGAGAGTACTACAAAAAAGGAGGTACTACTGAGCTGTGCAGCCAAGCCCTTATTAAAAACCAAAATTAATCTTCTAACTGGGCCAATTCGACCAAGTGTGCCAAATATTGTGGCTCTATAAGCTGCCTGAGTCTCTGAAAAAAAATATTTCCTTTCAATGGCGAATAAAGGGTCGTCACGGCAACAGACAGAGACACGTGGACATGGGCCGTAAATAAGTATTTTAATAGGTCTTGAAACTACAATGACCAACCTGAAAAGAACTGGACATGTGTTGGAAAAACGAGTGACTTTCTATTGCCACTAGTTGGCGCTGTAGGGTTGATGCAAATGACCCCTACAAGAACCTTCAGGGTATGACTCTCAACAAGCACGGGAAGTTTGGCGCAGATATCTTGTATATCTGCCGAGTTATGACTGTTCAAAGTTTTTGGAGAGAAAAATTGTTGACAGTCATTTTCACTTTCCTGTTTGGACCCCTCCGCTTCAACGAAACTTCAATATTTTTCATCAGGCACCTGAAGACAGGTCTTAAGGCTTCCCTTAAGCATGTTTGAGGTAGATTGATTTTTTTCCCTTTAGAGGAGGAGTGTGTCCCGTAAAAAAGGGCATTTCCTGTTCCCACTAGGAGGCGCCAGGCACAAATGGTAAATTTTCAATCCAGTCCTGCTCAGGCTGGTATACCTCACACACATGCCAGATTTAAAATAGATTGAACGTTGTATGAGGGTGTTATCAGTCATTTTCCGAATTCGGTGTTTTGGCGAAAAAATGGAAGAATTTGGCGCCCCGCCCAGGTCAGGCCCGTGAATGAAAACCCACCATTTTTATAACTTAAGATTTCATATGCCTCATGAACAGTCTCACCAATTTTGAGAATGATCAAACTAATTCCCTAGGTGCCAAGGTGTAAAATGTGCACACTGTAAATCGATAAAAAGTTCACATTCAATCCAAAATACCCGATTTCCTGTAGGATTTGGAATGTGTGTGCAAGAGACTTTTTGGAGCAGTTTTGCACAAAGTTTTGACTCTCCAAATTTCATCACTCTATGTTAGAAAAACCTAAATGGAGAGGCCTTTTTGAAAATTTCAAGGGGGCGCCACTGAGCCATTTTGTTAAATTGTTTCGTAACGTTGCAAGATTATCGAACGTTATCCAAAGCCGCATGTATGTGCAAATTTTGGTGAGTTTTTATGCATATTCAAGCCTCCAAATGTAAACTCTTACTGTGAACCCATGAAAATTTCACATTCGATCCAAAATACCCGATTTCCTGTTGGATTTGGAATATGGGTGCAAGAGACTTTTTGGAGCAGTTTTGCATAAGGTATCTACTCCCCAAATTTCCTTGCTCTATGTTGAAAAAACCCAATAGGAAAGGCCTTTTTTAAAACTTCTTTCTGTCGCCACTAGTTGGCACTGTAGAGTTGATGCAAATGACCCCTACAAGAACCTTCAGGGTATGACTCTCAACAAACACGGAAAGTTTGGCGCAGATATGTTGCATATCTGCCGAGTTATGACTGTTCAAAATTTTTGGCGAGACAAATTGTTGACGGTCATTTTCACTTCCAGTTTGGACCTCTCCGCTTCAACGAAACCTCAATATTTTTCATCAGGGACCTGAACACATGTCTTGAGGCTCCCCTGAAACAGGTTTGAGGTCAATAGATTTTTTTCCCTTGGAGGAGGATCCTCTCTCGTAAAGAATGCCATTTCCTGTTCCCACTAGGGGGCGCCAGGCCTAATGAGTAATATTTCAATGCAGTCGTGTTCAGGCTGGGATATCTCATATACATGCTAGAAATGAAAAAGATTGAACGTTGTATCACGGAGTTTTTAATCATTTTCTGAATTTGGTATTTTGCCTAAAAATGGCCAACTTTGGGACTACGCCCAGGCCAGACCCTTGGATGAAAACTCACCATTTTGAAAACTTAAGATCTCATATGTCTCCTGAATAGTCTGACCAATTTTGAAGACGATCCAACTATTTTCTTCAGCGACAAGGTCTCAAATGTAAATCGATAAAATTTCGCATTTGATCCAAAATTTCCGACTTCCTGTTGGATTTGGAATGTAGGTGCAAGAGACTTTTTGGAGCAGTTTTACACAATGTATCGACTCACCAAATTTCATCATTCTACGTTGAAAAAACCTAATAGGACAGGCCTTTTTGAAAATTTCAAGGGGGCGCCACTGAGCCTTTTTGTTAATTTTTTTCAAAGATTATCAAAATTTACGCAAAGTTGAACATATGTGCACATTTTGGTGAGTTTTCGTGCATGTTCAAGCCTCCAAATGTGAACTCAAACTGTGAGCCGAAAAAATTTCAGATTCGATCCAAAATAACCGATTTCCTGTTGGATTTGGAATATGGGTGCAAGAGGCTTTTTTGAGCAGTTAGGCATAAGGTATCTACTCCCCAAATTTCATTGCTCTACGTTGAAAACCTGAGAGGAGAGGCCTTTTTGAAAATTTTAAGGGTCAAGGGGGCGCCACTGAGCCATTTTTTGACATTTTTTCAAAACGACGCAAGATTATCGAAATTTACGCGAATCTGCACGTATGTGCAAATTTTGGTGACTTTTCGTGCATGTTCAGGCCTCCAAATTGGCCATTTTCATTTGCCATGAAAAAAGAAGAATAATAATAATAATCCTTTGCATTACAATAGGGCCTTCGCACGCCTAGTGCTCGGGCCCTAATAATAATAATAATAATAATAATAACTAGGCCTGCAAGCAGGACTGAACGGGCCCTCGCAATCTAGCGCAACTCGGACGTCACGCAACTCGGACTGTGTGCAGGTCAGGCTGGTGGCAGATCCTCCTCTCTAATTATCTCATTAGAACCTAACATGCTCGAAAGTCGCCTATTTACATTCCCACACCCAAGAGATAAAAACCCCTATTGGAGAGAGTACTACAAAAAAGGAGCCACTACTGAGCTGTGCAGCCAAGCCCTTATTCAAAACCCAAAATTAATCTTCTAACTCGGCCAATTCGACCAAGTGTGCCAAATACTGTGGCTCTATAAGCTGCCTGAGTCTCTGAAAAAAAATATTTCCTTTAAATGGCGAACAAAGGGTCGTCACGGCAACAGACAGAGACACGTGGACATGGGCCGTAAATAAGTATTTTAATAGGTCTTGAAACTACAATGACCAACCTGAAAAGAACTGAACATGTATTGGAAAAACGAGTGACTTTCTATTGCCACTAGTTGGCGCTGTAGGTTTGATGCAAATGACCCCTACAAGGCCCTTCAGGGTATGACTCTCAACAAGCACGGGAAGTTTGCCGCAGATATGTTGTATATCTGCCGAGTTATGACTGTTCAAAATTTTTGGAGAGAAAAATTATTGACAGTCATTTTCACTTTCCTGTTTGGACCCCTCCGCTTCAACGAAACTTCAATATTTTTCATCAGGCACCTGAAGACAGGTCTTAAGGTTTCCCTTATGCAGGTTTGAGGTCGATTAATTTTTTCCCTTGGAGGAGGAGTGTGTCCCGTAAAAAAGGGCATTTCCTGTTCCCACTAGGAGGCGCCAGGCACAAATGGTAAATTTTCAATCCAGTCGTGCTCAGGCTGGTATACCTCACACACATGGCAGATTTAAAATAGATTGAACGTTGTATGAGGGAGTTATCAGTCATTTTCCGAATTCGGTGTTTTGGCGAAAAAATGGCCGACTTTGGCACCCCGCCCAGGTCAGGCCCGTGAATGAAAACACACCATTTTGATAACTTAAGATTTCATATGCCTCATGAACAGTCTCGCCAATTTTGAGAATGATCAAACTAATTCCCTAGGTGCCAAGGTGTAAAATGTGCACACTGTAAATCGATAAAAAATTCACATTCAATCCAAAATACCCGATTTCCTATTGGGTTTGGAATACGCATGCAAGAGACTTTTTGGAGCAGTTTTGTACAAGGTATTGACTCTCCGAATTTCATCCATCTACGTTGAAAAAACCTAAATGGAGAGGCCTTTTTGAAAATTTCAAGGGGGCGCCACTGAGCCATTTTGTTACATTTTTTCGTAACGTTGCAAGATTATTGAACGTTATGCAAAGCCGCATGTATGTCGAAATTTTTGTGAGTTTTCGTGCATGTTCAAGCCTCCAAATGTAAACTCCTACTGTGAACCGATAAAAATTTCACATTTGATCCAAAATACCCGATTTCCTGTTGGATTTGGAAAATGGGTGCAAGAGACTTTTTGGAGCAGTTTTGCACAAGGTATCAACTCCCCAAATTTCCTCACTCTATGTTGGAAAAACCCAATAGGAAAGGCCTTTTTTAAAACTTCTTTCTGTCGCCACTAGTTGGCACTGTAGAGTTGATGCAAATGACCCCTACACGAACCTTCAGGGTATGACTCTCAACAAACACGGGAAGTTTGGCGCAGATATGTTGTATATCTGCCGAGTTATGACTGTTCAAAGTTTTTGGCGAGACAAATTGTTGACGGTCATTTTCACTTCCAGTTTGTACCTCTCCGCTTCTACAAAACCTCAATATTTTTCATTAGGCACCTGAACACATGTCTTGAGGCTCCCCTGAAACAGGTTTGAGGTCAATAGATTTTTTTCCCTTGGAGGAGGAGCCTGTCTCGTAAAGAAGGCCATTTCCTGTTCCCACTAGGGGGCGCCAAGCCTAATGGGTAAAATTTAAATGCAGTCGTGTTCAGGCTGGGATATCTCATATACTTGCTAGAAATGAAAAAGATTGAACGTTGTATCACGGAGTTTTTAATCATTTTCTGAATTTGGTGTTTTGCCCAAAAATGGCCAACTTTGGGACTACGCCCAGGCCAGACCCTTGGATGAAAACTCACCATTTTGAAAACTTAAGATCTCATATGTCTCCTGTATAGTCTGACCAATTTTGAAGACGATCCAACTATTTTCTTCAGCGACAAGGTCTCAAATGTAAATCGATAAAATTTCGCATTTGATCCAAAATTTCCGACTTCCTGTTGGATTTGGAATATAGGTGCAAGAGACTTTTTGGAGCAGTTTTACGCAATGTATCGACTCACCAAATTTCATCATTCTACGTTGAAAAAACCTAATAGGAAAGGCCTTTTTGAAAATTTCAAGGGGGCGCCACTGAGCGATTTTGTTAAATTTTTTTGTAGATTATCAAAATTTACGCAAAGTTGCATGTATGTGCAAATTTTGGTGAGTTTTCGTGCATGTTCAGGCCTCCAAACGTAAACTCCAACTGTGAACCGAAAAAATTTCACATTTGATCCAAAATATCCGATTTCCTGTCGGATTTGGAATATGGGTGCAAGAGGCTTTTTTGAACAGTTAGGCATAAGGTATCTACTCCCCAAATTTCATCGCTCTACGTTGAAAACCTGAGAGGAGAGGCCTTTTTGAAAATTTTAAGGGTCAAGGGGGCGCCACTGAGCCATTTTTTGAAATTTTTTCAAAACGACGCAAGATTATCAAATTTTACGCGAATCTGCACGTATGTGCAAATTTTGGTGACTTTTCGTGCATGTTCAGGCCTCCAAATTGGCCATTTTCATTTGCCATGAAGAAAGAATAATAATAACTAGGCCTGCAAGCAGGACTGAACGGGCCCTCGCAATCTAGCGCAACTCGGACGTCACGCAACTCGGACTGTGTGCAGGTCAGGGTGGTGGCAGATCCTCCTCTGTAATCATCTCATTAAAACCTAACATGCTCGAAAGTCGCCTATTTACATTCCCACACCCAAGAGATAAAAACCCCTATTGGAGAGAGTACTACAAAAAAGGAGCCACTACTGAGCTGTGCAGCCAAGCCCTTATTCAAAACCAAAATTAATCTTCTAACTGGGCCAATTCGACCAAGTGTGCCAACTATTGTGGCTCTATAAGCTCCCTGAGTCTCTGAAAAAAAATATTTCCTTTAAATGGCAAACAAAGGGTCGTCACGGCAACAGACAGAGACACGTGGACATGGGCCGTAAAAAAGTATTTTAATAGGTCTTGAAACTACAATGACCAACCTGAAAAGAACTGGACATGTATTGGAAAAACGAGTGACTTTCTATCGCCACTAGTTGGCGCTGTAGGGTTGATGCAAATGACCCCTACAAGGCCCTTCAGGGTATGACTCTCAACAAGCACGGGAAGTTTGGCGCAGATATGTTATATATCTGCCAAGTTATGACTGTTCAAAGTTTTTGGAGAGAAAAATTGTTGACAGTCATTTTCACTTTCCTTTTTGGACCCCTCCGCTTCAACGAAACTTCAATATTTTTCATCAGGCACCTGAAGACAGGTCTTAAGGCTTCCCTTTTGCAGGTTTGAGGTAGATTGATTTTTTCCCTTTAGAGGAGGAGTGTGTCCCGTAAAAAAGGGCATTTCCTGTTCCCACTAGGAGACGCCAGGCACAAATGGTAAATTTTCAATCCAGTCCTGCTCAGGCTGGTATACCTCACACACATGCCAGATTTAAAATAGATTGAACGTTGTATGAGGGAGTTATCAGTCATTTTCCGAATTCGGTGTTTTGGCGAAAAAATGGAAGAATTTGGCGCCCCGCCCAGGTCAGGCCCGTGAATGAAAACACACCATTTTTATAACTTAAGATTTCATATGCCTCATGAACAGTCTCACAAATTTTGAGAATGATTAAACTAATTCCCTAGGTGCCAAGGTGTAAAATGTGCACACTGTAAATCGATAAAAAGTTCACATTCAATCCAAAATACCCGATTTCCTGTAGGATTTGGAATGTGTGTGCAAGAGACTTTTTGGAGCAGTTTTGCACAAAGTTTTGACTCTCCAAATTTCATCACTCTATGTTAGAAAAACCTAAATGGAGAGGCCTTTTTGAAAATTTCAAGGGGGCGCCACTGAGCCATTTTGTTAAATTGTTTCGTAACGTTGCAAGATTATCGAACGTTATCCAAAGCCGCATGTATGTGCAAATTTTGGTGAGTTTTTATGCATATTCAAGCCTCCAAATGTAAACTCTTACTGTGAACCCATGAAAATTTCACATTCGATCCAAAATACCCGATTTCCTGTTGGATTTGGAATATGGGTGCAAGAGACTTTTTGGAGCAGTTTTGCATAAGGTATCTACTCCCCAAATTTCCTTGCTCTATGTTGAAAAAACCCAATAGGAGAGGCCTTTTTTAAAACTTCTTTCTGTCGCCACTAGTTGGCGCTGTAGAGTTGATGCAAATGACCCCTACAAGAACCTTCAGGGTATGACTCTCAACATACACGGAAAGTTTGGCGCAGATATGTTGCATATCTGCCGAGTTATGACTGTTCAAAACTTTTGGCGAGACAAATTGTTGACGGTCATTTTCACTTCCAGTTTGGACCTCTCCGCTTCAACGAAACCTCAATATTTTTCATCAGGGACCTGAACACATGTCTTGAGGCTCCCCTGAAACAGGTTTGAGGTCAATAGATTTTTTTCCCTTGGAGGAGGAGCCTGTCTCGTAAAGAAGGCCATTTCCTGTTCCCACTAGGGGGCGCCAGGCCTAATGGGTAATATTTCAATACAGTCGTGTTCAGGCTGGGATATCTCATATACATGCTAGAAATGAAAAAGATTGAACGTTGTATCACGGAGTTTTTAATCATTTTCTGAATCTGGTATTTTGCCCAAAAATGGCCGACTTTGGGACCACGCCCAGGTCAGACCCTTGAGTGAAAACTCACCATTTTGAAAACTTAAGATCTCATATGTCTCCTGAATAGTCTGACCAATTTTGAAGACGATCCAACTATTTTCTTCAGCGACAAGGTCTCAAATGTAAATCGATAAAATTTCACATTTGACCCAAAATTTCCGGCTTCCTGTTGGGTTTGGAATATGGGTGCAAGAGACTTTTTGGAGCAGTTTTGCACAATGTATCGACTCGCCAAATTTCATCGTTCTACGTTGAAAAAACTTAATAGGAAAGGCCTTTTTGAAAATTTCAAGGGGGCGCCACTGAGCCATTTTGTTAAATTTTTTTGTAGATTATCAAAATTTACGCAAAGTTGCATGTATGTGCAAATTTTGGTGAGTTTTCGTGCATGTTCAGGCCTCCAAATGTAAACTCCAACTGTGAACCGATAAAAATTTCACATTTGATCCAAAATATCCGATTTCCTGTTGGATTTGGAATATGGGTGCAAGAGGCTTTTTTGAACAGTTAGGCATAAGGTATCTACTCCCCAAATTTCATTGCTCTACGTTGAAAACCTGAGAGGAGAGGCCTTTTTGAAAATTTTAAGGGTCAAGGGGGCGCCACTGAGCCATTTTTTGACATTTTTTCAAAACAACACAAGATTATCGAAATTTACGCAAAGCCGCACGTATGTGCAAATTTTGGTGACTTTTCGTGCATGTTCAGGCCTCCAAATTGGCCATTTTCATTTGCCCTGAAAAAAGAAGAATAATAATAATAATAATAATAATCCTTTGCAAAACAATAGGGCCTTCGCACGCTTAGTGCTCGGGCCCTAATAATAATAATAATAATAACTAGGCCTGCAAGCAGGACTGAACGGGCCCTCGCAATCTAGCGCAACTCGGACGTCACGCAACTCGGACTGTGTGCAGGTCAGGGTGGTGGCAGATCCTCCTCTCTAATCATCTCATTAGAACCTAACAAGCTCGAAAGTCGCCTCTTTACATTCCCACACCCAAGAGATAAAAACCCCTATTGGAGAGAGTACTACAAAAAAGGAGCCACTACTGAGCTGTGCAGCCAAGCCCTTATTCAAAACCAAATTAATCTTCTAACTGGGCCAATTCGACCAAGTGTGCCAACTATTGTGGCTCTATAAGCTCCCTGAGTCTCTGAAAAAAATATATTTCCTTTAAATGGCGAACAAAGGGTCGTCACGGCAACAGACAGAGACACGTGGACATGGGCCGTAAAAAAGTATTTTAATAGGTCTTGAAACTACAATGACCAACATGAAAAGAACTGGACATGTTTTGGAAAAACGAGTGACTTTCTATCGCCACTAGTTGGCGCTGTAGGGTTGATGCAAATGACCCCTACAAGGCCCTTCAGGGTATGACTCTCAACAAGCACGGGAAGTTTGGCGCAGATATCTTGTATATCTTCCGAGTTATGACTGTTCAAAGTTTTTGGAGAGAAAAATTGTTGACAGTCATTTTCACTTTCCTGTTTGGACCCCTCCGCTTCAACGAAACTTCAATATTTTTCATCAGGCACCTGAAGACAGGTCTTAAGGTTTCCCTTATGCAGGTTTGAGGTAGATTGATTTTTTCCCTTTAGAGGAGGAGTGTGTCCCGTAAAAAAGGGCATTTCCTGTTCCCACTAGGAGGCGCCAGGCACAAATGGTAAATTTTCAATCCAGTCCTGCTCAGGCTGTTATACCTCACACACATGCCAGATTTAAAATAGATTGAAGGTTGTATGAGGGAGTTATCAGTCATTTTCCGAATTCGGTGTTTTGGCGAAAAAATGGAAGAATTTGGCGCCCCGCCCAGGTCAGGCCCGTGAATGAAAACACACCATTTTTATAACTTAAGATTTCATATGCCTCATGAACAGTCTCGCCAATTTTGAGAATGCTCAAACTAATTCCCTAGGTGCCAAGGTGTAAAATGTGCACACTGTAAATCGATAAAAAGTTCACATTCAATCCAAAATACCCGATTTCCTGTAGGATTTGGAATGTGTGTGCAAGAGACTTTTTGGAGCAGTTTTGCACAAAGTTTTGACTCTCCAAATTTCATCACTCTATGTTAGAAAAACCTAAATGGAGAGGCCTTTTTGAAAATTTCAAGGGGGCGCCACTGAGCCATTTTGTTAAATTGTTTCGTAACGTTGCAAGATTATCGAACGTTATCCAAAGCCGCATGTATGTGCAAATTTTGGTGAGTTTTTATGCATATTCAAGCCTCCAAATGTAAACTCTTACTGTGAACCCATGAAAATTTCACATTCGATCCAAAATACCCGATTTCCTGTTGGATTTGGAATATGGGTGCAAGAGACTTTTTGGAGCAGTTTTGCATAATGTATCTACTCCCCAAATTTCCTTGCTCTATGTTGAAAAAACCCAATAGGAAAGGCCTTTTTTAAAACTTCTTTCTGTCGCCACTAGTTGGCACTGTAGAGTTGATGCAAATGACCCCTACAAGAACCTTCAGGGTATGACTCTCAACAAACACGGAAAGTTTGGCGCAGATATGTTGCATATCTGCCGAGTTATGACTGTTCAAAATTTTTGGCGAGACAAATTGTTGACGGTCATTTTCACTTCCAGTTTGGACCTCTCCGCTTCAACGAAACCTCAATATTTTTCATCAGGGACCTGAACACATGTCTTGAGGCTCCCCTGAAACAGGTTTGAGGTCAATAGATTTTTTTCCCTTGGAGGAGGAGCCTGTCTCGTAAAGAAGGCCATTTCCTGTTCCCACTAGGGGGCGCCAGGCCTAATGGGTAATATTTCAATGCAGTCGTGTTCAGGCTGGGATATCTCATATACATGCTAGAAATGAAAAAGATTGAACGTTGTATCACGGAGTTTTTAATCATTTTCTGAATTTGGTATTTTGCCCAAAAATGGCCGACTTTGGGACCACGCCCAGGTCAGACCCTTGAGTGAAAACTCACCATTTTCAAAACTTAAGATCTCATATGTCTCCTGAATAGTCTGACCAATTTTGAAGACGATCCAACTATTTTCTTCAGCGACAAGGTCTCAAATGTAAATCGATAAAATTTCACATTTGATCCAAAATTTCCGGCTTCCTGTTGGGTTTGGAATATGGGTGCAAGAGACTTTTTGGAGCAGTTTTGCACAATGTATCGACTCGCCAAATTTCATCGTTCTACGTTGAAAAAACCTAATAGGAAAGGCCTTTTTGAAAATTTCAAGGGGGCGCCACTGAGCCATTTTGTTAAATTTTTTTGTAGATTATCAAAATTTACGTAAAGTTGCATGTATGTGCAAATTTTGGTGAGTTTTCGTGCATGTTCAGGCCTCCAAATGTAAACTCCAACTGTGAACCGATAAAAATTTCACATTTGATCCAAAATATCCGATTTCCTGTTGGATTTGGAATATGGGTGCAAGAGGCTTTTTTGAACAGTTAGGCATAAGGTATCTACTCCCCAAATTTCATTGCTCTACGTTGAAAACCTGAGAGGAGAGGCCTTTTTGAAAATTTTAAGGGTAAAGGGGGCGCCACTGAGCCATTTTTTGACATTTTTTCAAAACGACACAAGATTATCGAAATTTACGCAAAGCCGCACGTATGTGCAAATTTTGGTGACTTTTCGTGCATGTTCAGGCCTCCAAATTGGCCATTTTCATTTGCCCTGAAAAAAGAATAATAATAATAATAATAATAATAATAATAATAATAATAATAATAATAATCCTTTGCAAAACAATAGGGCCTTCGCACGCTGAGTGCTCGGGCCCTAATAATAATAATAATAATAATAATAATAATAATAATCCTTTGCATTACAATAGGGCCTTCGCACGCCTAGTGCTCGGGCCCTAATAATAATAATAATAATAATAATCCTTTGCATTACAATAGGGCCTTCGCACGCCTAGTGCTCGGGCCCTAATAATAATAATAATAATAATAATAATAATAATAATAATAATAATAATAATCCTTTGCAAAACAATAGGGCCTTCGCACGCTCAGTGCTCGGGCCCTAATAACTAGGCCTGCAAGCAGGACTGAACGGGCCCTCGCAATCTAGCGCAACTCGGACGTCACGCAACTCGGACTGTGTGCAGGTCAGGGTGGTGGCAGATCCTCCTCTCTAATCATCTCATTAGAACCTAACATGCTCGAAAGTCGCCTCTTACATTACCACACTCAAGAGATAAAAACCCCTATTGGAGAGAGTACTACAAAAAAGGAGCCACTACTGAGCTGTGCAGCCAAGCCCCTATTCAAAACCAAAATTAATCTTCTACCTGGGCCAATTTGACCAAGTGTGCCAAATATTGTGGCTCTATAAGCTGCCTGACTCTCTGGAAAAAAAATATTTCCTTTAAATGGCGAACAAAGGGTCGTCACGGCAACAGACACGTGGACATGGGCCGTAAATAAGTATTTTAATAGGTCTTGAAACTACAATGACCAAACTGAAAAGAACTGGATATGTATTGGAAAAACGAGTGACTTTCTATTGCCACTAGTTGGCGCTGTAGGGTTGATGCAAATGACCCCTACAAGGCACTTCAGGGTATGACTCTCAACAAGCACGGGAAGTTTGTCGCAGATATGTTGTATATCTGCCGAGTTATGACTGTTCAAAGTTTTTAGCGAGACAAATTGTTGACGGTCATTTTCACTTTCCTGTTTGGACCCCTCCGCTTCAACGAAACCTCAATATTCTTCATCAGGCACCTGAACACAGGTCTTAAGGCTTCCCTATGCAGGTTTGAGGTAGATTGTTTTTTTCCCTTTAGAGGAGGTGTGTGTCCCGTAAAAAAGGGCTTTTCCTGTTCCCACTAGGAGGCGCCTGGCACAAATGGTAAATTTTCAATCCAGTCCTGCTCAGGCTGGTATACCTCACACACATGCCAGCTTTAAAATAGATTGAATGTGTATGAGGGAGTTATCAGTAATTTTCCGAATTCGGTGTTTTGACGAAAAAATGGCCGATTTTGGCACCCCGCCCAGGTCAGGCCCGTGAATGAAAACACACCATTTTGATAACTTAAGATTTCATATGCCTCATGAACAGTCTCGCCAATTTTGAGAATGATCAAACTAATTCCCTAGGTGCCAAGGTCTCAAATGTGCACACTGTAAATCGATAAAAATTTCACATTCAATCCAAAATACCCGATTTCCTGTTGGGTTTGGAATACGCATGCAAGAGACTTTTTGGAGCAGTTTTGTACAAGGTATCGACTCTCCGAATTTCATCCCTCTACGTTGAAAAAACCTAAAAGGAGAGGCCTTTTTGAAAATTTCAAGGGGGCGCCACTGAGCCATTTTGTTACATGTTTTCGTAACGTTGCAAGATTATTGAACGTTATGCAAAGCCACATGTATGTCCAAATTTTTGTGAGTTTTCGTTTATGTTCAAGCCTCCAAATGTAAACTCCTACTGTGAACCGATAAAAATTTCACATTCGATCCAAAATACCCGATTTCCTGTTGGATTTGGAATACGGGTGCAAGAGACTTTTTGGAGCAGTTTTGCACAAGGTATCGACTCCCCAAATTTCATCACTCTCTGTTAAAAAAACCTAATAGGAAACGCCTTTTTGAAAAATTCAAGGGGGCGCCACTGAGGCATTTTGCTACATTTTTTCGTAACATTGCAAGATAATCGAACGTTATCTAAAGCCGCATGTATGTGCAAATTTTTACGAGTTTTTGTGCCTATTCAAGCCTCCAAATGTAAACTCCTACTGTGAACCCATGAAAATTTCACATTCGATCCAAAATACCCGATTTCCTGTTGGATTTGGAATATGGGTGCAAGAGACTTTTTGGAGCAGTTTTGCATAAGGTATCTACTCCCCAAATTTCCTTGCTCTATGTTGAAAAAACCCAATAGGAAAGGCCTTTTTTAAAACTTCTTTCTGTCGCCACTAGTTGGCACTGTAGAGTTGATGCAAATGACCCCTACAAGAACCTTCAGGGTATGACTCTCAACAAACACGGGAAGTTTGGCGCAGATATGTTGTATATCTGCCGAGTTATGACTGTTCAAAGTTTTTTGCGTGACAAATTGTTGACGATCATTTTCACTTTCCTGTTTGGACCCCTCCGCCTCAACGAAACCTCAATATTTTTCATCAGGCACCTGAACACAGGTCTTAAGGCTCCCCTGATACAGGTTTGAGGTCAACAGATTTTTTTCCCTTGGAGGAGGAACCTGTCTCGTAAAAAAAGGCATTTCCTGTTCTCACTAGGGGGCGCTAGACCTAATGGGTAATATTTCAATGCACTCGTGTTAAGGGTGGGATACCACACATACATGCCAAATATGAAAAAGATTGAACGTTGTGTCAAGGAACTATAAGTCATTTACTGAATTTGTCATTTTGCCGAAAAAATGGTCGACTTTGGCACCACGCCCAGGTCAGACCCGTGAATGAAAACGCACCATTTTCAAAACTTAAGATTTCATATGTCTCCTGAACAGTCTCACCAATTTTGAAGATGATCCAACTAACTCCCTCGGCGAAAAGGTCTCAAATGTGCACCCTGTAAATCGATAAAAATTTCATATTTGATCCAAAATAACCGATTTCCTGTTGGGTTTGGAATATGCGTGTAAATGCTCTTTTGGAGCGGTTTTGGACAAGGTATAGACTCCCCAAATTTCATTGCTCTACGCTGACAGACCCTAATGTTATAGGCCAATTTTAAAATTTCAAGGGGGCGCCACTGAGCCATTTTGTTATATTTTTTTGCAACGTTGCAAAATTATCGAAATTTACAATTTTCCGGACGTATGTGCAAATTTTGGTGACTTTTCGTGCATGTTCAGGCCTCCAAATTGGCCGTTTTCATTTGCCCTGAAAAAAAAAAAAAATAATAATAATAATAAAAAAAAAAATAATCCTTTGCAAAACAATAGGGCCTTCGCACGTCTAGTGCTCGGGCCCTAACTAGGCCTGCAAGCAGGACTGAACGGCACCTGAACACAGGTCTTAAGGCTCCCCTGATACAGGTTTGAGGTCAACAGATTTTTTTCCCTTGGAGGAGGAACCTGTCTCGTAAAAAAAGGCATTTCCTGTTCTCACTAGGGGGCGCTAGACCTAATGGGTAATATTTCAATGCACTCGTGTTAAGGGTGGGATACCACACATACATGCCAAATATGAAAAAGATTGAACGTTGTGTCAAGGAACTATAAGTCATTTACTGAATTTGTCATTTTGCCGAAAAAATGGTCGACTTTGGCACCACGCCCAGGTCAGACCCGTGAATGAAAACGCACCATTTTCAAAACTTAAGATTTCATATGTCTCCTGAACAGTCTCACCAATTTTGAAGATGATCCAACTAACTCCCTCGGCGAAAAGGTCTCAAATGTGCACCCTGTAAATCGATAAAAATTTCATATTTGATCCAAAATAACCGATTTCCTGTTGGGTTTGGAATATGCGTGTAAATGCTCTTTTGGAGCGGTTTTGGACAAGGTATAGACTCCCCAAATTTCATTGCTCTACGCTGACAGACCCTAATGTTATAGGCCAATTTTAAAATTTCAAGGGGGCGCCACTGAGCCATTTTGTTATATTTTTTTGCAACGTTGCAAAATTATCGAAATTTACAATTTTCCGGACGTATGTGCAAATTTTGGTGACTTTTCGTGCATGTTCAGGCCTCCAAATTGGCCGTTTTCATTTGCCCTGAAAAAAAAAAAAAATAATAATAATAATAAAAAAAAAAATAATCCTTTGCAAAACAATAGGGCCTTCGCACGTCTAGTGCTCGGGCCCTAATAATAATAATAATAATCCTTTGCAAAACAATAGGGCCTTCGCACGTCTAGTGCTCGGGCCCTAACTAGGCCTGCAAGCAGGACTGAACGGGCCCTCGCAATCTAGCGCAACTCGGACGTCACGCAACTCGGACTGTGTGCAGGTCAGGGTGGTGGCAGATCCTCCTCTCTAATCATCTCATTAGAACCTAACATGCTCGAAAGTCGCCTAATTACATTCCCACACCCAAGAGATAAAAACCCCTATTGGAGAGGGTACTACAAAAAAGGAGCCACTACTGAGCTGTGCAGCCAAGCCCTTATTCAAAACCAAAATTAATCTTCTAACTTGGCCAATTCGACCAAGTGTGCCAAATATTGTGGCTCTATAAGCTGCCTGAGTCTCTGAAAAAAAATATTTCCTTTAAATGGCGAACAAAGGGTCGTCACGGCAACAGATAGAGACACGTGGACGTGTGCCGTAAATAAGTATTTTAATAGGTCTTGAAACTACAATGACCAACCTGAAAAGAACTGGACATGTATTGGAAAAACGAGTGACTTTCTATTGCCACTAGTTGGCGCTGTAGGGTTGATGCAAATGACCCCTACAAGGCACTTCAGGGTATGACTCTCAACAAGCACGGGAAGTTTGTCGCAGATATGTTGTATATCTGCCGAGTTATGACTGTTCAAAGTTTTTAGCGAGACAAATTGTTGACGGTCATTTTCACTTTCCTGTTTGGACCCCTCCGCTTCAACGAAACCTCAATATTCTTCATCAGGCACCTGAACACAGGTCTTAAGGCTTCCCTATGCAGGTTTGAGGTAGATTGTTTTTTTCCCTTTAGAGGAGGTGTGTGTCCCGTAAAAAAGGGCTTTTCCTGTTCCCACTAGGAGGCGCCTGGCACAAATGGTAAATTTTCAATCCAGTCCTGCTCAGGCTGGTATACCTCACACACATGCCAGCTTTAAAATAGATTGAATGTGTATGAGGGAGTTATCAGTAATTTTCCGAATTCGGTGTTTTGACGAAAAAATGGCCGATTTTGGCACCCCGCCCAGGTCAGGCCCGTGAATGAAAACACACCATTTTGATAACTTAAGATTTCATATGCCTCATGAACAGTCTCGCCAATTTTGAGAATGATCAAACTAATTCCCTAGGTGCCAAGGTCTCAAATGTGCACACTGTAAATCGATAAAAATTTCACATTCAATCCAAAATACCCGATTTCCTGTTGGGTTTGGAATACGCATGCAAGAGACTTTTTGGAGCAGTTTTGTACAAGGTATCGACTCTCCGAATTTCATCCCTCTACGTTGAAAAAACCTAAAAGGAGAGGCCTTTTTGAAAATTTCAAGGGGGCGCCACTGAGCCATTTTGTTACATGTTTTCGTAACGTTGCAAGATTATTGAACGTTATGCAAAGCCACATGTATGTCCAAATTTTTGTGAGTTTTCGTTTATGTTCAAGCCTCCAAATGTAAACTCCTACTGTGAACCGATAAAAATTTCACATTCGATCCAAAATACCCGATTTCCTGTTGGATTTGGAATACGGGTGCAAGAGACTTTTTGGAGCAGTTTTGCACAAGGTATCGACTCCCCAAATTTCATCACTCTCTGTTAAAAAAACCTAATAGGAAACGCCTTTTTGAAAAATTCAAGGGGGCGCCACTGAGGCATTTTGCTACATTTTTTCGTAACATTGCAAGATAATCGAACGTTATCTAAAGCCGCATGTATGTGCAAATTTTTACGAGTTTTTGTGCCTATTCAAGCCTCCAAATGTAAACTCCTACTGTGAACCCATGAAAATTTCACATTCGATCCAAAATACCCGATTTCCTGTTGGATTTGGAATATGGGTGCAAGAGACTTTTTGGAGCAGTTTTGCATAAGGTATCTACTCCCCAAATTTCCTTGCTCTATGTTGAAAAAACCCAATAGGAAAGGCCTTTTTTAAAACTTCTTTCTGTCGCCACTAGTTGGCACTGTAGAGTTGATGCAAATGACCCCTACAAGAACCTTCAGGGTATGACTCTCAACAAACACGGGAAGTTTGGCGCAGATATGTTGTATATCTGCCGAGTTATGACTGTTCAAAGTTTTTTGCGTGACAAATTGTTGACGATCATTTTCACTTTCCTGTTTGGACCCCTCCGCCTCAACGAAACCTCAATATTTTTCATCAGGCACCTGAACACAGGTCTTAAGGCTCCCCTGATACAGGTTTGAGGTCAACAGATTTTTTTCCCTTGGAGGAGGAACCTGTCTCGTAAAAAAAGGCATTTCCTGTTCTCACTAGGGGGCGCTAGACCTAATGGGTAATATTTCAATGCACTCGTGTTAAGGGTGGGATACCACACATACATGCCAAATATGAAAAAGATTGAACGTTGTGTCAAGGAACTATAAGTCATTTACTGAATTTGTCATTTTGCCGAAAAAATGGTCGACTTTGGCACCACGCCCAGGTCAGACCCGTGAATGAAAACGCACCATTTTCAAAACTTAAGATTTCATATGTCTCCTGAACAGTCTCACCAATTTTGAAGATGATCCAACTAACTCCCTCGGCGAAAAGGTCTCAAATGTGCACCCTGTAAATCGATAAAAATTTCATATTTGATCCAAAATAACCGATTTCCTGTTGGGTTTGGAATATGCGTGTAAATGCTCTTTTGGAGCGGTTTTGGACAAGGTATAGACTCCCCAAATTTCATTGCTCTACGCTGACAGACCCTAATGTTATAGGCCAATTTTAAAATTTCAAGGGGGCGCCACTGAGCCATTTTGTTATATTTTTTTGCAACGTTGCAAAATTATCGAAATTTACAATTTTCCGGACGTATGTGCAAATTTTGGTGACTTTTCGTGCATGTTCAGGCCTCCAAATTGGCCGTTTTCATTTGCCCTGAAAAAAAAAAATAATAATAATAATAATAAAAAAAAAAATAATCCTTTGCAAAACAATAGGGCCTTCGCACGTCTAGTGCTCGGGCCCTAACTAGGCCTGCAAGCAGGACTGAACGGCACCTGAACACAGGTCTTAAGGCTCCCCTGATACAGGTTTGAGGTCAACAGATTTTTTTCCCTTGGAGGAGGAACCTGTCTCGTAAAAAAAGGCATTTCCTGTTCTCACTAGGGGGCGCTAGACCTAATGGGTAATATTTCAATGCACTCGTGTTAAGGGTGGGATACCACACATACATGCCAAATATGAAAAAGATTGAACGTTGTGTCAAGGAACTATAAGTCATTTACTGAATTTGTCATTTTGCCGAAAAAATGGTCGACTTTGGCACCACGCCCAGGTCAGACCCGTGAATGAAAACGCACCATTTTCAAAACTTAAGATTTCATATGTCTCCTGAACAGTCTCACCAATTTTGAAGATGATCCAACTAACTCCCTCGGCGAAAAGGTCTCAAATGTGCACCCTGTAAATCGATAAAAATTTCATATTTGATCCAAAATAACCGATTTCCTGTTGGGTTTGGAATATGCGTGTAAATGCTCTTTTGGAGCGGTTTTGGACAAGGTATAGACTCCCCAAATTTCATTGCTCTACGCTGACAGACCCTAATGTTATAGGCCAATTTTAAAATTTCAAGGGGGCGCCACTGAGCCATTTTGTTATATTTTTTTGCAACGTTGCAAAATTATCGAAATTTACAATTTTCCGGACGTATGTGCAAATTTTGGTGACTTTTCGTGCATGTTCAGGCCTCCAAATTGGCCGTTTTCATTTGCCCTGAAAAAAAAAAAAAATAATAATAATAATAAAAAAAAAAATAATCCTTTGCAAAACAATAGGGCCTTCGCACGTCTAGTGCTCGGGCCCTAATAATAATAATAATAATCCTTTGCAAAACAATAGGGCCTTCGCACGTCTAGTGCTCGGGCCCTAACTAGGCCTGCAAGCAGGACTGAACGGGCCCTCGCAATCTAGCGCAACTCGGACGTCACGCAACTCGGACTGTGTGCAGGTCAGGGTGGTGGCAGATCCTCCTCTCTAATCATCTCATTAGAACCTAACATGCTCGAAAGTCGCCTAATTACATTCCCACACCCAAGAGATAAAAACCCCTATTGGAGAGGGTACTACAAAAAAGGAGCCACTACTGAGCTGTGCAGCCAAGCCCTTATTCAAAACCAAAATTAATCTTCTAACTTGGCCAATTCGACCAAGTGTGCCAAATATTGTGGCTCTATAAGCTGCCTGAGTCTCTGAAAAAAAATATTTCCTTTAAATGGCGAACAAAGGGTCGTCACGGCAACAGATAGAGACACGTGGACGTGTGCCGTAAATAAGTATTTTAATAGGTCTTGAAACTACAATGACCAACCTGAAAAGAACTGGACATGTATTGGAAAAACGAGTGACTTTCTATTGCCACTAGTTGGCGCTGTAGCGTTGATGCAAATGACCCCTACAAGGCCCTTCAGGGTATGACTCTCAACAAGCATGGGAAGTTTGGCGCAGATATGTTGTATATCTGCCGAGTTATGACTGTTCAAAGTTTTTGGAGAGAAAAATTGATGACAGTCATTTTCACTTTGCTGTTTGGACCCCTCCGCTTCAACGAAACTTCAATATTCTTCATCAGGCACCTGAAGACAGGTCTTAAGGCTTCCCTTATGCAGGTTTGAGGTAGATTGATTTTTTCCCTTTAGAGGAGGAGTGTGTCCCGTAAAAAAGGGCATTTCCTGTTCCCACTAGGAGGCGCCAGGCACAAACGGTAAATTTTCAATCCAGTCCTGCTCAGGCTGGTATACTTCACACACATGCCAGATTTAAAATAGATTGAAGGTTGTATGAGGGAGTTATCAGTCATTTTCCGAATTCGGTGTTTTGGCGAAAAAATGGCCGACTTTGGCACCCCGCCCATGTCAGGCCCGTGAATGAAAACACACCATTTTGATAACTTAAGATTTCATGTGCCTCATGAACAGTCTCGCCAATTTTGAGAATGATCAAACTAATTCCCTAGGTGCCAAGGTGTAAAATGTGCACACTGTAAATCGATAAAAATTTCATATTCAATCCAAAATACCCGATTTCCTGTTGGGTTTGGAATACGCATGCAAGAGACTTTTTGGAGCAGTTTTGTACAAGGTATCGACTCTCCGAATTTCATCCTTCTACGTTGAAAAAACCTAAATAGAGAGGCCTTTTTGAAAATTTCAAGGGGGCGCCACTGAGCCATTTTGTTACATGTTTTCGTAACTTTTCAAGATTATTGAACGTTATGCAAAGCCGCATGTATGTCCAAATTTTTGTGAGTTTTCGTGCATGTTCAAGCCTCCAAATGTAAACTCCTACTGTGAACCGATAAAAATTTCACATTCGATCCAAAATACCGGATTTACTGTTGGATTTGGAATACGGGTGCAAGAGACTTTTTGGAGCAATTTTGCACAAGGTATCGACTCCCCAAATTTCATCACTCTATGTTAAAAAAACCTAATAGGAAACGCCTTTTTGAAAAATTCAAGGGGGCGCCACTGAGGCATTTTGTTACATTTTTTCGTAACATTGCAAGATTATCGAACGTTATCCAAATCCGCATGTATGTGCAAATTTTTACGAGTTTTTGTGCATATTCAAGCCTCCAAATGTAAACTCCTACTGTGAACCCATGAAAATTTCACATTCGATCCAAAATACCCGATTTCCTGTTGGATTTGGAATACGGGTGCAAGAGACTTTTTGGAGCAGTTTTGCATAAGGTATCTACTCCCCAAATTTCCTTGCTCTATGTTGAAAAAACCCAATAGGAAAGGCCTTTTTTAAAACTTCTTTCTGTCGCCACTAGTTGGCACTGTAGAGTTGATGCAAATGACCCCTACAAGAACCTTCAGGGTATGACTCTCAACAAACACGGGAAGTTTGGCGCAGATATGTTGTATATCTGCCGAGTTATGACTGTTCAAAGTTTTTTGCGTGACAAATTGTTGACGTTCATTTTCACTTTCCTGTTTGGACCCCTCCGCCTCAACGAAACCTCAATATTTTTCATCAGGCACCTGAACACAGGTCTTAAGGCTCCCCTGATGCAGGTTTGAGGTCAACAGATTTTTTTCCCTTGGAGGAGGAACCTGTCTCGTAAAAAAAGGCATTTCCTGTTCTCACTAGGGGGCGCTAGACCTAATGGGTAATATTTCAATGCACTCATGTTAAGGGTGGGATACCACACATACATGCCAAATATGAAAAAGATTGAACGTTGTGTCAAGGAACTATTAGTCATTTACTGAATTTGTCATTTTGCCGAAAAAATGGTCGACTTTGGCACCACGCCCAGGTCAGACCCGTGAATGAAAACGCACCATTTTCAAAACTTAAGATTTCATATGTCTCCTGAACAGTCTCACCAATTTTGAAGATGATCCAACTAACTCCCTCGGCGAAAAGGTCTCAAATGTGCACCGTGTGAATCGATTAAAAATTTCATATTTGATCCATAATAACCGATTTCCTGTTGGGTTTGGAATATGCGTGTAAATGCTTTTTTGGAGCGGTTTTGGACAAGGTATAGACCCCCCAAATTTCATTGCTCTACGCTGACATACCCTAATGTTATAGGCCAATTTTAAAATTTCAAGGGGGCGCCACTGAGCCATTTTGTTATATTTTTTTGCAACGTTGCAAAATTATCGAAATTTACAATTTTCCGGACGTATGTGCAAATTTTGGTGACTTTTCGTGCATGTTCAGGCCTCCAAATTGGCCGTTTTCATTTGCCCTGAAAAAAATAAAATAAAATAAAAAAAATAAAAATAATCCTTTGCAAAACAATAGGGCCTTCGCACGTCTAGTGCTCGGGCCCTAATAATCCTTTGCAAAACAATAGGGCCTTCGCACGCTTAGTGCTCGGGCCCTAATAATAATAATAATAATAATAATAATCCTTTGCAAAACAATAGGGCCTTCGCACGCTGAGTGCTCGGGCCCTAATAATAATCCTTTGCAAAACAATAGGGCCTTCGCACGCTCAGTGCTCGGGCCCTAAAAATACAATATACAAAAATACAAAAACAAATACAATATAATACAAAACAAGAATACAATACTGGACTGTAAACAGAGGCTTAACAAGCAAAAAAAAAAAAAACTCTCCAAAATAGGGATGTCCAGATCGCATATTTTTGCACCTGAGTTCGAGGTCAGTGTTGCAGAGTATAACACGTATATATCATTGTATCTTTTGACAATGCCATTGTTTTTCTGGATTATTATTTTATTACTTTTTAGCCCTCAAAAAGTTAAAAAAAAAACATGTAAATTAGGCCTGAATGATTTTGGGAAAAATTAACATTGCTATATACAGTATATTGCCAAGGCTCCACACTTACTTTTTGCATTGGTTGCACTAGTGCTTAGATATGAACTTACTTTTTTTTCCTGCTGAAAGAAGAGAGTCTAATCTTTCTTTGCTCCCGGCCGTTTTACTGGATTTTGACTGATTTTGCAAGGCCCACAGAAAATTCTGTTCTATTGCTATATAAACATGGAACCCACCAAAAGAAAGATGCGACTCTCTTCTTTCAGCAGGAAAAAAAAGGTAGTTCATATCTTTTTCCATTCTTTAAAAATAAGCATTAGAAAATAGCTTAGTTTGAGCAATTTCTGATGGAAAAACACAAATTGAGCTTTTTTTGTAAAAGGATACATTTCAAACATAACTTTGACCTAAAACAGCTATTTTTGCTTTAGTTACATCCCTAAACATCTTAATAATGTTTTCCTTTTACAAAATAACATAAACAACAAGACAAATAGAGCTTTTGAAAGCAAAGTAACAATTTATTTACACATAACTAACTGAGAGATGACGCTGTTGTGGCCGTGACAGCCTGGGTAAACTTTTCCCTCATCACCTGTATCATAAAGATGGAATTTTTTGAGTCTTTCTTTTGTGGGTGCTGTGTTGTTGTGAGTTTGCCTGGGGAACTTGTGTTCCTGGGGGGGAACTGGTCTGTCCGTGCTCGTTTCCGTGCGGGACACTGGAGAGCGCGGGGGACACGAGCGGCCGCGCACGGCGGCGTGTGCTCTGCTCAGCGAGCAGCACGGACTCAACAGCATCGTCCGCTGCACTGGTGGTCCCGGTCGTTCTGCTCGGTCGTCCAGTGCCTGACATCCTAGTCGTCCTCCCAGTTGTTCTACTCGGTCGTCCACCGCCTGGCATCCTGGACGTCCATTCGGTCGTCTTCCGCTGGCGCCCCGGCCGTGCAGCCTGGCCTTGCGGCCCGGCCATTCGTTCCATTGAATCGGGTTGCGAGTTCATTGTGTCCAAGTTTTTCTGTATTGCAACATTCCGCTTTTGTACGGTAACGCTTTTTCACCATTCTGTAGTCAATGGGGAAATGTTTTTTGCTGTGCTATGTGTTTAGATGTAGTAGTTTGTCAGTGATGTTCTTTTTCCTCCTTTAAAAGCTGTTCTGAGGTGTTTGACAAACTGTTGCATTCCTTTTTGTTCAGGGCTGCGCACAGTTCCCTCTTACTACAGGTGGTGTTTAACCTTAACTTTACGGAAGTAGACAAGGAGGAACTTTAATTTTAATTTACTGGGCCAAATTTAACTCGGTAGTTTCTTACTTTTCCTAATTTAAAGGGTTTTTATTTACTGGACCAAATTTAGCTTAGTGTGTTTCTCATTTTTCCAAACTAAAGACTAACTTTATTTTTATTTATGGGGCCAAATTTAACTGAATGTATATCTCATTTTTCCTAGCGACAGGACTAACTTGATTGGTAGCCCGTCTAATTGAGCATGAAAAAATCGTTCTCAATACACCTGTACAAAGAGGTCACTGTGAGCTGATGCCTATAGCCACGGGACCAAAGACAACCAAGGATTAACCCTTTGAGGCGGTAGCATAGTGTTTTAAAGAGTATTTAACAGGAGTCCTGAGGGGGACTTGCAAATTTTGCACATTCCTGTTTAAACTGTTCATCAATTGCTACATTTCTTCCACCACTTGCTAAAGCTAAGTTCTAAGGCCACATCCATGTTTTTACGATCCCCTGTCGGGGCTCGTGAGGGGGATTGAAGGGAAAAGGTACTGTCATCGCACACACCATATAATTGTTTGCATTAGTCTAACACATTCATATAACTATTGTTTAAGCAGACTCCACTACATGCCCTTTGACACAGTAAAGTGAATCACCTTATCCGGGCTAATGAGGGGGAGATGAGAAAAATGGTAGTTTCTCGTAGGCACCGTCTAACTGTTTGTATTACTCTAACACACGTAATATAATTAATCAGGAAATAGTATCCTTTTCATATTTACGATAGGACTGCACTACTAATATAAAATAAATAGCACACCATAGTTTAATGAGAAGAAATAGAAGAGATACACAATGCTGTCTTATCACAGAAGCCCAACGCGTGCGTCACGAACAAGATTGATGCACCAACTCTTGCAATCAGCTCTTCCAGCAAACTCCAAGGACAAAGCGTTTTATCCTAAAACAGGTAGAGACAGCCGGACAACAAAGTTGATAGCGGGCGTCCCAAACCTAAGCTGCCCAAAACCGGCCACAGAGAGGAAGACCCAAAAGCAACGCCCAGACACACCTTCGGACACACTTTCGGCACGGCCCGCTCCACCACGGACTTTAAAAAGACTGGACACTGAGATTAGACAAATTTTGCTGCTCAGAAACATGTAGCCTTGTTTTGGATCCAGAATTGTCCCTCCTTCGTCTGTTTTTGCCTTGTTTCTGACCATTGTCGACGAATAAATTGTCAACCTGCTTTCGGCGAGTCTTTTTCAAACTTTTGGAACATGGAGTCAGTACAAAGGGTTAATATCAGAGGTGAACGCGCAAAGTTCTGCCTTCCCGGTTGGCACATGCGAGGCAGCATCGGCCGAGAGGCACTTGTTTTGGCTGTCGCTGTTTCCGTGCGTCTTGGCTGGGGGGGCGAATTTCAACAGGGTCTTACCAAATGAGCCACTGCCCTCCAGTGGCCAGTTTTATTGCTTTAAAAAAGATTTTCAGCTTTGTGCTTTGGAGCTAAGTTGAATCAGAACCCAGAGATTTCTCCTGTGAAAAAAAGCGTAAAAGACCTATAAATACGTCTTTGGGACATTGAAACAATTAAAAATAGAACATATTTATAGGTTTTTGGGAGCAAATGAGGTAATGACATCTGTCATAAGCATTCATTAATGCCAATGACAGTGTCATGTCATAATTACGTGTCTTATGACGCCGCTGTCAAAGTGTTACTTATGAACCCAAATAAATCAACAAATAAGCAGCAATGGACTATAAACCACATGATTCAAAATGAGGGAAAAAAGTAGTGGCTTATTGTCCGAAAATTACGGTAAATAAAAAATGTTGTCCGAGAGTTTAAGATGACATTCGCTGTTAGCATGAGCTTAATGCTAATGTGAATGCTATGCTAACGCTACGAGTTACATTCAGTGTGTAATGATCACTCAGCCTTTAAAGGCTAAAGCAGCATTGCATATTCTCTCTTGCCAAGAAAAGAAAAACAAATCCTACTGTGCGTGTTTCAAAACAAGCAATGGGGAAAATGGAGAGGACACTGGTGAGTTTGGGGGGGCGCTGCACGTCACATGAGTGACGCAAGCATGCACTGCTATAATGCAGGCTAACTACACATAATATGTCTCATATTGTGAACATGTAACGGAAAGTAGGGCGCATTTTCAACTTGTTCTCATCAGACAAACTGGCATTTGTCTCGTTATGTTTTAGTCTCCCGAGACATGTTTTTAACTCTTTATTGTCTCGTCATCGTCATGAAAAGAATAGGTCGTTGACGAAATATTTTTGTTTTCGTCATTGTTGACTCAACGATGACGACGTTGACAAAAAGACCAATGAATTTGCAGTTCGTATTGCGGGTTTATTTGGGTTCGTGTCGTGACAATTGGGGTTTGTGCCTTGGCCAACTTGCATTCATGCTTTGGCTAAATTGCATTCGTGCTTTGGCATATGGGGATCATGTGGTGGCAGTTTGCATTAGTGTTTTTTTTTTTTTTTGCAAAGCGTTTGGAATTGGTGTTCGTGTTGCTGCAATTTGCAGTCATGCTCTTATCTTTTTGCAAAGCATTTGGACTTTGCAGTCTGCCTGACACTTCTTCGCCAACGTATTCCTGTCCTCAAGACTCTTTTTCCCATTAGATTACAAGATAGACAAACAACATTCTTTCAAAGACTTGAGAGGATACTTAGCTTGGCAACCACATGGCGCGTTCATTTGTCTATTTTGTTGTTGTTTTCTTTTTGTGTCGGTGGCAAGGGGGGAGGGAAAGAGTGCTTGAAGACTCCATCCAAAGTGCGCGTGACAGAAATATCACCAAATTAGATGTCTCTAATCCCTCTGGAATATGAATTAGCCTGGAATGAATCAGCCCTCAAATGAGTAGGTGTTTTGAGGAAAGAGCGGCACTGATATAGCGCAGCGAAGCCAGTAAACAACAATTCACAATGAAAATACAAAACGGGACGAGAGCAAAGCGAAGCTGCCAGGGGAAGATGCCAATGAGATCTGAGACATTACATTCAGCATTACAAACAATGAGATAGCACCATTGTCGACATAGGATTTTTTCCCCTTATGTTTACCTTACCTTTTATCTTAATTTGTATTCAATCTTCCAAAATATGGCACAGTTTTGCATTCCTCTTTTTTCCTTTGTGTGATTTGTCAGGACATCTAATAGAAAAAGTTCCAAAATGACACACACTGAAAGGTATTTGAGCTCTTTGTGATAAATGCTGTTTGAAGAAGCCGTCTTGTTCTAGTTAAACAGCTTTGATGTTCACACGGGAGAACAAAAAATACATTGGACTTTCATTTAGCGGAAGTAGGTTAAATAGTGGTTTTTGCCATTGATTTGGTAATCAAAGCTGCTAGCCTTTCATTTCATCAGCATGCTTGCCTTACCGTCACCTCGTACGTAGACTTCGATTATTCATGAAGCCTATCTCTCTCTGTGTCTCTTTCTGTCTCAGTTTGGTTTGGTTCGTGGGCTGGACCAGTTTATTTTTGCTGAATAAGTTAACTCACTGGCTGCTATTGACAGCACCAGACGTCCAATCCATTTTGACTAGGAAGATATTGAAAGAAGAGCATCCACAGCCAGTCCTCACAGTTAAGAGCAGTGCTTCTCAATAGTGTACCGCACGCTACACGTCACTTGCGCTCATTAATATTCATGATGTTAGCAACTGTTGCTAAGGGGGGGACATGCTCGCGTTTGTACCTCATGCTAGATGCATGTAAATAGTGTACGAACGAGATGTTTACCGCGCTAAACCTACCAATTCTGTCCGAAAATGAGGTCCCTAGTGCCAAATTCACAGGTAAAGATGTGGAAGACCATACAAATGTTCAGTTAAAGAGATGGCTTGAGTGTCGAGGGCTGGAAAAGAGCCGACCTGATCCGCACCTTTTTCCTTATGCCACTGACAATGACGTTCTCCTGTTTCAACAAGCTATTCTTTACCGCCATATGCCCTGTCTTTCTTATATATTATATCCTCTGGTTGTCTTACGTCTCTGACCGTTCTTGGGGGTAATTTATATTGTGGAATTATTGGAAAATCGTTTTGATGTGTGGTAGTAATCTATTTTAATGCTCCAACGATACATCACAAGTTGAGCGATTGTTTGGCGCTTTTTGTAGACACAATGTAATAAAGAATCATTTTTTCGATTTCTCCAACAACATGTGAATACAGCATCAATATTACGGTGCGTGTGCCAAACTGCCAATCATATAGTCGACGGTGCAAATGACATATTTCCACCTGCTTTACAGGTTAGTGCTAGATAAACTGCCCATCTTTGCTGTCCGTTTTTAACTCTGTGTTGATGTTTGTTTGCTGAGGAGAATTGAGGCCTTGAGCACAAGGGCTTCTATATATAAACAAACAACCATTTATTAAAAATGTCTAACAAAATGAATTTCAGGTCATAATAGGGAGACACCACTTTCACACAGTGTTCTTAAAAAGACAAAACTCAAATACAAGATCTAAATGGAGGTATCTCTCTCATCCTAAATGTAGGCTCCAAATTCTTCAAATGTTTTTCTTGGCACATGGGAATTTCTTGGAAGTCTAATTAACAAGGATTAAGTGTTTTGACGGGGTCCAAAGAGAACGACAAGAGGGCTTCATTAGACTCATGTGACAATTTGGTGTGGAGTGCGGTCACTCAGTCCGTGTCCAACCAGAATAGAGGTGGGAGTCCTATGAGCCCACAGAAAGCGGTTAAAGGGTCAGGCCAGATAAAAGGAAAAATGACATGATGTGCTTTTAACCCATTCAGGGACTATTCAAAAGTCCTTTAACACTTCATAGGGCAAGTGACTATTTTTGGTCGTTAAAAAAAACAACTTAAAAATAAGCAAATATTATTGTTTTTAATTATTAGTCATTATTGTATTTATTAATATTATTTTCACATGATTATAAATAAGTGTATAAATGAATCCAATGTTAATAAGAGTTAAAATAATGAAATTGAAACAAATGGAGAAAGCAGAACAGTCGATATTTTCTTTTTTCGTAGTATTTAATTTAGGGCTGCAGCTATCAAATATTTTAGTAATCGAGTATTCTGCTGAAAATTTCATCGATTGATTATATAATTATAAATATGCATGAGAAAACGACATTTCACCTAATATTGAACCATTTTTAGACAAGACATTTCACCTAATATTGAACCATTTTTAGACAATTAATGTCTTTATTTTAGATTTACACTGTTGAAAACAGCCAACAATTGCATATCAGATGTGACTAAAAAAATAAAACAACAAATTCACTGCTTTCACTCCAAAAAAACTTCAGATCTTATTAAAAAAAAAAAAATTCTCATTTCTTCTTCATTACGCTTAATAACTCACCACATAAAAGTTAAGTGTTTTTCCCACATGTTTCAATTGAATTTCCATTTCCACAAGTTATTTTTAAGTTCTAGTTAAGTTTTAAGTTTCAGTTTAAATTGTAAGTCCTGATAGGATTTTGAGTTTTTTCAGTGTTCAAAATAAATGTACTGTATGATACCTACTGTATAGACATTCACGTGATGTCACAACACCGCCCCCCTGACTTGTGCCGCCATAATGTCCGTCAGCTCATCGTGTTTACATATTACCGCTACGTACATTCCTCTTATTACTGCGTGTTTTTCTGCTTGTCTAAGGAATCACTGCCTAGTAAACGAACCAAAAAACCTTCCTGACAATCGTTAACATTAATTAATCAAAATGATGAAGGCATGTGTGGCGGTTGGTTGCAGTAACAGAGAAGATAAACGGTCATTTTAGTTGTTACTGTGTGCCCATTGTTAAAAGAGCAAATCTCTAACGCTGCACGGTTTGTTTATCTCGGTCCATGATGCGTTTGTGTCGACAGCCGTTGGACAGCGGTGAAAACATCAATAGTCGTGATGCCAACACGATCGCAGACATCATCAGACGGAGACTACGAAGCTCGTTGCCATAGTCGCGCAGCTAGAAGGTGAGCGCAACAAGAGGTGTTGTGCCGAAAAATAGCTGCCCCGCAGGAAATGTCCCCCCTGACGGTAGCGCCCACACGGAAACGACTTTCTTGTACCGTGAATATGTATTATTTTACTCTGCTTGAACTAATAAATGTCATACCTGTGTGATTGTCATTGGGATATGGTTGTGAAAACCTGTAGACTAATACATTTCTGTTCAAAGATGGTTATGGTTGCCACCTGTCACTTAAAATAAGGAACGATCCGAAATTGGGAATTACATGTTGCGTTCCGTATTGAACTAATACGGAATATAAATGAATAGATACAGAGTTTTGGGGATGTCCCTTTTTTTTCTCTGCCCGTACAGCTCTGGGCGCGAGGGTGGCGTTCATTATTTCTTATTTCTGAAAGGTGGCAACCCTAGGCCCAGTCCACGATTTGATACTAAAATATAGTACAAATATTTTGTGTAATTTAATTATTCAAGACTGATTTTACAGTCGTAAATCCATTACTGTAATGCGTCCATGAAAACATTTGATGTTTTCACTTCAATAAAGCGTTATAAATAAGCGCTCCCGTCAGGGGGGACATTTCACACGGGCGGCTTTTTTTCCGGCACACACCGGCTCGTTGTCGAATCGCCGATCAAGTTTCATTTTACAATCGTGACAACGGTGACGCTCAGCTGCCCAAATGTCAGTTTATATTCGGGCCGGTGCTGATTTTGGCTACCTGACTCCTCATCGTGACATAAACTGGAGTATGATTGGAAATTTTGTGGTCTCAGGACGAGCTCTGACGCACTGGACGGGACCGGACGGGAGGAAACATCAATTTGGGTATCAAATATGGATCTGGCGACTGGATCGACCGAAGCTTTTCCAAATAACGGCTTTTATGCAACTCATCCAATGAGTTTACAGCGTCTCAAAGCACCGGGGCTTCCATAATTTGCAAGTGAATCCACCTTTAGAAACTACGATCATTGACAATTCGGACACACAATGACGGACAATATGGCAGCACAATACACCTATCACGTGATTGTGTGACGTTGGTGATTGCGGTCTATTGAAGGCACCAGTGCTACTTGGTGTTTTATCCATCAATGACTATCTTGTGTACAACAATTGTTTATTGCTGCCTAAACTCGCTAAGTAAAATGCCAAGATGTCCTGCTTTTGGATGCAATTTCCAATCAAATGGAAACAAGAGGAGTGATGTGAGTCTCCACAGATTTCCTATTGACAAGAAGAGGTGAAAGGTTTGGGAAAATGCCTATAGACTGACAAAACTTCCCAAATACCCAAGGCTTTGTTCTTGCCATTTTTTTCCTACCTCGTTCGAGGCTTTTAGTCGACGACAACTAATGACGAAGACTAAAATCAAATGCTGTTCCAAATATTTTCCCTCACAAGAAGCCTCAACGTGCTCGGATAGCGAGTGAAATGTGTGCAATAAAGCAGCTGCTGGCCGCTCTCTTAAGCAGGCAAGCCGCTCCTGTCGCTACAGCGGTAAGCAAACCTTCTGGCGTACCGCTAGTCACAGAGGAATGGTAAAGCTAATAATTCACCTCTACTGTCAGTTCATGAGGCAGTAAGTGTGTCTGTTCAGTATTCACCTAATATGAGTGATGCTGCCACTCAAACTGATCCAGACACGTCCGATGCAGCGATACAGTGGCCAGCTGATGTGCGCTGAGCACTTAATATGGACCACCCTTACGTAGCTCAATGTGAGTTGGATGTACAAGACATGGAGGACACTATGGATGACGAATTTAATGAGGACAGCCACGACACGACTCCGATCCTGAGTATCACTCGTGTGCATTCATAGTTTTATTACCTTCAGTGAGAGTTTATAATGTCAATAGTTATGAAAATAAAAATGCACGAATGACAAGGTGTGTTCATACTTTTGGTCTGTACTGTATGTAAAGCACATGGCAGCTCTGGATGCTAACAATCTACATAATTACATATACTGAAATAATCATCACGTAACAGCTCATCCTGAAGATCTGCTAACTAAAACCGGAGTTCTCGACAGCATACACTCTCTCGCTTCGTTGTCATTGAGACGCACTCGCTGCGAGTACATTACCAGTTTTGTCCAACTCTTGTCTTATCATGTATTTCCTGCTCTGCATTTTGTTTTTGCTGCTCCTCTTGTGAACGACCGACAGTGCTGTCCTGCTCTTCACTTTTCCGATCTGGTTAAAATTGGAAGAGCAGAACCGATGACATGTTGGGGTAGCTAACAAGTGACACGCTGGAAGTTCGGCAACGTCACCGCACTGCGACGTCAACAAGAATGGCGACCTATCACTTAAACTAGATTTACAAATTTTATTAAAACGAAAACATTCAGAGGGGTTTTAATATCAAATTATTATAACTCATACTAACATTTATCTTTTAAGAATTACTTGTCTTAAAGATTGAGGATCCCTTTAAAAAGGTGGTAAGGCGCATTACAAGTGTGACCGTTTAATATTACCATTTAACCAATCAGAGGACGGAGTGAATACTAGAGAAGGGGGCAGCAGGCAAAAGAGAGGCATGGCTGCATCTGAACCGAAATAACCCAGCTTTAAAGTCATTTTTTTCATATCGGCCTGTCAAATTAAAAAAAAGGCCGATACGGATATACAGTGCCCTCCATAATTATTGGCACCCCTGAAAAAGATGTGTTTTTTAGCTTCTAATTTTTATTTATTTATTTATTTTTTAATTCAAATAATATGGGACCTTAATGGAAAAAAAGAGAAAAATCCAACCTTCAATACAAGTGCATTCATTCAGTGGGGAAAAACATCCCACATAAAGAAAAAGCACTCCTGGTTTTAATACTTTGTACAATCCCCTTTTGCCAACAAAAGGTCTGGGGACTGAGATGGCCATTGGAGGAGCTTCATTTTGTGTCTGGTGAACCATTTCTGTGTAGATTTGGCCATATGTTTAGGGTCATTGTCTTGCTGAAAGACCCAGTGATGACCCATCCTCAGCTTTCGGGCAGAAGGCAACAGATTTTAAATTAAAATGTCCTGCTATTTCAAAGCACTCGTAATGCCATGCACCCTAATAAGGTTCCCAGGGCCTTTGGAAGCGAAACAGCCCCACAGCATCACTGACCCTCCCCCATACTTCACAGTGGGTATGAGGTGCTTTTCAGCATGCGCATCATTCGTGGCACGCCAGACACACTTAGAGTGTTTGTTGCCAAAAAGCTCAATCTTGGTCTCATCTGACCAAAGCACACGGTCCCAGTTGAAGCCTGGGACCGTGTGTATTTTTGTGTGAGACCAGGATTGAGCTTTTATCCATTAAGGTCCCATATTATTTGAATACAAAAAAAAATATATATATATATATATATATATATATATATATATATATATATATATATATATATATATATATATATATATATTAGAAGCTAAAAACACATCTTTTTCAAGGGGTGCCAATAATTATGGAGGGCACTGTATGTCAAATTTCCAAATATCGACACCGCTAATCAGTCTATGTACAGTATACTGTATGTACTTCTGCTTTCTGCTTTTAATTGTCGCGCAATAAAATCCTGCTTTCCTATTGGTCATAATATTTCACATCATACTTAGTAATGGAATTCCGCTCTTGTATTGGCCTGTTGTTGATAACATTTGAATTTGGGTGTCTCAGCATGATGACGTGCACAGACGCGACAGTGTTTTTGTTGATATTGGGGTCTACGTTCATCCAAATAAGCACAAGGCTTCTCATGTATTTGTCTCTCGAAGAATTTTTTTTAAGGCCACAGAAGGTTCATCTCATTAGTAGCACATTAGAGCATAGGTCTCGCGTTTTTTGTGTCACAAAGAGTGTGAAAGAGGACATTGCCTCACTCAAAAGGTAAATTATATATTTTTTCTGTTTTTATTTGCATTTTCTTGTATGATCTATGTGATCTATATATGATCTACTTCATTATAGGTATTAATGTTTAGGTTAGATATGTGAAATGAGTCAAGTGTGTTTCACTGTTGTTTATTCTGGTTTTACCCCAATTATAAAATTAAATGTGGCATGCTTGGAAAGAATTAGGGCATTTACATGTATAACATGTCTCTATTTTTTTTTTTTTTTCTGGTTACGAGACTACCGTACTTCCAGAAAGAATTAATGTTGTAAGTAGAGGTACCACTGTATGACGATTGCTTGTTGTTTATAAGGATGAATAGTTTCAGTTGTTGTTTTTTTCTTCTTTCTCCTTCCACTGCCTGAGTCACAGACGTCTAGGCTCATGTTGACCACGAGCAAACGAAAGCATCCAGAGCAAAGAATGGATGAAGCCGTGTCCATAGTGTGAACAGGGGAGGAGAGGGCCCCAGTGTGCTGAAATAGCTCCAAAAGAAATGAGATCCAGGCACTTATTTGTCAGGGTGTCTGCCTGCCTGCCTGCTCTGCACTCTGTGAATATGCATGAGGATTTGAGGGGTATAAATAGCGGAGGTGTCCATATTGCTACTGCCTCTTGCATCCGCACAGAGAGGGGCTTTAATGGGCTTATTATGAAGCGTATTACATCACCAACGGCCAATTACAAACTCCACAAGGAGCGAGGAAAAAAGGAGCGCTTGCTCTGTCCTAAGCTTTGGACTTGTAGGTACTATATTCTATTGACCAGTTTGTTTACATCAATTGAAGTGCCACTAAATTGCACTGGTGGCTTGTTTAAGGGAAATTCACCGACAACACACAAAGCTAATAGAGCTACAAAATGAACTTTGAAGACACAAAGCGCAGGTATAATACTGATTGTTATATAAAAGGGCTAAAGTGGGCCAGAGTCGAGCTCTGCCTCCTTAGTCAAATAAACAAATACAGTAATACCTCAACATACAATCGCTTGGACACACGATCTTTTCCACATCCGACGTAAAATTTGACTCGCCATTTGTTTCTACATCCGACGACATGCTTGAAATCTGACGATTTATGACAGAGCCGCAGTTTCTTTGTTTTCCCGCAAGACGAATGCACGGCAGATGTTCTTATGAGAGAAATTAATATCGGTTCCAAGAACGTTAGTGCAGGTGGTTAAAAAAGGGAAAAAAGGTGAGGCTTACCATTGAATTGAAGATGGAAATGATAGAAAAATATGAGCGTGGTGTGCGCGTCCTTGAACTGGCTCGACAATACACCTGTAGAATATCTACGAGCTCAATGGTGCTCCTCCGACCTCCATTTGCAAGTGTTTATAAATTAAGGTGACAACTTTTATGATTGTAACATCGCCCAAAAAATTGCCAGCTTCGTCAGCTTTTTAATTATTTATTTCAGAACTTGTGCAACACAACATGCCAACTGTTTGTCGCAGCTGAACATGAAAAGTGAAAGTAAAAAGTCCTTTCTCACTGTACTGTCAGTCACGCGGTGCATTCAGGTACACCATGCAAAACACATTCGCCACATTATAACCTGATTCGTTACATTATTACAGGTTATTATTCCTATTTTTATTCATAATTTATTTGGTTTGCACTGTGTAATTGTTATTTGCAATAGTACCAGCAGTATTTATTAAGGATTTAGTTTAGGTTTTCAGGATGTGGAATAAATTAATGCAATTATAATGTATTCTTATAGGAAAATCCTTCGACTTACAAACAACGTCCTGGAACGAATTAACTTTGTATTTAGAGGTACCACTGTAATTAAATTCAAACTGGCAGGAGCGGCCAAAGACTGTATTTAAAGGTAGCGCCTTGCTAGCTTAAAAATCACACTGCAGCATCACCCTATGCTGGCCCCCCCTTCTTTAACACGCGGCATCTACCGAGTCAGTCAAACCACCAGTGTTTGTTTTAATCGTCTATGGTTTGAGTGTTTCCGCGGGAGTCTAAAACGGCAACTAAACCAAAGCTAGTGAATAACATTTAATTGACTTATGTGAAAAAGTTCTGTAATATTCAACAATTGATCATGCCAGTAAGAATTTAAATGTTAAAATGGATAGCTGCTTTAGATGGCATGCCTTGTGTTATGGCAAAACGTTAATGGTTTGCTTAGCAGTTAGCTTAATAGTAGAGGCTGTGGCTGTGAATGGGATTATTATGAATGTACATATAACTGCTTCGAAACTTAACTGATGCAATGCTACCATCTATGTTCTTCAGATTTTTTAAAATTCTTCTTCTAATTATTATTATTATTCTCTTCAATCTTATTCATCTCCCTTTTTCAGTATGCTACTCCTTCCACATGCTTTCACCTATCGACTCCGTTCCAACTTCAACATATTCCAGAAATTAATACCACATGGGCTTCTATTCAGTTTTTGCCAAAAATCAGTGGTTAATCCACTTCTAACTCATTGGACATCATGGCTGTCAATGGCAGCCAATGCCGGGCAATGAGTTAATTTTAGGGCATTTCACATAATTTGCTGTTGATTTTTGTACAGTTCCTTTTCCTTTTCGGGCATTTACGGGTCATTTTAGATTTTGGGTTACTGAAAAGGAAGTGACTCAATAATGTCCCCAAATGAATAGGAAGTAGGGGTGTAACGGTACACAAAAATCTCGGTTCGGTACGTACCTCGGTTTTGAGGTGACAGTTCGGTTCATTTTCGGTACAGTAAGAAAACAAAATGCAAAAATATAAATGTGCTAGTTGTTTATTACACACTTTTGTGCTTTCAACAATAGGAACAGTAGCCTATACAAAGCTAGAATTCTGCTCAAAAAGTAGCGGGTATTTAGAGATAATAATCCAACAACAATTTGCCTTTCAGATCCCGCGTATTGGTCAGCTTTCTTTCTGAAAGCAAGACGAAAAAAGAAGTCCTGTACTAAAGAGAAAAGCAATCCCAATGACAAAGATTTCAACATGTATTTTACAAATGAAATGCCTCAATGATGTTTTTTTTCTTATGAACGGTTTTCAAAAGCTTTATTGGTGGGTTTTCTCAAGTTAAAGCGTCACACAGAAATGAATAAATTTAATTGTGTAAGCAGGAACTGTATATTATTCTTATTATTTAAATACAGGTGTTTTAGCTCATTTCAATTTATTTTATTTAAATGGGCTATTATTTATTTTACTGTGTGTTTGTATTTTACAAATGTAATGTAGTATTCATTTATATTGTATATTTTATGTTGTATAACTTTAGTTCCTATGTGAATATTAGTTCCTACTTGTTTTGTTGTGGTAGGAGGGTTTTGTATTGAATATGGGGCCGTGTTGGTTATAATTATAGCAGAGAAGACAACTGTAAATCAACAAAGACAAGTCAACAGTGCCCCGATCTACCACTCAAGAGATCTGATGGACTCAAAAAGTGGGTTACGATTGCATATTAGTTTGAAAATCGACCGGATCCACCGTATTTTTACACGATTGACTTCCGGTCTGCTAGCTAGTAGTATTGACGCAGGAGGGCCGTGTCTCGCGTCAAATAATAAACTCTCGCGTTGTTTTCTCGTGCATCGCTTTGAGCCGCTTCTGGGACGCAACACGCGGCCGCACTGCGACTGGTGTGCTGTGACGGCCCTGGCCGTTTAATGGTTAATTTTCTGAGATTCTTCCAGTCAGCTGATCGTCGCCTCCACCAGCTGATCGACGCAGGACGGACCGACGACGTCACCACCGCTGATTGGCCACGGGAAAAGGCGCCAAGCTTCTTAAACCTGCCGCTGTCAACGCTCTAGGACAGCGGTCTCAAACCGACTCCACAAAGGGCCGCAGTGGGTCCTGGTTTTTGTTCCAACAGATCCAGCACAAACAGTTCAACCAATGAGGTTTCTACTAACATAAGCAGCACCTGATTGCAATCAACTGATTACACTTGTAAGAAACCAGATTGGTGAAAAGGTATTTGTCTCGTTTGGTTGGAATGAAATCCAGTACCCCCTGCGGCCCTTTGAGGACCGGTTTGAGACCACTGCTCTAGGAGGTCGCATTTGACAGTATTCTGCCGCGGTCCTCCTCGCCAGCTATTTGCTCGTCATTCACTCTCGTTTGCATTGGATCGCTACTTTGATACACTCCCGCTTTTTTCGGTGAGGTCTTTTGTGTTTATTCGTTATTGGATCGTTTTTGTTCACCACTGTAAATAAGAGCACTGAAGCAAGTAAGGGTAAGTCGCCATTTCTGTTCAACCCGTTTTCTCCTGTTTTGTATAGAGTAGGAAGTTAGGTTAGAAGCTGTCTTTTCTTTAATCCTTTTACATGATCAGGGTTTAGTTAGCGGGTGGGGTTTAAGTGTAGTTCCTTTTGTTTGTTGTTTTGGCCTGGGCTTACTCTGAAGTCACGCTTCGTCGGCATTCTGTATATATTCATTGCGAGTTTGATTGTTGTGTAAATAAATTTGTGTCCACTCGTACATATGTGTGGCTTGTTTTATGTTACGCCCTTCGCGAGCCGTCTTTGGCACGTAACATGTGCATTCGCTGATTAACTTTAACGGCCGCATTTCACTGCGTTTTTGCAGCGGCCACGTTGTTGCGCCGTTGACGTTTCTTCTTGTCCTAGCGTGTTGGTCCTCATTATAGTAGGGACGACGGAGTAAATATAATCTACACAAAGAAACTGTAACCCGATCGACTCACCGCCTCGAAAAGTAAGGGTTACATTACGTCAGAAACTCGTTCGGTACGCCCCCGTTCCGAACCGAACGGCAAGTACCGAAACGGTTCAATACGAATACATGTACCGTTACACCCTTAATAGAAAGTGACTCAAAATCAACTGGAAGTAACCTATAAATGACCTAAAATGAACAGGAAGTGACCTGTAAATGCCCACAAAAGACTGGCAATGAATGCTCCAGTTTCAGTGCCATTGACAGTGCTAGGTATCCAATTCAGTCAAAATGAATTTGATGTCTCGCGCTGTTAGTGTTAGTGTTAATTTTAGGGCATTGCATCGCGAGTCATTTCCTGTTGATTTTTGGGCCCTTTCTTTTCCATTTTGGGCATTTACGTGTCACTTCCTGTTGATTTTGGCGCATTTACTGGTCACTTTCTGTGGATTTTGTGTTACCGAACGCATTAATGTCCAAAAATGAATAGGAAGTGACTGAAAATCAACAGAAAGTAACCTGTAAATGCCCTGAAACGAACAGGAAGTAATTTGTAAAAGCTTACAAAAGACTGGCTGTGAATGCTCTGGTTTCAGTGCCATTTATGTCCAATCCAGTCCAGTTAAAATAAACTGGATATCTAGCGCAATCATGGCAGCCAGTGAGCAAACGTAAACACTATTCTAATGGAAGATTTTGGTATCAACCTGTTTGCTCCTTTTCATTTTTAAATCAGTGACACCTTTTCCAAACGGCAGCATATCGATAACCTTTTGGGTTACAAAGTATCGCCATATATCATCACCTTTTTGATATACAGTGGTATGAAAAGGTATCTGAACCTTTTGAAATTTCTCACATTTTTGCATAAAATTACCATCAAATGTGATCTGAGCTTTGTCAAAATCACACAGTATAAATAGGGTGTCTGCTTTAACTAAACCACCCAAACATTTATAGGTTTTCATATGTTAATGAGGATAGCATGCAAACAATGACAGAAGAGGGGAAACAAATAAGTAAACCCTCTGCCTAAGGAGACTTAAAGAGCAAATGAAACCAATTTTTACCAAACATTTTAAGTCAGGTGTGTGCCCAATCACTGATGAGTGGCTTAAAGCTGCCCTGCCCACTATAAAACACACACCTGGTTTAGAAATATCTTGATGAGAAGCATTGTCTGATGTCCATCATGGCTTGGTCAAAAGAGCTGTCTGAAGACCTGCGATCAAGGATTGTTGATTTGTATAAAGCTGGGAAAGGATACAAAACCATCTCTAAAAGTCTGGATGCTCATCAATCGACAGTCAGACAAGTTGTCTACAAATGGAGAGAGTTTGGCACTGTTGCTTCTCTCCCAAGGAGTGGCCGTCCACCAAAGACGACGCCAAGACTTCAGCGCAGGATACTCAGAGAGGTAAAAAAGAACCCTAGAGTGTCTGCTGAAGACTTACAGAAATCACTGGCGCAGTCCAATATCTCTGTGCACACATTAACTATATGTAAAACTATGGCCAAGAATGGTGTTCATGAGATGACTCCACGGAGGAATCCATTGCTGTCTAAAAAAATATATATTGTTGCTCGTTCAATGTTCGCAAAAAGTAGTTTGGTAGTAACACACAACGCCATGTGTGGAGGAAAAATGGAACAGCTCACCAACATCAACACCTTATCCCCACCGTAAAGCATGGTGGAGGGAGCATCATGATTTGGGGCTGTTTTGGTGCCTCAGGGCCTGGACAACTTGCAATCATTAATGGAAGATTGAATTCAAAAGTTTATCAGGATGTTTTGCAGGAAAACCTGAGGCCGTCTGACAGACAGTTGAAGCTAAAAAGAGGATGGATGCTGCAACAAGACAATTATCCAAAACGTAGAAGTAAATGAACTGTAGAATGGTTTCAGAAGAACAAAAATACACGTTATGGAGTGGCCAAGTCAAAGTCCAGACATGAACCCCATTGTAATGCTGTGGCATGACCAAAAGACAGCGATTCATGCCATCCTAGAATTCTGACTGAACTACAGCAAGATTCAGGAAGTGTCTGGTTTAGGTTATTGCTGCCAAACGTTACAAAATATTAAATGTGATGGTTCACTTACTTATGATTCCCCCTTCTGTCATCGTTGGCATACTATCCTCATTAAAATATGAAAACCTATAAATGTTTGGGTGGTTTTACTTAAAGCAGACAGTTTTTTCATCTGTGTGATTTTGACAAATATCAGATCACATTTGATGGTGATTTTATGCAGAAATGTGAGAAATTCCACAAGGTTCAGATGCTTTTTCATACCACTGTATTGTCACACCCCTAGTGATAACCCATAGTTTGCGCTTTGGAGCACAATTCGATGGAAAATGGACAGGACACCGGCACAAATTAAAACCCCGACATCGTTGTATGATGGGCTCTATGCTTATGCATTCCTGTATAGGATAAGTAAGTGGCGCGGCAAATGACACGGTAATGTTTGAAATCTTATTTAAAAATCTGATCAGTTGTGTTTGTGAACACATTCATTGCATATGGTGCGTAAATTTGTTTAGCAGTGTGCACCTTGGCCCACTTATCTCACAGTTACTGATACACTCAGTCAGACGCCTGCTCCATTTCCATTGACCCACTTTGATAATGATATTAGATTGTATCAACTGGAAGTGGGAATGTTGCATCATCAGAAGACGGTGAGCGTAAACGGTGCTTTCATAGGCAATATGGAAGGTCAGAGGTAAAAAGCAGTGTTCCGTCTGAAAATAATGAGTGCGACCGTGACAGATAACACGTGTGATACATCTTCAGCCAGCATGGAAAAGAAAGCGGGTGAGATAAGTGTGTAACGAGGGAGCCCGAGTGACGATCTCACGATAAGCTCGATAGAAAGATCGGCTCAGAGTTGGAGTTGTTTGAATGTGGCGCACAGCACATTGGGCCTCCTGTGCCATCGGCGACACCAGCTGAGTGCCTGCCGCCGAGTGGATGCCAGTGCACATGCAGATGAAGAGCGTCGGGAGAAACAATTGGGCAGGGGGGCAGTGAGGAGAGGCAGATATAGAGAGCGCAAGGGAGAAGGTACCGTCCCTGCCGCTCTTTATCGTCGCTATTGATCATGGCGTGTGCGCATTGATCCAAGTCGACCATCTGCTACAGTTAGATAAGCGTGCGAGGGCCCGGGCATTGTGCTGTCACTCACCGAGCGAGCACCGAGAGAGAGAGAAGAGTGTGTGTGTGTGGGGGGGGGGGCAAAGCAAGATAGAGGGGAATGGGAGTGGTGATGTTGAGGAAGGAGGGGTGCGTTGGCTGCAGGGAATTATGGGGGCAGGATTAGCCTCCTCACTTGCAGGAAACAGAATTTTAAACGGCTGTCTCCTGCCTCCCTCACACAGACACACACCACCCCCCAGTGTGTTGCCTCCCTGCCTCCACCCTGACTCCTCACACAGTCTCGATTACAGTCAACTTCATCAGCTTTATAGTGTGTTTTTTTTGGGGGGGGGGGGGGCGGGGTTGGGTGGCCCTCAGAGGCATGGATATGTTCCATGATTTTGGCCCCCCACCTCTTTGTCACCTTGGTGGTTGCATAGGTATAGACAAGTTTCCGAGGTACTTCCGCATTTCTGCTCGCGACTTCCGTTTTCCATGTTCTCTAACCAAAGCAACAATGGAGCTGGAGTGGCATCACTCATCAAAATCCCTCAAAAAAGACAATTTGGAAATATTGCATCCATCTGCCATTATCACGACTTGGGAAGACAACATTAAGAAATGGCTAGGAGTCACCGCAACCAAAAACCACAACGGCTCCTGTGATACGTAGTCTTTAGTGTTGCTTTCGGTTTTGAAAAAGGACAAGAAATGATGGAAATATGGAGATAAACACATGGTCCATGCAGCGTTTCAATGCTTATTTATGAGTGCAATAAAACTATAAAACTCAAATGACATTATCTCCCGTTTTACTTGGTCGATTGACTTCAAATAAAAACTGGTGCGGACAACTTCCGGACTTTCAGATAAGAGCAACCGGTGGCACGTGGATGACGCAATTACAGCGTGACGAGGCTTCAAAGATGTACGTGATACGTGATACGCATACGTTTGGTATTAAAGGGTTAAAGCAGCGAGCCACATCCTTGACTTATTGTCTGGCGTATGGCGAGGTAGAGCCACACTTGCGCTTTGTAGCTGGTCGATGATCAAAACATTCCACTTCCAACCATATATATATATATACATATGTATATATATATATATATATATATATATATATATATATACATATGTATATATATATATATATATATATATACATATGTATATATATATATATATATATATATATATATATATATATATATACATATGTATATATATATATATATATATATACATATATATATATATATATATATATATATATATATATATATATATATATATATATACATCAGAGGTTGCGCTAGACTTTTTCGTTGTCTGTCATTTTGACTGACAGTGTCATAAAAATCTATTTTTACCCGTCACTTACATTTTTAAAATGATAATAATGACATATTCAATAGTATTTAGTTTTCATTCATTTTTAATTAATATTCTGTCCGAACAAGCTTAACAAGAGGCAAACAGAGTGCACCAATCAGCGACGGGCAGACGTGACATTAGCAAAGTGACGAGGGCAGGACGAGGGACTTGCGCGTGGAAGTAAACATATGAGGAGAACGGAGTTTATTCAACATGGCTAGCGCGAGACAGACTGTTGTCAATGACTCATGTCGATGTGTTTTAGCTCATTTAAAACTGAATTTACCGCGGATTGGAACATATTCTCGGCTCTCCTGTTCGCCATCCGTGTTATAGTAGAGATGACTTTCGGCGCGCAAGAGTGACGTTGCTCGTGAAGAACACGTCACGCAAATAAACAAATCTGATTTGTCGATTGATTTTGTACCTACTCGAGAGGCTGTGTCCCAGACTTTTCTCTCAGTGTTTGAAAAATACAGGCAGAACAGTCTGGCCGTGCCAGGCAAAAACTCAGTTGCCTTGACATTTTTCCGAGTAAGGCCAACGACGTCATGCATCAAGAGAGACAATAGCTAATTAATATACTCACTCGCCACCCTGTGGTCTGGGGTGTGAATTGCAACCTGTCAAAATGACGGATGGACTTCAGTTTTTTCCGTCACCGTTTTAAAAAACCGGTCAACGACGGAAAATGTTCGGTTAACGCGACCCCTGATATACATATACGTATTTATGTATACATATACGTATATATATTTTTTAATTATTACATTTATTAGGATCATGGAAGCTTCCACTTGGGGAAAATATATACATACAGTATATCCTGTATATACACAATATAATAAAAATATACAGTACTGTGCAAAAGTTTTAGGCAGGTGTCCTGCCTAAAACTTTTGCACAGTACTGTATATATATGTATACTGTATATATACATACATAGGCGCTTCAAGGAGTTCACACAACAACGCACAGAAAACAACACAAAAAGTCCCGGAGCCTCATCTACGTCGTGCTGAATCCATTTTTGGAGATTCCGTGGGTTCCTCTGGTTTGATTTTGCAGCTTAACTCAGTCTACATACTGCTTACTTCAGCCGTACTTCATGTTTTTCCGTCTAAACCGGAAGTCCGTAGCAGAAAACGTCAAAGATGGCGCCGCCCATGTTTCGCTCAGGAAACCTGTCTATACAGAAATGAAAAATGTCTCAGTTTATGTATGAAACCGTCAGGGAACTCTGTAAACCTCAAGAATTTGCTGGATTCTAGAACTATAGCAAGAAATGAATATGACGCATTACAAAGGTTGCCAGATATAAACTAACAAATGCAATTGTGTAAAGCTCCGTTCATAGCTCCGTTCGTTTTTTAAAAAGTTGATGATGTGAAAACTGCTACTGACAATGAATCAATTATATAAAAATTAAGAATCAGGAGGAATTAACTGTTTATTGGTGTGAACCTCAAGCAATTGAGGCAAAAATTAAGGTAGTAGAGTTTTGATAAACCTATTGAATAATGTCTAAAAGAAAATAAAGGTAAGTCAAATGTCCATACCTCATTTGAGTCATTAAAAAAAAGTACAGTGATTATTTAGATTTTAGTAGTTATGAGATTAATTGGTTCTGGAAGTAGTCTCCTAACCCGAAAATTTTGTAAATAGAGACGAGTTTTACATGTAAATGCCCTAATCTGTTCCAAACCCTACTGACACGCCACATTAATTACATATTATAATTGGGATAAAATCGGAATAAAACAGCAGGCAAACACATTTGAATCATTCCATATACCTTATCTTTCGAGTGGCGCAAAGTCCTCTTTCACGAGATCGATGGTGCCTAGCGCCTATGTCACTCTTCGTGCTCTAATGTAATGAACCGTCCGTGGGCTTAAAAATACTCTTCATGAGACAAAAACACGGAGGGCCTTGTGCTCATTTGGCTCAGACGTCGACCTGCAATATCAACAATAACACCATCGTGCCTGTGCACATCATCATTCTGCGACACCCAAATTGAAACGTCATCAACAATCGGCGAATAGGAAAGAGGATTTTCATTACTAAGCATGATGGGAAATATTATGACCAATAGGGCAGCAAGATCTTATGACGCAACATTTAAAAGCAGAAAGTACATATGTATCTTTTACGGTATTTTATTATTTTTGCCTCTCATAACTCAAAATTTCTTTCTCAACAAGAGGCAATATTTTCCCATTTCAATGTGTTGTGACCTGAATATAATGTTTGTAGAGACGTTCATAAGTAGAGGTACCACTGCACTTCACAAAGTAATGAGTAGTATTTCATTACATGATAGAAGTAGCACTACGACAGCAAAATAGCAATTTACTTTTGATTTATAAAAATCAGGCAGATTTCATTGGATTTCAGTTTATTGGACTGAGTTAGGGCTGGCCGATAACCTAAATACCGTATCTCTGATTTGTTCACAAAAAAGGTAACACTTTATTTGACAGTGGGTTCAAAAGACTGTCATAAGACTGTCATAATTATGACATAACACTGTCATGCGTGTTAATGAATGCTTATGACAGATGTAATTAAGTGTCATCCAGCAAATTTTGTCACAAACTCCTTTCATGTCCAGTCCTCATCTTTTACATCCATTCAAAAGAGACCTTTGCTCTCAATGTCAAGCTTTGCTCTCTTTTTGCTTGCGAAACGGGTGTCTCTCTCGCAGGGTCTTTTCTCGTTCGTTTTGAGTTTTTGCGATTGCAAATTTGACACAAAAGGGGGTCGGGCTTTATGTCAAGTGCATCCTCATTGGTATAATATATATATATTATTTGATATTTAAAGAATTTATTAGCAAATCATGGTGGAAAATAAGTATTTGGTCAATACCAAAAGTTCATCTCAATACATTGTTATGTACCCTTTGTTGGCAATAACGGAGTCCAAATGTTTTCTGTAACTCTTCACAAGCTTTCCACACACTGTTGCTGGTATTTTGGCCCATTCCTCCATGCAGATCTCCTCTAGAGCAATGATGTTTTGGGGCTGTCATTGGGCAACACGGACTTTCAACTCTCTCCACAGATTTTATATGGGGTTGAGATCTGGAGAATGGCTAGGCCACTCCAGGACCTTGAAATGCTTCTTACGAAGCCACTCCTTTGTTGCCCTGGCTGTGTGTTTGGGATCATTGTCATGCTGAAAGACCCAGCCACGTCTCATCTTCTTTGCCCTTGTTGATGGAAGGAGATTTTCACTCAAAATCTCTCAATACATGGCCCAATTCATTCTTTCCTTTACACAAATCAGTCGTCCTGGTCCCTTTGCATAAAAACAGCCCCAAAGCATGATGTTTCCACCCCATGCTTCACAGTGGGTATATGTTCTTCTGATGCAATTCAGTATTCTTTCTCCTCCAAACACGAGAACCTGTGTTTCTACCAAAGAGTTCTATTTTGGTTTCATCTGACCATAACACATTATCCCAGTCCTCTTCTGGATCATTCAAATTATCCTAGCGAACCGCAGAAGGGCCTGGACGTGTACTTTCTTCAGCAGGGGGACACGTCTGGACCTGTAGGACGTGAGTCCCTGGCGGCGCATTGTGTTACTGACAATAGCCTTTGTTACTGTGGTCCCAGCTATCTGTAGGTCATTCACTAGGTCCCCCCGTGTGGTTCTGGGATTTTTGCTCACCGTTCTTGTTATCATTTTGACGCCACGGGGTGAGATCTTGCATGGAGCCCCAGATCGAGGGAGATTATCAGTGGTCTTGTATGTCTTCCATTTTCTAAAAATTGCTCCCACAGTTGATTACTTTACACCAAGCATTTTACCTATTGCAGATTCAGTCTTCCCAGCCTGGTGCAGGTCTACAATTTTGCCTCTGGTGTCCTTCGACAGCTCTTTGGTCTTGGCCATAGTGGACTGTGGCTGACTGAGATTGTGGACAGGTATCTTTTATAACGATAATGAGTTAAAACAGGTGCCATTAATACAGGTAACGAGTGGAGCCTCATTAGACCTCGTTAGAAGAAGTTAGACCTCTTGACAGCCAGAAATCTTGCTCCTTTGTACGTGACCAAATACTTATTTTCCACTCTAATTTGGATATAAATTCTTTAAAAATCATAAAATGTGATTTTCTGTTTTTTCCCCCCACATTCTGCCTGTCATGGTTGAGGCTTACCCATGTTGACAATTACAGGCCTCTTTAATCTTTTCAAGTAGGAGAACTTGCACAGTTGGTGGTTGACTAAATACTTATTTGCCCCACTGTATATATGTCCATGAATAAAGAGAAATAGAACCAGAAATTAAAGTTGTTCGATATTATTGGGTAGCTGATAATATGGGCAGATAAAAACATTTTCAAATGATATCAGATAATATCAATGATTTTTATTATCTGTTTTGGGTCAGTAAGTAAATGGCAGGGTTGTCATGTCCACTTATTGCCTGCCAGTGTTTCTGGTGTTTTGCCGCCCCCTGCTAACGCTAGGTGTAATTACTTTTGAAGTGTTCCAGTACATTCTGCTGACATCTTTATATGTTGACGCAAGCTCATTGTGCATAGAGAGAGCTGAATGCACGAGCTAATGTCTGCAGCTAATGTACCATAGCAGTTCTTGCCATCTCACCACGTTGTACAAGCATTGCTTGCAAGTTATATTCGTCCTTTGATTTATATTCATGAGAGTTGTGTAGCATATCGGAGATGTGTGTATTTCTTTCTGTTTGCATTTGTGGTAAAATGTGGTTATATTATTTGATTGCTCGCGAGCTGTACTACCGGTTGCTCAGCAATAACATTTTCGCAAATAATCACTCCAAATACAATGAATTTGACAGAACACAAGAATAAGAAGAAGAACAAGAAAACAACAAATGATTATCATTTTCAACATGCATTTTACTCTCACTTCACTAATGCCTTTTACTCCCACACTCTTATGTTGTCTTCCATTAGCGACAGTACCTCGACCATTGAGAAGAGTGGGATTTTGTATCATCATTGTTCCGTCAGCTCATTGGTCAAAAAGCACGATAGAGTAGTGTTGTATCGGTCGCGAACGATTCGTTCTTTTTGAACGAATTGTTTGGGTGAACGAGACCGAACTAATCACCATCTGCACTGATTCGTTCTATGAAGTTGGTGGCGCTTGTTCGCTGCGTGGGAGGGTGTTGAGCAAGCGGCAGCGTCTTCTGACATCGCACACGACCAATCAGACGCCAGCTTCATCGTGGGCAGGGGAGGGAGCGGAAACAGAATCAAGGCGTCTGTCACTCATTTCCACGTGTGGCCAATAAGCAGCCAGCGTGCAGGCAGGGGGGAAAGACTGAGTTTTGTCACTTCCCGTTCAGTGATTCGGTCCACGGTTCCTGACCTAGCTTGCTGCTAACTTGACTTTCCAGTAATGACTATGCGGTGAACGAGTCATAAAATGAAAGGAAATGACTTTGTCACATATTTGTTAACGTGGAGCCTATCAAATGCTGCTCAAACAGACAAAAACACCACACAAATCTAGCGAGCATGGTTTAGTGTTCTACTTTTCTCAACAGACTCGGGACTGTACCTATGACGATATACTATCAAATTTACAGTAATTTAAAACACGCGTAGCTACGAGGCAAGCAAAAGCTGAGCTGCGGTCGCGTGACGGCAGTGAAGCAGGCAGAGAACTGTCACTATATGGAGGCTTCATGGCAGCGATATTTACCTCATATGTGCACAGAAAAAAAAAAATATTTAGTATGATCACCATAATACTGATTTGCAATGAAACTGTATATACATGTCAATTTTTTCCGAGTGTTTTATTTTTTTTTTCGTGTCAAAGGGTGTCGGTTGGTTTGACAAATTATGTCAATCCGTCCATCATGTGCTACTCAAGCGCCCCAAAACAATGCACATGGACACGGGAGATGTCGCAATATGTCTACATTTTTCTTAACAGACTAATGAGAGTAGAAAGGCGATATCGTAAAGAGCAAACAATTATTTCTCGTCAGCATTTGACGATCTGAGATGCGTGGACGACAGGGGAGCTGACCGGATTATTTTATTTATTAATACCAGTGCAAAAATTCAATACGATCATCTTAATAATAAAAAACAAAAATACAACAGAGCAAGAGGTAAATATGATGTGTTGGTCGTTCCATATTTAGAAATTAAACTTTCGATTTATTTTTATTTTCGTGACAGCAAGCATGCCACGTTGGCTGGTAGCAGCAGCATTGTATATGTGAGCAAGATCATGCTAAAGAAAGTCCGTGCGCCCCCGACCCCAAACCCCCACTTCCCCCTCAAAAGGAAAATGTTGAACCGTGTCCTAAATCGAAATGCAAGCACAAGCCATGACTTTGAGGCCATAGAACTAGGACAGACGACGCGGAAGCTCTCCCTCGCTTTTGCAGCAGCGGGAGGGAGACGAGGCTGTCTGTGAAAGCAGAATGATATCGCCTGTCACTCATTTCTGAAACTACGACGAGTGGTCAATGTGCAAGAGAGGGAGGGACCAAGCAATGTCACTTCCCGTTCAGTTATACTGCGAAGCGGTCTTTGGTGATTTGTTCGGCAACGTCACTTCCCGTTCACTAACCGAACGATTCATTTGGGCGGGGAGGGAGATGAGGGGGGCGAACGATTCGTTGAACGATTCGTTTGAACGAATCTTTTTACTGAACGAACCGGAATGGATTCGTTTACTCAAGTGAACGACAGATCCCGTCACTGCGATAGAGTGGTTAATGTGTTTCCCAGCATATTCTTGTAAAGCACTACACCAGTATTCGTTTGTTCGACAAATAAGACACTATTTTCGAGTTTGATGATTATAATGGACAAAGCACGTCCCTTGAAAGCTCAGTGAGGGACACGTACTTTTGTTTCTGAATACCGGACGATTCTGTTTTTCAAGGGACAGTTGGCAATCATAGGGACCACTTTCTTTATATCATTCACAAGAAAAACATCGAATCAATTCATTAAATCGATGTATTGCCCAGGCATAGGCTTAGTGGCACCTGCCCTGTGACTAGCGGTCTGTCAAGAAAAGGCAAGGCAAAGACTATTTGGGGAACATTTCAGTTGCCGGGGAGATCTTCAAAAGAGCAACTGCAGTAGCATCAGAGCAGAAGGGAGCGTGTGTTCTCGCGACGAAGGAGCCCACCCGCCTCAACTCCAGAGCTCGCCCTATCTTGTGTGCGAGTGTCTTTAAGTCTATTCTGCTCTGTTGTTGCAACTTTTTTTTTTCTCTTCTGCTCTATTTTCCTCTTTAGAATGCGCACATAGGGGTCCAACACACAAGACTACTGCTTTGTGGGAGGGTGGGGGCTGTTTTTGATGTGAAGGCGAAAGTGCTATGGAGGGATTAGCGTGGTCGGTTGGATCATTTTACAGCCGCCGACCCCCCCGCCCCGAGACTGGCGGACAATGGGGATTAAAACTTCTCTTATTCTTCAGGCCCAAACGACAGGATGACAAAGACAGTATTCCTCTGGGTCTTTTAACACCAAGCTGCACAGCTGAAGTTCTGGCCGTGGCGGGGGCTGCCATGGGTGGCGTAGGGTTCTTTAGCTGGTCAGGGGTCTTATACAGAAAATTAATCCTATGGAATTTTCTCTTCATTGCGAATGGAGATTCGTGGCTTTTGCCTTGATATATTGGTCAATCCCACATGAAGCATCAATGGAGGAAAGGAGCTTCCGGTGGAGGGATATTTGCAAGTGAGGTACCCAGCTGTTGCATCCATACAGCTGCACTAAACAAGACAAGGCATAATTCCCTCCTTTGAAACACAGTGCACATGACACGTTAATTACACTTTATTTCATTCAAGCACGGCATTCTTCTGCAAAGACCCAACAAATACAGCGGTACCTTACTTACGACATTAATTGGTTCTGGAAGTCGTCTCGTCCCATGAAAATTTCATAAATAGAGACGAGTTTTAATCCAGTCCAAGCACAACTGGCAGGCCACATCATCGGGGCAAAACCGGAATAAAAAAACAGCCAAACACATTTCAATCAATCCATATACCTAACCTAGCTATTATTCCCTGTAATGAAGTAGACAATAGAGCAAAATGCAAAGAAAATAAGGAAAAGTATATTATCTTCCCAGATAGGAAAATATAACTGGAGCGGACATGGGCCAGACGAAGTGCAAATTTCGGCTCAATTTTGTAAAACGGATCCGCCCGGTGTCTTTTTGAACAATGGCCCAAACTCAGTGGGGAGTCACGTGCTGGATCAGCAACCAGTTTTGGGCCAGAAGTGGTCTAAAGTAGCAGACATTACATTAATGTATGGCGCGGATGTGGCACACATGTTACCCAATCTGGGCCAGATTTGTATCAAAACGTTTTTTTTTTCTTCTTAATTTGGGTTCCGTTTTGTTCAATGTATCATACTGTGTTTTTATTGCAAATTAAATTTGTCTATTAAAAGCAATAACAACAACACTTCTTTTTCTTGACAATTTTTAATGCTAACATATTAATGCAGCATAACAATACAACTAGGGCTGCAGCTATCGATTATTTTAGTAGTCGATTAATCGATGAAATAGTTCGAATAATCGAATTAAAATACCTGAGCTGAGCCTCAAACGGTATTAAAAATAAAGAAATGAGGATCTATGTACAACAAAAGAACAATTGGCTAACTTACAAGGCAAAAGTCCGCTAGCTTAAATGCTATAAAATGCTAAAGTTTTTTTCTCCAATGCTCTTAACAAATTGTTCAGACTCATACTCGAACAAAAATGGCTAAATATACATATAAACTAAATTACGAATGCATTAAAAAACATTAGCCCAAAGAAAAACTCAGCTTACGTTGGTCTTAACAGGGAGCAGTTGGATTCAGCCATGTGAAATAAGGCAGACCAGAGGGCAATGTATCCACCCTAACCAATAAACTAAATGTGAACACTTTCAAAATAAAACTTCACAACGCCACTTTAATCAAACGAATACTCGAGGCAACAAAATTTAATTTGAATATTTTTATCTAATCGAATACTCGAGTTAATCGATTAATCGTTGCAGCACTAAATACAACATTGTTTTTTCACAAAATATTTTAAATTCGAAATTGGAACAAGCAACTTTACATTAAAGATGACCCACTTTTAGACTGTAAACAACATATTGTTTTTGTTAAGGTCGGAGAAAAAGAGAGAAACTGGAGGTGTTAACAAGAGTTGAAGAGAGGAAGTTGCAGATAGTGTCCAAAGAATCCGGTGAGCAGTTTGGTGACAAAACACACGAATGGGCAGGCATGCAGTGCAGCAGGCAAGCAGTACAGGATCTGGGGGAAGGGGGGGACAAAAATAAATTTAGTATCAGGATTACAAGATTCTTTGTAATCTGAAAGTCATGTTGGTGAGTTGTTGATCTGGCGATGATGTGAGGCCCAGGACCCGTTTAAGTAAGCTGATGATGATGATCAGCCTCACCTGGTTCCAGGCTCACCCATCTGTGCAATCAAGGCAGTGACACAAATACACAAACACAAGGAGGAGGAGCTCAGTTTGTATAATAGTATTCAAACATTAAAACGTTCACAGCAACACAGAGCAAATGCTTTCTCCCTCCATATGTTGTTATGCTACAAATTTTGAATTACTTAACTTGCAGAAATGGCAGATCACTTGAATACACCGGCCATTTTATTAACGCTCGATTGAATAACTTGTTTAGCAGTCAAGTGACTTCAAACCGCAATTATGACTTTGGATAAAGCACTTACCATAAAATTTCTGTACGCCAAGATGACGTGTCCTGAATCCTGCGTGTTCTCCTGTTTAGTCCCGCAGCGGATGCCCGCCTTCAGGGTGTGCCCAATCGCCCTGATGTCACACATCGACCGTTAAATTTCAGATTTTTAGCGCATCCTGTCTGTACGGTCCGCCCTGGACCAGTGCGTAACCTATCATTTGGACTGTCTGATTGATGATCCGGGCTGCATCTGGTGCACTGACTTTCAGCGGGCGTGATTGCTATATCAATCTGGCGAGCTGAGGCTGGATCTTGCACGGAGTCACCTGCTATTGGGGTTGCCTTTCGAGTGAGGCAATGTCCTCTTTCATGAGACCGATGGTGCCTATTGCCTATTTTAGTCTTCGTGATACAAAAACGCGAGGAGACCCATGCTGTAATGTGCTACTAATGTAATGAACCGTCCGTCGGTTCTTATATATATCTTATATAAATAAGTTTCTTATTTAGAAAAATATTTTGGACACCCATCCTGGTACATAATAAATAAGGAACACTTCAAGTTAGACAGTTTTTGATTTGTCTTGATTTTAATCTGTGCAAAGAAAAACATTTCCAGGGGAATTATAGGGGTTAAATGCCAATACCATAATATTTTAATCTTTGCAATGGGCTTTTGAAATATTTTTCTCAATTATGATAAAAGAATGTGAATGCAAGATACTGAGAATAAAAGGCTTCATATGAATAAAGGGAAAATATAAATGTGAGTACATAACACTATGTATTTATTGTATTTAGCCTTGAAGCCTAGGACGTAGGCTTTATGATTTAAGCATCTAATGTATCTAATACATCAATATCATCCCATAATAAACAATCCAAACAGCAACAAGGGTCGAAAAGATAATGGACAGCAAACTAGTCAATTAGCCTGCTGAGTCCATAATTCTCGCGCTAGCATTCAAATGCAATGTCTTTTTGTGGTTTACCGGTAACTTGAGGTGAGAGCATGAGAGAGCATAATTAAAGACACACTGATTTTAACAAGATATTATCGCGTACTTACCTTGTTACCTTGTTGTCGATCCAAAAACTCCGTGTAGCATGTATCACCGAGTTTCAAGACACAGCTGTACATGGCCACAGCCCGACTTTGTGGGGATTTTATGGATGAAACACGGTAATATAACAATAGTCGCGATGCAGAATTCACAGACAACAAGGAATGGTCGGGATTTTCTTTTTCAAATATTTACCCTTAGAAACGTGGATCGATTATTTACCATCTAAAGTATCAGGGAAAATGTGACTGTAACAACAAAAAAAACAAAAAAATTAAGCGATAGTTATGAGGTAGATATCCATGACCTATTTACAGACACTATTTTTTTCATTGTGACATAATTTGTTTAAGTTTAAAATATGCGAGTGAATACATTTTTACAATTGTTTTTTATTTAAACTGAATAATTAATGATTGTAAACTAAAAATGATAGACATTTTGAATAATAGATATAGCTACTTACCTTGTATTTATAACTGGGTTGAAACAAAAGCGGTTGCGCGGTGTCTGTAAAGTGGGTTTTCCAGGGTAAAATGACAAATTAAAAATTGTCCAGAGGCATAATGTGCCATGAAACTGCTATGGTAGCATATAGGCATATTGTTCTATCAAACACAGCAGTTTTTTTTGGCTTAAAACACAGCACTTTGTTTTAAAGAGGGGTGCAAGAGCAAAAACTGCTTTTCAGCCTTGTCTATGTTTTTCCCCATAAATATGGCTGAAAACACAGACAAGACTGAAAAAGCAGTTTCTGCTTTATCTGCCTTGTCTGTGTTTTCAGCCATATATTTGGCGAAAAACACAGACAAGGCCGAAAAAGCAGTTTCTGCTCTTACACCCCTCTTTAAAATAAACTGCTGTATTTTAAGCCAAAAGAACTGTTGTGCTTGATAGAACAATATGTCTATATGCTACCATAGCAGATTTGGAGGCGCACTAAGCCTCCGGACTATTTTTAATTTGTCCGTTTTACCCTGAAAACCCCCGTTTACAGACGTCGCGCAACCGCTTTTGTTTAAACCTAGCCATAAAAAGAAGGTAAGTAATTATATTTATTATGCAAAATGTCTGTCATTTTTATCTTAGAATCATTAATTGATGTCTAAATTTTAGTTTAGAAAAAAAAACAACTTTAAAAAATTATTGACTCGCATATTTTAGACTTTTAAACGAATTATGTCACAATGAAAAATTTGGCGTCTGTAAAAAAGTCACGGATATCTACCTCATTACTATCGCTTAATTGTATTTTTTTGTTGTTGTTACTGTCACATTTTCCCCGATATGTTAGATGATAAATAATCGTTCCAAACAAAAAAAATTGAAAAATAACATTTAAAAGAGTCACTATATGAAAAAGAAAATCTTAACTACTACTTGTCTGCGATTTCTGCATCGCGACCCTTGTTATATCACCATGTTCACCTATAAAATAAAAATAAAATCCGGCTGTGGCCATTCACAGCTGTGTCTTGACACTGGGTAATACTTGCTACATGGAGTTTTTGGATCGAAACAAGGTAAGTACATGATAATATCTCGTTAAAACGTGGCGTCTTTAATTCTGTTATCGCGTGTTCTTGCCTCCAATTAGGGTTTTGCTGTTTAAAAAATATATTTAAAAAAAAAATGCCTTCCAGTTCAAAATTTTTGTTCCCCCTTTAAATTGAGATTATAAACTTTCCAATGATGTTTCACACATGCATTTCGGACAATTTTGAAAGTAGGCCAAAGTGAGGGTCTCAGAGCGGAACTTCAAGTCACCTGAGTGTTTTCCGCCATATATATTTTTTGGTGTGTTCAATGTATTTATTCAGATTTAGCAGCATTGGAAAGAGATACATATATGACAAGGATTTTTCCCTTTTTTGGCATATATTTAAGTATATAAAAAACAACAACAACAACAACAAAACAAAAAAAAAACCCTTACTGTATATCAGGGGTCGCGTTAACCGAATATTTTCCGTCGTTGACCGATTTTTTAAAACGGTGACGGAAAAAACTGAAGTCCATCCGTCATTTTGACAGGTTGCAATTCACACCCCAGACCACAGGGTGGCGAGTGGGCATATTAATTAGCTATTGTCTCTCTTGATGCATGACGTCGTTGGCTTTACTCTGAAAAATGCCAAGGCAACTGAGTGTCCGAAGTTTCTTCAAAAAGCCCCAAAACGACGATGGTGTTGATAAAAGAGGTGAAAAAACAGGGACTGCACAAGCGGGCATGCAATTCAAGTCCATGCGCACCAGGAGGAAGACTGCGTTCAGGCCACAGCAGGTGAACTATTAATTTCATTGTTCCATACCTACCTGGGCCACAGTCAGCTGTTTTTGTCACTGCGGAGAAAAAGTTACATATTCATCTGCTTGATGTGTGATGGCACGGTGTGGATTCTCTGTTAAGCTTGTTCGGACAGAATATTAATTTGAATGAAAACTAAATACTGGTGATGGGACGAAATGGGCCGGGGTTCCGAAGCTTGTGTCGAGTAATGGGAGGGGTGTTTCCACGAAGCTTGTAGCGAGGCGCGCGTCATTTCGGCAGAACCCGGAAATGATGTCGTGAGAAGCCTCGCCGGCCGGCTGAATCTGATGAACGCTTCGGAAGTGATCCGACGTTCAGCGCGCATTGCAAACACAGTTGGCTACAGACTACGGTATAAATTGGTTGCAAAACGCAATGGCGATCGCCTGTTATCTCACATTTTGTGCATTTCGGGCTCCTGTACTTGTTACATGACCTGTGCGAAACAGTGCAACCAGTGCAATCTTTTTTCTAGCCTTGTCCTTTGCTTGCGATGGAAACTGCGCAAAAAAAGCGACCCTCCCCTGTATGGGAACATTTTCATTTGATTGCTTTCAATAAGGTAAGGGAGAAGAACTACATTAATATAAATGTGAGTGTGTGTACCTATCTGAACCAAACATCAACAGAATGAACAATCCATTAGTGTACTGGGAGGCACAAAAGAATACCTACCCAAATTTATATAAACTGGCACTCACATTTATCTGCACCCCAGCTTCATCTGTGCCATGTGAAAGAATATTTTCTAAAGCTGGTGAAATATTGTCCAAAAAAAGAAACCGTTTAAAGCCAGCCACTGTGGGAAAGCTATTATTTCTCAACAAAAATGAATAACAAATTATCCTTAGCACTTGTTGTATTTTGTTCACATACTAAATTACTAACATAAGCACATTCATATCTTTGTCATAATCAAATAACCATTGAATTCTTAAAAATGTTGACCACTTGGGCTTGTAGACCAGGGGTCTCTAACGCAGTCCTCAAGGCCCACTGTGGGTCCTGGTTTTTGTTCCAGCTGATCCAGCAGAGACAGTTGAACCAATGAGGCTTCTGCTAAAACAAGCCACACCTGACTGCAATCAACTGATTGCACTTGTAAAACACCAGATTGGGGAAAAAGTGTTGTCATCTTGTTTGGTAAGAATGAAATCCTGCACCCACAGTGGGCCTTAGTGGAATAGGTTGGGGACCCCTGTTGTAGACCACTTGATGGCGCCATAGAGTAAATGAAGCACAATGAAGCTTTGCTACATGTGCAAACCGATTGGCTGCAAAGCTTCATTGCTTCATGAGGCTTCTTTTGGCCATCACTACTAAATACTGTTGAAGCGGTATGCAATGTTAAGAGTCTTGTTAGCTCGAATTGCTGTGTCCAACCGCTGTAGCTCTGCTGCTCTCTGTGAACTCTCTATTCACGCCGGAACGCGCGCGGTTCTTAAATGTCTCTGTCACGTGACTGTGTCGTAGCCAGTAACGCGCTCGGCCAAATGGACACACAAGTACGGAAGGTGAATTATGCCAAACAAAGGGTCACCACAATGTCATTATCATCATTTTAAAAATTTAAGTGACTGGTAAAAATAGATTATGACCGGATTTTTATGACCCTGTCATTCAAAATGACAGACAACGAAAAAGTGTAGCGCAACCTCTGCTGTATATGTATATGTCTATTTTATTTTTTTTTTTTTTATTCAGCACTGCAAATGTAAAATTTATGATATAAATGAAATATATATACAGTGGAACCTCGACATATGATCGCTTCGACACACAATCTTTTCGACCACCGGCGTAGAATTTGACTCGCCATTTGTTTCTACATCCAACGACATCCTCAAAATACGACGACATGGCAGCAACGCAGATGAACGCACAGTGAATTTTCTTGTGTGAGAAATCAACTCAGGTTTCAAAAAGATTGGTACAGGTGGTGAAACAAGCAAAAAGGTGACGCTTACTTTCTAAATGAAGATGCGAGTTATAGAGAAATATGAGCGTGGGGTGCGCATCCGTGAACTGGCTCAACAATACATCTCCGCGGTCCTCCTCAGACCACTGTTTGCCAGACTTTATAAGTTAAGGTGGCAATTATCATTGTGGTAACATCGCCAAAGAAATCGCCAGCTTCGTCAGGTTTTTATTACTTATTTCACAACTTATCCAACACAAAAGTTGATGGTGTTCTCAAGAAAACATTGAAAGTGAAAGTGAAACTCTCAACCTCCCCCGCTTCCTCTCTCTGACACATCAGCAGTGGGGTGCGTTCAGGTACAGCAAAAAACGTCCGCCACATTAGAACCCGATTCGTTACATTATTACAGGAATTATTATTATTATTATTATGTTATTATTCCGATTTTTATTTATAATTTATTTGTTTTGCTATGTGTAATAGTACCAGCAGTGTTTATTAAGGATTTAGTGTAGGTTTTTGGGCTGTGGAACGAATTAATGGAATTATAATGTATTCCTGTGGGAAAATCCTGCTCGACATACGACCATTTCGACTTACAAACAAGGTCCTGGAACGAATTAACTTTGTACGTAGAGGTACCACTGCACTGTATAAAAGAAAATAATGATTTGTACATATACAGTAAGTATACTGTACACGCATATATCTTAACAATTTAAAAGAAAAAAATATTGTATTTATTTATTTATTCATTTATTTATTTTTGTCAATTGCAAAAAAAAAAAAATCCGTGATGGACTGAGGGCGCAAAGTTTGAAGCGCGAAGTAGCAATGTAGACAGTTAGACAGTTTCCAAAAATCTGGCTAGCAAAATCAGGGCATACTCTTTTATAGATGAACAGAAAAAGGCAATTTTGTTTGGGAACAACACAGCAAACGACAAACATCCCCCTCCTTCACTGCAAAATGAGTGTCCCTCTGATATTAATAAATAAACATCTTTTGATGGGGTGGGTTTATTTTAAATATATGCATATTATCTTTCCCTCTTTCACCCCAGTCTATCTCACACCCTTCCTCCTCTCGCTTTCCCTTCTCTCTCTTGCTCCTCCTCTCTCTCTTTGCTGTAAATAAAGATTAAAATGAATGTTCTAAAAACACCGACTGGTCACCAGAAGATAATTGTTTCAGCTTTGTTTACTGTGCGTGAATGTTTTCTCCCTTTTTAGTCCTTTCCCCCCCTTTTCATTGTGTCCATAATTAAAATTCCTTTATTTTCAAAGTAGCCCTAAAAGAGGGAGCTAAATTGCCTTTTCTGTGTTTATGTTGTCATTGGCCCTCTGTTTGGAAGGGTAGAGGAGGGGGTGTATGTGAGACAGCAGCAATGTCCTTGGGAAGGATGGAAGTAGGGCTGGCCCAAACGATTATTTTTCTCGATTTGTCTGTCGACTTTTTGCGAGTAATCAACTACAGTGGTACCTCTTCCTAGGACATGAATTGGTTCTGGAGGTAGTCTCGTAACCCGAAAATTTAGTAAGTAGAGACGCGTTTTCCATGTAAATGCCCTAATCCATTCCAAACACTACTAAAACGCCACATTAAACTTTAAAAATGGCATAAAATGTAACCACGGGTAGACAATAAGGGCCAGTGTCTTTTAATGTGCACTGGCACCACTATCAAGACTAATACCGTAATTTACGGGCTATAAGCTGCTACTTTTTTTCTTCATTGCATTGAATTCAATGCAGCATATTTGTTTGATTTATCTGGATTAATAGGAAACACTTTGTTTGACAGCGGCGTCATAAGACTGTCATAAGACCATCATAATTATGACATGACACTATCATGGACATTACTCAATGCTTATGACAGATGTCATGAAGTGTCATCCGGTAAATTATGTCACTAACACCATTTATGTCCAGCTTTTACATTCATTCAAAAGTGAGATAATTTGCCGGATAACACAAAATGACATCTGTTATAAGCTTTTATTAATGCTCATGATAGTGTCATGTCATAATTATGATTGTCTTATGACAGTCTTATGGTGTCACTTTCAAATAAAGTGTTACAAATACTAGACCTAGTACAGGTGTGCGAAATGTCCAATTCTTAGATTATTCGCGATTCGGCCATGGAAGATTCAAGCACGATTCGCAAACATCCAAATTCCGATTATTGAAATATGCCAAGTAAAGCGAAACTAAAACACAGTCAGCGCGGTGTTACCGGCATCCCCCTTTTCAATTGCCAATTTAGCGTGAAAGAAGAAGTGGACGAGCGAGGGCTGCTGTCCGTTTCAATATGACCAGTGTTTGGCCATTCCTTACTACGCGGCGAAACGTCCTACACAATGCTAGGCGCGCTTGCACATGCATCCACACGCATGCGCACATGGGTTAGAAGCGGGGAGTATTCACTATTTTTGTTTTTATCTAGTTATTTAGAACCTTTTCACTGCCTCAAAGATACGTTTTGCACGTATTACCCTCTCATACTTTTAACTAGGGATGGGAATTGATAGGATTTTTACGATTCCGATTCCATTATCGATATTGCTCAACGATTCGATTCTTTATCGATTCTCTTATCGATTCTAATGGCTCAGTGGTAGAGTAGTTGTCCCCCAACCCAGAGGTTGTGGGTTCGATTCTTCGCCCTGATGAACTCGCCTAAGTATCCTTGAGCAAGATACTGAACCCCATGTTGCTCCTGGTGCTGCGTCACCAGTAGGTGAATAGTGAGATAGTGTAAAGCGCTTTGAGCGCCTTGAAAGGTGGAAAAGCGCTATATAAGTATAACACCATTTACCATAACTTTTCCCTTCTCTGATGAGGGGCCGGGGTCAGTTTGTAACAGAAAAAGTGTGACGATTGCAGGAGTGCCTAAATGTAAAAACATATTGTTTTTCAGAAAGCCACAATCAAATAACCCTTTCTGGATTCTTCACGGAACAAAAGTAAATAAAATAAAAATAATAATATCATATAATAATAATAATAATAATAAATAATAATAACACTATTACTCAAATAGATAACCAAATAACCCTCTCTGAGTTCTTCACAGAAAAAGGCCAGAAAATAAATAACACTATTGAGAAAAAAAAAAAAAAATCAAAATGCTTTCTTGTATTGTTCAGGGGGCCGGACCAAATGTCGGGGCGGGCCGGGGCCGTAGTTTGGGGACCCCTGTTAAAGTGCATTATTTACCAGTATATTGAAATGCATGCCTTTTAGTTTTTATGGTGCTTTCACGCTCAAGTGGGGGCGCCCTTGCGCTTCCTCACGCGAAGAAGAACGCGCTCACGTGAAGAAGAGCGCGCTTACACGCGAAGAAGACGAAATGCCGCATCCAAGCGAGTGAGCCAGTTAGTGAGGGAGGGAAACACTGCTACGACCCTACGTTCATTGTTAATGTTTGTAAAATATCTACAGAGGCAACACCTGTATGTATCATCTTTTGTGTTGTTGTTGTGTGTTTTCACTCGCGATCGGACACTTAAATCCAGTTGTGTAGTGATTTGAACGATGTGCTAATGCTAGCGAACGCATGCTAACTGTTTTGTTATTACTATTTTAGCAGCTAATCATCGCTGATTTACGTTGATGCAAACCTGTTTGTTATTGGGGACGAAATTTATTTGTTTCATTTGTATTTTTAGTTTCACTCTTCAAGTGATGGTTGAATAAAGTCAGCAAATTATATCAACGTCTTCTGTATCGTCATTTGGGAGTTTAGCTAGCTGTATAGCCAGGACTAAGCCTTAGCGTCTCAGTGAGGACAGTGCAGTCTATTCCCTCCCGATGCGGTTATATCCACCTTCCCTCCCGATGCAGTTATCTCCACCTTGCAATGACAGCAAGTCGTTTTGTTGTAATTTTTCCTCGTGAAGTGAAGACACACTTTCTAGCGTTTTAACTTACGTGCTGTCATTGTTATGTTTACGGCTGCAATGCTCGTGCTAAACCATCGTTACCTTTCATTTTAACCATCTTTCCTGGTGAAGTGTAGCCAAACTTTGGAGCGGGTCGTTTTTGGCGCCTTGCTAGTTTGATGCGTCTGGACAACAAGACAGTCACGACGCAATATGCGTCTTCAGGAATCGTTAAAGGGATCGTTAACGCTTTTTCATTGTGATGTCGAGGCCTCGAAACACTGGGAACCGGTTCGGAATTGGAATCGGATTTCGATTCCCATCCCTACTTTTAACCATTGTGGTTTTTGTGTTAGCTTTGAAGCAGTTGACCACATTAGTCACGTAGCGTATTTAAACCGTCCTTATTTGATATAACTACATTTAAGTGTTTTCTGCAGGCATTTTTTTAGTACATTATTACTGTATGCGTCTAAACAAAACAAGTTTAGAGCGCACGGTAGTACTTTGGGTGTCAAATTCAACTAATGTAGAACGTTTCGCCGATGTAGGAGATTTTGGCAGAACACCGGCATTGCCAATTTAGCGTAGAAAAAGAAGTGGACGAGCGAGGGCCGAGGGGGAGAAAGAGGCAGGCGTTGAAAGAGTTGCGTGCCACTGGAGCCCTGTGTTAAGTGGCTGTGTCCCCCGCTGGTTTATTGTGTTTGTTAATAAAGTCTCCACTGCAAAAGCCATCTGAAGAGTTCAGGTGTTTTTATACCCTACGGCACCCCCCTGAAGTAAGAGCCGGACATAGGAGTGACAAATGAGCAACGGAAATCGCCGGTTCGTAGTTGAGAGCACCGCAATTGCCAAAAACTTCCGATTGGTAACAGTGGTCTTCGGGACGCAATGAGGAATGGACCGAGAGTGAACATCATGCTCAACATAACTCAAAAACAACACCTGACTGCGGCCGACAGCCGCTACAAACTACACCCACATAATGCCACGGTAGATATAACATGTACGTATATAAAAGTAGATGCGAATTGACAGTCTCGGCGGCGTTAGCACATGTTTAGAAAACTAGATGCGAAATGACAGACTCGCCGGCGTTAGTAAACATCCGCCATCTAACAGTAGTAGACTTCTCCGGAAGCGAACCTTTTGAGCGAACCTAATTAACTTTATATCTAAAATACTCCTAAATCGGCAAAATCTTGACTTGAATCTATCTTTAAATGATGAAACAGTTTAAAACTTTCACATGTTGAAAGTAGACAGAAGGGAAATTGTGGAATAACTGGAGCAATTTTAACAACTTTAACGGTTTATTCACACCATAAATTAATTGAATGTAGTTTAAAGCTGCTGATACAGAATTGGGACTTGAGTATTTTATATACTGTTTTGAACTGTTAACTTGATACTGCAATAGTAGTTCATTTAAAGAGCATACGACAGGAGAAAAAAAGTCTTAAATGGCATTATTATGTGAATTAGAATCATATTTTGAGACGATTCGACTATATACAACAATTTAGCAAAGCGCAGATGACGAGAAATTAGTCTTTTAATCTGCCGGTTAGCCACGCCTACCATTATAGGGCTTTAGCGTCCCCAACAGGTGGATGACGTCAGCGGTAGACTGGGCTCATCGGTTTTACTATTCAGCCCATTGACCGGGAATTATTCAGAACGAGGAAAACGCGATGAAGGAAGCCGCAAAATGTCATTGTTTCAGTCTCTCTACTCCAATATTTTTACAGGATTTTTTTTTTTTATCAAAGTATTTTCCCCAATTGCTAAATAAATGGCATGGTCATGACAAATAACAGTCTTGAGCTAAATGGAATATGAAATAATAAAAATGCATTTATTCAGGACGACATGGCAAAATTACTCCATAATGGTCAAAACTGTCGACTTTACCTTTACTGTCGCACCTCCCGAACGATATTTTATGACACCTAAATCGGACATATGTCATTTCCCTTCCCCTGCTTCGGAGAATGTAAACAAACCAAAAGGCGTGACAGCTAGCCGACATGCTAACCCGAACCGAGTGATGTTTCAAAGTCTTCGAAGCGGAAAATTACACACAACTAGCCTGGATTTATTGACATGACGACTGGGTTTTCGATTGTCTTCGCGGATTGGCAAACCGCCCGGTGGAGAGCTGCAGTTGTTGTGCAGCTAACGTGCTGCTAATGTGCATGAGGACAGCTTTTTACATGCCTATCAATGATCAAACGTAAGTAGTCCTTTATTTAAAGAAAGTGTTTAGTGTTTACTTTGTAATCGCTGTATTCGTATTTGACATAATACAAAACAAGATGTTTACTCACTTCCTCGTAAGTCCAATGGTCCCACAGTAAATATCCACAGTGAATGGGAACCTTTTGAAACTCCAAAAAGGCGCATACGCCTTTCCCTCATACAGAATGATTTTTCTGCAGCCGTTTGGCTGGCGTGATGCGAAAAATAAACGTATTAATCCGCAAAATCAGCTGAATCCTTCGTCCTCATACACAACAGTACGCTGTATAGTGAAGAGGACGTCTTCTTCCGTACACATCACAGCACCCTCCTCCTCAATGCAAGACCGAAGCCGGAAGTCACTCATTTTCATGGCGCGGGATTAAAAAAACTAAATAAATACAGTGGGGAGAACAAGTATTTGATACACTGCCAATGGGTTTTCCCATTGCCAGTGTATCAAATACTTGTTCTCCCCACTGTATAGCGATCGCTTCCACACACATCCAAGCAGTCCATATCATTCAGGAGCATAAAATACTGCGTGTATTATGAAATAAATATGCTTTTTCGTGTCACATGCACTTTAAGCCTGAGAGGATTGTACAATTTTTGTAACTAATATACGAAACATTAAAAGCAGCTTGTAGCCGGGGGGCTGCATCAATAATTGATTTATAATCGAATTTTAGCCTCTGAATCGTAATCGAATCGTTAGGTGCCCCAAAATTCCCACCTCTAATACGTAGCAATTAACAAAACAACTGGAACAGTAACTGAAGATATAACATGAATTAGAACTAGAACATGAATTTAAATTTTTATTGACATCTGTAGCGCTGCAATGCATGCTAGGAGACATGTTGGACAACAACAGTGTTGACAGCAGGTGGCAACAGAGGTTGAATGTCTCCCCCAAGAGAGCAGTGAGGGCCAAATGAAACTTCTTAAAGCAATGAAGCAATGGTGGTTCATTTGGGCTTATGACAGTCGTATGATGTCGCTGTCAAATAAAGTGTCACCGGTTAATATCTTTTGGTGTAAATATCCCATAATACAGTCAGGACAGCTGTGGCTTATAGTCCAGTGCGGCTTATCTATGAAAAATGCCGTTTTTGTGTCAAATTTGGTGGATGGCAGCTTATAGTCAGGTGCACCTTCGCGTGCGGAAATTACGGTTTATAAAATACTGTATCTTAGATGATTATGGCTTTCTTTTTGTTCCTGAATTATGTGTCGTCATCTCCTGTTTGTTAAGAGAATAAAAGAGTCTGTAAAAAGAGAATCGCCTTTTTTTTTTCTTCACTATCTAATGCATAAAGCTGAAACACAACACTGTAATTTTAACTGCTACCTGCTACTTCGAAAAAAATTAAACAGAATTATGCACGTTAATACGACGCACATAATGGCAACTTTAGGAAAACAGTGTCGTTAGTTCGTTATGTGGACTTACTATCCAGCTTTTTGTCCTCTGACAGTACATCTGCGTGATGGCGTTTCAGGTGTTCGTTCATAGCTCAGGTGCGGCCGTGGTAGACGAGCTCGGATTAACAAAAGCTGCGCACGACAGTGAAACCCTCCATTTTTTTATTGAAAGTAAGACCATACTTTGGACACTTTATTCACTTTATTGTCCCGCTGTCCTTTTCCCCGCTTGAAACTCTTGCCTCCCGAGCATCCGGCATCACAACTTTGCGTGCATGCTTTCAACTAATTTTTTTTTTATATTCCTCATCAACCGTCCATGGTATGTTGTGCTCGTCGACGCATTTACGTAATCTATGAAATCGACAAAGTCGACTAGTCGGGATGGCTCTATATCAGGGGTACCCACCCCTTTTTGCACCACGGACCAGTGTGATTTGGGTCTTTTTTTCACGGACCGGTGTTCTGTCAAATTTTGCACACTTATAAAATTTTGCCCCTAAAGCTTTTGGGGCGGTGAAAAAAGCCGTCTTTTATATTCAGTTGGACTCTCAATGTTATCCAACGGTGCTAAAAAACTATTTACATCATAAACAACATGTGCAACATGAAAATGGCGTAAATTAATGCTTAACGACACGGCGAAGTCGTTAAGTGAGAGAGCTGCGTGCAGTTCTTGTGTGCATCTAACATGGAAAACGTAAGTTAATAAAAATTATTAAAAATTATAAAATTTTAAATTTGTAGGGTGTACTTTGGAATCACTGCATTCGCCGTCATTTTTTATGTTACGTGCATGCCGAATTTGTCAGAACACCGACAATGTGCAGCAGAAAAATACAGCAAATATAAAATAATATTTGTTTTTAGCCCCATCGTGTTAAGTGCAGGGAAAATACAACTCACCCGCTGGATCAGCTTGTTTTGCTGAGACGAGATGGTCCCGAGATGGGAGTGTGAGAGAAGCCCGCTTCACAAAGATACGATGTTGGAAATTGTAGCACAGTTTCAGTGCTCTCTTAGCGATGTCAGGATATTCCGAAATGACTTTAATCCAGAACCTCGGTAGAGTTGTTGGCTCAAATGTTTGTTTAAGGTCGCCGTTATTTGCGATCTCTACAAGCTCATATTCCTGTTGCGCAGACATCGATTTATTCACATACGGGTCACGAATCCACTCCTTTGCAGTTCGTGGGTCTTTAGTGATTGGGAAGTAGAATAGATTTTGTTTTCTTCGAGGTTGTAGGCTCATCTTCTGGCTCATCAGGTTCCCTTTTCCCCCGTAAAAAATCTGCCCAAAGACGTCTGTTTTTCAGTCATTCTAGTGTGGGGGCTAATTATTTACGGGAACAAATGTGATGGGCGACGACCTACGTCATACGTTATGATCGAGGCCAAGCGCACATAGATATACAAAACAAGATGTACTGCTAACAGTCCAATCAATGCATTTCTATGACGACCTCCTATCCTGTAGTTGTATATCTAGAGTAGACAGGGATATTGGTGTGTTAAGTGGCACAGTCCAAAGTCGGTATCAAATGCGCCACGGACCGGTACCGGTCTGCGGCCCGGTTGTTGGGGACCTCTGCTCTAGATGGAAGATCACTTTTGTGTGTAAAGTGATGGAAGTGCATATTTTGATGCCAATTTTTATTCCTGCTAATAATAATGCAAGCTCTTCTTGTCAAGAAGAAAGAATTAAATTCCCACCTATCTGTTGTGTGAAGGCATCCACTGCTCAGGCTGATCTAATATCTTCAAATTGCTCCTTATATTCATCTGAAGTGTTGATAGACCTAAAAACAAAAGTGAATGAAAACTAGAAAGAGGCACTCTGACACCTCGTAATGAAAACCGCATCTCGACATCAACACACAACTAGAAACCCCGACCCGAAACATGCTTATCCAGCACAGGCAGCCAAAAATGAATTTCCGGAAGCCTGACTTTCCATGCACATTGATGAAGTCACAGTGTCTGAGACTGAATTGAGAAAGGGTGCGCCTCCTCCCTCTCCAAGCAATGTCAGAACTGAAAACACATCTGATGATTAGGGAACTCATTAGAAAAAGGTGACAATGAGGTTTGGCAACAATTTTTTGCACATCTCCCTTTCACTTCACTACCCAGAGCTAGGCCGGAACGTGAACCGCCTCAGAATGACGCTGAGGCTCCCGGAGGACAAGACGACGTCAAGTCAAGACCGAAGCGAGTCAAGCACGTTCAAGCTAGTACACTCTTCCCTCACGTGCACAAAGCTACAGAAAAGCTCAGTCCCCTCACCCCCAATTCCATCCCTCTTCTGCTTAGCCAGGCGCCCATAATTGAATCTCAGGTTGAGATTAATTCTAGGAGCTGCACTTGACTCGGTCAAAACCACGATTACAGCGAGGAAATGCATTTCTTTTTTACACAGCACTTCACATTGATTAGGCAATGTGCAGAGATGAGACATGCATCGGATTCAGGACTAGCTATTTGCATGAAATGAGGGGTCCGCCGCATCTGAGGGAGAGGTGTTGCCTGACACCACGCAAAACAGTTCGGGCAGCGTCAACTGTCATGGAGCGAGGAATGCGTGGGCCAGCATGCATGATTGTATGTTAATGTTTTATCAAAGAGGTTTTTCATGTTTGCATCTTAAATTGTTATTTAATTTGAATGACTTTACCTTCTATTCAGATCCTTAATGCTAGGCAGTGTTGAAATCGGGTTGGAATGGTCCGGTACGCCGTTCCGGTATAAAATTTAGGGGCGGAACGATGCTTTGATACCGAAAATATGACTGCTCGCCAGATCAGCAGAGCAATTACACCCGCTGAACATCAGTGTGCCAGATGCGGCCCATATCATCAATCTGACAGTCCAAATGATAGGTTAGGGTCCGAGGCGGACCAAGCACACTGGACGCGCTAAAATCCTGAAATTTAATGTTCGGCGTGTGACGTCGCAACAGTGCGCACAATGAAGGTGGGCATTGGCTGCGACTGCGGTCATTGACAGCAATAGCAACGAAGATGGAACGTGTGTATTTGCAGCTTCAGCTAATCAATGTTGAACAAACTAATTTTGCTAATACAAATGTTGAAGCGTAGGTGACACAGAAAACGTTTGGAAATGTTTGAAAACGGCAGGGTTGTTGTGCTGAACCGGAAACGTTCTGAGCGGACCAATCACAGTCCTTAGACGTTCACGTCACGCGCGTTGACATGACGCACAGTCAGGATTTTTGGGGAGGTACATGTCAGAATCAGCCTTTAACAGGAGAACACGCAGGATTCAGGACACGTCATCTCGGCGTACGGAAATATTAATGGTAAGTGTTTTATTCTAAGTCATAATTGTGTTTTGAAGTCACTTCTTGACTGCTAAACAAGTTATTCAATCGAGCGTTAATAAAATGGCCGGTGTATTCAAGTGATCTGCCATGTCTGCAAGTTAAGTAATTCAAAATTTGTTGCATGACAACATGTGGAGGGAGAAAGCATTTACTCTGTTTTGCTGTAAATGTTTCAATGTTTGAATACTATGATTGAAACTGAGCCCCTCCTCCTTGTGTTTGTGTATTTCTGTCACTGCCTTGATTGCACAGATGGGTGAGCCTGGGACCAGGTGCCACTGATCATCGTCAGCAGCTTACTTAAACCGGTCCTGGGCCTCACGTCATTGCCAGATCAACAACTCACCTACAGGTATGTGACTTTCAGCTAACAAAGAATTTTGTAACCCTGATACTGAGCTCATTTTTGTGTCCCTCCGCCCCCAGATCCTGTAATGCTTGGCTAGCAAAACGCATGCCTGCCCGTTCACCTGTTTCATCGCCAAGCTGCCCACTGGATTCTTCAGACACTATCCACCACTCCCTCTAATCGTCAGTGAATTGGGTCCCTCTTTACCCCAGAACCTTAACAAATACAATATGATGTTTACAGACTAAAAATGGGTCATGTTTAATGCTTATTCCAATTAAAATATTTTTAAGAAAAAACAATGTTGTGTTGTAGTTGTTGCATTAAAATGTTAGCGTTAATAAATGGCATGAATAAGAAGTAACTAATAGACTAATTTAATTTGCAATGTAAAAACATTAATGTATGATACATTAAACGAAATGGACCCCAAATTTAATACTGAAAACTGTTTTGATACAAATCGGTCCCAGATTGGGTAACATGTGCCATATCCGGGCCATACATTAATGTAGTGTCTGCTACTTTGGACCAGTTCTGGCCTAAAACTGGTAGCTCACCCGGCAAATGACTCCTTACTGAGTTTGGGCCATTGTTAAAAAAAACACTGGCGTGGATCCCTTTTACAAAGTTGGGCCAGAAGTTGCAGTACATCTGCTAAGTTTCAGTGATTGTATAACATTGCTTCTCATTAAAAAAAACAAAACAAAACTGTCAACATGGAGGAGCATGTCATTTTAGCAGTGTATGTGTGATCACCACATACTTTATGATACCTCTTGGCATGATTTCTGGGACATAAAAAAGCAGCAGTATGGGAAGTTGTTGGTGCTCAGAAAAGACGGGAAATTTTGATATGCCCTCCAAATTCATAGCCAATCAGAGACAAGCGATGACGCATAGACAGAGGGCGATGCGTGTCGCTTGCCGCTACAGTCGCATAGCGCCCCGTGTGTTGGCTTTCAGCACAACGGTGATTACTTTCGCATTTCGCCATTGCTCGTCACCTCTCGTGTGTTTTGCCCCTAAGAGTGGTTCTTCTTCTTTACAAATCTACTCAAGTAAAAGTAAAAGTATGGCGTGGTAAAACTACTCTTTGTTGTATATTTTTCTCAGAAAGCTAGGCTAGGTTCATACTGTAGATCTTAATGTACAATTCCGATTTTTTGTCATATTTGTTTTTTTTGGCATGCCCGTTCAGTCCGCCTTTGTTCATTGAGCTCGTTCAAGTATCACACATGCACACTAATTCGCAGTCCGAGATGCACAAGAGCATCAAAACAAATAGCTACACATGCTGGCTCAATGTCATTCAACGGTGATCATATTTTGATTTCCATAAAGAGGACACAAATAAGAGACATAAATAATCCCCTTTTAGTCTTATATTCAAAGTTTACATGGATTGATAGCATTCACGCACTGTGCGTGCATGACGCACATACGGACAATTTGCCCCGACTCTCGGCCGTGTAAGCAATGTTGAAATATTGCTCATTTGGAGCTCAGAGAGAAAACCGAGCATTCTCAGGCTTACTATCACCCCCTACCCCCATTTTATTTTGTTATGTCTTGTCTGCATTCAAGCTAGGCGCTAACGCTAATGCACAGCTCCATCTATACCGTATCGCCGCATGGCTCTCGATCTTTGCTGACCTAATTGCTGCACGAATTTCAATTTGGGGGACTTGACAGTTTAGACCGCAGCCACATTCTGGAAAAATGTGGTCCAGATTGCATTTTAATCACATACGAAAGTGACGTAGATCAGATTTGAAATGGTCCACTTCTATGCAACTTTTCCCGTTCAGACTGTCAAGTTAATGCCTCACTGGAGTTGGAAAAACACGAAAAAATCTGATTCATTTGCATTCAGACCTGTGGTATAACCTAGCCTTACTCAAGTGAATGTATCGGAGTAAATGTAACACGCTATGAAGGAATCTGACCTTTTAGCTAGACTGCCATAATCACGCCAGCTGACCCGCGCTGTCGCAGCTCCAGCGACCCAGGCCGACGGGATCCCGGCCAAAAGGCCAAACACCTTAGTATTTACACTTTATTCTGACTCAATTTTGAAAGCTGGAAAAAGGCTTTGAAGCACAAGTTGACAATTTGTTCAGGTCGACAGCGATTAAACGGCAAGACGAAACAGAAACAGACTCAGGTGATGAGGCAGACTCGTTTAAAGGTCACATATCACAAGTCAACAAAAGGTTCCCGAGAAAAAATGACAATGCTTAGTTAAACATTCAGTCTTTTGAAGGCTCTCGCGCGGCGGGCCGTGGGCAGGAAGAAGGGTGTGTTCAGGCGTTGTTTAGGATTATTGTCTGTTTGTGGATTGGACAGGAGGATTCGTGAATTACTGTTGTCAGGGCAACGGGGGTTGTGGATTTTGCCACCTCAGCTCTACGTGAGTGCTGAGAGTTCACTCGGTGGCGGGTTCCTTCTTATCAAATGTTAGCTGAACTAACCCCCGAGTGCCAGACAATGCATCCAACAATGGACTGTAATCATCTGATGATACATAGGAGTGATTCGAGAAGAAGAAGAACCCAATGCGATTCGAGCTAGCTGCGCTCCAGGCTTGCTTGTTTTGTAACTGTGTTTCAAAACAAGCAAGCCTGGAGCGCAAGATTTGCTTTCTTATCTTGGCAAGAGAGAATAAGTGATGTTGCTTTAGCCTTTGAAAGTATGTTCAAAGTGAATGAAACTCAAAGCGTTAGCATAGCATTGGCATTAGCATAAAGTTTAGTGTGGCGAGTGTCCTCTTAAATTCTCGGAGTTTTATTTTTTTTTTTACAAACAATTTGTGGCGTCCAGGTGTTTTTGTTTTTTTTGTATTGGAAATAGTGTGCTGTTTTCCTGCTGAGTGTGTATTCTTGTCTCGTCTTTCAATGTTCTTTCAGAATTTTGAATTTTACATACAAAAATATTTTGAGTAATCATCGACTAAAACAAGATTAAATTTGTCCGCAAACTAGATGCAGACAAAGACATTAGGAAATGAGTAAAATATGACTAAGACTAATAAATATTTTTGTCCAAAAAACTAAGATGGAAATTAGCTGCCAAAAACAACACTGCTTTGACATAAACTTTGCACATGGCACTACCATCAAGTACGGAAAATCCAACTGCACGGTCTGGACTAAGCATCGATTAAATGCATCAATCAATTGACTCACGTGTATACGTACATGCAAGATTAGTTTTATTTTCAGATCTCAAAAGGATTAACTTAAAGTATAAGTCTGGTTTGATTTGATGGCAGGCAGACTGACTGTCATTATAAAGAGGAGAGGATTGTGATGAGGACTTGTGGTCCTGAGAAAGCATCTGAGCGGATGGCAGGATGGAAGGAAGAGTGAGTTGGAGGGGGTGACTGAAAAAGGCCCACTTTTGGTTTTGAATGAGAGCAAGGGAACCTTTTTCTCGCCTCCTCCCGTTGTGCTGTCAAACTCGATCAGCGGTGAGGAGCAGTGACGCTGCTCGCCTCCCAGACTCCCCCTCTGCACAATGGAGTCTGTGAGGACCCACCATGCATTTCACATTCAATTTAGCCCTCCCCGGGACATGGCTGTCAGGGTCAGCATCAGCGGTATTAGACAGGGTTGGGGGTGTTGGCCAAAGTCTTGGACTATGGCAGCTTCCAAAGGGAGGAGGGAGTATAATGACAATGCTGATGGGTTCGGGCTTGTCGTTCAAATAGGGCTGCTGATGTCGGTTCGGGTTGGAGGGAGGTCTGCCTGGATAGAAGATCGAAGGAAACGGACAGCAGATTTGGGGTGAAAATGGGGGTGATGGAGGGTGGCCCCTTCCCAACAATAAAAAAAAAAAAGTCTGAAAGAAAGGTCCGGCTAGAGGCTTTATTCCCCAAAGCTTATGCTGCTTTCCATGGGGTCCTCAATGGGAGCTAGAAGACTGTTACTCTGCCGAAGCCCATTAGCCAGCATTAGGACCGTCCACACAGCCGCACAAGGAGATTTGAGACAAACCCTAAACAGCCCATAATAACCACGAGGGTACAAGCCTTGAGCCTTAAGACCTCGGCTTGGCCCAAAAAGGCCTTGAATAGACGCGCCCCCAAATCATGTTGTTGAACAAATCAGGTATTAGGGAGAGAGCAGTTTGTCCGAATTTACTTTCCCTAAAGACTTTAGTTAAGCTAGTTACTGCGGAGCTTTACTTGGGCGTCGCTCGCTTGTGTGCGATTGGGCATGTGTGAGGGGGCCGTCATTCTTTACACATCTTTCGCTATGACCCCCTGTAACATCAACTCTTCCATCTCTTTTAGATAACAGCGCAGCAAAGCCCAAATTCAGCCACTCCAAACAATAGGCCGCTATTGGCAATTAAATGGCATTTGCTGATCCCGAGTGCAAGTTAATGGTATTACCCTTCTCTTGAATGGTGAAAAGGGATTTCCCTCTACACCAATAAAGCACGACTCACTGTCTTAGCAGTATTACATAGCTTACCTTGGGCTTATGATTCACGGCCTTCCGATTACCATTTGAATGTTTCCTTCTTGGACAAACCGTGGCAGATGCTGGGCCCCGAGCTGCTGATGGATCAGGAGTAGGGGTGTGACAATACAGTGGTATGCAAAAGTTTGACATCCAATTTATTTTGACTGGATTGGACGTCTTTCGTCATCAATGGCACTGGAACCAGAGCATTCACAGCCAGTCTTTTGTGGGCATTTAATGGTCACTTTCTGATTTTTTTTTATTTTAGGGTATTCACAGGTTACTATCTGTTGATTTGGAGTCACTTACTATTCATTTGGGGACATTCTTGAGTGTTGGAATTATTGTGCACACAGTTAACATTTATAGTGTTAACTGCTAATGAGTTTATAATTCATTATTTTTCATTTATTGTTCATTTTATTGGTGCATCATGAGTGATTAGGGTCTTTCCCTCAGTTAAACAAATCCCAAGCATTTTAGATTAGAGGTGTAAAGAGGTCACTCTAAACATAGCTGCTGTGCTAAGCTATGACCAGCCCATGCACAAAGGATGCAGTCATGTACATGAATTCATAACTCAGCTTACATACTGGAGCAAAACCGATATTTTTCAATATTATTTTAAATGCTTTTACAGGCCGATATTAACCAATAACTCTAGATAATAAAAATGAATGACTGTATATCGTACATAGAAGAAAAGTGTGAGCTTTACACCCAACAAAGCAATTCCATCAATATGCTTCCTTTCTTTACTTTCCGTTCCGCTCTTGTTTGTCCAAAGAGATCCTTTTTTCTATGGAGCAGACGCTTGGCAACGAATATGAAAAGACAGATTTAAAGGTGATGGCTGGTCAGAGGGGAAAGGATATAGGTTATCGCAGCTATGCGACATCTTGTACATCTGAAGTGTTTTCAGATGAATAAAGCTACAAAGAAGCCGCAGACAAATGCAACGGCAGTATTCTCTGACACCAGAAAAAAAAAAGTTGAATTTTGTTGTAGGCTGGAACTGAATAATGTTTCCAAATGAAAGGAGCAGTCACAATGACTCGACACGGACAATGCATCGGAAGGCTCAGTTGAGATCATTTGAGGGTTTGTTTATAGATTGGGTTCCCACAAGCACCAGAGGGGCTCCCTTAACTTGACACAAGCAGAGAACAGAGGCGAGCGTGTCAATAGCGAGGATTATACTAGCGGCTGTTTGGCCTGCAACCATTTTGCTCGTCACAAGACACAAGAGGGCTCCAGTTTGATTCAGTTGCGCTCTCAGTCTGGAGTGTTTCTGGCACTAACAAGCTGCAGTAGATTGATTTAAAATTGCACATTGACTTACTTTTTGCCCAACTGTAATTTAGCTTTCTAAAAGCAAAAACATGTTTTAATCACAGTCAATTATTCAATCTAGTACACGTTTGTATTATATTGCCGCATCGGTACACTGGGATCAGTTCACCTGAATACTTCATTAATTTAGTAACCTGGCAAGCCAGATTGATTATTCACTATATCGGCTACAAATATATTTCACATACTATGAATCAAGGAATGATCCAATTGAGACCCTTTTTATGGAAGAACCTTAAAAAAATATGCGACTGCTCATTGGATGATGGCCCTTCTCTTCAGCTGCTGATTGTTGTTGGTCCATGGTTGTTGGACCATGGTCTCGGATATGGAGGTGCTGATCTTCATCCCAACCGCTTCACACTCGCTCACACCCCAGTGAGAGTTGGAGGTCACGGCTTGATGAAGCCAACAGCACCACATCATCTGCAAAAAGCAGAGATGCAATGCTGAGGCCACCAAACCGGACACCCTCAATGCTTCGGCTGCGCCTAGAAATTCTGTCCATAAAAATTATGAACAGAATCGGTGACAAAGGGCAGCCTTGGCTTAGTCCAATCCTCACTAGGAACGAATTCGACTTACTGCCGGCAATGCGGACCAGACTCTGACACTGGTCGTACAGGGACCGAACAGCCCTTACCAAGGGGCTCGGTACCCCATACTCCCGGAGCACCCTCCACAGGATTCCCCTAGGCACACGGTCGAATGCCTTCTCCAAATCCACAAAACACATGTAGACTGATTGGGCGAACTCCCATGCACACTCGAGGACCCTGCCGAGGGTGTAGAGCTGGTCCACTGTTCCACGGCCGGGACGAAAACCACACTGCTCCTCCTGAATCCGAGTTTCGACTTCCCGACGGACCCTCCTCTCCAGCACCCCTGAATAGACTTTACCGGGGAGGCTGAGGAGTGTGATCCCTCTATAATTGGAACACACCCTCCGGTCCCCCTTTCAATTCAATTCAATTCAATTCAATTTTATTTGTATAGCCCTCAATCACAACAGAAGTCTCAAAGGGCTTTACAGAGGCAATATGATACACAATTAGAAATGAAGCAACAAAGATGAATAGATACAGTTCAAGTCCTGGGTATCCCTATCCTTAAGACCCTAAGGTCAATTGGGAGAAAAATGAGAAACCTTGGGGAGTACCACAGTCAGGAGAGATCCACTCCCAGGACGGATAGACAGGAACCCCAGAACTGCTAATGGGAATTAGCAAGCGAAGTTATAGGCCGTAAAAATACAGCAACAACATCCAACATCCAGAGCCTTCAGGAACTCCGGGCGGATCTCATCTACCCCCGGGGCCTTGCCACCGAGGAGCTTACCAACCGCCTCAGTGACTTCAACCCCAGAGATGGAATTGAGGAGGGCTTCGAAGTATTCTCCCCACCAACTCACGACGTCCCGAGTCGAGGTCCGCAGTACACCATCTTCACTATACACAGTGTTAATGGTGCACTGCTTTCCTCTCCTCAGACGCCGGATGGTGGACCAGAATTTCCTCGAAGCTGTCCGGAAGTCGTTTTCCATGGCCTCGCCGAACTCCTCCCATGTCCAAGTTTTTGCCTCGGTGACCACCGAAGCCGCAGTCCGCTTGGCCAGCCGGTACCTGTCAGCTGCCTCCAGAGTCCCACAGGCCAAAAAGGCCCGATAGGCCTCCTTCTTCAGCTTGACAGCATCCCTTACCGCTGGTGTCCACCAGCGGGTTCGGGGATTGTCGCCACTACAGGCACCAACCATCTTACAGCCACAGCTTCAATCGGCCGCCTAAACAATGGAGGTGCGGAACATGGTCCACTCGGACTCAATGTCCCCCACCTCCCCCGGGACAAGGGAGAAGTTCTGCCGGAGGTGGGTGTTGAAGCCCTTTCTGACAGGTTATTCTGCCAGACGTTCCCAGCAGGCACTCACAATACGTTTGGGCCTGCCAGGTCTGACCAGCATCTTCCCCACCATCGAAGCCAACACACCACCAGGTGGTGATCAGTTGACAGCTCTGCCCCTCTCTTCACCCGAGTGTCCAAAACATGCGGCCGCAAGTCCAATGACACGATCACAAAGTCGATCATCGAACTGCGGCCTTGGGTGTCCTGGTGCCAAGTGCACACCCTTATGTTTGAACATGGTGTTCGTTATGGACAATCCGTGACGAGCACAGAAGTCCAATAACAGAACACCGCTCGGGTTCTGATCGGGGGGGCCGTTCCTCCCAATCACGCCCCTCCAGGTCTCACTGTCATTGCCCACATGAACGTTGAAGTCCCCCAGCAGAACGAGGGAGTCCCCAGAGGGGGCACTCTCCAGCACACCCTCCAAGGACTCCAAAAAGGGTGGGTACTCTGAACTGCTGTTTGGTGCATAAGCACAAACAACAGTCAGGACCCGTCCCCCAACCCGAAGACGGAGGGAGGCTACCCTCTCGTCTACTGGGGTAAACCCCAGCGTACAGGCACCAAGCCTGGGGGCAATAAGTATGCCCACACCTGCTCGCCGCCTCTCACCGTGGGCAACTCCAGAGTGGAAGAGGATCCAACCCCTCTCGAGAGGACTGGTATCAGAACCCAAACTGTGTGTGGAGGAGAGTCCAACTATATCTAGTTGGAACTTCTCTGCCTCACACACCAGCTCGGGCTCCCTCCCCGCCAGAGAGGTGACATTCCATGTCCCAAGAGTTAGCTTCTGTAGCTGGGGGTCGGACCGCCAAGGCCCCCGCCTTTGGCTGCCGCCCAAATTGCTACGCACCCGACCCCTTTGGCCCTTCCCACAGGTGGTGAGCCCGTGGGACGGCGGACTCACGTTGCCTTTTCGGGCTGTGCCCGGCCGGACCCCATGGGAAAAGGCCCGGCCACCAGACGCTCGCCTTCGAGCCTCACCCCCAGGCCTGGTTCCAGAGGGGGGCCCCGGTAACCCCCGTCCGGGCAAGGGAAACTTGGAACCTTTAATTTTTTCCATCATAAGGGGTCTTGTGAGCCATTCTTTGTCTGGCCCCTCACCTAAGACCTGTTTGCCATGGGTGACCCTGCCAGGGGCTTAAAGCCCCCAGACAACATAGCTCCTAGGATCATTGGGACACGCAAACCCCTCCACCACGATAAGGTGATGACTCAAGGAGGAGTGACCGGCAATGTGTGGCAGAAAATTACAGTATATATAAGATAATAGGACGGGGCTAAAAATGAACCTTAAATGCAGAGGAAATGTAACTCACCATACCCTGAATCAACCTTTTTTAAAAGTGTCCTCTCCTAAAATTTGACGGCAAATATCCTTGGTCACAGGCATAATGAGTTGTTCTCCAATTGTGAAAGGTTCCTTTAGCAATACGGTTCGCCATGAGGTATGACACTTTCAGTGCATTTGCTTTTGTTGCCTCGTTTGGTAGCTTTTTGCCACATATTAGGCGGAATGGACTTGGTTGGAGGCTCCTCTTCCAGCTTAGCAGGTGGCCTTTCCCCCGTAAAAAAGCTGTCCAAAGAAATCTGTTTTTCAGTCATCTTTGAGATTTGATTCGCCTACGTCATTATCAAGGTCAAGCGCATATAGATACAGTGGTACCTCTACATAGGAATTTAATTTGTTCTAGGATCTGGTTTGTAAGTCAAAATGGTCGTATATCGTGCGGGATTTTCCCATAAAAATACATTGTAAATCTATTAATTTGTTCCACAGCACAAAAACCTATGCTAAATCCTTAATGAATCGCTGGTACAATTACAAGCAATTACATCTCTTAGAGCAGGGGTGGGCAAACTATTCCACAAAGGGCCGCAGTGGGTGCGGGTTTTTGTTCATACCCATCATGAGGACAGCCTTTCACCAATCTGGTTTCTTACAAGTGCAATCAGTTGATTGCAGTCAGGTGCTTCATGTTTCCGCTGAACCCTCATTGGTTAAACTGTGTATGCTGAATCAGTTGGAACAAAGACCAGGACCCACTGCGGCCCTCGAGGACCGGTTTGCCCACCCCTGTCTTAGAGGTTAGATCTTGTGCCAGAACGCGATTAACATTTTGGGCCCAACCCCACCCGAAATGTTAAGCATTTACGTTCGCCGGACTAATAAATTATTTATAAAAAAACAAATGCAGGCTCTCTGTATTGTGCATTTGCTTGTGCACGCACATGAACGCCGTGGCCCGCATGTTTTTTCCCAGCGTTATTTCGTTGTGTAAATGCTTTTATAATGATCATAAAAATATGTAGACTATTTAAACATTAAGAAAACTTGCGTTTTTTCTCTGCCAGCTGAGAATTCGTTACGATAGACACTTTTATTTATGCACACAAAGGCAACACAAATGTGATCCTTTTGAATCTTCTCCTCTGTGTGTCTTGGTCTCACACAAAAATACACAGCCTGGGACCGTGTGCTTTGGTCAGATGAGATCTTTCGTGGCAAGCCAGACCCACTTAGAGTGTTTGTTGCCAAAAAGCTCAGTCTTAGTCTCACACAAAAATACACATGGTCCCAGGCTTCAACTGGGACCGTGTGCTTTGGTCAGATGAGACCAAGATTAAGCTTTTTGGCAACAAACACTCTAAGTGGGTCTAGCGTGCCACAAAAGATGCGCATGCTGAAAAGCACCTCATACCCACTGTGAAGTATGGGGGTGGGTCAGTGATGCTGTGGGGCTGTTTCGGTTCCAAAGGCCCTGGGAACCTTGTTAAGGTGCATGGCATCATGAATGCTTTGAAATACCAGGACATTTTAAATCAAAATCTGTTGCCCTCTATCGGACGCGTCACTGGGTCTTCAGCAAGACAATGACCCTAAACATATGGCCAAATCTACACAGAAATGGTTCACCAGACACAAAATCAAGCTCCTCCCATGGCCATCTCAGTCTCCAGACCTTGTTTTGTTGGCAAAAGGGGGTTGTACAAAGTATTAACACCTGGGGTGTTAATAATTGTGACACACATTATTTGATGTCAAATAATTTTTTCTTTATGTGGGATTTTTTTCCCCACTGAATGAATGCACTTGTATTGAAGGTTGGATTTTTCTCTTTTTTTCCATTAAGGTCCCATATTATTTGAATTAAAAAAAATATTAGAAGCTAAAAAACACATCTTTTTCAGGGGTGCCAATAAATATGGAGGGCACTGTATATAACACTTGCTGTACTAACGCATTCCACCATAGTATTCAAGAAGAATACTTCCTGGTCACGTTTGAAACTCCCGCCTCTTTCCCCTGTATTGGCTCGCAGAAACCAGTCCAAAAAGCTTTTCGTGACGTTCTTCACTCTTCTTTTAATAAAGAAATGAAGTGCATTGTCGACCAAACTTAAGAAATTGAACCACTTTGCACTCCGAGACTGTATTCAAGCAGATAGTTGCTTCCTGGTACCGCCTCTTTCTCCTGATTGGCTGGTACATCAGATGACCGGGAAAGTGGTTGGACAGTAGAGGTTGGCAAGACAGTAGTGACGGGATCTGTCGTTCACTTGAGTAAACGAATCCATTCCGGTTCGTTCAGTAAAACGATTCGTTCAAACGAATCGTTCAACGAATCGTTCGCCCCCCTCATCTCCCTCCCCACCCAAATGAATCGTTCGGTTAGTGAACGGGAAGTGACGTTGCCGAACGAATCACCAAAGACCGCTTCGCAGTATAACTGAACGGGAAGTGACATTGCTTGGTCCCTCCCTCTCTTGCACATTGACCACTCGTCGTAGTTTCAGAAATGAGTGACAGGCGATATCATTCTGCTCTCAGAGACAGCCTCGTCTCCCTCCCGCTGCTGCAAAAGCGAGGGAGGACTTCCGCGTCGTCTGTCCTAGTTCTATGGGCTCAAAGTCATGGCTCGTGCTTGCATTTCGAATTAGGACACGGTTCAACATTTTCCTTTTGAGGGGGAAGTCGGGGTTTGGGGTCGGGGGCGCACGGACTTTCTTTAGCATGATCTTGCTCACATATACAATGCTGCTGCTAACAGCCAACGCGGCATGCTTGCTGTCACGAAAATAAAAATAAATCGAAAGTTTAATTTCTAATTATGGAACGGCCAACACATCATATTAACCTCTCGCTCTGTTGTATTTTTGTTTTTTATTATTAAGATGATCGTTTTGAATTTTTGCACTGGTATTAATAAATAAAATAATCCGGTCAGCTCCCCTGTCGTCCCCGCATCTCAGATCGTCAAATGCTGACGAGAAATAATTGTTTGCTTTATGATTTCGCCTTTCTACTCTTATTAGTCTGTTAAGAAAAATGTAGACATATTGCGACATCTCCCGTGTCCGCGCGCTTTGTTTTTGGGGCGCTTGAGTAGCACATGATGGACGGATTGACATAATTTGTCAAACCAACCGACACCCTCTGACACGAAAAAAAAAAAAAACACTCGGAAAAAATTGACATGTATATACAGTTTCATTGCAAATCAGTATTATGGTGATCATACTAAATATTATTTTTTTTCTGTGCACATATGAGGTACATATCGCTGCCATGAAGCCTCCATATAGTGACAGTTCTCTGCCCGCTTCACTGCCGTCACGCGACCGCAGCTCAGGTTTTGCTTGCCTCGTAGCTACGTGTGTTTTAAATTACTGTAAATTTGATAGTATATCGTCATAGGCACAGTCCCGAGTCTGTTGAGAAAAGTAGAACACTAAACCATGCTCGCTAGATTTGTGTGGTGTTTTTGTCTTTTTGAGCAGCATTTGATAGGCTCCACGTTAACAAATATGTGACAAAGTCGTTTCCTTTCATTTTATGACTCGTTCACCGCATAGTCATTACTGGAAAGTCAAGTTAGCAGCAAGCTAGGTCAGGAACCGGAGGACCGAATCACTGAACGGGAAGTGACAAAACTCAGTCTTTCCCCCCTGCCTGCACGCTGGCTGCTTATTGGCCACACGTGGAAATGAGTGACATACGCCATGATTCTGTTTCCGCTCCCTCCCCTGCCCGCGATGAGGCTGGCGTCTGATTGGTCGTGTGCGATGTCAGAAGACGCTGCCGCTTGCTCAACGCCCTCCCACGCAGCGAACAAGCGCCACCAACTTCATAGAACGAATCAGTGCAGATGGTGATTAGTTCGGTCTCGTTCACCCAAACAATTCGTTCAAAAAGAACGAATCGTTCGCGACCGATACAACACTACAAGACAGTACTGTATGATGCATCAATGAATCAAAAAGTACTTTCTTGCTTGCAAGGCTATTAATTTAGACAAATGTAATAAAAATGTATGTAATCAAGATTTCTTCCTCCCCTTAAAGTGTCCTTGCCCTAATGAGCAACGAGCGCATTCAGGATCGAGAAACTCGCCGTCTCGCTGGCATTGTTAGCCTCCTCTGGGACCTGTCTGCTTTTGCGGCACACTTTAAGCCATTTGAGCCACGGCTATGATCTTAATTAGCTACACCTAAAGCCCATCTCTTCCCCAGACAAGTCTAATTAAGCCCAGCGCCTTCCCACAGCCACAGGAAAGGAAACCCTCAATCTCACGTCCGAGGATTACAACCTGGGATACATCACAGGCAATCATCTTTCCCCAATGCCCCCAAAAAGCCTCGGCCGCTGCCCCCACATTCCCCTTCTGTGAAAGGCGCGATGCTACTAATTTGCCGCGTGTGTATTTAAAAGCCTCTTCAGCCAAGTTGAAGAGGAGAATACCTCTTACGCAAGCCTTAATAAGGCCGAGGAAACGAGGCTAAACATGTAGCAAAGAGCGCTTATTCCTTTATGGCGATGTTATTAGTCGATGGGGAGGAGCGCTCATATGTGAAGCCAACTTGGTGTGAATGCGCTGAAAGGCACGCTGTCTTAATTGGATAGCTCCCTTAACCCTTTGATCCGTATTGTAAACTTTCATTGTTGTCCATCAGCCTTACAGAAGCCATTGCTTGGTCTCATCTTAGCATCCTAAACTCCTTAGTGTTAGTATCAGCTCAAGCTCTTAGCGCTGGATAAGCCCTCGCTAATGTCATAATGGTGATGATTTGGCTGAGCCCTCCGGCGTGATGTCAATTCTGCCGAGGGAAGCGAGAGCCACAATTAGCAGAAATTAGCTAAATGCTATTGAGCGGCACTCAGTGTTTGAGAACAGTGCGGCGACCTGCGCAGCCACACGCTACGTTGACAATCAATTGCGCTTGCAGGCCAAGTTAGCGAGTTGTGTTGCAATCAATAAAAATAATAATAATAATGTGGTTGGGCCTATGACCCCTGCTACATGCTATGTGTATTTATTAATATACAGGATATAATTTTACATGTTCCTAAATTGTATTTCAGATTGACTTCAAATGTGTTGTGTACTCTTGTTTCTACTCCGTGTAGCTGACAAACCAGTGTTGCAGTGAGGAAAATAAGCATTTGAACACCCTGCGATTTTGCAAGTTCTCCCACTTAGAAATGATGTGCGAGTTTGAAATTTTCATTGTAAGGACTGGTCCACTATGGCTACGTTCATACTAACAGGTCTTAATGCACGAATCCGATTTTTTCGTGTTTTTCCGACTCGAGTGAGGCATTAACTTGACAGTTTGAACGTGACAAGTCGCATAGAACTGGACCATTTCAAATCCGATCTGGGTCACTTTCGTATGTGGTTCAAATCCGATCTGGGCCACATTTTTCCAGACTGTCGCGGCGGTCTGTACTGTCCACTCTCCCAAATCGGATTTCATGCAGCAATTACGTCATCAAATAGCGAGAGAGACGCTTACCGTAGCGGTGCCGCTGTGCGTTATTAGCGCCTAGCTTGCAGTACACACGGCATTTGGGGAACGGCTGGGCTTGACAACAGTCATAAAAAATAAAAACGGGTTGAGGATAAGCCTGAGAATGCTCAGTTTTCTCTCTGCTCCAAGTGAGCAATAGTTCAACATTGCCTACACGGCCGAGGTCGGGGCAAACTGCCCGTATGTGTGTGTGACGTGCACGGACCGTGCGTGCATGCTATCGATCCATATAACTTTGAATATCAGCCTAAACGGGGATTATTTATGTCTGTTATTTGTGTCCTCCTTTTGAAAAGCAAAATATGATATCCCTGGAATGACAGATGACGTGTGTCATTTGTTTTGATGCTTCTGCGCATGCGGGTCGTCTTGTTCAGCGCGTGTCGGACTGCGAATTAGTGCGCATGCGTAATACTTGAATGGTCTCAATGGACAAAGGCAATCTGAACGGGCACGCCAAAAAAACGGATATGACAAAAAATCGGATTCGTGCATTAAGACCTGTAGTATGAACGTAGCCTAAGAGAGACAATCTAAAAAAAAACAACTGAAATCACAGTGTATAATTTTTTAACAATTTATTTGTATTATACTGCTGCAAATAAGTTATTTTAACACCTGAGGAAATTAATGTTAATATTTCATATAGTAGCCATTGATTACATTTACAGAGGTCAAATGTTTCCTGTAACTTTTCACAAGGTTTGCATAGACTGCAGCAGGGATTTTGCACCACTGCTCAACTTAGAGCTTCTCTAGGTCAATCAGGTTTCTGGGCTGTCACTGAGAAACATGGAGTTTGAGCTTCCTCCAAAGATTTTCTGTTGGGTGTAGGCAAGAGCATACGTTTGCATAGGGATGATAGGGACAAAACACTAGCAAATCTTTAAGATGCTCACACTGTCCACACCAACTTCCACCACTTCCCATATGTTTTAATTGTTGCAATTGACCCCATCATTATTAAGTGAATTATTTTCATTATGTTCAGACTTACAGTGGGTCAAATAAGTATTTAATCAACCACCAGTTGTGCAAGTTCTCCTACTTGAAAAGATTAGAGAGGCCTGTAATTGTCAACATGGATAAACCTCAACCATAAGAGGCAGAAAGTGGGGGAAAAAAACAGAAAATCACATTGTTTGATTTTTAAAGAATTTATTTCCGAATTAGAGTGGAAAATAAGTATTTGGTCGCCTACAAACAAGCAAGATTTCTGGCTGTCAAAGAGGTCTAACTTCTTCTAACGAGGTCTAAAGAGGCTCCACCCGTTACCTGTATTAATGGCACCTGTTTTACCTTATTAACGGTGTAAAAGACACCTATCCACAACCTGTCAGTCAATCAGTCACACTCCAAACTCTACTATGGCCAAGACCAAAGAGCTGTCAAAGGACACCAGAGACAAAATTGTAGACCTGCACCAGGCTGGGAAGACTGAATCTGCAATAGGTAAAACGCTTGGTGTAAAGAAATCAACTGTGGGAGCAAATATTAGAAAATGGAAGACATACAAGACCACTGATAATCTCCCTCGATATGGGGCTCCATGCAAGATCTCACCCCGTGGCGTCAAAATGATAACAAGAACGGTGAGCAAAAATCCCAGAACCACAAGGGTGGACCTAGTGAATGACCTACAGAGAGCTGGGACCACAGTAACAAAGGATACTTACAGTATGTAATGCTTTGAAATACCAGGACATTTTAAATCAAAATCTGTTGCCCTCTGCCCGAAAGCTGAAGATGGGTCGTCACTGGGTCTTTCAGCAAGACAATGACCCTAAACACATGGCCAAATCTACACAGAAATGGTTCACCAGACACAAAATCAAGCTTGTGAAACATTATAGGAGAAGATTAGGTGCTTTTTTTTGTTGGCAAAAGAGGGTTGTACAAAGTATTGACACCAGGGGTGCTAATAATTGTGACACACATTATTTGATGTCAAATTAGTATTTCTTTATGTGGGATTTTTTTCCCCACTGAATAAATGCACTTGTATTGAAGGCTGGATTTTTCTCTCTTTTTTTCCATTAAGGTCCCATATTACTGTATTTGAATTAAAAAAATATATATTAGAAGCTAAAGAAAACATCTTAACCAGTGGTGCCAATAATTATGGAGGGCGCTCTAGGAGTGTACCGGTATTTTTCCTGTTGTACTGAACCCACACCGAACCGTGACCCCCGTACCGAGGTATGTACTGAACCGTGACCTTTGTGTATCATCACACCCCCTATTATATATAGATATATTTTTCAATATGCAGTTGAGGCTCTGAATCTCTTGCCTATTTTTGTATGAGTTGTTTTGATTTAAAAAAAAAAAAAAAAAAAAAAATCAAACAAGGTTCATGGATACGTCATTCAAGAAAAGTTTAGGGCAAGTGACTTTTTGGTAAAAAAAAAAAAATACATACAGTATATATTAATATATACATACATATATATATATATATATATATATATATATATATATATATATATATATATATATATATATATATATATATATATATATATATATATATATATATACTATTAGTATTTTTTATTCAAGGACAACACCAACTTGGTGATGACAATGCACACTCAGCAGGGAAATACTTCAATATTTTCTCTTTTTTTTTTTTAAACATTTTTTTAAACCTGTCCTGTTCAGCTGCTTGACACGCAGAATGGAGATCTGAGTGTCCGACTTGTCTGAACAGTTTTAATGTATCACATGGGTGTATGACATACTCCCATTGCGATCATTAAACGTACCTCATTTATTCGGAGAAAGCAGCGAACAGGCGTATAGTACATTATTTTCAATCAACTGTACCCACCTGGATGCAACAAACAGTATGAAAAAAAAAGTTGCCCAAGAGTTTAGGATGATACTTGCTGCGCTAAACGAGAACGCGAATGCTATGCTAATGCCCCCAGCCACCCAGCCAATCACCATTGCGTTTGCAACGGTGTAACCATCCTCTTCCCTCATCCCCCATCCCGGTCTGTTCTCTCCCAGGAAGCTGTGACAAAATCAGACAACTCGCGCTTCACTCAACCAAACTGTAGTAAAGCGCCCCTTCACAATCTCAGTAACGGTAATGACAGTAATTAATTAGATTACTCACTACTCAAAAAAAAATACTCTTTTAGAAACGCCGTTACACTCTAACAACACTGCTAGCAAGCACCATTGACTCACGCTAGCTTAGCTTCTCCGGTCCACTGCAACTAACAAATAACTAACTAACTGCACGTAATTTGTTGAAACCTACTCCTCCGACTAATTAAACCCCCGCTAACTAAGATATATTGAATTTCCCCTTTAACTGTTTATTTCTCCGTGATTGACTGTTCTCTAGTCCTGTGTGTACCTGACCTTCATCTAGATAGAAAAAGATCCAATGTCAGCTGGGATAGGCTTCAGCTCACTCATGACTTGTGTCCTAAAGACGTCTAGCAAACCCCTAGAAAGCGGAAGGATGATTACTAGCGTATGGTGACAATTATAATTAATAAATGGTTTGGGGTGGAGGCACAATAGACAATGAGGTGGAGTGCCCTTCGAGCAGTGTTCTAGGGTTGAGTGCAGAACAGCGCTGTCAAAAGTCAAGTGTGCCCAAGCAGTGAATGAACTGCCTAATATGTGTGCGCGCTAAAACACGTCATAATCTTTTTGAAGATTTTTTTTTTTTCAAAGCACAATGACTATTTCTTTAAGTCTGTTTGAAATTGAGAACGGTAAATGGAAATGTAGCTATTAGAACACCAACGTTTTCTATATTAAAGCATTATAGCCTCTATCTCAGGGAACACTGAAATTGGCTCCGCTCGCAGTCGAATCATCCCAAATGACTCACGCCGGCTCCCACTTTGAAGTTCCTCAGCAGACTTGCGGGTCAGACCTCCTGAGGAGAGGGAGTGAAATTATCAGGGTGCGACACAAAGTGAAAGGAGAAAACTCTAGTGTCCAATCAGAGAAAGGAGGCCGAAAAAGGAGCGGAGGAAGGAGGTGAGAAGTGAGGCAGCGCGAGGATCTCCTGCGACGAGGCCAGCCCAGGGTGTTTCTCTGTGAAAAAAGCTTATTTGTGGATGAAAGTACGGCCGCCCCAGGGTCCGCTCGCACATAGGGACCAGGCCAGTGATTAAGGGGGCGCAAGGGCAGGACGGCCCTTTAATTTGTGGCTGCAGAGAAAAAAAATGGGGAGGGGGTTCACTCACTCTCTGGTGTATCTGTAGCCCAGACAATGGCGATTACCTTCCTCTTTATCTGGCGGAGAGGCGGCTTTGAGAGTGCAATCTGAGGAGCGGAGGAAATGGCACGACACAGGATTAGTGGCACAACAGGACGGTAAATTAAATGTTGGAGATGAAAGAATGAGCTTCTGACATGCATCAATAGAGAGCATTGGCTGCATTTTAATAACAGCAGCTGAGGAGAAATACCTGTAGAGATTAACGTGTGTGCGTATCGGAGAAAGAGACGTCTTGAGAGAAGGCTGGATACATAATTGTATAAATAACTTTGGACACCAGTCATCATAGTATATGCAGCAACGGTGAAAGTAAACAGGAAGAGCAAGTTTGCCATAAAGAAATGCTTTCAACCAGTCATTTAAACTGAGTCAGCAATGTTAAATGCCCTTAAATCAACAAAAGGTGTCCCGATAGCAAGACGGGGTTTACGCAGTCATTAAAATGCATTAAATAGATTTTGTCAAAAATGTTCGAGGTATTAAAATTGTGTAATTTTTCTTAATTTATTTATTTACATAATTTAGTTATCTAAATCTAATAATGACTATGCGTGTGAGTGTGGGCGCAGAAGTGATGTCAGAGAGAGGTGACGTGTTTTGAGGGCGCGTTGAGAGGGGGAGGAGGAAGAAATAAACAGAGTGTGTTTCTTCTTCTAAGAGTTACGTTCTATTAAGCCCAGGAATAGCTTTTATGTACCAATAGCTACTCTGGTTGTTAATTTGAGAGCTGAAGGTAATACACTGCAAAAACACACCTCCTTAAAGCTCGTTAAATTCTCTTGTTTACTGTGTAAATCTACAATAAATAAGTGAAATTATCTGCCAGTGCTTCAAGTACATTTTACACAATTTAGATTTCATTAAATAAGAAAAATAGGTAGACACGCTTGACAGACTTATTTTAAGCAATAAATTAGTATATTTAATCTAAAAAAAGCTTGTTTGTCAGAAATGTTCCTAATCCAAGAATGGATATTGTTCAAAACATATTTGAAAGAATTGTTTTTTTCTTGATTTAGGTATAAAATTACCAACTTTTATATGTATGGGCTTAATAAGAACAAATTGTAATACAACCCCTAGCAAAAAGTATGGAATCACCAATCTCGGATGAGCACTCACTCAAACATTTTAGTAGAACAAACTCAGATGAAAAGCATGAAAAAATAATGAATTAGTTCAAAAGTGCAACTCTTTAGCATTCAGAAAGACTAAAAGAAATGAATAAAAACATGGTGGTCAGTAAATGTTAATTTTATAGAACAAGTGCAGGGAAATATATATGGAATCACTCCATTCTGAGGAAAAAAAATATGGAATCATGAGAAACAAACAAAGAAATAACAATCAAAACACATCTCTAGTATTTAGTTGCACCATCTCTGGCTTTTATAACAGCTTGCAGTCTCTGAGGCATGGACTTGATGAGTATTCTTCCTCAATTTGGTGTCAACTCTCTTTGATCATCCTTGCAGTGGACCATTTTTTTTCAATGTCCACCACAGGTTTTCAATACGGTAGAGATCTGGGCTATTTGCAGGCCATGACATTGACTGGATGAGTCTTTCTCCAAGGAATGCTTTAACAGTTTTAGCTGTCAGATGGTACACAAGAAAGCCCACTAACAATTTGCTGAAGACATGTCAACAAAGCACATGGATTACTGGAACCATGTCCTATGGTCTGATGAGATGGACGGGCTTTCTTGTGTACCGTCTTCAGAAGAGGCTTCCTCCTGGGGTGACAGCAATGCACACCAATTTAATGTAGAGTGCGGCGTCTGGTCTGAGCACTAACAGGCTGACCCCCCACCTCTTCAATCTCTGCAGAAATGCTGACAGCACGCCTGTAACAAGCCACATGACATTTTGGAGGGAAAATGACAAGCAGTACTCAATTTGGACATTTAGGGATGTACGTAGTTTCTAAGGGGTGTACTCACTTTTGTTGCCATGGGTTTAGATAGTAATGGCTATATTTGGAGTTATTTTTAGGGGAAAATAAATTGACTATTATATAAGCTGCACACAGACCACTTTTCATTGTGTCAAAATGTCATTTTGTCAGTGTTGTCCCATGAAAAGATATACTTTATTATCTGCAGAAATGCGTGGGGTGTACTCACTTTTTTGATACACTGTATTTATTTTCTTTATATAAAGGTTAGGATCGTTGAAAGCAGGGGCCGCAGTTGGTGGATGACGAACATTTGATCTGATTGGTCGTTGACAGCAATGGGCACGGTTGGCCGATGACGAAGGTTTGATCTGATTGATCGTTGAAAGGAGGGGGTGCAGTTGTCTTGTACTGCGGGCCGAAGCTGGACCATTCTCTCGTAAGGGTGAAGGCATGGGCGCTGTATATTCTTGTACACTACATGGCGGTATGCTCCTGAAAGTTGTTTGAAGTCTGCCATTAAGCAAAAGAAGATTTTTTATGTGCTTAAAAAAACAAAGAAAAATGTATTTTAATCGTTTAATCTAACACGTACATATCTATAACTGCCGTCATTGCTCGGGAGAAAATGGCGTCGGTTCATGGATGCGCAGTAGCAATCCATTGCAATTCGGTAGCCCATCACAACTGAGTAGTGACAGCCCCTAAATCAAAATGAAGTTATACCGAAATGCCATTATACCAACTACACCATGTTAAAGAATAAAAAAATAATAATAATTTTTGTTCCTAGCTTGTAATCATTTGATTCGTGTTGCTTGGGTCCCAACTAAATGAAAAAGTGCCACTAAAAAGGTAAAAGTTTGTTTTTGCTGAAATTAGAGTCTATAGCCTGTACAAATTTTCCGATTTTACGTCCTCGTTATGCAGAAAATATTTATGTTAAATGTCATTTCTTCGTGTTTCAGGTCAAACTAAGTTTATAATACAAGGAAGAAAATGCACATATAAATATAATAGCAAATAGTGAGTACAACAGTAAAGAAAAGTTGGAAATAGATTTTCAAAGTTATGAGCACAAACCCAAACATTTTGGGAAACTAAAGTGTTCCGATGAAACAAACTAGGAAATACCACTTAGAACTTGGGAACAAAATAAGTGTAACATGGTGCTATCACAGCAAAGCTACCATTGCAATTTCTCCAGAAATGGCATTTTAAATGACAATTTAACGATGATTGGCTGGTAGCCAATCCAGTCTCACCCAAACTTATCTGGAATAGGCTCCAGCTCAGCCAGTTAACAGTATAGAAAACAGGTGCCCCAGTTTGTTAAATTCGCTTAATAAACCCTGTTGTTTTGAAATGTATATTAGGATACAATTGCATTGAATTGAATGGATGAATAGATTACTGGCAAACAAAATGATTAGAAGATCTTTAGAATTCAAAATGCACAAACGTTCTCATTAGCATCTTAGAATATGACTGACAGGTATTAGAGATTGCAGCTCCAAAAAGGAGGCAAACAACATGACAGATGGAAGGAAGAGAAGCAAAGAATGTTACATGAGTGACAAGGAATGAGAGAGTGAATGTCCAGCAATGATTCTATCAAAGAGCAGCCTTATCAAGGTTATTACCACGCGGAAGCAGCATGATGAAGAGGAGGTCCGCCTTAATCTGGGCTACAATAGCAAGCAACAACAAAGGCGTACTTACAAGCACTATCTGCTACAAATATCAAATCAGCTCCGGCTGCACCTAATCCTACTAGACAGCATTGTTGGCGCTACGAACCTGCGGTCACATGTGCACGGCCATGTTGACGAAGCAGACATACATCCGGACTCTGTTAAATTCCCACCTAAATATGTTAAAGTGAACCTCTGTTTATCATGGCTGATATGTTCTGGAAGACTATCAATTTTGTTTTATTCATCACTACATCTTAAAAATAATTGTCATAGTGAAGTACACGGCCTGCCACTGATGTATTAAACCAGGGGTGTCAAATGTATAGCCCGCGGACCGGAAGTAAGCCATGGGGTCCAATCCAGGCCCTGAGGTTGTTCTGCCTGAGAGCTTATAGCTCATTCGTAATGTTAATTCAAAATCATCATTATTTTGGCAGTAAAACCGTCCATTTGTAGTTTGTGTGACCGAGTGCGTGCAATATATTGTTGGATGCTGGTCTTTCCATGAGATGAAGCTCAAAATATGTCCACCTGTGAGTGCTTTGTGACGGCGGAGGGACTCAGCGACACCTGCTGCTCAGTAGGGAAAGAAACTAGAGTGCACGAAGTGAAGTCTCCGAACAGAAGCAGCCACAATACAAAAAAACATCAGAAATAAGCTAGATTTTTTTCCCCGCTAGTTGTTTTTAACAAAGCAAATGTTGCTAGGATGATTATGAAAGTCTCCGGTTTAACTCAGAACAACGGAATGAGAATTGAAAAATGCCTCCCGTGTGTGTTAATACGACAAGATACTGTTTCGCTCATTTCCCTGTCGATCAAAAAGGGATTCAGCCTCAAACAGATCATTCAATCATCATGTAGAGAACGCGAATGTTCGGGTCAGCCGTTCCCCTCCCAGTGCCCATAGAGCCCCAGAGACGCACCGCATCCGAGGGAGAAACACAGCGTCCACACTAGGCCTGAACGATATTGGAAAAAACTATTGCTGCGATTTTTTGGGGGGTTGCAATATATTGCGATATTATATTGCGATATTAAAAAATATATATATATATATTTTTTTTTTTTTTGCATTGGAAAAAGATGCATATTATACATATATTAGACATGTTTTTTTCAAAATGTTCCCCCTAAAATATGCTTTAAAAAATGTATATTGCTAACTTTAAAAAATGATTCACTTGCATATTTTAAATTTTTAAACAAATTACGTCACAATGAAAAATATGGCGTCTGTAAAAAAGTCACGGATATCTACCTCATAACTTTCGCTAAATTGTATTTTTTTGTTACTGTCGCATTTTCCCTGCTATGTTAGCTGATAAATACCTTATCCGAAAAAAAAGAAAAATTGGGGGGAAAAAAAACGTTTAAAAGGGTAAATATATGAAAAAGAAAATCTCGACCACTCCTTGATGTCTGCGATTTCTGCATTGCGACCCCTGTTATAGTACCATGTTTCACCTATAAAATAAAATGAAATAATCCAGCTGCGGCCAGTCACAGCTGTGTCTTGACACTCAGTGATACATGCGACATGGAGTTTTTGGATCAAAACAAGATAAGTACGTGATAATATCTTGTTAAAGTCATGGTGTCTGTAATTCTGCTCTCGCATGCTCTCACCTCCAGCTAGGGTTTTCATGTTTAAAAAACATTTCTTTTTTTTAAAAAAATGCCCTCCTGTTAAAAATTTTTCTTCCCCCAGAAAGTTGAGATTTTAAGCTTTCCAATCATGTACCACGTGCAGATCATCGAATCATTTTTAAACAAGAATAATGTACTGTAGTAGAAAAATGCTTTGCTTTATTTAATGCTTCTGTTTATCTACCTTGGCTGAAGAATCACTTCTAGTGTTTATTTCCAGGACACAACACAACAGGTGTACCAAGCATACCCATTCGTCAGAACACCGGCTGTCCCCAACGTTTCCACGCACACACATTCATTCCAGCGCACGCTTCCTTCATGCAACACGTGCTTAACAAGTTAAACGACGACTGAAAGATGCGGTGTGATTGAAGTTCGCCTCTGTGGCAAGATCAAACACAACCATCGTTAACTTCAATAAGCAAGTGCGCAGAGGAACAAAGACCTAGGAGAGGAAGGGAGGGGGAGAGGGAGGTTGTGTGAGTGTCACTAAAGCGATCAGCTCAGGACAGAGAAAGCATGGAGCGACATACATTTGTGGATTAAAAAAAATAAAACTATCGCACGTCCTTGCGATGGGACTATTGCACATGTGCACATCGCGATGGCGATGTTTAAACGATATATCGTTCAGGCCTAGTCCACACTGTCTTAAGTATTGTGCAGCTGTGCGAATGAATGAAAAGCAAGCCGCATCATAACCAGGGGTATGAAGTTAATTCTGAACAAAAATTGAGCGTGTTGTAGGGTATATTTAGTCAATGACATGAACACACAACAGTATACATTTGATCAATTATTTTTTTCTGGACATTTTGGAGGAAGCTGAGCTTCTCTCGCAGTTTTACAGCAATCGCCTCTGCATTTAAGGTATGCAAAAGCACATCTGGATAGGCCAACTTCATTTTGGAAGAAGACATTGTGGACTAACGAAACAATGATTGACTTAATTGGCGATAACAAGGGCATGCATGGTGATAAAAGAATGACAGATGAATAAATAATGCTAGCTACTGCACCGTATGACTAATTTCCCCCAATAGGCTTCACACGACTTTTCTTGGTGAACTTTGAACTTGTCAACACGGCTGCCCTCAGGACGCGTCTTCGGAAGCAGCGGCGGCTGGTGGGAGTGTCATTGTTTAAGGCGCCACTTGGCTGGAAGAGAAAAGGACACTGGCAACTTCATTATCCCACAATAACAGGGTAATTATTGTGTTTGTTAGCAACAAATCACAACACAACAGACTGCATGTCCCTGTCCTGTTTAGAGCATCTTAATTACTTCACCGCACACACACGCACACACACACACACACACACACACATGAATACCCCACTCTGCTGCTGTTATTTAGCATATAAAAGGCAAGAGCTAATTGTCTGGACTATAAATATTCGGCATGCAATTAGCGTCCTGGCCCGCCTCAGCGGTGTGTTATCACCTCGCCGTTTTGGAACGCGGTGCCATCCGCTCACTCAATTCTCCATATCGAATGGGAGTTTGATAGCGCCGCGCAATCTTTATTTGCAACAACAAATGGACAACAGGCGCCTCCCCAATAGCTCCACATAATTTGGAGGAAGAAAAAACATCAAAGACAGCTAAATTCTGGAGGCATAAAAACACTGATCATACCTGGATATAGGGAAGACACTTGCTTTTTTTTGTTTATTATTTGTTGGATTTAATCAACTTCTGTTGGATTCCCTATATCATTGATAGCAATTAAGAGTGTAACGGTATTTGTATTTGTCCTGTATCATGACAGGCCGGTGCACGCAGTTAGACCGCGAATATGTTTGAGTAGAAAAAAATAATAATAAAATCCATTTCGGAGTTAGTCCTCCTCCACTCCAGGGGGCGGTAGAGGTAATGTTCCAAAACCAACAACCAACATTACGGGAAAAAGAAGACAAACCAAAACAGACAGAAAACAAACTCACTACTAGGGGGCAGTTTATATGGCGACTGCGACACGAAGACCCAATGACTGAGTAGCGGAATGGCCTCGCGTTCATATGCAGGCATGAAAATGGGCCAGGGGTTAAAAAGGTAAGAAGGGTGTGGAGGAAATATGTTCCGGTAGGGCTGTCCCAAACGACTAATTTTCTCCCGATTAGTCAGCCGACTATTTTTACGATTAGTCGACTAATAAAAAAAAAGTTTGTTTTTTTTGTTTTTTTTAACTTATTTAGCAATGAAATTTTTGTTGATGCTTTTTAATTCACAAAAACATTTTGGAACACTTAAATTCTTTATTAAAGTACAAATAAACATATAAATAACAATAATTAATCACACATAATCCCCTTTCCAACATTATTCAAAACAATTCTTAACAAAAAAAACAAAAAAAAAAAAAGCATTATTATCATTATAGTATTCTACTATATACTGTATATTGGTATTATAATGATTATAATATTCTTTGCCAATCATATTTTTCAAAAAGGGTGTCAATTTAAAGCTATTCTTAGAGTAGAATCTGAATTGTGTTGTATTATAGTATTTACATATTATAGTATTAATTCTGAAGTATGAAGGATTAATTCCAAAAATCGTTGTTTATATGAACGTGACGTGCTTTTATTTTGAAATGTCCACCGGAAGTATTCCCTAAACCGCTAACAGCTTCACACTCCGCAAAAAATTGCTTTTCGTCATTGCTAGTGGTGTCACTCATAGATTTTTTTTTTCTTTTAATTTTTTCGTTTGCAAATGCTGTTAACCAGCGATTTTTAATGTTTGAAGACTGCCAGTGTTTTATAGCAGGCTAAAGTTGGCTGTCTTTTTTTCCCCCCATTAGTCTCAATGTGTGTGTGGCAGCATGTGTGGCGGCACGGTGGCTGAGTGGTTAGCACGTATGCCTCACAGTTCTGAGATCAAGGTTCAATCCCGGACTTCGGCCTTCCTGTGTGGAGTTTGCATGTTCTCCCCGTGCCTGTGTGGGTTTCCTCCGGGAACTCCGGTTTCCTCCCACATCCCAAAAACATGCATGGTAGGCTGATTGAACACTCTAAATTGTCCGTAGGTGTGAGTGTGCGTGAATGGTTGTGTGTCTCTTTGTGCCCTGCGATTGGCTGGCAACCAATTCAGGGTGTCCCCTGCCTACTGCCCGAAGTTAGGTGGGATAGGCTCCAGCACCTCCGCGACCCTCGTGAGGAATAAGCGGCATGGAAAATGAATGAATGAATGAATAGTCTCAATGTAGCAATGCTAACGTTTACAGTGTTTAACATACGTGTTTCCTTATTTTGTATGTCTGAACTGTAATTCTACGGCGTGTGGATTCGCAATAAACATCTGTGAAATGAACTGGAGTCTCATATGCCATCTACACGCACGCACAATTATATGCGTGCACGCACGCACACGATGATAAAACACAGCCGTGAAAATTATTGTCCTCGTTTTTATTTACTTTGTGACAAATGGACTCATTGCATATTGCGCCAGGCTTAGCAACTTCAATCAAACATTTCGTTAGTTAGTTGGATGAAATTACGACCCCCCCCCCCCCCGAAAAATGTTCTCTTTGGATCTACACAATTCACGCAGGTCGCTCTTTTTGACTTCAAAACAGCGAAGGTGAGTGATTTTCATGCCTGATATGGTGTCGGCGAAGACGGAAGGCAAAGACGCAAATCTCTGAATCCTGCCTCCAAAGTGGAACGATTCGATTTGGGGGGGGTCACAGCGCATTCATATGAATGGAAACCCCCTTCGCTTCGATGACGTAAGCACTCGTACACGTCACATTGGCCGTGCGCAGTGGTGCTATTAAACATTAAAAACAATTAATAATTAATTAATAATTTAAATATCTTAAATGTTTCCATTTTTGTGCCTTTCGGCGCAAAAGAAAAATGCCATTGCCAAGAGAGGGCGGGTATGTTTTCTTCCGGGCTGAGGAGCTTGTTGGGGTCAAAGTGCATCATTGGTTGTCGCCTTGTAAATCTGCACTGCCCCCTAAGGCCTGGCATGAATACAACATAATTTTCATGCAGAATTGCAGCATTGTTCGAATGGAGACGGAACCAAGTAAATGCAAATTGAAATTTTTCGAGGGTATGTTGAATGTACGGAGAGGGAAGGATCAAGTGCAATATTACTAACACTTTTTGAAGTGTATTTATTTTATATTTTCGAATCAGGAAATGCTTGTTTTGCTTTAGCACTAGGCTGGAGTCATTGTAACAATAAGTATTTATTTTTCCACTATTTCAAGAGATGCTTTTTCAGTTTGACACTTTAAATTTGAGCTAATCTAAAAATATATCTTATGTGGGAGTGTATGTTCACTAGTAGTGGTGTGCCATCTAAGGGGCCCCACGATTCGATTTGATTACGATTCAGGGTGCTATGATTAGATTATTGAATGATCATCACTGTATTATCGATGATCCCAGTTTTCAATGCATCTTTCGCCCTAACTTTCAGGATTTTTTTTTCTTAGTTTGTGGCTACTTCATACTTTTAAGCAAGGTATATTTGCCAGTATTCATTAATTAAAGCAGTCAAAAAGCACAAAGCTGTCAACGGAGAACACCACAGAGTGCAGCAGAGACATCTGTAAAATGACAGATAGTCTCACGTGCCACGGTGCTGCAGAGGGAGACTTTTCACAGACGGATCACATAACATCGGTAACGCTTGTACAATGCTTTTAGGGCCGTTATACAATGAGAAAATGCAAAGAGTCGCATTAGAAAGTACAGCTAAAAGTAGTTTCGTTATGTAACGTAATGAATGTAAAGGTGTTAGTTCCAGCACTGGTTATTGTCCATCGTTGATCAGAAACAGTGCCGTGTAAGCGGCCCTTGGAGCTTACATTCCTCACAGGCCTTATGGAAAGGCTCGAGAGCCTTAGAAAGACTTAAGAAGGGGCAGAAGAAGGTCCAAACACGAGGGTTCACTGACATTCCCCTCTGACTGGAATGAAAGAACACAGGGAAGGGGAGAGGGGCTAGAAGAAAGGTGGATCCATAAGCGAGCCTTCACGGTTGACTGCGGCCCAGTTTGAGCTGCGAAAGTGCAAACGAGAACTCCTTTCATCTCTCTTCGGGGTCACTGTCCACTGAGGCAAGGGTCCTGTCATCCTGCTCTCACTTCCAAGCTCTTCACCTCAAGGAGACCAAGGCAAGTTGAAATAACACAGCAGGAGCAACATCAGCTCAAAGCTGAGCAGCACACAATAGGCAACAGGGAGTTCAAGCATCAGGCAATCACAAAGAAAGGATTTCATTCATCTTAGAGGTCGTTAAGGAGTTCATTTGAAGACTACAAAATGCAATTTCTGGAGAAATTGCGATGCTGTGATGGTTGGTATATCGGGTAACTTTTTGTTCATGTTAGGCAACTTAGGGTCACTTCCTGTTCATATTGGATCACTTTTGATATAGGGGCATTTGGCGGTCACTTCCTGCTCATATTGGGTTACTTCCTGTTGGGTCATTTCATGGTCACTTCCATTTGATATCGGGTGACTTGCTGTTGATTTTGGAGCATTTAAGGGAAACCCCATGTTTATATTAAATCACTTTGTAACACTTTATTTGAACTCTGTGTCATAAGACTGTCATGATTATGACATGACGCTGTCATGAACATTAATGAATACTTATGACAGACGTTCTGAAGTGTCCTAACCCTAACACAGGTCCTAAAATCTAATCCCTACCCAAAGACATTTGAAAAAAATCTCAACATTGCATCAAAAGTGACATAATTTATTAAACTCATATAACAGGTAGTCCCCGGTTACGATGCACCGGACTTACCTGATTTCCACTTTACGACACCGGAGTCTCACCCGCAATTTTGCTCCAGTTGTTTTTTTATTTTTGTTATTTTGTTGCATAGACAGTACTTTATTGTACCTCACACTCTTATTTTGTACTTTTTAAATTTTTTTTGTATTACTTTTTCATATGACTGTTCTGTCCTTTGGCAAAATGTGTATTTGATTATTGTGTTTTTCGGACTATAAGTCACACCGGAGTATAAGTCGCACCAGCCATAAAATGCGCAACAAAGTGGAAAAAAAACGTATATAAGTCGCACCTGAGTATAAGTCGCATTTTAGGGGGAAATTTACTTGATAAAATACAACATATAGAACAGATATGTCATCTTGAAAATCAATTTTGAATAAAAATACAATAGAGAACAACATGCTGAATAAGTGTACAGTATGATAATGTTACATAATGCATGAACAACGAAATACGAACATGGCCGGTATGTTAACGTAATATAGCTATAACATGTGAAATGATATAATAATGTGTTAATAATTTCACACATTAGTCGCTCCAGAGTATAAGTCGCACCCCCAGCCAAACTAAGAAAAAACTGTGACTTATAGTCCGAAAAATACGGTATAATGTTGACTTTTGTTTGGTGTTGCATGCTTTTATTTTGGCGATGGAAGCACAGAGCAGGTCGTCCCTCCGCATGCGAGTAAGAGCCAATAATACCTGACTGTAACCCAGAGCCAAGCAACAGTCGCTACAAACCACGCCTCGTACAAACTACGCCTCTACAAACTACGCCACTATGATGCTACAGTGGTAGCGTCTGATTCGTCTCAAATATATCACATGTATATAGAACGAGATGCGAAATGACAGACTCATTGGCGTTAGTAAACAACCGGCATCTTAAAGCAGTAGACTTCTCAAGCAAGTGCTGTTGTAGTGAACCTAAAGAGAGAAGCTTGTTATCCAAAATACTCCTTAATGAACAAAATCTTGACTTGAATCTGTCTTTTTTAACACTTTCACATGTCGAAAGAAGACAGGAGGGAAATAAAGCAATAATGCAATAATGGGAGCAATTTTAACAACTAACGGTTTTTTCATAAATGACTTCCAAACATAGCAAAGGTTACAACCTAGTAATGTTTAGGTATGCCCCTGTGTCCGCAATACCCCTTTGTCTAGTTAAGTTTAGGTTATGGAATTAGGCTAGGGCCTATTGTGCCACAAAACCCTTTGAACTTCACATAGTAAACAAATTCCTCACACCACCGTACCAACAGCAGGGTGGTTTGGAGAGGGTATCGTTTGTATGAGGTGTGGTTTGTCGTAAGAGCAGCATATACACACGAAGAAAAACGTATTTGCGCACACGAAGAAGAACACACACACGAGGAAGAGCGCTTTTGCTTCCACAAAGAAGTAACGCAGCCGAGTAAGAGAGACAGGGGAAAGATTACAGCTTAGCTCGATGTCTAGCTAGGACTTAGCTCCAATGTCTTGGCGAGGACAGTAGAATGATGTATAATACATATTTTTAGATAGTTAGTTTGAGATTTAGGGGGTATTTCAAGATACGTAAAGGGCTAATTCTGACTCGTTCGTAACCCGGGGACCACCTGTATTCATAAGCCTTCATTTATAACAATGAGAGGTGTCATGTCATCATTATGACAGCCTTATGACACAGAGTTCAAATAAAGTGTAACCAATCACTTGGGTTGGAAATCAATGGGAATGCATGGAGATTTTTGTGCCATTGAAATTGATAACGAATAGGAACATTGGAAATCAATGGGAAATTTTCCCCATTAGAAATGACTAGGAAAGTTTTGGGGAAATGTTGGCTGAATCGTACATTTATCAAAAACTATCATGTGATTTTATTATATGATATATTATTTTATGTTATGTGATAATTATGTGATTTTGACATAAATTGGAGGACAGGGTTTTGAAATTTCAAGTTTTTTAAATTAAAAAAAGCAGTATTTTTGGGCAAATGGTGATTTTTGGAGTGTCCAGCGAAAGAGAGCCTGCGTTATGGGTTAGGTTTAGTCACTGAAGAAACGCCCTTTAAAAAAAAAAAAAAAAAAAAAAAAAAAAAGCAGGTGGAGATTTTGGGTGGTGGGGCTTTGGTCCGGCTGATCGCCAGTCTGAGTGGAGCCTAGAAACTGTTTAAGATCCAGATCCTGAGGGCCACTAATTGGACCGGCCAGGACATAGGCAGTCAGTGCGTGGGGAGTCAGTCTCAAGACTTGGGTATGAAAGCAGGAGGGGTGGTGGCAGGGCAGAGTGGGCCGGGAATTTTGTATGAAGGGGGCTTTCCAAGTCACATGAAAGTTTGCGGGGATGAACGTACCATAATTAGATTAATAAGTAGCTTAATTTATCGCAGCGGAGGATATCAGCGGCTCCACATTAGAGGCAGGCCAGGAGATTAGCCTCGATCGGCGTTTCCAAAACACGATTAGCCTCTGCAGCACAAAGACCAGACTCTTTCACAGGTTCCTACCACAAGGGCTGGATTAGAGAAACGTGTTGAATAATCAGCAGTACCCCCGCGTGCTCCTTGCCACAGCCGGGCTGTCGGACAAAACTTCACCTCTTTTCCTTATCCTGTAACAACTCTACCATGTAGGACGCCTAATCTGAATGCACCACTCATTTGCATCTCCCGAAACAACTAACAACCCTCCCAGGTAGCTAGGGTTGCCATCCGTCCCTTGAAAAACTGAACCTTCCCGTATTCTGAAACAAAATTACATGTCCCGTCTTGAACTTACAAGGGATGCGATTTGCACCATATAATCATGAAACTCGAAAATAGTGTCTGATTTGTAAAGCGATCGAATACTGATAGGGGCGTTTCTAACGCCGCTATTTTTTTCAGTAGTAATTTTAATTACTTTACCCATCTTTGTAACGCCGTTGCAATTACTGAGGATGTGAAGGGGTGCGTTACTACAATTTGGTTGAATGAGGTGGAAGCTGTCTGACTCTATCACAGCTATCGTAGCGGGAGGAGGGAAGGGGGTGATGTCACCATTGCAAACGCGATGATGATTGGCTAGGTGGCATTAGCCATAGACTTCACCATCAGTTGACGGGACTCGGGGCCGATCCGGCTGATATTGTCAAAACCAAAGCCGATAGTGACCTAAAACCATAACAGACACCTCTCTTGGGCATATATGAGTCTCTATGAGCAGCGACATCAAAAAATTCAAAGTCGTTCCCGAATAAAATCCCAATTATTTTTTTATACAAGTATAATAAAACTTACTATAAAATTCTCCAATTTTATGGTAGATGTGCAAAAATCACCAAATGTAGAGATAATCACTTATATTTGCAGGATCAATAGCAATATTTAACATATACAACCTTTTGCTCAAATTTTTTTTTAATGTAGTGTAATGTTGACTTAAGTTTTCAACAGCTAATAAATCACTTAATTTTCACATCACAAACTTAATACTTGAGGAAAGTTTGCAGAATCATCTAAATTTTATTCAGCAAAAGCAAAATTTGCATTTTTCTATATACAAACTTATTTAGGTTGAATTTCGCTATTGTGTAGAGCTATTGTGTTTTTCAACCGGTGTGCCGCGGCACACTAGTGTGCCGTGAGAGATCATCAGGTGTGCCGCGAGAAATTATCCAACGTCGCATATATATACAGTGTATCACAAAAGTGAGTACACCCCTCGCATTTCTGCAGATATTTAAGTATATCTTTTCATGGGACAACACTGACAAAATGACATTTTGACACAATGAAAAGTAGTCTGTGTGCAGTTTATATAATAGAGTTAATTTATTTTCCCCTCAAAATAACTCAAAATATAGCCATCAATATCCAAACCCCTGGCAACAAAAGTGAGTTATAAACTTGACTTATAAACTACGTACATCCCTAAATGTCCAAACTGAGTACCGCTTGTCATTTTCCCTCTCAAATGTCATGTGACTCGTTACAGGAGTGCTGTAAGCATGGCTGCAGAGATTGAAGAGGTGGGGGGGTCAGCCTGTTAGTGCTCAGACCATACGCTGCACTCAACATCAAATTGGTGTGCATGGCTGTCACCCCAGGAGGAAGCCACTTGTGAAGACGGTACACAAGAAAGCGCCGCAAACAGTTTGCTGAAAACATGTCAACAAAGCACATGGATTACTGGAACCATGTCCTATGGTCTGATGAGACGTGCGGGGTGCTGATGGGTTGCTTTTTAAGAATATACAGCCAGGCAAACCTATTCCCCCACCTCTCGTACTCTGTGACCAATGAGCATACAAGTATCAGAATGATGAATACGAAATCCCGCTCATCTCATTGGTCGAGGTATAGACACTTATCATGATGAATATGGAAGACAACACAACGGCATGTATGACCCAAAAATTAACGCAGCATAAGCGTTATTTTTTTTCTTTTTTGTATGTTTGCACTTTACTTACTGCACGAAATGGTCTGCTTTGTATTTTAACCCTTACTTGTCCAACAACAAGCCTATGTGATAAATCATGTGTTTTCTTTAAAGCGCCGTTAAATAAAAAACTTTTTTCATATTGAGCACTCTAAGGTGAGGACTTAAAACTCTCTCCCAGTTTTTATGTGGCACCGACAGACCACAAAAAAACGGAGATATTATCGTTTTAATTTGATGATCGAAAACATCTTTATCAGTACATGTGTACACACTAGACACCAGAAGGCACCTGTGCTCTTGGGATGGGACGTCTTGACGCCTTGCTTCTGTATACGTATTTTTCAAATCGGAATTTGATTATTTTTCGTGCTGTGTTGTTTGTGGCAGCCCTTTTAATTCTCGTCTTAGTCATTTGGACGAAAATACTTATAAGTCATATTTTAGTCATTTTATCATGTGTTTGTCTTCGTCTAGTTTTCGTTGACAAAATTTCATCTAGTTTTAGTCAACGTTTACTCAAAATGTTTTCGTCTGCATTAAAAAAAAAAAAAAAAGTTTTAGTCAAAAAAAAAAATAAATGAAGGTTTCCAACAATTTCTAAAGAACATGGACAGACAAGCGCATATTAGTGACGGGATCTGTCGTTCACTTGAGTAAACGAATCCATTCCGGTTCGTTCAGTAAAAAGATTCGTTCAAACAAATCGTTCAACGAATCATTCGCCCCCCTCATCTCCCTCCCCGCCCAAATGAATCGTTCGGTTAGTGAACGGGAAGTGACGTTGCCGAACGAATCACCAAAGACCGCTTTGCAGTATAACTGAACGGGAAGTGACATTGCTTGGTCCCTCCCTCTCTTGCACACAGGCTCCTCATTGACCACTCATCGTAGTTTCAGAAATGAGTGACAGGCGATATCATTCTGCTTTCACAGACAGCCTCGTCTCCCTCCCGCTGCTGCAAAAGCGAGGGAGAACTTCCGCGTCGTCTGTCCTAGTTCAATGGGATCAAAGTCATGGCTCGTGCTTGCATTTCGATTTAGGACACTGTTAAACATTTTCCTTTTGTGGGGGGAGTGGGGGTTTGGGGTCGGGGGCGCACGGATTTTCTGTAACATGATCTTGATCACATATACAATGCTGCTGCTACCAGCCAAGCGGCATGCTTGCTGTCACGAAAATAAAAATAAATCGAAAGTTTAATTTCTCAATATGGAATGACCAACACATCATATTTACCTCTCGCTCTGTTGTATTTTAGTTTTTATGCTCATCACTATTATTTTTGGTCACAATTGTTAAAACTAAAGTGTAAATAGCTAGTTGTCAAATGTGCTGCTCTGAAATAAAAACAATACTACATTTTGATATTTGACAGTTTAATTGCAAATCAGTATTAAGATGATCGTATTGAATTTTTGCACTGGTATTAACAAATAAAATAATCCGGTCAGCTCCCCTGTCGTCCCCTCATCTCAGATCGTCAAATGCTGACGAGAAATAATTGTTTGCTCTTTACGATGTTGCCTTTCTACTCTCATTAGTCTGTTAAGAAAAATGTAGACATATTGCGAGATCTCCCGTGTCCGGGTGCATTGTTTTTGGGCGCTTGAGTAGCACATGATGGACGGATGGACATAATTTGTCAAACCAACCAACACCCGACACGTTCTGACACGAAAAAAAATAAAACAGTCGGGAAAAATTGACATGTATATAGTTTAATTGCAAATCAGTATTATGGTGATCATACTAAATATTCTTTTTTTCTGTGCACATATGAGGTAAATATCGCTGCCATGAAGCCTCCATATAGGGACAGTTCTCTGCCCCCTTCACTGCCGTCACGCGACCGCAGCTCATTTTTGCTTGCCTCAAAGCTACCCGTGTTTTTTTTTTTTTTTTTTTTTTTTTTTTTTAGCTACCTGTATTTTAAACTACTGTAAATTTGATAGTATGTCATCAGTCATAGGTAGTCCCGAGTCTGTTGAGAAAAGTAGTACACTAAACAATGCTCGCTAGATTTGTGTGGTGTTTTTGTCTGTTTGAGCAGCATTTGATAGGCTCCACATTAACAAATATGTGACAAAGTCATTTCCTTTCATTTTTTTGACTCGTTCACCGCATTACTGGAAAGTCAAGTTAGCAGCAAGCTAGGTCAGTAACCGGAGGACCGAGTCACTGAACGGGAAGTGACATAACTCAGTCTTGCCCCCTGCCTGCACGCTGGCTGCTTATTGGCTACACGTGGAAGTGAGTGACAGACGCCCTGATTCTGTTTCCGCTCCCGCCAAAGCCCGCGATGAGGCTGGCGTCTGATTGGCCGTGTGCGATGTCAGAAGACGCTGCCGTTTGCTCAACGCCCTCCCACTTAGCGAACAAGCCCCAACCTCATAGAACGAATCAGTGCAGATGGTGATTAGTTCGGTCTCGTTCACCCAAACAATTCGTTCAAAAAGAACGAATCGTTCGCGACCGATACAACACTAGCGCATATTGTAGCGTCTACAAGGACAACACCAACTTCTTGGTGATAACACACACTCATCATATTATATTATTACATTATTTTCAATATTTATATCCAACTGGACGCCACATACTGTGTGTAAAAAAAGTTGTCTGAAAGTTAAGAGGACACTCGGCGTGAGCACTAGCCTAATGTGAATGCTATGCTAACGCTACAAGTTACATTTAGTATATGATGATCACTCAGCACAGACCTTTAAAGGCTATTGTGAAGATAGAAAAAAAATCTTACTGTGTGTTGAAAAACATGTAGGCCTGGAGAAGAGAGGACACCAGTGAGTTGCGGGAAGAGTGAGCACGTCACATGATTGACACAATCATACACTGCTACGATGCAGGCTAACTACACATAAAAATGTCACACATTGCGAACATGTGATGCCGCATTTTCGTCTCATCAGATAAAAACTGGCATTCGTCTCGTGATGTTTTAGTCTACCAAGACTCGTTTTTGTCTGGTTATCATCTCGTCATCATCATGAAAGATTGATCGTCGACAAAATATTTTTGTTATAGTCATGGTTAGGGATGGGAATTGATAGGATTTTTACGATTCCGATTCCATTATTGATATTGCTTAACGATTCGATTCTTTATCGATTCTCTTATCGATTCTAATTTGGGGAAAAAGAAGAACAAACGTTTTGATTGGCATCGAGTTTGTTTAATCAGAAGTCACAACCTTACAAACTCACAACGAGATCAAAAGAGGCCCAAAGCCTCAATGTTAACTGTGGAAAAAGGGGCAAATACATGAGAATGTGTAACATTTTACTGAAACATTTATCTAATAGAAATAAAAAATATTGGTATATATTGGCAGATAGGTTGTTGTTTATGGAGGTAGATTTGTGTCTTTATTATTCAATCAAAAAAAAAGTTGCTTCGATCAAATAAAAAGTTGCTTCAATCAAAATATATACTTTCAATCGAAGAAAACGTCACTTCAATCAAAAAAAATGTGTTTGAATGCAAAAATAAATTTGAAACTCAAAAAAATATATTTGAAAACTATTTTTCTTTGATTGAATTTTATTTTTTTGATCAAAGTCAAGTTTTTTTTAATTGAAACACCATTTTTGATTGAAGTCATGTAATTTTCCGTTTGGACCACATTTTGGCTAGGACATTTGTGTCTTTATTATTCAATCAAAAAATAAATTGCTTCAAACAAAAAAATATATATTTTCAAAAGAAAAATCACTTCAATCAATTTTTTTTTTTAAATCAATCGTAGAAAAAAAGGTTTGAATGTGAAAAAATATTTGAGACTCAGAAATTCGCATTTGAACACTTTATTTTTCATTCAAACTGTTTTCTTTGATTGAAGCAATCCTTTTTTTGTTTGAGCCATATTAGGGGTAGGACATTTGTGTCAAAATCATTCAATCGCAATAAAAGTTGCTTTAATCAAAAACTATTTTTAATCAAAGAAAAAAATCATTTGCAAAAACTTTTTTTTTTTTTTTAATATATTTTTTATTTGAAATATATATATATTTTTTATTGAAGTGTCACTTTTTTTGAAAAGCAAAACGTTTTAAACTTATTTTTTTCAAAGTGGAAAAAGTTTTGAACACACTTTTTTTATTTGAAGTGGAAAAAGTTTTGAAGGCACTTTTTTTCGATTGAATCATTTTGACACAAAGATTCTCCTTCAACGCTAGTTCCGGTGTGTTTGATTGGCAGGTAGCTGAGCCAATGACATAAAAGTATGAAGCAAGCATAATGGCCACCAGGGCTCCATCCAGCCATCGGAGTCTGTTGGAGTCTAAGCCGAATATAGGGCACCGGTACGGGCGTGTGACATCGGCATTTCACCGGAGTACGGTGCCCTGTTGCTTAATGTGATTTAACATGGCGAACTTCACCCGCTACCCTGACGTGACGGTTGGCAATTGGTTCCAACCGGAGTGTCCGCGACGCGCCGGTACGGGAGTGGTCGGCGAGTGGCCCGACACTAGCCTGCCCAGTAAGCGAGTGGACTACCGGCGAGTCGCCGGCGTCCACGCCGGCAGCCCCATCGCTTCAGCTTTGAATGAGTGCCGTGTCATTCGCGGGGCGTCCACTCGACAGCCGGCCTCCGCGCCTGGGGGGTGATATCGGGGTCCGACCAGTGTGCCACGACAGGGCACCGTACCGTTGCGGGTACTCCGGTGAAATGCCGATGTCACACGCCCGTACCGGTGCCCTATATTCGGCTTAGGCTCCAACAGACTCCGATGGCTGGATGGAGCCCTGGTGGCCATTATGCTTGCTTCATACTTTTATGTCATTGGCTCAGCTACCTGCCAATCAAACACACCGGAACTAGCGTTGAAGGAGAATCTTTGTGTCAAAATGATTCAATCGAAAAAAAGTGCCTTCAAAACTTTTTCCACTTCAAAAAAAAAAGTGTGTTCAAAACTTTTTCCACTTTGAAAAAAGATAAGTTTAAAACTTTTTGCTTTTCAAAAAAAGTGACACTTCAATAAAAAAATATATATATTTCAAATAAAAAATATATTAAAAAAAAAAAAAGTTTTTGCAAATGATTTTTTTCTTTGATTAAAAATAGTTTTTGATTAAAGCAACTTTTATTGCGATTGAATGATTTTGACACAAATGTCCTACCCCTAATATGGCTCAAATACAAAAAGGATTGCTTCAATCAAAGAAAACAGTTTGAATGAAAAATAAAGTGTTCAAATGCGAATTTCTGAGTCTCAAATATTTTTTCACATTCAAACCTTTTTTTCTACGATTGATTTTTTTAAAAAATTTGATTGAAGTGATTTTTCTTTTGAAAATATATATTTTTTTGTTTGAAGCAATTTATTTTTTGATTGAATAATAAAGACACAAATGTCCTAGCCAAAATGTGGTCCAAACGGAAAATTACATGACTTCAATCAAAAATGGTGTTTCAATTAAAAAAAACTTGACTTTGATCAAAAAAATAAAATTCAATCAAAGAAAAATAGTTTTCAAATATATTTTTTTGAGTTTCAAATTTATTTTTGCATTCAAACACATTTTTTTTGATTGAAGTGACGTTTTCTTCGATTGAAAGTATATATTTTGATTGAAGCAACTTTTTATTTGATCGAAGCAACTTTTTTTTTGATTGAATAATAAAGACACAAATCTACCTCCATAGTTGTTCTGCCTTTGGCAATATGTGTTAAAGCAGGGGTCCCCGAACTTTTTCCTGTGAGGGCCACATGACTTTTCCCTTCTCTGATGAGGGATAACCCTCTCTGAATTCTTCAAGGAAAAGGCCAGGAAATAAATAACACGATTGAGAAAAAAAAAAAATTCAAAATGGCCGGACCAAATGTGGAGGCAGGCCGTATTTGGGCCGCGGGCCGCAGTTTGGGGACCCCTGGATTAACGTGTTTTACCATTACATTGAAATGCATGCCTTTTAGTTTTTGTGGTGCTTACACGCTCAAGTGGGGGCGCCCTTGCGCTTCCTCACGCGAAGAAGAACGCGCTCACGTGAAGAAGAGCGCGCTTACACCCGAAGAAGAAATGCCGCATCCAAGCGAGTGAGCGAATTAATGAGAGAGGGAAACACTTCTACGAGCCTACGTTCTTTCTTAATGTTAATATCTACAGAGGCAACGCCTGTATGTATCATCTTTTGTGTTGTTGTTGTTGTGTTTCCACTCGCGATCGGACACTTAAATCCAGTTGTGTAGTGGTTTGAACGATGTGCTAATGCTAGCGAACGAATGCTAACCATTTGTTATTACTGTTATTACCAGCTAATCATCGCTGATTTACGTTGATGCAAACCTGTTTGTTATTGGGGACGAAATTGATTTGTTTCATTTCTATTCTTAGTTTCACTCTTCAAGTGATGGTTGAATAAAGTCAGCAAATTATACCAACGTCTTCTGCATCGTCATTTGGGAGTTTAGATAGCTGTATAGCCAGGACTGAGCCTTAGCCTCTCTGTGAGGACAGCGCAGTCGTATTCCCTCCCGATGCAGTTATCTCCACCTTGCAATGACTGCAAGTCACTTTGTTGTAATTTTTCCTCGTGAAGTGAAGACACACTTTCGAGCGTTTGAACCTACCTTCTGTCATTGTTATGTTTATGGCTGCAATGCTCGTGCTTACCCGTCGTAACCTTTCATTTTCACACTCTTTCCTGGTGAAGTGTAGTCAAACTTTGGAGCGAGTGGTTCTTGGCGCCATGCTAGCTTGATGCATCTGGACAACAAGACACGTCACGACGCAATACGAGTCTTTAGGAATCGTTAAAGGGATCGTTAAGGCTTTTTCATTGTGATGTCGAGGCCTCGAAACACTCGGAACCGGTTCCGAATTGGAATCGGATTTCGATTCCCATCCCTAGTCATGGTTGACAAAAACAACACTGTTTTCCTGAATTTATTTGCCTATTATGGTAATTTAACAGGTTATAGTGTACCATAATTTTCTTATTAGAAGGCGCACCCGACTACAAGCCACTCACCAAATTTAACACAAAAATGGCATTTTTTCATAAATAAGCCTGCTAGACTATAAGCCACAGCTGTCCTCACTGTATTCTGGGATATCTACACCAAAATATATTAACCGGTAACATTTTATTTGACAGCAGCATCATAAGACTGTCATACGACCAAATGAACCCTTATGAAGCTTTGAATCAATTGCCGGCAAAGCTTAATTGCTTCAAGAGGCTTCATTTGGCCATCACTGCTTCCTCGAGGGAGACAGTCAGCCTCTGCTGCCACCTGCTTTCAACACTGTTGTCGTCTAACATGCCTCCTAGCATGCATTGCAGCGCTACAGATGTAAATAACAATCAAAATTCATCTTTTGAGCTAATTATGTCTTCAGTTACTGTTCCAGTTGTTTCATCAATTGCTAGTTATGGTATTTTGTAACACTTTATTTGACAGTCGGCCCATAAGACTGTCATCATAATTATGACATGATATTGCCATGAACATTAATACATGCTTATGACAAATATCACTGTGTTATCCGGCAAATGATGTCACTTTTGAATGGATGTAAACTATCCGAGTTGGACATAATGGAATTAGTGACATCATTTGCCGGATGACACACATCTTTCATATGCATTCACATTAATGGCCGTGATAGTGTCATGTCATAATTATGATGTTCTTATGGCAGTCTTATGACGCCGCAGTCAAATAAAGTTGCCTTTCAACTCAATAAATCACCAAATAAGCTGCACTGGACTATAAGCCGCAGGATTCAAAATGAAGAAAAAAAGGAGCGGCTTATAGGCTGAAAATTACAATACAGGGTGACCCAAAAAAAAGTTTACACTGCCATAATACAACTTAAATGCCATGTTTATTCATCTTAGAATTAGAATTGAATCACAAATTATACATTATTGTAAAGAACATGTACAGCCTGCGGAACGCTTGACAGGTCTTCTTTATGTAGGATGCTGTCATCTTTTCCCAAGCTCTAACAATGGACCTCTCCAAGGCTGCCACAGAAGTTTGTGGCTTCTTACAGGCACTGTCCTCCACAGTTGCCCATATGCTATAATCCAGGGGATTGAGATCTGGACTCTGGGGTGGCCACATATCACCTTGTCAATCACCTTTTTGGTCCGCACAGATCGGCACTTCCAGACCCAGGTTTTCGTGAGGCTGTTCCAATATCTTTCAGCTTCTTTTTAACTTTGTAGACTGCACATCTGGATATTCTCAGATTTGCTGCAATCTCAGTAGGTGTCAGACCGGCACGCAGCAATTCAGGTACAGCTAAAGTTTTCTTCATTTTCAGCAGAAGCACAGGAATTGTAGAGACGAGAGATTACCAGCTGCATTGAGTGACCTTAATGTATCACTTAACCATGACAACTTATTTAGATATGTTTCAATGGCTTTTAAACAAGCAGTCAACTGAGTGTAAACTTTTTTTTGGGTCACCCTGTAATAATAACAGTTCATATAAATGATGTTGTGCTGAGAAAAAATCTACATAAAACCTACTGGCAACCCTACTGGTAGCACTGTGAAACTACACAGAAGAAGGGAGATTCACCCAAGGGCCATTAAAGTCAAGTCCAGTCTACAGGTTGGTGACTAACACAAAATCATTTGGAATATCCTCTGGGGAAACACAGCCCTAATTGATTGGCTCTCCTCTAGAATGCCAATAAAGACCCCAAGCATATGGTCGCCAGCCACATGCGGCATGAATACAGCGCTTCTACTAAGCTTTAGATCCCTTGATCCCCGCTACATCCTCCTCAACCGGTCTTGTGTTTCAAAAAAGGCTGGGGAAAAAGAAAAGGAACTGATGTGCTTTGCCAAGATCTGTGCGATGGTTTTGCAGGTACTTGATATATTGTACTTATAATGTACTCACAATGTACACACATTGTACTGTGGAACTTTTAAAGTTAATTGCAATAGTAGTACTCCAATCTGAGTTGTACACAAATTCCTCAAAACTAGCACTATGGCCTGTCATTGCTGAGGTTTGTTTAACGTGAATGCATTGCAACCAAAGGGCAGATAAAATTCTTTCCCTGGAGATGCAGCTGTAATACATTACAGTCGACATACGATCGCATCGACATACAATCATTTCAGCATCCGACGTAAAGTTTGACTCATCATTTGCCTCGACAAATGAAGACATGCTTGAAATATGACGATTTATGACAGCGTCGCAATTTTGTTTTCCCGCAACACGGACGCACAGCGAATTTTATTGTGAGAGAAATAAACATGGGTCCCAAGAAGGTTACTGCAAGTAGTGAAAAAAGGGGAAAATGTGATGCTTACCACTGTAATTAAGATGGAAATGACAGAAAAATATAAGTGTGGTGTGCGTGTCAGTGAACTGGCTCGACAATACGGAAAATTTCTATGATCTGGTGCATTCTGGAACAGCATGCAAAACACAACCACCACATTAGAACCTGATTCCTTACATTACAACTATTATTATGATTTGTACTATTTATTATTTTGATTTGTATTTATACACAGTATATATATTTAAATATATATATACAGTATATATACAGTATGTGTGTGTGTGTGTGTGTGTGTGTGTGTGTGTGTGTGTGTGTGTGTGTGTGTGTGTGTGTGTGTATATATATATATTATTATTATTAAAATATATAATAATATATAAAAACAACAGAAAATCACATTGTTTGATTTTTAAACAATTTATTTGCAAATCATGGTGGAAAATAAGTATTTGGTCAATACCAAAAGTTCATCTCAATACTTTGTCATGTACCCTTTTTTGGAAATAATGGAGGCCAAACATTTCCTGTAACTCTTTACAAGCTTTTCACAAACTGATCTAGAGTTCCTAGAGATCTAGAGACTGAATAGGCCACTCCAAGACCTTGAAATGCTTCTTACGAAGCCACTCCTTTGTTGCCCTGGCTGTGTGTTTGGGATCATTGTCATGCTTAAAGACCCAGCCATTTCTCATCTTCAATGCCTTTTCTGACGGAAGGAGATTTTCACTCAAAACCTCTCGATACATGGCCCCATTCATTCTTTCCTTTACACAGATCAGTCGTCCTGGTCCCTTTGCAGAAAAACAGCCCTAAAGTGTGGTGTTTCGGCCCCCATGCTTCACAGTGGGTATGGTGTTCTTCGGATGCAATTCAGTATTCTTTCTCCTCCAAACACGAGAACCTGTGTTTCTACCAAAGAGTTCTATTTTGGTTTCATCTGACCATAACACATTCTCCCAGTCCTCTTCTGGATCATCCAAATGCTCCTAGTGAACCGCAGACGGGCCTGGAAGTGTACTTTCTTCAGCAGGGGGACACGTCTGGCAGTGTAGGATGAGAGTCCCTGGCGGCGCATTGTGTTACTGACAATAGCCTTTGTTACTGTGGTCCCAGCTCTCTGTAGGTCATTCACTAGGTCCCCCCGTGTGATTCTGGGATTTTTGCTCACCGTTCTTGTAATCATTTTGATGCCACGGGGTGAGATCTTGCATGGAGCCCCAGATCGAGGGAGATTATCAGTGGTCTTGTATATCTTCCAGTTTCTAATAATTGCTCCCACAGTTGATTTCTTTACACCAAGCAGTTTTACCTATTGCAGATTCAGTCTTCCCAGCCTGGTGCAGGTCAACAATTATGTCTCTGGTGTCCTTCGACAGCTCTTTGGTCTTGGCCATAGTGGAGTTTGGAGTGTGACTGACTGAGATTGTGGACAGGCGTCTTTTATACCGATAATGAGTTAAAACAGGTGCCATTAATACAGGTAACGAGTGGAGCCTCGTTAGACCTCGTTAGAAGAAGTTAGACCTCTTTGACAGCCAGAAATCTTGCTTGTTTGTAGGTGACCAAATACTTATTTTCCACTCTAATTTGGAAATAAATTCTTTAAAAATCAAACAATGGGATTTTCAGTTTTTTTCCCACATTCTGTCTCTCATGGTTGAGGTTTACCCATGTTGACAATTACAGGCTCAATATTTTCAAGTGGGAGAACTTGCACAATTATATATTTATTTATTTATTTATTTATTTTTATGCCACGAATCCACGATCTACCCAAACTATCGTTGCGATCGACTTGCAGATCGCGATCTACGTAGTAACATTATGCATAAATTTCAATTGGGCAAAAATATGACTTAGTCCAGGGGTGTCAAATGTATGGCCTGTGGGCCACAAGCAGCCTACCAGGGGTCCAATCCGGTCCGCGGGGTTGTTCTGCTTGACAGCTCATTCTTACTGTTCATTACCATTATTTTGACATTGATCGAGTGTATGCAGTGTGCAATACTGCGCTTGGCTCACTTTCGTGCCCGCAGTCACATTTGTTCATTTTTTCCCCTCACAGTCAAAATGGATTGGACGTCTACCACCGTCAATGGCAGCCAATGAGTTAACAAGGAAGGTCACTTTAGATCACTTCCTTTATATATATATATGTGTGTGTGTTTGACACCCCCAATGTCGATGTTACTGAAGCTAAAAATGCATTACTTTATTTTTTTATCATCAAGTTTACTTGTTTTTAGCCAAAAATTCCTGTTCTATTGGAATCTAATATGGGTTGAAATAATTAATATGAGCCTAGTCTTCACATTGTGGGTCCTAGTTTGCGATGCAACATAACAGACGACAGATTCTTAACCATAATGTGGCAAAACAAACTGAGTTGCATCGTTTAGTGAAAACACGGCATGCACCAAGTCTAACTCCTGCTTTTGTACATCTCCTATTCTGATCATGATATGCGTATCCTTTAGAAAAGCACAAAATATCAAACAGATTCAACTGTGCCAGTGGATGAACTCAAAGCACGGGGTCGTCACCACAAGATGAGTCCTGTTTACCCTTGAAAAACCAGCAAGTTTTACATTTCCTGCTGTGGCACCGTGACGGCAGTCCGATTATCCTGTGTGACTATGCAGCGCCACGCCTTGGTGGTCGTGCGCACAGAGTCAACACGCCTTTCAGACGGAACACGTTGGCACGGGTTGACCTCAGAGAGCCTTGCATGTCACATGCAGCAGCATTCATGGTTACCTTTACGCAGTGTGCATGTTTTGAACGGCATGACATCATTTTCTTTGCATTCATACCTTGGTTTCCCACACATGGAATGCAGTACTAATACATATATTGTCCGAGCACTTAATGATATTATGGTACCTCGAAATATGAAAGCTTCAGTACATGAAAAATTCATTTTACGTACTTTTTCGCTTCATATTACAAAAATGTGTTCATTTTATAAAAGATAATACGTACTGTGAGGCTGCAACAATTATTTGATTAAATCACTTAAAGTCGATGAATAAGTTAGTTGCCAACCAATTTGATAATCGATATTTGTCGATTTTGCTCAATTTGCTGGCAGCTATGAACAGTCCCGTTTGGGTTCTTGTTTGTGGGTAATGTGAGGCCCGTGCCAGTGATTAGAGCAAGAGAGATAGAGAGAGAGTTCACAGCTGCACTTAGGTTGGGTTGCTGAATCAATAAAATTAGGAAATGTGAAAAGTTAGGTTGTCTTTTGTGTTGTTAGATCCAGTGTGCCTCCGTCAGAGGTGAGTAAATGAAGCCAATTGTATTGTTTGTATCCTTTGGTGATGAGACGTTTCTACTTAGCGCAGTGCTAAGCTAGTTAGCAATGATGCTAATCAGTGTCTTAAGTGTCCAATTGTATTGTGTTTTGGAGAAGCATATTAGCACTTGTTATTTTTAGATAGTAAAGTTGTCCATTTCATTTTATGAAGAAACCACATTCATATTACAGCTTGGACTCGTTTCAACACAAACTTCCATTCAAACTGTAAATTCTCATACAAGAGAGTGTGCTTTGAAATTAGATTTGAATTGTATTTATTGACAACTTGTGCTTTGAAATTGGATTTGAATTGTATTTATTAATAATTGCTTGATCAAGAAAAGTGATTCATTACAGTCTGCCTCTGCCTCATTCGATTTTGTAGTTTAATTTGTTTAAAGACATTTTTTTTTTTTTTTTTTTTGTGGGCAAGGCGCTGATATAAATTGTGTCAATAACTCATTTATTTTCTAATCAGCAGCACTATTTATGGGTTGAACGGGACTTTTGTGTGATTGGTGTACTGAGAAATTGTTTATAGAAAATGTTTTATAATCAGAACCTTTATTAAAAAATTTTAAAATGTTTTATTTACTTAAAACTGTACAGTTTTAGACTACAGTTAAGTCAGGAAGCTCTAATAGTCTTATTTTTGAAGGAAGTAGTCATCAATTTGGTCTAAATTGTTCCTCTTCCTTACAAAATGCCTTAAACAACTTCATGTGAAATTGTGAAGGTAACTGAAAGAGTGACATTTATCTGATTAATCGTTTAATAATTCATCTGATTAATCAATTACAAAAAATAATCGTTAGTTGCAGCCTTAATGTACTGTAATAGATCATTTCCCGCTCGCAGCAATGCAATAATGTAACTATGTTTAACTATAAATATAAACACACAAAATATACACACCACAATGCTTATGTATATGACACAAAAGAATATAACTTTATCAATGCACAAACAGCAAGATGGATTAGCAAGCAATGTCTGCTGAAGTTCAGCCCAAATGGTTAGCTTTGAGCTCAAGTGGTCATGTGATAACATCTGTAAAATGAGCCCACAAGCAAACTAGTTACACTGAAGCGCCACTAGGGGGTAACAAAGCATGACAAGTAAAGACAGGCAATCCGAGGTCATGACAGTAAATTTAATGCGTTGAGTAGCAATTATAGCGATTTACATGTAACACGTGATTCATTACATGAAAAAAATCATGATACGAAAGCCACTCTGAAACGACCTGGTTTTTTGAGCTTCATCATTTTGAGGTACCACTGTATAACCCGACTGCGTTTGAAAGACAGGGTACACCTGAACAGTCACCTTCCAATCTCAGGGGAAAATTATTTAACATATTAATTCAATATATACATTTAAAGCTTATTTACTGGATACAAGCAGTTACTTGTGCATATTAGCCATACTTTGCAAGATGTCGAACTCAGTTTGGGCCCTGGGCCACATTCATGACAATTAGAACTCTGTTGACTAGATCTCTAGTTTATTTTTGTCCAAATAGTCAACTCACTGGCTGCCATTGACGGCGCTAGACGCCCAATCCACTTTGACTGTCTAGCACTGTCAATGGCACTTAAAGAGCATGCACAGTCAGTCCTCCCAGATTAAGTGAATTGGACATCTGTCGTTGTCAATGGCAGGCAGTGAGTTAATTTTGCGTCACTTCCTTGTCATCTTAGGGTCATTATGGGTCACTTCCTTTAAATTTTAGATAATTTCCCACATAGCAATCACACCCGCTTTACGTCAGTGCGCCAGATGCGGCCCGGATCAGCAATATGACAGTCCAAATCATAGCTTACGCACTGTTCAGGGGCGGACCTTGCAGACCGGATGTGCTCAAACTCCTGCTTAACACGCCCAGATGTGGCCCGGATGAGTACTATGACAGTTTTGCCTTAATTGTCGCCTTGATTGCGCAGATGGTTTGAGCCTGGGACCAGGTGCCGCTGATCATCGTCAGCAGCTTACTTAAACTGGTCCCCACATCATCGCTAGATCAACAACTCACCTACAGGTATGTGACTTTCAGCTAGCAAAGAATCTTCTAATCCTGATACTGAGCTCGTTTTTGTGTTTTTCACCCCTAGATCCTGTACTGCTTGCCTGGCAAAATGCCTGTTCACCTGTTCTATCACCAAATTGCCCACAGGATTCTTCGGACACTATCTAACACTCCCTCTCATCGTCAATGAATTAGGTCCCCCGTTACCCTAGAACCTTAACAAATACAATATGTTGTTTACAGTCAAAAAATGGTTCATCAATAATGTGGAGTTACTTGTTCCAGTTAAAATATTTTGTGAAAATATTGTATTGTCATGTTGTTGTATGTTGCATTTATATGTTAGCATTAATAAATGGCATGAAAAAGTGTTGTCATTATTGCTTTTAATAGACTAATTTAATTTGCAATATAAACACATGAAAGTATGATACATTGAACAAAATGGACCCCAAATTTAATACTGAAAACGGTTTTGATACAAATCTGGCCCAGATTAGGTAACGTGTATGCCATATCCGGGCCATACATCTGCTACTTTGGACCAGTTCTGACCCAAAACTGGTTGCTGATTCGGCAAAAGACTCCTGAGTTTGAGTTATTGTTCAAAAGGACACTATGGCAGTTCTGTTTTACGAAGTCGTGCTGAAATTTTCAGTACATCTGGCCCGTGTCCTCTCCAGTTATAGTTTGCTATCTGGGTTCCTATTGATTTTTTGGCATTTCATGTTCATCGGTCGCTTCCTGTTGATTATGGGGCTTTTCCAATGTTTCTTCCTGTTGATTTGTGTCACTTCTGTTGGTTTGAAGGCATTTTTGAGTCACTTCCTTGTTAACTTATTAGCTGTTATTGATTGCGTCATTTTGACTGGGAGATGGCGAATGAGTTAATGTGACTGCGGACACACACAAATCGCAAATTGCTGGTTTTATTGCTCCAATATCAGAATAAAAGCATGTTATTGTGTATTACTGAATGAATGAGTTAAAAGGTGCTTCTCAGGAAGAAGAACCCCGCAGGCCGGAAGAGGGTCCAATCCGGCGTGGGGTTGTTCTGCTTGGCAGGGACTTTGTAGCTCATTCATACTGTACATACAAAATCACATGCTTTTACTTTGACATCAGTGCCGTAAAAACAGAAATTTGTGATTTGTGTAATCGAGTGCATGCACGACTGTACTTGATTCGCTCTCGTGTCCACAGTTATTGTACATTTTTTCATTCGACCCTCCCAAAGTGGATTGGGCGTCTAAGTACAATCAATGGCAGCCAATGAGTTAAAGAAGTGACCCAAAATGCCCCAAAACCAACAAGTAACACCAAATCATCAGGAAGCAGCATGTAAATGCGTGAAAAATCCACAGGAAATGATCCAAAATTTACAGGGAGTGACACGTACTGTAACTATCTTTTAAAATTACACGGAAGGGACACAAGATGAACTCATTGCCTGCCATTGACAACGATAGACGTCCAGTTCACTTATACTGGAAGGACTGCCTGTGAATGCTTATCTTTCAGTGTCATTGACGGAACATGACCAATCAACGAATGTTCATTTTCCACCTCCCAGTCCAAATGATTTAGATGTCGAGCGATGTCAATGGCAACCACTGAGTTACTGTACATTTGACACCACTGCTCTGTCGTCATCGTTTCTTATCCATAATCGTGTCTTAAGTAAACCGTTAATACTCTCAAGCGCTTTACTCCAGCCTGTTATCTGAATTAGTTCTTCATAAAAAAAATTTAAAAAATCAAGAGAAGTTGAACTTTTAAAAAAATGTAAAAAAAAACATTCTCATGACCTCTGAAATCCTCCAGTGGCATCAGATTGTCGATGAAAGGGTAGCATGAAGTTTTAGTTGTTTCAGCTTCAGGTCAAAAGAAGTGTAAGAAGTTATAGCAAGGAAAAAACCTTTGAGGAATCCTTCTCGCCTCGCTAATGTACCTGATCATGTACCGTCTGATGAAGTACAGCAGCACTAACGCCGGCTTTTCCAAAGGTCAGACTGTTCCTCCGATGCCTCAATGGAGCATCACGGTGTATTTGATTTGATCTACATTCTGCTTGTTAGATGGCAGCTGTTAAAGTCCTCCAGTTGCCGAACAAACGAGGTGAAAACAAACAAACCCCAGGCTCGATCGGGCCGTGCGCAGTGAACGAGGTGTTGCACGCTCTGCTAGCTATACCCCGGCAGCGAGCCTTCACCGTGCACCAAATTAGGAACCCCCGCCATCGGGCCGACAGCTGGCGGCACTCCTCGGGGAATGCCAATTAAGTTTGTAAAACATTTAGACAACAAAACTGTACAAGAAGGGTGAAAAAAACATCCCATTGAGGCGCTCATCCCTGCGAGTCCCAGCAGTCCTTACCATGACCTCCGTTGCCCTCCACATCCCATCTGTAGAAGGATGCAGTGCCTCAAAGCCAGTGCGGGCCCCAGAGAACAACAAATATTCTCATACAAATACATATCAAATCAAAGCTACTCGTTTTGTCATGGTAATGTGTTGTCAAAGCACATTAAGGCTAATGTTTTATTAATTAATGAGCCGACACCTTCTCTATTATGTCAAAATGTACAACCTCACATGGCGTCAACTCATGGGCTGGCATTGACAGTGATAGATGCCCAATGGATTGGATGTTGATCTAGTGATAAAGTAATTTAAATTCACAGGAGAAGTATAAAAGGAGCAGTGGCGGATGCTGGTATTTCAACAAGGGGAAGCACAAAGTGTGTCTGCCTGTGAGTGCTTTGTGACGGCGGAGGTGCTCAGGGGCACAGGCTGCCTGGTAGGGAAAGAAACTAGAATGCCAGAAGTCAAATCTCCAAACACAAGCAGATGCAATTGCAAAAAAACACCAGAAGTATAAGCTCGATTTTTTTTTTTTTTTTTACTAGTCGTTTTTTAACAAATAAAGTGTTGCTATAGGATGAGGAGGAAAGTCTCCGGTTCAGTGTTGTTTCCTCAAGAATGACAAAAACGAAAATATTTCGTCGACGAACATTTTTTTTCATGACGATAATGTCACAATAACTAGCTATAAACGTGGCTTGGTAGACATGAACATAATGAGACTAATGCCAGTTTGCGACTGACGAGCGGACGGGTCGAAAATGTAGCATAGTTTCTGTCATATGTTCACAATGCGTGACATTTTCACTTTCTTATCTTGGCAAGAGAGAATATGCAATATTGCTTTTGCCTTTTAAGGTCTGTGTTGAGTGATCATCAGATGCTAAATGTAACTCCTAGCATTAGCATAGCATTCACGTCAGCTATGGTGACATAATGTCCTCTTTTGCCCAGACATGTCCACTTTTCACATCCTGTCCGGGGCGTCCAGCGGGGTTTTATAAATTCATGAAAATGTTTTCATTATTTTTCACGGGACCATTTAGCGTGTGTTGAAATTGACTGATGCTTTGCACATAATACTATGGTGCTGTGCTGCCTGTGATGTGTTCCCAGAGAGCCTGCCCAGTTGTTAAGACTTTATTGCGATCAATACATATATAATCAAATGCTCAGGTACCCATAAGAGTAATTAAGAAGGAATTACCTTTATTATACTTTGGATACAAATTTGCGCATGCGTGCGCAGTCACAGACTGGCTTTATCATGGCGTCAACTGTCAATTCTCATTCACAAACAAACCTTCATCACGACAGGAGCTCACATGCTATCGGTATGTACACTCGCTAAACTTACTTTCGGAAACTGTTGACTTCTGTCGGGGCTTTTCACTGGTGTGAACTATAAAATCCCGCTTGGAGTCACATCGTTGCGCTGCCAATCATTGTAAACTTTTATAGAAATGTTTGATTTAGCCTCGGCTACCGGTACTTGCTAATAGAGTAATTGTCAGTGAGCTAAGCCACGCTAGGCATGATGGGAAATGTAGTTTAAAACTGCTGCATTTCGAAACATGCTGGTTGAATCGTTTGTCAGTTTATTTCGGTGAATGTTTGCGTGCAATCTAGAACATTGAATGAGAATAACAATTGAGTGGGAATAACAATTTGTCAATGACGACGTGATTATAATTTATAAAAATGTTTAGTTGGCACATAGCCTACTGTGTGTGTGTTTTGACTGAACTACATTTCCATGGGTCTGCATTAGATTTTTTTTTTTAATCATTGCTCCATTTTTTTTTTTTAATTTAGTTTGTTGTTTTTTTTAACTGTCGACTAAAACTACACGAAAACTACACGAAATTTGTATGAGAATTTCGTCGACTAAAGCTAGACAAAGACAAACACATTTTGAAATGACTATATAATGACTAATAAGTATTTTCATCCCACAGACTAAAACAAAAATTAAAAGGGCTGCCAAAACAACACTGCTCCTGTTCAACTCAGAACAGAATAAAAATGGAAATATTCTTCCCGTGGATGTTGAACACCAAGATAGCTGATTTGCTCATTTTGCTGTCAATCAAAAAGAGGTTCAGTCTCAGACAGATCAAAACTTTTAGTCCAAAAATTAATAAATGAATTTTTCCAACTATTTCAAATGAACATTGACAAATGAGCACATATTGTAGCGTCTACAAGGAGAACGGCAACAGCAGGGAAACCGTATGTTTTTTTCAATTAATCATGCCCATCTATCTAACTGTATGTAAAAAATGTTGTACGAGGGTTTAAGACAACGCTCACCACGCTAAATGTTAAAGCTAACGCGAATGCTATGCTAACGCTTCGAGTTACAATTAGTGTGTGAAGCAAAATTGCATATTCTCTCTTGCCAAGATAAGAAAACAAATCTTACCATGCGTGAAGAATATTCTAACATTAGTGAGGAATGAGGATGTGGGTTGGCCAGCACCTCTGACACAACCCACGTAGTCCACGTACAATTTGAAAATGTCACGCATTGTGAACATGACAGAAACTATGTAGCTTTTTCATCTCGTTGTCGTCTCGTCAGACGAAAACTGGCATTTGTCTTGTTATGTTTTAGTCTCCCAAAGCCATGTTTGGTCTCATCATTGTCATCATTGCGTCATGAAAAATGATGAAAACAACGGGTGGAAGCGAATCCACATTTGTTCAGTGAAAGACGTCCAATTCACTGCCACTCTCCCAGTTCAAATGGATTGGACGCGGGTGGCCGGGGGGGCGGGGCATAGCCCTCAGGTGGCCGAAAATGTCATTGCATGTAATTGAATTTCTAATACAGTATAACAATTCAAAATTGACTTTGCCGGTAAAATGTTGTCCATAAAAGTTGTAAAACAAACACACACAAAAAAGAATATATGAACAAAGAAAATTATTTTTATAATGGGTCAAAATTAATTTTCGAACAGATCATGTGACTAGCACCTTTGAGACGGTCATTTGCTTTGCTTAGCCAAAACCACCACAGGATATTGGAAACAAGATGGATATATGTAATTTTTTTCAAACCTAAGCTTTCAAAGGCGACAACAACTACTGAGCGAGAACCAAGGATTGAAGATGTGGACCATGAGTTTCAGTTTGTCCCACTAAAGACGGTAATTGTACAACAAAGCCACAACCGGGCGTACAATATTCAATGGACAACGTCCTTGGCCAAAAGCATAGCTGTTCTAAGCAGCCTGATTAAGAATTCTCCTTAAAAATGATGGGAAACAAAAAAACGTTCATTTTCAATGTATGATTATAAATATTCCTGGGTGGAATATTCAGTCAAAAAGGATGCAGTCTCCTGTTTTGCCTGCTGGCATTTTCAAACTCACAACGGTGAGGATTCTTTTCGCAAGAGTGTGAGTGACTGGAAAAACTTGGCATTAAATTGGATATCAACGTGGAAGCGCAAAAATTGGTGTCTACTTCTCCACAGAAAAACTCACGTGCTCACACACGCACGCACACACACACACACACACACACATAGCTGGGATGCCTGTATTTATGAGCATGGGCTAAGCTACTAACCGAGCATATATCTTGTAAGTTAATTTTATTGCTGACACAGCATTCCTGGGTCATCAACATGTTTTGACCCCCCCCACCCCCACCCCCCCGCCACAAAAGTCAAACTCCGCTTATGGATTGGACATCTACGAATGATATAAATATTACAGTACAGTGCACCCTAAACTGGTCGCTAGCCAGTCACAGGCAATAATAATAGTTCTGTTATAATACAGCGGGGCAAATAAGTATTTAGTCAACCACTAATTGTGCAAGTTCTCCCACTTGAAGATATTAGAGAGGCCTGTAATTGTCAACATGGGTAAACCTCAACCATGAGAGACAGAATGTGGAGGAAAAAAAAAACAGAAAATCACATTGTTTGATTTTTAAAGAATTTATTTGCAAATCATGGTGGAAAATAAGTATTTGGTCAATACCAAAAGTTCATCTCAATACTTTGTTATGTACCCTTTGTTGGCAATAACGGAGTCCAAACGTTTTCTGTAACTTTTCATAAGCTTTTCACGCACTCTTGCTGGTATTTTGGCCCATTCCTCTATGCAGATTTCCTCTAGAGCAGTGATGTTTTGAGGCTGTCGTTGGGCAACACGGACTTTCAACTCCCTCCACAGATTTTCTATGAGGTTGAGATCTGGAGACTAGCTAGGCAACTCCAAGACCTTGAAATGCCTCTTACGAATCCACTCCTTTGTTGCCCTGGCTGTGTTTTTGGGATCATTGTCATGCTGAAAAACCTAGCCACATCTCATCTTCAATGCCTTTTCTGATGGAAGGAGATTTTCACTCAAAATCTCTCTATACATGGCCCCATTCATTTCCTTTACACAGATCAGTCGTCCTGGTCCCTTTGCAGAAAAACAGCCCCAAAGCATGATGTTTCGGCCCCCATGCTTCACAGTGGGTATGGTGTTCTTCGGATGCAATTTGGTATTCTTACTCCTCCAAACACGAGAACCTGTGTTTCTACCAAAAAGTTCTATCTTGGTTTCATCTGACCATAACACATTCTCCCAGTCCTCTTCTGGATCATCCAAATGCTCTATAGCGAACTGCAGATGGGCCTGGACGTGTACTTTCTTCAGCAGAGGGACACGTCTGGCAGTGCAGGATTTGAGTCCCTGGCAGTGCATTGTGTTACTGATAGTAGCCTTCGTTACGGTGGTCCCAGCTCTCTGTAGGGCATTCACTAGGTCCCCCCATGTGGTTCTGGGATTATTGCTCACCGTTCTTGTTATCATTTTGACGCCACGGGGTGAGATCTTGCATGGAGCCCCAGATCAAGGGAGATTATCAGTGGTCTTGTATGTCTTCCATTTTCTAATAATTGCTCCCACAGTTGATTTCTTTACACCAAGCGTTTTACCTATTGCAGATTCAGTCTTCCCAGCCTGGTGCAGGTCTACAATTTTGTCTCTGGTGTCCTTTGACAGCTCTTTGGTCTTGGTCATAGTGGAGTTTGGAGTGTGACTGACTGAGGTTGTGGACAGGTGTCTTTTATACCGATAATGAGTTAAAACAGGTGCCATTAATACAGGTAGTGAGTGGAGCCTCGTTACACCTCGTTAGAAGAAGTTGACAGCCAGAAATCTTGCTTGTTTGTAGGTGACCAAATACTTATTTTCCACTCAAATTTGGAAATAAATTCTTTAAAAATCAAACAATGTGATTTTCTGTTTTTTTTTTTTTTTCGTATTCTGTCTTTCATGGTTGAGGTTTACCGATGTTGACAATTACAGGCCTCTCTAATCTTTTCAAGTAGGAGAACTTGCACAATTGGTGGTTGACTAAATACTTATTTTCCCCACTGTATGCCTGTATATAAGATACTGTTATTTAACTTACTTAATATTAATATTAACTGACTTTTTTTGTTTTGTGGTTTTGCCAACCCAAAATGGCTTAAACAGAACAAGAATAAAAAAGATGAGCCATGATGGAGTTCAGTGCATTGCTTAAGTGCACCTCGGCGGTGCACAGGAAACTTATTAGATGGGTCGGGATTAGAATAATACCTAAGAAGCTTTTTACTAAAATGAACCCTCAAGTAGAAAAGGAGCAAAAAGTCCTCAGGCGAAGAGTGTGACCCACGCTGTTGTTGTCTTCTCATCACTTGTCTCATCGCTACACATACACACCAACATGTGACAGACAGAGTGACAGTGTGGGGAACTAATTGGGCCTTGAGTAAATGAATCCCTGCTCAGGGCATCTCTATCAATGCTAATTAGGCAAGCAATGATTAATGTGGGAGCTAAATGAAGTTATTTCACGTAATGGATTTGGTTTCTGGTGGAAGTGTGTCAATAAGAGGGTGTTTAAGACAACATTGGTACAGTGAGAAAGGTGACCGAGCTGAAAGATTGAAATTGACTGCAAATGAGTTTCCATACACTTACTGAGCACATACAGTACAATGGATTCTAATGAATCTAATCATTACTGATTGATAAATTAACACAAATAACCGAGCTTATCGTTTTCTTACAACCTATGATTACCTCCGTGAAGTTGGCCCCCCATCAGACGCAAATTTATATAAAAATTATGTCAATCGTTTGTGCTATGATTGTGCTCGTTTGTGCTGCAAAACGTTTCGTTTGTGCCATCATCGTTTTGCAGTTATTAAACATTGTTTTCTAGGTCATCCAGAGTTCACCCAGCCCCCCATCTGTGGCGGAATGGAACGGCGATGATGCCATTTTTTTCTTCGTCGTTAGTGCTGGATTGTGCTGCAAAAAGTTTTGTTTGAACTGCTACGGTTTTCAAGATATTCATAAAAATGTCTAGTGATGACGTCACGCGCAGCCCCCCATCTGCGGCGGAATGGAACGGCGATGATGCCATTTTTTTCTTCGTCGTTAGTGCTGGTTTGTGCTGCAAAAAGTTTCGTTTGTGCCATCATCGTTTTGCAGTTATTAAACATTGTTTTTTAGGTCATCCAGAGTTCACCCAGCCCCCCATCTGCGGCGGAATGGAACCCCAGTGGTGTCATTTCATTCTGCCTCGTTAATGCTGGATTGTGCTGCAAAAAGTTTTGTTTGAACTGCTACGGTTTTCGAGATATTCATAGAAATGTCTAGTGATGACGTCACGCGCAGCCCCCCATCTGCGGCGGAATGGAACGGCGATGATGCCATTTTTTTCTTCGTCGTTAGTGCTGGATTGTGCTGCAAAAAGTTTCGTTTGAACTGCTACGGTTTTCGAGATATTCATAAAAATGTCTAGTGATGACGTCACGCGCAGCCCCCCCATCTGCGGCGGAATGGAACGGCGATGATGCCATTTTTTTCTTCGTCGTTAGTGCTGGTTTGTGCTGCAAAAAGTTTTGTTTGTGCCATCATCGTTTTGCAGTTATTAAACATTGTTTTTTAGGTCATCCAGAGTTCACCCAGCCCCCCATCTGCGGCGGAATGGAACCCCAGTGGTGTCATTTCATTCTGCCTCGTTAGTGCTGGATTGTGCTGCAAAAAGTTTTGTTTGAACTGCTACGGTTTTCGAGATATTCATAAAAATGTCTAGTGATGACGTCACGCGCAGCCCCCCATCTGCGGTGGAATGGAACGGCAATGATGCCATTTTTTTCTTCATCGTTAGTGCTGGATTGTGCTGCAAAAAGTTTTGTTTGAACTGCTACGGTTTTCGAGATATTCATAAAAATGTCTAGTGATTACGTCACGCGCAGCCCCCCATCTGCGGCGGAATGGAACGGCGATGATGCCATTTCTGTCTTCGTCGTTAGTGCTGGATTGTGCTGTAAAAAGTTTTGTTTGAACTGCTACGGTTTTCGAAATATTCATAATAATGTAAAGTAATGACGTCAGTTTTCAGCGCTGCAGGCCGCACAATAGATCAGCGGAGAACGTCACTGAAACCTGCCAGTGGACGCAATCTTATTCCTGCACGACGACAACCAAAAAATATAAACACTGTAAGTTAGCCATAATATCCTGCTGTTCAAATCGCCATTTTTAGTCCGAGCCGGTCTAATTATTTCCCTTATTTCACAGGAATAAAGAGCAGGACATGAGACCGCAAGTTGCAGACTGCAGTCAAGGCCGGCCCGCAGTTTAAAAGCTTTTATTTCATTTTTATTTTTTTATAATTAATTTTTGGTATTGTTGTCATTACAATAAAGAATGTTATTTCAAAGCATTTGTAGTTTTTTTTTGTTTTTTTTTTTTTGCTGCTGTTCCCTCTCCTTGTCATAGAGGCGCGTCCATGTGAGAACAATATCCCACACACTCAGAAATATATTTAACAAACTTTCCCAGCGTTATTTCGTTGTGTAAATATTTTTATAATTCTCATAAAAATATGTAGACTATTTAAATATTGAGTAAACTTGCATTTTTTCCGACAACTGTGAATTCGTTACGAAAGACACTTTTATTTATGCACACAAAGGCAAGACAAATGGGATCCTTTTGAATCTTCTCCTCTGTGTGTCTGCAAAACCGCATATATTGTTTTTAATATTAAACTTTCCCTGCGTTATTTCGTTGTGTAATGTTTTTATAATGATCATAAAAATATGTAGACTATTTAAACATTAAGAAAAAAAAAAAATCGGGTTTTTGGGGCTCGGCCCTGCAAATCTAGTTAATTGATCGGGCTCAATACCAGCGGGTCGTGTTGGGTCGGGCTGGATTTTTTAGGCCCGAACTAGGCTCTATTATGAATATCTCGACAATTGCAGTTCAAACAAAACTTTTTACAGCACAATCCAGCACTAACGACGAAGACAGAAATGGCATCATCGCCGTTCCATTCCGCCGCAGATGGGGGGCTGCGCGTGACGTCATCACTAGACATTTTTATGAATATCTCGAAAACCGTAGCAGTTCAAACAAAACTTTTTGCAGCACAATCCAGCACTAACGAGGCAGAATGAAATGATACCACTGGGGTTCCATTCCGCCGCAGATGGGGGGCTGGGTGAACTCTGGATGACCTAAAAAACAATGTTTAATAACTGCAAAACGATGATGGCACAAACGAAACTTTTTGCAGCACAAACCAGCACTAACGACGAAGAAAAAAATGGCATCATCGCCGTTCCATTCCGCCGCATATGGGGGGCTGCGCGTGACGTCATCACTAGACATTTTTATGAATATCTCGAAAACCGTAGCAGTTCAAACAAAACTTTTTGCAGCACAATCCAGCACTAACGAGGCAGAATCAAATGACACCACCGGGGTTCCATTCCGCCGCAGATGGGGGGCTGGGTGAACTCTGGATGACCTAAAAAACAATGTTTAATAACTGCAAAACGATGATGGCACAAACGAAACTTTTTGCAGCACAAACGAGCACAATCATAGCACAAACGATTGACATAATTTTTATATAAATTTGCGTCTGATGGGGGGCCAACTTCACGGAGGTCCTATGATTGTTTGGCAATTTATATGAAAAGTATGAATGATCGTGCTAGCACAAAGTTCATGCACAGTCCTCTAAAGTCAACATGATACAGAAAGGTCTGTATTTCAACATTGCAGTTTTCTGTTGTTTCACAGTAAAATGATTCAATCAAGTAGCCTAATATAATAGAAACCAATTTTCATGTATTGCAAAAAAAAAAAGAAGTGCTGTTAAAGCTTTAATTCATGCCTGTGCACGTCCACGCGCATCCACGCAGCATCAGCGCTGTTTCACAGAGCCTCTGCTTGGAAAAAACACTTTTCTAAGCCACTTCAGACTTGCTACTTACTGTTTTTACACTTCTGGTGCTGATTTGATGTGCCAAACGCTCGTTGCTTTATGTTCGTGCTCGTACAAGCATGCACGCCACGCATGAGCTTCAGTTACGCGTTAGGTGGCAAACGCGATTGACAAACCATGTACAGTGGTATAGTTTTAACGTATAGCGGTATGTGTATATATATATATATATATATATATATATAGAGAGAGAGAGAGAGAGAGAGAGAGAGAGAGAGAGAGAGAGAGAGAGAGAGAGAGAGAGAGAGAGAGAGAGAGAGAGAGAGAGAGAGAATGTTCAAATATTATATCAATACATGTTAGTGGTGTCAAATATATTAGATATCTACATTAATTATTCCGAATATTTCTATCAATGTCAAAGCACTTACATTATTTCCAGTGTGAAAGCTTTAACTTTGACAACACAATTCAATTTCTAATGTGTACAGGTACAAGTAGTTAGTTTTATGTGTACAGGTACAGGTAGTTAGTTTATATAATAATACAGGCACGTAAATAACCTATTTCGATGGCAGACTTTGATTGACTCTTGTCACAACAAGAATTTTAAAAATTATATTTTTACACACATACATACATATGTATGTATGTATATATATATATATGTATATATATATATATATATATATATATATATATATATATATACAGTATATATATTTATATACATATATTGTATATATATACTGTATATAAGAGTACGCGTTACACAATAATATAAAATGTTTTGTTGCCTTCACATTCATTCCTGGCATTTAAACTGCTAGTAAATTGACTCAAGAAACAACTGGATGCGTTTAATTTCAGTACACTGTGCTCCATCCAGATAGACATTTATTAAGAACCGAATGCTGGTAATGGCTGATACAGGCGGACTTAATGGAGTTCTATTTTTAAAAAGACTTTCCTCTTTTAGGCTTAAAGAATCTAATCGGAGTCTTTTGTCAGTCGAGTCCGAGTTTCTAATCACCCTTAACCTTGCTCCGGAGTCATAACCTCCGCCCCTCCATCGTGTCTTTTTCTTTACCCTCCAACAATCTAAACATGATGTTAAACATAATAACGAGACTTTTGCCATCCTTGCCGCACCTTCTAGCATACTCACCACAACTAATGGGATCTAATCTATACAATAAGGGACATTAATATATATGCAAATCAGCCCAGGCGAGATTTGACTCCGTTGGCACACATACACAGACATCGCGTGTCACTTAGTTGTTAATTACTCTTACATTCTGCAAATGCAAATGTGTGATTGCTCAAATAGAGTAGCAGAAGCATGTATCTTTAAGTAATAATGTTCTGGGAAGAAAACATACCCCCCGCCCCAGCTTTGCCATCTCCCCATGAAAGTCCAGCAGTGTGGGGGGGTTGAGGGTTGCAGGTCGGGCTGTTCAAAGCCACTCTGTGCATTGTTGCCTTGTAGGGGATTAGGTCTCTGCAGGCTGCAGAATTTGCTTTCTAATTAAAAGGGATAAGATGGAGGGGGAAAAACTGGTGAGGGGCATGACTACTGTAGAGGAAGACAGGGGGAGCAAAGAAAGAAGAAATTCTGAAAAGAGGGGATAGAAGTTTGCAGAGTCACCACTGGTGTTTGATCACAAGACTACAAAAGTTACCAAGCTCTTGTTCTGGCCCCGACGCACCCCAAACACCCCCTCCATCTCATTAACTCACTGAGTGTGCCACTCACTGGCAAGCTTGGAGAACAGAAAAAAACTATTTGATTCATTTCACTTTCAATATTTTTCAGATTAAAAGACAGCGTTATTCATGATTTTACCTGCCAAATCAAAAAGGACAAATTTCTCTTCTTTGTGACACACGTGAGGATAAGCGGCTTGGAAAATGAATGACTGAATTACAAGAATTTAGCTATGAAGCAACCACACAAATGGAAGTAAATGTGACGCTGAAGAAATCTACTCAAATATACATGAACATGCTAGACTGGAAACTAGTGTTCTTTATTTTAGCATCATTGTAACAGTTAGGGCATAAAATTTCTTGGCATTAAATAAGGGCGCTTTTACATTGGAGTAGAGGACCAGGCTCTGAATGGAGAGCTACCTCACAACAACACTTGCAAATGACTTGTTGAAAAGGTTCAGCATTCACACTGCGCCAACCGGACTTTCCGAGTGGCATCACGTGGTTGAAAGGGGAACTCGTTGATTGGACAAATAGAAGAGGAAATATCTCCCTCCTGGGAGGGGAGGGACCGTGCAGTGTCGCAGCGTGGTGCTGTGACGCTGCACGTAATGTGGCCTAAATTAAGTCGCGCTCGGCCAGCGGCGGGACTCTATGCCGAGTGAACTGGAGTAAATGAAAAAATGCATAAAGGAAAATTAAACCATGAAAAGGAACAACGCCATACCCCAAGTCACACAGGCGCAATCACTCTCACTTTCGTGACTGTTTGGACTGTCAAACTGTCGCCACCTACAGTAGCGCGAGACTCAAGAAACTGTCGCCCCGAAAAGCTCTGCCTGTCTCGGCAACCGTCACTCTCACACGGTCCGTTCAGGAACAGCATGCAAAACACATCCACCACATTAGAACCTGTATCAAATGCAACTGCTTAGCAGTACAACAACATCTGTCATCTTGCCATTATTGATTATGAATAGCGTGCGAGCTGTACCTCCGCTTCCAAGGATGCCCTGCGTGTAGCGTCACAGCCTGGAGCCTCACAGATCCAGGTTCTGACGCTGCACATAACGTAGCAAAATAATATAATGGAGTTATGTGTCTCATTGGTGTTTCATTGGTGAAACTGGTAGTGCCACTGTTGGGACTTCTGGCAAAAAAAAATCCAACATGTAGAATAAAGAGGAAAAACAACAACCCCAATAGTAAGTGACTGCATGCCGGATCCGGCCTCAGCTCGCCAGTTAAGCAGAGCGAACATGCCCCCTTAATGTTAGTGCGCCAGATGTGGCTCGGATCACCACTATGACACTCCAAATGATAGGTTACACACTGTTCCTGGGCGGACCGTACAGACCGGACGCGCTAAAAATCTGAACTTTAACAGTTGACGTGTGATGTCACTGTCAGCGCGCACCTGAAATGCAACTAAATAGAAGAGCACAAAGGAGTCACGACACATCAGCGGACAGCAAATTTGTATGGTAAGTGCTATATTCAAAGTCATAATCGCGTTTTGAAGTCACTGCTTGACTGCTAAAAGTTATTCAACCAAGCGTTAATAAAATGGCCGGTTTATTCAAGTGATCTGCCATGTCTGCAAGTTAGGTAATTCAAAATTTGTTGCATAACAACATTTGGAGGGAGAAGGCATTTACTCTATGTTTATGTAAATGTTTCAATGTTTGAATACTATCATTCAAACTGAGCCCTTCCCCCTTGTGTTTGTGTCACTGCCTTGATTGCACAGGTGGGTGAGCCTGGGACCAGGTGTCGCTGATCAGAGTCAGCAGCTAACTCAAACTGGTCCTTGGCCTCACATCACCAGATCAACAATTGACTGACGTGACTTTCAGCTAATAAAGAATCTTGTAATCCTGATACTGAGCTAACTTTTGTTTTTTTTTCCCCCAGATCCTGTACTGCTTGCGTGCCAGAGCACCTGCCTGCCTGTTCACCTGTTCTATTACCAAACTGCCCAGCGACTTTTCGGACACTATCTGCCACCACCTCTCATCGTCAATGAACTCTTTTGACCACTGCCAATTCGCCTCTGACTTGTAAAAATAGGTCATCTTTAATGTAGAGTTGCTTGTTCCAATTAAAATATTTTGAGGAAAACAATTTATTGTTATAGTGCATTAATATATTAGCATTAATAAATGATACAAAAAAAATAATGTGTTTTTATTCCTTTTAATAGAAAAATTTAATTTGCACTATAAACTTAATACAGAATGATACATTGAACAAAATAGACCCCAAATTTAATACTGAAAACGGTTTTGATACAAATCTGGCACAGATTGGGTAACATTGGTGCCACATCCGGGCCATGCATTAATGTAGTTTCTGCTAATTCGGACCAGTTCTGGCCCAAAACTGGTTGCAAGTGACTCCATGCTGAGTTTGGGCCATTGTTCAAAAAGACACTGGGGCCGATCCGTTTTACGAAATTGGGCCGAAATTTGCAGTACATCTGGCTCATGTCCACTCCAGTTATATTTTGCTATCTGGGTAGTGTACTCCAAAGTAGCGGAGTAAGAGAAGCGTTTCTTTTTCACAAATCTACTCAAATAAAAGTAAAAATTATGGCTTAGTAAAATTACTGTTAGAAGTACATTTTTCGCAAAAACTAAATGTAACGCGTTACTCCCCAACTTTGCTTGTTAGCCGGTCAGAATTTTTCTCCGTTCTGTAGTAGGGAATGGAATGTCTTCCTTTGTGTCTCGTTTGCTCGGTAATGCTCGGTCCAGTTTTCGTGCCAAGTCAATGGCGGACTGCAGATGGACACACAAACTCTTTCCTTGGACACTTTTTTGAAGCCGCCAAACAGGTGTGTTGCCACACATCATTTCACCTTTTTCTGAACTGCCTACAACCTGCCGTCTCTTATCGTGCGTGCCTTTCTTCTTCTAAGCTCATTAATTCTGCAACGCCGATCCTACATAAAAACAATAGCGGCCCTTAGTGGTGCCGTTAACCCAGTGTTCACTGAAGAGGCTAAGACGGGAGACTTGACAGCTATGTAGTATTGAAGGCATGCTGCACAGACTCAGGTGACTTCCAGGGGTGGAACTTAGGAGGGTTCTGAGAGTGCGCGGGTCTCCCAGGGCCCAGTTTGCGGGTGTAAAGTGCGCACAGTTGGGCCAGGGTCAAACAGAAAGGTAAGATGATGCGTAGAACTGAAGGGTCCGTGAAAAATTACCCACTAGTAACCCCCACTTTCGCCGGACAAGAATTTTTGATGTCTCTTAAAATTTGTGTAAAACGGAGGTTATTTCCACAAGAACTTCCCAAATTATTTGCCTGCAAAATTATGTCCAAAATTGCCACACTCAGGGAAAACCAGTGTTGGGAATAACGCCGTTATAAATAACGCCGTTACATAATGGCGTTATTTTTTTCAGTAACGGGGTAGTCTAACTATTTTTTCCGCTATTACAACGCTGTTACCGTTACTGACGGTCAAAAGCGGTGCGTTACTTACTTTGAATAAACTGAAGAAACTACCAGCCATAGCGAGTCTACTCTGCTCTGTTTATTTGCCATCCAAGACTTGGTGTGCGTTCATTTTCATGGCAATGAAAATAGTAAACACACATGGCCTACCTTTGCAAGAACGACGGAGTTGCCGTTTGATACGGTCATAATGTGCAGGTCCTGCACCCATCCGCAGCAAAACTGTTCATAGCTTTGTAGCGATTTGTAATTTCGGAAACGCTGATGAGTTTAGTAACATACACCAAACAATAAATACAGCACAATGTCCATTTCGCATAATTGTGGAAGTCTGTCGACATCTTTACTCCATTTGTCTTCGGCTTGCTCGTAAGGGTCAACATTGTTCACATCCTTAAGTTTGATTACATATCTGTTCTTCGCCTTAGTAACGAGTTTGTCTCTTTATCAAACTGGCAGTTTAAAGTTTAATGTCCCGCGAGCCAGACCTGCTTCTTATATGGCTGCATTGTTGTCAAATCTCACGTGATCCCCCATTCTGTGACGTAAACGCTCGAGCCTAATAGCGCACGTACTTCGGAGCCGGTGTTTTCACACACAAACCGGAACAGTGCGTGTGGCAAACACACACACACACACAAAACAGATGCAGAGGGATATGATGGCAGGGCATTCAGAGTAGAATAAATCTGTTGCTGGTGAGGTGCAATAAATAATACAAGGTTCTATAACACAACTACCTATCTGTTCTTCTCTATTCAACTGCCTCGAATACTGCTCAGAAAATTTCAAATTCTTTGACATACAACAACTTCTTTTCAAAGTAACGGAAATAGTTACTTTCCCTGGTAACTAGTTAGTTTTACTATAGAGTAATTAAGTTACTAACTCAGTTACTTTTTGGAAGAAGTAGTGAGTAACTATAACTAATTACTTTTTTAAAGTAACGTACCCAACACTGCTGAAAACACAATCACAAACTTACGACTCGTTACTTATTTAATTGCATTTTTTTCCTGTTTATGTGAGTTTACTAATCAAAACATTAACAACTGTTGAGCCCACACACTCCATTCAGCCTGTGCTAGCCAAGGGAAGGGGTTAAGATTTTCACAACAATTGTGCAAGACTTCATTGAAGCGACTTAAGATAGCATGCAGGGGGCTGCCTAAGCATCCGGTGAGTTCCACCCCCTCAGTTAGCATGCTGCTGTTTTGTTACCTTGTACACCAGCAGGGGGGTCCGGCCCTCCCCGGGATTCTCACAAACAAACCCTGACTTTTAAGCATACACACGGGACCGATTCTTGTCCCCTTAGCCCTGGGAGGTTAACGACATGCTGACGAGGGTCCGCTGAAGCGCAAGATGCCCCCCTGCCTTGTCCGATCCCCTCACACATGCGCACATTAGTCGAGCTACTGCTGTAATTTAGCTACTCCATTAAAATCTTTGGCTGCCATTGACAGGGATAGACGTGCAATCATGTGGCTCTTTTCATCCTTCTGTTGTGAATTTTAACTGCAAGATATTGTACTAATCCTTCTCAAAAAATTGCATATTGTGATAAAGTTCATTATTTTCTGTGATGTGCTGATAAACATTAGACTTTCATATATTTTAGATACAATATAATCAACTGTAGTAGTTCAAGCTTTTTACTGCTTTAATATTGATGATTTTGGCAAAAAGTTAAGAAAAAACAAAAATCCCTATTTTAAAAAATTAGCATATTTCATCCGACCAATACAAAAAAGTGTTTTTTAAAACAAAAAAAGTCAACTTTCAATTAATTACAGCATATCAGCTATGCACTCAATACTTGGTCGGGAATCCTTTTGCAGAAATGACTGTTTCAATGCGGCGTGGCATTGAGGCAATCAGCCTGTGGCACTGCTGAGGTGTTATGGAGACCCAGGATGCTTTGATAGCAGCCTTAAGCTCATCCACAGTGTTGGGTCTGGTGTCTCTCAACTTCCTCTTCACAATATCCCACAGATTCTCTATGGGGTTCAGGTAAGGAGAGTTGGCAGGCCAATTGAGCACAGTAATGCCATGGTCTGTAAACCATTTACCAGTGGTTTTGACACTGTGAGCAGGTGCCAGGTCGTGCTGAAAAATGAAATCTTCATCTCCATAAAACTTTTCAGCAGATGGAAGCGTGAAGTGCTCCAAAATCTCCTGATAGCTAGCTGCATTGACCCTGCCCTTGATAAAACACAGTAGACCAACACCAGCAGCTAACATGGCACCCCAGACCATCATTGACTGTGGGTACTTGACACTGGACTTCAGGCATTTTGGCATATCCTTCTCCCCAGTCTTCCCCCAAACTCCGGCACCTTCATTTCCGAATGACATGCAAAATTTGCTTTCATCTGAAAAAAGAACTTTGGACCACTGAGCAACAGTCCAGTGCTGCTTCTCTGTAGCCCAAGTCAGGCGCTTCTGCCACTGTTTCAGGTTCAAAAGAATGCGGCACCTGTAGCCCATTTCCAGCACACGCCTGTGCACGGTGGCTCTCGATGTTTCTACTCCAGACTCAGTCCACTGTTTTTGCAGGTCTCCCAAGGTCTGGAATCGGCCCTTCTCCACAATCTTTCTCAAGGTGCGGTCACCTCTTCTGGCTGTGCAGCGTTCCCTGCCACACATTTTTTTCCTTCCCACAGACTTCCCACTGAGGTGCCTTAAAACAGCACTCTGGGAACAGCCTATTCGCTCAGAAATTTCTTTCTGTGTCTTATCCTCTTGCTTGAGGGTGTCAATGATGGCCTTCTGGACAGCAGTTAGGTCTGCAGTCTTGCCCATGATTGCGGTTTTGAGTAATGAACCAGGCTGGGAGTTTTTTAAAGCCTTAGGAATCTTTCGCAGGGTTTTTTGAGTTAATTCGTTGATTCAGATGATTAGGTTAGTAGCTTCTTTAGAGTACCTTTTCGTGATATGTGATTTTTTTTAGATGTGTGCAATTTGTGTGCAATAAATCTGAAATATATGAAAGTCTAATGTTTATCAGTACATTACAGAAAATAATGAACTTTATCACAATATGCTAATTTTTTTAGAAGGACCAGTATATCCTCAAGGATAGGGGCGTCTAACTCAATTTGGTTTGCGAGCCACATTCATAGCAATTATATCTCATGTGGGCCGGACCAGTTTGTTTTTCGCCAAATAAGTTAACTCACTGACTACCAGTGTTGTTTTCGGCAGCCCTTAATTTTCGTTTTAGTTTTAGTCTTTTGAACAATAATACTTATTAGTCTTAGTCATTTTTTAGTCATTTCAAAATGTGTTTGTCATCATCTAGTTTTAGTCGACGTTCATAAATTAAAATCGGCTTCCAAGTTCCAACTATTCCAAGTAAATATTGACAGACGAGCCCATATTGTAGCATCGACAAGCATCAACAAATCTACCACGTGCTAATACATCCTCAGCAGGAAAACAGTGCATTAATTTGAATTAATCATACCCACCTGGATGCCACGAACTGTATGTAAAAAAAAAAAAAAAAATTGTTTAAGAGTTTAAGAGGACCCGTGCCGTTAGCAATAGCCCAATGAATGCCATGCTAACGCTACAAGTTACACTCATTCTATGATAATCCCTCAGCACAGACGTTTAAAGGCTAAAGCAACATTGCATATTCTCTCTTGCCAAGATAAGAAGACAAATCTTACAATGTGTGTATTCGGGTGCGCTGGGAATAGGACCCCAAAACAGACAAGGGAGAATGTCAGTAATTATTTGCAAGGTTTATTGACAGGAAAGCGCACGAGGGTCGCAGCAGCGCACGCATAGGCGGAGTTTGACTTTTGGAGCAGGAGGGGCACAACATATTGATGAACCCAAAACGCAGTTTCAGCAATAGAATTAACTTAACTGCTCTCCTCCATCGTGATGTAGTGGGCCATGTCCAACAAGGCAGAGGAGGTTTTGGCCTTGGAACTCCAACTCCTCTCTGGCAAAAGGCATCAGCAACTGATCGACGAACCATGGTTGTAGCGGAGGTGCGCCGACAGGAAAAAGGAACTAGACTGTCTAAAGCGGTAACACAAGCCAAACAGGGCCGCTGGACGAGGTGGGAGGGAGTCGAGAAGAGGAAGCTCTCATGGAGTGAACTCTGGGGCATGGAATCCAACAGGCTAAGTTTCATCATTCGAGCAACATATGATGTGCTACCATCTCCCGTAAACCTACAGCAGTGGTTTGGAAAGGACCCAGCATGCCCCCTGTGTGTGACCCCAGCAACACTCAAGCACATCATGGTGGGCTGCAAAACTAGCCTCACTCAAGGCAGATATACATGGAGACACAACCAGGTCCTCAGATGTCTAGCTGATAAACTTGAGCGCAAGAGGGTTTCCATCAATGCCCAACCTATGAACCAGAACGCTTACCAACACCCACCATCATTTATTCGGGAGGGGGAAAAGCAGAGATCAAGGCCCACACACCCTGACCTGGGCCCCCTGAAGGCAGCCAGGGACTGGCAGATGCAGGTCGACCTAGATCGGAGGCTCGTCTTCCCCCCGGAGATCGCAACGACCACCCTACGTCCAGACCTCGTCCTATGGTCCAATACATCTAAGCTCGCCTACATCATTGAGCTAACAGTTCCTTGGGAGGATGCTGTCGAAGAAGCGTATGAACGCAAAAAGCTGCGGTACTCCGACCTAGCGGCTGCAGCAGAGGACAGAGGCTGGAAGGCGAGGGTGCGCCCACTGGAGGTGGGGTGTAGGGGGTTTGTGGCCAGCTCAACAGCAAAACTCCTTAGGGAAATTGGAGTCAGGGGACAGGCCCACAGACAGGCCATTAAAGAGCTGGCCAACACCGCCGAGAGGGCAAGCCACTGGCTGTGGCTGAAGAGGAGCGACACCATCTGGGCCGCTAGGGCAAATGCTTAGCCCTGAGACACACACCCAGGAGTGATCAACCTGTGGTGGGCCAGCCTCAGCTGAGGGCGTCTTGTGATAAGTGGCCGAAACGCCCCGTGATCTGAGGATACAACTGATGATGTGTCTCAGTGGCTGAGCAGAGCCTTAAAGCAGCAGCTCCTAGTCCATCCAGGTATGCGGTCAGGTGCAAGCTTGGCTCAGGGAGGAGGACACCCCTGCCATGCATAGTCCTGGGGATTGTTACACCGAGTCCTTCTATCGAGAAATAATAATAATAATAAATAATAATAATAATAATAATAATAAGTTGAAAAGATGTGGGGTTTTTTTGTTTCCCATCATTTTTGAGGGGAATTCTTAATCAGGCTGCTTAGGACAGCTATACTTTTCGCCAAGATCGTCATCCATTGAATATGGTACGCCCGCCGGTGTTAACAGGTGTTCTATCAAAATTTGCAACCCATCAGAAATTGCAACTTTGTGTTAAAAATACAGCGGTTACAAAGTAAACATGACAAACTTTCTTTAGATAAAAAAATATTTACTTATGTTTGATCATGGATGGACATGTAGAAAGGTTCTCATCAGACACATTCTGCCATGTTAGCTGCACACAACAACTGCACGCCACTCTCTCACTGTTTACGTCTTTGCCGTGTAGTTAAGCATTAGTTTACGCCATATTCGTGTGGAACATGCATGTTTACGATGTTACTTGTTTATTTAACATCTCTGGATAACATTGAGAATTCAATTGAATGTAAAAGAGGGCTTATTCACCACCTCAAAAGCTTTGGGAGCAAAATGTTATAAGGATGCAAAATTAGTTGGGCAATTAGCGTCTTTAGTCAGGCAAATTGAAACTCCGCTCACCATTTTGGTGGTGCTCTCTGGCTTTTCATGGTCCACATTTTCAATCCTTGGTTCTTGCTCAGTAGTTGTCGCTTTTGAAAGCTTAGGTTTGTAAAAATTACGTATATTCATCTTGCCTCTTCGTTCCTCAAGGGGGTTGGCTAAGCAAAACAAATGACCATCTAAGGTGCTAGTTGTGTTACTTTGTATTTGTGGGTTGCTTGAATAAGACAACTTACTCAAAGGGTTTATGTTTTTTACTCACAGATCTTTAGTTACAGAACAGAAGAGAGGCATCATCAACATTAACTGTCCACTGGCGGGCTTTTTATCAGCTGTCTCGAGCTCGCTGCGTATCTCTGACTTCCGTGTGGTGTGGCGAGCAGACATTACTAGTCGAACATGCAGATATGATTTGCTCATATCATTACAATAGTCACGTGATCTGTTCGAAAAATAATTTTGACTCATTTTTTTGTTCATTTCATTCATTTTTGTTGTTTTATTGCTTTACAGCTTTTATAGACAATATTTTACCGGAAAATCCTTAATTTTAAAATCATATATAGGAAAATCAATTACATGCAATGACACTTTTCGGCCACCGGGGGGGGGGGGGGGGGGGGCAGGCCCCCCGTAAAATCGGATTATGAGCGCACGTGCACGCTGGGTAGTAATGGGCAAAGGTTGATCAATCGGGTTAGGTCAATCGGGTGACGGTACAGCTCAGGGATCAGGCACGGGGAATCCTGGGACAGAAAAGAAGTCAAATTAGCTGGGTCTGATATAATACAAGAACTACCTGAATGCCGCACATGACTGCCGGGGATACCGAAAGAGTTGGTCTGGCGATGAGCGGCAACAACGAGCAGGCGTATGATAGCGGCTGATTGTGATGGCTCGCAGCTGTCATCGTTCCCCTGTCTGGTCTCCAGCCTGCAATTAAGGAGCCCTAACAGTGTGTCTCAAAACATGCAATGGGGAGACAGTAGAGGACCCTTGTTGGTGAATTGGGTGGGGGAGGGACACAGCACGTGACATGAGTGACACAACGTGCAAACCAACTGCCACGATGCAGATAACTATTCATTATACTTGCATACTACTTCGCAATATTTACATAAAATAAATGCTAACTGCCTGTTTTTTTGCTTTTAACCAAAAATCAAGACTTTTTTACGTTCTTATCTATAAAGAATTCAGGGATTTAAGCTTTTATTCAAAAGAATTTTCATCATGAAAAGCTCTTTGTTGTGATAAGGCGGCGCCACATTGGCTTAAAGACTAGCATCACATTCGACATATTTACATAAAATAAACTCTAACTGCCCGTTTTTTTGCTTTTAACCAAGAATCGAGACTGTGTTACGTTCACATCTTTTAAAAAATTCAGGGACAAGAATTTTCAACGTAAAAAGCTCTTTGTCAGCTTTGACGGAGATAGGCCACCTATGAATCGGCCCCGCGCCCCGTGTCCCGTCACTATATTATGAAGTCTATGGCTCAAAAAAATGGCTGAGTCATCATAGCATTCTGCTATTTTAAGTTAGCTTTTGGTAAATATCTCTCATTACAGTAATTACACAGCTTTTATAAGAATCACCCCCATTGACTACAAATACAGGTCTTTACTCAATCCTCCTTTACCTCCTGAGGCAATCGTATCCAATTTGGCCTGTGTAAAAAGAGTCATGTTCCATATCAGAGTTGGTCAAGAGAATCCCCTCTCCTCCCCCACTCCCTTGCTGTCATTTGAAGCCCACCTAGAGATGAGTAGCTCCAGATTTGGGGTAAAAAGGTAGTCAAAGAATCTGCTGCGAGCCAGAGAGGAGATTAAACGGCAGCTAACCACTCCCTCGCCTTGCTTCCACCTCACTGCTGTCCTAAGGGGGAGAACAAGGGGGGAGGGCCCAGTTGGCTGGTGGCACAGCGGCGGCTGAGCCATCTTGTCATCATAGCAGGACAAGCACATTCAAGCATGTCCTGTGTTCCCACCCATCTTATTCCAGACAGTCGGTCCACTGAAAGCCATCCTCACACACCCCCTTTTGCTGGAGGAGTGCGCTCCGCTGGTGTCTTTTCTTTTTAAAGGGTAGAGATGAGTCTCCAGCTCCGCAGTCTTTCCATGCGTCCAAATTAATTTGCGTCTGGGCAGCGACACAAGCAGCACGGGGCTATTTGATGAGAGTGTAGGCCAATGACATGCACTGGCAGCCCTGCCTTGATCTCTTGCTTTCGTTCCATGTCACTTTCCACCTCGCCTTATAGCCACATGGGTGGCACCACATAATATATACGGTTGTGATTCTCATGAAAGCTATGCATTACGGTTAAAAATCGTCGGGTCGCCGATAATATCGTCTGATAAAAGCATTTTAAAATGGCATCAGATAAAATCGACATCGGTTCTTCATGATCGGTTTTGGGCCAATATGCATGTTGCCTTCAAAGTGAATGTAGAAGCCTTCTAGCCTGAAACTTCAGACTCACAGCTGTTCCAGCTATAGTGTCTGGGACCTAGCTCCTTATTGGCCTCTCGATCCCAAACGAAATCGTCCGTGCAATCAGATTAGTTTATTTGTGCGGCGTGTTCTTAACGAGCAACGTCACTTTTGCGAGTAGGAAGTCGTCTCCACAACAACACAGATGGCGAACGGGAGAGCTGAGAATATGTGCCTATCCGCAGTAAGTTCAGTTTTAAATGACCAAAAACACATTGAGTCGCTAAAGCAACCCCATAGCAAAAATTTGCTACTCATCTGTTGCTTAATTTCGTCTCGTGAGACGAATTTGATCATCTCAAATTTATCTCATTCTCTGCTTATTTGTTTCTGAGTTTGTGCTCCTAAGAGTGCCCTTAGGAGCAAGTGATGAGTCGAATTGAGCAAAGACATCATTGAGACAAAGGAGATTGATTTGAGAAAACCAGATTTGAGCAATATTTGAGAAGAGAAATTCTCTTAATTAAAAATGGAGCTATACTTGTACAGCACCTTTCAGGCACTCAAAGCACTTTGACAGTAGATTCTCATCCATCTGCTGGTGACGCAACAACGTGGGGTTCAGTGTCTTGCTCAAGGATACTTAGATGATCACGACAGAGAGTTGAACTCACAACCTCTGGGTTGGGGAACGACTTCTCTACCACTGAGCCACGCACAGATGCACTGTGCTCGATGTGATGCGGTACATCAATGGAAAGCAACTTCAGAAACAGCGTGTAGCAGTGATGAGGAAAATTTATTATATTTTGGTTAATTTAATCATTCATATATTTCTTTGATATTTAAAAAAAAAAAAAAAAAAAAACACTTGCCTGTGAGGCAATAGTTTTACCGAGACATTGTCAGCCAGTGTGATGCCTGCTTTGATTCCACTATCAAAAAGAGGACTAAGGTTCTTCACACTATTTTGTGGTAAACTTTCGGTCTTCGAAATCAAAAACCGATAATGCATTTGTAGCGGCCGATAGTTTTCGGCGCCAAATTTTCGGTCACATCTCTAATTTTTACATTGAACAAGATGAACCAAATGAACCAGATGTTATTTAATTATTTGACCAATTATAATATTTTCTCGGATTTTGGGATGAGATGAATTAAGATGTGACTGGAAATGTCAGAGCAGATACTACTCTTTCTTACAATGAAAGAATCTTGAAAACCCAAAATGAGCAATTGCAGACTGGAAGGAGATCAAATTGAGAAATATTTGTGAGTGGCACAATATAAGGTTGCTCCACGAGATCAGTAAAAGAGGCAACTTTGAGCTAAGTTGAAGAAATAAAATACTTTGCTCATCCATATCTTTTACTGAGACATTACTGAGATCGCGATTCCAAGTAAGGAGATAAAATTGAGACGCATCTGAGATCGACACAAGTACTCATAGTTGTCTTTTGGTGAGATCTTGAAAGGAGACAACTGTGAGACTATTGAAAAATCATGCCAGTAGAACTAATCTCAAGACCTTCTCATGTAATGCTCACTATGAGACTTACTTCTCATGAGACAAATTTGAGAAAACCACTCTGGTCTCGATTATTGCTGATTCATTTCTCAGAGATGTAAATGAGACATGAACAAGATCTCATCTTCAATTTTGCTTTGCTATGGGACAGTCTGTCTCGCGCTCGCCATGTTGAATAAACTTCTCCGTTTTCCGCTCTCCTCGTATGTTTATGTCCTCGCGCTAGAGTTTCATGTCGCTTTACCAACGTCACATCCGCCCGTCTCTGATTGGTCGACTCCACTGCCTGTTTGCTGTGGCTTGCTCCGCCCTGGGAATTTGATCTGCTGAACAGTCAATAGACTCTATACTAGTAGCTGAAACAGTGGTGAGTCTGGAGTTCCAGGTTAGAAGCCTTCTGCCTGGTCCATATTTAGACTCTATACTAGTAGCTGAAACAGTGGTGAGTCTGGAGTTCCAGGTTAGAAGCCTTCTGCCTGGTCCATATTCTGAAACACATAAAATGGCCTAGCCATTCGAACTTCAAACCCATTTTTTCAAACCCATGTTTTCACAGCTGACATTAGTCAATTCAATTCAAGTCAAAACTGAACTGAACTGAACTGAAGTGAAGGAGTTAATTTTCTGAATCTTTAAGTTAGTCCCTAGTGCAATGGTTCTTAACCTGGGTTTGATCGAACCCTTGGGGTTCGGTGAGTCGGTCTCAGGGGTTCGGTGGAGCCTCTGCCGCTGAGGTCAAGACACACCGACTCATCATGTCGATACGGGATGGCATTCCCCACTTGGCCATCACTGGCTGCAGATGAACACGTGACATTGCTTGGCCAATCAGTGCTGTGAATAATTTAGTGCACTCAGGAGTGATACAACGTCTGAAAGTCATAGTATGTCGTATAATTACTTTCTTCTAGAGGTGTGGAAAATTATCGATATGGATTGTGGTCGAGATAAAAAGGTGCGCGATGCGAGTGTATCGATTCATTCACTGTATATCGGTGCAAAGACGGCGTAAAATCAAGATGCATTTGTTCGCTGTGTGTTTTATCAGTAATCTTCAACGTTGCATCGATATTTTCCACGTTGTACTGGATTCTGTCCTTTTTTCCGAGGTGTCTTGAATACACCATCAGCTAGTGCTACATGTTAACATGGCGGAGGGTAGCAGCAGTGGCGCTGAAGCGGATCAGATTTTCAATGCATCCTCAAAGTTCGAATCCGTCGTTTGGCAATACTATGGATTTTACAAGAAACATGGCAGACTTGACAAGACTCACGTTATTTATAAAGAATGCCGCGCTTCTAAACCTTACAACGGCAGCACAACAAACATGGGAACTCACTTGAAGAGCCAGCATGGTATCGACGTCGCGAAAATCACAACGCAGAGGGCTAACAACAAGACTGATGAAAAGGAAGCGAAGATAACTGATTATTATGGCAAGAACAGTAAAGCTACTACTTTTGTGAAACATTATTATTTATTATTTTTTATGTATGGACATTTCACTTAAGACACTCTGAGAGTGGTCAGTTTACAGCAGATGTCACTGCCAAGTTGTTTCTATTGTTCTTTTCACAAGCAGTTGTGATTTGTTAAAGATAGACCTAATTGTAAAAGGTCATTTGTTATTGTTTTTCATATTACTATTTGGGATATCGATGGACATTGTACTTAAGACACTCAGTGAGAGCGGTCAATTTACAGCAGATGCCACTGCCAAGTTGTTTGTGGTCTTCTTTGCACAAGCAGTTGTGTGTATTTCATATTAGGTTTTGTCTGGCAGACAGGTATGTAGACATTGCAAAGTGTTACTTTAAGTCACTCATTGAAAGTGATTAATGTTACCGTAACGTTTACACGTACAGCATCTTTCAGCTATCTTTATTTGTTTTGTTTTACTCTTATATTAATAAACCAAAGTCTTTTGTAACATACTTAATTGCCATATTATTTTTTGTTTGTTTGCTTGCTTACTAGATAAAATACGATATATCATTTTTGCTTCACACTGAATCGCGTTTGATTGAACTAATTTATCAAAAAGCATCACAAACAGGTGTATCGCACTTTATCGAAGTGCATCACATCGTATCGGGAACAGGTTGTATTGTATCATATCAAATTGGGATGGAGGGTGAATTATATCGCATCGTATCGAAAATATGGATTAATCGCAAGTATCGTATCGGGCAGGGATTCGGTGTATCATAAATTATATCGTATCGCTGGCAGGGCATCGAGATGCATATCTAATCACCACAGTAATGGAGATCCACACCCCTACTTTCTTCATATTTTAATCCATACCAACTATATCGTGCAAAAAAGAAAGTTGTCGGCCGAATATATACAATATGGATTCTCATGTATCATGGAACGGGATGGGAGTCAAAATCCTAGCTCGTGATTTGCAATGCCAAGTTGTTCAACTCTAGCCTCGCACCGGCAAAACTAAAGGAACACTTTGAGAAGCTGCATGGAGATGAAGAATATAAGGACACAAATTCGAAGATAAGGCCACCCTGCCTGCTCTTTGATTTGTACCCATTTACAAACCGATCCTCACAACATCATATGAAGTTGCATACCTGATCGCAAAGCAGGTATGTAATTTGTTGTGAGTTCATGCACTATGTTGGTTTTGTTCTGCAGAGTTCATTCTGTGCAAAAACTATAGAAAACTGTAGAAAAACTATGTCTTGAATTTGAAAAAAAAAATCATATTTTATTTAACACTCAAGCAGGGTTCGGTAAATGCCCATAACTTGTGGGGATGGTAGCACCGACGAGGTTAAGAACCACTGCCCTAGTGTAAACTGATATAAATCTACTCGTATATATATATATATATCTGTTCCAGTGAGATGAAAATTAATTATTTCAATGCAAATTCGCCGTCTGTTCAGTAATTTTTGGGATAAGGAATATGCCATGTTATAAACAAACCTTTTTCAACACCTTAACTTACTGTAAATTGAAACAATACAAATATGATGAATAAAAATAATAGTTGCACAATTCTTAATACTCACCTTGACTTAAGTGGGCTTGAACTTTGCAATTTCTGTCCATGTTGAGTCTCAGCCACATTGCCTCTTTTTGCTTTTTGTTCTCCTTCCCTGTAGTTAGTGCATCTTCCTGATCTCAAGTCCACTCCGAAAACATTATCGCAACATTAAAATACAACTCTTGCCATAACCATTTGTTTATTTTGTTCCAAAATATTTAATTACCGGTAGCCTGAAGCAAATGCTATGCTAGGATGCGACGATTCAGGTCACAGACACACCATAAAGAACTTAAACGTTTTGTCAATGTCCATATTAAGGTCGTTTTCACTGGCTTACACCCAGAATTACATTCATTAAATTAAAATAGCTTTCTGTGGACTTTTTTTTCCCGATTTCCAACTCTGCGCCGACTTCAGGCGCAAATTTGCAACAGGAGAATCAATGTGATTTTCAAAATAAAGTGTGTAAAGAACCAATTTGTATTTGGCATGCTATTTCAGATGACTTTTGGCAAATAATGCGTAAATATGAGCTATACATATTCATTTAGACGTCTTGTTAAATTATCCAAATTATAAATTCGATTGTATCTCTAAATCTTGGAAAAAAATACAAAATCTCATTTGCAAGGCGTGGCGGCTTTTATTTTGGTGTGGCAGTGCACCACAATCTTTTATAAGTCGGAGAAACCCTGATAGTGGTGCCATGAAGGCACTTTTTCCATAACTTCAGTTGATGTTGTTCGCATATTTTTCACAGAATGTTTATTTGGAAAACCTTGAAGTTGTTACATTGATCATTACTAAAGTATCCAGGAAGCATCATAATATAATTAGCCATAATACGTTAAGTCCAAGACCGCAGATATTGGTATTGGTTTGATATCGGTATTGGATATAGGAGTTGGACAATATTGGGATGTCGGTTAAAAAGTCATTATCGGACAACTAATTATGGCAATGAAGGACATTTACATTAGAAATAAGCTTCTTTGTGTTGCTTGAAAGGCGCTCTAGAAATAAAATGTATTATTATTATAAAATGTATTATTATTATTATTAATATTATTAAAATTTCCATCAACTGTTTGAGCTAATATTTTATTTGCAGTAAAATACATAATTGATGAATGTCTAAAAACATGTACTATTACACATTATTGTAATGATTGTAGGCATATAAACCTAACAATATTAAAAAATAAATAAATAAATAAAAAGGCCAAACAATCTTACCTTGTACCTGTCTTTTGTCTTGCCTTCTTTGTGGTGCATTATGGGTCAGAATAACGTGATTAAAAAAACAAACAAAAAAAAACAAAGTGATTATGACTGAGTTCAACAGTAATGAAAGCATTATGCATGGAAACTAGATTTTGCTTCAATATTTTGTATACATAGTAAGAAATCATTATAGCTTATCATAATCTATTAAGTTATATAGTTTTAAACAAATGTATTTTTGTTTTTTAAATCAAACGGATTGAATATTTATGATTCTGTATCGAGGTGATAACATCAAGGCTTTTCATGGACGCATTACGGTAATGAATTTACGACTCTAAAATCATATTAAAGAAACATACAAAATACTAATTTGCTGGCCTGAACGATATTGGAAGAAACCATCATTGCGATTTTGGGGGGGGGGGGGGGGGTAATATATTTAAATATTATATTGTGATACTAAAACTAGAAGAATTTTCACCAGATAACTTGAACAGCTCTGTTTGGGATAGGCCTGAACACTAAAAAAACATTGCAATCTATATTGCCAAGGGTCCACACTTACTTTTTGCACTGGTTGCACTGGTGCACCTAACTTTTTTCGTAATCATTGTATCACCTTTAATGCCATATTTTTAATCACACTCCATAACATTCATATAATTCATTCATTCATCTTCCTCAGAAGGGTTGCAGGGGTGCTGGAGCCTCTCACAGCCAACTCCTGACAAAAGGCGGGATACAATCTGAACTGGTTGCCAGCCAGTTGCAGGGCACATTTGGACACAAAACCATTCACGCACGCGCTCATGCCTACAGACAATTTGGAGTGTTCAATCAGCAGGAACCCAGAGAAAACCCTCGCAGGCACGGGAAGAACATGCAAACTCCACACAGGAAGGCCACAGATTGAACCCACGATCCCAGAACTATGAGCTGGACGTGCTAAGCGCTTTTAAACAAGAATAACTTAGAAAAATGCTTGTATTTATTAAATGCCTCATTGCATGAGTCTTCTCAGCCTCTCATACCTCCCTCCTGGTAAGCAGTGCGACCAAACAGTTTTTTTGTTTTTTGGTCACCAGTGCAGCTGGTGTTTGGTACTTAGTTAACGATGATTGACAGGTTTGTAGCTCTGATCTGGCCATAGAGGCTCTGTAGCTCTACGATCAAAGACAATTCATTCATTGTGCAAGTGAGAGGCTGTTCTCGGCAGCGTGAGCGTCAAAGCGTGAATGAATTCGTGGCACTGAAGCAGAAACACGAGTCTGCATATCTAAAAAAAAAAAAAGTATCGTACGTCCTTGCCATGCGAGTATTGTGCATTCGCACATTGCGATGACGTTGCTAAAATAGGCATGTGCCAGTATGAGATTTTGACGGTATGATAACCTTAAGCAAAAATACCGCGGTTTCACAGTATCACGGTATTGCAGGGTATTGTATGGGTTAAAAAAAAAAAAAAAAAAACTTTTTCTATTGAACTGGATTTTTTTATTTTTTACAAATTAGAACGAAAACCAAAAAAAAAAAGCTAGGTTTAAACAATGTATGATCAAATTGATTTTATGTAAAACACATACCACTGCTACTAATAATATTGATTGCTTGAATATTAATGGAGAGCTAGAGTAAGAGACAGAGCGCGCGTGTATAACTCGTATCATTATTTACACATTATACACACACACCCACTATCAACACCGAAAGTTGACAGAGAGAAAAAAAACACCACAGGCTTTAGTATGAAAATTTTGTTTTGAACAGAGGTTTACAGTGGCGGAAGACTTTACTAAAGTAGGCTAATGGTAGAGAGGAAACTAGTTAGCCGTCTTGGCATGCAAACTAGTCACATTATCTGTCTCGCTAACAAGCTTACGTTATAGTATTTGTTTTACCATTGCTAAATACTCTAAACACGCTGGAGTGAACTCTCGTAGCTGGTGGGAAACATTCATGACAGCGTTTTTATGGAATTTTGTGGAAAGTGACGGATGATAGTCACGTAAATGTGAAATCATGTTGGAGGTGCTGCTTCCCCTGGCAACCGCTCTCTACAAGAACGTCTTGCACGTCGGCCCTCCTCTAAGCCACGGCTGTCTGTTTCCTTTCAGTAGCCGAAGCACTCCCATATAGAGGTTAGATTTTGTGCCCGAACCCGAACCCGACCCGAATGTCGGGTCGGGTCGGGCCGCCATGCCGGACTAATAAATTATTTAAAAAAAAAAAAAATGGAGAGCATGCTCTCTGTATTGCGCTTTTGCTTGTGCATGTGCACGAACGCCGTGGCGCCGGCCGCTTTTTCTTCTTGTCCTCCCGCTGTAGTTTGCGCACGGCCGAGGCGCCGCCCTCTCTTGTTCCCTCTCCTTGTCAGAGAGGCGCGTCCATGTGAGAACAATGTCCCACACACTCAGAAATATGTTTAACAAACTTTCCCAGCGTTATTTCGTTGTGTGAATGCTTTGATAATTCTAAAAAAAATATGTAGATTATTTAAACATTAAGAAAACTTGCGTTTTTTTCTGCCAACTCGAAGAAATGAAAATAAATTGCTGCTGCTGCGTTTTTTCCGCGTCACTCAAAAAAATAAATAAATAAATAAATTTAAAAAATGGAGAGCAGGCTCTCTGTATTGCACTTTTGCCTGTGTGTGTGCACGAACGCCGTGGCGCCGGCCGCTTTTTCTTCTTGTCCTCCCGCTGTAGTTTGCGCACGGCCGAGGCGCCGCCCTCTCTTGTTCCCTCTCCTTGTCAGAGAGGCGCGTCCATGTGAGAACAATGTCCCACACACTCAGAAATATGTTTAACAAACTTTCCCAGCGTTATTTCGTTGTGTGAATGCTTTGATAATTCTAAAGAAAATATCTAGATTATTTAAACATTAAGAAAACTTGCGTTTTTTTCTGCCAACTCGAAGAAATGAAAATAAATTGCTGCTGCTGCGTTTTTTCCGCGTCACTCAAAAAAAAAAAAAAAAAAAATCGGGTTTTTCGGGCTCGGGCCTGCAAATCTAGTTAAGTGATCGAGCTCGGGCCGGGTCGGGCCTCAATACCAGCGGGCCGTGTCGGGTCGGGCTGGATTTTTTAGGCCCGAACTAGGCTCTACTCCCATACTAGCGACTTTGTAGGGGGCTCAAGTTTAGTTTCAGGACAGAGCAACAACACGAGGGGGAGGGGTGAGCACTCCAATACAAGCCACGCTGCATTTTTGGGACATAAAAAATAGCTAATTCTGTACTATGGTTTGACAGAAAATTTTAGTAGTTTTGAAACCATGACTTTTTCATACCACGGTAAACCTTGAAAACCGGTAACCGTTACATGCTTTTGTTCAAACGATATATCGTTCAGGCCTACTGTTTTGATAACAAATCGTGGACTGGGCCACCTAATAGACTAATGTCCTTTGCCCACTGAAACTAGTGGGTCAACGTGCGTTTTTTCCAAGCCGATGCAACCCACTAGCAATTGGCATTTGGCACCTTCCCCATTGACAAAAGAAAAAGCCGTGTCTTTTTTTTTTTTCACCCGTCTAACCCCCCACCCCTCCTCAGCCGTGCGTAAGGTTACGTGACGTCACCACGCTAAAATGCGCGTCGACAATTCATTCAGATCAAGGAAGTAAACAATGCAGCGCAACATGGAAGTTTCCTTTCCATTTGTGTTCTCCGTTTTCATGCTTTTTACTGCTCTCAAAATGATCGAAATGCAGCAAAGGATCAACACTCTGCTTGTGCTGAGGCAACGTAGGCGACGTGAATTCTTCTTCTACTAGCTTTGTTATAAGCATCGACGTAACTCCGGTTGTGGGGCGTGTTAAATGGGAGGCGACTGGCACGTTGTTATGACGCTTCACGTAAGAGCATACGTCACCACGTAGATTAGGGTGTTGAATGTTGACCCGGGGTTTTGCTTTCACACTGCATGACGATCAGAGCCGAGGTGATTTTAACGCGGGTCGCTTGGCGGGTTGATTGACACGGGTCGAGGCGGGTCGCTGCACCTTTCCCACTGCCACCAAAAGCCGATTGTTAGTGGGTTGACACAGGTTTTTTGGCCAGTGGGAAAGGGGTAATACACTACCGTTCAACAAAAAATGAAATATTTCAGGTTTTCATGACTATATCCCTAAAATTTTCATAGTTTAGGTTAGCATTATGAAAATCACCCACATGGTCTCTCTGGTTGGAGAAATAACTGAAAAAAGACTTCAAATCTGTACGCCACTCACATTTTTGCATGTATTAAGTACTCCTTTTTGATGAGTACTGAAATCAGCAAACCATTGAAACCAGCAAAAATGTGTTGTCCTCACATTGACTACAATGGAGAAGTACTCCGTGAAGCAATCTCTCAAAATCCCCTTGCTCATTTTGGGATCAAATAACTCTCTGGTTTCCTCGTTACCAACACGGTAAGGACATCTACAAACCAGCATTCCTTTAGTTTGATAAATGGATGTCAAAGTGAACTTAACGCAATTGAAGTGGTGATCCAAAAAGGAGAGCGCGCTTAATGCCTAATTAGCATCCCAAAATAATAAAGCAACTCAGGCTAATAATTATTGCATGTCGCCATTCTACCGGTTGCGCTGACAATTAACCTTTCTTAACTGGTGAGTCGCAATTGGAGTAAATCCCGTTATCAGCAAATATAACACATGGCGCGCACGCAGCAACATGCGCGTTTTAAAACAGCACTCAAGGAAATCCAGGCGGTGTTTACAGTCGGCAAGCAGAACAAGAAAACAAACAGCAGATATCCACTTTCAGTAAACAGCAGCCAGCCACTTACAGAGTCTTCCCAGTGGCTTAGAGTGGGCGTGGAGTCAACTTTAGGTGGCTGCTGTGGATGTCGTTGAACTACTTGTGTTTACGCAAGCTTAATGTTGCAGTGACAAGGTCTCTTTAAACGCAGAAGCAACGTATCAGGTCAATTCTTCCCTCGAGGTTTAATTTTAAGCATGCAAAACAAAACTGTGGGATGGTTTTTAGTGCCTTTAAAAAGTGGTGGGAGGATACAAAGTCATGGAAAGTGGTGCGAAAAACACACGCACACCGGGTAGTTCACCGTAACGCTCGGGGGAAATGCTGTTTAAAGGACAAAAATCCTTAGGTTAAACCGACATCACACAAGATTTTGATTTTTCTTTGTCTTTGGCTTTTTTGGTGTGTTTGTGATGGCCTAGGAAAAAAGGGTTGATGGTGGACCTGTGCTAATCAGTGTCATTGACGATAGTAGAAATGTGATAATCAAGTCTGGAGAGTAAACTGTGATTAGTCTGATACAATTGGTTCATCTCACATTTGTTATCATGTCAAGGTTAAATCAATATTGATGAAAACTACTGAAAGGGATTTTTTTCTACCTGTCCTGTTCAGCTGCTTAGACACTGAGAATAGGATTCTGAGTGTCCTTATGGTCTGAAAAGTTTTAATGTATCGCGTGGGAGTTTGATATACTCTCATTGTGGATGTTCATTATGTTTTAATATATTAGGGGAAAGCAGCAATAAGGGGAGGTTATGGGGAGCAGGAGGGAACGAAGCAGCTGAAAGAGGACAAGAACAAATACATTCTTGCAAGCCTATACTACCTATGAGCATAGTGGTGCCATCGTTAGCTAATTAGATACAGTATATCAGTGCTTCTCAATTATTTTCTGTTACGCCCCCCCAAGGAAGACGTAAATGTTTCGCGCCCCCCCCCCCCCAACTCTCTGCCACCACTGTAAATAGTATCATTCGTCTATATTACTATTATAAGTACGCCTCAGCCTAACATTGTGTCCTTTTTTTTCTATTAAAGAAAAAAAGTAACATAGATCAACTTATAATAAAGTATAACTTTTTTAACATTGTGTTGCTTGTAACAGAAAAGACTTAACGCGCATCAATTTGGACAGAAGGAAAGTTTTTATTTTCGCTGATTCACCACAGTGCTCACTGGTTTACTGATATAACACTGACAAAGCGGGACGATTGTGACAATTGGCAATATTCGGCACATTTTCGCTGAAAAACAATCAAGCGGCTTATCAATGAGATTGAGGTCGAATGTCTTTAAGTGGCGTCTTAACTGATTTGGCTTCTCCGCTATAATCATTTTTAGACTCAGTAAACAGTGGTCTTTCCTCATTTCCCACTATATTAAAAGTCAAAGGCAAACGGCCCGAAAAAAGCGCATTCTCGGCGGCCGAGGTAGAACCGTAGATGAGGGCGGTGGTCGTGACGATCCCAAGCCGAAAACGGCACTTCTCGGCCGGACACGTGAGAACCGAAGAAGACAGTGGGTCGCTGCGTGAGTCCAGCTCTGCATGAGTCTCTTCCGTGTGCTCTTGCTTACTTCAAAAATACTGCACGCACTTTGAAAATGAGAGCGCCACTGCCACCCACGGAGTGGATGTGCAAGTACACTTTATTCTAGTACGGCAAAAAAAATAAAAAAAATAAAAGCATGTTCCCCGAGGTCACTCGCGCCCCCCCTGGCATCGCTCTGCGCCCGCCCCACCATTTGAGAAGTACTGCAGTATATGCTACATTTTTATTTATTTTTGTTATTCCATGACTAAAAAGTTGTATTGTTATATTTAGTTTAATTAGATCATTTTGAGTGGTAATAAGAAAAATATATTTTTTTTTGCATTCCTGGATACTTAAGAGATGATTAACAAGTTTGTATTTTTTGTGTATGTTACTATAATATGTGTTGAAATAATGCAATATCAATTTGGAAGATTTCAGAATGTTTCTTTACCAGTTTTTGAAAATAAAGATTTGACTCGAGCGGTGTATCACCTGAACCAATAGATATGCACTGCTAAAACCCTGCTAAAAAAAAAAGTCATTGTTGTGATGGTGAGAAATGCACCACTAATTTTGCTACTGAAAGTCCGACCTGCATTACAGTTTAGCATTACCGTTAAATTAAACTGTGTGAACTTGCTAACTTGAGTAGGAAGCTGCCGAGGAAAAGTGTCATGTATGTGTTTTCTACTGTTTACGTTAATTAAACTGTGAGAAATATAGTGAACTCTGCTTAGCTGTAAGAAATGTAGTGAACCAAGTTTTACCCCCTTCTCCCCAGTTTTCATTTTTATTTTGCTTATGTGGTCTTAAAGCAGCCCAAAGGAGCATTTATTCTTTGTTGAGTTTAGTTGTGCTTGTGGACAAAAGCAGTAGTGTTTTTCCTGAAGGAAGGCTCAATTTTATTTATTTATTCATGTTTTGTTATTCCCTGACTACGAAGTTTTTTTGTTACATTTAATTTATTTAGACAGACAATTTTGAGTGGTATTAAGACAAATGTTTTTTTTTTTTTTTGTATTCCTGGATACTTAAGAGATGATTAACAAGTTTGTATTTCTTGTGTATGTTAATAATTTGTGTTATGAAATATTACAATTTAAATTTGCTAATAAAATCCAGACATTTATTCTGGAAGTTTTCAAAATGTTTCTTTGGTAGTTTTTGAAAACAAAGGATTGAATCGTACGGTGTATCGCCTGACCCAATACATATAAACTGCAAAAAGGCCTCCTTAAAATTAGTTGAATTCCCTTGTTTTAAGTGTGAATCTACGAGAAATAAGTAAATAATCTGCCAGTGCTTCAAGTAAATTTTACTCACTACGATTTCTTGAAATAAGAAAAATAGGTAGCTGAAAATAGGCTCAGCAGACTTATTTTAAGCAAAAAGATTGTACATTTAATTTAAAAAAAAAAAAAAAAAAAAACCTTGTCAGAAATATTCTTAATTCAAGAATAGATATTGTTCAAAACGTTATCTGGAAGCATTTTTTCTTGATTTAGGTGAAAAATGACAGATTTTTAGATGTATGGGCTTAACACGAATAAATGGTAATATTTACCAAAAGTAGATGGAAGAATCTGGCACATTAATCTGTTAACTCGTCTTTAAAACTCAAAACCAGATGAAGAAAATTATTCAACAAGATTTAAGAAAAATTATCAGATTTAGACGGTATAAATTTGCAGTGTGAAAGTTAGTATACGTCAATACAGATTTATTTTGCATTAATCATTTAGCCCAACATTTAATAATTAATTAGGCCGTTCACCCAATCTGTTCAGTTTTATCAATCTGTCCCGTCCCCAGCAATGCCCTTCGCTAAAACAGTTTTGCTTACGTAAGAAACGAACATGAAGTTCGTGTTGGCTGTTTTTTTGTTTTGTTTATTTTTATGTTTGTTTTTTTGCTTTGACAACAAAAGCACATGAATAGGATACACTCGTAATTTCCAATTAGCAAGTGGTAAGGATCATCTTTCCAATAGCATTTTAAGGCAGCATTAGATACCAGAAAAATCGAATTCTAAATTTATTAAACAAGTTTCCCCTTGGATGAACATGAAATGAGTGTTGTCTTTCCCTTTAAACGTGCTACAGAACTGCAGTTTGATATTGGTATGATAGAGCCCTCATAATGACAATTGTCAAGAGAGAAAACATACTGTAATGAAGGTAAAGGGATTGAGAAGTCCCCCCAAATGTCCTCCTCCGTCCCAATTTGGCAGCACCTGGCTTGCTGCCCACTCACATTGTGTGCATGGCCATACCACTGTTGCCATGGCGATGTGTGGACCTGCACAGGCCCTGAAGGCTCAATGGCCTGTTAGCAAGGTGGGGGTTATCATCAGCGACAGACTACGCTGGGCGCCCATCCAGAGGGTGCTGGAGGAGGTAGTAGCGCCCCCCCTCACATCCATCCCACCCTATGCTGCTGTTTGGAAATCAGCAGTCTCTGAAAGGGGGCCCGGTAATGTAGAGACCCCGCCAGTCCACCGGGGGTCGGTCGCCTGACTCCCTTAAGCGCGGGCCAGACGGTCTTGTCTGGGTTGGGAGGGGGCCCGAGCTGGAGCACGGCCCAGTGCGGTGACTGCCTGTCTAAGCAGGCGCTGGGCCATGCTGCCTCTCCTCCCTGGGCTCGTGCCCCTGTACTTGGATTTCAAGGCGACGCAGCCTTCCCTCCGCTCTGCAGGACTGTCTTCGAATACCGCTCCAACCCATGCTCTCTCTCATTCGGTGCCATTCCCACCACTGCTGCCTTACATTTTGGGAGGTGACAGTGAAGGTTGTGCTGCTACACTGCACCCATCTGCCTCACGTCTTTGCATGCTGTGGTCCATGATGCTGCAGCATGGCTCTCTGGACTTGGCAAAAAAAAAAAAAAAAAACTTTGGCAATGGTATCTGGACCCCTCTGTTGGTGCTCTCCATGTCCACCACATGTACACACGGATACACACCATCTGATTTAAAATGTACTTACACAGAAACTAACGCGTGGTGATCATGCTCATGTAATGGAGACAGATGGCGGTTGATGTACACTCGAGTGATTTCAATTGAAACTAACCATGCACAATATTCGATGCATTCTGTTCAAGAGAGGCTGACTTGAAGTCACAAAGGTCCCAGCAGTCAGATGTGGTGCCACAGTGTCTGCGTGTCAGCTAGCTGTGCATCCAGCACAAGCAAAATGACACTGACGGGAAGGGCTTCCGTTGGCCAAGAGCTCCTCTTCAATGCTGAGGTTGCTCATCGCTCGCCGCATGGCACTTTTCTGGCAGGTTCTCCGTAAACATTCCTCCTCTCCCAGTCGTGACGTTCCCGCAGCCAGCCTCTCTGTCCACATGGGGAGAGCGGAGGGGCTTTAGGACTATTGGGGTGACCCACCACCACCACTGCTAAGCTGGTTTCGAGCACCATGCTTTACAAGTCCAGCCCACCACAAATTCCAACAGCCACAGACCGGTACCCCCAGCAACCAGGAGAGAGGTAAAGAAGAAGAAAAAGAAGGAGGGTGGATTAGAAGCGGGCTGCTTCGTATTGTGCTCAGCCAAAAAACAAGCATGCTAAATGTCTTAATTCCAGATTTCTCATTTTGCCTCTTTTTTAGTATTATTGTGTGAGGTCGGAAAGATGAGTATTCACACAAAAAGAAATGCTTCTTGTGCCTCTACTGTATTTTATTTTATGACTATACCAGTGCTTGCGTTACAAAACACGATTGAATGCTTACACCCAAGTATTTTTACCTAGTAGTATGGCCCGGCGTTGCTCGGGTTTGTGTAACGTGAACGCAGTACAATCAAATGGCACATAAAACATGCCTTCATTAGAGTTTCAGCTGTAATGTAGTAATAGTAAAAGGACATCATAAATGGGGTCGCTTTTCTGTCACTGTGTATAATATCGTTGCGAGCGAGAAAAATGAGAGACTGTTTTTACTGTTGTTTCACACTTGCTGCTCGTGTGCCCCATACACCGCACGACCTCAAAAGACAGCGCCTTCATTGAGCAGAAAACACTAGAGCATAACAACGGCAGCCACCTTGTCACAACTACCCATGAACCATTGCGGGCGTAACACATAATAAATAACAGTCACTACAATTTGAATATCCAGACAAAATGAATCCATCAGTAATATTCTGGAAAATTGCACATTTCTTAATCCAGCAATTTGTTGTTGAGTACTCAAAGCCACAACGTATCATCACAGCATATTTAAATTTGTACATGACAGTTTGAAAGCCAACTGCGACTTTGCAAACGTAAGAGACATGTCTTTTGCCCAAAAGACAACGCTGTCACCTCCAGTCAGGGATTTTTTATGTTAAGTTTGGAATTCATTTTCTGCACCAAATGGAGGCCTACAGAGATCAAACCCATCTAAGAAAACTCACAGAAACATAAATACAACTGTGTAAAATTCCGTCAAAATCCGCCCGGCCGTTTCTGAGTCCATAGGGAATGAACACACACACCAGTGTTGTTTATGGCAGCCCTTTAATTTTCGTCTTAATCTTTTTGACGATAATACTTAGTCATATTTTAGTCATTTCGAAATGTGTTTGTCTTCGTCTAGATTTTGTTGACGAAAACTCGAGACTAATTTCGTCTACTTTTAGTCGACGTTTACTAAAATTGTTTTCGTCTGTAAAATAATAAATTTTAGTTCAAAAATAAACTATTTCAAATGAACATTGACAGACGAGCACTTATCATAGCGCCTACAAGGACAACACCATCTTAGTGATAATACACACTCAGCACGAAAACAGTACCTTTTTAATTAATTATACCCACCTTGACAGCACATACTGGATGCAAAAAAGTTGACTTTACACTGCAAAAGCACGCCTCCTTGAAACTAGTTGAATAAAACCCTAACCCTAGAAATTAGTGAAATTATTTGCGAGTGCTTCAAGTAAATACTGTATTACTCACTTAGAAAATAACTAGCTGAAAATAAGCTTAACAAACTTATTTTAAGCACTAAATTAGTATATCTAATCTTAATAAAAGCTTGTTTGTCAGAAATGTTCTTAATTCAAGAATAGGTATTATACAAAACATTATTTGAAAGCATTATTTCTTGAATGAATGAAAGGAATGTGCAAATGTTGTAAATTTTTTTTAAAATTAAGCTCAGACTAAATGGCTGCTACTGATGGTGATAGACGTTCGATCCATTTTTTAATTGGGCATTCATTCACCTCCCAGTCAAAATAAATCGGATGGGTATCGCCATCAATGGCAATGAAAGTTAAACGTGTCAGAAACTGTATTTTGAAAACTTAAATTGAATTGTAAAAATGTGTACTGCAAAAACACACCTCCATAAAATGAGTTGAATTCCCTTGTTTTCAGTGTAAATCTGCTCGAAAGGGGTGAAATTATCTGCCAGTGCTTCAAGTAAATTTTACGCACTTAGATATCTTCAAATAAGATGAATAGCTGATGAATAACGGATATATTTTATACAATTAATTAATAAATTTAATCTTAAAAAAAGCTTGTTTTTCAGAAATGTTCTTAATTCGAGAAATGGTGTTGTTCAAAACATTTGAAAGAAAGTTATTAGGAGAAAAATGACAAACTTTTAGATGTATGGGTTTAATAAGAACAAATAGTAATATTTACTTAAAATAAGTGGAATAATCTGATGCATTAATCTGTTTACTAGTCTTTGAAATGGAAAACAAGATGGAGAAAATTATGTGACTACATTTAAGAAAAATAATCTTATTAAGATATATAGATATAGTTATAAATTTGCAGTGTGCCACTAACCTTCACACCTGAGCCTATTTTGGCCGAATGGTACTGACCTCAACTTCTGCACTTTCAAATGAGACCAACCAGCGGCACGTGGGTGATGTAATTACAGCGTGACAAGGGTTCTAAGGTGATATGCCTAAAAATGTTGCCACCAACACGTTTGAGGTTAAAGGTCTAACACAATCAGAACACGTCTGATACCCACAATTCCCTTTAAATTTTTTTTTTTTTTTTTTTTTTTTTTAAAGGGTCGATTTGATCTCCAGTGCTAAATATCTTTCTATAATACAACTCCAATAATAATTTAACTGCAAAATATGTGTTAAAAAGTTTTATTATTATTTGACTAGATTTAGGAAAAAATATCTGATTAAGACGTTATAAATTTGCAGTGTATGAGTTATATTAAGTGTGTGATAATCAATCAGTACATACCGTTAAAGTCTAAAGCAACATTGCATATTCTCTCTGGCCAAGATCAGAAAACAAATCTTACCGTGTGTGCGTGTGTGGAAGCCTTGAGAGTGGAGAGGATACTGGTGAGTGGGGGGTTGGGGGGCTAAAACATGTCACATGAGTGACAACCAGATACTGCAACGATGCATGCTAACTACACATAAAATGTCACATTTTGTGAGCATGTGACTGAAACCTGCGCATTTTCGTGTCGTTCTCGTCTTGTCCGATGAAAACTGGCATTTGGCTCGTTATGTTTTCGTATCCTAAAACAGGTTTTTAGCTCTATATCTTCTTGTCATCGTCATGAAAAAATGGTTTGTTGACAAATTATTTTTGATATCGTCATCGTTCACGAAAGCAAAACTAACACACAAAGTTCCATTTATATATAAGTATAGAGCGTTCTGATAGTTGACTTGATACAAATTTTATTTTAAAAAGTCTTTTGTCTTTGTTTTTTTTCTTCACTAATTAAATCATTAAAGTTTTGGTTTGATTAGATGCTGAGAAACACACACACACACACACACAGAAACAACTCATGGTAAAAGAAGAGTTGTCGTAGGAGTCTATTTTTGTAATAGTTCTCTCCTGTTTTCTTTCGCTTTTAGTATATTGTATTGATTTCATTTGTTAACTTTATCATTCAAATGAACGCTGAGAATCAGAGCCGAACCCACCAAAAGATTGTCTGGCACATGGTTTCTCTATTTCAGTTTGCCTTTATGTAGTGTCTACATACCTTTTTTTTTTTTTGCAAACTTATGGTTAACTTAAAAATATACATACATCCGCCTTACGTTGACACTTGGGGTGTAACGAGGAATCAATGTGGATAAATATACAAAATGAAAAATTTAGATATGCCTTTTTTTTCCTTAAAAAAATCTGACGTTTAGTCAAACAAAATTGTCATACACATCAAAAGTGATTTTTATTTTCTAATGCTTTAGGCAAGTTGGAACTGAACTGATTGTGTTAAATGTCATCAATAATTTTGTGAAGGCCCTTGAATCGAATCGTCACAGAATATAATGTCATACTCCAAAGAGTCGATGATTAGATGATCATGAAATATTTGCTACCCTCATAAAGTTACTGCCCTCCTCTCGCCTTCCCATCAATATATTTCCAGATCCGCCCCTGCTGAGAATTAAGAATTGCCACAACAAATTGTTTTCTTTAGTGTTCAATATCAGATTTATTCTTTCTGTGTGGTGCATGAAATGTTAGTATTTATGATAATACACTCGTAGTTTTGACAAAAGGGTTCCTTTTTATGGCAGTTCAATTAAAACATGATGACACAGCTGGACAAACTAACGATCAAGCATGATATGAATGCTTTTTCATATTGTTCTGGGTGTTGTTCTGGTTTTGCTTCCTTGGAACAATATGTTGTGAATATATGCAATCTCTTAAAAAATACAACAAATATTGGATTGAGAATGTCAGCCGCTAGCGCTGGAAGTGGAAGCGTTTCTACAATCTTACCCAATTAAAATTAGGGTCAGAAGTCCGTCAACGTGCACTGACGATATGTTTACTGCCCTTATGTAAATTCTCAGCTATCTGTGTCTGTGTCAAACCTGTCTCTTCAGGCCATTTTCTCAGATTTTATGATGTTGCCATTATAATTACTTCACCAATTCTATTCAGATTAAAATATAAATTTGCAATTTTGGAATGCTCATCAATAAAAACAACCGACAAGTAATTAGATTATAGCTTCCATAAAATGGTTCGTTTATTTTTCCATTCAAATTCTGTGTGATCTTTGAATGTTATGATATTAGCATGGAAGTGCACTCGCAAGTGAAGTCCCATGATTCGGTGCCACTGTACATTGTTAACTATCATTTTTAAAATGTTTGACTGGTATTGCTCACGCAGTTGTTCACAAAGTGGTGAACCTTGCCCGCATATTCTTCATTTTGCCTTCACTTCAGTGGCTATTTTATGCTCCTGAATGAAATGGACCGCTTGGATGTGTGTGTGAAAGCGATCAACATATTTATTCAATTTTTTTGAATCCCGTGCCATGAAAATGAGTGACTCCCTGGATTTACGAAAAATGCGAATGTGACATCAGCGGGATAAACATCTTCAGTATACAGTCAATGCTACAGTATGCAGAACGACTGCGGCTTCAGCTGATTTTGCGGATTATTTCTTTTTTTTTTTTTTTTTTTTTTTTTTTTTTTTTTTTGGCATCACGCCAGCCCAGTGTCCTGCGGGCTTTTGTTGCTGCACTGGCGAGAGGCGTGTGAGCCGTTTTGAGTTTCAATAAGTTCCCTTCACCACGGATAATGGCCAAAACAAGTCCGACAACTGTGGGACCATTGTGAGGTGAGTACGTGTTTTATATTACCGTATTGGCCCGAATACAAGACAGTGTTTTTTGCATTGAAATAAGACTGAAAAAGAGGGTGTCGTCTTATATTCACGGTCTAGATATTATACCCATTCACGACGCCAGATGGCGCCAAATTTCATTGATGCGATGTTCTGTCATGACAGCTCTCAGCAACTCTCCCCATTCACGACACTAGATGGCGCCAGATATCATTGAAGCGATGTTCGGTCATGACAGATCTCAGCTACTCTCAAGTTTAACCAGTTTGTATTATTTTATTGCAATGTTTTTCCATATTCAGATGTGTTTCAAGACTACAGTTACAGTTAGACTTCACTTTGATGGTTAATGCAGTAATTGCAATTTTGTTGATTTATCACAATAGATTGGTTTATTTACATTGCAAAAACCAGAAGCCATTCAGTTACGAATGTGATTGCACTTTAGTTTCATATTTAAATGTTCAGATATTAAAATTTGAATGAGGCAAAATAACATGCTTTTTCTCTCAGATATATTGTTATAATCATTTGTTTTGGATGTACTGTAATTATTATCTGTATAAAAATTAATTAGGTGTTCAAAAAGTCTTTTTTCAAACTTGAGTCTTAAAAAAGAGAGGGTTGTCTTATAATCAGGGCCGTCTTATATTCAGGCCAATACGGTATGTCAATCATGGCACACGTTTTAATAAAGTAGCTTGCATTTTGTGGGTGAACTGAAAATATTCCCTGTCCACTGAGAAGGCCACACGGCCGACGACCGGTGGCTTGTCCCACACCATGGGCGCCGGCCGATAAATACTTGCCAAGAATGCGCTTTTCTCGGCTTGGCCACGAGCAGCACCCCGCTCTGACGTCAGCTGTTTCGGCTGGCCAATACAGCCCACTCAGTCATATTCGCATGCCCGCTGAGAATGCACTTTCCTCGGCTTGGCCACAAGCAGCACCCCACTCCGACGTCGGCCGGTTTGTCCACCGAGAATGTGCTATTTTCGGCGCTCATTCCCGGCGACGAGCACTGGCGTGGCCGCAGCAGAACGATGCTCTTTCCTCCGTCTCTGAAGCCGGGGCAGGGAGATGACAAAAGTCGGACTAACTCCGATGGCATAAAATATCATTCGGAAGAGGAAGAAGTTGCCAGTTTTGACCATTACGCAGTAATTGTGCCCTTTCGTACTGAATGATTGCATTTTTAATATTTCAAAATACATTTAGCACAAGACTGTTATTTGTCCTGACCATACCATTTATTTAGCAATTGGGGAAAAATACTTCAATAAAAAGAATATCGTGTAAAAAAATTGTAGTAGAGAAACTGAAACATTCATGACATTTTGCTCCTCTCTGTCACATTTTCTCGTTCTGAATCTTCCCCCCTCAATGGGCTGAATTCTAAATCAGATGAAATCGTGACCCTGCCGACGTCATGATCCCGCTGGGGACGCTAGAGCGCTATACTGACAGGCAGGTCTAAACAGCAGATCAAAAGACTAATTTCTCGTCATCTGCGCCCTACCAAATTGTTGTATATAGTCGAATCGTCTCAAAATATGATTTCATTCACATAATATTGCTATTTAAGATTTTTTTTCTGCTGTCGCAGGCACTTTAAACCGTTGTAAAACTGAAAAATCATTCAATTTAGCATTAGCTACGCTAACTATACAGGCAAGTTACGCTCAAAATAATCTACAAATGTCTAATACAAAAATGCAACCCAAAAAAAATGACGAACAGTACTTTCTCTCGCTAAAAGACTCCTTATTATGATTATTTCTGCTCTTCTGATGGATATTTTCTTCAATTCAAAGCTGCTGGTGGACAACACAAGCAGCGGTAGAACTTGAAAGCCCCCGTAAGGCCCCCTCCCCGCTCTCCTCTTGTCCCCCAAGCGGAGCCGGGCGCTGTGTTTATTCTCCTAATTGCAGGGGAGGGGCCGGCTGACAGGCGAGCCATCGCGGATTCCCCATGGGCCCGAGGCTGGGAACGCACTCGCCACTGTCTCCGAAAAGCGACGACGATGTCCAACTGTCATGGAGGAGCCTTCGCTGGTAAAAGCCAGAAAAGACCCAAAGAGAGATATTAAAGAGTGGGGAGGAATTGGCACTGTTGGCACGAACAGGGGGTACACTTTAGAAGTCCAAGTGGGAAGCCAGGGGTATCGCCAAAGTGTCATTCAAAGTAAAGTGGGCTTTGGACACGACACAAACAAACAAACATGCACGGAAACACAGTTCCAACCATCAAACCATTACACTCATAGGCCACATATTGGCTGATTGGAATATACAATATATTAATCTGGTCGTAATTTAACCTCTTCACACTCAGAGCTGTCTCTAATATTTTGATAACCACACTGAACTACAAAAATAAAATATTAAAACGTTAATGCTAAAAAATATATAATACAATGATTCCCCAATTATCACAGTTAATGTGGACCAGAACCGACCACGTAAAGTGAAAAACCGCAAAAAACGTGTCATCCCCACTCTCCATTTCTAACATACATTTTTTGTGTATTGGTAATATCAATAAGTGTCCTGTATTTTATAGGCTATAAGTCACTGTTTTTTTCATTGTTTGACCAGGGTTGCGATTTACCCTAATTTTCGCACTATAAGGCGCACCTGACTAAAAGCCGCAACCCGCCATATTTGGCACGAAAACGGCATTTGTTTATAGATAAACTGCACTGGACTATAAGCTGCAGTTGTCCTCACTGTATTATGGGGTATTTAAACCAAAAGAAAGACTGTCTTTCTAAAAATTAATTTTGTCTTAATATTCTTTGACGACAATAAGAACCTTCTTCACCATGAGCATAATCATCTATGTAAGGCATATTACCGTAATTTTTAACCCTTCTGTTACGTCAACGGGTCAAAGTGACCTGTTTTAAATTGTAACACATCTTGTAAAATTGCTATTCGTGATGTTTTTTTCATTTGGCTTCTTACTCAAGGATGTCGAGATGACCTGTTTTTTCCCCTCTGCTAAATAGAATATTTTAAAATAATGAAACATTTTAACACATATTTTATTTTGCAGTGAAATTATTAGTGGGGTTATTTTATGGAGGGATATTCAGCATTGGCGGTCAAATAGTTCCTTTTTTTTTTTTTTTTTTTTATAATATTTTTGGGTATCAAACATGTTCAGCTTGGCTTAATGAAGGTTAGTGGCAAACGGCAAATTTATAACGTCTTAATCAGATATTTTTTCTTAAATGTAGTCAAATAATTTTCTCCATTTTGTTTTGAGTGTTAAAGACCAGTTAACAGATTAATGCATCAGATTATTCCACGTACTTTAAGTAAATATGACTATTTGTTCTCATTAAGCCGTTACATCAAAAAGTCATTTTTCACCTAAAAATAAAAATAAAAAAATCCTTTCAAATAATGTTTCAAACAATACCTAATCTTGAATTAAGAACATTTCTGACAAAGCTGTTTCTTAAAGATGAAATATACTAATTCATTGCTTAAGATAAGTCTGTTAAACTCATTTTCAGCTTTTTCTTATCTCAAGCAACCTGAGTAAAATTTACATGAAGCACTCGGAGATAATTTCACAGTTTTCTAGTAGAGTTACACTGAAAACAAGGGAGTTCAACTGGTTTTAAAGAGGTGTGTTTTGCTGTGCACATGTTTGCAGTTACATTAATTTTTTTTTTAAATTTAGTTTCTGACACGTTTAACTCTCATTGCCATTGATGGCGATAGTCGTCCGATCCATTTTGACTGGGACGGGGCAAATAAATGAATGTCGCAGTCAAAAACGGATTGAACGTCTATCACCGTCAGTGGCAGCCATTTAGTCTGCGTAAAGCTGTCCCGACTTGTCGATATAGTCGACGTTATCGATGACGTAAATGCGTCGACGAGCGCAACATCCCGTCGACGGTTAACGACGGGTTAAAAAAGATATGTGCGTGGAAAGTTGAGAATGTTGGGGGAAAGTGGCACGAAGCCAAAAAGTGCACCAGACTGGCCAAAACATTGACTTATTTCAACGAAACAAACGAGGGTACACTGTTGTGTCCTGTCTCTTCATTGCCAATGCTTGCATACCAGGCTGCACGTCGGCCGTGAATGAACACCTAAAGCGCCGTCAGTTGTAATTTTGGAAGACGACAGCAGACAATGAGCTGGCAAATCGTAAGTCCCTCTAACTAGCTAACGAAATTGTTTTATTGAAGTTGCTAAGTCTGTCACGATATGCAATAAGTCCATTGATTGCACAGTTAATAAAAATGAGGGCAGTAATTTTCACGGCTGCGTTTTATCACAGCGTGCGTGCATGCGTGCATACATTTGTGCGTGCGTGTACACGTGCGTATTAATGGCATATGAGACTCCAGTTCCTTTCACGGATGTTTATTGGTCATCAAAACGCTGTAGAATTAAAGTTCAGACACACAAAACAAGGAGAAACATCTATATTAAACACTGTAAATGTAAGCATTGCTACTTTAAGGCTAATGGTGAAAAACGACAACCTACTTTAGCCTGCTATGGCAGTCTTCTCCAAAACGCAAATTTGCGGTTAAAAGGTGACACTTCAAACATGAAAAATCGCTGGTTAACAGTATTTGCAAACAAAAAAAATGAAAAAAAAAAATAATAATAATAATCTATATCTCACACCAAATGCAATGACCAAAAGTGCACTTTTTTGCAGTGATTTATGCATGTGATTTATTATTGCTAAATTAGTTAAAATATGTGTGTGTGTGTGGGTATATATATATATATTTATTTATTTTATTTTATTTTTTATTTTATTTATTTATTTATTTTATTTTATTATTTTTTTTTTTTAAGATTAGTAGACTAATTGTAAAAATAGTCGGCTGACTAATCCGGAGAAAATTAGTCGTTTGGGACAGCCCAAAGTCTGAGCTTAATTTTTAAAATAATTTTTCGACATTTGCACATTCCTTGAGTCAATCTGACCCGGCAAAACAGAAGGGTTTTATACATACTTCAGATGTGTAATATATATTATATTTTTAACCTCTTCATAAAGAGGCAATGACATGCATGAGGCAAGGGGGTTAGACATATTTATTGTGCATAAATTATAAACGGAAATGCCCCCACAAAAATGATGACTTTTATTGATCTACACAGGCAAATAAAGTGCGCACATACACTAACCATCCTTCCAGGGAGGTCTAATCCGGGGGGGATGTAAGTGAGGGGGGTGAAAGCGAATCCCAGTGGAAGCCCACACACTGACCCTATCACATATTCAGGTCAGATCAACAAAACACAGTGGAGAGGAAGGTTAAAATGCGAAGAGTCGCCTCTTCAGGAGCTCTCCAACATGACAGACGCACACCTCAAATCCCCCCGTGCACTCCCACGTTCCAAAAAAGGCATTTGATAAATCATGAATAGTCACACTTTCAGAAGTGCTGTGACCATTTTCCCCAAAATACATTATTATGGGGATTAAACATGAAATTACACAATGTAACGTTCTCAACTGTGTTATGGATGCCTCCCAGAATCCAATTCAAATCCCGGGTTGCCAAATAAGCCTGAACAAATCCCCCCACTTTGACTTGCGCCTCCTTTGAAGACTCCCCAGGTCCGGTCTGCAGGGCAGCTTTTAGCACGCCGTGCACACACCTGCACATGCACGCAGGCATGCTGCAATGCAGGCCTGGCTTTGCAAACGCAATTTTACCTACTGTGCAACACTCACAGTACACAGGGTTGCAGATCCATCAGTGCGACAGTGTACATCTGCAGTGGTGTTGCTAGGGTCTCTTGGGGCTCCAAGCAAGAAATCCCTGGGACCCCCACCCAAACACATGGGCGTCGCCAGACATATTTCACTGGGGCACGTGACCCAGTATTGATATGCAGTGCCCCAGTAAAAATTTCACTGGTAAAAAGTAAATAAATAAATAAAATACTTTTGAGTTGTTAAGTCTACACATAAACTTCATAATATTATGATGGGACACGGGCGGGCGGCCGATTAATAGGGGGCTTATCCAGGGGTGAAAGTGGCTAGAATTTCTTGCCGGAACTTCCCGACGTGATGGTCGCCACTGAGCCAGAAATTTTGTTTATTTATTTATTTATTTATTTTCATTTTTGGGGGGAGGGGGGTCAAATCTCCTAAAACTACTGAAATGCAAATAAAAATGTTTTGGCACAGTTATTTCAATAGCACATACCAAAACTGATTTTCATTCAAAATTGTATTTTTTCAATGATTCGCAAAGTAAAAGTTAACAAAAACAGCTATAACCCCAACCTCCATCTCCTAATTTTTATTTTCCCTCATTTCCTCACATACTAAATGCTAAATCTCAATTTTAACTACTTAAAAACGTAGGATGTATATTAAAATTGAAAATAATGTAAACATTTACTTTTTTTTTTTTAAATAATAAAGATAGGGTTTAGTAACATACATTCAGAAAAATAAGTACAAATGACTTATATTATGCAGAGTGAAATGGAATATATTTTGAAGATCGCGCAAACATCGACTTTTTTAAATCAGAAGGAAATGAATAAGTAGCCTAACATAAATTAATATAAGTCCAAAGTGCACATTGACATCTAAGATGTTCTGCACCTCCCCATCAGAGCAAATAAAACTAAATATGATAAATAAGCCTCCTCAACTCTTTCCTTGCTCTTAAAGATTTGATCCATGTTCTGTTGCCATTGCCCTTTTTTTGTCGCATCAATTCACTTTTTTTTTTTTTTTTTTTTGCTGTTCCAGAAAACATGCACATTTGAACCAATCAGAGCTAACTACGTATCTCTGCTGATCACATGTCAGTATGTCAGCCAATTGAACGAATAAATGAGTCCAGGCGTTTTGCTTTGCTGCGTGCATTCGCACATTGATGTGACTCATCATCGTCAGACTCGGATAATTGCAGCAGCTGGGGAAACCTCCATGCCGTCCGTGGAATAAAATAAATAATAAATATCGGTGGAAACGGATTACGCTACACAAGCAACTTATTATGCTTGTTGTTAACATTTTTGTATGTAAATCTGATGTTGGTAGATTGTTTTCTTCTTGACATTTTTGTATGTAAATCTGATGTTGGTAGATTGTTTTCTTCTTGGAGATGAAATGCATGTGTGGCAGCTTAGCATTTTTTTTTTTACATAGTGTTTTGGCAGTTGCTGTAATATTTTCGAATTTAATGCACCGTGTACCGGTAAAGCAGTCCGGCCCTGAATCTTGTACCGGAACTGCATTCTGGCCCTGAATCTTATACCGGAAATGCGTTCCTGACAGTTCTGGCCCACTTTCTCCCCTGGGCCTATCTCTGTCAAAGCTGACCAAGTGGAAACACAAAGAACTTTTTATGTTGAAAATTATTGTGAATAAATGCTTAAATCCCTGAATTCTTTATAGATACGGACGTAAAAAAGTCTCGATTCTTGGTGAAAAGCAGAAAAAGAAAAAAAAAGGGCAGTTAGCATTTATTTTACGTAAATATGTCGAATGTGCTGCTGGTCTGTAAGCCACTGTGGCACCGCGTTATCACCGCAAAGAGCTTTTTACGTTGAAGATTCCTGTGAATAAATGCTTAAATACCTGAATTCTTCATATATATAAACGTAAAACAGTCTCAATTCTTAGTTAAAACCAAAAAAAACAGGCAGTTAGCATTTATTTTACATAAATATAGCGAATTATGACGCCAGTGATGTAGCGGTTAGTTACTCCCATTGTTTTTTTTCAAAATGCATGCATGATACGAAAAATATAATAATTACCTTGAATAATCGAACAAGAGACAATCCTTCCTGTTTGTATGCGGTACAGCTTTTGTACTATTTCAACCTAAATCCGGCGTTGGATCACTGCACTGCGACCGACTTGAACCGACTGAAGCGGAGTGTGGGACGGCCCCCTACTTGAAGGCGTTGCACAGTGTCTGGGGAATGTGTCCCGTCAATATCATTATGAAATCTATGGTCTGCATAGCATAATCTAGAGCAGGGGTTTTCAACCCAGTCCTCAAGGCACACTGTGGGTCCTGGTTTTTGTTCCAGCCGATCCAGCAGAGACAGTTGAACCAATGAGGCTTCTGCTAAAACAAGCCACACCTGACTGCAATCAACTGATTGCACTTGTAAAACACCAGATTGGGGAAAAAGTGTTGTCATCTTGTTTGGTAAGAATGAAATCCTGCACCCACAGTGTGCCTTAGTGGAATAGGTTGGGAACCCCTGATCTAGAGAATGCACCTATTTGATCTGGGCATTTTACTCTGTTCACTCCATATACACAATCTGCACATGGATCATCAATATGGTAATTTAATTCATGCACGTAATTTAGCTGCGGTAGGCATCTGAGTGGACACTTCCACGAAGCACTTTCAGAGGATATGCTACGTTCATGTATTTCGGGAGATCTGAGTTCCCAATTTGGAAATTGTTCTGATGTGTTGGAAAGTCGTAATGTAGGATAAAAACCTGGTTACTATAAAGACGAGTAGCCTATTTTAATGCTCAAGTAATACATCACAAGTTGCGTGACAGTTTAGCGCTTTTTACAGACACCATGTAATAGAGAATATTTTTTTCGATTACCGTATTTTTCGGACTATAAGTCACAGTTTTTGTTATAGTTTGGCTGGGGGTGCGACTTACACTCAGGAGCGACTTATGTGTGAAAATATTGACACATTATTATATCATTTCACATGTTATTTTGGTGTTTTGGAGTGACACCGATGGTTTGGTAAACTTGTTAGCATGCTCTTTATACTATAGTTATATGAATAACCCTTAATAGCTATGTTACGTTAACATACCGGCCACATTCACATTTGGTTGGTAATGCATTATGTAACATTATCATACTGTACACTTTTTCAGCATGTTGTTATCTATTGCATTTTTGTTTTTATTGCCTTTCAAAATGACATATCTGTTCTACGTGTTGGATTTTATCAAGTAAACTTCCCTAAAAAATGCGACTTATACTCCGGTGTGACTTATTTATGTTTTTTTCATCTTCGTTGGGCATTTTATGGCTGGTGCGACTTATACTCGGGTGCCACTTATAGTCCGACAAATACTGTACTCCAACAACACATAAATGTTGGATCAATATTACTCTGCATGTGCCAAACTGCCAATCATTACAGTCAACGGTGCAAATGACATCTACCCATCTGCTTTACAGGTTAGTGCCAGATAAAATGCCCATCCTTGTCGTTCATTTTTACCTTTTACCGTTTGTTTGGTCGCCTATTCTCATGAATTATGAATCTAAATGGTTCAAAGTTACTCTTTCCGTAACAAGCAGTTAACTGCGGTAAACTACTCTGGTCGCAAATTGAAGTAGCAGATTAGCTGCCGTCTTTTAGCTAACTGGCTATGAAGATAATGATGATAATGATAATGACAATGATATTTTATATTTGAACTGTATCAATACTGATGCTATTTATTGCTATTTGGTTGTATAAGCAAAATGAATAGACTCAATCTGTATGAATTAATTGTCTATCTTTGGGTTATAAACTCTAACAATTTTTTATGTGTGCTCATCATACTTTCCAGCTGTTTTACAAGCATTTGATTTGTTACATAAATCACTGTAATCTGTAACAAGATATATTATTTATTATTTCTATTTGACTCAATCAGCATTACTCTTTTAAATGGATATTAAAAAGTTATTTGCTTGCAGCAAGGAGGAATGAGATAAGTAAGCTAGTAACCCACCTAGGCAACATAAACCGCTTTTAGGTCATAACCTACCAGTCGAGAAACACTGATTAATTGCATAATGCATGCAGTGATATATCCCCATTTCTGTCTAGACAAAGTAGAGCAGCAGAGTGTAGGAAGAGAAGAAGGAGAGATGGAAGTTGATAAGCATGAGCAAAGGTGTATTGACTATTAACAAAATTTCAATTTTGATTTTAAATCCTAATGGCTGGGGGAAAAAAGTTCACACTTCTTTACAGCTTATACATCGTTTAAAGTGCTATTTCTGACTTTTTATAATAGATAAGTGCTTTAAAAAACTTTTGCTTGCTTGCCAGTGCCCCGCTTATTATTGTCTTAGGTCTAGGGATGTGTATTTACCGTATTCTTCGTACTATAAGTCGCACCTGAGTATAAGTCGCACCAGCCCAAAAATGCGAAATGAAGAGGGAAAAAAACAACATATAAATCGCACCAGAGTAAAAGTAACATTTTGGGGGGAAATTTACTTGATAAAATCCAACACATAGAACAGATATGCCATCTTGAAAGGCAATTTAAAATAAAAATACAATAGATGCATGAACAACGGAATGCGAACGTGGCTGTTATATTAACGTAACAAAGCTATTAAGACTTATTCAGATTACTATAGCATATAGCACATGCTAACAAGTTTACCAAACCATCTGTGTCACTCCAAATCACCAAAGTACCCCCAGCCAAACTATGAAACAAACTGCGACATATAGTCCAAAAAATACGGTACTTTATATTTTCAAATCATAAAATGTTGGTTTCAGTGTTTTTCGACCACTACTGCACCGTGGCATAGTGTCTGATGTGCCGTGGAAAATCATCCACTTTCACCTAATTGCTCTAAAATGTTTTGGAAAACGAATCCACAAATGTGCTATTGCCAAGTGTCTGCGCTGTCCAATAGTCTGTCATCATGTAATACTCTTCTTTATCAGCAGGTGGCAACAGGTAGCTTATCACTTTGATTAGTGATGCGTCATGACAGTGGTGGAAAGGTTTTTTGAAAAGGAAAGATCTTAACTCAGAAATGGACAAAAATTTGACCCAGATGAAGGCTCAAGTATGAGTGACGGTCATAAGAAAGCAAAGAGTTTCCTCTCCAAAAGTCTTCACCATGCGGCAAATAGCGAAAGCTACCGTATTGGCCGGAATATAAGACGGTGTTTTTTGCATTGAAACAAGACTGAAAAGTGGGGGTCGTCTTATATTTGCGGTCTAGAAGTTACACCCATTCACGACGCTAGATGGCGCCAGATATCATTGAAGCGATGTTCTGGCTTGACAGATCTCAGCTACTCTAAAGTTGAACCAGTTTGCATTATTTTATTGCAATGTTTTGCCTTATTCAGATTTGTTTCAAGACTGCAGTTGCAGTTAGACTTCACTTTGATGGTTAATGCAGTTATTGCAATTTCATTGTTTTATCACAATAGATTGGTTTATTTACATTTCAAAAACCAGAAGCCATTTATTTACGAATGTGATTGCACTTTAGTTTACATATTTAAATGTTCAGATATTAAGATGTGAATGAGGCAAAATAACATGCTTTTTCCTCTGAAATATATTGTTATAACCATTTGTTTCAGATGTACTGTATTTATTTTTTGTATAAAAATTAATTTGGTGTTCAAAAACGTCTATTTTCAAACTTGAGTCTTGAAAAAGAGGGGGTCGTCTTATAATCAGGGCCGTCTTGTATTCGGGCCAATACGGTATTTTTCATTGTAATTTACAAAAGACCGAAAAACAGGCCCAAGTGTCACAGTGAGTGAGTAAAAGTATGATTAGAAAATATGTCTTTGTGTTAGTTTGATTTTTATTCAATACATGACTTTATATTGTTGATATAATCTACAGTAGGCATGTGCCGATTAACGGTTTCAAAGTATACCGTGGTATGAAAACGTCAAGGTTTCAAAGCCGCAAAAATTCTCCGTCACACCGTTCCTAAGGTATTAGCTATTTCTTAGGTCCCAAAAAAATTCATGGAGAAATCCTTCTTTTTCAGCTGTAAGGCTCAACCATCCCCCACCGGTTGTTGCTCTGTGTCAGTGAGTCAGCTGTGCAACACAATGGCTGGAGGAAGTGAAACTCCTGAACTTTTTCCCCCATCGAAAAAAATGAAATCGCTGATTTGGGAATACTTCGGCTACAGAAAAGTTACAGACAGTCCCGGCTTAGACGAGGAGGGCCAGCTGACATGTAAAACATGTTTGCGGAGGTTGGCTGCCGAGGAGGCAATACTTCCAATATGATTTCGCATTTATACAAAAGTAAAAGTTGGTAAACACTGTCATGAACGTTTCTCACCAGCTACAAGAGTTAACTCCAGTGTGTTTAGCAGTGACGTGCGGTGAGGTTCGTGGTTGGTGAGGCACTGACTCCTTAAGTGTCAGATTTACAAATATATAACCAAAAAGGGTAGCTTATTCAATTAACTACTGGTTATTTCATATCACATCAGCATTCTTCACAAAACACACACACACGGTACATATTACAGATACGTAAAGGTAGGAAATAACGTGCATTTGCGCTACACTCTCCATGTGTTGGAATTTCCATCGCAAGTCTTTAGTTCATACAACATAAATGAGTACAGAGTGGTGTACAAAACCGCAGATTTCAATTTTGACCTTTTGTGAAATATTCAGTTGTTTTTAAAACTTGAATCTGATACTTAAATCAATTTAATACAGATTGCTCAACAAAAAGCATGAAAAGAAAAAGTATATTTTATTTAAGGCCAAAATTTAGTTTTAAAATATTAAGATTAAAAAGAAAACTGTGGTCTTACCTTTATTTGTAGATGAAGTCCATGCGCCTGCCCTTCGCCACAAAAACCTCAGTTACTTTGTTGTAAAAGTCCTCCTTATTTTCCTTTAGTTTTAAAAGTCTCTCCGCCTCAATGGAGATGATCGCCAGGGAGGAAAGTTGTCCTGAATCGGTCCTATTCCGACTGTATCACATCACCGATTGCTTCAATTAGATCGTTCTGTATTCTATTTGACAAGCCAGAAAACACAGTGGATGTGTCCGAATGTCTAGCTAACCTCTCATCTTTCTCAGCAAAAGCGTATAAAAGTTCGACATAATTGCCACGATTAGTAGAGCTTGCCCTCTCATCGTTACCACGAAATGCTAACTCCTGCTTAGCTAAGAAGCAGGTTGCATTAATGAGGTCTTTCAAAATCTCGCGGTTCTCCTTTACCTTAGCATTGTGGGTGCTAACGTTGAGCCGCCGCTGTTCGTTCAAAGCCAAATCGATCCTTGAGCTTCCAAAAAATTTTAAAGCAGTCTGGCTTTGAATGTGAGTGTACGATCTCTCATGTTTGCTGAGACTACGTGGTAAATTTTTCATGTCACAATATCCCGTGTTAGTCCAGACATTGGCACAAGTTGAGAACAAAAGGCATGGGAAGCAGTAAAGGCGGTTTTTCGAAGGACAGCCACACAGCCAGTCTTTTCGGGTGTACCACTCCGTTTGAAAAGAGCGAGTTATCTTAGGCTACGTTCATACTACAGGTCTTAATGCACGAATCCGATTTTTTGTCATATCCGTTTTTTTGGCGTGCCCGTTCAGACTGCCTTTATCCATTGAGACCGTTCAAGTATTACGCATGCGCACCAATTCGCAGTCCGACACCCGCTAAGCAAGAAGACCCGCATGCGCAGAACCATCAAAACAAATGACAGACGTCATCCGTCATTCCAGGGATATCATATTTTGCTTTTCAAAAGGTGGACACAAATAACAGACATAAATAATCCCCGTTTAGGCAAATATTCAAAGTTTATATGGATCGATAGCATGCACGCACTGTCCGTGCACGTCACACACACATACGGGCAGTTTGTCCCGACTCTCGGCCGTGGAGGCAATGTTGAAATATTGCTCACTTGGAACAGAGAGAAAACTGAGCATCCTCAGGCTTATCCTCAACCCATTTTTATATTTTATGACTGTTGTCAAGCTCAGCTCTTCCTCAAAAGCCGTGTTCACTGCAAGCTAGGCGCTAATAACGCACAGGTGCATCACTACGGTAACGACTCTCTCGATATTTGATGACGCAATTGCTGCATTAAATCCGATTTACGGGACTGGACAGTACAGACCGCCGCGACAGTCTGGAAAAATGTGGCCCAGATCGGATTTAGACCACATACGAAAGTGACCCAGATCGGATTTGAAATGGTCCCGTTCTATGCGACTTGTCACGTTCAGACCGTCAAGTTAATGCCTCACTCGAGTCGGAAAAACACGAAAAAATCGGATTCGTGCATTAAGACCTGTAGTATGAACGTAGCCTTAGACTGTCCCGTAGTTTGAAGCAAACCTTTTAGCTCCGGCGTTGGTCTTCCTCTGTTAATCAGGTCCACTTTTGACTGAAAGTCCAGTTTTGAGAATTTTTTAAGTTTGGATATATAATCCTCTTCCATTTTGGGAGTCCGATGTCGACGTAGTAAACAATACAAAACGGCTCGCCGCAGTGCACTTGACTCGCCTGGCGCCATTACCTGTTGGCTCACGTTCGCCCCCTTTCTGTGCGGCAGCGTACTATCTGCCGCAACCTGTGCCTTTTCACTGCGGTTTTATTTCCCATCAGCAAAACTAAATATGTCGCTAACAAACATTAAACTTTAAGGGTTAAAGACATTAGCCAGACTGTGGAAAATCAGGTCAAATAAACGTATCTGGAAACATTATAATGGCGACATGCAGATGTACGGCAACCAGCACGCTCCAATTCCATGTATCAACCCAGTTTGTTATGGATTGCGCAATCAGAGGTGAGGCTTTACTCGTTGCTGCCGCACCTCTCGTTTCATTTCGTTATTTGAACAGGAAATGGGCAAATTCAGCGATTTTGACTATAAAAAATGTTTGAAATGAGTCATACATTAAGAGCAATGGACAAATATTAATATAAATTTGATGCTATAATTATTTTTTTGTCATGATGACAGGTGAGGCTCTGCCTCACCTACCTCCCCTGACCGCACGTCACTGGTGTTTAGTGTGTTTAGCGGTGGTAAAACACGTGTTTTTTTCTCTCTGGCAACTGTCTGTGTTGAGAGAGTGTGTATAATGTAAACTTGATACGAGTCATACACACGTGCTTCTTATGAAAAATTATTCAATTATTTTTGTTCAGATGGTAATAATGTTGAGCTGTGGGTTCAGGCTCAACTAAAGGACTGCATTTATTTGAATTTTATTTAGGTTGTTTTTTGTTGTTGTTGTTGCTGTTGTTTGTATTTTAATTTAACATCCAATTTGCTAATATGTTTTGAAAAATAAAAATCCTGTTCAATGGAAAAAAGTTATTTTTTTTGTTTTTTTTTTAACACAGATTTTTCAAAGTAACACATTTTAGAGCTGTAATTGTAATACCGTGATACCATGAAACCATGATATTTTGGCTTAAGGTTATCATACCATCAGAATATCATACCGGCACATGCCTAGTCTACAGATGTTCACTTTTTTACATTTTTGCTGGTTGTGCGCCTTGGGATTTTTTTTTTTTTTTTAATGGAAAAGAGTGTGCCATGGCTCAAAAACAGTACAAAAACACTGGTTTTGTTCACTCCAGCGCTAGGCTGGAGTCATTCAAACGCTGAGTGACTATGTTTTTGCACTATTTCAAGAGATGCTTTTTCAGTTTTGGAACGCTTTGCTCTTTTTATTTTATTTTAGCCAATATAAAAATATATCTTATGTGGAATTATATGTTCATTGGTAATGGCTGAGAGTTAACTGTGTGTAATCCAACATTGAAAATTTAGTGTTTTGTTTTAATTAAAAATGTTTTTTTTTTTTTTTTTTTAAACATTATCAGAGGTGGCGAGTGCTACCTCACTTTAACTGTTACCTCATTCGATCCCTACAAAAATAAAAACACAAATTCACAAGTTTAATGTTTTCTTCTATTTATTTTGCAATTTAAACAGCTGCTTTTTGAGTTTTAGCCAATAGAACAAGCTTTAATTTTCAAATGCTGTGATTTAAAAAAAAAAAAAAAAAAAAAAGCCTTTCTGTTTTTCCTTTTGTACTGAACTTGTACCAAACCTCTGAACCAAGGTACTTACCGAAATCTGAAATGTGTGTACCGTCACACCCCTAATAAAGGCACAATAAAATACTTAAAATTACACACTTAGGTTTCACTTTTCTTGAAATATGCGGGCCATGGTGCAGCACACCTTTGCTGGGCTAACAAATGATGTTACGATATAAACCTTTAACAGATATTTACACATGACACAACATTAGTTACACATGAAACCACAGTATGCATAGGAATTCATTCTTTTTACTCTTTGAAAATCCCTGTAAGTGAATTTGACATTTCAAGCCACGGATATTAGCAAGTATCGGTAAGTACTCAATTCAATTACAGAAAAAAAAAAAAAAAAAGGTATTTGTGCACTTTTTATACACCTGACTTCATGCAATAAATAAGACTGAAAAGTTTGAGTTCACGTTAGTGTCTTTGGGGGCGGTCTTCTTCTCCTTCCGTCAACCTTGACTTGACCTTGCGGTCGTCCTTCTACCCCCCTCGTCTCTTTCGTGATGATGACAGTGATTTTAATTGCATCCGTTTGTTTGTAGGCCAACTCCTGCGTAAACACAACATCACAACAATTATAGCTCTAATTAAAAGGCATGAACTTGGCAAACACTGCTATGGCCTTGTGGGACCACATTTGCTCAGCTTGGAAAATGGGAACTTTTATGATTGCTCTTCACAAACTTGGAAAACTTAGGCTACGTTCACACTGCAGGTCAATTCCAATTTCTTTGCCTATATGCGACACATATCTGATTTTGAACAAAACAATTCCATTTTTTTCTTCCAAATTCGAACAGGGCTTATTCACATGTGGATAAAAACTGAATATCTATCCAACACCTCTGCACTATAGACGCATATCTGCATAAATGTGATCTTTAGGTCACCAAAAAGTGAACAATTTCAATACTGTTCAACAAAACAAACAGACGAGCGATGGTTTGAGAAAGCCTTCTTGATACCACGCGTGAACCTATCAGGTTAAGAAAACGTTGGCTCCGATAGCATCACAGCAGAGCGCCGGGACACGTCATGACGCGTCACAGTGCACATGCGTGTCACTTCGCGGCTGCATTCTGTTCACGTAAGTAGGTCGCTTATGTTTTTGCACAAAAAAAAATCAACAAATTGGAATAGCAGTGTGAACGTAGTTAGACACACATATGCAAAGAAATTTCCTATCAAAGGTTTTGTCATTTTAAAATTGACAGCCTGGCTACTTACTTGATCTTCCTGTTGTGTTTGAATGCTTGTATGTTACACATCTTTGTCACGACAATTTTTTTACAAATGCTCGAATACAGTGGTATGAAAAAGTACCGAACCTTTTGGAATTTGTCATATTTCTGCATAAAATCACCATCAAATGTGATCTGATCTTTGTCAAAATCGCACAAATGTGAAAACAGTGTCTGTTTTAACTAAAACCACCCAAACATTGTAGGTTTTCATATTTTAATAAGGATGACATGCAAACAATGACAGAAGGAGGAAAAATAAGTAAGTGAACGCTCTGCCTAAGGAGACGTAAAGAGCAATTGAAACCAGTTTTTACCAAAGTCAGTTGTGTGCCAAATCACTGATGAGTGGTTTAAAGCTGCCCTGCCCACGATAAAACACACACCTGGTAAGAATTGTCTTCATGAGAAGCATTGTCTGATGTGTATCATGGCTCGGTCAAAACAGCTGTCTGAAGACTTGCAATCAAGGATTGTTGATCTGTGTAAAGCTGGGAAAATATACAAAACCATCTCTAAAAGTCTGGATGTTCATCAATCAACAGTCAGAGAAGTTGTCTACAAATGGAGAGAGTTTGGCACTGTTGCTTTTCTCCCAAGAAGTGGCCGTCCACCAAAGATGAGGCAAATAGTTCAACGCCTAATACTCAGAGAGGTAAAAAAGAACCCTAGAGTGTCTGCTAAAGACTTACAGAAATCACTGGCACAGTCCAATATCTCTTTGCGCACACTATACACACACTGTGCACACACACTATATGTAAAACCATGGCCAAGAATGGTGTTCATGGGAGGACTCCACGGAGGAAGTCACTGCTGTCCAAAAAAAAAAGCATTGTTGCTTATTTAATGTTCGCAAAAAGGCACTACGACACTCCACAGATGTTTTGGCAAAATATATTTTTGACTGATGAACCCAAAATTGAATTGTTTGGGAGTAACACACAACGTCAAATGTGGAGGAAAAAATGGAACAGCTCAACAACATCAACACGTCATCCCCGCTGTGAAGCATGGTGGAGGGAACATCCTGATTTGGGGCTGTTTTACTGCCTCAGGGCCTGGCCAACTTGCAATCATTAATGAAATAATAAAATCAAAAGTTTATCAGGATGTTTTGCAGGAGAACTTGAGGCCGTCTGTCAGACAGTTTAAGCTAAAAAGAGGATGATGCAGCAACAAGACAATGATCCAAAACACAAATCACACAGATCCAAATCAACTTCAGAATGGTTTCAGAAGAATAAAATACACGTCCTGGAGTGGCCAAGTCAAAGTCCAGACTTGAACCCCATTGAGACCCAGTGGCATGACCTAAAGACAGCAATTTATGCTATACTTCTCAGGAATCTGACTGAACTAGAGCAGTTTTGTGAAAGTAATGGGCCAAGATTAGTCCTGATTGATGTGCCAGACTGATCTGCAACTACAGGAAGTGTCTGGTTGAAGTTATTGCTGCCAAAAGGGGGGGGGGGGGGGGGGGACAAAATATTAAATGTGATGGTTAACTTACTTATTTTTCCTCCTTCTGTCATTGTTTGCATACTATCCACATTAAAATATGAAAACCTATAAATGTTTAGGTGGTTTTAGTTAAAGCTGACACTATTTTTTCATCTGTGTGATTTTGACAAAGATCAGATCACATTTGATGGTGATTTTATGCAGAAGTGTGATTTTCACAAAGATCAGATCACATTTGATGTTGGTTTTATGCAGAAATGTGAAAAATTCCAAAAGGTTCAGATACTTTTTCATACCACTGTAAAATTCTTTCACACATCGCAATCGAATAAGCATTTTAACACAAATTATTGTGTTATTTGCAACACAGCATTCAATAGACAGGCTATATTATATAATTAGAGATTAGGATAATTAGGTCCAAATAACAACTTTTTTTTTAACTAGAGTTTTGGCTAGGGATGTCCCCGTTCACTCATGTGATTGTAAATCGGGCCGATCGCACCATTTTTCAGAGGATCGGAATCGGGAAGGATCGGGTTTCTAGTTTTAAAAAATATGTATTTATGTTTTTTTGCTTAATGTTCATACAGCCTCTCACCCTCCCTCCTGCTGCTTTTTTTTTTACCACAAGTGCTAGCATGAGAAGGCTCGGTAGCTCTACGATCAAAAGGTACATATGTGTTAATCATCGTTTAGTCAATCTTCGTTGTAGAGATGCTGTTCTCGGCAGCGTGAGCGTCAAAGCATGAGTGAATTTGAGTGGACTCACTCAATGAAACATTTAATAAAGACAAGCATTTTGTACGTTATTCTCGTTTAAAAATAATTCACATTATGAAGGCGGAACGGTGCGACAGTGGTTAGCACGTCCACCTCACAGTTCTGGGATCGTGGGTTTATTCCCGACTCCAGCCTTCCTGTGTTTTCCCGTGCCTGCGTGGGTTTTCTCCGGGTTCTTGCCACATCCCAAATAAACATGCTTGGTATGCTGATTGAACACTCCAAATTGTCTGTAGGTGTACGTATGCTCGATAATGTGTGTCTATATCACTGGCTGGCAACCTGTTGAGGGTGTACCCGCCTTCTGCCTGGAGTTAGCTGTGATACGCAATAGTTCCTCCGTGACCTTTGTGAAGATAAGCAGTTCCGAGGATGAATGAATGGTATGGAGAGTGATTAAAACTATGACGTTAAAGGTGATACAATGAAAAATGTGGGTGAGTATACATTTTGTGCTAGTGCACCTTAAGAAAAATGTTAGGCGCACCAGTGCAACCATTGCAAAAAGTATGTGTGGAGCCTTGGCAATATACTGTATATCGCAAGGTCAAAGTTTCCCAATATCGTTCAGTCCTAATTTAAATATATATTTTTATTTTTTCAAAGGGCAAAAATGTAACACACTAATCCAGAAATAGAATGGCATTCCCAAAAGATACAAAAATATATAAGTTTTATTCTCCGCAACACTCTCAGAAAAAGAGGAAGAGGAAATACTGTAAAAAATACAGTACTTTAACATATTTAGAACAACAACAGCAAAATATTTTCCGGTATCGGATCGGGACTCTTTATCGGCAGATTCTCAAAATCAGGTGACTCGGACTCGGGTGCAAAAATATGCGATTGGGACATAGACCCTAGTTTTGGCAGTTGTGGAAAAACTCTAGGGATGATGTGTGTGGTTCATATAGTATGTTTAATGCACCTTTATTGCAAAAGTGCCATAGTATTTATTGAGCCTTATAAACTAATTAGTTGAAGATTATTCTCACTTGCCTTAAATCCCGCTCTTCCACCCAAACTGCTGCAGAAGCAATATCTAAACTTATATATACAGTAAATGGAACTTGGAACTTAGTCTGTGTGTGGGTGTGGCCGTGTGTGTGTTCGTTCCCTCGGGACTCTGAAACAGCTAGACCGAATTTCTTGAAAATTTACACATTTGTACTACAGTATAAGCGTCTGCGAAAGTTCTTAGCAAGGTTTTGTGTTGAAGTACCTCTGATAAGTATCGAAAATCGATCATCGAAAAAATCGGGTTACAGTAGGAATGGCTCGATTTGAACCAAATTTGATACAGTCATAGAAAGTGACATCAATAGTGTTTCTCAGAAGTTGCAGAGCTTTCAATAGTGCAGAAAATTAACAAAATTCTCCCAAAATTCTGATTGCTCCCAAACTGTATATCGGATTGTAATGACAATTGGCAGATTTGTTGTTGGGGTCATTGACAGCCACCATGAAAATTTTCACACTGGAGCAACCCCAAATAGAGCGTCAAATTGACAATCGATAAACCTTTAATACGACTACAGTACTTTCAAAAGTGGGTTTTTAGAATGTAGGTCGCATGCAACCAATAAAAACCAAGTCAGGGGGTTAAATAGTTGAATTTGAAAAAAGAGCATTGCCCTTGACGGTGTTAAACTGTTTTCAGGCCTTAGAATGCCGTGGTCTTCATTTGGTCCTGCAATCTGATATTGCAGACTCATTTTTGAAAATTTCAGCCATTTTTCCGGGGTGCAAAAGGAAACAACTTGCAGCCCAAAGTGGTATGTGTGAAACCACACCGGGCTATAATGCTTGTGTATAGTAGCCAAGGGCGTAGTTTTGCATAGGGACATAACACTACCAACTTTTCAGGATGCTAAAATTGTCCCCATCAACTTTTAAGCAACCTTATCTGGGTTATATAATGAGTTCACTTATATAGGGGAATTTAGATTGTCATCCTATATGTTGTAAGGATAGAATTGACCCTACCATTATTAAATGAATTATTTTCATTATGTTTATGTTTGCTAACAAAAACCAGACATTTATCCTGAAAGTTTTAAAAGTGTTTATTTTGTAGTTTTTGAAAACAAAGGTTTGAATCGAACAGTGTATCACCTGAACCAATAATGCACGTAAAAGGTGTTATCCGTTGATACGGATTATTTTTTGCATTGATCATTCATCCTATCAATTAGTTAGGTTCATATTCATGAGAAATGTGGCCCTTTGCCCCTTTCACCCAATCTGTTTGGTTTTATTAATGTCCCGTCCCCAGCAAGTGTACATGCAGGTTATGCTGTTATATCGTCCCTACCAATGTTGTGACCAAACCTACATCCTTGATAATAGCTGCACATCACACGAGAAGGAAAAGTGTCACTTCCAAACTAAACAGATTCTCTTCCTATTTTTCACTGATGCTATATTTATAAAGACCAGTTAGAAAAAAGTGCAACTAAAATAGTCCGAATAGAAATTCAAATCACTGTCAAAAAAGAAAACTGCAGGGTATTCAATTTTCTCCTTTTATTTCATCTCTGAATAAATTCCTCCAACACATTCCTCCTCTTCAGCCATGCAGATATGAAACAAGGCGCAACGATGTATAATATATGTAGCAAATATGCATGTGTGTCAGTATTTAAATTCTCAACAGCTTGTCTTCTATTTGCTCTCTTCAATTATTTATGATACATATATTTATTCTATCATGCTTTTTTTTCCTTTTTTTTTTTTTTTTTTTGCATTGGCTATAATGTGTAGAGACAGTGCCAATGACTTATTAATTAGCCCAAATCTTCAAACCGCCACCCCTGAGCCCCTCGCTCGCTCGCCCCTCGTGGCTATCAAAGTGGGTGCAGTGAGACAAAGTGGGAATCACAGGTTGGAGGAGGCCCTGCTTTAATGCACAGCCTAAGGTGGAGTGCAGCAGAGGCGGAGATAAAAGGCGGTGGGAGCGCATGCACGCAGCCCGCCAGGGGCGCTTAACTCCTTGTGCCTTTAAACGTCCTTTTAACACGCACACTCCCCGCGGACGGCCCGCTTTTACCAGCTCATCAATTATTGAACTATATACTTGGACGGCCAGATCGCTGCCGCACTCGCTCGTTTGCTCATTTTGCTCAGCATCTCTGTAACGGGAGATGAATAAAGCCACAGAAAAATGAACGGATGGTACACTGAAAAAAATAACTGGTGGATTTACTTGATAAAATCATTGTGGCTTTTACTGCATGTGAACTGAACTTAATATTGCCAACAGTAAAATTTACTTAATAAAAGTAAGTGCAAATTTTTACAATGATTTTATCAAGTAAATCTACCAGTTTTTTTTTGTTTTTGTTTTTTTTGTGTGTTTAAGAGGTTAGTTTAGAAAAATGAAAATGCATTTTATCGTTGAATGTCAAATTTAAATTACATTTAATTCCTAAAATATCCAAAATGAAAATTGTTTTACTTCGTATTTGTTTTGAAATGCTGAAATTACCATTCTCATGCAGTTTTTTTCTTAATATGGAAGAAAATGTAAAATGATGCTAATGGAAAATGTGCTTCTTCTTATTTGAATGCAGGCTGAAAATGAATTTCGTGCAAAGTTGCCTATATTGAAAAATAAGAATGATCGAATGGAAAAAACAATGATGAAATAACGCCACTTTGCATCATAATATTTTAATCATATCGATTTTTAAATTATAAATATTAAAATAATGAAAAGGCTATACCTGTGCTTCTGCTGCGTTTCCCAAGAACGACACAAAGAAATCCCTCTGTTCAGTTGAAAGCTGAAAGAAATCCAACTTTGGAGAGCAAAAAATATACGTCTTCGTTTGCGTGTAAATCTGTGGAGAGAGAGAGAGAGATAGAACAGGCCTTAATTGCTTAAGCAAAGCCTCCATTATGCTGAAAACTCTTCCATAATCAATATTTAAATGCGTGTGCATGCGTGTGCGGCATTCAGCGAGCCGACGCTATTCAGTCTTCCTGAGAAATGGCATGTCAATATTGAAAAAGGCATTGCAATAAATGTCACATTTGCAACTTGCAGTAATTTTAAGTATATTTACCTTGCTGTTGAAACATCTTCTTCACGGAGCGGTATGCATGCTGCATGTAGGCCTGCAGTCTATAGTGACACACAGCTGCTCTGCGGATGAGAGGACACTTTTTAAAAGAAATAAATCTCTAAATCCTCTTTTTTTTCCTCCCCCCGCGTGCGACACGTCGCGGAAATGTGAGTGAGAGGAAGGCGTCTCTCAGTTTTTAACTCTTTCTCTCCAATATGACTTTCATTGTTTTTATTTTTTGGGGGGACCGACTGAATAATGCTTGAGTCAAATTTAGAATACACGTTCAAAATGATTTAAAAAAAAAAAAAAAAAAAAAAAGGTGACGTACTGTGTATGTGTAAATGCGGGCGTTTATTCTAATGTGATATTTTCGTCCTTTAAGAAATGTTGATTTCTATAGTTTGAAACTCCACTTGTTACAGCCTACGCGGAAGACTCTCTTGCAGGGTTATTGGATGAGGACGGTGGGTCCAAAAAAGTATCTGGAGAGAGAGAGGGGGGTTGTGGGGTGCTCTCCACCAGTGTGTGAGGGAGCTGCGCTCTTATTGGTTGGCTCCTTGTACAAATTCCAACTCCAAGCACTTCACTCCCAACACACCAACAAATCCTATGTTGCCTCCTCCTCCTCTTCCTCCTCCACCACCAGCACCATCATCATCATCGTCCTCCTCCTCATCATCATCATTTCGCTGCTGCAGCGCTGCTTCAAAACGCACGCACTCCACGTTGAACTTCTTGCTCTGACGCTGCGGATTCTTCTTCTGTATTTTTGCCTTGTTTATATCCTGTGGCATCTTTTTTCGATATTGAGCAGGACGTCGTTGCAATCATTTGACTTTCCTCGCTCGCGCAGTTTGGACACAGACGTTTTCACTCTCTGGGAGCAAGGTGGGTTGAGTTTTTTTCTTGTTTTTTCCCCCTCTTTCCTCTCAATGAGGATTCGTTTTAACAGGAACGACCGTGGGAATTCAAACCTTGGATTGTATTTGATTTTTTTGCAATTGAAAGAGTGGATAAAAAGACAGAAAATAACTGGGGAAATAAGTTTTTTTAAAGGATTGAGGCGAGCCGAATAGAATTTATCTATTTTATCTATTTTTTAATTGCCGAATTTATCGACTATTTTGAATTTAGTCGATAAAATTCAAAATAAAATTTTGGAAAAATAAAAATGAAATATTTGGATCAAATTTAAAGAATAATCTGAGGAGTTGTTATGGGATCAAAATGAAGGATAGCATTTCTTGAAAGAAAAAGTGAGTCAACTTTTCAGGAATACACGTACTTCATTTAAATACATTGTTTAAAGGAGAAAAAAATCGAAAAACAATTTAGATGTTGTCGTTACTAAGAATTTGACCATAAATAATCAATTTTAGGCCTGCGGTATTGCAAAATAAGATATCAGTTCGTTTGCTAATTTATTCCAGGGGACAATAAATTAAAAAATAAACATGAAACGAATTTCCTGTGTTATGTTTTCTCGCTATCTTGCAGTAAATAATTAAAACATTTTTTTAAACTCTAACGTACAGAAAAAGATGAATTTAAGCAATGCTCGTTGCATATTTATGAGAACCATTATGAGACTGCAATCAGTCAGTTGCATTATCTCGTTAATTAATCAGTAAAATAAGAAGGAAAAAGGGGGGGGGGTCTACAGTATATGATAACTTAACTCAGCCACCTATATGGCTGATGACGACGATGATGCTGATGATAATGATGATTATTGAGCGGGAATGTGCAACTGGTCCGCGCGCGCGTGTATGTGTGTTTAAGCGTGACAGATTGGGGGTTAAAAAGAAAAACCGTTGCAAAGCAAAGAAAAGCAACGATCAGTAACGGATGAGGGACAGCTATGTTGACAAGATTCTTGATTGTTATTTTTAAATTTCGGTCATTCATGATTTTAAGATGTAAGTATTTTTATGCACTAATTGAGTCGTTTGTATTTTTTCTTAATCCAATATTGACAATTGTTTCAAATTTGATACAAGCATTTCTGGACCTCATTGTATTGTCGCACAGTCAAAAACTTTTACGTTTAAAACCTTATTGTGTTCAATCTCACTTCAGTTGTTTTTGTTTTACCACGAGAACTGCAAGTAATGCTTAATCCTTTACAGCCATGTATCACATTTGATACTTCATGATTTTGAGACCCTAATTCAGAATTTTGAACTTTTTTTTTTCAAACTGGATGGATGCAACACATGCATCTGCAGGTTACATGAGAAAAAAAATCAAGGGATTAGCAAGGGTTATATATATTTGAGCGCCTTTTACACATAGTCTTTTTTTTTTTCCCCATACAAATTTTGGGAAAAAAAGTCTTCTCTGACAATTGCTTCATGTTGCAGGCCTTCAAGGGTTTTAATGTATCATTTATGATTCAAATCACAAAACATATATGCATATTTCATTTTAAATTTTGTGTTATTATTATTTTGTTTATGGACTACATAACGCTTTCAAATGTAAAAAAAAAATAATAATAAATAAAAATTTAAAAAAAAAAGCTGTTCATTATTTCTAGGGTCAGGCATTATGAGTTTAAACTTAACTAATAAAAATGTCCAACAAACCCTATTTCAATGCATTTGAAATTCACATTTTCGAATGTGCTTATATTCTCCCGTGCATGTGTTTGTCCCACTAAATTAAAAAAAAAAAAAGATGCATCAGTGCAGTGTTCGTGTTTATTCATGTCAAGTTGACTGAGTTGCTTTTCTGTGCAGGTGTCTCCAGAGTGTGAGCGCACGACAGCAGGTTCCCATCAGGAGCTCCTCATCCATTTTCAACATTTTTTCCAACTTGGGCCAACAGACAAACATTAGCATGATGTCGTATCTAAAGCAACCACCTTACACAGTCAATGGCCTCAGCTTAACCACTTCCGGAATGGACCTTTTACATCCGTCCGTGGGTTATCCAGGTGAGCGTCAACTGTTCGAATTTAATTTTTCTAAAAAGTCAAATTCTTCCAAAAACTAAAGTAAAATTTACTTTTCATTCAATATAACCACACTAAGGTGGTCGAATTTTCTTCATTTTAAGCTTTCAAATTAGTCACAAACTAGTTTGTTCAAGAAGAGGTTATTTTAAAAGCAATTTCTATTATTAAAGCAAACCAAAAGTGCTGCAAATTCTCTCTACATTCCCTTCTGCACTTATGTATGTCTCGTGTTTTATATGTGCATCCTCTTTCTGCCGTTGCAGCGACGCCGAGAAAGCAAAGACGAGAGAGGACTACTTTTACGCGCGCGCAGCTTGACGTCTTGGAGGCGTTGTTCGCCAAAACGAGATATCCGGACATCTTCATGCGCGAAGAGGTGGCTCTCAAAATCAATCTACCGGAGTCCCGTGTACAGGTGAGTGCACTGAGAAACAGGCAAATATAAAAAATAAATAATCTAATTGTTGAAAATATATTTGGAGTCGAAAATAATGTGAAGTAGAAAACGGTATTTCACATTTTACATGGGGTAGAAAGAAATTCTAATGATTTAAAGAAACAAACGCACGAACTTTAATCGATGACTGACTGTGTCATGCTGCTCTGGAAAAATTAATCTGACACAATTAAGCCAACGAAAACTGAGGATTTGAACATCAAGGTGTTTGTGTAACAAATAATGTTGTTTTGAGGGGGGGGGGGGGAATCTTTGCTTAATCTAAATGGATCTTTGTTGCATTAATCACCCCCTCCCCCTCCGCACACACATATAAATATGCATGATTGTTGGTATTTTAACTGCGCTGTTGTTATTTCAATATGTTTTCATTTAAGTTTCGTTTGGTCTCTCATTTTATGTCCACCGTTATTTATATTCGTTAACCTGTGCAATATTTCATATTCAAAATGAATTAGATTGAACTAACGAACAAACGACACAAGGGATGTTGGTTTAACAAAAGCCTTTTAGACGGAATTAGCACAACTTGAGCACATTATGAGCGCGACTTGACAATATGCTGTTTTTAAAGAAGATATTTAACATTTCTCTTTGTTGAGTGGACTTTAAATATAGATACAGAAAATTGAAGGTGAAGCTATAGTCACAGCAAATATTCTATATTTTCACCAATGCATTGAAAAATAATATTTTAGAAATGATACTAAACAATCCCAGAAATACAGTATATCATGTTTACACACATTAGGGGTATGCACATTTTTATTTAAAAATAAAAAATAAAAATAAAAAAGTCAAAATCATAATAATTATGCTTTATTTTATCATAGAATGACATTTCAGTTCAACTCTTTCGAACTATTTCGAATTTATAAACACGTTTGGATGCATTTGACTGCGTTTTCGTTTAAAAAATGACAGAAAAACAATCAGAGATCAAATGAATTAATTCATCGGTTCGCAGGTGTGGTTCAAGAACCGACGGGCCAAGTGTCGCCAGCAGCAACAGCAGCAGCAGAACGGAGGGCAAAACAAGGCACGACCGACCAAAAAGAAAAGCTCCCCCAGCCGCGAAGTGAGCTCCGAGAGCGGCGCCAGCGGCCAGTTCACTCCCCCCAGCAGCACCACCACGGTCCCGGCCATCTCCAGCAGCACGGCGCCGGTGTCCATCTGGAGCCCGGCCTCCATCTCGCCGCTCTCCGACCCGCTGTCTACCTCGTCGTCGTGCATGCAGAGGTCGTACCCCATGACCTACACGCAGGCCTCCGGCTACGGCCAGGGCTACGCCGGCTCCACGTCCTACTTCGGCGGCATGGACTGCGGCTCTTACCTCACCCCCATGCACCACCAGCTATCCGGCCCCGGTTCGACGCTTAGTCCGATGAGCACGAACGCGGTGACGGGCCACCTCAATCAGTCCCCGGCGTCCCTGTCCACGCAGGGCTACGGCACGTCCGGCCTGGGCTTCAATTCCACGGCGGATTGCCTGGATTATAAAGACCAAGCTGCGTCGTGGAAGCTGAATTTCAATGCCGATTGCTTGGATTATAAGGATCAGACCTCCTCGTGGAAATTCCAGGTCCTGTGAACACACTGCGACAGGCCCTCAATAAAACTTGGAGGGACGTTTTGGGCATAACCCCCTCTTAGAGGAGCGGTTTAATTTATTTTAGCACTGGCAAAGAGATTTTCTTGACTTTTCCCACTCACCTGTAGCCCCCCTTGGTCCACTCCCAACCATCCATGTTTATCGATGCGCCATGCACTCACCTGTTGAGGACAAGTGAACCGCAGTTACACACGCAAGGCCACGGAAGTAGAACCCTGGACTCCGAACCTCCTTTAATTAAAGCTTCTTTGTTCCGCAACGATGAGGATGCCGCGTGGACATGGATGCACTACTTTATTTAAGGAAAAAAAAGTGTTTATAAAGAATCAATATGTAGTTTCTAAGAGACAATCAGTGTGTGTCTTATATAAATGGTATGTGCTTTTTTATTATTATTATTTTATTTTCATCTGTGCTAGCCTTCGAAACTGTGATCTGTTGTATTGTATGCAATTTGTGAGCCCCTTCTCGCATCACGAACCTGTTTTCTTTTTCTGGAGGGGGAGCGCACGCTAATGATTAAATGAGACTTTCCAAGTGGTAGTGAAGGGTTAGACGCACTCACACACATACATTCGTACACAAGGCTCCTCTCCACCGGATCTCAACATGATGCGAGTCCGGTACTGGCTCCAAAGATGCTGTGACCTCCCTGCTGAAGGAAAAACATGGAAAATAACAATAAAACGCATAAGGTCATGTGAGCTTTGAATTCATAGACGATCTTTGATTGTGTGTGTGTTGACGTGTGGGCGCATGCAAATATCATTTGGGCTGTAGAACGACAAAAATAGATGAATTTCCAATATGATCTAAAAAAAAATTAATAAATACATAAATAAATCAAATGTTTAAAAAAAACAGTTAAAACTATTAAGATGTTAAATAGAGGGATAAATAAAACTCAAATTGTTTAATTACTATATATAGGAGGGTCATTCAATATATAAGGTGAATATTTGGGTATAAGGACTTCTAAAACAGATACCTTTTTATTTTATTTTTTACACTGAAAAAAATAAATGGTGGATTAATTTGAAAAAAATCATTGTAACAATTTGCCCTTACATGCTGTAAAATTTACTTTTACTTATTTACTTTATTTACTATATTTACATATTTATATATTTATATATTAATTTACTATCCTTTATTTACTTACTTTTACTGCAGTAAAAGTAAGTTCAAGCAGTAAAATGTATTTATTATGTAAATTTTACTGCAGTAAAAGTAAGTTCAAGCAGTAAAATGTACTCAATAAAAGTAAGAGCAAATTTTTACAATGATTTTATCAAATAAATCCACCAATTATTTTTTTCAGTGTACTTTCAACGTAGTCTCCCAGCATTTTCAAAAACTTTCCCCATCTGTGCACAAGATTCCGCATTGCCTCAGCATAAAAAAATCTTTGATGATCTTTGAAATTCTTCTCAGCCAGTCGACTTCATCGTCACTTTCAAACTTCGTGCCACTTTTTGGGGCTGAAACATACACATATACACCATACAGTTGTTGTTGGGTTTTTTTTTCATCTATAAATTTCAACTGGTTTGCGCTTTGCACACTTCAGGAACCAAAAACTGGATAACTGACCGCACGCATGCTTCTTGTTAATCGCCAAAACTCCCAAAATTGCAGTTTTTTAATCTGCAAAAGAAATGAAATCGATGTGAAAAAGTAAAACAGACAAAATATATATATGAAAATGCTATGTTTAAAATTTTTGATTTATTCGGTTTAAAACATTTTCAAAATGTAATAAACATGAGGCACATCATAATGCCCCCCCCCACACACACACACACACACACACATTTCCGGAAGTCCAATTCAAATACTCCCCCAAAGGTCCAGCAGTTTAATCCCACAAAAGATGTTAATCCCAATATTTTCACCTAGCAACAGTGGGTCCCATTCAAGGCCTAAACATGTGCGCCATAAACTAGTAGAAATAACACAATGGCTTTAATCCTAATTTTTGTTTTTCAATATATTTGGTTCATACAAACTATACTCTTAGTATACTGTTATGGCGAAGTGTGACTGCATCCAAAAAGATGATAATAATTACCTTTATTCTATCATTCTACACACACTTGAGGAGTCAAGATGCTGTCTAAAGTGACTTGTGTTTCCATACCTGCTACTTCAAACTCACCAATAAAGTCACACAGTATTATAGGATGTGTAATGAGTCGACATGGCTCTGCAGCGGACTAATTGTTAGAAGTCCAACATTCAATTAGTATCCTTGACATTGCCAATAATCTCTCTTTCATTGCAGCCTCCACTGGAGGAGCGCACTAATTAAAAGCTTGCTTGAAATAATCGAAGCGTTAAAAGACAAGAGCCACTTTGATTCCACTCCTGGATGCTCGTTAGTGCGCCTGCGCGTCATTTATTTCAAAACTAAAAAAAAAAAAAAAAAAAAAAGGGAGGGGGGAAGGGAGGGGTGGTGGATTATATTCTGAAGGTCTAGCAGTGCGAAACTTTCATTCAAGGGTAAATGTGTGCGTGCGTGTTTGCACTACAGGCGCGCATGCGTCATTTTGGGTGATGAACAATAAAACAATTGAACGAGGAGACAATAACTATGTTTGAGAGGTGCGTGAATATTCATGAGAAGAGAGGAGTCTGCACTGTGGGAACAACTTTCTGCTTTAGCAACAACAACAAAAAATCTGGTTATGTTAGCATATTTGTATATTTTATTAGAAATATTTCATTTAGATTGTGTCTAAAAGCCTGAAAGTAACGTGTTTCGCGCACACTGCAACAAAGCAGGTTGTTATTGTAACCTTGCAGCCTGCAAGTGCACAAGTCAGAGAAGAGATTAGGGTTGGCCTCCACAAAGCGTCATATACATACAAAGAGTTTTAATCAAGATTTGAGCGGCATATGGGCCCAACAGACGCTGCAGTAATCCCCCCTCATACATTGGAGGGCGCGGCGGACTGCGGCGCCCCTCGGACCCCCGGCCCCCGCTCTGGGTGCAGCTTCCTCGGCCAAAAAGACGCCAGAGGACCGCTTCATTCACACGGAAGTTTTGTATTTATTAAAATAAAATAAAACAAAAAGTGCACAAAACAAACATACAAAAAACGACCAGATTTCGATGACATCCTATTATATCAAGACTCCACACTAACTTTTTATTTTTATTTATTTCCTTTTAACTTGGAGACAGTGGCTCGTAACTTGCAATTTTAGGGGTGCGGGTTCAAAACATAGGGGTAAACAATGTAAAGTGACTTATGAAGTAAAGATTCACACTCGTATTCATTTTCACAATGATCAACAAATTTACAGCTCGTTTGTACAATATAGCCAACAACTACAACGTGTTTGTCAGCAACAAAAAATATTCTATAATAATCATAAAAACAATAATAATATAAAATCTCCAAATTTACTGGTCGCAGAGGCAAAAAAAAGGTGGAAAATGTCTTTGCACACTGCCAAATTTCAGGGTCAGTAACCCTGAATATTTAGATAATATATGTTTAAACTGGCAATTGTTAGTCATTGAAGTGAATAAAACAATAACACGGCAACAAAAAAGAATTAAAGCAACAATTTACAAAAAAGATTATCCACTGGCATCCCCCTTAAAAGTGCTTATCCAGGCTTAGTACACATTATTTTCTCCAATTATTTATTTAAGTTAGTGACATCATCAATGAATTTGATAATCTTGTCAAAGATTGAATTAAATGCGGTTTGTAGGGTCTACATAATAACAGATTTAGATGTTGTTGTTTTTTTAAATATATATAAATGAAGTCTAAAGAGCTTTAAAGTAAGCGCTGCAAAAAGCATGTTATTTTAATTTATCAGACTGCTCATACAAATCCATGGATTTAAACAGATACTCAAGTGATAATGATACTCAGAGCTTTAGCCGCAGGTCTGATCAAGTGCACACAACAGGGCCACACAATCAAACAGAAAAACACACACTCGGAAAAAGATGTGCAGTTGCATCCCCCGTCTCATGAATTCATTTTCGCAAATATGTGCTACTTATTATTTTGTCTTCGGCTCAAGCGCGAAACAAAATGTGTCCATAAGCTTTCATAAGCATATGAGTTCATTAGCCACTTGATGGCCTATTGAAGTTGTGAATGCAACCTTCCATTATCGAGGCGTATTTTGTTAAGCTATTCAGAGCGGGAAAAAAATCCTCAAACACATAAGAAGATTATCAGATATCAGCATATGTTAAAACACACACGCACACACACATATATGTTATTATTATGCTCATGGGTCAAGTCAAAATAGTTTGTTCAAGCTCACCTATAGTATATTTTGACATATAATGTATAATTGCTCTAATGTAAACATTTTATGAATAAGTAATAATACTTTCATGGCAGAGAAATACAAAAACACATTTAAAAAATGCTCTTAACTGATGATTAACATAAGTTTATTTACCTTTATTTTCCAAAGCAGTGAAGCCTTATTTGGCCTCCAGGCAAACACTTTACATTATTTTTACTCCTTTATATGCAGGATGCAAAGCTGCAGTTTGAGAATACATGATCATAGCAAAATTGATATGAATTGAAAGCAACTGTGATTGCTCAATAATTTTTTCATTGTACAAAAAAGCAACTTGATAATACAAGGCCCAGACAGTGAATCTGAGTAGTAGTACTTGACATTTCAAATATTGCTCAATGTGAAGGGCTACCAGTCTGATAAACCAGTGGCGGAACAAATGTGAACAGGGCCGGGGTGCAAAGAGCATAAATGGGACACCCTATGTGGACCGTCCGATACGGGGTAGGTTGCGACTTGACTATTATTCGCGGGCCCCTTCACACTCTTTGCTGGGACCTCAAGACGATTGGCTGATGTGTGTGTCAGAAATTTTTTTGCAGGCCCCTCCAAACGACCGGTCTTCTGTCGATTTGCGCCCCATCGAATTAATATCCAAAGCGTTACTGAGCATGCGCATGGAAACCGCACCCTACAAATGTTATCCCAAGTCAAATGTCTGTCAAAGTGATCTACCATATTGACTACACCGTTGTTGCTGCAAGTGAGTAATATTTTTAAAGTATATTCATTTTATAATGCCTTTTGACCACTCATTTCTGTAAGCATTTAAATACGACGAAAGACTAGAATACAATATCGATGATATTGGAAGTTAACTTTGTATAATAAGCATGCAGTAAACCCATGGGTCGCCTGGGTTTTAATGGTGTTTTGATTATTTTTCACGATAGAATATTGACATTGTAGTGGGATAACAATGGGAGTATCTAAACATGTAATATAAGATTATGTCTATAATAGATCTAAATAGACGTGTCAAAACGTAAGGTAGATTTGTCCAACGTTAGGCTGCTCTCAACAATGGAGAGTTAACTTTGACGAAACACTGGCCAATCATGGGGCTAGCAAAGATATTTTAACATTTAAACACTATATAACATCTCCATGTGTCATCTTACCTTTCTGTTTGACCGTCTCGCTCAACTACGCCCACTTTACGCCCGCAAACCGGGCCTTGCGGTCACACCCCCAGCACCTCCCTAAGTTTACCCCTGTGATACACACTTCTGAGAAAAAAAATAAAATCAATTTATGAATCTACTCATCAGTGTGAAGACACTGATCACATGTTAATGATTTCTCACAACAATTATTTATCAATGCATGAAACAAATATCAATACGCTACACCATTTCTACTGTTTCAAATGATCACTTACCGTATTTTCCGCACTTTAAGGCACACCTAAAAGCCTTCAATTTTCTCTACAGCAGAAAGTGCGCCTTATAATCCGATGTGCCTTATATACAGTATGGATCAGTACTGGCAGGGGTTCATTTGTGCAGGATCCTGCCGGAACAAGATCCGGTACCTATTGGTTTTGGCCTCCCTGTGTTCCGGGACTTATTTGGGCAGATCCGGCACCTCTCGTGTCTAGAAAATAATAATAGTATGTGGACCGACGATTTCTGTGGCTGGTTCGTCGTCGCTCCTACGTCCGCTTCTTCCTTCGGAGAGGTGGTGTAGTGTTTAAAAACACAGAGACGCCTCGGATGGCTGTTGAATGGAGACTTCTATTAACTATACAAAAACCAGCGGCAGACAGTCAGCCAGTCAATATCGCGCTCCCGTGCACTCTCCTTTTCACTCCCTCCCTTCCTCTTCCGCTCGTCCACGTGTTGTTCTATGCCAAATTGGCAATGCTGGTCAGACTGAAACGGGACAGCGGCCCCTTGTGGATGCCGGTAACAATGATGTTTGTAAAAATTTAACATCATTTGAAAGATTCGGAGATTTGTTGATGCACCGAAAAGCTGGACCAACAACACACCCCTGACATTTAAAAAATAAAAATAAAAAATGGAAATTTGCGGCATCTGGGGAGCAAGCAGCCAGGATCAAACGGTATTTCAACATGCCAAAAAGACAGTTGAATTTACTGTCTTTTTTCAAAAAGAAGGAAGATAGTACAAAATGAGTCAGAAAAGCAACAACCGGCAAGGACGGCAGCTGCAGCGATCATGCTAACGGGCAGGACCGGGTGGAGCAGGAGGCTAGCGCCGCAGCAGCTAGCCAGGTTCACGGATGGCCAGCCAAGCCGGGGCAGGAGGCTGCTACTGTGGCAGCATCTGGTTAGGTTCAGCACCACCCGGAGTGGGGGCCAGCCAGCTACAGTGCCAGCAGTCAGCCAGGTGGACCACCAACAGCCGGAGCAACAGGCCAGTACGCTTCTGGGAAATTCGGGTTTGGGCTGCACAATTTGTAAGGCGGTGGGAACTTTGGGGGCAGAGAAGACGGGGGAATGAAACTCGCAAAGGAATGGGTTTGTTTTATTTATTGTAATCTCAGATTTTTTTTTAATATGTTTTATAAGTTAGACCTGTTGAGAAACTAATTGCTGACTGTGTTCTGCAAGTCCCACCTGTGGTTATGTGGGTAATTGCCCGTGCTCTGCAGAGTATAGCCTAAATAATTGTGAATTATTATTATAATTATAATAATTATTATTAAATTAATTGTCATAACATTTATACCATTATTATATGAAATAGAAGCTTGTGAGTCCCACAGCATGGCAAGTGGGTATTTGCGTGTTGTCTTCAGCACCACTTTCTGCGTATGTTCGGGGACCTGTGCCCATCTTGTCATCCCTGCGCTGTCATATGTACTTTGCGATCCCGCACCTTATGATTTATAAATTAGGCACTGAGTATTGGTCAGTCATGGCATGACATTCCCTTTAGCACAGCACCATCTAGTGGATGTATGAAGCAATCCCAACCACGACTACTACTACTACAACTGCAACTTATAATGCCGTGTGCAATATACATATGAAAACAGTTTTAAAATTGGCCATTGATTGAAGGTGCGCTTTACACTTCGATGCGCCTTACAGTGCGGGAAATACTGTACGTAACAGTCCACGGTCAGCAATTTTTTTTTTTCAGGAGAGACCTGCCGGCTACTCTTGTGAGTGACACTGATTTACTGTAAAGGCAACTCTTTGCAATTCCACTTCTGGCTTGGCGTCGACTTTCAAGTGAAACAGCTGACATTTGACATTTGGTATGCGCGCAATGATCAAACTCCACGCTTAACGGCCCCCGACGCACTTTGATCACAAATAGCTGACAAATGTAATGAGTTCACGGTGAACGCCGCCAACTCGGCTCCCTTCTCACCACGGGCTGCACACAACGTCACAAACAGCTGGCAGCGCGTCTCGAAAGAGGAGAGTGCGGTGCCATAATGGAATGCCGTCCTATGGAAATAATCCCTACAGCCGCATTCATTTGGGGAAAATTATTCACGAAAGGCATACTATCATGAAAGCAATTATAATCACAATATAAGCAAACAACACTTAGATGGTTAGTTTTAAACGATGCTATTTGACAAGAGACAAAGACAAATGAGCACCTACAGTATTTTTCAGATGATAAATCGCATCTGAGTATAAGTTGCACTAGCCAAACAATGTGCAATGCACGAAAATGTGCAATGCAGGAAAAAAACCATACAGTATATTAGTCGCACGGGAGTATAATTCGCATTTTTTGAGAGAAACATACAGTGGTACCTCTACATACGAATTTAATTCGTTCCAGGACCTTGTTTGTAAGTCGAAATGGTCGTATGTCGAGCAGGATTTTCCCACAGGAATACATTATAATTCCATTAATTCGTTCCAAAGCCTAAAAACATACACTAAATTCTTAATAAATACTGCTGGCACTGTTACAAATGACAATTAAACATAGAAAAACAAATAAGTTATAAATAAATAATTCAGAATAATATAATAATAAGAAGAATAATTAATAATTATTCCTGTAAATAATGTAACGAATCGGATTCTAATATGGCGGACACTTTTTACTGTCCCTGAACGCACCGCGAAGCTGACGTCTCAGTGAGATAGGTCGGTGCGGTAGAGATAATACTTTCGTTTTCTTGAGAGCAGTCAACTGCTTAAGACAATGGGCGTTTTGTGTTGGATAAGTTCTTAAATAAATGATAAAAACGTGACGAAGCTGGCGATTTCCTTGGCAATGTTACCACAATAATAATTGTCACCTTAACTTATAAATAGTGGCGAACGGTGGTCGGAAGAGGACCATGGAGCTGTATTGTTGAGCCAGTTCAGGGACGCGCACCCCAAGCTCATATTTTTCTATAACTTGCATCTTCATTTCAAAGGTAAGCATCACTTTTTTCCTTGTTTCTCCAACTGTATCAACTTTTTTTGAAAACTGTGTTGATTTCTCACACAAGAAAATCCACCGTACGTTCGTTTGCAGTGCTGTCATGTCGTCGTATTTCGAGCAACTCGTCGGATGTAGAAACAAATGGCGGCTCAAATTTTACGTCGGATGTCGAAAAGTTCGTGTGTCGAAGTGATCGTATGTAGAGGTACCACTGTATTTGATAAAATCCAACACCAAAATTGATATGTCATCTTGAAATGCAATTTAAATTAAAATAGAAGAGAGAACAACAGACTGAATAAGTGTACGGTATGCTAACGATACATGACGCATAAACAACGAACTGAGAAAGTGCCCAGTGTTATTGTAGCTATTAAGATGAATATGAAATACAGACCTTCAGTGCCCTCTTGCAGTTTAGTGTGAAAATAAAATATAAAATAATATAATAATGAGGTAATAATTTCACATATAAGTCGCTCCAGAGTATAGATTGCACACCCAGCCAAACAATTAAAAAAAAAAAAAAAAAAAACTCACTTATTGGTCGAAAAACACGATACTTAGAACCAATGTTCCCACTAAACTGCGCACGTGTGAAATCGCGCACTGCATGCACATACTCAGCGTACAAGAAAATCTATGCAGAGCACAAAATAAAATTCACTAGGACTACGGTCGGCGCCGCAGTGATGTATTAGCGCGACACTCCTATTGGTGCGTTCAATACAGCAACGCGACGCTCCCATTGGTGGGTTACTACACCACGATTGTATATAGTTGTGAGGTGCATGACATGGATTAATGCGGAGAAAAACAAAGAGTGGAAAGGGAGCTAGACTCCTGTGCTGATTTACTGAAGCAACATTCCGCTGCCATTCTTTGAAAGCGCTACAGTATTAATTAGTATCTATTTTTATAACTGATATGATCAAAGTTAATTAGACCAACAAAATTGTTTTCTGTACCATTTTGCAACATAACTCAATGAGCAACAGGTGTCTAGCCTACAATACAATACAGTTCACTTCATTTACGTTACGCAGCCGATTGTAGCATTGGCAGTGTTGCGCATACGTGCCCTGCCCATACACGCCAAGCAGGTTAGTTTACTAACAACAGTGCAGAGGAGTTAAGAGACACATATGGTTATCCCTTATCATGGCGAATGAAACGGGCAGCGATACCACACTCAGCCAAGGTAAAAAAGAAATGCGGTTCTTTTAAGATGGAATGGTTGTCGGAGTACATGCATATAAAAGAACAAGCTGTGAAACACTTTTTTTTTTTTTTTTTTTTTGTAAACTGTCCTGTATAGCCGCTTAGACCCGGAGAATCGGAATCTTGAGTGTCCCTATTGTTGCAACAGTTTTAATGTGGGAGTTTGATATACTCCTAATGTTGTTGTTCATTAAGTTTTATTTATTAACTCACCCATGCCACAACTGGACCATGCCGAGGCCAAAGCAGGACTCTTCCAATGGTTAAAGCAGGACTCTCACATATAACATAGTACACATCTCATGAACAAGATTTTAGTTTTTTTCATTTTAAGTGGGACCAATCAATTATATTAAATACAAATAAACGAAAACTGCTGCTGTGATTTCATTCTTTTAATAAGCCATGTAACTTACTATGATCCAAGGTTTTGAGTAGGCGTGATACTGGTGTGTAGCCACAACGTACACATCTGATGTTGCTCACAGTGGTCCTCAGCGTGCTCAGGGAGCTTGTGTGTCTGCTCGGACACATGAAAAGTTAAAGGGAACATTGCTTGTAACGCACTCCTACTAAGGCTCTCCAGGAGCAAAAAAAATAAAAGTCAACTGAGCCTATTATAGAGTTATTGATTAAAATCGTTTTTTTTTTTTTTTTTTTTCTTGGGGAGAGTTGGCTTGTGGAAGAAATAGGCGAGAACAAAAAAAAGCCACATTTAATTAAAGTTTTTGCACGTTTCAAGAGCTTTATATGTGTTTTAAGTGACATTTTGATTCAGGCACCTTTTTTTTAAGGTAAATTAAATTTGATTCAATTCAATACGTTCCAGGGGCGGAACTTAGGGGAGTGCCGGGGGCGTTACCACACCCAGGCCTCTAATGGCACGGTTTGTGAGCGTAAAGTGGATGTGGTTAGGGTCACCACAGAAAGGTAAAATGAGGCGCGGAGCTGTAATATAGTGCTTAAGTGTTGAACTATCATGAAAAAGCCAACCGCTTGGCCGGCTGTCTGGCGGGTCCCGCAAAAAAATTTCCACTTACACCCCAACCACACAAAGACACTGGACAATCGTCTTGAGGGGCCCACGAATAATTGTACACTCGCAAATGATCTCACTTTTAAATGGATGTAAAAGATCCGAACTGAACATAAATGGAGTTAGTGACAAAATTAGCCAGATGACACTGACATCTGTCATAAGCATTTGTTCATACTCATGACAGTGTCCTGTCATAACTATGACAGTGTTATGACAGTCTTATGACTCCACTGTCCAATAAAGCATTACAGAGATTGTACTGTTCTTCATTACATCACTAAACTGCATTATAATATCGTGAGCCATAAGCTTTTAGAAAAAGGGTCACCACTGGTTTTATTCACCACACGCGTCTACACCTATTTAGATAGTTCAACCTCTGCAGGGGCATTTTCCGTGGAAAACTAACATTACACGAACTTCATTTCATGAACTTAGGACATTTCTTCAACAATCATTACCGTGGGAACCTCTGGGTAACTGATGATATGATATGACTTGTGGTACAAGGCTCACGATAACGATGATCTCACAATATGGCTGTATAACAATTATCATACATTTGTCAGGAAATCCTTCTACAATATTTTACCATACAAGTAATCAACAGAAATTCATCCTTCTGCTGTGAATTGAATTGGGTTGATCATTCGTAGACGTTTAATTCATTTCAAGTAGGAGGTGACTGTCATCCTTCCCACTGGAAATGGATTGGACGTCTATGGCGGTCATTGGCAACCAAATTGTTACATTTTGGGGCATTTCGGGTCATTTACTGTTAATTTTCAATCACTCCCTGTTGATTTTGGGGCATTTCTGAGTCATTTCCTATTGCTTTTGGGGCATTTCTGTGTCTCTTTCTGTTGATTTTGGATTACAGAACAGGAAGAGATCCGGGAATCTCCCCAAATAAATAGGCACTGACTCAAACTCAACAGGAAGTGACTTGCAAATGCCCTAAAATTAGGGGTGCACAATATCCATTTTTTGAAACCGATACCGATAACTTCCTGCTCCTCAAAACCGATACCGATATCGATAACCGATAATAAATATGTAATTTTTAAAATGTATATTCACCCGAGTTTTTGAACACCTGGAGGTTTAAAAAAAAAAAAAAAGAAAAAAAAAACTAATGATGGATTCAACATACATTTGCTTTTGACCTCACCAGAATTTTCATAATGACATGAACATTATTATAATGAACAAAACAAAGACAAGAACAGTCTTGACTTCAAATAAAGTGCCAATATTTATTTTTTCAAATAAATATAATTTGAGTCAATCACAATCAATTAGTAAGTATAATTGAATATGTGTTTCCTGAACAATGAGCACTGAAATAAAACATAAACCCAACAGGTATTGTGCTTTGTCATCAGATAAAAATATTTGGTGCTACAGGAGACGGTTGTGGTCTTGGTCCATGAAACAACTTTCTTAACCTGGGAGACAGGTTAGGACAGCAAGCCTATCAATAACCAAAAGGCCTCTCAATAACTTACTAACTTATACACTCTAAAAAAAATCCACTGGCTCTACTTTAAAAAATTGTTGTAACAATTTGCATTTAATATTTTAAGTAAATTCAACTAAGCGATGATTAAGTACTTCCCTTATAGATTTTATAACTGGACTAACTCAATTAGTATAGTTGAACCATCATTATTTATTGTCCTCCACAAGCTTTATTGTGTAGAACCAACTCAATTTTCAAGTCCAAGTTTTAGCATTAATAAGAAATAAAACTACTTCATTTAGGTTGCTATAACTCCTTCAATTTAATTTCTCAACTCAAAAGTTGATGCAAAATGGTACTTAAATTTATTGAGTAAGAGTAACTCATTCATTTTCCATGCCGCTTTTTCCTCACGAGGGTCGCGGAGGTGCTGGAGCCTATCTCAGCTAACTATGGGCAGTAGGCAGGGGACACCCTGATCTGGTTGCCAGCCAATCACAGGGCACAAGGAGACATACAACCATTCAGGCAAACACTCATACCTATAGACAATTTAGAGTGCTCAATCAGCCTACCATGCATGTTTGTGGGATGAAACCGGAGTTCCCGGAGGAAACCCACGCAGGCACGGGGAGAACATGCAAACTCCTTGATCTCAGAACTGTGAGGCGGACGTGCTAACCACTCAGCCACCGTGCCGCCTAAGAGTAGCTTGTTTTTCTAAAATAAATTGGACATGGCAACTCCAGTTTTATTTGGAAAAAAATATATATTTCAAAACTCAAAAGAATGGACAAAATAAAAGTGCAGAGCAAAACCAATATAAACATCCTAAACATTGTCAACAGTTCACTTCAGCTGCTGGTATAAACGAAAAGTGTACTTCCAGTACTTTGATACACAGATATGGCACAACAACACACAGTGTACAACAAAATGTTTGCAAATGTACAAACAATATAGGGTGATTGAAAAGTAACTCCTGTTTTAAGATAATTTATTTAAATGTTGTAAACATTTTTGTAATTTTTTGAGTATGCTGCTTGATGTATGGTAATGAAATCTGTTTTCATTTTCTTTCAAACTGCAAATATTGTAAGGCAGAAAATGGCCAATTCTTTTCCCGTGGTAATATGCACATGTGATGGGAATTTAGGAAGTTGCACCAACTTAATAATGGAATAGAAATTAAATTTCACTCACTTAATCTTTCCCTTTGTTACGTGAAAACAGAAAAGCTTATTCAAAAACAATATACTTTTTAGTTAAAACGTCTTTCTTAATATTTAATTTTGATTAACTCCATAAAAGAAGTTACCAACTTAATAAAACAATGAATAGTCAAAAAAAGTCATTTTTATGTTGAAAAAGCTCATGTTTTCAAGTCATACCAACTAGCCTCATTAATCATTTTTTAGAGTGTAACTAACACTGTAAAATGCAAACATTATATATATAGTAAGGTTTATCACTCATTCCTCATATTAAAAATATGGTAGAACAAAATGGATTAATGGCTTGCCTTATAATAATCAATATAAACGGCAGTGAGTGAACCCATATTCAATAAAGTATGAGGTTTCTCTGCATAGTATAAAATCCTACCAAGCATGCTGACAGGACTAACATTATACGACAACTATTATATGTATGCATAGCATAGCACACTAGCTTGAGCTACTAGCCTTAAGCATTGGCTGGCTTCAATAACACAACAACTTATGAGGTTCTGTACATATGACCCTTCACCACCAAAGTAAACATCTATTGCCCATCCATACTTACAGACATATAATTCCGAGGCGGAAACGTAAGTAACAGAAAGCATTCACGATTGTCAATGCTACCGCTAGACACAGCACTGTGTAAAGTGAATGCGTTTAAAAATTATAAATGCAGCGAATTATTCGGACCAGCAGGTGGCAGCAATGCCCCGCAAATGGTCAACTGATTTACAGGCCAGCCAGCACAGTACATATTATCGGTCCTATTGATAATGTTATTGGATTTATTGGGATGACGTCAAAATTCCTATTATCGGACCGATAATTATCGGACCAATAATTATCGTGCACCTGTACCTAAAATGAACAACGAGTGACTGGTAAATGGTCCAAAAATCAAAACAGGCTGTGATTGCTCTGGTTTTGAATGAATGAATGTTCATTCACCACTCCCATTCTAAAAGGATTGGGCGTCCAGTGCCATCATTGGCAGCCATTGAGTTAACGGAGACACTATTCTAATGGAAGATATCTGGTAGTAACCTTTTGGGATACAAAATTTCACGATATTTCACCATTTCGATATTTTGTCACAATCCTTTTCCCAAGTGTATCTTATGATTAGGGGTGCACGATATCCATTTTTTGAAACCGATACCGATATTGATAAATTCCTGTTCCTCAAAGCCGATACCGATACAATAACCGATAATTATATACATAATTTTAAAATGTATATTCACCTGAGTTTTTGAACACCTGTAGGTCAAAAATACTTGTGGTGGATTTGAATATTGTGCTTTCTCAGCAGATAAAACATTCGCTGTAACAGGAAAGGAGACTTCTGTAGTCTTGGTCCATGAAACAATATTCTTAACCTGGCAATTATAGGACAGCAAAGCTATCAATTACCACGAGGCCTCTCGAGAACTTAGTAAACATAACACTGTAAAATGCAAACATTTGCTAATTGCCATAGTAAAGAAAGTTTATCACTTAGCGATGGAAAAATACGGCCTCTAGAACAGTAACAAAACTTTGCATACTGGCAAAACAGGAGTGGAAACAAATGCACACATCCCAATACACTGACACTGTGCCAAAATTAATATTAATAGGCCCGATAATTAGAGGTGCGCATCGGTACTGCTCTCACGATTCGATTCGATTATGATTCAGAGGGCCACGATTCGATTCGATTCGATGCAGAGGGTCACGATTCGATTCGGTTCGATTCGGCAATGCATCGCGATGCCTTAAAGCTTGGGATGCATTAAAATTCTAAAGCAAAGCATATTTTTCGTGAATCATGAGGCAACACAAGCGGTCAGACATTAAACAACTTTTTATTGGCTCTTGTGTCACTCCTGGTTGAAGTCAAATGAAAATACTTTTAGATATATATTTTAAAAAAAAAAACAGATCACAGCATTTAATTGGTGCTTTGAATGAGACCAGTGCTTTCTCTTTTTTTTACACACAGTAGCAGCCTTTCACACAGTGCAACATCTGAACTCCTGTGCAAAATCAGTAATAACAATCACTCTATTTTAGTCACAACAACCCATCGATAAAAATATTCAAGTAAATATTTAAAAAAGCGACAAAGAAAATATTGTAGTGCAGCAGCATCTTTATCGCAATATCAATTCAGGGATCAGTTCAGTTGCAAACAAAACATCCAACTAAATTGCAATGTAGAACAAAAGTAAAATGTTGGCCTAGCCCACTATATATGTGCAATCAACTTAGAAATGCATTCAGTAACTACCACATAACAATAAAAAATAATGAATTAAAATGAAGTGCAGCAGCATTTTAGCAGCCATAACAATCTGTTTCAACATGAGGAAATATCATTTTTTTTGCAATTGAGAGAGCAGAGAGATGGTAGAGGTTATATGGGGCCTAAAAAATCCAGCCCGACCCGACACGGCCCGCTGGTATTGAAGCCCGACCCGGCTTGGAGTGACGCGAAAAAAAACAAACGCAGCAGCAGCAATTTATTTTCCTTTCTTCGAGATGGCAGAAAAAAACGCATGTTTCTTAATGTTTAAATAGTCTACATATTTTTGTGATCATTATAAAATCATTTACACAACGAAATAACGCTGGGAAAGTTTAATATTTAAAAAAAAAAAAAAAACGAGTTTGCAGACAGAGGAGAGGATTGAAAAGGATCACATTTGTGTTGCCTTTGTGTGCATAAATAAAAGTGTCTTTCGTAACAAATCGCAAGCACCACAGCGGAGGAGAAGAAGAAAACGCGGGCGCCGCCACTGCTTCATGTGAGTGCACAAGCAAATGCACAATACAGAGAGCCTGCTCTCGGTTTTATCCCTTTTTTTAAATTTTTTTTTTATAATTTATTAGTCCGGCGCGGGGCGGCCCGACCCGACCCGAACGTGAATGCTTAACATTTTGGGCCCGAACCCGAACTCGGGCACAAGATCTAACCTCTAAGAGATAGGACATAACAATGGCTGAAGCGGAGAAAGAGGGAGCAAGAAAGATTCTTGATGCACCTAAGACATTGAAAGCTGACATCTGGAGACATTTTGGCTTCTATGAGGTTGGTGGGAAACTTGACCAGAGTTATGCAGTGTGTAAAAAATGAAATATGACAATAATAATACAAAGGGGAAAACCAAATCCATTGCATCACGGAATTGCGCAGGGAAGATTTTTGAACGTACTTATATATTTTAAAATGCGCTGAATCGATTCGGCTTGTTGCCCGCATCGAATCGAATCGTCCATGCCCTGCATCGGGATGCATCGCCGCATCAATTATTGTTGACACCACTACCGATAATATATATTGTTATTGGATTTATTGAGATGACGTCATAATTCCTAATATCGGACCGATAATTATCGTGCACCTCTACTTATGATGAACTATTGCTATGCTTTCCAATTCCACAAATATTTCCCAAGACAACATTATGATTAATCTTTACATTCCTTGAAGTGGTTGCTGTTACAGCAGCAGCGTTCCATTTGTAATTATAATATTGGTCATGTTGGATCCCACTTTTAATTAACACAATCAAGATTTGGAAATTACAAGTTTGTCAAAGTGTCATTATCAAAACTGGGACAATCTTCATACTTGGAAGGCAAATTTAACTAGGCCTGCAAGCGACTTAACGGACCCTCGCAGTTTGGTGCAACATGGATGTCATGCAACTCGGACAACACGCAGCTCAGGGTGGTGGCAGATCGACCCCCTTTCAACATCTCCTGGGAAACTAACACACAGTTGTCAAAAGTTTACATACACTTGTGAAGAACATAATGTCATGGCTCTCTTGGGTTTCCAGTTAGTTCTACAACTCAGATTTTTCTCCGATAGAGTGATTGGAACAGATACTTCTTTGACACAAAAAACATTCATGAAATTCGGTTCTTTTATGACTTTATTATGGGTTAACAGAAAAAGTGATCAAATCTGCTGGGTCAAAAATATACATACATGGATCTGAAAAAGCGAATCATTGACTTGAACAAGTCAGGAAAGTCACTTGGAGCCATTTCAAAGCAGCTGCAGGTCCCAAGAGCAACAGTGCAAACAATTGCTTGTAAGTATAAAGTGCATGGCACTGTTTTGTCACTGCCACAATCAGGAAGAAAACGCAAGCTATCACCTGCTGCTGAGAGAAAATTGGTCAGGAGGGTGAAGATTCAACCGAGAATCACCAAAAAGCAGATCTGCCAAGAATTAGAAGCTGCTGGAACACAGGTGTCAGTGTCCACAGTCAAGCGTATTTGGATCTCCATGGACTGAGAGGCTGCCGTGCAAGAAGGAAGCCCTTGCTCCAAAAGCGGCACCTTAAGGCTCGACTGAAGTTTGCTGCTGATCACATGGACAAAGATAAGACCTTCTGGAGGAAAGTTCTGTGGTCAGACGAAACAAAAATCGAGCTGTTTGGCCACAATGCCCAGCAATATGTTTGGAGGAGAAAAGGTGAGGCCTTTAACCCCAAGTACACCATGCCTACCGTCAAGCACGGTGGTGGTAGTATTATGCTGTGGGGCTGTTTTGCTGCCAATGGAACTAGTGCTTTACAGAGAGTAAATGGGATAATGAAGAAGGAGGATTACCTTCAAATTCTTCAAGATAACCTAACATCATCAGCCCGAAGATTGGGTCCTGGGCGCAGTTGGGTGTTCCAACAGGACAATGACCCCAAACACACATCAAAAGTGGTAATGGAATGGCTAAATCAGGCTAGAATTAAGGTTTTCGAATGGCCTTCCCAAAGTCCTGACTTAAACCCCATTGAGAACTTGCGGACAATGCTGAAGAAACAAGTCCATGTCAGAAAGCCATCAAATTTAACTGAACTGCACCAATTCTGTCAAGAGGAGTGGTCAAAGATTCAACCAGAAGCTTGCCAGAAGCTTGTGGATAGCTACCAAAAGCGCCTAATTGAAGTGAAAATGGCCAAGGGACATGTTACCAAATATTAGTGCTGCTGTATGTATATTTTTGACCCAGCAGATTTGATCACTTTTTCTGTTCACCCATAATAAAGTCATAAAAGAACCAAACTTCATGAATGTTTTTTGTGACAAAGAAGTATCTGTTCCAATCACTCTATCAGAGAAAAATCAGAGTTGTACAAATAACTGGAAACTCAAGAGAGCCATGACATTATGTTCTTCACAAGTGTATGTAAACTTTTGACCACAACTGTATGCTCAAAACTCGCCACTTTTATTGTGATGAGAAATGCATTCACACACAGCTAGGTGAAAAACACCCTATTGAAGAGGGTCCTACAAAAAAGAAGAACCTGTGCAGCCACGCCCTTTTCAAAATCAAAATGAATCTTCTAATTGGGTCAATTCAAAAGGCTGCCTAAGCACCGGAAGAAATCTACTTTCTTTTATTGGCGAACAAAGGATTGTCATGGCAACTGACAGAGACTTGTGGACATGTGCCTTAAAATGTAGCATTACAAAAGGTGTTGTGACCACACTGACCAACCTGAAAGGAACTGGACATGTAGAAGTATAATGAGTGACTTTCTGCTGCCAGTAGTTTAGGGTACGACGCTCAACAAGCACGAGAAGTGTGGCACAGATATGTTGTTTATATGCCAAATTATGACTGTTTAAAATTTGTTGTGAGACAAAATGGTGACGGTCATTTTCACTTTCCTGTTTGGACCCCTCTGCTTCAAATGAAACCTTAATATCTTTCATCAGGCACCTGAACGCATGTCCTAAGGCTCCCCTGAAACAGGTTTGCGGTTAATTTTTCCCTTGGAGGAGGAGCCTTTTTAGTCAAAAAGGGCATTTCTTGTTCCCAACAGGGGGCACCAGGCCTAACGGTTAATATTTCAATGCAGTCATGTTGAAGCTGGGATACCTCTCATACATGCCAAATATGAAAAAGATTGAATCTTGGATTATGGAGTTATTGGTCATTTACTGAATTTGGCATGTTGCCCCCCCCCAAAAAAAGGTCGAACTTGGCACCCCGTCCAGGTGAGGCCTGTGAATAAAAACTCACCATTTTAATAACTTAAGATCTTATACGTCTTATGAACAGTCTCACCTAATTTGAGGAGGATCCAACAAACTCCCTAGGCACCAATGTGTCAAATAAATGTGCACCCTGTAAATTGATTTTTTTTAAAAATTCACATTTAATCCAAAATACCCAATTTCCTGTTGGGTTTGGAATATGGGTCCAAGAGACTCCCTAATTTTCATCGCTCTACGTTGAAAAAAGCTTAACAGGAGAGGTCTTTTTGAAAAATTCAAAGGGGCGATGTTGAGCCATTTTGTCATGGTTTTCGCAAGGTTGACAAATTATTGAAATTTACACCAAGCCACACGTATCTGCAAATTTTGGTGAGTTTTCGAGCATGTTAAGGCCTCCAAATTGTCCATTTTCATTTGCACAGAAAAAAATAAATAACCATTCGCATTACAATAGGGGTCTCGCACCACTTGGTGCTTGGGCCCTAAATACCCTTCACACTTTTATATAGAATTTTAAACCTACAAATTGTTAGGTGCGCGAAATGAAGAGGAGCCCTGAGCAGATCAGGACGAGTTTGTGATGAGTGAAATTATTTATTTGTCCGAGATCACGTAGCATGATTGAAGCCAGAGCCTAGGCAGAGGGCGAGTGTTTTGAGCTTCCCACTCGGGGTAGTCGAGCCGGTGTGAATGGATGGGACACGGGATGGCGGCAGGCGTAGTAATCCGATGGGAGGCGCGCTAAAACAGGTCCTGTGCAAAAAAAAAAAAAAAAAAGTCATGAGCCAGTGATCTGAGTGAATAATCGAGAAACAACAGAAGAACCAGACACTGGCTTTTAAAGATGACTGTTTGTCATTGCCAGCACCTGTGGCCGCTCCACCCGTCTGACGTCCAACATGTCTCAGGAGGGAGGGGCAGAAGCCCTAACACAATTGGAAGAAATAATCAACATATCGTGGGGAGAACAAGTATTTGATATACTGCCGATTTTGCTGGTTTTCCCACTTGCAAAGCATGTAGAGGTCTGTAATTTGTATCATAAGTTCTCTTCAACTGTGAGGGACGGAATCTAATACAAAAAAAACAGAAAATCATGTTGTATGATTTTTAAATAATAAATTAGCATTTAATTGCATGAAATAAGTATTTGATACATCACAAAAATCAAACTTAATATTTGGTACAGAAACCTTGGTTTGCTATTACAGATACCAAATGTTTCCTGTAGTCCTTGACAAGGTTTGCACACACTGCAGCAGGGATTTTGGCCCACTCCTCCATGCAGATCTTCTCCAGAGCCTTCAGGTTTCAGGGCTGCTGCCGGGCAACACTGACTTTCAGCTCTCTCCGTAGATTTTCTATCGGGTCCAGATCTGGTGACTGGCTAGGCCACTCCAGGACCTTAAGATGCTTCTTAGGGAGCCACTCTTTAGTTGCCTTGGCTGTGTGCTTTGGGTCGTTGTCATGCTGGAAGACTCAGCCACGACCCATCTTCAGGGCTCTCATTGAAGGAAGGAGGTTGTCAGCCAAGATCTGGCGATACATAGCCCCATCCATCCTCCCCTCAATACAGTGCAGTCGTCCTGTACCCTTGGCAGAGAAGCAGCCCCAAAAAATGATGTTTCCTCCTCCATGTTTCACGGTTGGGATGGTGTTCTTGGGGTTGTACTCATCCTTCCTTTTTCCTCCAAACACGACGAGCCGAGTTTAGACCAAAAAGTTCAATTTTGGTCTCATCCGACCTCATGACCTTCTCCCATTGCTCCTCTGGATCATCCAGATGGTCAGTGGCAAACTTCAGACGTGTCTGGACATGCACTGGCTTCAGCAGCGGGACCTTGCGTGCACTGTAGGATTTTAATCCATGACGGCGTAATGTGTTTCCGATGGTTTTCTTCGAGACTGTGGTTCCAGCTCTCTTCAGGTCATTGACCAGGTCCTGCCGTGTAGTTCTGGGCTGATCCCTCACCTTCCTCATGATCAGTGATGCCCCACGAGGTGAGATCTTGCATGGAGCCCCAGAACAAGGCAGATTGACCGTCAACTTGAACTTTTTCCATTTTCTAATAATCGCTCCAACAGTTGTTACCTTCTCACCAAGCTGCTTGCTTATTTTCCTGTATTTTCCTGAGAGGTTGGAGTTTGTTTGTTTGAGCATGTGAACAGGTGTCTTTTATACAGGTAACAAGTTCAAACAGGTGCAGTTACTTCCGGTAATGAGTGGAGAACAGGAGGGGTTCTAAAAAAAGAACTAAGAGCCGAAATATTTACTAGTAAGTAATGTATCAAATACTTATTTCATGCAGTTAAATACAAATTTATTATTTAAAAATTATACAATGTGATTTTCTGGATTTTTGTATTAGATTCTGTCCCTCACAGTTGAAGAGAATTTATGATACAAATTACAGACCTCTACATGGCTTGCAAGTGGGAAAACCAGCAAAATCGGTGAAATACTTGTTCTCCCCACTGTATATAAGAAGACATAAATTATTCGGCATAGCAAGACTGTAGTTGCCTGCTATTCTTCCACCTCAGTCAAAATGATTCATTTGGTGTATTGATAAACGTACAAATATCCTTACCCACCTACAATACAGAAGGTAACCTACAATTGTTTTTTGTGTGTACTTTTTGTTCACTGTAAAACCCTATATTTTATCATTAGAACATTAAAGAAGTTTGTAACATGTAAATAAAATATAATTATTTAAATAACATACTGTACATAAAATAATGTGTAAAATTTGAATATATGTGGGGAAAAAAATAGAAAATGTTACCGATAGCAAAAATGCCTTTGGGGAAAAAAATGTATTCTGAGGTATTTAGGAACACAAAATTAACCATTTTGAGTTTTGATACAGATAAACGCTGTGTATTTTGTTTTAAAAAAATACAAAGGAAGTATTATTGTATTTGGGCTTTGTCAAACTTTGTTGTCCTGGTCACCAAGCAGCAATTTTGGCAATTTTGAGAAGGTTTATAAGATATACAGGTCTTCTTATTCTTATATAGATAATTAATGTTACATATATTTACCAGTCCAATCACTGCTCATAACCAATGACTTTATTACCTGGTCAATAACACTTCTCCTGATAAACCCCCACCAAGTTTGGTTGTGCATGCGTGCTTGCCCCTCTATCGCGAGCATATGGAGCTGTGGCTGACCCAGTGAGTCGTTGAGTGTGGGGACAGATGCACTTGTCCCGCGCCCCCCTTCCCCCAACCCCACACAGGCGCCCACCCGCTTCATCCATCCTATCCACCTGTTTTGGGTCACACACCAGTGGGACGAGTGGCGGTGCACGTGCCACACCAGCCGCTATGCCAGCGCTTTGTTAGCGCCCCCAAGACAAAAGAGGTTTTATTAGGGAGGCCGGCCGCCTGGCCTGAGGGGGAATACAATGTTGTGAGGCTGGCAACGCTTCGGGACAGTCTATCGTGTGCCCACTTTATCCAAATAGGCGTCAGGGGGCATCTGGTGCATGTTTATAACCTAATGTATTATCGCAAACAAGGGGGACTATTATTACAGTATATGTGCTTGTTTGTGCAAGATGGCAGAGGGGGATGAGGGGGTCTTTGAAAACTATTGCATGTATTAAAATCAAGAACTGGAACACAACGTGGCTTCAATTGTAGAGGTGAGCTAAAGCTGCTTATGACATTAATGCTTGAGCTGAAGGTTAATTCATAGTTTTCTGCCCTTAAAAGGTGCTATATAGAGTTTGCCACATTTGACCCGCGACTGCCACCACCAGCCTAAAGTGCAACTGCACCCTGTGTTGAGCTTGTGCATGGCGTGCATGCTTATACGAGCACAAACATAAAGCCACGAGTGTTTGGCCCATTACATCAGCACTAGAAAACGTAAAAATCATTCATGTGATTGTATACTGTTCGTAGCAAGTGAAAGTGGGTTAGAAGCGTTTTTTTGCCAAGCGGGGACGAGGCAGAGACTCAGGGAAACAGCGTTGCTGCCGGGGGTACGTGTGTGAGTAAAGGTATTTGGCCCATCAAATCAGCATCAAAAACTTAAAAAGATAGTAGAAAGACTTAAGTGGGTTAGAAACGTGTTTTTACCAAACGTAGACTTGGCCAGTGTTTCTCAACCAGTGTGCCGGGAGAGATGATCAAGTGTGCCGCGGGAAATGATCTGCCAATAATGTCCCGTTGTCCCCGTGACCCTTAAAAAGGAATAAGCAGGCCAGATAATGGATGGGTGGAACATCTAGTCAACCAAAGTCTATACAAATAAATGAATTGAAAAAAGACTATGAGAATAGTCGTAATATTTGGAGAATTAAGTAATGTATTGGATAACACTTTATTTGACATTGGCATCATAAGACTGTCATAATTATGACATGACACTGTCATGAGCATCAATGAATGCTTATGACAGTTTTCATTAAAGTGCCATCCAACAAATTATGTACTTTGAATGGATGTAAAATATGCGGACTGGACATAAATGGAGTTAGTGACAAAATGACACTTGATGACATCTGTCATAACCATTCATTAATGCTCATGACAGCAGTGTTGCTGTTGTTGTTTTTGTCAGCCCTTTTAATTTTAATCTTAGTCTTTTGGACAATAATACTTATTAGTCATATTTTAGTCATCTCAAAACGTGTTCATCTTCTTCTAGTTTTTGTTGACGAATCTCGTCTAGTTTTAGTCCACATTTGCTAAAAATGGGTTTGTCTGTAAAATTAAAAATATTCATTCCAAAAATAACTGAATAAATAAAGGTCTCCAACTATTTCAAATGAACATTGACAGACGAGTGCATGCTGTTGCTTCTACAACGCCAACTTGTTGATCATTCACACTACATTACATTACAAACAGTACATTATTTTCAATTAATTACACAGACCTGGAAGAAACAAACTGGGAAGAAACAAACTGGATGTAAAAAAAAAAGTCTGAGAGTTTAAGAAGACGCTCGCCGTTAGCATTACCTTAAACTAACACGAAATCTATGCTAATGCTACAAGTTACATTTAGTGTGTAATGATCACTCTGTACAGACCTTTAAAAGCTAAAGCAACATTGCATATTCTCTCTGGCCAAGATAAGACAACAAATCTTACCGTGTGTGGAAGCCTTGAGAGTGGAGAGGACACTGCACTGGTGAGTGGTGAGGGCGAGCACATCACACGACACAACCAGACATTGCCACGATACAGGCTAACTACACATAAAATGTCACAAATTATGAACATATGACAGAAACTATGGCGCATGTTTGTCTCGTTCTCGTCTCGTCAGACAAAATCTGGTATAAGTCTCGTTATGTTTTAGTCTCCCAAAATACGTTTTTAGCCCGTTATTGTCTCGTCATCCTCATGAAAAAAGTGTTTGTTGACAAATTATTTTCGATATCGTCATCATTGACGAAAGCAACACTGCATGACAGGTTCCGGTCACAATTATGACGGTCTTATGACACCACTGTCAAATATAGTGTTACCCTATATTGTAATGCTACAGGAGTAAGTCGTAATATTGTAAGAGGAACAATAGTAATATTAAGAGCTTAAAATGCCTGTGACAGCAAAAAAAAAAATCTTAAATAACATTATAATCTGATTTAGAATCAAATTTTGAGACGATTCGACTATATACACCAATTTGGCAAAGCGCATATGACGAGAAATTTGTCTTTTAATCTGCCGTTTAGACCCGCCTGTCATTATAGTGCTCTAGCGTCCCCAGCTGGCAGATGACGTCGGCAGGGTCACGATTTCATCTGATTTAGAATTCAGCCCATTAAGGGGGAATTATTCAGAACAAGGAAAATGATACGTAGAGAGCGGCAAAATGTCATTGTTTCAATCTCTCTACTCCATTATTTGTACAGGATATTCTTTTTATGTAAGTATTTTTCCCCAATTGCTAAATAAATTGTAACCGCCTTGTGCTAAATAGAATATGAAATACAGTGCTGCTCAAAAGTTTGTGAACCCCCTCAACATTTTGGAATTTTCTATTATTTCAACCTGATTTCCTAATCAATCAATTCAGTAGTTTTTTTTTTTGTTTTTTTAACAGTTGTGTTGTCGAGACTAAATTAAAGAGTTTTCATCAACTGATGTAGGTGCAAAATTGAACTGTTTGGTCACAACCAAAACCGCCATGTCTGGCGAAAAGTCAACACTGCATACCACCAAAAGAACCTTCTCCCAACAGTGAAGCATGGAGGTGGGAATGTCAAGATCTGGGCTTGCTTTTCATCCTCAGGACCTGGACAACTCCACATAGTCCAGGGAATCATGAATTCTGAGGAATATTGTCAAATCCTAGAACATAACCTGACGCCATCTGTTTTGAAGTTAAAGCTTGGCAGAAGGTGGATCATGCAACATGATAATGATCCAAAGCATTCCAGCAATACAACCAAGGAATGGCTGAAAAAGAAGAAGATTCGTGTTCTGGACTGGCCCAGTCAAAGTCCTGACCTAAATCCCATTGAAATGCTGTGGCAGGACCTGAAGCGAGCAGTTCATGCCAGACGCCCATCAAACCTCTCTCAACTGACTGCGTTCTGCAAGGAAGAATGGGCAAAAATCCCCCAAAGTAGATGTGAGAGGCTGATTAGTCACTACAGAAACCGTTTGGTTGAGGTAATCTCTGCAAAAGGAGGCGCAATATCCTATTAACTGAAGGGGTTCACATACTTTTGCACACATGATATCTGAGTTTTTCTTAAATCAACCACTTTTGTTAAATAAAGAATGACAATATAACTATTTCTTTTGTTTCAGTCCATTATTTGGAATGTCAGTATTGTGGATTTGGGTATAACTTAACATTTAATAAGGTTATTTTAGTTTTTTTTACAAAAAATCTGACCATCGCTGTGGGGTTCACAAACTTTCGAGCAGCACTGTATTAAAAATGCATTTATTCAGTACGACATGGCAAAATTATTCCATAATGGACAATAATGTCGACTTCTTGCCCCTCCGGAACGATATTTTATGCCCGTGGTCATCAATTAGCGGACCGCGGTCCACGACCGGACCACGGCAGACCTCTCTGCAGACCCACGGACGTACAAAAAAAACGAAAGAAACATACATCATTTGTATGAATCGCCGATCTATCACTATGCGCTACTGTTCTATCGCTAAATTCTGATTTTTTGTCAAATATTTTACATGTTTTCACTTCTGTTGTCATCACTATGACAACGATGCGCTGATTGGCCGAGAGAGCCTGCGTGGATGAGCTGATTGGCTCAGAGAACGTGTATGGATGCGCTGATTGGTTGAGAGAGCCTGCATGCTACTAACTAGCGTGGACGGACCACAGCAGTGTCAGCAACCTCAAACACGAGTCGCACCCGGCACTTTGCAATCTGTTAATACATGCTGTTGTGTACTTTATTTTTCATTCCAAGAACGTGATTCATACTGTGAGCAAACGTGATTTATTTATTTATTTATCACCCCGTGTTACTCCGCCACTCTCGCAGCATGTGCGCAACGTTCAAGATCACAACGTTAAGCAATGTTCGCTAACACCAAACATGGCACCAGTAGAAGATCACAACGTTAAGGAACGTTCACTAACACCACACGTGCCACCAGTAGAAGACCGAATCTAACAAAATGGCATGCTCATAGTTGACCAAAAGAAGAAAAGTTGACAACGAAAATTGCCGTTTCAATGAAGAATGGAATGACAAACATAAGAAGCCGTTCTCTGATGGAGAAATAATAAAAGTGTGTATGAAGTGATGACAGCAATGTTCAAAGGAAAAGAAAAACAGGAAATGACAACAAAAATCAAATTTCACTCTCAGATTTATCAACCACAAGACGCACTGAAGTACTGGCTGATGATGTGGGTAAACAGCTTTGTGACCCCCAAATGCCATTTCCCTCATTGAGCAGTATTTTACAGTTAAAGTTACTGTCAATAATTGTTATGTTTGCACCAGAGCTTGTCATTTATGTTTTGATCAAGTGAACATGCACTGTACTACTTGCACGTTTACTTTTTTGTCCAGCAGTGTTTTACAGTTACAAAATGTACTGTCAATAGTTATTGTTTGCACCTTAATGAAGGATCTAGTCAATTATTTAGTTGACATTTGTAAACATTGTTCTTGCATGTTTTTATTTTGTATTTTAAGTCAAAAAATGTTTTGTTAATTAATTTTTATTTAATCAGAATGTCCATTGAATTTTTGTTTGGTCCAAAGAAAACCACCTTTACCACCATCGACCTGCCTTGTAGTTGACTGACATTAACAAATGGAACCATGCTTGTATGAAAAAAAATAATTGTGGACCCTCAAGATTTGTATTGAAGGACCCCTGTTTTATGCCACCGGAGGTTTTGTCATTTCCCTGCCCTGGCTTCGGAGAACGTAAACAAACCAGGAGTCGTAACAGCAAGCCGACATGCTAACCCGAACTGAGCGGCGTTTATATGAAATATGAAATAAACATGTTTTTGCTGTCATACACACTTTAAAGTCGTTTTGTTACTTATTTTTATGTTACGTGAACGGGACGTTGTTCGGGGTCCGCGGACCTCAACTTTTGGCGACACAAGGTCAGTGTGAACAGAAAACTTTGATGATAATGACTTTATTTTGTTAACATAAGCAACTGTGTTATAAAATTTAAGATTTTCAGATGATGGTGTGACTTGAGGTCTTTTTGGAGCAGTCTCACTTCTAATGTCAGGACTTTGTGTACTCATCAGGGCATTGGTATAGTATGCATGGAGTGGAAATGTATTTTAAATTAACACTAAAGGTTTCATAAAGTACCATTAACTGATTTGATCCAACAGCAATTTTTGCCTTTTCTGATGACCTATGATAATTTGGAGTTTGCCATTGTAGCAAAATTACAGAAAAGTAAAACTAACTAAACTAACTAAAACTTACTTTTCTTGCAAAATCTGCATTTTCAAGTGCACGGCCCACCATTACCGCTATACACGTTCAACATGTACTGTCACTGAGCATTTATGATACATGTATTCTAGCTTGTACACCTTTACAAATCTATACCATCTTCCAGTTGAAATAAGCCGCTGATTAGCTGCTCTCATCACACGCTCTGGCTGTGCCGCTGAGTGATTTATGAACTCCAGCAGCGAGCGGAGCATTGACACAACGGGGGGCCCCGGGCTCAGGTCGCCAAGGTTACCGAGGTCGGGTCAAGTTGAGCCGGAGCAGTCTGTGAGCAAGTTGACCTGTGAGTCACTGAGCAAAATGAACTAACGCTGCACACCGCCCTGGAGGCAGAAGACATGAGGTGGCGGCAGTTGTAAATTCTCAAGCTCAGAAAAATGATTTGACGCAGATTCCTTTGGGTTGTTTTGAGCAATACTGTATTGATCAATACATGAAAATAAAGTCTGTAAAGTTGAACTACTAATTTGTCAGGAGTTGCAGGGAAAGGTGAGGTAAACTCTGGATAGTGTTGTTAATCTTACTTTGAAAATTTAATTACAGCAGGGGCGTCACTAAACCTACTACAATACTGGGGCAGAGTGGGCCACTGGCGAGCGGGCCCAAAAAATTTTTGGGCATTATTTATAATAAAAGTCAGAAATAGCGCTTTAAATTATATATAAATGAACCAAACTACAAGGTAAAAAGTAAGGTAAAAAGGAGACTTTTTTTTGTTTTTTCTCCCCCCAGCGATCAGTATTCAAAATCAAAATTGGGACATCCCTTGTCGATAGTCAATTCACTTCTGCTCATGCTAATCAACTTCCATCCCTCCTTCACCTCTTCCTGTACTCTGCTGCTCTACTTTGTCTGGACAGAAATGTGGATACAGTGGTACCTCTACATACATTAATTCATTCCATAACCTTGTTTGTAAGTTGAAATGGTCGTATATCGAGCAGGATTTTTCCATTAGAATACATTATAATTCCATTAATCCATTTCACAGCTCAAAAACCTACACTAAATCCTTACTCAATACTCAATCTGTACTATTACAGATGGACTTTACACATCACAACACAAATACATTATAATTAAAAATCGGAATAATAATATGATAATAATAATTCCTGTAATGTAACGAATCAGGTTCTAATGTGGCGGATGTGTTTTGCGTGCTGTACCTGAACGCACCACGTGGCTGACACAGCTACAAAATGCAAGCTAACTCCTTATTAAACATGTGCCATGATCCCAGTACTTGACATCATACAAAAAACGATGTTTACTCACTTCCTCGTAAGTCCAATGGTCCCACAATTGTCGGACTTGTTTTGAAGAATCTCCGTGGTGAACGGAAACTTTTTGAAACCCAAAAAGGCTCAAACGCCTCTCCCTGGTGCAGCAACAAAATCCTGCAGCACATTTGGCTGGCATGACGTGAAAAATAAACAAATTAATCTAGAAAATCAGCTGAATCATAAATGCTGTATGTACTGTATTGTGAGATGCTGACCCGGGTAACTTCACATTCGCATTACTCCTCAATCCAGGAAGTCACTCATTTCTTGGCGGCGGATTCAAAAAATTGAATATATGAATCGATTGCTTTTACACACATCCAAGCGGTCCATTTCATTCAGGAGCATATAATACTGCATGAAATATGAAATAAACATGCTTTTTGCTGTTCGAGCATGTCGTTGGATGTAAAAACAAATGGAGAGTCAAATTTTAAGTCAGATGTCGAAAAGATCATGTATCGAAACGATCGTATGTCGAGGTACCACTGTATATCACTGTAACTGTTATGGATTAATCAATGTTTCTCAACTGGAAGGTTATGACCTAAATATGGTTTATGTTGCCTAAATGCTACCATATTTTTCTTGAATTTGACTTCAGAGATTCTGCTGTTTTTACTGTCTGTTCATATTTGTCTCTTCCTCTGCAGTCATCATGTGGTTATTCACATTTAAATTCAGATGTTGACTTACAAGTGTTGGTATGTTTCCCAATGAATCTTCCTGTTATTTTGTTTACTTTGATGCTGTTGTGGTCAAGTCTAGACAACGTTACATCATTCTGGCTTGTACGTTATTGTGTCTATTGTAGGCGACGACATCATGTCATGCTATTCGACAGGCACGGTTACACACGGTTTATGACGCACTGACCTACAACGGTCCCCCAACCCCCCACTTGTTTGTCAGTGCTTGTTTGGCCTACTTTCATGAGACAAACACCACCAATTGTTTTCTTATGCATTTCCATAAAAAAAGAATAAACAAATAGAATGGAGTGGGGGAGGGGATCTGAGGGGGGGTTGTCTATCGCAAGGGTGTCAAACGTATTTTTTTTTTTTTTTTTGGCCAAATATGTTAACTCACTGGCTGCCATTGACGGCGCTCGACATCCAATTCATTTTGAGTGGGTTCATTTGCCCCCTCCCAGTCAAAATGGATTGGACGAGCATTCCCAGCCCTTCCTTCCAGTATAAGTGAATTGGACGTCTATCGGTGTTAATGGAAGTCAATGCGTTTTAAGATACTAACAAGTGACTTACTGTAAATCTTGAATCATTTCCTGTTGATTTTTCGGGATGCTTCTAGTTGATTTTGGGGCATTTGCATGTGAATTTCCTGATGATTTGACGTCAATTCATGTTTGTTTGGGGGCATTTTTGGGTCACTTTCTTGTTAACTCTTTAAAACCTGACATGTCAGCGACGACACGTTCACGCATCCGTCAATGCATCCTGCGCGCATATTATCTTTGAAGATGAGCATCTTTTTTACAACAAGTCAATCGACCAAGTAAAATGGGAGATAATGTCATTTTAGTTTTAGAGTTGTATTGCCCTCATGAATAAATATGAAAACGCTGCACGGACCATGTGTTTATGTCCACATTTCCATAATTTCTTGTCCTTTTTCAAAACGGAAAGCACAACGAAAACCTACATTTCCCAGGAGCCATTGTGAGGTCACAAAGGAAGGACATCATTTGAAAACTTTTGCTATATTGCCAAGTGACACCCTATCTAATGAGAGAGTGAGGCAAGGTAGCGAGCGACGGCCGGTTGGATTGAACGAGCAACTTTGTGGAACCTACCTGTCAGAAAACTGGGACTGCGTCAGAGGTCATGGGTGTTCCAACAGGACAGTAACCCAAAACATACCTCAAATAGCATCAAGAAATTGTTGGAAACAAAGCGCTGGAGAATTCTGAGGTGGCCATCAATGTGCCCGGATCAAAATCTTATTGAACACTATGGAGAGATCTCAGAAGTGCTGTTGCAAGAAGGCACCCTTCAAATGTGCGAGACCTGGAAGAGTTCGCAAAACAAGAGTTGTCCAAAATTCCATCTGAGAGGTGCACGAAACTTGCTGATGGTTATAGGAAGCGATTGCTTTCTGTTATTTCTTGTAAAGGAATAAAGCAACCAAAAATTGAGTTGAGGGTGCCAACAATTATGTCCTGACCATTTTTTGCATTCTGTCTAAAATTGTGTACATTTTGGGTTTGCTCTTCAGTATTTTTGTGTTTAACTAATGCACATCCAAGAAATGAACACATTAATACTAAATCATTTGTAATTGCATTAATCTCTGTGAGAAATGCTGTTTTTTCTGGAAAAATTCCAGCGGTGCCAATAATTTCGTCCATGGCTGTACGTGATTTCGACTTTATGATGCCGGAGTCTCGTCCACCATCTGCCCATTTTGTCTCCACTTTTTTATCTATTTATTTATTTAATAATGTTGACTTTTGTTTTGTGATGCATACCTGTCAAGTTGTACGGTTTCGGCGTAGTTTGTACAAGTGAGCACTGATTTTTAAATGTGTACGCTGTACGTTCAAAATCTGTATGCTTTTCATGCATTACGTTTTTTTTTCTCCGTTCGGATTTTGTCACCGTTTCGGCAACGAGACAATGTGCGTTACGATGCGTTACTACGTTGGTTGAATGACGCGAGAAAAGTCAGAGACACTGAGAGAGAAGAGTGTTGTGACGCTGTAGCAAACACGACGCTGGGCGGCTCCAATATTTCCTGACTGTAGCCAACAGCCTACAATCTACGCCTAGATATCGAAATGACAGACGGCGGCGTTAATAAACAGCCGCCATTTTGAAGCAGTAGTTTTCTCAGAAAGGCTCTGTTGTAGTGAACCTTCCTAGCAAATTTAAGTAACCCTTATCTAAAATACTCCTCAATCGGCAAACTCTTGACTTGAATCTATCTTTAAATGATGAAACAGTTTTAAAACTTTAACATGTCAAAAGTAGACAGAAGGGAACTAATGCAAAAATGGTAGCAATTTTAACAACTTACGATTACGATAAAACGATTTCCAAACATAGCAACGGTTACTTATGTTTTTTTGGGGTTTTTTTTAATGGGAAAAAAAAAAACATGAACGGTAACACCAGTTACTGTCATGTACGAGACGGAGGAACCGGTGGCGTATCGCAGACACAGGATTTTATTGATTTTGACAGGCAAAGGAAACAATCAGGTCAAGCGGTAATGGCTAATTGGCATGCAAACATTTGCTGAATCGCTGACGAGTCTGACACTGAATTTTGTTTGTTCGAGGCTTATATAGTGTTCTCAGTTGTTCTTTGTGACATAATAAAGGGTACACAGTACATGTGATGAAAGCTTTGTGATGCATGAGTGTGATGCAATATGCTGAAACATTACTAGCTGCAACATTAAAACATGCAATATGATGAAACATTAATAGCTGAAACCTTAATACATGACAGTTACGTTGCCAAGTAATTAATTACTCTTACCTTCAGGTAACTGAGTTACTAACTCAATTACTTTTTGGGAGAAGTAATTTCTAACTAATTAATTACGCTTTAAAAGTAAGATTAACAACACTAGTCATAAAGATGAAGTCTGCAGAATGAAAAGTGATGAAAGCGGAGATTTCATTCTGCCAATTTGTTGCCGAACACAATTTGCCTGCAACTATTGCTGATCACTTCTCAGAATTAGCAACTGAAATGTTCCCTGACTCAAAGATTGCATCGATAAGTTAATTTTGTCAATTGACCTTTTTTAATTTATTTATCTATACTGGACACACTAACGAACTACCTTCAAGTCAAACTGAATTGCGAGCTGAAGTGCCATGAAGTGCAGCCATCAAGACATCATAGAAATTGCCAAAAGTGCTACATACAATTATAACCAAAGTCACTGTTAAATTTTAGTAATCATGATGTAGCTTAAGACATTGATTCTTTGATTGCACAAGGTTATATGTTACAATATTACCAATAAATTCATATTATTTTAAAAATTGAGTTTTATTTTTGTTTCATATTGCACGCTATATACAACGTTGTTGTTATGTAACGTTGTAGTCACCAATTTGTAAGGGCATACGTCACTATTTGTACGACTGCCAACGGCCTCAGGTTGACAGGTATGGTGATGCATGCTTTTATTTTGGCGCAGGAAGCTCACAGCAGGTTGTGTTTCCACACTTGAGGAAGAGCGCATACGAAGAAGAACGTATTTGTGCACACGAAGAAGACCGCATTTGCTCCCACGAAAAGTCGCGCAGCCAAGTGGGAGCGAGAGGACATTGATAACAGCTGCAATCCTGCACACATTTATTGCTAGTGAAGTCTCAACACCTGTACATAATACCTTTTGTATTGTTTAATGTGCGTTTTCAATTGTGGTCAAATACTTGGGGCAAGTTCATGTGATTGTTTTTGATGGTGTGCGTAAGCAAACTTATACATGTTAAGTGTTTGTGTGGATTGTTATTGTATATATAAATAATATGTAAATTTGAATTGCTGTTATTTAATAGGAAAGTTTTATTTTTGTTTTAGTTTAATTATGCAAGTGTTGATGTCTTGAGCAGCTGAATAAATTCAGCAAACAACACGGATGTCTGACATCATCATTTCGGAGCTTAGCTCGCTCACAATGACTTTAATACATGTTTTTTGGATAGTTATTTTAAGATTTGGGGGTGTTTTAGGGGTACTTAAAGGGTTAATTCCATCTAGGTGGAAATTCGGGTAATGTCGCCAGCGTAGGAAAGGAACTCGTTCGTAACATAAGGACTACTTGTATTCATATTACATATACACAAAAAATGTATGTTAAAAATGATAGGCGGGGCGGTTGACAAAACTGTTTTTCACTTTATGAGGTCGGTTCTGGTCCCTTTCAACAGCAATAACTGTATACCTCCAAACTGCACCCCTCACCCAGAGACAGTCGAGATGCTACAGTTCGTTAATGAGTCTGCTCCATGGCACTTTAACAGTCCTTAATTAGTGGCACACTGCTCTGAATGAGGAAGGGGTTACTGGTTAGAATTTAGGGGGGGGGGGGGGTGTCCAGCCACAACCCCCCATTGGCTTTCATGTTTATAAACTATGATCATATAAAGGTCAGCTAGAATACATGTGATGGAGTGGTAGATGTATTGCTTTGACACGAGTGCGATCAAACTAAATTGATTGTTTCTTTGTTGGGTTGGTGGGGAGACGGGCGGGTGATTCCGGGTGGGTGGGAAATGAACAGCCCCTCAAGGCTGGACTGTATCAAGAACGTGATTGAAACACGTTTAATGGGTGTCAAACAAGTGTGGACATCATGTTTGACTTGAATTATCAGCAGTCCCACAGGAGGTGTCTGCGGCTGCCCACCCCCTCAAAGTCGCCCCCCCCCCCCAACCTCAAGAGCAGAGGGTGTGTACGGAATCCAAACACAGGATTCACCAGCGACCACTGGGTCAGCACGCGGGTGCCAGTTGCCCCCGTGGGACTAAATTGCCACATTCCTACGTCAGCGTTTTTAATTTGCTGGACATGAAGCGACCCCCCGCCACCATTTTCCCCCTCCCCAGCTCTGGCAGGCACTAACAGCACTTCTAACATGCAGCCAGAGAGGCTTTAAGTGTGTGTTTGTGTGGCAGGTGGTGGTGATGGGCGGGTGAGTGTATATTTGGTGTGAGGGGGGCATGTCGTCTGTTTAGGGTCCCAGATGGGTTAATGGGGAGTTTAGCATCAGGATTACAATGCAACAGTGTGGCCTCAGATTTAGTTGTGATTACCCCAAGCACACTGGCAACCTCCCGCCACCCCTTACCCGCTCATTCAGCAGCACCACCATTGGGCCAACAACACACAGTACGCCTGGATGAACACAACGAAAAACTACCCCTGGACACAATAACATGAATAGCGTCAGCTAAAAATGCAATGATAGAGTAGAATGAAATCTAGAAAGAGCTTTGAGTTTTATGTGTATGCATACAAAAATATACACATGATATCTGATATAGATATGCAGTGGCGGACTTGGCAATTTTGGGGCCTAAGGCAAAAATAACCAGGGGCCCTCTTTATATGTTCCTTTAACACAAAAGAAGCAGGAAAAGCAGCCTCAAAGGCCCCCTATCTTCATACAACCTTTCACTAGATTAATACAAATTGAACAAGAGTGAGGAAATATAGCTTCATATAGATTGTATATCAGAGAGAAAGAGACTGTGTGTATGTATTGAGGCTGAAGATGAACAACTACAATCAGGCATGAAAATGGGTCAGGGGTTAAAAAGGTGAGAAGGGTGTGAAGGAAATATGTTCCGGTACACTGTATAACTAGGACTGTCCCGAACAACTACCGTAATTTCCCGACTATAAGGCGCACCCGTGTATAATGCGCACACCAAATTTACTTGTAAAATCTAGGGGAAATTATTGTACCCGTTTATAACGCGCACCCTAATTTTAGCACCAATAAATAAAAGAATACAAGAAAACAGAGCTCGCGTACAGATATAGAAATGTCATTTTATTGACTGGTGAAACACAGCACAAGCATAGCATATTGGTAGTTCAAAACATTACCATAAACTGACAATATTTACGGTAATAATATGATTTGACAACTTCTCCAACTTACCAGAATCTAGGACAAAACAAAACAGATGTGACTTTTCTTTTAAAGGCTGCTGTATAACTTGCTCGCTTCATCATGATGAATAAATGTTTCTTCCATGGATTGATACGGTAAAATGAAAGTGAGAACGTAAGTCGGAAATCCGAGAGAGCTCATCGCTGTCAACACGACAGTAACGATAGTAACTATTCTTATTTGGGTTTGAGTTTCCCGACGGACAGATATAGTTGTCGGACACACACAGGAAGTCTGTGTTGTTACGTTTGTTATGGTCCGAGTTGCGGGGCTGCAATAAACGTTGACTTAAATGAGTTCAAGAAACTAAATTCTGTGCTTTATGAAGAGTGAAAAAAGCAGAATTTAACACAGACGAAATCATTCGGCCGATCAGAGTGAAGTATTACCGAAACAAAATGGTGATGTCACGTACCGTAATGGTCGGCAAGGGATCGCCGCATACGTTTCTTCAACACAACGTGGCCGTGTCAAAAAATAAAAAAAATCGGTATATACACATATATATATATATATATATATATATATATATATATATATATATATATATATATATATATATATATATATATATATATATATACAGTGTTGTCACAGATACTTGAAAAAGTAATTTAATTACTGATTACTGATTACGTCTCAAAAAAGTAATCTAGTTACTTTACTGATTACTTCATTATCAAAGTAACCAAGTTACTTTAAAAGTAATCTATCAGTTACTTTTTACCCATTTTTCTCCCTTTGCCGCCTAAACATAAGAATGACAACAGAAAAATGTCATCACATGAAATTGACTTTCCGATGACGGCATGGAAAATGAATGAATGATTGAATTTAAAGGTGAATATCAGAATTTCGCGCTAGCTTAGCCACTCCGGAGCCCTGAAACTAACAAATATCTGACAAACTGCTTGGAATTTGTTGAAATCAACTCCACCGACCAATTAAACCCCGCTAACTTTAAGATTAAGCCTAATGTCAAAACTTCTGAATTTCGGGTTATGGTTAACAGCATATCAGTGCCAATGTAAAACAATGCAAACTGACGGCACAATAATCAGCAACACACAAGTGGAATGTACAATGCAATAAACACAAAGCTGGTGGCGAGCGCGGATGCGCGTGAAGCCGTGAACATTAACAACCCGGAAGTACTCCTCTCAACATAAGACGCGGTCAATTTGGCCACAAAACGTGGCGACAACTAAGCACTTTACACTCAATCGGACTTACAACACATCCCATAGATGCTAAACGAACACATCACCTCACGGCATAAATGTGCAACACGCATATGATGTAAACAAAGCTTGCCAAGTTGGAGCGATGACTACCTGTCGTTTTTACGGCAAAGCTACGAAACGGCCAAGCATGTAGGGGGTCCAACCTTTTGCTGATACCCTCCAGAATGAAAGAAAAATACTCACCTTCATTCATGGATACCCACAGAACAACATTCTCTCGCAACGTCTCAACACTTGCCGCGAATGTCCACCCCCCTCAGTCCCACAACACGTGGCGCGAGTCCAAAACAGGAAATAGCTAAGAGGTTGTCATGGAAACACGTACCGGGAACCTTTTATTTTAGCATTTTCTATTCAAAATGCTCTTCGTACATGACTACAATATTCTTCATTCTACATACGTTATGAGGCAATGAAAAAATAGTAACGCAGAGACACTAAGGAAACTAACTTTAATCAGATTAATGGTGTATAAAAATGAACGCGTTAGATTACTCGTTACTGAAAAAAGTAATCAGATTACAGCAACGCGTTACTAACTAACGCGTTACTGAAAACACTGTATATATGTAATATATACTGTATATATTTCTGTCTCCATCCATGTACCCGTATATAATGCGCACCATGAGTTTACAAGTTGATTTTGGGGGGGGGGGGGGGGGGGGTGCGCGTTATATTCGGGAAATTACGGTAATTTTCTCCCGATTAGTCAGCGGACTATTTTTACGATTAGTCTAATCTAATCAAATCTAATCATTATTATTATTATTTTTTTTTTTTACCAATTTAGCAATGACATTTTTGTTGACACTTATCAATTCACAAAAACATTTTGGAACACGCAAATTTTTTATTAAAGTTCAAATAATCATGTAAATAACAATAATTAATCACAAATAAACAATGACGTTAAATGCTGATAGGATTTACTAGTGCAAAAGAATGGTATGTAAACAGATTCAGAACACTGACTTCGCCTTTCCAACATTCAAAACAATTCTTAAAAAAATTTTGTAAATAATATTATAATAATTATTCATTGCCAATCATATTTTTTCATAAAAGGTGTCATTTTAAAGCTATTCTTTTCTATTATTATTATTATTATTTCTATTCTTTGCTATTCTTCTAGAATTCTGTAGTATTATAGTATTTACATATTATATTTCTGAAGCATGTGGGATCAACTCCAGAAATCGTTATTCATATGACGAACATGGCGTGCTTTTATTTTGAAATGTTTACCGAAAGTATGTTCGCTTTACCGCTAACCGAAAGCTTTACACTCTGTAAAAAGCACTCTTTGTCATTGTTTGTGGTGTCATTAATAGATTTTTTTTTTGGTTAGAAAATGCTCTTTGTAGTATATTGACTACGTGTCCCATCATTACCCGGGCTCACGCAGCCAATGGCATGGGACTTGAAGTGATCTAACGGAGCGCATCTAGTTTGTTTGTTCATGATATCTAGTGTGAAGCGTGCAAGTGTTGTTGAGCATTAAAAAAGTTATTATACGCCGCAGAAGTGACGTCTGTTCTTTACATCACATCACCAGCGTATGACACTGTTAACCAGTGATTTTTCATGTTTGAAGTGTCACCTTTAACCGCAAGTTTGCGTTTTGAAGAAGACTGACAATGTTATATAGCAGGTTAAGTAGGTTGTCTTTTTCTCCATTAGCCTCAATGTAGCAATGCTTACAGGGGTTAGGGTTACAGTTTACAGTATTTAATATAGATCGGTTTCCTAATTTTTACATCCGAACTGTAATTCTACGGCGTGTTGATTGACCAATAAACATTTGTGAAAGAAACTGGAGTCTCATATGTCATCTACACGCACGCAAAAATGTATGCATGCACACACGCGGTGATAAAACGCAGCCGTGAAAATGACCGCCCTAATTTTTATTTACCTTGCGATAAATGGACTCATTGCATATGACGACAGGCTTACAACATGTTGTTAGTTAGACATACAACCCCCCACCCCTAAAAATTTTGACTGTTACTGTAGTTATGCTCAGTCCGTAGTCATGGAACAATCCATTGTAGTGCGTGTGTGTGGGGGGGGGGGAGGGGGGGGGGAATATAAATTCAGCGTTCAAATGCCTTTCTTTTTTGTTTTGTTATTTATTTGTTTGGTATGCTGACATAATTATACATGACAAATAGTTGGGGTGCTGCTGGCTCCGGTGGTCCAGGCCCTTGCTCGTTGGGGCAGGGGTAGCTGGTTGGGGGCCCCCGACTGGTTGGGGGCCTAAGGCGATCACCTACTCCGCCTTAATAATAGATCCGCCTATGGTGTCTTCAAATCCAGACTGAAAACCAAGCTTGACCTCTGTTCTGCTCCGTGCTGTCTTTTAAATTTTCTGTTACATGATTTTGCTTTTGTTCTGTGCGTTTATTTGTTCGTGTTTAGAAAGGCCCTTTAAAATAAAATGCATTATTATTATGATTATATATTTTAATAGAGTGGCTATGTGGCGGAAAACACAGACAAGGTTGAAAAAGCAGTTTTTCCTCTTGCACCCCTCTTTAAAAGAAACTGCTGTATTTTAAACCAAAAGAACTGTTGTTTGATTGAAGAATGTCTATATGCTGTCATAGCAGATTCATGCCGCATTAATTTTTTTAGATGTGTAATGCGACTACAATAGAGAGGAGCATTTTGACCACTAGTGCCGAATCAGCTGGGGAGTCCCTTCCATTCCCACAAAAAAAAAAAAAAAAATCAGCGGTGAAAAAAACGATGTTACATCACTCCGCCCTGCTTACCTAGACAGACTGTTCCCTGCAGAGCTGCTGGATTATGAATATTGCTGTTCATACTACAATTATTGTCATGTAATGGTAAGTTTTAATAACTTTTGATTGAATGAGTCATCGGTGATTTTCATTCGTACATATGTTGTTTATTTATCGGTATGCTAAGCAGGCACCATTGACTTGCGCTTGCTTAGCCACACGGGAACCTGGAAACTCCCCAGAGTTTGTGGATATCAACTCCACCAATTTATTAAACCCCCGCAAACTCAAAGATTAAGCTTAAAAATTTGAAACTTCCCTTTATTCATTTATAGGAAAGTTAATTACATGCAATAACATTTTTAGGCCATTAGGGGAGCACTGCCCCCCTCCATATCTAACTATGCATTTAGCGCTATCAATGGTAGTCAGTGAGTTTAGTTATTTGGCCATAAATAAACTAGTTCCACTTCTTTTCAGTTAGATCTAATTCCCATAAATGTGGCCCGTGGACCTAAATGAGTACCTGGGTATAACCTTTTCAAATATTTTGACAGAGCAAAAAAGAACATAATGTTGTCATTGGCCATAGGGGGTTGTGGTGTCATTAAAACAGACCTAATTACGACCGACCTAAAGTGTGGTTTGCTCCAACTCCTCACCTCTGCAGGGCGTCGGACTAATCCGTTTGTCAAACGCGTGTCTTACCTCTGCACACTCCAGCCTCTCTACCCCTTCGCTCCCCCAAGCTGCTGGCTATAAGAAGTCCGGTTCGAGCACGGCCAAACCCGGCAAGATTGAAATGTTATGGAAAAGGAGCACTAATTAAATTCCTTAGGTTAATCCCTGCCGATCTCTTCATTGCACTCTCTGAGCGGGCCCTGTCAGGAGAAAGGGAGGTGGGGGTCAGAGACGACAAACAAACACTCAAGACCCAGAAAAACAATTTCCAGCCAAAAGGAGGCCCGGTGTGAAAATGGGGAGTGGAACGGTTGCGCGGCTGTAGATTAAAACGACGGGTGGACAAACACTCATTTTGGTTACGAGGCAAGAGAGGACACGTGAACGTGCAACAGCAACACAATAATGATTTTTCACCACTCGTAAAATGACAATCCGAATTACTGTATGTACAAAAGGGTGCACATTCAGTCTCTGATACCCAAAACAGCACTTTTGTATTTTTTAAAATAAAATCCTTGTGATTCCTTCCAGTGTTGTTTCATTAACGAGGAAAAAAACAAAAATATTTCGACGACAAACAGTGTTTTTCATGATGATGACGGGACGAGCTAAAAACGTGTGTCGATCTCCTCGCTTCGTTCCCCTCGCGCAGCTCTGGACAGTCACAGCGGCCAAGAAAAATTCTCACGCCGCTCCCTTGAGTTCGTTACTTTAATCCAGTACTTCTCAAATAGTGGGGCGGGCCCCCCCAGGGGGGTTCAGCCCGCCCAGGGGGGTTCAGAGCGGTGCTGTGCTGGGGGTGGCGCATGTGACCTTGGGAAACATACATTTTTGTTATACTAGAATAAAGTGTAATGGCGCATCCACTCAGTGGGTGGCAGTGCCACTCTCATTTTTAGAGTGTGCGCAGTTTTTTTTTTTAACAAAACAATAGCACACAGCAAAGAGCTCTGGAGATATGAAAAGCTTAGACAAGGAAATATGATGAAGCATATGTAGCATTTAGCTTTTGGCTTTGACTTTTAGTATAGTGGGAGACGAGGAAAGACCAGACTGTTTACTTTCGCAGCGAACAGCAGGAATTATTTTTCTCAGCGAGTGCCAAATATTGCCAACAATTCTCCTGCTTTGTAAGTGTTACATCGGTAAACCAGCAGGCACTGTCAGCATCATAAAGGTGGCATACCAAGCTGCTCAGTGCAAAATAACCCCACACCATAACAAAGGAGCTAATACTGCATGCAGCAAAAATAAATACTGCCCCTCTCTCCAATGATAATGTCCTTTTGTTGTGTTAATTTTTGTTTTTTTTTCGGTCGAATTGTTCGACATATTGTCCTAATGAGTTGATGTTGCTTATCAATTTGAATTTATTATTATTTATTGATTTTATTAAATTTTATTTTTCAGCACCAAACGGTCAAAAAATGTATCGAGTGTATTTTTACAGAATGGATGTGTTTTTTTTTTGTTTTTTTTACACTTTATTGTAAGTTGATCTATATTACGTTTTACTTTAATATTAAAAAGAACACAATGTTATGCAGAGTTGTACTTATAATAATATGAATTTTATATACAAATGATATTACAGTATATTTACAGTGGTGGCAGACAACTGGGGGGGCGCGGAACGTTTACGTCTTCCTGGGGGGGTGGGGGGTGGGGTAACAGAAAGTAATTGAGAAGCACTGCTTTAATCCAACAAAAAATAATCCGAACGCTTGTCATCCAAAAATATAAACAAAGGAGGAACTGAGAGATAGATAGAGAGATAGAGAGACGGAGGCGTCAAAAACTATTTTGGCTCTTATCTGTGACTTATGCATCCTTCTGCCTTCATGCCAGGTCCCCCACACAGCTCTGGCTTCCCATTTATGTCATACAACATGACGTCACAAGCCCGTCCCACGAAACCAAATAAACAAATCACTCCCAATCAACATGCAAAATTAACCAAACGTTATTTTAGGTTCCTACAATGCGTCTTGGGAGACTAAAAAATAACGAGACAAACAATGCCAGTTTTCGTATGACGAGACAAGAACGAGATGAAAATTCAACTTAGTTACTGACAAATTTTCACAATGTGTTACATTTTCTTATCGTATGTTTAGTTAGCACACATTGTAGCAGTGTTTGGTCGTGTCACTCATGTGACGTGCTGCGCCCAACACACACGCTTACTCACCGGTGTCCTCTCAGGGCTCCAGGCAGACCTGCCTTTTGTGAAACACATGTCAGGTGCTGCTTGGTAAGTTTTGTTTTCTTATCTTGGATAGATATTCAATGTTGCTTTAGGCTTTGAAAGTCTGTGCTGAGTGATCATCACAAACTAAATGTAACTTGTAGTGTTAGCATAGCGTTTGCATTAGTATTTGGCGTGGTGAGCATCTTAAACTCTAGGAAAACATTTGTGTGAGTTTAGTTAATTAAAAATAATGTACTGTTGTCCCGCTGATTGTGCATTATCTTCACTTGTGCTCATCTGTCAATGTTAATTTGAAATTGTTGGAGATCTTTTTTTATTCATTTGTTTCTTCATTCACTAAAACTTATAAAGTTTACAGACGAAAAAATTTTGAGTAATTGTCGACTAAAACTACACGAAGACAAACATTTTGAAATGACTGAAACACAGTGGTATGAAAAAGTATCTCAACCTTTTGTAATTTCTCGCATTTCTGCATAAAAATCACCATCAAATGCGATCTGATCTTTGTCAAAATCACACAGATGAAAAAACTAATGTCTGCTTTAACTATATACACCCAAACAGTTATAATTTTTCATATTTTAATGAGTATAGTATGAAAACGATGACGGAAGGGGGGAAAATAAGTAAGTAAACCGTTACATTTATTATTTTGTGGCCCCCCTTTTGGCAGCAATAACCTCAGTCACTTCCTGTAGCTGCAGATCAGTCTGGCACATCGATCAGGACTAATTTTAGCCCATTCTGCTCTACAAAACTACTGCAGTTCAGTCAGAGTCCTGGAATGTCTCGCATGAATCGCTGTCTTTAGGTCATGCCAGAGCATCTCAATGGGGTTCAAGTCTGGACTTTGACTTGGCCACTCCAGAACGTGTGTGTTTTGTCCTTCTGAAACCATTCTAAAGTTGATTAACCTCTGTGTTTTGGATCGTTGTCTTGTTGCAGCATCCATCCTCTTTTTAGCTTCAACTGTCTGACAGACGGCCTCAGATTTCCCTGCAAAACATCCTGACAAACTTCATTCTTCCATTAATGATTGCAAGTTGTCCCGGCCCTGAGGCAGCAAACAGCCCCAAATCATGATGCTCCCTCCACCATGCTTCATGGTGGGGATGAGGTGTTGATGAGCTGTTCCATTTTTCCTCCACACATAACGTTGTGTGTTACACCCAAACAATTCAACTTTGGTTTCATCAGAAAATCACAAAATATTTTGCCAAAACGTCTGTGGCATGTCCAAGTGCATTTTTGCGAACATTAAACGAGCAACAATGTTTTTGTTTTTTTTTAGACAGCAGTGGCTTCCTCCGTGGAGTCCTCCCATAAACACTATTCTTGACCATAGTTTTCCATAGAGTTGATGTGTGCACATAGATATGGACTGTGCCTGTGATTTCTGTAAGTCTTTAGCAGACACTCTAGGGTTCTTTTTTACCTCTCTGAGTATTCTGCACTGAACTCTTGGCGTCATCTTTGGTGGACGGCCACTAATTGGGAGAGAAGCAACAGTGCCAAACTCCATCCATTTGTAGACAACTTCTCTGACTGTCGATTGATGAACATCTAGACTGTTAGAGATGATTTTGTATCCTTTCCCAGCTATATACAAATCAACAATCCATGATCGCAGGTCTTTTGACAGCTCTTTTGACCGAGCCATGATGCACATCAGATAATGCTTCTCATCAAGACAATTCTTACCAGGTGTGTGTTTTATAGTGGGCAGGGCAGCTTTAAACCACTCATCAGTGATTGGGAACACATCTGACTTAAATTGTTTGGTAAAAATTGGTTTCAGTTGGTCTTTAAGTCTCCTTAGGCAGAGGTTCACTTACTTATTTTTTCCCCCTTCTGTCAATGTTTGCGTGCTATCCTCATTAAATTATTAAAACCTATCAATGTTTGAGAAGTTTTAGTTAAAGCAGGACTGTTTTTACACCTGTGTGATTTTGACAAAGATCACCTCACATTTGTTGGGATTTTATGCAGAAATGTGAGAAATTCAAAAAGGTTCAGATTCTTTTTCATACCACTGTATGACAAAGACTAATAAGTATTTTCGTCCAAAAGACTAAAGGCCGTTTTAAACTAGTGGCAGCTTAGAGGGTTCAGCTTCAGCAGCAACTTATTCATTGTGTATGTAGGAGGGAACTTCTTGGCGAAAGTGAGCGGCAGCAGCCTTTTTGGATGGAGCGAAAAGTCAAATGAATTTTCGCCGAGAGGCAAGGCCAAAGACAGAGACTTGTTCTATTTTCACAGAGCTACGGCGCTGACGTCAACAACACATAGCAACAACACAATTGCAGAGGTGCAGGCGTACTGATCAGTGCTATCAGGCTGTTTTGGCGGACGGATACACGCAATTCACGGCCGACGAGACTTTGATAAATGCGCTTTTTAAAGGTTTCGCAAGCTCTGGGGTACTTGACACTTGACAAAATGACTCTCAGACCTGTCTTTGCTAAGCTAAAGGCTACCTCGATGTGCGTTTGTGTGGAAATGTAGTTCACTAATAACAAAAAAAAACCACCAGCTTGCCGAAATTAGTACTATTACTCTTTACACGGCTATCATAAAGACACTTACTCATTGAAATAGGAAAAGTTACGTTTTCTTGTGCAACAATGACAAATAAATGCATTGGTGGAGAGGCCAATAGTAAATATGCTCTATGTCAGCCTACGTGGCTCCTCCTTTTTTTTTTTCAACTTGCCGTGGGCTGCCTTTCACATTGGCCTTAAGACTAAGATGAAAATTAAAAGATCTGCCAAAAACAACCTTATTCTTTCCTTGGTGACCTTTCATTATTGATGTAGCTTTGCATGTAATGCTATAGCTACCATCTGTAATACTCTAGGTTTTTTTCACCAATTGTGTTTCTTCTGCATGCCGCTCAGCCCACATCGTTTGACCCTCCTACTTCGCTAATACACCAAAAACACCTGAATTCTTGCACGGCGCTGGCTCTCTTTAGTTTGACACCCCCAAAAGTTTTTTTCTTTTTTAACTAAGAAATTTCACAAAGGTACTTGTCCAAAAATTTTCGTCCAAACCACACATAATAGATAGATAGATAGATAGATAGATAGATAGATAGATAGATAGATAGATAGATAGATAGATAGATAGATAGATAGATAGATAGATAGATAGATAGATAGATAGATAGATAGATAGATAGATAGATAGATAGATAGATAGATAGATAGATACAAAATCAACAGGAAATGACCCTGAAGTGCCTCAAAATAAACAGGAAGGGACCAAATATACCAATCATAACTGCAATGCTACCATCGCAATTTCACCAGAAATTATATTTTCAAATTAAAAAAAAAAAAAAAACCATTTTATACTACCGTTGATGTGATATGATGTCTGCAGGACAATTTGCATTCAAAACGCCCCGAATGTCCTTTTGCAAACCATTATAATGTTTTGTCTCTTCAAACAGCCGGATTCTCATTAATATGTGGCACATTCGATCGTATTTAAATATTTTATGTTTGAATTTAAACTCTTTGCTCTAATTGGCCGTTGGTGTGTGTGTGTGGGTGTGCGTGTGTGTGCGTGTTAGTGGGCAAGTGTTTGCATTAAGACTTGCATGGCAACTGATAAGTGCAGGAAGCACAAAAGTGGTCTGGTACTTTCCTAATGAGGAGTGATGTGACGTCACAACATTTTTTATTTCAAATCTGCTCATTTGTAGAGCTGTCTGACTTCAATAAATAGAAAAAAAAAAACGATGAAAAACACTCATTTTGACGTTTCTAATGCGTGATACAGTGAAGGAAAACTTTGAAATTCCAGGTTGCCTTAATTTTTCTTCCCATTTATAAATCACTTATATGGGACAGTCAAGCATAACCTAACATTAGCATAAAGCAGGCTATCAAAAAACGTAGCAAAACATTTTTTCACTTGATCAGAAACCACAAAACACTGAAAAGGATGGTATTGTGGGGACTTAAGGCTGCAACAACTAATCGATTAAATCGATTAATGAATTAGTTGCCAACAAATTTGATAATTGATTTTTGCCTGCAGCTATGAGTAGTCCCGTTTGGGTTCTTGTTTGAGTGTAATGGGAGACAGTGTGCGCATCAGTGATTAGAGCAAGAGAGAAAGAGTTCACTGCTACACTCAGGTTGAGTTGCTGAATCAATAATACCGTATTGTCCGCACCATAAGGTGTACCTCAAATCTTTCAATTCTCTAAAAAGCCGACAATGAATCTTATAATCCGCTGCACCTTATACATATATAGATCATTGTATGACGTTCCCTTTAGCAATGCTCTATGTAGTGAATGCATAACACAACACAAACCACTACTACTACTACTACTACTACTACTACTACTGCACCTTGTAACGTGGTGCGCCCGATGTATAAAAAGAGTTTTAAAATAGGCCATTCATTGAAGGTGCGTCTTATACTTCTGAAAATATGTTACTGTATTACGAAGTGTCGAGAGTTGGATTGTCTTATGTGTTGTTGGAGCCAGTCTGCCTCTGTCAGAAGTGAGTAAATTTTAAAATTTTATCTGTGCTTTTATCTGTGCTTCTGTTTGTTTTTGCTTTTACTCTTTTTTTTTTTTCTTAGTTTTTTATTTTTTTGTTAATGTGCACTTTGAGATTTGTTTTTCAAATGTAAAGTGCGTTATAAATAAAATGTATTATTATTATTATAAATGAAGCTAATTGTATTGTTTGGAATCTTTGTTGATGAGACTTTCCTACTTACCACGGAGCGCTAAGTTAGCGATTATGCTAATCAGTGTCTTAAGTGTCCGTTTGTATTTTGGAAAAGAATATTAGCACTTGAGTTATTGTTAGACAGTAAAGTTGTCTCATTTCTTTTTTATGAAGAAACCACACACATAAACCCATTGATATAACAGCTTAGAGTCTCCTTTCAACATAAACACCCATTCAAACTGGAAATTGTCATACAAGAGAATGTGCTTTGAAATTGGATTTGGATTGTATTGATGAACAACTGTTTAATAAAGAAAACTGATTCATTATAGTAGGCCTCCTCCTTATTGGATTTTGTTGTTTAGTTTGTTGAAAGAAAATAAAGGAGTTATTGACACAATTTATATCAGTGCTTTGCCCACAAGAAATAAAAAAGTAAATAGGCAGCCCTTTTTTTTTTTTTTTAATGAATGAACAAGACTTTGGTCTAATTTGTGTACTGAGAAATTACTTTTATGTTTTACACTAAAAATCTTTAATAAAATCTTTAACTAGTTTTATGTACTTAAAACACTACAGTTGTAGACTTCATTTAAGTCATGAAGCTGTAATAAAATATTATTTTAGAAGGAAATAGTAATCATCCATTCTGTCTTCATTGTTACTTACAACATACCTAGAACAACTTCAAGTTAAATTGTGAAGGTAATCGGAAAAAGTGACATCCGATTAATCGATTATAAAAATGTTTTTAAAATTGTTAGTTGCAGCCATAGTGGCGACACATTATCGACTACAGCATCTTAACAGCAGGCTCCATATTCGGAACTACATCGTTGTCTGTTTTTGGCGCAAGTGCAACTTTGTAAAAAATCAACAACTTTAATAACGTAATGTGTAAGAAGTTTTTAATTAATCCACAATCTTAGCACTTGGTCACCTGGAGGATGATGGCGACGATGCAAGCAGGTATCGACGAGCCACGTGGGGACGTCGTAGAGGGAGACGCGGGCGTATTACACTACGTGGGCGTGCTGCGTCACACGCACCGCGCGCCTGCGTTGTGGCTTCGCTCAGAGGTGTAATGCCTGATTAGGGGATTACAGGAAAGTGCTTCTTTGCAGTTCTGTGAGAAACAATTATTAACATGCTGGTGTCTCTAATCCTGGATAAACACAGCTTTTCAAGAACAACAGCAGAGTCTCTCCCCCCTTTAAAAAAAAGGCCTGTAGTCACTTGAACTCCAAAGTCTACCTAATAGCAACAGAGGAGCGAGGCTAGTATGATGACATAGTCGAGCTAGCCAGCAGGCCTTCACATCACAGCGGAGCTCGGGGAGAGAGGAGTATTGTGCAGTACGGCTTGTTGAAAGGGCATTACACTGAGACATGTAATCTTTTATTTGTTTGCGCACTTGTCGCGTGTAATCTGTGAGCTTGCAACTCCGACACAATTTCCCGAGTCAAGCATAAGATTCCCAGAATAGCTCATCCAGGTGTGACTGCTAGCACACGGATTCATGACAGGTTGCTACAGAATTATGGATTCAGATACCCATTCGGTTACTTTTATCAGCAATTTTTAAGGGACTATACAGGATTTTTAGAGTTAATCTATATCTATACTTATATATAAATGGGACTTTGTCTCTCTGTGTGGTATCTGTGCATGTTGGTTCCCTATGCACTCCAAAACAGCTGACCGGATTTTGAGAACATTTTACACAGTTGAACTTAATGTTTCTGGGAGTGTTCTTAGATGGGTTTGATCTATGTGGGCGTCCATTTAGTGCGGAAAATGAATTCGAAAATCCAAAAATGAGCATTGAAAATCCCAGATTGTGGAGGCGACAGCGCCATTTTTTGGCCAAAGGACGCGTCTCTTGTGATTGCGATTTTTCGTTTGGCTTTCAAACGATATCATGTACAAATTTAAATGTGCTGTGATGATGCGTTGTGGCTTTGAGTGCTCCTCAATGAGACGCTGGATTTAAAAAAAAAAAAAAAAGACTCCGGAATATTACTAAGGGATTCATTTCAGCTAGGTATTTCAGTAGCGGTTGTTATTTATTATGTGTTACCCCCGCATTGGTTCATGGGTAGTTGTGGTGACCATAGCTGAGAGTGGTGGTTGCCGTTGTGGGGTCGTGAGGTGTATGGGGCACAAAAGCAGCAAGTGTGAAACATAAAAACGGTTTCTCTTTCTTCTCCAGGTCGCTCACTGCAATACTGTATGCAGTGATGGAAAAGCAATTGCGCATGAACCCCTTTATGGTGTCCTTTTACTGTTACTACATTATATCTGCATCTCTAAAGTATGTTTTATCCGCCATTCGGAGGCATTGCATCTGAGCAGCGCCACGCCATACTGCTAGTTTAATTTAAAATAGTTTTCTACTCCATGCATGCATCACTAATGCTCTGATACACAGAGCTGTAACATATTAACTGAGACTGCCCACTTGGAATGAATTAGGTGATTTGTTATTGTGCTTGGTTATACAAAAAATATCAGCCACTCTAGAACAAATTCATTTTGTATCTTGAGGTATTTATTTATATGTATTATGAATGAGAACTGGGATGGTGGGATTTAATAAATAAAGTTTGTCCCACTCACTTTCAGGCATTTAGTTTTTGTTTTGATATTTGTAATGTAAACCAACTGAACACTGAATGCAATTGCCTGAAATTATTATCTTTTTTTTTTTTTATTAAAGTAGCGGTTTCACCGAGCCTCAGCCCAGTCTCCGCTTGGCAAAAACACTTTTCTAATCCACTTAAGACTTGTTACTAATCGATTTTGCATTTCTAGTGCTGATTCGATGAGTCATAAGCTTGTTTCATGTTTGTGCTCATACAAGCATGCGCGCCATGCACGAGCTGCAGTTGCGCTTTGCGGTAGTCGTGAGTAAAAAAGTGACTAACTCCATATAGTCCCTTTAAGGTATTCTTGTATCAACAAGGGACACAAATAATTTGTCAAATAAATCAATGTAGTGTTGTTGCAGTAGCCGAAAATCACACAGCATAACCACTAAATTGCATTTAAAGTGCCTATGACAGCAAAAAGCATATTTATTTCATATTTCACACGGTATTTTGTGCTCCCGAATGAAATGGATCGCTTGGATGTGTGTGGAAGCGATCGTTTTATTTATTCAATTTTTTTAATCCCGCGCCATGAAAATGAATAACTTCCAGTTTTGAGGAGGAATGCGAATGTGACGTCACCTGGGTCAGCATCTCACAATACGGAATTGCTTTATAGCATGCAGATGGACTGCGGATTTAGCTGATTTTGCGGATTAATTCGTTTATTTTTCGTACCATGCCAGCCAAATGTGCTGAGGGATTTGTTGCTGCACCTGCGAGAGGGGTGTGAGCCTTTTTGGGTTTCAAAAAGTTCCAGTTTGCCCTCTGAGAATGGCTGAAACAAGTCCGACAACTGTGGCACCATTGGACTTACAAGGAAATGAGTAAACATCGTATTTTGTATTATGTCAAATAATGGGATCATGGCACACGTTTTAATACGGAGGTGGCTTGAATTTTGTCGCTGACAATGATCCTTGTCCACCGAGAATGCCACTCGGCCGACGACTGGCAGCTTGTCGCACACCCCCCTCGGTCCTTCGCGTGCCTGCCGGGAGAGCGCGCGCCGGGAGAGCGCTATACTCGGCTGTGCCCAGAGTTCTGTCAAATTTTCCACCCCATCAGAAATTGCAACCTTGTGTTAAAAATGGCCACCAATACAGCGATTAGAATGTAAACACTACAAACTTTCTTTCAATAAAGGACAATTTACTTACGTTTGATCATGGATGGACACGTACAAAAGTTCTCCTCAGAACCATCCTGCCATGTTAGCTGCACAACAACTGCACGCCGCTCTCTCACTGTTTACGTCTTCGCCGTGTAGTTAAGCATTAATTGACGCCATTTTCGTGTTGACCATATGGCAGCTATGCGCACCTCCGACATCGGCCGGTTTGTCCGGCGGTCATTCTCCAGCTGCTTCCCGGGCAAACAAGCTCTCCTGCCCGCAGCAGGGGAACGCCGCCGCCGACATATCCGGGGTAGTTTTGTGCGATTTTTGGCTTTGAACACTTTGAAACATCATTCGGTTCGGGTTAGCATGTCGGCTAGCTGTCACGCCTCCTGGTTTGTTTACGCTCTCCGAAGCCAGGGCAGGGAAATGACAAAAGCCAGACTAACTCTGGTGGCATAAACTATCGTTCGGGAAAGTGCAAGAAGTAGACAGTTTTGACCATTATGGAGTAATTTTGCCATGTCGTACTGAATAAATGCATTTTTAATATTTCATATTCCATTTAGCACAAGCACTTTTATTTGTCATGAGCATACCATTTATTTAGCAATTGGGGAAAAATACTGAAATAAAAAGAATATCCTGTAAAAATATTGGAGTCGAGAGATTGAATCAATGACATTTTGCGGCTCCCTTCGTAGTATTTTCCTCGTTCTGAATAATTCCCCCTCAATGGGCTGAATTCTAAATCAGATGAAACCATGACCCTGCCGACATAATCCTCCTGTTGGGGACGCTAGAGCGCTATAATGACAGGCAGGGGCTAAACGGCAGATTAGAAGACTAATTTCTCGTCATCTGTAGTTTGCCAAATTGTTGTATATAGTCGAATTGTCTCAAAATATGATTCTAATTCACATGATAATGCTATTTAAGACTTTTTTTATCCTGCCATAGGCACTTTAAATTGGACTGCAGTAAATTGTGCATAATGGAAATTCATTATCCTGTGTATGAATACTATCAAATGTAATAATGCCAAATAGCATAGTTGGGGGGGCTTCAACAAAAAAGTAGCCCGGTTGCCTCTTTTTAACCTTTACAGCAGGGTTCACTAAATCTGGACCTCGATGCCATCAATCTTATCGTGTTTTCTACGTCTCTGTCCCCTAACACACCTGAATCAAATGATTGTCATCAGCAACCTCTCCAGAAGCCTGATAATGATCCTGATTATTTGATTCAGGTGTGTTGGAGGAGGGAGGCATGGAAAACAAGACAGGAAAAGTGGCTCCACGGTCCGGATTTAGTGAACCCTGCTTTACAGATTACCCCATTGCAGGGCCGGCACCGTGCATAGGCGAGCTAGGCGGTTGCCTAGAGCGCCATATGAGAGCACCAAATTGCTTTTAGGAAAAAAAAAAAGTGCTACACTCCCCGAACGCTTTCTAACATATCAAATACATTTCAATGTACCACATATAAAAATGATGTATTTATTTATTTATTTATTAATTATTCGGATTAGCGGCTTGCTATTTTGTGGCACTCGTAAGGCAGGGAGGAACAATTTTTCACAAACAATGACAAAAATTGGCATGTGATTAAATCAAAGGTCATTCAAACTCAGTTTCAGAATGAATCTAAAATCACTTAACAAACTAAATAGTATGACTAGGAATTAATTAAACAACTGGCACAGTAACTGAAGCAATAATTACCACAGAACAAAAACAACATTATTTACAGTGCCGCTTTGCATGCTAGGAGGCATGAGTGGGACGACAACAGTGTTGAGCAGCTGGCAGCAGAAGTTGTCGCTCTCTCCCCAGGGAAGTGAGAGATTACACTGAGCAGCGATGGCCAAGAGAAGCTTCTTGAAGCAATGAAGCTTTGCAGCCAATTGATTCAAATTTTTATGGTGTTTCATTTAATTTTATTATCATTAAGGGGCTCCCAGCTACACTCTCGCCTAGGGCATTTAGATTCCAACCAGGCTGGCCCTGCCCCATTGACTGAGAATCTACAGGGGTTGGACAAAATAATGGAAACACCTAACATTTTGGCATCATAATCATTGAACAGTATTGTTAAAGCATGGCATGAAGAACATTCTTGAGCATCTCGTATGGCCGGCACAATATCTAGACTTCAACATTATTGAGCATTTATGGTCAGTTTTAGAGATTCAAAGAAAACGTCAATCTCCACCGCCATCGAGTTAGAGGGAATTCTATCTGACGAATAGTTTGAAATTCCTTTGGAAACAATTCACAAGTTTTACGAATCAATACATCGGAGAATTGAGGCTGTAATTGCCGCAAAAGGCTGACCTAAACCATATTGAATGAGTTTTATTGATTTTTAAGGTGTTTCCATTATTTTGTCCAACCCCTGTACGCTGAGGTTTTAAAAGCTAATTTTTCAAGTACAGCAGCTTTTTTTTATTCATATCGTGAAAGGTAATTATGTTATTAGGCAAACAATATGGTAAATTTGTTCTTCAAAGAGAAGACCTCATGTGATAACTGATGTGTCCCCTCAGAATGGAGTAAAACATGAATGAATACACACAAACACATGAATAATTTCAGTGTTGCTCGTGTGCATTACAAAACAGCCATACATTTACTTTACAATGAGCTCCAATATGCTCACTGACGCTTAGAGGTCCACAGTCTCTCCAGCCAACTTCCTTCCCATGTGGCCCTGTCAAGATATAACATTAGAAACATACTGTACATTTTAATCAAATGACTTTACTAGTTTGACTTCACATAGGATTTTAGTGCCACTGAGTGACCTCCACATCAGTTCAGGAATTGGGATTACAGTCACCTCATTTCCTAGGAGGGCATTGGGGGCAGCGGGCAAGCGCAGTCGGTCCAAAGGATGCTGGCGCTGATGTGCGATGTTGGGGATGTGCTGTGCCCATCTGGCGGGTGAGGGCTTATCACTAAGCTCAGAGGCCCCCAGCAGGGGTCCCACAGACTGTTGATCAGTAGACCCCCTGCTGGCCCCTCCAATTACTTGACCTCCTCAGCACATAAACACACAAACGCCAGCCAAAAGAAACTATGTTCGCATATGAACCTCTGACTTGTACCCTGACACTCACAATCAGTAGTTTTTGTTGTTGTACAGAACTATGGTTTAGGTAAAACAGCTCTGGAAAACAAAGTGACAACTACAAAACCACAAACCAGTTGTTCTATGTTCCTAATAAACCGAGAATAAAAATTCTGAAACTTTGCCCAGTATTATTTCCAAAACCTGAATAAAAAAAATAAAATAATAAAACTTCTTTCACATTGTGTGAGGATGTTCTGATAAATTATTCACTGAGAAATTAATTGAAAATAACAGAGGAATGGGCCTTCAAACGATACCTCTATACACATTTCCAAATCCAGAACAGTTAGCAGCAAGTCTTAAATGGGTTAAAAAAGTGTTTTTGCCATGCGGAGACTAGGTGGAGGCTCAGTGAAACAGCAGTGCTGCCGCCGGGACGTGCACAGTCGCTGTTCGACGCGTCGTCTCTTTACTGAAGGTAATAAAAAGGGACGGTTTCAGTTCAAATGGTCTCCGAGCTACCTCTCCACAATTTATTAGCAATGTGACAATACTGTATATTGAAAGTGCAATATGTCGCTATACTTTGTAGCCCAATGGGTTAGCAATATGGTCTCGCCAAGAAACGATATATCATTATAAAGTTTAAAAAAGGAACCACCAGGTTGCTACCAAAATCTTCCATTAGAATACTGTCTACGTTAGCTCACTGGCTGATGGCGCTAAACTTCAGTGTTGTTTTTGGTAGCCCTTCTAATTTCCGTCTTAGTCTTTTAGACGATAATACTTATTAGTCTTAAATCATATTTCAGTCATTTTAAAATGTGTTTCTCTTTGTCTAGTTTTAGTCGACGTTTACTTAAAATGTTTTAATCTGTAAAATTAAAAAGCTTTACTCCAAAAATAAAGATTTCCGACTATTTCGAATGAACTTTGACAGACAAGCACATATTGTAGTGTCTACAAGGACAACACCTGATAATACACACTCATCAGGAAAACTGTACATTATTTTTAATTAATTATACCCACCTGGATACCACGAACTATGTAAAAAAAAAAACGCGAGTTCAAGAGCCGCTAGCATTAGCCTAATGCTAACGTGAATGCTATGCTAATGCTACGAGTTACATTTAGTGTGTGATGATCACTCAGCACAGACCTTAAAGGCTAAAGCAACATTGCATATTCTCTCTTGCCAAGATGAGGAAACAAATCTTAAATTGCGTTTTGAAACAAGCAAGTCTGGAGACTTAAAAGGACACTTGGGGGGGGGTGCAGCATGTCACACGAGTGACACAACCAGACACTGCTACGATGCAGGCTAACTAAACATAATATGTCACACATTGTGAACATGAAAGAAATTATGACACATTTTCGTCTCGTTCTCGTCTTGTCAGACGAAAACGGGCATTCGTCTCAATATATTCTAGTCTCCCAAAACATTTTTTAGCTAGTTATGATAAAATTGTTCATTGACGAAAAATTTTCAAAATAGTCATCGTTGACTAAAACAACACTGCTAGAAATCAAATTCATTTGGACTGGATTGGACATCTAGCGCCGTCAATGGAACTGAAACCAGAGCATTCACAGTTTTGTGGGCATTTACATGTCACTTCCCCTTTATTTATTGAGGGACGTTTTTGAGTCACTTCCTTTTCAGTAACCCAAAATCAACAGAAAGTGACCTGAAAATGCCCCCAAATTGTTATTAAGTGACCCGTAAATGCCCGAAAAGGAAGGAACCAAAAATAAACAGGAAATGACGTGAAATGACCTAAAATGAACTCGTTGTCTGGCATTGGCTGCCACTATTGGCTGTATAGACATCCAATCCGTTGGAAGCGGAGCCCTCCCAGTTCCATCGAATTGGGCGTCTACTCATGATAAACTCATTCCAATTCACATCAGAAGGATTAAAACAGCTTGTTTTACTGTTTATTAGTTGTCTCGTAAAATATCTTGGAAAAATTTCCTGACCCGTGTCTCGGTAATTGTTGTATCGCCATAGATCATCATTATCTTGAGCCTTGTATCGCAATTCGTATCGTATCGTGAACTACCCAGAGGTTCCCACCCCTACTATGAATGGCAGAAATCAGATAGTTTTTGTTTAATCCTGCTCACAAACAACAGCAATAAAACATAACATTCCAAGTGGAGGTTAAAAGTAAACACATAGGAACAAAAGTGCAACACAATCACGCAGCATTCACAAGGAATAACACATTACCAAGCACACGTGCGAGCAAATAAATATACAGACGCATAATTACAAAAATATAGATGGCTAGGCAAACACACAGAAGCCGCCATACATGCCACACACACCTAACCGCTGGTAATCCCCCAGACACACACTCACGCGGGGCATCGTATTGTTTATCACCGTGAACCAGCCCGGTGACACCCATCACTCTAATTCCATTTGTCTGTTTAGATTCGTTTTGCTTTAATCCTCGCTTGTTTGTGCACATCTGCAAGCAACACCACGCCGCATCCGTCGCGAGGCCGGCAGAATGAGAGGTAGGAAAATACAGAAAGAGTGAAAGAGTAGAAATAGACTGGATGAAAGTGACAGTGGGAGAGAAAAGTGGGAGAGACAGACAGACATAAATAAAAGGCACCTTTTCATTTTAATTTTTGACTCAAAGAGGGTGATAGCAAGCGGGGTTGCCATATGGGAAGGCGGCCAATCACAGCATAAAACCCGCCCAGTTCAGTTAAAAAAAACAGCCCAAATGACAACCTCCCATTCAAAATAAGATGTATACAGGGGTGAAAGTGGCTAAAATGTCTTGACTCCTTGATATAAAGGTCACAACGGAGCCTAAATATTTTTTTCAAATATAAAAAATGAAAACACATGAACAAAAATAAGTACAAAGGACTTACATATGTGAATATATTTTCAAAGATAACACAAACAGTGACTTTTTATATTATAAGGAGATAAATAAGTAGCCTACCATAGGTAAATGAACAAAAATAAGTCCAAAGTGCCATATAGCCAAATGCATCACATTTGAGACAAGCATTTCTGAACTTCATTGCAAAAAAAAGTTTAAAACCTTATTGTGTTCAATCTCACTTAAGTTATATTTGTTTTACCATGAGAACTGCATGTAATGCTTTGTGTGTCATTTATGATGCAAATTAGAGAACATACACTAGAAAAAAAAAACTAAATTGTTTAAATGTTATATTATGTTTAAGTAGCACAGAAAGCTTTCAAATATATATATATATATATATTTTTTTTTTATCTGAATTTTCTGTCCTGTAGAGCTGCTTAAGACACTGAGAATAGCAATCTTGAGTGTCCTTATTGTCTGAACAGTTTTAACGTGCGAGTTCGACATACCCCCATTGTGGTTGTTCATTATGTTTCATTTATTAACTATTTATTAAATTACTCATGGCCATGGCACAACTGGACCTTACACAGGCCAAAGCAGGACTCTTCCTATGATTAAAGCAGGACTCTCACATATAACATAATACACAACTTATGAACAATGAGATTTTTGTCTTTCTAATTTTAAGTGGGCCAAATCAATTACATTAAAAGTAAACAAATGAAAATTGATTCTTTCAATAAGCCATGTAACTTGCTGATCAAAGGTTTTGAACAGACGTGACACTGCTGTATCACATTTGATGTTGCTTACAGTGATCCTCAGTGTGCTCAGGGAGCTTGTGTGTCTGCTTAGACACATGAAAAATTAGAGAGAACATTGATCCAAAGTAACCGAAACAAAGGATTTTGTGTGTTATCATTTTAGCTTAAACAGAATGGGTCGGGGTTGCTTGGGTTTGTGTAACGTGAACGCCATACAGTACAACCAAGTGAACCCACCCAATCTGGCAACAGTTAGATGAAAGAGAGACAGACAAGAGGCATCAAGACAAAGAGGCAAAAAAAGGGTAAACACAAAGGGGCCGGAGATGACAAACCAAAAATAATAGACCAAGACGTCGATAGAAAATCAAGTCCCCTAGCGTGCAACTGTTCCTTGGAGCTCCAGCAGTAGGGTCTCTATCTCCTCGCCCAGGGAGGAGCGCCCCATGCAGCCACAGTGCTGCCGTGGGCCCCCGTAATCACAGCAAACAGTCAAACATGCAGCCACATGGGCTCTTACACCAACACAACGTTAAAGGCTTTTACACAGTATTACAGCACATCTTATTATCCCATTCAAGTCCCTCTATTAGCTCAATTGGATGGTGGGATTTTCATTTGTAAATTGGGGGATTTTAGATTAGCTTGTCTGTCAGCAATGAAATGCCCCCTGAGACTGTGAATTATGCGACCAATCACATAGGAATCGCTGCCGCTGCATGCTGGAGAGCATGAATGGATGGTACAGTTAGGAGATTTAACCTACTTTATGTCGCAAAATCTATACGGCATCCAAGATTTTATCAGTGTGAGCAAAACAATTGTAGTACTATGGATGTAGTCCATTGACAGAGATATATGTCCAATCGTGTGGCATTAAAACTAGTGCATTAAAAGTACATCAAGTACATTAAAACTATTTAAATAATCACTAAGGCTACGTTCATACTACAGGTCTTAATGCACGAATCCGATTTTTTGTCATATCCGTTTTTTTGGCGTGCCCGTTCAGACTGCCTTTATCCATTGAGACCGTTCAAGTATTACGCATGCGCACTAATTCGCAGTCCGACACCCGCTAAGCAAGAAGACCCGCATGCGCAGAACCATCAAAACAAATAACAGACGTCATCCGTCATTCCAGGGATATCATATTTTGCTTTTCAAAAGGTGGACACAAATAACAGACATAAATAATCCCCGTTTAGGCAAATATTCAAAGTTTATATGGATCGATAGCATGCACGCACTGTCCGTGCACGTCACACACACATACGGGCAGTTTGTCCCGACTCTCGGCCGTGGAGGCAATGTTGAAATATTGCTCACTTGGAACAGAGAGAAAACTGAGCATCCTCAGGCTTATCCTCAACCCATTTTTATATTTTATGACTGTTGTCAAGCTCAGCTCTTCCTCAAAAGCCGTGTTCACTGCAAGCTAGGCGCTAATAACGCACAGGTGCATCGCTACGGTAACGACTCTCTCGCTATTTGATGACGTAATTGCTGCATTAAATCCGATTTGCGGGACTGGACAGTACAGACCGCCGCGACAGTCTGGAAAAATGTGGCCCAGATCGGATTTAGACCACATACGAAAGTGACCCAGATCGGATTTGAAATGGTCCCGTTCTATGCGACTTGTCACGTTCAGACCGTCAAGTTAATGCCTCACTCGAGTCGGAAAAACACGAAAAAATCGGATTCGTGCATTAAGAACTGTAGTATGAACGTAGCCTAATAGTCATCAAAATCCATTTGAAGTGAGAGGGTTGGCCACCTCTCCCAACTTCAACTGCTGTCAATGGCATCCAATGTGTTCACAAGGAAAATGCAAAATCATACTCCACTCCAGGGCTCCAGACTTACTTTTTTTTTTCTAGGAACACAGTGGCCCATAATTTAAATTTTACGGGCGCAAGCAGAAAATTCAGGGGCGCACAATGCCAATCGGAATGCAAAGTTTTCTCTAATTTTCACTGTTCAACCGATAAATACTTTCATAATAAATGCAGAAAACTACAAACGTATGAATCTATATTTTATTCTCTATCAGTTTTGACATCAACCAGTATAGGAAAGTTTGAGGTACTTGCACATTTCTGTTGGTGACTTCTATTTTACACATTCTCTAACCAAAACAACAATGGAGCTGGAGTGGCATTACTAATCAAAATTAGGAAGACAATTTGGAAATACTGCATGCATTTGCCATCATCGTGACACCGGAAGACGACATGAAGAAATGGCTAAGACTCGCCACAACCAAAATATTTTTGTATTGTATTGTATTATTGATTTAATGGCAGTGGATGGAAACGCAATCAGGGCATCCAGTGCCTACACATCAACAAAGTTGAATGTGTCCTAATACATGAATATGGGAATTTTGTGCTCATAAGGACAGACCAAGACAACCAAGACAGTGCCATCCCAAAGCAATAACAGGTACAATTATGTACAATTTAACTACAATTCTGTGTGTTGCATGACAGCTGAGACGTCATTAGCTTTGCTGAATATAGCTACACATGATAAAGAATTGAAAAACAAACACTCCTCTACTACAAGTCATACACGGGCTTTTTACCCTAAATGTACAAACAAGTTTCCTGAGCGAAATATGGGCGGCGCCTTCTTTGATATTTTCTGCTAAGTACTTCCGGTTTAGACAGAACAATATGAAGTGCGGTTGAAGTAAGCAGTGTGTAGACAAAGTTAAAACTGCAAAATCAAACAGAGGAACCCATGGAATCTCCAAAAATATTGATGGTCCACGGGCCCTGCTTGCGGATCTCAACGGCCTTCCTTATCCAGCGCTGATGTTTGTTTTCTTCGATGCGGATGACTCTGGCCTTTTCCCAGTCCATAAACGTGGTTTTCCCTTTTGCAGTGATCGGTGATGGCTGACTAGTGATGTTGCTGTTGTGCTTGTTCTTTTAATGCCCTTATATGTCTTATTGTTGTCTCTTTCACACTTCTTCTTGTTTTCTTTTATTTTCTTGTAATGAAGCTCCTCCCTGTCTTACCGACAGGGGCGGACTGGTAATCTGTGGGTTCTGGAGGATCACAGAACGGCCAGTGCCCCGGACGGCCGGCGGCCGCCATTTATTATACATCACGGTTTTTATCCATCCTATCCTCTGATTATCTACAGTTCGCATCCAATGCGACAGGTGGCAGCAATGCGCCTGGCTTTTCACCGCCAATCTGATAGAAGAACGAAGAAAGCACAGAGTAGCCTACATTGGTACCTTGTGGAAGCAAAATAGCGACGAGCGTGAATGCACGATATGGATGGTGGTGTCAAAAAAAATAAAAGAGAAGGGTAGCGCGGAGAAGGTTAGGGAGAAAAAATTAAAGAAACTGGAGAGCGAAGCATTAAAATGTCATAAGTTGACAAATATTTTCGCAAGCAGCAGTCTGGCTGCAACGGCCACGTCGGGTAAGAACAGCCCAGCTCCCGGTGATGGTGAGAGTGGGAGTGGAAGCTGCTCTGACGTGCAGCCGGTGCAGGGAGAGAGAAAAGAAGAGGGAGGAGGTAATGATAAGCTGGTGGAAGTTCCCCAGATAAGTGCAGGGCAAGTAAAAAGGGATGAAGAGGGTCACTTGCTCTGTATACTGGCAATTGTTATCCACCAGGTAGCTACATTTTAAATGAAATAAATGACAATTAAAGGGTTAGTGCCAGCTAGTCGATATACCCGTTTGCAATCGTGTCAAGTTACAGTATGCTAGTCCTACTATCACTCCTAAGAAAAAACATTTTAGCTGTAAAACAACGTATGCACACGCAGCAGCAATATTAATTCAGAAGAAATATAACATAATATTGATAAAATGAATGCCATCCATCCATCCATTATCTTCCGCTTGTTCCGGGGTCGGGTCGCGGGGGCAGCAGCTTTAACAGGGAAGCCCAGACTTCCCTCTCTCCAGCCACTTCAACCAGCTCCTCCGGCGGGATCCCAAGGCGTTCCCAGGCCAGCCGAGAGACATAGTCTCTCCAGCGTGTCCTGGGTCGTCCCCGGGGCCTACCGCCGGTGGGACATGCCCGGAACACCTCTCCAGGGAGGCGTCCGGGAGGCATCCGAACCAGATGCCCGAGCCACCTCAGCTGGCTCCTCTCTACGCGGAGGAGTAGTGGCTCGACGCCGAGTCCCTCCCGGATGACCGAGCTTCTCACCCTATCTCTAAGGGAGAGCCCAGACACCCTGCGGAGGAAACTCATTTCGGCCGCTTGTATCCGGGATCTTGTTCTTTCGGTCACGACCCAAAGCTCGTGACCATAGGTGAGGGTAGGAACGTAGATCGACTGGTAAATCGAGAGCTTTGCCTTTTGGCTCAGCTCCTTCTTCACCACTACGGACCGGTGCAGAGTCCGCATTACTGCAAACGCCGCACCGATTCGCCTGTCGATCTCCCGCTCCCTCCTACCGTCACTCGTGAACAAGACCCCAAGATACTTGAACTCCTCCACTTGGGGCAGGATCTCATCCCCGACCCGGAGAGGGCACTCCACCCTTTTCCGACTGAGGACCATGGTCTCGGATTTGGAGGTGCTGATTTTCATCCCAACCGCTTCACACTCAGCTGCGAACTGCTCCAGTGAGAGTTGGAGGTCACGGCTTGATGAAGCCAACAGCACTAAATCATCTGCAAAAAGCAGAGATTCAATGCTGAGGTCACCAAACCGGACCCCCTCAACGCTTCGGCTGCGCCTAGAAATTCTGTCCATAAAAATTATGAACAAAATCGGTGACAAAGGGCAGCCTTGGCGGAGTCCAACCCTCACTGGGAACGAATTCGACTTACTGCCGGCAATGCGGACCAAACTCTGACACCGGTCGTACAGGGACCGAACAGCCCTTACCAAGGGGCTCGGTACCCCGTACTCCCGGAGCACCCCCCGCAGGACTCCCCGCCGAGGCACACGGTCGAACGCCTTCTCCAGATCCACAAAACACATGTAGACTGATCGGGCGAACTTTCATGCACCCTCGAGGACCCTGCCGAGGGTGTAGAGCTGGTCCACTGTTCCACGGCCGGGACGAAAACCACACTGCTCCTCCTGAATCCGAGATTCGACTTCTCGGCGGACTCTCCTCTCCAGCACCCCTGAATAGACTTTACCAGGGAGGCTGAGGAGTGTGATCCCTTTATAATTGGAACACACCCTCCGGTCCCCCTTCTTAAAAAGGGGGACCACCACCCCGGTCTGCCAATCCAGAGGCACTGTCCCCGATGTCCACGCGATGTTGTAGAGACGTGTCAGCCACGACACCCCTACAACATCCAGAGCCTTCAGGAACTCCGGGCGGATCTCATCTACCCCCGGGGCCTTGCCACCGAGGAGCTTTCCAACCGCCTCAGTGACTTCAACACCAGAGATCGAAGAGCCCACCACGGAGTCCCCAGACTCTGCTTCCTCAAAGGAAGGCGTGTCGGTGGAATTGAGGAGGGCCTCGAAGTATTCTCCCCACCGGCTCACGACGTCCCGAGTCGAGGTCAGCAGTACACCATCTTCACTATACACAGTGTTAATGGTGCACTGCTTTCCCCTCCTCAGGCGCCAGATGGTGGACCAGAATTTCCTCGAAGCCGTCCGGAAGTCGTTTTCCATGGCCTCGCCGAACTCCTCCCATGTCCGGGTTTTTGCCTCTGCGACCGCCGAAGCCGCAGTCTGCTTGGCCAGCCGGTACCTGTCAGCTGCCTCCGGAGTCCCACAGGCCAAAAAGGCCCGATAGGCTTCCTTCTTCAGCTTGACGGCATCCCTTACCGCTGGTGTCCACCAGCGGGTTCGGGGATTGCCGCCACGACAGGCACCAACCACCTTACGGCCACAGCTCCGATCGGCCGCCTCAACAATGGAGGTGCGGAACATAGCCCACTCGGACTCAATGTCCCCCACCTCCCCCGGGACAAGGGAGAAGTTCTGCCGGAGGTGGATGTTGAAACTCTTTCTGACAGGGGATTCTGCCAGACGTTCCCAGCAGACCCTCACAATACGTCTGGGCCTGCCAGGTCTGGCCAGCATCTTCCCCCGCCATCGGAGCCAACACACCACCAGGTGGTGATCAGTTGACAGCTCCGCCCCTCTCTTCACCCGAGTGTCCAAAACATGCGGCCGCAAGTCCGATGACACGATTACGAAGTCGATCATCGAACTGCGGCCTAGGGTGTCCTGGTGCCAAGTGCACATATGGACACCCCTATGTTTGAACATGGTGTTCGTTATAGACAAACCGTGACGAGCACAGAAGTCCAATAACAGAACACCACTCGGGTTCTGATCGGGGGGGCCGTTCCTCCCAATCACGCCCCTCCAGGTCTCACTGTCATTGCCCACGTGAGCGCTGAAGTCCCCCAGTAGAACGAGGGAGTCCCCAGAGGTGGCGCTCTCTAGCACACCCTCCAAGGACTCCAAAAAGGGTGGGTATTCTGAACTGCTGTTCGGTGCATAAGCGCAAACAACAGTTAGAACCCGTCCCCCCACCCGAAGGCGGAGGGAGGCTACCCTCTCGTCCACCGGGGTAAACCCCAACGTACAGGCGCCAAGCCGGGGGGCAATAAGTATGCCCACACCTGCCCGGCGCCTCTCACCATGGGCAACTCCAGAGTGGAAGAGAGTCCAACCCCTCTCGAGAGGATTGGTACCAGAACCCAAGCTGTGTGTGGAGGAGAGTCCGACTATATCTAGTCGGAACTTCTCCGCCTCACACACCAGCTCAGGCTCCTTCCCTGCCAGAGAGGTGACATTCCATGTTCCAAGAGTTAGCTTCAGCAGCTGGGGGTCGGACCGCCAAGGCCCCCGCCTTTGGCTGCCGCCCAACTCCCTACGCACCCGACCCCTTTGGCCCCTCCCACAGGTGGTGAGCCCATGGGAAGGATAAAATGAATAGTTTTACTTTAAAGCTTAGGTAGTTAAATTGATATGATATATATTTTTAATCATGATTAAAAATATATCGTTTTGTTTTCTGGTTAATACTTTCCAATGAAGGTTATGCATACAAGATTTGTCTTGAAATGTTTATTGTATTTTCATTGAAATTTCTTATTTGTATGGCAAGATTAATTATGGCAGGGGTCTCCAAACCGGTCCTCAAGGGCCGCCGTAGGACCTGGTTTTCGTTTCAACCGATCGAGTACCGACAGTTTAACCAATGAAGTTTCTGCTAAAACAAGCAGCACCTGACTGCAATCAACTGATTACACTTGTAGGACACCAGATTGGTGAATAGGTGTTGTCTTGTTTTGTTGGAATGAAATCCTGCGCCCGCTGCGGCCCTATGTGGAATAGTTTGGAGACCACTGAATTATGGCATAAACAATGAAGTCATTTTATAGACATAGATATATAGAGATATATTATAATCAATTGGATACATAAAACTTGCTTTGAAAAATATTCATTTTTTTATTCAGGTTGATCATAGAGCTAGTACAGAAAATGAATCCAACTCCAGTTCAGCATTGCAGTACTTTGAGCGCCCCAAGTCAGACAGTCACAGTCTAGATACATTTTCTTCATTTTTCTCTCAAAGTGCACGAAATTGATGCATTTTAGAATAAAATGTAGGGAAAAAAAAAAAAAAAATCTCCCCAGGGGGGCATGCCCCCGGACCCCCCTCGGGGGTCTATGTTTCCCTTCGTATACAATTCTTGTGGGCTGGGGTAAGTCAAAGTCCAGGGCTGCTTTTTAGTCCCAGTCCGCCCCCTGCTCACCGATGTAGGATTTCTTGCATGATTTGTATGGAATTTCATATATGGAGTTACATTTGTTTTCTGGGTGGATTTTGTCCTTCGGATGGACCAATATCTGGCAGGGTGTTGTGTGTGGTTTGACCAGTACGTTTATGTTGTATTTATACATGACTCTTTGGATACCTTCCGAGACTCCTCTCACGTACGGCAACGTCATTATATCACTCTGTTGTTGTTTTGTTTGCTTTTTCTTTCCCCCCTGTGTTGTGTTGTACTTGTTTTTAACCTGTCCTGCACCTTTTGCTATTGCCCACTGTGGATACTGACACCTTTTTAGTGCATGTTGTATATGTTTTTCCTCCTGTGTTCTGTCATCCGCATCCGTGATCATTGTCATACCTTCATGTAATGTTCTGACTACTGACAGTTTGTGGATAGTGGGGTGTTCAGATGTCCATAGGAGGTATTCGTCAGTGTGTGTGGATTGCCTGTGTACTTTTATTTTGACGTCGCTGTTGTCTGTTTGATATATTTTTATGTCCTGGAAGGCTATGAAATGATCTGTTTCCACTTCATAAGTGAATTTGACGCTGCCAGTGGTGTCTCTGGTGTTGAGGTGGTCCGTGAGTTGTTGTCTATGTCCTGTTTTTACTTTTTCCAGAAAGCATAAAACAGTCTGAAGACGAATAAATATTTCTGTCCAAAAGACTAAGATGAAAATAAAAAGGGCTGCCAAAAAAAAAAACTTTGACAACCTTAGGATGCAGAACAAATAAGTGCATAGAGTGGGATAACGTACATGCCAAATACAAAGAAAACCACGTATTCATAGTAAAATAGACCAATGTTACAGTGTATCACAAAAGTGAGTACACCCCTCTCATTTCTGCAGATATTTATCTTTTCATGGGACAACACTGACAAAATGACACTTTGACACAATGCTAAGTAGTCTGTGTGCAGCTTATATAATAGAGTTCATTTATTTTCCCCTCAAAATAACTCAAAATACAGCCATTAAAATCTAAACCCCTGGCAACAAAAGTGAGCACACCCCTTAGAAACTACGTACAACCCTAAATGTCCAAATTGAGTGCTACTTGTCATTTTACCTCCAAAATGTCATGTGACTCGTTCCAGGAGTGCTGTCAGCATTGCTGCAGAGATTGTAGAGGTGGGGGGGTCAGACTGTTAGAGCTCAGACCATACGCCGCACTCTACATCAAATTTGTGTGCATGGCTGTCACCCCAGGAGGAAGCTTCTTCTGAAGACGGTACACAAGAAAGCCCGCCCGTTCCATCAGACCATTGGACATGGTTCCAATAGTCCATGCGCTTTGTTGACATGTCTTCAGCAAACTGTTTGCGGGCTTTAAAAAAATTAACTTTATTATATAAGCTGCACACAGACTACTTTTCATTGTGTGAAAGTGTCATTTCGTCAGTGTTGTCCCATGAAAAGATATACTTAAATATCTGCACAAATGCGAGGGGTGTACTCACTTTTGTGATAAACTGTAGCTTTGATACAGAATAGAATATTCAGGCCTAATAGAGCACCATTAAAGAGATAAATATTTGCTACTCTACACACCTAAGAGCAAAATTATGCAGAAGAGTTGGTTGAAAGGAGGGGAATCATTTACCCTTTTCTCCTCAGGCCTTCCATTCAGACATAGAGTGAGAGCGTAAGAGGGGGTTGAAGGGGGAAGAAGAAGGCACCCCGAGCTAGTGGAGAGACCCGGCAAATTATGAAAATGCTTCTCTATGTCCTAAATGGAGGCCGAGCTCTTTAATGTGGCACAAAATTAGAACCTGGGGGAGGAAGTGTGGCCCACTTGATTGGCGAAACACCTCCTGGCCCACTACCGTCCTCTTCCTCATGCGCACAAACACACACATGCAGACGCCTCTCGAAGCGTACAGATATTATCCTGTGCCTAGTGGCTGTGTCTTGAATTGGTGAGAAGTAAAGGACCCCAGAGAGAGCCCGGGGGCATCTATAAAGGTGCCTAATTTGTCAGTTTACTCCTCAATTATTTAAATAGATCCAAGACGGCGGCAGAGAACAGGGCTATTTTTCCGCTTCTGTGCAAGTCAAGCATAAAGAGACCTTTCGCCACGGTAACCGTTTTCAATTATGCTCTGTACCGCCGTCTTTGATATACGCATGCGGTGCGGTGAAGAGGCGCCACATCAAATAAACAAATGTGTGTACACAAGATAAAAAACTGCAACTTGGGGATAATATTCTCACAAGAACTGAAAAGTTACCCCGTGCGGACAGATTAGAACTCGATGAAAATGTGCGCAAAGTAGATGGACAAACATTGCATGTGAAGTGCTATCACGCGCGCAAATAAAAACATTCACGGTATATTGCTGAGGATTACAGACAGGTTTGGATATGGAAAACAAGCATATAAGTCCTCTGTTGACATACAACAACAGTACAGTCAAATATTCCATTGAAGATATAGTATGTCTGACGATCCTGAAAATTGGAGATGACCTCTGACCTCAAATCCACCTGAAATGACTACAGATGTGTCCCTGATGCTTTCACGTGATCGGAAATTGTACTCGATCACGTCCTTTTAAACCTCAGAATTTTGGACATTAGGTTTAATCTTCGAGTTGTGGGTTTAATTAGTCGGTGGAGTTGATTTCAACAAATTTAGTGCAAGTGGTAAGTTATTTGTTAGTTTCAGGGCTCTGGAGTGGCTAAGCTAGCATGAGTCAATGGTCTTATCTTAGCATGCAACTAAAAAAAGATCTGCACGCATGAGAATCACCGATGACCCATGCAATCAATAGAGTTGGTTTTCAGGATAAAGTTATTTAAACTTATCATTGCACGTCAAATAATTGTAATAAGAACAGCGAGATTTGTAATTTTGCAGCTCTGCAGGGTGATATTTTTTCAACCGGTGTGTTTATGTCATAGACAGCAGCAATTTACCACAGTTTAGATTGTTCCTTCTTCCTTGTTCGTCATAATTTGTGGAAACTTTCATTTCTTCTGTGTTTCCACAGCCTCTAAATTCACATTTCACCATGTTGCCTTTCTTCAGTCAAGACTCAGTAGACTGATTTTCCTCCACTATTTGATCGCTTACGAGAAGGCAGGTTTGCTGGAGGTCAAAATATCTTTTGATGGCCTTAAAAAAAAAAAAATTGTCGCGATCAGCCATCTTGCTGTTTACATTCGCTCGGAACGCTTTGAGGTCGCAACTGGTACCATCCAAGTGGGATAGGTCAGACTTCCCACCTTCCTCAAAAGGCAGCATGAGCGGCCGAAGCACTCCTTTCTATTGTGGTCGCATTACGCATCTTAAGAAAAAAACAAAAACAAAACAAAAAAAGCAGTCTTGCAGAATAAAATTAATTATGGATGGCAGTTTTGGCCGCATGGATACAGGGAACAGTGATCTGCATTTTGAATTAATTTGAATATGTTAGATCTATTAATATAGTTTTTTTTTTTTTTTTTTTACTGACATGTTAAAATGGGACCATTGTCTCACGTTATCTTAGCCACTCCGGAGCCCTGAAACTCACAAATAACCGACAAACTGCACGGAATTTGTTGAAATCAACTCCACCGACTAATTAAAACTCCACTAACTCGAAGATTAATGTAAAAAAAAAAAAAAAATCTGAAATTCGGCTTTAAGAATATCGGAATAGTGTGAAAAAGATCTGGTTTTAAAATGTATTTTCATTTTGAAGTATTAACTTACTGGCTGATCAAACGATCGCTGCCAGCCTTTCCCAGTTCAAATAAATTTAACATCTGTCGCAGTCAATGACATTGAATGATTTAAAAACAACCAAATAATCCAGAGGTATAAGGATTAGGGACGACCCCGATTTGATCACGTGATTGGAAATCGGGCCCAAGCACGTCATTTTTAGATCAGAATCGAGTGAAAAAGATCGTTGTTTCAAGATTTTTTTTAACGCCTGCAAAGCAACAAACTCAAGATGGGCAAGGATACAGTGCTACCTCTACATAAGAAGTTAATTTGTTCCATGACCTTGTTTGTAAGTCGAAATGGTCGTATGTCGAACAGGATTTTCCCATAAGAATACATTATAATTCCATTTATTCGTTCCACAGCCCAAAAACCTACAATAAATCCTTAATAAATACGGCTGTTACTATTGCAAATAGCAATTACAAAGAGCAAAACAAAATAAATTATGAATAAAAATCTGAATAATTTGTTTATAATAATAGCAATAATAATACCTGTAATAATATAATGAATCGGGTTCTAATGTGGCGGACTTTTTTGCTACCTGAACGCACCGCGGGGCTGAAGTGACGGTGAGCAGGTTTTACTTTCCGTTTTGATGCTGGCATCAAAAGCAGCGGACACTATGCCTGTTGTGTTGCACAAGTTGATGGAATAAATTATGAGAAACCTGACGAAGCTGGCATTACCACAAAAAGAATCGTCACCTTAATTTATAAAGACTGGCGGACGGAGGGGGACCGCCGGCCGAGATCAGATGGATGCACACACCATGCTTGTATTTTGATATCATTTACATTTTCATTTCAATGGTAGGCATCAACTTTTCTTTTTTTTCTCCACCCGCACTAACCTTCTGGCAAGAAAATCAGCCTTGCGTCCGTCTTCCGGCAAAACAAAGAAACTGCGGCGCTGTCAAAAATGGTCGTATTTCGAGCATGTCGTCGGATGTAGAAAAGTAAAATTTTACGTCAGATGTTGGAGTCAAAGCGATCGTATGTCGAGGTACCACTGTATTATCAAAGGACACACACAAAAGAAGTATTTTGTTTTTCACCAAGGATGAGAGGTTAGTAAGTTGAGAGCTCTTTAGTGCAACACCTCACCAGCACTAAGAGGCATGCAGTTTAGGTGGGTCCTTGATAAAATAGCAAAAACACTTAACAGAATGGGTGCCACCCAAACACAAACAAAATAGAGGGCTCTACTAACACCTGAACAAACAAGCCCATTAGGCTGGCAAACATACTGTACCTGTCCTGTGGACAGACAGTAACTACCACACACTGAGAAGCGCACACATTAAGGCTGATAGTAAACAAACTCCTGATAATCGACAATGGCATGTCAACACAGACCTTAATGGGGATAATTCCACCCAATACACATGGATAGAGCGATATAGGAAACCGTTAAAGCAGGGATCTCTAAACCAGTCATCAAGGGCTGCTGTAGGTCCTGGTTTTTGTTCCAACCGAGCACAGACAGTTTAACCAAGTGGTCTCCAAAACCAAGGTAGGGACTAGGGATGGGAATCGAAATCGAGAGGAAACACACAACAACAACACAAAAGATGATACATACAGGCGTTGCCTCTGTAGATATTTTAAAAACATTAACAAAGAACGTAGGCTTGTAGCAGTGTTTCCCTCTCTCGCTCACTCGCTTGGATGCTTCGTAGCTGCACTTCTTCGCGTGCAAGCACACTGTTCTTCATGAAAGGAAGCGCAAGGGTGCCTCCACTTGAGCGTGAAAGCACACTAAAAACTAAAAGGCAGAACAACGACCTATATGCCAATATATACCTTTTTTTTATTATTTCTATTAGAAAAAAGGTTCAGTAAAATGTTACACATTCTTGTGTATTTTCCACTTAGGCTAGGTTCATACTACAGGTCTAATGCACGAATTTTAGTTTTTTTGTGTTTTTCCGACTTGAGTCACGCATTAACTTGACAGTCTGAACAGGACAAGTCGCATAGAAGTGGACCATTTCAAATCTGATCTAGGTCGCTTTGGTATGTGATTCAAATCCGATCTGGGCCACATTTTTCAGAACGTGACCGGCAGTCTGAACTGTCAAGACTCCCAAATCGGATTTCATGCTGCAATTATGCCCGCAAAGAGCAAGAGGCACGGAGGACGGCAGCCATGTAGGCATTAGCGCCTAGCTTGAACTCTGCTTTTAAGCACGAAGTCGACTTGACCACAGTCATAAAAAACATAAAATGAAGAAAAGAATAAACCTTACAATTTTCGATTTTCATAATGTGCGCCGAATGAGCAATATTTCATTATTGCACGCATGGCCGAGTCGAGGCAAACTGACGCACCCACGTCATTTCACGCACACACGTCAAGGCTCATGTGTGTGCGTGTATGCGTTCTATCAGTCCATATAAACTTTGAATATGAGACTAAACGGGGATTATTAATGTCTGTTATTTGTGTCCTCTTTTTGGAAATCAAAATATGATCACTCTGGAATGACATACCGCTAGCATGTGTAATTTGTTTTGATGCTTCTGCGCATGCGGGTCTCTTTACTGAGCACATCACCGACTGTGAATTAGTGCGCATGCGTGATACTTGAACGGTCTCAATGGACAAAGGCAGTCTGAACGGGCACGCCAAAAAAAAAAAAAAAACAGATATGGCAAAAAATTGGATTTGTGCATTAAGACCTATAGTATGAACCTAGCCTTATTTCCACAGTTAACATTGAGACTTTGGGCCTCTTTTGACCTTGTTGTGAGTTTGTAAGGTTGTGACTTCTGATCAAACAAACTCGATGCCAATCAAAACGTTTGTTCTTCTTTTTCCCCAAATTAGAATCGATAAGAGAATCGATAGGGAATCGTTAAGAAATATCGATAATGGAATCGGAATCGTAAAAATCGTATGAATTCCCATCCCTAGTAAGGACAGTATAACAGTATAACCTGCATGTACACTTTTTTGCTGGGGACGGGACATTAATATGACCAAAACAGATTGGGTGAACGGGGGCCAGGGCTACATTTCTCGAATATGAACCTAATAAATTGACTAATTAATGATTGTTTGAGACAGGCTTGTCATGGTTAGATGACTTTGTTGCAGCAGAAATTGAGAGCTAACCTCAGAGCCAATAAACATCCAACATTTGTAAAGTTTTCCCAGAGGAGCGGAGGCTGTCTAAGTTTAGACTGCTTTCCATTTCGTAGGTGTCACCTTACTTAAGTTGCAGTCTTTCCATATAGTTTGTTTCAAACCCCTGGATATCAACAAAGAATGCACGCGGAAGTTTGGAGGCAGCAGTTGGCAACGTGCATAGTTGGGTGGTGCCTGGTAAGCACCCTTGAAACAGGTTTCTTCTGCTTAAAAATGGGATCTGCACGGAAAGTTTTTCCAGAGTGCAAGATTCTGCGAAAACTGCGGCCAGCTCTGTATATCGTGGCTCTCACACCCTCTATTCTCTTCCCAAACACAAGCAGACACATCCCGAGCCGCCGCCACCTCCCTTCGCTCTGGTTTCCGTGCAGCCAGAGAGGAGAGGAGATAGGCCCAGTTGCTAAAGCTGTCTTTTCAGCCCCTGCTCCCCGCGCCGTCTATCTGAGATACACAGCAAGCGGAGGTGTCGCTTTTCTGCTGGCATTTCGGACAGTATCTACTTATAGACGGGAGGAAAAGAGAAAAGAAAAACAGAGAGGGTATTATCAGGGAGGGATGAGAGCAGCAAAGACATTTTGTCTTTTTATTCCCCTCCTAAGCCATGGGCTTTGCTCCCAATCCGATTGGTCGATACGGCCAGGGATGTAAATGAAATGCAAAGAGGAATAAGGCTGGCTTCCCATCTCCGGAGTGTGCCCCCCCCCCCCAAAGTCTCCCTCCCTTCTCTCCAACTGTTTATGCTGTTGTCTTTCTGTCTCTCCATTCATAGACCTGCTGCTCTCCCTGTTCCCGTCTCACCCTCACTGCCTCACAACCCCCCCCCCCCCCCATCCCCATCCTTGCCCCATCACTCGACGCTCCCTGGCTGGGCTCGCGCAACTCTTATCGCCTCAGACGCCCCACATTCCAGCGTTGTGGTGGCTCCCTGCCTACATCCTCGGTCACGGCGATTCCACGGGTTCCCGCAATCCTCGGCAGCTTGCTGATTTAGGGTGGGCAACCGACTCTCAGAGAAAAAGGCGGAGAGGGAAGCAGAAAGGGTCGCGGAGGATGGGATGAGGGCAGAAAGAGGAGTAAAAAACCTAAAATGGGCCTTAAACACCAGACTTTGCAAATAACAATGACAGGAAGTTTTTCTGTTCCCTATTTATTTATTCAACCAATAAAACAACATCGGACACAGAAAGGTTAAAAAAAAAAAAAAAAACATCAGACAAACAGAGCTTTCAACGTACAATGAACCTGAGAATATAGGTCTACGTTAGCTCACTGGATACCATCGATGGCGTTTGATATCCAATTCATTTTGACTGAATCGGACGACTAGCGCCATCAATGGCAATGAAACAAGTGCCAGTCTTTTGTGGGCATTTACAGGTCACTTCCTGTTCATTTCAGGACATTTACAGTTTTTTTCCTGTTGATTTTTGGGTCAAATCAACAGAAAGTGACCTGTACAGTGGTATGAAAAAGTATCTGAACCTTTTGGAATTTCTCACATTTCTGCATAAAATCCCCATCAAATGTGATCTTTGTCAAAATCATACAGATGTAAAAGCAGTGTCTGGTTAACTTAAACCACCCAAACATTTCTAGGTTTTCATATTTTAATGAGGATAATATGCAAACAATGACAGAAGGGGGTAAAATAAGTAAGTGAACCCTCTGCCTGAGGAGACGTAAAGAGCAATTCAAACACATTTTTACCAAACAATTTAAGTCAGGTGTGTGCCCAATCACTGATGAGTGGTTTAAAGCTGCCCTACCCACTATAAAACACACACCTGGTGAGAATTGTCTTGATGAGAAGCATTGTCTGATAATCATGGCCCGGTCAAAAGAGCTCTCTGAAGACCTGCGATCAAGGATTGTTGATTTGTATAAAGCTGGGAAAGGATACAAAACCATCTCTAAATGTTCATCAATCGACAGTCAGAGAAGTTGTATAGAAATGGAGAGTTTAGTACTGTTGCTTCTCTCCCAAGGAGTGGCCATCCACCAAAGATAACACCAAGAGTTCAGTGCATAATACTCAGAGAGGTAAAAACGAATCCTAGAATGTCTGCTAAAAACTTAGAGAAATCACTGCCACAGTCCAATATCTCTGTGCACATATCAACTATATGTAAAACAATGGCCAAGAATGGTGTTTATGGGAGGACACCATGGAGGAAGCCACTACTGTCTAAAAAAACATTGTTGCTCGTTTAATGTTCGCATAAAGACAATTGGACACTCAAAAGAAGTTTTGGCCAAATATTTTGTGGACTGATGAAACTAAAGTTGAATTGTTTGGGAGTAACACACAACGTCAAGTGTGGAGGAAAAATGGAACAGCTCACCAACATCAACACCTCATCCCCACCGTGAAGCATGGTGGAGGGAGCATCATGATTTGGAAGCGTTTTGCTTCCTCACGGCCTGGACAACTTGCAATCATTAATGGAAGAATGAATTCAAAAGTTTATCAAGATGTTTTGCAGGAAAACCTTAGGCCATCTGTCAGATAATGTTGATAATTGTTGTATCGCCATATCATGATATCATCGTTATCTAGAGCCTTGTATCGTAAATCGTATTGTGAGGTACCCAGCGGTTCCCACCCCTACTTACTACTAACGTTGTTTTAATTTCTGGTGCTGATTTTCATTCTCCGCTTGGCAAAAACACTTTTCTAAGACACTTAAGTCTTGCTACTAAATGTAAACAATCAATTTACTGTTTTTACATTTTTGGTGGTGATTTAAAGGGCCAAACGCTCATTGCTTTATTTTTTTGCTCGTACATCATTAAGTGACACTCAAAAACTGTAGTTTTACGCTTTAGGCCAGGGGTGTGAAACTCAAATTTACAGTGGGCCAAAATTTCAAATTGAACAAAGCCGCGGGCCAAGATTGAACAAATGAACCTTTTAATATGGAACCAAACAAGTTTTGATTTAACAATGAATATTGAACAAGCAAAGCTTATATAACTTTGAAGTACAGGCGTGCAAAATTGAGTTACTAATAATACTACTACTAATAACAATAGTAGTAATAATAATAATAAAAACATATCAATGGCAATAAATACAATTTGAATGCCTCCTTTCTGTTTGTAGCCTTCTGAAACAAATGTCAAAATTAGCTTCTTACACAGGCTAGGGCTGGGCGATATGGCCTTAAGTACGTATCACGATAAATTGAGCAGATTTACCTCGATAACGATAAATGACGATAAATTCGCCAAGCAAACTGTTATATAATTTGAAAATTTGAATCAATGCATGGAATACAAATTAACAGTTTCTCGTTAAATTTATTTACCAGCTTTCAATTTAACAATTGCACATGCAGTCTAAACATTAAGTATTAAAAAAATCTTGTAAACAATAAGAATTCTTGTGTGAACATTTATAACAGCTTGTATGACTTGAAAAATATCTCTTGAATTTCATTAAATTCATTCCGCATTGTTATACACTAGATAGTGGCATACGTTTAGATATTTAGAATAGATACAAATACGACACATCCACCCGCCCCCCAGAAATTATACTTAATTAAAAAATAAAATGTTTCACAAACCTTTCCTTTCTTTTATTCAGCTCAATTATTTACATCTTATGATTTTGGAAATCCTTACAGTATGCAATAAATAATATTCCTGTTCCCAAGCACTGTGCTTACTGTACTGTAATTTTTACAAAAAATAAACAATACATAGTTACTCCCTGTCATCTAGGACGAGCCACTTACAAGACTAGCACTGTCGTGTATTACAAATACTGCTTTGAACACATCTTCACAGACAAAAGCAATGACACAGGCTTAAAGAGGTCAACTTTAATTGTGTAAATCACACTTAATGACGACACGATCTCCTGGTTGAAATAGACGACATCCACTTACCGGTAATTCTATTGAAGATATGTAATGCTGAGGCAATTTGTCAACTTTACTTTTAAAAAGAAACGTGCACTGTTTATCCAGTAGATGTGGCTCTTGCAGTGTGTCAAACAGTGATTCAATTTAGGGCAATTGTATTAAAAGTGGTTCATTGTTTCAGAAAGCCTCGGTTTTCCATCCCTATCTGGAACCTGTCAAGAGTTTACTTAATGTCGGGTGAAAGTTTGGCGAAGCTAACTTAAGCCCGACTTCATCCCGTTTACTTGTAGCGTTAGCAGCTAGCGTTAGCAGCTAGCGTTAGCCTACCGGGCTTCTGTTTGATTGGCTTCCTGAAAACCATGTGACTCCCAATGTAAGCACACTGTCTGGTTTCTTAAAGGGGAATGAACATAGCCGAACAACACAGAGTCAAAGTGGGATGAAAAGACTATATGTATTTTCTTCTTTTATTAAATTACCGAATTTACCGACATGGTCAAAATTACGTCGGTCATCGTGAAGAATTTCGGTAACGGTAAATTTTCGGTTTACCGCCCTGCTCTAACACAGGCTAATGAATTTGAAAATAAAAAAACATAACTATGAATAAATCAACCATTCAGGCCTTGAAGTAGCAAGAAAAAGTCCATAGAAAATGTCTTTAGAGCTCATTTTGCGACACACTGATCTACTCTGATGTGCCCAAGCCAGACACCTGGGATCTTTTCTTGGATTTATCAATGTCAGGGGCTCAGGGTTTGAGCTGAGGAAACCTTCATTATCGATCAAAAGCGTTCGCCAGTCAGACGTCTACTGTCAGACATTTTTGTCATCTTCATTGAGGAAAAAAGTTGCTCTTTTCATTTCCTTTACTCTCTGGCTCCTTTCAGTCATGTCCATGTCCTTATATTTGTCCTGGTGTTTTGTTTCATAGTGTCGTCTAACATTGTACTCCTTTGTTACTGACACGTTGGCTCCACAAACTTGACAAAAAGGTCTTTTCCATATGTAAACTGATATTTCGTCTCTCACCTGTCCAAAAAAAGTTTTATTTTCTGCCTTTCTTTTCACCATTTCTTGGTAAGGTAACACAGTGACAGCTGTAGTTTTAAAGCTGTAGTTTGAGGTCGCAGTGTGGTCCAGCAGAGAGGAACGGGGATACGGAGTCCGCCGGGGGTTTTAACTGTAGGAATGTGCACGAAGACGGATCACTACCTTCTTAATACATCCATAACCGCTACCATAGACGCTACTGACACAGAGGGGGGGCGTGTTTGCCTCTATCGCGTTGTTTTGACGTGCCAAAACAACAGCAGAGCATCATAGGGTTTGTAGTATAAGTGGTGAATGTGTCATTACAGCGCCGCCGTCGTATAATACCGGCGGGCCAGCTCCAATATTAATTTGAAATTCCCACGCGGGCCAAATATAGTTACACTGTGGGCCAAATTTGGGCCGCTGGCCTGAGTTTGACACCTATGCTTTAGGCCCTTAAGTGCCAGTCGTGAGTAAAAAAAAAGTGACAAACAAATCCATTTACTCTTTTTAGTCTAGCCTTGTTGAAACGTTCACATTAGGGGCACATCGCAGAATGTGTTTGTGGTTAAAATCTATGCATATTCAAACACATGCCCATTTAAAAACGTGTGCGCACGCACACTTTAAAAGGGTCTCTGGCATTGTGACATTTTACATTTCATTTAAATCCACAAGGGATTACAGGCCTCCCGTTAGGACGGAAGAGTGAGGGAGGGGAAAAAAAACTAATCGAATCCATTAGTTTCCAACATTTAAAAGACCATCTAAGATAGACTGATGGATGGACGGTAACTGCCGGGAACGGGTGGAGTAGTGCAAGTCTGTCCTAGATTAGACAGTTGCTCTAATCCCCCATGGCTGCCCCCAAATTGGGTTTCCCTCAATCTCGTCGTCCTAATGTGGAGAAAAGAGAAGCGGCGCATCGGCCGAGGCAAAAATAATCAGTACATTAAAAGCTGCGCAAGTAGAACAGATGATGGAATGATAAAGCAATCAAGTGAAAGGTCTACGGGGGCACACTTGATTGGGGTCATTCGAGGCTTCCTCGAGTTCAGCTCGGTATGTAAGTGAACCGAACTGAAAATGCAAAACCGAAACGGTTCAGTACAGCCAGGGGAGAAAGTGGGCGGAACGGCGCGGAACGCCATTCTGGTATAAAATTCGGGGGCAGAACGGTGCTTTGATGCTTTCAGACCTCCATGTTTCCAAAAAAAAAAAAAAAAAAAAAAAAACTGCCAGGCTGCCACACATGCATCTCCCAAGAAGAAAACAATCTACTGACATCAGATTTACATACACAAGTGTTAACAACAAGCCTAATAAAGTGCTTGTGTAGCGTAAACTGTTTCCACCGATATTTATTATCTATTTATTCTGTCAGCGTGCGTATCGGAGTCCGACGAGACAGTCGACTCGCGTTGATGTGCGCATGCGCGCAGCAACGCTCTGCCTGGACTGCAGTTGTCTGTTCAATTGACTGACGTACTGACATGTGATCAGCATGGGTAGTTAGCTCTGATCAGTTCAAATGCACATGTTTCTGGGACAAAAACAAAACAACATGTTTGTTGAAATAATGTGATTAAAAAAGGGCAATGCAACATAAAATTGATCAGATCTTGAAGAGAAAGGAAAGAGTTGAAGAGGCTTATTTTGTTTTATATGCTCTGATGGGGAGGTTCAATACATCTTCCAAGTTAACCAATAATGCCTGACCCCAGAAATAATGAACAGAAAATTGTTTTTTTTTTTTTTTTTCAACTTGACAGCTTTATGTGGTCCTTAAATATAATTTTAAAACATGTTATTTTTAAAAATTTATATATATGCTCTCTATTTTTTTATCGTAAATGATACATTAAGCATTACATGCAGTTTTCGTGGTAAAACGAAAATTAGTGAAATTGAGCACAATAACATTTTAAACAAATTTTTTTTACTGCAGAAATGCTTGTCTCAAATGTGATACATTTGGCAATATAGTTAATGTGCACTTTGGACTGATTTTTGTTCATTTACAGATGTATGGCTACTTATTTATTTCCTCATAATATAAAAAAGTCAATGTTTGCGTTAACTATTCAAAATATATTCCATTTCACTTTGCATAATGTTATTTGCCCTTATTTTTATTTATGTATGTTACTTTTTTATTTTGTTTTTAATAATAAATGTTTACATTATCTTCAATTTTATTGTACTGAACATCATATGTTCTTAAGTAGTTAAAATTGAGGTTTTGCATTTTGATGTGAGGACATGAGGGAAAATAAAAATTAGAAGATGGAGGTTGGGGTTATTGCAGTTTTTGTTGTTTTGTTTTGTTTACTGATATTTTGCACATCATTGAAAAAACATAATTTTGAATGAAAATCAGTTTCCCTTGTATACCTTGTCACAGTAAGTGTAATGCAGCAGCCTAATGCATGTGTAAAACCTGTTGTGTTTTATTGTGTGTTATAGATACAACTGCCAAAAGCAGTTTTCTTTGCATTTCTGTGGTTTTATGAGATTTGACACTCCCACCCCCAGAAAAACAAAAACCCAAAACAATTTTGGCTCCGTGGCTACCTTTATGCCAGGGAGTTCCAGCAAGATATTCTAGCCACTTTCACCCCTGAGTACATCCATGTGAAACGTTACACCCTTAGTGATCAGTGTATGTACTGGTATACCCTCACCGGCCACTTTATTAGGTACACCTGTCCAACTGCTCGTTAACACTTAATTTCTAATGAGCCAATCACATGGCGGCAACTCAGTGCATTTAGGCATGTAGACATGGTTTAAGACAATCTCCTGCAGTTCAAACTGAGCATCAGTATGGGGAAGAAAGGTGATTTGAGTGGCTTTGAACGTGGCATGGTTGTTGGTGACAGAAGGGCTGGTCTGAGTATTTCAGAAACTGCTGATCAACTGGGATTTTCACGCACAACCATCTCTAGGGTTTACAGAGAATGGTCCGAAAAAGAAAAAATATCCAGTGAGCGGAAGTTCTGTGGGCGGAAATGCCTTGTTGATGCCAGAGGTCAGAGGAGAATGGCCAGACTGGTTCGAGCTGACAGAAAGGCAACTGTGACTCAAATAACCACCCATTACAAACAAGGTAGGCAGAAGAGCACAGTAAGTCAAACTTTGAGGCAGATGGGCTACAGCAGCAGAAGACCACGCCGGGTGCCACTCCTTTCAGCTAAGAACAGGAAAATGAGGCTACAATTTGCACAAGCTCATCGAAATTGGACAATAGAAGATTGGAAAAACGTTGCCTGGTCTGATGAGTCTCAATTTCTGCTGCGACATTCGGATGGTAAGGTCAGAATTTGGCGTCAACAACATGAAACCATGGATCCATCCTGCCTTGTATCAACGGTTCAGACTGGTGGTGGTGGTGTAATGGTGAGGGGAATATTTTCTTGGCACTCTTTGGGCCCCTTGGTACCAATTGAGAATCATTGGAACGCCACAGCCTACCCGAGTATTGTTGCTGACCATGTCCATCCCTTTATGACCACAATGTACCCAACTTCTGATGGCTACAGGCAGCAGGATAATGCGTCGTGTCATAAAGCTGGAATCATCTCAGACTGGTTTCTTGAACATGACAATGAGTTCACTGTACTCAAATGGCCTCCACAGTCACCAGATCTCAATCCAATAGAGCATCTTTGGGATGTGGTGGAACGGGAGATTGGCATCATGGATGTGCAGCCGAAAAATCTGCACCAACTGTGTGATGCCATCAAGTCAATATGGACCAGACTCTCTGAGGAATGCTTCCAGCACCTTGTTGAATCTATGCCACGAAGAATTCTGAGGTAAAAGGGGGTCCAACCCGTTACTAGCACGGTGTAGCTCATAAAGTGGCCGGTGAGTGTATGATATAATATAATATAATACAACTGCCTCCCGCCACCAATGTCACACCGGCCAGTAAACAATGTTTGACCACGCTGATGAATTGGCCGATTGTCTTTGGAACTTGGCAATGTGGCAGCTTTTCTTCAATTAGTGTGAAAAATATTTAACAGAGGGTGACATGTTATTTCTACATACGCTATATAGTCATCAAATAACCAAAAGTCAGACAATTGCACGAGTCACTATGATAAGAGTCACAAATAAGTCTCGGGTCCAACCTGTTATGGGCAATTCAAGTTGAGTCGAGTCACGAGGTTATGTCGAGTCCAGTCGAGTTTTGAGGTCATGTCGAGTCGAGCTGAGTCACAACGTTATAAAGACGAATCGTGTCGAGTCAAAGGTTATAAAGACAAGTCGTGTCAAGTCAAAAGGTTGTCGAGACGAGTCAAGTTGAGTCACAGCTTGATCTGTGAGGACGTGGTGAGAGCGGCCAAGGTTTTTTTTTCGTCAACGATGACTATTACGAAAATATTTCGTCATCGAACTTTTTTTTTTCATGATGATGATGAGCTAAAAACAGGTTTTGGGAGAACAAAGCATAACGAGACGAACGCCAGTTTTCGTCTGACGAGACAAAAATGCGCAATAGTTTCTGTCACATGTTCACTATGTGGGACACTTTATGTGTAATCTGCATCGTAGCAGTGTCGGGTTGTGTCTTTTTCTACTTGCAACTGTCCTTAGAATGGAATACTGGTTGTGTTTTATTTCCTGACAGTCACTCATGTGAAATGCTGCTGCTCTCCAGTCTCGCACAAACACACAAACACACACGATAATATTTGTTTTCTTATGTTGGCCAGCGAGAATAGGCAATGTTGCTTTAGTTTTTAATAGTCTGTGCTAAGTGATCATCACACACTAAATGTAACTCGTAGCATTAGCATAGCACTGGCGTTAGCATTAGGGTAATGCTAAAGGCAAACGTCCTCTTAAACTCTCGGACAACTTTTTTTTTTTTTTTAGATACAGTTCGTGGCGTCCAGGTGGGTATCATTATTTTTTTATTTTTTTTTAAATGTACTGTTTTCCTGCTAAGTGTATTATCACCAAGTTGCCGTTGTCCTTGTAGACGCAACAATATGTGCTCGTCTGTCAATGTTCATTCGAAATAGTTGGAAACCTTTATTTGATTAGTTTTGGGGTACATTTTTCAAATTTTACAGACGAAAACAGTTTCAGTAAACGTTGACTAAAACTAGATTAAATTAGTCATGAGCTCTTCGAGTCTCAGACCCTTCCAGCTCAAGCGACTCACGTCCGAGTCTGCGTTGTTTTTCTTTCAAGTCCAAGTCCAGTTGCGAGTCATCAAATTTGCGACTCGAGTCAACTCGAGTCAGAGTCCCGGTGACTAGTATGTCTGCAGAAATTGTGATTTTCAGAAGGCAAAGTATTTCCCCTTTAAAAAGATGTGTCAGCAAATTAGTTATCAAAATAAAAACAGCAACAAACATTGGTTTCTGGTCAGTATGAGATCCAGTATGTCCCACCGCCATGTGTAATAAGGCAGTCTGGTTTACTGAATTTTCCACTGGGATAAAAAAATGTTTTTATTTCAAGTTCTGGTGCATCGGACATTGAGTCCAGTATTAGCTTAGCCTCAGAGCAACTGACAGGTAAAGAACAGTTGATGTCAGAACTGTTGATGTCAACAGAGAAGGAAATATTGATAGAGCTTGACATGGCTTTATTGATAAGGTGCAGGGATTTGGATCTGTAAGTGGCTCCTAGAAGGGGTTAGGTCACATATTTACAGCACTTTATTTTGGCTATTTTAAGTGTCATGATGAAAAATGAAGTTTTGTGTAAAGATGTTTCAATCTTATTTAAGTTAGTGTGATCTTTAGCTTTATTTGATCATCAGTATGTTTGAAAAATGAAAATTGGAATGGTGACCTATATTTGCCATTGTGGGGTGAAGACAATTTATGTTTTGCTTCAAAATATTTGGTGGGTCACCACCTCCACAGCTGAGTGCTGGTTTGACAATGTCCATATAACATTTGGTTGTATATTGTAGTGACTATTATGCTTGTATTGAAGTGCAAAATTGTTTTTAATGAGCTAATAATATATAATGTGTTTGTGAATATGTATGTGTATGTGTGCTGCACGCGCAAGTATGCATGCGTGTGGGCAATGCAGGGGTGGCTTGGTTAAATGTCTGATCTCTGGCCTGAAAAAAATCTCCCTCGTCAATCCCTTTGTAAAACATTATTGTGCTTCCGTCTGGAGGGCTTACAGCTCAGTTTCACACCTTCTGGTTGTCAGGTAAAAACCTGTCAGGTAGTTTGCCCGAGTTCCTGATGGTGCCGGTGTCTTTCTTTCAGCAGGTGGGCGACAGCTGAACGTATGGCAGACGCTTGCGAGTCTGCCGGTTCTCTGTCCAAATAAAGGGTAAAGTGCTGGATGCTGCAGGTCAGCAGGCCGTCCGGACTGTGTCCTGGGTGACCTGAGCGGAGCAGGCGCTCGCAGGCCAGTGCCAGGTTCTTGTCCCAGTTTGTGGGGTAATTAGAGTGGGACTCCACAAGCGCTTTATACAGCTGCAGGCAAACACAGTAGGACTATTATGGGAGCAGACGCTTTTTAAAATGCAAAAGATTTTGAACTATTTCCAGGAATCTGCACTTAAAACGGTCCGCTTTTACAATTAAAATAAAAGTATTATCGATGTAGCTTTGTTGACGTCATACTCACAGTGTAAGACAGCTCAAAGAGGTCAGATTTGCCCTCGCCCTGCATCCGCTCTGCCAGGTCAAACAGAAAGAAAGCTGTCTTCATCCTGAAACAAAGCGCGAGAGCTCAGGGCTAAGTGCTGGATGGCTGGATGACAAACCACTTCAAGAGAGTGATTTATGGAGATGCCGTTACAGAAGAGCATGCATACACAGTACATAGGCCTGTGTTGAAAACAAATTTTATGGGCGATATATTGTCTCATAAATTATTGCCCATATGCGATATTATTGCCATTTTTTTCAACCAATTCAACCACAAATGTAGTGACAATTCATTCTAATAAATCACCCATTCAACAGCAATAAATTGTTATTTCTTTATTAAAACACATCTATAATAAAATAATATTTCGATTAAAAAAAAAAAAGCTACGTAAGTGCAGAATATAAAAAAATAGGTGAGAAACACAACAACATTTTTGTTTTCTGCCAATTAGAACCCATCAAAAGTGTTGATTTGATCTAAAATTACTGTCATCTTGTCCTGTAAAAAGTGCGTATGTTAGCAAATTTGAAGCCAAATTATTTATTGCGAATGAGATTTTTCATAATGGGTGTCATTTTAAAGCTATTCTTAGTGTAGAATGTGAAGTATGTGAGATTAACTACAGAAATCATTATTCACATGTTGAACATGAGATGCTTTTCTTTTGAAATGTTCCTCGGAAGTATGTTCGCTAACTGTATGCTTTACTTACTCAGTAAATATAATAGTGCACTTGTTTCTAGTTTCGTCATGCATGTGCTGTCAGTAATATATTACTTGTATTTTACGCATCGTTTGCAAATGCTGTAAACCGTCGAGTTTTCATGTTTCACAACTTTGGTGATGATGCTGGAACATTTGTTTGGTGCTGTTCCAGTGAGATTTACAAAGATGACTGCCTGAAGAAAACATATAAGTTCCCTCAGTCCTTGATGATATGGGGCTGCGTGTCAGGCAAAGGCACTGGAGAGATGGCTGTGGTTAAATCGTCAATAAATGTACATGTTTACATTGAAATTTTAGACAGCTTTCTTATCCCTTCAATTGAAAATATCTTTATCATTTTCCAAGATGACAATGCATCATGCCACAGAGCTAAAACTGTGAAAGCATTCCTTGGAGAAAGACTCATCCAGTCAATGTCATGGCCTGCAAATAGCCCAGATCTCAACTCTATTGATAACCTGTGGTGGAAATTGAAAAAAATGGTCCACAGCAAGGCTCCGACCTGCAAGGATGATCTGGCAACTGCAACCAAAGAGAGTTGGCACCAAATTGATGAAAAATACTCATCAAGTCCATGCCTCAGAGACTGCAAGCTGTCATAAAAACCAGAGGTGGTGCTACTAAATACTAGAGATGTGTTTTGATTGTTATTTCTTTGTTTGTTTCTTATGATTCCATATTTTTTTCCTCAAAATGGAGTGATTCCTTATACAGTATATTTCCCTGCACTTGCTCTATAAATTTACCATTTACTGACCACCACAATGTTTTTTATTCATTTCTCTTTTAGTGTTTCTGAATGCTAAATAGTTGCACTTTTGAACTAATTCATTATTCATAATTCATTTTCAAGCTTTTTATCCAAGCTTGTTCTACATGATAAAAATTTCTGAGTGAGTGTTCGTCCCAGACTGGTGATTCCATACTTTTTGCTAGGGGTTGTATAAGGACACTCATGTCAAGAAGACAGAGTTGTATTCCCCGCGGATGGCAATACGTCAGTACCTGTGAATTATCATAAATATTAGTTCTGTATCAAATTTTATCTGGGCAATTCATTATTTATTTTTTTATCCGTCTTCACCTTATAATTTGTAGACAGATTTGTTGTTTAAATACATTTAATGTACTTTAAGTTTAGCTGATATTAGTTTTAGTTTCAGTTCCTCCCAACGCCATTTTATTGACAGACCATACCCTTCGTTAAAACCAAAATAGAAAAGGTAAACAAAATAGATAAGTCAATGACAAAAATTGTCATTGTTATTTCCTTTTGTTATTTTCAGTGACAAAAGTGAAAGCCAATAACAAAATATACTTATATATTTTTCATTTTTTCATGTATTTTGGCACTCCTGTGATTCCATACATTCTGCTATAACTGTCACAGACAGCCTAATTTTCTTTTTTTTAACAACAGTGATGAATTTTACAATTCGAAAGGCATTTTGGTATGACCACAGAGCCCACAAAGGGTCGATCTCACCAAGTTCACTTCAGCTCTTTAGAGAAACGGAACAGCCCATAAAATGGCGGCATGGATTCCCCCCAGGGAAAGTGAGCGAGGGCGAATAAAACTGTGATTGAAACGAAGCCCTTATGTTGGTCTTAAGAGGGAGCAGCTCAGTTAAGCCATGTTAAATGAGTGATTTCATATTAACCGTTGCCACTAGAGGGCAGGGTATCCACCCAAATCAATAAAACTAAAAGCAAAACTTTCAAAACAAACCATTACAATGCCTCTCTAATCAAACAAATCCTCAAAGCAGCAATATTTCGTTCGAAGCTTTTATTAAATCGAATAATTCGAGTTAATCGATTAATAGTTTCCTCACTAGTTCAATCCAAATTCATTCTGTGATTGGTGAGAATGTGTTTACATCATTAGAATTAGAAATGCCAGTAAGGGGGTACTTATACATCTTTGAATAACCAAGGTTGTATTTTGCTAGGTTTTCAAAGCTGTCATTGCTGAAATGTTTGTACCATAGAACAGATCTCGCAGCCGGTGTGAAGTTCTTCCACTTGACTCTCACGATGTCCAAAAGATTATTTTGGGGCCACTGATAAAGTCTTGATCCTTCATGTGCGCAATTCATCGCTAGACACTGACATGAAATAAGGTGAGGATAGTGTGATGCTGTCCTTCGGTAAATGGAGTGCTGGCACGACATTCTGTAAATGACGTCATCAGGCAGAGGCTAGCAGTGAGGAGTGTCCCTGTTGCTAAGGTGTTGCTATAGCAGTAACTCAATAACTACTTGGTCAATTCCATTTCTTTTGTTATGAGTTTTCAGACAGCAAATGATGCATTCAATGAAATTTCATCCAGTAATATGTTCTAGAGTTGAACTCTTCATTAGCCCTTTAAAGTTCAGTTCAGTTTAGGTTTATTGTCCCCTAAGAAGGCGGGAAACTTGTCTTACAGCAGGTAGGCATCCAGATAACAACAATAACTCATACACATACAATAAATAACACAGACTACTATCTAAAAATGCTATAAACAGCTTTGCATTAAAGTGCAAGAATTGTGCAAATTTAGCAACCTAATCGCACTTGGTAAGGAGTTCTTTGTCCTGTTGGACTTAAAACAAGGGACTCTGAATCTTCTGCCTGAATGGAGGACCTCAAACGAACAATGAAGGGGATGATTTACACAATCCAGTATGTCATTTGCCTGCCTCATAACCTGCCTCTCATAAATATCTGTTAAGGAGACCTGTGGAAAGGGTAAAGGGTACCACGAATAGAAATACATGTAGTTCTTAAAAGAAAAATGTTAGTAGAAGTTATAATAATTTGATATTAAAACCCCTCTTAATGTTTTCGTTTTGATAAAATTTGTAAAATTTTAAATCAAAAAATAAACTAGTAACTCGCCATTGTTGTTGACATCGCAAGGCGGTGACATCAATGGCCGCGCTGCCGTACTTCACAGTGTCACTCTTTACAATGTAAGGTAGTGATTTAGATACACCAGAAGGTGTCAATTGCGAGTTTTGAATTAAAAAGAGATAGCCAAAGAGTGTGTTTTGTCCCTCGACTGACGCCGTAGTTTCCTGTTTAGTGCAGGTCCATTGTGATTTACCTTTATTTGAGTGTTGTCTTCACAACAAAGACTCCTTATAATGGCTCGCAGCCTCAAAGTTTGTATGTTGTGACTAAATATTGCCATCCAGTGTATTTGTTGAGCTAACCGAGTTGTTAAAATGTTTAGAGTTTGACCAAAGTCTGAGTAAGTTGTATGTGTATTTTGCATTTTTATTTTGATTGTGAATTTGTGAATGCCAGTTCTCTTTGCATTGTTGTTTAACTGTGTGAGAATAGGGCCTCATTAATACAGATTGAAGCACTTTTCTTTTTGTGATTATTATTTTTTTTAGAGATATTATTTTTGTGTTATTTTCACTATATGATACTAATGTTTGTTGTGAAGGAGTTGCCGAAGCTTAGCCAATAAACGGCGCTATCCGAGCTTCGAATCTGAACACCTGTGTCCACTCTCCTTTCTCTCTGCTTTACACCTCACTGTGGATTAAAGGAAAGCTACGGTGTCGGTCAAGAGACAAAACACACTCATTGGCTTGATCCCTAATTAATTTAAAACTCGCCATTGACACCTTGTGGTGTATTTAAATCACTACCTTACATAATTAAAGAGTGACACGTGGAATTCCGGCAGCGTGGCCATGTGACGTCACCGCCCTGCGACATCAACAACAATGGCGACCTACTAGTTCTATATTTAATAATTTAAAAAATTTTATTGAAAGGAAAACATTAAGTGGAGTTTTAATATCAAATTAGTATAACTCGTACTAAGATTTATCTTTTAAGAACTACATGTCCTTCCATCCGTTGTTCCCTTTAAGCATTTTTCAAACCTTGAAAACACAACAGTAAAATCCAAGCATTTCAAGGACCCGTACGAACCCTGTAGTTGTTACACAGAGTTTCTTCAAAGTGTAACAGAATCTAAAATAAGACAGTTTGATCGTACCTGGCTTGCCACATCTCTTCGTTTGCCACACGCTCCCAGGATGCAGAGTGAAAACTGTTCATAAATGAAGGAGGGGGGGAAAAAAACATTAATCTAAAAAGCTTTAGGCAGTAACTCTAAATGAATACAAATGTGAGCATATTGTTCCAGTAGACTTGTGCATGTTGTAGAGATCTAAACATAAATGTTTACTGCATAAACTTTAAATGACTGTGCAACAATGCCAGCTTGCACATTAGACATGGAGTAGAACCATATTTTTTCCCCCTTACTTGAATATGGTAACCACTTGACCTCTTCTTCAAAAGAATATTTTAGCAAGGCCCCGGTGCTAATATTTGGCTGGTGGGCATCAGCGGACACGCTTGTCGTGAGAGTGCGGGAAATAATGTCACAGTATTCAGCTGTGGATATCGGAGTGAATGAGGGGCTGCTGGCAACCGCCACAGAATATGTAGCTCTGACTAATTCCACTTTTGACACAGTTATTGACAAAACGGAATATGAAACTCATTATTTCCCATCTTCGCTCTCATTTCAAATGGCTGAGAGCCTAATGTCTATGCTCTGCTTGAATTCACAAAGAAAGCGGATCATAGCTCGGAGAACAGAGCGCAGCCAAGCTCCGTGAGGACGACTGAGACAAGAAGCAAACAGATCTGCATCCTCTGATTAAATGCATCATGTTTACTGGAGTCTCTAAATGAAAAACAGAATGATAAATATCAGAATAATATGGAAATTACTCCCATTCCTCCAAGTCTTTCCCGTCACAATGAATACGTTTTCGTCCGATCATATATATGAACATTTACGGAAAAAGCTGTTATTATGACTTCCCCCAGAGGATAAATAAAGTTTATTAATCACTACAGCTATCTAAATAAGATTAGACCGTAATGTAGTGGCAGAATTGCTGATATGGAATATTTTGGGATGTTTGTGCAGATGTAATATCAGAGCCAGTTGAAAGAATGCAAGGTTTAAAATAGGCGTGTGACAAAATATTGAAATGGTAATATATCATGATATTTTGTATACAGTTAGGTTATCGATATGCTCCTGCCGAGAATCAATAATTCGTTTCAAAAAGGTGTCACAGTTTCTTCCGCTGGGAGGGGCGAATTAACGTTCGTTCATTTAAAACAAAGCATTGGCTGCCACATGGATTAAAGTAAAAAAAAAACTGACTGAACCTTTGTTATTTTATTTATTTTTTTTTTTTTTAAACATTCCCAAGGACAGTATTGTCTAGGTGGTGTTCGAGGTACTTTATTCAGTTCAGGTAAATCAAACTATTGTTGTTAATTGCACATTTTATAATGAAGTTTTCAGTGTTAATGTATTTCAATAACTAATGAAAAAAAAAACTGCTGCAGATCAATTGTATCTCTCGAAAGCTCTCCTTTAGCCTCAAAATTGAAAGTTATCATCACGTTTTCTCTGTTACCCGACTTCTTGAGGTGGACCGGCATTTTCCTTCATGACTCTCAACCCACGTTTTCTTAAAAAAGGGCTATTACAACCAATGTTCCCTCTAAGCTGCGAGCATACGCAATCGGGCACTGCTTGCACATACTCGGCGCACAAGACAATCTATGCAGCGCACAAAATAAAATTCAACAGATATGAATGTATTGTAGGGACTAGAGCTGGGAATCTTTGGGCACCTAACGATTCGATTACGATTACGATTCAGATGGTCCGATTCAATTCTAAAACGATTATTGATGCACCCCCCCCCCTTTTTTTTTTTTTTTTTTTTTTAAATATTTTGTACATTTGTTCCAAAATTGTTCAAAAATACTCTCAGGCTAAACCAAACTACTATTTCAGTATCAAGTTAACATATAGCAGTAAACAAATATACAAAAATAACAGTAAATAAAAAACTCCAGTCCCCATTCTGTATCAGCAGCTTTAAACTACATTCAATTAATTTAATGTTGTGAATCAACCGTTAAAGTTGTTAAAATTGCTCCCGTTAATCCATAATTTCCCTTTAGTCAACTTTCGACATGTGAAAGTTTTAAAACTATTTTAAAGATAGATTCAAGTCAATATTTTACCGATTTAGGAGTATTTTAGATAAAAAGTTAATTAGGTTTGCTTGGAAGGTTCGCTACAACAGCCTTGCAGAGAAGTGTACTGCTTTAAGATGGCGGCCGTTTACTACGTCTGCATCTAGCTCTTGTAGATGTGCTGCAAACGCTACCGCTACCGTAGTGCATCTAGTCTTATATAAATGATATCTACCGTAACATTATGTGGATGACGTACTTTTGTAGCAGCTTCAGGTATGTTGTTGTGTTTTTTTATCTCGTGGCATGAGTTGAGCTAGAGCCGTGAGTTGAGCATTGGCATTACCCGAGGGGCAGGGTAATGAGAAGCATGATGTTTAGCTACTCTCGCTCCGTTGCTCATTGACCGCGCGGCGCGCTGAGTGTGCTGTACTTCCGCTTTACTTGGCATATTTCAATAATCGGAATTTGGATGTTTGTGAATCGTTCTCGAATCTTCCATGGCCGAATCGCGAATAATCTAAGAATCGGAAATTTTGCACACCTCTAGTAGGGACACTGTCAGCACCGCAGTGATGTGTCAGCGCAACACTTTTATTGGTGCGTTCGATACGGCAACGCGACACTCCTATTGGTGCGTTCAATATGGCATCTGACTATTACAACTGTCGTCGGCACTCTTATGTGTTAGCGCGACACTCCTATTGTTGAGTTCAATACGACAATGCGATACTCCTATCGTTGTGTTCAATACGCCAACGCGACGTTCCCATTGGTGTTGAAAAGTGAGCTTGACTCCTGTGCTGATTTACTGAAGCAACATTCCGTTGCCAATCTTCTCAAGCGCTATGGTATTAATATCCAATTTTAGAACTGATATAATCCAGTTAATTAGACCAACAAAATTGTTTTTTGCACCATTATACAATGTAACTCAATGAACAACTGGTGTCTAGCCAATAATACGAGACAGTTCACTTCACTGACGCTGTGCACCCAGTCATAGCATTGAAGTGAAGTGGAGTGAAAGTTAGCTAGCTAACAACAGTGCAGCTGAGTTAATACACGCAAATGCTAACCCCTTATCATGGTGAAAAGAACGGGCAGTGATATTACACTAATCAAGCCAAAGTAAAAAAAGAAATGTGGTTCTTTTAAGATGGAATGGCTGTCGGAGTATGTGCAAATAGAAGAACACACGGTGAAACTAAGTGAGACTCCCCCCCCCCCCCTTTTATTTTATTTTTTCAATATTAATATTTGTTGTTTATTAAGTCCATACATCTAAACATTGGTGATTTTTCGCCTACATCAAGATAAATCTGTTTTCAAATAATGTTTTGAGCAATATCTATTCTTGAATTAAGAACCTTTCTGACAAACAAGCTTTTTTTTGCTTATAAATATACTAGCAAAAGAAATAATAATGACTGAATTTTTTTTTTAATTGAAAAAAATCTGTGCTGGACTGAGGGCGCAAAATTTGAAGCGCGATGTAGCGAGGGATCACTGTAGTTTGTTACCATGAAACTTTGTTCTGACATTAAAAATTGATTAACGCAGCATCTGGTTTTGTCAACTTTCACTCAGGGTAAAAATCCGACTTCAAATTTCGGGGGGAAAAAAAGAAAACGTGATCGTTATCGATATCGACTGATAAGAAAATTTGTATTTAACTTTAATTTTTGTCATATCGCCCAGGCCAAATAGGAAGTGTCTGAAAAGTAATAGGAAACGACTAAAAACCAACAGCAAATGCCCTTAAATTAAACTCATTGGTTGCCATTGATAGCCATAGCGAAGCGAATGAACATTGTTTATCCGCTGCCATCCCTCCCACTTCTAACGGATTGGACATCTACTCGTCAATTCAATTGACAGCAGAAGGATAAAAAGAGCTTGCTCTTTTGTTATTACTTGTATTGTAAAATATTGTAGAATGATTTCCTGACCCATGCATCAACAACTGTTATATCGCCATCTTGTGATATCATCATAATCGTGAGCCTTGTGTCATATTGTATCGGGAGGTTCCCACCACTAGTTTATGATGGAATGAACCAAAGGGACACACTCTTTTGGTTGCTTACCGGTTGTGTGGTTCACTCCAGTTATAAAGGCTGTGTGTGCGATTCGCCCACTCTTTAGGGCGAAATTGCCTCCGAGCGGGTACCAAAAAGTCACAGACACCAAAAGGCCAGCGAGAAAAGCTGCGTCCCCAGCTTGGGTCACCGTCATTCAGCCCAATACAGGCAAACACGTCCCTCCTGCAGAAAAATAAGTGTCAAAAACTCAAAACCGGTTTCTTCCTAATCAGGCAATACATGTAGGCTAATTAATTCATATACATGTTCTTCTTGCCGAGCATACAATGTGCCTCTCACAAATTTTTTTTAAAAAAAATCAAGCCCTAAGGGTTAAAATCCCAGTTGAGTGTTACCCCATTGAGTGATTAGCATTTTTTTTGCCTAGCAAACACTGCCACCTAGTGGCATTGGTATTATCAGGTCAGTTCCAGTAAAGAGGCAAGAGACTATTTAACAAAATCAAGCAGATTAGTGACTAGTGATTCATCAAAGCCCTTTTTAAGGCCTCAACATACGTAAGTGCTTATCTTCACCCTGTGCTTAGCGCTGGGTCAACCATTCTATTGCCTAATGAGATCACCCACTGTTCTGTAGGACCATTTCAGTGGATAATTATAGCATCGGTTTGGAACTCACTGGGAGTTGTGGATCAGAAACTGCTCCAGATTGAAGGTGTTGTTCTCCTTTAAGTGGACTGGGTCCCATTGGTGGCCGGGAAAGTTCACACCAGGGAGGTGAGCCCCCAGCTTTTCCACATACCAACTGTATGTCATCATCTGCACAATTAAAACGACGGGAAAAAAAAGGTTTAGTTTTTGCTCCGACAGTCAATCCTGCTTTTTATCTTACATACAGTAGATACCATTACAAACTACAATTCTTAACAATTTGGTTTGCCAAACTATTTAAAAATGTTTATTTTTCTGGTTATAATTATTCTTGTTATGGAAGTAGGGAAAACAATCAATGGTGTTGACTTAAATGTACTACACGGAATTTTTAGTCTTAATGTAAAATACTTTTCTACTCTATGCAGGCTCCCTCTACCAATCCCTTGATGGGTGCCCTGGGTGCCTTGAGTTCTATAGTTTTATTATTTTTATAAATATGTATGCCCATTTAGTTGGTTAACTGAAAATCATATAAGATTCAAGACCTAAACGTCATCAGACTGAGTGAGGAAGCTCTGACCTCCTGGTCGACTAGGCGCACATCAGGTCGTACATCGAGACAGTAGTGCAGGTAGCGTAGGGAGTTTCCCGGCAGGTCTCCTCTGGTCAGAATGATGGAATCTTTTGGAAAGGAAGCTAAAAGCTCCCTGCCAAATCGCTCCACCACACTGTTGCTGCTCTGGTCACATTCCCTAAAACCACCCACCAATATGAAAACAGTAGGTTTATTTACTTGCATTGAAGGAGGGTGAAGGGTACATCATTACTAGGGGTGGGAACCTCTGGCTAGCTCACGATACTATACGCGATACACGGCTCAAGATAACAATGATCTCACGATATGGCGATATAACAATTATCGATATGTGGGTCAGGAAATCAGTCTAGGATGTTGTGCAAAACAACTAATAAACAGAAAAACAAGCTACCTTCATTTTTTAACTATAAGGTGCACCTGACTATAAGCCACCACCCACCAAATTTGACATGAAAACGGAATTTATTCATCATCATAAGCCGCACTGGACTATAAGCCACAGCTGTCCTAACTGTATTATGGGCTATTTACACCAAAAGATATTAACTAGTAACACTTTGACAGCGACATCTTAAGACTGTCATAAGACCAAATGAATGACCATGAATTCATTGCTTGAAGACGCTTCATTTGGCCATCACTGCACCCTTTGCTAAGACAGTCAATCTCTGCTGCCACCTGCTGTCAACACTGTTGAAGTCCAGCATGCCTCCTAACATGCATTGCAGCTCTACAGATGTAAATAACAATCAAAATTATTGTTATGTGCTAATTATTTCTTCAGTTACTGTTCCAGTTGTTTCATGATTTGATAGTTATGGTATGTGGTAACATTTTGTGTCATCCGGCAAATTATCTCACTACTGAATGGATGTAAAGATCCGAGCTTAACATAAATGGAGTTAATGACATTATTCAAAATGTCAGCAATGCCCATGATAGTGTCATGTCATAATTATGATGGTTTTATGGACGCTACTGTCAAAGAAAGTGTTACCAAATTAACCCGAACTAATCAACAAATAAGCCGCACTGGACTAGGAACCACAGGATTCAAAATGAGTGGAAAAAAAGTAGTTGCTTATAGTCTGAAAATTATGGTATTTTCATCCTTCTGTGAATTGCAATGAATTTATCACTAGTAGACATCCAATCCATTTGAACTGGGTGGGCAGCCAATGGCCATCACTTCCACTTCAAATAGATTGGACTAGTGCTGCAACAATTAATTGATTTACTTGAGTAATTCAAATTGAATAAAAGTTCAAATCAAATTCTGCTGTTTCCAAGATTTGTTTAATTAAGAGTTGTAATGGTTTGTTTTGAAATTGTTTGCATTTAGTTTTCTTGGTTTAGATGGATACACTGCCCTCTAGTGGCAACAGTGAACATGACATCACTCATCTAACATGGCTGGATCCAGCTGCTTCCTGTTAAGACCAACAGAAGGTAAGTTTTTGTTTGAGCTAATATGAATGCTTATGCATTCATAATTTAGTTCAGAGGTATATTTAGCCATTTTGGGGGGAAATGTGCGTTTGAATGATTTCTTAAGAGCGTTGTAAAAAAAAAATGTTAGCATTTTATAGCATCTAAGCTAGCGGACTTTTGCCATGCAAGTTAGCCAATTGTTCTTTTGTTGTACTTCGATCTCTATTTCATATTTTTGACAGCTTTTGATGTAGGGATGTTCCGATCTGATCACGTGATCAGAAATCGTGTCGATCACACAATTTCTTAAGGATCGGAATGGGTTGAAAAGGATCAGGTTTTGAATTTCAAAAAATATATCTGTTTTTCTGCTTCATGCTCGTACAGCCTCTCACGCTCCCTCCTGCTGCTTTTCTTAGTCAGCAGTGCACTGGAGTTAGCGAGTTGAAGTTAATGATGATTGACAGGTTTGTAGCTTTGATCTAGCCAGAGAAGCTTGGCAGCTCTAGAATCAAAGGTGCATATCTGTCAGTCATCGTTTTGCTTGGTACACACAAGCGGTAGTGTGCTGTGGCAACTCATTGTGTAGGTGAGAGGCTGTTCTCAGCAGCGTTAGCGGATTTGAGTGGACTCACTCAATCAGGCATTTGATAAAGACAAGCATTTTAATAATAATAATAGTAATAGTTTAATAATAATAATATTATAATTATTTATAACGCACTTTACATTTGAAAAACAAATCTCGAAGTGCACATTTTACTACGTTATTCTTGTTTAAAAATAGTTCACATTATGATGGTGGCACGGTGGGACAGTAACATATTTAAAACTTTAAACGTGAAGAAAAAAAAAATTTCGGTATCGGATCGGGACTGTATTGGCACATTCTCAAAATCAGGTGACGTGGACTCAGGTGCAAAACTATGTGATCGGGACATCCCTAGTTTGAGGCTAAGCGCTGGTATTTTCATTTATTTTTTAAAATGCATTTACTGTTCTAAATGAGAGTGCAATTCTGCATAGTTCAAAAAACATTTGGGTGTTTTATTTTGTATTCGCATTTTAAAGTCTTTTGAAAGTGCAATCTTAGCAAGCCTTTTTTTTTTTACATCTCCTAAAATGTATTTTGCAACATATGACATGTTCCTAATCCGATTATTCGATTGTTCAAACTAACTAATTGATAGAGTAATCAATTAGTTAAATAATTGATAGCTGAAACCCTAGATTGGACGTTTATGGCCGTCAGTGGCAGGCCAAAAGCAGGCAATGAGTTAATTTTGGGGCATTACGTGCCATTTCCTGTTGGTTTTTGGTCACTTTCCTTTTGGGGCATTTACGGGTAACTTCCCGTTGCGTTTGGGGTATTTACAGGTTATTTCCTGTTGATTTTGGGGCATTTACAGGTCATTTCCTATAGATGTTGGGTTACGGAAAAGGAGTTGATTCAAGAATGTCCCCAAATTAGGGCTGCAGCTATCGAATATTTTAGTAACCGAGCAATCGACTGAAAATTCTATCGATTAATCGAGTAATCGGATAAAACATTTTTTTTAGGTAAAGAGCAATTATAAATATAGATGAGAAAACAAGACATTTCATCTAATATTGAACCATTTTCAGTCAATCAATGTCTTATTTTCGATGTACATTGTTGAAAACAGCTAACAATTGCATCTCAAATGTGACAAAAAAAAAAGGACTAACTCACTGCTTTCACTCAAAAAACTTTTAGAGCTTATAAAAAAATGTATATATTTCTTACCTAAAAACGTCATTATGCTTGATAACACACATCACTTAAAAGTTAGGTGTTTTTCCCCACGTGTTTCAATTGAATTTCCATTTGTGTCAAGCTATAAGTTCAAGTTAAGTTTTAAGTTAGTCTAAACTGTAAGTCCTGTTAGGATTTTGAGTTTTTGCAGTGTTCAAAATAAATGCTGTGCTGTATTGGAGCACATTAGGTACCAGTGCTTCTTGGTGTTTTATCCAGCAATGACTAGTGAGCTAAAATTGACAGTTAGCATTATTAAGTTTTTATTTTACACCCTAATCACTCTACAGTGCTGTTTTCACAGATTAAATAAAGCCGGTATTTAAGAGCTAGCCACGCACCGACAGTGGTCATAATGAATAGAAACCTAGCCCTCTACAGGGATAACGTTACGTGAGCGAGTGACAGTAACGTTAATCTTATTTATGAGCGCTGAGAAGTGTACTGCTTTAAAATGGTGGCTGTTTTATTAACGCCGCTGAGTCGGTCATTTCGCATCTAGTTCCACGTGCATGTGATATCTATGACACGCATAAGACGCTACCTGCTACCACAGTAGCAACATGCGGGAGTAGTTTTTAGCAACGTTGGCGCAGTTTGTAACGGCTGTCGGCTGCAGTAAGGTATTTTTTTTATTGCTACTTCTACGTACGAGAAGTCAGTGCGTTGTCCCACATTAAATGAAGTCCGGGCAAAACGTGATGCTTAAAGCTGGCAAAATTAAACGATTCTCGAGGTGAATAAAATTACTCGGATCAGTTTTTAAACTCGAGTTACTCGAGTATTCGTTTCAGCTCTATCCCAAATACATAGGAAGTGACTCAAAATCAAAAGGAAGTTGTTATAAATGCACAAAAGTGAACAGGAAGTGACCTGTGAGTGCCAACAAAAGACTGGCTCTGAATGCTCTGTTTACAGCGCCATTCACGGCTTTAGATGTCTAATCCAGTCATAATGAATTGGATGTCTAGCGCCGCCAATAGCAGCCAGTGAGCTAACGTAGACAGTTACATTTTCAGTTTATCTGTAGATTGTTTGTCTGATTTTTTTTTTACCTTTGTGTATCCAATGTTGTTTTTACTGGTTGAATGGGGAACAAAAAGACTTCCTGTCATTGTTATTCGCGAACTTAATACCGTCAATGGCAGCCAGTGAGCTAACATACACACTATTGTATAGGAAGATTTTGGTAGCAACCTGATGTTTTTTTAAAAACCGTGACCTTTTTAAAGCGATATACCGATTCTTGGATGGAGCATATTGATAACCTTTAGGGATACAAAGTATCATGATATATCACCCTTTTAATATATTGTCACACCCCTAATCTTCACCTTTGTTTTCAGTGTGATACTGTATAACAGAGTCGGCGTGTTTGCTTGCGAGCGCACTTACAAGGTGCTCTGAGGGTATGTTGTCAGTGCCCCCGCCCCTTAGTATGCCTATCTAATCGTGAGCAGACAGGTGTGATGGGTATGACAGCGCAGGCCATGCTCTCGTCTTGATCAAAGCCGCTCAGTAATGGCTGTCTGGCACTCCTCTGCACCTTGCTTGTGTAATCTGCCTCCTCGGACAGCTAACATCTCAGGCTGAGCTCAGCGAGTGGAATCTATGTGCTAACCGTGCCTCACTTAGCCCTTACCACGGGGTGAGCGGAGCGAAACCTGACATGTTCATACTGCACAGAGTAGAAATAAATCAGGTTGACTCAGGAAAAACTTATGCACAGGGATTTTAAAAAGGTACAGTATTGCGAGAGGACTTTTTCTTTTCCCTTTTCTTTTCGTCTTGAACTTTTTCTCTGCTCAAGTAACTTGGAACGCTGGAAAAGTGGGAGTTCAAACAATTCGAAGTTACTTAATCCCTCGAGAGCGTTTAGAAGCGCTATGAGAGAGTGCTGCCTTTTTATGCCAATTAAAACTAAAAACAAAAGGAATATTTGGACAAAAGAAGGATTCGCCTATTGCTGTGGAACTGCAAAAATCAGGAGAACACAAAACAAATGTTGGCCAACGTATTTTCAGACATAATGCCGTGCCTTTTCCTCACAGATATATAGGGCTGTGACAATTAGGAGTGGGAACCTCTTGGGACCTCACGATACGAGCCAATTTGCGATACAAAGCTCATGATAACGATGATCTGACGATATGGCGATACAACGATTATCGATACATTGGTCAGGAAACCATTCTAGGATATTCTACAAACAACTAATAAACAGAAAAACAAGCTTCTGCTGTGAATTGGAATACGTTTATCACTCGTAAACGTCCAATCCATTTGAACTTCAAACGGATTGAACGTCTATGGCCGTCTTTGGCAGCCAATGCCAGGCAATGAGGTAATTTTGGGCCATCATTTACCTGTTGCTGTTCAGTTACTTACTGTTGATTTTGGGGTATTTTATGGGTCACTTCCTGTTTATTTTGCGTTACAGAACAGGAAGTGACCTGGGAATCACCCAAATGAATAGACAGTGACTCAAACCCAACAGGAAATGACCTGCAAATGCCCTAAAATGAACCGCGAGTGACCTGTAAATGCCCAGAAAATCGGACAGAATGACTGTGAATGCTCTGGTTTACTGGACATCACTTTTTCATGAATGGGAATGGTGGTCGTATAAACTGCATTTTTTTTTTTTATCCAGGGCTTTGGTTCTCGGGTCATTTAGGTAAAAAAAAAAAAAAAAAACGTGTAAAAAAAAAAAAAAAAAAAACGTGTCTCGTCTCGGCGGCAGCTACGTTCGTACCGGATAATCCGCCCGCCCCAGCCGGTTCGCCGCGGCGTATTCAGGTCCTGGCTCTGTTCGCACGCCGTGGGGGAACGCTCAAGAAACCGGGGTGTTCGCCGGAGGTCCCGAAGCCGGGGAACCGGGCTCGGCCCGCCCCGCCTATGGCGAGCCGGCGGCGGCCTGCCGGACCGGCCAGAGCGGCGGGCTCCGTCGGAAGACGGCTACTTGCCGACTATCGGTCTCCAGTCGTGCCGGTGTTTAGCCTTAGATGCGAATTTACCACCCGCCTTGGGCTGCATTCCCAAACAGCCCGACTCTGTATCGTCACAAGCCCTGTAATTTAACTTAGTGTTTACAGTAGCTTTAGCATTCCCGCTAGCAGCAGCCTCGTATTCGTTCCAAAAAGCTTTGTGATGCAGTTTTAAATGGCTGCTGGGTTAGTGGTTTTGAATGAGGACGCTTTCTTTCTGCCTCGTGGAACTTCTACGGTACATGTTTCGCAGATGGCGAGAGCGTCGTTTTTTTAGTAACAGCCGCCATAATATTCAACTACTTCTGGTTGTGTAACTCCGCCTCCTCAACCCCTCCTCCCTCAGGGGCTTCAGAGAGGGGAGGGGTTGAGGAGGTGGCGTGCTGAATTCTTCGGTTGCGCACATTTGGAGGCTAAATCAAGTATATACGGTAATTATCGGATTGCATTATCGGTTGAATTTTTTTATTATCTGGATTATCTGTGTGACGTCATAATTGCCATTATCGGCCGATAATTATCGGTGACCGATATTATCGTGTATCTTTACTTACAGCAGTAAAAAAGTAATCACGGGACTGGTATAAAGTGGACCAACCAACTGAGGAGCAGTGGATGTGCACAGTGGAAGAGCTATGTGAAAGGGAGAGAATTACGTTTAGATTAAGACTACAGGAAAGACTATTCGAAGATAAAAGAAAGAAATGGAGAGAGTTCAGATGAAAAAAACACCAATTTCAAATGATAAACAAGAACTTTGACATGTGGACCAGATGATTGAGGGGAAATTGAAGGCCTGCCTTGATACTGTAAATTTCTGTTATTTTTTTTCTTTCTCTTTTTTCCTTTTTTTCCCCTTTTTTTCCTTTTTTTGATTTGTTGGTGTCCCCTGCCTTGGTTTGTTGTTTGTCATTTCAAGACACTGGGTGCAAGTGTGTTTGGTTTTGAAAAACGGAATAAAAAACAAGTGGAAAAAAGCAAAAGGTTATCGACAGAGGTGGGTAAAGTTAGCCTGAAACGCCAGATTCTCCACTGTTCAAGCTATAGAGTCTGGCGACTGTTACACAGATCAAATTCTCAGTGTGGAGCAAGCCACGGCAAACACACAGATGAGTGGACCAATCAGCAACGGGCAGACGTGACGTTGGTAAAGCGACAAGAACCTCTAGCGCGAGGACGTAAACATACGAGGAGAGTGGAGAACGGAGAAGTTTATTCAACAAGGCTAGCGCGAGACAGACTTTTGGTTTTAGCGACTCAATGTGTTTTTGGTAATTTAAAACTGACTTTACCGCGCATAGAAACATATTCTCGGCTTTCCCGTTCGACAACTTCCGACGTGCAAGAGTGACGTTGCTCGTTAAGAACACGTCACGCAAATGAACAACTCTGATTGCATGGCAGATTTCGTTCGGGCTCGAGAGGCCGATCAGGAGCTGGTTCCTAGACTCTATAGCTGGAACAGCGGTTAGTCTGGAGTTCCAGGCTAGGGTAAAGTAGTCAAAAGTTTTACTCAAGTAAGAGTAGCGCTATTTCTAAATAATATTACTGAAGTAAAAATAGTCATCCTAAAATTTAAAGTAAAAAATTATTCGTTAAAAATAATACTTAAGTAATGAGTAACACTGTGAGTAACTGCTTACAATGTCTGATTTTTTAAATACTTTTTTTTTCTTAGCACAACTTCATCTATATGAACTATAATTATTATACTCTACTATAACCAATTACATGACCATACTAGGCAAAAAAGATGACACAGAAATCATCAATATCTATACTAGGCACAAAAAATGACACAGAAATCATCAAATTCAGACCAGAACATTAACTGCTACTGACGCCGCTAGATGTCCAATCCATTTTGACTGGGAGGGTCAAAGATAGATTTGACGTCTAGCGCTGTCAATGGTAATGGCAATTACAGGTCACTTCTTGTTCAATTTAGGGCTTTTGCAGGTTACTTACTGTTGATTTTGAGGCACTTTCAATTTGGGGACACTCCCCGTCAATCACCCAAAATCAACAGGAAGTGATCTATTGTTGTGTCACCATATCGAGAGGTAATCGTTATCGTGAGCTACCCAGATGTGCCCACCTCTACATATATACAGTAAAATTTTAAACCAAGCATTCTGATTAAATGCCGCACTCACCTGTGGTTAATGTGCACCATGTGTGCTAGTAGAACCGTGGTAAGGATCCAGGCTGCGGTCTTCCAAAACCCCCCATGGCCTAGCATCCGCTCCAGCACATTGAAGGCCAGGCCGAAGCCGAGGCCAGCCAGCAAACACACTATAGCGTCACTCTGGATCCAAAAACGCTCCACCTGCGGCAAAGTGATTACTTCATTTAGACTTATACAAATTTAGTTATTCGGCAATACTGCAGAAATGTTTCATTAATAAGAAAAATATCTGTCTTACCACTCCAAGCAGTAAAGGTCTACTGATGTCCAAGTTTGCCCTCCAGGCAAAAAACATTGAGTATATGAGCAACATAGAAGTCAACAGCCAGGACATGGAGCGACATGTTCTGAAACAAGAAACGTTCAATCATTGGATGAGAAAAACTGATTTTTCATTTAAATATGAAATATGAGTCCACAAAAAGACAAACCTTTCTAAACCTGCCGTAGGTATTCTGATTTCGTGCCAAACTCAGAATAGGATATTGTTTTCAGTTTTGCTGTGAAATGTACGACAAAAAAAACTATCGAGAAAAGATGTAACCCAATTTTAAATGGTCACATTTAACAAAAAACTGTTTATGAACAATACAGTATTCTAAATTACATTTAATACTAGCAAATGCCATTTTTTCGTCAACGTTGACTATAATGAAAATATTTTGTCAACGAACAATTTTTCAATACACTATAATATTGACAATAACGAAAATGCGACATACTTTCCGTCATATGTACACAATGTGTGACATTTTATGTGTAGTTAGCCTGCATCGTTGCAGCGTTTGGGTCACGTCACTCATGTGCGATGTGCTGCGCCTCTCCCTCCTCACCGGAATTTAGCATGTATCTCAAGCTAGGCTGCATTCCATCTTGCTTGTTTGGAAACCCGGTAAAATTTGTTTTCTAATCTTGGCAAGAGAGACTGTGCAATGTTGCTTTAGCTTTTAAAGGTCTGTGCTGAGTGATCATCAGATGCTAAATGTAACTCCTAGGGTTAGCGTAGCATCTGCATTAGCTTCAGAATGGTGAGCGTCCTCTTAAAACACTGGCCAGTCTAAAGCAGAGCCACTTAGCTTTTTTGGTCAGTCAGTCCAGAGGATGTGAAATGCTCAGTCTTTTTTTTATTTTTTTTTTTTACATACAGTTCGTGGCTTCTAAGTAGTTTTAATTGAAAATAATGTCCTGCTTTTTGTGTGTGCGATCACCACAAAGTTGACGTTGTCCTTGTGAACGCTACTACAATGCCTTGCAAAAGTATTCGGCCCCCTTGAATCTTGCAACCTTTCGCCACATTTCAGGCTTCAAACATAAAGATATGAAATTTAATTTTTTTGTCAAGAATCAACAACAAGTGGGACACAATCGTGAAGTGGAACAACATTTATTGGATAATTTAAACTTTTTTAACAAATAAAAAAATTGAAAAGTGGGGCGTGCAATATTATTCGGCCCCTTTACTTTCAGTGCAGCAAACTCACTCCAGAAGTTCAGTGAGGATCTCTGAATGATCCAATGTTGTCCTAAATGACCGATGATGATAAATAGAATCCACCTGTGTGTAATCAAGTCTCCGTATAAATGCACCTGCTCTGTGATAGTCTCAGGGTTCTGTTTAAAGTGCAGAGAGCATTATGAAAACCAAGGAACACACCAGGCAGGTCCGAGATACTGTTGTGGAGAGGTTTAAAGCCGGATTTGGATACAAAAAGATTTCCCAAGCTTTAAACATCTCAAGGAGCACTGTGCAAGCCATCATATTGAAATGGAAGGAGCATCAGACCACTGCAAATCTACCATGACCCGGCCGTCCTTCCAAACTTTCTTCTCAAACAAGGAGAAAACTGATCAGAGATGCAGCCAAGAGGCCCATGATCACTCTGGATGAACTGCAGAGATCTACAGCTGAGGTGGGAGAGTCTGTCCATAGGACAACAATCAGTCATACACTGCACAAATCTGGCCTTTATGGAAGAGTGGCAAGAAGAAAGCCATTTCTCAAAGATATCCATAAAAAGTCTCGTTTAAAGTTTGCCACAAGCCACCTGGGAGACACACCAAACATGTGGAAGAAGGTGCTCTGGTCAGATGAAACCAAAATTGAACTTTTTGGCCACAATGCAAAACGATATGTTTGGTGTAAAAGCAACACAGCTCATCACCCTGAACACACCATCCCCACTGTCAAACATGGTGGTGGCAGCATCATGGTTTGGGCCTGCTTTTCTTCAGCAGGGACAGGGAAGATGGTTAAAATTGACGGGAAGATGCATGCAGCCAAATACAGGAACATTCTGGAAGAAAACCTGTTGGTATCTGAACAAGACCTGAGACTGGGACGGAGATTTATCTTCCAACAGGACAATGATCCAAAACATAAAGCCAAATCTACAATGGAATGGTTAAAAAATAAATGTATCCAGGTTTTAGAATGGCCAAGTCAAAGTCCAGACCTGAATCCAATCGAGAATCTGTGGAAAGAGCTGAAGACTGCTGTTCACAAACACTCTCCATCCAACCTCACTGAGCTCGAGCTGTTTTGCAAGGAAGAATGGGCAAGAATGTCAGTCTCTCGAGGTGCAAAACTGATAGAAACATACCCCAAGCGACTTGCAGCTGTAATTGGAGCAAAAGGTGGCGCTACAAAGTATTAACGCAAGGGGGCCGAATAATACTGCACGCTCCACTTTTCAGTTTTTTATTTGTTAAAAAAGTTTAAATTATCCAAGAAATTTTGTTCCACTTGTTGTTGATTCTTGACAAAAAATTAAATTTCATATCTTTATGTTTGAAGCCTGAAATGTGGCGAAAGGTTGCAAGGTTCAAGGGGGCCGAATACTTTTGCAAGGCACTGTATATGTGCTTATACGTCTATATTCATTGAAAATTGTTGGAAACCTTTTTAAATTTTACAAACTAATACATTTTGGGTAACTGTCGACTAAAACTAGACGAAATTTGTATGAGATTTCGTCGACTAAAATTAGACGAAGATGAAAACATTTTGAAATGACTAAAATATGACTAACACTAATAAGTATTTTCGTCCAAAACACTAAGACTAAGGCAAAAATTAAAACGGCTGCCAAAAACAACACTGCTCGTAACGTTAGCGTAGCATTCGGCGTAGCACTAGCTTTAGGCAAATACTAACGGCGAGCGTCCTCTTAAACACTCGGACATTTTTTTTTTTTTTTTAAACATACAGTTCGTGGCGTCCAGATGGGTATAATTAATTAAAAATAATTTACTGTTTTCCTGCTTAGTGTGTATTAACATGCGTTGTCCTTGTAGACACTACAATATGTGCTCATCTGTCAGATGTTCATTCGAAATCGAAACCTTTATTTTTGGTGTATAACGAAAGCATTTTAGATGTTAGAACTGGATGAAATTACTCTGAAAACTAGATGAAGACAAACACATTTTGAAATGACTAAAATATTACGACTTCCAAGTATTATGGTCAAAAAGACTAAGATGAAAATTAAAAGGGCTGCCAGCATAAGTGGATTTTATGGAGGGGCCAGGGGGGCCAGGTCGCTTCCTGGTGGCAGAAAAGTGTCATTACATGTAGTTGACTTTCCTATACATGATTTTAGAATTAAGAATTTTCCGGTAAAATATACTCTATAAAAGTTTTAAAGCAATAAAACAAACAACAAGAATGAAATGAACAAAAATTATAATGGGTCAAAATTATTTTTCGAACAGATCATGTGACTATTGTAATGACATGAGCAAATCATAGCTGCATGTTTGATTAGTAATGTTTGCTCGTCACAGCACACGGAAGTCAGAGATACACAGCGAGCTCGAGACAGCTGCCCGCAAGTGAACAGTTAATGTTGATGATGCCTCTCTTCTGTTCTGTAACTAAAGATCTGTCAGTCAACCCTTTCAGTAAGTTGTCTTATTCAAGATACCGACAAAGTAACACAACTAGAACCTTAGACGGTTATTCGCTTTGTTCAGCCAAAACGACCAGAGGAATGAAGAGGCAAGATGGACATATGTAATTTTGTCAAACCTAAGCTTTAAAAAGCGACAACTACTGGGCAAGAACCAAGGATTGAAAATGTGGACCATGAAAAGCCAGAGAGCACCGCCAAAATGGTGAGTGGAGTTTCAATTTGCCCCACGAAAGATGCTAATTGTACAACCATTTTTTCACTCTTATAATATTTTGCTCCCAAAGCTGTTGTGGCGGTGAATAAGCACTCTTTTACATTCTATTGGATTCTCGATGTTATCCACAGGTGCTAAATAAACAAGTAACATCGTAAACATACATGTTCCACATGAATATGGCGTAAATTAATGCTTAACACGGCGAAGACATAAACAGGGATAGAGCGGCGTGCAGCTGTTGTGTGCAGCTAACATGGCAGAATGTGTCTGAGGAGAACTTTTCTACATATCCGTCCATGATCAAACATAAGTAAATATTCCTTTATTTAAAGAAAGTTTGTAGTGTTGACTTTGTAACCGCTGTATTCGCGGCCGTTTTTCAAACAAAGTTCCAATTTTCTGATTTGACAGAACACCTGTCAACAGCGGTGGGCGTACCATACACAATGGATGGCGATCTTGGTAAAAAAGTATAGCTGTCCTAAGCAGCCAGTTATAGAATTCCCATCAAAAATGACGGGAAACAAAAAAATGCTTATTTAAAACTTACTATTATAATTATTCTTGGAAGTTAATTTTATTGCTTAAACAGCACTTCGGGTTCATCAACAAGTTGTGCCTCCCCTGCCCCAAAAGTCAACACTGTGAGAAATTGTGATCGTAGCTTTGCTGTGATGGTTGGCATAACGGTCACTTCCTGTTGATTTTGAGGCAAAAAAAAAGTCAACTTCTGGGTCACGACACATCGGAAATGTTACAAACCAAAAACAAAGACGGCAAAAACAACTACGATAATTTCATTTCAAAACAAAATCAAAAAAGCAGGCCGTTTTTTGTTTACGATTTATTTGAAAACGAGAAATGAAATACGTCGTTATCCTTTTTTCAAATTTTGCATTCCAGAACAGATATAGAATGAACGAATGATAAACTGACACTACAGCAAAACATTTCGTTCATATTGCAAAGTATTACATTATTTTCCCAGCTCTGTCATGTTCTGCCCAAACGTTCGGTGTGTGTGCTAGGTTTCAACTGCTTTGTTTCTTGAACTGAGAGCTGTTCAATTTTCCCTTCAAGTAGTTGAAGACTTGCTTCTTCATCCTACCTATCCGTTGAAGAAAGAAGGAGGCCTAATCCTGCCAGAGATACAACAGGAAGAGAGAGATCTGCCAGGCAGTGGTCCAACTGGGCCCTACAAATACACAAGCAAACACAAACTAAAGACACAAAAACTCAGATGCTCGTCCCGAGACAGAATTCAAGGACGGTAATTATGAAATCCTCGCCGTCCCCTATCAAAACAAACTCCTTGGACTGTGCGCTCTTCCTTTCAAACGGATTGACAGATTCAAATGACAGTGTCGCGCACCCCCCCGCTGCCCCGTCCTCTCTTCTCAGAGCTTGTCAGTCACAGAGTGCTTTTTCACAGCAGACTGATAGTTTCCTGCCTCTTGCTTAATACCCATCTCTATTTGACAGCTTATTGAGTCTCTATATCTCTCGATGTACGCTACGAGTGTGTGCTTGCGAGTGGTTGTGTCAGCTTCTCCAGTGGGTTTACGTCTCAGAGCGACATGGCTGTCATGTTCGCCTCTCTTCCCCATTTTGAAGGTGCGCTTGTCCATCAAGCGGCGGGGGTGATGAGTGGTGGTGGGTGCCTGGCAAAAGGATGTGGGGGGGTTGCAGCGACAGTAGGGGGCCTGACGATGCAGAGGCACCCCCATTCCATCAGCTGGAGAAAGATACCAAGAGTGAAATGACTGCAGCAATGGTAGTGAAGAGCAGGCGGATGAAATCAGGTGGAAATGTGTGTATGTGTGTGCGTGGGGGGGGGGGGGGGGGCTGTGGGGGTACAGTGAAGTTTTTTTTTTTCCCCTAGCACTGTTGCAGCGTCTGTCATCACAGCTCGTCACGCTTTATACACCAGCGCTGAGTGATGATTTCAAACTGCTGGTGAAACAAAACAGCGATTTGGCCCTCTAAGAAGGTTCAGATGTGCTTTGATGGGAGAGAGTAGAAGAACAAGAAATTTTAAAAGACAGGGAGCGAGACAGATGGGTTTTGGTAAATGGAGAGCTCTGTGGAAAAATAAATTGGTGTGGTTAAAACATTTGTGCGTGAGAAAACAGACCAATAGGTAGCAGGGTTCCACACTTCCCTGACCGTACCGCTGTTCAAACTTTTGCTACACTGCAATGTTTTCAGCAACGATGACGATAACAACAGTATTTCGTTGATGAACAATTTTTGGGGGGTTTTCATCTGATGAGACAAGACGAAAATGTGCCATAGTTTCTGTCATTTGTTCACAACATCCGACATTTTCTTATTGTATGTGTAGTTAGCCTGCGTCATAGCAATGTTTGGTTGTGATGTAATTCATATGTGGACGTAATGTGCACCCACGCACACTAAAACACATGAACACACTACTCTTGTTTGTTTTGAAACACATAGTTTTCTCATCACAGAAAGAGAGAATATGCCATGCTGCGTTGGCCTTTAAAGGTCTGTAATGAGTGATCATCACAAACTAAATGTAACCCGTAGCATCAGCGTAGCATTTGCGTTAGCATTAGCATTTAGCGTGGCAAGGGTCATCTTGAACTCTTAGGCAACTTTTTTTACTTACAGTTCGCAGCGTCCAAGTGGGTATAATTAATCGAAAATGATGTACTGTTTTCCTGCTGGGTGTGAATCATCATCATGAAGTTGGTGTCCTTGTAGATGCTATAATATGTGCTCGTCTTTTATTGTTTATTCGAAATAGTTGGAAACCTTGATTTATTTCTGGACATAAACTTTGAGTTTTCATCAATGAAAATTAGACGAATACGAACCCATTTTGACCAATATATGACTAAGACTAATTAGTATTTTCGTCCAAAAGACAGACGGAATTTCAACAACACTGATACACTGAAAAGCAAACCATACCGTGAGGAAAATAAGTATTTGAACACTCCTGCGATTTTGCAATTTCTACCACTTAGAACTGATGAGCGGGTTTGAAATTTTAATGGTAGGTGCTTGTCCAACAAATAGTTTTAAAAAATCATACACTGTGATTTTGTGATTTTAGTTTTTTTTTTTATAGATTGTCTCTCACAGTGGACAAACACCTACCATGCATTTCAAACCTTACCATCATTTCTAAGTGGGAGAACTTGCAAAATCACAGGAGTGTTCAAATACTTATTTTCTTCATTGTATATGCGTAATAAAAAAAAAGAATTCTAAACACAGGTAGCGCCCAATGTAGAAATGGGTTCTGTTCCTATGCTGGCGATGGAACCCGAATTTACGTGTAAGAGGAGACCAGTGAAGACCAGTGTTATTTTTGGCAGCCCTTTTAATTTTTGTTTTAGTCTTAGTCTTTTGGATGAAAATACTTATTAGTCATAGTTATAATTTAGTCATTTCAAAATGTGCTCGTTTTTGTCTAGTTTTAGTCTGCGAAATCTCATGCGAATTTCGTCTAGTTTTAGTCGTCAGTTACTCAAAATGTTTTCGTCTGTAAAAATAAGTTTTACTCCAAAAATAAAGGTTTTCAACAATTTTGAATGAACATAGACACACACTTATTGTAGCGTCTACAAGGACAACGCCAACTTGGTGATGATAATACACACGCAGCAGGAAAACAGTCATCATTCAATTAAACCCACCTGGAAGCCACGAACTGTATGTAAAAAAAAATGTCCGAGCATTTAACACTGGGAAGTCTGGGATTTTTTTTGTTGTTGTTGCTATTCTTAGAATCTAACCAGAAGATGCAAGCAATCAGTATTTCCCCGTAATTGCTCATTTACCAAAACCGGTGAAGTGCGCCAATAGACGGTAATGGTGTTAAACTTGTACAGCGCTTTTCCACCTTTCAAGGTGCTCAATAAATGCCATTTCGCCAACTAGCTCTCCTCTAGGCTTACTGACCAGAAAAGCCAAGTAGCTCTGCATTAGACCGGCGTGTTTTAAGAGGACGTTCGCCATTCTGAAGATAATGCTAACACGAAGGCAAATGCTACGCTAATGCTAGGAGTTACATATAGCATCTGATGATCACTCAGCACAGACCTTTAAAAGCTAAAGCAGCATTGCATATTCTCTCTTCCAAAGATAAATAAATCTTACCGTTATTCGAAAAAAGCAAGATGGAGCGCAGCCTAGCTTTAGACACATCCTAAATTCTGTTGAGAAGAGCCAGGGAGAGGCGCAGCATATCACATATCAGTGACACGATCCAAACACTGCTACAATGCATGCTTATGTACTCCACGTACAATATGGAAATGTCACACATTGCGAACATATGACAGAAACTATGTTGCATTTTCCTCTCGTCAAACGAAAACTGGCATTTGTTTTGTTAAGGTCTAGTCTCCCATGCCACGTTTTTAGCTTGTCATCATGACATCGTCATGAAAAAATTGTTCGTCGACGAAATATTTTAGTTATCATCATTGTTGACGAAAACAACACTGCTGGAGACAAAATGGCGGACAAAACCCCGGCGTCGTAAAGTCGAAATCACGTAAGTCGGACGAAACTGAGGTTATTGTTATAAAAAGAAGACAACAAACTTATTCAAGTAAGCAGTCATATCAGACGGTGTGACAAAATCCACACCTTCAAAATGACTTAAATATAAGATCTTTAGCTGGCAAATCTTTCTTAATTAATGATTTTATCAGCAAACATAACCTTGACATGATGTTCCTAACAGAAACTTGGTTAGATAAAGATAAGAGCTCGACAGTTCTGATTGAGGCAACCCCCACAAACTTCAATTTTTTTAATGCGCCAAGAACCCATAAGAAAGGAGGTGGGGTTGCCAGTCTGATCAGGGACAGTTTCCAATGCACAAATATTTCATGTGGTCAGTTTGATTCCTTTGAATATATTGTCATTCAGCTAAAAAGCCCTTGCAGAGCTGCCTTGGTAACACTTTACAGACCACCAAAGTATAACACAATGTTTTTTGATGAGTTTACCAAAATTCTGTCTTCTGTCTGCATGGACTTTGATTGTGTTGTTCTAGTGGGTGACTTTAACATTCATGTTGATAATCCTGAAGAAGGATGTGCTATAGAGCTTTTAAATATTTTGGATACATTTGGTTTATCTCAGCATGTCACAGTTCCAACACATAACAGAGGGCACATACTGGATTTAATAATATCCAAAGGTCTTAACATCTCTGAGGTCACAGTGAATGATGTTGCTCTGTCTGATCATTACTGCATTATGTTTAAAATGACCACCCCTGTCCATCCTCTGAAAAGGGAAACAGAGGTTATTAGGAAGCGTTACATAAGTGATAACACTTGTGCGTTATTCACACAGGCCTATGCCTCACCATTAACCCCTACAATAGCTCCAGTGGAAGAACTTGTAAATAGTTTCAGTTCCAGTGTGATGACTGTAATTGACACTATTGCCCCAATTAAGACAAAATCTTTGTCAAGAAAGAAGAGGTCACCCTGGAGAAATGCCATACTAGCTATAAAACAAAAGCAAGTTTGTAGACGAGCAGAACGCAGATGGCGAAAAAACAAACTCCTAGTTTTTTATGATATCTACAAAGACAGTCTTCGCAAATACAACCAGGAACTGAAAAATGCTAGACAGTCATATTTTTCAGAGATCATTAGTAGAAACACTAACAATACCCGCACACTATTTTCTGTTGTTGACAAACTGACAAACCCACAAGCATCAATACCTCAGGAATTGGCATCTGAGGTGTCCTGTAATAATTTCGCAGCATTTTTTACACACAAAGTACTAAAGATTAGACAGACTGTGTGCAACTCCAGATTAACAAATGTTACACTAAATGCCTCCCAAAATGTCCCCCACGTCAATCTTAGACAGTTTAGCCTCTTGGACTATGCCACTTTAACAGAAATTGTGTCGAAATTAAAGCCCACAACATGCTGCCTTGACATCCTTCCTTCAAACTTTTTCAAAACTGTTTTTCATTGCATAGCCCCAGACATACTTCAGATTATAAATACTTCTCTCCAAACAGGAGAGTTTCCTCAGACTTTAAAAACTGCAGTAATAAAACCTCTCCTAAAAAAACCTAATCTGGATGCCTCAACCATTAGTAATTACAGGCCAATATCAAATCTGACATTCCTGGGGGAAATTATCGAAAGGGTTGTGTTCGAACAGATCCAGAATTATATGATGCAAAACAATCTTTTTAACTCATTTCAGTCTGGATTTCGACCACAACACAGCACCGAGACTGTGCTTATCAAAGTCCTAAATGATATTCGTCGGAATACCGATGCAGGCAAATCATCTGTTCTGCTACTATTGGATCTCAGCGCCGCATTTGACACGGTTGATCACAACATACTACTCAGCAGATTGGAACAGTGGGTAGGGCTTACTGACACTATTCTTCAGTGGTTCACATCCTATCTACATGATAGGGATTTCTTTGTGTCAATCGGAAACCATCAGTCAGAACGAACCAAATTCACGTGTGGAGTCCCTCAAGGGTCAATTCTTGGACCACTCTTATTTAACATCTATATGCTTCCGTTAGCTCAGATAATGGAACAGTATGACATCTCCTATCACGCCTATGCAGATGACACACAACTGTACATTTCTGTGTCCCCACATGATTATAGTCCCTTAGTCACCCTGAGCAAATGCATTCATCAAATCAATGAATGGATGTGCCAGAATTTTCTCCAGTTAAATGTGCAGAAGACAGAGGTGATCATTTTTGGGCCAAAAAAGGAAAGGTCAAAGATAAGCAGCCAACTTAGCACAATGTCACTTACAGCTACAAATCAAGTCAGAAACCTTGGCGTAATTATTGACTCAGACCTAAAATTTGATAGCCATTTAAAGTCCGTCACTAAATCCGCTTATTACCACCTAAAAAATATAACCAGAATTAAGGGGCTTCTGACTCAACAAGACATGGAAAAACTTATGCATGCATTCATTTTCAGCAGATTGGACTATTGCAACGGTATATTTACAGGTCTTGATAAAAAATCAGTCAGGAAGTTGCAGCTGGTACAGAATGCTGCAGCCAGAGTCCTCACAAATACAAGGAAGCTGGACCACATTACACCAGTTTTGAAATCGCTACACTGGCTTCCAGTAAGTCAAAGGATAGACTATAAAATACTACTGCTCGTCTACAAAACACTTAATGGCCTTGGACCAAAATACATGCTTGACTTGTTAGAGTCCTATGAGACATCTAGACCCCTAAGGTCGTCTGGAACCGGTCTTCTGCATGTTCCAAGAACAAGAACCAAGCAGGGTGAGGCAGCATTTAGTTATTGTGCTCCTCACCTCTGGAACAAGTTACCCGAACGTCTGAAGTATGCTCAAACTGTTAGCTCTTTTAAATCAGGGCTAAAAACGCTTTTGTTTAGCACTGCATATCTATAACTGTCTATATATTTCAATCTACCTGCTTTCTATTCCTCTTGTTTTTATCTCCATTGCTGATTTCAATTATTATTATTTGTAGTAGTTTTTGTTTTATTTTTATTTTATTTGTTTTTATTCTGTGATTAAATGCGATCTTTTGTCTTCGTTTCTACGTTGTGTTGATTTAAATGTGATTTTTATGATCTTCATGTGATGTAAAGCACTTTGAATTGCCTTGTGTTGAATTGTGCTATATAAATAAATTTGCCTTGCCTTAAATGGTGGGTGAAAACAAGCTAGACCTTCAATAAGACCTTCTCCCATTATTGATCTTAATGTAGGTGTACAGTGTAAACATAGTTATACTTTCTTTTGTACATCTCTATGTATTCAGTGTTGCTGATGTATGGCTATAATGTCTGTATGTTGTGTTATATTGTTTATTTTCTGGTTTAAGAATACCTGCCTTAAGGACAACAGATGAAATTTTGCTACTATGCCAACTCCAGCATGTTTATATCATACCCAGAGATTGAGGGGCGGCAATGGGCAGTGCCTCCCCCTGGTGGCCAAAAAATGTCACTGAGTGTAATTAATTTTCCGATACAGTATATTAATTTAAAGGTGCACTATGTAGGATTTATGGCCAAAAATGGTACAGGAAACAGATCAAAATATTGACAACCACAAAATGCCCTGCGATTTGTATTAGCAGAATACCACTTCACATTGGAGACCTTCAGGAAAAGAACGTTAAGTAGCAAGCGACAAGTCCTCTGCAGAAGGTATATCTTATTTTTTAATTTTAATGTAATATGTTTTCAATGTAATATAGTCAACATTTAGTAATGACGATTAAAGGAGCCGTGATACGAGGTCCAAGTTAGTTTATGTCACCGTGACCAAAGTGATGGAGCGGTAATGCATTAACAGCATCCACAAAGACCATTTAATTGCTCCATCCGTTTTAATTTCAACTACTGATTGACTTTATCTTTGCCCCGGTAAATGGATCCACATGCTTAATAGCGTAGCATCGGTCATTTGATCCACATGCTAAATAACGTAGCACAACCATACCAAAAGAATGTATATTCTTGTTTTGCTTCTCGTTGTCTTGAATCCTTTGAGAGTCGTAACGACGTTTTCTTGCTTGAGAGGAAAGACATAATTTAGACCGTCTGTCAAAGTTGGCGCAGCGTCAGTTTACGGGGCATACAGAGCTGTGGCAACCCGGGCGAAGACTGAAATTAGTCTCATGATTGGCTGATGATGAACACTGATGATGATGAAATCTTTGCTTAATTATTGAGATCCGTTTTAAAAGTATTTTCAAAAAACGTATTTCTTTAACGTCTATTGAAATATTATTGCCATTTCATGAATAATTGAAGTGGAAATCTTACATTGTGCACCTTTAAAATAAAGACATAGCCGGTAAAATGTTGTCTATAAAAGTCGTAAAGCAATAAAGCAAACAACAAAAACGAATTAAATGAACAAGAATCCTACGAACTATTTCATAATGGATCAAAATTATTTTTTGAACAGATCATCACAGATCGCCTTAGAGATGCTTCTTTGCTTTGCTTAGCCAAAACTACACCTGAGGAGGCTAGATAGATATTTGGAATTTCTTTAAACCTAAGCTACCAAAAGCTTCAATTACAACTGAGTGTGAACATGAACAGTGTCAAGATATCTTGCATGTTAATTTTATTGCTGAGATTGCATTTCAGGGTCACCAACATGTTTTGCCCCCCTCCCCAAAAGTCAAATTAAGCCTTTGGTTTATGTTGATGTTTTATTACTGATGCATTGATTAATGTGTATTGTCCTAACCAAATAAATGAATGAAAAAGAACTCACTTGAGTAATAAGGTCATGTTAACAGAGCTCTCTGTCTTTGCCTAGAAACATAATTGGAAGATAATTTAGTTTCTAAAAGTACAAAAAATGGTCAAATAGGACTAGCGGCTCTTACCAGACTGAAAGTCCCATATTCAATCCTGAGCAGGTGGGTTAGCAAACCTGACACGGTGGTCTGGTCCCCCCAGCTCCAACGGGCTGAGTTTGCATAGGAGGATAAAGGAAGGAAGATGTAAGGCATTAAGCCTAGTAGGAAACACAGTCCCATTGACATGAGGCTACGCAGAGACAGCTCCTGTCGAGACGGAAAACAGATTTACAATCACAGATGATTTTGCAAGGGAAGAACCTCAGGCTTACCCTGTTTGAGTGGAGTCTATGGAAGACCCATGGGATGACTACAATTACATACAGCGCCAGGGTATGCTGGTTGCATAGCCCCAGCCCACAGCAGAGCGCCCCCCTCTGTGAACGCTAACAATGACAAGTGTTCAAGTACAGCATTGTAATAAAATCTTACTAAGAACTGAAGAAATCTAAATACCTTTCGCCTCTCTGATGCATTCTTAGCCAAGTGAAAGCTAGCAGCAGACAGGAAGAGCAACCCAGTAAAAAGGTTGTTGAGGGTGAAAACCTCTGCGACCATTGACCACTGCCAATTCAGCCTAGAAACGGCAAATACTCCTCCAGCCAGTACTGCTCCAGGACCAGGACCTATCAACCTGAGAGAAACGACAAAAGCAGCTGCTTAGCATAAATGAATCTTATTTATTTGCCAAGCAAAATGTTTGCAATTTTGGTGATGACTCATCTGTGTCTTTTGATCTAAAAACATGCTTTGCTTTGCCATTGGCGTGTACCCATGTCACTGTAATTTAGTTGGGGGGACCGACACACCAAAAACGGTGTCCGGTAAGAGGCTACCATTTCCGCCACCAATACTCAAAACATGTTTGGATAGACTGGCTAAGTCATCCGTATGCCTTACTCTCACCTCATAAAACATGTTCTTTATTCACAGCTTGTTAAAGGGAAACGGGTCATCGGGGCCGAAAGAAAAGGAACAAGGACAACCTCAAAATCAACCGTAAGAAGTGCCACATAGACCTAAAGACCTGGGAACAGACGGCAAAAGACTGAGTCGCCTGGATAAACCCTGTCCATGAGGATGCTGTACAACCTAATACTGACCTCCGCCATGCTGCAAAAGATAGGCGCAGACTCAGAGAGGAGGATGGCACCGTTATCTTGACTTCAAAAACATGCAAACATGTATTTTACTTACTATATTGTATATTCATTCCCACGCTCATATACTGTATGTGTGTACGGTGCAAGGGTACATGCATAGAGTACATACTGTAGATGTAAATAAAGTGTACTGTCCATGTTTTAAAACTCTTTAATCTTTTCATTCTTCTCACAAGATTGAAAAATCTGCCATACACTGAGGGCGCGAATGTTGGGCAGCTAACAGAGGCGGGGCTAGTGGATACGCAAGCTAGGTAGTTGCTTGGGGACTCGGCCACTAAAGGGGCCCCCGACAGCTGCCAAAATGTACTCCACACAGAAAGGGCAAGAATTAGCAATTTGAAAGGACACCCCAGTAGCAAACCTGGCCCGGGTGCAATGAGCATAAATGGGACCCCCTGAATGGACCATCTGACAGGGGGTGGGGGGGTATCTAGAGGACAATTATTCACTAGCCCCTCAAGACAATCGACCGATATGTGAGTGTGCCGGTGCTCGTGGAAATCTTTTTGCTGGCAGATACATTTTAAAACTTAAACACTATATTTGAGCTCCATGCATCATCTTACCTTTCTGTTTGACACTCCCCTCGCTCAAGCACGCCCACTTTACGTCCGAAAAACCCAAACCCTTAGATACACTGGTCCAGGTGCGGTCAAACCCCCAACACCCCCTAAATTCTGCCCCTGACTTGACGCTGTCATTGGACCCAACGTATTTCGTGAATAGTGGGACTTGAAATTACAAGTCTAAATAAATAACGGCAACAAAAATTAATTATGAAATGTTTTTCTATTAAATTTTGAATCTATCTATAATATATATATATATATTAGGGCTGTCAAATGATTAAAATTTTTAATCGAGTTAATTACAGCTTAAAAATTAATTAATCGTAATTAATCGCAATTAATCGCAATTCAAACCATCTATAAAATATGCCATATTTTTCTGTAAATTATTGTTGGAATGGAAAGATAAGACAAGATGGATATATACATTCAACATACGGTACATAAGGACTGTATTTGTTTATTATAACAATAAATCAACAAGATGGCATTAACATTATTAACATTCTGTTAAAGTGATCCATGGATAGAAAGACTTGTAGTTCTTAAAAGATTAATATTAGTACAAGTTATAGAAATGTTATATTAAAACGCCTCTTAATTAGAGCTGTCCCGACTAGTCGACATAGTCGACGTAATCGATGACGTAAATCCGTCGACGAGCACAACATCCCGTCGACGGTTAATGAAGGGTTAAAAAAATATATGCGTGGAAAGTTAGAATGTCGGATGCTCTGTTTGCAAGCGGGGAAAGCGGCACAAAGCCAAAAAAAGCGCACCAGAGTGTCCAAAACATTGCCTTATTTCAAAGAAACAAAGGAGAGTACACTCTTCTGTCCTGTCTCTTCAGTGCCAAGCTTGGCTGCACGTCGGCCGTGAATAAACACCTCAAGCGCCTTCACGCAGTTTGTAATTTTTTAAATTTTAAAATTTTTTGTACACCAGAGGGTGCTGTCGCCTTACTAAATAATAATGTTACATTGACAATGGGCCTATAAGTGCTATTAGTATTGTTCTTAATGCTAATTGAAAGCTTTATTTCATGTTATGGTTTATTTTATGGTATAGAAAATTATATAAGGTTAAAAGGTCATAAATATATACAGTATATACAGTGATTGCACTCAAGGGAGAGATTGTCAATGATAAGGTAAAGGCAATTCATAGAGGCAATTCATTGATATATAAATAAGGTTTAAAAGTAAAAAGGTGAAAAGTTTTTGTTAATTTCTAATTGTGTTGCTTTATTTGTGTGCACCGTAGCCTTTACGGTGTGTTTACATCAAGGATGGAATAAAAGCCATCAGTTTAAGAGACCATCTTTTCAATCGGGATGCTACACTAGTTAATTCTATCAGCATTTGAACTCATTGTTTATTTGTGATTTATTATTGTTATTTACGTGTTTATTTGTACTTTAATAAATGATTTGAGTGTTCCAATATGTTTTTTGTGAATTGATAAGCGTCAACAAAAATTTCATTGCTAAATTAGTAAAAAAAAAAAAAAAAAATTAATTATTAGATTAGTCGACTAATCGTAAAAATAGTCGGCTGACTAATCGGGAGAAAATTAGTCGTTTGGGACAGCCCTACTCTTAATGTTTTCGTTTTAATAAAATTTGTAAAATTTTCAATCAAAAAATAAACTAGTAGCCCTATTCTGTCCTCAATGTGTGTGAGTACACAAATTGACAGATAGCGAACATAAGTTCCAAAAAGAAATCAGACGGTGTGGCAAAGTTGCATGGGCTTTACTGAAGTAATCTCTTTTTGACAGGAGCACGTTTCTTGTATTTTTGTAAAACTGAAAATAACAAGGCAATGTGTCAATAACTTGCATAAATCACAAAACAACATAAAATGTACACACGTGTCCATTCGAGCAGTAGCACTAGCCAATTAGCTCACAAGCATCTAACAATGTAACTGCATTTCACCATATATGTGAACAAATTCAAATACACATCATCAATAACGATCTAATGCTCATGAATATAAACAAAGGAGGAATATAGCTCCCAAGCGATGCACGTATTAGACACAAACAGTGCGATGGGGCTATGAGAACTGCCACTGAATACTGGATGCGGACGTTAGCTGGTCTGAATAGCACTGTCTATTAGTGTGAGTTCGCGTCGACATATAATCACGTCAGAAAAGCGCGCCGAAACCCAAATAATCAGCTGCACTGAATCGCCAGCAGAGGGCGACATTACGCCACATAAAATATGAAAGTCACACCCAAGCGCCAGCAGAGGGCGGAAAAACTCCATAAAACACAATTAACAAGTTGGCCTTTAACTGTACTGACATTTAAATCTGAGCGGGCCTAGTGCGTTAATTGCGTCAAATATTTTAACGTGATTAATTTAAAAAATTAATTAACGCCCGTTAACGCGATAATTTTGACAGCCCTAATATATATGTGTATATATATATATATATATATATATATATATATATATATATATACACAGGGTGACCCAAAAAAAAGTTTACACTCAGTTGACTGCTTGTTTAAAAGCCATTGAAACATATCTAAATAGGTTGTCATGCTTAAGTGATTCATTAAGGTCACTCAATGCAGCTGGTAATCTCTCGTCTCTACAAGTCCTGTGCTTCTGCTGAAAATGAAGAAAACTTTAGCTGTACCTGAATTGCTGCGTGCCGGTCTGACACCTACTGAGATTGCAGCAAATCTGAGAATATCCAGATGTGCAGTCTACAAAGTTAAAAAGAAGCTGAAAGATACTGGAACAGCCCCACGAAAACCTGGGTCTGGAAGTGCCGATCTGTGCGGACCAAAAAGTTGATTGACAAGGTGATATGTGGCCACCCCAGACTCCAGATCTCAATCCCCTGGATTATAGCATATGGGCAACTGTGGAGGACAGTGCCTGTAAGAAGCCACAAACTTCTGTGGCAGCCTTGGAGAGGTCCATTGTTAGATCTTGGGCAAAGATGACAGCATCCTACATAAAGAAGACCTGTCAAGCGTTCCGCAGGCGCCTGGAGGCTGTTGTGACACTTAAGGGAGGACACATTGAAAAATAGAGTGTACTGTACATGTTCTTTACAATAATGTATAATTTGTGATTCAATTCTAATTCTAAGATGAATAAACATGGCATTTAAGTTGTATTATGGCAGTGTAAACTTTTTTGGGTCACCCTGTGCATATATATATATATATATATATATATATACAGTGGTACCTCTACATACGATCGCTTCGACACACGAACTTTTCGACATCCGACGTAAAATTTGACTCGCCATTTGTTTCTACATCCGACGACATGCTCGAAATACGACGACAATGGCAGCACCGCAGACGAATGCACGGCGGATTTTCTTGTGTGACAAATCAACACAGGTTTCAGAAAAGGTTGGTACAGGTGGTGAAACAAGGAAAAAGTTGACGCTTACCTTCTAAATGAAGATGCAAATGACAGAAAAATATGAGCGTAGGGTGGGCATCCGTGAAATGGCTCAACAATACATCTCCACGGTCCTCCTCCGACCATCGTTCGCCAGTCTTTATAAGTTAAGCTGACAATTCTTATTGTGGTAACATCTCCAGAGAAATCGCCAGCTTCGCCACGTTTTCATCATTTCTTTCACAACTTATTCAACACAAAACGCCTGCTGTCTGCCGCAATTGACGATGTTCTCAAGAAAGCATTGAAAGCGAAAGTAAACTTTCACCCGCTCCCCTCCCTCTTTGTCACGTCAGCGCCGCGGTGCCTTCAGGTACAGAAAAAAACGTCCGCCTTATTAGAACCCGTTTCGTTACACTATTACAGGAATTATTATTATTATTACATTATTAATCCGATTTTTATTTATTATTTATTTGTTTTGCTATATGTAATTGCCATTTGTAATAGTACCAGCAGTATTTTTTAAGGATTTAGTGCAGGTTTTTGGGCTGTGGAACGAATTAATGGAATTATAATGTATTCCTATGGGAAAATCCTGCTCGACATACGACCATTTCGACTTACAAACAAGCTCCTGGAACGGATTAACTTCGTATGTAGAGGTACCACTGTATATGGATAGATATAGATATATCAATATCAGAGGTTGCGCTAGACCAGTGCTTCTCAATTATTTTCTGCTACGCCCCCCCAAGCAAGACGTAAATGTTTCGCGCCCCCCCAAACTCTCTGCCGCCACTGTAAATAGTATTATTTGTCTATAAAATTACTATTATAAATACGCATCTGCCTAATATTGTGTCCTTTTTTTCTAATAAAGAAAAAAAGTAACATAGATCAACTTATAATAAAGTATAACTTTATTAACATTGTTTTGTTTGTAACAGAGAAGACTTGACGTGCATCAATTTGCCTGAATTAAAAAAAAAAAAAAAAAAGTCACATTCAAACTGTAAAAATACACTCAAGGTACATTTTTGACCATTTGATACAGAAAAATAAAATGTAATAAAATCAGTAAATAATAACAAATTCAAATTGATTAGAAACATTCACTCATGAGGACAATATGCCAAAAAATTTGACCGAAAAAACAAAAATGAATAAAGGAAAAAAAGAGTGTCCTTGGACAGAAGGACAGTTTTTATTTTTGCTGCTCACACTCAGTATTACCTCCTTTGCAATGGTGTGGAGTCATTTTGCAATGAACATGCTAACAATGCTCACTGGTTTACTGATATAACACTGACAAAGCAGGACAATTGTTGGCAATATTCGGCACGTTTTCGCTGAAAAACAATCAAGCGGCTTATCAATGAGATTGGGGTCGAATGTCTTTAAGTGGCGTCTTAATTGATTTGGCTTCTGGCGGTCCGCTATAATTATTTTTAGACACAGTAAACAGTCTTTCCTCATCACCCACAGTATTAAAAGTCAAAGCTAAAAGGCAAACGGCACGAACAAAGCGCATTCTCGGCGGCCGAGGTAGAACCGTAGGTGAGGGCGGTCGTCGTGACGATCCCAAGCCGAAAATGGCACTTATCGGGCGGCGGCGTGAGAACCGGACAAGACAGTGGGTCGCTGCGTGAGTGAGTCCGGTCGGAAAACGGGTTTCGAAAATGGCGGCGGCGCACTGCTCTTCATATTTGTTTTCTGTGTGATGAGTGCTCTTCCTTAGTTCAAAAATACTGCACGCACTCTGAAAATAAGAGCGCCACTGCCACCCACTGAGTGGATGCGCAAGTACACTTTATTCCAGTACGGCAGAAAAAAAAAAAAAAAGCATGTTCCCCGAGGTCACACGCGCCCCCCCTGGCATCGCTCTGCGCCCCCCCAGGGGGGCGCGCCCCACTATTTGAGAAGTACTGCGCTAGACATTTTCGTTGTCTGTCATTTTGACTGACAGGGTCATAAAAATCCGGTCATAATCTATTTTTACCCATCACTTAAATTTTTAAAATGATAATGATGACATATTCAATAGTATTTAGTTTTCATTCATTTTTAATTAATATTGTAACGCTTGCTTGGCGGCAAAAAATTAGACACGGAAGTCGTGGTATTTTTCTCCCTCTTTTTACTCTGCTTACCGCCAACACCACCAACAAAACAACAACTCCGCCCCCAAAGAAAAAGAGGCAACTATATAGACCCCAATCACCAACGTCACACAATGATCTTAACTGTGGTTGTCAGCCCAAAATCTTCTAAATATATATTAAATGCATCTTACCAGATATAAAATGACTACTACATAGTCTGTGGTGATCGTTTGGTGCCCAGATTTCTTGTCGAATTACAGCAGTCCATCTCGCTCTCCTCTTCGGGTCTCTCAGAATACGGTAGAACTTCAAGTCTCTCCATCTATCTTCTCTGTTACTGCAACCAACCGCCACACACGCCTTCACCATTTTGATTATTAATGTTAACGAGCAGAAAAACACGCCGTAATAGGAGGCATGTACGTAGCGGTAATGTGTAAACACGACAAGCTGACACACAATATAGCGGCTCCAGTCAGGGGGGCGGAGTTGTGACGTCATGTGATTGGAGTCTATACACAGGCGGCAAGCTAGTCCACCAATTGGATGACGCGCTGGCACACCAGGTGCACCAATAAGAACCTCGCGTTGATGTGTCAATCACGGTGCCGCCGCCAGACCCTGGTGACGCTACAATATTCTGACAGAATAGCCAACGACGTAATGCATTAAGAGAGACAATAGCAAATTAATATACTCACTCGCCACCCTGAGGTCTGGGGTGTGAATTGCAACCTGTCAAAATGACGGACGGACTTCAGTTTTTTCCATCACCGTTTTAAAAAACCGGTCAACGACGGAAAATATTCGGTTAACGCGACCCCTGATATATATATATATACACTTATATATATATACACAGTATATACACTAGAATATATGGCCACTCCGGCTGAACGGCGGCAAATGGTGGTGGAGGGAGGAAGTGCGCAACCAGGAGGAAGCAGCCAGGTGTGCCACAGCAGTTTTCCAAGCTCACCAAGGCTGCTGGATGAAGTGGGAGGGCGTGGAGAGAGGGAAAATTACTTGGAGGGATCTGTGGAACATGGAGTCTAATAGACTAAGCTTCTTCATTAGAGCCACATATGATGTCCTGCCCTCTCCAACCAACCTACATGTCTGGTATGGAGAAGACCCAGCCTGTCTCCAGTGTGCAGCCCTGGCAATCCTCAAACACAAATTCGGGTGGAAGATACACCTGGCGCCACAACCAAGTGTTGAAGTGCCTGGCTGCCAAACTCGAGAGCAGGAGGGTAACCACTAATGCCATGCCTCTAAATCCCCAACCTACCTTCCCACAAAAAACATCTTCCATCCAGGAAGGGGAGAAAAGAGGGACCAAGTCATCTGCTCTTGATCCAGGCGCACTGAACGTAGCCCGGGATTGGGAAATGCGGGTGGACCTCAGCCAGAGGTTTACCCTCCCAACTGAAATTGCAGCAACCAACCGGCACCCGGACCGAGTCCTCTGGTCCAAATCTTGCCGGCTAGTCTTCATCGTTGAACTGACCGTCGCAAGGGAAGATCCCATCCATGAGCCATTTGAACAGAAGAGATTGCGATATGCCGATCTAGCAGATGAAGCAGAAAGGAGGGGCTGGAATGTGAAGGTGTGTCCATTGGAGGTCGGTTGTATAGGCTTTGTAGCCAGGTCCACCACAAGGCTTCTGAAGGAAGTAGAGATCAGAGGGCAGACCCAACGGAAGGCAATTAAAAAACTTGCCACTACAGCCGAACTGGTTGTGCCTGAAACATAAAGATGCAACATGGGCTGCCAAATGACGGCGTGGTGCCACCGCACACCACACACCCGGGGGTCTGATCATCCTGTGGTGGGTCATCCTAGGCAGAAGGTATCTTGTTGCAAGTGGCTGAAACAACCAATGATGTCTGAGGCAAGCAACTGATGATGTGGTGCGCTGGTGGCACCACATGATCATTGCCAAATTCCACCCCACCCAAGAGGACATCTCCAATGTTCGATTAATGTGCTGAATATAAGGGATGTTTAACAGCTAGTCCTATTAAAAAGTATTGTCTGCCAACTTTATACAGCAGTGCCTCTACTTATGACATTAATTGGTTCATTTGAATCATTCCATATACCTAACCTAACCTAACCGTTAATGCCTGCAATGAAGTAGATAATAGAACAAAATGCAAAGAAAAATAAAATATATCATACCTTGCGGGTGAGGCAATGTCTTCTTTCACAAGATCGATGGTGCCTATTGCCTATCTCACTCTTCATGACACAAAAACGCGGAGACCTAGCTACTAAGGTAATGAACCATCTGTGGGCTTAAAAAAACGTTGCGAGAAAAAAAACACGAGGAGCCTTGTGCTCTTTGGGCTCAGACGTCTGCCCGCTGCGGCTATATCAACAACACTGTCTCGCTTGTGTACGTTATCATGCTGCGACACCCAAATTGAAACGTCATCAACAAAAGGAGAGCGGAATTCCATTACTAAGCATGATGCAAAATATTATAACCAAAGGGCAGCAGGTTCTTATGGCGCGACATTTAAAAGCAAAAAGCCTGAAGTACATATGTATGTTTTACAGTATTGTATGGCATTTTGCCTCTCGTAACCTGAAATTTCTCAACAATAGTCAATATTTTCTCATTTAAATGTGTCAACCTAAAATTAACGTTTGTAGAGACGTTCATATGTTGAGGTACCACTGTATTTCTTTTTATGTGGCCTTATACATTGTTTAAGTATTTATTCTGCATTTTTAGGGGCAACAAACAATTTTTTGTGGTGTGCACGGGTGGGGTAGGGGCCCCAGGTATGTTTTGCTTGGAGCCACAAGAGATCCCAGCAACGCCACTGGCTGAGAAGTTGCAAGGGATCACTGTAGCTATCTGCAGTTTTCACTTTAAAATTATGCAGTCAATAACCTTACCATTTCCCAAAACACTTTGCATCATACTTTTCCATCACAGACAAGACGGGGAAAACCAACAAAACATTTTGTGAACTGGCCCAAATGAAGAATTATAATATTCCACGGCGCCTCCTTGGAGAAGCGAGCCGCTCTTGAAAAAACCTACATTGTAAAAGAAAAAAAATGTAGCCGTATTATCCTCAGCTTCTTAAATAAAATGTGTGCACAAAAAGTTTTCCCCTTCCTCCTCTCCTGTAATGTCTCCATCCCCTTTGCTGTAATTGAAGCAAACTTGGCCTAATCTGTCATATGCTAAGACCCACCACTTACTAAAAATGAGAGACAGAGGGAAGAGAGAGAGGTGACAAATGACGGGAGGGAGGAGGGGACGCAAAATAGTGCAGTCAAATGTATGTTAAAGGGTTGAGACAGTGTGCCGAATGAAGGAGGAACTAAAGCAGGAAAAAAAGTTCAAACAGAAAGAGAGGGGGCAAAAGAGAAATGCGGGGGGTGAGGGGGCAACCCGGTCCCCTGCACGCCGGCTCGGAAATACGAGCAGGCTCGACAATTAGGGAAGTCAGGCAGTATGGCCCTTTCCGCCATTGTGTGGAGTGGCTTAGAGTCCTCATCAGCCTATCAGCTAACTGACAGGCAGAGAGCTGCTCTATTCAGTGCGGCAGATACAAGCTGCAGGCCAAACGGCTGCCAGGTCCCTTATGACCCCACAATCCCTTGCCGGTGACAGCTTCAAGCTCCATAGCAAATTAGGCGCTCTCACATTACAATCGCAGAAGACAGATTCCATTAACGGTATCTGAAATTGAGTAGAGAGCAGGCCCGTTATCAGACCTGACTCATAAGCACCGCCATTAATCAGAAGGCATGATACCATTTATACATTTCCAGCTCTCTGCCTGCCGCTGTGATAGTCAGCCACAAAAGGCCTGATGAGACTTAGGCGAGGGGAACAATGGAGCTTTCTGAGGAAAGCGCGCTAAATCAGGGGGGGGAATAAGAGCGGGTAAGGGAGGAAAAACTCTTGCTTGCTGACTACTTCCCCTTTTTTCTTGGGCTTTCTTCTCCTTCACTATTTTTGTTCACTGTAAGGCAAGCTCGTGAGCATGTGCGCAAAAGAGCGTGTTGATGGGGTGTCTAGGCGCAAGTCTTAAGGAAAGATAGCGGTGTCTTCACTCACTGCCCCGCTCCAGGAATTAGTTGTAACTTGGAGCTGGGAGGAAGGCGAGGAAGGCAGCGGGGGCGAACGGGGAGCACTGCACACACAAGTTTACTGCGCTGCTTGACAATTAACCCAAAGCTCACACACCTAGCAGGGGGGCGATTTTTTTTGTGGGTGCAGAACAGTCAGGGGGGTCCCTGGACACAGTTATTACAACAAGTCGGTTCTGGCTTCTTAAGCCCCACCTGATAGATATGCAGCACTTGTCACATATTCAGACAAGCACCTTTTTCATCTTCTACTACTTTATTCTCACTGGGTGGCTGACAAATCTCTCTGTTAGAACTTGACAGTCTATTGGAGCCCACTGATGTGTGTACAGTACAGCTGTAAATGATCTATCTGTCTGCACGGGACCACCTGGATCCACGTCAGGCTCTCTACAGCTTATTTTCCAGCCCAGATGCTCCCAGGGCATACAGATGAAACAGGGCACACTCTTGACACCAGAGTGGACGCATTATCGCAGCTCTCTGTAGTGCAGGATGCTGCTGTGTAGAAATGCTATGTTCAGGGACAAAGGCCTGGCTGGAATGGTGGTAGAAGAACAATCCAGCACACAATAAGACTCTTCTACCCTGAAGCCAAAACATTCATGGCATCAAATGGCAGATGAACCTCTTTGAAAATACATAAGACTACAATGCGGCACTTATGGTCAAACAAAAAATTATACCAGTTACTCGAGGTTGGGTATGATCCGACATTGGTGGAAGTAGTACTTTTTTTTTTTAATTTATTTTTTTTAACTTAAGTACTGCTACAGGGGCAAAACAATACTTAAGGCAACACTAGGTAACTTTTCAATCTTTATCAAATATTTTCATAACATTTGTGATAAAATGTCGACTGACAACTGGTTTAATGACGCCTCTTTTATATCTTGAGGGGGTCTGTATCACTTTCATCAGCACTAATTAACTTGGAGGAGGGTGGCAGGAACCCTGCCACACAAAAAAAACTACTAATGTGCTGACTGCTTTAAGGCATATGTCACTTCCCCGTTTCCCCATTCATTATAAGGACTGAATACGATGCGAATGAATGTTGCAAAGATGGCTGAGCAACAACAGACAAAAAGGTTTGTCTGAGGAGGAAAAAAATAGGCTACCAGGATATACAGAACAAACATTAGCCTGGTGGTCACTTGCTGGCGTGACCCCCCCCCCCCCCAACCTAACTTGTCAGGGGGTTAAGCCACACGGTCGCTAACCGTCATATGCTATTGTTTAGCAACAACTGGATTCATTACCACCTTTCTACTATTCGTCCTTCACACAGCCGCTGGAAACAGAAATGTTGTTTAATCCATCTGCAGGCGACCGGGAGACTGATTTTTTATGCATTGATGATTTTACGACATTCGGGTGTGCGCTGGTCCTCATGGGAAACGCAGCACCGGTCTTCATGGGAAAGGCAAAACACTATCGGTTTTGTCCGCCGGCGTCGCTAAAATCGACCAAACTGACTTAGAATTCACTTTACAAGTAAAAAGTAAAAGTATTTTCTCCTAATGCGAAATATATACAGTATATATGTATACAGTGGTACCTCTACTTACGACACGGTTCTGGAATGTGGTGACCGAGAGGTGTCAGTAGAAATGCAAAGTCCAAACACTTTGCAAATAGAAAAAAAAAAAGCACGAACCCCAATTGCAAACGCTTTGCAAAAGAAAAAAGACACGAATGCAAACTGCCACAACACGGTCCCAATTCCTAAAGCGCGATTGCAGATTGGCAAAAGCACGACCCCCAATTGCCACAACACGAATGCAAATGGCTCGCAACACAACTGCAAGTGGTTCGCAAGAAGAATGCAAAAAGCCACAGCACGACGGCAAGAGAACAACCCTGAACTAACCTCTCATAACCTGAAATTTCTTTCTTATCAAGAGGAACATTCTTCTGTTTAAACATGTCGTAACCTGAAAATAACATTTGTAGAGACATTGTAAGTAGATGTCCGACGAGAGAGAGAGAGAGCGAGGGAGAGAGACAGAGAGACAGAGACGGAGAGAGACACAGAAAATACCCAGAAAAAGGGACTGCTCAATTTTATTTAAAACTGTGCAGAATGGGGAAAAAACAAGCAATACAATTCACTGCACTGTAAACACAAGGTTAACAAGATCCATAAAAAACTCCATAACTTAGCTTAATGGCAGATTGCAAGCAACTATCAGGTGCATACACCAACCTACTGGACAGCAGTGCAGCAACGATCTGAGGGTTTACTGCTCTCTGTTGGTTTCTGTTGGGCAATATCTTTTTCACCTGCCCAATCTTGCTTGTACTTGTGTTGCTACCTGTTGTGCTCAGTTACGGTATAGTTGGACAGAGCTTATTAATTGCACCAGAGGCATGAAAACGAAACAATCAATTCACAATGAGAGAAACAACTAAATCTGATCATATTGAGTCACTTCCAGTTGATTTTGATTTTAGGGTCACTTTCTGTTGATTTTGAGGTATTCCAGGGTCACTTCCTGTAGACATCAGGTCACTTCCTGTGGATTTTGGGGCATTTTAGGTTCACTTCCTGTTGATTTCCGGGCATTTCGGGGTTGATATCGGGTCACTTGGGTGAAGTGAATGAAGTTTCTGTGCTATTGAAATGAATGGCAAAGAGGGCCATTGGATATTAATAGGAAATTCTGTTAAAGATGAAAGTATAAGTAAATAAGAAATGACAATAGTGCAAGAGTGTGCAGTGTCCCCTTCAAGGACTCACAAAAGCCAGTAAAACCACTTTGAAAACAGGAGCTGCCTTATTTACCACCGAGCTCTCTCTACACAGTGTCGACTCGAGATATGCCAGCAACAGCAGTCTTTGTTAAATAACTGCACACAAAAGCATACACCAGTCCTGTGTATGGAACGGCACTTCACAATGGAGCTTGTAAGGGCAGCCAGCAACACACAGCACCTCGGGGACCAGACAATAAAATACCACAAGTGCGCCGTCGCAGATCAGCAACCACAATATTCTCCACCAAGTGGTTTTGGGGGGAGTGCTGGAAAGGAATCACACATTCCTGAAGAGGGAAGGGAACCCGTAGAGAAGGCTGCGACGGATGCTTCCAGCTGGCCCTCGACGGCGCCCTCGGGCTCTCCTCTGGCCAGCACTCTAGGCTGGGTATTTAGTAGGTATTATATTAGAGCGTATTGCATTGCTTTGAACTTTAAAGCCGAACTGCAATTGATATGTTCATGTATGAATTTAACTGTGATGGTAAACCTGTTTCTTTGAAAAATCGAGGCCTTTGATAGATGTATAGCATGTGCCTGCACTATTCTATTCAATAAAATTATGGTATTTAACAAAATTTGAAAACACTTTAAGCATGATACCCCAAACTTTTGAAGGGCATGATTACATTACATTGCATTGCAATTCATATACACTGGACAGTGCTAAATTGAACTACTAGACTGACTGCCACTGAGGCTGCGTTTCGACTGCAGGCATATCTGATTACAATCGGATTCTTCCTCAAATTTGTTTTTCAGAGCTGACTGTTCATTATTATTCACTATTTTTAGCAAGTGTCCAAATCAGATCTGGGTCGATTCGGACTGGGTCGCATGATTGACACATCTGACAGGTTCCTGTGGCAACAAAGATATCATCCAGTGTAGAGGGTTGTCACGGACAATTAGATCCCATCTGAGCTGTTCAGACTAGGCATGTGCCAATATGAGATTTTGACGGTAAGATAACCTTGGGGAAAAATACCGCGGTTTCACGGTATCACAGTATTGCAATTATAGCTCCAAAATGTGTTATTTTGAGATGTATGGGTTAAAAAAAAAACAAAAAAAACTTTTTTTCCGGGTTTTTTTTTTTTTTCTTTCTTAGAACATACGTATTTGCAAATTGGAACATGAATATAATATTAAAATAAATAAACAGAAAAATATAAATTATCTAAAATAAAATTAAAATCAATAGAACTTCTAGACTACCCCACAGTAGGAGTGGGAACCTCTTGGTACCTCATGATACGATACGGTTTGCGATACAAAGCTCACGATAACAATGATCTGACGATACGGCTATACAACAATTATCGATACATTGGTCAAGAAATCATTGTAGGATATTCTACAAACAACTAATAATAAACAGGAAAAACAAGCTTCTGCTGTGAATTGGAATGAGTTTATAACTAGTAGACGTCCAATCAGTTTGAACGGGAGGGTGGCATTGAACATTCGTTCATTCGCTGCAATCCCTCCCACTTCAAACGGATTGAACGTCTATGGCCGTCAGTAGCAGCCAATGCCAGGCAATGAGGTAATTTAGGGCCTTTTAAGGTCATTTACCTGTTGATTTTCAGTTACTTCCTGTTGATTTTGGGGTATTTTATGGGTCACTTCCTATTCATTTTGTGTTACATAACAGGAAGTGACCTGGGAATCACCCAAATGAATAGGCAGTGACTCAAATTCAATAGGAAATGACCCAAAAATGCCCTAAAATGAACAGCAAGTGACCTATAAATGCCCTGAAAAACTGAAAGAACGACCGTGAATGCTCTTGTTTCAAATAAACGAAAGTTCCCAGTCTAAATGGATTGGGTGTCGAGCACCGTCAAGGCAGCCTCAGAGTTAACTGAGACACTATTATGGTGGAAGATTTTTGTAGCAATTTGTTGGTTCCTTTTTTTTAGACACTGACACCTTTTTAAAATTATATCTCGATTCTTGCAGGAGCATATCGATAACCTTTTGGGATACATAGTATCACAATATATCACCATTTCGATGTTTTGTCACACCCCTAACCCACAGCCACAGCTCAGGTTGCTCAAGATTAGAGCAAGGACAAAAATAATTGCTATAAAAAAGTAAAAACACTTCTAAATAAAATTAAATTATATCTAATGTACTTTTTTATGAGGTGGCAAAAAGCTCAAGTGAAGTTTTGCCATTTTCAGCCACTGTGTCAACTCTAATCTACATGTCATGCCTTTGTGTTAAAAAGACAAAGAATTCATAAGTTATTAAGTTCAAAATGTATAAGTTAGTTAAAATGTAAATATTGTTGTATAAAGGTTTCATCTAAAAAAAAAAAAAACATTGGGAGTGACACCTCTCCTTGTTCAGCGACGTGCATTTGTGCTTAGAGCAACATCATCTGTCGCAATTTGATGTTACCCCTTTTCCTTAATTCAAGCTTGTTTCTCGGTGGCCGTGAGATTTATAACCTCGACGAAGTTGCTCTAGTAGCTAAGACTAGGCTAACATTCGTCTTTTTATGTTTTTAGTTAGTTTGTATTTTGAATTTGAAAGGAAAATGTGTGTTTTGTTTTTGGCGAATTTTTCATGGTGTTCATGGATATGACTTCCTCACATTCTGCTGTGTTTGTGCTAATGAAGCTACGCACTTGTGCAAAAATACTATTGTACAACGTTTTAAATGTATTCGCTTTGTTTATTTAAGTTACCATGATTTGAGACGCCCATAAATTCAAGAAAAGTACGCCTTGTGTTTGGAGTGTTTTTTTTGGGGGGGGGTTCGCTGGCTGTATAGCGGAATAGCGTCACTGAGGGACGAGTGAGCGCTGCCGCTCCAGACACTTCTAGCTGCATTTTTGGGAAATGTATAATAGCGAATACCGTACTACGGTATGACGGAAAATTTTAGTGGTTTTGAAACCGTGACATTTTCATACCACGGTAAACCTTGAAACCGGTAACCGGCACATGCCTAGTTCAGACTACGGCCTTGTTCAGACTGGGAAGCAAAATCTGATTTTTAGCCTATCCAGATTCACACTTGATGGTTCTTTTGTAGTCAAAACAGTCACAAAGCACAGAAATCTGATCGCGTGGGATTGATTGAAACCACATTCTGGGTGTAGTTTCACATCAGATTTGGACATGATACTTCTCAGTCTGAACAGCTCAAATACGATTTGACTGTCCGTGACATCACTATATGCTGGATGCCACAACAACCAGTCAGGTTTGTCAATAATGTGGCCCAGTCCGAACAGGCCCAGATCTGATTTGGACACTTGCTAAAACTAGTGTGAACAGTCAGCCCTAAAAATCAGATTTTAGGGGAAATCCAATTGGAATCAGATATGCCTGCAGTCTGAACGCAGCCTAAGAAGCACCTTGTCTATATCTGATATGAAAGTACCACCCGAATGTAGTTTCAATCAGTCTCCCAAAAATCTGTTTTCGGTGAATTGTAACTGTTCAGACTACAAAAGCCATCCAGTTTCAATCTGAATGGGCTAAAAAAAAAAGATTTTGGCTGCCAGTTTGAACAAGGCCTGAGAGATCCAGCATCCACCATGATACATTGCTTCAAAAAGTGGACTGCATGATTGGTTCCTGGTGCGAGATTGACACATGACAAAACCAATGAGCATCATCATCTATTATGATCGACAGGACGTGACCGCCAGTTAGAGTGGCATTATTCCGTGAGCTGATTGACTGCACACCACCAGGGCCTTCCCTATGGTGACTGACAAACGTGACTGCTAATAAGAATGGCATTCCGTGAGCTGATTGGCTGCGCATATCGCAGCCTTGCCCAGCCTCTTACCTTGCTTTATTTTGTCTTACACATAACATGAGGATTTCAACAATAAGACTTCGGGGCTCATTTTTAGCAGGACTTTTCGGCATTTTTATATGCTTTGAGCACCCTCAACCTACGACAAAACCTCCGGAGAAATTTTAACCTTTTTTAACCCAAACATGTGGCACCATCTTGCCAAATACCTCAAGGACCTCCAAAGGACTGTTTTTACCCGCTTTTATAGCACTGCCAAACACCTCCACAACATCCGAGGGGATACTCGCCGATACTTTTCACTAATTCTACCAACATTAACAACACGCAAAGGCAACTACAAATCACGATCATTCTTGGGGTAATTTTTTTTTTACCCGCAAATGAGGCGCCACATTCCTTCTACATTCTCGTGATTGGACTTTCACGACATTCATCCTCCATGCATCATATACAGGGTGACCCAAAAAAAAGTTTACACTGCCATAATACAACTTAAATGCCATGTTTATTCAGCTTAGAATTAGAATTTAATCACAAATTATACATTATTGTAAAGAACATGTACAGTACACTCTATTTTTCAATGTGTCCTCCCTTAAGTGTCACAACAGCCTCCAGGCGCCTGCGGAACGCTTGACAGGTCTTCTTTATGTAGGATGCTGTCATCTTTTCCCAAGATCTAACAATGGACCTCTCCAAGGCTGCCACAGAAGTTTGTGGCTTCTTACAGGCACTGTCCTCCACAGTTGCCCATATGCTATAATCCAGGGGATTGAGATCTGGACTCTGGGGTGGCCACATATCACCTTGTCAATCAACTTTTTGGTCCGCACAGATCGGCACTTCCAGACCCAGGTTTTCGTGAGGCTGTTCCAGTATCTTTCAGCTTATTTTTAATTTTGTAGACTGCACATCTGGATATTCTCAGATTTGCTGCAATCTCAGTAGGTGTCAGACCGGCACGCAGCAATTCAGGTACAGCTAAAGTTTTCTTCATTTGCAGCAGAAGCACAGGAATTGTAGAGACGAGAGATTACCAGCTGCATTGAGTGACCTTAATGAATCACTTAAGCATGACAACCTATTTAGATATGTTTCAATGGCTTTTAAACAAGCAGTCAACTGAATGTAAACTTTTTTTTGGGTCACCCTGTAGTGACTGTATAAAGAAAGTAATTACTGTAGATTTAAATACCATACTTTACACTACATGTGAAGTATACAATATTTAAACAATGTAAATAACTGTTTAATGTTTTTTTTTTGAGGGGCAAATCCTTCACGGTTTTTCCACTTTTCGCAGGGGCTTCTGGTCCCCATTAACCGTAAAAAACAAGCGATTACAGTAAACACATCAAGCTCCTAAGCCCGATTTTTAGTTTTTTGTCTCATGTCTGATGCATTGCAGACTTATTTCCTGTAGGTTCAGAGTTTACCAGAAAAGGGCATGCCTGCTCTTAGGATATGCAAATCATGTCCCTGGGCTGATAGCCGACTTTTAGGGAGTCATACTGTACTGTACTCTAATTAAAGGCATTTGGAAATTCACGGTTAATTCACGTCATTTATACCCAATTTGTGGTTATTTTTCTATTCACTGTGGCCTTGTATCCTATACCACCATCAGCATGACCAATGGTTCCCTGGGGATTCATTCTCTAATACAGTTAAACAGATGTCTAATGAAGATGTTATTTCCTCATTACTGGCTATGGGATGGGGATAGAGAGGAGGAGGGCGAATAGACAGCAGAATGCAGTAGCAGTTTAATATTCCTTTTCGCCTTTGGGCCTGAGATTGTGTCTGTCTCGGACGTCAATATTACATTCCTCAACCACAGGCAGTCTTAATATGGCACCCAGCATGGAGACGGATCAGACTCGGCAATTACAGTTCAGCCAGAATGACTTAATGGAATCTACACAGCAACATTTATGTATCACTTTTGTGTGCTTAATGACTTTAGTAGAAACACATCTAGAAAAATGCTTGTGAATTGTTACATGTTACACGCTTCCCCCCCTTCCTTCTGTAATTTTGTGTGTTGGGCTGAGATTATGACGGCATTGCGGGAGAAATTGTCATGTCAGTGGCAGTATTGTTTGGGAAGAATTGTGGTGATTAATTTTATACGCACTAGGAGCACTGAAGCGCTTCCTGGAGGAGAGGTTGCTGAGTGGTGGAGACGGGGTCCCTCATTTATCTTCCTCGCTTGTGGAGCAGACTGCATCCTTGTTAAACACGAAAGATGCGGGATGGGTAGTATGTTTCAGTAATTGCTCTTAAATTGGGTTGTGGAGTCCACATTTAACTGCACTTGACTTTTTTTAAAAACCATCAGTTGAAAAACAGGCAATAATGAGAAGACACGATTGTTCATTCATCGATTAATTGATGGAAGCTTTGCATGTAATGCAAAAGCCAACTGTTGGACTTGTGATTAAAGGTTATATAAATAAATGACTTCACAAGATTTTCAGACAATGGACCTATTGCATAGCCCCACTCTCTTGACTCGCGACTCGACCTCAAGACTCGATCATAATGACTCGTGCAATTGTCTGGCAATTTTAATTAGTATCCACACGAAAAAAAAGAACAAAGTGAATGAGATCTTGAGCCTTCTCTCCGAGCGGTCTAAAAAGGTAGTGTGGATGGCTGTGAAAAAAATGTGGCCCGTAATACATCTTTTGGAAAACAACATGCCTGAGACAGCAAGGCTAGGTGCTACATGTGGTATGAACTGGGCCAATTCGTAGCACGTGAGTGAGCCTCTTATCCAAGGAGTAGAGATGGATAGACACAATGTATCACAAAAGTGAGTACACCCCTCACATTTCTGCAGATATTTAAGTATCTCTTTTCATGGGACAACACTGACAAAATGACACTTTGACGCAATGAACAGTAGTCTGTGTGTAGCTTATATAATGGAGTGAATTTATATCCCCCTCAAAATAACTCAAAATATAGCCATTAATACCTGAACCCCTGGCAACAAAAGTGAGTACACCCCATAGAAACTACGTACATCCCAAAATCTCCAAATTGAGTGTTGCTTGTCATTTTCCCTCCAAAATGTCATGTGACTCATTACAGGAGTGCTGTCAGCTTTGCTGCAGAGATTGAGGAGGTGGGGGGGTCAGCCTGTTAGTGCTCAGACCATACGCCGCACTCTATATCAAATTGGTGTGCATGGCTGTCACCCCAGGAGGAAGCCTCTTCTGAAGACAGTACACAAGAAAGCCTGCCCGTCTCATCAGACCATAGGACATGGTTCCAGTAATCCATGTGTTTTGTTGACATGTCTTCAGCAAACTGTTTGCGGGCTTTCAAAGTGTCATTTTGTCAGTGTTGTCCCATGAAAAGATATACTTAAACATCTGCAAAAATGCGAGGGGTGTGCTGACTTTTGTGATACACTGTATTTGTTGCTCTTATTATGTAATCGTGATCGAACTAAAAATGCTGATGTCAGAGCGTTCCAGAGTTGTTTTTCCCACTCAGAAGGCTGTCAGCATGCTAACGTCTCTGCTCCTGGTTCCTCAGGATAAGCTGGGAAATGGTGAGATATCCCTCTAAGGTAGCAGAGATACGGAGAGGCTTCAGCAGATAAACTGTGAAACGAGAGTGAGCGTAGAATACAGAGCTGTCTGGATTATCCTGTTATGAAGGGTGCATTCCTCTGGAGTCTCACGAATGAGACCTGTAACATTCTAAGGACCAAGTGTTTTTTTGTCAGCAAACCTATGAACGCAGTGTATAGTAATTATCATTATGTAAACTATCCTCAAAGGCTTGTCAGGCCGAGGTGTGAAAACATACCAAGACGTGCAGTTTTGCCATCAAAATGCATGATCAAGGCAAAAGAGGGAAGTGGAATTGACAAATCAAAGGGAAGTGTTACATTTCTACATTTGCCCAAGCAATGTGCTTTCCAAACCTATGAACGCACATTAAACGCCACAATTCAGCCGGCTAATTTAATTTGATACTTCAAAGGTTTGGATACATTTCAGATCAATTTGCCAGTCTAACCATTTACTCATTGAAACAAAATACCGTCATATTATTAATGTATAGACAATTTTTATGTGAAGGCACAAAACGAGCGCCGGTATTGGTTTGTGTGGGTTTGCAGGAATAAATTGAGCAGCACAGATGGTTTCAACTTTAAATCTATAATCCACATTGGTATACAGGTCAGAAAAGAATTCTTGGATATTCTACAAAACAACCACTAAACAGAAAAAAAGCTTTTTTTCATCCTTCTGCTGTGAAGTGGAATGAGTTTATCAGTTGTAGACGTCCAATCCATTTGAAGGAGGGCCCTCCCACTTCAAACGTATTTAACGTCTATGGCCGACACTGGAAGCCATTGCCAGGTAATGAGTTAATTTAGGGGCATTTCATGTCATTTGTCATGTCATGTCATGTCATGTCGTGTGTCATGTCATGTCTTGTGTCATGTCATGTCGTGTGTCATGTCGTGTGTCATGTCATGTCATGTGTCATGTCATGTCATGTGTCATGCCTCCTCCTACCTCCAGCCTCCTCTCTACAAGTCGAGTTCAAGCTAGGCACTAACACTAATGCACAGCTCCATTTCTGACGTTTTCATCGCCTCTCTCGCTATTTGCTGACATAATTGCTGCATGAATTCCATTTTGGAAGACTTGACAGTTCAGACCGCAGCCACATTCTGGAAAAATGTGGCCCAGATCGGAAAACACAAAAAAATCGGATTTGTGCATTAAGATATACACTGTGAACCTAGCCAAAATGAACAGGAAGTAGCCTGTAAATGCCCTAAAATAAACAGGAAGTGATGTGTAAATGCCCACAAAAGACAGGCTATGAGTAATCTGGTTTCAATGTCATTGACAGCGCTAGACGGCCAATCCAGTCAAAATTACATGGGTGTCTTTTGCAGTCAGCGGCAGCCAATGCCAGGCAATAAGTTAATTTTGAGGCAATTATGTCATTTCCTGTTGATTTTTCGTCACTTCCTTTTCGGGCATTTACAGGTCACATCCTGTAGACTTTGGCTTACTGAAAAGGAACTGACTGAAGAATGTCCCCATATTTATTGGAAGTGACTCAAAATCACCAGCAAGTAGCCTATAAATGCACACAAATGAATGCTCTGGTTCTTAGTGCAGTTGACGGAGCAAGACGTCCAATCCAGTCCAAATTAACTGGAGTTCTTGTGCCAATAGCAGCCAGTGGGCTAACGTGGACACCATTCTATGGAAGATTTTGGTAGCAACCTGTTGGTTGCTTTTTTTTTTTTCCTAAACCTTGACACCTTTTTAAAATGATATCGATTCTTGGCAGGAGCATATCGATAACCTATTGAGCTACAAAATATTACCATATATCACCTTTACGATATATTGTCACACCCCTAATTCAATATTAGGCCCCACGTCACTATGCTTTAAGATCTAAAAACTGACTAGGGCCTGAAAAGCTAACAAAAACCTTTCATTTTTTTTTCTTTTTTATAAACCATAGATTACATTATGTTCACACTTAACAGCTTATGTGATTCGACTGTTTGCTTTGGCTGAAGCCCTTGCTACCCATCAAGCACTAGTTGAGGGAGAGTGGTGTGGGATGTTTTTATAATGACTTTTTACTTTGACATAATCCTAAATTGAATCTAAATCCCCAGAGATTACAAACAGGGCTATAGTTAACATGCACGCTGTGAGCCAAAATGCTCCCAGACAGCATGGGTATTTCTGGCCTGGAAGTACCGCCTCTCAGTGTCTGGCCAAGAGCTACTTCCAGTCCTCCAACTGAATAGTAACTCATCAATGGCATTAAGGCTATGGGGTCAATGGAAAAACACAGGCCTAAGCAGCTCATCTGGAGAACCGAGTCTGCTCTAAAAGCCTGCATCCTCATCGGCTTCTGTACTTGTATAGAGACCTTGACTCTTTAGTTTAGTCAGACAAAATAACTAAAAATAAATGCTGCTTATGAGGACAAGGCACCAACGCAAGTATGGGGGGGAGGGAGCACAAATCATTTTATGTTGCTTTTAGGGATGCAACGATACAGTTAAGTCACGGTTCGGTACGATTATGATACGGGAGACACGATTTTCGATTCGATTAAATACATTTAATGGTCTGGGAGGAAAAAAAATAACACTTGTATATTTTTGTTTCGATGTTTTTTTTAATTTTTCTAACACGCAAAAATAACATTGCCATCATATAAACATGCATTTGAGTGCATAATATTTATGTGCTTACTTCTTACTGATCTAAAGAAATTTTGTATAAAAGTGCTGAGAACAATCTTTACTGTTTGTAATGTGAGGCGGGGCACACTGTTGATTGCTACAGCTCTCTTAGCAGCTAGGTTTATTACATGCGCAAAACATCGTATTTGTGGTCCGAGTCCATCTATGTCACGTACTGAATTAACAATATTTGTAGCATTATCTATAGTCACTGGTATGGATTGATTTGGCCTGCTAAACTTCCATTCAGTCATGGCGATTTATAATTCATCGATGTAGTATATGGACTACGTGTCCCATGATCACTCTAGGCTCACGTATGGGATCTAACGTAGCACATCTAGTTTGCTATTTGATGATATCTAGATATCTATCTATGATATCTAGTGTGTGCGCGCAAGTGTTGTCAGAGCGAGCATTAAAAAGTTAACAAACGCCACAGAAGTCACGTCTGCTCATTACTGCACAACACCAGCATATGACAATCGACTCCATAAACAGGACGAGTTTGAAGTACAGCGCTCTTAATTTGCCACTCATTGTTCATCATGTCCACCGAGCTGTCTGTTGTCAAAGCGAGGTTGTTCGTAACAGCCAAGTCGGTAACAATGTTTTGGCGGACTTCGTTGTAAATATCCGGGAAGACAGTCTTTGTGAAATATGTACGAGAGGGGATAGCGTTTCAGCAAACCCGAAATGCTGCCACACAGCGGATCTGTACGACGCTGAAGCCGCCTCCTCAAACTTCTGTCTTTCCTCACTAGCCATGATTGTCGTGTCCGTTACCTCAGCCATAAGCAAATACAGCGTGCTTCACTCCGCCCTCCACGCAGTTTGGGGGAGGAGAGAAGGACGGCTGCTCACGGGGAGTTTTTCAAGGCATAGCCCTCAGTTTTCGATGCACCCCGGGCATATTAGCGAGCGCACGCAAGAAAAAACTGGGAAAATAAATTTTGGGAACTTTTCATTTGCTTCGAATACTTTTTCCGTATTGAATCGAAGAAGGCGTAGCAAATGGTTCAATATAAAACCGAGTATTGTTGCATCCTTAGTTGCTTTTGAAACTTTTAGCAAAAATAAAGAGAAGGATCAATCAACTCTCAAATATCCAGTAACAACAGAGACTAAAATTAAATCTTACCTGCCTGCCATCATATGAGAAATTCTGCACTTTAGACATCAACCTATCGATCTAAACAAAATATTTCTTCTGTTTGAGAGAAAAATATCTCTAGATGCTGTCATAGCAGTTTCATCGTGCAACATAACCCCGGACTATTTTTAATTTATCTGTTTTACCTCTGAGACCCACATTTACGGACACATCGCAACTGCTTTTGTTTCAACCCAGCCATAAAAACAAGGTAAATAATTACATTTATTAATTTAATTTTCTATCATTTTTATCTTAGAATCATAAATTGATGTCTATTATTTAGTTTAAAAAAGGAATTTGACTTTATAAAGTTATTCACTCACTTGTTTTTAAAGGGCAGCTGAAGAGCTTTTCGGATTTTGGTGGAATTTTATTAATATAAACTTTGGACGAGTTCGTCAAAACAACCATGTCATTGTTAACGCGTAATTGCAAGGATAATTTGCGTTTTTAGTTTTTTTGCACTCAGTTAATGGTCCCTTCCCAAACCCAGAAGTGTGACGTAAATTCCTCGACTTAACAGAAGACTATCCACAGCGTGCATAGCAGCAACAACGATATCAGTGATATTTCCACCAAAGGTAACCATTCAGGATCGCTCTTCCGTGACGCTATCGATTGCAAAGACTCCCAGGAAAGATTATCTACAATTAATCCCTACATGTTTGAACCTGAGGCGTCAGATGACGACGATTTACTTGACACAGCAGACGTCGTGATGACGCCAATTGACAGCTCGACACTTCATGAACGGGAGAGTGGTAAGCCTATGTCCAGCATCGTGATTTTTCTAATAGAGAGAATGCTATTACACGGTTGTAATCATTTTCCATGCTGTCCCCATTGCTCAAACTGGATATTAGGTTATGGGACAGCTCCTACCCATCTAAATATGGTAAAGCTAGCCCAAATGTGGCTAAATAAATATTTATGATATTGATTTTATTTTTCAAAATAAATGACAAAACAATTTTATTTTCCAGGTATAGCTGTAAACTTTCAAGTAATTACCCTTGCAAGAGAATGCCTGTGTCGTCAGGAGATCCCAGACGTGTGAGCCAAACTTGAGGAGGCTGACAGGGGCATGAATTACATTAAAAAAATTAAACCATAAATTGTGAACAACATTGACATATTTTGTTGACTGTTTAATGTATTCTATTGGTATATTACATTCTGAAACAATATTCAATAGGCCACAACAATAACAGATTTATCTTGAATCAGAGTCAGCTTTCACTGTCAGATTGTGACAAAACATAGAAAGCTAATCTATACCAATGGCACACATCAAAGAACATAAATTTAGTAAGCAGCAAAAAGTTAGGATAGCAACGGACTAGCGCAACATTGAAAAATGATAATGGCAAAAGACTGAAGCGGTTTAGAGTGGAAAAAATGTATTTACTCTTTTCTGTAGCACCAAGTGTATTCTCAGTACAAATCATTATAATTATTAAAATATGAAGGTAGTTAACTAGATTTTTCTTTTAAAAATGTGTACTGTACATATGACTATGATTTGACCAAAGCACACGGTCCCAGGCTTCAACTGGGACCGTGTACTTTGGTCAGATGAGACCAAGATTGAGCTTTTTGGAACCAAACACTAAGTGGGTCTGGCGTGCCACGAAAGATGTGCACGCTGAAAAGCACCTCATACCCACTGTGAAGTATGGGGGTGGGTCAGTGATGCTGTGGAGCTGTTTCGCTTCCAAAGGCCCTGGGAACCTTGTTAGAGTGCATGGCATCATGAATGCTTTGAAATACCAGGACATTTTAAATCAAAATCTGTTGCCCTCTGCCCGAAAGCTGAAGATGGGTCGTCACTGGGTCTTTCAGCAAGACAATGACCCTAAACATATGGCCAAATCTACACAGAAATGGTTCACCAGACACAAAATCAAGCTCCTCCCATGGCCATCTCAGTCCCCAGACCTTGTTTTGTTGGCAAAAGGGGGTTGTACAAAGGATTAACACCAGGGGTGGTAAAAATTGTGACACACATTAAATGATGTCAAATAATTATTTCTTTATGTGGGATTTTTCCCCACTGAATAAATGCACTTGGATTGAAGGTTGGATTTTTCTCTTTTTTTCCATTAAGGTCCCATATTATTTGAATAAAAAAATATTAGAAGCTAGAAAACACATCTTAACCAGGGGTGCCAGTAATTATGGAGGGCACTGTATGTTTTTACACTCGGTGATACATGATACACAGAGTTTTTGGATCGAAACAAGTACACGATAATATTTAGTTAGAATCAGTTTGTCTTTAATTCTGCTCGTGCTTAATCGCGCAACACATTACAGGAAATATAGCGCCAGCCAGATAAAAGACCTACGTTGCAGTGCGGACATAGCAGGCTAACTGACTAACGTCTTATCCATTTTCTTTTTGACCTGTGTTGCCATTTGTATTGCTTATTATGGGATGATATTGATATACTGTGGTACCTCTACTTACGAACGTCTCTACAAACGATGTTTTCAGGTTACGACACACCTAAATGGGGAATAAAATACCTCGTTACGAATAGAGCTGGGAATCTTTGGGCACCTAACGATTCGATTACGATTACGATTCAGAGGCTCCGATTCAATTATAAAACGATTATTGATGTACCCCCCCTCCTTTTTTTTTTTTTTTAATTAAATGTTTTGTACATTAGTTCCAAAATTGTTCAAAAATCCTCTCAGGCTAAACCCAACTACTATTTCAGTATCAAGTTAACATATAGCAGTAAAAAAATATACAAAAATAACGGTAAATAAAAAACTCCAGTCCCCATTCTGTAACAGCAGCTTTAAACTACATTCAATTAATTTAATGTTGTGAATCAACTGTTAAAGTTGTTAAAATTGCTCCCGTTATTCCATAATTTCCCTTTTGTCTACTTTTGACATGTGAAAGTTTTTAAACTATTTTAAAGATAGATTCAAGTCAATATTTTACTGATTTAGGAGTATTTTAGATAAAAAGTTAATTAGGTTTGCTTGGAAGGTTCGTTACAACAGCCTTGCAGGGAAGTGTACTGCTTTAAGATGGCGGCCGTTTACTAACGGTCGCATCTAGCTTTTTGTAGATGTGCTGCTCACGCTACCGAATCAATGGTGCATCTAGTCCTATATAAATGATATCTACCATTACATTATGTGGATGACGTACTTTGTAGCAGCTTTTCGGCAGCAGTCAGGTATGTTGTTGTGTTTTTTTTATCTCGTGGCATGAGTTGAGCTAGAGCCGTGAGTTGAGCATTGGCATTACCCGAGGGGCCGGGTAATGAGAAGCATGATGTTTAGCTACTCTCGCTGCGTTCTTCCTCGTTGCGCCCCGAAGACCGCGCGGCGCGCTGAGTGTGTTGTAGTTCCGCTTTACTTGGCATATTTCAATAATCGGAATTTGGATGTTTGTGAATCGTTCTCGAATCTTCCACGGCCGAATCGCGAATAATCTAAGAATCGGAAATTTTGCACACCTCTAGTTACGCAAGGCAAAAATACAGCACAGTATGTGGAGCTGTGTGTATGGGCAGCTACTCTCAGCTCCTAGAGTTTATTGAACGTAACATACTCATAGCTAGTCTGCCATTAACTATTCTCGAGGATCTTCCTGGCATCCAATTGGCTAACACTGTACAATACAGTATGTGTGTATGTGGTGTCCTCTTCATTAGCACTTCCGGATGTAAGGTGTCTCTGCGGATCTCGTGAGCGTACGTTTTAACTTTTATTCACTACGGCCCCCAAGAAAGTGATGGTGAATAGGGGAACAGGAAAAAAGAAAAGAGTAATTTTGTCAATACAAACAAAGCAAGAAATAATAGAAAACTATGAAAAAGGGGTGCGTTTGGTTGATCTGGCGAAAGAATATGACCATAACACATCAACAATGGTGCCAAACGTCAGCGCAAGAACAACACGGGGAGTTTAAGGCATCTAATGGATGGTTCATCAAGTTCAAAAAGACAACCGGAATTCACACTGTTGTTCGGCATGGTGAGGTAAGTAGCGCCGACCACAAAACGGCCGATGAATTTGTGCAAATATTCAAACAATTGGTGATTGATGAGGACAAAAAGAAATGAGGACTGCAGTTAAAAAGGTAAATGACCATCATTTTTCTTTTTTTTTTGTTTTTTAACATAATGCACAACTCAACACATGTATTTATTACATGTTTTGATGCATTTTTATGCATTACACAAGATTTGTGTCTGAATTTTGAGGGGCTTGGAATGGATTAGGGCATTTATATGGAAAACGTGTTTCTACTTACCGAATTTCCAGGTAAAGAAACTACTTGCAGAACCAGTTAATTTCGTACGAAGTTACCACTGTATTAGATACATTGGATGCTTACATTATAAAGCCTAGGTCCCAGGCCTCGAGGATAAACACAATAGATAGATCAATCTTTTTATTGGGAATTCTCCATTCACGTTCACATTATTGCCTGCATTACTTTTCAGAAGTCATCATACCACATAAATCTACACAGTGAAGTAGAGAAATGAGGCACAATGATCCGGATAAATATGAGATGTTGAGGGATGGTATTATAGATGTGAAAACATGTTTAGATAAAAAAACATGCAAAATACCTTTTAGGTAAGAAATGGTGGCCACAGAACAGAGATAACCATCTTTCAACTAAAAATGTATTTAGAAAAATGTAAAGTATTTCAGGTAGGCCTGTCAAACGATTAAAATTTTTAGTCGAGTTAATCACAGCTTAAAAACTAATTAATCGTAATTAATCGCAATTCAGACCATCTCTAAAATATTCCATATTTTTCTGTAAATTATTGTTGGAATGGAAAGACAAGACGGATATATACTGTACATTCAACATACTGTACATAAGTACTGTATTTGTTTATTATAACAATAAATCTACAAGATGGCATTAACATTATTAACATTCTTTCTGTGAAAGGGATCCACGGATAGAAAGACTTAAGAATTCTTAAAAGATAAATGTGAGTTTGTATATTGTGACTAAATATTGCCATCTAGTGTATTTGTTGAGCTACACGAAATGTTTGAATAGAGTTTGACCAAAGTCTGAGTATTATTTTGCATAGCTATTTTGATTGGGAATGCCAGTTCTCTTTGCATTGAGCACTTTTCTTTTTGTGAACATTATTTTTTTGGAGGGGAATAATATTTTTGTTGTGCTTTCAGTAAATGATACTGTAGCGACTTATTTGTTCTGCCCAAATGCATGATGGGAAGTTGGGCAACCATGACTGTCAGTGGTGGCTGCAAATGGTATATCTTCTCTGCGTTGTGTTCAATACAGGGTGTCAAGAAAAAGATAATTTCCTGTCATTCTACCCCACGTCGCTCACCACAACCGAAGAAATGCCAAAGCTTTTGCCAATAAATAGCGCGGCCCCAATGAATGCCTGTGTCCACTCCACTCGCTTGTCTCTGCCTCTTAACTCTCAATATACAGTACATAAAACGGCGTCATTGTAATCTGTTTGAGGCAGTGCGTGACTGGGTCGTTCTGCGCATGTGTTAAATGCATTAAATATTTTAAAGTGATTAATGTAAAAAAATAATTACTGCCCATTAACGTGATAAATTTGACTGCCCTAATTTCAGGTATTCATGTCTATATCCCTAAAATCTTCAAAGTTTAGGTTAGCATCATGAGAATCCCCCAACTGTTTTTCAACTGTAAAAGTCAATACAACTACTTGGGCAGTGATAGTACTTCCACCTATCACTGGTGGAACTCGTACCACACTTTGAGAATCCCTGCCTAACATGATTAGGTCAACTTATGAGACCAAAAACTGTCATCATTTGCAGGAGAGGCTGCTTGTGAGAGAGGGGAGGACAGCGTTTGTGATCATGTTCCTTTTTAGACCCAGGAGGCAAGAAACGGCAGATTAGAAATCGTGCCATGTCAGGATTGGGCACATGCTGGGCAACACGGGGGGCGCAGGAATACGGAGATGTGGTAGTGTGCGGGTTGGAGGGCGTGATAATTGTGATATACATACACACACATACGCACACTAACTCACAACGGGTGGCTGATGGGTAAACAGGCTGGGCAGGGGGAGGGCAGCGTGAGCTGTGCTCCTGAATGATGAACAGAGGATTAGGGACACCACCACCAAGCTGTCAGGACCCCAAAACGCTAGTCCTCACACGACATCCAGATATAAAATGTCACTGGAAGAATGTTGATTCTTGTCCCCCCTCAAAAAGGTTTTCTTTTAGACATTTTCTGTTTGAGTATTTATTCAAAAATGAGCTTTTTTGACTGAGAGTAGTTTGGTCAAAAAAGTAAATCACTACACAGTTGGAGGGTGAGAACCTCCAGGTACCTAACGATACGATACAAGGCTCACGATAACGATTATCTCACAATATGAATGAACAGAAAAACAAGGTCTTTTCATCTGCTGTGAATTGAGTTTATTACTAGTAGACATCCAATTCATTTGAAGTGGGAGGGTGGCAGCGAATGGAAAGTCGTTCATTCGCTGCCATCCCTCTCACTTCAAACCGATTGGACGTCTATGGTGGTCAATGGCAAACAATGGCTTTAATTTCAACAACACTAGGGATGTCACGATCACATATTTAATTTTGCACCCGAGTCCAAGTCACCTGATTTGGGAGTTTCGGGATTTCGGGAGTTGTTGTGGAATATAAAACATATATAATGAAAAAATCTGATCATATATACAACTGAGAAGTTATATGTACTAGTATGTTATAATTTCAAGAATTTAGACAAGTTCAAGATGAAAAAGGGCCTAAACGATTAATTGTTTATCAAAATAGTTGTCATTTAATTTGCTAATTGAATAGTTGTTGATTAATCGAAAAATTTCTGCACCTCTATTAGTGTGTGACAAACTGAACAATGATCAACACATTTGCACCTTTGATCGTAAAGCTACCAAGCCTTCCCTTGCTAGATCAAAGCTACAAACCTGTTAATCAGCGTTAACTTTTAGTACCAAATACCAGCTGGTGACCAAGAAAAAAAACATTTGGCTGCTACTGCTTAGTTAGCAGCAGGGAAGTGAGAGGCTGTATGAGTATGAGTATAAGGCAGAAAAATATACCGGTATATAATTAATATGTACTATACTATACTTATAAATTTATAAATAAATAAGGGCTGTCAAAATTATCGCGTTAATGGGCGTTAATTTTTTTAATTAATCACGTTAAAATATTTGACGCAATTAACGCATGCACTAAATGACCCGCTCGCACATTGCCTCAAACAGATTACAATGAGGTCGTTTATGGACATTAAGAGTGAAGAGAATGCCACCGGCCGCTTAGGGGCAGCGCCTTTCCATACTCATGTTATTTCTTCTAAACGTGGGAGAATTAGTAGTTGTGAGACGTTCATGCTGTATTCACAATGCAATGCAAATTGCTATTTGTGCTCCACACATATTTCTGCAAGTTTTCTTTCTTTTCGTGGCAATTATGTGTCTCTTGTTGTATTTTGGGTAAGATATGTACAGATATACTGTATGTTATACACTAAAGGGGAGTGGACACAGGCGTTCTTTGGACCGCGCCGTTTATTGGCATTAGCGTCGGCAACTCCTTCACAACAAACATAAGTATCGTTTAGTGAAAGCACAACAAAAATAATATTCCTATCTCTCCCAAAAAAAAAATAATGTTCACAAAAAGAAAAGCACTTCAGTCTACAGTAATGAGGCCCTATTCTGACAGACAGTTAAACAACAATGCAAAATGAACTGGCATTCCATATTAAAATAGCTATGCAAAATACACGTAAAACTTAGACTTTGGTCACTCTATTTTTATTATTGTTATTTTTATTCTTCTTATTATTATTATATTAACTCTACTTTTGATTGAAAATTTTACAAATTTTATTACAACAAAAACATGAAGATGGGTTTTAATATAAAATTACTATAACTTCCAACTATAACAATTATCTTTTAAGAACTACAAGTCTTTCTATCCATGGATCACTTTAACAGAAAGAATGTTAATAATGCCATTTGTGGATTTATTGTTATAATAAACAAATACAGTACTTATGTACAGTATGTTGTATGTATATATCTGTCGTGTGACTTATCTTTCCATTCCAACAATAATTTACAGAAAAATATGGCATATTTTAGAGATATTTCTGATCACGTGATCGGATCGGGGCATCCCAAATCAACACTATCTCCTTTACAATTTTCTACAGTCTTTGTGGGGGTTTTTTTCTCTTTTTAATAATTTGATTGTAATTTATGACTTCAATTTATTATGCATTGCACTGGAAGGGAGTTGCTAATTTTACTCTCATGATTGTACTACGTGTAATGACAAAGTCCATTCTATTCTAATTTTGGGGCATCTCATGCAGTGTTGTTAATAACGGCGTTAGAATATAACGGGATTACTAACGGCGTTATTTTTTTCCAGTAGTGAGCTATCTAATTAATTACTTTTCTCATCTTGGCAACGCCGTTACCGTTACTGAGGATGGAAAGGCGTGCGTTACTATGCGTTACATACGTGAATGACGCGAGAAAAGTCTGAGGGAGACTGACTCACCGAGACGACAGAGCAGGAGTGGGGAGGAGGCAAAAAAGTTGTGACGCCGAGCAAACGCGATGCTAGGTGGCTCCAATAATACCTGACTGTAGCCGATAGCCTACAAACTACGCCCACATGATATGGTAGATATGGTAGACATGGTAGATTCGGCCGTGGAAGATTCGAGAACGATTCACAAACATCCAAATTCCGATTATTGAAATATGCCAAGTAAAGCGGAACTACAACACACTCAGCGCGCCGCGCGGTCTTCGGGAGCAATGAGGAAGAACGGAGCGAGAGTAGCTAAACATCATGCTTCTCATTACCCGGCCCGTCGGGTAATGCCAATGCTCAACTCACGGCTGTAGCTCAACTCATGCCACGTTATAAAAAAAAACACAACAACATGCCTGACTGCTGCCGAAAAGCTGCTACAAAGTACATCCAGTGGCAACCACATGTTACGGTAGATATCATTTATATAGGACTAGATGCAGTATAGATTCGGTGGCGTTAGCAGCACAGCAACAAAAAGCTAGATGCGGGCGTAGTAAACGGCCGCCATCTTAAAGCAGTACACTTCCCTGCAAGGCTGTTGTAGCGAACCTTCCAGACAAACCTAATTAACTTTTTATCTAAAATACTCCTAAATCGGTAAAATATTGACTTGAATCTATCTTTAAAATAGTTTTAAAACTTTCACATGTCGAAAGTAAACAAAAGGGAAATTATGGAATGACGGGAGCAATTTTAACAACTTTAACGGTTGATTCACAACATTAAAATAATTGAATGTAGTTTAAAGCTGCTGATATAGAATGGGGACTAGAGTTTTTTATTTACTGTTATTTTTGTATATTTTTTTACAGCTATATGTTAACTTGATACTGAAATAGTAGTTTGGTTTAGCCTGAGAGTATTTTTGAACAATTTTGGAACTAATGTACAAAACATTAAAAAAAAAAAAAAAAAAAGGAGCGGGGTGCATCAATAATCGTTTTATAATCGAATCGGAGCCTCTGAATCGTAATCGTAATCGAATCGTTAGGTGCCCAAAGATTCCCAGCTCTAATACACATATACACATATACATATAAACTCGATGGGAAATGACATGGCAGCGTTAGCAACATGTACAGTACAGGAAGTAGATGCGTTGGAAACAGCCGCCATCTTAAAGCAGTAGACTTCTTAGGAAGGCTCAGTTGTAGAGAACCTTCCTAGCAAACCTAAATAACTTTTTATCGAAGATACTCCTAAATCGGCAAAATCTTGAATCTATCTTTAAATGATGAAACAGTTTTAAAACTTCCACATGTCAAAAGTAGACAGAAGGTAACTAATGCAATAATGGGAGCAATTTTTTTTTAACTTTTAATGGTTGATTCAGGGTAAAGGGTAAATTAGGGTAGAGAATTGGGCTAAGGCCAATTGTCCCAAAAACCTTTTAAACTTTTTTTTTTTTTTTTGAGGGAAAAAAACAAAACATGAAAGTTATCACCATTTACTTTGCCAAGTAACTAATTACTCTTACATTCAGGTAACTGAGTTACTAACACAATTACTTTTTGGGAGAAGTAATTTGTAACTATAATCAATTACTTTTTAAAAGTAGGATTAACAACACTGATCTCAGGTCATTTGCTGTTGATTTTTCGTTCATTTTGGGGCATTAATGGATCACTTCCTGTTGATTTTGGGTTACAAAACAGGAAGTGACCAATGAATCTCCACAGATATATAGGCAGTAGGCATGTGCTGGTATGAGATTTTGACGGTATGATGAGTTCTTTGGAGATGTATAGGTTAAAAATAAAATTAAAAAAACTTTTTTCCATTGAACGGGATTTTTTTTGTGCGGGCGAAACCCGTAATAAAGGAAGTTCAGATTGGTTCCGTCGGCAGCGGCGGTACCAATCGGAACTTCCTATACTGTATTGCGGGTTGTCCAGCACAATCCGGAACTGTTGGCAAGTACACTAGTGCGGAAAACTTTAGAAAAGTTGCCTAATGGTAGAGAGGAACCCGGTTAGCTGTATTTGTTTTACCATCGCTAGACACACCAAACACACTGGAGAGAATCCTCTTAGCTGGAGGGAAACATAAATGACAGCGTTTACTTACCTTCAATTTTGTATAAAGTGACAGATGATAGGTACGTAAATATGAAATCAAGTTTGAGGTGTTGCCCCACTTTGCAGCCACACTCCGCAAGAAAGTTTTGCATGTGGGATGTCCTTCCTCCTCTAATCTACGGCCGTCTGCTTCTTTTCGTTAGCCAAAATACTCCCGTACAAGCGATTTTGTTTTTTTTATGAAGGAAAAAGCTTACCACCTTTAGCCATTGTTTCAACTCCAGTCTATAGCGCAGAGTAGCATCACTGATGGACACAGCAACAACCGGAGGGGGACGGGTGACCACTCCCTGCCATTTCTCGCTGTATTTTTGGGACATGAAAAATAGCTAATACCGTACTATATGGTGTGACAGAAAATTTGAATGGTTTTGAAACCGTGACGTTTTAATACCACGGTACCTTGAAACCAGTAACCGGCACATGCCTAATAGGAAGTGACTCCAAATAGACTGGATGTGACCTGTAAAGTCACCAAAAATGAACAGAAAGTGAGCTGTAAATGCCCCGCTGCGAATGCTCTGGTTGCGAACTAACGAATGTTCATTCGCCCCTCCCAGTCTAAATGGATTGGGCGTCTCGCGCTGTCAGTGGCAGCCAATGAATTAAAAGAGACACTATTCTAGAGGAAGATTTTTATTTATCTATTTTTTGAAACAGTGACACCACCATAAACGATATCTCGAAACCTTGGCGGGAGGATTTCGATAACCTTTTGGGATTAAAACGTATGATATATCACCATTTCGATATTTTGTCACACCCCTACTTCACAGAGTGAAATATTTCATTTTTAATATTCATGATGCTGATAACACTTCAATAAACATAAAGAAATGGAATTTAAATATTAATTATTTGTAGTGATGCACGATAATGCATTTTTCAACCGATACCGATAACCGATAATTTCCTCCTCATTCCAACCGATAACCGATAATGTCAAGCCGATAATTCTATTAAAAGATTTATGTAAAATTTTAAAGTATACACAAAAGAAAATATTACTGTGCAAAAATATAATTTATCGCTCTTTTTTTCAACACAATGTATGAACAAGTCGTCAATTTAAACATCTAAATAATGACAGATTGTCTGACATTGTGTAATGGTAAACCTTTGGCAACAATTACTTACAGAGTAAATACCTAAGTTGCACAAAAATGCGTTTAAAAGTAAGCCATTCCTAACATATATAACATTAATCCGCTGCAAAACACACCTCCTTAAAACTAGTCAGTTTTAAGTGTAAATCTATTGGCAATAAGTGAAATTATCTGCCATCGCTTCAAGTGTATTTCTCTCAGATTTCTTGGAAGAAAAATAGCTAGCTGAAAATAATCTTAACAGCCTTGTTTTAAGCAATACATTATTATACTTAATCCTAAAAAAAAAAAAAAAAAACTTGAAGAAGGAAAGCTTTTGAATAATATTTGTGGCTACAGAATATTGATTTAAGAATTTGATTATCTACTGTGACTGTAATTGAGCAAAGAAATAAGATAAATAATTTGAAAAGTGATTGCTAATGTCATATGCTTTGTTGCACACTGTGAAAATGATTACCTCAAAAGAGCGAGATGTCATGTACCCATTCTGCAGCGCTTTGTTTACATTTGCGGCTTTCACGACATTTGCGTTACAGCAGCTAAACTGCTACACGGCAGTACTATTTGGACGGAGTTTGCGCTCGCATCCGTGTGCGTGTTGTTTTGTGCCTGAGTTTTATTAAGCCGAAAATAAAGGCAGCGTTACAAAGTCATCTGACCGCTCGTCATTTCACATTCTGAATGCATTATTGACTGGCTGACTTCGTTTTCTCCATGTTTAAATTATCTTATAACCACTGTGCCGTCATGATAAGCTTGCTTACCGGACATCACTTTTTCATGAAGAATGGTGGTCGTATAAACTGCATTATTTCTTTTATCCAGGGCTTTGGTTCTCGTGTCGTTAAGGTAAAAAAAAAAAAACTGTGTCTCGTCTCGGCGGCAGCTACATTCGTACCGGATAATCCGCCCGCCCGCCCCGGCCGGTTCGCCGCGGCGTATTCGGGTCCTGGCTCTGCTCGCACGCCGTGGGGGAACGCTCGAGAAACCGGGGTGTTCGCCGGAGGTCCAGAGGCCGGGGAACCGGGCTCGGCCCCGCCTCGCCATAGCGGCCTGCCGGACTGGCCAAAGCGGCGGGCTCCGTCGGAATTTACCACCCGCCTTGGGCTGCATTCCCAAACAGCCCGACTCTGTATCGTCACAAGCCCTGTAGTTTAGCTTAGTGTTTACAATAGCTTTAGCATTCCTGCTAGCAGCAGCCTCGTATATGTTCCAAAATTCTTTGTGATGCAGTTTTAAATGGCTGCTGGGTTAGTGGTTTTGAATGAGGGCGCGTTCTTTCTGCCTCGTGGAACTTGTACGGTACATGTTTCGCAGATGGCGAGAGCGTCGTTTTTTTAGTAACAGCCGCCATAATATTCAACTACTTCTTGTCTTGTAACTCCGCCTCCTCAACCCCTCCTCCCTCAGGGGCTTCAGAGAGGGGAGGGGTTGAGGAGGCGGCGTGCTGAATTCTTCGGTTGAGCACATTTGGAGGCAAAATCAAGTATATAATTATCGGATTGCATTATCGGTTGAATTTTTTTATTATCTGGATTATCTGTGTGACGTCATAATTGCCATTATCGGCCGATAATTATCGGTGACCGATATTATCGTGTATCTTTAATTATTTGTAAATATTAATTACGTTTAATGAATCTTAATTTAATTAAAATAAATGGATTTTTTATATGCATATACAAGGGCCTACCTGCATACAGTCATGCAGAGGATGCCACATGCCACTGCCCCCAGCAAGCTGGTCATTAGGTTGATACTGTGAGCTGGTGAGAGTGTGGGCAAAAGACACATAGCCAGGCGCGATAACAGAGTGAAAAGCGGATATCCGGGAGGGTGAGCCACCTAGACACACAAACAGAAGCGTCAGAAATGACATTAAATGATGTGAGGACATAAAATACGTATTTGCTGACAAAACATTTAGTTTAGAGAGCAGAAGATTACGGAAAGGGTGGCAATATTTTGACTGGTAAAACATTTTCACTTACTATTTCTGTACATTTTTGTGCATTATCAAAAGCTGCATCGCTCTTAGGTCATGAAAAGTCATCTGCAGTGCAGAAACTAACGCCCATACATTCGTTTCGTTACATAAGGAAACTACTTTTTGCTGTAACTTTGAATGTAATGCTTTAAATTTTCTCATTGTCTAAAGGCCTTATGGTACCTCCATGAAGTCACACGGAAATTTATATAAAAATGATGTCAATCGTTTGTGATGTAAAAAGTTCTGTTTGTGCTCCTATCGATTTTGAGATGTTTAGATTTCTTTTATAGGTCCATCTGAGACGGAACGGCGGAACGGAGCCGCAATGGTGCCATTCATTTGTGCTGTAAAACATTTCCTTTGTACTGCTATCGTTTTATAGATCGTGAAATACTAATTTCGAGTGATGAAGTGAGTCGCAGCTCTTCCGTATCCTAGCTCCCGCAGCTGACGGACCGTACCAACTCTCCCAAGGAGTTTCCTAACAACTAGCGCAAACGTAGCACAAACGAACTGCACCACTTCGGGTCTGTTTTGCAGTAAAAGGCGGGCATGAGATATTAATTTCGAGTGATTATGTCACTTGCAGCACCCCATTTACTACAAAATGGGCATGGGCAATGTTCATCCCGAAGTGGTGCCATTTGTTTGTGCTATGTTTGCCCTGGTTGTTGGGACTTTTCGAAAGTAATTTAACAACACTGTACCAGTACTAGGTGTTTGTTTGTTTTTTTTGTTATAGCACCATGATTGATCATTAAATCAATTATGGTCACTATAGTGTAATACCAGAAATGGAATAGGAAGAAAACCAAACTGTGTTTTCTGGGGGATGGCGTGACTCAGTGGTAGAGTGGTTGTCCCCCAACCCAGAGGTTGTGGGTTCGATTATCTGCCCTGATGAACTCGTCTAAGTATCCTTGAGCAAGATACTGAACCCCACATTGCTCCTGGTGCTGCATCACCAGTAGGTAGATTGCAATGTAGTGTAAAGCGCTTTGAGCGCCTTGAAAGGTGGAAAAGCGCTATACAAGTATAACACCATTTACCATTTCTTAAACAAAATTAGGGCTGCAGCTATCAAATATTTTAGTAATCGAGTAATCGACTGAAAATTCTATCGATTAATCAAGTAACCGGATAAAACAAATATATTTTTAGGTGAAGAGCAATTATAAATATACATGAGAAAACAAGACATTTCATCTAATCATGAACCATTTTCAGTCAATCAATGTCTTTATTTTCGATGCATATTGTTGAAAACAGCCAACAATTGCATCTCAGATGCAACTAGAATTAAAAAAAAAAAAAAAAAGACTAATTCACTGCTTTCACTCAAAAAACCTTTAGATCTTAAAAAAAAAAAAAAAAAATATATATATATATATATATTAGGGCTGTCAAACGATTAAAATTTTTAATCGAGTTAATTACAGCTTAAAAATTAATTAATCGTAATTAATCGCAATTAATCGCAATTCAAACCATCTATAAAATATGCCATATTTTTCCGTAAATTATATATATATTCTGTAAAATAAATTGTTGGAATGGAAAGATAAGACACAAGATGGATATATATATTCAACATACAGTACATAAGGACTGTAGTGGGCATTTCACTCTACTGTCATTTAAATCTGTCTATGCTGTCCTCACTCCGAAGCGTCTACTTTTTCCAAAGCTAGTGAACGACGCCTTAATAATCAGACTTCTTCCTTTTTCATCTGATTTATTAATAAAATGGCCTCAAACCATTGTCCTCTTTAGACGGTAGTAAAACTCCCAAAAAAGTACACAAGCATTGCATTAGCAACAACGTTAGCTTAGCACGCAATACAGGTTCACTAAACATAAACAAAAAGCGTCTCATACAAAAAATATAACATTTCGCTTACTAACATAATATGTACATTCTTTACAACAACCATACTTAAGGACAAATCATGTCCAAGGATCATATAAGCACAACATTACCACGTAGGCATCAGCCCGAGATGTCGTGCAGCCATATTGAACTGGCAAGAAAGCAATAAACCATGTCGCAAAGCGACCACAAGAGTTTGCTGTTAGACAGCACAAAAAACTAGGGCTGCAGCTATCGAATATTTTAGTAATCGAGTAATCGACTGAAAATTCTATCGATTAATCGAGTAATCGGATAAAACAAATATATTTTTAGGTGAAGAGCAATTATAGATATACATGAGAAAACAAGACATTTTATCATTTTCAGTCAATCAATGTCTTTATTTTTGATGTATATTGTTGAAAACAGCCAACAATTGCATCTCAGATGTAACTAGAATTTTAAAAAATGACTAATTCACTGCTTTCACTCAAAAAACCTTTAGATCTTATTTTTAAAAAGTATATATGTATATATATATTTTATATATATATATAAACACACCTAAAAATGCCTTTACGCTTGATAACACACATCACTTAAAAGTTAGGATTTTTCCCCACGTTTTTCAATTAAATTTCTATTTGTGTCAAGCCATTTTTAAGTTCTAGTTAAGTTTTAAGTTAGTCTAAACTGTAAGTCCTGATAGGATTTTGAGTTTTTGCACTGTTCAAAATAAATGTATGATACAGGCTGTATTGGAGCACATTAGGGACTAGTGCTACTTGGTGTTTTATCCAGCAATGACTACTGAGCTAAAATTGATAGTTAGCATTATTGAGTTTTTATTTGACACCCTCATCACTCCACAACGCTATGTTATGTTAAAGCCTGTATGTAAGACACGTTAGCCACGCATCGAAAGCGGTCTTAATTAATTGAAACCTAGCCCTCCGCAGTGCTAAAGTAAGGTGAGCTAGTAGTGACAGTAACGTTAATCTTATATATTAGCGCTTAGCGCTCTTTATTAGCGCTTAGCGCTCTACTGCTTTAAGATGGCGGCTGTTTGCTAACGCTGCCCAGACGCGGCCTAGTGTGTCACTGTGCATCTATTTCAACATACATGTGATCTCTATAAGACTCATTGGACGCTACCTGCAACTAACATAGCATGAGCGGGCTAGTATTTAGCAACGTCTGTGTCGTTTGTAGCGGTTGTCGGCTGCAGTAAGTTTTTTTTTTTTTGCTTCTTCCTCTACGCACGTGACATCAGCGCGTTGTCCCGCATTAAAAGTAGTCCGAGCAAAACGTGATGCTTAGAGCTGTCAAAATAAACGATTACTCGAGGTGAATAAAATTACTCGGATCAGTTTTTAAACTCGAGTTACTCGAGTATTCGTTTCAGCTCTACAAAAAACCTTGCTTTAAAACTTACCAAAAGGCAGAATACTGTCTGAGTTGGACATGTGCGTTAATTGCGTCAAATATTTTAACGTGATTAATTTTAAAAAATAATTACCGCGCGTTAACGCGATAATTTTGACAGCCCTAATATATATACATACTGTATATACCTAAAAATGCCGTTACGCTTGATAACACACATCACTTAAAAGTAAGGATTTTTTCCCACGTGTTTCAATTGAATTTCTATTTGTGCCAAGCCATTTTTAAGTTCTAGTTAAGTTTTAAGTCTAAACTGTAAGTCCTGATTGGATTTTGAGTTTTTGCACTGTTCAAAATAAATGTATGATACAGGCTGTATTGGACCACATTAGGGACCAGTGCTACTTGGTGTTTTATCCAGCAATGACTACTGAGCTAAAATTGATAGTTAGCATTATTGAGTTTTTATTTTACACCCTCATCACTCCACAACGCTATGTTATGTTAAAGCCTGTATGTAAGACACGTTAGCCACGCATCGACAGTGGTCATAATTAATAGGAACCTTGCCTCCGCAGGGCTAACGTTACGTGAGCTAGTGACAGTAACGTTAATCTTATTTATTAGCGCTTAGCTCTTTATTAGCGCGTAGCGCTCTACTGCTTTAAGATGGCGGCTGTTTACTAACGCTGCCCAGATGCGGCCAAGTCTGTCATTTCACATCTCGTTCGACATACATGTGATCTCTATGAGAATCAACAGACGCTACCTGCTATCAACATAGCATCGTGCAAGCTAGTATTTAGCAACGTCGGCGTCGTTTGTAGCGGCTGTCGGCTGATGCAAGTTCCTCTTCCTCTACGCACGTGACATCAGCGCGTTGTCCCGCATTAAAAGTAATCCAAGCAAAACGTGATGCTTAGAGCTGTCAAAATAAATGATTACTCGAGGTGAATAAAATTACTCGGATCAGTTTTTAAACTCGAGTTACTCAAGTTGCTCGAGTATTCGTTTCAGCTCTAAACAAAATACAAAATTATTTCATTTGTTACCTTTGTATTGTTAAAGAACTTGCTATTCCTCCTTCTGACGAAAGCACAATCAAGATCCGTGGAAGGATGATAAGCAATTCAATCAATTAACCATTAATCAGAATTTGACTGATCTCTGTATTGTGAATTCACCTTCTCATTAGGAAAGTGAGGCCATTTCAATCAGTCACTAATACAGAGACCTGAAGTGAAATAAAAGCCAAAACCTTGCTAAAGTAATATCAGATACGATGCTGAAAGTATCGGTTGACCTTTATGTACGAGTGGTTGGTGTGAGATCAATTCCTGAAAATGAATGACACCAACAGCATTTTCTCCTCCTGCGCTTTTTACTTGTCCTCCTTTGACCTCTTCCCAAGGACAGCGCAGCTCCCGAGAGCACGCAACACGACACGTGATCTTGGCCCACCCCCGCCCCCAAAAGTCGCAGTCGCTCACGTCTGGGGGAATCTCAGCAATCACAGCAATTAGCCGCTAAGTCTCCTTCGCCCAGATAAAGACTCAGTCATTAAAGACAGATTCATTTCCTGGCACAGATAACACGAGTCACACAGGCGGAAAGAAGGGGCGACGCTTCAAATGAAGACATTGCAGAAAGGTGAGTTTGACTACTTTGCTGGTCAATCTATGGAACCATACCACAACCCTTGGGTGAGCTTTGGAAACAAAATGTCACAGTCAGAAAACATACCTAGAGAATGTAATAACTAGAGGTGTGCAAAATTTCCGATTCTTATTCGCGATTCGGCCATGGAAGATTCGAGAACGATTCACAAACATCCAAATTCCGATTATTGAAATATGCCAAGTAAAGCAACACACTCAGCGCGCCGCGCGGTCTTTGGGGCGCAACGAGGAAGAACGCAGCGAGAGTAGCTAAACATCATGCTTCTCATTACCCGGCCCCTCGGGTAATGCCAATGCTCAACTCACGACTCTAGCTCAACTCATGCCAAGAGATAAAAAAAAACCGACAACATACCTGACTGCTGCCGAAAAGCTGCTATAAAGTACGTCATCCACATAATGTAATGGTAGATATCATTTATATAGGACTACATGCACCATTGATTCGGTAGCGTGAGCAGCACATCTACAAAAAGCTAGATGCGGCCGTTAGTAAACGGCCGCCATCTTAAAGCAGTACACTTCCCTGCAAGGCTATTGTAGCGAACCTTCCAAGCAAGCCTAAATAACTTTTTATCTAAAATACTCCTAAATCGGTAAAATATTGACTTGAATCTATCTTTTAAAATAGTTTTAAAACTTTCACATGTCGAAAGTAGACAAAAGGGAAATTATGGAATAACGGGAGCAATTTTAACAACTTTAACAGTTGATTCACAACATTAAATTAATTGAATGTAGTTTAAAGCTGCTGTTACAGAATGGGGACTGGAGTTTTTTATCTACTGTTATTTTGTATATTTGTTTACTGCTATATGTTAACTTGATACTGAAATAGTAGTTTGGTTTAGCCTGAGAGGATTTTTGAACAATTTTGGAACTAATGTACAAAACATTTAATTTAAAAAAATAAAAATTAAAAAATTAAAAAAGGAGGGGGGGGTGCATCAATAATCGTTTTATAATCGAATCGGAGCCTCTGAATCGTAATCGTAATCGAATCGTTAGGTGCCCAAAGATTCCCAGCTCTAGTAATAACCATAATAATTAGGGTCAGGAACTTCTGAATACAAGTTTGGACGGGTGGAGCGGCCACAGGTGCGGGCAATAACCATCAGCCATCCTTAAAAGCCAGCGGACGCTGCCATCTCGTCGCCCGATCAACTCGTCTGTCTACTACGTCAGTTGTATCTCGCAATCCTTCACGATAGCTCTGATAACCGGCTCACAATTATTTGCCCTCGCTTCAGGTCTTGTTTTATGCGCGCTCCTTGTCAGACTTAGCGCCTGTCTCCTCCCGAGCTTCCATGTCTCACGCCGGCCCAACTATCGCGATCAGAACGATCAACACCCGCCATGTTCCCTCCTGTGCTCACTAATAAAAATAAATCGTCACAACCAGTTTGTCTGCTCTAGGATCCCCTCCTGCTCACGCACCCCTAACAACTTCCTGTTGATTTTGGGGCATTTATGGTTCACTACTTGTTCGGTAACCCAAAGGAAGAAACTAAAAATCAACTGTAAATGACTTGAAATGGCCCAAAATTACACTCATTGGTTTCCATTGATCGCCATAGACGTCCAATCCGTTTGAATTGGGAGGGATGGCAGCGAATGAGTAAGTTCATTCAATCCTAACCCTCAACCCTAACCCTCCCAGTTCAAACGAATCGGAAAGACTGAAAATTCGGAAAGACTGGCTGCGAATGCTCTGGTTTCAAACAAACGAACGTTCATTTGCCCCTCCCACTCTAAAACTTCAACTCTAAATAATCCACACAGGAATCAATCATACAAGGGGGGAACAGGTATCCACTGATGAGTTTTGTTATTTTATTAAGAGGACCACACCATACAATATAGCGGTGGGAACCTCTGGGTACCTCACGATACGATATGCGCTATAAGGCTCACGATAACCTCACTGTATGGTGATACAACAACTATCGATACAATACAATACAATATGGATATAATACAATATCCTAGAATCCAACAAATAAACAGAAAAACAAGCAATTTTCATCCTTCTGCTGTGAATTGAAATGAGTTTATAACTTGTAGCCGTCTAACCCATTTAAAGTGGGAGGGATGGCAGCGATTGAACGAATGCACCGCCATCCTCCTACTTCAAAAGAATTGGACGTTTATTGCTGTCAGTAGCAGCCAATGAGTTAAATTTCGGTCACTTCCTTTTCCTTTTGGGGCATTTATGGTCAACTTCTTGTGGATTTTGGGGCATTTATAGGTCACTTCCTGTTGATTTTGGGTTCCTAAAAAGGAAGTGACTCAAGAATGTCCCCAAATGAATAGGAAAGGACTCAAAATCAATAACAAAAAAAAACCCACAAAAAATCAGCTGAACAGAAAACAACAAAATGGAGACTGTCGAAGACACAGCGGCAATTCTTGCATGTTTGAACGGAGTAGTCTCCATCAGCGAGTTAAACCAGCGTCGAACGACAAGACTGGAAAAGCACACCGATTTAGTACAGTGTTGTTTTTTTTAAATATGGCGGCTCCTCAAGAAGCGCAAGTATGTAAGGGGTGTAGTTACTGATTCCAGCGAATCATCAAACACCAACGTCATCGAGTTCCTCTAGCCCCACTGAGAGGCCCTACCTCAGAGTTGAGTTCCTGCTCCCTAGTTCCTACATGTGCAAACACGCAAAATAACGTAATTTTACCCCAAAAAGATTCTTAGGAATGGCAGATAGTTCCAACAGTGTGAGAGTGGCTAATGGCAGCCATTGAGTTAACAGAGATACTATTCTAATGGAAGATTTTGGAAGCAACTTGTTGGCTCCTTTTTTTTTTTTTTTTCCAAAGAGTGACACCTTTTTAAAATGATATATCGATTCTTGGCAGGAGCATATCGATAACAATTTGGGATACAAGAATTTTCATGATATATCAACATTTTGATATACAGTTATCCCTCGTTTTTTGCGGTTAATGGGGACCAGAACCCGCCATGATAAATTAAAAACCACAAAGTAGCGCCCCCACCCCAAAAAATTGTGCTCAATGTATTTATTCAGATTTAGCATTGGAAAGAGATACATATCAGACATGTTTTTTCACTTTTTGTATAATTGGGGAGAAAAATATATATCTATATACTGTACATATACATATTTTAATAAATGTTTTTTAAGCACTTCCAATATAATAATTTTGATAAGTTTTAAACATGCTACTGTCCCTCTGAATTATTTTTAAACAAGAATAAAGTAGTAGAAAAATGCTTGGCTTTATTAAATGCTTCACTGAGTGAGTCTACTCAAATCACTCGAGCTGCTCACTTACAATGAGTTGCCACAGCAACTGTTTAACAAGTTAAACAATGATTGACGCGTGCGGCGCTTCTGAAGTTCGCGTAATGGAAAGCTCAAACCCAAACATCTGTCAATCATCATTAACTTTAATAAGCAACTCCAGTGCACTGCCTGACGAACAAAGAGCAGGGAGAGGGAAGGAGCGAGAGTAAGATCGGCTCGGGACAGCTCATCTGTATTTAATTTTTGAGATTGAAAAAAAAAATCCGCGATGAACTTAGGGCATGATGTTTGAAGTGCGAAGTAGCGAGGGATCACTGTGGTTGTAATAGTGAACTTGAGTACGAAAGAACGACATGAGAGGACAGATTAAAGTGCGGGATAGCTGAGGCGCAAGAAATGAGTGAGAGAAAAGGGGAGAAGAACTCTTGGGATAAAAAATGGGCCATGCGGGACACAGGGGTGGCCTGCGAGGCCTTTGGGAGGCCCGCGAGTCAGCCGGGCAGGCCACACGGACTGCAGCCCTAACGGCGGGATTACTGGCATAGTGACACCGACACAGCCTCCCTAAAAGGATCACAGCGGCGTAATAAACTTTATTAAATAATAAAACTTATTATAACTGTTAACCCGATTTAGTTCATTCTTTACGGCTTACGCACACACAAAAAAGAGGGGTGGATATAATAAGCCTTATACCGTACATAAGGCAAAGCCTACAAAAGCCATCGCCTTACTATTGACTTTAATTGGATTTGAAAAACGGGTTGCAAATTATAGCATTCTCTACTTGCAACTTAGTAAAATAAGTGTAAAGAAAAGAAGGGGGAAACCTGTGGACTGAAACTGAATTAATCTGCTTTCTGCCCATGCTTAATTAAACTTGCTTAATGCTTCTAAGAGTTAATGAGTGAATTGATTAAACAATAGAGCTAATACTTACCCCCAGCTCACAGGCAGTGGTGATCAGCTCTCCTGTGGAAGAGAATGGGGGGAGGAAATTAATGTAAACCCAATAATTATTATTAAGAGACAAGTCTGCTCCCAAAGTTTTCCCAAATCAAATACTTGCACTGGGGTTTTGCATTAATTTGCTAGGATCAAAACCTGCAAATCTTCCCAGTGTGACATTTCCTAAGCGGCACGCTCATTCTCTTCAACGCTCGCCTCTCCCCTGATGCCGCCCCTCCCTCTCCTTCCCTTTCCTTTCCTTTCCCGGCACATAGACACGAGCCATTAGACACCCTCTCCAATGCACTGTCACACTAAGACACACATATGCTGATCTGAGAAGAATGCTTCCAGTCCCATCCTCCCCGTGCATCACGGTCTTTCTTCTGCCACTCTCTGCCAGTGTCTCAGTGTCGCCTTCAGTCCGCTGGGCACAAACAGGAAAAAAAAGGCGATGCCGGTGACAGTCACAGAATGAGGTAAGCTGCAAAAAATAAGAGCCGGCTCCACAATTTCATGACAAGCTCTGTGTGAGGCACAACGTGCAATGAAAGGAGACACCCTCCTACTTCTAAAAAGCTATTTGAGCGAGCTTTAATGTAGCTGGGCGCAAACCCATTTGTGCCAGAATACACCCAGAGCGTTTCAAATTATGCTGATTTTTCACCCAATGTTTACATCTCCCACACATGAAAATTGAAATTTGGTTCAGATGAACTGACGCTGATAAATGTTTGGGTTCAAGACGGTGCCCTCTACCGGCACCGGAGAGAAAAACCATTTGACCGCCGTCAAATAAAAGCCATGCCCTCGTATACTACAATAAATTAAGCAGTGAAACAAAAGACGTGCGTGTGCATGTCCTAAAAAATAGTCACATTTCCAGAGCCAAATTACTGTAAATCCACTCCATGATGGCTAACTTTGTAAATAAATAAAAAAATGGAAGAAAAACATTGTAAATTGGTACGGACCCCCTAAAGGGACATCGACAGAAATAAAATAAATTTAAACCATCTGCTGCGCACCAGAAAGTATGTGGTGCGCACCAGAAACCTGTTTGTTTCTGGTGCGCACTAGATATAAAATCTGGTAACATTATAGAGCATTTAAGCTAGCAGACTTTTGCTATGCAAGTTAGCCAATTTTCTTTTGTTGTACTTAGATGCTCATTTATTTATATTTTATATCATTTAAGGCTAAGCTCAGGCACTAGGTGAATCTAAGACTGAAGTAAAACTCAATCCTGTATTATCATTTTTAGCACGCCGAAACTGCTGGTGTCCAATGTGCGCCTGAGATTAGCCTCAAATGATATCAAAATATTAATTAAAAAATGTATATATTATACACATATTTTTTTTTAATGTGGATCATACAAAACAACAATTGGCTAACTTGCATGGCAAAAGTCCGCTAGCTCAAATGCTATATAATGCTAATGTTTACAAGATTGCTTCTGGTGCGCACTAGAAACAATCTGATGCGCTCCAGATGGTTTAAATTTATTTTTGTTGATGTCCCTTTAGTGACTTTGTAAATTGGCGTACGTAAATATGAAGAGAAGCTAACCACAGGAAAAACAACACAATTGTAAAAATGTAAAAACGACTCACCCGCTGCGAATGAATTACTTAATATTGTTGTGAACCAATGTTTTTTTGCATCTTCAGTCATTTCAAAATGTGTTAGTTTTCAACCAGTTTCATCAACAAATACTGTTTACGTCTGGGAAAAATTCAAGGTTTTAGTCCAAAAATGAATAAATGAAAGCTTTTCAACAATTTGGAATGAGCATTGAAAGACAAGCACATTTGTAGTGCCTACAAGGACAACGCCAACTTTGTGATCCTTTCTTAAAGGTTTTATTTGTAACCGGCAAGACAATTACACGTCTGAGCGGGTTCACGTATGACTGGATGCAATAAGAGGCACTCAGGTAGAGTGATTTTCGGTGCCAGGATTAGTGATCAGGTAGCATGGAATAGGATATCTTACAGGTGATTTACATAATACTGGTTCCCCACCTCACATTGCAGAATGGTATACGCTCCACCCCACCTGATCACATCTTTTGATTCACCTTGCATCTCAGTTATCAGCCCCCCTACAGGTAAATATACTGTAATTAGCTAACAATAGAACCACTATGTTCATAGTTAATAATATATTACATGTAGTTTTTTGTTGTTCTCTTATGTCTGCTTCCTTCCTTTCTGTCCTCCCATAACCCCTTTGCCGCTTTCGTTATTAGTTTCGTTATTGTCATCGTGGACTATAAACAGGGGTGCATATTTTTTTTGCCCAGGTTCTCAGAGGAGGACCTGGAGATGTGACTTGGTCCTCATTGAGCTTGAGAGCCGACCCGCCTGATGCGATAAAATTATGACAAGCTTTAGTTAGCGCCAAATACCTTTGATTAATTATATTAACAATTAATGCCTGATTAACATCAACTGGCACAACAAAATTGCCATTACTTTGAAGTGAAATGTAAAGAAAAAAACATAAAAGCAGTACTAATTCAAAATAAAGGGCATTATGCGGCTCCCACATTAACTCCAAGCCTTTGTAAAAGTGGGATGTCCTCCTCCTCATAAGAGCTCATGCTCAAACGTGCATGTTTAGCTTTGTGAAATGCGAGCAAAAACACGTTTGTCAGTGCATGGCGCTGCTCTTCATTAACTTTATTCCGCCACTTGTCCATAGGGCGAGTGGGGTGCTGCCTGACATCGATAGTTTGCTTAATTGCCACATGCTCTGTTTTTTTCGTGCATTTCAAAGTTTGGATGGCTGAAATTCTTGGACCCTACATAAAATGCGCTGCTCTTATCAGCGATTCTCACGGCAAATTTTGTACCACATATCCGTGCGAGCATCCTTTGCTTCTAGCTATGGTACCTCCTGCAGCCACTTTTCAGCAAAAGTCCTTTTTTCGGTAGCTCCGGTGACGTCTCTGTCGTCTGTCTGTCCTTTGACGGGGGTGGGGGAACACGGAAATAATTACTCAGTGGGGCCCGCCTCCGACATTTTGAGAAGTGATTATCTCGTGTCCGCCGCAAATACAGTGGTCAGCCATCGGTACACAAAAGCGTATGGAAGCCGTTGAGGCCCAGCGCGTTTGTATACGTCCAGTACGCATGCGCGCATGCGGACCACTTATGTGCACCCCTGACTATAAAAAAAAAAACAATGTTGCAAACTTATTGCTTTTACACTTCCATCCATGGTTTTATGGTTATCACCACACACACATTCATTTTGCTGCCACCGGTTTCCTAGCATCGCATAAACTACTAAAAGGCAATGAAAAAGGAAAATGCCTGATTTAATCAGTACATGAGTCAGTGACCTCATGTTTTTTTCCAGAAAATGTTGGTCAAGCTCAAATTGTGTTAATCTGGGGGACTATTTTTCTGGGGGAAAAAAAGACTAATTTGAACATACAAATATCACACATAAAATTAGGGTAAAAGGCACAGTAAACAGCACTCATACCTTGGCAAGCTTACTGTTACATTTAATGCCTACATTTGGTGGCACACGAGGATCCCTAACTCTTATCAGTCTAATGGAGCGTGAAGTCAGAACTCCTCCACCTGCGCAGCTTAAACACTTTCACAGCTCCATTTCACCGGGAAGGAGCAGCCAACACTTGCCGCCGCTTCCACAATTTCTCGTCCTTCGTCAGCTTCCGATTTTCCCTCAGCGGTGGCACACTTTTCCACTATTCGACATAAATCAAGCTAAGTGAGAAAAAGCATCTCACAGTGAGGCAGTTCTGCAGCCCGCCGCCAAACAAGGGACGATACAGACTCGACGGGGGAGCGTTGAGGTTGCCAAGAGTCTTTGTGATAGCGGAGCACGGGCACCCACACCGGTCTTCCCGTAATCCGCAGCATTTCCACACTCCGCATTCCTAGACAACAGTGTGCCCGCGGGGCTGTGCTCAAACTTCTCCAGGGCACATCACACCTAAAGAGATTAGGACATGGAGACGGAGACCTGGGGAATTCAGCTGGCACTATCGGAACGGGCATCCTGCACCGTCCCTAAACACTGTGGCGAAGAGGCTGGCCATTTTTTTTCTTTCGAAGCCCCCCCCCCCCCGTTTTACCATCCTCATTCATGAGAGCGGGCAGGCTATTCGGTGCTAACTGGTTCAGCGTTTCATACGGTTGCAATGTGCAAATGTGTGTTTTTTTCCGCAACTTGTATGCCAGCGTGCTGCTCAGCTAACAAGCAGCAGACCCTTCATTTGGCCAATTTAAAAGTCTGTAACTTCACTATCTCAACGGAACATTCTCTGCAAATATGTAAGGTATTCTTCCACTGCATCACAGGCGCGTCGGCCTACAAGGAGAGTGAACGAGTGAATGAGATGCAGTCCACATTAGGGGTGGGAACCTCATGATACGATACAAGGTTCACGATAACGATCTCACAATAAGGCTATGAAGCAATTATCGATACATGGGTCAGAAAATCGTTCTAGGATAACAACAACTATATAACTATATCAACAATACAACTAATGAACAGAAAAATAAGCTCTTTTAAACCTTCAGCTGTGAATAGGAATGAGTTCATCACTAGTAGAAGTCCAATCCGTTTGAAATGGGAGGGATGGCAGCGAGTGAACGAATGAATGAGGTCAGTGGCAGCCATTGCCAGGAAATGAGTTCATTTTGGGGCATTTCACGTCATTTCTTGTAGATTTTCTGTCACTTCCTTCTCCTTTTGGGGAATTTACTGGTCACTTCCTGTTGATTTTGGGACATTTACAGGTTATTCCTGTTGATGTTGGGTAACTGAAAAGGAAGTGACTCAAGAAATGAATAGGAAGTGACTCTAAGGAAAGATAATGACATTCAGGAAGTAACCTCTAAATGCCCCAAAATGAACAGGAACTGATCTGGGAAAAAAAATTTTTTTTTTAATTAATAAATCACAAGAAAGACTGGGGCTGCATTTCAATAACGGTTTTATGCGCCCTCGCTCACTTGCCCTAGGCAATTGCTCTTGGGGGAATCCCCCGCTGCCATCCTAAGGGCTATTCCATTTCTCTAAGCTTAAGTGAACTAGGTGAGATCGACCCCTTGAGGGCTTAGTGATCAAGTCAACAACGATGGTCACTTCAGAGCTCCCTATATCCCATAATGCATTGCAGTGGTGCACGGAAAATACAGTGCTGGCCAAAAGTATTGGCACCCCTGCAATTCTGTCAGATAAAGCTCAATTTCTCCCAAAAAATGATTGCGATTACAAATTTTTGGGGAATAATGTCTTCATTTATTTTACTTGCAATGAAAAAACACAAAAGATAATGAAAAAAAAGTTAAATCATTATCATTTTACACAAAACACCAGAAATGGGTCGGACAAAAGTATTGGCACACTCAGCCTAATATTTGTTAGCACAACCACAAAATAACTGCGAACAACCACTTCCGGTATCCATCAATGAAATTCTTATAATGCTCTGCTGAAATTTTAGACCATTCTTCTTTGGCCAACTTCTCCAGGTCTCTGAGATTTGAAGGGTGCCTTCTCCAAACTGCCATTTTCAGATCTTTCCACAGGTGTTCTATGGGTTTCAGGTCTGGTCTGGTCAAGTCTCCAGTGCTTTCTGTCAAACCATTTTCTAGTGTTTCTTGAAGTGTGTTTTGGGTCATTGTCCTGCTGAAAGACCATGACCTCTGAAGGAGACCCAGCTTCCTCACACTGGGCCCTACATTATGCTGCAAAATTTGTTGGTAGTCTTCTGACTTCATAATGGCATGCACACGGTCTAGCAGTCCCGTGCCAGAGGCAGCAAAGCAACCCCAAAACATCACGAAACCTCCACCATGTCTGACTGTGGGGACTGTGTTCTTTTCTTTGAAGGCCTAGTTTTTTTTCCTGCAAAATTTATGTTGATGCCTTTTCCCAAAAAGCTCTATTTTTGTCTCATCTGACCAGAGAACATTCTTCCAAAACGTTTTTGGCTTTCTCAGGTAAGTTTTGGCAAACTCCAACCTGTCTTTTGTCTCTGGGTCAGAAGTAGGGTCTTCCTGGGTATCCTACCATAGTGTCCCTTTTCAATCAGACGCCGACGGATAGTACTGGTTGACACTGTTGTACCCTCGGACTGCAGGACAGCTTGAACTTGTTTGGATGTTACTCGAGGATCTTTATCCACCATCCGCACAATCTTTCGTTGAAATCTCTCGTCAATTTTTCTTTTTCATCCCCATTTAGGGCGGTTACCCACAGTGCCATGGGCTTTACACTTATTGATGACACTGCGCACTGTAGACACAGGAACATTCAGGTCTTAGGAGATGGACTTGCAGCCTTGAGATTGTCCATGTTTCCTTACAACATTGCTTCCCAAGTCCTCAGACAGTTCTTTGGTCTTCTTTCTTTTCTCCATGCTCAATGTGGCACACACAAGGACACAGGGCAGAGGTTGAGTCAACTTTAATTCATTTTAACTGGCTGCAAGTGTGATTTAGTTATTTCCACCACCTGTTATGTTCCACAGGTAAGTAAAAGGTGCTGTTAATTACACAAATTAGAAAAACATTACATGATTTTTCAAAGAGTGCCAATACTATTGTCCGGCCCATTATTGGAGTGTTGTGTAAAATGATAATGATTTTTTTTTTCTATCCTCTTTTGTGTTTTTTCATTGCAAGCAAAATAAATGAAGATATTACTACCAAAGCATTTGTATTTGCAATCATTTTCTGGGAGAAAGTGAGCATTATCTGACAGTGTCAATACTTTTGGCCAGCACTGTATGTCCATGCAGTGGTGATAATGAACCCCAGACAACGTTGGCACCTGTCTATTTACCACCAAAGAAGAAGAAAATGAATTAAGAAGCCAGCACGGTGTTTGAATGTTATACCAAACTGCCCTTCAATTGTAAAATTCCTCATTGCTGTTAAAAAAATACATAGACTGTTTGTGACAGTCATGGCAGAACGTATGGAATCACAGGCGTGCCCAAAAATAAATATAAAGAGAAATGAATGAATAATTAAATAAAAATATAAAAGTATATTTTGTCATTAAAAATCACAAAAGTAAAAAACTGACAATTTTTGTCATTGACTTTTCTATTTCGCTAGCCTTTTCTATTTTTGCTTTTAACAAAAGGAAGGGTCTGTCAATCAAATGACGTTGGGAGGGACTGAAACTAAAACTGATTTAAACTAAAGTAGGTTACCGTGTCCTTCGGACTATAAGTCGTACCTGAGTATAAGTAGCACCAGCGCAAAAATGCGCAATGAAGAGGAAAAGAAAACATTTAAGTCGCACCGGAGTACAAGTCACATTTTTGGGGGAAATTTACTTGATAAAATCCAGCACAAAGAATAGATATGTCATCTTGAAAGGAAATTTAAAATAAAGATACAATTAATGTTGCACCGATACCATTTTTTGGCCCCAATACCGATACCTGGCTGTGCAGTATCGGCCGATACCGATACCATACCGATACCACCCCGTTTATATATATATATATATATATATATATATATATATATATATATATATATATATTTTTTTTTTTTTTTCCCTTAATTTTTTTTTTTTCTTCTCCAAAGAGCTACATAATTGGATGTGAAATCATTGCTATCAAGGCTTTGTCAGGCTGTTGCTTACCTTTGCAAAATAGGAAAAAGTACACTAAACCCTAGTAGACAATAGTTGAATAAACCTTTGAATAAACCCAAAATAGTGCTAAATTTGTGAAATTAATAAAACATGTATAATACTTGCCCAACAGTAAGAAAGTACAAATAAATTCATAATAATAAACTCTGAATGAACTGAATAAACTTTTTTAAACCTCTCAAAGTCCAAACAGTGCAACTTTCATGAAATTATTGTCACATTCTGCTGCTGGTTAGATTGTGTTTTCTTGCTGGGCTGGTAGTGGGGGCGTTCCTGACATCACACTTGAATCCAATGCAGGCTCATCAACGCAGCATTTAAGCACGGGTGACCTCAGAGAAGGCTGCCGAGATATTTGCCTTGCTGATCGCTATTTGACATCTGGCACAATAATCTCACTACATTTGCTTGTTACGCCCCTGCATTGGGTTTTTCTGTTAGTGTGCTGCTCTCGTTTGTAACCGCTGCCTATCGTCTTTGGTAACCTACGAGTTTGTCCGTCGACCTGCTGTCACGGACTCCTTTTGTTATTTCTACTATCCCGCGATTGCGTGTTATTTTTTGTTTGCAATCATTAAACCCTTTTATGTATCCCCCGCTTGTTGTCTGCTTCGAGGTTCAACCTTGTTTCCGCTTTTGCGGACGCTAACAATTATAAGTAATAATAATTGACCACAGCATCCCGTCTCTCTTTTTTTCGGGAGGTGGGAGTCCCTTATTTCTATTTCTGAAAGGTGGCAACCCTACTTTGGAAACACTTCCCAAATTACTGCGGCATTTCTTTCAGTAAAAGACAATAAAAGTAAAGTAGACGAAGTGAACTGACCAGAGATTGTTGCTCCGGTCCAGCGGCCTTCTTCCTCTGGATAGCAGTCCTGCTCTTGCAGGCTCAAACTCGTTGTGTTCGTTCACGTTTCGTCTTCAAATGTTTTATCAAGTTCGAGGTATTGAAACTGGCCGATTTAACTCCACATCTCCAAACTTTAAGGCCGCAAATCTTGCATGCAGCCATTGAGTTTAATCGAGGGGATTTCTATTTGGAAATATTTCCCGACCGCCGCCATATTTCCTAGTTTGTTTTTCGTCCATATGAAAAAGCCCCCTTTTGATTGGTCAGGAGTGGCTATTGGCTTGCACTCACTGGTCTGGAGCAGGCCAATAGCGATAGCTGCTTGGTGTTCACGTGTCATCACACAACACAGAGACAGAGTGTAGTGAGCGCCAGGAGGAGAAAAAGGCTGTGGTCAAATGTTATAATAATGGACCGGTAAATGGTATCGGAGCCGTCTTTGTTGGTACTCGCCGATACCGATACCACCATTTCGGGCCGGATCGGCGCCCCCTGCCGATACTAGTATCGGTATCGGTGCATCTTTAGATACAATAGAGAACAACATGCTGAATAAGTGTACAGTATGATAATGTTACATGATGCATGAAGAACGAAATGCGAACGTGGCCGCTATGTTAATGTAACACAGCTGTTAAGAGTTATTCAGACAACTATGGCATTAAGAACATGCTAACAAGTTTACCAAACCATCAGTGTCACTCCAAAACACCAAAATAAACATGTGAAATTATATAATGTGTTAATAATTTCACACATAAGTCGCTCAAGAGTATAAGTCCCACCCCCAGCCAAACTATGAAAAAAAACTGACTTATAGTCCGAAAAATACGGTAAATGTATTTAAACAACAAATCTGTCTACAAATTATAAGGTAAAGACAAATAAATAAATAATGAATTGCCCAAATAAAATTTCATACAAAACTAACAATTATGATAATTCCCAGGTACCCACATATTGCCATCAAGAGTGGAATACGTCTACGTCTTAATGACATGAGTCTCCGTATATTTTGTGTGATTTGGAATAGGCAGTATAGCGCCACTTCAACAACATGTGGTTGATCCATGATTGTCTGGTCTGTGAGTGAACGAGAGCAAGTGTGTTGCATTTATGTCTTTCAATCCCCTCCGCCCACTTTCCCTCCGCCCTCCAAGTGGCCTCCGTGTGACGTCATAAGTGCCTAGGGCAGGGGTTGGAAACCTATGACTCGCGAGCCAGATCTGGCTCTTTTGACAGCTGCATCTGGCTCGCAGAAAAATCTTTAATTATTAAAAAATAAAAAATAAAAAGTTTCGTGATACTCCGTTGCGCATTGCGTGAAACCGCGACGGTCATCGGTCATGTGCTGGTGTTGTGCAGTAATGAGCAGACGTGACTTTTGTAGCATATGTTAACTTTTTTAATGCTCCAACAACACTCACACTAGATATCATTATATAGCAAACTAGATGTGCTACGTTAGGACCCCCCCCCCCCCCCAAGTCCCATGTCATAGGCTGCGTGAGCCCAGGGTGATCATGGGACACGTAGTCCATATACTACAACCGGCGACTAGAAAGCCGGTTCGCAGTGATTCATGTGGAAAAGTGGCAAACATACATGTCGTTGTGTCTATCTTTCTGTTCATGTATCAATCGCATTGGGAATGCAGATGAAGCAGAGACACTGTTTAATTTTTAGACCGTGACGTTGCATCGTAAAGGAGAAGTGGGACGTTATATACCCGCCCCCGCATAGAAACCATTATATTTGTGCTACTTTTCTCCGGTAATCTTTCAAAAACAAACATTGCTGTTATGGAACTTGTAGAAACAACTGTAGATATAACGACATGTGAAGGATGTTTTCTTCATCCGTTTCCCGAAACCAAAAACTTAACGCCAGCTAGATGAAGCCATTCACATTTCATATGCAGTAAACATTTTGTTGGGTTGGCATGGTCCTTCAGAGGACAAAGAGGTAAGCCATTTTGATATTTTTTACTTATTTTTTAGCATGGCGTTTTGCCGTGCTGCTTGTCTGACAATGAATGACCTGAAAAGAATTAAAATGGTATCTGACTGCCACTGTTACCTTTTCTGTTGTAAAAAAAAAAAAAAAACTTTAATAAGGGGGAAGTGTAAATAAATCATAGAATTAAGATTTGTTATTAATGAAAAACTGTTCGTTGGCTGTCAACGAGTCGAATTTGCGATCGCGACACAAAAATAGTTATGTAAATTGCTATTTTTAATATAATATACAAGATTGACGGTGCATATGGTGGTAAAAGAGATTGTAGAAACAGGAGTATGTCATTGTCAGTAGCGTAAGAAAAAGGTGTCGATAAAAAAGCTAAGGCTGTGCTTAGGTCGGCTCGTTTTTTTCTGTCTTTTTCAGCCCTTGACACTCAAGCCATCTCTTTAACTGAACATTTGTATGTTCTTCCACATCTTTATCAGTGAATTTGGCACCAGTGACATTATTTTCAGACAGAATTGGTAGGTTTAGCTCTGTAAACATCTCCTTCGTACACTATTTCCATTCCTTTACTATTGGGGACAAACGGAAGCGTGTCCCCCCCTTAGCAACATTAGCTAACGTCATGAATATTAATCAGCGGAGGTGACGTGTAGCGTGCGGTACGCCATTGAGGTCGCCGTATTTTGCTGTCAAAAATTGCGGCCGATATGCGCATGTGCGTGAAGCAGACTTCCCTCATTTTTAGTTTCGTTTTCCACGTTTGTCAGCTAATTTTAGAAACCCTTTTGAGAAGATGGCAAAAAGAAAAAAGACGAGGAGTGTCATACTTTTAAGCAGAAATGGACAGAGGAATTTCCCTTTGTGGAGAGTATTTGACGACTTTTCGGATAAAGAAAAGATAATTAAACAGATAAAAGACGTTCACGATCGTATCATCATGATGTCTAATCAAGGTGAGGCAACGTAAGTGAAGGACATATATGCAGCACCGTTTTTTTTTCTCTCGCTTTGGATGAGTCAAAAGACGTAAGCAGTCTATCTCAGTTCAGCGTGATTGCAAGGTTTTGACTATGAAAAGGACAACAAGAGGGGAGGGTTTATCCAAGTCCTTCACTGAGTTCGCTAAACAAAAAAAATCTACCGATGTATAAACATGTTTCAGTGTGCGGATTCGTGGCGCTTCGTGAAGATGAAAAGAGACGCATCCTAAATTTCTCAAAGCCTGCATGAAGCTTAAAGTGCTTGTGACACGAAAAAGCATGTTTATTTCATAATACACGCAGTATTTTATGATCCTGAATGATATGGACCACTTGGATGTGTGTGGAAGCGATCGCTATATTTATTTAGTTTTTTGAATCCCGCGCCATGAAAACGAGTGACTTCCGGCTTCGGTCTTGCATTGAGGAGGAGGGCGCTGTGACGTGTACGGGAGGAGGAGTCCTCTTCACTTTATAGCCGTACTGTTGTCTGAGAAGGACTGGGGATTCAGTTGATTTTGCGGATTAATTTGTTTATTTTCCGCATCACGCCAGCCAAACGGCTGCAGAAGGCGTGTGCGCCTTTTTGGAGTTTCAAAAGGTTCCCATTCACCGTGGATATTGGCTAAAAACAAGCCGTACGACTGTGGGACCATGGGACTTAACGAGGAAGTGAGTAAACATCTTGTTTCGTATTATGTCAAATACTGGGATCATTTTAATACGGAGGTGGCTTGCATTTTGTGGCTGACATGCTCATTGTCCCCTTGGCCGAAAGCCGGCGGCTTGTCGCACATTCTCCCGCCGGGCGAGCACTATACTCGGCTTTTTCCCCTCTTCATGTGCCTGGCGTTCTGTCAAATTTTCCACCCGATCAGAAATTGCAACTTTGTGTTAAAAATAGCCGCGAATACAGCGATTACAAAGTAAACACAACAAACTTTAAATAAAGGACTACTGACGTTTGATCATTGATAGGCATGTAAAAAGCTGTTCTCATGCACATTAGCTGTACGTTAGCTGCACAACTGCAGCCGCCCTTCTCCGGGGAACGAGCTTTAAATTGCTCTTCCCCGGGCGGTTTGCCGATGGGCGAAGACAATCGACAACCCAGTCGTCACGTCAAATGACCCGGGCTAGTTATGTGTGATTTTCCGCTTCGAAGACTTTTGAAACATCACTCGGTTCGGGTTAGCATGTCGGCTAGCTGTCACGCCTCTTGGTTTGTTTACATTCTCCAAAGCTGGGGAAGGGAAATGACTCCCTGGATTTTTTATGTGTGACGGAGACATGGCTGAGCACCGGTGAGTACTCTTCTCTCGCCGAGCTGTTACCACCGGAATGCTGCTATTTTAACTCGCCGCGAGCTGAGGGTCGAAAAGGAGGTGGAGTAGCAGTTGTTTTTAAAACTTCTTTTATAAGCCGGCCGATCAGCCTGCAAGCACCCTGCGTGACTTTTGAGCACTGCCTGTTCGAAATTGGTCGCTGGCACGCTGTACTGTGCGCTGTCATTTACCGACCACCCAAGTACAACAAGGATTTTTTAAGTGACTTTGCTGAATTCTTGGCTGAAATTTTACCAAAATATGATCGTGTCCTCATTCTTGGGGATTTTAACATTCATGTCTGTTGCCCTGATGAGCCAATCTCCGGCAGCTTCTTAAATGTTATTGACTCTTTTAATCTTGTCCAATCGGTGGTCGGACCTACCCATCAACTCGGCCACACGCTTGATTTGGTGCTATCGCATGGGTTGTGTGTGTCCAATCTGAACATTCATGATGTAGTATTTTCAGACCACATGCCCATTGTATTTGACGTTCCTATTCGGCGGGAAGCTAAACTTTGCGCACCCCCAAAACGCTGTCGCACATTTCACTCCTCCTCTCCAGCTCTTTTCTCATCGACTTTTTTGGATATAAGCAACGATCTCCCTCATTCACCCGAGAGTTTAAATACTGACGAACTGGTTGCTTCTTTTAATACTGTTTGCTTACGAACATTAGACACGATCGCTCCCCTAAAAAATCGGCACGTCAAACCAGCACCGGAGCCCTGGCTTAATGACGTCACTCGCGCCGCCAGACGAGAGTGCAGGAGAGCGGAGCGCTCTTGGAAAAAGGACAAGCTGCACGTTTCCTGGGAGATCCTAAAAGACTGCTTGGTGAAATATCAGAAGACTGTGAAAGCTGAGAAGCACAAGTACCTATCGGAAATTATTGCTAGTAGTAATAATCCCCGTGCTCTCTTCAAAACTATCAATTCTGTCCTCGATGCTCCAATTTCCCTAGATCCTGATGCATCAAATGAAAAATGTGACCGCTTTCTTCAATGCTTTATTGACAGAGTTGCTACAACTAGAGCCTCTATTTCACCATTTTGCAATGATCCCTCCGTTCCCATGCGCTGTTCATCTGTTTTCGCCCAGTTTGAGCAAGTTTCTTCTTCTTTGGTCGAAAACATTGTTAGTAATATAAAGCCCTCCGGTTCCCCCTCGGATGTAATTCCCCTTCGCTTATTTAAAGAGGTTTTTGACATCATTGCTCCACACGTCTTAAAAATTATTAACTGTAGTCTCCTTACTGGCACATTGCCATGTGACTTTAAGCATGCAGTAGTAGAACCTTTATTGAAGAAAAGAGGCCTAGACTCCACCCTCTGTTCAAATTTTAGGCCCATTTCTCATCTTCCATACATCTCTAAAATACTAGAAAAGGTTATCTATAGTCAGCTGCTACCATTCCTTGAAGAAAACCAGATTTCGGAACCATTCCAGTCTGGTTTTAAATCCCTCCACAGCACTGAGTCGGCACTTTTAAGAGTATCAAATGATATACTTCTGGCAACAGACTCTGGCAAGTTTGTTGTTTTAGTTCTTTTAGATTTATCTGCAGCATTTGATACCGTAGACCATCAGATTTTAATTTCTCGTCTTGAACACAGTGTGGGTATTCAAGGTGTCGCTCTTGAATGGTTTAAGTCTTACCTAAATGAACGGAGTTTTTGTGTGAAAATGGGCAATTTCATGTCCAAAAAGGCATCGCTTCCACATGGGGTTCCCCAGGGATCTGTTCTCGGCCCTCTTTTATTTTCACTTTATTTATTGCCTCTTGGTTCTGTTTTTAGAAAACATGGTGTTTCATTTCATTTGTATGCTGATGACTGTCAGATCTATTTTCCATTGGCGCAGAGTGGCACTTTCTGTCAACTTATTGAATGCCTCAACGATATAAAGTCGTGGCTCTCATGTAATTTTTTAAGTTTGAATGACAGTAAGTCTGAAGTCATGGTGTTCAAACCGAGTAGCCAGGCCTCCCTGAATGTTGACCTCGGTTCATTGTCTCCGTTTCTTAAGAAACAAAAATCTAGGGGTCCAATTTGATGCTGATTTTAAATTTGAGAAGCAGATTTCTTGTGTTGTTCGGGACTGTTTTTATCAGCTTTGCCAGATTGCTAAGGTGAAATCTATTGTTTCACGCTCTGATATGGAAAAATTGATTCATGCTTTTGTCACAACTCGGCTGGATTACGGTAATTCTTTGTATGCAGGTGTCGGTCAGGCGGCACTGGCCCGTCTGCAACTTGTACAAAACTCTGCTGCTCGACTCCTAACTAGAACCCGCAGGCGTGAACATATCACCCCAATTTTAGCATCTCTTCACTGGCTCCCGGTACATTACCGAATACATTTTAAGATATTATTATTTGTTTTTAAATGTTTGAATAATCTTGCGCCGCCATATTTGTCAGAACTGCTTCAGCCTTACAGTCCAACCAGAACCCTCAGATCAGCTGACCACCTGCTTCTAGTAGTCCCAAGATCAAGGCTGAAGCTTAGGGGTGACCGTGCATTTGCGGTGATGGCGCCCAGGCTGTGGAACCAATTACCACTTACTATTAGACAGGCCCCCTCACTTACGGATTTTAAATCACGTCTTAAAACATTTTATTTTTCTTCAGCTTTTAATGTGCAATGACAGTTTATGACCTCGTCTTTTATTTATTTTATTTTATGTGTTTGTTTTATCTTTCAAAGTTGACTTATTTTGCTGTGTTTTGCTATGTAAAGCACTTTGGTCTCCTTGGCGGATTTTTAAATGTGCTATACAAATAAAGTTGATTGATTGATTGATTGATTGATTGATTGATTGACAGAAGCCCGATTTAGGTGTCATAAAATATCGTTCGGGAGGTGCGACAGTGAAGGTGAAGTCGACAGTTTTGACCATTATGGAGTAATTTTGCCATGTCGTCCTGAAAAAGTGCATTTTTATTATTTCATATTCCATTTAGCACAAGACCATGTTATTTGTCACGACCATGCCATCTATTTAGCAATTGGGGAAAAATACTTGGATAAAAAGAATATCCTGTAAATATATTGAAATAGAGAGACTGAAACAATGACATTTTGCGGCTCTCTTCGTCGCGCTTTCCTCGTTGTGAATAATTCCCCCTCGACGGCCTGACTAGTCCTTCTCAAGCCATTTATTTAGCTATTGGGGAAAAATACTTGGATAAAAAGAATATCCTGTAAAAATATTGAAGTAGAGAGACTGAAACAATGACATTTTGCGGCTCTCTTCGTCACGTTTTCCTCGTTCTGAATAATTCCCCCTCAATGGGCTGAATAGTAAAACCGATGAGCCCATTCTCCCGCTGACGTCATCCACCTGTTGGGGACGCTAGAGCCCTATAATGGTAGGCGTGGTTAACCGGCAGATTAAAAGACTAATTTCTCGTCATCTGCGCGTTGCTAAATTGTTGTATATAGTCGAATCGTCTCAAAATATGATTCTAATTCACATAATAATGCTATTTAAGACTTTTTTTTCTCCCGTCGTATGCTCTTTAACCCCACCAAGTATCAACCAGACTACAAAGCCATCAGCAAAACCATGCAGCAATTAACGCACATGCCCCGCTCAAACAAATTAAAATGACAGCACAGTGACATGTCCACTTGTTACTTGTGTTTTTTGTTTCCCTCTGCTTGCGCTTTGGTGCGACTGAATTTATGGGTTTCAGCACAATGAGCATTGTGTAATTATTGACATCAACAATAGCGAGCTACTAGTATATTTTTTGATTGAAATTTTTACAAATTTTATTAAAACGAAAACATTAAGAGGGGTTAATATATAAAATTTCTATAACTTTTACTAACATTTATCCTTTATGAACTACAAGTCTTTCTATCCATGGATCGCTTTAACAGAATGTTAATGCCATCTTGTTGATTTATTGTTATAAACACAATAAACAAAATACAGTACTTATGTACAGTATGTTGAATGTATATATCCGTCTTGTGCCTTATCTTTCCATTCCAACAATAATTTACAGAAAAATATGGCATATTTTATAGATGGTTTGAATTTCGATTAATTACGATTAATTTTTAAGCTGTGATTAACTCGATTAACAATTTTAATCGTTTGACAGCCCTAGTATGTACATATAGTAGTAGACTACAAAATTAATACTATAAATTTAATTTTTGTTACTATGTGTATGTGTGCCTTTCATTCAAAATAATAGTGTTAATATTTCAGTGTGCCCCCTGCTTTATCTATTTTCAGGTTAAAACAAACAAAAGTTGAAGAGTTTTTCCCCTCCCCAAACAATGCGGAATGCACACCAAAAAGAGCATCTGAACTCACAAAAAGTATTCTGAAAATGATTGTCCCGGACATGAGGCCCATTGCAATTCATTTTAACATTTAGAACAATATAGACATACCACAAAAAGAGTAAGAAGTGTTTTGACTCCTGTTAAAAAGGTGAAGTCACAGTGTTTCCATTTAGATTTTTTTTTGCACTAGTTAATGCCAGCAGTATTTGATCTCACTGTTTGTGATTTATTATTGATATTTATATTATTTATTTATACTAGGGATGTCCCGATCCAGGTTTTTGCACTTCCGATCCGATACCGATATTGTTTTGCACTGTCGATCCGATACCGATACTGGCCGATACCGGCCTATCTGAGCATGTGTTAAAGTTTAAAGTTATTTAGCCTCCTTACTTAGTTGTCAGACTCATGTTGAAAAGGGTTTTAGTACTCTTGATAACAACTAGCCAGCTGAATTAGGTGAGTTTGAATAACACACAACAGTTGGTAACAAAAAACTGACCTGTTTATTCAGTGACAAACACAAAACATTATAAATAACAACCATAAATGGCATAGTCAGTCAGTAAAATGTGCAAATAATATTGTAAACGGTCTTAAAAAAGCAAAACACACCAACAACCTCAGTGGAAAATCCCACAAACCCTCTAAGCTATTAGATGCTTTTTATGTTTCGTGCATTAGTTACAATAATTGTATAAAAAGCCTCTTGGGTTTAAATAAACGACTATTTCAGTATCAAGTTAACATTTTAAAACAGTAAATAAAATACTCAAGTCCCCATTCTGTATCAGCAGCTTTAAACAACATTCAATTCATTTAATTTTGTGGATCAACTGTTAAAGTTGTTAAAATTGCTCCCGTTATGCCATAATTTCCCTTCAGTCTACTTTCGACATGTGAAAGTTTTAAAACTGTTTTGAAGATAGATTCAAGTCAAGATTTTGCCGATTTAGGAGTATTTTAAAGATAAAAAGTTAATTAGGTTCGCTTGGAAGGTTCACAACAGCCTACTAGGGAAGTCTCCTGCTTTAAGATGGCGACTGTTTACTAACGCACCTAGTTTTCCATACTTCAATGTTGCTAACGCCGTCGAGTCTGTCATTTTGCATCTAGTTCTATATACATATGATATCCATTATCTACAGTAAAACGATGTTGACGTAGTTTGTAGCGGCTGTCAACAGCAGTCAGGTATTCTTGTGTTTTTTTATCCAGCGGCATGAGTTGAATTAAAGCCGTGAGTCGAGCATGGGCATTACCCGGGTCTATGACAACTTAGCATGATGTTTACTCTCGGGACGCAATGCGGTCCGTTTCTCATTGCGTCCCGAAGACCGCGCTGTGTATTAGTTCTGCTTTACTTGACATATTTCAATAATCGGAATTTGGATGTTTGTGAATCGTTCTCGAACCTTCCACGGCTGAATCGCTCATGGGTGTAATGACGGCTGGACATGCTGTACCATGGTTCTAAGTGTTGGATGGTGCGTCTTTACTCACGAGAGATAATGGCTCGTCATCCAGAATGAATTCTTCGGCAATGACTCTTGTTATTCCCTGGGGTTTGGGACTGTCGAGTGCCAGTTTGTCACGCATAGCAAAAGTTTCTGTCATTGTTAGTTGCGTAGGACCTTTCTTTTTGTCTTCAATTTCTTAACATACTCCTCATATTGTTTGTGGTGGTATTTCGCTAAATGCTTGATTAGGTTGGTTGTATTAAAACTTCTTACAGCTTTACCACCACGCTTGACTTTATTGTGGCATATGTTGCATTCTGCCTCTTCGTCTTTGTCGTCCTTTAAGGTGAAATGATCCCACACAGCTGACATTTTTACCGATAAAGTCTCGGTAAATTGGGAGACGGTAATGTAGTGTGTTGAAGGTGTGCCGTAAAATGCGGACCGAATTTTAGGGAAACCGAAGCAAAAACTGGAATGGATTATGTAATTCGGTGCACCGGAGTTAAAAAAAAAAACTGGATCGGAAGTCTGGATCTGAATTTTTCCGTGTCGGTTGATCCGATTCGCATTTTTTTGCCCATATCGGCGTCCGATCCGATCCAAATATCGGATCGGGACATCTCTAATTTATAGATTAATACAGAATTTAGGTTCCAAAATTTTTTTGTGAATTAATAAGCTTCAACAAAAATGTCATTATTAAATTAGTTAAAAAAAAAAAAAAAATTATTAGATTAGTCGACTAATCGTAAAAATAGTCGGCCGACTAATCGAGAGGATTAGTCAGTTTGTACTGATGTCACATCAGTACAAACAGGCTGTCTGCCGAAACAAACCTCTCCAGTAGATGTCAGAAGGATGAGTGTGCACACTAGTAAGCATTCCATAGTTCATGTAAAAGCAACATGGTAGGGTTTAAAACACGGGTGATAATAAGTCTAGAATATTAAATTTTGCTTCCTTTATCACGTGTATTCTAACTACAGCTGGAGTGGCTGCCCGATATCAAAACAAACCCACGTGACCCCTTGAAGCAAGAAAGACGAATTAGTTTACAGACTACGGGTAATTTAACACCAACCTGAATCACCACCGGGGACTGTCTTCTGCACGCGCGGCACATAGAGAGCGAGAACACAGACGACGGTGGCGCCGGTCAACATCCAGCTTGTCTTCTCTTCTCTCGCCATTGTTTACGATAGGCCAAGTTGACAGTTTTACCTCAGAAGATAGTATGAGACAGCTAAGGACCCATGCTGTATTTCCGCTGCAGAATAAAGCAGTACGGCTGGATTCACTTGAAATTAGTAGCCCCTAACCCATGGAATATAATGCAACCAACGCAAAATATAGACACAACATTTAAAGAACTAAGGACGCAACACGCAGTCGTCGTTAAATTGAATCACTTCTTTTCCTGGTACGTATCCGCGCCAGTAAGTAAATCTCGCGAGACTATCGTCGATATATATATTTGTTTTTTGGTTTTTTTGGTTGACGTATCTTTATTTAAAAAAATTTTTTTTTTTTTTGGTTGATATATCTTTATTTGGAAACTATACAGGGCAAGAAAACGTAAGTGAAAGTAAAATAAGATATATACGCTATCATATTTGTAAAATGTTGACGTTTCAGCACTTATAATATGCAGAGGTGTGTAGAGTAGCCAAATAATTTTCTCAAGTAAGAGTAGTGTTACTTCCAAATAATATTACTCAAGTAGAAGCAAACGTAGTCATCCAAAAAATTACTCAAGTACAACTGAAAAAATATTCGTTGAAAGTAATACTCAATGAGTAACCTTGTGAGTAACTACTTACAATGTCTGTTTCTTTTTAAATAATCGTGTTTTTTTTTTTATTATTATTATTTCTCAGGACAACGTCACCTATATGAACTGTTATTTTTATACTGTACTATAACCTATTACATGACCATATTAGGCCAAATAGATGACACAAAAAACGTCGAATTTAGACTAGAACAGCACTTGAAACATCACCCGTCCTAGAATGCCCAGCAGAGGCCAATTTGGGTTTTTCCGAGGCAAATTCTAATGCTCCAGCATTCTCTGGGACTTCTACTGTTTAATCCTAAAACATTAGTCACCATTTTATCTTGTGCCTTATTGAGATAACAATGTCAACCATTAGTTTTTTGGGACCACATTACCATGCTGATAGAGTATTTTGAACCACTTTTGGAATTGTTTTGATTCCCTTTTTTCCCCCTTTATTCACTGTCGAGTGATCAGATTTTGACTGAAATAAAATTTTCTTTTGGAAAAAAAGAAACAACAACAACATGAAAAAAACATCACCCGTCCTAAGAGCGTGATCGCCCGCTAGTGAAGAAAAAACATTGTTACCTTTGATTGTTATAATTGAGCATGTTGTTATTGTTGCTACGTCTCATTGGTGAAAATGAGACAAAAAATAAAGTCAATATGGACAATAAAGAGGAAAAATGTAATGACACTAGTGTAACTTAAAGTTGCGGAGTAAGATTAGCGTTTCTTCTTCACAAATCTTCTTAAGTAAAAAGTTTTACGTTGTCAAACTCAGTAAATCTAAGAAGTACATTTTTCTCACAAAGGTACTCAAGTAAATGTTACCGAGTAAATGTAACGCGTTATTACCCACCTCTGCTAATTTGTTGTGGGTGAGAGTGACCAATGTTAAAATGATACTTCGAGTAAGAAGTGAAACTAACGAATAAAAGTTTTCAAATCTTTTTTATATTTTTAGTAAATTGAATACATATATCAATTCCTGGATTGAAGCCAAATTCATTTTGAACTGGGAGGGGTGACGGCAAATGATTGCCAGCTCCTCGCAGTCAAAATGGATTGGACATCTTATCACCATCAGCGGCACCAGAACATGTTCATTCATGACTAGCCCTCCAAGTTCAAACGAATTGGGCTTCTATCATCATCAAACGTCATTCAGTGAGTTCAAGGTATTGACCAGGCAGGCAGACACTGACACAAGCAGGCTAAAAGGAGCAAATATCAGAGTTTGGACGGTTAAATGCAGCAGATCACCATGACCCATTCACCTTTTTGGTTTTGCACAAGATGCCTCAAAAACAACAGGAAGTGACCCGATATACCAACCATCGCAGCAAAGCTGCCATTGCAATTTCTTCAGAATTTGCATTTTTTAGTTATTTTTGATTGGTCTCGACTTGGATTAAATTGTCAAGCTTTTGGAAAGTCGTTGTTAGAGTTGTTCTTCAAATAAAAATAATCAAAGTTAGTGTTATTGGAATCTGACAGTAGGTACAACAGCTTAGCTATGAGGTCAAATGCCAACAAAGGCCATTGCATCTCACCTAAGAACAGCTGGTTGCGCTAGAACCAGACCAGAGGCGATTGCGCTTAGACTGCAGGGGCAGCTCAGCTTCCCCCAAAATGTCCAAAAATAAGTGATCAAATGTATGTAAATTGTTGTGTGTATATGTCATTGACTAAATATGCGCTACAACACGGTCAACTTTTGTTCAGAATTAGCTTTTTATCACTGGTTATGACTCGGCCTGCTTTTCATTCATCAGCTTAACAGTCCTTTAAACAGTATGGACGCTGTGTTCTTTCCAGAGTTGAGTGCATTGTTTCACTGCAACGAAAAAAGACGAGTCATTGTTCTAAAGGCTGGGTTAATCCCGCCCATTGGACACCGTGCGTCTCTGGGGGTCTTTGAGCAGTGGGTGGCCCCGGACGCTCTGGTTCTCTTTATGATGATTTGGTGATCTGTCTAAGGCTGAATCCCTTTTTGATTGACAGCGAAATGAGCGAATCAGTGATCTTGTCATATTAACATCCACGGTAGGCCTTTTTCAATCTTCAGTCCGTTGTTCTGAGTTGAAGCGGAGACTTTCTTAATCATCTTAGCAACACTTGCTTTGTTAAAAACGACTGACGAAAAATGAAGCTTCTATTACTGGTGTGTTTTTCTGTTGTTGCTGCTTCTGTTTGGAGACTTCACTTCTAGCCAAGGGCATAGGTTTGCATAGGGACAGTTGGGACATAACACTACCAACTTTTCAGGATGCTCACATTGTCCCCACTAACATTTAAGCAACTTTATTTGCATTATATAATGACTTCAGTTATATAGGTAATTTGGAGTGTCTTCCCAAATGTTGCCAGGAAAGAACTGATTAATTATTAAGCGCGTTATTGTCAATGTCAGATTGACATTGACCCCTTTTTACTTGCTGAATGTGCCAGTCCATTTTTTTTCCTCAAGCACACGTCTGATTGGCTGATGACTTGACCCCCCCCCCCCACACACACACACACACACATGCACTCACAGCCCTGACAAAAATACAACATGTTGACAACATGCCACCTCCTCCGTCCCCTTCGGAGATGAGAGATATTTGAAGTTTTCTTCGGCCAACAGTTGCAGCATCATCTTTACGTAATGTAAAAAGACAACAATGTTGTGGAGTTGGGGAACACACCACAAATTTTGCTACTGAAAGTCCGACCTGCATCAGAGTTAGCATAACATTAAATTGTGTGAATTTGCTAACCTGCCAAACCCGAGTGGGAAGCAGCTTAGAGAGAAGTGTCCTCCTGTATGTGTTTTCTTCTGTTAATGTTAACTAAAATGTGATAAATGTAGTGAATTTTTATTTACTTTTGTTATTCCCTGACTAAAAAGTTTTTTCAGTCATATTTAATTTTTTTTTTTTTTTTTTTTTTTTTTTTTTTTCCAGACGGACAATGTTGGTCTTAAGACAAAAGTTTTTTTTTTTTTCATGCCTGGATAGTTAAAAGATTATAAACAAGTTTGTATTTTTTTGTTTATGTTAATATCACTTATGTTCAAATATTGCAATTTTAGTTTGCCAATAACATCCAGACATTTATTTAGGAAGTTTTCAAAATGTCTTTAGTAGTTTTTGAAAAGAAAAAAAAAAACGGTGTATCATCTGAACCAGTATACATAAAAGTTAGTATAAGGCCATACAGATTTTTTTGAATTGATCATTTAGCATATCAATTAATCAGGTTCATATTCATGAGACCACACCCTTGCTTTTAGCACTCTAGTTTCTTTCCCTATCGAGCAGCGGGTGCTGCTGAGCCCCTACGCCATCACAAAGCACTAACAGGCGGACACACATTGAGCTTCCCTTCATTGAAAGACCAGCATCCGCCACTCAACAGGACCAATCAGTGAGGAATGTTGTGAAAAAAGTGTCAAGAGCGAACTAGTAGCTACACAAGGTCAAGGTGCTTTTACAGGGTCAGCAAGGTAAGTGGACCACATGGTAGCAGCCTACAAGCAGATTAATCACATGTGTCGACTCGTGGAAGATGGCAAGTTTTGAAAGGGGGACCGTTACCCCCTGTTGGGTAAGTCTCCGTCGAAGTGTGAGGCCAGCCACTGATATTGGCTCAGCTTCCTTAAATTTCCCAGGTTGAAGGGTGTCTGCAATAAAGAAATGGTCCTATTGAACTGATAATAATCCCCGCCCACCATAAATGAGTCTGATCCGTCAGTAAATTGAGCCCTCGGTGGGGGTGGAGTGGTGTCAGCACCTATAGCCGACTCTCCAATGGCTGCCTAATCCTCGCTTCTCGCTCGCTGCCACCCTCACCGTCTAATCAGCCTCCGACACACACATCTGACACACACCCGAGTGCTCGGCCTTCCTCGCACTCAGCCATCTCTTCAGTGTGATGTCACAGCTAATCCATGCGTGGTTATCCGCTGGGCTGCAGTGCTGGCTGGCTGGCAGAAGGATGCGGAGAGGAATTTGGGAGCGACGGGGATGAGGGGGGTGTAATCAGGCACGTCATAAAGTCTATACTCCGAGCACACTTCCAGTATATCGCGCAGGCAGAAAATGACATTTTAGCATAAAACAGAAATGCTCACTTGAGTGTTGATATGTACACATTATTTAAGCTCCGAACGGAAGCTAAAGCTATGAATGCGTGGTATCGTCACATTATTAGAGTGCCTAGTGCAGGGATGCCAAACTCATTTTAGTTCACTGGCCAAATTCATGGCAATTATATCTCATGTGAGCTGGGTCATTTTATTTTTCACCAAATAAGTTAACTCACTAGCTGCCATTGACGGTGCTAGACGTCCAATCCATTGAAATTGGGTGAGACGAAGGAACGAATGGCACTCTACGTACCAGAACCGAACTAGAATGTTCACCCCCCCAGTCCAAATGGATTACATATCTAGGGCTGTCAATGGCACTGAAATATGAGAATTCACAGCCATCCTCCCAGTTTAAGTCAATAGTGTACCGCACATAAAACTTCACCTTTGAGCATTAATATTCACGACGTTAGCAACTGTTGCTGGGGGGGTCAAACTCGCGTTTGTCCCTCATGCTAGATGCATGTAAATAATGTACGAACAAGATGTTACTCATTACTTGAGTATTCTTTTCACCAAATACTTTTTTACTTGTACTTGACTACATTTTTTGGATGACTACTTTAACTTGAGTAATATTATTTTGAAGTAACGCTACTCTTACTTCAGGAAAATTTTGGGCTATTACACACCACTTCTGGTGATTTGTATGACCAGTATGAATGAGCCGGCCAGATCGGACGCACTGGCAGGCTACTTTAGGCGTGCCGGCTGTATATTTGACACCCCTGGCCAAGTGGATTAAAGCGACTCTCCTCCTAATGTGTCCTTTTTATTGGCAGCTTTTCCAAAAAGAGGAATTACCCAAAGTGCCTCACTCCATATTGCACATATTGCATAAGTTATTAACACACAGATGACTCAAATAGCTACGGAATTCATGATAGTTTGAGATTAACTTTGATTATATGAGAGACGATAAACATATGTTCAATATGGAGTGCAGCTTTAACGCATTCTGATGCTGGTAGACAGTGGTGGATGAAGTATTCAGTGTTAATGGAGCTCTCTGCTCCATTAACACTGTGTATAGTGGAGATGGAGTACTGCTGACCTCGAACCAGGACGTCGTGAGTCGGTGGGGAGAATACTTCGAAGACCTCCTCAATTCCACCGACACACCTTCCTTTGAAGAAGCAGAGTCTGGGGATCCCGAGGTGGGGTCTTCTATCTCTGGGGTCGAAGTCACTGAGGTGGTTAAAAAGCTCCTCGGTGGCAAGATCCAGGTGTTGATGAGATCCGCCCGGAGTTCCTAAAGTCTCTGGATGTTGTGGGCTGTCGTGGCTGATACGCCTCAACAACATCACGTGGAGATCGGGGACAGTGCCTCTGGATTTGTAGACCGGAGACTAGGGATGGGAATTGATAGGATTTTTACGATTCCGATTCCATTATCGATATTGCTAAACGATTCGATTCTTTATCGATTCTCTTATCGATTCTAATTTGGGGAAAAAGAAGAACAAATGTTTTGATTGGCATCGAGTTTGTTTAGTCAGAAGTCACAACGTTACAAACTCACAACGAGATCAAAAGAGGCCCAAAGCCTCAATGTTAACTGTGGCAATAAGTGGCAAATACACAAGAATGTGTAACATTTTACTGAAACATTTATCTAATAGAAATAAAAAATATTGGTGTATATATTGGCAGATAGATTGTTGTTCTGCCTTTGGCAATATGTGTTAAAGCAGTGGTCCCAAACTTTTTCCTGTGAGGGCCACATAACTTTTCCCTTCTCTGATGAGGGGCCGGGGTCAGTTTGGAACAGAAAAAGTGTGACGATTGCAGAAGTGCATAAATGTAAAAAATTATTGTTTTTCAGAAAGCCACAATCAAATAACCCTTTCTGGATTCTTCACGGAATGAAAGTAAATAAAATAAAAATAATAATATAATAATAATAATAATTAATAATAAAAACACTATTAATTAAATAGATAATAACCAAATAACCCTCTCTGAATTCTTCAAGGAAAAGGCCAGGAAATAAATAATACGATTGAGAAAAAAAAAATTTCAAAATTGCCGGACCAAATGTGGAGGCGGGCTGTATTTGGGCCGCGGGCCGCAGTTTGGAGACTGCTGGGTCAACGTGTATTATTTACCATTACATTGAAATGCATGCCTTTTAGTTTTTGTGGCGCTTACACGCTCAAGTGGGAGCGCCCTTGCGCTTCCTCACGCGAAGAAGAACGCGCTCACGAGAAGAAGAGCGCGCTTACACCCGAAGAAGAAATGCCACATCCAAGTGAGTGAGCGAGTTAGAGAGAGAGGGAAACACTTCTAGGAGCCTACGTTCTTTGTTAATGTTAATATCTACAGAGGCAACAACTGTATGTATCATCTTTTGTGTTGTTGTTGTTGTGTTTCCACTCGCGATCGGACACTTAAATCCAGTTGTGTAGTGGTTTGAACGATGTGCTAATGCTAGCGAACGAATGCTAACCATTTGTTATTACTGTTATTAGCAGCTAATCATCGCTGATTTACGTTGATGCAAACCTGTTTGTTATTGGGGACGAAATTGATTTGTTTCATTTCTATTCTTAGTTTCACTCTTCAAGTGATGGTTGAATAAAGTCAGCAAATTATACCAACGTCTTCTGCATCGTCATTTGGGAATTGAGCTAGCTGTATAGCCAGGACTGAGCCTTAGCCTCTCTGTGAGGACAGCGCAGTCGTATTCCCTCCCGATGCAGTTATGTCCACCTTGCAATGACTGCAAGTCGCTTTGTTGTAATTTTTCCTCGTGAAGTGAAGAGACATTTTCGAGCGTTTGAACCTACGTGCTGTCATTGTTATGTTTATGGCTGCAATGCTCGTGCTTCGTTCTTGGCGCCATGCTAGTTTGATGCCTCTGAACAACAACACACGTCACGACACAATACGCGTCTTTAGGAATCGTTAAAGGGATCGTTAAGGCTTTTTCATTGTGATGTCAAGGCCTCGAAACACTCGGAACCGGTTCCGAATTGGAATCGGATTTCGATTCCCATCCCTACCAGGGACGGTGGTCCCCTTTTTTTAAGATAGGGGACCGGAGGGTGTGTTCCAATTATAAAGGGATCACACTCCTCAGCCTCCCCGGTAACGTCTATTCAGGGGTGCTGGAGAGGAGTGTCCGTCGGGAAGTTGAATCCCGGATTCAGGAGGACCAGTGTGGTTTTCGTCCCGGCCGTGGAACAGTGGACCAGCTCTACACCTTTGGCAGGGTCCTTGAGGGTGCATGGGAGTTCGCCCAACCATTGTACATGTGTTTTGTGGATCTGGAGAACGCAGTCGACCGTGTGCCTCGGGGAGTCCTGTGGGGGGTGCTCGGGGAGTACGGGATACCGAGCCCCTTGGTAAGGGCTGTTCGGTCCCCGTACGACTGGTGCCAGAGTTTGGTCCGCATTGTCGGCAGTAGGTCAAATTCGTTCCCAGTGTGGGTTGGACTCTGCCAAGGCTGCCCTTTGTCACCAATTCGGTTCATAATTTTTATGGACAGAATTTCTAGGCGCAGCCAAAGCTTTGAGGAGGTCCGATTTGGTGGCCTCAGCATTGCATCTCTGCTGTTTGCAGATGATGTGGTGCTTTTGGCTTCATCAAGCGGTGACCTCCATATCTCACTGGACTGGTTCGCAGAAGCGGTCGGGATGAAGATCAGCACCTCCAAATCTGAGACCGTGGTCCTCAGTCGGAAAAGGGTGGCGTGCCCTCTCTGGGTCGGGGAGGAGATCCTGCCCCAAGTAGAGGAGTTCAAGTATCTTGGGGTCTTGTTCGCGAGTGAGGGTAGGAGGGACTGGGAGATCGACAGGTTGATCGGTGCAGCGTCTGCAGTAATGCGGACTCTGCACCGGTCTGTCGTGGTGAAGAAGGAGCTGAGCCGAAAGACGAAGTTGTCGATTTACCACTCGATCTACGTTCCTACACTCACCTATGGTCACAAGGTCACAAGACAATTTAAAACCTTGATTATCCAATTTAAAATTGAAGACATTTTAAGACTTTTTTTAAACCTCAAGAACCCTGTTTGCCAATGTACACTTACAAATGCCTTACAAAGAACACAAATATGTACGAGTAAATTGCTTACAGGGTGAAAATTCAATGTATCAGATTTAGCATTTTCCTCAGTTACCTCATCTCTGTTTTTAATCTTACCATAAGCATCCTTGAAATGAGGTGTAATCCACTTAAGCCCTTTTTTGAATGTGCTTCACAGCCACATTGCACCCATTCATAACCCTACAAGCATTCAGAACTCTGCAAGACACAAGAATTCACACTGGGAATGAGATAAAGTAGCACGTGTGGTAAGGTGGACACTTAAGTTATGTATAGGGGACAAGTTATGTAAGAGACCCACAAGTTTATGGCATACAGAGGAGAAAATAAGTATTTGAACACTATGCTATTTTATAACTTCTCCCACTTAAAAATCTTGGAGGAGTCTGAAATTTTCGTCTACCTGTTTGAGGTCAATAGCAGCATAAAGACACCTGTTCAACCCATACATTCAGTAAGACTCAAACTTCTAACATGGTCAAGACCAAAGAGTTGTCTAAAGACAGGAGAGAAAAAATTGTTCACCTCCACAAGGGTGGAAAGGGCTACGTAGTAATTGCCAAGCATCTTGGTGAAAACAGGTTCGCTGTTGGAGCAATCATTAGAAAATGGAAGAAGCAAAACATGATGATCAGTCTCAGTCAGAGTGGAGCCCCATGTAAGATATCACCTAGTGGGGTCTCAATGAGCCTAAGAAAGGTGAGGAATCAGCCCAGAACTACACGACAGTAGTTGGTCAACGACCTGAAAAGCGCTGGGACCACCGTTTCGAAGTTTATTGTTGGTAATACACTAAGACGTCATGGTTTAAAATCATGCATGGCACAAAAGGTTCCTCTGCTTAAACCAGTATATGTCAAGGCCCATCTTAAGTTTGCCTATGACCATTTGGATGATGCAGAAGAGTCATGGGAGCAAGTTTTGTGGTCAGATGAGGGTAAAATAGAACTTTTGGGTCATAATTCCACTAACCATGTTTGAAGGAAAAAGAATGGTGAGTACTATATCAAGAACACCATACCTACTATGAAGCATGGGGGTGGTAGCATCATGCTTTGGGGGTGTTTTGCTGCGCATGGGAATGGATGAGTGCACCGTATAAAGAGAGGATGACTGGGGCCCTGTATTTTGAGATTTGGGGGAACAACCTCCTTCCTTCAGTCAGAGCATTGAAGATCGGTCGTGCCTGGGTCTTTCAACATGACAATGACCCGAAACACAAAGCCAGGAAAACCAAGGAGTGTCTCCATAAGAAGCATAAGAAGGTTCTAGCATGGCCTAGCCGGTCTCCAGACCTAAACCCAATGAAAAACCTTTGGAGGGATCTCAAACTCTGTGTTTCTCAGCGACAGCCCAGAAACCTGGCTGATGGGTGGGTCAAGATCCCTCCTGCAGTGTTTGCAAGCCTGTATAGAAACTACAGGAAACGTTTGACCTCTGTAATTGCAAACAAACGGTATTGTACCAAAGATTCACATTCGTTTTCTCAGGTGGTGAAATACTTATTTGCAGCTGTATTGCACAAATAAATTGTTAAAAAATCGTACATTTTGATTTCTGGATTTTTCTTTTTAGATTATCTCTCTCACAGTAGCTATGCACCTACCATAAAAAATTCAAACCCCTCCATGATTTCTAAGTGGGAAGTTGTGAAATAGCAGGGTGTTCAAATACTTATTACTTATTACCTGTACAGTAAAACAACACATAGGGTAGGCCAGGAATGCCAAACGTACGGCCTGCCAGAGGGTCCAATCTGACCCGCAGGATGTTCTGCCTGCCTGACAGAAATGTTGCAGCTTATTCATATTATACATACAAAATAACATGGTTTAATTTTGACATTGGCACCGTCAAACCGTAGATTTGTGTGTGTGAACTATTGTGCTTGGTTTACTTTCGTGTCCACAGTTAGTCGTTCATTCGCCCGGTCCAGTCAAAATAGATTGGACGTCTAGTGTTGTCAATGGAATCCAATTAGTTAACAAGGAAGTGACCCAAAACTGATAGGAAGTGACACCAAATGAATAGGAAGCACCTCGGAAATGCCCCAAAAAATTCAACAGGAAATGTTCCAGAATTTACAGAAAGTGACTCTTAAGTATCTTAAAGTGCAAGGAAATGACGCAAAATGAATTCACTGCCTGCCATTGAAAACGATAGATGCCCAATTTACTTATACGAGAGAATGACTGGCTGTGAAAGCTCCTCTTACAATGCGCTTGACGTCCAATCCATTTTAACTGGGAGGGACGAATGAAAGTTCATTTGGATTGGATGGATTGGATGTGTAGCCCTGTTAATGGCAGCCAATCACGTAACAAGGAAGTGACCCAAAAATGCCCCAAATCCGACAAGAAATTGACACCAAATTAACAGGAAGTAACCTGGAAATGCCCGAAAAATCAAGAGGAAATGATTTTTTTTTTTAATTGACAGGAAGTGACCCGTAAGTATCTTTAAATGACATGGAAGTGATGCAAATTGAACTCATTGCCTGCCATTGACAACGACAGACACCCAGTTCACTTAAACTGGAAGAACTAGAGCTATGAATGCTCGTTTTCTTGCCGTTGACAACGCTCGACGTCAAAAGCAGCCAGTGAGTTAACTTATTTGGCCAAAAATACACATGAGATCTAAAAGCTTCACTAAACAAATCCATTTTGATCAAACTTAACATGTGAATCACATTTTCCCGCATGTTCTACAAAGTGTCACAAGGTCTTGAATGGGTCCACATGTCTTCAGAGAGATTAGCCAGCTCCTGTGATCTGCTTCTCATTACAACAAGCGGGGGGACTCAAATACATCTAATAACAGGGCAGACTGCTGTTCCTTTGTAACATGCCGCTACCTAAATGATACAGCGCTCCATAGATGACGAGGATAAAGCCGGCCGTAATCGACGTCTTGCACAATGAAACATAATAGTCCAAAGAAGGACAACATAACGCTCTCGTGGCCCCGGGCGGCACACCTACTAGAGAGCAATTAAAATGAGAGGATTCAATTTTGTCAAGCAACAGGAAGCTGAGATAAATCATCTATCTGGTTTCCCAGCAGAGGACACTCCCACACACCGAACATGGTGTTTGTTATATTACTTGGAAGAACAAGCTGGCTACAGACACGGGGTGTTAAAAATAAAAAATAAAATACCTAATTATTATCATCACAATAGTTTCAGTGGGAGACCAACAGGAGGAAGGAAAACATTCACCATGCGGGAGCAATACATTTACTTTTGAACCGATCAAGATTTAATTTGCACCAACTGTGTAATTAACGTATTGTTTTTGGATGAGTTGTTTTGCAATATATCCAACATGTTTTTCCTAATCATTATTGATAGAGTTATCCGATAACAACTGTAACATATTTATGTCACACTGCTGTTGCCATAGTTGTGCGCTCCCTGTAGGTGTGTTATTACAGTAAAAAGAGCCCTAAGTGATGAGACGTGTGCATATGTGATAAGAAGCACACTAAATAAAGAAGTGTTGTTCCACTCAAGTCTCAGCCTTAAATGTATTTCGATTTAGGAAGTACATAACAACGACCAATAAATGCATTTAAAACTAGAAAAACGCGAAGTTGGGAAGGTAGTTGGTGACATTGGGGTTAATATCAGGTCACTTTCTGTTGATTTGGGGGCATTTCGGAGTCACTTCCTGTTGATATCAGATCACTTCCTGTAGATATCAGGTCACTTCCTGTTGATTTTGGGTGTTTCAGAATCACTTCCTGTTGATTTAGGGGCGTTTCAGGGTCACTTCCTGTAGATACCAGGTCACTTTCTGTTGATTCAGGCACACACTTCATAATTTATTGACCTGACACATTTGCCATTCACTGCGTCACGCCTTCCCGTGGGGGCCGTCCCAAACTCTTCATTTATTAGCAGCTTCATTTATTAGCAGTCGGTCACATGCAGTGATGTAACGCCAGATTTATGTTGAAAAAGTGCGAAAGCTGTACTGCATACAAACAGGAAGGATTGTCTCGGGAGTGATTTGTTCGAGTATTTAAGGTAATTATATTTTTCGTAGCATGCATGCATTTTGAAACTTTGTGAAAAAAAATTAAGGGGAGGAATTAGGGTCTGCAGCATTGGCATTATACTTTGCAATATTTACATAAAATAACTGCTAACTGCCTGTTTTTGTCGGGACTAGACTCAAGGCAGGACTCAGGGGCCGTTTACGTGGTGACTCTCCGAGAATACGAAAAATGTCAAATTTGCATTTGCGTCTCCATTTGAACAATGTCGCGATTCCGCATGAAAACGATGTAGTATTCATGCCAGGCCCTAAGGGGCAGTGCAGATTTACTGGGCGAGAGAATGATGCACTTTGACCCCACCAAGCTCCCTCAGCCTGGGAAAAAAAATATGCCCGCCCACTCGAAGCAATGCCATTTTTCTTTTGTTCAAAAAGGCACAAAAATTGAAACGTTCAACATGTTCAATTAAAAAATATTATTAAAACAATAAATTAAAGCCGACATTGCGCCATATTTGTTGTTTTTAATGTTTAGTAGCACCGCTGCGCACGCCCAATGTGACGTGTACGAGTGCTGACGTTAACGACGCGGTCTCGCACAGCAGGAGCCTTTGATATGCATGCCGAGGAAGCCTCCCTCAACCCCCCGCAATCGGATTCTTCCACTTTGGAGGTAGGATTCCGAATTTTTCGTCTTCGCCGACACCATATGCACGCGAGGCGAGTCCACAACTCAATCATTGCGTCTTTGTGTCGCAGAGTCGCCATATAAACTGCCCCTCAGATGCAGTTTTCTTGTTTAACAAAAATGTATTTATTTTACAATATGGCACAACAAAAAATCACTCCACTCTGGGAGGCAAAAATCTTATCATAAACACAAAGTAACAAACTAACTCAGAAATGCTTACAAAATATTCACTATCAGAAAGCTGGTTCTTCAACAAAAATTCACTTCACAAGGAAGGCAAAAATACCATCAAAAAACAAAGTAGCAAACAAACTCAAAAGCCTTACTAAATTCTTCAGGACTAGATTCACGTGGTGACTTTGGCTGTGGACGATAGCAGGCTGGGGTGACACGACAAAGGGGAGACTGACTATATATATACACACAGAAGGTAATGGGGAACAGGTGGAACCAATTGGTGATTAGGGAGCACATGAGGAAGGGCAAGTGCTCTGAAACAAGGAGGGAAAGACTTTCAAAATAAAGCAGGAAATAACCATGAAGCGACGAACCTCACCACGGTGTGACAGAACCCCCCTGTCTAGGACCGGCTACCAGATGGTCCAGGCAAGTTGGGATGTGTTCGGTGGAAGTCGGTGATAAGGCTGGGGTCCAAGATGAACCGAGACGGGACCCACTGCCTCTCTTCTGGACCATACCCCACCCAGTCCACAAGATACTGCCGGCCCCGACCCCTGGAGCGCACCGCCAGCAGCTTCTTGACTTTGTAGGTGGGACCCCCGTCGATGACCACTGGAGGCGGACGAGGAGGAACAGCCGGAACTATGGGACTCTCCACAACAGGCTTGACTCGGCTGACATGAAACGTGGGATGGACCCGGAGGGAGCAAGGCAGACAAAGACGGACAGCCGCAGGACCAACAAGCTTTGAGATTGGAAAAGGGCCCACAAAACACGGCGCAAGTTTCTTGGACGGAACCTTGAGGGGCAGATCCTTAGCACTGAGACCTTTTTTTTTTTTTTTTTGCTTTTAACCAAGAATCGAGACTGTTTTACATCCATATCTACAAAAATTCAGGGATTTAACCATTTATTCACATTAATTTTTAATGCAAAAATCTCTTTGTTGTACGAAGGGGGCCGCACAGTGACTTAACTAGCAGCACATTCTACATATTTACGGAAAATAACTGATAACTGCCCGTTATTTTTTGCTTTTAACCAAGAATCGAAACTGTTTTACGTCCATATCTATAAATAATTTAGGGATTTAAGCGTTTATTCACAAGAATTTTCAATGCAAAAAGCTCTTTGTTTGTGTTTCCACTCGGTCAGCTTTGACGGCCACGCCAACAATGCTGGCTACTACACCAGCCTTGAGCTCCCCGAGGGCATGTGGTCCTACACCAGCCCCTTCGCCAACGGCAACAAGCTGATCTTCGTCCACTTTAACACCATGCACCTTTGGAAGAACATCTACAGCAGCTTCCACAACAACGGCCGTATTGTTCTGCCCAGGTGTCATGGGGGTGAAGTAAGTGGCCAGCATTATTCACTTTATAGAAAAGATGAACTAAAACACCTATTTTTCTAAAACAAACATGTGTTTAAGGAGCCTGAGAGAATGAAGATGACCCGATTCTCGAGCCTGAAGGTGATGGCCAGGTGGGAGAACTACAAGTCTTTCAAGGCTACAAGTTGGCCCAGAAGGTGCTGGCACGCTCTTCGATCGAAAAGCAGAGCTTCGGGCTCATCATGGTGGTCTTCGACCCCAACACGGGTGCCGGGCTGAGGCTCCTCGCCAAGAACACGGGCAAGGAGGAACACAGGGACAAGGCCGACATCCTGAAGATGTTCCAGAGAACAAGGGAGAGCTGGAGACGGGCCGGGCGGTCCTCAAGCGGCCATCTCTCCCGACGAGCCACATTGCGTCCTTCGGAATGTCGCTGTGGGACTCCCTGATGTGCAGGAGGCACAAAAGCACCTGCTGGAGTTCCTGGCGGTCCCTCTTCAACTGTTTTGGTGGGAAATTCTCCAAGGATGTGACTTCAGAAGCGAGGAAGAACAAGGCCTTGGAGTGGCAGACCGGCAAGAAGAGGAGCAGAGTCGAGAAGGGCAGAAAGGAGACGGTAAGGAACAGGGACTTGTACAAGTCGAGGAGGCTGACCAGAAAACTTAAGGCATAGAAAGAGGCTATGTGATTATTGTAAGACGAGGCTCACATCCTGGTGACAGCACATCGATTATTTGCACTGCCTGAATTATAGAACTATCTCATACGCATTTTATCTAAATGTTTATTTGAAATTCCATATTTTATACTTGCAAGTCACTTTTGAGATTTTAACTTATTGTTTTGTATTGTTTTTAACTAATTGTGCAAGTTCTCCCACTTGAAAATATTAGAGAGGCCTGTAATTGTCAACATGGGTAAACCTCAACCATGAGAGACAGAATGTGGAAAAAAAACAGAAAATCACATTGTTTGATTTGTAAATAATTTATTTGCAAATCATGGTGGAAAATAAGTATTTGGTCAATACCGAAAGTTCATCTCAATACTTTGTTATGTACTATTTGTTGGCAATAACGGAGGCTTTACGTTTTCTGTAACTCTTCACAAGCTTTTCACAAACTGTTGCTGGTATTTTGGCTCATTCCTCCATGCAGATCTCCTCTAGAGCAGTGATGTTTTGGGGCTGTCGTTGGGCAACACAGACTTTCAACTCCCTCCACAGATTTTCGATGGGGTTGAGATCTGGAGACTGGCTAGGCCACTCTAGTACCTTGAAATGCTTCTTACGAAGCAAGTCCTTTGTTGCCCAGGCTGTGTGTTTGGGATCATTGTCATGCTGAAAGACCCAGCCACGTCTCATCTTCAATGCCCTTGCTGATGGAAGGAGATTTTCATTCAAAATATCCCGATACATGGCCCCATTCATTCTTTCCTTTACACAGATCAGCCGTCCTGGTCCCTTTGCAGAAAAACAGCCCCGTAGCATGATGTTTCCACCCCCATGCTTCACAGTGGGTATGGTGTTCTTCGGATGCAATTCCGTATTCTTTGTCCTCCAAACACGAGAACCTGTGTTTCTACCAAAAAGTTCTATTTTGGTTTCATCTGATCATAACACATTCTCCCAGTCCTCTTCTGGATCATCCAAATGCGCTCTAGCAAACCGCAGACGGGCCTGGACGTGTTCTTTCTTCAGCAGGGGGACACGTCTGGCAGTGCAGGATTTGAGTTCCTGGCAGCGCATTGTGTTACTGTGGTCCCAGCTCTCTGTAGGTCATTCACTAGGTCCCCCCGTGTGATTCTGGGATTTCTGCTCACCGTTCTTGTTATCATTTTGACGCCATGTGGTGAGACCTTGCATGGAGCCCCAGATCGAGGGAGATTATCAGTGGTCTTGTATGTCTTCCATTTTCTAATAATTGCTCCGACAGTTGATTTCTTTACACCAAGCGTTTGACCTATTGCACATTCAGTCTTCCCAGTCTGGTGCAGGTCTACAATTTTGTCTCTGGTGTCCTTCGACAGCTCTTTGGTCTTGGCCATAGTGGAGTTTGGAGTGTGACTGACTGAAGTTGTCGACAGGTGTCTTTTATACTGATAATGAGTTAAAACAGGTGCGTTAGAAGAAGTTAGACCTCTTTGACAGCCAGAAATATTGCTTGTTTGTAGGTGTAGGTGACCAAATACTTATTTTCCACTCTAATTTGGAAATAAATTCTTTAAAAAGTCAAACAATGTGATTTTCTGTTTTTTTTTTTCACATTCTGTCTCTCATGGTTGAGGTTTACCCATGTTGACAATTACAGGCCTCTCTAATCTTTTCAAGTAGAAGAACATGCACAATTGGTGGTTGACTAAATACTTATTTGCCCTACTGTAGGTTTGGTACTTGCACTTGGTAAAATGGACACAATATTTGGCAGTCCATTTCTCATTGAAACGGCGATTTTCCTTGTCAACTTTTCTTCTCTTGGACAACTTTGACCATGACATTTTGTTAGATTCGGTCTTCCACTGGTGGCATGTAAACAAACTGATCGCAAAGTGCGGGTGCGACTCGTGTTTCACACTGCTGCGGTCCGTCCACTCTAGCTAGCAGCATGCAGGCTCTCTCAGCCAATCAGCGCATCCATGCAGGCTCTCTCAGCCAATCAGCGCATCGTTGTCGTAGAGATTACAATAGAGTGGGAACATGGAAGATATTTGACTAAAAATTAAACAGAATTTAGCGATAGAACAGTAGCGCATAGCGATAGATCGGCAATTCATACAAATAATATATGTTTACAAATCATTTTGGGGATTTTTTTTTTTTTTTTTAAAGTGTCATGTATTGGGTCCGCAGAGAGGTGTGCCGTGGTCCGGTCGTGGGCCACGGTCCGTTAATTGAGGACCTCGGTTATAGACAAAAATATTTTGAGAATTGTCGACTAAAACTAGACAAAATTTGTCTGAGTTTCCGTTGACTAAAGCTAAACAAAGACGAACACATTTTGAAATGACTACCAAAATTAAAATAGCTACCAAAAATAACACTACTCCATAGGAAATGAATAGGAATTTTTTGGTCATGAAAATTATAACTGAATCCACTCAAATGTCAAGAGTGTCTTCCAAGGAGGAGAAAGAACAAGAAAATGGTCATTTTGATAAGTGGCAATAATGCAGCGGGGGCTTAAACGTGTTTCACGGGGCCCAACCGGGAGCCTCATACGAGAATAAGGCCGAATTTAACAATACAGCAAGATGTGTCATCAGTCCATTTTGCCTGCAGATAACGGCCAAGTTTACTCTTATTAAAAGCGTAGATAAATGCTGGACACCACGTCTCATGTGCTCGCCTCATGCAGGGGGCAAAGAGCGCTATCTCTTATTTTCAGATCTGCATACAATTAGCTACAGCAGCATGCTGGGTAATTGAGGTAAATATCGCAGCCATCAAAAGGCGTTCTGTTGTCAGCTCTGCAGCCACCTGTAGCACTTGACGTGGCAGACACAATCAAGCAGTTCAAGGCAATTATGTCGTGCAAATGTTGAACTTTATTTTATACTTTGTTAAAGTTATTTTTCTTAATCTAAGCCTGGGGTGTCCAAACTTTTTTCTCCTAAATTTATTTATATCGGTTGCAATCAAAGATTATTTTAATAACCGATGAATCTGATGATTAATGAAATGATTAATCGATTCATCAGATAAATGTCACTTTTTTCAGTTACCTTCACAATTTAACTTGAAGTTGTTTTAGGCATGTTGTTTGTAATAATGACAAAAGTCAAAGAAAAGACAAAATAGATGGCTAAATCTTTCAAATTACAGCTTCCTGCCTTAACTGTGGTCTACAACTGTACTGCTTTAAGTCAATAAAACTTAAGAAGTTTTTAATAAAGTTTCTCAGTATAAAACATAAAAATAATTTTTCAGTACTCAAATCGAAAAAAATTCCTGTTCATTCAAATAAAAAAAGTGCTGCTGATATGCAAGCTCCAGGCCTGGATACCTAGTTGATACCTGGCTTCCCCGGAAACTAATCCACCAGTGGACATGGTACAGCCCAGACGGCAGAACAAGGAAAGTGCTGGACCACATCCTAATCTCTCGACGCTGGAAGTCGTTTGTCACCAACTGTCCGGTGTACAGTGGAGCTGAGCTGGGCAACGCATACAACAGTCTCCTGGTGGCTCACCTTAAGCTAAAGCTTCGAGCCAACCAGTACAACAAGACTCAGCCCTGCCACGACTCCTCTGTCCTCAGGTATCCCAACATTGCCACAGACTTCAGCAATTCCATCCACCACACCTTCAATGCCCTGGCTCGGGACAAAATGAGCGACTTGGAGACCTTTAGAGAAGGTGTCCTTCAGTCAGCCCAGAAGGTTCTCAGGAGATCACATAACCCAAAAAGCCATGGATATTGGAGAAGACGCTCAACATCATTGAACAGCGATGCGGGGCACGACTCCGAGCAAACCTGATGGAGTATTGCCGACTGAACCGTGCACGAAACGAGGCGATTGCGGAGGACAGGGAGCCGAGGCTGAACAACAACAATAGCCGCAGTCAACAAAAACAACATGACCCGCGTTTACGATCTACTCCGCCAAGCTCGGAATGGCCCCCACATCAAGTCAGCCCTGGTTGACGACTATGACGGAAACCTCATAACAATAGAGACAGACAGCCTTCAACGCTGGAAAGAGCACTTCCGCCTCTTACTACAGCACAACACCACCCTGGTTCCCCCCATCTCTTACTACAGCACAACACCACCCTGGTTCCCCCCATCATCCCAGATGTTGCAGCTACAACCCCCAACCATGCCTGCAACACGGACCTCATAACAACAGAGGAGGTCAGAGCTGCTCTACAAAAACTGAACAACAGTAAAGCCCCTGCCTGGCATTTGCTCCATAACTGCTGAGATGATAAAGTCAGGCGGGGATAGCGTTGTCTAGTGTCTGAGGCAAATCTTTAACAAGGTGTGGGAAAAAGAGCAGCTCCCCAGTGACTGGACCACAGGAGTCATCCTGCCCTTCTGGAAGCTCCAAGGCGAGAGGCTTGTCTGCGGGAACCACAGAGGCATCACTATGCTCTCCATTCCTGGAAAGCTCTTCACAAAGCTGACCTGTGCTTTCCCAGCGATTAGAAGTAGCCGCCACCCCCAGCAGGCTGGCCTCATGCCAAACCGCTCCACATCAGATCATTATCTTCGCCATCCATCTGCTTATTGAGAAAGTCTGTGAATTCCGGAAAGCCCAGCATCCTTAAATTGGATTCCAAGACCTCAAGGTCGCATTTGATACAGTCCACCAATCATCACTGTGGAGTATCCTACAATCCCTTGGCGCACCTCCGAAATTCACCACCCTCTTCAGGCTGCTCTACAGCAACGCACAGAGTTGTGTCAGCGTCAACGGCCGTGACTCTGACTGGTTTTCCATCTCCAGTGTTGTCCACCAAGGCTGCGTAGCTGCTCCAGACCTGTTTAATTGTTTCATCGACCTCCTGGTGTGGAGGGTCTGTGAGCAAGTACCTGGAGTGTCCATTGGCAACTACCAACTGACCAACCTGGAGTACGCTGACGACTTCATCTTGCTCAGCACCTCTTACAACCAGCTGAGGGACGCTCTGAGTATATACAGCGAAGAGGCAGAAAACCTTGGTCACCACGTGAGCTGGACCAAGACCAAAACATGCATGTCGGTGAGGGACCTGATCCACCCTCCATCCTGCTTGGCGATGACACAGTAGAGCCTGTGAAGAGCTTCGTTTATCTGGGGTCCACGGTGACCGATAACGGGGATCTTAAATCAGAGATTCTCCGCCGGAGAGCCCTGGCAGGCCCCTGCCCTCCAGTATCTCTGGAAACCACTCTGGCGGCACCAAGCCATCTCACGGAAGACGAAGCTCCGAATTTTTAACACTACCGTACTCTCTATTCTCCTCTATGGCTCGGAAACATGGCCCTTAAACAAGACACTGGCCACAAGAATAGATGGCTTTGACAGCAGGGCTCTCAGAACCATTGAGAACATCAGGTGGCCCCAGAAAATCTCCAACGAAACCCTGCGAGCCCGGACAAATCAGCCCAGAGCCTCCCGCCTGGCTGCACCACGCCGCACCGCGAGCTTGGTCATGTTCTTCGTCTTCCTCCTGACCATCCGACAAGAGCCATCCTGAAGTTTGACCCAAAGGTTCCAGGCTGGAGACGACCACGAGGAAAGCCTCGCACTAGATGGCTTGACACCATCGCGGACGACCTCCAAAAACACGGAGTTACCTTGAAGGATGCAAATCTGCTGGCACAAGACTGGAGGGGCCGAGCTCACCTGGTCAGCTCTACAGAATGGGAAACCAGCCCCAACGCAAGAGTCACGATGATGATGATGTGCAAGCAAAATAAATGAGATATTACTACCAAAGCATTTGTACTTGCAATCATTTTCTGGGAGAAAACCATGGTTATCACACCATAGGACATGGTTCCAGTAATCCATGTGCTTTGTTGACATGTCTTCAGCAAACTGTTTGCGGGCTTTCTTGTGTACCATCTTCAGAAGAGGCTTCCTCCTGGGGTGACAGCCATGCACACCAATTTGATGTAGAGTACGGCGTATGGTCTGAGCACTAACAGGCCACCCACCTCTTCAATCTCTGCAGCAATGCTGACAGCACTCCTATAATGAGTCACATGACATTTTGGAGGGAAAATGACAAGCAGTGCTCAATTTGGACATTTAGGGATGTGCGTAGTTTCTAAGGGGTTTACTTACTTTTGTTGCCAGGGGTTTAAATTTTAATGGATATATTTTGAGTTATTTTAAGGGGAAAATAAACTAACTCTATTATATAAGCTGCACACAGACTATTCTTCAATGTGTCAAGTGTCATTTTGTCAGTGTTGTCCCATGAAAAGATATATCCCCATTTCTGTCCAGACAAAGTCCAGAGCAGCAGAGTATTGGAAGAGGTTAAGGAGAGTTGGAGGTTGATGAGCATGAGCTGAGGTGAATTGACTATCAACAAGGCATGTCCCAATTTTGATTTTCAATACTTATGGCTTAACAACAAAAAACGTCACATTTTTACAGAAACTTGTATTGAGTCAATTATATACTGCCGGGGTCCTAAATTAGCGGACCGCGGTCCACGACCGGACCATGGCACACCTCTCTGAGGACCCAGAGCATGGCACTTTTCAAGCACTTAAAAAATAAATAAATAAACTTTTTAAAATATATATATACAGTGCCTTGCAAAAGTATTCGGCCCCCTTGAACCTTGCAACCTTTCGCCACATTTCAGGCTTCAAACATAAAGATATAAAATTTTAATTTTTTGTCAAGAATCAACAACAAGTGGGACACAATCGTGAAGTGGAACAAAATTTATTGGCTAATTTAAACTTTTTTAACAAATAAAAAACTGAAAAGTGGGGCGTGCAATATTATTCGGCCCCCTTGCGTTAATACTTTGTAGCGCCACCTTTTGCTCCAATTACAGCTGCAAGTCGCTTGGGGTATGTTTCTATCAGTTTTGCACATCGAGAGACTGACATTCTTGCCCATTCTTCCTTGCAAAACAGCTCGAGCTCAGTGAGGTTGGATGGAGAGTGTTTGTGAACAGCAGTCCTCAGCTCTTTCCGCAGATTCTCGATTGGATTCAGGTCTGGACTTTGACTTGGCCATTCTAACACCTGGATACGTTTATTTTTTAACCATTCCATTGTAGATTTGGCTTTATGTTTTGGATCATTGTCCTGTTGGAAGATAAATCTCCGTCCCAGTCTCAGGTCTTGTGCAGATACCAACAGGTTTTCTTCCAGAATGTTCCTGTATTTGGCTGCATCCATCTTCCCGTCAATTTTAACCATCTTCCCTGTCCCTGCTGAAGAAAAGCAGGCCCAAACCATGATGCTGCCACCACCATGTTTGACAGTGGGGATGGTGTGTTCAGGGTGATGAGCTGTGTTGCTTTTACGCCAAACATATCGTTTTGCATTGTGGCCAAAAAGTTCAATTTTGGTTTCATCTGACCAGAGCACCTTCTTCCACATGTTTGGTGTGTCTCCCAGGTGGCTTGTGGCAAACTTTAAACGAGACTTTCTATGGATATCTTTGAGAAATGGCTTTCTTCTTGCCACTCTTCCATAAAGGCCAGATTTGTGCAGTGTACGACTGATTGTTGTCCTATGGACAGACTCTCCCACCTCAGCTGTAGATCTCTGCAGTTCATCCAGAGTGATCATGGGCCTCTTGGCTGCATCTCTGATCAGTTTTCTCCTTGTTTGAGAAGAAAGTTTGGAAGGACGGCCGGGTCTTGGTAGATTTTCAGTGGTCTGATGCTCCTTCCATTTCAATATGATGGCTTGCACAGTGCTCCTTGAGATGTTTAAAGCTTGGGAAATCTTTTTGTATCCAAATCCGGCTTTAAACTTCTCCACAACAGTATCTCGGACCTGCCTGGTGCGTTCCTTGGTTTTCATAATGCTCTCTGCACTTTAAACAGAACCCTGAGACTATCACAGATCAGGTGCATTTATACGGACACTTGATTACACAGAGGTGGATTCTATTTATCATCATCGGTCATTTAGGACAACATTGGATCATTCAGAGATCCTCACTGAACTTCTGGAGTGAGTTTGCTGCACTGAAAGTAAAGGGGCCGAATAATATTGCACGCCCCACTTTTCAGTTTTTTATTTGTTAAAAAAAGTTTAAATTATCCAATAAATGTTGTTCCACTTCACGATTGTGTCCCACTTGTTGTTGATTCTTGACAAAAAAATTAAATTTCATATCTATATGTTTGAAGCCTGAAATGTGGCGAAAGGTTGCAAGATTCAAGGGGGCCGAATACTTTTGCAAGGCACTGTATATATATATGTATATTAGGGCTGTCAAACGATTAAAAATTTTAATCGAGTTAATTACAGCTTAAAAATGAATTAATCGTAATTAATCGCAATTAATCGCAATTCAACCCATCTCTAAAATATGCCATATTTTTATGTAAATTATTGTTGGAATGGAAAGGCAAGACACACGACGGATATATACATACAACATACTGTACTGTCTTTGTTTATTGTAACAATAAATCCACAAATGGCATTATTAACATTCTTTCTGTTAAAGTGATCCACGGATAGAAAGACTTGTAGTTCTTAAACGATAAATGTTATAGCTACAAGTTATAGTAATTTTGTATTAAAACCCCTCTTCATGTTTTCGTTGTAATAAAATTTGTAAAATTTTCAATCAAAAGTAGAGTTAATATAATAATAATAAGAATAAAAATAACAATAATAAATATAGAGTGAAAAGTTCCACGTGTATTTTGCATAACTAAATTGATATGAATGCCAGTTTATTTAGCATTGTTGTTTAACTGTGTGTCAGAATAGGGCCTCATTACTATCGACTGAAGTGCTTTTCTTTCTGAGAACATTTTTTTTTTTTTTGAGAGATAGGAATATTATTTTTGTTGTGCTTTCACTAAACGACTCTTATGTTTGTTGTGAAGGAGAAGCTTATGCCAATAAACGGTGCGCCTGTGTCCACTCGCCTTTACTGTATAACATATACAGTGGGGAGAACAAGTATTTGATACACTGCCAAAACCCATTGGCAGTGTATCAAATACTTGTTCTCCCCACTGTACTTGTACATATCTTACCCAAAATAAAACAAGAGACACATAATTGCCACTAAAACAAAGAAAACTTACCGAAATATGTGTGGAGCACAAATAGCAATTTGCATTGCATTGTGAATACAGCATAAACGTCTCACAACTACTAATTCTCCCACGTTTAGAAGACATAACATGAGTATGGAACGGCGCTGCCCCCAAGCGGCCGGTGGCATTCTCTTCACTCTTAATGTCCATAAACGGCCTCATTGTAATGTTTGAGGCAATATGCCAGTGGGTGCGTTAATTGCGTTAAATATTTTAACGTGATTAATTTTAAAAAATTAATTAACGCCCGTTAACGCGATAATTTTGACAGCCCTAATATATATATATATATATATATATATATATATAATTTGTATGAATCGCCGATCTATCACTATGCGCTACTGTTCTATCGCTAAATTATGTTTAATTTTTAGTAAAATATCTTCCATGCTCCCACTCTGTTGTCATCTCTATAACAACGATGCGCTGATTGGCTGAGACAGCCTGCATGGATGTGCTGATTGGCTGAGAGAGCCTGCGTGCTGCTAGCTAGAGTGGACGGATCGCAGCAGTGTGAAATACGAGTCGCACCCGGCACTTTGCGATCTGTTTGTTTACATGCCACTAGTTGATGACCGAATCTAATAAAATGTCTCGCTCAAAGTTGACCAAGAGAAGAAAAGTGGACAATGAAAATCGCCGTTTCAATGAGGAATGGACTGACAAATATGTGTCCATTTTACCAACTGCAAGTACCAAACCTTAAATACAATTACGCTGTTAAAAGTGAAAATGTGAAACGCCATTATGTTAAAGAGCACAGCTCATTTGAAGAGAAATTTCCTCCAAAATCAGAATTGAGAAGGTAAGAAATTAACAGGTTGAAGCAGTCATGTCAAGAGTCAAGCAAGTTATTGTTAAATCTATGACACAACAACAAATTGCAACTGAGTGCTCACTCAGAGTGTCGTGGGTGTTGGCCAAACATAAGAAGCCGTTCTCTGATGGAGAAATAATAAAAGAGCGCATGAGTGAAGTGATGGCAGCAACATTCGAAGGAAAAGAAAAGAAGGAAATTACAACAAAAATCAAACAAATCTCACTCCCAGATTCATCAACCACAAGATGCACTAAAGTACTGGCTGATGAGGTGAGTAAACAGCTTTGTGACCCCCAAATGCCATTTCTCTCATTGAGCAGTGTTTTACAGTTAAAGTTACAGTCAATAACTATTTTGTTTGCTCCTTAATGACAGCTTGTCATTTATGTTCTGTACATGTACTGTACTACTTGCACATGTTTTCTTTTTTTGTCCAGCAGTTACAAAATGTACTGTCAATAGTTATTGGTTGCACCTTAATGACAGATCTAGTCAATTATTTTGTGTACATGTGTAAACATTGAACTTGCATGTTTTTTTTGTATTTTTATTTTAAGTCAAGAAAATGTTTTGTCAATGTATTTTTTTAATCAGAATGTGCTTTGCATTTTTGTTTGGTCAAAAAAAAAAAAAAAAAAAAAAAAAAAAAAAAAAACACCTTTACCACCGTCGACCTGCCTTGTACTTGACCGACATTAAAAAATGGACCCATGCTTGTATGAAAAAAACAATTGTGGACCTTCAAGATTTGTATTTGAGGAGCTTTGATATGCTGTATAGTTTAAAGCAATATTTTTTCAATATATAGGCAGGGGTGAAAGTAAGAAAGCAAGAACGGTCAGGAATGCAGTTCCGGTATAAGATTCAGGGCCGGAACGCAGTTCCTGTATAAGATTAAAGGCCGGAATGCTGTTCCGGTACACGGTGCTTTGATTCCAAAAATATGACAGCAACTGTCAAAACGCTATGTAAAAAAAAAAATGCTAAACTGCCACAGATTTCATCTCCAAGAATTAAACAATCTACCAACATCAGATTTACATACACAAGTGTTAACAACAAGCATGATAAAGTGCTTGTGTAGCGTAATCCGTTTCCACCGATATTTATTATTTATTTTATTCCACGGACGGCATGGAGGTTTCCCCAGCTGCTGCAGTTATCTGAGTCTGACGATGATGAGTCACATCAGTGCGAATGCACGCAGCAAAGCAAAACGCCTGGGCTCATTTATCCGTTCAATTGGCTTACATACTGACATGTGATTAGCACAGGTAGTTAGCTCTGTTTGGTTCAAATGTGCATGTTTTCTGGAACAGCAAACAAACAAACAAAAAGTTTTTTGAATGGATGCGACAAAAAAAGGGCAATGCAACAGAAAATGGGTGAAATCTTTAAGAACAAGGAAAGAGTTATCATATTTAGTTTTATTTGCTCTGATGGGGAGGTTCAGAACATCCTAGCTGTTAAATGAACAAATATAAGTCCAAAGTGCACATTATGTTAGGCTACTTATTCATTTCCTTATCATTTAAAAAGTCAATGTTTGCGCGAGCTTCAAAATATATTCCATTTCACTGCATATTATGTCATTTGTACTTATTTTTCTGAATGTATGTTACTTATATCTTTATTATTTTTAAAAAAATGCTAAAGTAAATGTTTACATTAACTTCAATTTTAATATACACCCTATGTTCTTAAGTAGTTAAAATTGAGATTTGGCATTTAGTATGTGAGGAAATTAGGGGAAAATAAAAATTAGGAGATGGAGGTTGGTTGGGGTTATTGCTGTTTTTGTTAACTTTTATTTTGCAAATCATTGAAAAAAATACAATTTTGAATGAAAATCAGTTTTTGTATATGGTATAGAAATAACTGTGCTAAAACAGTTTTCTTTGCATTTCACTAGTTTTAGGAGGTTTGATACCCCCCACCCCCTCCCAAAATGAAAATAAATAACTAAACAAACTTTCTGGCTCAGTGGCGACCTTCATGTCGTGGAGTTACGGTAAGAAATTGTAGCCACTTTTTATAGGTGCTATAAAAATGTTTGCTCGCTCGCCAGTGCCCCTGTATTGTATTAGGTCTAGTGACTCCCCTGCTCATCATATCAGAACATCTGCGAAGACTCTTTTAACTAACAAGACAATTCCTTCTTAACGTCTAGTTCGCGTCCCCCGCTCATCCTTCAATACCGCAGGATTGGGTTCAAAAGGTCGCCGGCCAGAAACCTGAGCACTTTTTTTTTGTGAGTTAACCTGACAGAAGTGATGCAAATTAAGAGAAGTATCAAGTAAAGCAACCCGAGAAAGGTTAATTGGGATTGTAAAGGTGACGCGGCTCGCGCTATCATCCGAAGCAGCGTCACCAAAGCACATGAACCTTGCTTCTGTCATCGAGAAGGAAATGTTGCATCAATTCCGTTTATATTTGCATAACAGTGACCTGCTTAAAGCGGGGAAGCCACCGACAGAGAGATGGAAATTAGCATGCTGTCACCTTCTGTCTGTCATTCAAGAAAAAGAAAAAAAAAGAAAGAAAACCAAGCGCGGGGGGTCGTGAGGACTTATGAACTGCTCTTACGACAGGAGCGTTAATTAGGAAACCAGGCATCCTACTGCTCCATTTCTCATCAGAACTGACATGGTGTGCATTTAAATCCCTCCTCGTGTTTCTTTACGATGGAGGGTAGATGTAGTCACATGATCCATGAAGGAATGTTATCATTATATCACATGCATCCATTCCTTAAGGCCTATTCACACTAGCGTCAGCCCAGTGTGAAGAGCGGTCCAAAGCAAGCGCAAAACGGGAGTAGTCCATGTAACCTGACATACACGCCAAGGGCGTAGGTTTGCATAGGGACGATAGGGACAAAACACTACCAACTTTTCAGAATGCTCAAATTGTCCCCAACAACTTTTAAGCAACGTCATTTGCATTATATAATGACTTCAGTTTTATAGGTCATTTAGATCGTCTTCCCATATGTTGTAAGGATAAAATTGACCCTACCATTAAGTGAATTACTTTCATTATCTTCAGACATTGACCCCAGCCACTGTAATGTAAAAAGACGTCAATGTTGTGGAGGTGTGAAACACACCACGAATTTTGCTACTGAAAGTCCGACCTGCATCAGAGTTAGCATAACATTAATATGTGTGAAATTCGAGTGGGACGCTGCTTTCAGAGAAATATCCTCTTGCATAGACTTCATAACCTATTGACATGACACGGGAAACGGGGCCGATTAGTCGGGGGCCTATTTTCAAAAACTTCAAATTCAAATATTTTCAAAACCAAAGCTGCTACCGACCTAAAACCAAAACAGGCACCTACCTTAGCCACATATGACTCTCCATGAGCAGCAGCATAAAAAAATTCAAAGTCGTTCCCTTATAAAATCCAGATTAATTATTTGTTTATATAAGTATAACACAACTCAAAATGGCTGTAAAAGTCTCAGATTTTACACTAGATGCACTAAAATCACCAAACGCAGAGATAATCACCTATATTTTCAGGAGCAATAGCTATATTTAACATATCATGTAAGTTTTGACCAAAACGGCAACTTTTTTTTTTTTTTATTTACTGCAAGTTTTCAACAGCTAATACACCGCTCAGTTTAACATCAGAAACTTACTACTTGAGGAAAATATGCAGAATCAATTATAAATAATATGTAAATAGATTATTAATAAATTCTATATACAATCACAACTTACTATAGAATAGAATAGCCCTTTATTATCATTATACACTATATACTGTTAGCGAATGAGGCTAGCGGCCGCCTGACGTAAACAGAGCTTTTCTGGTGAAAACTCTTGTGAATAAATGCTTATATCCCCGAATTCTTCATAGATATGGACGTAATACAGTCTCGATTCTTGGTTAAAAGCTAAGAAACCGTGCAGTTAGCGTTTATTTTACGTATATATGTCGAAGTACAATGGTACTCTGTTAGCAAAAAACATACATTTATTGCAAGGAAAAATCAAAATGTGCAAAATAAGTAATAACTAGTTATGGCCAGAGGTGCGCCGAGTCTTCGAAGTGTGTGTCGAGTAATGAAAGGACTTTTCCGCGAAGCGCGTACCGAGGCTCGCTTCATTTAGGGGAGGTTCCGAAAATGATGACGTCCGAAGCCTCGCTGCCAAGCTGTACCACGTGATCGCTTCATGGAGTGCTTTAGATTTGCTGCGCGGTTTGACAGCTCGCTTCCGTCTATCAACACCTCTGCCTGCATTCAAAACGTGGGTGTTAGCAGGAGAGTTGTGATCAGGTGAGAGTTTGGATAATTTGGAGGTGGCTTGGAGAGTGAAAAGTTTAAGTGAGTTGAAAGAAGGGTACAGCAGTTGATACTAGGATGAAGCCAGCAAGAAAGAGGACTTTCTCTCTGTGGAAAAAAAAAAACAATGAAAATCCCCACCATCCTGTCGCTACATCAATGTCCAAATTGCACAAGCATCATCAGTAACCTTTTCGGGTTCACTCAAGTCCGTTGTGTCGAAACCTCTCTTTCCTCATGTGGGTGCGCTGGCAGGCAAAGTGGGTAGCCCCAGAGGCGTAGCAAGGGTCCCCGGGGGCCCCAGGCAGCAAGTAACATGGGGCCCTTCGAGCGTGTGCAAGTAAGGGGGACAGTTGGACTTGGGGCAATAGAAGAAAGAGTAGCAACACAAAAATACCACTATCGGATGCGGAGGTATATACCTTTGTGTGAAATCAGTAGTCAGATTGGCCCTACGACCTACCAAATTCAAATTATTCCGTAAAAACCACTAATAAAATGAGGAATAAATTTGCTAATGAAATTGTTTAGGATTATTCTAGATGCATATATGTTATATTTTTCTTATATAGAGTGTTCGACGAGGAATACGATAGAACCATTAATAGACTTTTTTTTTTTTTAAATCACCATTTGTTTAAGTAGCAGGGGTCGCGTTAACCGAATATTTTCCGTCGTTGACCGTTTTTTAAAACGGTGATGGAAAAAACTGAAGCCCGTCTGTCATTTTGACCGGTTGCAATTCACACCCCAGACCACAGGGTGGCGAGTGAGCATATTAATTAGCTATTGTCTCTTTTGATGCATCTCGCTATCCGGGTGCTGAGTGCTGACAGCGCATTGAAGAGTTAAGGACAGGAGGCTGTGGAGCGCGTCTGGGTCACAGACCGGTGCAGCTGAACCACTGGTTCAGAAGGAGCGCATGCTGCTGGATTTCCTTCCGCTGAAGCGGGTGCCTGCGGGTTCAGGAAACCCCTCGTTCAGAGAGTCTTGTCGACTTTTGATCAGGTCACTTGGAGAAATGTTCCCTGATTTCAAAACTTTGGCTGAAGTGGCGCTTGTAATCCCAGTCTCCAGTGTGGCCGCAGAGCGCGGATTCAGCCTCCAGAACAACATCAAAATGGCCATGAGAAGCCGTCTGTCCGAGGCAAAAGTCCAAAACCTCATGACAATAGCCTCTGCAGCAATCCCACTTGAGACATTTCAATATGCACAAGCGGGCACGCAATGGCGTACCGCACGCATGCTATTTTTAGACCGTGACGTCGCATCGTAAAGTGGAAGTAAAGTCGAAGTGGGACATTATAGACCCGCCTTCGCATAGGAAGAATGTAATTTGTGCCACTTTTCTGGGGGTAATCTTTCAAAAACGAACATGCCGATCACGCATTGCTTTTTTGGAACTTGTAGAAACGACTCTAGACATTACGACACATGAAGGATGTTTTCTTCATATGTTTCCGGAAACCAAAAACTCCAAAAAATGTGAAGACCGAATCAACTTGCGCGGACTTTAACACCAGCTCGGTGAATCCATTCACATTTCATATGCAGTAAACATTTTGTTGGGTTGTCATGGTCTTTCAGAGGACAAAGAGGTAAGTCATTTTTCTTTTTTTTTTTTTTTTGCGTAACGTTGTGCCGTACTGCTTCTGTCTGACAATGAATGACCTGAAAAGAATTACAATGGTATCTGACTGCCACTGTTACCGTTTCTGTATATATATAAAAAACAACTTTAGTAAGGGTGAAGTGCAAATAAATTATAGAATTAAGATTTGTTATCAATGAAAAAATGATAAGTGTTCGTTGGCTGTCACTGAGTGGCATTTGCGATCGCTACACAAAGCTAACTAAATTACCCCAAAGAACGGTAAGAGACGTAGGACAACCAGAGGATGTATAAGAGAAACTAAATTCTATTGAATATGTCGTTATTATCATTTTAAAAATTTAAGTGACTGGTAAAAATAGATTATGACCGGATTTTTATGACCCTGTCAGTCAAAATGACAGACAATGAAAAAGTCTAGCGCAACCTCTGTTAAGTAGTCACATGAATATTGATTTGGCCTGTGAAAATCATCATAAAACAACTCGGCAAGGACTTTCAAGAGATAACTTAGTGAGTCACTCTTTAAACAATTATGTGGTATTAATAGCTGATTGGACTTTCTTAAACATGTATAAAATACGTGACATGGTTAATGCTGATTGGGATTGATAACAGAATCGTTAGATAATCTGCCAAATGATTCCATGGTTTTGAAACACTCCCTACACTTGTCGCTGTGACAGTGGAGTAAAGCTGCGTGTGCTAAATCTGTTGGCCCTCTAGGGGCCCCTACTGGTTGGGGGCCCTAGGCAATTGCCTGGTTTGCCTAATGGGATGCGACGCCTCTGGGTAGCCCTGGCTTCTGGCTTAGGTGGTCAGAGCATCCGCCTACCGTGCTGGACGCGTTGTGCGAGTGAGTTCGAGTTCTGTCCTGGGAACGGATTGCGTCGCGCGGCCCGGATCCATTCAACACAGGCGGCATACGCACATGTGATTATCAGAAAAAATAACATTGCACAACCTACCACGTTATGATAATGCCATTAATGAAATTATTTTCACACATACACAGTTGAAGAAAAAATATATACATAATACTTATGTGATAATCTATGTATATCGAGGCTTTGGTCAAACAATATTTTGCTAAATAATACCTTCCCAACAGACAAACACACAAAAATTAACGAATCCCTCATGTGGTTGGGAGTCAAATGATTGTTATTATACAATTAGCCAGTAGGTGGTTCCGTGGACACATGAAGCTCCAAGAAATGAACCCTTTCTCAAACCTATTGGCTCAAGTGGTGCAATGCCTCATGAGGCTTCATCTCACCATGGCTAGTAATAACAAAAAAAGGCAACATAACTGAACTAATGTGGTTGGTTGGCAAGACCCACTGGTCGTCCTCAGGCTGGCCGGCCAGTCTTTTATACCAGGCTGATGATGATTAGCCTCAGCTGGGCGATCTGGGTGGAGAAAATTAGGGAAAATGACAACACAGAAAAACCTACGGCTTTGTGTCATAGCACGAAGCATAACGCCTATTTTCTCCCGTTCATTTTTTTTTCACAGTTTCAAAATGCATGCGTGGTACCAGGGGCGGAAGCAGCCCTGGACTTTGACTCAGCCCAGCCCATAAGAATCGGTGTACGAAGGGAAACACAAACCCTCTAGGAGGATTCGGGGGCATGCCCCCCTGAGAGAATTTTTTTTTTTTTTTTTTTTACATTTTATTGTAAAATGCATCAATTTCCTGCTCTTTGAGAGAAAAATGAAGCGGCTATGAAGAACTACACATGGCATTATTATACATTTTAACTTGAATACTCACTTCTTCTGAAAGTGGTAAGTAAATAATTTGTCTAGACTGTGAGTACTGCAAGGCTGATCTGGAGTTGGATTCATCTTCTGCCCTAGCTCTATGATCAACCTGAATAAACAAATGTAATAATTTATTTTTCAAAGCAAGTTTTATGTATCCAATTGATTATAATAGCACCTATCCCGTGTCTATAAAATGACTTAATCGTTTATGCCATAATTAATCTGGCCAAACAAATAATAAATTTCAATGAAAATACAATAAACATTTCAAATCCTGTATACATAACCTTCATTGGAAAGTTTTATCCAGAAAACAAAATGATATATAAATGATTAAAAATATATATCAAATCAATTTAACTACCTAAACTTTAAAGTAAAACCATTCATTTTATTAATATATTTTGTTATATTTCTTCTGAATTAATAGTGCTGCTGCTACGTGTGCATGCTTTGTTTTACACCTAAAATATTTTTTCTTTGGATAGGGATAGTAGGACCAGCATACTAGAACTTGACACGATTGCAAACGGGGACATGGACTAGCTGGCACTAACCCTTTAATTGCCATTTATTTCATTTAAAATGTAGCTAGATGGTGGATAACAATTGCCAATATACCTGGCAAGTAACCTTCTTCATCCCTACTTACTTGCCCTGCGCTTGTCTGGGGAACTTCCACCAGCTCATCATTACCCGCTCGCTCGTCTGTTGTCTCTCCCTGCACCGGTTGTACGTGAGAGTGGCTACCGCTCCCACTCTCACCATCGCCGGGTGCTGGGCTGTTGCTAGCCGGCGTGGGCTTTGCAGCCAGACTGCTGCTTATGAACATGTGTGTCAACTTGTGACATTTCAATGCTTCGCTCTCGAGTTTCTTCAGTTTTTTTCTCTCGAACCTTCTCCGCGCCACCCTTATCTTTTCTTTTTTTGCCACCACCATCCATATTGTTTTATCCACGCTCATCGCTTTTTTGCTTCCACAAGGAGTAAGGCCTTACCAAAGTAGGCTACTCTGTCCTTTCTTCGTTCTTCTCCCATCAGATTGGCGGTTAACAGGCAGGCGCATTGCTGCCACTGTTGGATTTTATGCGAACTGTAGATAATCATAGAGGATAGGGGGGATAAAAACAGTGATGTATGTATGGCAGCCGCCGGCCGTCCAGAGCACCGGCCGTTCTGTGATCCTCCAGAAGCTACAGATTACCAGTTCGCCCCTGCATGGTACGAAAAATATAAAAATTACCTTGAATCCTTGAACAAATCACTCCTGAGACAATCCTTCCTGTTTGTATGCAGTATAGCTTTCATACTTTTTCAACTTAAATCCGGCTTTAGATAGCTGCTTGAGACCGACTGCTACTAAATCAAGTGGATTGTTGGACGCCCCCCTTCGGGAATGCGTGACGCAGTGAATGGGGAATGTGTCATGCCAATACATTATAAAGTCTATGCCTGTTCATTTCGCTTTTGCTGCTCATTTTGTGAAATATTGACAGTGCTGTCATCCTCATGAATGTCCCTCTCGGGTTCAAATTGAAAGGGTTGAACAGATAACATGTTAATGTCACTAAAGTACTTACTTTGGAAGCACGGCAGCGTAACCATGTGATCACGCTGTGACATCAACAACAATGTCGACCTACTAATTGAACTAATTTTACAAATTGTATAAAAATGAAAACATCAAGAGGGGTTTCAATATCAAGTTAATTTAACTCATAATTACGTTTATCTTTTAAGAACATAGGCGGAGTTTGACTTTTGGGGCGGGGGAGGGGGGGGCGAAAATGTTGATGAACCCGAAACGCAGTGTCAGCAATAAAATGAACTTAGAAGATAGATGCTCTTATAGTAGCTTAGCCCATGCTCGCACATACAGGCATCCCAGCTGTGTGTGCGTGCATGCGTGAGCGTGCTCGTTTTTCTGTCTCGTGGAGAAGTAGACGTCACATCCGTTTTGACTGAATATTCCAGCCAGGAACATTTACAATAATATGTTGAAAATCCGCGTTTTTTTGTTGCAGTTGTTTCCCATCATTTTTGAGGGTTTAAAGTCTTGGAGAAAAACTGACACTCTGCTCACTATCTTGGCGGTGCTCTCTGGCGTTTCATGATCCACATCTTCAATCTTTGGTTCTCGCTCAGTAGTTGTGACTTTTGAAAGCTTAGGTTTGAAAAAATTACATATATCCATCTTGAGTCCTCTGTCCTCAGGTGTTGTTTTGGGGGGTAAAGCAAAGCAAATGACCGTCTCTAAGCTACAAGTCACATGATATGTTTGAAAAAAAACTTTTGGCCCATTATTGAATTTTTTTTTTTGTTCATTTCATTCATTTTTGTTGTGTGTTTTATTGCTTTACAACTTTTACAGACAACATTATACCGGCAAAGTCTTAGTATTGGAAAGTCAATTATATGCAATGATATTTTAGGCCACCAGGGGCGGGCTGTGCTGCGTATCTTTAAGAACTGCAAATCCATACCTGTCAACTAGGGGTGTGGATCTCCATTACTGTGGCGATTAGATATGCATCTCGATGCCCTGCCAGCGTTACGATATAATTTGCGATACACTGAATCCCTGCCCGATACGATACTTACGATTATTCCATGTTTTCGGTACGATGCGATATGATTCCTCTTCAGTCCCAATTTGATATGATACAATGCAACCTCTTCCCGATACGATGTGATGCCCTTCGGTGAAGTGCGATACACCTGTTTGTGATGCTTTTTGATAAATTAGTTCAATCAAATGCGATTCAGTGGGAAGCAAAAATCGTATTTTATCTACTAAGCAAGCAAACAAACAAAAAAACTATGGCAATTAAGTATGTTACAAAAGGCTTTGGTTTATTAATATAAGAATAAAACAAAACAAATAAAGATAGCTTAAAGATGATGTACGTGGAAACGTTACAGTAACATTAATCACTCTCAATGAGTGACTTAAAATAACACTTTGCAATGTCTACATACCTGTCTGCCAGACAAAACCTAATATGAAATACAACTGCTTGTGCAAAGAAAACCACAAACAACTTGGCAGTGGCATCTGCTCTAAACTGACCACTCTCACTGAGTGTCTTAAGTGCAATGTCCATCTATATCCCAAATAGTAATATGAAAAACAATAACAAATAATGACCTTTCACAATTAGGTCTATCTTTAACAAATCACAACTGCTTGTGAAAAAAAAGAAGAATACAAACAACTTGGCAGTGACATCTGCTGTAAACTGACCACTCTCAGAGTGTCTTAAGTGCAATGTCCATACATAAAAAAATAATAATAATAACCTTTCACAAAAGTAGTAGCTTTACTGTTCTTGCCATAATAATTCTCTTCCTTCTCACCAGTCTTGTTGTTAGCCCCCTGCTCTGTCATTTTCGCAACGTCGATACCATGCTGTCTCTTCAAGTGAGTTCCCATGTTTGTTGTGCTGCCGTTGTAAGGTTTAGAAGCGCGGCATTCTTTACAAATAAAGTGAGTCTTGTCAAGTCAGCCATGTTTCTTGTAAAATCCATAGTACTGCCAAACGACGGATTTGAACTTTGAGGGTGCATTGAAAATCTGATCCGCTTCAGTGCCACTGCTGCTACACGCCGCCATGTTAACTTGTAGCACTAACTGATGGTGTATTCATGATACCTCGAAAAAAAAGGACAGAATTCAGTCCAACGTGGAAAATTTTGATGTAACGTTGAAGATTACCGATAAAACACACAGCGAACAAATGCATCTTGATTTTACGCCGTCTTTGCACCGATGTACACTGAATGAATCGATACACTCGCATCGCGCACCTTTGTATCTCGACCACAAATCTCAATTATTTTCCACACCTCTACTGTCAACCCAATGCCGTTGGGAATCTTACAAATAGTGACGTATGCCCTTCTAAATTGGTGACTAATCTTACAACGTTGTATATAGCGTGCAATATGTAACAAAAATAAAACTCAATTTTTAAAATGATATTAATTTATTGGTAATATTGTAACCTGGTGCAATCAAAGAACAATCAATATCTTCAGCTACATCATGATAACTAAAATTTAAGTGACTTTTGTTATAACTGTATGTAGCACTTTTGGCAATTTCTATCATGTCTTGATGGCAGCACTTCAGCCCGCAATTCAGTTTGAGTTGAAGGTAGTTTGTTAGTGTATCCAATTATAAATTAAAAAGGTCAATTGATAAAACTAACTTACCGATGCAATCTTTGAGTCAGAGAACATTTCTTTTGCTAATTCTGAGAAGTGATCAGCAATAGTTGCAGGCAAATTGTGTTCGGCAACAAATTGGAAGAATAAAATCTCCGCTTTTGTCACTTTTCATTCTGCAGACTTCATCTTTATGACCAGTGTTGTTTATCTTACTTTTTTTAATTAATTAATTAATTACAGTTATACGGTGCCTTGCAAAAGTATTCGGCCCCCTTGAACCTTGCAACCTTTCGCCACATTTCAGGCTTCAAACATAAAGATATAAAATTTTAATTTTTTGTCAAGAATCAACAACAAGTGGGACACAATCGTGAAGTGGAACAAAATTTATTGGATAATTTAAACTTTTTTAACAAATAAAAAACTGAAAAGTGGGGCGTGCAATATTATTCGGCCCCCTTGCGTTAATACTTTGTAGCGCCACCTTTTGCTCCAATTACAGCTGCAAGTCGCTTGGGGTATGTTTCTATCAGTTTTGCACATCGAGAGACTGACATTCTTGCCCATTCTTCCTTGCAAAACAGCTCGAGCTCAGTGAGGTTGGATGGAGAGTGTTTGTGAACAGCAGTCTTCAGCTCTTTCCACAGATTCTCGATTGGATTCAGGTCTGGACTTTGACTTGGCCATTCTAACACCTGGATACGTTTATTTTGGAACCATTCCATTGTAGATTTGGCTTTATGTTTTGGATCATTGTCCTGTTGGAAGATAAATCTTCGTCCCAGTCTCAGGTCTTGTGCAGATACCAACAGGTTTTCTTCCAGAATGTTCCTGTATTTGGCTGCATCCATCTTCCCGTCAATTTTAACCATCTTCCCTGTCCCTGCTGAAGAAAAGCAGGCCCAAACCATGATGCTGCCACCACCATGTTTGACAGTGGGGATGGTGTGTTCAGGGTGATGAGCTGTGTTGCTTTTACGCCAAACATATCGTTTTGCATTGTGGCCAAAAAGTCCAATTTTGGTTTCATCTGACCAGAGCACCTTCTTCAACATGTTTGGTGTGTCTCCCAGGTGGCTTGCGGCAAACTTTAAACGAGACTTTTTATGGATATCTTTGAGAAATGGCTTTCTTCTTGCCACTCTTCCATAAAGGCCAGATTTGTGCAGTGTACGACTGATTGTTGTCCTATGGACAGACTCTCCCACCTCAGTTGTAGATCTCTGCAGTTCATCCAGAGTGATCATGGGCCTCTTGGCTGCATCTCTGATCAGTTTTCTCCTTGTTTGAGAAGAAAGTTTGGAAGGACGGCCGGGTCTTGGTAGATTTGCAGTGGTCTGATGCTCCTTCCATTTCAATATGATGGCTTGCACAGTGCTCCTTGAGATGTTTAAAGCTTGGGAAATCTTTTTGTATCCAAATCCGGCTTTAAACCTCTCCACAACAGTATCTCGGACCTGCCTGGTGTGTTCCTTGGTTTTCATAATGCTCTCTGCACTTTAAACAGAACCCTGAGACTATCACAGATCAGGTGCATTTATACGGAGACTTGATTACACACAGGTGGATTCTATTTATCATCATCGGTCATTTAGGACAACATTGGATCATTCAGAGATCCTCACTGAACTTCTGGAGTGAGTTTGCTGCACTGAAAGTAAAAGGGCCGAATAATATTGCACGCCCCACTTTTCAATTTTTTTATTTGTTAAAAAAGTTTAAATTATCCAATAAATGTGGTTCCACTTCACGATTGTGTCCCACTTGCTGTTGATTCTTGACAAAAAAATTAAATTTCATATCTTTACGTTTGAAGCCTGAAATGTGGCGAAAGGTTGCAAGATTCAAGGGGGCCGAATACTTTTGCAAGGCACTGTAAATGACTTCTCCCAAAAAGTAACTGAGTTAGTAACTCAGTTATCTGAATGTAAGAGAAATTAGTTACTTGGCAAAGTAACTGGTGTTACCTTTCATGTTTTTCACCCCCCCAAAAATATAGTAACCTTTGCTATGTTTGGAAGTCATTTAATGTTGTGAATCAACTGTTAAAGTTGTTAAAATTGCTCCCGTTTTTGCATTAGTTCCCTTCTGTCTACTTTCGACATGTGAAAGTTTTAAAACAGTTTCATCATTTAAAGATAGATTCAAGTCAAGATTTTGCCGATTTAGGAGTATTTTAGATTAAAAGTTACTTAGGTTCGCTTGGAAGGTTCACTCAACAGAGCCTTTCTGAGAGGTCTACTGCTTTAAGATGGCGGCTGTTTACTAACACTGCCGAGTCTGTCATTTTGTATGTAGTTCTATATGCATGTGATATCTAGGTGTAGATTGTAGGCTGTCGGCTACAGTCAGGAAATATTGGAGCCATCTAGCCTAGCATCGCGTTTGCTACAGCGTCACAACAAACACTCTTCTCTCTCCGTGTCTCTGACATTTTTCACGTCATTCAAACAATGTAGTAACGCTTAGTAACGCAAATTGTCTTGTTGCCAAAATGGTGACAAAATCCGAATGGAGAAAAAAAAAAACGTAATGCACAAAAAACATACAGATTTTGAACGTACGTCGTACACATTTAAAAATCAGTGCTCACTTGTACAAATTACGCTAAAACCATACAACTTGACAGGTATGCAAGTCTTTCTATCCGTGGATCCCTTTAAGGCAACACCCCCCCCCCCACACACACACACACACACACACCGAAAAGGGCTTAAGGGTTAAATCATCCGAGTTTAAATTTAGTAGGACAGATATTAATTGTATTCTAGTATTTTCTTATTAAAATACAGTGTTTTTCCATTTGCTTATACCACTCAAATATGTAGCTAATTAACTAAGGTTTGAGTAAAATTATTATAAAATACTGATGAGGGGGGGGAAAAATCACTTTTCACATACAAAAAATAATTCAAGGTGACTGTTATTGGGACCGGCCAACTATACCAATTAAGGTGTCCTTTTTTTGCTTAAGGGCAGGGGTGCCCAAGTCCGGTCCTCGAGAGCCCCTATTCAGCTTGTTTTCCATGTCTCCCTCCTTTAACACACCTGAATCAAAAGATCAGCTCATCAGCAAGCTTTGCAGGAGCCTGACAACGATCCTTATTATTTGATTCAGGTGTGTTGGAGGAGGAAGACATGGAAAACAAGCTGGATAGGGGCTCTCGAGGACCAGACTTGGGCACCCCTGCTTTAGGGAGTTAGCAACTCAACTTTTGGAACAAGTGACCTAAAACTCTCAAGTGTGCTCAAACTGTCAGCTCCTTTGAAATCAGAGCTAAAAATGCTACTGTTTAACACAAAATATTCCAAACTGCCTTTTTACTTCAAATTTCAAGTTAAATGACTTTTTTTTTTTTAAATTCTATTTCATGTTTTGATTATTTTCGTTGTAAGTGTTTTGATGATTTAATTCGATTTTTATGTATCATTTGTGATTTTGGATTGTATGTGATGTAAATCACTTGTGTTGAATTGTGCCATACAAATAAAGTTACCTTGCCATAATAGTCCTAGTATATTATTTTGTCCTAAAATGATTTACTACAGTCCTTTTTTGTTCATTAATTTTTTCTATTACGCCTTTTTGCCAAATTATATCTCTTAATATCTCTCAGTCGAGTATTAATTGCTGCAGGCACTTACCGCACGTAGCTGTAGTTTCCGTGTCCTCCATTGTTGGGGAAACAGTGTCCCCTTGTGGCTCAAACCGGAGACGCCTAAGAATGCAGCTCATCCGATCGTTTTGTGTGGTGAATTATGAGATCCGCTTGATAGGAGATGAAAAGAGCAGATATCAAATGGAATGTGACTAAAACAGACTTCAAGAAAATGCTGCCTCTTATCGCTAAAATTCATTTTGGCAATGAAGTCATACATGAGGAAGATGATGAAACAAGTATGCAACTGTACCAAAGCACTTCCTTTCTATAAAATTCTTTAAAATTCCTTTCAAGCTAAAAATTTGAGTAACCAGGGATTAAAAACGACCTTACTGCAGTTATACTTTCAAAATATATTTTATTTTTCTTTGCATCAGGAGAAGTATCAGTGCGTCCTATGGCTTGTGTATACATACACTTTCTGCGGGAGATAAAAGTTGTGAACATGCCCTTTGTTGTATCAAGGGCTCCCCCTATGTCAGCGGCCAGCAACCTGTGGCTCCGGAGCCACATGCGGATCTATGAACCCTCTGATGCCGTTCAGTTGTATATTAAATAAATGAATATTTGATGTGATGATCTTCCCTTTAGTTGGTAGGTAGATCAAGTCAGGCTCAGTTTTGTGTGTTTGTTAACAGAACACTCACGTAGGTAATTCCATTGGCAGGCGAAAAGACTTGTAGGTACGTCTTCCGAGTTGCAACCGTGACTTAACGTAGTTGGTGAATTCATGACCTGCGAGGGTGTTCTGTGAATAAAAGTGTGAGTACTTATTCTGCTTACTAAAAGGACGCAAAACGTCTTTGTTAAGTGAAATATGGACCACAGAGTGTATATACCAAGGGCGTAGGTTTGCATAGGGACGGTAGGGACATAACACTACCAACTTTTCAGGATGCTCATATTATCCCCACCAACTTTTAAGCAACCTTATTTGCATTATATAATGACTTCAGTTATATAGGTCATTTCTTCTTATCTATCCTTCCTAGCTTCCTATACGTTGAAGGATATAATTGATCCTACCATTATTAAGTGAATTACAGTACTGTTATTATGTTCAGACTTACACTGACCCCTTTTCACTCGTTGAATGTGCCAGTCCATTTTTCCCCTAAAACGCACGTTTGATTGGCTGATGAATTGAGCCCCCCCCCCCCACCACCGCCACCACACACACACCCATTCACAGCCCGACAGAAACACAACATGCCGCCTCCCACGCCCCCTTCAAAGACGAGGAATATTAGAAGTTTTTTTCTTCCAGCAGCAGCCACTGGAAGTAATGTAAAAAGACGTCAATGTTGTGGAGGGGGTGAGCACTCCACTAATTTCACTACTGCTACAGCGCTTCAAGTCAATTTTACTCACTGAAATTTCTTTAAATAAGAAAAACAGCTAGCTGAAAATAAGCTTAACAGATTTATTTTAAGCAAAACGTTTGTATATTAAATCTTAAAAGAAAAACTTGTTTGTCAGAAATGTTCTTAATTCAAGAATATTGTTCAAAACATTATTTGAAAGAATTTTTCTTGATTTGGGTGAAAATGAACAACTTTTAGATGTATGGGCTCATTACGAACAAATAGTAATATTTACTCAAAGTAAGTGGAAGAATCTGATGCATTAATCTGTTAATTAGCCATTAACACTCAAAAAAAGATGGAGAAAATTATCTGATTAAGATGTTATAATTTTGCAGTGTGAAAGTTAGTATAGGTCAATACACATTTATTTTGCATTAACCATTTAGCCTATTAATTAATTAGGTTCATATTGGTGAGAAATGTAGCCCTGATCCCCATTCACCAAATATGTTTGGTCTTGTCCCGTCCCCAGCAAAAGTCTACATGCAGGTTATGCTGTAATATCGTCCCTACCAATATTAACACCAAACCTACGCCCTTGGTATATACGTATACCTACTGTATAAAGATATATTTCAGTCAAGCTGACGCAATCATTTCAAGTGTGTATATGTGTGTGCGGCTGTAAGTGTTGTCTTTTCTGTGGAAATATGGTCAAAATGGCTCTTTGAGTGTTAAAGGTTGCTGACCCCTGAGCCCTGACCTACGTTTACCAAGGAGGAATGTTTGAGGCGGCTGTTGGAGAACATGTTCTTCCTTAAGCAACGCGCAGTGAGGAATGCTTCTGCTAGCAGAGGTGGCATGGAGCTCAAGTTAGACACCGCACTGCCTTTTGTGTCAAAAGATGAGGTGGGTGGTAACGCATTACATTTACTCCGTGACATTCAGAGGTTGGTACAGTAGCCAAAAATATTACTCAAGTGAAAGTAGCGATCCAAAATTTTACTCAAGTACGAGTAAAAAAGTATTCTTTGAAAAGAACACTCAAGTAATTAGTAACACTGTGAGTAATTGCTTACAATGTCAGAATTTTAATATTTTGTTTTCGAAGCACAACTTCATCTATATGAACTGTTATTATTATACTGTATTATTATTATTATTATAATGTACTATAACCTATTACATGGCCATAATAGTCCAAAAAGATGACACAAAAATCATCGAATTCAGACCAGACCAACACATTCAAAAAGCATGAGCACCCCCTAGTGGGGAAAAAACATTGTTATCTCTGATTGGTATAATTGAGTCATGTGGTTATTGTTGCGACATCTCAATGGTGAAACTGAGACGGCCACTGTCGGCATTTTTGGCAGAAATGAAGCCAATGTGTAGAATAAGAGGCAAAAATGTAACAACTAGTGTATCCCAAAGTAGCGGAGTAGTGTTTCTTCTTCACTAATCTACTCAAGTGTAAAAGTAAAAAGTAATTCTTGGTAAAACTACTCTAAAAAGTACATTTTTCTCAAAAAGTTACTCAAGTAACGCATTACTACCCACCTCTGGTTACATTTCATTAAGTAACTTTTAGAAAAATTTACTTCTAAGACAGTGGAGGTTTTAGGGGTGGGGCCACAGGGGAACTGGTCCCGACTCTAACTAATTTGAAAGGCCCGTGAAGTGCCCTGTTCCCATTTTAGCACAAAGCATGTTAAAGGTGCACAATGTAGACTTGACCAAAAATGTGACCACAACTAGATCAAAATATTGACTAGCACAAAATGCCCTCCCCCTTCTCTTCTGGAAGTTACGTCACACTTCCGGGTTTGGGAAGGGACTATTAATGGAGTACAAAAAAAAGAAAAAAAACCCCCCCGCAAATTATCTTTGCAGTTACGCGTTAAAAATGACGTTTTTTTTTTTTTTAAGAACTCGTCCAAAGTTTATATTTGTAAAATTACACCAAAATTCAAAAAGCTCTTCAGCTGCCCTTTAAGTGGCAAGCGACGAGTCCTCTACAGAAGGTATACAATGATCCCTCGTTTTTTGCGATTTATGGGGATCCCCCACCCCGTAAAAATAAAAAATCCATGAAGTAGCGGCGGAGCTTATTTACATTAAAACTATATATATATATATATATATATATATATATATATATATATATATATATGTTAGGGCTGTCAAAATTATCGCGTTAACGCGCAGTAATTAATTTTTTTAATTAATCACGTTAAAATATTTGACGCAATTAACGCACATGTCCCGCTCAGAAAGTATTCTGCCTTTTGGTAGGTTTTACAGCAAGGCTTTTTGTGCTGTCCAACAGCGAACTCTTGTGGTCGCTTTGCGACATGGTTTATTGTTTTCAGTCCAGTTCAATATGGCTGCACGACATCTCGGGCTGATAATGTTGTGCTTATATGATCCTTGGACAAGATTTGTCCGTAAGTATGGTTGTTGTAAAGAATGTACATATTATGTTAGTAAGCGAAATGTTTTAGTTTTTGTATGAGACGCTTTTTGTTTATGTTTAGTGAACCTGTATAGCGTGCTAAGCTAACGTTGTTGCTAATGCAATGCTTGTGTACTTTTTTTTTTGTAGTTTCACTACGGTTTAAAGAGGACAGTGGTTTGAGGCCATGTTATTAATAAATCAGATGAAAAAGGAAGAAGTCTGATTATTAAGGCGTCGTTCACTAGCTGTCTAGCTTTGGAAAAAGTAGACGCTTCGGAGTGAGGACAGCATAGACAGATTTAAATGACAGTAGAGTGAAATGCCCACTACAGTCCTTATGTACCGTATGTTGAATGTATATATCCATCTTGTGTCTTATCTTTCCATTCCAACAAATTATTTTACAGAATATATATATATATATAATTTACAGAAAAATATGGCATATTTTATAGATGGTTTGAATTGCGATTAATTGCGATTAATTAAGATTAATTAATTTTTAAGCTGTAATTAACTCGATTAAAAATGTTAATCGTTTGACAGCCCTAATATATATATATATATATATATATATATATATATATATATATATATATGAATATATATATATATATGTTTTGTTCTTTTTGGTGTGTTTAATGTATTTATTCAAATTTAACATAATTGGAAAGAGATACATATAAGAAATGTTTCCCCCATTTCCCCCCCAATGTATAATTTAACACAAAAACAAAAAAAAACATGTATATGGCAGAAAACACAGACAAGGCTCTTGCAACCCTCTTTAAAATAAACTGCTGTATTTTAAGCCAAAAGAACTGTTTGATCGAACAATATATTCATATGCTGCCATAGCAGTTTCATGGCGCATTAAGCCCTTAAACTATTTTTAATGTGTCCGTTTTACCCTGGAAACCCCCGTTTACAGACACCGCGCAACTGCTTTTGTCTCAACCGAGCCATTAAACGAAGTATTTATATTTATTATTCAAAATGTCTATCATTTTCAGCTTAGAATCATTAATTGATGTCTAATATTTTGTTTAAAAAAAAAAAGAAAAAAAAAAAAAGAAAAAAATTATATATTATATACACGCATATTTTGAAATTTTAAACAAATTACATCACAATGAAAAAAATAGTGTCTGTAAATAGGTCACGTATATCTACCTTAAAACTATCGCTTAATTGTATTTTTTTGTTGTTACTGTTGCAATAAGATGATTCATAATCGAAAACTATCGCTTAATTGTATTTTTTTGTTGTTACTGTCTCATTTACCCCATTATTTTAGATGATTCATAATCGATCCAAACAAAGAAAAAAAAAAAAAGTTTAAAAGGGTAAGTATTTGAAAAAGAAAATCTCGACCACTCTTTGATGTCTGCGATTTCTGCATCGCGACCCTTGTTATATTACCGTGTTTTACCCATAAAATCCCCAAAAATGCTTCATGGAGTTTTTGAACTGAAATAAGGTAAGTACGTGATAATATCTCGTTAAAATCATGGTGTTTTTAATTATGCTCTCACCACGAGTTAGGGTTTGGGGTTTAAATTTTTTTTTTTTTTTTATAAATGCCAACATTTTTCTTTCCCCAGAAAATTGAGTTTTTAAGCTTTCCAATGATGTATCACATGCATATAGAACAATCTTGAAATTTGGCCAAATTGGGGGTCTCAGTGTTTTCCGACATATGTATATTTAATGTTTTTTTTTAAGCACTGCAAATGTAAAAATTATGATATAAATGATATATACAGCACAGGCCAAAAGTTTGGACACACCTAATTCAATGCAATGCAAATGAAGGTCCCAGTCCCAGTGATAAAAGCAAGAAATTCAACTAATTAACCCTGATAAGGCATACCTGTGAATTAAAAACCATTTCAGGTGACTACCTCTTTGAAGCTCAACGAGAGAATCTCAAGAGTGTGCAAAAAATGTAATCGGAGTAAACGGTGGCTACTTTAAAGTTACTACAATATAAAATATGTTTTTAGTTAGTTCACCTTTTTTGGGCCAAGTACAAATTTCCACATGCGTTCATTCCTAGTTTTATGACCTTCAGAGTCATGAAAATAAAAAAACGCACGAATGAGAAGGTGTGTCCAAACCTTTGGCCTGTACTGTATATAATCAAAAACAATGATTTCTAAATCTTTACATGCATATATCCTAACATTTTTAAATAAAATCTTTTTTTTTTCTATTGAAAAAAATCCGCGATGGACTGAGAGCGCAAAGTTTGAAGCGCAAAGTTGCGAGGGATCACTGTATCTTATTTTTAATTTCATAAAAGATGTTTTCAATGTAATAACACCAACATTTAGTCATGACATTTATAAGACCCGTGATATGAGGTCCAAGTTAGTTTATGTTACCATGACCGAAGCTACTTTTCTCATTGTATAAGCGCACTATCACTTGGTACTGCATGGACAGCATCTACAAAGACTACTTAATTGCTCCATCCATTTTAAATTCCATTACTGACTAAATATATACAAACTTAAAGACTTTATCTCTGCCCCAGTCAAATGATCCACATGCTAAATAACGTAGCACAACCACGTCAAATGAATGCATATCCTTGTTTTGCCTGAGTGGTAGACATAATCCGGACAGTTTGTCAAACAGACTCAAAGACTGGAAATTGGTCTCGTGATTGGTTGATGATGAACATGGAAGCAAGACCGGAACAAATTTGCGACGCGTGAATTGTCTTTTAAAATGGGAAAATCTCCGTTTAACCATTGAGATCCGTTTTAGAAATATTTCCATAAAATATGTTTAATGTCTATTGAAATATTATGACCATTTTATGAAGAATTGAAGTGCAAATCTTACATTGTCCACCTTCTCAAAAAAAGTGATTAAAATGATTGTTCCATGTATTGTATCCTTACCTGCACACAGTATGATTAAATACGAATTATTATAAAATTCACTGGTTTATCTTTGCTTGAAAGTGTCAAACAAAAATGTTTTTAGGGTTAAGGTCGCTACATTCTTGATAATCTGCGTATTGCCTTGTTAGCCAAAACAAACACTGAATAAACCGCCACTGTTCTAAGAGTAGTTTTACTATGCCATACATTTTACTCGAGTAGATTGGTCAAGAAGAAAAATGACTCCTAATCTGCTACTTTGGGCGACACAAGCGGTTCCATTTTTCCCTCTCCTACATTAGTTTTGACTTTATTTTTGCCAGCGCAGTGTCTCTACTAGTTTCACGAATGAGACGTCGCAGGAATAATTACATGACTCCATGATACCAATCCGACATAGCAATACAGTCAGTTGGATATGATGCACACGCTTGCTGTCGGAAGTCCTATGTTGACGCCGGCCTGTTCGATTACATGGCGTCTTTAAAGCGCCATAAAATTGAACTATTTGACATAGAGTCAGTATTACCGGAAAGGGCAGATTACAAGTTTTTTTCCCAGTTTTTATTGGGCACCAATTGACCGGAGAAATGATCGTTTTCATTTCATGGTAGGAATTTTTTTTAATCCACTAGAAGGCACTCATGCACTTACGTTTCTATTTTCCTCGTCGTAAATCTATGATTTTTTGTGTATTATTTTTGGCCTAATATGGTCAGTAAAATGTTATAGAACAGTATAATAACAACTGTTCATGGAGATCAGGGAATCCCAACCCCCGAGCCGAGGACCGGTACTGGTTCGTGGCGCATTTGCTCCCGGGTCGCTCAGAAATAATGATTTATTAACAACCGCATTCAGGCTTATGCCTCTTGACACACCAATCTGCCTGTCTTCTCCATGGATATAATAAATTGGATAGGATATCATCATAGTAATCCATTGAAGCTATCATCTAGGATCTATTTTGTTTTATATTTACAGTATGTGCGCTTGTCATAGGGCATAGGTTTGCATAGGGATGGTAGGGACATAACACTACCAAGCTTTCAGGATGCTCCCCACCAATTGTCCCCACCAACTTTTAGGCGACCCAATTTGCACTATATAATGACTTCAGTTATACAGTATATGTAATTTAGATATTCTTTTCATATGTTGTAAGTATAGAATTGACCCTACCATTAATAAGTGAGTTATTATCATTGTATTCAGGCTTACATTTTCCCCTTTTGACTGAATGTAGCGGTCCCTTTTTTCCCCTCAAATGCACATTTGATTGGCTGATGACTTGACCCCTCAACCTTCCCACACACACACCCCCACAAAGCTCCGACAGAATTACATGTCGACAACATGCTGCCTCCGCCGCTCCTTCGAAGAGGAGGGATATTAGAAGTTTATTTTCGGCCAGCAGCAGCAGCAGCAGCAGCCACTGTAAGTAATGTAAAAAGACATCAATGTTGTGGAGGTGGGGATCACACCACTAATTTTGCTACTGAAAATCCAACCTGCAAGTTTTTTCAGTTATATTTAACTTATTTATTTAGACAATGTTGAGTGGTCCTAAGATGAATTTTGTTTTTTTGCATTCCTAGATAGTTAAGAGATTATTAACAAGTTCATAATTATTGTGCATATTGTTAATATAAGTTACGTTCAAATATTGCAATTTAAATTTGCTAATTAAATCCACATTTTTTTCTGGAAGTTTTCAAAATGTTTTAGTAGTTTTTGAAAACAACAGTTTTAATCAAACGGTGTATCACCTGAACCAATACACATGAAAGTATAAGTCAATAAAGATTTATTTTGCATTGATTATTTAGCCTATCAATTAAGTTTATATTCGTGAGAAATGTAGTCCTGACCCCCATTTACCCTATCTGTTTGGTCTTATTAATGTCCCGTCCCCAGCAAAAACTTTACATACAGGTAATGCTGTTATATCGTCTCTACCAATGTTGAGACCAAACCTACGCCTTTGGCGCATGTCCTCGATAATGACGTATGATGAGACCCAGGGGCAGGGGTGCCCAAGTTCGGTCCTGGAGAGCCCCTATCCAGCTTGTTTTCCATGTCTCCTTCCTCCAACACAACCGAACTGAATCCACTGAATCAAATAATGAGGATCGTTGTCAGGCTCCTGCAAAGCTTGCTGATGAGCTGATCTTTTGATTCAGGTATGTTAAAGGAGGGAGACATGGAAAACAAGCTGGATAGGGGCCCTCGAGGACTGGACTTGGGCACCCCTGCCCAGGGGTGTCCAAACCGGTCTTCAAGAGCCGCTGTGGGTCCTGGTTTTTTGTTCCTAGCAATCGAGCACAGAAAGTTTAACCAATGAAGTTTCTGCTAAAACAAGCAGCACCTGACAGTAATCAACTGATTACACCTGTAAGACACCAGATTAGTAAAGAGGTGTAGTCTTGTTTTGTTGGAATGAAATCCAGCACCCCTTGCTGCCCTATGTGGAATAGTTTGGACACCCCTGATGTAAGCACATCAACGGCGCAGGTGGTGCAGCGGGTCGTCCACTGATTGAAGGATTGGGGGTTTGATTCCAGCTCCCACATGTGCCCAGTCGTTACATCCTTGGGCAAGATACTTTACCCTGTGTGAGAACAAGTGGTCGGATGGTCCGAAAGGCCGATGGCACATATTGGCTGCATCGCTTCTGTCAGACTGCCCCAGGGCAGTTGTGGCACAGTAGTGGCCTACCACTATCGAGTACGGAGTGAAGGAATGATGTAATGTGTAGTGTCTTTTGAGTCTCCCTAAAAACCAAATCCAAATCTTATCATTATTAGGGATATCCCGATCGTATATTTTTGCACCCGAGTCGAGTCACCTGATTTTGATAATCTGCCAATCCGATACCCGAAAAAATGTTTTTTTTTTCCTTGAACAAAAGTTCCAAACATGTTACTGTCCCACCGCGCTTCCTTCATAATGTGAATTATTTTTATTACATATTTATTTATTATTATTAATTTTTAAACAACAATAACGTAGCAAAATGCTTGTTTATATTAAATGCTTCATTGAGTCCTCTCACGCTTTCACGCTCACGTTGCATAGAACAGCCTTTCACTTACACAATGAGTTGCCACAGCACACTTATGCAAGTTGAATGATGACTGACAGATTTGTGCCTTTGATCGTAGAACTACCAAGCTTCTCTGGCAAGATCAAAGCTACAAACCTGCCAATTATCATGAACTTGAAGTACCAAACGCAAGCTAGACAGTTTGGCCGCACTACTTAGCAGGAAGGAGGGTGAGCGGCTGTTGCACTGTATGAGCCTGAAGCAGAAAAACAGAAGTGTAGATTTTGAATTACAAATCTGATCCTTTTTACCCAATTACAATCTTCTGAAAAATGTCGCGATTCGCCTATTTCCGATCACATGATGAGATTGGTACATCCGGAATTATTATCAAATTTGTTCCCGGGAATTATAAGCCCACACGCTAGCGAAGATGACTGAAAAACAGTTGTTTTTGGACTACACATGTGCCGATTACCAGTTTCAAGGTATACCGTGGTATGAAAACGTCTAGGTTTCAAAATTGCAAAAATTTTCCGTCATACCGTCCTTAAAATATTAGCTATTTTTTATGTCCCAAAATGCATGGAGAAATCTCTCGCTTGCAGCTGCAAGGCTCAACCCTCCCCCGCCTGTTGTTGCCCAGTGTCAGTGAGTCAGCTGTGCTACACAATGGCTAGAGGATGTGAAACTCCTGAACTTTTTTGCCCCCATCGTACAAAACAAAATCGCTGGTATGGGAATATTTTGGCAACAGAAAAGTTACAGACGCCTGTGGCTTAGAGGAGGGCCAACCAACATGTAAAACATGTTTGCTGAGGATGGCTGCCGAGGAGGCAATACCTCCAATATGATTTCGCATTTACACAAAATTAAAGGTTAGTAAACACTGTCATGAATGTTTCCCACCAGCTATGAGACTCCAGCATGTTTAGTGTGTATAGCGGTGTTAAAACGTGTTTTTATATCTGGCAACTGTCTGTGTTAAGTAAGTGTGTATAATGTAAACATGAGACGAGTCATACACACTTGCTTTTCATGGAAAATAATTCAATTGCTTTTGTACTGATGGTAATAATGTTGAGCTGTGGTTGTGGGTTAAGGCTCACCGAAAGGACTGCATTTATTTTTATTTTATTTAGAATATTATTTTTATTTATTTTAACATTATACTTATGTTCCATTTTGCAAATGTTTTGAAAAATAAAAATTCTGTTCAATGGATTTTTTAAAACCCAGATAACTCAAAGTAATGCACTTTAGAGCTGTAATTGCAATACTGTGATAACCTTAAGGCTAAATTTCACGGTATCATACTGTCAGAATATAATACCAGCACATGCCTACTTTGGACAGACCAAGAATCCTACCTAAAATATAGGTTTGTCGCAACAAGTGACTCTCAGGCGCCAATGTTATACATTACTTGAGTATTCTTTACACTGCATTTTTTTTCTTGTATCTGAATCTTTTTTTTTTTTTTTTGATTGGCTACTTTTACTTAAGTAATATTATTTTGAAGTAACGCTACTCTTACTCAAGTCAAACTTTGGCAACTCTAACCACCTCTGGTCAAACGCTGCAACACGCAGAGGCGTCACGTCCGATTAGGCAAACCAGGCAATTGCCTAGGGTCCCCAGAGGGCCAACAGATTTAGCACACGAAGCTTTACTGCACTGTTGCGGCAACAACTGCGACAGTGCCAGTGAAAGCCTTGTGTCAGAGCTCCCTGAAGGGGCCCCTTTACTCGCTCTACACTCACCCCACACCCTCACGTGACCCAGAGTGAGTGAGCGGCGATTTGGCTTTTTTGTAATTGGCGTATATCCAAAATGAAGAGAAGTTATCCTTCTGAAAGCGACAAAAGAAAGAAAAAAGGCAGAAGAGGAGAAAAGGAAGCAAGACAGCGGTGTGTGTAGTATGTTACTGTAGTTTTATGTCGTAATGTAGAAGCCGGGCACTTTGAGTGTCCTAAAAAGCTCTCTAGGAGACCGAGGCTTTATTATGCTTTTATCAAATATGCTATTGCTCCAAGTCTAACTGTCCCCCTTACTTGCACACGCTCGAAAGGCCCCATGTTGACCCTTGCTAAGCCTCTGACAACACGGTGTCACCTGTTTGAGCTGAGCCGCTTCAACTTTTGAAGTAAGTTGAAGTTGGGAGAGGAGAACATCTTGGATGAATTCAAGGTGTCTTCGCCCCGTAGCCATCCATAATTCTGGAAGACGACTTGAACGCGGCTAACTGGAAGCAACTTCTCCGTATTGTTTGGGAAGAAGGCAGAATCAACACGGTTGCCAACATTCTCCACATATGGACTGTCTGTTAAGCTAACGAAAACAAAAGAACACACAGAATTGTCCCCATTTTTTTTTTTAGGAGTTTCACTTTATCCGCTAGTTTGTTTTTGAGTCATCCGTGCACACAAAAGAACAAATTTGGCATCATGTGAGATAATATCATTATTCTCATGGAGCTGGTGCACGCCACCGGAATCCAAAGCTGTCAACATAGCGCTGCAGCAGCGGTCTGGGTTTAGGGATTGTTTACAGAAACACTTTTTTTTGCTACTTGTGCGCAGAGAGAAAAATAGCTCCTCCTTATATTTGGTATAATCTCTTCACACAGCCGAGGCGATACCCAGGTTTCTTGGCGCTCCGGTTGCTGAATGGAAGCCAGTGCAGGATGAAGCCAAGAACAGTGCAGACGGTGTACAGTACACGTGTGTGACTTATTATTGATGCGTACGCTCGCTTTACAGTCTCGGGCGTTATCTGTCTATTCTATCGAGAGGCTGTAATCCGGTACAATCATTGTTGAGCCCTGCAAGGTTCTCGTCGAGCGTTTGGCTGGTGGGCTGAGAGATCCAAAGGGATTTTTTTTTTAATTATCAAAATAAAGCCTGAGGGCACCCACCGCGTCCGGCACGCACACACACACACTCGAAACATTCTCGCAGATATTATTTATGCAGGAAAATATATTAACATTTGCATTAGAAAACAGTGCGAGGGCCTCAGTGTAGTAAAATAGCTCTTTGTCTTGGATGGATGTAGGTGTCGCAACTCACTGTGAGTACTGACAGGATGTGAGTGGCGCGTGCGTTAGGAGTGGGATACGATAACGATGATTTGACGATATAGCGATACAGCGATTATCGATACATTGCTCAGGAAATCATTCTAGGATATTTTACAAACAACTAATAAACAGAAAAACAAGCTTCTGCTGCAAATTGCAATGAGTTTATCACTAGTAGACGTCATTGGCAGCCAATGAGGTCATTTTGGGCCATTTAAGGTCATTTACCTAATGATTTTGAGTTACTTACTGTTGATTTTGGGGTATTTTATGGGTCACTCCCTGTTTATTTTGAGTTACAGAACAGGAAGTGACCTGGGAATCACCCAAATGATTAGGCAGTGACTCAACAGCAGGCATGAAAATGAGTCAGGGGTTAAAAAGGTGAGGAAGGTGTGGCGGAAATATGTTCCGGTAGGGTGGGGGGCCAAGCCCCCCTGGTGGCCCTGATGGCCCCCCCTTAAAATCCGCTTATACCTTTAGGGTGATGTTACTTCACCATATCAATAATTTGTCACACCCCTAGAGAGTGATTAAAAGTATGGAGTTAAAGGTGATGCAATGAAAAATGTGGTGCACCTTAAGAAAATAGGTGCACAAGCGCAACCAATGCGAAAAGGTAGCATGGAGCCTTGGGACAATATATCGCAATGTTAATTTTTTCCAATATCGTTCAGGCTCATCTCGAACATAGCTATTCGGGTTATGTTGTGAAAATTCTTCTAGTTTTAATATCGCAATATATCGCAAACCTCCGAATTATAGCAATAATGTTGTTTTAATATTATTCCGGGCTATCACAGAGAGATTCTCTCCTATGTATAGTAATCGTTAAAGAATTCAAAAAGCGATAAAAGGGCTGAATGTTTAAAAAAAAAAAAAAAAAGTAACTTCCGTAATTTTCGGACTATAAGGGCACACCTGACTATAAGCCGCACCCCACAAATTTGACACAGAAACGGCATTTGTTCATAGATAAGCCACACCGGACTGTAAGCCACACCTACCAAATTTGACAAGAAAACTATTTGTTCAAGTTTAAGCCGCACTTTATGATAAGCCAGAGGGATTGTCACACCTAAAGACTACTGTTGTGATACTTTTTCAACTTGTTATCTCTACTCAAAAAAAAAAAAAGGACTCGGTAGTTATTGTTTCGTTGTTTGTTCGTTCTCTTTTAGTGCCATAAGACGATGACAGACATCCCGTCTTGCAGCTTATGAAAAATTAAAACTCTTTGAAAAAGAGTTCATGACCAGTAGACATCCAATCCCTTTGAACTGAGAGTGTGGCAGTGAATGATTGTTCATTTACATGCATTTATTTACATGCAACCCTCTCACTTCAAATGGATTGGACGTCAAGCGCAGTAAACGGCAGCCAACGAGTTAAGAAGGAAAATGCAAAAATACCCTCCATTACTACAAAGAGTCGTGCAGAATGAAATTCAACCCATGACAACAAAATTCTCTTAACCTGCGGTGGCCCAAAAACCAATAGATAACAGAGTAATCAAATGGCGCATCTCAATAGAACATTTCGATATCAATACAATTAAATACTTTTAACAACCATACGAAAGACACACACCTTATAGGCCTACAAAATCCACATATAAGACGCACGAGACTATAAGCCGCAGGGGTCAAAGTGGAGGGAAAAAGTAGCGGCTTACAGTCCGAAAATTACGGTAATAACTTTTGAATTACTATGATAATTGTTTCCCTTTTGTCAAGACAGTGGTATGAAAAAGTATCTGAATAATTTGGAATTTCTTACATTTCTGCATAAAATTACCATGAAATGTGACCTTATCTTTGTCAAAATCACACAATGTAAAAACTGTCTGCTTTAACTAAAACCATCCAAACATTTATAGGTTTTCATATTTAATGAGGATAGCATCCAAACAATGACAGAAGGGGGAAAAATAAGTAAGTGAACCCTCTGCCTAAGGAGACTTAAAGAGCAATTGAAACCAATTTTTACCAAACAATTTAAGTCAGGTGTGTGCCCAATCACTGATGAGTGGTTTAAAGTTGCCCTGCCCACCATAAAACACACACCTGGTAAGAATTGTCTTGATGAGAAGCACTGTCTCATGTGCATCATGGCTCGGTCAAAAGAGCTGTCTGAAGACCTGCGATCAAGATCATTGATTTGTATAAAGCTGGGAAAGGATACAAAACCATCTCTAAAAGTCTGAATGTTCATCAATTGACAGTCAGAGAAGTTGTTTACAAATTGAGAGAGTTTAGCACCGTTGCCTTTCTCCCAAGGCGTGGCCGTCCACCAAATATGACTCCAAGAGTTCAGCGCAGAATACTCAGAGAGGTAAAAAAAAAACAAATCTAGAGCGTCTGCTAAAGACTTACAGAAATCCCTGGCACAGTCCAATATCTCTGTGCACAATTCAACTATATGTAAAACTACGGCCAAGAATAGTGTTCATGGGAGGACTTCACGGAGGAAGCCACTGCTGTCTCAAACAAACATAGTTGCTCGTTCATTGTTCGCAAAAAGGCACTTGGGCACCCCACAGAAGTTGTGGCAAAATATTTTGAGGACTAATGAAACCTAAGTTGAATTGTTTGGGAGTAACGCACAACGTCATGTGTGGAGGAAAAATGGAACAGCTCACCAACATCAACACCTCATCCCCACCGAGAAGCATGGTGGAGGGATTTGGGGCTGTTTTACTGCCTCAGGGCCTGAACAACTTGCAGTCATGAATGGACGAATGAATTCAAAGGTTTATCAGGATGTTTTGGAGGAAAACCTGAGGCCGTATGTTAGACAGTTGAAGCTAAAAAGAGGATGGATGCTGCAACAAGAAAAGATCCAAAACACAGAAGCAAATCAACTTCAGAATTGTTTTAGAAGAACAATATACACGTTCTGGAGTGGCCAAGTCAAAGTCCAGACTTGAACCCCATTGAGATGCTGTGGCATGACCTAAAGACAGCGATTCATGCCAGACATCCCAGGAATCTTACTGAACTACAGCAGTTTTGTTGAGAAGAATGGGCCAAGATTAGTCCTGATTGATGTGCCAGACTGATCTGCAGCTACAGGAAGCGTCTGGTTGAAGTTATTGCTGCCAAAGGAGGGGCACAAAATATTAAATGCGATGGTTCACTTACCTACTCTTCCCCATTCTGTCATTGTTTGCATATTATCCTCATTAAAATATGAAAAACTATAAATGTTTGGGTGGTGTTAGTTAAAGAGCATATGACACGAGAAAAAAAGTCTTAAATGGCATTATTATGTGAATTAGAATCATATTTTGAGACGATTCGACTATATACAACAATTTATCAAAGCACAGATGACGAGAAATTAGTCTTTTAATCTGCCGGTTAGCCACGCCTACCATTATAGGGCTTTAGCGTCCCCAACAGGTGGATGACGTCAGCGGTAGACTGGGCTCATCGGTTTTACTATTCAGCCCATTGAGGGGGAATTATTCAGAACGAGGAAAACGCGACGAAGAGAGCCACAAAATGTCATTCTTTCAGTCTCTATACTCCAATATTTTTACAGGATATTCTTTTTATCCAAGTATTTTTCCCCAATAGCTATATAAATGGCTTGAGAAGGACCAGTCAGCCCGTCGAGGGGGAACTATTCACAACGAGGACAACGCGACGAAGAGAGCGCCAAAATGTCATTGTTTCTGTCTCTTTACTTCAATATTTATACAGGATATTCTTTTTATCCAAGTATTTTCCCCAATAGCTATATAAATGGCTTGAGAAGGACCAGTCAGCCCGTCGAGGGGGAACTATTCACAACGAGGAAAACGCGACGAAGAGAACGGCAAAATGTCATTGTTTCTGTCTCTTTACTTCAATATTTTTACAGGACATTCTTTTTATCCAAGTATTTTCCCCAATAGCTATATAAATGGCTTGAGAAGGACCAGTCAGCCCGTCGAGGGGGAACTATTCACAACGAGGAAAATGCGACGAAGAGAGCGGCAAAATGTCATTGTTTCTGTCTCTTTACTTCAATATTTTTACAGGATATTCTTTTTATCCAAGTATTTTCCCGAATTGCTAAATAAATGGCATGGTCATGACAAATAAGTCTTGTGCTGAATGGAATATGAAATAATAAAAATGCATTTATTCAGGACGACATGGCAAAATTACTCCATAATGGTCAAAACTGTCAACTTCACGTTTACTGTCGCACCTCCCGAACGATATTTTATGACACTTAAATCGGACATATGTCATTTCCCTTCCCCGGCTTCGGAGAATGTAAACAAACCAGAAGGCGTGACAGCTAGCCGACATGCTAACCCGAACCGAGTGATGTTTCAAAGTCTTCGAAGCGGAAAATCACACATAACTATCCTGGATTATTTGACATGACGACCCGGTTGTCGATTGTCATCGCGGACCGGCAAACTGCCAGGCGGAGAGCAATTTACAGTTCGTTCCCCGGAGAAGGGTGGCTGGAGTTGTTGTGCAGCTAACGTGCTGCTGCTAATGAGCATTAGGAGAGCTTTTTACATGCCTATCAATGATCAAACGTAAGTAGTCCTTCATTTAAAGAAAGTTTGTAGTGTTTACTTTGTAATCGCTGTATTCGTATTTGACATAATACAAAACAAGATGTTTACTCACTTCCTCGTAAGTCCAATGGTCCCACAGTAAATATCCACGGTGAATGGGAACCTTTTGAAACTCCAAAAAGGCGCATACGCCGCTCCCTCATACAGAATGATTTTTCTGCAGCCGTTTGGCTGGCGTGATGCGAAAAATAAACGTATTAATCCGCAAAATCAGCTGAATCCTTCTTCCTCATACACAACAGTACACTGTAGCGTGAAGAGGACGTTTTCTACCGTACACGTCACAGCGCCCTCCTCCTCAATGCAAGACCGAAGCCGGAAGTCACTCATTTTCATGGCGCGGGATTAAAAAAACTAAATAAAAATAGCGATCGCTTCCACACACATCCAAGCGGCCCATATCATTCAGGGGCATAAAATACCGCGTGTATTATGAAATACACATGCTTTTTCGTGTCACAGGCACTTTAAAGCAGACAGTTTTTTCATCTGTGTGATTTTTGACAAAGATCAGATCACATTTAATGATGATTTTATGCAGAAATGTGAGAAATTCCAAAAGGTTCAGATACTTTTTCATACCACTGTGTGTTTTAGCATTGTTTGACTTTTCGGTCTCCATGTAAATGTATCTTTCCATTTTAAAAAAAAAAAAAACATTTATTTATGCTTCCGGTTAAAGACTTTGTTCATGTAAATATGTGCAACTCGGATCGGTCGCCTGCAGTAAACTGTGCGCATGCTAGTTTGACTTGTGTATGTACTACGCATGCGCCACTCACATCCTGTCGGTACTCACATTGGGTTGCGACTGTGAGCTGTCGTTTACTCAGACCGGTATACAAAGCTAATCTCTCTTCTTGCCTTCAGTTAAATACCGGTCTCCTTTACCTCTGTGAAGTTGGACCCCATCAGAAGAAAATTTACTGTATATCAAAATGATGTCAATCGTTTGTGCTACGTTTGTGCTGTAAAAAGTTTAATTTGTGCAGCTATCATTTTTTAGATAATGACTATCCTTTTATCGGTCAATCTGAGGTCAACCAGCCCAAAATGGCTAAAAATGGTGTCGATCCTTTGTGCAGTAAACATTTTTTGTTTCTGCTGCAACGGTTTTGTGAATGTTCTGCTATTCATTTGTAGTGATGATGTCACGCAGCCCCCCCCCCCCCACACACACACATTTAGTGCGCTTGTTTGTGGTGGTGACACAATCAGTAAAAACTAAAATGTGTAATATCTATACAAATGTAGCAGCACAACCCAAATGTTATGAATTTTTTAACAGGACAAGCCAAAGGTAACATTTCTGGGTTGAGTAGGAATGAGAGGGGTGGTGTGGGGTGGGTCGGTTGAACTCTTGATGGGCATAAAAAGAATTGGTAATAGCTACATGTGGGAACCTCTAGGTGCTTCACGATACAAAGCTCACGTTAACAATCATTTATCAATTATCGATACATGAGTCAAGAAATCATTCTACAATAATTGACTATACATGTAATAAACAGAAAAACAAGCTTTTTGTTATTCTTATGGTGTAAATTGGAATGAGTTTATTACGAGTAGGCAAAGAATGATTCATTCGCTGCCATCCCTCCCACTTCAAATGGATTGGACGTCTATGGCGGTCAATTTCATTTTGGGTCATTTGCTGTTGATTTTTCAGTCACTTGATTTTGGGACATATCTAGGTCACTTCCTGTTGGTTTTGGGTTACAGAACAGGAAATGACCATGGGAATCTCCCCAAATGAATAGGCAGTGACTCACACTCAACAGGACGTGACCTGTAAATGCCCTAAAATGAACAAATTGACCTGTGAATATACCCCAAAAAAATCAGCGCGACTGGCTGTGAATACCCCTCTCAGTCTAAATCAGGGTGTCAATCAACAAGCAGCACCCGACTTGTATCAAAGGCTACAAAGTCAAATGATTATTTGTTTGAGATGTTCACAATTGTTCGTTCTGTGCCTTCATCTACTAATTTCTATGTTTGGCCGACGTAAATATGTACAAAGATGGATTGCACATGCACCGTACCAGAATGCGCAAGTCAATTGTAAGAGAGGCACAGGTGGACGGATGACGCGAGCATGTGCCTACTGGTAATTGTGCGTTTTTGCAGTACGTAAGTGTCTTAAGCAGAGGTGGGTAGAATAGCCAAAAATTTTACTCAAGTAAGAGTTGCGTGATTCAAAATGATATTACTCAAGTAAAAGTCATCCAAAAAATGCACTCAAATACAAGTAAAAAAAAGCATCCCGTGAAAAGAATACTCAAGTAATGAGTAACTGCTTATTTTTCTTTGATTATTTAAACAATGGTATTTTTTTCCCTCTCAGCACAAACTTATCTATATGAACTGTTGTTATAATGATATTGTACAATAACACATTCCATGACCACATTACGCCAAAGAAATGATAATATATAGATATATCTTTAAAGAGAAAAAAAAAAACAGTAATGAAGCATTATTCGTCCAAAGAGCATGAGTGCCCTGCAGTCTAGTGGAGAAAATAGTTCCTAGCTTGAATAGTGAATACTGTAGTTCCTTCAGTTGCTATTATAAAATTAAAAGGATCATATCTCTGGTTTGCCGTGGTCCATCTGTGCCAAATAAAAACTGGGGGAGAGTTTTAAATCCGCGCTTTCGATTCATGTTGAGGTCAGCGCTCAATGTCAAATACTTTATTTGTTACAGTGCGTTAAGACTCGTGATTGAACAGGCGAGCGTGATCATAGAACGGCAAGCTTACGTCCGATTGGTATAATGGAGTCATGTGATTATTGTTGCGACGTCTCATTGGCAAAATTAGTAGCGCTACTCTTGGCAATAGCATCGCTAGCAAGAATTTAAAAAATTAATCTAATATGTAGACTAAAGAGGGAAAAATGTAACAACTCGTGTAGCCCAATGTAGCGAAGTAAGAGTAGGGTTTTTTCTCCACAAATCTACTCAAGTAAAAGTAAAAGTCTGGCTTAATAAAAATACTCTGAAAAGTACATTTGTCTCAAAAAGTTAAGTAAATGTAACGGAGTAAATGTAACGCGTTACTACCCACCTCTGGTCATAGGCATCATTCATATTTACAGAAACAAATTGTTAAGATAAAATATAATAGTTCGTCCGAAACCAGCATCAAGTTGCTACATAGCGCAGCGGGAGTGAATCTGCCCTCACTTTAAGTGCATGAAACCGGAAGTGCTCCGTTGACGCCTAAGAAATGTCGCAAGCTTTACAGCGAATGTTACATCTACGTCTAAGTTTAAATGCAATGGTTGAATTTAAGCTATGTACATTCGTTTACTGTTTTTTGCGTCTTTTGTCTAGATAAACCACACACACTCACCCACTCACACATACACAAGCACAGTTGGGATGAAAGGACTGTATAAAGTTGCTTCAAGATGAATTGTACGAAAGAAAAACAGAAATCCACCAATCTGTCCCAGTTCTATTATTGCCTCTGCTTTGAGAAGGCCGTAAGTTGTGTTTGGCTAACACACTGACATGAACATAACTAAATCAACCTGAATCAGCGACTTACACTTGTAAGACACCATTGGTGCAAAGGTGTCGTCCTGTTTTGTTGGAAAGATATCCGGCACCCGCTGTGGCCCGATGTGAAACAGTTTGGGGGGCCCTGGTCTAAATGGATTGGTTGTCCAGCGCTGCCAATGGCAGCCATTAAGTTAACGGAGACTATTCCAGGGGAAGATTATGGGAGCAACTTGTTGGTTCATTTTTTTTTTTTTTTAACAGTCATACCTTTGTAAAACTATACAGTATATTGATTCTTGGCAGGAGCATATCGATAATCTTTTGGGATACAAAGTATCACAATATATCAGTATTTCAATATTTTGTCACACCACTAGTTATAACTGCAAAACTGTGGCAGTACGCTAAACCTTTTACAGCACAGACTAGCACAAACCAATGGTACCACTTCAGATACATTTTGCAGTAAATGGGAGGGCTGCGTGTGAAGTCATCCCTTGAAATGAATATCTCAATATCTCAAAAACGATAGCAGCACAAACACTTGACATCATTTTGACATAAATTTGCGTCTGACGGGGGGCCAACTTAACAGAGGTTTCTCTTTTCTGTGAAACACGACGTTCCCGCCGCTTCATGGGATTAGAGGCACTGAATTCTGACTGTGGGTATGACAGGTATTATGAAAGCCACCTCCGATGCCGATAAAGGCTTCAGGTCCAAATCGGAAGCACGTGAGGTGCAATAGGTTCTCCTCGCCAACAGTCCAGCTGTCTGGCTTTTTTTTTCCTGAAACCTACCCGATCCAGCAGGAGCGACGTCCGACCTGCTTCAGGCTTGCCTGTTATCAAGTTTCAAAAGAGTATAAACGATAAATTCTCTCTACCTAAAGCATAACATTTACCAGCTACTGTAAAATCACTTGTAGCCTAACAGTGCTGGAGCATTTCTTCAAAGCGGCTGCTCGGCAGGACAGGTGAGAAAAAAGAAAAAAAAAAGGAGTATTTGGTTCTGGAAGGGAAAGTCTTCACAGAGCATCCGGAAAGTCTTTAGAATCCAAACTATTACCACCTGAGCTTTCCACAGAGGGTCTAACGTGAGGGAATCGACAAACTAATCTCATAAGTTTCACAGCATGTTGTCACAGAGCAAAATCGACACTTTGTTCAGTCCACAGGGCCCTGGAAAATGAGCTTGGAGCAGCCCTGAGCGAGGCTAAGCTGGGTGGCGCAGAAGGGGCAAGCGGCGTGGAAGGCGTGGGTGCCGTGGGGCAGGGGGATTTCCGACCAGTACTTAACGGACTTCTCCGAGCACACGTGTCCGCACGGCACAAAGGCATGAGTGGGGGCGCCCGTGTCCACGTAGAAGGCGGGCTCGCAGCCCAGCCAGAGCGGAACGTAAGGGCCCACCATCCGGCACATGGGGCACTCTCGCTGGGTGTTGGGTTCCTGCTCCGAGCGATGACCCCAGTTGTGGTAACCGTGCACGTGGCCGCACGCCAAGTACACCCAAGGCTGCTTGTCCTCCAGACAGGACAGAGCTCGGCTGCGTTGCATGCTGGGAAAGGCCAGGGTGTTTAGACCTACGGGACACTGGGGCCGCGCCGCGTTGATCTCCTGCCGTAGGGCCTCCAGATGCTTTTGGGTGGGAGTGTGAAAGAGACCCTCGGCAGTGCGCCACAGCAAGGTGGCGCCGCATAAGTCCACCAGGGAGCCATCCAGGAGTACGTTACTTTCGTTCTCCACCTGAAGACAAAAAAGCCTATTAGAAATTATCTATTTTATATAATCATTAAAGATTTTTTGGCAGCCTTTTTAATTTCATTTTAATCTTTTGCACGAAAATACTTATTTGTTATATTTTAGTCATTTCAAAATGGGTTAGTCTTCGTCTAGTTTTCGTCAACGAAACCGTAATTTTCAGACTATAAGGCGCACCTGACTATAACCCGGGTATTTCCCGGGACATTTCCTTATGTCAGAAAGCAATGACGCGGGTAAATCCCGTGTCACCTTACACGGGAATTTACCAGGATATAAGTCTGAAAGGGCGGCACGGTGGCAGAGTGGTTAGCATGTCCGCCTAACATTTTTGGGATCAAGGGTTCAATCCTGGGCTCCGGCCTTCCTGGGTTTTCTCCGGGTACTCTGGTTTCCCACCACATCACAAAAACATGCATGGTAGGCTGACCGAACACTCTAAATTGTCCCCAAGTATGAGTGTGTTGTTCATCTCCTTGTCCCCTGCGATTGGCTGGCAACCAATACAGAGTGTGCCCCGCCTACAGCCCATAGTTAGCTGGGACTGGCTGTAGCACCCTTATGACCCTTGTGAGGATAAGCGGCTCGGAAAATAAATAATTAAGTCTTGAAAGGGGCTTTACTGACATCCTTTATAAGCATTCATTAATGCCCATGACAGTGTCATGTCATAATTATGACGGTCTTATTAGTCTAATGCAGTGCTTCTCAATTATTTTCTGTTACGCCCCCCCAAGGAAGACGTAAATGTTTCGCGCCCCCCCAAACTCTCTGCCACCACTGTAAATAGTATCATTTGTCTATAAAATTACTATTATAAATACGCATCTGCCTAACATTGTGTCCTTTTTTTTCCTAATAACGAAAAAAAGTAACAGATCAACTTATAATAAAGTAGAACTTTATTAACATTGTTTTGTTTGTAACAGAAGACGCATCAATTTGCCTGAATTAAAAAAAAAAAAAAAAGTCCCATCCAAACTAAAAAATACACTCAAGTTACATTTTTGACCATTTGATAAAGAAAAATAAAATGTAATAAAATCAGCAAATAATAACAAATTAAAATTGATTAGAAACATTCACTCATGAGGACAATATGCCAAAAAATTTGATCGGAAAAACAAAACTGAATAAAAGAAAAAGAAAAAAAAAAGTGTCCTTGGACAGAAGGACAGTTTTTATTTTTGTACCTCCTTTGCAATGGTGTGGAGTTATCTTGCAATGAGCATGCTAACAATGCTAATTGGTTTACTGATATTACACTGACAAAACAGGACGATTGTTGGAAATATTCGGGCGTTTTCGCTGAAAAACAATCAAGCTTATCAATGAGATTGGGGTCTAATGTCTTTAAGTGGCGTCTTAATTGTTTTGGCGTCTGGCTGTCCGCTATAATTATTTTTAGACACAGTAAACAGTGGTCTTTCCTCATTACCCACTGTATTAAAAGTCAAAGCTAAAAGTCAAACGGCACGAAAAAAGGGCATTCCCGGCGGCCGAGGTAGAACCGTAGGTGAGGGCGGTCGTCGTGACGATCCCAAGCCAAAAATGGCACTTCTCGGGCGGCGACGTGAGAACCGGCCGGACAAGACAGTGGGTCGCTGCGTGAGTCCGGTCGGAAAACGGCTTTCGAGAACGGCGGCGGCGCACTGCTCTTAGTCTTCATATCTGTTTTCTGTGCGTTCTGAGTGCTCCTCCTTAGTTCAAAAATACTGCGCGCACTCTGAAAATGAGAGCGCCACTGCCACCCACTGAGTGGATGTGCAAGTACACTTTATTCCAGTACCAGTAGTAAAAAAAAAAACAAAAAAAAAAAAAAAAACATGTTCCCCGAGGTGACATGCGCCCCCCAGGGGGGCGCGCCCCACTATTTGAGAAGTACTGGTCTAATGACACTGCTGTCAAGGAAATTACCGATTAACCCAAATAAATCAACAAATAAGATGCAGGATTCAAAATAAGGGGAAAAAAGTAGCGGCTTACAGTCCAAAAATTACTGTACTCCAGCAGTTTTTGTCTGCAAAAATTCAAAGGTTTTAGTCTTTAAAAAAAAAAAAAAAAAAAAAATCCAACAATTTCGATAGCACGCGTTTTGTAAAATATATGCAAACTATCAAAATCAGGTTGATACCACCAGAAATCAGGAGTAGGTCTGTCTAAACCCAGACCCGATCATGTGATCGGAATTTGGGCCGATCGACATTTTTTAGAGGATCGGAATTGGGTAAAAAGGATTGGGTTTTTAATTTTTTTTCCTTTTTTTTCTTCTTCATTTTATACTCTGCGACACTCCCGGAAAAAGTGGAAGAGGAAGTACTGTAAATAGTACAATACTGTAATGTGTTTGGAACTTTAAAAAATCGGTATCAGATCGGGATTCGATAATGGCAAATTCTCAAAATCAAGTGACTCTGACTCGGGGGCAAAAATATGCGATCGAGACATCCCTAGTTTAAACTCTTTGCTTGGCAAATGAAGGGGATTGCTCAAGTCGACTGCCGGCACTCTTGTGGCTGACAAGGCCAATGCGAGATAGGCAGGTGCAGCCACAGTCAAAGGTCACAACAGGTACTACTTCTGAGGTTGCCCGATTTTTCCTCCTGCGGTGTTTCTCCCTCAGGTTGGTTCTGTGGGAATCCTTGTAGGAGGAGACAGCCTGGTGGATGATGTGGTGCCAGGTGACGCGGTCAGCAGCCAAAGTAGAGCACTGGCGATGGTCAATGTGGCAGGCACCGAGGGACTTCTTCAGACTCCTTGTAAGGCTTCTTTGGTGCCCCTTTGTCACAGTGGCCAGTGGATAGTTCGCCATAGCGGGGCTATCTTGGGGAGGCAATGATTGTCCATTCTGTGACTTCAGCAGGATGGCCTCAATGCTGGTGATCTCCGCCTGTTCAAGGACCTCAACATTTGTGACGTAGTCGCTTCAGTGAATGTTGAAGATAATGCGGAGACAGCGCTAATGGAAACGCTCCAGGAGTCGCAGGTGGTGATGGTACGTTCCCCACAACTCAGAGCTGTACAGTAGGGTGGTGAGTACGACGGCTCTGTACACGCTGATCTTGGTGCCCTTCAGATGCTTGTATTTCCATACTCTGTTGTACAGTCTGCCGAAAGCGCTGTTTGGCTTGTCTAGTCTGTTGTCTACTTCCCTGTCGATGGTGGCTTCTGATATGATTGTACATCCCAGGTAGGTGAACTGGTGAACGGTCTTCAACATAGTCTTGCCAATGGTGATGTGAGGAAAGCGGTACTCTTCCCGGGGTGCAGGCCGGTGGAGTACTTTTTCAGGCTGATCTCCAGTCCAAAGAGCTGGGCAGCTTCTGTGAAGCAGGATATCAGGTGCTGCAAGGCTCTTTTGGTATGGGAAACGAGGGCAGCGTCGTCGGCAAAGAGAAGGTCTGGGAACAGCTGCTCATTAGTCTTTGTGTGGGCCTGCAGTCTCTGAAGTTCGAATAAACTCCCGTCGAGGCGATAGCGGATGTAGACAGCATCATAATCATCAAGGCTTCCATGGCCTGCTTGAGCATCACACTGAAGAAGATGCCGAACAAAGTCGGTGCCAGGACGCAACCCTGTTTCACGCTGTTGACGATGGGTTTGAAGAGGTCACTGTTTAACCTAACTTGGCCGTGCTACTATTATTAAAAACAAGATGTAAATTGCTACGAAGTTATGTCCAAACCACCGAACGCAATATTTTGTCCTATGATAATAGAATAGAATGCCTTTATTGTCATTAAACAAAGTGTTATGAGATTCAAAGCTGCCCCATAGAGTGCACACACACTTACGCATAGAATGAACTGATAAATATATGCAATCGGACCGCAAACTTTAAGAGGACCCTCGCCATGCTGAAGCTAATACTAACTACCGTAATTTCCGGACTACAAGCCGCTACTTTTTTCCTCTCATTTTGGGTCCTGCGGCGTGTGCAATGATGCGGCCAATTTGTGTATTTTTCTGACGGCCGCCAGGGGCGCTCGAGCATGGAATGTGGGAGTGAGACACGTGGAATATATGTGTGGAGGAAGAAGCTAGTTTGCACTATTACCGGTAGTTTAACTTTGTGCGTTGTGCATCCGCCTTTGTGCATGAGTAGAATTGGCATACCTGCATCATGGAAAATGCTCGAAGAAATTAAATTGGCCATCTGAGTTGTATGGGAAGCTTTGATGACGAGCGGCGAGAGATCGTTTGCCAAGACTCGCCGCATGCAAAGAGCAGCTTTTGCACAGGTTTGCCGGGGGAGCCTGGCAGCGTGAAGCGCTGTGAAAGAGTCCGCCATCACCAACAGGTTTCGAAGGGGCCATTCTGCTGCGTGACCAGGACAGCATGGGCTAGGAGTGAATTTGCCTCATTATGGGATACATTGAAGGCGACAGTGAAGGAGAGACGCGAGGAGTAGGTGCGTGGCGAAGTGCATCTGAGCATCTTCATATCCGACACTGAGGGTGAAGACTTCCATGGTTTGAATGCACAGGAGGAAGATGAAGATTGCTAACAAATACTTTTATGTTTTTATTAAACAGCACAATTAGTGCTGCACCACCATGCTGATGCTATGTAACCTCCGTGCCGCTGCTATATAACTGCCGTGTTTGCCGGCGCTGTTTGGAACGAAAAGTTAAGGTGTGTTATTAAAATTTTGAAAACTGTATATTTCTTTGTCAATGTCTCTTGTTACTAAGTGGGCACACGCGGCTTATAGGCAGGAGAGGCTTATGTATGTACAAAATGGTTTTTCCTTTAAAAATCTACTGGGTGAGGCTTGTAATCAGGGCCGCCCAATAGTCCAGAAATTACGGTATACTAACTAATGCTAACTACCGCTGCAACGATTAATCTATTAAATCGAGTAAAAGCTTCCAATCAAATTGTGCTGCTTCAAGGATTCGTTTAATTAGAGTGACGTAGTAATGGTTTTGAAAGTGTTTGCATTTACTTTTATTGATTTGCGTGGAAACACTGCCCTCAAGTGGCAACAGTGAATATGACATACCTTATCCAACATGTTTGGATCCAGCTGCTCCATGTTCAAACCAACATAAGGTTATAAGTTTTTGTTTGGGTAGATATATCTGTCAATGTATTAGTAAATTAGTTTAGAAGTATATTTATATATTTTTTGTGGGAATATGTGAGCAATTTGTTAAGAGCATTCTTTAAAAAAAAAAAAGTTTCCATTTTACAGCATTTAAACTAGCGGAATTTTGCACTGCAAATAGCCAATCAATTCTTTTGTTGTACTTTGATCCTCATTATTTATTTATTTTTTATACCGTTTGAGGCTAAGCTCGGGTATTTTAATTCATTTTTAAATGCATTCATTTCTCTTGTGAAATGAAACTGTAATTTTGCATTGTTCGAAAAAACAATCTTTATTTTGTATTCGCATTAAATGCTCTTTTGAAAGTGCAATATTAGCAAGCCTTTGTTTTGCATCTCCTAAAAGTTATTCTACAACACATGAAATGTTCCTAATCCGATTACTTGATTATTCAAACTAATCGATTAATTATTTAAATAATCGATAGCTGCAGGCCTAATGCTAACGCATGAGTTAAATTTAGTGTCTGATGATCACTCGGCACAGACCTTTTGAAGACTAAAGCAACATTGCATATTCTTTCTTTCCAAGATAAGAACAAATCTCACCAAGTTTTTCAAAACCTTTGTGTGTGTGTGTGTGGGGGGGGGGGGGGGGGGGGGGCATGTCACATGAGTTGACACAACCATTTCCTGATAAATGTTGTATCGTCGTATGGTGAGATAGTTATCGTGAGCCTTGTATCACGTATCGTATGGTGAGGTACCCGATAGCAATATTATGGCCTCTCAAGTTGCCTGAGTTAGGACCATTTAGTCGCAAATACTGTACATCTCTTCTATTGAGAGAATTGACAATCTGTGCGTATATTTAGTAAGCACTGACCAGTTTGCCCGGCGTCTGCGCGGAGCGCGTTTCTCTCAGGGTGTAAACATCCCCACACACAGAAATCTCCCGCCACACGCCAGGTTTGGACTCTTCTGTGAAACCTCCTTTGGGGTGCATCACAAGCACGCCGTTGGTTGTCAGCCCATCCATGTGACCGTCAGGGTTCTTCCACTTTGCAGCTTTTTCCTAGGAAAGACAGAAGCACTCACTGTGATGAGAACTTACTTATTGACCTTGATTGGTAAGCATATACTAAAAGAACAGATGTATTCCTCTGAAAGAAATACTGTATGCAGTAACTCGCAATTACCCCGAGGAAGATATTCTTGGACGAGTCGAATCCAGCTGCGTAGATACGGGCCGTGTAGGGAGGGTTGCGCTCACATATGACCCGGCAGGCGAAACGTGAGATGGTGCTCTGTGTGATGGGTGTCTCCTCGCCCTCCTGGCCTCCCGCAATAGTGTCTGTCACCACAAAGTCAATTGGACTCTCAGTGGAACGGCCGATCTAATTGCAGATGGGGGTGGAAGGGGGAAACAATGTTCAGAAATTGAACAAATCATTGATCTAAAATAATATTTTCATACGATTTCCTTCAGTGGGAACAGATGTGCAGGAATCTTGAACTTTTCAACCCGTAAATATCGAAATATGACATGGAAGTGACACAGAATGAACTCCTTGCCTGCCATTGACAATGATGGATGTCCAATGCACTTATATTGGAAGGACTGGCTGGGAGTGCTCATCTTCCAGTGTCAATGACGTTCATTTTCCCCTTCCAGTCAAAATGGGTTGGACATCGAGCACCATCAATGGCAGCTAATGAGTTCACAAGGAAGTGACCCAAAAATGCTCCAAAACCAACAGGATGTGACACCAAATCAACAATAAGTAACCTGGAAATTAGGGTGGCCCTTATTTTCGAAAGTTTGAAAATTCAGTCTCCAAACCCGGATTCTTGTTCCACTCCATGAGAAAACCACGCGAGTAATTTTTTTTTTTAAATCGAATAATATTTACCCGGTGCTCAACGACCTTAAAGTTTTACTATATAAGATCATTTTCACATTCAACGATACAGGGGCTTTGACGGTGACAAATGCCGCGGCTCTGTTCTCAGATGCTCTCGTTGGTGGACTATGGACCAAGGACTGTGTGTGGCAACTCTCGTCTAGTGCTCCTTTTCCTCTGTCTAGGAATTGTCTAGTGCTTGGCAGTACTTTTTCAACGTGTTTGCATGTTTCTGGAGTGCGTTCTGATTGGAGGCGTCGACGTCCGCGGCAAGAGTCCAGTTGGAGGATTCGTCCTCAACCTCCTCTAGCACCAGCGCCGAAGGAAGCCCCACACGTGGTATCTCCCCAGTCCCACCCAAACGGCCTCGAGCGAACCTCAACATCGTCACCCCGGACGTGGCGGCCTCTTTGGATCGCGTCAAGGTGAGCGACCGTGGCGCAGTGTTCGTCCTCACCGAGACAGCCCGTGCCCTGGGGCACGACACAGTTGACTACAACATCAACAGGACATCGATCCAAAGCCAGCGCCGTCGTCACCGCGAGCAACTGGCCTCCGCCCTCAAGGAGAAGCTGCGAGTAGAAGGCCCCTTGGTAGTCCACTGGGACGGGAAGCTGATGCCGGATCTCACCAGCAACGCCCACGTCGACCGCCTGCCCATCTTCGTGTCTGGGGGAGGGGAGGTTCAGCTGCTGCAGGTGGCGAAGCTTCCCAGTGGAAGAGGGGCGAATGCAGCGAAGGCCGTCGTGGAGGCGTTGGAGAAGTGGAGCGTCGCTGACCGGGTCGTGGGGATGTCCTTTGACACCACCGCCGCCAACACGGGTCGCCACACCGGGGCGTGTACCCTGATTGAGCGGCAGCTGAAGAGCGACCTCCTCTACCTCGCCTGCCGGCATCACATTCTCGAGCTCGTGATCGAGGCGGTCTTCACGTCGGTGATGGGGCCAACTACAGGGCCTGCTGTCCTGCTGTTCAAGCGTTTCCAGGAGAGGTGGCCCTTCATCAACCAAGGCGAGTTCCAGCCGATCGAGGATGGAGCAGGAGAGGTCGACATCGAGTGGTTCCTTCAGGCCCTGAAAGAGCGGACAGACCTTCGGGACGACTACCGGGAACTTCTGGAACTAACCGTCATCTTTCTCGGCGGCGTACCTCCCCGCGGAATCCGCTTCCGTGCCCCTGGCCCCATGCACCACGCTCGGTGGATGAGCAAAGTGCTGTACTCGCTCAAGGTGTGGCTGTTCAGGGGACAGTTCAAACTGACGCCGAAGGAGGAGCGCGGACTGTTGAGGGTGGCCATGTTCTCCGCCCGCCTCTACAGCAAAGCCTGGACGCAAGCCCCACTTGCTGTCGCGGCTCCGCTCAACGATCTTCAGCTGCTTCGGGCACTGGATGGGTACGAGGACGCGGAGGTCTCCAAGGCCGCGACAAACAAGCTCCTCGGCCACCTCTGGTACCTCTCGGAAGAGCTGGTAGCACTGGCATTCTTCGACGACCGGGTTTCATCAGAAACAAAGAAGAAGATGGTAGCGGCGATTGAGGAGAAGGATGGCAACGACACAGCCCAGAAGCGAGTGACCATTCCCGCTTCAGCGATCAGCGGCTGCAGCCTTGAGGACTTCGTGACCTCCAATACGTCCTCGTTCTTCGACAAGATGTCCATCGACAAGGGATTCCTGGCGTTGGAACCGGCAGACTGGAAGAAGGATGAGGCGTACGGCAAGGCGTGCAAAGCGCTGGGGAAGCTGTCGGTCACCAATGACCACGCGGAACGAGGCGTCGCCCTGATTCAGGAATATAACCGGCTCCTGACGAAGGACGAAGAACAACTGCAGTTCCTCGTCCAGGTCGTCGCGGACCATCGGCGCCAGTTCCCGGACACCAGGAAGGGAACGCTTGCACGGACCGGGCGACAATGAGTGGCTAGCAGCCACATAACCCCCGCCAGGAGAGGAAAGCGGCTAATACTCCCACGAGAGCAACGTGGGAGGGGGGACCCGGAGTGCTTGTGACTAGCGTTCGCTGAGTAAAATTTCAGAGTCGTTGAGCACCGGTTAAATATATTCCAATTTCAATTAAACTTTGCACAGCACGTTTCTGGGTCAAAAGGAACAAGAATCCGGGTTTGGAGCATAGACATTATTCGTTTGAAATTTCACCCCCCTACAGAGGGCCACCCTACTGGAAATGCTGTAAAGTCCAAAAGAAGCCCAGAAGTGCCAAAAAAAAAAAAAAACAATAGGAAATGATGCAACATCTACAGGAAGTGACCCCAAAATATCTTAAAACTCAAAATTAACTGAAGTGATACATGTAAAAGAATTGTAAATATTTCAAAAACCATAGCAGCACAAACTAAACTTTTTACAGCATAAACAAGCACAAACATAGCACAAACAACTGACATCATTTTTACATAAATTTGCATATGATGGGGGGCCAACTTCACAGAGGTCAACGATAGCCACACTTATACTGGGAGGAATGGCTGTGATGGCTCATCTTCCAGTGCCAGTGAGTAATCTTCGTTGGCCAAAAATAAACTATTCCGGCCCACATGAGATCTAATTGCTGTAAATATGGCCCACGAACCAAAATTAGTTGACACCTCTGGTATAGATGAACTTGATAATTTTTCATGTACTTGTACAACTTTGTAGTAAGCATAGCCATTTAGTCACTGCACTCTGTAGATGCGAGATCTGAAAAAGATGCTTACACTAAACAAACGTTCCAAACAAAGGTATTCTACCTGAAACATGTCAATGTCTTTATCGTAGCTGTACTCCACCACGACTGTCTGGTTGCGGGACAGTGTGTATGAGATGCTGTGTCGGCCTTTGCAGTTGACAGCCTGAAAAATAAAGTCAGTAAGTCAATGACCGTGCATGCTTGTATGCCAAAATATGAGACATCGCAAAGAAAAACTCTTAAGCAACATCCTCTGGCAACCATTGCATTATCTCAAATGTGAAATTACAAACTCAACAGAACAGGGTTAGGATCCCTAACCCTCGTAATACACGGAAGAGGAAATGGGAAACGTGTGCAAGTTGACACTCCCACGGCAATGAACATAAACCGTCAACTGGCCTCAGTTAGCACCAGCTTGTCAACCCACCGGACTGGGTCAACGCAAGTTAGATCCGCTCAGCTCCCTCAGACACTTTACCACATGCCTCTCTAATCTGCAAATTCCACCCCCCCAAAACAATCCTGCCCACACCACTCACCTCTTCCCTTTGTCACGTGCGAGAGAAAAAGAAAGTGGGTCAGCGCCAACAGTGGTGCAGTTGCTTTCAGGTTAGGGACGACACACAACAAATGTGGGATTCCCTGGTAAACTAATGGTGCTCTGTCTCCTTAATGAGGAAAAATATGAGAAACTAGAGCTGAACGATATTGGAAAAAACTGACATTGCCACTTTTTGGGATGTATTGCAATATACAGTACATTATATTGCAATATTAAAACTAAAATAATTTTCATAAAATGATTTGAAAAGCTCTGTACGAGAAGACTGGTTGACTCACCATGACCACAATGTATGCATCTAATTAATTTTAAACTCATATCCCGATATTGTCCAACTCCAAAAATCCAATACAGATATATACAGGTATATGTTTTCCGTATCAACAGTCTGTGAAAAATAACAACTCAAGTGATGGAAAAAGTGCCTATATTGCCACAATATATTTATTGTTGATATCAAAATAGTGCTAACATCAGTTTTTTGTTGTTGTTTTTTTTTTTTTATCAAGTGCAAGTGCCAATACTGCACTTCTTCTGTCCTCAATGTGTTTGTTGGGACAGACAGATAGTGAACAAATCAGGCTCTTAAGAAAAGCCAGATGCTGAAGAAAAATTGAATTGGCTTTACTGTGGTCATCTTACTCTTGATAAGAGCACTGATACTTTTTTTTGTAAAACTAAAAACAACAAAACATTGTATCAATAATATGAAATAAAGTCACAAATAAAGCAAAGTGTACAACACGTGTCAATTTGAATCCGAGAATCTGAACTGGTAGTACAGCTTGCAAGCAATGAGTGACCACATTTCACCAAAAATGCAAACAAAACAAAATATACACATCTCCAACATACTACACAACGCTCTTGAATATTAAAAAAATGAAGATTATAACTTACAAGCAATGTTTGGGCACAAGCAACGTGGTGAGATGGCAAGAACTGCTATGGTACACTGGCTGCAGACGTTAGCTTGCCCATTTAGCTCTCTATTCGCAATGACCTCGCATCGCCATATAATTACGTCAGCAGAAAGAGCTAGAATAAATTAGACCATGTGCTAGCAGGGGGCGTCATAACACCAGAAAGTAACGCAATAGGTGGACACGACAGCACTGCCATATGAATATTGGCCCAAGTCACATAATGAAAAACCGATATTATCCGGTATCTTTATATTATGGTTTTATCGGCCGATACTCTACATATAATACCGTTTAATCCAGGCTAAATTGGTGAGTACTGAAGATTGCTCTATATCAGTTTTTCTCAAATAGTGGGGTAGGGGGAGACGCATGTGACCTCAGGGAACATACTTTTTTGCTGTACTAGAACAGGGGTCCCCATCTGCCGGGCCGCGGACCGGTACCGGTCCGTGGCACATTTGTTACCGGGCCGCACAGAAATAATAATTTAATACCGATCGCATTCTTGCTGAATTAACCCTGTGCCCCTGCTTAACCCACCAATATCCCTGTCTACTCTAGATATAATACTACGGGATAGATTAGAATGTCGTCATAGAAGTCCATCGATTGGACCGCTAGCAGTACATCTTGTTTGTGTATATAATATATCTATGTGCGCTTGTCCTCGATAATAACGTATTGCTAGGCCGCGGTCGCAGCACATTTGTTCCCGGAAATAATTAGCCCCCACACGAGCGAAGATGACTGAAAAACAGACATCTTTGGAGATATTTTTATGGCGAAAAGGGCACCTGACGAGCCTACAACCTCGAAGACCCACGAACTGCGAAGGAGTGGATTCGTGAGCCGTTTGTGAATAAACCTAGTGATTCGAGCATGTCTGTTCAACAGGAAGATCAACTTGTAGAGATCGCAAATGACGGCGACCTTATTAAACGTACATTTGAGACAACAACTCTACCGAGGTTCTGGATTAAAGTCATTCTGGAATATCCTGACATCGCTACAAGAGCCTTGAAAACCTTACTACAATTTCCAACATCGTATCTTTGTGAAGCGGGCTTCTGTTTAACGACAAGGCGAAGTCGTTAATGGTGAGAGCGGTGTGCAGTTGTGTGCAGCTTACATGGCAGGATGTATCTGAGGAGAACTTTTCTACAAGTCCTTCCATGATCAAATGTAAGTTAATATTCCTTTCTTTCAAGAAAGTTTGTAGTGTTTACTTTGGAATCGCTGCATTTGCGCATTTTGTGGCTATGTTTAACGTTACGCGCATGCGCAGAACCGAATCGTTGCAATTTTTGATGGGTTGCAAAATTTGTCAGAACACCGGTCCGTGATAAAAAGACCCAAATAACACCGGGTCCTTGGTGCAAAAAAGGTTGGGGACCCCTGTAGAATAAAGTGTAATTGGGTGGCAGTGACGCTCTCATTTTCAGCTGGTGTGCAGTATTTTTGAACCAAACAAGAGCACACAGCAAAGAGCAGGACAAATGGAGTGCAAGTTAACCAATGGTTGCATGCTATTTGACAGGTGTGTCGAAAATGTTTCCCGAAAGCTAAGGCGGGGAAATATGACTAAGTACGTGTAGCGTTTGGCTTCACCTTTAATACAGTGGGAGACAAGGAATGACCAGTATGTTTATTGTGTCTAAAAATGTTGGCAGTGAACAGCATGAAACCAAATTAATTAAGACGTCACTTCAAGATATTAGACACCAATCACATTGATAAGCCGCTTGATTTTTTTTTTTTTTTGGCAAAAACATAACGTTTATTGCATACAATTGTCACACTTTGTGTTACGTCAGTAAACTAGTGAGCACTCTTAGCATCATAAAAGGTGGCATATCAAGTTGTTCACTGGAAAAAGAAAACGCACACCATAGGTAAGGCACTGATATTGCCTGCAGCAAAAATAAAAACTGTCCCTGTTTCCAATGACACTGTCGTTTTTGTGTTTTCGGTCAAATTGTTTGGCATATTATACTCAGAGTTAAAAAATATACTACCAGTGTATGTTTACAGTTCGGATGTGACTTTTTTATTTTTTAATTCAGGCAACTGATGTCCTTTAAGTCGTTTCTGTTACAAACAAAACAGTGTTAGTAAAGTTATACTTTATTGCAAGTTCATCTTTATTGTTTTCTTTAATGTTAACAAGGACACAATGTTATGCAGAGGTATAATTAACATTGTATAGACAAACGATACTATTTACAGTGGCAGCAGAGAGTTGGGTGGGCGCAAAATGTTTAAGTCTTCCTGAGGGGGGGCATAACAAAAAATAATTGAGACACACTGTTGTATGTAAAAGGGATCCAGGTAGCCATGTCTCTGCACACGTGCTGCTTTTATGAAGTAAACAATATTACAGGGGGATACCACGCTAGGTGAGATATGACAATAAGAACAGGACTGCGGGTTGGATTAAAAGATAAATAAGGCTGACTTTTTCCACCTTTGTTTATACTCTTCCCAAGGATGGCTTCCCTCAAATTTATTTTAACACATTGTTCTTTTTTCTTGGGGCTATTTTTGACCTAAGAGTGCACGGCATGGAGTCGAGAGTCAGTCAGCTGTGACAACTTCTTCCTCAGTTTGTCCTCATGATCCTGAGCTTGGCAGTTAACAGCGTGTGTGGCATGGACGCAAAAAGGGGGAGGAGTAGATCAAGAATGTAACAGACATTGTTCCTTCAGTTGTAAAAGCAACATGTGAAGTGCAGCGCCGCCATCAAAGTTTGAACATCCCACATATATTATGCAGTACACGCAAGATGAAAACAGATTTCAGCTCACTAGCCATTCAAAACCGATGAACTGCACAAATGCTTTGTCTTCATTTATTTTTTCTATTATTTATTATTAACCTGTACTCTTCAGATGCTTGGACAAGGAGAATAGGAATCTGAGTGTCCTTATGGTCGAAACCGTTTTGATTACTGCTGCATTGATTAATCGATTAACTCAAGTAATTCGATTAGAAAAAAAATCTTCTAATTTTCCTGCTTCGAGTACTCGTTTAATTAGAGTGACGTTGCAATGGTTTATTTTGAAAGTGTTTCCTTTTAGGTTTTTTTTATTTTTTTATTTAAGAGGATACACTGCCCTCTAGTGGCAACAGTGAATATGCCATAACTCGTCTCAATCCCGCTGCTCCCTGTTAAACCAACACAAGTTTTTCTTTGAGCTAAAATGTTTGTTTATGTATACGTTATAAAGCTAAGAAGTATATTGAACAGTTTCGGGGGAATACGTTTTTAAAGCATCTAAGCTAGCAGACATTTGCTATGCAAGTTAGCCAATTGTTTTTTTGTTGTACTTAGATCCTCATATATATTTTTTATACTGTTTGAGGCGAAGCTAAGGTATTTTAACTATTGCTTTTGTGAAATAAAAGTGCAATTCTGCATCGTTTGAAGAAACACTCAGGAATTTTATTTTGTATTGCTTTTGAAAGTGCAATCTGAGGACGGCAAAAAAAAAACATTATTCCAGGTATAAACACTTGTTTCTTTGTTTTACATCTAAAGTTTATTCTGCAACGCATTAAATGTTCGTTATCCGATTACGCGATTATTCAAACTTACTAATCGATAGATCAATCGATTACCTAAATAATCGATAGCTGCAGCTCTAGTTTTGGTGTATCACATGGGAGTTTGATAAAATCCCACTGTAGTTGTTCATTATGTTTTATTAATTAGAAGATAGCAGTAAGGTTGTCAAAAGTATCGATACTGAAAAGTTGTATCCGGATTCGATATTCGATTGCAAAAGTATCAATACTCAATTAATTCCTCTCATAGGCAAAATTTTAAATTTTGTACTACTCTTGATAGTAATTGAGGATATTTTTGCATTTTCCTCGTTAACTCATTGGTTGACATTGATAGCAATAGATGATTATAGATAGATAGACGATAGATCCATTATGACCAGTCAAAACGTCTAACGTCGCCAATGGAACTGACAGATGAGCATTCACAACCAGGATGTGACACAAAATCAATAGGAAGTGACCTGCGGATTTTTTAATTTAGTTACTATTGTTATTGGCTGTGATTGACAGTTCATTAAAAAAAATAACATTTCAGTATTTTATTGATGTATTATCGAAAATGTTATCGCGTATAGAGTATATTTTTGAGTATCAATATTGAGTTGAAAATGTTAGTATCATGAGGACTAGGGCTGCAGCAATCGAATATTTTAGTAATCGAGTAATCGACTGAAAATTCTATCGAGTAATCGGATAAAACATTTTTGGTAAAGAGCAATTATAAATATACATATCTAATATTGAACCATTTTCATTCAATCAATGTCTTTTTTTAGATGTACTGTACATTGTTGAAAACGGCCAACAATTGCATCTCAGATGTAATTAGAATTAAAAAAAAAAAAAAAAAAAAGACTAATTCACTGCTTTCACTCAAAAAACTTTTAGATCTTATTCAAATATATATATATCTAAAAATGCCATTATGCTTGATAACACACATCATTTAAAAGTTAGGTGTTTTTCCCACGTGTTTCAATTGAATTTCTATTTGTGCCAAGCCATTTTTAAGTTGTAGTTAAGTTTTAAGTAAGTCTAAACTGTAAGTCCTGATAGGATTTTGAGTTTTGGCAGTGTTCAAAATAAATATATGATACCTGCTATATTGGAGCACATTAGGGACCAGTGCTACTTGGTGTTTTATCCAGCAATGACTACTGAGCTAAAATTGACAGTTAGCATTATTTTACACCCTCATCACTCTACAGCGCTATGTTTTCACAGATTAAATGAAGCCTGTATGTAAGACACGTTAGCCACGCATCGACAGTGGTCAGAATTAATAGAAACCTAGCCCTCTGCAGGGCTAACGTTACGTGAACGAGTGACCGTAACTTTAATCTTATTTATTAGCACTAAGAAGTCTACTGCTTTAAGATGGCGGCTGTTTACTAATGCCGCTGACTCTGTCATTTCGCATCTAGTTATTAGCACTAAGAAGTCTACTGCTTTAAGATGGCGGCTGTTTACTAATACCGCTGACTGTGTCATTTCGCATCTAGTTCAACATACATGTGATCTCTGAGACGCATCAGATGCTACTTGCTACCACCGTAGCATCATGCGGGCTAGTTTTTAGCAACGTCGGCGTAGTTTGTAGCAGCTGTAGTAAGGTTTTTTATTTTTATTGCTTCTTCCTTTACGCACGTGACGTCAGCGCGTTGTCCCGCATTAAAAGTAGTCCGGGCAAAACGTAATGCATAGAGCTGTCAAAATTAAACGATTCTTCGAGGTGAATAAAATTACTCGGATCGGAGGTACTCGAGTATTTGTTTCAGCTCTAATGAGGACACTAGAAAGCATCAAACAAGAAGGGGTTATGGAGGTACAGTATACAGAAAGGGAAGGAAGCAGACAGAAGAGGAGAAGAACAAACAACAACGAGAAATACATGATGACACGCCTATGCTACTGATGAACATCGTGGTGCTATCGTTAGCTAATTATATCTACCCATGGACACCATGAGGGGGCCTGATAACCGAGGAGAAACAGGAAGGAACGTGAGTCAAAAGGAGACGTGATTAGGCGGAGTGGAGCATGCATAATTCAGCAACGTGAGGTGGGGAAACCAGTTTTATTTAAATCACCTGTAAGTGTGGATATGTTGACATCCCATTCTATGCTACCTGATTGCTAATCCTGGCACCGACAATCTCTCAACCTCAGTGTGTCTAATTGTGGGCTTCAATTCTGAAGGTCAACTAAAACTAGCAGAACATATACATGCGTCAATATTTGACAGACCCCTGGGATCCTTTGCATTGGAAGACTTGCAGTTGAAACATCTACATGCATCGAAAGTCGAGTTCCACCTGGTGTGAGTAACACGAGCCGTGGGCCGGAGCTGCCGACAAACGTAATGGCTCTCAGGGGGTGCCGAGGTAAGCGACTCCTCTGGCGTGTTTAGCTGTACCGCTCAGGAGACCAAAGAAAGGAATGTGGGAGGGCCAACATGTTCTACTGGACCAGGCGGTTTCTGGCAGCCTCTTACGTGCAAAGATAAGTCAACTGTTAGGCCTTACAAAGAACGAGTGTTAGTTTACTAGAAATGTCAATAAGGTGCACAAAGTGCAAACAATAAGGGTAGATGCAAACTTAACATTGAGGTCAATGAGAAAACAAAAGTGCTTACATTTAGGACTACTTAGGGAGACGTGTTTGCCTAATGTAGCAGGTCATTTTTGCTGTTCTACTGTCAATTGAGTACCTTGCTGTCTTGCGGTGTGTTGAGGATGTGCACAGCACTCGGCTTAACGCCGTTGGCTTTGGTCCTCTTGTATAGCGCAAATCTGCTTTTCCGTCGACCGCGATCTCCATTGGGCAGGGAGCCATTGTACCTGTCAGAGAGGATAGGACAGGAATATGTGGTCACAAAAAATGGAATTAAAAAACAGATTATTGGATGTGGCAATTGGGAATTGAAAGCATCATTTTCGTTTGGAATGAGGGGGCTGCGAGTGACGTCATAATTCGAAATTAATACCTCAAGCAGCCCATTTACTGCAAAATGCACCCAAAGTGGTGCCATTCGTTTGTGTTAGTTGTTGGGACACCCCTCTGTTTTGGAAAGCTTTAGGAAGTTAGGATACAGAAGGGCTGTGAGTGATGTCATCACTTGGAATTAATATCGCAATATTTCGAAAACGACAGCAGCACAAACTAAATTTTTTTACGGCACAAACGTAGCACAAACAAATAGCACCACTTCGGGTCCATTTTGCAGTAAATGGGGGCTGTGTGACGTCATCACAACAAATTAAAAGCGTAATATCTACAAAACCGTTGCAGCACCGACAAAAATGCTTACAGCACAAATGATTGACACCATTTTTAGTTATTTTTTATCAAAATGGGGGGGGGGTGGGGGGGCTGGTTGACCTCAAATAGACCTATCGAAGAATTGTAAATATCTCGATGGAGGTAAACATTCCTTCTCCCACATTTCCAAATTGTCTGTGCAAGGGATGTCCAGATTCGTGGTCGGAAATCGGGCCGATCAGGCCATTTTCCAGAGGATCGGAATCGGGTGAGAAGGATCGGATTTTTAATTTATGCTATACATAATTTTTTTAAAACTTACTGTGCTGGCTAGAGTCGCCAGTGTTTGCCAGTTGACATTTTACAGTACGTTACTGCCACCTTGTGGTCATAATAATTAACTGCATCCATCATGTGAGTTTGTGACGCAGTTTGGAACACATTCTCATTCATTTTTCACAGTACACAACCTGTCGATTGCATTGACGCTGTTGAGTGCTTTCTGTTACGTTTTTGCCTTGGAAACTATATGTCTGTAAGTATTATACCAACCTGTTAATATGTGATATATGTGTGTTTATGGGGAAAAGCTATATGTTGTTAATAAGTCCTGCCGTATGGAAGCTAACCTATACTTATAGCTTGTAGCTCAAGTGAAATGTGGTGTCTACATGGTATTCGTATACCCAGCGTGTATTGTGCAGTTGTGTTGAATGCATGCATACTTCGTAGTTCCTTCCAGTTTCGCAAACTTAAATTATTTCATATAAAAACAAGAAAAGACAAAGCCTTGTGTTTTATCGGAGTACATAGAATGTTCGCTGGCTGTCAGGCAGTGGACATTGTGTGGCAGTGGAAATGCACGATTTTGGGCAGTACACCTACCGTATTTTTCGGACTATAAGTCGCAGTTTTTTTCATAGTTTGGCTGGGGGTGCGAGTTATACTCTGGAGCGACCTATGTGTGAAGTTCTTAACATATTATTATATCATTTCACATGTTATTTATGTGTTTTGGAGTGACACTGATGGTTTTGTAAACTTAGTTAGTATGTTCTTTATGCTATAGTTATCTGAATAACTCTTAATAGCTATGTTTACATACAAGCCACGTTCGCATTTCGTTGTTCATGCATCATGTAGCATTATCATGTTGTACACTTATTCAGCATGTTGTTCTCTATTGTATTTTTGTTTTAAATTGCCTTTCAAGATGACATGTCTGTTGTATGTGTTGGATTTTATCAAGTAGATTTCCCCCAAAAGTGCGACTTATACTCCAGTGCGACTTATGTATGTTTTTTTTTCCTCTTCGTTGGGCATTTTATGGCTGGTGCGACTTATACTCAGGTGCGACTTATAGTCCGAAAATTACGGTATACATTTTCTTATTTTTTAAGGGCTAAAAAGTAACAAAATAATCCAGAAATGCAATGGTGTTGCCAAAAGAAACTATAATATCTACATTTTTATCCTCCGCAACATTACCGGAAAAAAGAGGAAGTAGTGTAAACAGTACAGTAATGCAACATGTTCGGAACTTTTGTCCAAAAAAATAAAAAATAAAAAACTATCGGCTCGGGACTCTGTATCGGCAAATCAGGTGACTCGGACTCTGGCGCAAAAACATGCGATCAGGACATCCCTAGTCTGTGCTCATCACCAACCTTTTTGAGATCCTTCTGAGATCATTGGGACTGGCTGACAGCACCATATTTTTCGGACGATAGGCCACGACCTCTTTTCTCTCCCTTTGAACCCTGAGCCCAATATAACGAAGGCTTCCATTCATGGATTTTATGGGCTAACTAGATTTATGCTTCTTTGTTGAAAGGCAAACGTTTTATACCATCCCCCCAGTACCCAATGTGTTGTTAGAGAAGTTCTTTTAGTAAATCTTTTGTATTGTTGAGTCAATTTTTAAAAAATATTTTTCCTTTTGTTATTATTAACCTTCTTTGGTTGTTATTGAAGATGATGATCTCAAAAACTAGTAATGTTGAGCTTAAAAATGTCTCCAGAGTTTCTTTATCAACCCTGAAGAGCAGTTTTAAGCCGCATTTTTCTCACTGTTTCCACCCTGCGGCTTTAATAAAGAACAAACGGGCTTCATATTTTCTTGTTAAAAATAAAAATATTGAATAATTAGACATATTATAAAAGAATGGCTTTCCAAATTTTGCCATGACATAGCTCTCAGCAGCTACACTTCCACCAATAAAGCTTGCCAGAAGCTCGTCAGACTTGCTCAAAAACCCAGAATTTTATAGAAGAATACGGCTCCGTCTGATACTATATGCAGCTGCAAAAGAACTATTTTAAATGGATGGCCATCCACTATTTGCGACGACAAGATAACATTATGCTAGATTTGATTAGCCGTTTTTGAACTGGCATTCGGAGTATGCTACAACAAAGCTGTTATCGAGTATCTCATCAAGTTTAGAAGGCAGGTTAAAGTGGATTATGTATCTTTGCAAATGTAGTGACCTGTTTTTTTTAAAGTTAGTTTGTTTTTAAACATTCAGACAACACGAGTTGTTGATGTTGATGCGTGTTTATCTGGTTAATAAATATATTTTTGATCAATCAAGATATAGACACCTAAGGCTTATAGTCAAGTACGGCATATACTGTATGTGGATTTATTTCTAAAATTTTGTGAAATTTGGCCGTTGCGGCTTATAATCAGGTGCGCTTTATAGTCCAGAAATTATGGTATGTAGTTTGTTACTTATTTACTCATGACTGCCACCTCTGGCCTAAAGCGTAAATGCTGCTCGTGCATAGCACGCATGCTTGTACAAGCGCGAACATAAAGCAACATGTGTTTGACCTATCAAATCACCACCAGAATCGGGGAAAAAAAACGTAAAAAGTAGTATCAAGTCTTAAATTAGTTAGAAAACTGTTTTGGTCAAGCAGAGATTAGAAGCGAGCCTCAGTGAAACAACACTGCTACAGTGGGACCCGAAGTCTCTCTATTGAAGGTAAGAAAAATGGCTTTTTCAGATCTTACAGTTCATACTTTACGTTTTTTTTTTTTTTTTTTTTTAAACATGCTAAATGAAAGAAAAACTGAAAATACCCAGGGCGACTACTATATTCAAAAACCCAAGATCTACACCAATGTAAAATGTAGCCACTAGGCCGCAAGTTTGAGACCAGTTAGTTAGTACATGCATACATCTATTACATAAACGTAGTGCTCAGGGCAAAATTGGTAAAACAAGGAACATCATCTGACACAAGCTGCCAAGGCCTCAAGAATCCATTGGACTTAAATGACGTTGTTTAAAAGATTCTCTATCAAGCACAACCAGAAGTGGGTAGAGTAGCCCAAAAAAATTACTCAAGTAAAACGAGTGTTACTTAAAAATATTATTACCTTCTTAAGTACGGTGAAAAGAATACTCAAGTCATGAGTAACAACAATTTTGACAAATTAAAACAAATGAAAGAAAAACTGAAAATGCCCAGGGCGACTACTCTATTCAAAAACCCAAGATCTACACCAGTGTAAAATGTAGCCACTAGGCCGCACGTTTGAGACCAGTTAGTTAGTACATGCATAAATCTATTACATAAACGTAGTGCTCAGGGCAAAATTGGTAAAACAAGGAACATCATCTGACACAAGCTGCCAAGGCCTCAAGAAGCCATCGGCCTTAAATGACGTTGTTTAAAAGATTATCTATCAAGCACAAACAGAAGTGGGTAGAGTAGCCCAAAAAAATTACTCAAGTAAAACGAGTGTTACTTAAAAATATTATTACCTTCTTAAGTACCGTGAAAAGAATACTCAAGTCATGTGTAACAACAATTTTGACAAATTAAAACAAATGAAAGAAAAACTGAAAATGCCCAGGGCGACTAATCTATTCAAAAACCCAAGATCAACACCAATGTAAAATGTAGCCACTAGGTTGCAAGTTTGAGACCAGTTAGTTAGTACATGCATAAATCTATTACATAAACATGGTGCTCAGGGCAAAATTAGTAAAACAAGGAACATCATCTGACACAAGCTGCCAAGGCCTCAAGAATCCATCGGACTCAAATGAGGTTGTTTAATAGATTCTCTATTAAGCACAACCAGAAGTGGGTAGAGTAGCCCAAAAAAATACTCAAATAAGACTAGTGTTACTTCAAAATATTATTACCCTCTTAAGTACGGTGAAAAGAATACTCAAGTCATGAGTAACAACAATTAACTGCTTTTAATGTTGGATATAGTGCTGCAACGATTAATCGATTACCTCGAGTAATTCGATTAGAAAAAAAGATTTGAAGACTCGTTTCATTAGTGGCGTGGTAATGGTGTTTTGAAAGTGTTTGCATTTAGTTTTATAGATTTGGGTGGATACATTGTCCTCCAGTGCCAACAGTGAATATGACATAACTCACCTTACATGACTGAATCCAGCTGCTCCCTGTTAAAACCAACATAAGGTTGTAAGTTTTTTGTTTGAGCTACCATCATTGTTTATGCATTCATTATTTAGTTTAGAGGTATATTTAGCATTTCTTTGTGGGAATTTGTATCATGAAGTCATGTGCGGAGGTGGGTAGAGTGGCCAAAATTTTTACTCAAGTAAGCGTAGTCTTACTTGAAACCAATATTACTCAAGTAAAAGTAGTCATCCAAAAAATGTGCAAAAGTACAAGTAAAAAAAAAATTGTGAAAAGAATCCTAGTAAGTAATGTGTAACCTTGTCAGTAACTGCTTAAGAGGTTTGACTTTTTTTTAATGATGGAAGTAATGTAAACAGTACAGTACTACAACATGTTTGTAACTTTTGTTAAAAAAGAAAAAAATAGTGATGCAAGATAATACATTTTTCAACCGATACCGATAATTTCCTCCTCGTTCCAACCGATAACCGCTAATGTCAAGCCATCCATCCATCCATTATCTTCCGCTTGTTCCGGGGTCGGGTCGCGGGGGCAGCAGCTTTAACAGGGAAGCCCAGACTTCCCTCTCCCCAGCCACTTCAACCAGCTCCTCCGGCGGGATCCCAAGGCGTTCCCAGGCCAGCCGAGTGACATAGTCTCTCCAGCGTGTCCTGGGTCGTCCCCGGGGCCTCCCGCCGGTGGGACATGCTCGGAACACCTCTCCAGGGAGGCGTCCGGGAGGCATCCGAACCAGATGCCCGAGCCACCTCAGCTGGCTCCTCTCTACGCGGAGGAGTAGTGGCTCGACGCCGAGTCCCTCCCGGATGACCGAGCTTCTCACCCTATATCTAAGGGAGAGCCCGGACACCCTGCGGAGGAAACTCATTTCGGCCGCTTGTATCCAGGATCTTGTTCTTTCGGTCACGACCCAAAGCTCGTGACCATAGGTGAGGGTAGGAACGTAGATCGACTGGTAAATCGAGAGCTTTGCCTTTCGGCTCAGCTCCTTCTTCACCACTACGGACCGGTGCAGAGTCCGCATTACTGCAGACGCCGCACCGATTCGCCTGTCGATCTCCCGCTCCCTCCTACCGTCACTCGTGAACAAGACCCCAAGATACTTGAACTCCTCCACTTGGGGCAGGATCTCGTCCCCGACCCGGAGAGGGCACTCCACCCTTTTCCGACTGAGGACCATGGTCTCGGATTTGGAGGTGCTGATCTTCATCCCAACCGCTTCACACTCAGCTGCAAACCGCTCCAGTGAGAGTTGGAGGTCACTGCTTGATGAAGCCAACAGCACTAAATCATCTGCAAAAATCAGAGATTCAATGCTGAGGTCACCAAACCGGACCCCCTTCAACGCTTCAGCTGCGCCTAGAAATTCTGTCCATAAAAATTATGAACAAAATCGGTGACAAAGGGCAGCCTTGGCGGAGTCCAACCCTCACTGGGAACGAATTCGACTTACTGCCGGCAATGCGGACCAAATTCTGACACCGGTCGTACAGGGACCGAACAGCCCTTACCAAGGGGCTCGGTACCCCGTACTCCCGGAGCACCCCCCACAGGACTCCCCGAGGCACACGGTCGAACGCCTTCTCCAGATCCACAAAACACATGTAGACTGATCGGGCGAACTCCCATGCACCCTCGAGGACCCTGCCGAGGGTGTAGAGCTGGTCCACTGTTCCACGGCCGGGACGAAAACCACACTGCTCCTCCTGAATCCGAGATTCGACTTCTCGGCGGACTGTCCTCTCCAGCACCCCTGAATAGACCTTACCAGGGAGGCTGAGGAGTGTGATCCCTCTATAATTGGAACACACCCTCCGGTCCCCCTTCTTAAAAAGGGGGACCACCACCCCGGTCTGCCAATCCAGAGGCACTGTCCCCGATGTCCACGCGATGTTGTAGAGACGTGTCAGCCACGACACCCCTACAACATCCAGAGCCTTCAGGAACTCCGGGCGGATCTCATCTACCCCCGGAGCCTTGCCACCGAGGAGCTTTCCAACCGCCTCAGTGACTTCAACCCCAGAGATCGAAGAGCCCACCACGGAGTCCCCAGACTCTGCTTCCTCAAGGGAAGGCGTGTCGGTGGAATTGAGGAGGGCCTCGAAGTATTCTCCCCACCGGCTCACGACGTCCCGAGTCGAGGTCAGCAGTACACCATCTTCACTATACACAGTGTTAATGGTACACTGCTTTCCCCTCCTCAGGCGCCGGATGGTGGACCAGAATTTCCTCGGAGCTGTCCGGAAGTCGTTTTCCATGGCCTCGCCGAACTCCTCCCATGTCCGGGTTTTTGCCTCGGCGACCGCCGAAGCCGCAGTCCGCTTGGCCAGCCGGTACCTGTCAGCTGCCTCCGGAGTCCCACAGGCCAAAAAGGCCCGATAGGCCTCCTTCTTCAGCTTGACGGCATCCCTTACCGCTGGTGTCCACCAGCGGGTTCGGGGATTGCCGCCACGACAGGCACCAACCACCTTACGGCCACAGCTCTGATCGGCCGCCTCAACAATGGCCCACTCGGACTCAATGTCCCCCACCTCCCCCGGGACAAGGGAGAAGTTCTGCCGGAGGTGGGTGTTGAAACTCTTTCTGACAGGGGATTCTGCCAGACATTCCCAGCAGACCCTCACAATACGTTTGGGCCTGTCAAGCCGATAATTCTATTAAAAATTTTTTAAAGTATACACAAGAGAAAATATTACTGTGCAAAAATATAATTTACTGCTCCTTTTTTTTTCAACATCAAATGCGAACAAGTAGTAAATTCCACCATCTAAATAATGATGGATTGTCTGACATTGTGTAATGGTAACTTTTGGCCACAATTACCTACAGAGTAAATACCTAAGGTGCACAAAAATGCCTTTAAAAGTAAGCCATTCCTAACGTATGACATTACTTCACTGTAAAAACACACCTCCTTAAAACTAGTCAGTTTTAAGTGTAAATCTATTGGAAATAAGTGAAATTATCTGCCAGCGCTTCAAGTGTATTTCACTCAGATTTCTTGAAGAAAAATAGCTAGTTGAAAATAAGCTTACCAGCCTTGTCTTAAGTAATAAGTATACTTAATCCTAAAAAAAAAAAAAAAAAAAAAAAAAAAAAAAAAAAAAGTTGTTGTTGTGTTCTTTATTCCAGAATAGATAAGAATATGCTTCAAAACATTATTTGAAAGCAATTTTTTCTTTATTTAGGTGATTTTTTTTTTTTTTAAAGATGTATGAGCTTAAGAAGATCAAATGGCAATATTTACGTACTTCAAGTAAGTGGAATAATCTGGCGCATTCATCTGTTAAGAGGTCCTTAACACTCAAAACAAGATGGGGAAAATTATTTGACTAGATATCAGAAGACCGATCCTATTAAGACGTCATAATTTTACAGCGTACTGTGTCATGGCAGCACTTTGTTTACATTTGCGGCATTCACGACACTTGCTTTACGACAGCTAAGCGGATACACGGCAGTACTATTAGGCCGTAGTTGGACCTTGCGTACACGTGCTCGTTGTATTGTGCCTGAGTTTTGTTAAGCTGAAAATAAAGGCAGCGTTACAAAGTCATCTGGCCGCTCGTTATTTTAAACATTGAATGCATTACTGACTTCTTTTGAGTTTGGTTTTGTGCATGTTCAATGTCTTGGTAAGCGTGCTTATTTGACATCACTTGTCCAAATGCCCATGGTGAAACTGTGATCGAAATGTTTTTCACGAAGAATGGTGGTCGTATAAACTGCATTATTTTTTTATCCGGGGCTTTGGCTCTCGGGTCATTTCGTTAAAAAAAACATCTCGTCCGGAATCTCCTCCCGCCTGTGCCCTTCAGTCCGTCCGGCCGCCATATTAGCACCCGCACCAGGCCTCTGTCTGGCCATGCTGCTCGATGAATTAAACCGGAGTGAGAGCGGCAGCTACATTCGTACCGGATATAAGCCTGCCGGGGCATATTCGGGGCCTGGTTCAGCTCCCCGCAGCGTGTCTCAGTCGACACAAGCCCCGTAGTTTAGCTTCGTTTATGTGTGTTTACATTAGCAATAGCATTCGCGCTAGCAGCAGCCTCATGTTCGTTCCAAAAATCTTTGTGATGCAGGTTTAAATGGCTGATCGCGTTTATGTTGAATGAGGACGCTTTTTTCCGCCTCGTGGAACTTATGCAGTGCATGTTTTGCAGATGGCGAGAGCGTCGTTTTTTTCACATGAAGGAAGTCGGTGTGATGTCACGATGATGTCACCTCGCTTAGCAACGTGTCGCCATTTTGTGAAGGGGGACCTCACAGCTAAACATTCGATAGACAAACGTTTGAGATTAATATATTTCAGGTGTGTTTTGCGTCTTTTTTCTAAAAACATCTTAAACGTGGCTTACTATTATCACGAGTCACTGCCGACAGACGCGAGGAGGCGATGCAATTTAAAATTAGCGCTTATTGGCTTTCAAAGCTGCCGATACAAAGTCGCAGCTGATAGCTGGATAAACAAAGGAATGGCCTGCAGTGGAGTTCGGAAACATCTACAACTACCTCATAAAGTCACCCAGTAAGTTGACCTTTACCATTTACGTCGAATATGTACTGTGTGGAACTGAGAAAATTGGTAGTATATACGAAGTGATTATTTCTGCCGTAACCGGTAATTTGCCTCCAAGCGTTATTTAGCCGTGAGCACGTCACGGCAAAATAACCAATTCCCACCAGGCCAATAATATACCGATTGACTAATCAGAGCAGTTCACGGCAAAAGAAAAATAGCACTTTGCGAGTTGCGGGTTACGGTAATAATAACCACTGCAGAGTCTATTGAATCCCAGCAGCTAATTGGGGCAAAAATTACAGTTTACTCACCAGTAATAAAATGTCGGCTGCAAACGTCAATATGCTTGGATTTAGGTTCCCACAGGCGAAAATAGTCCACGGAACAGTCTTCTTTTACTGTTCCTCGATTAATTGCTCTCAGCCATTTGTTTTTCCTTTTCTTCTCACGTGGAAGAATGAATAACTTCAAATGTGAACTCTTTGTGTGACAACCCGCAACACAGCAACTTTTAGTCATTCCGACGGAAAAAAGACCGCAAATAAAATGAAAGTTAAACGCGTTTGTATTACAATGCACGACAGAGCAACTGCTTGTGACTCGTCTTTTGCCTCATTGTCAATATGGCGACGCTTTGTTGTGGCTGGTGACATCATTAAATGCCCGGATGTCCGACTTCCTCTATACGGAAAAGTGACCCAGGATCTCCACTCCAACTGCCTCTGTTGTGTAACTCCGCCTCCTCAACCCCTCCTCCCTCAGGCGCTTCAGAGAGGGGAGGGGTTGAGGAGGCGGCAGTGCTGAGGTGGTTGCGCACATTTGGACGCTAAATCAAGTATATAATTATCGGATTGCATTATCGGTTGAATTTTGTAATATCTGGATTAACTGTGTGACGTCATAATCGCCATTATCGGCCGATAATTATCGGTAACCGATATTATCATGTATCTTTAGAAAAATACTTATTTTGGTAACAGATCTGGACTCTATCGGCAGACTCTCAAAATTAGGTGATTGGGACATCTGGGCATCCCTAGATGCAACCTCTCATTGATGAAACTGGTAAGAGTCACCATGTGCATGTTCTGGCAAAAATGAAGTCAAATCTAATACGGGGAATAAAGAGGAAAAATGTAACGACTCCGTAGTGGAGTAAGAGTAGCGTTTCTTCTTCACAACTCTACTCAAGTAAACGCGTAGCACAGTAAAACTATTCTTGGATGTACATTTTTTTCAAAAAGTTACTCAAGTAAATGTAACGCAATAAATGTAACTCATTACTACCAACGTCTGAGGACAACTAGACTCGCAACATTGTCACGGCATCAATTAATAGAACGGACATAATTTGAAAAAAGACACCCCAACAATTGGTGCTGGCATGTGCCAGAGATGTCTCCAGTTATTTGGACATTTCCTTGACGGAGTAGCGCTTAAGGGGAGAAACATACAAAGCTCAATCAATAGGCCCAGTCACTACGCCACAATGGACAGAGGAAGCCGAGTAGAAGCAAAAGCTAACCCTGATCAATCCATCCTTTCATTTCCCGGACGCCCCCACCCACACCCTGTCGCCGACCAACACTGGTCGAATCCTTGCAGTTGGGAGGTGAGGCAAAGCCATCCTAGTCGTGGCACTCATGGTGACAAAACAGCGAGGGAATCGCTGCTCTTTGTTCAATGTTGTCAAGTTGCTTGTCTGCCCCCAGTTTTGTTATCAATGAGACGGAAAGAGGTGTCACATGATGCGATTATACACCCATCAAATGTTTGTCTTTGTGTCGCGGCGGAGATGAAATCGTATCAACTTCGTAAGATGCCACGTGTTCCTCCAGGGACAGTACTTTTTGTTTTCTTACAAGAAGCAGTCTGACAAGGTTGTGTAGGAGGAGGAGGTTGTGGGACAATATCACGCTGTCATAACTTCATATCAGTCCATTCAGAAACAAATGTTATACAAGCCCTAAGCACATAAAATTAGACATGTTATTGGTCAAACAAATACTTGATGATACAACATTTTTTATCCTGTGTTGCCCTTGGCACTGTGCAAAAATAACTTGTTTATTGCATAAATGAATCAATAGACATTGCACAATACATGTTCTTAGGTAAATAAAATAGACACATAAGAAAACAGCACATTATTTGCAATTAAATAAACTCACCTGGACGCTACCAACTGTATGTAAAATGTTTTCCAAGAGTTTAAGAAGACACCGAGTCACACATGCTAAATGCTAATGCTAGCACGAACGCTATGCTCGCGCCACAACTTAGTTCAGTGTGTGATGATCACTCAGCACAGACCTTCAAAGGCTAAAGCAACATGGCATAGTCAAGATAAGAAAACAAAACTTACCAAGCAGCACCTGACACATGTTTGCGAAAACAACACTGCGTGGAAAGTTGAGAATGTCGGACGCTCAGTATGCAAGCGGGGAAAGCGGCACAAAGCCAAAAAAGTGGCCAAAACATTGACTTATTTCAACGAAACAAAGGAGGGTACACTGTTGTGTCGTGTCTCTTCAATGCCATGCTTGCATACCAAGCTGCACGTGAGCTGAGAATGAACACCTAAAGCGCCGTCACCCAGGTATAATTTTGGAAGACGACAGGAGACAACAGGCTGGCAGATCGTAAGTCCATCTAACTAACTAACGACATGTTTTATTGAAGTTGCGAAACCTGTTGCGATATGCAATGAATCCATTTATACACAGTAAATAAAAATGAGGGCGGTAATTTTCACGGCTGCGTTTTATCGTCGCGTGCGTGCGTGCATACTTTTATGCGTGCGCGTTGATGGCCTATGAAACTCCAGTTCCTTTCACAGATGTTTATTGGTCATCAACACTCCGTAGAATTAAAGACAGACATACATACATACATACATAAAGTTGAGACATACAAAATCTATATTAAACACTGTAAATGTTAGCATTGCTACATTGAGGCTAATGGGGAAGAAAAAGAAAACCTACTTTAGCCTGCTATAAAATGCAGTCTTCTCCAAAACACAAACCTTCGGTTAAAGGTGACACTTCAAACATGAAAAATCGCTGGTTAACAGCATTTGCAAACGAAAAAATGAAAAAAAAAAAAAAAAAAACATCTGACTGACACCACATGCAATGATGAAAAGTGTTTTTTTTGCGGAGTGTAAAGCTTACGATTAGCAGTTTAGCGAACGTACTTCCAGTGAACATTTCAAAATATAAGCTGGCCATGTTCATCATTTAAACAACGATTTCTGGAGTTAATCCAACATACTTCAAAATTCAGATTCTACACTAAGAATAGCTTTAAAATGGCACCCTTTACAAAAAATCTGTTTGGCAATGAATAATTATTATAATTTCTATAATACTATATATAGTAGTATACTATAATATTAATGCTAGATATTTTTTAAAGGGTATTAAAACACTAAGGGGCTGTGAGATATCAATAGAACCGTTATGTGGCAAGATAACAAATATTAATAAAGTTAACAAAAAAATAAATCACATTCATGAGCAATTATCGAAAACAGATCGAAAATTACGAACATTTCAGAAAGTATTCCGGAAACAGCCGAATGGGACGGAGACATCATAACAAGGAAACAATAGGTCGAGGCAGGTGCCATTGTTGTTTATCGATGAGAGAGTTGCGTTCGTGTTTCATCAAAAAAATCGCTAAAATGGTTCAAACCTGTCATGCTATGTGGTGTACAAATAGCCATCTGTCGCAATGTAGTACCCATGAGTTCCCGAACACGAGAAAAAGAGCTGGACTACGCAGACAATGAGTAAAGTTCGTCAGTGCTAAGAGGGCTAATTTTGCAGACCCAGCCTCCGGCACGGTTTTGTGAGGTGCGCATTTTACTCCTGAAAGCTATACGAACTATGGACATTTGAAATCAGGTTTTGCTAGGAAATTGCTGCTGAAAGCAGATGCGGTGCCCACCTACACGCCCAGCCACCTAAATGTCCCGAGACATCAAGAAAGAGGACGATGACTGGCTCTGATGAGACCACCCCACCACCCCAGGCAAAGCAAAGGAGGAAAATGGCCAGAGTGAGTACTCTTTGATAATAAAAAACATATCACGCATTGGATATAGGACTGGACACATGTATAAATTATCGCTCGTAAAATATATAGAACAAATCCTCTAATCCCATTCATATTTGTGTCGGTTGGCAGAGCGAAAACCGATGATAGCACAATAAATGATAATTATTCTATACATTACTTTATTTTGCGGTCACGGTGTATCAGCTTCACAAAAAGAAATGCAAAACACACCATTCGGTGTTTCCCACACAATCTGTTGTTGCCGGTGTTTCATCAGTGGGATTGCTCACCTCAATGACCCTTTCATTAGGCTGCATTGGCTTTCGTTTGGGCTCAAATTGATAACCCAAAACACCAAAGAAAGTTTCATAACTCTCCTCGTCACCATTAGAAGAACGTTCGTTACGTTGGATTCGTCGCTGCAACTAGAAACAAAATTGTCCGCTATCATCGCCGCCATTTAGTACTAAGCACTGAGCCGGTTGTTTCCTAGTAGTGACGTCACGCACACAATATGCTAGATTTCCGGTATCTCGGGGGCTGGTCCTTTTAGCTTGACAATCGATCCTAATTTCTATCATTTTCTTGGTGTTGCGATGTGTGTAATTACATGAAGTGGCATGATATGAATCCAAAAGGCATGCGTTTATGGATAAATGATGGAATATTAGCATTTCCCCAGGTGTTGTCATACCCTTCAAGAATTGTTTTGAATAATGTTGGAAAGGCAAAGTCAGTGTTCTGAATCTGTTTAAATTCCATTCTTTTGCACTAGTTAATGCTATCAGCATTTGACCTCATTGTTTATTTGGGATTTATTATTGTTATTTGCGTGTTTATTAGAGCTGGGAATCTTTGGGCACCTAACGATTCGATTACGATTCAGAGGCGCCGATTCGATTATAAAACGATTATTGATGCACCCCACTCCTTTTTTTTTGTTGTTTTTTTTTGTTTTTTAATTTGCTTTGTACATTAGTTCCAAAATTGTTCAAAAATCCTCTCAGGCTAAACCAAACTACTATTTCAGTATCAAGTTAACATATAGCAGTAAACAAATATACAAAAATAACAGTAAATAAAAAACTCCAGTCCCCATTCTATATCAGCAGCTTAAACTACTTTCAATTAATTTAATGTTGTGAATCAACCGTTAAAGTTGTTAAAATTGCTCCTGTTATTCCATAATTTCTCTTTTGTCTACTTTCAACATGTAAAAGTTTTAAAACTATTTTAAAGATAGATTCAAGTCAATATTTTACCAATTTAGGAGTATTTTAGATAAAAAGTTAATTAGGTTCGCTTGGAAGGTTCGCAACAACAGCCTTGCAGGGAAGTGTACTGCTTTAAGATGGCGGCCGTTACTAACGCCCGCATCTAGTTTTTTGTAGATGTGCTGGTAACGATACCGAAGGTATATAGCATCTAGTCCTATATAAATGATATCTACCGTAACATAATGTGGCTTGTAGCAGCTTTTCGGCAGCAGTCAGGTATGTTGTTGTTTTTTTTTTTAATCTCGTGGCATGAGTTGAGCTAGAGCCGTGAGTTGAGCATTGGCGTTACCCGAGGGGCCGGGTAATGAGAAGCATGATGTTTAGCTACTCTCGCTCCGTCCCTAATTGCGTACCGAAGACCGCGCGGCGCGCTGAGTGTGTCGTACTTCTGCTTTACTTGGCATATTTCAATAATCGGAATTTGGATGTTTGTGAATCGTTCTCGAATCTTCCACGGCCGAATCGCGAATAATCTAAGAATCGGAAATTTTGCACACCTCTAGTGTTTATTCTTACTTTAATAAAAAAATTAAGTGTTCCAAAATGTTTTTATGAATTAATAGGCGTCAACAAAAATGTCATTGCTAAATTAGTAAAAAATAAAATAAAATAGAAATAATAATACTAGATTAGTCGACTAATCGTAAAAATAGTCGGCTGACTAATCAGGAGAAAATAATTTGGGACAGCGCTATTCACGATATGGCAATACAACAATTATCGATACATTGGTCAGGAAATCATTCTAGCATATTCTACAAAACCACTAATAAACAGAAAAACAAGCTAACAAGCTATATTCATCCTTCTGTTCTTATCTCTAGTATAGACGTCCAATCCATTTGAACTTGGAGAGTGGCAGCAAATGTTCGGTTCGAACACTCGGGGAAAACACGCGTCCGTGCACGTCCACGCGGCAGCAGCGCTGTTTCACCGAGCCTCCGCTTGGCAAAAACACTTTTACTGTTTACTGTTTACTTGTTTAAGACAGGCTACTAACAGTAAACAAGGACTTTTCCCATTTTTACCTTTCTGGTGGTGATTTGATGGACGATCAGCATGCACACCGTGCACGAGTTTAACAAAATCTGCAGTTACGATTTGGTGGCAGTCGCGAGTAAAAAAGTGGTTAACTCCATAAAAAACCTTTAACGGCAAGGGGGAAAAAAACTACCAAAGGATATAAATTAAGTCAACTTTAACTTGATACGTGTCCAACTTCCCATGGTGTTACTCTGTGCTGATGACCCAAATGGGGCACAACAACACAAGCTAACAGTCTTACGGTTACATATTTAACCTCATTTGATGTTGCATAAAATACTTAAGCAACACGAGGGAACTTTCAGTTTGGTTGATTTTTAGCGGCGCAGGTGGACAAAAGCCGTAGTGTTTTGCCTTAAGGAAGACTGCATTTCCCATGAGGACCAGCGCACAATATCATAAAATCCTGATCTCCCGGTCGCCAGTAGTTGGATTGAATGACATTTCAGCCGTTTCCAGCGGCTATGTGACGGATGAATAGCGATGAGGTAATGAATCCAGTTGTGGCTAAACAATATCATATGACGATGATACGATGATGAAAATAAACGTTTGGTACTGTATTCCCCCACCAGGCCTGCGCCCCACCACCTCGCTTGAACTTTTCAGCGACTGATTCGTCTACGAGTTTGGGTGATGGTGGGGGTTTCAGAGGTGTCATTCAACTAGTTGCTCGTTGCCAACTCGCCATAGCATCACAAATGTTATGAAAATATTTTATAAAGGTTAAAAATTTCCCTAGTGTTGCTTTAAGACACTGGCAAAATAACAAAAAACAATAACTAAAACATCTAATATGACATGCTACACTTAAAAGTGGCAAGACTACTCAAAAAACATATACATCTGAATCATTTAACTGAAAGTTGTTACTAGGGGTGGGAACCTCTGGGTAGCTCACGATACGATATAATACAAGGCTTACGATAACAATTATCTCACGATATTGCGATATACGGGTCAAGAAAGCAGTCTACGATACTTTATAATTAATATAAAATAATAAAGAGCTGTGAATTGAAATGTGTTTATCACTACTAGTATACGTTCAATCAATTTGAATTCGGAGGGTGGCAATGGGTGAACCTTCATTCGCTGCCATCTAGAGCTGTCCCGACTAGTCGATGTTGTCGACGTCATCGATGACGTAAATACGTCGACGGGCAAAACATACTGTCGACGGGTAATGACGGGTTTTTAAAAAATGACATGCGGATAAAGTTTAGAATGGTGGAAGCTCGTGATTCAAGCGGTGAAAAAAAGGCGGACCAGAATGGCCAGAGGCTGGAATTATTTCAAGGAAAATATGGAGGGTGCCACTGTGTGTACTCTTGCTAAGCTGAGCTCGCATACCTGCATGTAGCACGCCTGCTATGAACGAACACTTGAAGCGCCGTCACCAAAGTGTAATTTCGGAACACAACAAGAAACAACAAGCTGGCGCAGTGTTTTTCAACACTTGTGTGCCATGGGAGATCGTCAGGTGTGCCGCGAGAAATCAGGCGGAGGTGCAGTAGAAGGGAAGGATTAGTAGGTAGAAAGTTCTCAGTTATGTGCAGATGAGCGAGGTAGTGCTCGTGCCGCGTTCAAGAAGTGCTCGGATTTCTAGCTATCAGCGACCTTGCTGTCCGCGACAATGTGGACCCCAGCACGTCTACTGCACATCATTTGGTTAGAGTCGTCGTGTGTCGATATACTCGAAAGTGTTTCTGAAAAACACTGGCGGATTGGAAGTCCATACAACTTTCTAATGATTTTTTTAATTGAAGTTGCCTTTAAGTGCGTCTTCTCAACTTGTATCAAGTTTTTTCCACACGTACTTCATGTTTTTAAGCTACTCTGCTGCTGCTCCCGAAAGCTGTAGATCTCGACATCTATGTGCACAGCATGCAGATTGTATTTTTTAGGATCATGGAAGCTCCCACTTGGGGGGGGGGGGGGTGTATATATATACATAATATAATAAAAATGTATATGGAAACACAGCACTGGCCTTCTTACTATAATCCATGACTGCACTAATGTTACTTTATATTATAAAGTATTATTGTGAATACACATATAGTAGTATACTATCAAATTAATACTATACATTTAATTTTTGTTACTATGACTGTGTGCCTTTCATTCAAAATAACTGTGGTAATATTTCAGTGTGCCTTCTGCTTTATCTATTTTCAGATTAAAACAAAAGTTGAACAGTTTTTCCCCTCCCCAAAAAATGCGGAATGCGCACCAGAATGAGCATCTGAACTCACACAAAGTATTCTGAAAATGATTGTCCGGGACATTGCAATTCATTTTAACATTTAGAACAATTGTAGATATACCACAAAAAGAGTAAGAATTGTTTTGACTCCTGTTAAAAAGGTGAGGTCACAGTGTTTCCGTTTAGATTTTTTTTGCACTAGTTAATGCCAGCAACATTTGACCTCATTGTTTGTGATTTATTATTGATATTTATGTTACTTATTTATACGTTAATAAAAGAATTTAGGGGTTCCAAAATGTATAAGCTTCAACAAAAAAATCATTATTAAATTAGTAAACGAAAAAGAAAAAAAAAATTATTAGATTAGTCGACTAATCGTAAAAACAGTCGGCTGACTAATCGGGAGGAAATTTGTCGTTTGGGATAGCCCTACTGCCATCCCTATCACTTCAAACGGGTCAGACGTCCATGGCCGTCAATAGCAGTCAATGTGTTAATTTTGAGTCATTTCCTGTTGGTTTACCATAATTTCCTGTGGATTTTGGGGCATTTATGGGTCGCTTCCAGTTGATTTTGGGTTGCTGAACAGGAAATGACCCGGGAATGTCTTCAAATGAATAGGAAATGGTTCAAAATGAACAGGAAGTGACCTGTAAATGCCCCCAAAACAAGGAAATGTTCATGTTTGAGTGCCATTGTCCAATCCATTTTGACTGTCAAAATGAACTAGACGTCTGGAGCCATCAATGGCAGCCAATGAGCTAACATAAACACATTTTTAGTGGAACATTTAGGTAACAATGTGTTGTTGTTTTTTTTCCTTTTCAACAGTGACACCTTTTTAAAATGAATAAAATGATATATCGATTTTTGGCGTGAGCATATCAATAACCTTTTGGAATACAAAGTATCGTGATATATGACCATTTCAATATATTGTCAAACCCCTAGTTGTTAATAGACATGTGCCGATTACCGGTTTCAAGGCATACCGTGGTATGAAAACGTCAAGGTTTCAAAACTGCAAAAATTTTTCGTCATACCGTCCCTAAAATATTGCTATTTTCTATGTCCCAAAAATGCAGGGAGAAATCCATCACTTGCAGCTGCAAGGCTCAACCCTCCCCCACCGGTTGTTGCTCAGTGTCAGTGAGTCAGCTGTGCTACACGATGGCTAGGAGTTTCACCTCGAAACTACTGAACTTTTTTTCCCCCTATTGAACAAAACAAAATCGCTGGTATGGGAATACTTTGCCTACAGAAAAGTTACAGACGGCCGCGGCTTAAAGGAATAGGGCCAACCGACATTAAAACATGCCAGACATGCAGCCCCATATCATCAAGGACTGAGGGAATTTTGATGTTTTCTTCAGGCAGTCATCTTTGTAAATCTCACTGGAACAGCATCAAACCACCATCACCTCGTCCAATGCAGATTCTTGACTCATGACACCTTGTCCAATGCAGGTAATGATGCTGGAACTTTGGTTTGATGCTGTTCCAGTGAGATTTACAAAGATGACTGCCTGGAGAAAACATCAGGATTCCCTCAGTCCTTCATGATGGGGCTGCAAGTCAGGCAAAGGCACTGGGGAAGATGGCTGTGGTTAAATGTTCAATAAAGTTTACATTGAAATTTTAGACAGCTTTCTTATCCCTACAATTGAAAATATGTTTGTCACTTTTCAAGATGACAATGCATCATGCCACAGAGCTAATACTGTTAAGGCAGTCCTTGGAGAAAGACGCATCCAGTCAATGTCATGGCCTGCGAATAGCCCAGATCTCAACCCTATTGAAAACCTGTGGTGAAAATTGGGGGGACAAAAATGGTCCACAGCAAGGGTCCGACCTGCAAGGATGATCTGGCAACTGCAATCAAATAGAGTTGGCACCAAATTGATAAAGAATACTCATCAAGTCCATGCCTCAGGGACTGCAAGCTGTCATAAAAGCCAGAGGTGGTGCTACTAAATACTAGAGATATTTGTTTCTCATGACTCCATATTTTTTTCCTCAGAATGGAGTGATTCCATATAAATTTCCTTGCACTTGCTCTGTAAAAGTCATATTTACTGACTACCACAATGTTTTTATTCATTTCTTTAAGTGTTTCTGAATGCTAAAGAGTTGCACTTTTGAACCTACTCATTATTTTTTCAAGCTTTTTATCTGAGTTTGTTGTACATGATAAAATTTCTGAGTGAGCGCTCGTCCAAAACTGGTGATTCCATACTTTTTGCGAGGGGTTGTATAAAAAGTAACAAATGAAAATCATGTAAAAATGTCTGGTGTTTCTGAACAACCGTCGATTTAAATGAATTTGCATCACGAATGCAAAACGTAACGGTGTCATCCAAAAGTCTTACTTGTTGTATGATTGAAAAGGTGCTATTAGTCCACCTCTAATTGTCAGTATGCCCTTTGAACACTAGTGTAGACTGTGGGTTTTAAAAAAAAAAAAAAAAAAACTGAGTAGTTTGGGGGAGGGGACATCGTCACTTCCGAATTCCTAAAACCCCATGAATCAACTTCAGAGGTGGGAATTGAGGCATTAACTCAAGTCGGCCTAGCCGAAAATATCATTCCCAACCTCCACGAATGTAAAATACCTGTTATTATATTGTATACGTCAAATTGGAGGACAACCTTAACGCGGCTAAAAATTTGAAATATACACGTACGCATATGGGATAGAAACGTGACTGTGTGTTAATTGGCGTCTTAAAAGTATTGTATTTAAAGCGTCTTATTCACAAAAAAATAGAGAAGGTAGTCGTGGAGCTTAGCTAAAGCAAGAGTACTCTTGTGAAACTTCCTCTTCAATCGGGGGTCGCTTAAGCGCTCACGTAGCTCTGTCCGTCGAGTGAAATTACAACAAAAGTGTTTTACTTTCTATTATTAAATACAAAACTTACCCCAAAACGACCAGCTCGCCGTATTTAACCGGGTCTTTGGAGGGGGCGCAGTGTTCCTCTTGGCTGGACGAAAACATGAGGCTTGCAGCTTCGCTGTGGCGTTCACTGTACACGAAAGAAACAGCAGCGCAAATGCAGCTCCCTTCGAAAAGCTCGAACACGCACTTAGTTCATATCTTATATCCACAGGCAGGTGTTGAAATGTCTGCGAAGATCCGCTTTTCGTCAAATAAACGCTGCCTAGAACTTCTCTAGCGTAACTTAGTTGGCGGTTGGACGCGCTCTGAAGCGAATACAAAAACAGCTAGGAACTGGGCCGGAATGTACCATTCGCTTGTTCTTCACTTTACACGGGGGAGGTGAAAAGATCATCGACTCTTTTTAAAATTATATGGCTTGTACAAGTGCGTGTAGGGAATTGCTTTTGGCGTTTTCAGATACGTGTCGTGTCAATAATTTACAATAAATAGAACAATAAATGGATTATAACGCCAATATAAATTACGCGCGTCCACACACCTTAACATGGTCGGTGGCTCTGTTTGTTATGTAAACAAAGAGTAGTCTGAGGATTCTTGAGGGGATCTAATTTATATAAGTTTAATTATCAGTTAATCATTTCTTTACGTAAGACAGAAAAGTCATCCTATGTAAAAACTGAGTATTGTGCATAAACTTTAAACTTTTGTTTTGCAGCGATGACCACTGAAAATAAACATTTTGAGAATCACTTCCCTATTTAGAAACCTGTAATTCATTTCAAGATCGCCCAGAGTGAAATCTCAAGTTCTTCTTAGTCTTCTTCTGAAGGGCAGGAACTACAATAGCTACTCCTCTGCTATTCCTGGACGGATCAGAACGAATTTGGGTAGTAGTGCTCCCTCACTTATCGCTGTTAATGGGGACCAGAACCGACCGTTTAAAGTGAAAAACCGCGAAGTGGTGCCCCGTAGCCCCATTTTAAACATTGATATTATATACGTGTATATATACATAAGAAATAAGTACATATAACACTATAAATGAATACACTATCATTAGAACATTAAATAATAGTTTGAAAAATGTAAATTAAATATTAGTACCACAATGAAATATTATAATACATACTGTACATTCATTCTCTCTCTATGATACTTTTGTGTATTGAAGTCCATGGATACATAGATGTAAATAAAGTGTACATAAAATCTGCTACAACATAAATGTTTTTCAAACCGTTTTATTTAGGGCTGTCAAATGATTAAAATTTTTAAGCGAGTTAATCCCATCTCAAAAATTAATTGATCGTAATTAATCACAATTGAAACCATCTATAAAATATGCCATATTTTTCTGTAAACTATTGTTGGAATGGAAAGATAACACACAAGACGGATATTTACATTCAACACATTGTACATAAGTACTGTATTTGTTTATCATAACAATAAATCAACAAGATGGCATTAACATTATTAACATTCTGTTAAAGCGATCCATGGATAGAAAGACTTGTAGTTCTTAAAAGATGAATGTTAGTACAAGTTATAGAAATTTTATATTAAAACCCCTCTAAATGTTTTCGTTTTAATAAAATTTGTAAAAAATTCAAACAAAAAATAAACTAGGAGCTCGCCATTGTTGATGTTAATACACAATGCTCATGGGTGCTGAAACCCATAAAATCAGTCGCACCCAAGCGCCAGCAGAGGGCAACAAAAAAACACAAGTAACAAGTGGTATGACACTGTGCTGTCATTTTAATCTGTTTGAGCGGGGCATGTGCGTTAAATGAGTCAAATATTTTAACGTGATTAATTTAAAAAATTAATTACCGCCCGTTAACGCGATAAATTTAACAGCCCTACTTTTATTCTTATAACAAGATTTAAGAAACTGTGATGTACTGAGGGCAAAAAGTTCACTGTATACGCATTGATAGTCGCTCAATTTTTAATTTTTAATTTTGTCTCAGCGCTGATAATTACGCTCATTAATTGATTTATTGTTCTGAGTTGGCCAAAAGAATGCATGTGCGTTCTTATATTGTGGTTTAAATGTCTCTGGGCTAATGAGACATTTAGTGAGCGCGGCAGGCGATCGTAGTTCATTTTGAACATGTACTGTAGTATGTGTTACATTGTATTGTTGCAATGGAAATATTATGAATGACGTAAAACCACACATTATAGGCCTACTGACCAGAGCTCTTTTGAAACGTGCAATAGATTTGATGATTAATTCAAGATAACCAGAGGTGGGTATCTACATGTTACATTTACTCCGCTACATTTGCTTGAGTACGTTTTTGAGAAAAATTTACTTCTTAGAGTAGTTTAACAATGTAATACCTTTTACTTTTACTTGAGTAAATTTGTGGGAAAAAAACCCACTACTTTCACTCAACTACTTTGGGCTAGAGTCGTTACATTTTTACTCTATATTCTGCATATTGACTTTAATTTTCCAAGAGATGCAGGCAGTGGCCGTCTCAGTTTCACCAATGAGACATTGCAACAATGGTGTACCGCAAGCAACACGTAACTTTTGCTCATTAATATTCATGATGTTAGCTATTGTTGCTAGGTGGGTCAACCTCCCGTTTGTCCCTAATAGTAAATGCGTGGTAATCGTGTACAAACGAGATGCTTACTGAGCTAAACCAACCAATTCTGTCCGAAAATGATGTCCCTGGTGCCAAATTCACTCGTAAAGATGTGGAAGAACATACAAATGTTCAGTTAAAGAGATGGCTTGAGTGTCAAGGGCTGAAAAAGACGGGAAAAAGAGCCGATCTGATCCAGAGTTAGCTTTTTTATCAACATCTTTTTCTTGTGTGCATTGCCTTACGCCACTGACAATGACATTCTCCTGTTCCAACAATCTATCCTTTACCACCATATGCCCAGTCTTTCTTAAATATTATATCCTCTGGTTGTCTTACGTCTCTGACCGTTCTCGGGGGCAATTTACATTGCTATTTTTGTGTAGCAATCGCAAATGCTACTCAGTGACAGGCAACGGACACTTTTTTGAGTTTTTCCATTCATAACAAGTCTTCATTATGTTATTTACACTTCCCCCATACTAAAGTTGTTGTTTTTTTACAGCAGAAAAGATAAGTTACAGTCAGTTACCATTTTAATTTTTTTCAGGTCACTCATTTTCAGACAGAAGCAGCACGGCAAAACACCACGCTAATAAAATAAGTAAAAATATCAAAATGGCTTACCTCTTTTTCCTCTGTAAGACCATGGCCCCCAAAAAATGTTTACTGCATATGAAATGAGAACGGCTTCACTTTGCTGGCTTTAAACTGGTCTTTTGGACGTCCGCGCAAGTTTATCCATGATCAACTTGATTCTTCGCATGTTTTCCTCTGAGTTTTATGTTTCGGGAAACGTATTAAGAAAACATCCTTCATGTGTCGTAATTTCAAGAGTTGTTTCTACATGTTCCATAGCAGCAGTGTTTGATCGGCATGTTCTTTTTTAAAGGATTACAGGAGAAACAAGCAGAAATAACATGGAATTTAAGCAAAGGCGTGTCAATAACGCCCACTTCCAAGTTACGATGGCGACGTCACGGTCTAAAAATAGAAATCGTGCGGTACGCTATTACCACGACTCCATTACACAAATCAGAGAGAACAATCTTTTTTCTCCTCAAGAGGGCGCTCATGCTCTTTGGACGGCTAATGTCTGAATTTGATGATTTCTGTGTCATCTTGTAGGCCTAATATGGTCATGTAATAGCTTACAGTACAGTATAATAATAACAATTGAGGAAGATGAAGTTGTGTTAAGAGAAAAAATATACCACTATTTAAAAAAAAAAAAAAAAATCAAGACATTAAAAGCAGTTACTCATTATTTGAGTATCCTTTTCAACGAATATTTTTTTTACTTTTACTTGAGTAATATTGTTTAGAAGTAACACTACTCTTACTTGATGAAATTTTTTGGCTACTCTACCCACGTCTGAAGATAATCACATCAGTTCTTAGCACCATGTGATCGTCTCCTCTCTCTTACGGCTAGTTGTCACACCTTCCTGATAAATTTACCATTTAAAACCTTTGGAAGTCTAAACGAGACTTCATGGCTGCACCTTGTTTTCACAAAACACTTCAACCCTTCTCTGAGTTATTGCCGCTCCTTTGAACTGGTGTTAAGTTTCAATGTGTGTTTCAAGGATTCCCCGATGTCGCCCCGCTTTGTGTTCAAACTTTAATCATTTGACATTGTGTTACCCCTCTATGTTAGATCTAGTTATTCAGTAAAGGTACCAAGAAGGTGGCTTAAGGATTTTGTATGATGAATGTTTTTTTTTTTACTGCAGGCCTAGAAGCTGACCACAAAGCTGTGGCTACAATTGCAGCTCTTTTGATTCTTTCATCCACTGGGCATTGTCTGTGAAAGAGCGCTAGTCTTTTTTTGTTTGCCCACTTGGCCTCCCACATACAGTCATCGCTTGTGTGTGTGTGCGTAGTGATCAAAGCTCTCGCACATACCACGCTGATGGAGAGCAGATGCAGGGAGGGGACTTACTTTGCTGAATCTGCACTGATGTAGTTCCACTGCAAACACTGAGCTCAGTCAGGAGGCAGGGCCAAATATTACCATGTAGCACGACCAGCTACACTGCGTAATTATGAGCAATGATAACAAGCTGTTTAGAAGGCCTCACGCGTCAAGATTTTCAGTACGTGTCACTTAAAGCCAGTTGAAATAAGTAACGCAAATGTGAAAAAATTTTCTCACTGCAATTATGTCATCTTAAAGGCTACTTTAGCAACTACATGTAAATGAAAACAACTGAAGAGGCGCCAGCTACTTCTCGAGTTTTCCCATCAAGGCAAAATAAAGATCTGCAATCAGCTGACTGCAGCATGACAGTGTTTGAGAATGTAAGGAATGTGCTGATCCAATGCTGAATGCACCCCTTGACGCCCACCCAGGCAAGTCAACAAAACAGTACTGTTGAAACATTTTTAAACGACTTGATTCTTTGGGAATGGAAGAGACAAAAGAGAAACAGAAACAGACTAAAAGGCGCAAAAGGTGGAACACCCACTGAAGAACAACAATGCTTTTATGCCTTGTGTCTGTTTATAAATAAGACCACACAATTTACAGCACATACTGTACAGTGACTCACTAGTTCAGTAAACCTTACCGAACTCCACCCGCAATAGCCTTTCACATTAGTCACTGATGTATGACTATAAAATGTCTTTGTTCTGATGCAGGGCGACCCAGTGATTAGAAAGTCACTAAAGATCATTTTAAAATGAATCCTATGCAAAATTGGTCTGAACTACAGTTGTCCGAAAATGACCTTTAACCGATATTGTCAGACTCCAAAAATCCGATATTGATATATGTGGTCGTGGACATATGCATGGTTTTTCACATATGCATTGTTTTTCAATCATTTATTGTTCATTTAATTTTTGCACAAGCAAATCGTCAGCTCAAATAACAAATACCAAGCATGTTAGTTTGAAAACATCTAATGGTCAATCAGCATAACTGCTGTGCCAAGCTGCGACCAGCCCTTGTACAATGGCAGAAGGAGGCTTCTACATTCACTTTGAAATTAGTTGTGGCTTTAATGTGTTATTGCTAATTGTATCATGATGCCGCACTGGATGCTTTAATAATGATTAATGTAACAACTTAAGGTTTTCCAAATGAAATGAAGAATGATGAGAGCCCTTGTACAATGGCAGAAGGAAGAAGGCTTATACATTCACTTTGAAATTAGTTCTGCCATTAATGTGTTATTGCTAATTGTATTATGATGCCGCACTGAATGTTTTAATAATGATTAATGTAAAAACTTCAAGGTTTTCGGTATGAAATGAAGAATGAAGAGAACAACTTCAACTGAAGTTATAGAGAATAAATGTGCCATATCGATAATATAAATTGAAATGAGCCAAAATGTCCAATAAATAAAAGGGATCATTCAGAATTTCGAGAGAACATCGAGCCACTAGGGGGTGAACAACGCATTACAAATACAGGCAAGCAATAATAGGACATGCTAATCCCAAAATGCATTTTGCTGGGCTTTTGCACAGAGTTTTGTATTTTATTACTTTTCTTAGTGACTATTTCTTTCTGGTAACGCAGCAGTTGTATGTTAAATGGTGGGGGGTAGGGGGGGGGGGGGGCGATGTGATATCACTCTACCCCCGCTTGCCTAGAAAGCCTGCAGAACTGCTGGATTACAAAAGTTGCTGTTCAGATGGCAACTACTGACATGCAATGGCAAATTTTAATAATTTTATCCTGAAAGCATAGCTAACACTATTGACTGCATGGGTCATCGGTGAAAGGAAGGAAGCAGTCAGAACAAAAACAAGCAAAACATTATTGAACACCTATGCTTCCTACAGTGGTATGAAAAAGTATCTGAACCTTTTGGAATTTCTCACATTTCTGCATAAAATCACCATTAAATTTGATCTGATCTTGGTCAAAATCATACAGATGTAAAAACTGTCTGCTTTAACGAAAACCACCCAAACATTTATAGGGTTTCATATTTTAATGAGGATAGCATGCAAATGACAGAAGGGGGAAAAATAAGTGAACCATCACATTTAATTTTTTGTGCCCCCCATTTGGCAGCAATAACTTCAACCAGATGCTTCCTGTAGCTGCAGAGCAGTCTGGCACATCGATCAGGACTAATTTTGGCCCATTCTTCTCTACAAAACTGCTGTAGTTCAGTCAGATTCCTGGGATATCTGGCATAAATCGCAGTCTATAGGTCAGGGGTTCCCAACCTATTCCACTAAGGCACACTGTGGGTGCAGGATTTCATTCTTACCAAACAAGATGACAACACTTTTTCCCCAATCTGGTGTTTTACAAGTGCAATCAGTTGATTGCAGTCAGGTGTGGCTTGTTTTAGCAGAAGCCTCATTGGTTCAACTGTCTCTGCTGGATCGGCTGGAACAAAAACCAGGACCCACAGTGTGCCTTGAGGACTGGGTTGAAAACCCCTGCTATAGGTCATGCCACTATATCTCAATGGGGCAACAAACAGCCCCAAGTCATAATGATCCCTTCCCTCCACCATGCTTCACGGTGGGGATGAGGTGCTGATGTTGGGAGCTGTCCCATTTTCCCTCTACACGACGTTGTGTGTTACTCCCAAACAACTTTGGTATCATCAGTCCACAAAATATTTTGCCAAAACATCTGTGGAGTATCCAAGTGCCTTTTTGCGAACATTAAACAAGCAACATTGTTTTTTTTAGACAGCAGTGGCTTCCTCTGTGGAGTCCTCCCATGAACACCCTTCCTGGACATAGTTCTGCAAATACTTGATGTGTGCACAGAGATATCGGACTGTGCCAGTGATTTCTGTCTTTAGCAGACACTCGGGTTCTTTTACCATTCTGTGTATTCTGCGCTCAACTCTTTGCGTCATCTTTGGTGGACGGCCACTCCTTGAGAGAGAAGCAACTGTGCCAAACTCTCTCCATTTGTAGACAACTTCTCTGTCGCTTAACATCCAGACTTTTGGAGATGGTTTTGTATCCTTTCCCTGCTTTATACAAATCAATAATCCTTGATTGCAGGTCTTCAGACAGATCATTTGACAGAGCCATGATTCACATCAGACAATGCTTCAAATCAAGAAAATTCTTATCACGTGTTTCATCGTGGGCAGGACAGCTTTAAACCACTCATTGGTGATTGTCCACACACAGACTTAAATTGTTTGGTAAAAATTGGGTTCAATTGCTCTCCAAGTCTCCTTAGGCAGAGGGTTCACTTACTTTGTTTCCCCCCTTCTGTCATTGTTTGGATGCCATCCTCATTAAAATATGAAGACCCATAAATGTTTGGTTTTAGTTAAAGCACTGTTTTTACATCTGTGCGATTTTGACAGGGATCAGATCACATTTGATGGTAATTTTATGCAGAAATGTGAGAAATTCCAAAAGGTTCAGATACTTTTTCATACCACTCTATGAACATAGTGGTGCTATTGTTAGCAAATACATGTGGGGGCCAGATAAAAGAGAACGTGGAAAGGTGAGTCAAAAGGAGACATGATTATGCGGGGTGGAGCATACACAGTTCAGCAATGTGAGGTTGGGAACCCAGTGTTATGCAAATCAACTGTAAGTGTGGGTATGTTGACATCCTATTCTATGCCACCTGATCGCTAATCCTGGCACAGACAACCTACCTGTGTCCAATTGCACCCAGTCATGCCCCAACCTTTGCGGATTACTGATTGAGAGATCCATATATAGTGTGAACTGTTGTCTATGCTTGTCAAATGATTGGCCTGTCCCCTTGAAAAACTCAAATCGTTCCGTATTCAAAAACAAAAGTCCCATATTGCGTTTTCAAGAGACGCGTTTCATCCCATATTACCAATATGGGATATAATAGTATATATTTTTGTAGAATGAACGAATACTGGTGTGGTACTTTCAAAGAATATTCAGGAAAACGCATTCCCCCACCTTTCCTGCCTTTTGACCAATGATCTGACAGAACAATGACAATTCAAAATCCCAGTCATCTCATTGGTCGAGGTTCTGTCGCTTGCCAGGATGATGTTGATCAATGGAATAGTGTGAGAGATATTTGAGTGAAGCGTGAGTAAAAAGCATGTTCAAAAGCAAAATTTTGTTCTTCTTGGTGTTTATTTTCACTTATGTTTTTGTGTTCTTTCAATTTCATTTATGTTATATTTGGAGTGATCATTTGCAAAAATGTTATTGCTGAGGGGACAAGGCACCTACATTTTTTTGTTTGTACTTTATATTAAAAAAAAACACACAAATAAAAAAACGGCAAAACACACACACACACACACACAAAAGGTTCAGGATCTTAAGGATTTAATTATAGTTTTAAATTTAGCAGGTCAGATGTTAAATTTATTCTAGTATTTATTTGCATGAAAAATAATTTTAAAATATTGGTTTTCCATGTGCTTAAATCACTCAAATACAGTGGGGAGAACAAGTATTTGATACACTGCCAATGGGTTTTCCCATTGGCAGTGTATCAAATACTTGTTCTCCCCACTGTATGTACCTAAGTAATTCAGGTTTGAGTAAAATGACTATAAAACTTTAAATCATTTTTATCACATAAAAATTATTCAAGGGTGACGATTATCGGGCTGGCCGGCTCTACCACCGAGGTGTCCCTTATTTTGTCTTTTTTTCAGGGAGTTGGCAAGTCCAATCATTAGCCAACAAGAAAACCCATTATAGACTCACTGCAAAAACACATCCCTAAAACTATTTAAATTCCCCGGTTTTCAGTGTAACACTACTAGAAATAAGTGAAATTATCTGCCAGTGTTTCAAGTAAATTTTACTCTGATTTCTTGACATAAGAAAAATAGCTAGCTGAAAATAATTTAAACAATAAATTAGTATATTTAATCTTAAAAAAGGCTTTGAATTGTCAGATTTTTTTTTAAATTCTAAAGAATATTGTTTACATTTTTTGTAATTTAGGTGAAAAATAACCAACTTTTAAATGTATGGTCTTAAGAATATTAATATTTTCTTAAAGTGGAATAATCTGACACATTAATCTTTTAGGTAGTTTTCACACTCAAAACAAGATGAAGGAAAATTATGTGACTAGATTTGAGAAAAGTGATCTGATTGATATAAATTTGCAGTGCAGTGAGGCCTAATTCTGTTTTGTTTTTTAAAGAAATGTGCTGACCCCTTGTGGCAGGCAAGACAACATGCAATGAGAAGCGCCACAACATAATATTTATCAAGCATCCCTTTTATTAACATAGCTTGTTACAAAAAGAACAAACGCTTCAGTGTTATTGAACTTAGAAACAATATAGCAAGTGTTGATTACTGATGATAAGGGACACTCTCCTAGAGTCCTTACAGTAGTTTAAAACTCACGCACAGTTGACCTGGTCTTCTCTTTCCACGCTTGAAAGTCCTCTGCATCGCTCACTCATGCAGTGACCAATATGAGCAATCAATCTGATTCCCATAGATGTGCATTTACATATTCGTGACGGAGAGGAGAACAGATCAATGTGACATAACGCAGTACATTAAAACAATACAGGTTTTTAATTTAAGAAAATAGAGAATGGAAAAATAATGTTGAGTCGGCCGTGTCTTTTTTTCAGTGCTCTGTTGATGGGACTAACGCAGTAAAGACTGAAGTGAAATCGTACAGATTGAGTAGATTATGCTGTATTTTTGATAAAAATCAAGATGCTGCTGAAGAGGAATGTGGTGGGAGTGGAGTCGTGATAGAGGAGTGCTTTGTATTAACAATGAACCTTAGCCCGTTCCCTTGTTTGACAGCGAATGTGACGTGGTTGTGATGTCTTTGTAGTGCGATCCACTTGAATGCAATGTTCTTTCTTCTGCGTGCTATACCTTCAACTCATCTCTATCAGCCTCCTGGGGGGGAAAAAAAATACAAATGTTAGTGATGGTGAGATGAAGCCTCATGAGGCATTGAACTGCTTGAGGCAATTAGTTCGAGAGAAAGGGTTCATTTTTTGAAGCTTCCTGAGTGCACGGTACCACCTACTGGGAACTGGCCCTTGCCCTATTAACCGAGCAAGTGCCCTTATCAAGGTATTTAAGTCATGATCATTAATATGTTAGTAATGCATGTGCCCCTCCAAGCGCCGCAGCCATAATCACTGTGAGAGCGCGCTCTGTCCTCTAAACGCGGGAGCTCACGCTTTCCTTTGCGCCCAAACATTTGTCAACGTGAACGCACAGCACAGACATGAAGGCAGCGCAGTATAATAGCTTCCATCCACGTCCTCTACACGCCCCTGCCTGCAGCCCCTCCGCCAGTACTTCTCAAATGGCGCAGAGCGATGGTGGGGTGGCGCATGTGACCTCGGGGAACATACTTTTTTGCCGTACTAGAATAAAGTCTAATTGCACATCCACTCAGTTGGTGGCAGTGGCGCTCTCATTTTCAGGGTGAGCGCAGTATTTTTGAACCAAACAAGACCACAAAGCAAAGAGCACTAGAGATATGAAGAGCTAAGATGAGGAGATATGACAGAGCGTATGTAGCGTTTGGCTTTTGGGCTTGACTTTTACTACAGTGGGAGACAAGGAAAGACCAGTCTGTTTACAGAGTCTAAAAATGTTTGCAGCGGACAGCAAGAAGCCAAATTAAGACGTCACTTAAAGATATTAGACCCAAATCACATTGATGAGCCGCTTCATTTTTTTCAGCCAAAAAAACATGTCGAATATTGCCAACAATCGTCCCGCTTTGTGATACATCAGAAAACCAGCGAGTACTGTTAGCATCATATACACTCACCGGCCACTTTATTATTTTATTTATTTTACTTTATTTATTATTTATTTATTATTTATATTATTTAGGTACACCATGCTAGTAACGGGTTGGACCCCCTTTTGCCTTCAGAACTGCCTCAATTCTTCGTGGCTAAGATTCAAGAAGGTGCTAGAAGCATTCCCCAGAGAGTTTGGTCCATATTGACATGATGGCATCACACACTTGGTGCAGATTTGTCGGCTGCACATCCGTTCCACCACATCCCAAAGATGCTCTATTGGATTGACTGTGGAGGCCATTTGAGTGCAGTGAACTCATTGTCATGTTCAAGAAACCAGTCTGAGATGATTTCAGCTTTATGACATGGCGCATTATCCTGCTGAAAGTAGCCATCAGAAGTTGAGTGCATTGTGGTCGTAAAGGGATGGACACGGTCAGCAACAATACTCAGGTAGGCTGTGGCGTTCCAACGATGCTCAATTGGTACCAAGGGGCCCAGAAAGTGCCAAAAAATATTCCCCACACCATTACACCACCACCACCACCAGCCTGAACCATTGATACAAAGCAAGATGGATCCATGCTTTCATGTTGTTGACGCCAAATTCTGACCCTACCATCCGAATGTCGCAGCAGATATCGAGACTCATCAGACCAGGCAAGTTTTTCCAATCTTCTATTGTCCTATGTTCGATGAGCTTGTGCAAATTGTAGCCTCAGTTTCCTGTTCTTAGCTGAAAAGAGTGGCACCCGGCATGGTCTTCTGCTGCTGTAGCCCATCTGCCTCAAAGTTCGACGTACTGTGCATTCAGAGATACTCTTCTGCACACCTTGGTTGTAACGGCAAGGCATTTCCGCCCACAGAACTGCCGCTCACTGGATATTTTTTCTTTTTCGGACCATTCTCTGTAAAGCCTAGAGATGGTTGTGCGTGAAAATCCCAGTAGATCAGCAGTTTCTAAAATACTCAGACCAGCCCTTCTGGCACCATCAACCATGCCACATTCAAAGTCACTCAAATCACCTTTCTTCCCCATACTGATGCTCGGTTTGAACTGCAGGAGATTGTCTTAAACCATGCCTAAATGCACTGAGTTGCCGCCATGTGATTGGCCGATTAGAAATTAAGTGTTAACGAGCAGTTGGACAGGTGTACCTAATAAAGTGGCCGTTGAGTGTATGGTGGAATACCAAGTTGCGTAGTGTAAAACAATCCAGCACCAAAGAAAAGGAGCTAATACTGCCTGCAGCAAAAATAAAAACTGTCCCTCCGTCCAATGGCACTGTAGTTTTTATTCTATTAATTTTTGTTTTTTCGGTCAAATTGTTTGGCAAATTGTCCCAGTGAGTTAATGTTTCTAATTTAATCTGAATATTATTATTATTTATTCATTTTGTTAAATTTTATTTTTCAGTTTTAAATGGTCAAAAAATGTACCTTGAGTGTATTTTTAGTTTGGATGTGACTTTTCTTCATTCAGGCAAATGGATGCGCTTTAAGTCTTTTCTGTTCCAAACAAAACAATGTTAACCCTTTATAAAAATGATGTACACATGCGTCGACTCCTCCTGCGTGCATATCATGTTTGAAGCCTCGTCACACTGTAATTACTTCACCCACGAGCTGCTGGTCCATGCTCGTTTTTACTAGGTCAATCGACCAAATAATACAGGATATAATGTCATGAAATATATACTTTTAATGCCCACATAAATGAACATCAAAACACTGCACCATGTGTTTGTGTCCATATTTCCATAATTTCTTGTCCTTTTTCAAAACAAAGCACAACGAAAAACTACATATCCCAGGAGCCATTGTGGGGTCACAAAGGAAGGACGACATCCGAAAATCTTAATATATTGCCGAGCAACGCGCCATCCAATACCCCTCCACCCCCCGAGGACCAGCCCCCCAAATTGTCTCTGCGCGCCATTGTGAGCAAGTGTATAATCACAGTCAGTTGTCTCTTAACCATATGTGTGATTCATTCATTTTTGTTGTGTTTGTTGGAATAATTTACAAAATATTGCCTGACCAAATCCTTGATGTACATAGATTATCACACACGGGCATGAACATAATCAGGCAGAGGTCAGTAAAAGTGCTGGTGTAACATGAAAAAGGGCATTACCGCCTCCTTGGAGAGTTGTCGACTAACACCTTGTAGCAGCTGCTGCAATTCCTGGACTGTTTGGTGAAGTCCTGCAGTCATCTTTTCATTTCTATCCAGCGCTTCCTGTTGGACCAAAAAACTTGAATGCACATTTCCGAAGACATGCCATGTGAAAACTTTCTAATTTGTAATTTGTAAAATTTGGAATTTGATAGAATTATAGTTGTCTCTCTCAAGTTCAAAACCTCCATTGTGTATGGCAGAAAAATGCACACGTTTTTTTAAGTTTTATGACTACAAACTTATTTTTACATTTTTAAGAAAGTCAAAAAGTAGACCAGTGAGGCACAAACATGACCTTAACCTGATGTAGTGGTCACAAAAATGTAACCCATTAACAGTAAAGGGATCCATGGATAGAAAGACTTTTAGTTCTTAAAAGATAAATAAACCCTTCTGATGTTTATACACTTTGTAAAATTCATTGAACTAGTACATCAAAATTGTTGACGTCGCAGGGCGGAGACGTCACATGGTTACGCTGCCGGGCTTCCAGAGTATGACTTTAGCGACATAAACATGTCATCTATTCAACCCTTTCAATTTGAACCCGAGAGGAATATTAATGAGCAAGACAGCACTGTCGGTATTTAACAAAATGAGCAGCAAAAGCAAAATGAACAGGAAAGACGGGATGAGACGTGACGAGAGCAGGAAAGTAAAAAAGGTGTTCTGCCAAAATGTGCTACATCGCATCGGCGAAAAGTGGACAAGAGGCGAATTTGACACCCAAAGTGCTACCGTGCACTTTCAGTTTGTTTTGTTTGGATGCATACAGACAGAACATACTAAAGATGCCTCAATACTAATACACAGTAGCATCCAATAAGGGTGCATTAAATATCCTATGTGACTAATGTGGTCACCAGATCAACAATCTGCTTTAAAGCTACCGCAAGAAAACACGACGCTTAAAAGTATGAGAGGGAAACACATGCAAAAAGTATTTTGAGGCAAGGAAAACGTAATAATCAGTAAAAAAGCAAATAGTAAGTAGGTTTTAACCGATGAGCGCATGTGTTGGACCTCTCGCCGCTTTGAAGGAATGGCAGTAACCCAGTAGTATTCATCGAGTGACAGTGACAATTTACGTCATCACCCCGAGCATCCATACAACATGGCGCTGACCGTAGGTCCAAACATGTACTAAATATTATGGATTTTTAAATCAATGGCAATATTCTATGTGTTTTTAATAACACAAGTAAGAGAACAATTGTGGCTTATTTGAGCCTACAAGTCTTTAAGTCCGAGGTTCCCATTAACTTAACACTTGAATGACTCAAGTACTGTATTCATATTTGTTAGTATAGTTAAGTTCATATGAATGTCACAGTTTGAATTAAAGTACAGAGTAATATTTATATTAGAAAAAAACATTCACGTTTCTATCAGGATTTACATTAAACCCACATAAAAAAATCTCTCTTTAAAAAGTACTATACGGAAATTTTTTTCCCAATATCCAACCAACTCACTCTCTGTGACGATAAATTGCTGTTCTCTATCAGGCCATCAGCATTGTCTGCCACTTTGGAAAGCTCCCCTTGGATCAGGTCAAGAGATTGTTGGGCCTGCATTACAAAAAATAACAATGAATAAGCAAACAGTTTAATATTTAACACGATGCGAATCAGTCTTACCTTATAAAGATCACCTGCAACCTGGTGCCGTTCGTTCTCTTCAGTCTCCAGCTTGGAAAGTGTATCCGTGAGTTGGGTTTTCAGCTGTAAGTCATAAACATAGTCAGCATACGCCCCCAATGTAATTGTTCCTATTACAAATCACAAGGGAGCACTTTTAATGCAACATTTTTTAGGGCCAAATTTAGTCCAAGTGACTGCCTGCACTGAAAAAATATTCCATTCAAGTCTGGAAATTAGGTGCAACATTTTTTAGGGCCAAATTTAGTTTCAAAGTGACTGCTGCACTGAAAAAAATATTCCATTCAAGTCTGAAAATTAGATTTTAAAAAGCTAACACTAGCCTTTTGAACTTAAAGATATAAAGTAAGAGTATTCACCAATAGGCAACTGTGACACCAACCACTGAAACTAAATTAGCTTATACAGTTTATGACTCCTGAGTTCTTTAAACCTTTAAACAATATCTTGCTTATCTTGTCTGACAGCTGCAAATAATGACACAATGGACAAAGTCAATGAAATGAGGATGGAATTAAAAATTAGGAAAGTAGCACAGGTGCCGTAATTTCTCCAGTATAATTCACCCATGCATATTATGCACACCTTAAACCACTCTTCAAATACATAATCTGCATTTTATTGGTGTTTTTTTCAGTTACAGTGGTACCTCGAGAAACCAAAGCTTCGGTATCCGAAAATTCATTTTACGAAAACTTTTCGAAGCATTTTTTTCGCTTCATACTACAAAACATTACTCACCGTACGCAAGATAATACTGTTATACATCATTTGCGCTCACAGCAATGCAATAATGCAACTACCGTAATTTTCGGACTATAAGGCACACCTGACTATAAGCCACCACCCGCCCAATTTGACACAATACAGCACTTGTTCATAGATAAGCCCCACTTGACTATAAGCCGCAGCTGTCCTCACTATGGGGTGTTTACACCAAAAGATATTAACTGGTAACACTTTATTTGACAGCAGCATCATAAGGCCAAATGAACCACCATGAAGCTTGGAACCAATTGGCTGCAAAGCTTCATTGCTTCAAGAGGCTTCATTTGGTCATCACTGCTCCCTTGAGGGAGACAGTCAACCTCTGCTGCCTCCTGCTGTCAACACTGTTGTCGTCCAACATGCCTCCTAGCATGCACTGAAGCGCTTAAGTTGTAAATTACATTCAAAGTTCATGTTCTGTGCTAATTATTTCTTCAGTTATCGTTCCAGTTGTTTCATTAAATGCTAGTTATGGTATTTGGTGAGACTTTATTTGATAGTGGGGCCATATGACTGTCATAAGACCATCATAATTATGACATGACACTGCCATGAGCATTAATCAATGCTTATGACAGAAATTATTTTGTGTCATCTGGCAAATAATCTCATTTTTGAATAGATGTGAAAGATCCGAGCTGGACATAAATGGAGTTAGTGACATAATTCGCTGGATAACACTTAATGACATCTGTCATATGCATTCTTTAACGCCCATGATAGTGTCATGTCATAATTATGATCTTATGACGCCGCTGTCAAATAAAGTGTTACCTATTAACACAATAAATCAACAAATAAGCCGCACTGGACAGGATTCAAAATGAGGGAAAAATGTAGCGGCTTATAGTCTGAAAATTACAGTATGTTTGACTAAAAATTTCAACGAAATATACGCACCTAAATGCTCATGTATATGAAACAAAAGAATTTTTTTCAGGGAACAAACAACGAGATAAAATAGCTAGCAATAAATGGCTGCTGAAGTTAGCTCCTCGTTTCCGTGTTTGCTATGAGCTCGAGTGGTCATGTGATAATGTCTGTGTAGAATGAGCCAAACAAACTAGTTACACTTAAGCAACACTCGGGGGCGGCAAAGCGTTAAAAATAAAGACAGGCAATCAGAGGACTTGACTGCAAATTTAATGTGGCGTTTTAACATAGCCCGGAAGGAATTAGGCGATTCACATGTAAAACGTATGTAAAAATCATGATACGAAAGCCACTCCGGAACGAATTCATTTCGTTTCTTGAGGTTCCGCTGTATTTTAGTTTTTGTACACATTGACACACAGTCCATAAAACGAGAAACGGTAACGCTAGCCTTTTCATGAACTAAATGCTCGTTAATGGATAGATTTAAACATATGAAAAAAAAAAAAAAAAAAACATGGGGGGGTCATACTTGAGAAATTACGGTGAACTATTTATTAGGCACCAGACCAAAAGAAGATGAGACACCTTTACTGCGTCTGCTTTGCAAGGTAGGAGTTAGTTTCGGAAGGGTGTAAAATTGTCAGTCGCCATTCATAGCCCATCCAAAACGGGATGCTGATCATATTAACAGCATCATGCAGAGTAAGGAAACGAGCGAGGTTATGAATGACCACCTACAGAACCCGTCCCGAGCGCGACAGGGCAAGGTTTAAAAGGATGGCTATCTAGGCAAATCACTCTTACCAAATTCAGCTCCTCATTCTGCCTGTTGGCTTCTGTATATGAGCCATCAAGTCTGGTCTGCAATTCAGTCAACAGATCTTTGAGCTGAAATTAAGTTTGAGAGGACGTGTTTACTGGGACCTAAAAACAGTCTGGACAGCATTTGTGTGATGTGGACTGCCTGAAAAGGATCTACATCTAGTGAGGACATAAGGGATCATATTCAGTGTCAAACTGTCAGACGGGTCTCTAAACTTAGTCCGGTTGGGTATTTTGTGGAAGGTTTCAAATAACAGCCACGGAAAAACGATGAACATGAAACCAAAGCACAACTCTTTCACAACAAAGTGATTGCGAAGGCCCACAAGCCGCTCTTTTACTCACCTCTCGGACCTCCGTCACATACGTGGCACTCTCGCGCTCCGCCCTCTCCAACTCTGACTCCAAGTGCTGCTTTTCTCTTCTCAACTACAGAGATTGACAAACAGCCGTGTCAAGAACACAAAGTCTTAATAGTACTCCAAAAGAACTCACATTTTCCAACTCAGCTCCATCACTTCGTCTCTCGATCTCCTGCTCCAGAGTTGTGACTCTCTGGCTCATCTAAGGTCAATAAAGAAATAGTTTGTAGCATGTCGGCAAAATTTTTCATAACCCTGTTCATTGATGTTTTCGTCAACAATGATAACGTAAATATTTCCTTGACAAATCAAATTGTCATTATGATGACGTGACAATAAAGACATAAAAACATGTCTCGGAGACTTGGCCAGTTTTAAAGAGATGAAAATGCACCGTAGTTTCTTGTTGAATGGTGTCCTCTCCAAGCTTCCTTATTTTGAAACACATGGTAAATATTTTTTTTTTCTTATCTTAGCAAGAGAGAATATGCAGTGTTGCTTTAGCCTTTAAAGGTTTGTGCTGAGTGATCATCACACTCTAAGGCTGTGTTCAGACTGCAGGCATATATGATTCCAATTGAATTCTTCCTCAAATCTGATTTTCTGGGCTGACTGTTCACACTATTTTTAGCAAGTGTTCAAATCAGATTTGGGCCTGTTCAAACTAGGCTACGTTATTGACACACCTGAATGGTTGCTGTGGCAACAAAGGCGTCAGGCAGCATAGAGTTACGTCGCGGACAGTCAAAACCCATCTGGGCTATTCAGACTGAGCAGGATCTTGTCCATATACCTGATATGAATCTCCCGTAAGTGGTTTTAATCTTGCAAAAAAGGACATTTCTGTGCTTTGTGACTGTTTTGAGCCATCCTTTTTCAATCTGGATGGGTTAAAAATCAGTTATTGGCTGTCAGTCTGAACAACACCTAAATGTAACTCATAGCATTAGCATAGCATTTGCTCTAGCTTTAGTGTGACAAGCGGCGTCATAAACTTGGGCAACTTTTTTTGACGTAGAGTTCGTGGCGTCCAGGTGGGTATAATTGATTGAAAATAACGTACTGTTTTCCTGCTGAGTGTGTATTATCATCATCATTGAATCTGAATCTAGTACTACTCTGTGCAAATAAAACAATTGGAAAACCCTCACGAAGTTGGCGTTGTCCTTGTAGACGTTACAATACGTGACCGTCTGTCAATGTTCATTTGAAATTGTTGGAAACCTTTTTAATTCCAAACGCAAAAACATTTTGTGTCATTGTTGACCAAAACTAGATGAAATTAGTCCAATTTTCATCCATGAAAACTAGATGAAGACGAACATATTTTGAAATTACTCAAACAGAAAAAAAAAAAGATTAAAGACGAAAATTAAAAGGGCTATGAAAAACAACACTGCTTCATTTTAGTGTTTAGTACACAGAAATTGTTTGGTTTATTCTAATTTGGCAAAGTTATTATTCAAGTTACTTATTTTCTTGTCACCGTTCAAAAGTGTCTGATTGGAAGTTCATTGTAAGTGGTACTATTATTTTGTACAGGTTTGTTGCATGGGTTGAAAAATGAATTGACAAAGTGGCTTTTAGTAACCAACAATATCGTCCACATGTATGCAATAACTGAACGACTGTTTGAAGCTGCATCTCACCAATCTAGTCAGCACACACCTCTCTTAGCTCCACCTGCGATTGCTCCACCTTCACCTTCCATCTAGACTCTTCCTGCTCCACACTGTTCTGGAGGCGCTGTAGAATGCCCTCCTGTCAACACAGCAGGGAGAACAGGTGAGCCCTGCAGCCTTGTTATGAATAAAATGCTGCAATGTTAATTTACCGTTTCTGCCAAAACTTTCTTGTACGTCTCACAGTCAACCTGTAGAATCCTCTGGGCTTCCTCGGCTTCTCTAAGCTTCTCAGACAGTTCCTGGCAGAAAAAAAACCATTGTGAGAGTTGCTTTCGTTATGAATAGCACATGCTGAACTAGGGATGTCCCGACCCGATCACGTGTCCAGAAATCGGGCCAATCGGGCCATTTTTCCAGAGTATCCGGTTTTTAATTAATTGAACAAAAAAAAAATGTTTTTCTGCTTCTTGCTGGTACAGCCTCTCACTCAGCTGACATTTGCTACTTAAAGTTAACGATGATTGACAGTTTTGTAGCTTTGATCTGACAAGTGACGGCTCAGTAGCTCTACGATCAAAGGCACAGTGTTAATCATCGCCAAGTCAATCTTCGTTGCCCAGCGTTAGCGTGAATTTGAGTGGACTCACTCGAATGATACAAATGTGATGAAGAGTGATTATTGACAATTAAAAATGTTGCGCCTACATAAAATGTACCTTAAGAAAAAAGTGCACCAGTGCAACCAATGCAAACAGTAAATGTGGAGCCTTGGCAATATACGGTATATCGCAATGTTAATTTTTTCCAATATCATTCAGGCCTAATTCATATATATATATTATATATTTACTTTTATATGCCTAAAAAGTAAAATAATCCAGAAATACAACGGCATTGCCAAAAGATACAAAAATAGATACATTTTGTACTCCGCAACAATCCCAGAAAAAAGAAGAGAAAGTACTGTAAATTAGTGGTCCCCAACCGTTTTTGCACCACGGACCAATGCTATATCGGACCCCCCCAGACCAGCAATGCGTGGCATAAAATTACAGTAAATATAAAATAACACGTCGGGACTAAAAACGCAGGGACTAACTGCAGGGAAAATGTAACACCATGTGCTGAATCAAACTTTTATAATAGTGCCCTCTCCTAAAACGGCAAATAACTTTAATCGCGGGCAAAATGAGTTGTTCTCCAAAAGTAAAAGGTTTCTTGGCTTTGGCAATACGGTTCACCACGAGCTATGATGTTCTAAATGCATTCGTTTTTGTTGCGTTGTTTGCTAGATTTAGCCACATATTATACAGAATGGACTTTGTTGTAGGCTCCTCTTCTGGCCCAGCAGGCAGCCTTTTACCCGTAAACTCTTATGAGTCTATCATTATCGAAGACAAGCGCACATAGATATAAAAAATATATGCTAGCGCCAATGGATTTCAATGACTGCTTCATATCCTGTTTTATTATTATACTGTAGCTATTGACTAATCCAAGCAAAACAACTAGAGGTACACCGTCCGCCACTGCTGAGGTGTGCCGCTCGCAGTACACAGCCAAGCTAACGTTACTGTTTACATTGTCTGACGCTGGGCTTCTGTAGGTGTGCAAACACCCCAGTAATGGCAACCAACAACTAGAGGGCAACAACTAGAGGGCAACGTAAACAAATTTTCACTCTGATTAGTAGACAGGTATATTGATGTGTCAAGAGGCACAGGCCAGATTGCGGTCGTTAACAATTTTTTATTTCTCTACGGCTTGTTAACAAATGCGCCACGGACCGGTACCGGTCCCGTGGTTGGAGATCAGTGCAGTAAAAAGTACAGTACTGTAACATATTTGGAACTTTTGTTCAAATAAAAACAAAAAAAACTTCCCGGTATCGGATCGGGACTGGCAGATTCTCAAAATCAGGTGACTCTGACTCAGGTGCAAAAATATGCGATCGGGACATCCCAATGCTGAACGTTCATTTACCTCGGGATCCCCTGATACAGGGGTGGATTGAGCAGCTGAAACCTCATTGACATTTTTCTCAAACCTGCAGAGCCACTCCTGATGATTCTAGAATGTCAAAGAACCACTATTGTCACACAATCAGGAGACAATCGGAGTGCTGTCATGACGTGTCTATACCTGTTCGTTGGGCAGAGGCACATGGGGCATAAGTCTGTGCAGGAAATTGCGACACTCAGACTCTGACAACGCCAATGTCGCCTGGTTGTCCTACAAGGTCGTCAAAGGGAGATATGTGGAAAAAGAAAGAAGCATTTTTAATATAAGCATTTTCATACGTTAAACAACACATTATATTGTCCTCAGTGGCAACTAGGGGTGTGACAATATATCAAAATGGTGATGTGTCGTGATACTTCATCAAGAACCAACAGGTTGCTACCAAAATCTTCCACGAGAACAGTGTCTGTGTTAGCTGATTGGCTGCCATTGACGGTGCTAGATATCAAATTCATTTTGACTGGATTGGACGTCTAGCTCCGTCAATACCACTCAAACCAGAGTATTCACAGCCAGTCTTGTGAGCGTTTACAGGTCACTTCCTGTTCATTTTAGTGCATTTACAGGTTACTTACAGTTCATTTTGAGTCACTTCCTATTCATTTGGGAACATTCTTGCGTCACCATTTCAGTACCCCAAAATCAACAGGAAGTGACCAGTATATGTCCAAAAATGAAAGGAAGTGACCAAAAAACAACAAAAAATGACGTAAAATGCTCCAGAAGGAACTCTCTGCCTGGCATCGGCTGCCACTGACGGCCATAGACGTCAAATCAGTTTGAAGAGGGATGCATGGCAGTGAATGAACCAATGTTCATAGGTTAAGAAATCATTCTAGGATATTCTACAAAACTAATAAACAGAAAAACAAGCTGTGAATTTGAATAGGGATCACTAGTAAATATCCAACCCATTTGAAGTGGGTGGCCATTCCTCCCACTTCAAACAGATTGGACGTCTATGGCCGTCAGTGGCAGCCGAGGCCAGACAATGAGTTCATTTTGGGGCATTTAAAGTCATTTACCGTTGATTTTCAGCCACTTCTCAAGTCACTTCCTGTTCAGTAAACCCAAAAAAACCAGAAGTGACCTATAATTGCCCGAAAATCAACAGGAAGTGACCCGTAAATGGCCCCAAAAGAAAAGGAAGTGACTGAAAATCAACAGAAAATGACGTGGAATGCACCAAGCAGAACTCATTGCTTGGCATTTTCTGTCACTGACTGCAATAGACGTCCAATCCGTTTGGAGAGGGAGGCATGGCAGCGAATGCACAAACGTTGATTCGCTGCCACCCTCCCAGTTCAAATGGGACTGGACCTCTACTAGTGCTAAACTCCCAGAAGAATGAAAAGAGCTCGTTTTTCTCTATTAGTTTTCTGGAATATTCAAGAATGATTTCCCGAAAATTGTTTTATCGCCATCTTGTGACATCAGTTATTTTGAGGTTCCCACCCCTATCGCCAACTGTATGCATGTACTAAGGTGGCAGAGGAGCACCTGCAGTGTTGGTGTTTCAGCACATGCCCTCCATTGTTGCAAAAAATATGCAAACATTACTTAAACTGTAATTACACTACAGAGAGAAGACAGTGAGCCAATAAGGCTAGGTTAATACCGCAGGACTTCTTGCACAAATCCGATTTTTTCGTGTTTTTCCGACTCGAGTGAGGCACTGACTTGACAGTCTGAAAGGGACAAGTTGCATAGAAGTGGACCATTTCAAATCCGATCTAGATGACTTTTGTATGTGATTTTAAATCCAATTGGGGAACATTTTGGAAAATGTGGCGGCGGCCTGAACACTCAAGTCTCCCAAATCGGAATTCGTGCAGCAATTACTTCAGCAAACAGAGGGCGTGGTAGGGATGACGGCAGCGATGGAGCAGTGCATTACCATTAGCCCCTAGCTTGAGCACGGCATTTAGGCAGGAGGCGGGCGTGACCAGAGACATAAAAAAAAAAAAAAAAACTGTTAAGCTCCAGAATGCTCGGTTTTATTTCTGTGCACCAAATGAGCGTGTTTCAATATTACTTACGCGTAAATAGGGACACGCAACCATTTACGCACACACTCACACCTACGGACAATTTGGAGTGTTCAATCAGAATACTATGCACGGTTCTTTGAGATGTGGCAGGAACCTGGAGAAAACCCATGCAGGCATGGGAAGAACATGCAAACTCCACACAGGAAGCCCACACCCGGGATTGGACGCACAATACCCAGAGGTGGACGTGCTAACCACTGTTCTACCGTGCCACCTTCACAATGTGAATTATTTTTGAACAAGTATAACGTAGAAAAATGCTTGTCTTTATTAAAGGGTTCATTGAGAGAGTCAAATTCGCTCACGTTGCCGAAAACAGCCTCTTACTTACACAATGAGTTGCCACAGCATACTTCTGCTAGTGTGTAACAAGCTAAGCGATGATAAACACATTTGTGCCTTTGAGCGTCGAGTTACCATGGGGCAGTTTACATGGCTACTCTGCGACACAAAGACGCAATGACTGAGTTGCGGACTCGCCTCGCTTGCATATGGTGCTGGCGAAGACGGAAGCCGAAAACGAAAAATTCTGAATCCTGCCTCCAAAGTGAAAGAATCCAATTGCGGGGGGCTTCCTCGGCATGCATATCAAAGGCTCCTGCCGCGCGAGACCGCGCTGTTAACGTCAGCACTCGTACACGTCACTTTGGGCGTGCGCAGCGCTGCTACTTAACATTAAAAACAGCAAATATGGTGGAATGTCAGCTTTAATTTACTGTTTTAATAATATTTTTGAATTAAATATGTTGAACGTTTCAATTTTTGTGCCTTTTTGAACAAAAGAAAAATGACCGCTTCGAATGGACGGGCATATTTTTTTCCGGGCTGAGGGAGCTTGGTGGGGTAAAAGTGCATCATTCTCTGTCGCCCATTAAATCTGCACTGCCCCCTAGGGCTTGGCATGAATACTACATCGTTTTCATGCAGAATTACGACATTGTTCAAATGGAGACGCAAATGCAAATGCAAATTTGAAATTGTTCGTATTCTCAGAGAGTCACCATGTAAACGGCCCCAAGCCTCTTCTGTCACATCAAAGGTATAAACCTGTCAATCATCATTAACTTTAAGTACCAAACACCAGCTGCATGTGGTGAGGGAGGTGTGAGAGACTGTGGCGCTGCACGAGCATGAAGCAGAAAAACGGGTTTGTTCAAAAACAAAATATATATATGTATTGCGCATTCGCACATCGCGATGGCGATGTTCAAATGAAATATCATTCATGCCTAATGTGTAGTTTGTTGTTTGATGCTTCTGCATATGCGGGTCAATTTCCTCAGCGCATGTTGGATGAGAGTTAATGTGCAGGCATAATATTTGAATGGCCTCCATGGAAAAAAGGCAGTCTGAACGGGCACACAAGAAAACATAAAAATCGGAATTGTGCATCAAGACCTGTGGTCTGAGCCTGGCCTAAGAGAATGACATTGTACTTTCTGGACACCTTAAATACACCATCTTTTGAGATCCATAATATCAGAGCTCAAGCCTAACTTATTATAACAGTGACACAATAGATCAGACAATAATTTTGAGGAGAGCAAGAACAACATTGAAAAGTGCATGCTGTCAATTTACCCGCACAGAAAATTTAAACATGTTATCAGAATGATTCACTTTAACGGAACTGCACGTCTGTTTCCTCACATTAAAATTCAGACTCATCAGTATGTTTATTTGGGAGAAAGTAAACCCCGATAGACCTCTTTACCATTGTTTCTGAAAGTTTCTTTACCCAAATTGATGGTTTTAACTATCAAATCATGAAAATTACATGAATATGTAAACAAGACAAATGGACAAAAACATGCTGGAAATGAGACATGACAACAGCAGCAAGCAAAAGGATGACATGCATCACATTCATGTCTGCACACTCATTAGCCTGAGCTTTGTGCCAAGAATTGGATTCCAAGTTTCGATGAGATTGAAAGGAGTCTGCTTACAGGCAAAATCTGATGTCGAGTTAGAAGTATGGATCATTAATTAGAGGAAAAGTACCCTAGCTTTGCAGCTAGCCTTAGAATCAATGGGCAATTATTGGGAAATTATGATGCAAGAGGACATAAGCAAGCTATACGAGTATGCAGCTTTGTTATGAGTGGTGGAAAACATCTCATTGAATCAACCGTGAGAGGGGGGGGGGGAAAGCTAATTTGAGGGATGCAGAAGGTTGGAGCTACAGAGCAGGGGTGTCAAACTCATTTTGGTTTACGGGTAAACATTTATGGTAGGGGTTGACAACCTTTAACACTCAAAGAGCCGTTTGGACCACAGAAAACAGGACACTGGGAGCCCCGCGCATATATTGATACTTGAAATGATTGCATCAGCTTGACTGTATTTATATACATATATACCTACCTACTTTTAGCCTGAAATGGCATGATCTACATGTTTCGTTAAACACAGAAAACAGTGAGCCTGACTTGATCTACGGACAAAAATGACTATTAAGTAATCATTAGGAGCCGCACGTTGCTGACCCATGATTTAAGGCAATTAGATCTTGTATGGGTCGGTCTAGTTTATTTTTGGTCTAATAAGTTAACTCACTGGCTGCCATTGACCAATCGTTTTGACTAGTCAGTCAAAATGTATTGGACGTTTAGCTTTGTCAACAGCACAGAAAGATGAGCATCCATAGCCACTTCCGGTATGAATTGGGACATTCATCGTTGTTAATGGCAGGCAACGAGTTCATTTTGCGTCACTTCCTTCTTTGTTATTTTAAGATACTTAAAGGTCACTTCCTTTAATTTTGGATCGTCTTCTGTTGATGTTGGTGCATTTTCAGGTTACTTCTGTTGATTTGGTGTCACTTCCTATTGGTTTTGGGGGACTTTTGGGTGTCTTTGTTAACTCATTGGCTCCCACTGCCGGTGCTAGATATCCAATCCATTTTGACTGAGATGTCAAATGAAACGTTCATTCGCTCACTCCCAGTCAAAATGGATTGGATGTCAAGCACACTCAATGGCACTGGAAGATGAGCATTCAGCACCAGTCCTTCAGACATCTATTGGATGTCTGAATGGCAGGAAATGAGTTCATTTTGCTTTCAGGGTCACTTTTCAATTTTTCAGCCCTTTCCAGTCTGCATCCTGTTGATATTAGGGCATTTCCAGGCCACTTCCTGTTCGTATTTGGGCATTTTTAGGTGACTTCCTTGTTAACTCATTGCCTGCCATTAACAACGCTAGACGTCCAATCCATTTTGATCGAATAAATGAACAACTGCGGACACAAAAGTGAGCTAAGTGCAGTAAATCAGTGTTTTTCAACCGGTGTGCCGCAGTACACTAGTGTGCCGTGAGAGATCGTCTGGTGTGATGTGAGAAATTATCCAGTATAGCATTTTTTTTTTTTTTTTTTTTTTAAACGTCGTCAGTCGGAGTTGCAGTAGGAAGGAAGGAGTAGGTACTATAAGGTTTCGGTCATGTGAAGATGAAAGAGGTATTGCTCATGTCGCGTTCAAGAACTGCTCGGATTTCTAGCAATCAGCCACCTTGCTGTCCGCGACAATGTGGACCCCAGCACGTCTACTTTACATCATTTGATTAGACTCGTCAAGTGTCAATATACACAAAACTGTCCTTTCCATTTTATCCATACGTCACAACCGTCTAGGGCTGTCCCAAACGACTAATTTCCTCCCAATTAGTCAGCCGACTATTTTTACGATTAGTCGACTAATCTTTTTTTTTTTTTTTTTAACTAATTTAATAATGAAATTTTTGTTGAAACTCATTAATTCACAAAACCATTTTGGAATACCTAAATTCTTTATTAATGTATGAATAACATAAATATCAATAATAAATTCCAAACAATGAGGTCAAATGCTGCTGGCACTAATGTAAACGGAAACATTGTGACTTCACCTTTTTAACAGGAGTCAAAACAATTCTAACTCTTTTTGTGGTATGTCTATATTGTTATAAATGTTAAAACGAATTGCAATGGGCCTCATGTCCCAGAAAATCATTTTCAGAATACTTTGTGTGAGTTGAGATGCTCTTTCTGGTGTGCATTCCGCATTTTTGGGGGAGGGGAAAAACAGCTTAACTTTTGTTTGTTTTAACCTGAAAATAGATAAAGCAGAGGGCACACTGAAATATTACCACAATTATTTTGAATGAAAGTCACACAGTCATAGTAACAAAAACTGAATATATAGTATTAATTTTATAGTATACATATATATATGTATATACACAATAATACTTTATAATATAAAGTAACTAACATTGGTGCAGTGCCAAGCAAGCTTAAAACGTCAGCTCCAAACGAAACACATCGCTTCGAAACTGTCGATGTACTATTTTGTTCGCCTTCGTGAAAACAGAGAAACAGGACACTTTTTTGAGAAAAGCTATGAAGGTAAATGAGAAAGCACTAAAAGCCAGTTACCTTGTTGCTGAACTTTTTGCTAAATCCAAAAAGTACCTCACTGTGGCAGAGACATTAATACTACCTGCCTGTAAAGCCATTGTCAGCGATATGCTCTGCCCTGATGCGGTTAAAGACATTGCTAAAGTCCCCATGTCTGATATTTTTGAGTGTTTCAAGCCTAACTACTTTAAAAAATAAAAACAGAGACAGAGCTGTTGAAGAAGAGCTTCATGTGTGTCTTTCTTCAATTCTTGCCAGGATATCGACTTTGTGTTCATATAAACAGGCTTAACTTTCACACTAAGTATAAATATTAATGAAATATTTTATAATTAAATATACTGTATAGATAGTAATTTTGGAACATTTTTGGTTCGTGGTGTGCCGCGAGATTTTTTCCAATGTAAAAACATGCCATGACTCAGAAAAGGTTGGAAAAACACTGCATTAAATCACAGATCTACGGTCCAAAGTCAAAATAAGAGCATGTGATTTTATATGTACAGTATTCATGAGCTACAATGTGCCTGACAGGCAGAACAACCCTGCGGAATGGATTGGACCCCCCTTGTACATTTGACACCCCTGCTATAAAGTTGAAGTAGACCGAGATCGGGAGTCGAACCTTGACAGCTTTGCTGAGTTTTCCTTGAAGCATGGACTCGGTGGCTGACAAAGCTTCCATTGCACTCCAATTTTTCTCCCGGAGCTCCTGTTTTGGTCAGTTCCAAAGAGATACTATATTCAGTCAGCCTCAGGGAAGTGACCCTCATACACCATGGATACAAGGGCATTGTGGAAGCATTTCTGATTTCAATAATGACTAGTATTTCAGATGAGCGCCACCCCTCAACCTCACACTGTGTGTGAGTGAAAAAAAAGTCATAATACCCATTGGAATGAAGAGTAGGGGTGTAACAGTATACTAAATGTACTTTTGGTTTGGTTTTTGAAGTGCTCGGTTCGGTTTATTTTCCATAAACAGGGTTTCTACAGGTATCGGCAATTCTCATTTAATACCACTTTTAATGCCACTTTAAACAAATTTTTGGCCCATGCCCAATTGCAGAATGTTTCACACACACAAATTGTAAGTAGAGTTGTCATATAATTGCTTTTTAACCATGGGTGAAAACGGGCCAAAAGGGTCTGGTACGCCCCTCCAGTATAAAATTCAGGAACGGAATGGTGCTTCAATCCCGAAAATATGACGGCAACTGTCAAACCTCTATGTAAAAAAAAAAAAAAAAAAAAACTGCCAGGCTGCCACACACGTATCTCAAAGAAGGAAACAATCTACTAATGTCATATTGACATACGCAAGTGTTGACAACAAGCCTAATGAAGTGCTTTTGTAGTGTCATCCGTTTCAACCAATATTTATTATTTATTTATTCCACGGAGTTCTCCCAGCCCAACGAGACAATTGCCTCGCGTCAATGTGCGGATGCACGAAGCAAACCACCCTGCCTGGACTCTAGTTGTCCGTTCAATTGGCTGACATACAGTGAGGAACAGAAGTAATTGCACCCCCTCGTGATTTTGCAGGTTCACCTACTTAGAAAATAGGTAGAGGCCTGAAATTTCAATCATAGGTGCATTTCAACTCATAGACATAATCTAAAAAAAAAAAAAAATCCGGAACTCACATTGTACGATTTTTCAATAATTTATTCCTAATTTACGGGGGTTTATAAGAATTTGTACCCCTGAAAAAAATCAGTGATAATATTTATTGAAACAATATATATGCCAATGTTTACATTATCTTCACTTGTATTTATTTATATATTTTTCTTTAATTGGGGGGGGGGGTCAAACCTCTTAAACTACTGAAATGCAAAGAAAACTGCTTTAGCAGTTATTTCTATAACACATACAAAACTGATTTTTGTATTTTGAAAATTGTATTTTTTTCAATGATTTGCAAAATAAAAGTTAACAAAAACAGCAACAGCCCTTTTTTTGTCGCATCAATTCAACTTTTTTTTTTTTTTCTGTTCCAGAAAACATGCACATTTGAATCAATCAGAGCTAACTATCTCTGATCACATGTCACTATGTCAGCCAATGGAAATGATGAATGAGTCCAGGCGTTTTGCTTTGCTGCCTGCATTCATACATTAACGTGACTCATCATCATCAGAATCAGATAACTGCAGCAGCTGGGGAAACCTCCATGCCATCCGTGGAATGAAATAAATAATATTGGTGGAAACGGATTACGCTCACAAGCACTTTATTATGCTTGCTGCTAACACTTGTGTATGTAAATCTGATGTTGGTAGATTGTTTTCTTCATGAAATGCATGTGTGGCATCTTAGCATTTTTTTTTTTTTTTTTACATAGCGTTTTGACAGTTGCCGTCATTTTTGGAATCAAACCACGGTGTACCGGAACAGCATTCCGGCCCTGAATCTTAAATCGTAGCAGCATTCCGGCCCTGAATCTTATACTGGAACTGCGTTCCTGACCGTTCTGGCCCACTTTCACCCCTGGGCCTAACGCATTTGTAAAAGCTGTTGTGGATAACTGCCAAAACCAGTTTTCTTTGCATTTCTGTGGTTTTAGATTTGAAGGCTTCTACATTACATTCACTTCGAAGGCAACATACATATTGGCCTAAAACTGATTTTACCTGATATCATTTTAGAATACTTTTATCGGCTGTTAATATCTGCTACCCGAAAATTTATTAGAATGGTTTGATATTATGAAAAAAAAAGTTTTTTTAACCATCAACATATGTAATTTCTAATACTTATAACATTTAGTTTGATGCTTTTTAAGCCTGTTTGACAAAATCCATCTATTGACTTTTAATTCTTTTTAATGACTTGCATAAACCCTGGTACATAAAACGCAGGGGAAAATTACTCGAGCCCTGACTGTCCGTTCGTGCGGACACTCCCACAGGACGTCGGTTCTACACACAGGCTTCGCTCACGCCAATATCATTTTCTGAGGGGAAAAAAATGCATAAAACTAGGGCTGTCAAAATTATCGTGTTAACGCACGGTAATTAATTTTTTAAATTAATCACGTTAAAATATTTGACGCAATTAACGCACGTCCCGCTCAGAAAGTATTCTGCCTTTTGGTAAGTTGTACAGCAAGGCTTTTTGTGCTGTCCAACAGCGAACTCTTGTGGTCGCTTTGCGACATGGTTTATTGTTTTCTTGCTAGTTCATTATGGCTGCACGACGTCTCGGGCTGATAATGTTGTGCTTATATGATCCTTGGACAAGATTTGTCCGTAAGTATGGTTGTTGTAAAGAATGTACATATTATGTTAGTAAGCGAAATGTTATATTTTTTGTATGAGACGCTTTTTATGTTTAGTGAACCTGTATAGCCTGCTAAGCTAACGTTGTTGCTAATGCAATGCTTGTGTACTTTTTTTTTTTTTTGTAGTTTTACGACGGTCTAAAGAGGACAATGGTTTGAGGCCATTTTATTAATACATCAGATGAAAAAGGAAGAAGTCTAATTATTAAGGCGTCGTTCACTAGCTGTCTAGCTTTGGAAAAAGTAGACGCTTTGGAGTGAGGACAGCATAGACAGATTTAAATGACAGTAGAGTGAAATGCCCACTACAGTCCTTATGTACCGTATGTTGAATGTATATATATCCATCTTGTGTCTTATCTTTCCATTCCAACAATTTATTTTACAGAATATAGATATATAATTTACAGAAAAATATGGCATATTTTATAGATGGTTTGAATTGCGATTAATTGCGATTAATTACGATTAATTAATTTTTAAGCTGTAATTAACTCGATTAAAAATTTTAATCGTTTGACAGCCCTACATAAAACAAAACCGAAACGGTACGCATGTGAACCGAACACGTAAAACTCAAACGGTCCAATACATCCATGTGAACCATTACACCCCGATTGTTCAGTGACTTAGGTAACATTTTTAGCCCATAAGAGATGCTATTTCAAGCCAAAGCAGCCAAATTTCAAATACTCTGAATCAGCTTACAGGAGAAGTCCTGGTCAATGGTGTGCATAACTAGAGTATGCTGGGAGCCCTGTTATGCAATCTCAACGGATGCGTGCAATCATTCTGGCAAAGACAAACAAGAACGACAACTCCGACAAGTAGTCACATAGCTACCGGCGACGCAATGATGTGAAAGCAAGACAGGCAAACCCGCGGTGCAGCAGTGTATCAGCATGCAAAAAAAAAAAAGGGGGAGCGGAACTCTTATCATCGGAATTTATGTCGGAATGTACATTGTCACAGGTGACTTTCTTTGGTATTGCTACCCGTACTCCGCATGCATGAAGGAACCATTCAGTGCTTTAGCGCCACCTCTGGTGGACAGCAGGCATGAAATAAAACAAAGGATCGTCATTTAGAAAAAAAAAACAACATCAAGTAGCAAAGCAAAAGGAGAGGGGGGGAGCGGTAGGTTTACGGTATGGAAACCCACAGTGGGAGTGAGTTTAGGGAACTACAAAATCTCAAAGTTATGGTTGTAGTTCTTTTAGCAGGAAAACTTACATTGTTCTTCTTTCTGTGATGCTCCAGAGATTCCTTCAGCTCACACAGCTCACTCTGAAGTTCTACAACTTGCTTCTCCTTCTCGGACAACCTGCGAGACAAATCGCATATCGTGTTATAATGAGCACTACAAAAAAAACTTGGGTTGCATTTGTATGATTGAGCATGAAGCCCAACTCACGCTGTTAGAAGCTCCGGGCTTGGTACTGCATTAACAGTTTGCTGAAAGGAAAGACCAAGTTGGTATTCATTAGGGCTGTCAAAATTATAGCGTTAACGGGCGCTAATTAATTTTTTTAATTAATCACGTTAAAATATTATTAATTAACGCACATGCCCCGCTCAAACAGATTAAGACGACGGTAAAGGGTCATGTGCACTTGTTACTTGTGTTTTTTTTGGAGTTTTGTCGCCCTCTGCTGGCGCTTGGGTGCGACTGATTTTATGAGAATTGTGTAATTATTGACATCAACAATGGCGACCTACTAGCTTATTTTTTGATTGAAAAGTTTACAAATTTTATTAAAACGAAAACATTAAGAGATATAAAATTTCTATAACTTGTACTAACATTTACCTTTTAAGAACTACAAGTCTTTCTATCCGTGGATCGCTTTAACAGAATGTTAATGTTAATGCCATCTTGATTTATTGTTATAATAAACAAATACAGTACTTATGTACAGTATGTTGAATGTAAATATCCGTGTTGTCTTATCTTTACATTCCAACAATAATTCACAGAAAAATATGGCATATTTTATAGATGTTTGCATTGCGATTAATTACAATTATTAAGCTGTGATTAACTCGATTAAAAATTTTAATCGTTTGACAGCCCTAGTATTCATATATTCAGCCAAAAGAAATTATTTCTCAACTCACTAAACCAGGGGTGTCAAATAGGCAAGGCAAGGCAAATTTATTTATATACAGGGGTGCACATAAGTGGTCCGCATAGACAAACGCGCTGGCCCTCAACGACTTCCATACGCGTTTGCGTACCGATGGCTGACCACTGTATTTACGGCGGACACGAGAAAATAACTTCTCAAAATGTCAAAGAGGCAGGCCACACTGAGTAATTACTTCCGTGTTCCCCCACCCCCGTCAAAAGACAGACAGACGACAGAGACGTCACCGGAGCTACCGAAAAAAGGACTTTTGCTGAAAAGTAGGAGGTACCATGGCTAGTAGCAAATGATGCTCGCACGGAAATGCGGTACAAAATGTGCTGTGAGAATCCCAATGTCGCCGATAAGAGCAGCGCATTTTATGTAGGGTCAAAGAATTTGAGCCATCCAACCTTTGAAAAGCACGAAAAAAACAGTATGTGGCAATTAAGCAAACTATCGATGTCAAACAGGACCCCGCTCGCCCTATGGACAAGTGGCGGAATAAAGGTAATGAACAGCGACATGCACTGACAAACGTGTTTTTGCTCGCATTTTACAAAGATAAACATGCACGTTCAATAAGGTCTTATGAGGAGGACATCCCACTTTTAAAAAGGGTTGGAGTTAATGTGGGAGCCGCATAATGCCCTTTATTTTGAATTGGTGCTTTTTATTTCTTTACATTTCACTTCAAAGTAATGGCAATTTTTTTGTGCCAGTTGATGTTAATCAAGCATTAATTGTTAATATAATTAATTAAAGTTAATTGGCTCTAAGTAAAGCTTGTCATAAATTTATCGCATCAGGCGGGTCGGCTCTCAAGCTCAATGAGGACCAAGTCACATCTCCAGGTCCTCCTCTGAGAACCTGGGCAAAAAAAATATGTGCACCCCTGTTTATATAGCAAAATTCAACACAAGGCAATTCAAAGAGCTTTACATCACATGAAGATCATAAAAATCACATTAAATCAACACAACGTAAAAACCAAGACAATCGAAACAGGAAATAAAAGTATACATAAAAATCGCATTTAATCACGAACAGAATAAAAAAACCAATATTTTTTTTTTTTTTTTTAAATGATTAAAAAAAAAAAAAAAAGGTTCTACTTGACAGACACGTTGAAGCTCATTCATACGTGTACATAAAAATTTGCATGCTTTTATTTTGATATTGGCGTCGTAAAATTGTAGATTTGTGTTTTGGGTGATCCATTGTTTTTGTCAGCGACGATAACGAAAATACTTTGTCGATTGACTTTTTTGTGAATAACGAGCTAAAAATGTATAAAGGGAGACTAAAATATATTGAGACGAATTTCGATTTTTGTCTGATTAGACGACGAGATGAAAATTATTTCAATTTTTTCCTGGTAAGACGAAAGTTCGACAACAGTTTCTGCCATATTGTGACGCTCACGAGAATTTACAGCGTGATATGGCTTTAGTTAGCACAGAAGTCAGGCTCATTTTTTTCCCTAAACCTTTGATAACGACCTGCTCATCATCAATGCAGTGTTGTTTTTGGCAGCTCTTTTCATTTTTGTCTTAGTTTTTTGCACAAAATTATTTATTAGTCTTAAGTCATATTTTAATCATTTCAAAATGAGTTCGTTTTCGTCTAGTTTTAGTTGACGGAATCTCATACAAATTTCATCCAGTTTTAGTCGACCGTTACTCAAAATTTTTGAGTCTTTAAAATTCAAAAGTTTTAGTCCCCCCAAAAAATAAAGGTTTCTAATAATTACAAATGAACAGGGAGACGAGCACATATTGTAGCGTCTACATGGACAACGCCAATTTGGTGATGACAATACACACTCAGCAGGAAAAACAGTCATAATTTTCAATTAAACCACCTGGAAGCAACGGATCTTTTCTAAAAAAAAAAAAAAAAGTCCAAGCGTGTAACACTGGGAAGTCTGGGATTGTTTTTCCTATTCTTTGACTAGTCAGAAGTGCAAGCGATAAGCATTTTCCAGTAATAGCTCATTAACCAACCAAAACAGCTGCAGTGAGCTACTAGCTAAATGCCATTTCACCAAATGGATCTCCTCTAGACTTATTGACCAGAAAAGCCAAGCAACTCTGAATTAGACGGCCAGTGTTTTAAAAGGACGCTCGGTATTCTGAAGCCAATTCTAACGCAAATGCTACACTAATGCTAGGAGTTACATTTAGCGTCTGATGGCTCAGCACAGAACTTTAAAAGCTGAAGCAGCATTACATATTCTCGTTTGCCAAGATAAGAAAACAAATCTTACATTGTTTCCAAACAAGCAGATGGAGCGCAGCCTCGCTTTAGACATGTCCTAAACTCAAGTGAGGAGGGAGAGGCGCAGCACATCTCAAATGAGTGAAACAACACTGCTACGATGCAAGCTGAGGTACTCCACGGACAATATGAAAATGTCACATATTGTGAAGGTATGACAGAAAATACGACGCATTCTCGTCTCGTTGTTGTCTTGTCAGACAAAAACTGCCATTTGCTTCAAAATGTTCTAGTCTAGTAGCTGGCCATCGTGATATCACAGTCATAAAAAAATTGCTCATCGACAAATATTTTTTTTATCGTGATTGTTGACAAAAACAACAGCGCACCCATGTCACGCATTCGACAACTATTGACAACAAGTGGTATGCCCAGCGACTTGTCCTGGATTGTTGGGGCCAAGGTTAGTTAAATTGACACATAAGAAACCAGGAAATCAGGCCTTCCCCATGATTCTTGCCCACCAATTTAGTGGTTCCATGCTTACTACACTGGACCGCAAGTTGTTTCATTTTGAAAAGTTTTTTAAAATGAGTCTCAATGTCGGATTGCAGGCCCAAATGAAGAGAATTCCAAGGCCTGAATACTGTTTAACACCATCAGGGGTAATGTAGTTTTTTCAAATCCAATTTATTAACCCCCCCCACACCCCCGACTTGGTTTGCAATGTGACCTACTTCTCCTTTTCACGCGTAGCTTGACCGCAGCGTGACCTGAGCACAGTGCTTCTTTATTTTCTGTTACACCCCCCCCCCCCAGGAAGACTTAAACATTTCGCGCACCCCCCCAACTCTACTGCCACTGTAATTCGATTCATTTGTCTATCATAAGTACACCTCTACATAACATTGTCCTTTTTAATATTAGAAAATATAGATTAACCTACAACAAGGTTTAACTTTATTTACAATGTTTTGTTTATTCCAGAAAAGACAAAGCGCATCAATTTGCCTGAATTAAAAAAAAAAAAAAAAAAAAGGTCACATCCAAAGGAACATTATTTGACCATTTGATACTGAAATGTAAAATTTTACAAAGATCAGTAAATAATAATGAATTCAAATTGATTAACAACATTAACTCATGAGGACAATATGCCAAACAATTTGACCAAAGAAACAAAAATAAACAAAAACAACAGTATCATTGGACAGTTTTTATTTTTGCTGCAGGCAGTATCAGCTCCTTTGCTGTGGTGTGGGTTTATTTTGCACTGAGCAATTTGATATGCCATCTTATTTATTGCCAACAGAGCCAGCTGGTTTACTGATTCAACACTGACAAAGCGGGGCGATTGTTGACAATATTCAGCATGTATTTGCTGGGGGGAAAAAAAATTCAAACGGCAATCAATGTGATCGGGGTCTAATGTCTTTTTAGACAATTTTAGACACTGTAAACAGACTGGTCTTTCCTAGTCTCCCACTGAATTAAAAGTCAAGCCCAAAAGCCAAACTTTACATACGCTTAATCATATTCCTCATCTTAGCTCTTCATAGCTCCAGTGCACTTTGCTGTGTGCTTTTGTTTGGTTCAAAAATACTGCGCACACTTTGAAAATGAGAGCACCACTGCCACCAACCGAGTGGATGTTGAATTGCACTTTATTCTAGTACGGCAAAAATGATGTTCCCATGGTCACATACTCCAGCCCCAGCATCACTCTGCACCCCTTGGAGGGAAGGGAGGGGACCTTATTTGAGAAGCACTGCTTAGCGTGACCTACATCCCAAAAACAACACTTTTGAAAGTAGTCCTATTTCTGTTTATCAATTGTCAATTTGTCGCTCTATTTGGGTGTGTTAAAATTTCCACGGTGACAGTCAATGACCCCAACAAATTTCCGTTAAAATCCGACATACGGTTTGGGAGCAATCAGATTATATTGGATTTGGGATTTTGTCGATTTTCTGCACCATTGAAATCTATGCAATTTCTGAAAAACACTATTGATGTCACCATCTGAGTGTGTCAAATTTGGTTAAAAGCGGGCCATTCTTCTTTTCGATACTTATCGGGGGTACTTCAATCCAAAACCTACCTAAGAACACCCCAAGACGCTTAATAGTACAAATGTGTAACATTTCAAGAGAATCGATTGAGCCATTTCGGAGTCCATAGAGAACGAACACACACACGCGCAAAGTTCCATTTAGAGGTTTATATGATGGTGCCAACTTGAAAAAGTGTAACCACGTCTTTGCGAACGCGCTTATAGGAGCGCCGTGTTCCTACACTATTGCTGCGCTGCACTAGTCCTTAGCAACGCGACAGACGAGGAGAATGAACATCCATTCATTCGCCACTCCCAGTCAAAATGGATTGGATGTCGAGCGCTAATGGCAGCCAGTGAGTTACTTATTTGGCCAAAAATACACGAGATCTAATTGCCATAAATGTGGCCCGCGAACCAAAATGAGTGACATTTCTGCACTAACCTGTTGGTGTGCCTTCTCAAAATTACTCAGCTCACTCTGAAGGTGCTGGATCTCATTGTCCTTTACAGTTAACCTGTGAATGAGATGGCAATCATGTTCAAACAGGACTGATTGAGAGGTGCTCCATGTATGTGATTACGACTATGTGGAAAGGTGCGCTTACTGAGTTTGTAGAATTTGGAGTTCAGTACCCAATCTAGTGAGCTCTTCCGATGGCTCCTTTTTCAACTGCTCCATTTCTACCTGCAGGGCAGTAAACTGCTGTTCGAGAGCCTGTGAAATTAAAATGGCTTCAAAAAAGTGCTTTACCCCGGAATATATATCAACTGGGACTTGAGTGACTTTGTAACTCTCTATAAAACTTACAGTGCGCCTATCTTAAGTATTCAGCCCCTTGAATGTACCTCCATGAAGTTGGCCCCCCATCAGATGCAAATGTATGTAAAAATGATGTCATTCGTTTGTGCTGCTATTGTTTTTTAGAGAAATCAATTTCGAGTGATGACTTCACGTACCCCCCCAATCTATGGCAGAACGGTTGCCTGGTACACCAGACTCACCGCTGTTCCAGCTATTGAGTCTGGCCACCATTCAGCGGATACAATTTCCAGGGCGGAGCAAGCCACAGCGGAGTGGACCAATCAGCGACGGGCAGACGTGACGTTAGTAAAACGACGAGGGCAGGACGAGGGACTTGCGCACGGAAGTAAACATACGAGGAGAGCGGAGTTTATTCAACATGGCTAGCGTGAGACAGACTTGTCAGTGACTCGTGTCGATGTGTTTTTGGTAATTTAAAACTGATTTTACCGTGGATTGGAACATATTCTCGGCTCTCCTGTTCACCATCTGTGTTGTTGTGGAGACGACTTCCGACGCGCAAGAGTGACGTTGCTCGTTAAGAACACGTCACGCAAATAAACGAATCTGATTTGTCGACTGATTTTGTACCTGCTCGAGAGGCCGTTAATGGGCTCGTTCCCAGACTTTTCTCTCAGTGTTTGAAAAATACAGGGAGAACAGTCTGGCCGTGCCAGGCAAGCAGAACGGAACCGCAACGCTTTGATTTGTTTATGCTGCTATCGATTTATAGATATTGACATATGAATTTTGAGTGATGACATTAATCGTAGCCCCTATGTCGCGGCTGACGGCGCGTACCAACTCTCAATAACAGAGGAATGTCCCAACAGCTAGCGCAAACGTAGCACAAACGAATCACACACCTTCGGATCCATTTTGCAGTAAACGGGGTGCTGAGAGTCACTTCATCATTCAAAGTTGATATCTCAAGCCCCTCATTTACTGCAAAATGGACCCCAAGGGGTGCCATTTGTTTGTGCTATGTTTGCTCGAGTTGTTGGGACACCCCTGTGTTATTGAGTTGGTACACTCCGTCAGCCGCGGGAGTTGAATACGGAAAAGCTGCAAGTGACGTAAACCCCCTAAACCAGGGGTGTCCAAACTTTTTGCAAAGGGGGCCAGATTTGGTGTGGTAAAAATGTAGGGGGGCCGACCTCGGCTGACGTCCTTTACGTAGAACAATATATTTAAGCAAATTATAACAAGCCAATCCATGTGTCACATTTGCTTTATTTATTTATTTTTTTTAATTAATAATTTAAACAATCCCGCAACTAGCCTTTGTGGCGTTTTCTTTCGACACTCGCGCTCTTGTGAAATACTGCTGCTTTAAAATTAAACTAGCTTCAATTTCTCGCTACGTGTCTTCCGGTAATCTTATCGTCCATGTCAGCGTGTCTTGTTTGGTAATATCGCCTCACATTGAACTCTTTAAAAACAGCTACTGTCTCTTTGCAAAGGAGGCAGACACAGTTGTTGTGTATTTTAATGAAGAAATAGTCCAATTTCCACCTATCCTTGACGCGTCGGCCGTCGCAGTCAATTTTCTTTTTTTTTGTTGATTGTCGCCATTTTAGAAAATTGGGAGTAAAGGGTCACACAGTGTAATGTTGCTTGCAGTGCTGATGCCTTTTAGTGGGTAAATGAGGAGCAGCATTTAGTGTGTAAGCTACTTCATATGCTGGTAGCAGCACTGCTGACCAATTTATTAAGTCTGTGTGCGGGCCAGATGTTATTGATTTTATGACAGAGGCTGGGGGCCGGATGAAATTTGACCAAGGGCCGATTTGGCCCCCAGGCCGGACTTTGGACACGTCTGCCCTCAACTAATATCTCATCTATAAAGTGACAGCAGCACAACCAATTTTTTTTACAGCAAATACAAAGCAGAAACGATTGAAACAATTTTTAATCAAAATGGGAGGCTGATTGACAAATAAAAGTATTGTAAATATCTCAAAAACGAGAGTAGCGCAAACAAATCTTTTTACAGCACAAATGTAGCACAAACGATTGACATTTTTATCTGATGGGCCAACTTTACGGAGGTCTCGGATGTTACATATAATGTCACTGTTGAAAGTCACTGCTGAGGAGAATTCATATTACATCTCGACAAAGAGTTTGCTAAAAACATGTGGAAGACTCCACAGTCAAGTGGAAGAAGATTCTTTTGGTCTCATGAAACCAAAATAGAGCATTTTGGCCATCAGACGTTATGTTTGGCAAAAACCAAACACTGCACATCACCAAAAACACACCATCCCTATGATGAAGCATGGTGCTGTGGGGATGTTTCTCCATAGCCGGACCTGGCTTGTAAAGATAGACTGCAGAGTAAATGCTGCAAAATACACCGAAATTATGGTGGACAATCTCTGCAAGAGAAGTACAGCTTGGGAGAAAATTTCTTTTCCAGCAAGACAATGACCCAAAGCACACTGCAAAAGCTACACAGGAATGGTGCGAGACAATGACCCAAAGCACACTGCAAAAGCTACACATGAATTGTTAAAAAGAAGCAAAAAAATGTTCCGGATTGGCGGAGTCAAAGCCCAGACCTCAATCCTATTGATAATTTGTGGCAGGACTTGGACATGCCCGATACCAGCGCAACGCGGCAACCTGACAGAGATTGAGCAGTTGAGCAATTATGCTAACAATCTTCATTTACATATTAATTCATTGACATTACTCGGTAATCGGTTTTTAAATTTTTTTTTTGTATCGCCAATAGATTTGTTTGTTAAAAATGCTACATTGTATTAACCATGATTTATTTATGAAGGCAATAAAAGGAGAAAACATCCAAGGTACTTATGAGAAACCAAGATACTTATGACAGGCCACTCATCTTCTGAACCGCTTATCCTTAGAAGAGTGCTGTTGCCTATCCGAGCAAACAACGGGCAGGAGGTATGGTACATCCTAAACTCGTTGCAGGCCAGTCACAGGGCACATGGAGACAAAAAACCATTCACGCATACACTCACACCTATGGGCAATTTGGAGTGATCAATTAGCCGACCGTGTATGTTTTTTGGATGTGGGAGGATGCTGGAGGACCCAGGGAGACATTGCATCCTCCACACAGGGAGGCCGGAGCCTGTATTTAACCCAGTCTCAGAACTGTGAAGTGGATGTGCTAACCACTTTAAGATAAAAAAAAAAAAATCACACCTCAAAACTCTTTGCTTTGGTTGAATAGCTGTCTTGTGTTACTTGTAGAGTGTTCTCCATTGACTTGAGCTTCAAATCAGTCTCTTGGATCCTATAAAGCACAATTAACCCTTCATTCACATTTGTTTCTACGGTAAACCATTATGGATCAACAGTGTTGGAACTAATGCCCTGTAATTTCTCACATTACTCAACAAAACTAGTTTTTGCTGTTGGGAAATTGGACCAAAGGGGGGAAAAAAGTCTTACTTGCTTTGCAGTTCTTGCACAAGTGATTCTGACGATATCTGCAATTAAAGGAGGTGAGCATTACCTGATCAATGCAAATAAAAACCAAAAAATATGGGTGCGACCCATACACCTGATATGCTGACCATTGCCCAATTTAGACAATCATAACATTGGAAAATCATACCACTTATCATTAGATACGCACGCTAACTATTCAGACAAGTTAGGCTCAAAATAATCGTCAAATGTCTCATACAAAAATAAAACAAGGAACAATATGCTTTGTACTTTATACACAGTACTTACGAATAAAATCTGCGCAAGAAAGAAATAAAATACCGACATCACCGCCGATGCTGCGACTGTGTACTACGACGCGTAGCCATCTTGGCTTTCACAACCAACAATGTTGCCAAGCATCCTCAAGAGGGTGCTCTAGGTGCACGCAAAAAAAAAAATTTGAGGGCTTCCATCGATGACGACGACGAAGAGTTAGATGCAAACCAGTTAAAACAATTAAGAATCGAAAACTAGAAACTTAATATATTTACCACATAAGCATTGTTTGTGTTGTGTAGCCAGTTGTTACCGGGAATGCATGTTGTTACTAAATAAAAATAAAGTCAATAAATAATCATATGTACCGTACTAAGTTTTGTTTTAGTCATATTGGTTTTGAAAACCGGTCCCAAAATCTCCCATAATGTGGCGCAACCTATACGAGGGTCAACCTAAAATATTGTTTTAACCACAAACTAAGGGTGTGACCTATCTACCGGAGACACCTATACGCCGGTATATACAGTACTTTGTGGCACTTGTTATATGCATGTTAAGTGGTACCTCAACATACCATCGCTTCGACACACAATGTTTTCAACATCCTCCGTAAATCTTGACTAGCCATTTGTTTCTACATCCGACGACATGTTCGAAATACGCCAATTTATAACAGCGCCGCAGTTTGTTTTGCCGAAGGACTTCCAAGGTTAGTTCAGGTGGTGAAAAAGGAAAAGGTGATGCTTACCATTAAAATGAAGATTGAAATGATTGAAACATATGAGCGTGGTGTGCGCATCAGTGAGCTGGCTCAACATAGCCATAGAATGTCTACGATCTCGACGGTCCTCCTCCAACCTCCATTCACCAGTCTTTATAAGTTGACAATTATTGTGGTAACATTGCCAAAGAAATCACCAACTTCGTCAGGTTTCCAATCATTTATTCCATCAACTTGTACCACATAACACGCCTACTGTCCGCTGTAGTCGACGCCAGCAACAAAACATTAAAAGACAAAGTAAAATCTCTACCGCACTCCGTATCTGTCACGTCAGCCACGCAGGTACAGTATGCAAAAAATGTCCACCACATTAGAACCCGATTCGTTACATTATTACAGGAAATATTATTATAGTATTATTCAGATTTTTATTTTTTAATTGTTTTGCTATTTGTAATACTACCAGCAGTATTTATTAAGGATTTAGTGTAGGTGTTCGGGCTGTGGAAATTAATGGAATTATAATGTATTCTTAAGGGAAAATCCTGCTCGACATACGACCATTTCGACTTACAAACAAGGCCCTGCAACGAATTTACTCCGTATGTAGAGGTACCACTGTATTAAAAAACTATGACTGGAATATTGTTTTTTTTTTTCCCTAAAAGTTTTGACTAACCTGATGTGCCAACTTTTTCTGAAGGTCCACCAATTCTTGCTTTAGTGCCCCATATTCCTCTCTCACTGTCTGAATTTGGGTAAGAAACAGAAAATTATCAATGATTTTTATCGTTCAGATGTTACATTGTGAGGGGAAAATATTAGTGGTACCTTTAGCTCCTCCTCCTTGTTCGCCACTTCGATTAAACCCTTCTCCAGTAGGTTCTCTACCGTTTTCATATTCTCCTCCTTTTCCAGGACACTGGAAACAAGATTTGTTGAAAATCGTATCATTTCATGTCTTTTTAAAAATATATATATATATTTTAGGTATAACTGGAAAAATATCCATTAGGACAAGGGTGTCAAACTCATTTTGGTTTGCGGGCCACATTTATGGCAATTAGATTTCATGTGTATTATTAGCCAAATAAGTTAACTCATTGGCTGCGATTGACGATGCTCGAGGTCCAATCCATTTTGAATGAACATTCGTTTATTCGCCGCTCCCAGTCAAAATGTATGGGCCCTTGAGCACCGGTCCTTCCAGTATAGGTGAATTGGACGTCTGTCGTTGTCAGTGGAAGGCGATGAGTTTTTAGTTTTCAGGCATTCCCAGGCTGCTTCCTGTTGATTTTAGGGCAATTCTAGGTTACTTCCTGTTGAATTTGTGTCACCACCTGTTAATTTTAGGGCATTTTCACTTATTTGTTAACTCATTGGCTGCCACTGACGTCTAGTGCCGTCAATTGTGCTGGAAAAGAGTCCTTCCAGTATAAGTAAAATGAACATCTCTTGTTGTCAATGGCATGCAACGAGTTTTGCATCACTTCCATGTCATTTTAAGATAGTTACAGGTTACTTTGGACAATTTCCTGTTGATTTTGGGGCATTTTCAGGTTACTTTGCTAATTTGGTGCCACTTCCTGTTGGTTTTGGGTCACTTCCTTGTTAACTCACTGGCTGCCATTGACGGCGCTAGACGTCCAATCCATTTTGACTGTGAGGGGGGGTAATGAACGAATGACACAAAAAAAGAGCCAAGTGCACTCTCTCGAGCCGGGCAGTTTACCGAAAATTTACCGTTACCGAAATGGTTCACGATGACTGACGTAATTTTGACCATGTCAGTAGATTCTGTTCTTTAATGAAACGGGAAAATTAAGTCTTTTCAGCCCGCTTTGACTGTGTTGTTTGGCTATGCTCATTCCTCTTTTAAAAAGCAGCCAGTGTGCTTACGTGTCAAGTCATGTGGATATCAGGAAATCAAACAAACAGAAGCCCGGTATGCTAACGCGACAAGTGAACATGATGGAATCAGGTAATAGCGAAACGTCTAAAGGTAGCCAGGCCACAGACATTTCAAGCATAGCATTAGTCGGCACTCATAGTGTGGTGTTGGTGCCAAGAAAGAACTCAACGTTGGATGTCTGGAAACATTTTGGATTCGAGAAGGACGAAGTCACCATCACCACCTGTGATAGCGACTCAAACCTTGTCGAAGGGGTTAAACTTAATGAGTGGATTGAGCACAGACTGCATCTAGCAATCAGTATGTAGTGTTATTTTGTATTTGTGTGTTTGTGATTTCTCCTTTAGCTTTTATGATGGTAAAGTATACAGAATAAAGTATGATCCAACAGTGTAGCCTATATAATGACCGTTTAATGGCCACAGCTTTTTTTCTGTATGTGCTTGCTTTGTTCTGTCATTCCTGCCATCATAAAATCTTAAATGTTTCATTGGCATAAGTGTTAGAGCAGTATAGCTTAGTGTGTGTTTGGGGTGGGTGGGGGGGGTTATACTCTGGAAAAGTAAAATAACTGAAACCTTGGAGTAAACAATTTTCAAAATAAAAGCTTTTCAATTTGTATGTACGGTATGAATGAGCTACACTGACATTTGACACCCCTGCAATAGGCTATTCAAGCATGCCACAACTTGTATTTCGAAAGATTGTTGTCCCGCAGGGGAGCTAATGATTGTACACACCTCCTTTGAATCTGGTCCAAAGCCAGCTGGGAAGCAGTCTGCATGGGTTGAACATCAAAAGAAAAGACAGGGCGTGTCAAACACAGGAACATTCCCAAAGACAATTTAAGTACACACCTGATCAGAAATCTGTGCCCGCAGATTCTGAATTTCTGCCTTCAGCGAGACGTTGTCGTTGTGCAAAGCCTGCGGAATAACATTAAAACAGTAAGACATTGGTTGACTAATGACAAACTGGGGATGTGAAGCTATTTCCTGATACTTTCTATCCCAAATAGAATGCTCCCACCAAAAATCAATATAGTTTTAAAAAGCTTAGTATGGGGATAATGTCAAACGAATTTAAAAAATTATATAATTTTGCACCACGCAACATAACGAGAACATTATGCTAGCTATTGCGGGAAGCTAACGATAAGATAGCATCATTCAAAAATCCAGCCATCATTCTTGAATGATGTTATCTTACCATCAGCTTCCTTTGAATCCAGAAATCATTCTTGAATTGTTATCTTACTGTTAGGTTCCCGCGATAGCTAGCATAACGTTCTCATTGTGATGTAGCGTTGTGCAAAAACCTAATATATTTGAGTCTTCTAACCTTTTTTTAAAACAATGTATTCATTCTTGACAGGACCATACAATATCCTATTTGGATATTGTTTGTCAGACAAATGTCGTGTATTTCAGCTGGTGGTGTTAGACCTGCATGTTAGTTTCTCTACTGGCGCCGCTGCTCCGTTCCGCATTCAAAGAATCCTCCAGGCTCTTTCTCTGCAACTCCTTGTCGGCCAGTCTGGATAAAATTAAGAGTTAGGTCAACATGAGCCTTTATTGAGTACAAACACTGAATTAAACCACGACAACTGAGAAAGACAGCGAAAAGCTCTCACAGCTTCTGTAGCTCTTCAATGTGGGAGACATGGTTGGCCTAAATTAGGACAAGACAAAAATCTCATTAGCCTAATTACTATGTCGGCTATAAGAGTGGCTATCTAATGAAAAGCTAAAGTCGACTCTTTAAAAGACCTCTGTGAAGTTGGCCCCCCATCACAAGCAAATTTATATGACAATGATGTTCATCGTTTGTGCTGCAACGGTTTTGTAGATATTCTGCTTTTAATTTGTAGTGATGACGTCATGGAGCTCCCATCTATGAGGGGACAAAACGGCAAAGGTGCCATTTGTTCATGCTGCCACGGTTTTGCAGTGATTACAATACAGTGGTACCTCTACATACCAAGTAAATTCGTTCCAAGACCTTGTTTATAAGTTGAAATGGTCGTATGACGAGCAGGATTTTCCAATAAGATTATAATTCCATTCATTCGTTCCACAGCCCAAAAACCTACGCTAAATCCTCAATTACTACTGCTCTTACTATTGCAAATAGCAATTACAAAGAGCAAATCAAATAAAATTATGAATAAAAATAATAATAATAATAATACTAATAATAATAATACCTGTAATAATGTAACGAATGGGGTTCTAATGTGGTGGACTTTTTTTGCTGTACCTGAACGCACCGCGGGGCTGATGGTAAATGGTGTTATGTGATGGTGAGCAAGAGTTTATTTTCTGTTTTGATGCTGGCGTCCGCTTCTGTTGTATAGGTTGATAGAATAAATGATTAGAAACTTGACGAAGCTAGCGATTTCTTTGGCGATGTTACCACAATAAGAATTGTCACCTTAACTTATAAAGACTGGCGAACAGAGGAGGACTGCCAGCCGAGATCGACATTTCACGTCCCCATTGTCCACCCAATTTATGGATGCACACACCATGCTTACATTTTGCTATCATTTACATCTTCCTTTCAATGGTAAGCGTAAACTTTTCTTTTTTTTCTCCACCTGCACTAAACTTTTTGGATCCAGTGTTGATTTCTCTCACAAGGAAATCAGCTGTGCGTCAGTCTTCCGGGAACAAACAAAGAAACTGTGGCGCTGTCAAAAATCGTCGTACTTGGAGCATGTTGTCAGATGTAGAAACAAATGGCGAGTCAAATTTTACGTCGGATGTCGAAAAGATCATGTGTCGAAGCGGTCAAATATCGAGGTACAACTGTATTTAAAAAAAAATTTTTTTTAGGTCATCCAGAGTTCAACCAGCACCCTATCTACTCCAAATCATCGGTCGTTGTAAAATAAAAAACATTATTTGTGATAACTCCAAAACAGTTTGCCTGGTACACCAGACTCAACGCTGTTCCAGCTATTGAGTCTGGCCACCATTCCTACGGATACAATTTCCAGGGCGGAGCAAGCCACAGCAAACAGACAGCGGAGTGGACCAATCAGCAATGGGCAGACGTGACGTTATTAACTGACGACGGAAGCACGAGGGACTTGCGCGCGGACGTAAACATACGAAGAGAGCGGAGTTTATTCAACATGGCTAGCGCGAGACAGACTATTGTCAATGACTCCTGTCGATGTGTTTTTGGTAACTTAAAACAGAATTTACCGCGGATTGGAACACGTCACGCAAATAAACGAATCTGATTTGTCGATTGATTTTGTACCTGCTCGAAAAGGCCGTTAATGGGATGGTTCCCAGACTATTTCTCTCAGTGTTTGAAAAATACAGGGAGAATAGTTTGGCAGAGCCAGGCAACAAAACAGTAGCAGCACAAATTAAAGTTTTTACAGCACAAACCATGATTGACATCATTTTATATACATTTGCATCGGGTGGGTGGGGGGATATTTTCATAGAGGTCTCATTGCCCTGTACCTGTGTTGAAATCTGCGCATGCAAGGTCTCATTTTGTGCTTGGAGAGTTTCCTTTTGGGCCTGAAGTCCTTTGTTTTCATTCATGAGTTCCTGTTAAAAACATTCATATGAAAATGCAAAAAGCGGTTATACTTTGCCCAGGGGAAATCAACATGGAACAATATAGGAGAATGCAACTTTAGTGGAACTCTGAGTGCACGACATGTTAGTCCAGTTTCATTTTAATGTTATAAACTCACATATTACAGTGATCCTCGCAACTCTGCGGTTCACGTTTAGCGGATTCAGATCATTCATGATCAACAGACAAAACCGCCTGTTTGAGTGACCTAATCCTATGAGCTAATTAGCAGCGTATCATCACAGCCTGCCATATGCTGATCGACTACCAATCAAAAGAGTGGATTTAGCTTGTGAACTGATTGGCTGTTCACATCTTAGCCTCGCCTAGCCTCTTGCCTTGTTCTATCTCGAGTCTCAAGGGGGGAATTTCAACAAGAGGATTTCCCGGGTAATTTGCAGCAGTACTTTTCACCATTTTCACCCGCTTTGAGAGAACCCAGAGCCTGCTACCAGTGTTGTTTAAGTCAACGATGACGATAAAAATATTTTATGAACAATTTTTTTCATGACGAGACGATAACAAGCTAAAAACGTGTTTTGGGAGACAAAACATACCGAGACTAATGTCAGTTTTTGTCAGACGAGACGAGACGAGAACGAGACGAAAATGTGCAATAGTTTCTGTCACATGCTCCTAATGTGTTACATTTTGTGTTGTTAGCCTGAATCGTAACAGTGTGTGGTTGTGTGACTTTGACTGTGTCATTCATGTGATGTGCTGCTACTCTCCTGGCTTGCACAAATGCACACAAGGTAAGATTTGTTTTCCTTATCTTGGCCGGAGAGAATATGCAATGTTACTTTGGCTTTTAAAGGTCTGTGCTAAGCGATTCGCGTTAGCATTAGGCTAAAGCTAACAGCGAGCGTCCACTGAACCACTCGGACAACTTTTAGTACATACAGCTCATGGCGTCCAGGTGGGTATAATTAATTGAAAATAATGTACGGTTTTTCTGCGGAGTGTGTATTATCACCAAGTTGTTGATGTCCTTGTAGACACTACTATATGTGCTCGTCTGTCAATGTTCATTAGTTCATTCGAACCTGTATTTTTATATTTTTCTTACAGAATTAATTTTTATCTTACAGACGAAAACATTTTTTGTAAACAACTAAAACTAGGCGAAATTAGTCTTGTTTTCTCTTCAATAAAAAGCAGATGAAGACACACATTTTTATATGACAAAAATATGACTAAGATGTATTATTGTCCAAAAGACTGAAATATTAAAAGGGCTGCAATAAACAACACTGGACTCTTGTGTAGCCCAAAGTAGCGGAGTAGCGTTTCATCTTCACAAATCTACGCAACAAAAAAGTATTGTGTGGTAAAACTACCCTTAAAAGTACATTTTTCTCAAAAACTTACTCAACGGTGTTAATGTAAAACATTAGTATCCACCTCTGGTTACTAACACTAAAATAAAACCAAACCAATATGTCATCTCACACAGATCCCTATTTGCACAATTTTCAATTCAACAAAACCCATTGAAAAGTACTTTCACTTGGCCGATTCCCATTGCTCAAAGCTTGAAAGCTCACCTGAGCACGAGCCTGCATGGAATCGTCAGGGATACTGTGCTGGGACACCTCCAGTAGCTCAATCACTTTTTGCTCCAATCTCTCCTTGGAGACCATGGCTTCCGTCAGGCTGCTGTGGAGGGTCTGGAGCTCTTTATTCTTATTCTTCATCTCACTCTCCACCGTAAGCAGCTGACTGTGGAGTTCTGCACACAACCACCCACACAGAAACAAACAATATTACTTATGTAATGCACCTCAACCATTTTAAGAGTTGACTTATCACCTTGCTTGGAAGCCTGAATTTTTTCTCGCTCAGCATTGACGCTATGGAGAAAGTTTTGCAGTTCCTCCCAACGTCGCTTAGCATCTTGTAATTGGGCCTTGGGATATAAAAAGGGATATAATTTGAAAACAAATGAAATACATTATAAAAGATGATATTCATTCATCATGCTTCATCTTAATGTCCCAATAACCTTTATACTGTCTGAGACAAACATTTAGTTGACGAAAGTATTTTTCGTGACTATGACGAGTTAAAAACGCATCTTGGGTGACTGCAACATGACGAGACGAAAATGAGACTAATGCGACAGTTTCAGTCATTTCTTCACAATACGTTACGTTTTGCTTATTGTACTTATTTGGTTGTGTCCACGCATGTGACGTGCTACTCCCACCCACTCACCAGTGTCCATCAAGCTCGGCTTCACTCCAGGCTTGCTTGTTTTGAAACACATGGTAAGATATGTTTTCTTATCTTGCAATGATGCTTTAGACTTTATAGGTCTTTGCTGATTGATCATCGCACACTCAGTGTAAATCGTACCTTTAGCATGGCATTCATGTTAGCATTAGCATTCAGCATGAGTGTCCAATTAAAATCTACACTTCTTTAAAGTTGGCTCCCCATTAGACGCACATTTGTATTAAAATTCATGTTAGCACTAGCATTCAGTATGAGCGTCCTAATAAAATCTACACCTTTGGGACTTTGGGCCCCATCAGAAGCAAACCTATATTAAAATTATGTCATACGTTTGTGCTACGTTTGTTGTGTAAATGGTTTCGTTTGTGCTGCTATTGTTTTGGAGATATTTACAATTCTTTTGTAGGTCAGTCTGAGGTCAACCAGCCACCAAAAAAAAAAAAAAGGTGTCAATCGTTTGGACTGTAAATTTGTTCGTGCTGTGACGGTTTTGTAGATATTATGCTTATAATTAGTAGTGATGACGTCACGCAGCCCCCCTATTTACTGCAAAATGGACCCGAAGTGGTGACATTCGTTTGTGCTACTTTGTGCAGTAAAAATGTTTGTTTGTGCTTCTATCATTTTATAGATATTGGGGTATTACAGTAATTTCAAGAGTTGATGTCACTCACAGCTCTTCCGTATCCTAACTCCATGGCTGACGGAGCATAACAACCCTGTCAATAACAGAGGGGTGTCCCAACAACTAGCACAAACGTAGCACAAATGAATGGCACCACTCCGGGTCCAATTTGCAGTAAATGGGGGCTGTTCACTACAAATTAAAAGCAAAAACAACTGCAAAAATGGTGCTGCACAAAAACATTTTTACAGCAAAACAAGGACAAAATTAGCACAAATGATTGACATCACTCATAATTTATATATATATATATATATATATATATATATATATATATATATATATATATATATATATATATATATAAATAAATGTGTGTCTGATGGGGGTGGGGGGGGGGGGGGGGGGCAAATTTACAGAGGTAAAATTTACAGTCAGTGGCATCCAGGTCAGCATAATTGAAAATAATTACTTTTTTCCTGCTGGGTATATATTACCATAGGTAAATATAAGGTGGTTTGGACACAACATGGTAGCAGTTTATATCTTTTCGTTTCTAATAATGGAAGTAGTTTAGACAGAAGTTTAGACAGACCTGCTCCTGATTTAGTTGTGGTAATGAATCTGGTTTTCATAATTATTCGAAATTGTTTGAAAACTATTCTTTAGGATAAATCCAGTTGTTTTTGGCAGTCCTTTTAATTTTCGTCTTAGTCTTTTGGATGATAATACTACCTTATTGGCCCGGATATAAGACGGCCCTTATTATAAGACGACTCCCTCTTTTTCAAGACTCAAGTTTGAAATAAGACTTCTTGAACACCAAATTAATTTTTATACAGAAAATATTTACAGTACATCCGAAACAAATTATTATATCAATATATTTGAGATAAAAAGCATGTTATTTTGCCTCATTCAAATCTTAATATCTGAACATTTAAATATGTAAACTAAAGTGCAATCACATTCATAAATGAATGGCTTCTGGTTTTTGAAATGCAAATAAACCAATCATTTGTGATAAAACAACAAAATTGCAATAAATACATTAACCATCAAAGTGAAGTCTAACTGTAACTGTAGTATTGAAACAAATCTGAATAAGGAAAAGCATTGCAATAATATATGCAAACTGGTTAAACTTGAGAGTAGCAGAGATCTGTCATGACAGAACATCGCTTCAATGATATCTGGTACCATCTAGCGCCGTGAATGGGTATTACGTCTAGACCGCAACTATAAGACAACCCCCTCTTTTTCAGTCTTATTTCAATGCAAAAAACACCGTCTTATATTCGGGCCAATACGGTAATTAGTCTTAGTCATATTTTAGTCATCTCAAAATGTGTCTTCCTCTAGTTTTTGTTGACGAAAACTCAAGACTAATTTTGTCTAGTATTAGTCGACGTTTATTAAAAATGTTTTTGTCTGTAAAATTACCACAAAAAAAAAAAAAATACTCACAAAATAAATAAAAGTTTCCAACCATTTCAAATGAACATTGACGAGCACATACGGTAGCGTCCATAAGGACAACGCCAACTTGGTGATTGTAAACACTCAGCAGGAAAGCAGTACATTATTTTCAATTATTTATAGCCACCTGGACGCCACAAACTGTGAAAATAAGTTGTCCAAGATTCGAGGACGCTTAGCTTGGCATTAGCCTAATGCTAAAGCAAACGCTATGAGTTACATTTAGTGTGTGATGATCACTCAAAAAAGACTTTTCAAGGCTAAAGCAAAATTGCATATTAAACAAACCTGATCATGCGTGCAAGCCTTCATGGAGACGACACACTGGTGAGTCGGGGGGAGGGAGTGCAGCACGTGACGAGTGACACAACCAGACACTGCTACATACAGGAGAACTACACATGAAATGTTCCACATTGTGAAGATAAGACGGAAATGCTCATTTCAGTCTTCTTTTCGTCTCGTTAGACGAAAACTGGAATTCGTCTCGTTATGTTTTAGTCTCCCAAAATAAATTTTTGGTTCATGATGGTCATTACCATGAAAAAGTGTTCGTTGACGAAAATTTTTCGTTATAGTCATCCTTGACAAAAACGCTGATTAAAAATTTTGAATTTATCCAGACAAAAACATTTGAGTATTCGTAAACCTACTAGATTAAGACTAATAAGTATTTTCTTCCAAAAGGCCAAGGCAAAAATGAAAAGCGCAGCCAAAAATAACACTGCTCTGATGTCTCTGACGTTGTATGAACCAAGATCTAGCCATGGCAAAAGTAACACAAGCTTTGAGTGCAATTAATAAAACACAAGGCTAATCTGACTCAAACAGGAAGTCGGTGTGAGTGAAGCCAAGTGTCCAAAGGCAACATAAATTTCCCTAAACACGGCCCGGTTCTCACACTCCACCCATGTACTTCCACAACAACCACCTCCCATTTTCTTGTAAATACTGCCACACCCAACCTGAGGAACTTTGCGCTTCTCCAAAAATGGGCAAGGGTAAAGAAGTGAATCTGGTTAATCGTACCTCCAGCTGAGACACGTTTTGCTTGTAGCTGACCTCCAGGGACTTCCTTTGGTGCTCCTCCTGCTGCAGCTTGGCATTGTTGTCCGCTAATTCTATCATTAGCGCCGCGTAATCGGAACGCAGTTTGTTCATTTCGGCGGTATTCCTGCCGAGCAACGCAAACAAGCGTGTGTGTACAAACCATATAGAAAGAGTAGGTCAAATCTTGGTGAGGTTATTATTGAACAGCTGAAGCTCACTTGGTCTCCATTTGGGTTGTGGTTGAGCTGACAGCATCTCGCAGGATGCCATTCTCCTGTTGCAGTCGATTGATCTGACTCTCGAGCTGCTCTCTAACCTGCTGGAACTGCAGAGAATGACACAAATAAAGTAAAGAAAAGTACAAAATGTAAAATGCGCAAAATGTAGGCGCACAAATTTTTCATCGCATCACCTTTAACATCACACTTTTAATCACTCTCCATAACTTTTATATAATACATCCCTTCATTCATCTTCCTCATGAGGGTCGCAGTGGTGCTGCAGCGTATCACAGCTAACTGCAGGTGGATGGTGCCCTGAACTGATTGCCAGCCAGTCACAGGGCACATATAGACACACAACCATTCAGGCACACACTCACACCTACAGACAATTTGGAGAGTTCAATCAGCAGGAACCCCGAGAAAACATGCAAACTTCACACAGGAAGGCCAAAGTGCTAAATACTGTTCCACCGTGCCGCCTTCATAATGTCAATTTTTTTTTAACACTAGAAGTCCCAGAGAATTCTGGAGCATGGGCATTTGTATTGGGAAAGGCCAAATGGACCTCTGCTGCCATTCTCGTTTAAACAAGAATACTGTAACTTAGAAAAATGCTTGTCTGTATTAAATGCTTCATTGACAGAGTCCACTCAGCCTCTTACACCTCCCTCCTGCTAAGCAGTGCGACCAAACCATTTTGTTTGTCACCAACTGCGTTTAGCACTTAAAGTTAATGATGATTGACAGGTTTGTACCTTTTATCTGGCAATAATAGCGCTACGATCAAAGAGAATTCATTCATTGTGTAAGTGAGAGGCCGTTTTCGGCAGCGTGAGTGAATTTTTGGCGCTGTACGTGCACGAAGCAGGAAAACGAGCGTTGAAAAAAAATTCGCACGTCCTTGCGATGAGAGTATTGCGCATGACGATGTTCAAACGTTATATCGTCAGGCCTCATGTGTTCCCTAATTTTGTATGTCTGAAATTTAATTCTACGTTGCTTTGATGTCCTGTAAACACCTGTGAAAGGAACTACTACAGTCTCATATGCAATCGCCATACACGTGTGTCGAGTGCATGCAGCACACTGAACACACACACAAGCACAAATGTATGCAAGCACGCGGCGATACATCGCATCCGGGAAAATTACCGTATTTTTTGGACTATAAGTCGCGTTTTTTTTTTCTTCATATTTTGGCTGGGGGTGCGACTTATACTCAGGAGCGACTTATGTGAGAAATTATTAACACATTATGATATCATTGCACATGTTACTTGGTGTTTTGGAGTGACACTGATGGTTTGGTAAACTTGTTAGAATGTTCTTTATGCTATAGGTATCTGAATAACTTAATAGCTATAGCCACGTTCGCGTCCTGCCTTTGGCAATGTGTGTTCAATTGTATTATTGACTTTTTTTTTTAATTGACTTTTTTTTTTTTTAATATTGAAATGCATGGTTTTAGTTTGTGGCGCTTTCACGCCCACGTGGGGGCGCACTCGCACTTGTTTACGTGAAGAGCGCTCACACGCCAGAAGAAGACTGACAGCTACGTAGCTCTGAGTGAGTGGGTGAGTTAGCGAGAGAGAAACATATGCGAACCTACGTTTATGCTTTCAAAATATCTCTACAGAGCCAACGCCTGTGTGTATCTTCTCTGTTGTTGTTGTGTGTTTTCCACCCATGATCGGACAGAGCCAGTTGTGTGGGTGCTTGAACGATGTGCTAATGCTAGCGAACGCATGCTAACCTTTTATGTCATTGCTGTAAAACAACCTAATTATCATTTATTTATGTTGATGCGAACCTGTTTGGTATCGAGAACCAAATTGATTCAGCAAATTATACGGACGTCCAGCATCGTCATTTGGGAGTTTGCTGTATAGCCAGGACCGAGCCGTAGCGTCGGACAGTATATTCGCATTTCGTTGTTCATGCACTGTACACTCTACATTTATTCAACATGTTGTTCTCTATTGTATTTTTATATTAAATTGCCTTTCAAGATGACATATCTGTTCTATGTGTTGGATTTTATCCCCCAGAAATGCGACTTATACTCCTGTGCGACTTGTATGTTTTTTTCTCTTCGTTGGGCATTTTATGGCTGGTGCGACTTATACTCAGGTGCGACTTGTAGTCCGAAAAATATGGTACCGCCCTAATTTTTTTACATACCGTGCGATAAGTTGACTTATTGCATATTGCGACAGGCTTATAGGAAATTAAAACGGTTTGTTACTTTAAATAACTCGTGTCCTACTATCTCAGTAAATCATAAGGGTGGAAACTTCTGGGTTATGTATCGTAAGACTACAGTGGTAAGAGGATGAATTGGAAATTATAAAGAGTCACTTAAATGTGTGACACTACCTTGATCTGTAACTCCTGGTAACTTCCTTGTGCTTTGGCCTGCATTCCTGCTAGTTCTTTCTCCATTGTTGAACACTGCTCTCGCAACATGGCTTCCACCCGTCCCGTTTTCTGCTTTGAAACCTGGAGCTCCTGAAGCACAGTGGCAAGAATGCAAATATTTAAAAAGTCAAATCAAAAAAAGGCAGCACTAGACAGGTCCCGGTTACCGGTTTCGAAGTACAGTGATCCCTCGTTTTCCGCGGTAAATGGGGACCGGCCCATGACTGACTAATAAAAATTTCGTCTTAAGGGCTGCCAAAAACAACAATGCTCTGCAGCCAAGCAGGCAAACTGCAACTACGCTAAGCTTAACTAAGTTTCTTTTCAATAATATGTTTCAGAGGTCTTGTTCAGGGATAAGAAATATCCTTGTTATGCGATTTGAGGAGGATGTTACCTGGCTCAGTTGTTTGACTTTTTCTTTGGCGATAGAAGCCTCCTCTTGAAGAGTGGTTAGGAGACGTCCTTGTTCCTGAGCAGCCGGATCAGATTTAGCCACAGACTAGTAGAGGACAGCATGAACAAGAACAATTTGTTAAGTTTTCCCTTGCGTTTTCATACTTTAACATCCAGCACTTGTTTATTTTCTCACTTTGTGCCAGGCGTTCACGGCGTTTGGGTTCTTTTCTCGGAGGACGGCAATCAAGCTGGCAGCCTCGGCTTCGGACAGGCTGATGGATGATAGACCTGCAAGGAGTTCCTTGAGCTTCACTCCCTTGTTCTCTGGAAATGCATCACATAAAACCACACGTTATAGGCAGCGCACAGATTCGCGTGAGTAGCTTTTCTTGCACTGACCTTTGTCTGTCTCATTCTTAGCTTTCTTTCCTTTAGAAGGTACATCGTTATTGAGGGCCGTCTGGTGGTTGGTAGAACCTGCTGAGTCAGTCAGAACGTGGGACTCCTCAACTGGATTGGCTGGAGGGTGTTGGGCGGGGAATTCATGACAGAATTTAGAAGTTTGAGCGCCTAACAAGGACAGAATTTTACAGAGGACGCGTATTAGCAATACCAGGTTCATTCTTCTGTTTCTTGCCGCCCCGCTTCCCACTGGGAGCTGCATTGGTGAGAACTTTGGTTTCAGCAATCTGAGGAGCTTCCTTCTTTTCAGCAATCTGAGGTGGTTCCTTCTTTACTGGTGGCTGCTCTACTTTAATGAGCTCAGGCTGATGCTGGTCATTCACTGCAAAAGAGACATAAGTTCTTGATGACATTTTAGCTGCGTTCAGACCGCAGGCATATCCAATTCCAATCGGATCCCTCCTCATATCTGATTTTTAGGGCTGACTGTTCATACTATTTTTAGACTGTGTCCAAATCGGATCTGGGCCTGTTCGGACTGGGTCACATTATTGAATCATCCGACATGTTGCCGTGACAAATCCAGCGTAGACTGACGTCGCGGACAGTCAAAACCCATCTGACATGTTGAGACTGAGAAAAATCTTGTCCATATCCGATATGAAACTACCTCCCGTATGTGGTTTAAACAGCTTCGATTTCACTTCGAGTTGATATCGGGTCACTTGGGTTGGAAATCAGTAGGATTGAATGGAAGTTTTTGTGCTTTTGAAATGAAGGGCGAATAGGGCCGTTGGAAATCAATAGGGAATTTGGCCATTACAAATGAATGGTTATGTTTTTGGCAAAAACGGAACTGGGGATGTCCCCGATTCGAACACGTGCTCGGAAATCTGCCCGATTGTGCCATTTTCCCAGAGGATAAAGGGCTAAAAAGTAACCATCCAGAAATACAATGCTAAAAGAAACAAAAAAATATATGCTTTAGACTCCGCAACACTCCCGGAAAAAGCGGAAAGGAAGTACTGTAAACACGACAGTGCTGTAACATGTTTGGGACTTTAGTTTTAAAAAATTAATAAATAAATAAATAAAAACTTTTTTTTTTTTCGGTATCTGATCAGGACTCTGTATCGGCAGATTCACAAAATCAGGTAACTCTGACTCTTGACTCGGATGCAAAAATATGCAATCAGGACATCCGTAAACTGAATAGAACTTTTGTGAGCCATAGCGTCATGAAATTTGGGGTGTCAAGCTATAAAGCCCGCGTTGCATGAGAATTCCAGTCGTATCTGTGTATGAACGGTGTTGTTGGGCCCAATGGTTTTGACCAGGGAGAAACTCCATTAAGAAAAAAAAGAATATTGTAGGTGGTAGCTTTTGCGTAACATGCAAAGATACCATCAAAGAACCTCCGTGTGTTTGAAAAAGATTTCGTGGCAACATACCGGCCTCTAACTTTTGCTTCTTCTTCTCCTTCTTCTTGGAAGCCTGTGGGGGCGTCTGACCCATAGTGGCCGCCTGGGTAACTCGAACCCGGATCTCCAGCTGCGGGGACGGTGGTCTGGGCTGTTTGCTGGAAACAACAGGTAGCTCTCCTTTGTGTCCCGCAGGCTTGGAACCGTTGACCTCCGGCTCCCCAGGTGGAGATGTTGGCGTGGCTGCTGCCTTTGCAGCTTTTTTCTCCTTTTTCTTTCGCTCCCTCAAACTAGTAGAAGCCTCCGAAGATGTTGCTGGAACTGGCACCGTTGAGGACGGTGCAGTTGGGGCAGGAGGTGCAGTAGTCACCTGCACTGGTTCCTCAACCAACTTTGGGGTGGAACTGTGGGCACCGTCAACCACTTCCACGTCTCCCTGGTCCTCTTCAGACTCCCCTCCACCGCCTCCTCCAGCAACTGCGCTCGCGTTCTCCTTCTTCTTACTCTTCTTCTTTTCGTTCTTCTTGCGAGCATCCGGCTTCAACGGCGGCAGCTTGAGGTCACGTTTCTGCCGGGCCAGCACCTCGTCATAGGATGTTTCCTTTGTAAAAAGCATGAAGAAGACGAAGAGGAGGGCAACCACTAGTAATGGGATCAGGATGAGCAGGTACTGAGAGTCATAGATATCCACCGCCATTCTGCACAAAAAAAGGAAAACGGCATTAGAAAAATAAAATGAATCAAGACAAACTTAAAGGGCTCCGCCGACAGAAAGACTTAGTTCTACGTAGTTCTTAAAAGATAAACGTTATTATGAGTTAAAATAATTCTTGATGTTTCGTTAAACTACGAGGTCGCCATTGCTGTTGACGTCGCAGGGTGGTGACGTCACATGGTTACGCTGGTGGGCTTCCAGAGAATGACTAGCGACATAAACATGTCATCTGTTCAACCCTCTTAATTTGAACCCGAGAGGAACATTATTGAAAATGACAGCACTGTCGATATTTCACAAAACAAGCAGCAAAAGCAAAATGAAAAGGAAAGTCTGGATGAGACGTGACAAGAGTAGGAAAAAAAACTGTTCTGCCAAAATGTGCTCCACCGGCGAAACGTGCTACAAGAGGCGAATTTGAAACTCAAAGTACTACCATGCGCTTTAAGCTTGTTTTGTCTAGATCAGGGGTTTTCAACCCAGTCCTCAAGGCACACTGTGGGTCCTGGTTTTTGTTCCAGCCGATCCAGCAGAGACAGTTGAACCAATGAGGCTTCTGCTAAAACAAGCCACACCTGACTGCAATCAACTGATTGCACTTGTAAAACACCAGATTGGGGAAAAAGTGTTGTCATCTTGTTTGGTAAGAATGAAATCCTGCACCCACAGTGTGCCTTAGTGGAATAGGTTGGGAACCCCTGGTCTAGATGCATACAGACAGAACATATTAAAGATGTCTTAAGAAAATACTCAAGCATAGTCATTTCAAATATGCTACGTGGAGAATGGAGGGATTCCATGTATATTTCCCTGCACTTGCTCTATAAAAGTAACATTTACTGACCACCACAATGTTTTTTATTCATTTCTTTTAATGTTTCTGAATGCTTAATAGTTGCACTTTTGAACCAATTCATTATTTTTTCAAGCTTTTTATCAGAGTTTGTTCTACATGATGAAATGTCTGAGTGCGTGCTCGTCCGAGACTGGTGATTCCATACTTTTTGCTAGGGGTTGTATGACTTCATCTGCTAATGTGAAAAGCTTGTAATGTAAGCAAATCTCATTAAGACAACGTAAACAATGGATTCAATTTAAGTTAATTGAAATCAAGTTTAATTTTCTGCAACACTAAGGAGGACAAAATAGTGTGTTGCAATACCATTTAACAACCAAGATTTGTGGTAGTAATAAAATACAAGAGTCAATGTCACAGACTGGGCCTCTTTACTGATTTAGATTAAGCAGATTACCCTTGATAATACATGTAAGAATAACTCCTGATAACACATCTTAAAGTAGGTAAGGTACAGTATGGAAGGCATTGTCGGCTTTTTAAATGTTGATATGTTAAATGAACGTATCACAAACAGAGTTATCTATTGCATTATGGAAACAAGTCAGAAATGGTAATAAAACCAATGCAGTGAGAAAATGAGGCATCTGTGTTGTACTAAATTGGTTCACGCGGACAGCAAACCTGGCAATTGATAGGTGCTCCCTTTTTTAGAGCAAATTAATAAAGCAATGAGGAAGTACAGGTCCTTCTAAAAAAATTAGCATATTTTGATAAAGTTCATTATTTTCTGTAAAGTACTGATAAACATTAGACTTTTACATACAGTATAAGTTAAAGTTACCGTAATTTCCCGAATATAAGACACACCCGTGTATAATGCGCACCCCAAATTTACTTGTAAAATGTAGGGAAAATTATTGTACTCGTTTATAACGCGCACCCTAATTTTAGCACCAATAAATAGAAGAATACAAGAAAACAGAGCTCGTGTACAGATACAGAAATGTTTTCATTCATTTCAGAGAGCTCATCGCTGTCGACACGACGGTAACAATAGGAAATATTGTTATTTGGGTTTGAGTTTCCCGAGGGACAGATATAGTTGACAGACACAGGAAGTCTGTGTTGTTACGGTCCGAGTTGTGGAGCTACAATAAACGTTGACTCAAATGAGTTAAGTACTAAATTCTGTGCTTTATGAAGAGTGAAAAAAGCAGAATTTAACACAGACGAAATCATTCGGCCAATCACAGTCAAGTATTACCGGAACAGGATGGTGACGTCACGTACCGTGATGGTCGGCAAGGGATCGCCGCATACGTTTCTTCAACACAACTTGGCCGTGTCAATAACAAAAAAAAAAATTTACAGTTTATATACAGATATAATATATATATATTTCTGTCTCCATCCACGTACCCGTTTATAATGCGCACCATGATTTTACAAGTTGATTTTGGGGAAAAAAAGTGTGCGTTATATACGGGAAATTACGGTACTCCACCTGTTACTTGCACTGGTAATAGAGGAGAAACGGCATCTGCAGGCTAGGGTTGTGACCATACCTCTACATATGAATTTAATTTGTTCAAGGACCTGTTTTTTTTAAGTCGAAAGGTCATATTTTGAGCGGGAGTTTCCCATAAGAATACTTACATGCACACCAAGCTCATATTTTCTATCCCTCTTAATTTCAGTGGTAAGAGGCACATTTTTCCTTTTTACACCGCCTGCACTGACCATCTTGGGTCCCACGTCGATTTCTTTCACAAGAAAATCCGTCGTGCGTCCTTCTTGCGGCAAAACAATGAATAATAAGTCAAATTTTACATTGCATTTCGAAACGGTGATATATCCCAAGACTTTGCAGCCCAATAGGTTATTGATAATCTCCCGCCAAGAATCGATAAAATGTAGCACTGAAACAAATACTCGAGTAACTCGAGTTTAAAAATTGATCAGAGTAATTTTATTCGGCTCGAGGAATCGTTTAATTTTGCCAGCTCTAAGCATCACGTTTTGCCCGGACTACTTTTAATGCGGGACAATGCGCTGACGTCACGTCTGTAGAGGAAGCAATACCTGATTGCAGCCGACAGCCGCTACAAACTGCCAACGTTTCTTCAAACTACACCTGCATGATGCTACGGTGGTAGCAAGTAGCGTCTGATGAGCCTCATAGATATCACACGTATATGGAACTAGATGCAACATGACAGACTCAGTGGTGTTAGCAGATGTATATAGAAATAGATGCGAAATGACAGACTTGCCGGCGTTAGTTAACAGCTGCCATCTTAAAGCAGTACATTTCTTAGCGCTAATAAGATTAACGTTACTGTGCCATGCTAAGGTAACGTTAGCCCTGCGGCGGGCTAGGTTTCTATTAATTACGACTACGGTCGATGCGTGGCTAATGTGTTTTAAATACAGGGTTTATTTAATCTCTAAAAACACAGCACTTTAGAATGATGAGGGTGTAAAATAAAAACAAAGCTTACTGTCAGTTTTAGCTCAGTAGTCATTGCTGAATATAACACCTAGTAGCACTTGTGCCCAGTGTTGTCAGTAACGCGTTAGTTGGTAACGTGTTACTGTAATCTTATTACTTTTTTCAGTAACGAGTAATCTAACGCATTCATTTTTCTACACCAGTAATCTGATTAAAGTTAGTTTCCTTAGTGTCTCTGCGTTACTATTTTTTCATCGCCTCATAACGTTTGTAAAATGAAGATTATTGTAGTCCTGTAAGAGCATTTTGAATAGAAAATGCTAAAATAAAAGGTTCCCGGTACGTGTTTCCATGACAACCTCTTAGCTATTTCCTGTTTTGGTCTCGTGTCACATGTATTGTGGGACTGAAGGCGTGGGCCAGGCGGGTGAACATTGGAGTCGAGTGTTAAAACGTTGCGAGGGAATGTTGATCTGTGGATATCCATGAATGAAGGTGAGTATTTTTCCTTCATTCTGGAGGGTATCAGCAAAACGTTGGACTTCCTACATGCGCGGCCGCTTCGTAGCTTTACCGTAGCAACGACGGGCAGTCATCGCTCCAAGTTGGCAAGCTTTGTTTACATCATATGCGTGTTGCACATTTATGCCGTGAGGTGATGTGTTCGTTTAGCATCTGTGGGATGTGTTGTAAGTCCGATTGAGTGTAAAGTGCTTAGTTGCCGCCACGTTTTGTGGCCAAATTGACCGCGTGTGTGTTGAGAGGACTACTTCCGGGTTGTGGACCGCGCGTATGCGTGTCCACCACCTTTGCAATTTTGTGCAGTCAATTTGCATTGTTTTACATTGGCACTGATATGCTGTTAACCATAAGCCGAAATTCAGAAGTTTTGACATTAGGCTTCATCTTAAGAGTTAGCGGGGTTTAATTGGTCGGTGGAGTTGATTTCAACAAATTCCAAGCAGTTTGTCAGATATTTCTTAGTTTCAAGGCTCCGGAGTGGCTAAACTAGTGCGAAATTCTGATATTCCCCTTTAAATTCAATCATCGGAAAGTCAATTACATGTGATGACATTTTTCTGTTGTGATTCTTATGTTGAGGCGGCAAAGGGAGAAAAATGGGTGAAAAGTAACTGACAGATTACTTTTAAAGTAACTTAGTTACTTTGATAATGAAGTAATCAGTAAAGTAACTAGATTACTTTTTTGAGGCGTAATTAGTAATTAAATTACTTTTTCAAGTAATCTGTGACAACACTGCTTGTGCCTAATGTGCTCCAATAGAGCAGGTATCATACATTTATTTTAAACACTGCGCAACTCAAAATCCTATCAGGACTTACAATTTAGACTAATTTAAAACTTAACTAGAACTTAAAAATAGCTTGACACAAATGGAAATTCAATTGAAACACCTGGGAAAAACAAGCTTTTAAGTGATATGTGTTATCAAGCGTAATGACATTTTAGGTAAGGATTTTTTTTTTTTTAATTAGATCTAGTTTTTTGAGTGAAAGCTGTGAATTTGTTTTTTTTCTAGTCACATCTGAGATGCAATTGTTGGCTGTTTTCAACAATGTACATCGAAAATAAAAAAATCGATTGTCTGCAAATGGTTCAATATTAGGTGATTTTTTTTTTCATGTATATTTATAATTGCTATTTACCTTAAAAAAATGTTTTATCCGATTACTCGATTAATCGATAGAATTTTCAGTCGAATACTCGATTACTAAAGTATTCGATAGCTACAGCCCTAATATATTTGTTTTACATTGTTCTGTTTTTTTAAAGGAACTAATAGCTTGCTACCAAAACCTTCCATTACAATAGTGTTGAATAAAAAAAAAAATCAGTCAGGAAGCTACAGCTAGTACAGAATGATGCTGTCAAAAGTCCTAACAAAGATACACTGGCTTCCAGTGAGTCAAAAGACTATACAATACTATTGCTTGTCTACAAAACACTTAATGGCCTTGGACTAACATACATGCTTGATTTGTTTGGCCCCTATGAAGCCTCTAGGCCCCTAGGGCCATCTGGAACCTGTCTGCTGTATGTTCCAAGAACAAGAACCAAGCAGGATGAGGCAGATTTAGTTACAATGCTCCTCACCGCTGGAACAAGTTACCTGAAGGTCTGAAGTGTGCTCAAACTGCTAACTCTTAAATCTTTAGCATGTTCTGTCTCTTTGCATCTAAACAAAACAAGCTGAAAGCGCACGGTAGTACTTTGTCAAATTCGCCTCTTGGAGGTCGTTTTGCCGGTGTAGCACATTTTGACAGAACAGTTTTTTTCCCCCCTACTCTCGTCACGTCTCATCCTGTCTTTCCTGTTCATTTTGCTTTTGCTGCTCGTTTTGTGAACTACCGACAGTGCTGTCATGCTCATTAATGTTCTTCTCGGGTTCAAATTCAAAGGGTTGAACAGATTACATGATTTTTGTCACTGTAGTTATACTCTGGAATAGGGGTGTGACAAAATATTGAAATGGTGATATATCGTGATATTTTGTTATCCCAAAAGGTTATCGATATGATAGTGCAAGAATCGAGATATCATTTTAAAAAGGTGACAATGTCTTTTTAAAAAAAAAAAAAAAAAGGAACCAACAAGTTGCTACCAAAATCTTCCACCATAATAGTGTCTCAGTTAACACTAAGGCTGCCTTGACGGTGCTCGACACCCAATCCATTTAGACTGGGAACGTTCGTTCATTCGAAACCAGAGCATTCACAGCCATTCTGTCAGATTTTATAGGGCATTTATTGGTCACTTGCTGTTCATTTTAGGGCCTATTCATTTGGGTGATTCCCAGGCCTGTAACACAAAATAAACAGGAAGTGACCCATAAAATAGCCCAAAATCAACAGGAAGTAACTAAAAAAATCAATAGGTAAATGACCTTAACTGGCCCAAAATTACCTCATTGCCTGGCATTGGCTGCTATTGACGGCCATAGACGTTCAATCCATTTGAAGTGGGAGGGTGGCAGCGAATAAACGAATGTTCATTCGCTGCCGCCCTCCCACTTCAAATGGATTGGATGTCTACTAGTGATAAACTCATTCCAATTCACAGCAGAAGCTTGTTTTTCTGTTTATTAGTTGTTTTTAGAATATCCTAGAATGATTTCCTGACCAATGCATCGATAATCGTTGTATCGCCATATCGTCAGATCATCGTTATCGTGAGCTTTGTATCGCAAACCGTTTCTATCGTGAGGTACCAAGGTTCCCACTCCAACTCTGGAGGCCCTGCAGCGCAACTATGTGACGTCACTGCCCTGCGACGTCAAGAACAACAACAACGGCGACCTACTAGTTATACTAATTTTACAAATTGTATACAAATTAAAACATCAAGATGGGTTTATATGAAATTATTTTAACTCATGATAACGTTTATCTTTTAAGAACGAGAAGTCTTTCTGTCCGTGGATCCCTTTTAGTCTCAGGTCATCATTGCAAATTTGAAGTTGAAGATTTTTTTTATTTTTTTAATGTCTTTCAGAAACTATGTGCTTGCTTTAAAAAATATTAGCCTCAAGTATCGCCTTACAAAATCCGTTTTGGATATCGCAATCCAATCGGCTGGAATTTTTTTTTTTTTTGTATCTGTATTAGCATCTGCATTTGAAAATAAAATATCGGTCGACCTCTATAAATGTTTTTTTGTTGTTGTTGTTCAAATTTAGTGAAAATAAAGCTTAATAAATACAAACGGCACCTTATATATTTTTTTTCTTTACAAATGACCCAGCTGTTTCCACACGCTCGCATGTAACTACGCGTCATCTATTTCAGAAAATGACGCCTGACATGTCAGCCGGAAACCGCTAATAATGGTGTCCGTGTGAGCAACACGACCTTAAAAGTGATCAGGCAAGTGAATCGCAGCTGTTCCCAACAGGCAGGCAAGCTCAGACTAGGGCTACTTAAGTTCTTGATACGACCTGATGCAATCGCGTGAGGCAACTTCTGAAAAGCACAGTTTAATCAAGTGCGCCTTGAAATCAAAGTAGCCCTGACGTCAGGCAAAAACTTGGCGATCGCATCATTCCAATATTATGGTTCGCACTTTCTAAAGCTCTCGCGACAGGAGTTAAAGCCCAGCGCACCACGGCGAAGGAAGCTAACGTGCTAGCAACACGCACCTAGCCGGCTAACTCATTATTGGGGCAAAGCAAAAATATATATACAGCTATCAAAAGTGAGCGAAATATCCATGACAAAGACGAGGTGTTCCTCGCGAAAATTCTAAAGGCGTGGACGTCATATTTGCCCCAGCCGGTGAGCCGGTTTCTGCCTCCCACTCTCCTGAAATCTCTGACCCGGTGCGTTGCTCCCTTCTGCCGCTTCAATCCTAAGGGCCGTTCCCAGGCCTAACGTTGCCACAACCCTTCCACGCGGCTCGCCGTCAAGTAAACAAACACTCCAGCAAACAAAGTCGCCAAAACTTACCTGTTGTTTGAATCGACTGTTCCCTTTGTAATGAAACGGAGTTCTCGGTGGACTCAAGTAAGACTCGTCCTGACTTCCCAGGGCTGCCTGCCTGGATTCAGTTACACTTAGCACACGACTGTCTTCCGTTCATTGGGCGGGTCAATCTCTTTTAGGGGAAGCGTATTTTACAGTACGAGAAGTAGCGGACCGGGCGGCGATATGGCCCAACACGACTGGGCCAACACACCTCTTGCTGACAGTCGTGCGAACGTCAAAATCAAAGAGGACTGGAGTGATCATTATGATGTAACAACAGCTTCGGAATGACGCGTACGTCAAAGTACGTCTGTCATAGTGCATTTAAATGAGGGCGAACGAGGAACTTCACTTGAGCACAAATATGAAGTAGTATTTTACTTTTACTTCCCTATATTTTACAGCAAGCATCTGCACTTTTTCCTCCACTGGTTTTCAAATTGTCGCCTGCATTACGCGTTTTGTTTTTTGTTTTCTCATTGTGAATTGATAGCTTTGTTTTCATGCCTCCTTCGCAATGGATAAGTTCCGTGGATCTATACTGAAAATGACCACTAGAGGCAGCAACACAAATACTAGCAAGATTAGGCAGGTGAACAAGATATTGACAAATAAAAACCTCCTCACTCTTGTACAGTAGGTGGCGGTATGTACCTAGTGGTTGCTTGCAATCCGCCATATAGCCAAATTTCGGCATTTTTGACCTTGTCAAACTTTAATTTCAATTTTATTTGTTGTTTTTTTTCCCCCATTCCGCACAGTTTAAAAAAAACTGAGCAATCAATGAATTTTCAGTTTTTTTCTTTGAATATTTACTCTGATTGCTGTATGTATGTAAATATATATAATGTAAATAAATATAGATGTATAGTATATACGTAGATTTCATTTTTGCATCGGGAGAAAATACTTTGACTTTTTGCTTGTAAAGTAAATTATAAAGCAATTACTTTTATACGTTTACTTGATTTTTTTCTTAAATACTTGTACTTTTACTTAGGTAATTCTTTGTACCTGTATCTACTTTTACTTGAGAAAAAAAAAAAAAAAGAGTACTTCATCCACCACTGTTCAAGGGTGTACGTCCGCCACTGTTTATGGTTATCTTGACACTTATAAATAAAGGTTCGGTCCCGTACATTAAAGGGGAAGTTCAGAATTTTTTTACGTTAGGCTTAATATCTGAGGTAGCAGGGGTTTAATTAGTCGGTGGAGTTGGTTTCAACAAATTCCGTGCATTTTGTTAGTTACAGTGCCAGTTTCTCCTCCGCCTCCTTTCATTGCTTACTTAAAGCATTACCTGGGGGCTTGGACCTTTTCAAATTAAGTCTTTAATCTTGTATTGAACGCAACAGAAGTGAGAGATTCATTTTACAGTAGAACTAGCTGGTAACAGAGTGAGATGGTGTGCAAAACCGTCCCCTTGATGCGTTAGAAAATGATCTGGAAGCATAGCATGAGAATTTTCTCCAATGCCCAGGGCCGGCCCAGCAAGGAAGAGTCTATCCGTGTCCATGTAAACATCTACGACTTACGCGTGCCAACTTTTTTCAGCGTAATGCTTTCAGATAAACTGTATATATACAGTGGGGAGAACAAGTATTTGATATACTGCCGATACACTGCTGGTTTTCCCACTTGCAAAGCATGTAGAGGTCTGTAATTTTTATCATAAGTTCTCTTCAACTGTGAGGGACGGAATCTAATACAAAAAAAACAGAAAATCACGTATGATTTTTAAATAATAAATTTGCATTTAATTGCATGAAATAAGTATTTGATACATCACAAAATCGAACTTAATATTTGGTACAGAAACCTTTGTTTGCTATTACAGATACAAAACGTTTCCTGTAGTCCTTGACAAGGTTTGCACACACTGCAGCAGGGATTTTGGCCCACTCCTCCATGCAGATCTTCTCCAGAGCCTTCAGGTTTGGGGCTGCTGCCGGGCAACATGGACTTTCAGCTCCCTCTGTAGATTTTCTATCGGGTTCAGATCTGGTGACTGGCTAGGCCACTCCAGGACCTTAAAATGCTTCTTACGGAGCCACTCTTTAGTTGCCTTGGCTGTGTGCTTTGGGTCGTTGTCATGCCGGAAGACCGAGCCACGACCCATCTTCAGGGCTCTCACTGAAGGAAGGAGGTTGTCAGCCAAGATCTGGCGATACATAGCCCCATCCATTCTCCCCTCAATACGGTGCAGTCGTCCTGTACCCTTGGCAGAGAAGCAGCCCCAAAAAAATGATGTTTCCTCCTCCATGTTTCACGGTTGGGATGGTGTTCTTGGGGTTGTACTCATCCTTCTTTTTCCACCAAACACGACGAGCCGAGTTTAGACCAAAAAGTTCAATTTTGGTCTCATCCGACCACATGACCTTCTCCCATTGCTCCTCTGGATCATCCAGATGGTCAGTGGCAAACTTCAGACGTGTCTGGACATGAACTGGCTTCAGCAGCAGGACCTTGCGTGCGCTGTAGGATTTTAATCCATGACGGCGTAATGTGTTTCTGATGGTTTTCTTCGAGACTGTGGTTCCAGCTCTCTTCAGGTCATTGACCAGGTCCTGCCGTATATTTCTGGGCTGATCCCTCACCTTGCTCATGATCAGCGATGCCCCACGAGGTGAGATCATGCATGGAGCCCCAGAACGAGGCACATTGACCGTCAACTTGAACTTCTTCCATTTTCTAATAATCGCTCCAACAGTTGTTACCTTCTCACCAAGCTGCTTGCTTATTTTCCTGTAGCCCATCCCAGCCTTGTGCAGGTCTATTATTTTATCCTTGATGTCCTTACACAGCTCTTTGGTCTTGGCCATTGTGGAGAGGTTGGAGTTTGTTTGTTTGAGCATGTGAACAGGTGTCATTTATACAGGTAACAAGTTCAAACAGGTGCAGTTACTTCCGGTAATGAGTGGAGAACAGGAGGGGTTCGTAAAAAAGAACTAAGAGCCTAAATATTTACTTGTTGGCAATGTATCAAATACTTATTTCATGCAGTTAAATACAAATTTATTATTTAAAAATTATACAATGTGATTTTCTGGATTTTTGTATTAGATTCCGTCCCTCACAGTTGAAGAGAACTTATGATACAAATTACAGACCTCTACATGGTTTGCAAGTGGGAAAACCAGCAAAATCGGCAGTGTATCAAATACTTGTTCTCCCCACTGTAAATATACTGTATGTGTACTGTATACATACAGTAATTTAACTGTTGGCGGAGTATTTCCTTTAACATTTTCTTGAAAAATTGACAATTTAACTTGACCTCCTTAAGACTTCTCAGCCACATACGTGGACAAAATTGTGATTGTATCTACGTTTGTGGTATTTTGCATAATTTTTTATTTTGTGTTAACAATTGTTTTCTTTTTTATTGCTTGTTTCATGTCTGTTTCCTTATTTCCTCAAAATACTTTTAAACTGCCAATCAGATTGGTTTGATTTTGTCCCAATTGCACGATTGTTTGCTCTTGGCGAGGTCCAGTACCGGCCCTGGGTGGTAGGTGTCCTAGGGTAGATGACGTGTTGCTAAAAGCCCCCTTCCCCCTAAATAACATAATTTTCTAAATATTTTATATTTTGTCAAAACACTGTAGAAGCTTTGGTTTCTAAATTACCTCGATAGCACTTGTTGCATTTTTTCCATACAGCAACACAAGCACATTCATATCTTTTTCTTAAACATATAGCCATAGAATTCAAAACACTGTTTGTCTCTTGGGCTTCATGACCACTTGATTGCACCATAGAGCAAATGAACCACCATGAAGCTTTGAATCTATTGGCTGCAAAGCTTCATTGCTTCACAAAGTTTCATTTGGCCATCACTGCTCAATGTAATTCCCTTGGGAGAGGCAGACAACCAGCAGCACGGTGGCTGAGTGGTTAGCATGTGCGCCCCACAGTTCTGTGATCAAGAGTTCAGAGTCTGCATGTTCTCTCCGTTCATGCGTGGGTTTTCTCGAGGCTCCGGTTTCCTACCACATCCCGAAACATGCGTGGTAGGCTGACTGAACATTTTAAATTGCCCGTAGGTATGAGTGTGTACGTGAATGATTGTGTCTCATTGTGCCCCGTGATTGACTGGGCGTACCGCTGTACCCCGCCTACTGCCCGTTGTTAGCTGGGATAGGCTAAAGCACCTCCGCGACCCTCGTGAGGAAAAGCAGCATGGAAAATGGATGAATGAATGAGTCAGACAACCTCTGCTGCCACCTGCTATCAACACTGTTGTCGTGCAGCATGCCCTAATGCCTCCCAGCATGCATTGCAGCACTGTAAACAACAATTATAACTTCATGTTCTGTGCTCATTATTTATTGAGTTATTATTCCAGTTTTTTCATTAAATGCTTGTTAGGCCATTTAATTTGTTATGTGATCGTTTTAGTTTGGTTTTGCAACCGTGAGTTTGAATGACCTTTGATTTAATCATTTCTGATTATTCGTCAAATTTGCGAAGACAGTTTGCATACTAACTTAAAACGATGAATGTTCCACCCTACCTCAAATGTCTCGGACTAGCGGGCAGTTTGTGCAATCCAAGTGTGAAAAAGCAAATATTTATTTTCAATTTGTAGTTAAAAGCTGTACTTGACATGTTTTAGGAAGCGTTGCGCGAGGAATTTTTCAGGGTAGTTTATCCCATAAAAGCAATTAGGCATGTACACCACTAGATGGCGCCAAAGGCAAACTCCTAGTTGATCTTGTGGTTAATGAAAAACATTCTTTGGAAGGACATGAGGAAAGCTATCACAATGGAACGATGAAACAAAAAATGCAAGTGACATTTATTTAAATGGCAACAAAATTCACTGTACATATGAATATTGTATATAAATAGGACTGAGAACATAACAGTCATTCCTCAATTTCTTCCCTATATATATATACTGTTTTTTTTTTTTTTTTTTTTTCAGATTTCCAATTGGTATTTTTCTTTTTCGTTGTGTGAACAGGTTGTAACAGTAAATGTTTAACCGATTTAAAACACTTTTGGCCAACAAAAGGCAAAGAAATGCTTCCTCGTCTCAAACTATGAGAAACCAGCCAGTTCTTGAACTAGAAGTCATTCATCTTTAAGATTTTGTTTTTAGGTGTTGGCAGCTGAGTGACCTCCAGCTCCTCCTCATAGTCTACTTGAGGCCTTAAGATACATGCGTCATCCGGGTCAAATCTGGAATCTCTGGCAGTTTGCAGTAGACGTAATGCCAAGCGGTTTGTTGCACGCTGCCTCTCTGTTTCTGCATCGCTCTTACCAAGGGGATAGGTTTGGTCTCAAGATTGGTTGGGACAATATAACAGCATAACCTTTTGCTGGGGATGGGACATTAATAAAACCAAACAAATTGGGTGAACAGGCGTCATGGCTACATTTGTCACAAATATGAATCTAATTAATTGATAGACTATATGATCAATGCAAAATAAATCTGGATTGATTTTCACACTGCAAATTTATAACGTCTTAATCTCTAATTTTTTTTAATATAGTCAAATATTTTTTTTCATCTTGCTTTGAGTGTTAAAGACTAGTTAACAGATTAATGCGTCAGATTATTCCACTTATATTAAATATCATACCTGTCAACCCGAGGCCATTGGCAATTTTCCAAATAGTGGTGTAAACCCTTACAAATTGGTGACTAATCTTACAACGTCCTATATCGCGTGCAATATGAAACAAACAAACAAACAAACAAACAAACAAACAAAAAAACTTAATTTTTAAAATAATATGAATATATTGGTAATATTGTAACATATAACCTGGTGCAATCAAAGAACAATCAATATATTCAACTACATCATGATTACTAAAATTTAACAGTGACTTTTGTTATAATTGTATGTAGCACTTTTGGCAATTTCTATCATTTCTTTTGATGGCTGCACTTCATGGCACTTTAGCTTGCAATTCAGTTTGACTTGAAGGTAGTTCGTTAGTGTGTCCAATTATAAATTAAAAAGGTCGATTGATAAAATTAACTTACCGATGCAATCTTTGAGTCAGGGAACATTTCTTTTGCTAATTCTGAGAAGTGATCAGCAATAGTTGCGGGTAAATTGTGTTTAGCAACAAATTGGCAGGATAAAATCTCCGCTTTCGTCACTTTTCATTCTGCAGACTTCATCTTTATGACCAGTGTGTTAATCTTACTTTAAAAAGTAATTAATTACAGTTACAAATTACTTCTCCCAAAAAGTTATTGAGTTAGTAACTCAGTTACCTGAATGTAAGAGTAATTAGTTACTTGGCAAAGTAACTGGTGTTACCTTTCATGTTTTGTTTTTGTTTTTTTTTTCAAAAAAACAAAACAAAACAAAAAAAACATAGTAACCTTTGCTATGTTTGGAAGTCATTTAACGTTGTGAATCAAACGTTAAAGTTGTTAAAATTGCTCCCGTTTTTGCATTAGTTCCCTTCTGTCTACTTTTGACATGTGAAAGTTTTAAAACTGTTTCATCATTTAAAGATAGATTCAAGTCAAGATTTTTCTGATTTAGGAGTATTTTAGATAAAAAGTTACTTAGGTTCGCTAGGAAGGTTCACTACAACAGAGCCTTTCTGAGAAGTCTACTGCTTTAACATGGCGGCTGTTTACCAACACCGCGGAGTCTGTCATTTTGCATGAAGTTCTATATGCATGTGATATCTAGGCGTAGATTGTAGGCTGTTGGCTACAGTCAGGAAATCATAGAGCCACCTAGCATGGCATCACGTTTGCTACAGTGTCACAACAAACACTCTTCTCTCAGTGTCTCTGACTTTTCCCGCATCATTCAACCAACGTTAACGCATAGTAACGCATACTGTCTCGTTGCCGAAACGGTGACAAAATACGGAGAAAAAAAAAAACGTAATGCACAAAAAACGTAAAGATTTTGAACGCACGGCGTACACATTTAAAAATCAGTGCTCACTTGTTCAAATTACACCGAAACCGTACAACTTGACAGGTATGAAATATTACTACTTGCTCTTAATGCAGTGTATCACAAAAGTGAGTACACCCCTCGCATTTCTGCAGATATTTAAGTATATCTTTTCTAGGGTTGGGAATCTCTGGCATAAAGCCGATTCGATATGTATCTCGATACACAGGTTACGATTCGATTAAAGAACGATACATTCTTAAGGCCGAGCGATTAGATACGATTCGATACAGTTTAAGAACGACACGGTTCGATAGAGTGAAAAGTGTGTGTTCGTACAGAATTTTAAACATAAAAAAGATTAAAAATTTAATTAAACAAAAATTTCATACCAATGTTATGTTTCATTTTTTTATGAAAAATAAATAAAGCTTACTATATGACCATCATTTTGTTGGGTGGGATTGATAATAAAATATAACTCCAGTGACAGACAACAATAAAGGCAGTAATTTAATTAATGTATTTCCTGGTGTTCTGAACACAATAGGTAAGTAATTTAAGTGCAAACTTTCAACGTAAACATCTTACAAACAAAAATTTTTAATTATATGCAGCAGCTCTAGAAAAAAAGAATTAAACCTGCTAGTGTTATCATAAATAAATAATACATTATGCTTTACCACTGGTATAACTGGGGGAATAAAAACATGGCATTTTAGACAGACAGGTCTAAAATCATTACTTTAACCTTATACACAGCAAAGTCATTCACTTATGCCTGTGCTTCCACATTTTTTTAAATTCCTCATCACTGTCTACATCTTTTTTGAAGGGCAGGTTTTTTTTGAGGACGATCAACTGATCCACATGTTCATGTTTGAGTAGACTGCGTTTCGTGAAAGGCAATATGCCGCCCTTTCCACCATTGTAGTAGGTTATTTTTCAGGGTTAAAAACTCACGATCTCTGTGCCGCTTCACACTTCACACAAGCTCTGTCCCATGCGAACAGATCTGGCTGCCTTTGTCACTTCAAAGTCCGACTTTTGTTTTCATGGGTGCATTGAATATCAATCGCTGCACGTCGCTGGCGTGGTGCGCAAACTGTCCATTGTTTTAGCATGTTGCTTCGTTGCCACTGCTAGTTTCATTTTGAACTGTGACGAAAACGCTACGGAGAGTGCGTAACAGTGGTTTTGTTAGCTCTCGCGTTGTTATGACACACCCGTGACCATCGGGTAATGACGGCGACTACTCGCGGTTCTGCCGAAATGAATGGGAACTTGAGGCAACTACGACGGCGGTCACAATCTAAGTGCGCTGTGTGGTGAGTGACTCAAGCGCAGCATGTGAGGTAAAAGCTAAATTATTGTCATATTAAGCAATGAATTGAACTAGGTATTAGAAGCAGATTCTTGTGCTCGTGATAGCCGAATTCTATCTCTACTATCGGTTCATTGAATACTTAATGGCTAATTACTGTCGAATGATAACTTTACTATCGATACAGCTGTATCTCTCACCTGTAAAACCGGATATCTGGTCGTATCGGTTTATCGTTCTCAAGCTTAATCTTTTCATTAGACAACACTGACAAAATGACACTTTGACACAATGAAAAGTAGTCTGTGTGCAGCTTATATAATAGAGTTATTTTATTTTTCCCCTCAAAATCACTCACAATATAGCCAATAATATCTAAACCCCTGGCAACAAAAGTGAGTACACTGCATGGGAACTACGTACATCCCTAAATGTCCAAATTGAGGACTGCTTGTCATTTTCCCTTCAAAATGACATGTGACTCGTTACAGGAGTGCTGTCAGCATTGCTGCAGAGATTGAAGAGGTTCGAACGACTCCATTAACGAGCTAATAAAAGTGGTGCACAAGTCCATCATAAATAACTGTACTAGTCATTTATCATAGAATTGAGTTTTCATTGCTGTATGATATGGGTAGAGTAGGCAAAGATTTTACTCAAAAAGAGTAGTGTTACTTTAAAATATTACTCAAGTAAAAGTAGTCATCCAAAAAATGTACTCAAATACAAATAAAGTATTTGGTAATAACAATATGAGAAACATTGTGAGTAACTGTAAATGTTTGATTTTATTTTTTAAACAATGGTATTTTTTTTACCTATATGAACCATCATTATTGTACTGTGAAGAAGACTAAAACCTATTACATAACCACATTAAGCTAAAGGAATTCCACAGAGAGGAAAAAAATACAGAAATGAAGCATCATTTGTCCAGAGAGTATGAGTGCCCTCTAGTAGAGAAAACATATTTTCTATTATGAAACTAAAAGCATTATATCTGGTTTTCAGTGGTCAATAGGTGCCAAATAAAAACTGAGAGAGAAATTTAAAACCGCGCTTTCGAGTCATGACAGCTTTGTGAAATACTTAATTTTTTACGGTGGTTTAAAGATGCCACGTGATTGAACAGGCCGGCGTGATCATAGAACGGCAAGCTTGAGTCCGATTTGTATAACGGAGTCATGTGATTATTGTTCCGATGTCTCATTGGTGAAACTGGTTGAGCCACTGTTGGCGTCTCTGGCAAAAAAGGAATAAGAATAAAGAGGATAAATGTAACGACTAGTATTGCCCAAAGTAGCAGAGTAAGAGTAGCGTTTCTTCTTCACTAATCTACTCAAGTAAAAGGTATGGCTTTGTAAAAATTACTCCTAGAAGTAGGGCTAGGCGATATGGCCTTAAGTACGTATCACGATAAATTGAGCAGATTTACCTCGATAACGATAAATGACGATAAATTCACCCAAGCGGACTGTTATATAATTTGAAAATTTGAATCACTGCATGGAATACAAATTAACCGTTATTTGTTCAATTAATTTACCAGCTTTCAATTTAACAATTTCACATGCAGTCTAAACATTAAGTATTAAAAAAAAAATCTTGTAAACAATAAGAATTCTAGTGTGAACATTTATAACAGCTTGTATGACTTGAAAAAATGTACAACATTATAAAAATCAATATGACGACAGTCGTCATATTGATGACATATTAACATGTCATTCTAACACAAATGACTTGCAGCTTTAACAGTACACTTCAGACAACTTATTGGTAATGGCTGCTGTAACATAATTATTCAACACAAGTGTTTACGTCAAGGTTTCAGGTTATTTTTTTCCAGCACATTTTTTAATACATGCACCCCCCACAAGAATAAAGCAAATACATACAGAAAAATAGCTGTGGCCATTAAACTGTCATATTATATATAGGCTTCACTGTTGGATTATACTTTATGCTGAGTGCTTTGCCATCATGAAAGCTTTCAGAGAAATCACACAGAGATAACAATTAACGCGACATAATGATTGCGACATGACATGAAGTCCATGCCCAGTCCACTCATTAATTTCAGCCGTTTTGACAAGGTTAGAGCCGCTATCCGACTCCCATCACGTTCATTTGTAGCCGCTGATAGCCGCTAGCGTTAGCCTGTGGCTTGGCTACCAGAAGAAAGCACTGAAATCATCCTCTCCTGAAATCGTGAGAACCAGGGAGGACAGCGGGTGAAAGCCCGTCTGGAACCCGCCAAGAGTTTATTTAATGTCGGGGGAAGGTTTGGCGAAGCTAACTTAAACCTGACTCCATCCCGTTTACTTGTAGCGTTAGCCTGTTTAGCGGGTTTCTGTTTGTTTGGTTTCCTGAAAACCACGTGACTCCATACGTAAGCACACTGTCTGCTTTCTTAAAGGGGAATGAACATAGCCGAACAACACAGAGTCAAAGCCGGATGAAAAGACTATTTTCTTGTTTTATTAAATTACCGAATTTACCGACATGGTCAAAATTACGTCGGTCATGGTGAAGAGTTTCGGTAACGGTAAATTTTCGGTTTATCGTCCTGCTCTTCTTAGAAGTACATTTTCCTCAAAAAAGTTACTTAACTCAATGTAACAGAGTAAATTTTATGCGTTACTACCCACTTCTGATGATCTTTTTATCACAGTCTGTGTTGGTTGTTAGGAATTTAATCCCCAGCCAAATGAAACAGGTTTGCTTTCAAATACAATTTATGCAACACACACACATTTTCCTCTCCTTGGCTAATTTTGCATAGAAAATGGGTGAGGGAGCGTGTGACACAGGGTGCTCAGCAGCACCGCTCTTCTGCATCCCGGTCAAGTAGCACAGAAAACTCTTTGTGCTATCATTTCATAATCATCACCTTGCCGCTTGGAGCTAAGAGACGGAGTGTTCCCCAAATGATTCTCTCACTATTAAGGCGTGGCTTCAAAACAGACATCTAACTGGGACAGTTAAAGATAGAAAAGGCTGTGTAAATGTGTGCTACTGCACCCTCGTGAATATTCTTCCTCTTTTTCACTTGCCAAAGATGACTCAACTCAAATGAATGCCTCACAGACACGGTTGGAGCGCCACTGGAAGTCGTTCTCAGTTTACATAAGAAAATGTATCATTTCTAATGGCTTGCATCAGGGGTGTCCAATCCGGCCCACGGGGCTGCATGCTGTAGCTCATTCATACTGTTTATACAAAATCACATGCTTTTATTTTGACATTGGCGCCGTAAAAACATAGATTTGTACACTTCTGCACTTGGCTCACATTTGTGTCAGCAGTCACATTCGTACATTCGTTCAAGCCAAAGAGTTAATTTTGGGTGAGTTCAACATAATTTTTTATTTCCTGTACATTTTGAGGCATTCCGAGGTGACTTCCCGTATATTTTGGATCATTTCCTGTTCATTGGTCACTTTCTGTCTTGTTGATTCCGGGTCACTTCCTGTTGATTACGGGAATGTTCATTCATTTGCCTCCTCCCAGTGTTGTTTTCGTCGAACGATGACTAACGAAAATATTTCGTCGGCGAACAATTTTTTCATGACGGGGACGAGACGATAACCAGCTAAAAACGTGTCCTGGGAGACTACAACTTAACGACACGTATGCCAGTTTTCGTCTGACGAGACGAGAAGACGACGAAAATGCACCATAGTTTCCATCACATGCTCACAATGCGTGACATTTTATGTGTAGTTAGTCTGGTTGTGTCACTCATGTTAGGTGCTGTTCCCCCCCAAACTCACCCACTAGTCTTGTGTCCTCTCCAGTCTCCCTATTGCTTCTTTTTAGACACACTGTAAGATTTGTCTTCTTATTTCGGCAAGAGAGAATATGCAATGTTGCTTTAGCCTTTAAATATCTGTGCTCAGTGCTAAATGTAACTCTTAGCATTAGCATAGCATTCACGTTGACATTGGCATTAGGCTATTGCTAACGCCGAGTGTCCTCCTAAACTCTCAGACAACTTTATATAATATTCTACATACAGTTCGTTGGGTCCAATTGGGTATTAACTAATGGCGTACCGCAAGCAACACGTCACTTCCGCTCATTAATATTCATGACATTAGCTACTGTTGCTAAGTAAGGACAAGCCACCGTTTGTCCCTAATAGGAAATGAATGGAAATCGTGTACGAAGGAGATGTTTACAGAGTTGAACCTACCAATTCTCTCGGAAAATGATGTGCCTGGTGCCAAATTCACTGGCAAAGATGTGGAAGAACATAAAAATGTTCAGTTAAAGAGATGGCTTTAGTGTCGAAGGCTGAAAAAGACGAAAAAAAACAAGCCGACCTAAGCATAGCTTTAGCTTTTTTATCGACGCGACTGACATTGACATTCTCCTGTTTCAACAAGGTATCCTTTACCATCAGCCCTGTCTTTCCTATATATCCTATGGTTGTCCTCCGTCTCTTACCGTTCTTGGGGGTAATTTAGTTAGCTTTGTGTAGCGATCGCAAATGCTACTCAGTGACAGCCAACAAACACTTTTAATTTTTTCATTGATAACACATCTTAATCCTATAATTTATTTACACTTCCCCCTTACTAAAGTTGTTTATACATATATTAGGGCTGTCAAACAATTAAAATTTTTAATTGAGTTAATTACGGCTTAAAAATTAATTAATCGTAATTAATCGCAATTAATCGCGATTCAAACCATCTATAAAATATGCCATATTTTTCTGTAAATTATATATATATTCTGTAAAATAAATTGTTGGAATGGAAAGATAAGACACAAGATGGATATATACATTCCACATACGGTACATAAGGACTGTAGTGGGCATTTCACTCTACTGTCATTTAAATCTGTCTATGCTGTCCTCACTCCGAAGCATCTACTTCTTCCAAAGCTAGACAGCTAGTGAACGACGCCTTAATAATCAGACTTCTTCCTTTTTCATCTGATTAATAAAATGGCCTCAAACCATTGTCCGTCGCAAAACTACAAAAAAAAAAGTACACAAGAATTGCATTAGCAACAATGTTAGCTTAGCACGCTATACAGGTTCACTAAACATAAACAAAAGCGTCTCATACAAAAAATATAACATTTCGCTTACTAACATAATATGTACATTCTTTACAACAACCATACTTACGGACAAATCTTGTCCAAGGATCATATAAGCACAACATTACAACGTAGGCGTCAGCACTAGACGTCGTGCAGCCATATTGAACTGGCAAGAAAACAATAAACCATGTCGCAAAGCGACCACAAGAGTTCGCTGTTAGACAGCACAAAAAACGGTAACAGTGGCAGTCAGATACCATTGTAATTCTTTTCAGGTCATTCATTGTCAGACAGAAGCAGTACGGCACAACGTTACGCTAAAAAAATAAGTTAAAAATATAAAAATGGCTTACCTCTTCGTCCTCTGAAAGACCATGCCAACCCAACATAATGTTTACTGCATATGAAACGTGAATGGATTCTCCGAGCTGGTGTTAAAGTCCGCGCAAGTTGATTCGGTCTTCACATTTTTCCCTCTCGAGTTTTTGGTTTCCGGAAACGTATGAAGAAAACATCCTTCATGTGTCGTAATGTCTAGAGTCGTTTCTACAAGTTCCAAAAAAGCAATGCGTGATCGGCATGTTCGTTTTTGAAAGATTACCGGAGAAAAGTAGCACTTTTTACGTTGGGTCTATGCGAGGGCGGGTCTATAATGTCCCACTTCGGCTTTACTTCCGCTTTACGATGTGACGTCACGGTCTAAAAATAGCCTGCGTGCGGTACGCCATTGAAAATAATGCAGCCTACTGTTTTCCTGCTGAGTGTGTATTGTCACGTAAGAGATTTGTAGATGCTACAATATGTGCTCATCCGTCAATGTTCATTGGAAACCTTTTCTTAATTATTTTTGGAGTGAAACTTTCGAATTTTACAGACGAAAATATTGAATAAACGTCGACTAAAACTAGACGAAATTAGTCTGAGTTTTCGTCAACAAAAACTAGACAAAGACAAACACATTTTGAAATGACTAAAATATGACTAAAGCTAGGTTCATACTGCAGGTCCTTTGCTGCCGCTAGCCCTTCCTCCCGTTTCTGGGAGGCGTTTTCGCTTGTCTGCTTGGCTGTTGCGTGTTCGGTTGGGCTCGCGTGCGGCTGGTTGTGGTTGGGCGCACTCGGGTGGGGGGTTCTGGTGCCGGGATTGGCGGTGGGGCGGCATAGGGTCGGTTGCCAACGGGCTTACACTCACAAGGGATTCACACGATTATTGGGTTCTAGATCACAATGCTGATTTGTGTACACTCTACCCCTCCCAATCACTTAGCTCATAGTTTCCCCCACCCCCCATCCCCTTCTTTCCCTGGTCAACAGGCCCCCCCACATGGCATCAACCTAAAATACATCTAGCTGACAATAGCACCAACATATTAATAGTTAGTGTGGACGTTCAATGTGTTTCTTGTTGTTGCTTTTCTTTCTTTTCTTGCGTTTTTTTTTTTTCTGTCCACCCATTACCCCTTCCTGTTCGCTGCTTTGTTATAATAAATGAGGTATGTTGAATGAGCACAATGGGAGCATGTCATACTCTCAAAAAAAAAAAATACAATAGAGAACAACAGGCTGAATAAGTGTACGGTATGCTAACATTACATGACGCATAAACAACGAACTGAGAACCTGCCTGGTATGTTAAGGTAACATAGCCATTAAGAGTTATTCAGCTAACTATAGCATACAGAACATGCTAACAAGCAACAATGATATAATAATGTGTTAATAATTTCACACATGAATCGCTCCAGATTATAAGAGGCACCTTCTGCCAAACTATGAAAAAACTGATTTATAGTCCGAAAAATACGGTAATTTTGGGTTACTTCCTCGTAATTTTAGGGTACTTAAGCATCACATCCTGTAGATTTTGCGGCATTCCGCCAAGACTTCCGGTATATTTTGGATCATTTCCTGCTCATTGGTCACATTACGATACTTACGGGTCACTTGTTTAAATTTTGGATCATTTCCTGTCGATTTATCGGGCATTTCTTGTTGATTTTGGAGCATTCCCAGGTATGTTTTTGCTGATTTCGGGTCACTTCACTGTTGGTTTTGGGGCATTTGTGGGTTACTTCTTCATGAATTCGTTGGCTGCCATTGACAGCACTAGACGTCCATTCTATTTTGATCGGGAGGGGGCAAGTGAACGTTTGTTCTAGCACTACTGCGACCTTCGTGGGGATAAGCACTACAGAGTGAATCATAGAACCTTTTCTGCAGACTAAGATGCCAGCAATCCAAGGAGGAGGTCTTTTATGGAGGCATGATCATTCCAGGCAACAAACTCCTCTGTAATTAAAAACCAACTTTGCCAAACATACGGAATGTAGTTCGTGTTGGAGTTCTTTCTTATTTGGGCATTCCGTGTGATCGGGTGGATCCACCCAATGTTATTTTGAAATTTAAATCTGTTTGATGAAGCAAGTTTAGGAGCCAAAATGTGATCCTCCAACCAGACACTATTTGTACTTTGTCCTGCGTGTGTAACCTCACAGCCAAATACACTAAACAAACAACATGTTTCACTTCTTTTTAGGGATAGATGCTCTTTGACCCAACTGAATTGACTGTACTATAGTGTGGAGTCTGTTTTAAAGCAATACAGATCATGCTTGTCTGTGATGTCCTTGACTTTGTGTGTGTGTGAGTTGTACAGCTGTATAAACAGTTGAGGGACTAAACTATGAGGACAAATGTCAGATATTTACATGAATAGAATCTATCATGCTCAAGACGGATCTAGAAACTTCTTGTTATTGTAGTTTTGTATTGTTTTTGAAATACACATACACTGAAAACTTCAATAAAATATATACAGCGGTACCTCTACTTACGAACGTCTGTACATGCAGAATTTTCAGGCTAAGACACGCCTCAACATGGAAATATTGCCTCTTGTTAAGAAAGAAATTTAAGGATATGAAAGGAAAAAATATAGTGTAGGTGGTACTCATAGCAACAAGAGTTTACTGAACGTAACATACTCATAGCTGCTCTGCCATTGGCTATTGCCTAGCATTCCTGGCATCCATTTGGCTAAGAGGGACCTCTACTGTATGTGTATGTTGTATCCCAGCGTCCTCTTCATTCGCTCGTGTTCCGACAGATTTACATGACTGTATCAACTTTTATTCTTGTTTTTTTACATTATGCACAAACTCTGATTTTATGTTCATTGTGCAAAAATCTAATTGTCACATGTATATGTTACAATCGCGTCTCTACTTACAGAATTTTCAAGTTAAACTTCTTCCAGAACAAATTAATTTGGTACAGTGCCCTCCATAATTATTGGCACCCCTGGTTAAGATGTGTTTTTTAGCTTCTTATCATTTTTTAAAATTCAAATTATATGGGACCTTAATGGAAAAAAAAGAGAAAAATCCAACCTTCAATACAAGTGCATTTATTCAGTGGTGAAAAAAATCCCACATAAAAAAATAATTATTTGACATCAAATAATGTGTGTCACAATTATTAGCACCCCTGGTGTTAATACGTTGTACAACCCCCTTTTGCCAACAAAACAAGGTCTGGGGACTGAGATGGCCATGGGAGGAGCTTGATTTTGTGTCTGGTGAACCATTTCTGTGTAGATTTGGCTATATGTTTAGGGTCATTGTCTTGCTGAAAGACCCAGTGAAGACTTCAGCTTTCGGGCAGAGGGCAACAGATTTTGATTTAAAATGTCCTGGTATTTCAAAGCATTCATGATGCCATGCACCCTAACAAGGTTCCCAGGGCTTTTGGAAGCGAAACAGCCCCACAGCATCACTGACCCACACCCATACTTCACAGTGGGTATGAGGTGCTTTTCAGCATGCGCATCTTTCGTGGCACGCCAGACCCACTTAGTGTTTGTTGCCAAAAAGCTCAATCTTGGTCTCACACAAAAATACACATGGTCCCAGTTGAAGCCTGGCACCGTGTGCTTTGGTCAGATGAGACCAAGGTACCACTGAATAATATAAGCTGCACCCACCAAATTTGACACAGAAACAGCATCTGTTAATAGATAAGCCGCACCGGACTAAAAACCTCAGCTGTCCTCATTATATTATGGGATATGTAAGCCAATTAGATATTAAACGGTAACACTTTATTTAACAACAGTGTCATAAGATTGTCATAAGACTGTCAAAATTATGTCATTACACTGTCTTGAGCATTAATGAATGTTTATGACGGGTGTCATTAAGTGTCATCCGGCAAATTATCTCACTTTTGAACAGATGTAAAAGATCCGGACTGGACATACATGGAGTAGTGACAAAACAAAAAGTTTCCCTTGCAGTGCCACTTGTAATAATATTCAGGAAGTAGCCACCCGACATGGGGGCAGACATATTATCATTTCTAGTACTATTTTAGCCATCAAGTGCAAGTATCAAAGACTGCCCATCCTTCCTTGTGAAATCAATAATACTCATTATCACATGCACCAGTAGTCTATACGTGTAGGTATAACTGATTTCACGTTTCTAACCATGACATTTTTTTGTATTTAAACATTATGGTCTCCATTGTCAGAGCTGTAAGAAGTTTGTTGTTTGCACACTTAGATATTTTGAGCAAGTGAGGGTCTGTACACTCCTCACTTTTGAATCCTGTAAAAGATCCTGATTGGACATAAATGGAGTTAATGACAAAATTTGCTTGATGACACTTAATTACATCTGTCATAAGCATTCATTAATAATAATATTAATAATAATTAGGGCTGTCAAACGATTAAAATTTGTAATCGGGTTAATTACAGTTTAAAAATTAATTAATCATAATTAATCGCAATTCAAACCATTTATGAAATATGCCATATTTTTCTGTAAATTACTGTTGGAATGGAAAGATAAGACACAAGATGGCTATATAAATTCAACATGCGGTACATAAGGACTGTATTTGTTTATTATAACAATAAATCAGCAAGTGGCATTAACATTATTAACATTCTGTTAGAGCGATCCATGGATAGAAAGACTTGTAGTCCTTAAAAGATAAATGTGAGTACAAGTTATAGAAATTTTATATTAAAAACCCTCTTAATGTTTTCGTTTTAATAAAATTTGTAAATGTTTCTATCAAAAAATAAACTAGTAGCCCGCCATTGTTGATGTCAATAATTACTTACACAATGCTCATGGGTGCTGAAGCCTATAAAATCAGTTGCACCCAAGCGCCAGCAGAGGACAGCAAAACTCCACAAAACACAATTAACAAGTGGGCATTTCACTGTACTGTCATTTAAATCTGTCTGAGCGTGGCATGTGCGTTAATTGCGTCAAATATTTTAACGTGATTAATTAAAAAAATTAATTACCACCCGTTAACGCAATAATTTTGACAGCCCTAATAATAATACATTTGTAGAGCGCTTTTACCATTGCTCAAAGACGCTTTACGGTTAAAACAAAAACAGCAAACAAAGTGAACAGAACAAAACAATAAAGAAAATAATTATAAGTTAAAAGCTAGTTCAAAAAGGTGAGTTTTTTTAATGCCCATGACAGTGTCGTGTCATGTCATAATTATGACGGTCTTATGACAGTCTTATGATGCTGCTGTTAAATAAAGTGTTACCTATTAACGCAAATGAATCAAGAAATAAGACACACTGGAATATAAGCCACAGGATTCAAAATAAGGGAAAAAAGTAGCGGCTTATAGTCCGAAAATTACGGTAATAATGTCCAATTGTTGAAAAAAGGTTGATTTACCTGAACTTTTTTTTTTTTTTTTTTAACTTGTACTCTTCAGCAGCTTAGACAAGGAGAATAGGAATCTGAGTGTTCTTATGGTCTGAACAGTTTTATTGTATCATATGTCAATTTGATATATTGTACTCCCTTTGTGGTTCATTGTGTTTTATTTATTTGGGGAAAGCAGCGAACAGGAAGGGGTTATTGAAGGACGGAAGACTGAGGAGGACAAGAACAACAAATACTGTATTACACGACTATGCTTACGATGAACATAGTGGTGCTATCGTTAGGTAATTATATTTCCTCGTGGACACCTCGTGGGGGGCCTGATAACCGAGGAGAAAGAGGAGGGATGGAACGTCAACAGGAGACGCGTACGCAATTCAGAAGTAAGAGGTGGGCAACCCAGTTTTATGTAAATTACAGGTAGTCCCCGGGTTACGACGGACCCGACTTACGTGATTTCAACTTTACGCCTTCGTCTCATTGATTTTATTTTTTTTTTTAAGTTGAGTTTTGTTTTGTGATACATGCTTTTATTTTGGCGCAAGAAATGTAGAACAGGAAGTGAACACATGGACAGAGGCGCCCGCCCACCCCACACACAGAGCAGCCGAGTGGCAGCCTGCACAAACATTTGTTGCTTGTGAAGGATCCACAGGCAACGGCTGTATACGTATAAACCCTTTTGTACCGTTTATGGTGTGTTTTCAATTGTATTTCAATACTTGAGGTGGGTTTATGTGATTGTTTTTGATGATGTGCGTACGCTGATACATGCCGATTGTTTTTTATTGCTGGATCAGCAGCTACTTGTAAACGCAAATTTGAATTGCTGTTATTGAAGATGAGACTGACTTAATTTTACTTTCATTTGCAAGTGCTGATGTCATGAGCAGCTGAATAAGGTCAGCAAACCACACGTATGTCTGGCATCGTCATTTCGGGGCTTAGCTCACTGTCTAGCTAGGACTAGCTCCAACCTCTTGACGAGGACAGAACAATGATGTATAATACGTTTTGGGATTTTTTCTTAATTTAGAGGGTGCTTTGAGGTATTTAAAGGGTTGATTCCGATTTACGCGGAAATCCAGGTTACATCGCCAGCGCAGGAACAGAACTCATTCATAAACCAGGGACTACCTTTACCTGTAAGTGTGGATATGTTGACATCCTTTTCTATGCTACCTGATCACTAATCCTGGCACCACCAATCTTGCTACCAGGGTATTTTAAATTGCCAGAGGTGGGTAGTCACGTGCTACATTTATTTGAGTAACTTTTTGAGAAAACGTTACTTCTAAGAGTAGTTTTATCAGACTCAAGCTTGCCGGTTTATAACGCCGGCCTATTCAATCACACGACGTCTTTAAAGCACAGCAAAAAATGAAATATTTGACATCAAGCGCTGCCATCAACATGACTCGAAAGCGCGGATTTTAACTTCTCTCCCAGTTTTTAATTGGCACCGATTGACCACAGAAAACTGGAGATATGATCCTTTTTATTTCATAATAGAAACAATGAAAGAACTATTCCCGATCCAACTATTTAAACGAGTAACTATTTTCTCCACTAGAAGCCACTCGTGCTCTTTGGACGAATGATGCTTCAGTTCAGCTTTTTTTTTTCTCCCGCCAGAATTCAATGATTTTTTAAAAGAATTTATTCATTTGGGTTAATGTGGTTACGTAATTGGTGATTGTACAGTACACTAATAACAGTTCATATAGATAACTTTGTGCTGAGAAAATACCAAACAGCAAAATTTAAACATTCTAAGCAGTTACTCCCAATGTTACTATTACTTGAGTATTCTTTTCACCAAATACTTTTTTACTTGTACTTGAGTACATTTTTTGGATGACTACTTTTACTTGAGTAATATTTTGAAGTAACGCAACTTTATTTGAGTAAAAGTTTTCTACCCACCTTTGCCAATTGCACCCAGTCATGCGTGAACCCACTCAGATATTTAATAGTCTTGCAGAAAAGTGGAAATGCTGCGCGGGGGCCGTCCCGGTGGCCCGTTACCCTTCTCGCCAATTGGGTGGAGCAGGAGCGGCACACCCTTCTTCCCGAAGCGCCGGCAAGGGGCCAATGTAATCCACCCAGGTCCCAGGGCGGTCCCCTAGACCATCTGTGTCCCCATTAACGAGCACTCAGAGAAAAGACACTACTTAATTAATGGAAGCTTTTTTTTTTTTTTTTTTCCATCCGTGTCAACTGGGGTGGCAAGTCTGTCTTTTAGGCAGTTGCCCCCTGCATGCCACCACGGTGGATCCACCCCGGTGATGCTTCAGAACAGAATCTGTGTTGTTTATGGCAGACATTAAAATTTTTGTCTTAGTCTTTTGGACGATAATAGTTATTTGTCATATTTTAGTCATCTCAAAATGTGTTCAACTTCGCCTCGTTTTTGTTGACGAAAACTCAAGATTATTTTCATGTAATTTTAGTTGACGTTTACTAAAAATGTTTTCAAATAAAAAAATACTCAAAAATAAAGGTTTCCAACTATTTCAAATGAACACTGACAGACGCTGCACATATTGCAGCGTCGACAGAAGGACAACACCAATTTGGTGATAATACACACTCAGCGAGAGTTTAGGAGGACGCTTGCCGTTAGCATAACGCCAATGTAATCCTAACGCTACAAGTTACATTTAGTGTGTGATAATCACTCAGCACAGACCTTTAAAGGCTAAAGCAACGTTGCATATTTTCTCTGGCCAAGATAAGAAAATAAATCGTACCGTGTGTGTTTCAACATAAGCAAGCCTGGAGAGGACACTGTTGAGTTGGAGGGAAGGGTGGACGCAGCAAGTCACATGACATGAGTGACACAGCCAGACACTGCTACGATGCAGGTTAACTTCACAAAAAATGTCACACATTTTAAACGTGATGGAAAGTATTGCACTTTTTTGTCTCATTCTCAGTCTCGTCTTCGTCATAATAAAATTGTTCGTTGACGAAATATTTTTGTTATACTCTTTGTTGACGAAAACAACACTGAACAAAATGTGACTGATTTTGAACAAACAAAATACTCTCAAACAATGCAATTAATGCTTCTGTAAACAATTCTATCTATACACTCAAATGTGTCATGTCAAACAAGCTATGAAAATTTTCTGCACGGGGAAAAATTCGTAATACAAGACAGTCATGCTTACTTAAAAATAAGAAAGGAATGAATTTGGGCCTGTTGCCCAAAATTTAAAAACGAAAACAAACCAACACTCACACTAATGTCTATGTTTTGAACATAGACATTGAACAATGAACCACAGCAGGACACCTGAAACAACTGTCAGCTGGTTTGGAGGCTTCCACAATTCATGTACATGAACTGCTTTTGCTAACCAAACATCTTTGACTGTCCTTGAGAATAAGCATTGCTTGTGTAAAAGCGTGGGAGAGTGGGCGTTCTCTGTGGACATTTGAGAGATAAATGAACCGCTATAATAATATGCTTCTACAGTTATACATCAAGCCAGAAATAACTACGCAAGCTTCGGATTTCAAAAATAAATGTGCAGCTGGAGAAATAGAGGAAGTGGCAATACTGCCTTAATCAGTGTGGCCAGTGCCTCTCTAGATCTGAAAGCTTCCCGATACAGTGGTATGAAAAAGTATCTGAACCTTTTGGAATTTCTCACATTCTTGCATACAATCACCACCAAATGTGATCTGATCTCAAAATCACACAGATGAAAAAACTGCTTTAACTAAAACCACCCAAACTTTTATAGGTTTTCCTATTTTAATGAGGATAGTATGCAAACAATGAGAGAAGGGGGAAACATAAGTTAACCATAACATTTAATATTTTGTGCCCCCCCCTCCTTTGGCAGAAATAACTTCAACCAGACACTTCCTGTAGCTGCAGATCAGTCTGGCACATCGATCAGGACTAATCTTGGCCCATTCTTCTCTACAAAACTGCTGTAGTTCAGTCAGACTCCTGGGATGTCTGGCATGAATCGCTGTCTTTAAGTCATGCCACAGCATCTCAATGGGGTTCAAGTCTGGACTTTGACTTGGCCACTCCAGAACGTGTATTTTGTTCTTCTGAAACCATTCTGAACTTGATTTACCTCTGTGTTTTGGATCATTGACTCGTTGCAGCAACCATCCTCTTTTTAGCTTCAACTGTCTGACAGACGACCTCAGGTTTTCCTGCAAAACATCCTGATAGACTTTTGAATTCATTCTTCCATAAATGATTGCAAGTTGTCCACGCTCCGAGGCAGCAAAACAGCCCCAAATCATGATGCGTGCTCCACCAAGCCTCAGGTTGGGGATGAGGTGTGGCTGTTGGTGAGCTGTTCCATTTTTCCTCCACACATGACATTGTGTGTTACTCCTAAACAATTCAACTCATCAGTTTCATCAGTAAACAAAATATTTTGCCGAAACTTGTGTGGAGTGTCCAAGTGCCTTTTTGCATACATTAAACAAGCACCAATGTTTTTTTATTTTTAGAGAGCATTGGCTTCCTCCGTGGAGTCCTCCCATGAACACCATTCTTGGCCATAGTTTTACATATAGTTGATGTGTGCACAAAAACATTGGACTGCGACAGTGATTTCTGTAAGTCATTAGCAGACACGCTAGGGTTCTTTTTTTACCTCTGTGAGTATTCTGCGCTGAACTCTTGGCGTCATTTTTGTTGGACGGCCACTCCTTGGGAGAGAAGCAACAGTGCCAAAGTCTCTCCATTTGTAGACAACTTCTCTGACTGTCGACTGATGATCAGACTTTTAGAGATGGTTTTGTATCCTTTCCCAGCTTGATACAAATCAATCTTTGATCGCAGGTCTTCAGACAGCTCTTTTGACTGAGCCATGATGCACATCAGACAATGCTTTTCATCAAGACAATTCTTACCATGTCTGTGTTTTATAGTGGGCATGGCAGCTTTAAACCACTCATCAGTGATTGGGCACACCTGACTTAAATTGTTTAGTAAACATTGGTTTCAATTGCTCTTTAAGTCCCCTTAGGCAGATGGTTCACTTACTTATTTTCCCCCCGTCTGTCATTGTTTGCATGCTATCCTCATTAAAATATGAAAACCTATCAACGTTTGGGTGGTTTTAGTCAAAGCAGATACTGTTTTACATTTGTGCGATTTTGACAAAGATCAGATCACATTTGATGTTGATTTTATGCAGAAATATGACAAATTCCAAAAGGTTCAGATACTTTTTTCATACCAACTGTATTTTAATTCAAATATTCATATTTTTATATTGAGCAGAATATACAATGTTCTGATATTTACTTTGATATGTATTTTGTACTTTATTAATAACCAAAACCCTAATATCACTTGCATTACAATGAAAATACAATACAATAACTAGGCCTGCAAGCAGGACTGAACGGGCCCTCGCAATCTAGCGCAACTCGGACGTCACGCAACTCGGACAGTGTGCAGGTCAGGGTGGTGGCAGATCCTCCTCTCTAATCATCTCATTAGAACCTAACATGCTCCAAAGTCACCTCTTTACATTCACACACCTAAGAGATAAAAACCCCTATTGGTGAGAGTACTACAAAAAAGGAGCGAATAAAGGGCCGTCACAGCAACAGACAGAGACATGTGGACATGGGCCGTAAAATAAGTATTTCAAAGGTCTTGAAACTACAATGACCAACCTGAAAAGAACTGGACATATGTTAGAAAAATGAGTGACTTTCTATTGCCACTAGTTGGCGCTGTAGGGTTGATGCGAATGACCCCTACAGGACCCTTCAGAGTATGACTCAACAAGCACGAGATGTTTGGCACAGATATGTTGTAGAAGTTATGACTGTTCAAAACTTGTGGTGAGACGAAATGGCTTCAGTCATTTTCACTTCTCCTGTTGGACTCTTCTGCTTCAACCAAACCTCAGTATTTTTCATCAGGCACCTGAACACATGTCTTATGGCTCCCCTGATGCAGGTTTCAGGTGAATATATTTTTTTCCTTGGAGGAGGAGCCTGTTTAGTAAAAAAAGGCATTTCCTGTTCCCACTAGGGGGCGCTAGGCCTAATGGGTCATGTTTCAATCCATTCATTTTAAGGGTGGGATTCCGCACATACATGCCAGATATGAAAAAGATTGAACGTTGTGTCAAGGAGCTATTAGTCTTTTACTGAATTTGTCATTTTGCCGAAAAAATGGCCGACTTCGGCACCACGCCCAGGTCAGACCCATGAATGAAAACGCACCATTTTGAAAATTTTAGATCTCCTATGTCTCCTGAATAGTCTCACCAATTTTGAAAATGATCCAACTAACTCCCTTTGTGACAAGGTCTCAAATGTGCACCCTGTTAATTGATAATAATTTCACATTCGATCCAAAATACCCGATTTCCTATTGGGTTTGGAATATGGGTTCAAGAGACTTTTTGGAGCAGTTTTGCACAAGGTATCGACTCCCCAAATGTCATTGCTCTACGTTAAAAGAACCTAATAGGAAACACCTTTTTGAAAAATTCAAGGGGGCGCCACTGAGCCATTTTGTTACATTTTTTTGTAACGTCGCAAGATTATCAAAATCCACGCAAAGCCGCATGTATGTGCAAAATTTGGTGAGTTTTCCTGCATGTTTAGGCCTCCAAATGTAAACTATACTACAAATGGATAAAAATTTCACATTCGATCCAAAATACCCGATTTTCTGTTGGATTTGGAAAATGGGTGCAAGAGACTTTTTGGAACAGTTTTGCATAAGGTATAGACTCCCCAAATTTCATTGCTCTACGTTGAAAAAAACCAATAGGAAAGGCCTTTTTTAAAACTCCTTTCTGTCGCCACTAGTTGGCACTGTAGAGTTGATACAAATGACCCTTACAAGACCCTTCAGGGTATGACTCTCAACAAGCATGGGAAGTTTGGCGCAGATATGTTGTATATCTGCTGAGTTATGACTGTTCAAAGTTTTTTGCGAGGCAAATTGTTGACGGTCATTTTCACTTCCTGTTTGGACCCCTCCGCTTCAACAAAACCTCAATATTTTTCATCAGGCACCTGAAAACAGGTCTTAAGGCTCCCCTGATGCAGGTTTGAGGTCAACAGATTTTTTCCCCTTGGAGGAGGAACCTGTCTCGTAAAAAAAGGCATTTCCTGTTCTCACTAGGAGGCGCTAGGCCTAATGGGTAATATTTCAATGCACTCGTGTTAAGGGTGGGATACCGCACATACATACCAGATATGAAAAAGATTGAACGTTGTGTCAAGGAACTATTTGTCATTTACTGAACTTGTCATTTTGCCGAAAAAATGGCCGACTTTGGCACCACGCCCAGGTCAGACCCGTGAATAAAAACGCACCATTTTGAAAACTTAAGCTCTCATATGTCTCCTGAACATTCTTACCAATTTCGAAGATGATCCAACTAACTCCCTCGGTGAAAAGGTCTCAAATGTGCACCCTGTAAATCGATAAAAATTTCATATTCGATCCAAAATAACCGATTTCCTGTTGGGTTTGGAATATGGGTGTAAATGCTTTTTTGGAGCGGTTTTGGACAAGGTATAGACTCCCCAAATTTCATTGCTCTACGCTGACAGACCCTAATGTTATAGGCCAATTTTAAAATTTCAAGGGGGCGCCACTGAGCCATTTTGTTAGATTTTTTTGCAACGTTGCAAAATTATCGAAATTTACAATTTTCCGCACGTATTTGCAAATTTTGGTGACTTTTCGTGCATGTTCAGGCCTCCAAGTTGGCCGTTTTCATTTGCCCTGAAAAAAAAAAAAATCCTTTGCAAAACAATAGGGCCTTCGCACGCCTAGTGCTCGGGCCCTAAATATGTTTGATGAGCAGTATTTTGAGTTAACATAAACATTGATTCACAGATCATTTTATTTGTATAATGTTAGTCTCATATCATAATTGCTTAAGTCATGGCTGCCACATGTAAGAACACTTGTTCATTCACTCCCTCACGGTCAATATGGATTGGACGTCAAGAACAGTCAATGGCAGCAAATAACAACAGGGTCTCTGCAGGGTTTCACAAGCCAAATTTAAGACTTTTTAAATACCATAATGAATAAAACTTAAGACCCAATTCACATCAATAATGGCAAAAAACGTACAAAAGATTTGAAGGAAAATTGGAGGCCCGCAATTATATGAAAAGTATATGAATTTATTCCCAGCTCTTTCACATTGCAATAAAAAATGCTTAACGCAAAACGCTTTAACTTTTCGTTTTGTGAACCAACATGTGAACCACAAACGGCGTTTGCTGCTGGCATCTTATGACCGCCTTGTGCCTTTCAGATTTGCAATGTGATTGCAATGCCGGCCGGAGTGGCATACGGGGATACCAGGGATTTCCCCAGTGGGCCCGTGGTCAAATGAGCGGAACCTAAAATTAGCGCACTCACGTAATCCAAGCATTACGGTAAATGCAACACGTGGCAAGACAGTTGACTTCCATGTGCTCGCGTTGTTCCCAACTCTTAAAAACACTCTCAACACTCTAAAATATATAACGCCACCATTGGCAGCATTTTGAAATAAAGTCGCCTGATCATAAAGGGAAACTCTGATTTAAAGACTCTTAGTCTCTAATAAGCCACAATCGTTCTATTTCACTAAAATATGTTATTAGAAACACAAAAAACACTGCCATTGATTTCAAAATCGATAATATTTAGTACGTTTTGACCTATGGAGGGTGCCATATTTTATGCACACAATGGACTCTCGGGGTGATGACGTAGTTTGTCACTCACTTGACGAACTCTATGGGTCTTCTGCAATTCCTTCTACGCAGCGAGATGTCCAACACATGCGCACATCAGTTAAAAGCGGCGAGTGCTTACTATTGTGTTTTTATTCTTTTATTACCTTTTCATTGGCTCAAAATACTTTTTGCATGTTTCCCTTTCATACTTTCAAGCATTGTGTTTTCTTGTGGTAGCTTTAAAGCAGATTGTTGATCTGTTGACCACATTAGTCACGTAGCGTATTTAAACCACCTTCATTTGATATGACTTTAAGTATTTTCTTAGAGGGTCCTTAGTGTATTCTGTCTGTATACATCTAAACAAAACAAGCTGAAAGCGCACGGTAGTACTTTAGGAGTCAAATTCGCCTCTTGTAGGATGTTTCACCAGTCTACCACATTTTGCCAGAACACCATTTTTTCCCTACTCTTGTCTTGACTCAGCCAGTCTTTCCTGTTTATTTCCTTTTGCTGCTCGATTTGTGAAATATCGACAGTGCTTTCATGCTCATTAATATTCCTCTCAGGTTAAAATTGAAAGGGTTGAGCAGATGACGTGTTTAAATCATGCCAATTTGTCAACTTCAAATTATGTCCCTAACTCCACTTATCTCCAGCTCGGATTATATACATCCATTCAAGGTGAGATAATCTGCCGATGACACGAAATGACATCAGTCATAAGCATTCATTAGTGCTCATAGCGGTGTCATGGCACAATTATGATGGTCTTATGACAGTAGTATGACGCCACTGTCAAATAAACGGTTACCAAATACCATAACTAGCAGTTAATGAAACAACTGGAACAGTAACCGAAGAAATAATTTGCACAGAATATGAATCTGTAGCACTGCAATGCATGCTAGGAGACATGTAGGACAACAACAGTGTTGACAGCAGAGGTTGACTGTCTCCCCCAAGGGGGCAGTGATGGCCAAATGAAGCAAGAAAGCTTTGCAGCCAACTGGTTCAAAGCTTCATGGTCTTATGATGCCGCTGCCAAATAATGTGTTACAGATTAATATCTTTTGGTGTAAATATCCCATAATACAGTGAGGACAGCGGCAGCTTATTGTCCAGTGTGGTTTATCTGTAAACAAATGCCGTTTTTGTGTCAAATTAGGTGGGTGGCGGCTTATACTCAGGTGCGCATTATCATCTGAAAATTACGGTACTCCCATACTGAAAACTATGCATTTTTACTTTAGCAATATTTAGAAAAATGAATTAAAAGTCCTACATGTATACTCTGATCAGGTGGCAGGTGCCAATCTTGTGGTACTGTAAATCCCCAATTCGGAATAAGTTCTGGCCAAGGTTGGTGAATATTATTAATATACCTCTCTGATTACTCCCATACTCTGTACTCCATACATACTGTATAAACATATACCAAATTTGAATAAAAAGTCCGACATGTCGACTTGTGATCTGGTTACAGGTTACAGTTCTCATTTTTGTGGTACTATTAATCCATAATTTTGAATATGTTCTGGTCGAGGTTGGTGAACATTAGTAGTGGACCTCTCTGACCACTCACATACTCAAAACTATGCATTTTTACTGTCCCCAAATTTAGAAAATTTGAATTAAAAGTGCTACATGCATACTTTGATCACATTATAGTTCTTATTTTTGCAGAACTGTAAACCCACAGTTCTGAATAAGTTCTGACCAAGGTTAGTGGATTTTAGTAGTGGACAACTCTGTGTTGCTGACTGGATGGCTTCCAACACCTTCCATGGAGGAGTCCAGTCTTTCATTGACTCCCAGAAATCATTAAATTTCATTCATTCATTAAGTCCTCTATGAATATGCTAACTAAGCTGTCAACATGCAATTGCGCGCACACAGCAAAACCTGCTTGTGTGAAAATGATAGGATTTAAGACTTATATAGACTTTTAAAGAACCCGCGGTTAAACCTGAAGAAGGAAGTGACACAAAACCAACTGTGGGAGTTTACGTTCATTGGTAATGGTTTACAGATAACTAACTTTCAAATGCTGTGATTAAAAGAAAAAGCCTTTTTGTTTTCCCTGTTGTACTGAACCGTGACTTGTGTGTACTTAAACTACATGTTTACCCAGAAATAACCATTTCCATTTCATTAAATACCAATTTTCAACTAAATTGCTTGGATTTTAACATTCTGTATCACAAAAACTTAAAACAATGCACACTTTTGACCTCATTGTTTTAGTGTAGTGCTGCAACGATTAATCGATAACTCGAGTAATACGATTAGAAAAAAAAGATTCAAATTAAATTTGGCTGCTTTGAGTATTCGTTTAATTAAAGTGGCGTTGGAATTGTTTGCTTTGAAAGTGTTTGCGTTTAGTTTTATTGATTTGGATGGACACACTGCCCTCTAGGGGCAATAGTGAATATGACATGACTCGTTTCACATGACTGGATGCAGCTGCTCCCTGTTAAGACCAATATCAACAAAGTTTTTGTTTGAGCTAATGTTTTTAATGCATTCGTAATTTAGTTTTTAGGTATATTTCACCGTTTTTGTGGGAATATGTGTTTGCACCATTTGTTAAGAGCATTGTAAAAAAAAAAAAAAAAGTTAGCATTTTATAGCATTTAAGCTAATGGACTTTTGCTATGCAAGATAGCCAATTGCTCTTTTGTTGTATTTAGTAGGGTTGGGAATCTCTGGCATGAAGCCGATTCGATATGTATCTAGATCAGAGGTTGCGCTAGACTTTTTCGTTGTCTGTCATTTTGACTGACAGTGTCATAAAAAAATCCGGTCATAATCTATTTTTACCCGTCACTTACATTTTTAAAGAGTGACGTTGCTCGTGAAGAACACGTCACGCAAATAAACAAATCTGATTTGTCGATTGATTTTGTACCTACTCGAGAGGCTGTGTCCCAGACTTTTCTCTCAGTGTTTGAAAAATACCGGGAGAACAGTCTGGCCGTGCCAGGCAAACACTCAGTTGCCTTGACATTTTTCCTAGTAAGGCCAATGACGCCATGCATCAAGAGAGACAATAGCTAATTAATATGCTCACTCGCCACCCTGTGGTCTGGGGTGTGAATTGCAACCTGTCAAAATGACGGATGGACTTCAGTTTTTTCCGTCACCGTTTTAAAAAACCGGTCAACGACGGAAAATATTCGGTTAACGCGACCCCTGATCTAGATACACAGGTTACGATTCGATTAAAAAACGATACATTTTTAAGACTGAGCGATTTGATACGATTCGATAGTTTAAGAACGATACGGTTCGATACAGATACGATCCGATACGTACCCGATAAAGACCGTATCGGTTTATCATTCTCTAGCTTAGTATTTAGATCCTTTATTTTTTTATACCGTTTGAGCCTCAGCTTAGGAATTTTTTAATATTCCTTATCCAATTAGTCGATTATTCGAATTAACTAGTTCATCGATTAATCGACTAATAAAATAATCGATAGCCCTATTTTAGTGACCCAAATTCAGTAGCGTCTCACTACTTTAATCAAGGGACTATTTTGCTTGTAAACCAGTGTGATATAAAGTTGTTGTTTAATGTAGGACTAACTGTCATACAGTATTTGTTTTTTCTCAAGGAACAAAACAAAGCTTGACTTTGCTTCACTGAACTGATTTTATCGCACGGCTAACTCCCCATGTACACAATACACCATGCGTTGTATACTGACGCCGGCTCACACGCAAACAATCGTGTGGTTATGCTGTTGCTCCAGAGAGTCTAACAGTTTAACTTCCTGTTATGAACATTCTCCCATTGACAGGCAAAGGGCACGGCCAGCAGAAACTTTTAATTTGTGGTTTCTATGAAGTCTCCCTGGGCAGGGAAGTTCGTAGCTGTTGTAGGCATTTTGTTTAGGTTTATAAAAAATAAACATTCAACTAAATTTTAGGAAGGTCATACATTTTTTTTCAAATAGGGTGTCACTTTGTCTCCCCAGTATAAATGAAACTATATTATCACTAAAGTTGGACAAATACTTATTCCACTTATTTTTGTACTGTATTATAAATTCAAGGGTACAGGCTCCTAAATTCTTTCCCCCCCCCCCCACTTTTCGTAAAAAAAAAAAAAAAAAAAAAAAAAAAAAAAAAAAAAAAAGGAATTTTGCTATGTCCCCACTGTGTTTCAAATTTAGTCTAGAAAATGACTAATGTAAGTTGAGAAAAATCCAAAATAATTAGGATTTTATTGTCCTAGATAAACCATCTTTAATCATGTGTTGTCATTAAAATATATTATTTATTTAATAAAAAAGTTTTCCGTTCGTCCTGTCACTGTCCACTCTATCAAGTTGTGTAGTGTCCCTTTAAAAAAGTTCCCCATGTATTAATGAGATCACTTCTGCAATAACATAACACCAGTGGCAGTAAATTCAACTGTAGTAAGCAATTTTATGTTTTAACTCCTTTAAAAATCTAAATTTTGCAGTTTTGTGAAGTACGTTCAGTGTTGTCGATCATAACGTGTCCCCTCTGCTAAAGCTATATATCAAATAAATTAATTGAATCATTACAAAAGGTTTATTTGTTAAAATTACTTATTTCTCATCAAGTATCCAAGTCACGTTGCCTATTATGCTAGGCTGAGGGCGAACTTAAAGCACACAAGTCCCCACTGTCCACTATCTAGTTGTGTTAGTGTCACTTCAAGAAAATCCCCCATTTATTAATGACATCACTTCTGCAATAACATCACACAGCTGGCAGGAAATTCAGCTGTAGTAAGCAATTTTAATTTTTACCTCCTTTAAATTTCAAGATTTACCAATTACGTTCAGCGTGGTTGATCATAACGTCTCCACTCTGTTAAAGCTATATATCAAAGAACCAAATAATTTCTAAAGGTTTATTTGTAATAGATTTCTCAGCAAGTATCCAGTCATATTATCTATTGTGCTAGGTTGAGGGCGAACTTAAGCACAGATGTCCCCTCTGTTAGTGTCCACTCTCTCAATTGGCGCTAGATTCCCTTTAAGAAAATTCCCCATTTATTAAAGGCATCACTTCTGCAGTAACACAACATCAGTGGCAGTAAATTCAACTGTTGTAAGCAAATTTGTTTTGCCACTTTTAAAAATCAAGATTTTGCAGTTTTGTGAAGCACGTTCGCTGTGGTTGCTCATAACGTGTCCACTCTGTTAACGCTATATGCAGTATTAGGGGTGTGACATTGTATCAAAAAGGTACTATAGCACAATACTTTGTAGCCCAAAAGGTTATCGATATGCTCCAATCAGAATAGTGTCTACGTTAGTTCAGTCGCTGCCTATGACGACACTAAAAACCCAATTCACTTTGACAAGATTGTACGTCGAGTGCTGTCAATGGTACTGAAACCAGGTCATTCACAACCAGTCTTTTGTGGGCATTTACAGGTTACTTCCTGTTGATTTTGAGTCAGTACCTATTCATTTGGGGACATTCTTGAGAGACTGCCTGTTCAGGAACGTAAAATCAACACTCATTGCCTGGCGTTGGCTGCCACTGATGTCCAATCCATTTGAAGTGGGAAGGATGGCAGGGAATTCTACTAGTGATAAACGCATCCCAATTCACAGCAGAAGGCTGAAAAGAGCTTGTTTTTCTGTTTATTAGCTGTTGTATTGCCATATCGTAAGATAGTTATCGTGAGCCTTGCATCGCATATTGTATCGTGAGGTACACAGATTCCCACCCCTCCTATATATATCAAAGAAATTAATCATTTCAAAAGATTTGTAAAATTATGAGTTTCTCATCAAGCATCCAAAGTCATGGCATCTATTATGCTAGCAGAGCTCGGCTAACATTAGCAGAAAATGTCCTCTCCGTTGGTGTCCACTCTGCTATGTCCAAATGCTACCCTATTTAAAAAAAAAAAAAAAAAAAAAACCTGGAGTAAATTATCATTCTTGTTTTGAATTAACATTACAGAAACAAGATTTCAAATCACTTTTTTAATAAGACATTACAATGACAAGGTCTGTACATGGATCTCCACCCAACCCTGATCAAAACAGTCGCTAAACAAGGTGTTTTCCACACTTTTGACCACATGGACCCTTGTGGAGGTTTGCTGTACTTCATGCTACAGATACAGGCTATCATATCATGTCCCAAGACCAAGTACTCCAAGTATTAGCTGAAGGACATTCTTTTAGAGAAATCACTTGACCCACTTGTCGCATTCCTCCGTCCAAACTAAAAAAATACATCCCGACAAGCATGTTCCGTTATTAGAGGCCCATTTTGTTGAATACTCTGCACATTTAGGTATTAAGACATGACACATCAGTTTACTACATAGCCCACATTGAGGGAGATGGCTGATGAAATTGTGAAATATTTCTTCTCTCCAGTCAATACAGACGGCAATGGTGATACGCTCTCATTTGCAGCAATCGATACCTTTCTCGCAAGTACTATTAACTATAGCAGGGGTGTCAAAGTAACTTGTGTTCATGTGGGCCTGACTAATTTAACTCAGTGGCTGCCATTGACGTCAATGGCACTGGAAGATGAGCATTCACAGGCAAACCTTCCAATGTAAGTGATTTGCACATCTGTTGTTGTCAATGTCAGGCAATGAGTTTACTTTTGCATCACTTCCATGCCATTTTAAGATATTTACAGGTCACTTCCAGTACATTTTGGATCAGTTCCAGTTGATTTTTAGGACATTTTTAAGTCACTTCCTCATTAACTTCTTGGCTGCCATTGACACCGCTAGACGTCAAAATACATTTTGGCTGGGATGGGCAACACTGGAAGATGAGCATTCACAGCCAGTCCTTCCAGGATAAGAGAATTGGACGTCGGTCGTTGTCAATGAGGCCATTTTATGTCACTTCCATGTCATTTTAAGATACTTATGGATCACTTCCTTGTTAACTCATTGGCTGCCATTGACAGTGCTAGACGTCCAATACATTTTCACTGGGAGAGGAGACATTAGAACAGGGGTCAGCAACCCTGGTCCTCGAGTGCCACTATCCAGCTTGTTTTCCATGTCTCCCTCCTTTGACACACCTGAATTAAATGATCAGCTCATCAGCAAGCTCTTCAGGAGCCTGATAACGATCATGATAATTTGATTCAGGTGTGTTAAAGGAGGGAGACATGGAAAACAGGCTGGATAGTGGCACTCGAGGACCAGGGTTGCCGACCCCTGCACTAGAAGATGAGCATTCAAAGCCAATCCTTCCAGTATAAGTGAACTGGACGTCTATTGTGGTCAATGGCTGGTAATGAGGACATTTTGCTTTTATTTTCATGCCATTTTAAGAGACTTATGGGTCACTTTCTGTAAATTTTGGATCATTTCCAGGTTTTCCAGCATTTTTGGGCTGCTTCCTGTTGATTTTGGAGCATTTCCAGGTTACTTCCTGTTGATTTGGTGTCACTACCTGTTGGTTTAGGGGTCCCTTCCTTGTCAACTCGTGGGCTGTCACTAGCCACGTTTACATGCTGACTTTTATTCATACCGATTCAAATCATTCCGAATGGAAATTTCACATCAGCTGTTTACATGTCACTTCATCTATTCCGATCCAGCGTTTACATGTGTCTGCCTTTATTCCGAAAGGACGTTTGACAACTGCCGTCTGACATGCGCAGATTAATCAAAACAAAGCGTCACGTTGCAAAACATGGAGATCGATCGTCAGATCAGCTGCTGTTTTAACTTTTCGAGTGGAAACAAAACTTCAGAATGATACGCCGTTCATTTAAAAAGTTGTGTGGGTGCGCTGTGCGTGTGCTTGGAAGCCATGTTGCAAGTGACGTTACTTACGTCACCAAGTGACGTCACCACGTCAGTACGGAGCATGCGCAGAAAGAACGCAACCAGACACCATTCCGCTTCCCTGTTTACATGATATAATTTTACTTCTAATCGGTTTGGGAAAAGGAATATTCCACCCCTGTGAATCGGAATGAAATTCCATTCGGTTTGGGCCTGTTCATTCCGAATGAGGTGTTTATATGGAACACATTTATTCGGTTTGAACAAATATTCCGATTGTAATTGGAATATTTGGCTCCATGTAAACGTGGCAAATAACTACGCCAGACGTCAATTCCATTTTCACAGGGCGGGGGCGAATGAACGAATGTGTACAAAATTGTCAATCATATCCTGATGATTTTTCAGGCAGTTATGGGCTGCTTCATTTTGGTTCTGGGGCATTTTGGGGTCTTGTTAATTCAGTAGCTGCCATTGACTGTGCACAACGTCCCATCCATTTTGACTGAGAGGGGCAAGTGCCATCAATGGCACTGCATTCACAGCCAGTCCTTCCAGTACAAGTGAACTGGATGTCAATTGCATTTTTGGGTCACTTCCTTGTACATTTTGGATAATTTCCTGTTGATTCTGAGGCATTTCCAGCTTACTTTCTGGGGATTTGGGCTCACTTGGTGCTGTTTCAGGCATTTTGGGGTCACTTTTTAAACTCATTGTCTACCACTGACAGTGCTAGATGTCCCATCCATTTTGAGAGGGCGAAGAGCATGCGATTTTGCGTATCTGTATGAGTGAGCCGTACATTTGACACCTCTGAACTATAGTACCGGGTCAAACTTCATCAAACATTTAAGATCCGCTTTAACAGAAAACAAGCCTAAAATTGAAAGAACCCCAACTTAAGATGTGGAGAAATTCAGCGTTATTAGAAAAATTATATAAAAGAGGAAAAACAGGCAAAGGTGGTGAACTGTAACTGAATATCCAAGAAGCAAGCCCTAAAATATGATAAAAGTCTGCTACACAGGACAAGCATATTTTTTCTTAAAAACCAGCAATCCAATTTGTTGATAAATTAGTCATGTGGTCGATGCAGTATTGAAAAATAAATGAGGCTAACAAATTTGTACTTAACCATTCTCATTGGAGCGGTTCTTTCAAACTTTATTTTAATTTTGACCTAAAACAGTCAGCACTCAATCATTAAGATTTGTAATTGGAAGTTAGCCATGTCAGGCCTTCATAGAGTCCATCGCCTGTGGTCGCGCACGAGGGTTGAACATACCAATTCCTATCTCGGATCCGCGTCAATCCTAGCTTCTCTTGGATTTCATGCGGTTTCATGGCGTCGGGAAGGTCTTGCTTGTTGGCGAATATTAAGATGATGGCATCCCTCATCTCCCTGTCGTTGATGATGCGGTGGAGTTCCTGCCGCGCCTCGTCGATACGATCCCTGTCGGCGCAATCCACCACGAAAATCAGCCCCTGGGTGCCTGTGTAGTAGTGTCGCCACAGGGGGCGAATCTTATCCTGACCTCCGACATCCCACACGTTGAACTTGACATTTTTGTAGGTGACAGTTTCCACATTAAAGCCCACCGTTGGAATCGTAGTAACCGACTGTCCCAGTTTCAGTTTATACAGGATTGTTGTCTTCCCGGCGGCGTCCAGTCCGAGCATTAATATTCTCATCTCCTTGTTCCCAAATATCTTGGAAAGCATCTTCCCCATTTTCAACTCTGTTGCATAAATACCTTGCTGGTAAAGAGAAAATCTTATTTTTGCTTTTTTTTTTTTTTTTTTTTTTTTTTTAAAGAGCTTTGGTTCAATTACAGGTCTATTGGTGAAGGCATGACTCCCAACGACGGTAGAAACACACTCTCATATTGAGTCATAGGGCGAGAACTTGGACGTGTACATTCAAAGTAGCGCTGTGTGTGAGCGGGGCCTGTTCACACCATGCCTCGATACTCTACAAACTTGACAGCAGCTGTTGCGCAATGGGCATTCCTCTGCACGAATCAGTCAAAATGAATATTTCCACAACGGGCTGAGGCGTACAAAAGGGGATTTTGTATGACTAAACGCTGCGGTGAAATCCCACTGGCGACGTGCGGCGCTCCTCCTGTCCGGCTGCGACCCGGCTCTCTTGTCAGCACTACCGGTAAGAAAAGCAGCTTTCTGCGGCTAACGTTATTCCAAGCAAAGCTCACCGCCAGTTAACTTCACCTTCCCGGTGGCGGGGGTCCTCGACATGCACGTCCTAGCACTCAACTGGCGAAACTCCACGTCTCACCCCCTGGAAAAGAGATTAAAGAGGAGTGTCAGGCAACCTAAATTAGCCCATGTCCGCTAATGACGGCTAGAAAGCTAACTAGCCTAGCCGGGGGAGCAAGCTAACAGTTAGCGGGAACAAACCAGCCGTATCCTGTTCCAAAATAAGCGCCGCGTTACAACACTATTAGCATCAAATGACTCAAGGTACAACAATTAACCGCCTTAAAAAACACTTACCTCTCTTCTGCCCGCTACTTTAGAGTAATTTCCAAGTAGTGGCCTTTCTCCTTTAAGCCGAACTGGTCGCGGCGTTGATACACCGGAAAGGTGTGGAGCTGCTTTCGTTGCCACTTCCTGCCGTTCACTTCACACACTCGCGCAGCTCTCAAAACCGGTGCCTTCATCAACAACAACAACAACAACAAAATAATAATGTACATTAAGAAATTTGCAGTAAAAGTCATCAAAGCAAACATTCTTAAAAAGAACGGCGTTTCTTACTCAGTCCTATTAAAAAGAGAGAAAAAAAATCTAACATCTAAGAACAAAATATCTCAAGACATCAAAGATTGTTATTGCTCATTTTTTCAGTTTGATGGACGGTTCTAGAACAAAACATTAGAGGAAACTTCAATGTTCCATTCGTTTATTACTATGTGGTTACTCTAAATGAAAAAAAAAAAATGAAAAAAAGAAAGAAAGTTATATTACCACCTCGTGGTGAAGAGATGTACCTACATGGATGATGACTCAAATCAAATTTAGTGATTTTTATTCATTTATTTATTCATTTTGGGCTGTCAAACGATTAAATTTTTTAATCGAGTTAATTACAGCTTAAAAGTTAATTAACTGTAATTAATCGCAATTCAAACCATCTATAAAATATGCCATATTTTTCTGTAAATTATTGTTGGAATGGAAAGATAAGACACAAGACGGATATATACATTCAACATACCGTACTTAAGTACTGTATTTGTTTATTATAACAATAAATCAACAAGATGGCATTAACATTATTAACATTCTGTTAAAGCTATCCATGGATAGAAAGACTTGTAGCTCTTAAAAGATAAATGTTAGTACAAGTTATAGAAATTTTATATTAAAACTCCTCTTAATGTTTTCGTTTTAATAGAATTTGTATAATTTTCAACCAAGCCATTGTTGATGTCAATAATTACACAATTCTAATGTGTGCTGAAACCCATAAAATCAGTTGCACCCAAGAGCCAGCAGAGGGTGACAAAACTCCAAAAACACAAGTAACAAGTGGACATGACACTGTGCTGTCATTTTAATCTGTTTGAGCGGGGCATGTGCGTTAATTGCGTCAAATATTTTAATGTGATTAATTTAAAAAATTAATTACCGCCCGTTAACGCGATGATTTTGACAGCCCTAATTTATTTATTTTTGCGGCCACTTACCGTTTTTTCTGTCCCCAAATATATTGATGTAGCGATAGCGTACCGCACGTAACACGTCCCCTTTGCTCATTAATATTCATAACGTTAGCAACTGTTGCTAGGGGGTTCAAACTTGCGTTTGTCCCTCATGCTAGATCAACGGTTCTTAACCTGGGTCGATCGAACCCCAGGGGTTCAGTGAGTAAGTCTAAGGGGTTCGGCAAAGGTAAACGAAACGCATAGCCCTATTTTTGTATGCTGATTAAGTCTAGGCATAGACTTAAAAAAATCTATTGACCTGACACTTTGTCATTCTTTGTGTCACACCTTATCAGAGGGGGCCAAGCTTCATTTAGTAATAGCTGAAGACAGCACGCGCTCATGTCGGATTTAAGCTTGGATTTACTTATGACTGGATTTAACTACGAAAGCTGAACCGCATACAAACAGGAAGGATTGTCTCAGGAATGATTTGTTCGAGGATTCAAGGTAAATATATATTTTTCGTACCATGCATGCGTGATTGAAGCATTTATGCGCAGGAATGTTCTTCTTTGTTTACACATGGAGGCGGCTAATTTTCGTAACTGACTAGCCTCATAGTGGGCAATATTTGCGCGAAATAAATGCTACCTGCACTGTTCTGTTTCTTTGCTTTTAACCATGAATCAAGACTGTTTTACGTCCATATCTATGAAGAACTCAGGGATATAAGCATTTATTCACAAGAATTTTCGCCAGAAAAGCTCCTTTTACGCCAAGCGGCTGCTAGCCTCATTCGCTAACAGTATGTATAATGATAATAATAAGTTGTGATTCTATATAGAATTGATCACTTATCTATTTTCTTATTATTTATGATTGATTCTGCATGTTTTCCTCAAGTATTAAGTTTCTGATGTTAAATTGAGTGATTTATTAGCTGGTGAAAACTTGCTGTAAATACAAAAAAAAAATTAAGTTGCTATTTTGGTCAAAAACTTATATGATATGTTAAATATTGCAATTGATCCTGAAAATATATGTGATTATCTCTGCATTTGGTGATTTTTGTGCAGCTAGTGTAAAATCTGAGACTTTTATAGCCATTTTAAGTTGTGTTATATAGAAATATTGCACTTGGCATGGGGGAATACAACAGAACAATGGACATCTTGGTCAAAAGTTTTTGACCTGTTTATAAAACATGCTGTAAAAATGAAAAGAATTTTGAACGGGGGTTTGCTAAATTATTAGCTTGCTAGCTTAGAAATATCGGTTCTGAATTTGAAAAAAAAATCTCTACTATCTAATTAACTATCGAACTAACTATCTCAAAGTTTCCCAGGTATTTCTGCTTTACTTTTGCATTACTGCCCTCGACTTCCATTTTACTCTTTCTCTATCCAAAGCAACAGTGGAGCTGGAGTGGCATTACTCATCAAAATCCCTCAAAAAAGACAATTTGGAAATGCTGCATCCATCTAACATCATCACGACATGGGAAAACAACATGAAGAAATGGCTAAGAGTCACCACAACCTATATAGTTTTGTATTTTATTGATTTAATGCCAGTGGATGGAAATGCTACCAGGGATCTGAAAAGCTCCGAAGCATCCAGTTGAATGTGTCGTAATACATGAATATGGGAATTTTGTGTTCATGAAGGCGATGTGGAACGAAGCCAGTAACACCACAAAGCAATAACAGGTCCAAATATGTTCAATTTGACTACAATTCTGTGTTGCGTCACAGCTGAGATATCATTAGCTTTGCATTAGCTCCAACGATAAAGAAATGGAAAACACTCATCTACTACAAGTCATACACAGACTTTTATCCCTTATTGCATAAACGCAAGTGTTACACGTTTTTTGTTCGTTTATTAACAGGAGTAAACTTTGTATAGGCAAGGGAAGACAACGATGTACCTCACAACAACACTTACGTTGACGTACATATATCGAGACTACGTGCATTCTACCTTGATGATGGAAGGCTCGATTTATGCTTCGCCTTCGTTGATATTTTTCTTATATTTTTTAAATTGTGATTTATTGACCTGTTTTGCACATGCACCAATTGTTTTAAATAAAACAAGAAATTGAATCATGTTGTCCAAAAGTTTTATTGCGATCAATATTGCAATAAAAAAGAATGACATACTATTTGTGTTTGTATGTACATGTGCGATGGGCTCATAATACATTACCATAACTATAACCTAACTAGATGACAATTATACTATTTCCTTGTCTATCTTGTCAGCCCTTCTGCATTCGGCAACTGTAATATTGTTTGTAATTTCGCCTCATTTTGGTCACTCAAGTGGTCGTCGTATCAATCTACACCCCATGTTGTTACAGGCTGCACAGATTGTTAAAATTTTGTCTGCGAACGATTAACAAAGTGACCAGAACAGACATGCAATCTTTCAGGTGGATCCTTTAGGGTTAAAACTGCGAGCCAAATCCTCAATCTGCTGCTAGTTTCGATTTAAAGCGTATGGCGAGGTAGATCCACACTGGCGCTTTGAAGCTGGACGCTGTTCAAAACATTCCATTTCCAAGCATATAATGTAACAAGGTACCCCCAGAGGTTCACACAATCAAGCACAGCACAGAGAGTTCCTGAGTCTCATCTACGTCGTGCTGAATCCATTTTAGGAGATTGTGTAGGTGCCTCTGGTTTGATTTTGCAGTTTAAAACCTTGTCTTCTTCAACTGCAATTCATGGTGTTCTGTCTAAACTGGAAGTCCGTAGCAGAAAACTTTAAAGATGGCACCGACAATTTTCGCTCAGGAAACTTTAAAAAAAAACAAACAAAAAAACTTTTTTTTAATCATATATTATTTGTACGAATCGCCAATCTATCGCTATGCGCTACTATTCTATCGCTAAATTCTGTTTCATGTTTAGTAATGTCTTCCATGTTCCCACTTCTGTTGTCATCCCCATGACAACGATGCACTGATTGACTGAGAGCGCGAGCATGGTTGCACTGATTGGGTGAGAGAACCTGCATGCTGCGAGCTAGAGCGGACGGACCGCAGCAGTGTGAAACATGACTCGCACCCGCCACTTTGCAATCTGTTTGTTTACATACAATGACGCCTCCAGAAATTTTTCATAGGGGTGGCCAGATATTGGACCACTTAAAATCTTGGGGTGGCACACCAAAATTAAAAGTCATAATTTCAGGTTTTCATTATATTATTGCAGTAAAAAGGTCAGGGGAAAACTATCAGAAAGACTGAAGGACACAGCTACTGATATACAGGGTGTCCATAAAGTCTCTTTACCATTTCGAAAATTTATTAAAAATGCAATTGATTAGATATTTTATTCAGATTTGTTCTATTGTATTCAGTGTTTATTTAAGTTTTTTTTATTACACTGCATTTGTGTGTTTTTCTTCATCGAGACATCAATTTCTGCAAATGTTTACCTTGACCTTTTAACTGAATATGTGGCACCACAACTGAATGACATTCAACCAACCATCATTTTCCAGCAAGATGGTGCACCACCACGTTGGGGGCGGCGTGTTCTTGGGTTCCTCAAATAAACATTTCCAGACCGATGGATTGGAAGGGATGGGCCAATTCCTTGGCCGCCACGTTCACCAGATATCACTCCCCTGGACTTCTTTCTATGGGGCTATGTTAAAGATATCGTGTATCGAACAAAGATAAGGGACATTACTGACCTCAAGCGAAGGATTACTGATGCCATTGCCACAATTGATGAGGCTATGCTACAGCGAACATGGCAAGAAATCGAGTACTGTCTTGATGTGCTTCGTGCAACTAATGGTGCCCATGTAGAAGTGTATTAAAAGAGGTAAAAAATAAAAAAAAAACTTCAACGCTGAATACAATATAACAAATCTGAATAAAATATCTAATCAATTGCTTTTTTAATAATTTTTTTAAATGGTAAAGAGACATTATAGACACCCTGTACTTTGGTGTAATGTGTAATATTTGATGTTTATCAGTGATTTAATGTGCATAGTCCATAACTGTCCAGCCAACATTTTGAGTTCCACAACAATTCTGTTTTATTGTGTTATGTATATATTAGGCATAAGGTGTACATTTAACAAAACAAAATAAATGAAATGCATAACCGATGCTACAACAATCTAACGATATACTGGCCAGTGGGGTGGCCAACAAATTTATAGGGGGGGCCATGGCCTTCCCTGGCCACTCACGAGTGGCGCCACTGTTTACATAACACCAGTGGAAGACCGAATCTAACAAAATATCATGCTCAATGTTGACCAAGAGAAGAAAAGTGGACAACAAAAATCGCCGTTTCAATGAGGGATGGACTGACAAATATGCTTCCATTTTACCAACTGCAAATACCAAACCTACAGTATATGTGCTTTATATGCTTAAAGACAATTGCGCTGTTAAATGTGAAATGCCATTATGTTAAAGAGCAAGTTTCCTCCTAAATCAGAATTGACAACAAAAATCAAACAAATCTCACTCCCAGATTCATCATCCACAAGACGCACTGAAGTACTGGCTGATGATGTGAATAAACAGCTTTGTGACCCCATTTTATCTCATTGAGCAGTGTTTCACAGTCAAAGTTACTGTCAATAATTATTTTTTTGCATCTTAATGACAGAGCTTGTCATTTATGTTCTGTACATGTAAACATGTACTGTACTACTTGCGCATGTTTTCTTCTATGTCCAGTAGTGTTTTACAGTTACAAAATATATTGTCAATAGTTATTGTTTGCACCTTAATGAAAAATCTAGTCAATTATTTAGTGTACATGTGTTAACATTGTACTTGCATGTTTTTTTTTTTAATTTTTAAATTAAGTCAACAAAATATTTTGTTAATGTATTTTTATTTAATCCAAATGTGCATTGTATTTTTGTTTGGTCAAAAGAAAACCACCTTTACCACCTTTGACCTGCCTTGTACTTGACTGACATTAATAAACGGACCCATGCTTATATGAAAAAAAACACAATGGTGGACCTTCAAGATTTGTATTTGAGGACCGCTGATCTAAGTGGTGACAAAGTTATAATAATGTGGTGTTCTTAGTAAACTTACCAACAACTCCACCACTGCTCGACGGCTTGCTGGGCTGATGCGTGGCAGCCGATGGCGACCATGATTCTTGCTTTTTCATGGTTTTCGTGTAGACAGTTGTCACTCAAACATGTCTGACCAATATTCGAAACGTGACATTTGTGTCAAAATGATTCAATTAAAAAAGGGGTGTTTAAAACTTTTTTCACCCCCCCCCCCAAAAAAATCATTTCAAATCGAAAATATATATACAAAAAAAATCATACCTGTCAAAGTACAACTTTGATTATATTTAGCAAAGGTGATTCGAGGTGCAATCAGAGAAAAATATTTCTATTGATATTGGAATTGATTCAAAACAAACCAGAATACACAACAAAACTAAAAAATAAAATAAAATAAAAAACCAACTAAAAACAAATGAAAAAAAACAGCATCTAACGCATTTTAATGTTATTTAATTTTTGAATGATTCTGTTGAATTTGCCTGTGGACCTTCAAATCAGAAATGACATGCAATTCACAGCTCCACACGCTGTGAGGCGCTAAAACGGCAGGGATGTTGTGAAAGAAAGCGACATTGCTGAACTTCAAGGTGTGGACGTACAAGTTTAACTGTTAAAACTAATTTTAACGGTTTCCTATTTATTTGGGTCACTTCCTGTGGATCTTGGGTCATTTCTGTGTGGCTCCCTGTTTATTTTGGCCACCTTTTGATTTTGGGTCATTTCTGGACAGGGGCGTCACTAGACCTAAGACAATACTGGGGCACAGCGGGACACTGGCGAGTGAGCACAAAAACGTTTAGCACTTATCTATCATAAAAAGTCAGAAATAGCGCTTTAAAATATGTATAATCAAACCAAATACATTTTTCTGTAAAAAAAAAAAAAAAGTGACATTTTTTGTTTTTCACACATCAGTGTTCATAATCAAAATTGTGACATCCTTAATGATAGTCAGTTCACTTCTGCACATGCCCATCATCAACTTCCATCTCTCCTTCACCTCTTCTTACACTCTGCTGCTCTACTTTGTCTGGACAGAAATTGGGCTTTATTACTGTCATTGCTATGCAATAAGTCAGTGTTTCTCAACTGGTAGGTTGTGAACTAAAAGCGGTTTGTATTGCCTAGGTGGGTTACCTAGTTTACCTCCCTCATTCCTCCTTGTTGATTTAGCCTTGCTGCGAGCAAATAATTTATAGATAGGCAATTGATTCAACCAAATTGATTCCATTCATTTAGATCATATAAACAAATAGCAATAAATAGCATCAATATTGATACAGTTCAAGTGCAACATATCATCTTAACACAATATTAAATAAAGCTCTTGAGTGAGAGCCTCTCACTCAAATCGCATTTATTTGTCATTGTATTCATAGCCAGTTACCTAAAAGACGGCAGCTAATGTGATACTTCAGTTTGCGACCAGAATAGTTTACCCCAGGTAACTGCCTGATATGTATTGAGTAAAGTTGAACCATTTAAATTCACAACTCATTGGAATAGGTGACCAAACAACCATCAACATAGAGGTAAAAACGAACAACAAGGATGGAGAGTTTATCTGGCACTAAACTGTAAAGCAGGTGGAAAGATGTAATTTGCACTGTTGACTGTATGATTGGCACACACACCTTTAATAATATTGACGCTGCATTCACGTGTTGGAGTAATTGAAAAAGTGAATCTCTATTACATGGTGTCGATAATAAAGCGCGAAAAAGTCACTCAACTTGTGATGTATTGTTGGAGCATTAAAATAGGTTACTCTTCTTTGTAGCAAGTTAGCAACCATGTTTTTATCCTACATTACAACTTACAAAACATCAACGATTTTCCAATTTGGGAACTCACATCTCCCGACACAAATGAATGCAGCATATCTCCCCGAGGTGCTTCGCCGAAGTATCAACTCATATGCCTATTACAGCCAAGGTTACATGCATAAATTATCATATTAAGGAGCCATGTGCAGATTATGTACAGTCCCTGACAAAAGTCTTGTCGCGTATCCATTTTGTAGAAACAATTGCTAATAACCTGACTTTTAAGTATTCAATTGGTTTCAGAAATGGCTCATATGAAAGCTAAGACCCTCCCAAATGATGTTGAATGTACAAAAATATATTTGTTTCACTGAAAAAAGATTTATCATTTAATGAAGACATAAAGGTCAAATTTTGGCAAGACAAAAGTTTTGTCGCCTACAGAAAGTAGTGTGAAAATTGGACAAAAAATGTACTTGAAATACAAAAATATGTTATATAACATAAGCGAATTAAGTAGTGGTGATGTGAGATCCAAATGTAATATTTTGTATGAATTCCATGGGCTTCAGCAAGGATTCATACAATTTATTGATGAAGTCATCAGGAACATCAAAGAAAGCAGTCTTGCATGCCTCCCAGAGTTCATCAACATTCTTGGGTTTCGTCTTCCATGCTTCATCTTTCATCCTACCCCAGACATGCTCAATGATGTTCATGTCTGGTGACTGGGCTGGCCAATCCTGGAGGATCTTGATCTTCTTTGCCTTGATGAACTTTGAGGTAGAGATTGAAGTATGCGATGGAGCACCATTCTGCTGCAGAATTTGTCCCTTTTTATGGTTAGGAATGTAAGAGGCGGCTAAGATATTTCAGACTATTTATGTTGCCTTCCACCCTGCAGATATTTCGCACACCCCCATACTGGATGTAACCCCAGACCATGATTTTGGTAATGATGTAACCATCAAACTTTTTCTGAGTGAATCTCGGATCCATGCGGGCTCCAGTAGGTCTCCTGCAATATTTGTGGCGACTGTGGTGTAATTCAGTGGAAGACTCATCTGAAAATCCACTTTTTGCCACTTTTCCAGCGTCATCCTTTTTGCAGGCTGTGGGCCTTGGCAAATGCCACACGGTTTTTTAATTGTCTGCACCCTAAAGGAGATAAATAGTCTGAAATATCAACAAATCTTAGCTGCCTCTTACATTCCTAACCATAAAAAGGGACAAATTATGCAGCAGGATGGTGCTCCATCGCATACTTCAATCTCTACCTCAAAGTTCTTCAAGGCAAAGAAGATCAAGATCGTCCAGGAAAGGCCAGCCCAGTCACCAGATATGACCATCATTGAGCATGTCTGGGGTAGGATGAAAGAGGAAGCATGGAAGACGAAACCCAAGAATGTTGATGAACTCTGGGAGGCATGCAAGACTGCTTTCTTTGATGTTCCTGATGACTTCATCAATAAATTGTATGAATCCTTGCCGAAGCCCATGGAAGCCATATAAAATATTAAATTTGGATTTCACAGCACCACTACTTAATTCGCTTATGTCAGGTGAAATATTTTTGTATTTGAAGTTTTTTTTTTGCGCACAAAGTAAATTTATAATAGTAATAATAAATAATAATAAATAAAATAATAAAGAATAATAAAGAAAAGCAATAATAAAGTAAATTTTTTGTTCAATTTTCACACTACTTTCTGTAGGCGACAAAACTTTTGTCTTGCCAAAATTTGACCTTTATGTCTTCATTAAATGATAAATATTTTTTCAGTGAAATAAAAATATTTTTGTACATTCAACATCATTTGGGAGGGTCTTAGCTTTCATATGAGACATTTCTAAAACCAATTGAATAATTAAAAGTCAGGTTATTAGCAATTGTTTCTACAAAATGGATAAGCGACAAGACTTTTCTCAGGGACTGTATATGGAATGAATAGAGTAATATGACCATATTAAATAGACGCATTCTGTATTTAACGCATTTTGTCATATTTAATGGGTGAAATTTATACTGTGGCACTGCAGATCAATGCTGGGGCATGTGCCCCAGTGAAATATATCCGGTGATGCCCATGCTTCGTGTTGACTTTGGGTCATTTTAGTGCTGGGAATGACTTGAATTTGTCCCCACAGTCAAAATGGATTGGACGTCTAGCGCCATCAATGGCAGCAAATGAGTTAAACTCGCCTGGCACCTTGCGTTGCCCGCTCGCAGTCGCGGTGTAGCATCTCGCAAGGATCTCCTTCTCAGCTGGACCTGTTCCATCTGCTCTTGGCGCTCAGAAATCCCGTCCTCTTCTAGCAAGATTATACTCTGGCAGCAGTCGGCATTTTTAGCAGTTAATCTCTGCATTTGAGCATTCTGGAATGTCTTCGCTGGCCTCCTTCCCGAGTAAATGAGACCCTTTCCAGAGACAAACTGGAGCCCATCACGGGCACTGTCATTTGGCAATGTGGAATTTGGTCGGCACAGCCATCATGTGGAGTCCCACAATAAAGTCTTCTAAAAACAAGCTTGCTTGTTCTGCCATTTTGGTTTGGAGGAGCCATTTTGTCTTGATGGCACGCTGTAAAAATAGAGGTCAAGATATTTATGCCCTTAACTCAGTTGCTTCCATTGACGGCGCTAGACGTCCAATTAATTTGGACTGGGAGGGGCAAATGAACGTACGAAGTGAAGTGAACAGGAAGTGACCATAAGTAGGCAGGAAGTGACCCATAATCCACTGGAAGTGACCCGGGAATGCACCAGAATTAACAAGAATTGACCTGTATATATCCAAAAGTCATCAGACAGTGTATATAACCAAAATTTACTGAGAGTGACCTGTAAAATCCACCATATTAACCCTTTACACTCTCAGCATTTTCTAAATGCTTCATTTAGACTAAAAAACTGTTCAAACTAGGGCTGCCCCAAGCAACATATTTTCTCCCGATTAGTCAGCCAACTATTTTTACGATTAGTCGACTAATCTAATATATATATTTTTTCTCTTTAAACTAATTTAGCAATTTTTGTTGGCGCTTATTAATTCATAAAAACATTTTGGAACACTTACATTTTTATTAAAGTACAAATAAACACGTAAATAACAATAATAAATCACAAATTAACAATAAAGTCAGATGCTGATAGCATTAACTAGTGCAAAAGAATGGACTGTAAACAGATTCAGGACACTGACTTTGCCTTTCAAACATGATTCAAAACAATTCTTAAAAAAAAAAAAAAAATAGCATTAATATCATAGGATAGGCCCTACTACTATATATAATAGTAATATAATAATTATTCATTGCCAATCAGATTCCTCATAAAGAGTGTCATTTTAAAGCTATTCTTAGTGTACAGTCTGAATTCTGATGTATGTAGGATTAGCTTCAGAAATCGTTATATATATGACGAACATGACATGCTTTTATTTTGAAATGTTCACCGGAAGTAAGTTTGCAAAACCATAACCCGTAAGCTTAACACTCCACAAAAAAGCACTTTTCGTTATTGCATGTGGTGTCAGTAATCGATTATTTTTTTTCAAGTGACGAAAACTATTCTCTCGTCAGACAAAAACTGACAATCGTTTTAATCTCGTTATTGTCTCGTCATCGTCATGAAAAAAGTTTTCGTTGACGAAATATTTTCGTTGTCATCATTGTTGACAAAAACAACACTGGTCTCATGCAGGTTTGACTTTCAGTAGCAAAATTAGTGGTGTTTCCCGCACCTCCACAACATTGACGTCTTTTTACATTACTTACAGTGGCTGCTGCTGGCCGGAAAAAAAACTTCTAATATCCCTCTTTGAAGGGGGTGGAGGAGGCAGCATGTATCTGTCAGGTCTGTGTGAGTGCGTATGTGTCTGTGTGGGGTGCGAAGGGGGGTCAAGTCATCAGCCAATCAAACATGTGTTTGAGGGGGAAGAAATGGACCGGCACATTCAGCAAGTGAAAAAGGATAAATGTAAGTCTGAACATAAGAAAAAACAATTCACTTAATAATGGTGTGGTCTATTCTATCCTGACAACATATGGGAAGACAATCTAAATTACCTATATAACTGAAGTCATTATATAATGCAAGTAAGGTTGCTTAAAAGTTGGTGGGGACAATTTGAGCACCCTGAAAAGTTGCTGGTGTTATGTCCCTACTAACCCTACGCAAACGTACGCCCAAATGGACAGGAAGTGACCCACAGGAGTTTCAGGTCTGAAGAGCAATTCATTTCTACAGAAATGGTATTTTCTATCCTTCAAGCACCATTGCCATTGAATGAAAAGTTTTGGACACCACTGTTGTTACCCCAAATGATGAGATCTATCTCTGACTTTCTTCCCGGCAACCACAAATTAAAAAAAAAAAAAAAAAAAAAAAAAGGAGCTGGTGATGCACAAAGAAGATTCCGACAGACACCTAAAACCAAGCACAGCTGTCAGACCGTCACGGGGCCGCGCGCTCTCTTAATTGAACTTTCATTAGCTTCACTAATGGAAGCTAGTCTTAAAATTCCGTCGGCGGCGTGTTCCTCGTTCGCGAACAGGTGCCGGGCGGATCGGGTGACGACAATTCTCGTGTCGACGCAAATAGAGGCATTCATTTGTTTAGTGACGTGGAAATACCCAGCGCTTTTGCACCAAGCCGTCCCGGGAAACCCAACTTTTTCTTTGGGCCTCTGTTCCATGAATCCATAACCAATGGATTATCAAATCAATCCACAATTAATTTAATAGTCAACACATGGTGAGGATGAATTCAATATTTTTAGTCACTGAATTAAAATAACATTTTTCATGATTAAAAAATAAATAAATAAATAAACGGAAATAAAGAGAATAGTTAGTTTTTTATTGTGACACAACATCAACAGAAAGTGGCATTTATCAATAGTAAGTCCAAAATTCCAAATGACCAAAAACCGAAAAAAGTGACCCTTTTTAACAGGAAATGATCCCAAAATGACCCAAAATCATTTGGACGTTCCCCAAAAAATGCATCAAAATCAACAAGAAGTGACTAATGAATAGGAAGTGATTCCATATTGACCTCAAATCATCAGGGAGGGGACCCATAAATGCCACAAAATCAACAGGAAGTGACCCAAGAATGCGCAGGACCTCCGTGAAATTGAACCCCCATCAGACAAAAAAATTATTAAAAAATGATGTCAATCGTTTGTGCTACGTTTAAATTTTGTTTGCGCTGCTATCGTTTCTAAGATATTTTAAATTCTTTTATAGGTCAATCTGAGGTCAACCAGCCCCCAATTCTGATTAAAAATGGCTAAAAAGGGTGTCAATCATTTATGCTTCATTTGTGCTGTAAAAATTTTCCTTTGTGCTGGTATTGTTTTGAGATATTGAGATATTAATTATTATAATTACCACCACCACCAGTGTTGTTAACCTTACTTTTAAAAAGTACATTGGTACCTATACTTAAGAACGTCTCTACATACAGAATTTTCAACCTGAGACGCCTCAATGGGAAAATATTGTCTCGTTTTTCAGGATAATAAAGGCAAAAATATAGTATGGCTGGTACTCGCAGCTCCCAGAGTTGACTGAACGTAACATACTTACAGCTGCTCTGCCATTGGTCATTGCCTAGCGTTCCTGACATCCAATTGGCTGTGTATGTGTGTATCCCAGCGTCATCTTCATCTTCATTCGCCCCTCGTGTTCAGACAGCTTTACATGAGTGTATTCTATACTCTATTCTTGTTTTTTTACATTATGAAAAAAGATTTTGTGTTTATAGTGCCATAATCAAATTGTAACATGTATTTGTTACATGTTTAGATGCATTTTCATGTATGATAAAAGATTTATGTCTGAATTTTGAGGGGCTTGGAACGGATTAGGGCATTTACATTAAAACGCGTCTTTACTTACAGAATTTTCAAGTTAATTGTAAGAGTAATTAGTCACTCAGCAAAGTAACTGACGTTACTTTTCATGTTCTACACGTTATTTCTTTATACATTCTATAACTTTCACATCATAGATGCTTATATTAACTGAATGAATTGAATCACATCATAGATGTTTATATTAACTGATTGAATTGAAGTAATTGTTTTTCATCAAAAAACATGTAGGTCACACGTTTTTTTTTATTTATTTATTTATTTATTTTATTTCACCTATATAAGAGTGCAACAGTATACAAACTCTCAACGCTGTGATAAAAAAGCCTTTTTTATTCCTGTTGTACTGAACCCGCACTGCAACTTGACCCCTGTACTGAGGTACATACTGAACCGTGACTTGAGTGTATCGTCACACCCCTTATATATTGTATGTATATATAGATGTTTTATTTTTCAATATTTAAATATTTTTCAATATACAGGTGAGGCTCTGAATCTCCTGCTAATTTAAACTTTTTTAACAAATAAAAAACTGAAAAGTGGGGCGTGCAATATTATTCGGCCCCCTTGCGTTAATACTTTGTAGCGCCACCTTTTGCTCCAATTACAGCTGCAAGTCGCTTGGGGTATGTTTCTATCAGTTTTGCACATCGAGAGACTGACATTCTTGCCCATTCTTCCTTGCAAAACAGCTCGAGCTCAGTGAGGTTGGATGGAGAGTGTTTGTGAACAGCAGTCTTCAGCTCTTTCCACAGATTCTCGATTGGATTCAGGTCTGGACTTTGACTTGGCCATTCTAACACCTGGATACGTTTATTTTTTAACCATTCCTTTGTAGATTTGGCTTTATGTTTTGGATCATTGTCCTGTAGGAAGATAAATCTCCGTCCCAGTCTCAGGTCTTGTGCAGATACCAACAGATTTTCTTCCAGAATGTTCCTGTATTTGGCTGCATCCATCTTCCCGTCAATTTTAACCATCTTCCCTGTCCCTGCTGAAGAAAAGCAGACCCAAACCATGATGCTGCCACCACCATGTTTGACAGTGGGGATGGTGTGTTCAGGGTGATGAGCTGTGTTGCTTTTACGCCAAACATCGTTTTGCATTGTGGCCAAAAAGTTCAATTTTGGTTTTATCTGACCAGAGCACCTTCTTCCACATGTTTGGTGTGTCTCCCAGGTGGCTTGTGGCAAACTTTAAACGAGACTTTTTATGGATATCTTTGAGAAATGGCTTTCTTCTTGCCACTCTTCCATAAAGGCCAGATTTGTGCAGTGTACGACTGATTGTTGTCCTATGGACAGACTCTCCCACCTCAGCTGTAGATCTCTGCAGTTCATCCAGAGTGATCATGGGCCTCTTGGCTGCATCTCTGATCAGTTTTCTCCTTGTTTGAGAAGAAAGTTTGGAAGGACGGCCGGGTCTTGGTAGATTTGCAGTGGTCTGTTGCTCCTTCCATTTCAATGTGTTGGCTTGCACAGTGCTCCTTGAGATGTTTAAAGCTTGGGAAATCTTTTTGTATCCAAATCCGGCTTTAAACTTCTCCACAACAGTATCTCGGACCTGCCTGGTGTGTTCCTTGGTTTTCATAATGCTCTCTGCACTTTAATCAGAACCCTGAGACTATCACAGAGCAGGTGCATTTATACGGAGACTTGATTACACACCGGTGGATTCTATTTATCATCATCGGTCATTTAGGACAACATTGGATCATTCAGAGATCCTCACTTAACTTCTGGAGTGAGTTTGCTGCACTGAAAGTAAAAGGGCCGAATAATATTGCACGCCCCACTTTTCGGTTTTTTATTTGTTAAAAAAGTTTAAATTATCCAATAAATGTTGTTCCACTTCACGATTGTGTCCCACTTGTTGTTGATTCTTGACAAAAAATTTTAATTTCATATCTTTATGTTTGAAGCCTGAAATGTGGCGAAAGGTTGCAAGATTCAAGAGGGCCGAATACTTTTGCAAGGCACTGTAGCTATACTGATCCTTCTCAAAAAATTAGCATATTGTGATAAAGTTCATTATTTTGATATATTCTGATAAACATTAGACTTTCATATATTTTAGATTCATTACACACAACTGATGTAGTTCAAGCCTTTTATTGTTTTAGTATAGATGATTTTGGCAAAAAAGTCAAGAAAAACAAAAAATCCCTTTTCTCAAAAAAATTAGCATATCATGAAAAGGTACTCTAAAGAAGCTACTAACCTAATCATATGAATCAACAAATTAACTCAAAACCCCTGCGCAACCGCAATAATAGGTAAGACTGCCAACCTGACTGCTGTCCAGAAGGCCATCATTGACACCCTCAAGCAAGAGGCTAAGACACAGAAAGAAATTTCTGAGCGAATGGGTTGTTCCCAGAGTGCTGTATCAAGGCACCTCAGTGGGAAGTCTGTGGGAAGGAAAAAGTGTGGCAGGAAACGCTGCACAACCAGAAGAGGTGACCGCACCCTGAGAAAGATTGTGGAGAAGGGCCAATTCCAGACCTTAGGGGACCCGCAAAAAGAGTGGACTGAGTCTGGAGTAGAAACAACCAGAGCCACCGTGCACAGGCATGTGCTGGAAATGGGCTACAGGTGCCACATTTCCCAGGTCAAGCCACTTTTGAACCTGAAACAGCGGCAGAAGCGCCTGACCTTGGCTACAGAGAAGCAGCACTGGACTGTTGCTCAGTGGTCCAAAGTACTTTTTTCAGATGAAAGCAAATTTTCCATGTCATTCGGAAATCAAGGTGCCAGAGTTTGGAGGAAGACTGAAAAGAAGAAAAAGCCAAAATGCCTGAAGTCCAGTGTCAAGTACCCACAGTCAGTGATGGTCCAGGGTGCCATGTCAGCTGCTGGTGTTGGTGTACTGTGTTTTATCAAGGGCAGGGTCAATGCAGCTAGCTATCAGGAGATTTTGGAGCACTTCATGCTTGTATCTGCTGAAAAGCTTTATGGAGATGAAGATTTCATTTTTCAGCACGACCTGGCACCTGCTCACAGTGCCAAAACCACTGGTAAATGATTTACTGACCATGGCATTAATGTGCTCAATTGTCCTGCCAACTCTCATGACCTTAACCCCATTGAGAATTTGTGGGATATTGTGAAGAGGAAGTTATGAGACACCAGACCCAACACTGTGGATAAACTTAAGGCCGCTATCGAAGCATCCTGGGCCTGCATAACACCTCAGCAGTGCCACAGGCTGATTGCCTCCATGCCACGCCGCATTCAAGCGGTCATTTCTGCAAAAGGATTCCCGACCAAGTATTGAGTGCATATCTGATAATTAATTGAAAGTTGACTTTTTTGTATTATAAAACACTTTTTTGTGTTGGTCGGATGAAATATGGTAATTTTTTGAGATAGCAATATTTGTTTTTTCTGGACTTTTTTGCCAAAATCATCAATATTAAAACAATAAAAGGGTTGAACTACTTCAGTTGTGTGTAATGAATCTAAAATATTTGAAAGTCTAATGTTTATCAGTACATTACTGAAAATAATGAACTTTATCACAATATGCTAATTTTTTGAGAAGTACTATTATATTGTAGCGTCTGCAAGGACAATGCCAACTTGATGATGATAATGCACACTCAGCAGGAAAATAGTACATTATTTTCAATTAATTGTATCTACCTGGACGCCACTAACTGTATTTTTAAAAATAAATAAATAAATAAAAACTTGCCCGTGAGTTTAAGATGACGCTCGCCACGCTAAATGCTAATGCTAACGAGAATGTGATTTCCATGCTAACGCTCAAAGCAACATAGCCAATCATAATCGCGTTTGCAACGGCGTCACCACCCCATTCCCTCTTCCCCCCTCTTGCTCTACTTTGACATTTGAGATATTAATTTTGAGTGCCACTGATGACGTCACGTAACTCCCAGCATTTCGCGCAAACGTAGCACGAATGTTTTGCAGTAAATGGGCTGCGAGTCACGTCATCACTCAAAATTAATATCTTTAGCCCCCCATTTTCTGATAAATCAACCCAAAGTAGTGCCATTTGTTTGTGCTACGTTTGCGCGAGTTATTAGGACACCCCTCTGTTATTGAGAGAGTTGGTAAGCTCCGTCAGCTGCCGGAGTTGGATATGGAAAAGCTGGGAAGTAACGTCATTACTCGAAATTAATATTAATAAAACGCGAGCCGTGCAAACAACATTTTTACAGCACAAACGAGCACAAATATAGCATAAACGAATGGCACCATTTCGGGTCCATTTCGAATAAATGTGGGCCTGCGTGGCGTCATGACTCGAAATTAATATCTCGAAAACGATAGCAGAGCAAATGAAAATTTTTACAGCACAAACGAATTTTTTTACAGCACAAACCAGCACATAAACGATTGACACAATTTTTAGCCATTTTTAATCAAAATGAGGGCCTCGTTGACCTCAGACTGACCTATCAAAGAATAGTAAGGAATTTAAAAACAATAGCAGCACGAATGAAACCTTTTACAGCACGAACATAGCACAAACGAGTGACATCATGTTTATATAAATTTGCATCTAATGTAGGGCTAACTTCATGGCGGTTCTAAAATCAACAGGAAATGATCCAAAATATGCATATAGTGACCTTGAAATTCCCCAAAATGTACTAGAAGCTACCTGTAAGTACCCTAAAATTAACAAAAAAGTGACCCAAAATGAACTTATTGCCTGCCATTGACTACGATAGACGCCCAATTCATTTAAACTGGTGAGGACTTTGCAGGCAGTCCTCCCAGTATAGATTATTTGGACATCTATTGTTGTCAATGGCAGGGAATGAGTTAAGAGAAAAAAGTAGTCGTCAACTAACTTCGTAATTGAATATTGTCATCGTTTGAGTGCCACCAATCCAAACGGATTGGACTTGTATCGCTGTCAATGGCAGAGAATGAGATCAAATCTTTGCAGAGAATTTCCCCGCCTGAGATTTTTCTGTGTGCTCAGCATTGCGAGAGGAAAGAAAAACAATAAAAGCGTATTCTGCGGGTCGGCGGGGCAAAAGTGATAAAAGCTAGCGCCTCCGACCAAACCCCCCCAAGCGTGCGCGCGTGCTCGTGTTTCCGCACGGATTTCTATAATCCGCAGCGCCGTCGTCCACGGCGTCTGACGCTGCCGGTTTGGGCCTTTTCCAATATCGGAATGCTCAGAATAGCACACCACATAGACACCAAATAAGCTCACTGTAATGCAGGAGTGTCAAACTCTTTTGTCGCGGGCAAATCGACTCCATTGACCACTTATACATATATCGGGAAACAAACAACACAACAAAAAACAATTTGTTTTGAGAGCTCCAGGAGGAGGCGGGCCTCCAGGAGAGCCCCGTGCCTGGCCGAAGCTTTCCTACCTTCCCTTTACCACCCTCTATAAGTCTTCCTTTCTCGGGTGTCGTGGCAACAATTTAGAAGTCAGAGATGACGAAGGCAATTATGGCAAACAATTTTCAAGCTAGACCGTCGTTATGTCTAGTCACGAGGATGAATTATTGCAGGGATATGAAAAAGTATCTGAACGTTTTGGAATTTCTCACATTTCTGCATAAAATCACCATCAAATGTGATCTGATCTCTGTCAAAATCCCACAGATGAAAAAACAGTTTCTGCTTCAGCTAAAACCATCCAAACATTTATAGGTTTCCATATTTTAATGAGGATAGTATGCAAACAATGACAGAAGGGGGGGGAAATAAGTAAGTGAACCATCACATTTAATATTTTATGGACCCCTCCTTTGGCAGCAATAACTTCAACCGGACGCTTCCTGTAGTTGCAGATCGGCACATCGATCAGGACTAATCTTGGCCCATTCTTCTCTACAAAACTGCTGTAGTTCAGTCAGATTCCCGGGATGTCTGGCATGAATCACTGTCTTTAGGTCATGCCACAGCATCTCAATGGGGATCAAGTCTGGACTTGGACTTGGCCACTCCAGAACGTGTATTTTGTTCTTCTGAAACCATTCTGAAGTTGATTTACTTCGGTGTTTTGGTGATCATTGTCTCGTTGCAGCATCTATCCTGTTTTTAGCTTCAACTGTCTGACAGACGGCCTCGGGTTTTACTGCAAAACATCCTGATAAACTTTTGAATTCATTCTTCCATTATTGATTGTAAGTTGTCAAGGCCCTGAGGCAGCATTACGCCCCCAAATCATGATGCTCCCTCCACCATGCTTCATGGTGGGGATGAGGTGTTGATGTTGGTGAGCTGTTCCATTTTTCCTTCACACATTACGTTGTGTGTTACTCCCAAACAATTCAACTTTGGTTTCATTAGTCCACAAAATATTTTACCAAAACGTCTGTGGAGTGTCCAAGTGCCTTTTTTGCAAACATTAAACGAGCAACAATGGGGTTTTTTTATACAGCAGTGGCTTCCTCCGTGGAGTCCTCCCATGAACACCATTCTTGGCCATAGTTTTACATATAGTTGAAGTGTGCACAGAGATATTGGACTGTGCACGTGATATCTGTAAGTCTTTAGCAGGCACTCTAGGGTTCTTTTTTTTACCTCTCTGAGTATTCTGCGCTAACTCTTGGCGTCATCTTTGGTGGACGGCCACTTTTTGAGAGAGAAGCAAGAGTGCCAAATTCTGTCCATTTGTAGACAACTTCTCTTACTGTCGATTGATGAACATCTAGACTTTTCAAGATGTTTTTTTTTTCAATCCTTTCCAAGCTTTATACAAATCTCGCGACCCCCCGCGGCGGCTTCTCGGCATTCCCCTGCTTCTGCCTTCCCCTCTTTTCTTTGCCTGGGTATCCGTCCTGCGCTCCAGCACTGGTCGCTGGCTGGATGCCGGTGGGTAGACTGGATGTCGCCTGCTCCGGCGGAGGGGTCCTGCCCTGCCCTGGGCTTGCTGGGCCGTTGGGGGTCCCACGTCGTGCCGTACCGGTTGGGGGGCCGCGGCTGTGGCTCGTGGGCCTGGTGGGAGGCCGGGTGTGGGGGGTGGTGGCGCGTCCCCTTATACCATCCCTGAAGGCCGGTTAATAGGGGTGCGAGTGGCCCGGGGGACCACCCTGGATCCCTGGGGGATGATGCTGGCCCCTTTGCTGGGCTGCGGGAGGAGGAATGAGCTGCGCTGGCTCGCCTTCTGATTGGCTGGGGAAGGGCCATGGCCCTGGGTCGGCACCTTCGCAGCATCTCCACTCATCCGGGGACATGGGATTCACACAAATACTAGTACTGGGTTCTAAACCATATGGCTGATTTGTCTACACTCCACCCCTCCCAATCACTTATCTCTCAGACCCCCTCCCCCTCTTTCCTTGCTTATCAGGCCCCCCCACATGGTGTCAACTGGAAATACAACTAACTAACGATAGCACCAACATATTCATAGTTAGTTCATTTCTTGTTGTTGTTTGTGCTTCTTCTGTCTCTCTCTCTTTTTCTTCTGTTCCCCCATAACCCCTTCCTGTTCGCTGCTTTCTCCTAATAAACTAGGTGCATTGAATTATTACCATGGAAGTACTTCATATTCCCATGTGATACATTCAAACTGTTCAGACCAATTCTGTTCAGACACTCAGATCTCCATTCTCCGTGTCAACCAGCTGAACAGGACAGGTTGATTTGGGGACGTGTCCCCGAAAACGTCCCCAAATCAACAGATATCAACAGGAAGTATCCCCGAAATGTCCCTAAATCAACAGGAAGTGACCTAATAGATCTGTATCTACCACAGCAAAGCCCCATCGTAATTTCTCCAGAAATTGCAGTTTCTAGTTGCATTAACTTTTCTCTAACTTACTTGTCATCATATATGGGCATTGATATGCACACCTCACAGTAAACCTCATTTTTTTGTCTCATCGTAGCAGAGCCAATTCCAGCGTTCTCGCCACTTGAGCTGAAACTTTCTCTCCCTTTTCTTTTCATATTGGATTTTGCTTTCCCTCAACTCCTCCGGGGACTTTCTCTTACTTGAGTGGTCTTTTTTCCCCTGTGCATGGCCGGGTGCTGGGGGTTTCAGAAACATGTCGTCTTGTAGTGTAACATTAGGTAGGTACTGAGATGCTGACAATCAATCAGCAGCAGTAAATGAGGTTGCGCGCGTTCGCACGGGAGTGAGCAAACGGGGTGTTTTACACCCCACAGAAAGCAACGGCTGGTTACGTAGACTGTAAAGTTGTCTTCGATCTGGATGGCGTAACGTTTATTTTACGGAAACAATTATTTGTAACTCATAAGACTAATGAAATCAACATTAGATTAAATAATTTCTTTATAAATTATATATAATTTTTTTTTCAATTAAAAAACTGGAAAAAAAAACCTTTATAGTTTAGATTTTACATGTTTTAAAACATGTTATTCATTTTTTATGTTTTATCAAAAAGGGAAAGAAAATTCAATATTCCCATTTTAATTTCTTTTCTTTTTATTTATACATTAGTGTCTCCACTATCTTGTTGATTTGTATTTTGCACCCCAAAAAATGGTCTTATAACTGATCCCTTTTTTTTTTTTTTTTTTTAAATAAAACCATCCTTGAATTTTTTTGTTTGTGTATTTACCGCATGGAATTTGTATGACGCCCTCGAAAACAATGTCGATTGTCATCACCTGTTTGATTGGGTGTTGATTTTGCATTTGCGTTTGCCTGAAAAAGTGCTGCGAAAGCCAGCTTTTTAAGGCTCCATTTCCTCTTGTTGCGTGTGTGCGCGCCAAACGTGTCCTTGTATTGTTGCCGGGCAGATTCAGCGCTCCACATGGCTAACCCCTGACATCAGCCTTTCCTGCCGCGACAGCCGACTGTTTTTTCCTCTTACATGCAAATGCTTTCAAACCATAGGCATAGATTGAGGGGGGTCGAAAAATGTCATTGCATGTAATTGACTCTCCCATATACAGTGGGGCAAATAAGTATTTAGTCAGCCACCAATTGTGCAAGTTCTCCTACTTGAAAAGATTAGAGATGCCTGTAATTGTCAACATGGGTAAACCTCAACCATGAGAGACAGAATGTGGAAAAAAAGAAAAGAAAATAACATTGTTTGATTTTTAAAGAATTTATTTCCAAATTAGAGTGGAAAATAAGTATTTGGTCACCTACAAACAAGCAGGATGTCTGGCTGTCAAAGAGGTCTAACTTCTTCTAACGAGGTATATCGAGGTCTAACAAGGCTCCACTCGTTAACTGTATTAATGGCACCTGTTTTAACTCATTATCAGTATAAAAGACACCTGTCCACAAGCTCAGTCAGTCACACTCCAAACTCCACTATGGCCAAGACCAAAGAGCTGTCAAAGGACACCAGAGAAAAAATTGTAGACCTGCACCAGGCTGTGAAGACTGAATCTGCAATAGGTAAAATGCTTGGTGTAAAGAAATCAGCTGTGGGAGCAATTATTAGAAAATGGAAGACATACAACACCACTGATAATCTCCCTCGATCTGGGGCTCCATGCAAGATCTCACCCCGTGGCGTCAAAATGATAAAAACAACGGTGAGCAAAAATCCCAGAACCACAAGGGGGGACATAGTGAATGACCTCCAGAGAGCTGGGACCACAGTTACAAAGGCTACTATCAGTAACACAATGCGCCGCCAGGGACTCAAATCCTGCACTGCTAGACGTGTCCCCCTGCTGAACAAAGTACACATTCAGGCCCGTCTGCAGTTCACTCGAGAGCATTTGGATGATCCAGAAGAGGACTGGGAGAATGTGTTATGGTCAGATGAAACCAAAATAGAACTTTTTGGTAGAAACACAGGTACTCGTGTTTGGAGGAGAAAGAATACTGAATTGCATCAATTCAACACTGAATTGAAGATCTCCTCTAGAGCAGTGATGTTTTGGGGTTGTCACTGGGCAACACGGCAATACCAAAAGTTCATCTCAATTCCTTGTTATGTACCCTTTGTTGGCAATAACGGAGGCCAAACGTTTTCTGTAACCCTTCACAAGCTTTTCACACACTGTTGCTGGTATTTTGGCACATTCCTCCATGCAGATCTTCTCTAGAGCTGTGATGTTTTGGGGCTGTCGTTGGGCAACACGGACTTTCAACTCCCTCCACAGATTTTCTATGAGGTTGAGATCTGAAGACTGGCTAGGCCACTCCAGGACCTTAAAATGCTTCTTACGAAGCTACTCCTTTGTTGCCCTGGCTGTGTGTTTGGGATCATTGTCATGCTGAAAGACCCAGCCACGTCTCATCTTCAATGCCCTTGCTCTAGAGGAGATTTGCATGGAGGAATGGGCCAAAATATCAGCAACAGTGTGTAAAAAGCTTGTGAAGAGTTACAGAAAACGTTTGGCCTCTGTTATTGCCAAGAAAGGGTACATAACAAAGTATTGAGATGAACTTTCTGTATTGACCAAATACTTATTTTCCACCATGATTTGCAAATAAATTCTTTAACAATCAAACAATGTGATTTTTTGTTTTTTTTCCACATTCTGTCTCTCTTGGTTGAGGTTTACCCATGTTGACAATTACAGGCCTCTCTAATATTTTCAAGTGAGAGAACTTGCACAATTAGTGGTTGACTAAATACCTAATTGCCCCACTGTAAATACTGTACATACCGCACGGAGTTTGTTGAAATCAACTCCATCGACTGAACCCCCGCTAACTCGAAGATTAAGCCTCATGTCAAAAATTGTGAACTTCCCCTCTAATATAAAGACCTAACCGTTCAAATGTTATCTATAAAAGTTGCAAAGCAATAAAACAAACATCAAAAATGAAATGAACAAGAATCCTACAAGGAATTTCATAATGGGTCAAAATGATTTTTCGGACATATCACGTAACTAGCACCTTAGAGACAGTCCTTTGCTTTGCTTAGCCAAAACTACAACAGAGGAGATGGATATTTAGAATTTCCTAAAACCTAAGCTTTCAAAAAAGCTGCAACAATAACTGAACCGAGGATTGAACACAAACAGTGTCAAGATGTAAAACAAAGAAGAATTTTCACCCAAAAACTTGAATAGCTCTGTTTGGGATAGGCCTGAATGATATTGGAAAAAAATAACATTGCGATGTGTATTGCCAAGACTCCACACTTACTTTTTGCACTGGTTGCACCTAACAATTCTGAAGGTGCACCAGCACAAAGAAGTCACGCCGACATTTTTTACTGCATCACCTTTAACGCCATACTTATAATCACTCTCCATAACATTCATATAATTCCTTCATCCATTAATCTTCTGAACCGCTTATCCTAACAAGGGTCGCGGGGGTGCTGGAGCTTATCACAGCTAAATGCTTTAAGTTGACATGACAAGACATACAGTGGACCTGAGTGGGCATAAAGTAGGCAGCACAAACACAGTTACCTTTATTTCAATGTTTATTACAAATAAGATCAACGTCAAAGTAAAGTCTCATACGCATTCAATTTATTTTTTTCATTTCATGCATTTTCAGGTCACTTTTTGGACATTGGTCATTTACTGTTGATTTTAGGGCATTTCTGAGTCACTTCTTGTTGATTTGGGGTCATTTCTAGTACATTTTGGGGCATTCTGTGGGCACTTACAGTACATTTAGGATGATTTCATGTTGGTTTTAGAGCATTTCCTGTTTATTGAGCCTCTTCCTTTAACACGAACGATCACGTTCACATCTTGCAAAAATCGTAAGCAATTAGTCGACAATCAAAATAATTGTTTGAGTCAGTCTTATTATATACAATAAAAGTTCTTGGATTATGTGTACAGACTAGAATCTAGTCCAAAATTCAGTCCAAAGACTTTATTCTGTCTTTCGAACGTCAAAGGTCATCAGAACGGCCATGTCGGCGGAATCTCCGGAGTCAGCGACCAGCTTAAGCTGGGCCGCGCCCTCCTCGCCCGACACCTCGCCTTCCCACACCCGGCTCTTGTTGAGCTGAAGCTCTGTCCTCCCCCGGCCCACCACGCAGACCCTGCGCGCCCCGGGGACCTTGACCCGGAAGCACAGCCGGGAGGAGGCGTCCAGCAGGCCCGCTCGGGGCTCCAAGAGAACGCAGCCCTTCTTCCAGGCTGCGTAGACGTGAGGAAAAGGGAGTCTGTTTCGTTCGCAAACATTCCTCAGCACAAAGTCGCACACAGGCTTGAAGTCACCGCCGGGGGCAATCCTGGCGTACAGCCCCAGCCGGTACGTCCCAGGCCCCGGCAGAGACGCGCTCAGCGTCACTTTGCCGTCCACGTGTGTGGAGAAAAGATGTCGCGCCAGCGGGAAAGCCGACGCTGGCCCCTCCTCCGCCCGGTTTAGCGTGGCGTACAACTCCAGGTCCCGCCGGTTGCGGAAGGTAATGTTGCACTTGCCCTGCGGCGCGCTGACTAGCGCCCCCTGGTGGCTGAACTCGCACAGCCCGGCCTCAGAGGCGCGAGTGCCCGGCCCGCACCACGAGCTCAAGTCGGGCGGGAAGAGCTGGTCCTGGCTTACCGTCCTCCCGCGGCAGCGCAGCAGGAAGTTAGCAGCGTTCTGAAAGCGGCCGTCTGTTTCCTCGTAATCCCGCACAAAAACTGAGAGGCGGTAGGAGCCTGGTGCCGGGCACGCCACATTGCAGGTGAGGAGGTCTGGTTGGATCTGGCACGCCAGGCAACGCTTGGTTACGCCAGCCTCCAGCTTTGGGTGGACCAATTCGCACAGCATCATGAGCGAGCGTGACGTCTTTAAGCGTAGCTCCAGGCGCCCGTCTTCCGTTTCGGCCGCCTCGCCGCCTGGTTCGGCTGCCACCACTCCCATGGCCTTCACCCCTGGCAGCAGCCCCCACGACAGGTAGGGGTTCTCGGGGATCTCCTCGGCAGACCGGGGTTCCGAGCACTCCAGCGTGAAGGAGCAGACCCAACTCAGTAACCCGCTGGCGCTGTCCGGCCGAGCGTACAGCCTCAGGTCATAGGCGCCGGCAGCGGGCGGCAGAACCCGCAGGTCCATGCGGCGCCGGGACAGCGTCAGGAGGCCTGAGGAGGTCGGGCCGCTCTCCTTCCGCTCCAGGGCGCCGCAGTGGAGGAAGTCTCGCTGCGGCGTCATTTCGTATGTAAAGGCCACGGGCTGGGAGAAACCCAGGGAAATACTGGCCTCTCCTCGCTCTGAGAAGAAAACCATAGATGTCACATACAGAGAGAAAACTATGTGCGAAAAGTCAAGAGTCCACATTGGCAACTGGCAGATAAAACTAATTAAATGGAGATGTTATGCTCTGCTGATCCCTAATCCTCTCTTTCAGGTCATGTCCTTTAAAGTTTGGGGCATTCACGGGTCACTTCCTGTTGATTTTTAGGCACTTCCTGTTTATTTTTGGGCATTACTGGGCCACTTTCAAGTCATCTCAAGTCACTTCCAGTAGTTATCAGGGCATTTTTAGGACACTTTGTATTGAATTTTAGGCCATCCTGGGCTAGTCTTTTAAACCAGACTCACCGCTGTTACAGCTATTGAGTCTGGCAACCGTTGAGCGGATCAAATTTCCAGGCCGGAGCAAGCCACAGCAAACAGACAGCGGAGTGGACCAATGAGCGACGGGCGGACGTGATGTTGGTAAAGGGACAAGGAACTAGCACGAGCGGAGAACGGAGAAGTTTATTCAACATGGCTAGCGCGAGACAGACTGTTGTCAATGACTTGTGTCGATGTGTTTTTGGTAATTTAAAACTGGTTTTACCACGGATTGGTATGGGGCGCTGTTTGTAAAGCAACACATGCTGAAAATTACGAGAACAATTCCTCACAATTAGCAGCACACAGTGTTTAAAATGGTGTGAAATTTTTAGAGTCTCTTTTATTTTATTTTTTTGCACATTTACAACATTATTTAGCAACTTAAATACTGTTTTTTAGATCAGAAGTTTTGTACCTGAATGTTTAAATCCAGAACTAAATATTTAATTTAAATCTTAAATTTATATCCTAAATGCTAAATCTGGAAACGGTTGGAACTAAATATTTAGCTTAATATGCAAATTCACATGACTGGAGATCGGAAGTAATAATATAAAAGCTGGAGCACACAAAATGCTCTTTAATAGTTTCTCCTAAATATGTATTTTACCAACATATTGTTATTATCGCAATGACTCATGTCTAAGAGCAGACTGCGACCGTTGAGTAGGTTTTATTCATTTTCAAGAAACGTAAACAGACAGTCTGAGCTGCTCCACCAGCTTTCATTTTGCTACTTACGGTCTCCAGTCATGTAAATTTGCATATTAAGCTAAATATTTACTTCCGACCGTTTCCTGATTTAACATTTAGGATATGGGATATAAATTTAAGATTTAAATTAAATATTTAGTTCTGGATTTAAAGAATCAGGTCCAAAACTTCTTATCTAAAAATGAATATTTAAGTTGCTAAATAATGTTGTAAATGTGCAAAAAAAAAGTGACTCTAAAAATTTCACACCATTTTAAACACTCTGTGGCGCTAAATGTGAGAAAATGTTGTCGTAATTTTCAGCTTGTGCTGCTTTACAAACGGCGCCCCCATAGATTGGAGCATATTCTCCCGTTCGCCATCTGTGTTGATGCGGAGACGACTTCCGACACGCAAGAGTGACGTTGCTCGGTAAGAAGATGTCACGCAAATAATCGAATCTGATTGGACGGATTATTTGGTTTGGCTCGAGAGGCCATTAGGAGCTGGGTCCCAGACTATTCTCACAGTGTTTGAAAAATACAGGGAGAACAGTTTGGCCGTGCCAGGCAAATCCTGGGCTACTTCCTGCCTTTTTCAGGTCATTTCCTGCTGAATTTTGGGCACTCTTGGGCCACTGGTCATTTCCTTTTAATTTCGGGGCATTTCTGTGTCACTTCGGTTGATTTTAGGTCATTTGGGGATAACTTCCTGATGATTTTGGGTCATTTCGGTGTCCCTGGCATTTCAGGATCCATTGATATTACTGTATTCGCCCCTATATAAGACGGTGTTTTTTGCATTGGAATAAGACTGAAAATGTGGGGGCCGTCTTATATTCGCGGTCTAGACATTATATCCATTCATGACGCTTAATGGTGCCAGATATCATTGAAGCGATGTTCTGTCACGACAGATCTCGGCGACTCTCAAGTTTAACCAGTTTGCATTATTTTATTGCAATGTTTTTCCTTATTCAGATTTGTTTCAAGACTACATTTACAATTAGACTTCACTTTGATGGTTAATGCAGTTACTGCAATTTTGTTGTTTTATCTCAATAGATTGGTTTATTTACATTTCAAAAACCAGAAGCCATTCATTTACGAATGTGATTGCACTTTAGTTTACATATTTAAATGTTCAGATATTAAGATTTGAATGAGGCAAAATAACATGCTTTTTCTCTCAAATATATTGTTATAATCATTTGTTTCAGATGTACTGTAATTATTTTCTGTATAAAAATTTATTTGGTGTTCAAAAAGTCTTTTTTCGAACTTGAGTCTTGAAAAAGAGGGGGTCGTCTTATAATCAGCGCCGTCTTATATTCGGGCCAATGCAGTACATTGAGAGGTAGATGCAAAAAGTCGGCGATGGCAGCGTTAGTAACTGGCAGCCATCTTTAAGCAGTGGATTTTTCTGACAGCAAACCTAGGATGATTGATTTTCTCCACTAAAACAACCTTAACTTGGCCAAATCTTTCAAATCGTTTTGCGTATAACAAACCGTATTAACATAACTATGATTCAGGCTGGATTCTGAAAAAAAAAAAAAATATATATATATATATATATATATATATATATATATATATATATATATATATATATAGGGCTGTCAAACGATTAAAATTTTTACTCGAGTTAATTACAGCTTAAAAATTAATTAATCGTAATTAATCGCAATTAATCGCAATTCAAACCATCTATAAAATATGCCATATTTTTCTGTAAATTGTTGTTGGAATGGAAAGATAAGACACAAGATGGATATATACATTCAACATGCGGTACATAAGGACTGTATTTGTTAATTGTAACAATAAATCAACAAGATGGCATTAACATTATTAACATTCTGTTAAAGCGATCCATGGATAGAGAAAAGATAAATGTTAGTACAAGTTATAGAAATTTTATATTAAAACCCCTCTTAATGTTTTCATTTTAATAAAATTTGTAAAATTTTCAATCAAAAAATAAACTAGTAGCCCGACATTGTTGATGTCAATAATTACTTACACAATGCTCATGGGTGCTGAAGCCTATAAAGTCAGTCGCAAAATTAACACGATAATTTTGACAGCCCTAATTATATATATATATATATATATATATATATATATATATATATATATATATATATATATATATATATATATATATGTATTAGCCCTAATATATATCGCTCGTCAAAATTATCGCGTTAACGGGCGGTAATTAATTTTTTAAATTAATCACGTTAAAATATTTGACGCAATTAACGCACATTCTCCGCTCAGACAGATTTAAATGACAGTACAGTGAACTGCCCACTTGTTAATTGTGTTTTATGGAGTTTTGCTGCCCTCTGCTGGTGCTTGGGTACGACTGATTTTATAGGCCTCAGCACCCATGAGCATTGTGTAAGTAATTATTGACATCAACAATGGCGGGCTACTAGTTTATTTTTTGATTGAAAATTTTACAAATTTTATTAAAACAAAAACATTAAGAGGAGTTTTAATATAAAATTTCTATAACTTCTACTAACATTTATCTTTTTTCTATCCATGGATCGCTTTGACAGAATGTTGATAATGTTAATGCCATCTTGTTGATTTATTGTTATAATAAACAAATACAGTCCTTATGTACCACATGTTGAATGTATATATATCCATCTTGTGTCTTATCTTTCCATTCCAACAATAATTTACAGAAAAATATGGCATATTTTATATATGGTTTGAATTGTGATTAATTACCAATAATTAATGTTTAAGCTGTAATTAACTCGATTAAAAATTTTTATCGTTTGACAGCCCTAATATATACAGTGCCTTGCAAAAGTATTCGGCCCCCTTGAACCTTGCAACCTTTCGCCACATTTCAGGCTTCAAACATAAAGATATAAAATTTAATTTTTTTGTCAAGAATCAACAACAAGTGGGACACAATCGTGAAGTGGAACAAAATTTATTGGATAATTTAAACTTTTTTAACAAATAAAAAACTGAAAAGTGGGGCGTGCAATACTATTCGGCCCCCTTGCGTTAATACTTTGTAGCGCCACCTTTTGCTCCAATTACAGCTGCAAGTCGCTTGGGGTATGTTTCTATCAGCTTTGCACATTGAGAGACTGACATCCTTGCCCATTCTTCCTTGCAAAACAGCTCGAGCTCAGTGAGGCTGGATGGAGAGTGTTTGTGAACAGCAGTCTTCAGCTCTTTCCACAGATTCTCGATTGGATTCAGGTCTGGACTTTGACTTGACTTGGCCATTCTAACACCTGGATACGTTTATTTTTTAATCATACCATTGTAGATTTGGCTTTATGTTTTGGATCATTGTCCTGTTGGAAGATAAATCTCCGTCCCAGTCTCAGGTCTTGTGCAGATACCAACAGGTTTTCTTCCAGAATGTTCCTGTATTTGGCTGCATCCATCTTCCCGTCAATTTTAACCATCTTCCCTGTCCCTGCTGAAGAAAAGCAGGCCCAAACCATGATGCTGCCACCACCATGTTTGATAGTGGGGATGGTGTGTTCAGGGTGATGAGCTGTGTTGCTTTTACGCCAAACATATCGTTTTGCATTATGGCCAAAAAGTTCAATTTTGTTTCATCTGACCAGAGCACCTTCTTCCACATGTTTGGTGTGTCTCCCAGGTGGCTTGTGGCAAACTTTAAACGAGACTTTTTATGGATATCTTTGAGAAATGGCTTTCTTCTTGCCACTCTTCCATAAAGGCCAGATTTGTGCAGTGTACGACTGATTGTTGTCCTATGGACAGACTCTCCCACCTCAGCTGTAGATCTCTGCAGTTCATCCAGAGTGATCATGGGCCTCTTGGCTGCATCTCTGATCAGTTTTCTCCTTGTTTGAGAAGAAAGTTTGGAAGGACGGCCGGGTCTTGGTAGATTTGCAGTGGTCTGTTGCTCCTTCCATTTCAATATGATGGCTTGCACAGTGCTCCTTGAGATGTTTAAAGCTTGGGAAATCTTTTTGTATCCAAATCCGGCTTTAAACTTCTCCACAACAGTATCTCGGACCTGCCTGGTGTGTTCCTTGGTTTTCATAATGCTCTCTGCACTTTAAACAGAACCCTGAGCACAAAGCAGGTGCATTTATACGGAGACTTGATTAAACACAGGTGGATTCTATTTATCATCATCGGTCATTTAGGACAACATTGGATCATTCAGAGATCCTCACTGAACTTCTGGAGTGAGTTTTCTGCACTGAAAGTAAAGGGGCCGAATAATATTGCACGCCCCACTTTTCAGTTTTTTATTTGTTAAAAAAGTTTAAATTATCCAATAAATGTTGTTCCACTTCACGATTGTGTCCCACTTGTTGATTCTTGACAAAAAAATTAAATTTCATATCTTTATGTTTGAAGCCTGAAATGTGGCGAAAGGTTGCAAGATTCAAGGGGGCCGAATACTTTTGCAAGGCACTGTATATATATATACACATACATATATATTTAAAGTTTGCAGCTAATTTACTGCATTCCAAACATTTGTGAAAGAGCCAACCAAAGCTATTTCAAAGTCTATGCTGGCTCCACTAACTAGAATATGTTCATCGAATGGCTCTAACGCGAAATGGGTGTCAAGTAATGATGCCCGTTTCTATTGACTTATATTGGATTGTTGTGATGTCTACGGCAGGAGCCCCCCCAAACTTTTTCCTATGAGGGCCACATAACTTTTCCCTTCTCTGATGTGGGGCCGGGTTCAGTTTGTAACAGAAAAGGTGTGACGATTGCAGGAGTGCCTAAATGTAAAAAGCCACAATCAAATAACCCTTCACGGAACAAAAGTAAATAAAATAAAAATAATAATATAATATAATATAATATAATATAATATAATATAATATAATATAATATAATATAATATAATATAATATAATAATAACACCATTAATTCAATAGATAATAACCAAATAACCCTCTCTGGGTTCTTCACAGAAAAAAGCCAGAAAATAAATAACACTATTGAAAAAAAAAAAAAAAAAAAAAAAACATCCCCCCTTAATGCCCCCCCCAAAATTTTTTTGTTCAAGGGGCCGGACTAAATGTGGCTGCGGGCCGTAGTTTGGGGACCTCTGGTCTATGGAAAAAACATTTGAAAAAGACTGCATTATCGGTGCATGGGACTGACCGGTAAACAGGTGGGAGTGGAGAGGCCGGATGAGGCTGAGCCCCATTTGGAAGAAGGCCGAGGTCTTGAAGACTCGCCTCTGGAAGTCCTCCAGGGTGATGGGCTTCTCCAATAGCTGCCACCTCTCCTCGTCAGGGAAATGTGACTCAATGAACTCCTCAGGCTCCGTCAGGAAATAGAAGTCATCCAACCTGCCGGAAAGGAGATGGACGCTTTTTCAGGTGAAACGCCCACGCTCCAGCTAACCTGTATCTGACCGGTGACCCTCCGTGTTGCTTAAACTAACTACTTCTTTGCAATTGACAGTGTTAAAGCCCCTTTAACAGGGACAGTGTCATGAATTGAACTGAGTTTATCACTTGTAGATGTCGGAACCATCTGAAGTGGGAGGCTGTCGTCCTTCCAGTTTCAAACGGACTGGACGTCTATCGCCGTCAATAGCAGCCGATGAGTTAAGAACAGATGCTTTACCAATGATAAAATAACCTTTTTTAAAAACCGTTTTGAAATAAACTTATTATGATTTCAGTTGAATGTCAATACATCGACTTTGGTGGGAAATTCGGCCCTAACAACATGGCCGCCACCCTGAGGCCATGTTGGTAGGGGCGATGAAAGCTCCTTTCAAGCTTCTGCTGTGCATTCAAATGGGTTTATCACTAGTAGACGTCAAATACTAGCGATGAACATTTGTGCATTTGCTCTCCAACTTGATACAGATTTGACGTCAATTGCCGTCAATGAGTGATGAGGCTAATAAAACTAGTATTTGTACAATTTTTAGGTGAACAACGTCTCTAAAGGATTGTCAAAAGAAATTGTAATGAATTGCTAGTTGGCTTGGGAAAGCCTCCTGGGACCTTTTGACAAAGCTCTGGTGTTCCACGTCCACTCGTCCGGCTCCCCAGCAGGCGTCCATGAGGAACCACTGTCCCTCCAGGAACACGGCGTTCCACAGGTGATCGGATTTCACCTCCCTGAGACATTGGCCCTGGCGGTAGCCGATGCCCTTACTGTGGCCCGCCACCTCTTGGCACTGGATGCCCAGCAGCCTGTCAAAACAAGCAGAGCACCCGCTCTGTAATGACGTCCTTTTTCCAAGCGCGTCCTACGGAAAATGGGTGTCTTGAAAATCCCTAGGGATTACGGGAAGAATGTGCGGTGGAATATGGCTCAGAGTTACTGTTGCTTAGTCTGAAGTTGGGTCGTGTCATGATTTGATTTCACTGTTGTCAGAATAGCAACATTTTTAACTGGTATCCATTCTTAGCGAAAAAGATTAACATATTTAGACAACTGTGAATAACTGCAAAAAAAAAAAAGCAAAAACTGAAAATCGTGAAAACCCCCATACAAAAAAACTGATTACAACGCAAAAAAAAAAAAAAAAAGAAAAAAACATGAAAAATGCAAATAAACGCCCTCCCACCAATTTGTTTATCGCCGACTGACCTGGAAATGCTCCAAAATAAGCAGGCAGTGACCCAATATCAACAAGAAGTGAGACAAAAATCAACAGAAAGTGACCTGAAAATGCACCAAAATGAACAGGAAACCACCTGTTATCAAATGGCAGAAATGCCTCAAAATCAGCAGGAAGCAAAGCCATAGGTTTGCACAGGGACAGTAGAGACATAACACTACCAACTTTTCAGAATGCTCAACTTTTAAGCGACCTTATTTACATTATATAATGAGCTCAGTTACAGTATATACGTAGATCATTTAGATTGTCTTCACATACAGTATGTTGTAAGGATAGAATAGACCCTACCATTATTAAGTGAATTATTTTTATTACAGTATGTTCAGACTTACATTTATCCCTTTTCACTTGCTGCATGTGCCATTCCATTTTTCCACCTCAAATGCCCCTTTGATTGGCTGATGACTTGACCACCACACTCACACAGCCCCGTCAGATTCATGTCGACAACATACCCTCCCTTTGAGGAGGAGGGATATTAGAAGTTTTTTTTGGCCAGCAACAGCCAAGGTAAGCAATGTAAAAAGATGTCATTGTTGTGGAGGTGGGGAAAACACCACTAATTTTGTTACCTTTAAGTCCGACCTGCATCAGAGTTAGCATAACATTTAACTGTGTGAACTGACGAAATCACACATCAGAATTTCATGAGTCTACTTTGGTCCGAGTCCTGGGGTTGCCTAGTATGCCTTAGATGTAAATCATGAATTTTTTCCCCAAATCATTTTTATGTTACAATACTTTAGTTTCAGTCTATTTTACTTTGTGATCACCCTTGGCCACTTCTTGATGTTGTCTTCCCAAGCCGAGATGGCAGAAGAATGCGGTATTTCCAAATCGTAGTTTTTCAGGGTTTTTAGTGAGTGATGCCACTCCAGCGCCATTGAAGTCAATGGTAAAAAAATCGGAAACGGAACTGGTAAGCAGACATAAGGAAGTAAAGCGGAAGTACCTTGGAATCTTGTCCATAAGCGACTATAAAGAGCATCTAATAAATGTCATTTCGCCAACTGGCTCTCCTCTAGACTTGTACTGAGAAAAGCCAAGTAGCTCTGCTTTAGACTGCCCAGTGTTTTCAGATGAGACTCGCCATTCTGAAGTTAATGCTAATGCTAGGAGTTACGTTTAGCGTCTGATGATTACTCCGCAATGACCTTTAAAGCCTAAAAGCAGCATTGAATGTTCTCTCTTGCCAAGATAAGAAAACAAATCTTACTGTGTTTCCAAACAAGCAAGATAGAGCGCAGCCTAGCTTGAGACGTATCCTAAACCCCGGTGAAGAGGACGAGGGTGTGGTGCATCTCACATGAGTGACACGACCCCAAACGCTGCTCCGATGCAAGCTGACGTACTCCACGTACAATATGTAAATGTCACGCATTGTGAACGCATTTTCGTCTAGTCAGACAAAAACTGGCATTCGTCTTGTTATGTTCTAGTCTTCCAAGCCATGTGTTTAGCTCTTCATCGTCACGTTATCGTCATTAAAAAAAATTGTTCGTTGATGAAATATTTTCATTCTCGTCATTGTTGACGAAAACCACACTGATGCAGGTAACAGACCCGGCGGCATGGGCGGGCATTAGGTGGCCGGGCCCGCCCTGAGAGACTGCTTTGCCCGCCCTAGCTCGATTACACTGCACTGTGTATTTTTTTTTTTTAATCTTCCACAAAAACACACACACACAGAGAGGATGAACCCTCTATTCATCCTATCTTGATCTGTCATCATTCAATTCAATCAATCTGAGCAGCGAATGAAGGCAATTTCTAGCCAATCACAGATAAGGGGTGCGGGCCGATTAGCCGGCCAATGGGTGCTCATGTTTATCAGTGCATATGTTATGTTTACGCTTAAGCACTTTAGTTGAAGAAATGCACCATTGTTTTTCGCATACCTGTCAAGTTGCACGGTTTCGCCGTAAATTGTACAAGTGAGCACTGATTTTTAAATGTGTACTCTGTACGTTCAAAATCTGTACATTTTTTGTGCATTACGTTTTTTTTTCTCCATTAGTCAGATACTGTCACTTTTTCGGCAACAAGACAATATGCGTTACTACCTTGGTTAAATGACGTGAGGAAAGTCAAAGACACTGAGAGCAAAGTGTTTGTTGAGACGCAATTGCAAAAGCAATGCGAGGCTATGTAGCTTCAATATTTCCTGACTGTAGCCGACAGCCTACAATCTACGCCTAGATATCTCATGCATATAGAACTACATGCGAAATGACAGACTCGGTGGCGTTAGTAAACAGCCACCATTTTAGAGCAGTACACTTCTCATAAAAGGCTCTGTTGTAGTGAACCTTCCTAGCGAACCTAGCGAAGTCACTTTTTATCTAAAATACTCCAAAATCGGCAAAATCTTGACTTGAATCTATCTTTAAATGATGAAACAGTTTTAAAACTTTCACGTCGAAATGAAATAATAAATAAATGACTTCCAAACATAGCAAAGGTTACTATGTTTTTTTGTTTTTTTGAAAAAAAAAAAAAAACATGAAAGGTCACAACAGTTACTTTGCCAAGTAACTAATTACTCTTACATTCAGGTAACTGAGTTACTAACTCAATTACTTTTTGGGGGAAGAAATTTGGAACTAATTAATTACTTTTTAAAAGTAAGACTAACAACACTGGTCATAAAGATGGAGTCAGCAGAATGAAAAGTGACGAAAGCGGAGATTTTATTCTGCCAATTTGTTGCCAAACACAATTTGCCTGCAACTATTGCTGATTACTTCTCAGAATTAGCAAAAATATGTTCCTTGACTCTAAGATTGCATCTGTGAGTTAATTTTATCAATTGACCTTTTTAATTTATAATTGGACACACTAACGAACTACTTTCAAGTCAAACTGAATTGCGAGCAGAATTGCCATGAAGTGCAGCCATCAAGACATGATAGAAATGGCCAAAAGTGCTACATACAATTATAACAAAAGTCACTTTTAATTTTAGTAATCATGATGTAGCTGTAGATATTGATTGTTCTTTGATTGCTCCAGGTTATTTGTTACAATATTACCAATAAATTCATATTATTTTAAAAATTGAGTTTTATTTTTATTTCATATTGCATGCTATATACAACGTTGTAAGATTAGTCACCAATTTGTAAGGGCATACGTCACTGTTTGTAAGATTGCAAATGGCCTCAGGTTGACAGGTATGCAATCACAGATAAGGGGGACGGGCCGAGTAGTCGGCTATTGGGTACTGCGATTGGATAGGGATTGCTTCGGTTACAGAAATGGCGATTGAGTGGCTCCTCCGTTGCTAATTCAAATTGGAATGGACATCCGTGTTTTTTTGTGCTCTTTAGCTGCTGTAGTTACCTCTTCAAGCATGACTGTCGATTTCACTGCTCATTTGGACATCAGTGCTCATGTTCATCAGTGCATATGTTATGTTTATGCTGAAGCACTTTAGTTGAATAAATGCACAAAGAACTGCACCGTTATTTTTCGTTTGTCTCATAGATTTTACGACGAACTACTACTTGTGACTTCAGTGACAGAAAATATTTCAGTGCACTGATGTAGTAATGTACGGGTAATTTCGCCACTGTTCAGGATAAATTTACGTTGAAGAAGTGTGCCCCCCTCCAAAAAATGTAATTTCATTTTGCAGCCGAGTCTGAGCAGCAGGTTATGCTGTTAAAGCGCCCTACCAATGTTGAGACCAAACCTACGCTCTGAACATCTGTTATCAAACCAGGAGGACTGGCTGTGATTGCTCATGTTTTAGTACCATTGACGGTGCTAGACATCCAGTCCGTTAAGACTGTCAGTCCAAACGGATTGGACATTTAGCACCGTCAACGGAAACCATCAATGTCCAGAGGTCACGCTTACCTGCACATTTCCAGGCAGAGCCCTGAGTAACCACTACAAACGCCGCGACCGCTAGCGATGACGTCTTCCGGCGAGGACAGCTTCTCCGAGCGTCCCATGTAACCGCTCACGTCGTACTCTGTGGACGCGGTTAGGGAGGGAAAATTACGTGCTGGTGAGTGTCGTCGACACCATTTTTTTCGCAAAGCACTTACCGATGTTGTGACATAGCCAAAGCCAGACGGCGCGGATTTTTTCCAGCGGGCTGGCGGCAACGCAGGCGATGCCGCGGACGATATCGGCTACGTCAGAAACGCCTTTTTCCTTCAGCTGCAGACCAGAAGAGCAGTTTTTACTTTTGTTAGTCTTACTTTGGCTATAGCACGGGTGTTAAAATTGAGGGCCTCATCTGGCTTTAACTTCAGTTTATAAATCAAATGTATTCATTTTTTGTTTCTTCCTCATATGAAGTTCAAATACAATTTCAGAGAATAAAAAAAAAATCCTTTTAAAAAAAGTAAATTAATTTAAAAATAAGTATATATATATACTGTATATAGATAGATAGATAGATACAGTATATATCTATATATATGAATATATATACACAGTATATAGATATATACAGTATATATATATATATATATAATATACTGTACATATACTCACATACTGGTCCTTCTCAAAACATAGCATATTGTGATAAAGTTCATTATTTTCTGTAATGTACTGATAAACATTAGACTTTCTTATATTTTAGATTCATTACACACAACTGAAGTAGTTCAAGCCTTTTATTGTTTTAATATTGATTATTTTGGCAAAAAAGTCATCAAGTAAAACCAAAAATCCCTATCTCAAAAAATTAGCATATCATGAAACGGTACTCGAAAGAAGCCACTAACCTAATCATCTGAATCAACAAAACCCCTGCGAAAGATTTCTGAGGCTTTTAAAAACTCCCAGCCTGGTTCATTGCTCAAAACCGCAATCATGGGCAAGACTGCCGACCTTACTGCTGTCCCGAAGGCCATCATTGACACTCTCAAGCAAGAGGCTAAGACACAGAAAGAAATTCTGAGCGAATAGGCGGTTCCCAGACTGCTGTATCAAGGCACCTCAGTGGGAAGTCTGTGGGAAGGAAAAGGTGACCGCACCCTGAGAAAGATTGTGGAGAAGGGCCGATTCCAGACCTTTGGGGACCTGCAGAAACAGTGGACTGAGTCTGGAGTAGAAACATCCAGAGCCACCGTGCACAGGCGTGTGCTGGAAATGGGCTACAGGTGCCGCATTCCCCAGGTCAAACCACTTTTGAACCTGAAACCGCGGCAGAAGCGTCTGACCTGGGCTACAGAGAAGCAGCACTGGACTGTTGCCCAGTGGTCCAAAGTCCTTTTTTCAGATGAAAGCCAATTATGCATGCCATTCGGAAATCAAGGTGCCAGAGTTTGGAGGAAGACTGGGGAGAAGGAAATGCCAAAAAAAGCCTGAAGTCCAGTGTCAAGTACCCACTGTCAGTGATGGTGTGGGGTGCCATGTCAGCTGCTGGTATTGGTCTACAGTGTTTGATCAAGGGCAGGGTCAATGCAGCTAGCTATCAGGAGATTTTGGAACACTTCATGCTTCCATCTGCTTTATGGAGATGAAGATTTCCTTTTTCAGCACGACCTGGCACCTGCTCACAGTGCCAAAACCACTGGTAAATGGTTTACTGACCATGGCATTACTGTGCTCAATTGGCCTGCCAACTCTCCTGACTTGAACCCCATAGAGAACCTGTGGGATATTATAAAGAGGAAGTTGAGAGACACCAGACCCAACACTGTGGATGAACTTAAGGCCGCTATAGAAGTATCCTGGGCCTCCATAACACCTCAGCAGTGCCACAGGCTGATTGCCTCCATGCCACGCCGCATTGAAGCAGTCATTTCTGCAAAAGGATTTGCGAACAAGTATTGAGTGCATAGCTGATATAATTAATTGAAGGTTGACCTTTTTTTGTATTGGTCGGATGAAATATGCTAATTTTTTGAGATAGGGATTTTTGTTTTTTCTTGACTTTTTTGCCAAAATCATCAATATTAAAACAATAAAAGGCTTGAACTACTTCAGTTGTGTGTAATGATTCTAAAATATATGAAAGTCTAATGTTTATCAGTACATTACAGAAAATAATGAACTTTATCACAATATGCTAATTTTTTGAGAAGGACAGTATATATATTTGATACAACAATTGCTGGTTTAATCACTCTTTTTTATGTAAATAAATAAAATGAATGAAAAAAAAAAAATCAAGTTTTTCCCCTTAAATTACAAAAACAAAAAAATTAAAAGTTTATATTTTTTAATTAAATGAATATAATTAAGAAAAATAAAAAAGTTTTTTTTTTATTATACAAGTATGCAATATATGTTTTTGTACATATATTTTTTAAATAATTATTTAATTTTAAAAAATTATTATCATTATTAAGTATTATATATATATATACATATATATCATTTTCTAAATTAAATAAAATAATAATTATAAATGAACAAATGTATATATATTCAAAATATGTAATGAAGATAACAATTAAATTCCTTTATAAAAATGACAAATCTTTTTTGGTTTTATGGAAAATATACAAAATAAAAAAATAAAATAAAAAATTAACAATCATTTAGAACTAAAAAAGAAACTATTTCCAGTTTTTTCCTTGTTTAAGTGAAAGAACTTTTAAATAAATAATCATGTTAAAAAAAATGTAAAAGAATAATTCCGCAGAAAAAAAAGGTTTGTTAAGAAAACTTTTTTAAAAAAGAGAATCTGGGCATATTTTTTTTTTTTTAACAATATAATAATATTGATGAGAGTTCATTTGATAATCAATCATGGATGACCTCTGCCCCCGCTCTGATGACGTGCGAGTCCACTCGGTGGAAGACATCGGTACTGGCGAAGAGCTCTTTCCTCTTCTTCCTTTTGGCCGACGGGCCCTTGACTACCACCCTGGTGCCGGGGTCCCCCCTCGGCTCCTCGGTCCTCACGGCGCTTTTCTTGACCGCCGCTGCACTCCCCCCGGCCGCGCTCTCGGACGACAGCTGCCTCTTGGCCACCGGGCGCTGGTCTTCGGCCTCAGCCGCCGCCAGCGGCGGGGCTTTCACATGGACGCGTCCCTCGTCTTGTCGGGTGGCGCGGGTAAAGGGGAAGGAGAACTTCTGGATTCCCACCTCGGCAGACATTACGCGAAAATCATCACGGCCTGGATGGTGAAATTGAAAATCATTTTTTGCCACCGACAGCACTAGACGTCCAATCTGTTTGAAGTGGGAGGGTTGGCAGCACATGAATGAACGTGCAGACAAATTAATAACAGACGTTTTGAGAAAAAAAATAAAATTGGTTGACAAATAAGCTAGTTAGGACTTAATTTAATGTATTGCATTGAATTTGATAGGAAAGTTGACCCTACCAACATGGCCGCCACCATTGGCAAAGTTTGAGATGGGGCAGTGCCCCCCCGGTGGCCTAAAAATGTCATTGCATATAATTAACTTTCCTATAAATGAATTTAAAGGGGAAGTTCAGAATTTTTTACATTAAGCTTAAGCTTCGAGTTAGAGGGGGTTTAATCAGTCGATGGAGTTTTTTTCAACATATTCAGTGCAGTTTGTTAATTATTTGATAGTTCCAGGTAGTGATGGTGAGATGAAGCCTCGTGAAGCATTGAACCACTTAAGCTAATTGGTTTGAAAAAGGGTTAATTTGTCAAAGATTCATGTGAGCACAGTACCCCCTCCTGGTTAAGTGTATGATCACAGTCAGTTGCCTCTCAACCAGTGAGTGTTTTTTTATGTGTGTGTCTGTTAGGAAGGAATTCATTTACAAAATATTGTTAGACCAAATCCTCTATGTACATAGATTATCACTAAGAGTGTAACAGTACATGTATTTGTATTCAACCGTTTCGGTATGTGGTGCTCGGTTCGGAACAGTGGCGTACCGAACGAGTTTCTGACGTGATGTAACCCTTACTTTTCGAGGCTGTGAGTCGATCAGGTTACAGTTTCTTTGTGTAGATTATATTTGCTCCGTCTTCTCTACCATAATGAGGACCAACATGGTAGGATAGTATAACCCAGAAACGTCAACGGCACGACAACGTGGCCGCCGCAAGAACGCAGTGAAACGCGGGCGTTAAAGTCAGTCAGCCAATGCACACCAGTCACAGTGCGGTCGCGCGTTAAATGCGTCCCAGAAGCGGCTCAACGCGACGCACGCGAAAAGAACGGCAGAGTTTATTATTTGAAGCGAGACGCGATCCTCCTGCGTCAATACTACTACCCGTAGCTAGGATCGGGCAGACTGGAAGTCACTCGTGTAAAAATACGGTGGATCCGGTGGATTCTGAAACTAATATGCAATCGTAACCCACTTTTTGAGTCCATCAGATCTCTTGAGTGGTAGATCGGGGCACAGTTGACTTGTCTTTGTTGATTTACTGCTGTCTTCTCTGCTATAACCATAACCAACACGGCCCCGTGTTCAATACAAAACCCTCCTACCACAACAAAACAAGTAGGAACTAGTATTCACATAGGAACTAAAGTTATACAACATAAAATATACAATGAATACTACATCACATTTGTAAAATATAAACATATAATAAAACAAATAATAGCCCATTTAAATAAAAAAATTTGAAATGAGCTAAAACACCTGTAATTAAACAATAAGAATAATACACAGATCCTGCTTAAACAATTAAATGTCTTAACTTAGGTGTGGCGCTTTGACTTGAGAAAATCCACCAATAAAGCTTTTGAAAACCGTTCTTAAGAAAATAAATGATTCATTGAGGCATTTCATTTGTAAAATACATGTTAAAATCTTTGTCATTGTGATCAGGGCCGGCTCAGGCCAGTTGGGGGCCCTAAGCAAAATAATGCCAAGAGGCCCATATTTTTGGCCCACCATTTCGTCACAGTGTACTGTGAAACCCATACATGCAATCCAACCCATACGTCCATATTTTGTATATTAATCAGATTTTGTTGCACTGCATTCTTCAAACTTCTCCCCCAAATGATTGTCAGGACTTACAGTAGATAACGCCAAATCCTTTTCTAAAAGAGGAAAGAAAGAAGTTAAGGAAGAACTTATATATGGTGATCCCTCACTTATTGCTGTTAATGGGGACCAGAACCGACTGCGTAAAGTGAAAAACCGTGAAATAGGGTCAACCCATACAATTTTTTTTGTGGATCTATTAATAAGTGTATATAAAATCCTATGAATGCATATGATATCATTAGAACAGATATGTCCAAAGTCCGGCCCGGGGGCCAAATGTGGCCCTTGGTCAAATTTCATCCGGCCCCCAGCCTCTGTCATAAAATCAATAACGTCTGGCCCGCACATAGACTTAATAAATTGGTCAGCAGTACTGCTACCAGCATATGAAGTAGCTTACACACTAAATGCTGCTCCTCATTTACCCACTAAAAGGCAGCAGCACTCAAATCAACATAACCCCGTGTGACCCTTTACTCCCAATTTAAAATCTAAAATGGCGACAATCAACAAAAAAAAGTTGACTGTGACGGCCGACGATTCAAGAATTGGACTATATCTTTAATAAAATACGCAACAACTGTGTCTGCCTCATTTGCAAAGAGACAGTCGCTGTTTTTAAAAGAGTTCAATGTGAGGCGATATTACCAAACAAGACACGCTGACATGAACGACAAGATTACAGGGAAGATAAGTAGCGAGAAATTAAAGCAACTTGAAGCTAAATTAATTTCACAGCAGCAGTATTTTTCAAGAGCCCGAGAGTCCAAAGAGAACGCCACAAAGGCTTGTTGCGAGATTGTTGAAATGATTAATTAAAAAAATAAATAAATAAAGCAAATGTGACACACGGAGTGGCTTGCTAAAATGTGCTTAAATATATTGTTCTACGTAAAGCACGTCAGCCAAGGTCGGCCCCCCACATTTTTACCACACCAAATCTGGCCCTCTTTGCAAAAAGTTTGGACACCCGTGCATTAGAACATTAAAGAATAGCTTGAAACGTAAATTAAATATTATTGATAACAATAACCTACATAAAATAATCTCTCATATGAAACGTGTGTGATGTTTGTAAGTGTACATAAATATACAGATGAAAATCAAGTGTACATAAATATGTTTTTAGAACTGTTTTATTCCTACAACAAGATTTTAAAAAAAATAATAATAATAATTTGCGATGCACTGACTGCGAAAGTTAAGCCGCGAAGTAGTAAGGGATTACTGTAATAAATAGTGTGTGTGTCATATTTGTTTGTGTCTCAGTTCTTTTTCTTTCCTTTATGCAGCACCTGATTGAGCCAGATTAGCGGGGTAATGCGACACACCTGTGCTTGATTAGGAAAGCTCAGTATTTAAGGAAGCTTGTCACCATCTGCAAGTGTCGGACTATTGCTTGCTATTTGCCTTGCTTACCGCCTGTGTGTTCATCGTCATCCTTCGAGTTTCCCGATGTTCTACGGTCGTATTCTGGTTTGGTCATCTTTACTTTAGTGCTCTCTTGGGCTTTGTAGTCAGATTCTTGTACTGTGTTATATTCATGCATTCTAGCGTGCTCTCTTAGTTGTACTTTGTTAAACTCGCATTTTTCGCGTGCTCCCTTTGTTGTATTTTATTATATCCGCGTTTATGGGCGTGCTCCCTTTGTTGTACTTTATTATACTCGCGTTTATTGGCGTGCGCTCTCAGGTCTACTCGCATTTTTGGCGTGCTCCCTTTGTTGTACTCATTAAATACAAACATTAGCTCTACCTGATTTCCTTGTCTGTTTTTGGGATCCACATCAACGGCTTGCCGTTCACAACAGAATAGTCCGACCACATGGATCCCACGGACTCGGAGGGCCTTTGCCGTGCTCTCGTTGGTCACTACCATATGATCAGTCAACACGAGCAATCGATACGCAAATTAGTGGATGTGATTGGCTCGCTCACCACAAGAGTTGCGAATATGGCTTCGCCTGTAAAGCCCGGTGGTATAATTGACGCTGCCGCGGCGCCCGATCTACCCGCCCCGCCTCCGATGAGCCCGCTGGCTTCTTTTCGGGAGCCGATGTTGCCACACCCTCATCGTTATGAGGGAGAGCCAGGTGCTTGCCGACAGTTTTTACATCAGTGCTCCCTAATTTTTGACCAGCAGCCTTGTACGTTTACGAGTGATAGATCCCGTGTACCTTATGTAATGAGTCTCCTCACCGGTAAAGCGGCTACATGGGCCATGGCGGTAAGCAACACAAGGCCCGCGATCCGTAATTCTTTTGAAACGTTTGAGACTGAGTTCGTAAGAGTTTTTGATCATCCAGGCAAGGAGGCAGCCAGCCGCCTGTTGGATTTTTTTTAGGGCGATCTAACTGTTGCAGACTACTCTATTCAGTTTCGCATTTTGGCTGCAGAGTGCGGTTTTGGGGAAGCGGCGCTGTGTGGGATTTTTCGGCGTGGGCTGTCTTCTGCGGTGAAGGACGAGTTGGCGGCCCGGGATGATTCGTCGAACCTGGAGGACCTGATTTCCTTGTCCGTGCTTTTGGACAATCGTCTGAGGGAGCGTGAGAGGGAACAAGCCATGGAGCCTCGGGGTCGTCGTTGGTCATCGCCGCGGAGCGGCCCGACTGCGGTCCGTGCAGATGGCTTCGTCGAGCCGCCGTTCGTCCCTACGCCGACGCGGAGTCCAGTCCCGACGGGAGGGGAGCCTACACAACTCTGTGGCGGGCGCCTTTCTGCTGCGGAACGACGGAGGCGGTTGGAGGCAGGCTTGTGTCTTTATTGTGGCTCGCCGGGGCACCATATCGCCGCCTGTGACGCTGTCCCTTCGCGTCTATCTGGATCTTCGGCCAGGGGTTCCCCTTGCCCGAGGGGGGCCGAGGTTCGTACATGACAGCAATCAGTCAAGTGAATTGCCTCGCGACGAGATAAAGGAACCCAGCGACCCCCAAGGTGTTATGAGACTGCAACTGCCGGGTGAATTGTCACACGGCGGGGTTAATATTAAGTTTTCTGCTGTAATTGATTCGGGGGCTGATGATTGTTTTGTTGACCAGAGTGTTGTGGATGCTCTTAAATGTACATTAATAAGACTCGCTAGGCCCAAACGGGTTTTAGATCTCGATGGGCGACCCCTGGCGGACGTGAGGTTTATTACGCCTCCGCTCAAAACAAAACTGTCCGGAAATCATTTTGAGGTCCGTAGCTTTTTGGTAATGCCATGTAAATCTGCTCCAGTAGTGCTGGGGCTCCCCTGGTTGGAAGTACATAACCCCAATATTGACTGGGCTAAAACGCAAATAGCAACTTGGAGTATTTTTTGTTATGCACTGTTTACGGTCGGCGTGTCTGCTTCCCAGTCAAGCACACACTGCTACAGAGCCAGTTAATTTGGACAATGTTCCTTCTGATTATCATGATCTCAAGCGCGTTTTTAGTGAAGAGCATGCTAAAACCTTACCGCCGCACCGCCCTTACGACTGTGCCATTAACTTGCTGCCCAATGCCACGCTGCCCAACTCAAGGTCATACCAGGTCTCTGAACCGGAGCAGGAGGCAATGAGGGAATACATCTCCTCTTCCTTGGCTGCTGGCCTTATTCGCCCTTCATCTTCTCCGTTGGGGGCGGGGTTTTTCTTTGTTGGCAAAAAAGATGGGGGTCTTAGGCCGTGCATGGACTACCAGGGTCTCAATGACATTACTATTAAAAACAAATACCCGCTACCGTTGTTAGATTCAGCTTTCGCCCCATTGAAATCAGCCACCATTTTCACAAAATTAGATTTGTGCAGTGCTTACCACTTGGTCCAGATTCGTGAGGGAGATGAGTGGAAAACCGCTTTTAAAACCCCGCTCGGGCATTTTGAGTACCTTGTTATGCCTTTCGGTCTCACAAATGCACCTGCCGTGTTCCAGAGTCTCATAAACGATGTACTGCGTGACATGTTGAACATATTCTGTTTTGTATATCTGAATGATATTTTAATATTCTCCAGAAGCCTGCAAGAACATCGGCAACATGTCCGCCTTGTTCTCCAAAGACTTCTGGAAAACCGATTGTTTGTCAAGGCAGAGAAGTGCGAGTTTCACCGAGGTTCAATAGTTTCTGGGGTTCATTGTGGAAAAGGGACAGCTCAGGCCTGATCCCGCTAAAATCCAGGCAGTGGCCGAGTGGCCAACTCCGACATCGCGTAAACAATTACAAAGATTTCTCGGGTTCGCCAACTTTTATAGACGTTTCATCCGTAATTATAGCATGAGGGCCGAGCCTCTTACTAGGCTGACCTCTAACAAACGGCCATTTACGTGGTCATCGGTGGCAGAGGACGCATTTGTAGGCCTAAAACGAGCGTTTACGAGTTCACCTGTCCTGGTCCATGCTGATGCTAATCTTCCTTTTGTGGTCGAGGTTGACGCATCGAGTTCCGGAGTGGGGGCCATCCTGTCCCAGAGGTCTTCGGTCGACCAGAAACTGCACCCCTGCGCTTTCTACTCCCGCCGCCTCAGCCCGGCGGAAGCGAACTATGATGTCGGCAACAGGGAGCTGCTCGCCATTGTGCAGGCTTTGCAAGAATGGAGGCACTGGTTGGAAGGGACAGAAGAGCCGTTCCAGATACTCACGGACCACAAAACTTGGAGTACCTTCGGGCAGCCAGGCGCCTCAACTCTCGTCAGGCCCGTTGGTCATTGTTCCTGACCCGCTTTAACTATATTATTACTTACCATCCAGGGTCAAGGAATGGGAAGCCCGATGCACTCTCGAGGATCCATGAGCCAGTGGAGGAAGGGCCTTCCGACGAGCCGGTCGTTCCTGACAACCTGATTGTAGGGGCACTACGGTGGGAGATCGAACGTCTGGTGGAGGAGGCCCTGCGGGGTGTAACTGTGCCTGGAGGCTGCCCCACGGGCAAGTTATTCGTTCCAGATGCTCAACGTGCAGGAGTGCTGAAGTGGGGTCACGTTTCCAAGTTGGCCTGCCACCCGGGTGTGTCCCGCACGTTCTTCCTCGTTTCACAGAGGTTTTGGTGGCCGGGTATGCGCAAGGACGTCATGGACTATGTTGCTGCTTGTACCATCTGCGCTCGAGGCAAGGCGGTTCACCGCCCTCCAGCTGGATTGCTGCATCCACTGCCTGTCCCATCTCGCCCTTGGTCCCATGTGGCACTGGACTTCGTCACTGGACTCCCGCGATCAAAGGGTCATTCTGTCATCTTGACCGTGGTGGACCGGTTCTCAAAGATGGCACATTTCATCGCACTCCCTAAGTTGCCCTCTGCTTTGGAGACTGCTGATCTGTTGGTGGCGCACGTATTCTGCAGTCATGGCATTCCAAGTGACCTCGTCTCCGATAGGGGGCCACAATTCGTCTCGAAAGTTTGGGGAGCGTTCTGCAAGGCCTTGGGGGCCACGTCGAGCCGGTCTTGCTGTGTTTGTCAACTGCATCCGGCCTCCTGGTCATCACACCTCCCGTGGGTGGAGTATGCCCACAACACCCTCGTTTGCTCAGCCACTGGGAGGTCGCCATTCACGACCGCGTACGGGTTCCAACCCCCGTTGTTTCCGTTGCAAGAAGCGGAGGTAGTTGTGCCGTCTGTCCAGGTCCACCTGCGGAGGGCCCATAGAGTCTGGAGGAACGCAAGGGATGCACTCGTCCGCACGGCAGCCCGCAACCGCCAGATTGCTGACCGCCACAGAAGGCCTGCTCCGGTCTATCGTCCGGGCCAGATGGTCTGGCTGTCGTCACGAGATTTGCGCCTCGCTGGGACTTCTAAGAAGCTGAGCCCGAGATACGTCGGTCCGTTCGCTGTGGATGCTGTGGTGAATCCGGTCTCTGTCAGGCTGAAGCTTCCGAGCTCCATGAAGGTCCACCCTGTTTTCCACGTCTCCCTGCTCAAGCCGGTCTCCACCAGTCCCTTGAACCCCCCGCCAGTGCCTCCTCCTGCTCCTCGTGTGGTCGACGGTGGGCCAGTGTATACGGTGCGTTCCATTCTCGATTCTAGGAGGCGGGGTAGGGGGGTGCAGTACCTGGTCGACTGGGAAGGTTATGGCCCAGAGGAACGCGAATGGGTGCCCCGCTCCTGGATCCTCGATCCGTCGCTGCTGCGGGATTTCCACTCCCTTCATCCCACGAAACCGTTGAGGGGGGGGTTCTGTCATATTTGTTTGTGTCTCAGTTCTTTTTCTTTCTTTTATGCAGCACCTGATTGAGCCAGATTGGCGGGGTAATGTGACACACCGGTGCTTGATTAGGAAAGCTCAGTATTTAAGGAAGCATGTCACCATCTGCAAGTGTCGGACTATTGCTTGCTATTTGCCTTGCTTACCGCCTGTGTGTTCATCGTCATCCTTCGAGTTTCCCGACGTTCTACGGTCGTATTCTGGTTTGGTCATCTTTACTTTAGTGCTCTCTTGGGCTTTGTAGTCAGATTCTTGTACTGTGTTATATTCATGCATTCTAGCGTGCTCTTAGTTGTACTTTGTTAAACTCGCATTTTTCGCGTGCTCCCTTTGTTGTATTTTATTATATCCGCGTTTATTGGCGTGCTCCCTTTGTTGTACTTTATCATACTCGCGTTTATTGGCGTGCTCTCTCAGTTCTACTCGCATTTTTGGCGTGCTCCCTTTGTTGTACTCATTAAATACAAACATTAGCTCTACCTGATCTCCTTGTCTGTTTTTGGGATCCACATCAACGGCTTGATCATGATATGACAGGTTGTGCAATGTTTTTTTCTGAAATAGGCATGAGTGTAATCAGGCGGAGGACAGAAAAAGTGTGACCCTCCCTCCACTCCCTAATATCCGCGTATGCATGTGATTGGACTAAATGTATGATATAACACAAAAGCAGTTGGAAGGTTCATGATGTTTTTCTTTGCTTTTGAGTGTTGTCAATCGTTGCTATGTGGTCAACGGTACAACGGTTCATTTTTGGAGCAGAACGGGTTGGTCTGCACGCGTTCTCTGGACGACAGTGATGAATTGCCAATTAAATCATTTCTATTTGTGACTGTTAATGATGGCCAAGATTGGCATCATTAATCTTTGTCAAAGAAGATGAAAACTTTTGCCTTGTCGCCAATGAGTTCTATTAGCAATGTGCAACGCATATCGTAGCCGTCAAAGTGTCTGCTATTAACTCGGTGGCTGCCATCAACGGTCCTGGATGTCCAATTCGTTTGAAGTGAGAAGGCTGAAAGCGATTCAACGTTCGCTCGTCCGCTGCCCGATTTCCATTTCAAATTGTTTGGATGTCTGCTCATCATAAACTTTAATGCATTCATCGCCACAGCGGCCATGTTGCTTGTGGCGACGTTCCCATCAAAGTCAATGCATTTCATGGGCGTTGCAAGACATTATTCATAGGCAGACCCAGCTGCAGAAAGAAATTACAGGGGGGCATTACATTTTTGGGGGGGGGGGGTCGGCACTTCTTCAAAGTAAATTTAGCCTGAACAGTGGCGTTATTACCCATACATTACTACATTACATTCAGTGGACTGAAATATTTTCTGTCACTGAAGTCACAAGTGGTAGTTCATCGTAAAATCTATAAGACAAAAGCATACCTGTCAACCCGAGGCCATTGGCAATCTTACAAATAGTGCCGTATGCCCTTACAAATTGGTGACTAATCTTATAACGTTCTATATAGCGTGCAATATGAAACAAAAATAAAACTCAAATTTTTAAAATAATATGAATTTATTGGTATTATTGTAACATATAACCTGGTGCAATCAAAGAAAAATCAATATCTTCAGCTACATCATGATTACTAAAATTTAACAGTGACTTTTGTTATAATTGTATGGAGCACTTTTGGCAATTATTATCATGTCTTGATGGCTGCACTTCAGCTCGCAATTCAGTTTGACTTGAAGGTAGTTCGTTAGTGTGTCCAATTATAAATTAAAAAGTTCAACTGATAAAATGAACTTACCGATGCAATCTTTGAGTCAGGGAACATTTCTTTTGCTAATTCTGAGAAGTGATCAGCAATAGTTGCGGGCAAATTGTGTTCGGCAACAAATTGGCAGAATGAAATCTCCGTTTTGTCACTTTTCGTTCTGCAGACTTCATCTTTATGACCAGTGTTCTCAATCTTACTTTTAAAAAGTAATTAATTAGTTACAAATGACTTCTCCCAAAAAGGTACCTGAAGGTAAGAGTAATTAGTTACTTGGCAAAATAACTGGTGTTACCTTTCATGTTTTTTTTTTTTTTCATTTAAAAAAAAAAAAACATCGTAACCTTTACTATGTTTGGAAATTGTTTAATGTTGTGAATCAACTGTTAAAGTAGTTAAAATTGCTACCGTTTATGCATTAGTTCCCTTCTGTCTACTGTCGACATGTTAGTTTTAAAACTGTTTCATCATTTAAAGATGGATTTAAGTCAAGATTTTGCCGATTTAGGAGTATTTTAGATAAAAAGTTACTTAAGTTCGCTAGGAAGGTTCACTAAAATAGAGCCTTTCTGAGAAGTCTACTGCTTTAAGATGGCGGCTGTTTATTAACGCCGCCGTCTGTCATTTCGCATGTAGTTCTACAAGCATTTGATATCTAGGGGTAGATTGTAGGCTGTCGGCTACAGTCAGGAAATATTGGAGCCACCTAGCCTAACATCGCATTTGCTTCAGCGTCACAACACACTTCTCTCTCAGTGTCTCTGACTTTTCTCGCGTCATTCAACCAGCGTAGTAACGCATCGTAACGCACATTGTCTCGTTGCTGAAACGGATGACAAAATCCGAACGGAGAAAAAAAACCCGTAATGCACAAAAAACGTACAGATTTTGAACGTACGGCGTACACATTTAAAAATCAGTGCTCACTTATACAAATTACGCCGAAACCGTACAACTTGACAGGTATGTGAAAAACAATGGTGCATTTATTCAACTAAAGTGCTTCAGCGTAAACATAACTTATGCACTGAAACGTGAGCACCTAATGGCCGACTACTCGGCCCGCCCCCCCTTATCTGTGATTGGCTAGAAATTGCCTTCATTCGCTTCTCACATTGGTTGAATTGAATGACAATAGATCAAGATAGGATGAATAGAGGGTCCGTCCTCTCTGTGAGTGTTTGTGTGTTTTTGTGGAAGATTAAAAAAAAAAATAAAAATACACTGTACAGTCTAATCGAGCTAGGTCGGGCACAGCAGTCTCTCAGGGCGGGCCCGGCCCCCTAATGCCCGCCCATGCCGCCAGGTTGTTCAAAGGAGCACGTTCCCGGGTATTGATCTACAGTGCTACAGTATAAATTTCATCGTTTAAAAAAAAAAAAAAAACTTTAAAGTTTTAAATAGAGATGTCTCGATCGATCGGAATGCCGATCACGTCATTTTCAAAGTATCGGAATCGGCAAAAAAATATCGGCCATGCCTTTTTTTAATATATAGGTATTTTTTAATTAAATCGTTTTCTAATTGCATTTAACGTTTCAAACATAATATGTTACACTCATCCAGAGTCTTTAGTTTAGGCTTATCAAATTTATCCAGATAAGGCGGTAATGAATTTTTAAAATAATGTATCACGTTTAAATATTTAACGCAATTAATGCATGCGCTGCACGACCCACTCACGCATTGTTGCACTCAATCTGTAATGGTGCCGTTTTACCTATATAGAGAGATAAAAGGCAGCGTAAAATGAGTAGAGTGAATTTTGGCAGCCTTTGGAGCCTTTTTTTAAATGGCTAAAGCCTTGCAATCCCTCTCCCTACAATTAGAAATATCATGGGAAGCAATGTGGGGAAGCAAGGTGGCAATTGATCTCTTTCTTAACACCTAATGTTATTTCCCAACGCAGAGAAGATATATCAATTGGTAGCGCTACGCACAGTCATGGTTCCACTTCCCATCATGTATTTGGGTATGGCTACAGTATCATTTACTGAAAGCTCAACAAATACACGAGATGGCAATATTTAGTCACAATATACAAAGTCAAGTCTTTCTATCCGTGGATCCCTCTCACAGGAAGAATGTTAATATCTTCCATCCATCTTGAAGATTTATTGTCATAATAAACAAATACAGTACTTATGTACTGTATCTTGAATGTATATATTCGTCCGAGTTTTATTCATTTTTTTTCTTAATGCATTGCCAAAATGTATATGATCGGGAATGATTGGAATTGAATCGGGAGCAAAAAAAAGCAGTCGGATCGGGAAATATCGGCATCGGCAGATACTAAAACTAAAACGATCGGGATTGGATCGGGAGCAAAAAAACATGATCGGAACAACCCTAGTTTTAAATATACATTGCATAATCTACAAAATACGCCTAGTGAATATGGTCGTATCACAATCTAGACATGGCTCCTTAATATGGTAATTTAGCACGTAACTAACCGCAGCAAAAACGAGTAACCTAATTTAATGCTCCAACGATACATCACAAGTTCAGTGACTGTTTGGTGCTTTTTAAAGACACCTTGTAATAAAGAATCATCATTTTTTCGATTACTCCAACAACACGTGAATGCAGCATCAACCTTACAGTGTGTGTGCCGTGTGTCTGTGCTGATGTTTGTTTGGTCGCCTATCCCCATTAATGCTGAATTTGAATGGTTCAACTTTACTCTTTATGTATCAGGCAGTAGACATGTGCCATGGTGTGAAAATGTCAAGGTTTCAAAACCGCAAAAAAATTCCGTCATTCCGTCCCTGAGGTATTAGCTAGTTTTTTATGTTCCAAAAATACAGGGAGAAATCCCTCACTTATAGCTGCAAGGCTCACTGGTTGTTGCCCAGTGTCAGTGAGCCAGCTGTGCTGCACGATGGCTGGAGGAGGTGAAACTCCTGAACTTTTTTCCCTCTATCGAAGAAAACAAAATCGCTGGTATGGGAATACTTCGGCTACAGAAAATTTACAGACGGCTGCAGCTTAGAGGAAAAGGGCCAACTGACATGTAAAACATGTTTGCGGAGGTTGGCTGCCGAGGAGGCAGTACCTCCAATATGATTTCACATTTATAAAAAAATAAAGGTTAGTAAACGCTGTCGTGAACGTTTCCCACCAGCTACGAGTTAACTCCAGCGTGTTTAGTGTATCTAGTGGTGGTAAAGTGTGGTGTTTTTTTTCCCTCTCTGGCTTCTGTCTGTGTTGAAAAAGAGAGTGTGTTCAATGTAAACATGATACGAGTCACACACACGTGCTGTTTATGGAAATTAATTCAAGTATTTTTGTTCTGATGGTAATAATGTTGAGCTGTGGCAGTGGGTTTAGGCTCACCTAAACGACTGCATTTATTTCAATTTTATTTAGAATATATATTTTTTTTTAATTTATTTTAACATTATACTTATGTTCCAAATTACTTATATGTTTGCAAAATAAAAATCATGTTCAATGGAAAAAAGGTATTTAAAAAAAACAAAAAAAAAAACAAGATACTGTATCTCATAGTAACACATTTTAGAGCTGTAATTGCAAGTCTGTGAAACCGTGATATTTTGGTTTAAGGTTATCATACCGTCAAAATCCCATACCGGCACATGCCTATCATGCAGTTAACTGCAGTAAACTACTCTGATCGCAAATTGAAGTAGCAGATTAGCTGCCTTCTTTTAGCTAACTGGCTATGAATACAATGAAAATTAAATGCGATTTGAGTGAGAGGGTCTCACTCAAGAGCTTGCCGGTGCTCTCTGGCTTTACATGGTCCACATTTTCAATCCTTGGTTCTTGCTCAGTAGTTGTTGTCGCTTTTGAAAGCTTAGGTTTGAAAAAATTACGTATATCCATCTTGCCTCTTCATTCCTCAGGTGGTTTTGGCTAAGCAAAGCAAATGACCCTTTAAGGAGCTAGTAGTGTTACTTAGTATTTTTGGGTTTCTTGAATAAGACAACTTACAGAAAGGGGGTTGACGTTTTTTACTGACAGATCTTTAATGACAGAACAGAAGAGAGGCATCATCAACATTAACTGTCTTTTTATCAGCTGTCTCGAGCTCTGACTTCCGTGTGCTGTGACGAGCAGACATTACTAATCGAACATGCAGATACGATTTGCTCATATCATTACAATAATCACATGATCTGTTAGAAAAATAATTTTGACCCATTATACATTTTTTGTTCATTTAATTCATTTTTGTTGATTGTTCTATTGCGTTACAACTTTTATAAAATTCCTAATTTTAAAATCATATATAGGAAAGTCAATTACATGCAATGACACTTTTCGGCCACCAGGGGTGGCCTGCCCCCCCCCCCCCCTTAAAATCCGCTTATGTCCCAATTAACTGCTAAAAACGAGGGATCAGTGGAGTTTAAAGTGGTATTTCTAGATTTTTATGATAGAAATGTGCTAAAAAAATATCTCTTTGCTCACTCACCAGTGCCCCGCTGTGCCCCAGTATTGTATTAGGTGTAGTGACGACATTCAAATCAAGTCATAACTAGGTTGAACCCATCTTTAAAATATTGTTCGAACTATTTAGTTAGTGGCTGCCATTGGCGGCACTAGACATCCAATTTGTTTGACGTGGGAGGGTTGGCAGCAGATAAACAAATGTGGTAACCTCCCAATTCATTTGGATTGGAGATCCACTAGTGATAAACTCATTTCAATTCAAAGCAGAAGATCCTTCTTTGCCCCTACCAAAATGGCCTCAGGGCATCCGTGTTGACGTTCCCGTTGAAATCAATGCATTGACATTAAACTGTAGTTATAACCAGTGTTGTTAATAACGGCGTTACAATATAACGGCGTTACTAACGGCGTTATTTTTTTCAGTAATGAGTGATCTAATTAATTACTTTTCTCATCTTGGCAACGCCGTTACCGTTACTGAGGCGGGAAAGGCGTGCGTTACTATGCGTTACTAAGTTGGTTAAATTAAAAAAAGTCTGAGAGAAACGGACTCACGGGGACGAGAGCAGAGCAGGAGTGGGGAAGACGCCGTTGCAACCGCGATGCTAGATGGCTCCAATAATACCTGACTGCAGCCATAGCCGACAAACTTCGCCCACATGACACGGTAGATATCATATTATAGAACTAGATGCAATGACAGACACTGCTGCATTGCCAACATGTTTTAAGGACTACATGCGTTTGTAAACAGCCGCCATCTTAAAGCAGTAGACCTCTCAGGAAGGCACTGATGTAGAGATCCTTCCTAGCGAACCTAAGTAATTTTTTAAAATCTAAAATGCTCCTAAATCGGCAAAATCTTAACTTAAATCTATCTTTAAATGATGAAACAGTTTTAAAACTTACACATGTTTAAAGTAGACAAAAGGGAACTAATGCAATAACGGGAGAAATTTTAACAACTTTAACGATTGATTCACAACTTTAAATGACTTCCACACATAGCAAAGGTTAATAGCTAGTTATCGCAATACCCTTGTGTCTAGTTAAGTGGAGGGTAAAGAATTGGGCTTGGGCCAATTGTCCCCCAAACCCTTTAAGCTTCACATTGTGTGACCTGTTTTTTTTTTTTTTTTTTTTGAGAAAAAAAATATATCACTAGTTACTTTGCCTAACTAATTACTCTTACATTCAGGTAACTGAGTTACTAACGCAATTACTTTTTGGGAGAAGTAATTTGTAACTGTAATTAATTACTTTTTTAAAGTAAAATTAACAACACTGCATGGCACTAAATGCGTTAGTAGACAGCCGCCATCTTAAAGCAGTAGACTTTTTAGGACGGCTCTGTTGTAGAGAACCTTCCTAGCGAACCTAAGTAACTTTTTATCATTCTAAAATACTTCTAAATCGGCAAAATCTTGACTTGAATCTATCTTTAAATGATGAAACAGTTTTAAAACTTTCATATGTCGAAAGTAGAGAGAAGGGAACAAATGCAATAATGGGAGCAATTTTAACAACTTTCAACAGTTGATTCAGGGTAAAGGGTAAATTAGGGTAAAGAATTGGGCTCGGGCCAATTGTACCAAAAACCTTCACAAAAAACTTCACATAGTGTGGCCAATGTTTTTTTTTTTTTTTTTTTTTTTTTTAGGAAAAAAAAAAAGTAATTATCACCAATTACTTTGCCAAGTAACTAATTACTCTTACATTCAGGTAATTGAGTTACTAACGCAATTACTTTTTGGGAGAAGTAATTTGTAACTATAATTAATTACTTTTTTTCAGTAAGATTAACAACACTGGTTATAACAATCTTATTTATTTAAAAGATTATTTGATCAATCTCAAAACATCTGCTATTCACTCAATGGCTGCCATTAACGACAATATTGAATAATACAATTCCGTATGAAGCGGGAAGGTTGGCAGGGAATGAAAGAATACAATTGGATCAGGCGACTAGTGATAAAATGATTTCATTTCACATCAGAAGGATCATTGGACACCACACAATTGGAAGTCTATCATCATCTTGGGAAGAGCAACATGCACTTTTTTTTTTTTTAGGTGGCGTGCATAGCTGGTGGCCATCTTGGGCAGGGCGAGCAGCGGTTGGAAACTAGATGTCGAAAAGTACATATTGCTCAGCATTGGCATATTATTTCTTAGCACTCTTTGATAGGGATGATTTCATTTTTGTGCCGTATCAATACAGGTATTGATGCCACACTATTGAAAAGGCAAAGAAACAACTAGAAGGTTTTTTAAAAAGGCGCAGACGGTAAAAGCGGAAGGCCAGTGTCGTCGAACGGACGCGTACTCACCCGGAGCGGACTTGAAAGGTTTGCCCTTCAGCCTGGCATGAAGTGGTCTCCTGGCGGTCGGTGGGCGGCGGCTTATATGAGCCCCAGAATAACAGGCCTAAAAATACAACAAAGGAGCAACCAATAGCGCTCGAGACCCTTCCGCGTCGGCATCCCATAATGCGTGGCGGGTGTTAAACGCATCAACAAGTGGCGACGGGGATAACGACGCGAAACTCGAAGCTTTCCAAATTCTTGACGCTCAAAATGCTAACAGATGCGTGCGCGGGCGCGCTAAGTGTCTGCTTGGCTAAGTGGGCACCCAGAAAAAGAACTCCAAGTCTTTGGGGAGCTTATTTGCGGCCCTCTCTGTTTTTCACCAAGGCGACAAGTCACCTGCTGCTATTTGTTATTTTCAACACTCACAAAAGCTTGTTGATATTGAGCTTTAGCTCCAATTGGTGGGGAAATGCACTTCGACCTTTACACGGCGACTTCATATGACCTTTAAATGCAACTCGTCCGACCGACTTTGGCTTTTTTTGTGAGAATAAAGTTGAAATGTTTTTGCCATTGGAAATGAATTTTTGCCTCCCCTCCTTCTAAAAATGCCTTTATGGAACAACCTTGGATGTTAGTGGAAGAATCCAAATAGAGCTTAAGTCGTGTGAACTTTGTCTGAGGACAGCTGAAAAAGACAGGGATAGAGTTGTCCGGTAATTACTTTATACTCAATAACTGATATCCTGATATTGTCCAATTCCAAAAATCCGATACCGACATATGCAGTCGTGGACTTAACATATTATGGCTATATGTATCGTGATGCCCCACTGGATGCTTAATTCATGATAAATCTTACGACTTATAGGATTTTCCAATAAACATTCTGTAAAAAAAATAAGAGAACAACTTCAACTTTATGGGGAAAAGTGCCATGTTGCATCACCATATTTATTGCTGAAATCAGAATAGTGCAAACATCAGTGTGTGTGGGTACACAAATCGAGAGATAGCGAGCAAATCAGGCTCTAATAAGAAGTCAGACGCTGGAGTAAAGTTGAATTGGCTTTACTGTGGTCATCTTTCTTTTGACCAGAGCACTGATACTTGTTCGTAAAACTGAAAACAACAAAACATTGTGTCAATAATATGAAATAAAGTCACAAAATAAAGCAAAGTATACAACACGTGTCAATTTGAATAGCAACTTATAGTACAGCTTGCAAGCAATGAAACGATGTAACCCCATTTTACCACAAATGCAAACAAAACAAAATATCCACATCTCTAATATACCACACAACACTCATGAATATAAAACAAAGCAAGAATATAGCTTACAAGCTTACAAACAACGTGGTGAGATGGCAAGAACTGCTATTGTACATTGGCTGCAGGCGTTAGCTCGTCCATTTAGCTCTCTAATTGCAGTGAGCTCGCGTCGACATATGATTACGTCAGTAGAAAGTGCTGGAACTTATCAAAACTAATTCCACCTAAGCACCAGCAGGAGGCAACAAAACAACAGAAACACAGACAGGCTATTAGTGGACATGACAGCACTGCCATATGGATATTGGCCCAAAACCGATAATGAAAAATCGATGTCGATAAGATCAGAAATCATTTTAAATGCTTTTATTGGCTGATAGCATCGGCTACCCGATAATATCGAACAACTCTAGACAGAGACATAATATTCCAATTTTTTTCTCAGTCCACTTTTTCGGCATGCCGTACAGCCCACAGACTTGAACCGATTCATTCCGTTCCAGCTTCAAAACGTTCCAAAAATTGTAACCCAGCATTCCAAATGGATTGTTCCATATACCTGCAACACATACATTCCACATATCAATCTGACAAAGAGCCAATCGAGAACTATTTCATTGGAGGAACATTCATAAAAATATACGGCTGCTGATTGGATGATGGCTCTTCTCGTCACATTCGCGGAAACTGTTTCTCGTAAAAAAAAATAAAAAAAAAGTCATTAGTGATGTTCTTTGTTTCTATTTTAATGAGGAAATTAAGTGTATTTCAGACAAAACTTGGGCAATGGACCTAGCTACAAAAAAGCTTTGCATTTCCCCAAACTATTCAACCAGATAGTCGTTTCCTACTCCTGCCTGAAGGTCCCGCCTCTTTCCCCTGATTGGCTTGCCACCAGAAGGCGACCAATCCAAGTTAAGCCACGGTAAATTGTATTGGTTCAGGGAAGAGCAAAAACATATTTCCCACCAAAAAAAGCTTTTCGTGACGTTCTTTGCTGTCCTTTTAACGATGAAATGTAATGTATTTCCTACAAAACTTTAAACTATCTACATTGTACAAGAACCGTTTTGCATTCGGATATTGTAGTGATGCAGGTAGTTGCTTCCTGGTGATGTCACGTCTGCCGCTCTCAACTTTTTCTCCTGATTGGTTGGAACATCAGAAGTAGTTGGACAGTTGAGGTTTGCAAGTCACACACAAAAATCAAGGCTCACTCAGCTGATTATCCAGTTTTTGGCAAAAACGTAAGAGTTCTGCCAAAATTTGACAAAAATTTCTTCATAAATTTTCAATAGCATTTTCAACTCCCACAAAAACATTTCCATTCACTCCTATTTATTTTCAACTTGGAACTACAAAAAAAAAAAAAAAAATCTAGTGGTAGTCATTATTTTTTTACACGAAAGGTAAAGCATCCTCAAATTGCACCAGAAATCTACAGGAAGTGACCCAGGAATGCCCACAAGTCAACAGGAAGCCACCCAAAATCAACAAGAGGTGACCCAGGAATACACCAAAATCAACAGGAAGTGACCCAAAATCGACAGGAATTGGACCAAAATTAATAGGAAGTTCCCTGCAAATGCCCCAAGAAAAAGAAAGTGACCCAAAAGCAAGAGAAAGTTATTCATTATTAACAGTAGGTGACCCCTGAAATGCCCCTAAATCAATAGGAAGTGCCGCGAAATGAATAGGAAGTAAATTAACAGGGGAAGTGAACCAGAAAAGCCAACAAATCAACAGGAAGTGACCCAAAAACAACAAGAGGTGACCCAGGAATATGCCAAAATCCACAGAATGTGACCCAAAATCAATAGGAATTGAACCAAAATCAATATAAAGTTTCCTGCAAATGCCCCAAGATTAAAAGAAAGTGACTCAAAAGCAACAGAAAGTTATTCATTATTAACAGTAGGTGACCCCTGAAATGGCCTAAAATCAAGAACTGGCTCTGAATGCTTATCTTTCAGTGCCATTGATGGCGCTAACGTTCGTTGGCCCCTCCCAGTCTAAATGAATTGGACATTTAGCACCAACAGCACTGAAACCAACCAATGGCACCGTTTTATGTTGTTGCATAGTCAAACGGTCAGGCTCCAAGCGCTCAGTCCAGTCTCGGCCATAAATAGCAAATCCTGTAAATCATTTACGATTCCTTATAAAAATAAAAAACGTCATCGCCGGCCGCCATAAAATTTTATCGTGCGGACAGGACGCGACGCGAATTGACAGAATTGCACGAGTTCCACTTGTTGCTAGGCGGAATTCGTGGAGTGCAAACAAGAGCTCCTCCAACCCCAATAAAAAAAAGTGATTGACAAACTAGCGCTTGGACAGGAAGACTGATTTATTTATAGACATTCCTTTTAGACGTTGATTCACTGTCCTGTATTAGATAGAAAAACATTCATGTAATAGCCACCAATTCACAATGTAATTTAGTAGGATTAACTGTAATGTCTCCAATATAGGATTACATGGAGTTTATTTTTACCATTGTTGCTATGAAGATTTGGACGGAATTTTACATTTAAGTGTACCGTTTCATCCATAGTATAACCAATGATGTTCTTGAAGGCAGGCTGCGCTCCAGACTTGCTTGTTTTGAAACACATGGTAAGATTTGTTTTCTTATTCTGGTAAGAGAGAATATGCAATATTTATTTCGCCTTTAAAGGTCTGTGCTGAGTGATCATCACACACTGAATGTAACTCGCAGCATTAGCATAGCATTCGCGTTCGCATTAGCATTAAATTTTGCGTAGCAAGCGTCCTTTTAAACTGTTGTTGTGCTGTTTTTGTTTTGTTACCGTCGGCTACGGCCTAAGGCTGATTTATGCTTCTGTGTTGTGGTGACAGCAGACCTACGCCGTTAACGCAGACCCGAATTACGACCCTATGCCATAGCCTGACGTGCGCTTCCAAAAAATCCTGACTATGCCTCTCGTCAATGCGTCGTGACATGAATGTCAAAAGACTGTGATTGGTCCGCTCAGAACATTGTTTGCGGTTCAGCACAACAACACCGACATTTTCAAACATCGGCAAGCGTCTTCTGTGTCGCCTACGCTTCAACATTTGTATTAAAAACATTTGTTGTTCAATATTGATTAGCTGCAGTTGCAAATACACACGTTTAATCTTCGTTACCGTTTTCGTCTATGACCAGAAGAAAACTGAGACAAAGCCACACCCCTCTAGTGGCTCAGTGGTGAACTACAGAGCAACGCGATCCCTTGACACAGAACTTCGAATGCTCAATGATGACGTAGGGTCTTCACCGTCGCTCGCCGTCACCAGAACGCAGAAGCATAATTCAGCCTTTACAGTAGTCGTTATAGGCAGAGATTTGGCGAGGCAGGGAGGGCAGTGCCTCTCTGGTGGCCAAAAAATACATATACATATAGTTGACTTTCCTATAAATTAATTTAAAGGTGATTCAGAATTTTTTACTTAAGGCTTAATCTTCGAGTTAGCTGAGGTTAAATTAGTCGGTGGAGTTGATTTCAACAAATTCCGTGCAATTTGTTAGTTATTTGTTAGTTTCAGGGTTCCGGAGTGGCTAAGCTAGCGCGAGTCAATGATGTCTGCTTAGCATGCCAATAAAAAAAAAATATTAACAGATCTAATATAGTCAGATGAATTCTAAATGCAGATCATTGTTCGAAATACCCATGTGGCCAAAACAATGTCACACCAAATTGCCCTAAATCATTTCATTCTGCGGGACAATTTTTTTTAGATGCTTATTGCGACCACAATAGGGAGGAGTGCTTCGGCCACTCGTGCGGAGTCTGCTGGGAAATCCCTTTCGTTTCCACAAAAACAAAAATCAGCAGTGAAAATAATGATGTGATATAACTCCGCCCTGCTTGCCTAGACAGCCTGTTCCCTGCAGAGCTGCTGGATTACAAATGTTGCTGTTCATACTACAATTATTGACATGCAATGGTAATATGTTGTTTGTTTGTATATATACAGTGCCTTGCAAAAGTATTCGGCCCCCTTGAATCTTGCAACCTTTCGCCACATTTCAGGCTTCAAACATAAAGATATGAAATTTAATTTTTTTTGTCAAGAATCAACAACAAGTGGGACACAATCGTGAAGTGGAACAACATTTATTGGATAATTTAAACTTTTTTAACAAATAAAAAACTGAAAAGTGGGGCGTGCAATATTATTCGGCCCCTTTACTTTCAGTGCAGCAAACTCACTCCAGAAGTTCAGTGAGGATCTCTGAATGATCCAGTGTTGTCCTAAATGATCGATGATGATAAATAGAATCCACCTGTGTGTAATCAAGTCTCCGTATAAATGCACCTGCTCTGTGATAGTCTCAGGGTTCTGTTTAAAGTGCAGAGAGCATTATGAAAACCAAGGAACACACCAGGCAGGTCCGAGATACTGCTGTGGAGAAGTTTAAAGCCAGATTTGGATACAAAAAGATTTCCCAAGCTTTAAACATCTCAAGGAGCACTGTGCAAGCCATCATAATGAAATGGAAGGAGCATCAGACCACTGCAAATCTACCAAGACCCGGCCGTCCTTCCAAACTTTCTTCTCAAACAAGGAGAAAACTGATCAGAGATGCAGCCAAGAGGCCCATGATCACTCTGGATGAACTGCAGAGATCTACAGCTGAGGTGGGAGAGTCTGTCCATAGGACAACAATCAGTCGTACACTGCACAAATCTGGCCTTTATGGAAGAGTGGCAAGAAGAAAGCCATTTCTCAAAGATATCCATAAAAAGTCTCGTTTAAAGTTTGCCACAAGCCACCTGGGAGACACACCAAACATGTGGAAGAAGGTGCTCTGGTCAGATGAAACCAAAATTGAACTTTTTGGCCACAATGCAAAACGATATGTTTGGCGTAAAAGCAACACAGCTCATCACCCTGAACACACCATCCCCACTGTCAAACATGGTGGTGGCAGCATCATGGTTTGGGCCTGCTTTTCTTCAGCAGGGACAGGGAAGATGGTTAAAATTGACGGGAAGATGGATGCAGCCAAATACAGGAACATTCTGGAAGAAAACCTGTTGGTATCTGTACAAGACCTGAGACTGGGACGGAGATTTATCTTCCAACAGGACAATGATCCAAAACATAAAGCCAAATCTACAATGGAATGGTTCAAAAATAAACGTATCCAGGTGTTAGAATGGCCAAGTCAAAGTCCAGACCTGAATCCAATCGAGAATCTGTGGAAAGAGCTGAAGACTGCTGTTCACAAACACTCTCCATCCAACCTCACTGAGTTCGAGCTGTTTTGCAAGGAAGAATGGGCAAGAATGTCAGTCTCTCGATGTGCAAAACTGATAGAAACATACCCCAAGCGACTTGCAGCTGTAATTGGAGCAAAAGGTGGCGCTACAAAGTATTAACGCAAGGGGGCCGAATAATATTGCACGCCCCACTTTTCAGTTTTTTATTTGTTAAAAAAGTTTAAATTATCCAATAAATTTTGTTCCACTTCACGATTGTGTCCCACTTGTTGTTGATTCTTGACAAAAAATTAAAAATTTTATATCTTCATGTTTGAAGCCTGAAATGTGGCGAAAGGTTGCAAGGTTCAAGGGGGCCGAATACTTTTACAAGGCACTGTATATATATATGTATATGTATATATATATATATATGTGGGGGGGGGGTGAGAGAGCATGCGAGAGCAAAATTACAGACGCCATGACTTTAACGAGATATTATAGCGTGCTTACCGTATTGGCTCGGATATAAGACGGTGTTTTTTTGCATTGAAATAAGACTGAAAAAGTGGGGGTCGTCTTATCTTCGCGGTCAAGACATTATACCCATTTACGACGGTAGATGGCGCCAGATATCATTGAAGCGATGTTCTGTCATGACAGATCTCAGCTACTCTCAAGTTTAACCAGTTTGCATTATTTTATTATTGCAATGTTTTTCCTTATTCAGAATTGTTTCAAGACTACAGTTAAAGTTAGACTTCACTTTGATGGTTAATGCGGTTATTGCAATTTTGTTGTTTTATCTCAATAGATTGGTTTATTTACATTTCAAAAACCAGAAGTCATTCATTTACAAATGTGATTGCACTTTAGTTTACATATAAAATATTCAGATATTAAAATTTGAATGAGGCAAAATAACATGCTATTTCTTTTAAATATATTTTTATAATCATTTGTTTCAGATGAACTGTAATTATTTTCCGCATAAAAATTAATTTGGTGTTCAAAAAGTCTTTCTTCAAACTTGAGTCTTGAAAAAGAGGGGGTCGTCTTATAATCAGGGCCAATACGGTACCTTGTTTCGATCCAAAAACTCCATATAGCATGTATACTGAGTGTCAAGACACTCGTGTGAATGGCCACAGCTGGATTTTTGGGGGATTTTATGGGTGAACATGGTAATTTAACAAGGGTCGTGATGCAAAAATCGCAGACATCAAGGAGTGGTTGAGATTTTCTTTTTCATATATTTACCCTTTTAAACGTTTCAAAATTCATTGGCACTTTCAGTTCTAATTAAGAAAAAATAAGTTTAATAAGAAGACATTCCAAATACTTTTTTTGACATTATTTTTATTTGGCCAAGAAATTGTAATTGATATCGGAAAATCAGGTTTGACAGAAAATAATCGGGATTTTCTTTTTAGGCAAGATCAAACAGCACTACAACCCCTGGTAAAAAGTATGTAATCACCAGTATCGAACGAGCACTCACTCAGACATTTCATTATTTAGTCAAACTCAGATAAAAAGCTCGAAAAAATAATGAATTATTTTAAAAGTGCAACTCCTTGGCATTCAGAAACACTAAAAGAAATGAATAAAAAACATTTTGGTGGTCAGTAAATGTTACTTTTATAGGGCAAATGCAGGGAAATAAATATAAAATCACTCCATTCTGAAGAAAAAAATATGCAATCAGTCCTTTTGTGGAAAGTACAGACACACCCAGTCAATTTCCTTTCCTTAATTGGGCCCCTGCCTCATATTAGATCTGCTCGTTAGTCAGCAGTTAAAAACAGTGCAGTTATTACACCTCAAAGGGCTGCTGGACCAAGTGGATTCACAAGAATCATGGCTCCAACAAGAGAGATTTCTCTTTAGACCAAGGAGAGGATTATCAAACTTCTTGAAGAAGGTAACTGTACACGTATGGTTGCCAAAGATGTGGGCTGTTCACAGTCAGCTGTTTCAAAAATCTGGACAAAGTACAAACAGCATGGCAAGGTTGATAAAGTTAAGCGTACTGGTAGACCGACGAAGACATCCAAACGTCATGACAAACAACTAAAGGCCATATGTCTTGAAAACAGAAGATGTAGAACACAAATGAAGAAGAAATGAAAGGAAGCTGAAGTCAAGGTATTTGACAGAACTTTACAAAATTGCCAAAAGGAAATGGGATTTTCATACAGGAAAGCTAAAAGGAAACCATCATTGACACTTAAACACAAAAGAACAAGACTGCAATGGGCGAAGGAGAGGCAATCATGGTCTGTGAATGACTGGATGAAGGTTATTTTCAGTAATGAGTCAAGAATCTGCATTGTACAAAGTGATTATGCTGGAACTTTTGTTTGGTGCCGTTCCAGTGAGATTTTCATAGATGACTGCCTGAAGAAAACTTTAAAATTCCCTCAGTCCTTGATGCTATGGGGCTGCATGTCAGGCAAAGGCACTGGGGGGATGGCTGTGGTTAAATCTTCAATAAATGCACAAGTTTACATTTTCTTATCCCTTCAACTGAAAACATGTTTGGGGATCATGAAATGATTTTCCATGATGACAATGCATCATGCCACAGAGCTAAAACTGTGAAAGCATTCCTTGGAGAAAGACTCATCCAGTCAATGTCATGGCCTGCAAATAGCCCAGATCTCAACCCTATTGAAAACCTGTTGTGGAAATTGAAAAAATGGTCCACAGCTAGGCTCCGACCTGCAAGGATGATCTGGCAACTGCAATCAAAGAGAGTTGGCTCTAAATTGATGAAGAATACTGTTTGTCACTCATCAAGTCCATGCCTCGGAGACTGCAAGCTGTCATAAAAGCCAGAGGTGGTGCAACTAAATACTAGGGATGTGTTTTGATTGTTATTTCTTTGTTTGTTTCTCATGATTCCATGTTGTTTTCCTCAGAATGGAGTGATTCTATATTTATTTCCTTGCACTTGCTCTATAAAAGTAATATTTACTGACCACCGCAATGTTTTTATTCATTTCTTTTAGTGTTTCTGAATGCTAAAGAGTTGCACTTTTGAACTAATTCATTATTTTTTTCAAGCTTTTTATCTGAGTTTGTTCTACATAATAAAATATCTGAGTGAGTGCTCATCCGAGACTGGTGATTCCATACTTTTTGCTAGAGTTTGTATTTTAGGAACCTCAGAAAATATCTACTTTCTGCCTGCAGTTGATCAAATGTGAAGGCCTTAAAAGAAGTTCACATGCCAGTCGCTGTTCTGCGTGCCAGATGAGGAAGATGAAGAGGAGGAGAAGAGGGACTTCTGTATCCAACCAGAGTTTCAGAACATTGAGATGCTTCCAGCTGGGAGGGAGCTTCTGCTGTCATCTTGCAAACGTACAGTACATCTGCTGGACTCATCTTCTTCAAACGACCAGCTGCTGCTGCTGCTGCTACTGCTGCTGCTGCTGCTGCTGTTGCTGATGATGATGATGGTGATGATGATGCCACCTTCAGGCGCTGAAAGGAAGGAAGGAAGGAAGAGAAGAGCCTGCACGCTGATCACATTGTGTCACGGTTGTCACGGCGACACATCGAAAATCAACCGTGGCTTCACATGGCGCCGCGTGACCATGTGACCGAACAATTGAGGTCACGCTGTCAGAGTCAGGTGACTTCTCGTTACTTGGACAACACTTTAAAAAAGGCTTTGTTAAAATGTTCTCATTTGGTGAATAATTCTTGGTTACAATTTTTTAGAGTGATAACCTGTGGTGTGTGTTTATTACTATACACATTCATCCATTGAAAGTAGGAGGCTGGCTGGCCCTCCCTCCACTGTTAATGAATTCATATTAATTCAGGAATCATCCTGTTTATTTTGGAGCATTTCCGCGTCTCTTCTTGTTGATTTCGGGTCCCTTCCCATTTCATTTGGGTCATTTCCAGTTGACGTCCTGTTCATTTGGGGTCACTTATTGATGTTGGGTCATTCCCAAGTTGCTTCATGTGGATTTTAGAGCATTTCCGGGTCTATTCTTGTTGATTTTGGGCTACTTTCTATTTACTTTGGGTCATTTCCAGTTGACTTCCTGTTCATCTGGGGTCACTTGTGTATTTTGGGTCATTTCCGGGTCCCTTCGTGTGGATTTTGAGGTATTTTTGGATCACTTTCTCTTCATTTTGGGGCAATACCATGAGAAATAAACTCTGGCTATATCCCCTAATAACACCAAAGTACATTTTTTAATGTAAAAAGTATTTATATGAATGCCATGTAAAGGGAATGCTTTTCATTCTCCCCTCCCAGTTAAAATGGATTCGACATCAGGCCCAGTCAATGGCAGACACTGACTTAAAATATGCAGTGGTAGATGAAGTACTCACTTTTCTTACTTAAGTAAAAGTACAGATACAGGGGCAAAAGCATTACTGAAGTAAAAGTACAAATATCTAAGAAAAAATATACTCAAGTAAAAGTACTAAAGTACTTGCTTAAAAATTACAAGTAAAAAGTAAAAATATTTTCTCTCGATGCAAAAAATGTGATATATATACAGTATACAGTATATAATTATACTAGCGCTGAAACGATTCATCGATTAATTCGAGTAATTCGATTAGAAAAAAGCTTCAAACCAAATTTTGCCGCTTCGAGTATTTGATTAATTAGAGTGGCGATGTAATGATTTGTTTTGAAAGTGTTTGCATTTAGTTTTATTGGTTTACACATTTAACATGGCTAAAATGCATTTAGTCTTATTGATTTGGGTGGATACTCCTTTAACATGGCTGAATCCAGCTGCTCCCTGTTCAAACCAACATTAGGTTTAAGTTTTTGTTTCAGCTAATATGGTTTTGTATGCATTCGTAATTTAGTTTATAGTCATATTTAGCCATTTTTTGTGGGAATACTGTAAAAAAAAAAAAAATAATAATAATTTTACAGCATTTAAGCTAGCGGACTTTTGCCAAGCAAGTTAGCCAATTGTTCTTTTGATTTACTTATCCTCATTTATTTATCTATTTTATAGCATTTGAGGCTAAACTCAGGTATTTTTAAATGATTGAAGAAACACTCGGGAATGTTATTTTGTATTCACATTTAATGCTCTTTTGAAAGTGCAATTTAGCAAGCCTTTGTTTTACATCTCCTAAAATTTATTCTGCAACACATTAAATGTTCCTAATTCGATAATTCGAACTAACTAGTTGATAGATTAATCGACTATTAAAATAATCGATAACTGCAGCCCGAATATATGGATGGAAACAATCAGTTGACTTGACCAGAGACCCCCAATTTGGCCAAATTTCAAAATTGTCCTATATGCATGTGTAATACATCATTGGAAAGCTTAAAATCTCAATTTTCTGGGGGAAGAAAATTTTTGAACAGGAGGGCATTTAAAAAAAAAAAAAATTTAAACAGCAAAACCCTATCTGGAGGTGAGAGCACGCGAGAGCAGAATTGCAGACGCCATAACTTTAGCGACATATAATAGCGTACTTACCTTGTTTCGATCCAAAAACTCCATGTAGCATGTATCAATGAGTGTCAGGACACAGCTGTGAATGGCGACAGCTGCATTTTTGGGGGATTTTATGGGTAAAATATGGTAATATAGCAAGGGTCACGATGTAGACATCGCAGACATGAAGGAGTGGTTGAGATTTTCTTTTTCATATATTTACCCTTTTAAACATTTTGTTTTAAAATTTCTTTGTTTGGATTGATTATTTATCATCCAACATATCGGAGAAAATGCGACAGTAACCAAAAAAATACAATTAAGCGATCGTTACGAGGTAGATATCCGTGAAGTTTTTACACACACCATTTTTTTTTCATTGTGATGTAATCTGTTTAAAAGTTTAAAATATGCGTTGTTTTGTTTTTTAAAACTGAATATTAGATATCAATTAATGATTGAAAAAGGGGTTTCAAGGGTAAAACGGGCAAATTAAAAATAGTTAGGGGGCTTAATGCGCCATGAATCTGCTATCGCAGCATCTAGACATATTGTTCTATCATACACAACAGTTGTTTTGGCTAAAAATATAGCAGTTTCTTTTAAAGAAGAGTGCAAGAGCAGAAACTGCTTTTTCAGTCTTGTCTGTGTTTTCCGCCATATATATTTGTTCTGAGCCAATATTCAAAGAAAGAACCAGAAACTTAATTGACTGCTCAATTTTATTTAAAACTGCGCAAAATGGAAAAAAACAAGCAATAAAATTGACTGCACTCGAAGCAGAAGCTTAGCAAGCTAAAAAAAATAAAAAAAATAAAATTGCTATTATTTTTTTCCAATTTAGCTTAATGGCGGATTGCAAGCGAGTATCAGGTGCATACCACCACCTCCTGTACAACAGCGTACAGCACCCATCTGAAGGAGTATTGCTGTCACTGTTGGTTTTTAATTGGTCAATATCGTGTTCACCTGGCTAATCTTGCTTCTACTCATGTTGCTGCCTATAGTGCTCAATTACGCTATAGTTTACCGAGGCTGATGCAGGCAACATTTTGAAAAGTAGTGGAGTAAAAAGTACAGATATGTGTTGTAAAATGTAGTGACGTAAGCAGTACCACTTCATATCTGTACTCAAGTAAAGTACAGATACACGAATATGTACTTAAGTACAGTAACAAAGTACTTTTACTTCGTTACATTGCACCACTGAATACATGGAAGCAGCTTGAAAAGTAGAAATGACGCTGATGTGCTTCCTTAGTTTGATAGTTGTCAGTGTTAATATCCCAAAGTTAAGTAAAAAGAATTTATTTCTGAAGAAACGATCAACTCTGCTGCCATCTACGGCAGCCAAAGAGCGTCAATATGACGTCACAAGAACAACAAAGAGGAAAAAGCCAATTGCGCGTCTGCTTACAGCGATGACGTCACAGCTGTCACTCCCCCGCGCGTCGCGCTGGACGAGTTATCAACTTTTTGTCTGCAGCTGGCGCTCATTTCCGGGCTGGCGGACGCACCCGTGACGTCACAGAGCCAGCGATGGAGGGTGATGGCGGCGGGAAGACGCGCTCGACAACAGGTCACAACTTCTTCTTTTATCATTGATCTTGTTCCCGCGCGCTTATTGCTTCATTTTCCTCCAAAATTAAGATGCGAGAGTTAATTTGACTAGCTTTGGTGTGCTTTCAACTCTTAAGGCAAATCCATATCAAAGTTGTAAAGGTGACGTAGGAAGTGCGAGCACGTGACTCAGCAGCAAAAGTCACTTTTCAGTGCAAACAAAACGTCTCCAAATTTGAAACCGAGGTGGAATGAGGTCATTTTTTCTGCATCAATCACTGATGAAAAATAGTTTAAAAAGTTTTTTTGCAACAAAGTGACCAAACAAGGTTTTGTGTTTCCCAAATCCACATGAAATATGGGAATTAGGAGATATTTCATCAGATGAGAAAGACAAAAGCTTTTCTTGAATTGATGTGTTAACTAAAGGAAGGAGCGTCAAATTGCATTTTTAAAGTCAAAAAGGAGATGTGGATACGCTTGCTCTTCTGGTCACTTCCTGTTGATTTTAGAGCTCTTCATTAAGTCATTATCTGCTATTGACGTTGCTAGACGTCCAATCCATACCATGAGAAAAAAACATGAGTGCCATCTAAATTAGGGGTGGAAACCTCTTGGTAATTCACGATACGATAGGATTTGTGATACGAAGCTCATGATGACGATCTCATAATATCAAGGGCGTAGGTTTGGTCTCAACATTGGTAGGGACGATACAACAGCATCACCTGCATATGCTTTTTTTGCTGGGGACGGGACATTAATAAGACCAAACAGATTGGGTGAACGGGGGTCAGTGCTACATTTCTCACGAATACGGACCTAATTAATTGATAGGCTAAAATGATCAATGCAGAATAAATCTGTATTGACTTATACTAACTTTCATGTGTGTTGGTTCAGGTGATACACCGTTCAATTCAAACCTTTGTTTTCAAAAACTACTAAAGAAACGTTTTGAAAATTTACAGAATAAATGTCTGGATTTTCTTAGTAAATTAAATTGAAACATTTGACCATAATTTAACTTATATTTTTGTGGTTCCATAGTTTCCAGCAGATGTAGCTACATTTCTCACAGTTTAATTGACATTAACAGTATAAAACACATACAGGAGGATACCCCTCTAAGCAGCTTCCTACTCGTGTTTTGCAGATTAGCAAGTTCACACAGTTTAATGTTATGCTAACTCTGATGCAGGTCCGACTTTTAGTAGCAAAATTAGTGGCGTGTTCCCCACCTCCGCAACATTGATGTTTTTTGACATTACTTACAGTGGTGGCTGCTTATGCTGGCCGAAAAAAACTTCTAATATCTCTCCTCTGCGGAGGAGGCGGCATGACGTCGACATGCAATTCTGTCGGGGCTGTGCGAGTGTGCGTGTGATGGTGGTGGTGGTGGTGGGGGGGTGGGGGGGCACATTCAGCAAGTGAAAAGGGGTAATAAGTCTGAACATAATTAAAATAATTAACAATCGTAGGGTCAATTCTATCCTTACAACATATGGGAAGACAATCTAAATTATAATTGAACTCATTTAATGCAATTTATTTAATGCAAATAAGTTGCTTAAAAGTTGGTAGGGACAATTTGAGCATCCTGAAAAGTTGGTAATGTTACGTCCCTACCGTCCCTATGCAAACCTACGCCCTTGCACAATGTACGCAATATTAGGGGAGTGAGAAAATATCGAAATGGTAATATATCGTGATACTTTGTATTACACGCGGAGATATAAGTGCGTACGACAGGATGAAAACAAGTCTTAAATAGCATTATTTTGTGAATTAGAATCATATTTTGAGACGATTTGACGGTATACAACAATTTGGCAAAGCGGATGACGAGAAATGACGTCTTTTAATCCGCCGTTTAGCCGCGCCTACCATTATAGGGCTCTAGCTTCCCCAACAAGTGGATGACGTCGGCAGGGTCATGTTTTCATCTGATTTACAATTTAGCCCATTGAGGGGGAATTATTCAGAACGAGGAAAACTGTCGACTTCACCTGTCGCACCTTCTGACCGATATTTTATGCCACCGTAGTTAATCAGGCTTTTGTCAGTTCCCTGCCCCGGCTTCAGAGAATGTAAACAAACCAAGAGGCGTGACAGCTAACCGACATACTAACCCGAACCGGGTGACATCTCAGTCTTATTTTCGCTTTTCGAAGCGAAAAATCACACAAATCTAGCTTGGATCATTTCACACGCCGATGGGGTTGTTGATTGGCGGCGAGCAAGTTGAGGCCCGTTGCCCTGCTACGGACAGGAGAGCTCGCCGGGGAAGCAGCTGGAGAATACCGCCGGACAAACTGGCCGACGTCGGAGGAGCGCGTAGCTGCCACATGGTCACCACAAATATGGCGTAACATAATGCTTTACTACACGGCAAAGACCTAAACAGAGAGCGGCTTGCGGTTGATTTGCAGCTAACATGGCAGGATATGTCTGAGGAGAACTTCTCTACATGTCAGTCCATGATGAAACGTAAGTAAATAGTCCTTTATTTAAAGAAAGTTTGTAGTGTTTACATTGTAATCGCTGTCTTCGCGGCCATTTTTAACACAATGTTGCAATTTCTGATGGGGTTGAAAATTTGACAGAACACTGGGCACACGAAGAGGGCAATAAGCCGAGTACAGAAGGGGGTGTGCAAGCCGCCGGTCGTCGGCAGAGTGGCATTTTGGACAATCAGCCACAAAATGCAAGCCACCTCCGTATTAAAACGTGTGCCATGATCCCAGTATTTGACAGAATACAAAATACGATACTTACTCACTTCCTCCCAAGTCCAATGGTCCCACAGTAGTAGGGCTTGTTTTGGCCAATATCCGTGGTAAACAGGAACCTTTTGAAACCCAAAAACGTTCCCACACCTCCCCCTGGTGCAGCAACAATTTTCTGCAGCCGTTTGGCTTGCGTGATGCGAAAAAATAAACAAATTAATCTGCAAAATCAGCTGAATCCGCAGTCCATCTGCATGCTATAAAGCAATGCTGTATTGTGTTATGCTGACCCGGGTGACTTTAAATTCGCATTCGTCCTAAACCCGAGACTGAAGCCGGAAGTCACAAATTTTCATGGCGCGGGATTCAAAAATTGAATATATAAAACGATCGCATCCACACACATCCAAGCGGTTCATTTCATTCAGGAGCATAAAACGCTGCGTGAAATATGAAATAAACATGCTCTTTGGTGTCTTACGCACTTTAAGGAGGGCAGAGGAGCATATCCCCCCTGGTGGCAGAAAAGTGTCATTGCATGTAATTGACTTTCCTATACAGTGGTACCTCGACATACAGTGCGATCGCTCCAAAACACGATCTTTTCGACATCCAACGTAAAATTTGACTCGCTATTTGTTTCTACATCCAACGACATGCTCGAAATACGACGATTTATATCGGCGCCGCAGTTTCTTTGTTTTGCCGAAAGATGGTGGCACGGCGGATTTTCTTGGGAGAGAAATCAACACTGGCTCCAAGAAGGTTAGTGCATGTGGGGGAAAAAAAGAAAATGTGACACTTACCATTGAAATGAAGATGTAAATTAAACATATGAGCACGGTGTGTGCATCCGTGAACTGGGTCGACAATATGGCCATAGAATGTCGATTTCGGCGGTCCTCCTCCGACCTCCGTTCGCCAGTCTTTATAAGTTAAGGTAACAACTCTTATTGTGGTAACATTGCCAAAGAAATCGCCAGCTTCGTCAGATTTCTAATCATTTATTCCATCAACTTGTGCAACACAACACGCCTAGTGTCCGATTCAATTGACGCCAGCTTCAAAACATTAAAAGAGGAAGTAAAATAGAACCGCACTGTCTATCCATCTCACCGTCACGTCGACGCCCTATCCATGAAGACTGGGAAGGGTGAATGGATGAACAGAGTTTCTGTCACTCTTTCCCATTTTACCTGAGTAGATTTGTGACGAAAATCGCTACTCTTACTCCGCTACTTTGGGCTACAGTCGTTACATTTTTCTCTTTATTCTACCTATTAGATTTTTTTTTTTTGCCAGCGACGCAAAGAGTAGACGTGTCTAGTGTGTTACCAGGGTAGCTCTATCGATTTCACCAATGAGATGTCACAACAATAACTACATGACTCCATTATACCAATCAGACGCAAGCTTGCCGTTCTTTCTTCACGCCAGCCTGCTCAATCATGTAGTGTCTTTAAAACCCCGTAAAAAAATGAAGTATTTGATATAGAGCGCTGCCCTCAACACGACTCGAAAGTCTGGATTTTAACTTCGCTCCCAGTTTTTTTTTTTTTTTAGCACAGATTGACCACGGAAAACCGCAGATATTATCCTTTTAATTTCAAAATGGTAATTATGAAGGAACTCTTCAATATTCAAACTAGGAACTATTTTCTCCACCAGAGGGTAGTCATGCTCTTTGGACGAATAATGCTTCATTTATGTAATTTTTGTTTTGTTTTGTGTTACTGTGGCTTAATGTGGTTATGTAATGGGTTATTGTACAGTATCATTGTAACAACAGTCCATATAGATAACTTTGTGCTCAGAAAAAAATACATTTGTTAAAAAAAAAAAAAATCAAAAATATAAGCAGTTACTTACAATGTTACTCATTACTTGAGTATTCTTTTTATCAAATATTTTTTCACTTGTACTTGAGTACATTTTTTGGATGACTACTTTTACTTGAGTAATATTATTTTGAACCAGGAAGTTGATTCACCTCTTTTTCTGTAACTCAAAATTAACAGGAAGTCACCCATTAAAATGCCGTAAAATCAACCGGAAGTGGCCCATAGAATGCCTCAAAATCAACAGGAAGTGACTGAAAATCAACAGATAGAGACTTAAAATAGCACAAAATGACCTCATTGCCTGGCACCAGGGGCGGACTGGTAATCTGTGGGTTCTGGAGGATCACAGAACGGCCGGTGCTTTGGACAGCCGGCGGCCGCTATGTATTATACATCACTGTTTTTATCCCCCCTATCCTCTGATTATCTACAGTTCGCATCCAATCCGACAGGTGGCAGCAATGCGCCTGGCTGTTCACCGCCAATAGAAGAACAAAGAAAGCACAGAGTAGCCTTCATTGGTTCCTTGTGGACGCAAAATAGCGACGAGCGTTATTGCACAATATGGATGGTGGTGGCAAAAAAAGAAAAGAGAAGGGTGGCACGGAGAAGGTTAGGGAGAAAAAAATTAAAGAAACTGGAGAGCGAAGCATTAAAATGTCATAAGTTGACAAATATTTTGGCAAGCAGCAGTCTGGCTGCAACGGCCACATCGGGTAACAACAGCCCAGCTCCCGGCGATGTTGAGAGGGGGAGCGGAAGCCGCTCTGACGTGCAGCCGGTGCAGGGAGTTAGAAAAGAAGAGGGAGGGGGTAATGACAAGCTGGTGGAAGTTCCCCAGACACTAGGTAGCTACATTTTAAATGAAATAAATGACAATTAAAGGGTTAGTGCCAGCTAGTCGATGTACCCGTTTGCAATTGTGTCAAGTTACAGTATGCTAGTCCTACTATGACTCTCCTAAGAAAAAATATTTTAGCTGTAAACAACGTATGCACACGCAGCAGCAATATTAATTCAGAAGAACTATAACAAAATATTGATAAAATGAATGGTTTTACTTTAAAGTTTAGGTAGTTAAATTGATATGAATATAAATGATATATAAATTCATCATTTATATATCGTTTTGTTTTCTGGTTAATACTTTCCAATGAAGGTTATGTGTTCAGGATTTGTCTTGAAATGTTTATTGTATTTTCATTTAAATTTTTTATTTGTATGGCAAGATTAATTATGGCAGGGGTCTCCAAACCGGTCCTCAAGGGCCGCCGTGGGGCCTGGTTTTTGTTTCAACCGATCGAGTACCGACAGTTTAACCAATGAAGTTTCTGCTAAAACAAGCAGCACCTGACTGCAATCAACTGATTACACTTGTAAGACACCAGATTGGTGCATAGGTGTTGTTTTGTTGGAATGAAATCCTGCGCCTGCTCCGGCCCTATGTGGAATAGTTTGGAGACCACTGAATTATAGCATAAACAATGAAGTCATTTTATAGACAGAGATATATAGAGATATGTTATAATCAATTGGATACATAAAACCTGCTTTGAAAAATAAATTCTTTCATTTGTTTATTCAGGTTGATCATAGAGCTAGTACAGAAAATGAACCCAACTCCAGTTCAGACTTGCAGTACTTTGAGCGCCCAAAGTCAGACAGTAACATTCTAGACACATTTTCTTCATTCTCTCTCAAAGTGTTCGAAATTGATGCATTTTACAATAAAATGTAAAAAAAAAAAAAAAAAAAATCTCCCCGGGGGGCATGCCCCCGGACCCCCTGGGGGGGTCTGTGTTTCCCTTCGTATAGCGATTCTTGTGGGTTGGGCTAAGTCAAAGTCCAGGGCTGCATTTTAGTCCCAGTCCGCCCCTGCCTGGCACTGGCGGCCACTATCGGCCATACAAGTGGGAGGGGCCCGATTGAAGAGGGAGATGTCTTTTGCTGCCACCCTACCAGTTCAAATGGATTGGACCAGTGTTGTTTTTGGCAGCCATTTTAATTTTCGTCTTAGTCTTTTGGACTAAAGCACTTATTAGTCTTAGTCATATTTTAGTCACTTCAAAATGTGTTCGTCTTCGTCGAGTTTTAGTCAATGAAAACAAATTTCGTCAAGTTTTTGTCGACAATTCTCAAAATGTTTTTGTCAATAAACTTGGCGCATTGTCCTGCTGAAAGTAGCCATCAGAAGTTGGGTACATTGTGGTTATAAAGGGATGGACATGGTCAGCAACAATACTCAGGTAGGCTGTGACGTTCCAACGATGCTCAGTTGGTACCAAGGGGCCCAAAGAGTGCCAAGAAAATATTCCCCACACCATTACACCACCACCACTAGCCTGAACCGTTGATACAAGGCAGGATGGATCCATGCTTTCATGGTGTTGACGCCAAATTCTGACCCTACCATCCGAATGTCGCAGCAGAAATCGAGACTCATCAGACCAGGCAACGTTTTTCCAATCTTCTATTGTCCAATTTCGATGAGCTTGTGCAAATTGTAGCCTCAGTTTCCTGTTCTTAGCTGACAGGAGTGGCACGTGGCGTGGTCTTCTGCTGCTGTAGCCCATCTGCCTCAAAGTTCGACGTACTGTGCGTTCAGAGATGCTCTTCTGCCTACCTTGGTTGTAACGGGTGGTTATTTGAGTCACTGTTGCCTTTCTATCAGCTCGAACCAGTCTGGCCATTCTTCTCTGATCTCTGGTATCAACAAGGCATTTCCACCCACAGAACTGCCGCTCACTGGATATTTTTTCTTTTTCGGACCATTCTCTGTAAACCCTAGAGACGGTTGTGCGTGGAAATCCCAGTATATCAGCAGTTTCTGAAATACTCAGACCAGCCCTTCTGGCACCAACAACCATGCCACCTGTCACTCAAATCACCTTTCTTCCCCATAGTAATGCTCGGTTTGAACTGCAGGGGATTGTCTTAAACCATGTCTACATGCCTAAATGCACTGAGTTGCCGCCATGTGATTGGCTGATTAGAAATTAAGTGTTAATGAGCAGTTGGACAGGTGTACCTAATAAAGTGGCCGGTGAGTGAATATCACCCCCCCCCCCAAAAAGAAAAACATGTTTTTTTTTTTTTTTTAAATCGTTCTATCTAACACGTACGTATGTATCTACAGTATATCTGTCATCATCGCTCAGGAAAATGGCGTCTGTTCGCGCATGCGCAGTCGCAACCGGTTGCGACCGATAGCCCATTACAACCGGGTATGACAAGATCAAGTCAGTGGATTGCAGTTATGTCTTAACCGTTTTTTAAAACATTGTCAACGCATCTTCTCTATACTCAGTGTTTGACGGTACCAGACGTCCAATCCATTTCAAATGAAAGGCTGGCTGGCACCTCCACACAATTGCATGTTTTTTTTTTTTAATCATCTTGGGGTGGGTGATCACTGCTCGTTTTTTAAACGATGTGTCGCTGGCGGCCACATTGGCTAGAGCTAGATCTGGAAGAGTACATATATTGTGCAGCATTGGCACGTTATTTCTTAGTACTCCCTGGGACTGATGATATCATTTTAGTTGGGAAAAATGAATTTGTTTGTTACGTCTACGCTCCAAGTTCGTGCGCCTGTGTTGTTCCAAAATGGGCCGGCGTGATGTCATGTGAGTGTTTTTCATCTGCCCACATCACATGAGCGCTAATGTAACACACGAGTTGACCCCAACGCAAGATCTTGTCGTCATCCGTCATCGACAACAGCAAACGACAATTGGACATTTTAGATTATCTGGAAATGTGATCTGCGAGCATGAAAAGTTGTTCTGTATGACTGTAAAAGCAGTTGTATATCATTTGAGTTGAGCTCATCTGCTTTCATCCAGGATTTGTGTTTTTACTTTTTTTCCCCCAATAAAGTTTTAAGACTATTTTATGTTTTGCAATAAAATGTATTTTAAAATGATTTGATTAAAAGAATACATGACAAGAATATAATTTAGTAGAAACACAAACAATTACAATTACATACAATTTTAAATTGCTAATATGAAATGTTTTATTTCATTTTTTAAAATTTCATTAAAATAGGGTAAAAAAATACAATTTATTATGTGCTTGAAAAAAAAAAGGGTAACACTTTATAATAACTATCCGTTTTACTAGTTAATAGATCATTGGTAAACTGTTGACAAATGATTTATTGTTGATTTGTGAAGTATTTGTTAAGTTTGTTAAGCATTTACAGGGTGTTCCAATATGGTTGACCCCATTCTAAATGCCCATGCTAGTTGATGGATCTTAATAAAACTACACTTTATGTTGAAGGTCATAGGTTTTATTGGTTAAATATACGAAGAAAAGTACAAATATTTGTTGGTTTTATGGCAGATTTTCATAAATGTACAAAATGCCTTATCAAAATGCCTTTTGAAGTGAACAGCATTTCTTAACCTGAAAAGATAGAAATGCCAAACGTTACACACAAAAACTTGAAAAGTTTCTACACAAACTGTGTTTCAGGTTAAGAACACCCTGTAAATGCTTAACAAACTGTTAATACTTCACAAATCAACAATAAATCATTTACCAACAGTTTACTAATGATCTATTAACAAGTAAAACGGATAGTTTTTATAAAGTGTTACCAAAAAAAGTTGCTGCCTGCTAGGGCTGCAACTAACAATTCTTTTTATAATCTATTACCGTAATTTTTGGACTACAAGCCGCTACTTTTTTCCCCTCATTTTGAATCCCGCGGCTTATAGTCCATTGCGGTTTATTTGTTGATTTATGTGGGTTAATAGTTAGTTAATAGTACACTTTATGTGACGGCAGCGTCATAAGACTGCCATAAGACCATCATAATAATGACATTACTATCATGGGCATTAATGAATGCTTTTGACAGATGTCATTAAGAATCATCAGACAAATAATGTCACTAACTCCATTTATGTCCAGCTCGGATCTTTTGCATCCATTTTAAAGTGAAATCATTTGCCGGATGACCCAAAATGAAATCTGTCAAAAGCATTCATTAATGCTCGTGGCAGTGTCATGTCATATTTCTGGTCCTATGACAGTTTTACGGCACAACTGTCAAAAAAAGTGTTACCAAATACCATACCTTCACAATTTAACTTGAAGTTGTTTTGGGCATGTTGTAAGTAACAATGAAGACAAAATGGATGGCTATTTCCTTCAAAAATATTTTATTGTAGCTTCCTGACTTAACTATATGCTACAACTGTACTGTTTTAAGTACATAAAACCTTTTTTACTTTTTAATAAAGGTTCTGAGTATAACACATAAAAAAAAATTCTCAGTCCATAATTTGCACAAAAGTCATGTTCATTCAAATAAAAAAAATTGTGTTAATTGACATTTTGTTTTCTTGTCCTTTAGCAGCGCATGGGTAAAAACGTAGGACATGAGCAATACCAAAATATTGGGGTCAGAACAGAAACAAAGTATACAAGGTTTACAGTGGTCATAAAATTTGACCATAGACTTCACTATCAGTTGGCGAAAAACTGGGCGGGGGGGCCATTCCGTAGGGGGCCTATTTTAAAAAATGTATAATTCAAATATTTTCAAAACCAAAGCCGCGAGCGACCTAAAACCAAAACAGGCACCTCCCTTAGGCATATGAGTCTCCATGAGTAGCGGCATCAAAAAATTCAGCGTCGTTCCCTAATAAAATCCCAATTATTTATTTTTAGTATAAGTATAACAAAACTTAAAATGTCTATAAAATTCTCAGATTTTAAGCTTGATGCACAAAAAAAAAAAAAATCACCAAATGCAGAGATAATCACCTATATTTTCAGGATCAATTGCAATATTTAACAAAAATAGCGACTTAATGTTTTTTTAAGTTTTCAACAGTTAATAAATCAAATTTCACATCAGAAACATAATACTTGATAAAAGCATGCAGAATCGTCTTACTTTTACTAGGAAAAAAAAGCAAAATTTGCATTTTTCTATCTACAATCACAACTAATTTAGGTTGAATTCCGATGTGACTATTGCCTCAGCGCGTCTTGCCGGCTATCTGGCCCTCGTCGTTTTTAAATTGAAATGTTACATAAAATAAAACACGTGAAAGCCGAATTTTTTTGTACGAACGCAGAAATGTCTAAATTACTAGTTTTTTGCCCAAAAACGGGCAGTTGGCCCAAAATTATTTGAATGTAAATTTACGCTATTGTGTATCGATACAAAATCCAACGTGGTGGCAGTCACAAAACAGACCTTTTTAAGTTGATAATTGTTGTAAAAAATCGCGTAAATCCCGAAATTTCTATAGATATGAACATAAAACAGTCTCGATTCTTGGTTAAAGGCAAAACGCTGGGCAGTTATAATTAATTTTATGTAAATACAGTATTTAAAGCTAAAGTAAAGTGGTATCAAAAATAATCTGAACCTTTTGGAATTTTTCACATTTCTGCATAAAATCACCATCAAATGTGATATGTTTGTCAAAATCACAAAGATGAAAAAACAGGGTCTGCTTAAACTAAAACCACCCAAACATATATAGGTTTTCAGATTTTAATGGGGATAGAATGCAAACAATGACAAGAGGAGGAAAAATAAGTGAACCATCACATTTAATGTTTTGTGGCGCCCCCCTTTGGCAGCAATAACTTACACCGGACGCTTCCTGTAGCTGCAGGTCAGTCTGGCATATCGATCAGGACTAATCTTGGCCGTTCTTCTCTACAAAACTGATGTAGTTCAGTCAGATTCCTGGGATGTCTGGCATGAATTGCTGTCTTTAGGTCATGCCACAACATCTCAATGGGGTTTAAGTGTGGACTTGGACTTGGCCACTCCAGAAGATGTATTTTGTTCTTCTGGAACCATTCTGAAGTTGATTTACTTCTGTGTTTTGGATCATTGTCTTGTTGCAGCATCCATCCTTTTTTTTTAGCTTCAACTGTCTGACAGACAGCCTAAGGTTTTCCTGCAAAACATCCTGATAAACTTTGAATTCATTCTTCCATTAATGATTGCAAGTTGTCCAGGCCCTGAGGCAGTAAAACGGCCCCAAATCATGATGCTCCTTCCACTGTGCTTCACGGTGGGGATGAGGTGTTGATGTTGGTGAGCTGTTTCATTTTTCCTCCACACATAATGTTGTGTGTTACTCCCAAACATTTCAACCATTTTAAAAGCTAGAAAAAGGCTTCGAAACACAAGTTGACAATTGATTCCAAGTCAACAGTATTTACACAGCAAGGCAAAACAGCGAACAGACCCAGACGAGGAGGAAAGCTGGCTCCAGGGTCACCATATCACGTCAAGTCAACAAATGATTCCCGAGAAAAAAACGGGCTAGCTAAAGAATTCAGTCTTTTGAAGGCTCTGGTGAGGCGGGGCTGTGGTCCGAGAGAAGGGTTTGTTTGGATGTTGTTTAGGGTAATGTTCCGTTGCAGGTTGGGCCGAGGAGCCCGTGCATCACAGTTGCCAGGGTAACCAGAGTTGGAGATTTTGTCAGCCTCAGTGCGGAGTGTTCAAATTCTCAGCCGCATCGCCTTCTTGTTATCAGGTGCTCCTTGTGGCAAAAAACATGATGTCCCGCCATAAGTTCTGGACTGTCCAGAAGAGCCAATTGCGGGATTTGGTGGTGCAGACATGGACTTGTAGATGTCTTGCCCATCACCTGCTTATTAGTGTCAATCTCGCTCAGCCAGCTGCATGACGCGCCTGTTGGGCTCCCGTGGTCAGAAGGCATCCTGTATCTCTTATGCCCTTATCTGCCTGTTGTCTTGGCGAAGCAATTTCGAATCATTCCAAGTCCATAATATCAGATATATTCTGCTTATTTTTCTTAAGCTATGATATAGATGCTATTTATTTTATATTGGGTGTGTTAGAGTAATACAAACAGTAAATATGGGAAAGGATACTATTCCCTTCAGTACCTTATACAGTATTGTGTCCTATTTTTGCCTCTCGTAACCGAAATTTCTTTCTTAACAAGAGGCAATATTTTGCGTTTGTAGAGACATTCGTAGGTCGAGGTACCACTGTACAAGTTGAATTTGAAGTTTGTCAACTGAAGTGTTGTACAGTAAAGGTATATAAGGCCAATATATGGAATTTTTTCAAGATCAGCTGTTGACGGATATATAGCCGATATAAAGGACAACTGTTATGCTCACTATTTGCTTGATGACCTTTGGTAACAGTGATTTTGCACCACCCAGTGAGCTGCGTTAAAAGAAGAGTAACATATGAAAGATCTAATGCATTATACTTTTAGATAAAGTGTTCTTGGATGCCTTCCATAATCAACGTGCTTTAAAAAAAAAAAAAAAAAAGTATTAGGAAAAGGATATCGGCTTACAAAACTGCCTTTAGACATCGGCGATAGGCTGAATTTTTGTTTTTCAAATAGGCCTTTGAAAATTCAATATATGGGTCGACCTCTAGTGTACAGTGATTTGTAGTCCAGAGCTTCCGCGGCGTCCTTTTTGCCCTTGTGCCACACGCAGGCGGGCACGTGGCATGCCGCTCATTAGGATGCCGTCGACGTCTTTGAGAGTGGGGTGTGACTGGAAAAAGCAGGCCCGCCGACTCATCCGTCAGGGGAGAAAAAAAAGGGGGAATCCTGGGAACAACCTTCCTTAAGCACGGCTGCGTGCTTTGATTGACACCTCGGAAGCAATATGAGGATGAGGAAGAGGATGAAGAGGAGGTTGGGGCTTGTACGCGCATAATGATCATTCTTGATAGGAGAATAATAGGAAAGAAGCTGTAGAAATGATTGAACTGGAAATTTAAAAGAATCTGCAATGGACTGGATATTCGGAGGAATGTTTTGCTCACCTGTAGATTTTCGCTCACTTCCTGTTAATTCAGGAGCATTTTCAGGTCGGTCCTTGTTAACTCATGTCCAATCCATTTTAACTGGGAGAGGCAAATGAACACTAATTGATTTTCAAAAAAATTTACATTGGACTACATTATATTTTTTCTGTCCTGTTATTGTCTATCAAATGTTATACTAATGCCGCCATGAGACTAAAAGATTAATCACATGCAGTCCATAGTTAACTCACGATATATCACATTTTCATTTTTTTTAGTGTAAAAAAAAAAAAGCGACAGTGGCTGTCTCACTTTCACCGATGAGACATCGCAACAATAACCAGATGACTCCATTTTACCAATCAGATGTAACAATGTTTTTCTCCACTGGAGGGTTCTCATGCTCTTTGGACGAGTGATGTTTCAAGTGTCATTCTTGTCTGAATTTGATGATTTTTGTCATCTTTTTGGCCGAATACGGTCATGTAATAGGTTATAGTATGTATAATACTATACTATACATGTCATACTATAATACTATAGTATAACAATAACAGTTCATATAGATGAAGTTGTGCTGAGAAAGATTTATATGTATAAAAAAGAAATCTGACATTTTTAGCAGTTACTCACAATGTTACTGAGTACTTGAGTACAGTGGTACCTCTACATTACTGGTGCATGATAATTATCGGTTCGATAATTATCGGTCCGATAATAGGAATTATGACGTCATCCCGATAAATCCAATAACATTATTAATAGGACCGATAATATGTACTGTGCTGGCTTTACAGTTTAAACACTAGTATGGGTTTGCGGGGCATTGCTGCCGCCTGCTGGTCAGAATAATTTGCTGCATCTCTTTTTTTGTTACAGTAGTTTGGTTCATTTACTTACACATTGCGGTGTCTAGCGGTAGCATTGACAATCGTGAATGCTTTATGTTACGTTTCCACCTCGGAAATATATGTAAGTATTTTATGTTTACTATAACATATGGATCTGCAATAAATGTTTACTTCTGTGTTGAAGGGTCATGTGTACACAACTTCATAAGTTGTTGTGTTATAGAAGCCAGCCAATGCTTTAGTAGCTCAAGCTAGTGTGCTATGCTATACATATAATAATTGTGTATATGTGTATTGTGCAGTTTGTTGTGTATTGAGTATTGAATAAGTGTATTTTTCTGTTGTACTTTCAGAATTTTAAGATGAGTGTCTTCCCATAAAAGCAAGAAAAGACCAAGCCTTGTGGTTTATGAAAGTGCATTCATTCTTAGCTGGCTGTCGGGCAGTTCAGAAGTGAAACGCACTGTTTTGTTCATGTCATTATGAAAAATCTGGTGAGATCAAAGGCAAATCTATGTTGAATCCAGCACTAGTTTTTTTTAACCTCCAGGTGTTCAAAAACTCAGGTCATACATTTAGAAACATTATATATTTATTATCGGTTATCGGTATCGGCTTTGAGGAGCAGGAAGTTATCGATATCGGTATCGGTTTCAAAAAATGGATATGGTGCACCCCTACTCGACATATAAAGTTAATTCCTTCCTGGACCTTGTTTGTAAGTCGAAATGGTCATATGTCGAGCAGGATTTTCCCATGAGAATATGTAATAATTCCATTAATTCGTTTCACAGCCTGAAAACCTACACAAAATCCTTAATAAATGCTGCTGGAACCATTGCAAATAGCAATTATACAGAGCAAAACAAAATGAATAAATGATGAGTAAAAATCAGAATGATAATATAACAATAGTAATCCTAATAATAATAATAATACCTGGAGTAATGTAATGAATTGGGTTCTAATGTGGCAGATGTGTTTTGCGTGGTGTACCTGAATGCACCACGTGGCTGACTTGACAGAGTGAGGAAAACCTTTTTACTTTCAATTTGTTCAGCTGCGGCGGACGGTAGGCATGTTGTGTCGCACAAGTTCTGAAATAAATGATTAAAAACCAGACAACGAAGACTGACGAACGGAGGTCAGAGGAGGACCGTCACGATCGTAGACATTCTACAGCCGTATTTTCAAGCCAGTTCACAGACGTGCACACCAGGGTCATACTTTTCTATCATTTCCATCTTTATTTCAATAGTAAGCGTGACCTTTTTCCTTTTTCTACCACCTGCACTAACATTCTTGGAACCCATGTTGATTTCTCAAAAGAAAATCTGTCGTGCGCCTGTCTTGTGGGAAAACAAAGAGACTGCAGCGCTGTCATAAATTGTCGTATTCCGAACATGTCATCGGATGTAGAGACAAATGTAGTCAAATTTTACGTCTGATGTCAAAAAGATCATGTGTCGAAGCGATCGTAGGTCGAGGTACCACTGTTTTCTTTTCAACTAACTCTTGAGGAAAAATTTGGATGACTGCCATTACTTGGGTAATAGTATTTAGTATTACTCAAGTAAATTTTTTGGGTACTCTATCTACGACTGGCGAGCATTAATTCTGACCCTAAAAAATCAAATTGCCCCGAAATAGTAACCTAAATAGGAACCAGAAGTGAGTAGGGAATGCCTCATAAAATCAGGAAGTGACCTGGAAATGACCTAAAATCAACAGGAAATTACTAATGATTAAAAAAGTCACTTGGCAAAGGAAGTTTAATTTAAAGTTTTGTTTAAAAGATTAGGAAGATGTCATTGTTCTAAACCGTGTAGTCAATCTGAAAGCAACACCTTTAAATGGCAGCCGATGAGTGAAAACCCAACATGAGAAACATTTGAAAGCATCCAAGTCATCTTCAGGAGCGTCCGCATTGTTATCCGGCATCGAGAGCAGACATTAAGTAGACGGCGAGGGTTCAGCGCGCCAAAGCACAGCAGGTTCTGGCAGGTCACGTCCATGCGACCGCGGCAGATAAGGAAATTCTCCCTGGTTGTACAGAATAATGTTAAAGTGAAAAATGTCTTAAAAGGAAGTGGACTGTCCAAAAAAATATTTTTCTTTTGGGGGGGTTTGACCCTGCCCCAAAATGAACAGTAAGTGACAAAATCACCAAAAAGGGAGCCAAAACCAACGGAAATTAACAGGAAATAAGTCACGTCATCACTCGAAATTAATATCTCATGCCCCCCTTTTACTGCAAAATGGACCCGAAGGGGTGCCATTCGTTTGTGCTATGTTTACGCGATTTATTGGGAGTCCCCTCTGTTATTGAGAGTTGGTAAGCTTCGTCAGCCGCGACGGAGTCGCTGCCATTGACGTCATCACTAAAAAGAAATATCTGTATCTATAAAACGATAGCAGCATAAATGAAAAATTTTTTACAGCACAACAAGCTGAGATTGACCCGTAAAAGAATTGTTAATATCTCAAAAACAAAAGCGGCACTTGGGTTGGGAATCGTTTGAATTTGCACGGTTCTGGTGCCAATTAGCGATTCCACGTTTCGATTCCGGTTCCAAACGATTCTCGATTCCGATTCTTTTCATAGGCGTGGTCAGAAAAATTGCATGGTTTATATTAATTTCTTCTCGATTAGTTTTTAAATTATATGAACTTTCAATTAACTATGAATTTCTCACAGGGGTATTTTTAACTTGTACATAAATATCAGTCTTTGAACTTGAATATGATTGTTTCTTCCCACAGGAGTGCACTTTGACAAAGATGTTTTTTTTTTTTTTTCAAAAGCTCACGAATATATTTGTAGCATTTACACATATTCTTTTGCCTACGTTTTAGTGTCTTATGCTGCATGTTATATGTTTACATGTTATTGAGCTGCCACTAATGGGCTAACCTGGTGCAGAATATCAAACAAAAAACAACTAGTAAAACCCAGTCTAGATTAGCAGCGGGTACAGTATAAAATCAGAAACGTTTTTTGTTGAGGAAAATGATCATAATTGCCTTCTCAGGCAGTACATGTGAGCGTTCTGGACAGATAGTCTCCTGCAGTGGAGAACACACGTTGCCTGGGTGTAGATATAGCTTTGAACGCATAGATATGAAAAAGTGAGGAAAAAGTCACAAATATTACGTCGGGGTAAGGTAACTGTTAGCCCCTACGCACTTTACATACATGTACCTTATCTGGGAGCTACGACAAAGCATTAGTATAAATTCTTCCATTGATTATAATTTAATGTCAATGAGGCAAAATAATAAGGATTTCCATATTTGTAAAACTGATTCTAAAAGAAAAGATGCTTTAAATACTGTTGAATTTAACGGAGGCGGCAACGCGCCACGTAAAGTACGTAGCTGCTTTTATAGCTACATTAGCCCGATGTAATAATACAACTTATTCCTTCCGTCCGTCCGTCCGTCTGTCCGTCCGTCCGTCCGTCCATCCATCCAAAGTATTAGCATCCCTGCAATTCTGTCAAATAATGCTCAATTTCTCCCAGAAAATTATTGCAATTACAAATGCTTTGGGAGTAATATCTTCATTTATTTTGCTTGCAATGAAAAAACACAAAAGAGAAGGGGGGAGGGGGGTGTTACATCATTATCATTTTAGACAAAACTCCAAAAATGGGCCAGACAAAAGTATTGGCACCCTCAGCTTAATACTCGGTAGCACAACCTTGAGACAAAATAACTGCGAACAACCGCTTCCGGTATCCATCAGTGAGTTTCTTACAATGCTCTGCTAGAATTTCAGACCATTCTTCTTTGGCCAACTGCTCCAGGTCTCTGAGATTTGAAGGATGCCTTCTCCAAGCTGCCATTTTCAGATCTCTCCACAGTTGCTCTATGGGATTCAGGTCTGGACTCATTGCCGGCTACTTTAGAAGTCTCCAGTGCTTTTTCTCAAACCATTTTCTAGTGCTTTTTTAAGTGTGTTTTGGGTCATTGTCCTGCTGGAAGACCCATGACCTCTGAGGGAGACCCAGCTATCATTGGGCCCTATATTATGCTGCAAAATTTGTTGGTCTCCAGACTTCATAATGCCATGCACATGGTCAAGTAGTCCAGTGCCAGAGGCACCAAAGCAACCCCAAAACATCAGGGAACCTACGCCATGTTTGACTGTGGGGACAGTGTTTTTTTCTTTATGGCCTTGTTTTTTCCCCCTGTAAACTCTATGTTGATGCCTTTCCCCAAAAAGCTCTACTTTTGTCTCATCTGACCAGATAACATTCTTCCAAGACTTTTTTGGCTTTTCTCAGGTAAGTTTTGGCAAACTGCAACCTGGCTTTTGTATGTCTCTGGGTCAGAAGTGGGGTCTTCCTGGGTATCCTATCATAGTCTCTTTTCAGTCAGACGCCGAAGGGATAGTACGGGTTGAAACTGTCGTACCCTCGGACTGCAGGACAGCTTGAACTTGTTTGGATGTTAGTCGAGGTACTTTATCCACCATCCGCAAAATCTATCGTTGAAATCGCTCGTCAATTTTTCCTTTCCGTCCACATCTAGGGAGATTAGCCACAGTTCCATGGGCTTTACACTTATTGATGACACTGTGCACGTTAGACACAGGAACGTTCAGGTCTTTGGAGATGGACTTGTAGTCTTGAGATTGCCCCTGCTTCCTCACAATTTTGCTTCTCAAGTCCTCAGACAGTTCTTTGGTCTTCTTACTTTTCGCCATGCTCAATGTGGTACACACAAGGACACAGGACAGCGGTTGAGTCAGCATTAATCCATTTTAACTGGCAGAAAGTGTGATTGTTATTGCCACCACCTGTTATGTGCCACAGGTAAGTAACTGGATCTTTTAAATACACAAATTAGAAAAGCATCACATGATATTTTTCAAAGGGTGTAAATAGTTTGTTGTCTTGTGTAAAATGATATATATATAAATATATTTTCCCATTCTCTTTTGTGGTTTTTAATTGCAAGCAAAACAAATGAAGATATTACTACCAAAGCATTTGTAATTGGAATAATTTTCTGGGAGAAATTGAGCATTATCTGACAGAATTGCAGGGGTGCCAATACTTTTGGCCAGCACAGTATGACAGAAAGTGTCACATTTTCGTCTCGTGAGACAGCATTTGTCTCGTAATTTTCTAGTCTCCCAAGCCAAGTTTGTAGCTCGTTATCTTCATGAAAAGATTGTTCGTCGACGAAATATTTCCATTATCATCATTGTTGACGGAAAAAACGCTGGATTGAACAAAAATAAACAGGAAGTGACCAGAAATGGATTCGATCTCTCTCAACAGTCATTGGCACTGAAGCATGATTTAACAAAGAAGTGACCTGAAAACACCCCAAAATGAACAGGAAATGACCATGAGTGAGAAATTATCCCTCCAAAAATGGCATTTTGTAGATCTTCAACAAAATGGTGACCATTTGTTTACTTCTATTCCTTTTTGTATTGCACTGTAGTACTATTTCCCAACGTTTCCGGAGTCGACGCGCGGTCTCGCCCGACACGTTCCGACACGCGGTGACGCACGGGCCCTGCCGGCGCCAAACGGTCCAAAATGCAAATGGGGGCCGGCGGGCCTTTTGCGTATGCGGAGGGATGCAAATGAGCGACCTTTCACGGAGAAGCGGATTGAACGTTCGCTGGCTGGCACGCTGAAGGTGCTTTGACCCAAAATGACAGAAAAGCTGAGCTGAAAACAAACGCAATGCATTGATGTCTGCCTGCCTAGGAATGAAGGAAAGAACACTCTTGCCAAACAGTTCAAACCATGAAGCAAATGCCAGTCCGCAACGACAATTTGAAATTTAACAATTTAGAAAATCACATAGCCACAGTATTGATCTGCAGTGCACTAGTATACATTTCACCTGTAAAAAAACAATACTATGGAGGTTTAAATCTACGTATCATCTACAGAATGTGCCTATCTAATATGGTCATATTACTCTATTCACTCCTTATAGCTTATCTGCACGTGGCTCCTTAATATGGTGATTTATGCACATAACTTTGGCTATAACAGGCATATGAGTTGAAACTTCCGCAAAGCACCTTCGGGAGATATGCTGCGTTCTTGTATGACTTGAATGAGCGTTCATTTGTTCGAATACAGAGCATTAACATTCACTCTTTCTGATTTTCGGGACATTTATAAGTCATTTTCTGTTAATTTTAGGACATTCATAGGTCGCTACCTAGTCATTCCTTTTTTTTTTTTTTTTTTTTTAAAAAGAAAAACAGCCAATTATTTAATTTTAATCCTTTGTTTTAGCTAAATTTATACTATAAAAAATATATTTACACAAAATATTTTATTAAGGATTCATTTATTTTCTTTAAAAACAACAACAATTGATTGGAAGTCTATCACCACCAATGGCAGTAAAAGAGTGAAAAGATTTAGCAGTCAACAAGGCAAAGGGACTATTGCGGGTGATATAACCGTAAAAGCGGCCCACCTGCCAAGGCGGAACCCTCCAAGGCGCCGGAACGCGGCCCGTCGCTTCGCGTCGCCGTCACGCGTGTACTCGGACAAACATTCCTCACGCTCCGATACCTCCCCCAAGGTGCGCTCGGGCTTCTCCGCGATGGGAGAAATCATCGTCAGTGTCCAAAAAGGTCAACTTGTAAAATCATTTGCTGCCAAGAATGATGACAAAATGGCATCAGATGCAAAAATCCACAGTAAAGCAAAGCTGTCCGCTGCCGAGCCTCCCGCTTCAATTGTATTGGACGTCTAGCGCCGTCAGTGCTGCCACCGAGTCAACAGCAGATGCTTTGATATTGACAAAATAATCTTCAATTGAGAAATAAGCTTGTTATTCCTTCATTTTACCTAATGTGACGGGAAGGTTGCCCCTTTTCATGCTTCTGAAATGAGTTTATCACTAAAAAATGTCTAATCCATTTGAAGCGGTAGAGTGGCAGCGAATGAACGTACATCTATGGTCCGGATCTGGGAGGAGATCCTCCAGGACACTCCGTCGTCTCATTAAGAGCATGCCCAGGCGTTGTAGGGAGGTCATACAGGCATGCAGAGTACTCACGGTAGCGTTACCAGTTTCACCAATTAACGTGGCAACAATAATCACATGACTCCATTATACCAATCAAACTCAAGCTAGCCATTCTATGATCACGCCGGCCTGTTCAATCACTTGGCGTCTTTAATGCACCGTTAAAAAAATACACGGATTTTTACCTGTCTCCCAGTTTTCATTTGCCACTAATTGACCACGAAAAAACTGAGATGTTTCCTCCACTAGAGGGCACTCATGCTCTTTGGACGAATGACGCTTCATTTCTGTAGATTTTTTTCTCTCTCTGGAATTCAATGATTTTTTTTTTTTTTGTGTATGTGTGTGTGTGTGTTTCTTTGGCCTTACGTGGTTATGTAATAGGTTATACCAGTGGTCCCCAACCTTTTTTGCACCATGGACCTGTGTGATGTGGGCCTTTTTTCACGGGTTAGGGTTAGACAGGGGTCCCCAACCTATTCCACTAAGGCACACTGTGGGTGCAGGATTTCATTCTTACCAAACAAGATGACAACACTTTTTCCCCAATCTGGTGTTTTACAAGTGCAATCAGTTGATTGCAGTCAGGTGTGGCTTGTTTTAGCAGAAGCCTCATTGGTTCAACTGTCTCTGCTGGATCGGCTGGAACAAAAACCAGGACCCACAGTGTGCCTTGAGGACTGGGTTGAAAACCCCTGAGTTATTACACGACGGGCATAAACATACATACATTGGTGGAATATAACTCACCATACGCTGAATCACCCTTTTTTAATAGCAGCCTCTGCTAAAACTTGAAGGCAAATATATGGTCGGAGACGTAATTAGTTCTTCTCCAATGGTGAAAGGTTTCTTGGCTTTAGCAAATACGGTCCACCACGAGGTATGGTGCTCTCAGTGCATTCGCTTTTGTTGATGTGGTGGCCCTCTATTATTGTTCCATTGTAAAATTCCAAAGTATTGCATGGTGCTTAGTCTCTTATGTATCAAAGCAGCTTTGAAGGCTTCACTGCCTCGTTTGCGAGCTTTTGGCCACATATTATGCAGAGAATTTTTTTGTTTTCTTCACGGTTGTAGGCTCCTTATCTGGATCGGCTGGTGGCCTTTTCCCCTTAAAAAAGCTGACCAAAGATGTCTGATTTTCAGTCATCTTCGCTAGGGTGTGGGCTTATTATTTCCGGGACAAATCTGATGCACCTACGTCATTATTGAGGATAAGCGCACATAGATATAAAAAATATATCCATAACTCCTATGGAGTTCTATGATGACATCTTATCCAGTTTTATTACGATATCTATAGAGTAGATCGGCAGATTGGCGTGTCAAGAGGCACAGGCCAGAAATGCGGTCGGTAATAAATTATTTCTGTGCGGCACTGTAGCAAATGCGCCACAGACCGGCACCGGTCCCCGGCCCAGTGGTTGGGGACCTCTGGGTTATAGTACAGTATAATAATAACATTTAATCTAAATAAGTTTGTGCTGAGAAAAAAAATACCATTGTTTAAAAAGAAAAAAAATATCAAACATCGAAAGCAGTTCCTCACATTGTTACTCATTACGTGAGTATTTTCACTATTTTTTTACTTATACTTTAGTACATTTTTTGATGACTACATTTACTTGAGTAATATTAGTTTGAAGTAATGCTGCTCTTGAGTAAAATGTGCTTCTGAGTGCGATATACACTCAGCCAGACGTGGCACTATATTACTGTCTGTCGTTGTGTTGTACAGGAAAGCATGCTGATGAAGTAAATGATGAGGTGTTGAACATTTCAAGGATGCATGTTTTATTTGACAATCCACTGCAATCCTCCTATATATACAACAGTACTTTAAGTACATCATGAGATTAAGCACCAATCAGATTTTTTCGTGTTCATCCAACTCGAGTGAGGCATTAATTTGACGGTCTGAATGGGAAAATTCGCATATAAGTGGACCATTTCTAATCCGTTCTAGGTCACTTTTGTATGTGGTTAAAATCCCATCTGGGACACATTTTTACCGAATGTGGCGGCGGTCTGAACTGTCAAGTCCCCCAAATCGGAATTCATGCAGCAATTACGTCAAAGAGCGAGAGAGACTGGGCGCCACGGTAGCGGTGCATCTGTGCATCACGTTAGCGGCAAGCCTGTCGACGGGGGGGGTAAACCGGGTGTGTTGTCCCGGGCCTCAGGACCATAGGGGCTCCTGAATGACCCTTAATGTATTTTACTTCCATATATTTATTTAAATCATTGTCTGATTAAATATTATGTTCTACTTGATATATACTTAAAAACTTAAACATATTAAATATTTTCCTTTTTTTTGCACAACTCTTCCCCCTACCCCCCGTCTGAGCAGAGAATGGTTTGACCCTGCTTTGGCGCACTCAAGTGCTACGCATTTTCTTGTCTTTGCCAGTGACTTTAGCTGGAGGAGAGCGAGCCCTCAGTAAAATGAAAATACTGTAATAAAACACTAACTACGCTCCACCATACTTAACAACCTAGCCATTGTTACCAAACTGCACTTTATGGTAAGTTGCGGTGCTCTCAACTCCGCACCGGAGTGTGGAGTGGACTGGACTCTGCATCGTAGTGTGGAGTGGACTGGTGGATGTCTCGTTTGTCGTCAGTTCGTTTGGGTGTTCCTTCAGGAAGGTGGCGATGTACATAAAAACACAATGGGGGACTCGCAGCCACTCAAATCAGCACTACCGCGCAACGACTCTTAACAACTATCTCACCCCTTACGCTCGCCCACCTCTTCGTCTGCGCCAAATTGGTAAAGCCGGTCATATCATAGGGGACAGCGGCCCCTTGGGGATGCTGGTAACACCATGCTCTCCATTGAGCGCGAGATTGCTCAAAAACTGGATTTCACTGATGTTATAAATGACTTTGCTGTCAAAAAATCTAGGCGCATCACTGTTTGAGGGCTTGATAACCCCAGGGATGTGGAGGGGGCAGACACAGGATGTTTAGTTATACTGTTTTGTTGCCTAACAGGCAGGCGTGGCACTCTCAGTTTTGTATTGTATTGTAGCCTACATGGGACAATAGATGGAAATTGTATGTTTATATTGTGTCACATCACATTACGGTCTGTTAAATTTAACTGTCCATCTCTAATAATTGGAAAATTTACACGGTCATTGCTTGCAAAGCGTTACAGTACTGCGTATGTTGTCGTGACAAGCCGGTGGCAGTGTTGGGGTTGGGGGACCCTATAATGGTCTCATGTCCCCGGGCCCCTGCAAGTCTTTTGACAGCCCCAGTTGGCGGCTCGTTTGAACGTGGCTTTCGGGGACTGGGCGGACTTGACAACGGTCATAAAAATATAAAATGGGTTGAGGATAAGCCCGAGAATGCTCTGTTTTGTCTCTGCTCTAAATGAGCTATATTTCAAGATATCTTACGTGGTGGGGAGTCGTTGCAAACTGTCCGTGTGTGTGTGTGTGTGTGTGTGTGTGTGTGTGTGTGTGTGTGCGCGCGCGCGCGCGTGTCATGTGTAGTCATTTGTTTTGATGCTCCTGCGCATGCGGGTCAGTTTGCTCAGCCTATCTCGGACTGCGAATTAGTGCGCATGCGTGATATTTGAACAGGCTCAAGGGACAAAGGCAGTCTGAAGGGGCTCGCCAAAAAATGGATATGGCAAAAAATCGAATTGTGCATTAAGACCTACGGTATGAACTTCGCCTTACTCATGGTGTAATTTGTGCCCACAGTCTGCTGGGGAAAAGTAGCAGAATCGCCAGTAGCCACGGTCGTTGTTCTTGTTGTTAAAAACGGCGCGTTCTCGTGGGAGAAAGCGGAAATGCAGAGGAACCCATGGCACTTATGTAACCAAATTGGTGCGGTTTTGAAAATCGAATGGACCGATTTGAATGTTTTTAACATTGTTTTAATCAGAAAAGTCTATTTTGGTTTAAAATCGATTAATCAAACAGCCTTACTGCCATCCCTCCCACTTCAAACGGATTGGACGTCTGTCACCGTCAATGGCATCCAATGACTTCCGAATATTTTCACAACAAGTGTTTGTCGACTCTTTTGACGGGAGGCACTAGGACCCTTGCGCGTCGCTGCCGTCGGCGGGCGTTCGTCTGGGCTGAGTCACTGCGTGTGCGCGCGTCGTCAGTCGGAGCTCGGCTCGGCCAGCGAGAAGGTGATGTCGCTCGCGGAGGAGAAGGCCACCATGATGGGTTGACCGCGAGCCGAGGGGGGGCGGAGGAGGGAGGGAGGCGCTCGCTTGCGCTCAAACAGGAAGTGTGTGCGTGCGTGCGTGCGTGCGTGCACCCGCGCGTGCCTTCCACGCCACGGCAGCCACGCGCTCAGCCATGGAGACCAACAAAGTTCTTCATTTCGTGCCGTTGGGTAAGTGAAGGCATCGCCTCTTCTCCTTCATGGGGGACAACCTTGGGGTTCCCCTCCTGGCCAAACCAGAAAGACCCCCTCCCTCCTCCTCGTCTTCTCTCCAAACACCCCCCCCCCCTTTTTTTTTTCTCTCTGTCTTTTTTTTTTTTTTTTTTTTTTTTTAAACGGACTTCCACACCAGATTTTAGTTGTTTTCTCTGCCTGACTGATGTTGGACTTTTTCTTCTTAGAGGGATAACCTCACGCGCACAAATTTACAAAAAAATAACCCCCAGCCCCATGCTTTTTTCCTTCTCCATGTTGATATCGCGGGGCTGTCGTACCTGGCCAGCAGGAGCAGCAGGAATGCGGACCAGAAAAAGCAAAGCACTCAAGTCGTGTGCGCGCGTGCGTTTATTTATGAGTATGCGTGTGCAAGTTTGAAAGGGAGAGGAAAAAAAAAAAAAATATATATATATATATATATATATATATATATATATATATATATATATACATTAATGTTTATTTTTAAAAAAATAAATAAAACATTTAAACAATTAAAATGGTAAATATTCTATTTTTTTAATTTTAGAAAGTTTTATAAAAAAAGAAATCTGAAAAACCGGGGGGGAAACAGTAAATGGGATTCATAACGTGTGATTTATTATTTATTTTTTAATAAAGCCTTCCCTTTCCAAATGGATTTGGTGTATATCTCCGTCGATGGCGGTGAATGGGTTAATATTGAATAATTATGTTTTTTTATAATGTTGATTTTTTTTATTTAAAAAAAAAAAGGAAAACTGGAAATATTTCATGACTTTTTTTTCATTTTATGAATATACTGATGCACGATAATGCATTTTTCAACCGATACCGAAAACCAAATTTCCTCCTCCTTCCAGGAGCTAGCTAATAATCAAGCTAATAATTCTCTTATAAGATATATACAGGTAGTCCCCATGTTACAAGCGAGTTCCGTTCCTACTCTGGTGACATAACCCAAATTTCCGCATCAGTCAGAATTAACCATTTAAGTACCCCCAAATACACTCAAAATCTCAAAATAACTGTCCAAAGCATGTATTATACATCAGATTCATAAAAAAAAAAAAAAAAAAGATATTACTTCCCTCCGGTAACAACGATCACACCCTAGTTCGTCTTTCAACTGAAATATATTAATTTGAGACTATGAACACACAATTAGAAATAAAATGCATGACAAAGAGCGTACAATAATGCTTTAAAGTAAATCAGTAGAGACGTATGGGCTAACTTATATAACAAAAGTCCACTATCTTAAATGCTATAAAATGCTAACTTTTTTTTTTTTAAACAATAATCTTAACAAATGGTTCAAACACATATTCCCTCAATAAAACAACTAAATATACCTATAAACTAATTTACGAATGCATTAAAAAACATTAGCTCACACAAAAACCGCTGATGAAAAAGCTGATGTTGGTCTTAACAAGGAGCAGCTTGATTCAGCCATGTGAAATAAGTTATCTAATATTCACTGTCTCCACTAGAGGGCAGTGTATCCACCTAAATCAATATAACTAATTGCAAACATTTTCAAAACAAACCGTTACAACGCCACTTTAATTAAGCGAATACTCAAAGCAGCAAAATGTAATTCGGATCTTTTTTCTAATCGAATTACGCAAGTTAATCGTTGCAGCACTACTCAAAACTAACAGAAAGTAGCACTGGCGTGGCGTCAAAGAAGTCCGAGTGCAAGAAGGGAAAGCGGACCACACATATAGTATAATGAAATACCTGAAATGCATATCAATATAGAGCTCAATCATTTAGATTACTTGGACCTAATAAATAACAAATTAAATGACAGTATTTACTGACTGTACTTACCAATAATGCTGAGAGGTGGTGGATGAGACACTTACCCGACTTAAAAAAAAAAAAAAAAAAAAAAAAATGGAGAAAAAAACGGCAGACGAGACTCCGGCATCTTAAAGTCGAATTCACGTAAGTCAGGCACGTCATAACCCGGAGATTACCTGTATACAGTTTTAAATTAAATGCAATAGCAAATGTTGCTGAGCCTTTAGAAAGTGTTGAGGCGCCGGCGCAGAATTGGACAAAACTGCGTCCATTGCGCACATTTGGAGTCTGAATCAAGTATATAATTTAGGGTTGCAGCTGTCGATTATTTTAGGAGTTGATTAATCGATGAACTAGTTAGTTCGAATAATCGAGTAATCGGAAAAGGAACATAAAGAATTAAAATACCTGAGCTGAGTGAGCCTCAAATGGTATAAAAAAAGAGGATCTAAAAACAATTGGCTGACTTAGATAGCAAAAGTCTGCTATCTTAAATGCTATAAAACGCAAATTTTTTTTGTGCAATGCACTTAACAAATGGTTCAAACACATATTCCCACAAAAAACAGCTAAATATACCTATAAACTAAATTACAAACGCATTAAAAAAAAACATTAGCTCAAACAAAAACTTAGCTTACTAACATTTATTAGCTTCTTAACAGGGAGCAGCTGGATTCAGCCAAAAAATGAGTTATGTGATATTCAGTGTTACCACTAGAGGGCAGTGTATCCACCCAAATCAATAAAACTAAATGCAAACACTTTCAAAGAAAACCATTACAACGCCACTTTAATTAAACGAATACTCGAAGCAGCAAAATTTAATTCCAATCCTTAGTTTTTTAATCGAATTACTCGAGTTAATCGATTAATCCTTGTGGCAATAATATACCGTAATTTTCACACTATAAGCCGCCACCCACCAAATTTGGCACGAAAACAGCATTTTTTCATAAATAAGCTGCACTGGACTAGAAGCCGCAGCTGTCCTTACTGTATTATGGGATATTCACACCAAAAGATATTAACGGGTAACACCTTATTTGATCGCAGCATCATACGACTGTCATAAGACCAAATGAACCACCATGAAGCTTTGAACCAATTGGCCGCAAAGCTTTATTGCTTCATCACTGCTCCCCTCGGGGAGACAATCAACCTCTGCTACCACCTGCTGTCAACACTGTTGTTGTCCAACATGCCTCCTAGCATGCATTGCTGCGCTACAGATGTCAATAACAATATAAATTCATGTTCTGTGCCAATTATTTCTTCAGTTACCGTTCCAGTTGTTTCATTAATTGCTCGTTATAGTATTTGGTAACAGTTTATTTGACGATGGTGCCATAAAATTGTCATTAGATAATCATAATTATGACATGACACTGGCATAAGAATTAATGAATGCTTTATAATAGATGTCATTTAGTGTTATCTGGCAAATTATCTCTCTTTTAAATGGATTTAAAAGATCCAAGCTGGACATAAATGTATGTCCACTAACTCATAAATGAGTCAGTGACATAATTTACTGGATGACACTTCATGACATATGTCATAAGCATTCAGTAACGCCCATGATAATGTCATGTCATAATTATGACAGTTTTATAACAGTCTTATGACACCACTGTCAAATAAAGTGTTACTTATTAACCCAAATAAATAAAAAAATAAGCTGCACTGGACTATAAACCGCACGATTCAAAATGAAGGAAAAAAAGTAGCAGCTTGTAGTCCGAAAATTTCGGTAATTATCGGATTGCATTATTGGTTGAATTTTTTTTTTTTCTTTAAATCTCACTTATCTGTGTGACATCATAATTGCCATCATCGGCCGATAACTATCTGTAACCGGTATTCTTCTTTATATAAATGTTTAATTTTACGTATGAAACTACATTTTAAAAGAAAAAAAATAGTCATTCATTCACTGGCACCTCCCATTTCAAATGGATTAGACTTCCACTAGTGATACTCATTGAAATTTACAGTAGATGAATGAATGATGATTGGGCCCCACTTGACAGCACTAAACGTCCAATCCATTTTGAAGTGGGAGGGATGGCTCCCACTGACTGGAGGTCTATTGCCGTCAAAGGCAGCCAATGAATTCAAAGTGAAAATGTAAAAGCTGTTGATTTGTCTTTTTCGAGCACATCTGATGAGTTAACAAAAGGGGGATTTTGTTGTCCAATTGTTTGGAGTATTTGGTATTTTGTAGTCGTATGTGGAGGTGCGTTGCTGCTGCCTTTTAACTTGAGTTTAGTGTGGGAAGGAAGGCATCATCCCTACGTGCTTGCACGCGTGAGACAGGATTATGATGCGCGCCGCAGGATAATATGACTGCGCGCGTCTCATTTACATATCAGCTGATGACAAGCGCTAACGTTAGCCACGCTTATGCACCCTCGGGCTCAAGGAGCGATAGCGTTAGCGCAGCACAGGTGGACTTGACCTTCAGGCTGCTTTTGATCATCTGCTCTCAAAAAATCCACTTTTTATAAATAGGAATTTTGCTATATAACATACATTGTCTGCCATTGACGGTGATAGATGTCCTCTCCGTTTGAAGTGGGAGGGATGGCATGGAAGAGTTCCCAGTTTTTGAAAATGGGCCCCCTACGGATCGGAGTAAGTGACCTACACATGCCCCAAAATGAACAGAAAGTGACTAAAAATGAACAGGAAGTGACCCAAAATCAACAAGGAAGCAACCAAAATAAACTGGTAGTGACCAGAAAATACTGTAAATTTCCACTAAGTGACTTGATATCAACAGCAAGTGATCTAGAAATGCCCAAATTCCATAGGAAGCGAGCCCATAGCAACAAGAAGTAACCTAAAAAATCTCCAAAATCGACAGTAATTGAGCCAGAATAAACAGTTTCTCCAAAATCAACAGGATTTGAGCCAGAATAAACAGTAAGTGACTCAATTGCTATAGGAAATGACCTACAAAGGCCCCAAAATGAACAGGAAGTGACCATAAAATACTGAACATTCTCAGTAAGTGACTCAATATCAACTGGAAGTGACCTATGAGTGCCCAGAATCAATAGGAGGTGAGCCCATAGCAACAAAAAGTAACCTAAAAATTCTCGAAAATCAACAGGAATTGACTGAAAATGAACAGCAAGTGACTCAACAGCAGTGTTGTTAATAACGTCGTTAGAGTATAACGGCAACAGGAATTGACTGAAAATGAACAGCAAGTGACTCAACAGCAGTGTTGTTAATAACGTCGTTAGAGTATAACGGCGTTACTAATGACGTTAGTTTTTTCATTAGTAATCTAGTTACCGTATTGGCCTGAATATAAGATGATGTTTTTTGCATTGAAATAAGACTCAAAAAGTGGGAGTCGTCTTATATTCGGGGTTTAGACATTATACCCATTCACCACGCTAGATGGCACCAGATATCATTGAAGCGAATGCTGAACTTGAGGAGTAATGTTCTGTCATGACAGATCTCAGCTACTCTCAAGTTTAACCAATTTTCATTATTTTATTGCAATGTTTTTCCTTATTCAGATTTGTTTCAAGACTACAGTTACAGTTAGACATCACTTTGATGGTTAATGCGGTTATTGCAGTTTTGTTGTTTTATCACACTAGATTGGTATATTTACATTTCAAAAACCAGAAGCCATTCATTCACGAAAGTGATTGCACTTTTGTTTTTTTATTTAAATGTTTAGATATTAAGATTTGAACGAGGCAAAATAACATGCTTTTTCTCTCAAATATATTTGTTATAGTCATTTGTTTCAGATGTACTGTAATTATTTTCGTATAAAAAATAATTTGGTGTTCAAAATTCTTTTTTTCAAACTTGAGTCTTAAAAAAGAGGGGGTCGTCCTCTTATCAGGGCCGTCTTATATTCGGGCCAATACAGTAATTTTCACATCTTTGCAACGCCATTACCGTTACTGAGGATGTAAAGGCGTTACTTTGCGTTACTACCTTGGTTGAATGACGCGAGAAAAGTCTGCGAGACACAGAGAAGAGCGGGAGTCTGAAAGAGGGAGCGCGATGCTAGGCTAGGTGGCTCCACTAATGCCGACAGCCTACAAACCACGCCCACATGATGCTACGGTAGATATCACATGTATATGAACTAAATGTGAAATGACAGACTTGCCAGCGTTGGTAAACAGCCACCATCTTAAAGTTATCAACTTCTCAGAAAAACTGTTGTAGAGAACCTTCCTAGCGAACCTAAGTAATGTTTCATCTAAAATACTCAATCTGCAAAATCGTGACTTGAATCTATCTTTAAATGATGAAACCGTTTTTAAACCCTTACATGTCGAAAGTAGACAGAAGGGAACTAATGCAATAACGGGAGCAATTTTAACAACTTTTAACGGTTGATTCACAACATTACCGTATTTTTCGGACTATAAGTCGCAGTTTTTTCATAGTTTAGCGAGGGGTGCGATTTATACTCTGGATCGACTTACGTGTGAAATTATTAACACATTATTATGCCATTTCACATGTTATTTTGGTGTTTTGGAGTGACACTGATGGTTCGGTAAACTTGTTAGCATGTTCTTTATGCTATAGTTATCTGAATGACTCTTCATAGCTACGTTACGTTAACATACCCGCCACGTTCGCATTAATGTTCATGCATCATGTAACATTATTATACTGTACACTTATTTAGCACGTTGTCCTCTACTGTATTTTATATTTTAAATTGCCTTTCAAGATGACATATCTGTTCTATGTGCTGGATTGTATCAAGTAAATTTCCCCCCAAAATGCGACTTATACTCCAGTGCGACTTATATATGTTTTTTTCCTCTTCGTTGGCCATTTTATGGCTGGTGCGACTTATACTCAGGTGCGACTTATAGTCCGAAAAATACGGTAAATAACTTTCAAACATTGCAAAGGTTACTATCTAGTTATCGCAATACACATTACACCTGTGGCTAGTTAAGTTTATGGTAAAGAATTGGGCTCGGGCATTTTTTGTTGTTGTTTTTTTGTTTTTTGAAAGGGGGAAAAAACATGCAAAGTAAAACCAGTTACTTTTCCATTACAAGTAACTAATTACTCTTACTTACTTAACTAATTACTCAACTCTAACTTACATTCATGTAACTGATAGGGGTGTGACAAAATATCGAAATGGTGATATATCGTGATACTTTGTATCCCAAAAGGTTATCGATATGCTCCTGCCAAGAATCGAGATATCATTTTGAAAAGGTGTCAATGTCTAAAAAAATGAACAAGTTGCTACTAAAATTTTCCACCATAATAGTGTCTCAATTAATTCTAAGGCTGCATTGACGGTGCTAGACGCCCAATCCATTTAGACTGGGAACGTCGTTCATTCGAAACCAGAGCATTCACAGTCGTTCTGTCTGATTTTCAGGGATTTACAGGTCACTTACTGTTCATTTTAGGGCATTTACAGGTCATTTTCTGTTGAGTTTGAGTCACTGCCTATTCATTTGGGTGATTCCCAAGTCATTTCCTGTTCTGTAACTCAAAAAAAAAAAAAAAAAAAAAACAGGAAGAGACCCATAAAATACCCCAAAATCCACAGGAAGTAACTGAAAATGAACTGGTAAATGACCTTTAATGGCCCAAAATTACCTCATTGCCTGGCATTGGCTGCCACTATTCGTTCATTCGCTGCCACCCTCCTGGAAATGCCCCAAAATGAACAGGAAGTTACGCAATAGCAATAGGAAGTGACCTACAAATGCTTCAAAATGAACAGACCAAAAATGAATAGGAAGTGACACAGAAATGCCCCCAAAATCAACAGGAAGTCAATACAATGAACCGGGACTGAACCAAAATAAACTAGTGATCAGAAAATACCCCGAATTCTACAGGAAGTGACTCAATATCAACAGATAGTGAGCTAGAAATGCCTCAATCAACAGAAAGTGACCCGCAAATTACCAAAATGAACAGGGACTGACCCAAAAATCAACATTTGTTTATTCGCTACCAACCCTCCAGGTTCAAATGAATGAGACATCTATTGCCCCCCCCCCCCCCCCCGTTGTCATATCATCGTCATAACATTTTCACATATTTCTGCGTGCGTACACGTTTGCAAAACAAGCCAGCGCGAGTGTGTGCACGCCGTCTCATTCCTTCCTTTATTTTTGAGCGTCGTCTTTGCATGCCCGTGCGTGTGTGTAGCGTATAATAATTTGGATGCGTGCGTGTGCGCTTGTGCATGCACAGATGGCTGCTCGCAGGCTGCAGTGTGCGAGATGTGTTGCCAGTGGTGAATACTGATCAGAGATCAGTGTCAAGTTGACACGTGCGCGGGCGCGCATGTTCAAATGATCACACGGTACATACGCGTGCAAATATGCCACCTAAATATGAATGGATATGACAAAAAAACACATATTTGATACGTATTCTCAACAGGTGAACGATAATATGACGTCATTACAGCGCACCGGCAGAGAGCGTAATCAAATTTAATGGCTTGCACGAATGTCTATTTGATTTGCTTTGATTTTATTTGAGTTTATAAAAATGAAGCGGTTACACATTGTGTGCGTGTGTTGCTACCAATGACCTTGAGGAGGTTTCAATGACATTACAAAGGACGCTGCTCCTGTATAGTCTTTGGGTGTACCAAGTATTTTAAAAAGTCTACACACCCCTGTTGGAGTCCCAAGTTATTGTGATACCACAAAAAAAAAACCTAACCCAAATAAATCCAAGAAAACTTTTCCCACAATTGATTTGCAGTAGGGCTGTCAAACGCTAACTTTTAATCAAGTTAATCACAGCTTAAAAATTAATCATAATTAATTGCAATTCAAACCATCTCTAAAATATGCCATATTTTTCTGTAAATTATTGTTAGAATGGAAAGATAAGACACACGACGGATATACAAAATACTGTACGTAAGTACAGTACTGTATTAGTTAATTATAAATAAATCCACAAGATGTCATTAACATTATTAACATTCTTTCTGTTAAAGGGATCCACGGATAGAAAGACTTGTAGTTCTTAAAAGATAAATGTTAGTAAAAGTTACAGTAATTTTATATTAAAACCCCTCTTAATGTTTTCATTTTAATAGAATTTGTAAAATTTTCCATCAAAAAATCCCTGCCGTTCTACCACAGTGTCTTTAACTATGTAAGGTAGTGATTGAAATACACCACAAGGTGTCAATGGCGAGTTTTAAATTACCGTAATGGCCCGAATATAAGACGTTTTTTTGCATTGAAATAAGACCAAAAAAAGTGGGAGTCGTCTTATATTCGGGGTCTAGACATTATACCCATTCATGACGCTAGATGGCGCCAGATATCATTGAAGCAAATGCTGAGCTTGAGGAGTAATGTTCTGTCATGACAGATCTCAGCTACCCTCAAGTTTAACCAGTTTGCATTATTTTTTTGCAATGTTTTTCCTTATTCAGATTTGTTTCCAGACTACAGTTAGTTAGGCCTCAATTTGATGGTTAATGCAGTTATTGCAATTTTGCCGTTTTATCACAGTAGCTTGGTTTATTTACATTTCAAAAACCAGAAACCATTGATTTACGAATGTGATTTGCACTTTCGTTTACATATTTAAATGCTCAGATATTAAGATTTGAATGAGGCAAAGGGTTAGCCTAACATGCTTTTTTTCCCTCTCAAATATTGTTGTAATCATTTCTTTCAAATGTACTTTAATTATTTTCTGTATAAAAATTAATTTGGTGTTCAAAAAGTCTTTTTTCAAACTTGAGTCTTGAAAGATATACCGTCAAATACGGTACTTAGAAATCAAGCAAATGAGTGTTTTGTCCCTCGACTGATGCCGTAGTTCCCTGTTTACTGATACTTCACGGTCATTTGAGTGCTGGCTTCACAACGTACGAGACCTCTGATAGTTTGTATATTGTGACGAAATAATGCCATCCAGTGTATTTGTTGAGCTAAACGAAATGTTTGAGTTTTACCAAAGTCTTAAGTTTTATGTGTATTTTGCGCAGCTATTTCTTTTTCTGAACATTTAGGTTTTTTGAGAGATAGGAATGTTATATTTGTTGTGCTTTCACTAAATGATACTTATGTTTGTTGTGAAGGAGTTGCCAAAGCTTATGCGAATAAACGCCGCGGTCCAATGAATGTCTGTATCCACTTGCCTTTCTCTGCCTTTTAGCTCTCAATGTGCAAAAAAATGACGTCATTGTAATGTTTGAGGTAATGCATGAGCGAGTCATTCGGCGCATGCGTTAAATGCGTCAAATATTTTAACGTGATTCATTAAAAAATTAATTACCCCCCGTTAACGCAACGAATTTGACAGCACTAATTTGCAGTAGTGCCGCCACTATTATTGACCTCATTGGCTGCGGTCAATGGTGATCGACGTCCAATTCGTAGTAATAAATTTATTTAAATTCACAACAGAATGAACGAATGTTTATGTTGCGTCACTTCCTGTTAATTCGGAGGGATTTGTGGGTCCCTTCCTATTTATTTTGGGACATTTCTGTGTCACATCCTGCTGATTTTGGGGCATTTCCTGATCACATCCGTTTTAGTTTGGGTTAAATTTGGGGCATTTGCAGGTTACTTCCTGTTGATATGGGGGTATTTTTGGGTCACTTCCTGTTGATTTTGGGTCAGTTGTTAATTTAAAATCATAAATGATGTTCTTTTTATCTGCTCACCGGCTGCCATCGACGTCGAATTCAATTGATCGTATTAGATTAGGGCTGCAACTAATGATTATTTTCATAATCGATTAATCGGCCGATTAATTAAACGATTAATCGGATAAATGTCACTTCTTTCAATGACCTTTACCTTGAAGTTGTTTTTTGCATGTAACTAGCAATTAAGACAAAATAGACAACTATTTCCTTCAACTGTATTGATTAGCAATTTCTTTGGCAACTAATTTATTAATTTAACGGATTAGTTGTTGCATTCTTATTAAGACGCTAAATTAGTTGTCAAATTGGTAAAAATGTGAATTGTTTTCCAAAGTAAAAGCGGATTTTTGTTCATGTCCTACTTTGAGTTAAAAAGAAATACAATGACGAAATCTGATATTTACAACTGAGAAGTTATAATTTCAAAATTTGGACAAGTTAAAGGTGAAGAAGATCCTAAACTATTAATCAGTTAACAAAATAGTTGTCAATTTGCTAATTGATTTGTTGTCAATTGATCGATTACTTATTGCACCTCTATAATTAGGATTAGGAATAAACTCATTTAAATTCACAGCAGAATTAATAAATGTTTCACTTCTTGTTAATTTTGGGGGCATTTATTGGTCACTTCCTATTTTGGGTCACTACCTGTTGAATGTTAGGCATTTGCAGGTCACTGCCTGTTAATTTGGAGTATTTCTGGGTCACTTCCTGTTGATTTTGGGTCAGTTTTTAATTTCAAATTGAAATTTATGGTCTTTTTATGAAGTCATTGGATCAACGTCCAATCCAATTGATTGCAGTAGACCAATCTAGATCAAATGGATTAGCAATAAGCTAGTTTAAATTCACAGCAGAATGAACGAATGTTGATGTTGTGTCACTTCATGTTAATTCGGGGCATTTGCAAGTCACTTCCTGTTGATTTTGAGGTATTTCTGGGTCACTTCCTGTTGATTTTGGGTCATTTGTTAATTTAAAAAAAAAAATCCTGCCTTGTTATGAGCCCACTGGCTGCCATCGACGTCCAATCCAGGTGATTATAAATAATATTAATAATAATAGTAATAAACTCATTTAACCTCACAGCAGAATGAATAAATGTTGTGTCACTTCTAGTTAACCCCTTCATATCTGCATTTTTTTCTGCTGGGCGAAAAAAAAAAAGTGAGAGAATTTTATTCATGCTTAAAACAACCATTATACATCATATTTTGTATGCTTTTGTTATGCTTGCATGAGAACATTGTAGCATAGAGCATCATCGCTATATTGGTCTGTTGAGTGTGCCTCCCCATAGCCTTCACAATATGTCCAAATATGGACTGTTATGTTCCTGTTTTCCAAAATACCCTGAATGAATACAATGTGGCAACTGTGGCTTATCAGACTTCGTTCTAGCCACAACCGGTGTTCAAGGTCTCAGCTCAAAGATGTTTTTGTATGGAAAAATACCCAGGTTTATGAGATGATGAGTTTCGTTTCTTAGTAAGTTTCATTTCACGGTGGGCTTTGGCACCGCCCTTTCAACAGTATAAATGTCCGGCCTCTATTGTACTTTTTTGTACTTTCTGGGTGATCACAGCTCCTGGCTGGGTCACATCGATTTGTACCCAAGAGCTCGTGTTCATAAAGCCTTCGAAGAAAAGCAATCCATGGTTGGGGTCGTATTCATTTCTCTAATCGAGCTATCGAGGTAACACTTGTCTTGGAGTTCAAACTTCAGCTTCCCTGACAAAAAAAACCCCACTCAAATACCAGAACAAAGTGCAATTTTTGTTGTTGTCGGGGATATTTCATGCTGTTGTTGGTTATTTTTAATGTTAAAGTGCCTATGACAGCATGAAAAAATCCTAAATAGCATTATTATGTGAATTAGAATCATATTTGGAGACGATTCGACTATATACAACAATTTGGCAAAGCCCAGATGACGAGAAATTAGTCTTTTAATCTGCCGTTTACCCCCTACCTGTCTTTATAGCGCTCTAGCATCCCCAGCAGGACGTTGACATCGGCAGGGTCATGATTTCATCTGATTTAGAATTCAGCCCATTGATGGGGAATTATTCAGAACGAGGAAAATGCGACAAAGAGAGCAGCAAAATGTCATCCTTTCAATCCCTCTACTCCAATATTTTTACAGGAAATGCTTTTTATCTAAGTGTTTTTCATTTGCTAAATAAATTGTATGGTCATGGCAAATAAGTCTTGTGCTAAATGGAATATGAAATATTAAAAATGCATTTATTCAGTACGACATGGCAAAACTACTCCATAATGGTCAAAACTGTTGACGTCTTGCCCCTCCCGAACGATATTTTATGCCACCGGAGTTTGTCCGGCTTTCGTCATTTCCCTATCGGAGAGCGTAAACAAACCATGAGGCGTGACAGCTAGCCGACATGCTAACCTGAACTGAGCGCCATTTCCAAGTCTTATTCTTGCCTTTTGAAGTGAAAAATCGTACAAAACTACTCCGGATCATATCACACGGCGGCGGGGTTGTCGATTGTTTTCATGGATCGGCAACCCCCTGGCGGGGAGCAAGTTGGAGCTCGTCATTCCCCTGCTGCGGGCAGGAGAGCTTGTTTGCCAGGGAAACAGCTGGAGAAGGACCGCCGGACAAACCGGCCAACGTCGGAGGAAAGCGTAGTTGCCTGAGCCCTACCCGAGGATAGTGCTCAATCGCCGGGCACACGAAGAGGGCAGAGGGGGCTGGAAGTCTGGACGATATGGAGAACCGCACGAGCATAAGCCAAGTATAGCGCTCTCCCGGCGGGGACACGAAGAGGACCAAGGGGGGTGTGCGACAATCCGCCAGTCGTCAGCCAAGTGGCTTTCTCGATGGACAAGGAGCATTGTCAGCCACAAAAATGCAAGCCACCTGTGTATTAAAACGTTTGACATAATACAAAACACGATGTTTACTCACTTCCTCGTAAGTCCGATGGTCCCACATAGTGACGGGATCTGTCGTTCACTTGAGTAAACGAATCCATTCCGGTTCGTTCAGTAAAACGATTCGTTCAAACGAATCGTTCAACGAATCGTTCGCCCCCCTCATCTCCCTCCCCACCCAAATGAATCGTTCGGTTAGTGAACGGGAAGTGACGTTGCCGAACGAATCGCCAAAGACCGCTTCGCAGTATAACTGAACGGGAAGTGACATTGCTTGGTCCCTCCCTCTCTTGCACATTGACCACTCGTCGTAGTTTCAGAAATGAGTGACAGGCGATATCATTCTGCTCTCAGAGACAGCCTCGTCTCCCTCCCGCTGCTGCAAAAGCGAGGGAGAACTTCCGCGTCGTCTGTCCTAGTTCTATGGGCTCAAAGTCATGGCTCGTGCTTGCATTTCGAATTAGGACACGGTTAAACATTTTCCTTTTGAGGGGGAAGTCGGGGTTTGGGGTCGGGGGCGCACGGACTTTCTTTAGCATGATCTTGCTCACATATACAATGCTGCTGCTAACAGCCAACGCGGCATGCCTGCTGTCACGAAAATAAAAATAAATCGAAAGTTTAATTTCTAATTATGGAACGGCCAACACATTATTAACCTCTCGCTCTGTTGTATTTTTGTTTTTTATTATTAAGATGATCGTTTTGAATTTTTGCACTGGTATTAATAAATAAAATAATCCGGTCAGCTCCCCTGTCGTCCCCGCATCTCAGATCGTCAAATGCTGACGAGAAATAATTGTTTGCTTTATGATTTCGCCTTTCTACTCTCATTAGTCTGTTAAGAAAAATGTAGACATATTGCGACATCTCCCGTGTCCGCGCGCTTTGTTTTTGGGGCGCTTGAGTAGCACATGATGGACGGATTGACATAATTTGTCAAACCAACCGACACCCTCTGACACGGGGAAAAAAAAAAAAAAAACACTCGGAAAAAATTGACATGTATATACAGTTTCATTGCAAATCAGTATTATGGTGATCATACTAAATATTATTTTTTTTCTGTGCACATATGAGGTACATATCGCTGCCATGAAGCCTCCATATAGTGACAGTTCTCTGCCCGCTTCACTGCCGTCACGCGACCGCAGCTCAGGTTTTGCTTGCCTCGTAGCTACGCGTTTTAAATTACTGTAAATTTGATAGTATATCGTCATAGGCACAGTCCCGAGTCTGTTGAGAAAAGTAGAACACTAAACCATGCTCGCTAGATTTGTGTGGTGTTTTTGTCTTTTTGAGCAGCATTTGATAGGCTCCACGTTAACAATTATGTGACAAAGTCGTTTCCTTTCATTTTATGACTCGTTCACCGCATAGTCATTACTGGAAAGTCAAGTTAGCAGCAAGCTAGGTCAGGAACCGGAGGACCGAATCACTGAACGGGAAGTGACAAAACTCAGTCTTTCCCCCCTGCCTGCACGCTGGCTGCTTATTGGCCACACGTGGAAATGAGTGACATACGCCATGATTCTGTTTCCGCTCCCTCCCCTGCCCGCGATGAGGCTGGCGTCTGATTGGTCGTGTGCGATGTCAGAAGACGCTGCCGCTTGCTCAACGCCCTCCCACGCAGCGAACAAGCGCCACCAACTTCATAGAACGAATCAGTGCAGATGGTGATTAGTTCGGTCTCGTTCACCCAAACAATTCGTTCAAAAAGAAAGAATCGTTCGCGACCGATACAACACTAGTCCCACAGTTGTCGGACTTGTTTTGGCCAATCTCAGGGTGAACGGGAACTTTTTGATACCCAAAAAGGCTCACACGCCTCTCTCTGGTGCAGCAACAAAACCCTGCAGCACATTGGACTGGCGGGATGCAAAAAATAAACAAATTAATCCGCAAAATCAGCTGAATCCTTAGTCCATTGGCATGCTATAAAGCAATGCGGTATTGTGAGATGCTAACCCGGGTGACGTCAAATTCACATTCATCCTTAACCCGAGACTGGAGCCGGAAGTCACTCGTTTTCATGGCTCGGGATTAAAAAAATTGAATAGATAAAATGATTTCCACACACATCAAAGCGGTCCATTTCATTCAAAAGCGTAAAATACAGCGTGAAATATGAAATAAACATGCTTTTTGCTGTCATAGGCACTTTAATGTTACATTGTTTTGGATGAGAAAGGAGCACTTACCTTTGCATTTTTGAAGTTGTGTTTTGTCTCAGCCATTTTCAAAGAGCCAAAAATACCAAATACAGTGCCTTGCAAAAGTATTCGGCCCCCTTGAACCTTGCAACCTTTCGCCACATTTCAGGCTTCAAACATAAAGATATTAAATTTTAATTTTTTGTCAAGAATCAACAACAAGTGGGACACAATCGTGAAGTGGAACAAAATTTATTGGATAATTTAAACTTTTTTAACAAATAAAAAACTGAATAGTGGGGCGTGCAATATTATTTGGCCCCCTTGCGTTAATACTTTGTAGCGCCACCTTTTGCTCCAATTACAGCTGCAAGTCGCTTGGGGTATGTTTCTATCAGTTTTGCACATCGAGAGACTGACATTCTTGCCCATTCTTCCTTGCAAAACAGCTCCAGCTCAGTGAGGTTGGATGGAGAGTGTTTGTGAACAGCAGTCTTCAGCTCTTTCCACAGATTCTCGATTGGATTCAGGTCTGGACTTTGACTTGGCCATTCTAACACCTGGATACGTTTATTTTTGAACCATTCCATTGTAGATTTGGCTTTATGTTTTGGATCATTGTCCTGTTGGAAGATAAATCTCCGTCCCAGTCTCAGGTCTTGTGCAGATACCAACAGGTTTTCTTCCAGAATGTTCCTGTATTTGGCTGCATCCATCTTCCCGTCAATTTTAACCATCTTCCCTGTCCCTGCTGAAGAAAAGCAGGCCCAAACCATGATGCTGCCACCACCATGTTTGACAGTGGGGATGGTGTGTTCAGGGTGATGAGCTGTGTTGCTTTTACGCCAAACATATCGTTTTGCATTGTGGCCAAAAAGTTCAATTTTGGTTTCATCTGACCAGAGCACCTTCTTCCACATGTTTGGTGTGTCTCCCAGGTGGCTTGTGGCAAACTTTAAATGAGACTTTTTATGGATATCTTTGAGAAATGGCTTTCTTCTTGCCACTCTTCCATAAAGGCCAGATTTGTGCCGTGTACGACTGATTGTGGTCCTATGGACAGACTCTCCCACCTCAGCTGTAGATCTCTGCAGTTCATCCAGAGTGATCATGGGCCTCTTGGCTGCATCTCTGATCAGTTTTCTCCTTGTTTGAGAAGAAAGTTTGGAAGGACGGCTGGATCTTGGTAGATTTGCAGTGGTCTGATGCTCCTTCCATTTCAATATGATGGCTTGCACAGTGCTCCTTGAGATGTTTAAAGCTTGGGAAATCTTTTTGTATTCAAATCCGGCTTTAAACTTCTCCACAACAGTATCACGGACCTGCCTGGTGTGTTCCTTGGTTTTCATAATGCTCTCTTCACTTTAAACAAAACCCTGAGACTAGCACAGAGCAGGTATATTTATACGGAGACTTGATTACACACATTTGGATTCTATTTATCATCATCGGTCATTTAGGACAACATTGGATCATTCAGAGATCCTCACTGAACTTCTGGAGTGAGTTTGCTGCACTGAAAGTAAAGGGGCCGAATAATATTGCACGCCCCACTTTTCAGTTTTTTATTTGTTAAAAAAGTTTAAATTATCCAATAAATGTTGTTCCACTTCACGATTGTGTCCCACTTGTTGTTGATTCTTGACAAAAAAATTAAATTTCATATCTTTATGTTTGAAGCCTGAAATGTGGCGAAAGGTTGCAAGATTCAAGGGGGCCGAATACTTTTGCAAGGCACTGTAGGTGCTTGTTAAACCTCATGATTTGATTTCGATGTAAACTTTTGTCCAATCGTCTCCCAGAAATGGTAATAGCAACTATATTCAGTTTATTTGCTGATTTAGAGACGCGAACGCATCATGTCCTTTAGCAGCATGCTCAGATCTGAAGGGGTTAATTTTGGGGCATTTGCGGTTCACTTCCTATTTATTTTGGGACATTTCTGTGTCAGATCCTGCTGATTTTGGGGCATTTGCTGGTCACTTCCGATTTAGTTTGGGTCACTCCCTGTTAAATATGACGCATTTTCAGGTAAATTCCTATTGATTTTGGGGTATTTCCGGGAAAATAGCTTTCTATAAAATTAGCTAATACCATTGGGACGGTATGACAGACAATTTTTCCGGTTTTGAAACCGTGACGTCTTCATTAGAAGTGGGAACCTTTTGGTACCCACGATACGATAAGATTTGTGATACAAAGCTCATGATAACAATGATCTGACGATATGGTGATACAACGATTATCGATACATTGGTCAGGAAATCATTCAATGATATTCTACAAATGACTAATAAACAGAAAAACAAGCTTGTGCTGTGAATTGGAATGAGTTTATCGCTAGTAGACGTCCAATCCATTTGAACTATGATTCGCTGCCATCCCTCCCACTTCAAACGAATTGAACGTCTATGGCCGTCAGTGGTAGCCTATGTCAGGCAATGAGGTAATTTTGGGCCATTTAAGTCCATTTACCTGTTGATTTTCAGTTGCTTCCTGTTGATTTTGGGGTATTTTATGGGTCACTTCCTGTTTATTTTGAGTTAAATAACAGGAACTGACCTGGGAATCACCCAAATCAATAGGCAGTGACTCAAACCAAACAGGAAATGACCTGTAAATGCCCTGAAAATTGGACAGAATGACTGCAAATGCAGAACATTTCTAGTCCAAATGGATTGGGCGTCGAGCACCGTCAATACAACCTTAGAGTTAACTTAGACACTAATAGTGTAAGATTTTGGTAGCAACTTGTTGGTTCCTTTTTATTTATTTTTTTAGACACTGACACCTTTTTTAAAACGATATCTCGATTCTTGGCAGGGGCATATCGATAACCTTTGGGGATACAAAGTATCACGATATATCACCATTTCGATATTTTGTTAGACCCCTAGTTTTCATACCACGGTATACCTTGAATACGGTAATCGGCACATTTCTGTGTCCTACTTTGACAAAAATATGAGGAAATCTGATATTTACAAGTTAGAAGTTATATGTACAGTCGGGCAAATAAGTATTTAGTCAACCACCTATTGTGCAAGTTCTCCTACTTGAAAAGATTAGAGAGGACTGTAATTGTCAACATGGGTAAAACTCAACAATGAGAGACAGAATGTGGAAAAAAAAAACAACAGAAAATCACATTGCTTGATTTTTAAAGAATTTATTTCCAAATTAGAGTGGAAAATAAGTATTTGGTCACCTACAAACAAGCAAGATTTCTGGCTGTCAAAGAGGTCTAACTTCTTCTAACGAGGTCTAACAAGGCTCCACTCGTTACCTGTATTAATGGCACCTGTTTTAACTCATTATCTGTATAAAAGACACCTGTCCACAATCTGTCAGTCACACTCCAAACTCCACTTTGGCCAAGACCAAAGAGCGTTCGAAGGACACCTGAAAAAAAATTGTAGACCTGCACCAGGCTGGGAAGACTGAATCTGCAATAGGTAAAACGCTTGGTGTAAAGAAATCATCTGTGGGAGCAATTATTAGAAAATGGAAGACATACAAGACCACTAATAAGCTCCCTCGATCTGGGGCTCCATGCAAGATCTCACCTTGTGGCGTCAAAATGATAACAAGAACGGTGAGCAAAAATCCCAGAGCCACACGGGGGGAACTAGTGAATGACCAACAGAGAGCTGGGACTACAGTAACAAAGGCTACTATCAGTAACACAATGCGCCGCCAGGGACTCAAATCCTGGACTGCCAGACGTGTCCCCCTGCTGAAGAAAGTACACGTCCAGGCTCGTCGGCGGTTCGCTAGAGAGCATTTGGATGATCCAGAAAAGGACTGGGAGATTGTGTTATGGTCAGATGAAACCAAAATAGAACTTTTTGGTAGAAACACAGGTTCTCTTGTTTGGAGGAGAAAGAATACTGAATTGCATCCGAGGAACACCATACCCACTGTGAAGCATGGGGGTGGAAACATCATGCTTTGGGGCTGTTTTTCTGCAAAGAAACCAGGACAACTGATCTGTGTAAAGGAAAGTATCGATGTATAGAGCAGAGGTTGCACTAGACGTTTTCGTTGTCTGTCATTTTGACTGACAGTGTCATAAAAATCCTGTCATAATCTATTTTTACCCGTCACTTACATTTTTAAAATGATAATAATGACATATTCAATAGTATTTATTTTCATTCATTTTTAATTAATATTTTGTCCGAACAAGCTTAACAAGAGGCAAACAGACAGCGGAGTGCACCAATCAGCGACGGGCAGACGTGCCGTTAGCAAAGCGACGAGGGCAGGACGAGGGACTTGCGCGTGAAAGTAAACATACGAGGAGAACGGAGTTTATTCAACATGGCTAGCGCGAGACAGACTGTTGTCTCGTGTCGCTGTGTTTTAGCTCATTTAAAACTGAATTTACCGCGGATTGGAACATATTCTCGGCTCTCCCGTTTGCCATCCGTGTTGTTGTAGAGACTACTTTCGGCGCGCAAGAGTGACGTTGCTCGTGAAGAACACGTCACGCAAATAAACAAATCTGATTTGTCGATTGATTTTGTACCTACTCGAGAGGCTGTATCCCAGACTTTTCTCTCAGTGTTTGAAAAATACAGGGAGAACAGTCTGGCCGTGCCAGGGAAACACTCAGTTGCCTTGACATTTTCCGAGTAAGGCCAACGACGTCATGCATCAAGAGAGACAATAGCTAATTAATATGCTCACTCGCCACCCTGTGGTCTGGGGTGTGAATCGCAACCTGTCAAAATGAAGGATGGACTTCAGTTTTTTCCGTCACCGTTTAAAAAAAAACGGTCAACGACGGAAAATATTCGGTTAACGCGACCCCTGGTATCGAGAGATTTTGAGTGAAAATCTCCTTCCATCAGCAAGGGCATTGAATATGAGACGTAGCTGGGTCTTTCAGCATGAAAATGATCCCAAACACACAGCCAGGGCAACAAAGGAGTGGCTTCGTAAGAAGCATTTCAATGTCCTGGAGTGGCCTAGCCAGTCTCCAGATCTCAACCCCATAGAAAATCTGTGGAGGGAGTTGAAAGTCTGTGTTGCCCAACGACAGCCCCAAAACATCACTGCTCTAGAGGAGATCTGCATGGAGGAATGGGCCAAAATACCAGCAACAGTGTGTGAAAAGCTTGTGAAGAGTTACAGAAAACGTTTGGCCTCCGTTATTGCCAACAAAGGGTACATAACAAAGTATTCGAGATGAACTTTTGGTATTGCCCAAATACTTATTTTCCACCATGATTTGCAAATAATTTTTTAAAAAATCAAACAATGTGATTTTCTGTTTCTTTTTTTTTTCCACATTCTGTCTCTCATGGTTGAGGTTTACCCATGTTGACAGTTACAGGACTCTTTAATATTTTCAAGTGGGAGAACTTGCACAATTAGTTGTTGACTAAATACTTATTTGCCCCACTGTATGTTATAATATCAAGAATTTAGACAAGTTTAGGTGAAGAAGGTCCTAAACGAATAATTGGTTATCAAAATAGTTGCAGGTAACTGTTGATTTTTGGCCATTTCTGGGTCACTTCCTGATGATCCCTCACTTCACTTATAAAGTATAAACATTGGTACACTCATTTTTACTCACCTATGTCAGTTAATATTGCGGCTAATAAAGGTTTTATCGGGCACTTGTGCCGCAATACAGTGTTTGCAGGCGCGTGAGCCGAGGTTGGGGAATTCCTGCTAATTGCTCGAACATTCTCTTCTCGCCTCACCTCAATTAAATCCAGGCGTCTTCTTGCCTCCGTTGCCATTTTTTTCCTTATTCCGGCTCGCGCAAAACCCCAGAAGCTCCCCCTGGCTTGCCGCTTTTCATTTGTGCCGCGTCGCTTTCTTTCCCGTGAGAAGAAAATGACGCATGTTGTCATGCGGCGTCAAAACGTTTTGTTGCATGCGTGCATAGGTTAGAATGTGCTTCTTGTAGCATTTAAGAATAAGTTCCACCTCCAAGAGTACTTGCGTCTCTGTGTACAACCAGCAGGGTCATTGGCTGCCATTGACGTCGCAAGACCTCCAATCCATTTGGACTGGGAGGGACAAATGTTTCTTGTACATACATTTTGGCTGACCTGATGTTGATTTTGGGGCATTTCCGGGTCATTCCTGTTTATTTTATGGTATTCTGGGGTCACTTATTGTACATTTTGCATAATTTCCTGTTGATTATACAGCATTATCAGGTTACTTCCTCTTAATTGGTCACTTCCTTTTGATTTTGGGCATTTTGGGACACTTCTTGTACATTTTGGGGCGTTTGCGGGTCACTTCCTGTTGATTTTGGAGATTTTGTTTAGCTTCTTGTTGCTATGGGCTTAATTCCTATTGATTTTGGGCATTTTCAGGTCTCTTCCTGTTGAGTCACTTACTAAACATTTTCAGTGTTTTGTGGTCACTTCCTGTTTATTTTGGGTCACTTCCTGTTTGTTTTTAGTCACCTCCTGTACATTTTTAGGAACTTCCCATGATTGTAATTCAGGGATGTTGTCAAAAACAATAAACACGAATGGAGATTTTTTTTGCAAGTCCAACATGAAAACAAGAAAATGCAATTTCTGAAGAAATTGCAATGGTAGCCTATCTGTGGTGGTTGGTATGTGGGTTCACTTCGAAATGTTTTTCGTGGTTAATGGGGACCAAAATAAAACAAACAAACCAAAAACCCACTGCAAATGTAATAATTATGGTACAGTGGTCTGAAAAAGTATCTGAACCTTTTGGAATTTCTCACATTTTCTGCATAAAATCACCATCAAATGTGATCGGAACTTCGTCAAAATCACACAGATGAAAAAAAATCTTTAACTAAAACCACCCAAACATTGATAGATTTTCATAATTTAATGAGGATAGCATGCAAACGATGACAGAAGGGAGAAAATAAGTAAGTGAACCCTCTGCCTAAGGAGACTTAAAGAGCAATCCAATTTTTACCAAACAATTTAAGTCAGGTGTGTGCCCAGTTACTGATGAGTGGTTTAAAGCTGCCCTGCCCACTACAAAACACACACCTGGAAAGAAATGTCTTCATGAGAAGCACTGTCTGATATGCATCATGGCTCGGTCAAAAGAACTGTCTGAAGACCTGCGATGAAGGATTGTTGGTTTGGATAAAGCTGGGAAAGGATGCAAAATCATCTCTAAAAGTCTGGATGTTCATCAATCTGCAGTCAGAGAGGTTGTCTAAAAATTGAGAGCGTTTGGCACTATTGCTTCTCTCCCAAGGAGTTGCCGTCCACCAAAGATGACGCCAAGAGTTCAGCGCAGAATACTCAGAGAGGTAAAAACAAACCCTGTCTGCTAAAGACTAACAGAAATCACTGGCACAGTCCAATATCTATGTGCACACATCAACTATATGAAAAACAATGGCCAAGAACGGTGTAATGGGAGGACTCCACAGAGGAAGCCACTGCTGTCTGGAAAAAAACATTGATTGCTTGTTTAATGTTCCCAAAAAAGCACTTGGACACTCCAACTAGGCATGTGCCGGTATGAGATTTTGACGGTACGATAACCGTGAGCAAAAATACCGCGGTTTCACGGTATCACGGTATTGCAATTAAATTATAGCTCCAAAATTTTGAGATGTATGGGTTTAAAAAAAAAAAAAAAAAACTTTTTTCCATTGAACAGGTTTTTTTTTTTAGAACATATTTGCAAATTGGAACATGAATATAATGTGAAAATAAATTAATGTGAAAATAAATAAATTAACAAAAAATAACAAATATTTTATATAAAATTAAAATAAATAGAACCTAGACTATACCCACAGCCAGAGCTCAAGTTGCTCAATAATAGAGCAAGAACAAAATAATTGCTATAAAAAAGTAAGAACACTCCTAAATAAAATTAAAAATATATACTGTATGACTTTTTTTGAGGGGGAGAAGCTGAAGTTTCACCATTTTCAGCCACTGTGTCAACTCTCTTCTACATGATGTCATGCCTTTGTGTTAAAAAGAACAAAGAATTCATAAGTTAATAAGTTAGTTAAAAATGTATAAGTTAGTTTTATAAGTCAGTTAAAATGTAAATATTGTTGAGGTTTCAAGGTTTCATCTAATACAAAAAGTGAGGAGTGAGACCTCCTTTCGCAATTAGCGATCTTTGACGCGATCCTTTTTTTTTTCTCCCCCCTTCATTCAAGCTTGTTTCTCACTCAGCGGCTGTGAGACATAAAACGTCGACCAAGCTGCTCTCCCAGCTTAGCCTAGGCTAACATTCGTCTTTGTAAGTTTTAGTTAGTTTGTATATTGAATTTGAAAGGAAAATGTATGTTTTGTTTTTGGCGACCTTTTTCATGGTGCTACTGCTATCCTGTTGAACCTACTCACATGTGGAAAAATACAATTGTATAACGTTTTAAATGTATTCATTTGTATATTTCACCACGATTTGAGAGCTCAATAAATTGAAGAAAAGTACGCCTTGTGTTTCGAGGGTTGGTTTTTGGGTTTGCTGGCTGTTTAGCAGAATAGCGTTACTGACACTCATGGCAACAAACTGGAAGGGTGAGCGCTGCCGCACCAAGCCACTTCGGCTGCATTTTGGCACATGAAAAATAGCGAATACCATACTAAGGTATGACGGAAAATTTTAGTGGTTTTGAAACCGCGACGTTTTCATACCACGGTAAACCGTGAAACCGGTAACCGGCACATGTCTAACTCCAACACAACACCAACATCAACACCTCATCCCCACCGTGAAGCATGGTGGAGAGCGCTTCATGATTTGGGGCTGTTTTGCTGCCTCAGGGCCTAGACAACTTGCAATCATTCATGGAAGAATGAATTCAGGAAAACCTGGGGCTGTCTGTCAGGTAGTTGACGCTACAAGAGGATGGATGCTGCAACAAGACCATCCATCCATCCATTATCTTCCGCTTAGTCCGGGGTCGGGTCGCGTGAGTAGCAGCTTTAGCAGGGAAGCCCAGACTTCCCTCTCCCCAGCCACTTCAGCCAGCTCCTCCGGCGGGATTCCAAGGCGTTCCCAGGCCAGCCGAGCGACATAGTCTCTCCAGCGTGTCCTGGGTCGACCCCGGGGCCTCCTGCCGGTGGGACATGCCCGGAACACCTCTCCAGGGAGGCGTCCAGGAGGCATCCGAAACAAATGCCCGAGCCACCTCAACTGGCTCCTCTCAACGCGGAGGAGTAGCGGCTCGACACCAAGCCCCTCCCGGATGACCGAGCTTCTCACCCTATCTCTAAGGGAGAGCCCGGACACCCTGCGGAGGAAACTCATTTCGGCCGCTTGTATCCGGGATCTTGTTCTTTCGGTCACGACCCACAGCTCGTGACCATAGGTGAGGGTAGGAACGTAGATCGACCTGTAAATCGAGAGCTTCGCCCTTTGGCTCAGCTCCTTCTTCACCACAACAGACCGGCGCAGAGTCCGCATCACTGCAGACGCTGCACCGATCCGCCTGTCAATCTCCCGCTCCCTCCTACCCTCACTCGTGAACAAGACCCCAAGATACTTGAACTCCTCCACTTGGGGCAGGATCTCTTCCCCGACCCGGAGAGGGCACTCCACCCTTTTCCGGCTGAGGACCATGGTCTCGGATTTGGAGGTGCTGATCTTCATCCCAACCGCTTCACACTCGGCCGCGAACCGCCCCAGTGAGAGTTGGAGGACACGGCTTGATGAAGCCAACAGCACCACATCATCTGCAAAAAGCAGAGATGCAATGCTGAGGCCACCAAACCGGACACCCTCAACGCTTCGGCTGCGCCTAGAAATTCTGTCCATAAAAATTATGAACAGAATCGGTGACAAAGGGCAGCCTTGGCGGAGTCCAATCCTCACTGGGAACGAATTCGACTTAGTGCCGGCAATGTGGACCAGACTCTGACACCGGTCGTACAGGGACCGAACAGCCCTTACCAGGGGGCTCGGTACCCCGTACTCCTGGAGCACCCTTCCACAGGACTCCCCTAGGCACACGGTCGAACGCCTTCTCCAAATCCACAAAACACGTGTGGACTGCTTGGGCGAACTCCCATGCACCCTCGAGGACCCTGCCGAGGGTGTAGAGCTGGTCCACTGTTCCACGGCCGGGACGAAAACCACACTGCTCCTCCTGAATCCGAGATTCGACTTCCCGACGGACCCTCCTCTCCAGCACCCCTGAATAGACTTTACCGGGGAGGCTGAGGAGTGTGATCCCTCTATAATTGGAACACACCCTCCGGTCCCCCTTTTTAAAAAGGGGGACCACCACCCCGGTCTGCCAATCCAGAGGCACTGTCCCCGATGTCCACGCAATGTTGTAGAGGCGTGTCAGCCATGACAGCCTCACAACATCCAGAGCCTTTAGGAACTCCGGGCGGATCTCATCTACCCCTGGGGCCTTGCCACCGAGGAGCTTACCAACCGCCTCAGTGACTTCAACCCCAGAGATCGAAGAGCCCACCTCAGAGTCCCCAGACTCTGCTCCCTCAAAGGAAGGCGTGTCGGTGGAATTGAGGAGGGCTTCGAAGTATTCTCCCCACCTACTCACGACGTCCCGAGTCGAGGTCAGCAGTACACCATCTTCACTATACACAGTGTTAATGGTGCACTGCTTTCCCCTCCTCAGACGCCGGATGGTGGACCAGAATTTCCTCGAAGCTGTCCGGAAGTCGTTTTCCATGGCCTCGCCGAACTCCTCCCATGTCCGAGTTTTTGCCTCGGCGACCGCCGAAGCCGCAGTCCGCTTGGCCAGCCGGTACCTGTCAGCTGCCTCCGGAGTCCCACAGGCCAAAAAGGCCTGATAGGCCTCCTTCTTCAGCTTGACGGCATCCCTTACCGCTGGTGTCCACCAGCGGGTTCGGGGATTGCCGCCACGACAGGCACCAACCACCTTACGGCCACAGCTCCGATCGGCCGCCTCAACAATGGAGGTGCGGAACATGGCCCACTCGGACTCAATGTCCCTCACCTCCCCCGGGACAAGGGAGAAGTTCTGCCGGAGGTGGGTGTTGAAACTCTTTCTGACAGGGGATTCTGCCAGACGTTCCCAGCAGACCCTCACAATACGTTTGGGCCTGCCAGGTCTGGCCAGCAACTTCCCCCACCATCGGAGCCAACACACCACCAGGTGGTGATCAGTTGACAGCTCCGCCCCTCTCTTCACCCGAGTGTCCAAAACATGTGGCCGCAAGTCCGATGACACGATTACAAAGTCGATCATTGAACTGCGGCCTAGGGTGTCCTGGTGCCAAGTGCACATGTGGACACCCCTATGTTTGAACATGGTGTTCATTATGGACAAACCGTGACGAGCACAGAAGTCCAATAACAGAACACCACTCGGGTTCTGATCGGGGGGGCCGTTCCTCCCAATCACGCCCCTCCAGGTCTCACTGTCATTGCCCACGTGAGCATTGAAGTCCCCCAGTAGAACGAGGGAGTCCCCAGAGGGGGCGCTCTCCAGCACACCCTCCAAGGACTCCAAAAAGGGTGGGTATTCTGAGCTGCTGTTCGGTGCATAAGCGCAAACAACAGTCAGAACCCGTCCCCCCACCCGAAGGCGGAGGGAGGCTACCCTCTCGTCTACGGGGGTAAACCCCAACGTACAGGCACCAAGCGGGGGGGCAATAAGTATGCCCACACCTGCTCGGCGCCTCTCACCGTGGGCAACTCCAGAATGGAAGAGAGTCCAACCCCTCTCGAGAGGATTGGTACCAGAACCCAAGCTGTGTGTGGAGGAGAGTCCGACTATATCTAGTCGGAACTTCTCTGCCTCACCCACCAGCTCAGGCTCCTTCCCTGCCAGAGAGGTGACATTCCATGTCCCAAGAGTTAGCTTCTGCAGCTGGGGGTTGGACCGCCAAGGCCCCCGCCTTTGGCTGCCGCCCAACTCTCTATGCACCCGACCCCTTTGGCCCCTCCCACAGGTGGTGAGCCCATGGGAAGGAGTTAAAGCATACTGTTTTTTCATCCGTGTGATTTTGTCAAAGATCAGATCACATTTGGTGATTATATGCAGAAATGTGAGAAATTCCAAAAGGTTCAGATAGTTTTTCATGCCACTTTATGAATGAGATATATAACAAAGAAAACAATGATTGGTACTGTATTTTTTTAATCGAAAAAAAAAAATCCATTATGGGCTGAGGGTGCAAAGTTTGAAGCGCAAACTAGCAACATATCACTGTATTATAAATGGCTGTGTTTTAATTACATGTAAAGCTACCATTAATTAAATTTTTGTGTGAGTTCAATGTGCCACTGCAAATGAACAAGGTCATTGAAAATGTATGAGAAAGCTTTTGTTAAATTTTGGCAGAATTGTATGATCTGGCCCAAAACTGCGCCTTGATCCTATCTGAATATTTTTAATGTGTGAATTATATGAATCTGACAAAAACTGCAGGATGAGCAGCATTTAGAAAATGAACATTTTATGCATGTTGTTCAAAATAACATACAAAAAATGCTGAAAATGATTGCTATTGTTTCACATTTCGCATATATTGTGCAGGTCATGTTATACGGTCCCCCCTATTGTTGCAGTACGCTTGTCATTTTTTTTTTGCGCTTTGCCGCAAGGCTTCGTCGTTCAATCTTCAGCCTTTGGCGGGAACAAAAGTTTTTTTTCCTCTCTCTCCCGCTCCTCGCTAGTGAGTCACGGCACTCCAAGGTTGTTGGGATGGAAACACCGCCGTTAGAAACGTATTCGCCGTCAAGCGAAAGACTAGGCGGCCGGGCTGAGCAGACCCATCGCGCCGGCGGAAAAGCATTCCTTTACAATGGTTCGGACCGGCCAGGGAAAAAAAGTGTCTGGCCGGTTGCCATGGCAACCGCGCGGTCTCCATCCTCTCTAGTCTTTAGTCAGCACGAGCGCTAATACTACAACTGATTTTACGTGTCGTGACGGGCAGTAAGAAGGCTGCAAATTAGCTCAGACTTCCAAACGCCCTTCCACGCACACCTCTTTGGACTTTGCCTCTAATTTTCATGGTCGTGACAACAACATTTTTTTGGGGGGGGTTGCGGGACAGAAAATGCCCAGTCATTTCAAATGGCAGAAACATTTCAAATTAAAACATCCATAAAAATCAGAAAGAGATCGAAATCAAAGTTAACCGTAAGTGCCCTAAAACCAAAAGGAAATTACACTCAATCAACAGGAAGTGACCCAGAAATGACCCAGAATTTTTACCTATTTATTTTTATTTATTTGATCTATTTATTGAATCGGGACAGTGCACATTGATGAACATCTATTAGACACAGTCAAAAGATGTAAATATGCCAGATTGTAGCAAAAATACTAATTTACATCCGCAGTCCCTAGGCATGTAACACAAAGACACAAAAAGACACACACAAAAAAAGATAACAATAAAACAGCACAGTACAATAGGTTACGAAGAACTTAAAAGTCAGTGATTGCAGGACTGGTTTACTTTAAGCCACGGCTTGAGCTAAATTTTGAAGGTTAGTATTAGGGGTGTGACAAAATATGGAAATGGTGATATATCGTGATACTTTGTATCCCAAAAGGTTATCGATATACTCCTGCCAAGAATTGAGATATCGTTTTAAAAAAGGTGTCAATATCTAAAAAAAATAATAAGGAACCAACAAGTTGCTACCAAAATCTTCCACCATAATAGTGTCTCATTTAACTCTAAGGCTGCATTGACGGTGCACGACGCCCAATCCATTTTGACCGGGGGTTTTCAGGGCATTTACAGGCCACTTGAGGTTCATTTTAGGGCATTCATTTTGTGTTGAGTTTGAGTCACTGCCTATTCATTTGGGTGATTCCCAGGTGACTTCCTGTTCTATAACTCAAAATCAACAGGAAGTGACCCATAAGATACCCCAAAATAAACAGGAAGTAACTGAAGATTAAAAGGTAAATGACCCCAAATTACCTCATTGCCTGGCATTGGCTGCCACTGACGGCGATAGACGTTCAATCCGTTTGAAGTGGGAGGGATGGCAGCAAATGAACGAATGAAATGCACACTGTCCCAGGCTTCAACTGGGACCGTGTGCTTTGGTCAGATGAGACCAAGATTGAGCTTTTTGGCAACAAACATTCTAAGTGGGTCTGGCGTGCCACGAAAGATGGGCATGCTGAAAAGCACCTCATACCCACTGTGAAGTATATGGAGGTGGTTCAGTGATGCTGTGGGGCTGTTTCGCTTCCAAAGGCCCTGGGAACCTTGTTAGGGTGCATGGCATCATGAATGCTTTGAAATATCAGGACATTATAAATCAAAATCTGTTGCCCTCTGCCCGAAAGCTGAAGATGGGTCGTCACTGGGTCTTTCAGCAAGACAATGACCCTAAACATATGGCCAAATCGACACAGAAATGGTTCACCAGACACAAAATCAAGCTCCTCCCATAGCCATCTCAGTCCCCGGACCTTGTTTTGTTGGCAAAAGGGGGTTGTACAAAGTATTAACACCAGGTGTGCTAATAATTGTGACACACATTATTTGATGTCAAATATTTTTTTCTTTATGTGGGATTTTTTTCCCCACTGAATGAATGCACTTGTATTGAAGATTGGATTTTTCTTTTTTTTCCATTAAGGTCCCATATTCTTAAAAAAAAAAAAAAAAAAAATATATATATATATATATATATATATATATATTAAAAGCTAAAAAACATATCTTTTTCAGGGGTCCCAATAATTACGAAGGGCACTGTAAATCAGTGGTGTCCAAACTATTCCACATAGGGCCGCAGTGGGTGCTGGATTTAATTCCTACAAAACAAGATTACATCTTTTCACCAATCTGGTGTCTCACAAGTGTAATCAGTTGATTGCAGTCAGGTGCTGCTTGTTTTAGCACAAACTTCATTGGTTAAACTGTCTGTGCTCGATTGGTAGGAACAAAAACCAGGACCCACAGCGGCCCTTGCGGACAGGTTTGGACACCCATGCGCTAAATGGAATATGAAACATTAAAAATGCTTGTATTCAGTACGACAGGGCTAAATTACTGCATAGTGGTCAAAACTGCCGACTTCTTAAACCTCCCAAACGGAATTTTATGCCACAGGTTAGTTCGGCTTTTGTCATTTCCCTGCCCCGGCTTCTAAGACGAAGGAAAGCGCGTAAACAAAACAGGAGGCGTGAGAGCTAGGCGACATGCTAGCCTCTTACAAGTCTTTTCCTCGTCTTTCGAAAACGAAAAGTCACACAAAACTACCCAGACTGGTGTCACACACGGTGGCAAGGTTGATTGTCTTCACCGATCAGCCAGACCCGGCGGCGAGCCAGTTTCTTCTCGTCATTCTGCTGCGGCCACGACAGGCAGGCAGTGCTTGTCACGGTGGGATGAACGCTGAAAATGGCTCATTCTTCGTGGACAAACTGGCCGACGTCAGAGCGAGTATAGGCTAAACCGAGTATAGCGCTCTGTAGGCAGGCATGCGAAAAGGGCCGAGGGGGGTTGAAGTCTCGACACAATCGAGAACCGGAGACGAAATCGGGGGGCTCCCCGGGCCCAAACCGAGGATAGCGCTCTATTGGCAGGCACGCCTCTATCGGCCGGCAACCATGATGTGTGACAAGCCGCAGGTCGTCAGCCGAGTGGCCCCCTCGGTGGACAGGGAGCATTGTCACCCACAAAATTCAAGCCCACTCCTAATTAAAATGTTTGCCATGATCCCAGTATTTGACGTAACAAAACACGTAGCTTTGCCCATTCTTGGTGAACAGGATCTTTTGGAAAACCAAAAACCTCTCCATGGTGTAGCAACAAAAGCCTGCAGCATATTGGGCTGTCGTGACACAAAAAATAAACAAATTAATTTGCAAAATCGGATGAATCCACAATCTATCTGAATACGATAGTAATGGTTGTACTGTGAAGATGATTAGTCCGCTGACGTCACATTCGCCTTCCTCGATCCAGACTCTGGTTGGAAGTCACTTATTTTCATGACACGGGATAGAAAAAAATTATGCATTTTTGTTGATATATTTATATATTCTAACTGAGGAAAAAGTTAGAACACCCTACCATCTAATAGCAAGTGTTACCCCATTTGGCTGGAATACCTTCAGTGAGACGCTTTTTGTATTCATCTACCAGTCTTTGAGATCGGTCTGAGGAAAGTTTGCCCCACTCTTCAACGTACAATACTGTCAGCTGATGAGATGTTTGAAGGGTTTCTTGGATGTACAGCCCGTTTCAAGTCACGCCACAGCATCTCAATGGGATTAAGATCTGGGCTTTGACTCGATCATTCCAGGGCTCTCCATTTCTTGCTTGTCAGCCAGTCCTTGGTAGATCTACTGTTATGTTTTGGGTCATTGTCATGTTGCAGGGTCCAGTTTCGCTTCAGCTTAATTTTTTTTCACAGATGATCCCACATGTTCCTCAAGCACCAGCGGATTCACGATAGAATTCATGGTAGATTCTATGATGGTGAGCTGGCCAGGTCCTGCTGTAGCAAAGCATCCCCAAACCATGACACTTCCACCTCCATGCCTCACAGTTGGTATGAATGCTGTATTGGGTTTACGCCAAACATGTCCTTTTTTCTGGTGTGCAAATAATTCAATTTTTGATTCATCTGTCCAAAGAACATTATTCCAGAAGTCCTGGTCTTTGTCTACATTCACTCTAGCAAACTAAGTCTGGCCTTAATCTTCTTCTTGAAGAGCAAAGGTTTCCTCCTTGCACACCTCCCATTAGGGTTAAACTCGTGAAGTCTCTTTATGATTGTAGAGGATGCACTTTCACATCAACAGTAGCAAGAGCGTGCTGTAGGTCCAATGATGACATTTTAGGGTTTTTGGAGACAGCATTTTGTAGTCTGCTCTTGGGGTAAACTTGCTTGGACGGCCAGACCTGGGCATGTTGGCTGTTGTTTTGAATGTCCTTCACTTGTAGACTATTTTCCAGACAGTGGAATGGTTGGGTCTATATTCTTTTGAGATCTTTTGAAATCCCTTACCAGACACATAATCCTCTACAATCTTCTTTCTGAAGGCCTCAGACAGCTCCTTTGAGCTCACCATGGGGTTTTCTCTCACTTCAACAGTCAGTGGCACACCAAACTAAATGTGAGGTTTAAATAAGACAAGCCTCCTTCAAAACACTGGGTAATGATGTTCTAATCATGTGCACCTGATGGGATACACCTGTGTGTGATTTTAGCCATTTTAAGTGGGATTGAATGTGGGGGGTGTCCTAATTTATTCCTCAACAGTAATTGCATTTATTTGAAGTTACATTTTACAGAAAGTTAGAAAATCTTTTTTTTTTTCGGTTTTAATTGTTTATTTCTATTACTTGAATCTCTCAAGATTGTATTAAATATCCATATGACTAAATATGTTGGAAAACACTTAGGCTTCCACGGGTGTCCTAATTTTCCACATGGCTGTATTCTTTTGATATGACTTTTAAAAGACCGTGTGTGGAATCAAGTGCCACTCCAAGGTACTTGAATTCAGAGACAATTTGTAGTTTCAGTCCTCCCGAAAATACACCTGAATGTTTGATGTCCAGAGGTTTCTTTGGAAACATCAAACAGTTTTAGTTGTGTTTAGTAGAAGGCAAGATTTGTTGAGCCAATCAATTATAGGAACCATAGCTAATGTGAGAGCAGAAGCTGTGTCTTGAGTATTTTTTTGCACAAGTGAAGATGACTGCATCATCCGCGTACATTTGAAATTCAATGTTTTCACATTTGGCAAGTCATTAATATACAAAGAAAATAACAGCGGGCCAAGTATAGACCCCTGAGGCAGGCCAACAGGGACATCTAGAAATGTTGATTTGACACTGTTAATGGAGACACACTGTGTCCTGAATTTTAAATAAGATTTTATCCACTGAATTGCATCTGATGAAAAATTAAAAATGAATTAATTTAGACAAAAGAATTTCATGATTTATGGTTTCAAATGCTTTTCTCAGATCAAGAAATACTGCACCAACGCAAGGTTTGGTGTCCAACATGCGTTGATCTTTTCAATTATTTTCCTGGAAACCAATCAACAGGAAGTAACCAATGGTAAATGGTAAATGGTGTTATACTTCTATAGCGCTTTTCCACCTTTTAAGGAATCGGTAGTGCCTTGGAAATGCCCTAAAACCAGCTTGAAATTATCCAGAATGTACAGAAAGTGACGCAAATTCAACAGGAAGTGCCCTTAAGTAACTTCGAATGAACTAAGAAGTGCGCCAAAATGAACTTATTGCGACATCCAATTCATTTCAACTTACTATGAATGCCCGTATTGGTTTGACACTGTCATTTGAGGATGGCAGTTTTTTTTGTGACAGCCGATTAAGACACAGGCAACATTTGATGCGGTCTTAAAGAGCAGGCAAATATTTGACAAGTGGGCCGCATTCCTTCGCGTTGACGACAAAGACCGCACTGTAAAAGGACACGCCCCTTAGACGATGTAAGCAGGGCAGCTGACACTCATGTGACTCTGATGCGTGAAAAGAAAAAAATTAACAATTTGCGGGCAGATTGATTCATTACATTGTACGTGATAGCAACGTCCATAAATATTATAAGGCTCAACATTGTCACTTGTCAGCCATCTTTACACATTCACGGCCTTTGACAGCGATAAACATCAAATCTATGCTGTTGCTGTATTAGGTCAGAGACTTGTCCCGGACCATTTTCTTTAACTTCCACAGCAGATTTTCAATAGTATAGAATCCCAGGCTAACCAGATTAGACGTCTATGGCCGTTAATGACAATGAGTTAAGGACAGAACCATTCCAGCTACATAACAAAGAAGTCGATGCGTTTAGTTTGACAGAACCATTCCAGTCACATAACAAAGAAGTTGATGTGTTTGGTTTAGAAAAGTCTCGCATAAACCGTAAAACACAGTTTACATGAGGCTTAGCTGCTAGCCGTTAGCCACTTAAGCCAACATTCGTAATCATTTCCGTAAAATGGTTTACACGAAGCCTAGCGGCTAGCCGTTAGCTACTTAAGCTAATGATCATAATCGTTTTGTATAGTGTTTTTTCCCCACCATCAATCATGATATCATTGTAAAACTTGGGCGCTAACCATAGCGAGCGCTTTGTTCTTCTTTGGCTTCTGTGACATGACCATGATGACAATGATGTCGTAGCAACGAAGCGCGCCACCCTGCTTGTCGCCGTCCTCACTTGTGTCTTTTTTTCCTCCCACAGAGGCGCCTCCTTGTGGCATGTCCAAAAACGGATACTACTTTCAGGAAATGGGTGAGTTGGAGCCAGAACGTTCGCTCTACTTATGCTAAGCTAACGCTGCGTAGTCATTGGCGATGCATTATAATGTAATGAATGTTAGAATCAGTGTCTGAGTTTGTCAGTAGTAGACGTCCACTCTATTTGAAGTGGGAGGGTTGGCAGCCAATTTGGTGTCGTGAATGGCAGACAATGAGCCAATGGCAGATGCGTTGACATAAATGAAATAATCTTTTAAGTTAGTTATGACTTCATTTTAATGTCGATGCATTGGCTTTGATGAGATGTTGGTTCAGAGCGGCCATTTTGGTTGGGTCAAAGACGGATCTTTTCACGCTTCTGCCATGAATTGAAAGTTTATCACTAGCACACGTCCAATCCGCTTGAAGCAGGAGTGTTGCCAACGAATGAGATGTTGGCCCTCCTGTGTCATATGAATTGTCTTGTCCAATGGCAGACGATAAGTTAAGGCTTTGTTTTTTAGAATTTTCAGGTATATTTTTCCTGAGAAAAGTGCACTTAAAAAAAAAAACTTTTATGAAAAAGTTTTCTATGAAGAAAAAAAAAAAACGCAGAGCAGGGGCAAATTGCAACTTGCAGACAGTAGTGTGACAAACTTGGTGACAAAGGTTTTTGTACTATATTCGGAATTTTGCAGTTTTTGCAAATTCTTTGCAGTTTTCACAGCTTTTCATTTTTTTTTTTTGCATATTTGTGGGATTCCAGTTTTTTGTTCTTGTTGTTTTTTTGTTTTTGCAGTTTTACTTTTCTTGGTTTACATTGTTTTGTTTTGTTTTTCACACACATATATACAGATATGGCGGAAAACACTCAGGTGACTTAGAGTTCCGCTCTGATTTGCCAATTTAGCCAACTTTCAAAATTGGCCGATATGCATATGTGATACATCAATGGAAAGCTTAAAATCTTAATTTCCTGGGGGAAGAAAATTTTTGAACTGTAGGGCACTTTTAAGAAAAAAAAATTTAAACAGCAAAACCCTATCTGGAGGTGAGAGCACGCGAGACCAGAATTAGACGCCATGACTTACGAGCTATTATCGCGTACTTACCCTGTTTCGATCCAAACCTCCATATATATATATATGTGTCAAGATACAGCTGTGAATGGCCACAGCTGGATTTTGGGGGGATTTTATGGGTGAAGAAGTGGTCGAGATTTTCTTTTTCATATATTTACCCTTTTAAATGTTTTTGTTTTTTGTTTGTTCAATTTCTTTGTTTGGATCGATTGTCATCTAACATATCGGAGAAAATGCGACAGTAACAAAAAAAAATACAATTAAGCCATAGTTATGTTGTAGATATCCGTGACTTTTTACAGACACCATTTTTTCCATTGGGACATAATTTGTTTAAAATATGTGCGGTAATAATTTTTTAAGTGTTTTTTTTTTCTAAACGAAATATGATTATCAATTAATTAATGATTCTGAGCTAAAAAACGACATTTCGAATAATACATATAATTAATTACCTTCGTTTTATGGCTGGGTTGAACCAAAAGCGGTTGCGCAACATCCGTAAACGGGGGTTTTCAGGGTAAAACGGACAAATTAAAATAATTCGGGGGCTTAATGCGCCATGAATCTGCTATGGCCGCATATAGACATATTGTTCTATCAAACACAACAGTTGTTTTGGCTTATAACACAGCAGTTTCTTTTAAAGAGGAGCGCAAGAGCAGAAACTGCTTTTTCAGTCTTGTCTGTGTTTTCCGCCATATATTTGTGTGATATCTATGGTGAAGAAGATTTCAACCAAACTTGGCCCTGCGTGTGAGCTGCTTTTGCTAAAAACGCTGACGCTACGTCTCGGTGTCCTCAGAGCAGAGGGAGGCGGAGCCGGACGAAGACAGGGAGGGCCAGGGGGAGGTCCAGGACTCGCCCATTACCTCCGCCGACGACGTCCATCTTTACGACAGCCAGATCACTCCCGGACAAGGTCGGTTCCCAACCTGAGTGCTTCACATTCAGGGATTTCAAATTTAGGATTTCCTTTACCAGGGCTTTACTGTGCAAGTGTTTTGCTCGCATTTGCGCCTAAAAATAAATTGTGGCGAGTAGAAAAAAACAGAATGGGAGCACGAATGCGAGCACAGATTTTAACCCTTTAATTCGCATTTTGTTCCTCTAAAATATGAGAGATTTGAAGATGTCTTGATCCCCATCTTTTTTAGCTTACAGTGGTATAAAAAGTTTCAGAACCTTTTGGAATTTCTCACATTTCTGCATAATATCACCAAAAAATGTGATCTGATCTTTGTCAAAATCACACAGATGAAAAAAGTGTCTGCTTTAACTAAAACCACTCAAACATTTATAGGTTTTCATATTCTAATGAGGATAGTATGCAAACAATGAGTGAAGGGGGAAAAATAAGTAAGTGAACCACCACATTTAATATTTTGTCCCCCCCTCCCTTTGGCATTAATAACTTCAACCAGACGCTTCTTGTAGCTGCAGATCAGTCTGGCACATCAATCATGACTATTCTTGGTCCATTCTTCTCTACAAAACTGCTGTAGTTCAGTCAGATTCCTGGGATGTCTGGCATGAATCGCTGTCTTTAGGTCATCCTACAGCAAGTCTGGACTTTGACTTGGCCACTCCAGAATGTGTAGTTTGTTCTTCTGAAACCATAAGAAGTTGATTTACTTCAATGTTTTTTGTGTCCAAGTGCCTTTTTGCGAATATTAAACGAGCAACAATGTTTTTTTTAGACAGCAGTGGCTTCCTCTGTGGAGTCCTCCCATGAACACCATTCTTGGCTGTTGTTTTTCATATAGTTGATGTGTGCACAGAGCCCAGAAATCACTGGCACAGTCCAATGACCGTGTCAGTTGTTTCTGTAAGTCTTTAGCAGACACTCTAGGGTTCTTTTTTACCTCTGAGTATTCTGCGCTGAACTCTTGGCGTCATTTTTGGTGGACGGCCACTCCTTGGGAGAGAAGCAACATTGCCAAACTCTCAATTTGTAGACAACTTCTCTGACTGTCGATTGATGAACACCCAGACTTTGAGATGGTTTTGTATCCTTTCTTAGCTTCATAAAAATGAACAATGCTAGCTCGCAGGTCTTCAGACAGCTCTTTTGACCGAGCCATGATGCACATCAGACAATGCTTCTCATCAAGACAGTTCTCACCAGGTGTGTGTTTTATAGTGGGCTGGGCAGATATAAACCACTCATCAGTGATTGGGCAAACACCCAATCTTAACTTTAATTGTTTGGTAAAAATTAGTTTCAATTGCTTTTTGTCTCCTTAGGCAGAGGGTTCACTTATTTCCCCCTCCTGTCATTGTTTGCATGCTATCCTCATTAAAATACGAAAACTTATAAATGTTTGGGTGGTTTTAGTTAAAGCAGACAGTTTTTTTTCATCTGTGTGATTTTGACAAAGATCAGATCACATTTGATGGTGATTTTATGCAGAAATGTGAGGAATTCCAAAAGGTTCATATACTTTTTCATACCACTGTACAATCAATCATGAGTCATTTTAGAGCTGACAATTCATAGGGCGCTTTCACATTAGACCGAGAGGACCAGGTTCCAGTTGGAGCGCTATCTCGCAACAACACTTGCAAATGATTTGTTAAAAAGGTTCAGCATTTACACTGCGCCAACCGAAGTTTCCGGGAGCATCACATGGACGAAAGGTGCACTCATTGATTGGAATAATAGAAGAGGAAATACCGCCCTCCTGGGAGGGGAGGGAGCATGCAGCGTCACAGCGTGGTACTGTGACGCTGCACATAGTGTAGCATAAATTAAATTGGTGCTCGGCCTCACTCCCTCCCGACTCGATGCCGAGCAAACTGGAGTATATAAAGAATGCATAGGGGAAAATTAAACCACGAAAGGGAACCACGTAGTACCTCAAGTCGTGCGGTCGCTTTCACTTTCGTGACTTTTTGGACTGCCAAATTGTCGCCACTTCCAGGAGCGCAAGACTTCGTCTGTCACGGCCACTTTCACTCTCACACAGGAACAGCGTGCAGAACACAACCGCCACATGTGTATCAAATGCAACTGCTTAGCGCCGGTGAGGAGAGTGAGAAAGTGAGAGACACGACCCAAACGCTGCTACGATGCAAGCTGACGTACTCCGTACAACATATGACAGAAGTGATGTCCCATTTTCGTGTCTTTGTCGTCTCGTCAGACGAAAACTGGCATTTGTTTCGTTATGTTCTGGTCTCCATTGTCACATTTTCTAGCTCATGATTGTTACGCCATCGTCGAATCCTGGCATGAATACTACATCGTTTTCACGTGGAATTGCGACATTGTTCGAATGGAGACGGAACCATATAAATGCACATTTGAAATTTGTCATATTCTCGGAGCGTCACCATGTAAACTGCCCCTCATACATGTCCCAAAATCAACAGCAAATGACCTGAAATACACCCAAAATCAAACTCATTGGTTGCCATTGACCACCATAGATGTCCAAACCCTTGGAAGTGGGAGGGATGGCAGCAAATGAACCAGTGCTGCCACCCTCCAAGTTCAAATGGATTGGACGCTTGCTAATGATAAACTCTAAAGTCTAATTCAGAGCACAAGGATGAAAACAGCTATTTTAGTAAAAAACATGATTTGCTTTTGGATCTGGCCCCCAGGCCGAGAGTTTGACACCAACGCGCTAGCTAGCTCCAAATTTGGAGCCTTGATGGACAGTCTTTCAAGTATTTCAGATTTCTTGTCGTCCCGTGTGTAAAATTAGCGGCGCTATTATTAGCGCAGTGTCATGTTGCACAATGCCGTGTGTGCAACATCTGAAGCAAGTGTGCTGTTTCTTGGCAAACAAACCGCCAACAAAAACACACATGCACCCCAACGGCACTCGCAGGCACTCCAGACGGGCTCTCTAAGGAGCTCCTCAATTTTGAAAATATCTATTGCGAATATGAAATTTCCAATCATAAATTTACGGATCGTTTTTTTTTCTTTTTAGCCCCTTGATGCCTGAATTTACATGGAAGAAATGCTGTATTCATAAAAAATATTGGCGAATACAAAGGTAAAATTAATTGAAAAATACTAAAATAGAAAATTTAATTATATATAATATATAATATTATATAAATATTAATGTGAATGATGAAATAAACACTGTAATAACAGTAAGTAAAGAAAATTGATTTATAAAAATACAGCTAAAAATGATTAAACCCTGCAGAAAAATAGAACATACAGGAAAAAAAATAACTTTCAAAAAATAAAGAAAAAAAGTTTTGAATGTATTGAACAATTGAATATATTCTCCAGTTTTATCATCCCTTTTGTCATTCTTGAGTTATCTTGAACACACACATACTAATTCAATGTGGCTGTGACCTTTTACCTTCCCCCGAAATTGAACTCCTTGACTGCCATTGACGGGGCTAGAGGTCCAATCCATTTTGACTGCCTTCATTCGCTGTCATTGGTACAGCGTTGAGGTAAAGTTTGGGGTATTAGGCTCGAGCGTTTACGTCACAGCAGCACGGGATCATGCGAGATTTGCGACAACGCAACCATTGCGGAAGCATCACGGGACATTTAAACTTAGCGGCAACCAAAGATGGAAAAAAGTAAGGAATACTTGCCAGTTCGATACAGAGACAAACTTGTTACCACGGCGAAGGACAGATATGTGAGCAATTTTAAGGATGTGAACAATGTTGACCCTCACGAGCAAGCCGAACACAAATGGAATAAAGATGTCGACAAGCTTCCACCACTATGCGAAATGGATATCATGCTGTATTTAGTGTTTGGTATATGTTACTACACTCATCAGCAATTCCGAAACTACAAATCGCTACAAAGCTACGAACAGTTTTGCTGCGGATGGGTGCAGGATCTTCACTTTATGACCATAGCAAACGGCAACACCATCTTTCTAGCAAAGGTAGGCAATGTGTGTTTACATTAGTCTGTGACCACGGATGTACAAATCTTTTGCTGCATAAAATGTAGCCTGTGTACAAATTCTTTGCCACTCTCTCACGTCAAAATATTACAGCTTTTTCATTTAGCAACGACATGAATTATGTCTTATGAAGACAATGCACATGTATGCATGCTAGTTGTTTAGCTGTAGCAATAGCTAGCAACAGGCCGACTTAGGGCGTAAAGTTACTGAAATTTGCGTAAACAAACGAAATTAACTTACCGGAGTGGAAGTGCATAGAGCAAACTCAGTGTGTAACTGGAGAATCAAACGTTATGCCCTTCCTTCTGATCGAGGCCACCCATGCCATTCTTCGACGTTTGGTAAGTTCAGATATGAGCTTTCCCTCGCCTTTTCTCCATGTAGGGATCCGGAAGAAACTCAATGGTGTTCCGTCGAGCTGTACATTCTCCTTTTTCTATTCGATCGGTTGTTGCAATTCTTTACCGCACAATAATTTCCAACCATTTTTAAAGAGCGACCTGTGTTGAAATGCCTCAGTTTATCTTCCACAATGGCGATAGCGGCGGAAACCTCGCGAGTGCCACGTCATACGCTCGAGCCTAATGACGATATATTGTGATACTTTCTATCCCAAATTGGATATCGTTATGCTCACGCCAAGAACAGATACATCGTTTTAAAAAGGTTAGTAGAAGGATATTGTCAAAAAACAAAACAAAAATTTTACGCGATATCACAATTTGAACGTTATGCTAGATGCCGCGGGAAGCTAACGGTAAGATAACGTCATTCAAGAATGATGTCTGGATTGTTTAATGATATCTTACCGTAACAGTGTTGTTTTTAGCAGCCCTTTTAATTTTCGTCTGTCTTCTGGACGATAATACATGTTAGTCTTGTTTTAGTCAACTCAAAATGGTTTTGTCTTCGTGTAGTTTCTGTTGACGAAAATTCAAGACTAGTTTTGTCCAGTTTTAGTCGACATTAACTCAAAATGTTTTCGTCTGTAAAATTTTTAAAATTTACTAAAAAAAATTAAAAAAGGTGTTCAACTATTTCAAATGAACATTGACAGATGAGCACATCTTGTAGTGTCTATGTGCAAGGACAACGCCAACTTCGTGATGATACAACTCATCAGGGAAAACTACATTATTTTCAATTAATTATACCCACCTGGTCACCATGAACTGTCAGAAAATAAAAGTTGTCCGAGAGTTCTCTGTTCACGGTTAGCATTAGCCTGATCTTAACTTGAATGCTATGCTAACACTACAAGTTACATTAAGTGTGTGATGCTCACCACAGACATTTAAAGGGGTAACCAACATTGCATATTCTCTCTAGCCAAGAAAAAAAATCTTACCATTTGTGCAACCCTGCATGGAGACTGGAGACGACACACTGGTGATTCGGTTATGTGGCGCGGGCAGGTGGCGCAGCACGTCACGAGTGACACAACCAGACACTGCTACGATGCAGGCTAACTACACATAAAGTAGGGCAAATAAGTATTTAGTCAACCACTAATTGGGGAAATTCTCCCACTTGAAAATAGAGAGGCCTGTAATTGTAAACATGGGTAAACCTCAACCATGAGAGACAGAATGTGGAGAAAAAAAACTGAAAATCACATTGTTTGATTTTTAAAGAATTTATTTGCAAATCATGGTGGAAAATAAGTATTTGGTCAATACCAAAACTTCATCTCAATACTTTTTTATGTTCCCTTTGTTGGAAATAACGGAGGCCAAACATTTTCTGTAACTCTTCACAAGCTTTTCACTCACTGTTGCTGGTATTTTGGCCCATTCCCCCATGTAGATCTCCTCTAGAGCAGTGATGTTTTGGGGCTGTCGTTGGGCAACACGGACTTTCAACTCCCTCCACAGATTTTCTATGGGGTTGAGATCTGGAGACTGGCTAGGCCACTCCAGGACCTTGAAATGCTTCTTACGAAGCCACTCCTTTGTTGCCCTGGCTGTGTGTTTGGGATCATTGTCATGCTGAAAGACCCAGCCACGTCTCATCTTCAATGCCCTTGCTGATGGAAGGTAGATTTTCACTCAAAATCTCTCGATACACGGCCCCATTCATTCTTTCCTTTACACAGATCAGTCGTCCTGGTCCCTTTGCAGAAAAACATCGCCAAAGCATGTTTCCACCCCCATGCTTCACAGTGGGTATGGTGTTCTTCGGATGCAATTCAGTATTCTTTCTCCTCCAAACACGAGAACCTGTGTTTCTACCAAAAAGTATTTTGGTTTTATCTGACCATAAGACTTTCTCCCAGTCGTCTTTTGGATCATCCAAATGCTGTCTAGCGAACCGCAGATGGGCCTGGACGTGTACTTTCTTCAGCAGGGGGACACGTCTGGCAGTGCAGGATTTGAGTCCCTGGCGGGGCATTGTGTTACTGATAGTAACCTTTGTTACTGTGGTCCCAGCTCTCTGTAGGTCATTCACTAGGTCCCCCCATCTGGTTCTGGGATGTTTGCTCACCGTTCGTTTTATCATTTTGACGCCACGGGGTGAGATCTTGCATGGAGCCCCAGATCGAGGGAGATTATCAGTGGTCTTGTATGTCTTCCATTTTCTAATAATTGCTCCCACAGTTGATTTCTTTACACCAAGCGTTTTACCTATTGCAGATTCAGTCTTCCCAGCCTGGTGCAGGTCTGCAATTTTGTCTCTGGTGTCCTTCGACAGCTCTTTGGTCTTGGCCATAGTGGAGTTTGACATGTGACTGACTGAGTTTGTGGACAGGTGTCTTTTATACCGATAATGAGTTAAAACAGGTGTCATTAATACAGGTAACGAGTGGAGGACTACCGTTAGACCTCGTTAGAAGAAGTTAAGACCTCTTTGACAGCCAGAAATCTTGTTTGTTTTAGGTGACCAAATACTTATTTTCCACTCTAATTTGGAAATAAATTCTTTAAAAATCAAACAATGTGATTTTGTTTTTTTTTTTCCACATTGTTTCTCATGGTTGAGGTTTACCCACGTTGACAATTACAGGCCTCTCTAATCTTTTCAAGTAGGAGAACTTGCACAATTGGTGGTTGACTAAATACTTATTTGCCCAACTGTAAATGTCACACATTAGCCCCTTTCATACACGCCAAAACACCGTTAAAATCCCGGGATTTAAACGGGCAACCATTATATGTGAAAGGAATTTCCCGAGTCTACTGACACTAAGATTACGCGGACATTTCACGGGTCGCGTCTGAGTACAATGTCCGTGAAAGTCCCGGGACGAGGCATATGAGAAAGCCAGCGTTAAATTCCCAGGTCACAGCACGATGGCTGCTGACATAAATATCATGGCGGGCCGCTCGTCACTTCCTCTTTCATTGCAGTAAGACGAAAAGCGGGAAACAAACATCGCAATTATCAAAATAGCAAGCTGGAAATGGCGAAATTAAACTAAAAACATAACAGAAATTTGATTGCTACTGGATCGTAGAGCCGAGGAAGCGAGACCATCATCCATCTTTGGAAATGTGTGGCTTATTTTTTTGCCGATGTTAGGGTCCGCAACTGCTGAAACAAGGTTTTACCTCAAAGGTTGTATTGAAGACGAACAACAATACACGCGATCACTGAAAAGTGGGAATAACACAATGGGTTGGTGACAGTAGGTCGACGAGGATTTATAATACTAACCTAAGTGGTAGGCAGAGAGCCAATAAGCCAACAAAACAAATACACTCAAAAACCAGCACAACGTAGGGGATTTCAAAACAATGGTGGCAGAAGTGTCGAAAGGCGCACAGCTACTCAATATCTCGCCACCCTTCTCTTGGATCGCCTTGGCTTGAATACAATCTTGATGAGCTTGAATTGGCTGCAGTTACGACATTGGGAGCGCTCCCACAAACGGCTCTATAAAAAAACCAATTTGACCAACATTGAGCCGAAGCCGACCAAAAATGAGGTAATGTCCGGGTTATAAAATCGCACCAGTGGGCAATATGGGATAAGTTGAAACTGTCCAACCTGCGTCATTCCCGGGATAGCTCTACATGCGTGAAAGCAATAACATGAGTAAATCCCACGCCACCTTACATGGGAATTTACCGGGATGTTTGTGAAAGGTGCTATTGTGAACATGTGATGGAAACTGTACAGTACATTTTCGTCTCGTTCTTATGTCGTCAGATGAAAACTGGCATTTGTCTTGTTATATTTTAGTGCCCCAAAATATATTTTTAGCTCGTTATCCTCTCATCATCATCATCATGAAAAAAGTATTCGTTGATTTTCGTTAGTCATTGTTGACGAAAACAAAACTGTGCCTTAAGCGTCCTGCGATAGCGAGCATAACATTCTCGTTGTGATGTTGCGTGGTACAAAAATATTTTTTGTTCCTTTTGACAATATCCTTCTACTACCCCAGGGGTCGGCAACCCAAAATGTTGAAAGAGCCATATTGGACCAAAAAAACAAAAAAGCCGCTGGAGCCGCAAATAATTAAAAGCCTTAAATAAGCCTAATAATGAAGGCTACACATGCTGTATGTATTTGTATTAGTTATATTAGCCTACTATCAAAATGACTAAAAATACATAATGAGCCTTCATGTTTTAATGTTTTCCTGCAGTGCATCCAACGCACGACGTGACTACTCTGTTGTATAATGCCACCTCAAGTTTAACTTCATTACAATATTAATGACTTATTTCATTGCTTTTTTGAAATTATAGAAATCCAATTAAAAAAAACTATGATTTTTGATGTCATTTTTATTTTGAGGTTTCGAAAAACAACAAAATGGAACCGCATAACAGTCCCCTTATCTGGTCATGTTTTTTATTTTTTAATTACTCGGTTTTGTTTTTGAAGTCTGCAAATAGGTGTTCTGATATGTTGATGAATGTCTCCTTCATGTACTCACCATCTGCGAACGCTTTATTATCTCCCGGTGGAGGTACACTATCCACTCGCCCTCACTATCCCCTCGGGGGGCCTGCGCTTGACAGTGACATTTCGTTATTCTCGCTATATGATTGGCCAAAGAGTCGAAGTGCTCGCCAATTGTCACTTGCGTCACTGTCAAGCGCAATCAAGCGTGTGTCGCAGGCTATGACGCAAATCTTCGTTGACTGAAATGTTGAAATTTAATATTTATTCTACACATTTTTACAGCTTAGAAAGACGTCAAGAATGTTTGTTTCCATTTTTGTCCTCCCACAGAAACCATATCAAAACAAAAAATATATTTCCATCAACCATTTTTTTCCATTTTCAAACATTTTTGAAAATGCTCCAGTGAGCCACTAGGGCAGTGCCGCATTCGGCTCTCAAAACACGGGTTGCCGACCCCCGTATTAGGCATACCGATATCCTATTCGGGATAGAAAGTATCGCGATTTATCATCACACCGCGATGTGAAGTTATTACAAAATACCCTTTCTGACATCATAAGCCCAAAAGTTGATCGCCTCTTCAGTTTCATATCCTGCAAGTGTGATAATAATCCCTTTATTCGTTCTTGAGTTGTTTCAAACCCAAAGATACTGTTTCCATGGCGATGAGATGGCAGGTGTTGACAGCTTCCTCGACTGCAGGTGCGCTTCATTTCCACCCGGGGTGCTCCCGGGTCACCGGTTGCCACGGTAACGGTCCCAGGTGCGGCGGGAGAGCGACAGACGCCCGCTAGCTTCAAACGTCAGAAAAAATCACCACTGACGGCCAAAGATTGGGATTAATTAAACTTTTTTTCCCCCAGTTTTTGTTTGAAAATATTCCCTAAATATAAATATGATTAAAAAAAAAAGGCAAACTTGTTAAAAGTTTTGTTTTTAAATATTATATAGATTAAAAAAAACAAAATTTTTATATTGCATATAGAAATAACATTTTATAGATGCTGCAAAAACAGGACTTGTTTATATTTATTTAAATAATTTATTAATAGCATAGTATATACTGTTTTTCAATGATATAGAAATTAAAAGCTTATTCGATTTTTAAAAATTAATAAATTACAAAAATATATAAATGGGTCAACCAAAATCAGCCTTCGGAAGCATTCTATGTGATGAACTCAAGAATAATAAATTCTTCTTACCCAATGAGTATTTTTTTTTTTTTCTTGCTCCTTTGACACCCATCCTTCATTGTCCCGATTGTTAAAAAAGGATTAACGGCAGCGGAGGCGCGTCACTAATCTTCCTTTTGTACGGCTGTAAAGAAGATCTGCCCGCCTGACAGCAATTGGAGCCGCATGGTCGCGGGCGGCCACGTGCGTCCCCGCCGACGTCTTCTTTAAGCCCCAGTCGATTCCCCGACAGGCCGCGGAGGAAAGCCCCGCTAAAGCTAATAACGTGGTCCCCGCACTAGAAGCTAAGCACCCTTACGTAACGCCGCTCGGCAGACATGAAAGGTTTTTCCCCCCGTAGTCAGGCCGCTTCTATTTTTTTTGGGGTCTTTTATCACCGCAAAGCTCGGAATCACGTGCGGATTAAAAGCCATATCGAAGCGCCCGCCTGACATCTCGTCTTATTCTTCACTTTTCAGAAGAAAAATCTCAACTGCTTTGCTTGAATTGGTCGTATTTTGAGGATTTTAACTCATTGGCCACCATTGACGAACAAAAGAATGTTCATTCGCTTCTCCCAGTCAAAATGAATAGGACGTCTAGGTAGGGCAGGGGTCTGCATGTCAGTCCTCGAGAGCCGCTGTCAAGCTTGTTTTCCATGTCTCCCTCCTTTAACACACCTGAATCAAATAATACGGATCGTTGTCAGGCTCCTGCAGAGCTTGCTGATGAACATTTGATTCAGGTGTGTTAAAGGAGGGAGACATGGAAAACAAGCTGGATAGCGGCTCTCGAGGACCGGACTTGCAGACCCCTGAGCTAAGGTGACCACTTCCATAAGGTCAAAATGGAGGACATACAGTGAAGAAAATAAGTATTTGAAAGCCCTGGTATTTTGCAAGTTGTCCCACTGAAAAATCCTGGAGGGGTCTGAAATTTTCATCGTAGGTTACATATCCACTGTGAGAGAGATAATTTAAAAAGAAAAATCCAGAAATCACAATGTATGAATTTTTAACGATTTATTTATGTGATACAGCTGGAAAAGAAGTATTTGAACACCTGATATTTGGTACAGTAGCCTTTGTTTGCAATTACAGAGGTCAAGCGTTTCCTGTAGTTTTTCACCAGGGTTTGAGCTCTCTCCAAAGGTTGTCTATTGGGTTTATGTCTGGCAACCGGCTAGGCCATGCTAGAACCTTGTTGTGCTTCTTACGGTGCCACTCCCCGGTTTTCCTGGCTGTGTGCTTCGGGTCATTGTCATGCTGAAAGACCCAGGCATGAACCATCTTAAATTCTCTGAAGAAAGGAGGTTGTTCCCCAAAATCTCACAATAAAGGGCCTCAGTCATCCTGCTGTCCCATGTGTAGAAAAACACCCCAAAAGCATGATGCTACCACCCCCATGCTTCACAGAAGGGATGGTGTTCTTCACAGCTCAACATTATCACCATCAGAACAAAAATACCGGTAATTGAATTTTCCATAAAAAGCATGTGTGTATGACTCGTATCATGTTTACATTACACACACACTCTTAACACAGACAGTTGCCAGAGAGAAGAAACACCAATTTTCCATAAAAAGCACGTGTGTATGACTCGTATCATATTTACATTATACACACACTCTTTACGCAGACAGTTGCCAGAGAGAAGAAACACTACATGTTTTACCACCGCTAGACGCACTAAACACGCTGGAGTTAACTCGTAGCGGGTGGGAAACGTTCATGACAGTGTTTACTAGGCCTGAACGATATTGGGAAAACTATTTTTGCGATTTTTTTTGGGGGGGGGGGGGTTCGCAATATATTGCTATATTATGTTGCGATATTTAAAAAATAAAAAAATTTTTTAAAGAAATTTTCACTAGATGACTTGAAAAGGTGTTTGGAAAGACTTTGGATGATTCACCGTGACCACAGTGTACAGGGATCCCTCGTTTTTCTCGGTTAGTGGGGACCAGAACCCGCCACGATATGTGAAAAACCGCATAGGAGCGTGTTCAATGTATTTATTCAGATTTAGCAATGGAAAGGGATACATACTGTATAAGACATGTTGTTTGACTTTTTTTCCCAAAAGTATGATTTAAAAAATGTATATAATATATGAGTGCTGCAATGATTAATTAACTCGAGTATTCGATTAGAAAAAAAATATTCAAATTAAATTTTGCTGCTTTGAGTATTCGTTTACTTAAAGTGGCGTTGTAATGGTTTGTTTTGAAAGTGTTTGCATTCAATTTTATTAACTTGGGTGGATATGCTGACCTCGAGTCCACTTAATTTCACATGGCTGAATCCAGCTGCTCCCTGTTAAGACAAACATAAGCTAAGTTTTTGTTTGAGCTAACGTTTGTTTTTGGTTTTTTTTAATGCATTTGTAATTTAGTTTAAAGGTGTATTTAGCCTTTTTTGGTGGGAATATATTTGAACTATTTGTTAAGAGTATTGTAAAAAAAAAAAAAAAAAAAAAAAAAAAGGCATTTTATAGCATTTAAGCTAGCGGGTTTTTGTTATGTAGGTTAGCCATTTGTTTTTTTGTTGTACATATATCCTCATTAAAAAAAAATTTTTTTTATACCGTTTGAGGCCCAGGTCAGGTATTTTAATTTATGTTCCTTATCCGATTACTCGCTTATTCGAACTAACTAGTTCATCGATTAATCAACTACTAAAATAATCGATAGTTGCAGCCCTATTATTATATATTTCAAGAAAGGGTTTTTAAGCACTTCAAATTAGTTATTATGATCAGTTTTAAACATTACTGTCCCACCGAATCATTTTTAAACAAGAATAAAGTACTGTAGTAGAAAAATGTCCAGTGCGCTTGTGCATCAGTTAAAAGCTGCAAGTACTGTCCTTTTATTTTCATTTTTATTGAGTTCTAAAAAAAACATTTTTTTTTAACCTTTGCATTGCCAAATACTTTTGGCGTGTTTTGCGTTTAAGCATTGTGTTTTCTTGTGGTAGCTTTAAAACACAGTGTTTATCTGTTGACCACATTAGTCACAAAGTGTATTTAAACCACCTTCACATGATATTATTACGTTTAAGTATTTTATTAAGGCATTTGTCGTACGTTCTTCCTGTATGCATCTAAACAAAATAAGCTGAAAGCACACGGTAGTCCTTAGGATGTCAAATTATTAGCCATCGGTAGACGTTTTGCCGGTGTAGGATATTTTGACAGAACAACGGTATTAACAAGGAACATTGGTAACAAGCAAAATTCTTAAGAGCAAGATTTTTTTGTCTAAAAACAATGTGGGCATTGAACTGCTCAAAGAAGTGCAGCCTTTATAACAAGAACAACTATGCGAAGTACAGCTGTAGTTATTTTGTTATCTCGAGGTATACATGGGCGATATGACGATATAAAACCGTCTCACGATCTTAAGTGCTGAAGGTACATATTTTTTAGGACATCGTTATACCACGTTTTATTAACTTACTATAAAACGTTTACTAGTTTCTTTTGTTATTGACCTTAAGTATTTGATTATGTCATGAGTGTTACTATTGATATTTGTTTAATATATTGTAATTTTGCACAGTGCATTTCCGGTTTGTTGAAAATACTCTTTTTTGAGTAATTTAATGTTTACTACTATACAGCTGCTATATTTTTTTGTATTTGCACTGAATCAAACTCAGATTGGCTGCGTTGGTTGGCAAAAGCACATTTAAAAGTTTACTAGTTTTCTTGGATTGTGTTATTCACCCATATTCATAGTATTGATTTTTTAATAAATATCTTTCAAAATATCTTACTCAATGTTTTATTTTAAGTGTTTTAAAAACATCGTGATAATATCGAAACCGTGATATTGTCTTGGGAATACCGTGGTATATATTTTTTCCCATATCGCCCAACCCTATCTCGAGGTGATAAGTGTTCTCGAAAAAATGTTTTCAATGTCGATGCACCTTCTCCTCGCCTCATTTTGTTATGTTTCGCGCTCTGTGCGTGACGTTTTACGGCTGCTATGCCCCTGCTGCTCACGTCCACGTCACACCAGCAAAGCGTGTAGAAACCGTGGAACGAGTCCCGACTGCTTTTGGCGAGGAAATCGTGCTCTTGTCCGCCGTTTTGAAATGTTTGCTAGCACTGTTGTAAAATGTCTTCAAGGAAAGGATCTTGTCAGATAGCCACACGTGAAGCTTTGTTTACATTTCATCGAACCAATTATTTAGAAGTTTTTCTACTAAAGACACTCTTGGCCAATCACAAACCAGTTGTGACAACCATGGGGCTGAGTTGCGTCACATAAACTGAACCGAGACCAATTTTCCTTAAAAGTCGGACAAATAGCGTCCGGCTAATGGGTCATGCCGGACGGCGGACACATCACTGAAAAGGCTTAGTGTCCGTCCTAAAACCTGAAAGGTGTTCCCCCTACGGCTGTTACGCCAGTTCTTCCATTTGAAATGAATTGGATGGCAATTGTTGGAAATGGCGTGCAATTATTTTATTTTGGGTCACGTTCGTGTCCATTTTAGGGTACTTACAGGTCACGTCTTATTGATTTTGAGTCACTTAGTGTTGACTTTTGCGTTATCCAGGGTCACTTCCAATGCGTTTTGGATTATTTTCTGTTGAGTTTAGGGCATTTCTGGGTTGATTCCTGTTGATTCAGGAGCATTTATTGGTCACTTTCTGTTGAATTTGGGTTACTTTCTAATTATTTAGGGGAATTCCAATTTCCTGTACATTTTGGGTCACTTAGTGTTGATTCTGGTGCAATCCACTGTTCCTTCCTGTACATTTTTGATCATTATCTGTTGAGTTTTGGCCATTTCTGGGTTGCTACTGTACATTGGTCACTCCCTGTTGATTTTGGGCATTTTACAGGTCAGTTCCTGATGATTTTAGGGCATTTATTATGGGTCACTTCCTAATCATTGGTAACTTCTTGTTGATTTTGGTCACTTCTTCTTTATTTTGGGGCAATCTGTGGTCACTTCCAATATATTTTTGGATCATTTGCTGTTGAATTTAGGACATTTACAGGTCACTTTCTGTTCATTGGTCACTTCCTTTATTTTTTTGGACATTTATGGGTCACCTCCTGTTGAATTTGGGTTACTTTCAGATGATTTAGGGGGCACTCCCATGCCACTTCCTGTGCGTTTTAAGTTATGGGTTTTTATTTTTTGTCAGAAGTAATGACCAGGAATGGAGTTTTTTTGTTTTGTTTTTCCCATTCTGGGTTGAAAATCAAATTAAAGGAGTTGATGGAAACGTTTCCATCAGAGTTGAATGTGCCATTTAAAAATAAGTGAGAATTTTTTTGTCAAAAATAATGACCAGCAATGTTATTTTGCTTCCCATACAGAAAGCGACGACTCCGGTTGCGTGCTGCTCAACACATCCAGGAGGGTAAGACTCAGATGTTTTGTTTTCAAAATAGGAACACATTGATTGCCGTTGACGTCCATAGACGTCTGGACTTGGGATGTCCCAGATCCGGTCACGCTATCGGAAATCGGGCCTGATCACTTAATTTTTTAAAAGATAGGAATCAGATGAAAAAAATCGGGTTATTAAAGTGTATCTATTTTTATTTTCAAATATTAACCCATTGACTGCCAATTACGATGATAGACGTTGAATCCATTTTCCCTCACAGTGAAACATGATCACACAATGCAAGCCTTCCCATTTCCAATTAATGTCTGTTGCTGTCAATGGCAGTGAGTGATTTAAGGGCTACAAACAACAAAATAATCCACCGGTATAACGATTAGTGATGTCCCCGATTCAATCACGTGATCGGAAATTGGACCCGAGCGCGTCATTTTTAGAAGATCTGAATCAGGTGAAAGAAATAGAGGTTTTTAAGATATATTAATTTAACCCTATACACTCCGCGCTGTAAAACCAGGGACGCCTGGGTCCCCTTGATTTCTCTGGGCCATAAAGTCTCTTGTACTCGTTATAAAGACGTCATTTTTGACCAATATATAGACTAATACTAGCTCTTTCATTCAACACCAAATGGCAGTACTGTCGAATTGTAACTAAACAAGTTTTCCCGAGGCAACTGGAAAAATCCAGTCGAAGTTCGCGTCAGTGGCCGCCATCTTTCATTGGCGAAGCTTTAAATCCTCTCTCTGCTGGAATATTCCATTTTGATCACAATTATATTGGAAATATGGCATCACAACAACAACGCAGGGGTAGAAGAAGTTGTGGAACACTAGGAGAAGATCATCCAATCCGTAGGAGGCGAGTACAAGTAAATTATGCCAAGTCTGATAAAAAGTCTCCAGAAAGAGAGGACATGGATTTGGAGGAAGAGGAGTTGATAAACAATTGCATTGATCCCCTCCATGAAAGTAATAAAATGAAAAAATATTGCCATCTATCATGAACATATCAAAGATCCAGTTAAATTACCATGTTTTCTGCACTACAAGGCACGTCGGAATATAAGGCGTACCTTCAATGAATGGCCTATTTGAAAACTGTTTTCATATACAGTGGTACCTGGACATACGATCACTTAGACACACGATCTTTTCGACATCCGACTTAGAATTTGACTCGCCATTTGTTTCGATATCCGATGACATGCTCAAAATATGACGATTTATGACAGCGCCGCAGTTTCTTTGTTTTTCCGCAAGACTGACAAACAGCAGATTTTCTTGTAGGAGAAATGAACATGGGTTCCAAGAAAGTTAGTGTAGGTGGTGGAAAAAAGAAAAAGGTGAGGCTTACTATTGAAATGAAGATGGAAATGACAAAAAAATATTAGCGTGGTGCGCGTGTCAGTGAACTAGCTTGACAATACGGCCGTAGAATGTCTACGATCTCGACGGTTCTCCTCCGACCTCCTTTCGGCAGTCTTTGTAAGTTAATTATTATGACAATTGTTATTGTGGCAACATCACCAAAACTCGCCAGCTTAGTCAGGTTTTTAACTCATTTGCTCCCAGAAACGTATAAATACGTTCTATTTTTAAATGCTTCATTGTCCCAAAAACGTATTTATACGTCTTTTGCGTTTTTTTTTTTTTTTTTTTTTTTTACAAGAAGAATCTATAGCTTGCGATCTATCTGAGAAACAAAAAACAAGGCTCCAAAGCCATTTTAAAGCAATAAAACTGGCCACTGGAGGGCAGTAGCGCATTTTGTAAAGACCCGCAACCCGATTCAACAGCAATGAAAGGCCGGGCAGCACAGTCGGAGCGCTGGCGGCAGTATGCCAGGTGGCTGACGACCGAACAAAACAACCGAGAGGACGCCTGGAATGCCAGGCGCTGGACAACGGAGCAAAACGACTGAGACCACCGTGCAGCGGGCTCGCCAAGCAGACCCCGCAGAAATTCAAAAATAATCCATCTTTGTGAGACAGACAACGATGAGGGAAAAGTTTACCCGGCAGATGCGGCGACAACAGCGTCATCTCTCAGTAGTCATGTGTAAACAAATTGTTACTTTGCTATCAAAAGCTCTATTTGTCTTGTTCATTATGATATTTTGTAAAAGGAAAACATTATTCAGATGTTTGGGACGTAACTAATGCAAAAAATAGCTGTGTTAAAGTCAAAGTTTGAAATGTATGCGTTTACAAAAAGCTCATTTTCTCCGTTTTTTCATCAGAAATTGGAAAATTGCTCAAACTAAGCTATTTTCTAATGCTGATTTCTAAAGAATGGAAAAAGATATGAACTTACTTTTTTTCCTGCTGAAAGAAGAGAGTCCTTGGGTTTCCAAACCTGTCCTCAAGGGCTGCTGTGGGTCCTGGTTTTTGTTCCTACCAATCGAGGACAGACAGTTTAACCAATGAAGTTTGTGCTAAAACAAGCAGCACCTGACTGCAATCAACTGCTTACACTTGTGAGACACCACATTGGTGAAAGGTTGTCGTCATGATGAGTTTTAACAAAAACCCGCACCCACTGCGGCCCTATGTGGAATAGTTTGGACACCACTGGTCTAATCTTTCTTTTGGTGGGTTACATATTTATATAGCAATAGAACAGAATTTTCTGTGGGCCTTGCCAAATCAGTCAAAATCCAGAAAAACTGCCGGGAGCGAAGCGCCTTGCTCTGGTGAAAATGGCTGGGAGTGAATGAGTTAATCATTTATTTCAGAACTTGTGCAACACTACATGCCTACTGTCCGCCGCAGCTGAACATAAAAAGTGAAAGTAAAAAGTCCTCTCTCACTCTGTCAAGTCAGCCACATGGTGCGTTCAGGTACACCAAGCAAAACACATTCGCCACATTAGAACCCAATCCGTTACATTATTAGAGGAATTATTATTATTATTCCGATTTTTATTTATGATTTGTTTAGCTATGTGTAGTTGCCATTTGTAATTACACCAGCAGTATTTATTAACGACTTACTGTAGGTTTTTGGCATTTGAAATTCTTTAACTGGAAATTTAACTGGTTATGACACTTTCATGTTTGATCTGTTTTTTTTTTTTTTTAGTTTATGAAAACTCATCAAAAAAATCAACCCCTAATTTCACAAAAAATGCTCAGAGTGTATAGGGTTAAGGACTACAAAGCAACAAAATAGGATATACGAGGATATCGTCAAAAGAAAGTCTTTTGTACAATGCATCTTTTGTTAGAAGATTGGGTGGAAAAACAAAATAATCAAAATGAGCAGGGAGATTGTCAAAAGAAAGAAAAAAATATATTTTCTGTTGTAAATTGCCAATAGATCGGTACTCTGTATCGGCAGATCCTCAAAATGGGTGAGTCTGATTGGAACTCGGGTGTAAAAAACATGTGAACAGGACATCTTCCTCTGTTATCGGAAAACAAAATGGCCGACGCCCAAAATAGACACGCACGCAAACAAACTCAATGTGACGATGCGGTGTGTCAAAATGTCCTTTTGTGTTTTGCAAAGAGCAGCACTCGTCTTGGAGATTTAGTCAATCCTTCCATCAATACTCACTAGGGGGTAGCGACGCTGCATGCGCTCTTTTATTCAACTGTAATCAGTTTCTAAACCCTTTTGATGTCAAAATTTTCCCAAATATTCTTTAAATAATTGAGTTCTTTTGAATAAAATGTTTATTTTTATTTCAGTTTTATTTTAACTGTAGAATTTTTCTCATATTTAGTTTTTTTTTTTTTTTTTTTTTTTTTTTTTTTTTAATTTTCTACACGTTTATAATGTACTGTATAATGTTCCGACGAAAAATAGAAATCAAAGTAGAGGCGGAGCTTTTTTTGCTCTTTTTTTGTTTGGGGTGTTTTCAATGTAGTTATTCGGATTAAACAGCATTGGAAAAAGATACATTTAAGACATTTTTCCCCCTTTATTTTCCCCCAAAGTATAAAAAAAACAAAACCCCAACCTTATATGTATAGTTTAATAAATGTTTTTTTAAGCACTACAAATGTGATTATGATATAAATGAGATACAAAGGGGTTGGACGAAATAATGGAAACATCTAACATTTTGGCATCATAATCATTGAGCATAATTGTTAATGAATGGCATGAGGAACATTCTAATGAAATTGAGCATCTCGTACGGCCGGCACAATCCCCAGACCTCAACATTATTGAGTATTTATGGTCAGCTTTAGAGATTTAGTTCAGATGTCGATTTCCACCCCCATTGTCTTTCAAAGAGTTAGAGCAGATGTGTCCAAGGTCCGGCCCGAGGGCCAAATGCGGCCGTTGGTCAAATTTCATCCGGCCCCCAGCCTCTGTCATAAAATCCATAACGTCTGACCCGCACACAGACTTAATAAATTGCTCAGCAGTACTGCTACCAGCATATGAAGTAGTTTACACACTAAATGCTGCTCCTTATTCACCCACTAAAAGGCAGCAGCACTCTAAGCAACATTACCCCATGTGACTCTTTACTCCCAATTTTCTAAAATGGCGACAATCAACAAAAAAAAGTTGACTGTGACGGCCGACGATTCAAGAATTGGATTATATCTTTACTAAAATACGCAACAACTGTGTCTGCCTCATTTGCAAAGAGACAGTCGCTGTTTTTAAAGAGTTCAATTTGAGGCAATATTACCAAACAAGACACACTGACATGTATGACAAGATTACAGGGAATATACTTAGCGAGAAATTGAAGCAACTTGAGGCTAGTTTAATTTTACAGCAGCAGTATTTAACAAAAGCCCGAGAGTCGAAAGAGAACGCCACAAAGGCGAGTTGCGAGATTCATTCATTCATTCATTTTCCATGCCGCTTTTCCTCACGAGGGTCGCGGAGGTGCTGGAGCCTATCCCAGCTAACTCGGGGCAGTAGGCAGGGGACACCCTGAACTGGTTGCCAGCCAACTGCAGGTTGTTGAAATTATTAATTTGAAAAAATAATAAAGCAAATGTGACAAAAGGAATGGCTTGCTAAAATTTGCTTAAATATATTGTTCTACGTAAAGAACGTTAGCCAAGGTCGGCCCCCCACATTTTTACCTGACCAAATCTGGCCCCATTTTCAAAAAGTTTGGACACCCATGAGTTAGAGGGTATTCTAACTGAAGAATGTCTTAAAATTTCTTTGGAAACAATTCACAAGTTGTATGACTCAATACCTCTGAGAATTGAGGCTGTGATTGCCGCAAAAGGCGGACCTACACCATATGGAACTGTTTTTTGTTGATTTTTTAAAGATGTTTCCATTATTTTGTCCAATCGCATGGATACATATACAGTGGTATGAAAAAGTATCTAAACATTTTGGAATTTCTCACATTTCTGCATAAAACCACCATCAAATTTAATCTGATCTTTGTCAAAATCACACAGATGTAAAAACCGTGTCTGCTTACACTAAAACCACCCAACCATTTATAGGTTTTCATATTTTAATGAGGATAGCATGCAAACAATGACAGAAGGTGGAAAATAAGTTAGTGAAACCTCTGCCTAATTGCCCAACTGAAACCAATTTTTACCAAACAATTTAAGTCAGGTGTGTGCCTAATCACTTAGGAGTGGTTCAAAGCTGCCCTGCCCACTATAAAACACACACCTGGGAAGAACTGTCTTGATGAGAAGCATTGTCTCATGTGCATCATAGCTCGGTCAAAAGAGCTGTCTGAAGACCTGCAATCTAGGATTGTTAATTTGCATAAAGCTAAGAAAGGATACAAAACCATCTCTAAAAATCTGGGTGTTCATCAATCGACAGTCAGAGAAGTTGTCTACAATGGAGAAAGTTTGGCACTTCTCTCCCAAGGAGTGGCCGTCCACCAAAGATGACGCCAAGAGTTCAGCGCAGAATACTCAGAGAGGTAAAAGAGAACCCTAGAGTCTCTGCTAAAGACCTACAGAAATCATTGGCACAGCTGTGCACACATCAACTATATGAAAAAAACAATAGCCAAGAATGGTATTCATGGGAGGATTCAACGCAGGAAGCCACTGCTGTCTGAAAAGAACATTGTTGCTCATTTAATGTTCGCAAAAAGGCACTCGGACACTCCACAGAAGTTTTGGCAAAATATTTTGTGGACTGATGAAACCCAAGTTGAATTGTTTGGGAGTAACACACAACGTGATTTGAGGACGAAAAATGGAACAGCGCACTAAGATCAACACCTCATTCCCACCGTGAAGAATGGTGAAAGGAGCATCATGATTTAGGGCTGTTTTGCTACCTCAGCGCCTGGACAACTTGCAATCATTAATGGAAGAATGAATTCAAAAGTTTATTGGATGTTTTGCAGGAAAACCTGAGGACGTCTGTCAGATAGTTGAAGCTAAAAAGAGGATGGATGCTGCAACAAGACAATGATCCAAAACACAGAATTAAATGAACTTCAGAATGGTTTCAGAATAACAAAATACACGTTCTGGAGTGGCCAAGTCAAAGTCTGGAGACTGGAACCCCATTGAGATGCTTTGGCATGACCTAAAGACAGTGATTTATTCCAGACATCCCAGGAATCTGACTGGACTACAGCAGTTTTGTAGAGAAGAGTGGGCCTAAATTAGTCCTGGTCGATGTACCAGACTGATCTGCAGCTACAGGAAGCGTCTGGTTGAAGTTATTGCTGCCAAAGGGGGGTGCCACAAATTATTAAATGTGATCGTTCGCTTATTTTTCTCCCTTCTGTCATTGTTTGCATGCTATCCTTATTAAAATCTGAAAACCTATACATGTTTGGGTGGTTTTAGTTGAGGCAGACAGTTTTTTCATCTGTCTGATTTTGACAAAGATCAGATCAAATTTGATGGTGATTTTATGTAGAAATGTGAGAAACATCCGCAATGGACTTGAGGTGTGAAATTTGAAGCGCGAAGTAGTGAGGGATCATTGTACTTCATCAAATTTCACTGTTAAGTCAATCTTGAAATATTATTGACAGTATGTGAAGCTGATGAACTTCGAGGAGGAGATCCGTGCCCACCGGGACCTGGACGGCTTCCTGGCTCGCGCCAGCATCCTGTTGGACGAGACTGCGGCGTCGCTGGACGACGTTCTGAAGAAAATGCTGAGGCACGTGGGACAGGACGACAACGCCCCGGAGCCGGCTTGCAACTTTGAGGACGTCATGAGTTTGCTCTTCACAGATGCCGGCGCGCAGGAAGTCAACAGTGAGTGCTAACTAACTATCGTCTAACCCTTCACACCTCAATTTGCATCTCAACTCTTTGACCGCAGTTGATGGCAATAGACATGCAATCCGTTTCAATTGGAGGGGGTTGAAGTGATCATTTTTTTTATTTGTTCTTTGCGGTCGATAGTTTTGATTTTTTTTAAAATTTCATTTACTTTTTTTGATAATAGATTGAAAAACAATACATATATACTCTGTATATATCAGAATTGAATGTAAATCATTCCTCCGCGGCATGTTAGCTTACGTAACTGACAAAGTGTTACATCACATCTGCGCCACTGCCGCTAATTAGCTTCTGGCTGCCTCTTGTCGGCCATGATTGTTGTTGCTGCAGCTAAGATGTTTTCTCGGGAGAGAAAAACAAACTCAAAATTCTACCCCCTCCAGCTCCATTCTAATAAGGGTTATTCCAGTACGTTTCCTTCTCCTATTTGCTCAGTGGCTGCCATAGATGGGTTAGAGTAGCCAAACATTTTACTCAAGTAAGAGTAGCGTTACTTCAAAATAATATTACTCAAATAACAGTAAAAGTAGTCGTTCAAAAAATGTACTAAAGCACAATTTAAAAAGTATTTGGTGAAAAGAATACTCAAGTAATTAGTAATATTGTGAGTAACTGTTTAAGTTGTTTGATTTTTTTTTTTTTTTTTAAACAATGCTATTTTTTTTCTCAGCACAACACACTATATGAACTGTTATTATTATACTGTACTATAAAATATTATATAACCATATAAGTAAATACAACAACAACAAAAAACATTGAATTCCAGCAAGAGAAACAAATACAGATATTAAGCATTTGTCCAAAGAGCATGAATAGCCTCTAGTGGAGAAAACATTTCCTTTTATTAAACTAAAAGGATCCTATCTCCGGTTTTCCGTGGTCAATCAATGCCAAATAACTGGGAGAGAGAGATTAAAATCCGCGCTTTCGAGTCATGTTGACGGTAGGGGTTGATTACGATTCAGGGTGCAACGATTCCATGATTGAACGATGATCGCAATTATCACAATTATGTTTTCATCATGCATTATTAGTTAATAAAATAGCCAAACAAATTATGTCCATTATTTATTTAAAATGTCCTCATGATTCAACAGAAACGGTCGAAACATGCTCACACTACAAAAAAGCACCGCCCTCTGGCGGTCAGGAGGAACGAAATAGAAAGCTGCCTTTAAGCTACGTTTTTTTTTTTTTTTTTTTTAACAAGGAAGTGCAAAAGCATTACCCATTTCAAAGGCAGTACTTATTTCTCAACATGCCTATACAACACAGCTGACCTGAAACTTCTCTTTTTCACAAGAAGGTGAAAAAACATTAGCTGATTCAAAGGCAGTACTTATTTCTCTCAACAATACAATAAAATTTACACCGGTGGAATGAATTCCACATTTTCTGGAAACAAAGTGTCTTTAGTAATAACTCATATATACCTTTTCACAGATTTTTGTACTATTCAGCATGTTTGTAGTGTTACCGCTGTACTTAATCCTTGTTTTATACGTTCTGCATCTGGAGTAACTTTTGTACACCACCAAACAACGCACAAATCTACACATTAGCGAATTCACTAATAAGCGTAGCGATCGGCGCTAACTAGTAACATCTCAAAAACAACAATGAAGGCTAAACAGTACAAGAGGGTTGGTGTACTCATCTCTTATAGACGCACATGGGACGTAGTTACACACTAGGGACATTTTCCAATCAACACAACTTGAACATACTTCTGGACAACTGAAAGGCAAAGAGCAACGAACTCTCTCACTTCCCGTCTTGCTCTAAAACAATTACTTGCGCGACCAGGTTCTTGCCTGTCTCATACACAAATGTATTTTTCAGACTTTTGAACAGAAGTAAATTTCTCTCTCAGTAACTTCCGCTGCAGCCATCTTAACCTTGTGCATCACTTTGGATGTCTGGGCGGCAGGCGTGTCTTGAATTTCGTTCTGTTAGCAGCGGCCTGTCATTAAGCTATTGGGGAAAATAATCGATTTTGAACATTTATGAATCGTAATTTAATCGTCACGTGTCAAATCTCGATGAATCTAATAATCGATTTTTGGGCACACCCTTAGTTGACGGCAGCGCTCTGTCAAATATTTTTTTCTCTGTGCTTTAAAGACTCAACGCGATTGAACAGGTGATCATGGAATGGCAAGTTTGAGTCTTATTAGTAAAATGGAGTCATGTGATTATTATTGCGACGTGTCATTGGAGAATAAAGAATAAAGATGCTACTCAATTCTACTCAAGTAAAATGTAAAAAGTACGGCTTAGTAAAACTACTCTTATGAGTACATTTTTCTCCAAAAGTTACTCAAGTAAATGTAACAGATTAAATGTAACACGTTACTACCCAACTCTGGTGGCCCCTAGGGGCAATGGATTGTACGTCTACCAGTGATAAACTCATTTTTTTGACAGCAGAAGCATGAAGACGTTCTTTGCCCCTACCAAAATGGCCGCTGTGAGGGGTGATGTGATTAGTCAGAACCAACGTATTTCTGTAAAAGGTTATTTAAACAATGTCAATGTATCTTGCTATTAACTCAGTGGCTGCCACTGACGGCGCTAGACCTCCAATCCATTTGAAGTGGGTGGGATGGCAGCGGTGATATCCCTCCCACTTCAAATGTCTAGCGCCGTCTACTCCGATTTAAATTAAAGGATGATTGGAAGCCACATGATTAAATGTCTAGCATCATCAAAGGCACTGAAGGAGTTGAATGTAAATTCAGGCATCAAGGGGTTAAAGCTAATTTTAGGTTTTCTTTCCTTTACCTGCCATGTACTAACTCCTAAAGACTATAATGATCATTCTTGACCTTTGACCTTGTCCTGCATCTTCTCTTCTTGTTGTGCACGCAGATATGTCTCAAAGTTTTGTTTTCTTTGATGACGGTAAGCTATCACATGAGCAAGATATCTCGAGCATCATCTTTCCATCTCCTTCCATGATTTTCATTCGAGAATGTTTCATAATTCCGAGTTAGCATGGGTTTTAACGATGGTTAGATCAGTCCTTCCTGGGTCATGGAAAACCTAATGTACATTTTTATGAGGAGCTTTCATAAGTCTGTGTGGGCATGGCAATTTAGCATGTCAATCAAGTCGTAGGTTAGGCAGATAAGTTTTACCTGGGTCATGTAGAGCCTGATTTATACGAGTTTCATAATTCTGAGTTAGCGCGAAAGGTTAGCTAACATATCAGGTGTTGTGAATGTTGTAGGTTAGTAAGGTAAGTTTTTTTCTGGGTTGCTGAGGACCTCATGAACAAGATTTTCTTCAGAGGATGTTTCCTAATTCACAGTTAGAATGATATGACATGTTAGCATCTTTTTATGATGACACTGTTGGCCAAAAGTTAGCCTGCAATTCTATCAGATAATGCCCGATTTCTCCCAGAAAATGATTGCAATTGCAAATGCTTTGATAGTAATGTCGTCATTTATTTTGCTTGCAATGAAAAAAAACACAAAAGAGAATGAAAAAAAATGATAATAATTATACACTGAACTCCAAAAATGTGCCGGACAAAAGTATTGGTACCCTCATTCTAATACTTGGTAGCACAACCTTTACACAAAATAACTGCGAACAACCGATTCTGGTATCCATCAACGAGGTTCTTACAATGCTTTGCTGGAATTTTAGACCATTCTTCGTTGGCCAACTGCTCCAGGTCTCTGAGATTTGAAGGGTACCTTCTCCAAACTGCCATTTTCAGATCTTTCCACAGGTGTTCTATGGGATTCAGGTCTGGACTTTAGAAGTCCACTTTAGAAGGCCACTTTAGAACTCCCCAGTGCTTTTCCTCAAACCATTTTCTAATGCTTTTTGAAGTGTGTTTTGGGTCATTGTCCTGCGGGAAGACCCATGAGCTCCGAGGGAGACCCGGCTTTCTCACACTAGGCCCTACATTATGCTGCAAAATTTGTTGGTAGTCTTCACACTTCATAATGCCATGCACATGTTCAAGCAGTCCAGTGTCAGAGGCAGCTAAGCAAACCCAAAACATCAGGGAACCCCCGCCATGTTTGACTGTGGGGACTTTGTTCTTTTCTTTGAAGGCCTCTTTTTTTTTTTTTCCTGTAAACTCTATGTTGATGCCTTTTCCCAAAAAGCTCTACGTGTGTCTCATCTGACCAGAGAATATTCTTCCAAAACGTTTTTGGCTTTCTCAGGTAAGTTTTGGCAAACTCCAGCCTGGCTTTTTTATGTCTCTGGGTCAGAAGTGGGATCTTCCTGGGTATCCTACCATAGAGTCCCTTTTCATTCAGACGCTGACGGATAGTATGGGTTGACACTTATGTATTGCAGGACAGCTTGAACTTATTAGGATGTTAGTCGAGGTTCTTTATCCACCATCCGCAGTCTTTCGTTGAAATCTCTTATCAATTTTTCCCTTCCGTCCACATCTAGGGAGGTTAGCCACAGTGCCATGGGCTTTAGACTTATTGATTACACTGCGCATGGTAGACACAGGAACGTTCAGGTCTTGGAGATGGACTTGTAGCCTTGAAATTGCCCATGTTTCCTCACAATTTTGTTTCTAAAGTCCTCAGACAGTTCTTTGGTCTGCTTTTCTCCAAGCTCAATGTGGTACATACAAGGACAAAGGACAGAGATTGAGTCCACTTTGATCCATTTTAACTGGCTGCAAGTGTGATCTAGTTATTGCCACCACCTGTTATGTACCACAGATAAGTAACAGGTGCTGTTAATTACACAAATTAGAGAAGCATCACATGATTTTTCAAAGGGTGCCAATACTTTTGTCCGGCCCATTTTTGGAGTTTTGTGTAAAATGATAATGATTTAATTTTTTCCCATTCTTTTTTGTGTTTTTTCATTGCAGGCAAAATAAATGAAGATATTATTACCAAAGCATTTTTAATTTCAATCATTTTCTGCGAAGAAATTGAGCATTATCTGACAGAATTGCAGGGGTGCCAATACTTAGGGCCAGCAGTGTACGTCATGAAAGTCACTTCTGGTTTGTGAAGATAGCGTAAAGTGTGAACGTAGCTGCTTTTCGTAGATCGTGTTAGAACTTCTAGTTGGTGCGACATGTTACTGATAGGTTAGTAAGCCTAATGCAGCCTAAATGAGAGGATGTTTTGTAATTCCAAGTTAGCAAAACATGTTAGCATCACAGATGTTGTGAATGTTGTAGGTTAGTTAGTTTTTCCGGGGACATGGAGAACCTAATGTACGGGATTTTCGTGAGAGATTTCATAATTTAGGGTTAACATGACATGTTAGCATGTCATGCAAGTCCTACGTTAGTTATGCATGTTTCCCTGGGTCAGGGAGAACCTAGGGTCAGGTAAGTTTTTCCTGGGTTGCAAAGAACATAATGTACATGAGGATGTTTCATATTTCCTTTAGCAGGGCATGTTAGCATCTCAGATGTCGTGAATGTTGTAGGCTAGTTAGTTTTTCCGGGGACATGGAGAACCTAATGTACGGGATTTTCGTGAGAGATTTCATAATTTAGGGTTAACATGACATGTTAGCATGTCATGCAAGTCGTACGTTAGTTATGCATGTTTCCCCGGGTCAGGGAGAGCCTAGGGTCAGGTAAGTTTTTCCTGGGTTGCGGAGAACGTAATGTACATGAGGATGTTTCATATTTCCTTTAGCAGGGCATGTTAGCATCTCAGATGTCGTGAATGCCAAATATTTGTTTTGAAATCGCTTCATGGTTTGTGGAGATAACCTAAGGTGTTGACTTGTTTGGTTTTTTCTTAGATTTTTTTTTTCCCCAAGTTGGTGTGACATGTTTGTGGTATTTGTCATGCATGCCGAACTTGTCAGTGCTTCCTGTTTCATGGACAACTTGATTTTGGTAGTTGGATGTTTTATAATTGCGAGTTAGCGCGACATGTTAGCGCGACAAGTTACATTCTACTGATTTTTGTCACCGTGTGCGGCTAATTTAGCGTGACGTTACATAACAGCCATTTAGCCTGGCGCACGAGCACCACTTGACCTCGAACGGTGTCCTCGCGGATTTGCCCCGTGCGTCTCCTCTCGTGTGACATCATCTGCCCACGGCGCGCCAATTGGCCCGCGACGTATGGGTCCCTCCATATAGGATAAGTGTTTCATCTGCCGCCTCGTCTCATGGAATGGCCTCCTTCACCGGCGGCTGTGAGGGAAACCAATCATTCCTACGTGCGTGTGCGCGCGTGTGTGTATGTGTGTGACGGACAGTTAATCTCTAAGGCTGCGTAAGATTGTGGGGTTTTATTGAGGTCACCTCGGAAGATGCTCCTCAACCTGCTGCAGCCAAGACATCTCATATTCCAGCACAAATTTGGATTATTATGAAGCAGATTTGTAATATTGGCGGTTTTTGGGAGCTTCTCGTGAAACGTGCGCAAGGGTTTGAAGATAAAGTTAACTCTTTCAGTGTAATTGGTGAAGATGGACGTCTGTCCTGTCTAGAACGAACGTTCATGGATGATTAGCATTTAGCAAAAACGGCGAAAATCTTCGTTCATTCGTCCCTCCCAGTCAAATATGGGTTGGACATCAATGTCACTGAAAGATGTGCATTGATAGCCAGTCCTCCCAGTTTAATTGAATTGGACGTCTATCCTTGTCAATGGCAGGTTATTCACCTCGCCGTTTCATATTCCGAATAATCCCTTCATTCATTCTTGAGTTATCTTGAACAGAAACATGTTCCCAAACTATTCTAATATTAATTGTAGGACAAAGAGTTTCAAATTAGGTTTGCGGTTTTAAAACGAACTCAGGGTTTTGCAGTCGATAGATGGATTTATTAAGCATGATCCAATCAAAATCCATCAAAACCTTGATAATTATCATCAGGGTTCTTTCTGGCTTCTCATTTCTTTCCTCTGGTGCTTTTTTTTTTTTTTTGATCAGCGCATGCCTCATTCCGCCTTCCCGCGCGCAGTCGCCATGGTGACGGCCGTCATTCTCACGGAATCTCGTTCATCGGTGATTATGGCTCACCTGACGGTGGGGTCGAATGAATGACGTCTAGCGCTGTCAATGGCGGACAAGGAATTAGGATTTCTAAGTGGGGTTTTAAGACTGGGTTAGGGTTTCATATTGAATGTGTGCCGAAGTGTATCACCAAGTCCACCTTTCACATGTGTGTTTCCATCGTCAATGGAGTCATCGGCAACTATTTAATTTTGCAACTACAGTATTGACAATTAAATGATCTCAAAATGCACCCCCTGCCCCCCCCCCCAAATTTGTTTTTTTTTAAATTAAGAATTGGTCTAGAAAATGAATTAAAATTCATACTGAGCCAGGATTATTTATTTTATTATATATATGTGTATATATGTATATATGTGTATATATATATATATATATATATATATATATATTTATATACAGTACTGTGTATATATTTTTTTGATTATTAGATTTATTAGGATCATGGAAGCTTCCACTTGGGGAAAATATATACATACAGTATATCCTGTATATACATAATATAATAAAAATATACAGTACTGTGCAAAAGTTTTAGGCAGGATATATATATATATTTTTTCTGAACGAAATCGTGGAAAATAAAAAGAAATGGGAAAGAAATATATACAATAAAATAAAAATTGAAAATGGATATTGAGCCGAATGAAATTGTAAACGATAAACATAAAACATTATGTAAAATAAATTGAAAGAAAATTAATATATTAAGGCCAGAATGTTTTTTTTTATCTTAAATTAAAAAAAAAAAAATATATATATATATATGTATATATATATATATATATATATTGTATTATCTATGTAATGTATGTATATAATATTATGTATATATGTATATATATATTACTAAATATTTTTATTTTAATGTATAATATTAATATTGGAAAAAATGATAAATGAAAATAAAAATGGAAAGTGATTAATGAGGCCAGAATTATTATTTTTCTAAATCATAAAAAAAAAAAACTGAATAAAGAAAATAGAAAATGAAAAAAATAGGTGTAAAATGAATTGAAAATAAAAATTGATAATATTAAGGCCAGAATTAGAAAACCATTATGTAAAATAAAAATTAAAAGAATATTAATATTAAAGCCAGAATTAGTTTTTTTAATCATAAATTTAAAAACAAATCATTCTTCTAATCAAAAAATTGTAAAGAATTTATGTATTATGTTTATTTTATATTACTATATATTTTTATGATTATATATATTGGGAAAAACGTAAAATGAATCATGAATAAAATGAATGAATGAAAATAAAAGTTGAAAGTGAATCTTGAGGCCAGGATTATTATTTTTCTAAATCATAAAAAAAAATGAATAAAGAAAAAGAAAATAGAAAATGAAAAAATAAGTGTAAAATGAATTGAAAATAAAAATTGAAAGTGAATATTAAGCCCAGAGAAAAATGTTAAATAATTTAGAAAACCCATTATGTAAAATGAATTGAAAAAAAATGAAAGAATATTGATAGTATTGCCAGAATTAGTTTTTTTTGTTTAAATCATAAATTTAAAAAAAATATATTTTAATAATTATAATATACAAATGTATTTAAAAAAAAACTGCATTATGTTTATTATATATTACTATTTATTGTTATAATATATAATAATATTGGGGGGGTAAATGAATTGAAAGTGAATCTTGAGGCCAGAATTATTATTTTTCTAAATCATGAAAAATAAAACTGAAAAAAGAAAGAAAAAGAAAATACAAAATGAAAAAATGGCTGTAAAATGAATTGAAAATAAAAATTGAAAGTGAATATTCAGGACAGAAAAAATGTTAAATAATTTAGAAAACCCATTATGTAAAATGAATTGAAAAAAAATGAAAGAAAAATGAATTGAAAAAAAATGAAAGAATATTGATATTATTGCCAGAATTAGTTTTTTTGTTTAAATCATAAATTTAAAAAATATATATTTTAATAATTATAATATACAAATGTATTTAAAAAAAACTGCATTATGTTTATTATATATTACTATTTATTGTTATAATATATAATAATATTGGGGGGGTAAATGAATTGAAAGTGAATCTTGAGGCCAGAATTATTATTTTTCTAAATCATGAAAAATAAAACTGAAAAAAGAAAAAGAAAATACAAAATGAAAAAATGGTTGTAAAATGAATTGAAAATAAAAATTGAAAGTGAATATTCAGGACAGAAAAATACAAAATAAAAAATTTTGAAAAAAAAAAGTAAACTTTTAAAATCATAAAAAATGTCAAGACAATGGAAAATTTAAAATTAATTAGAAATAATTATAAAATCACGACTAATCCTAAATCCCTTTTTTGGTAGCATGTTATGTTCTATTTTGTGATTTGTTGTCATTGTCCAACAGTTCACCTTCTGTCAGAGACCATCCAAGGCGTGACGGCCACCGACACGGGGGTCCACTACCAGCAGTCATGGCTCTGCATACTGTGAGTTGAGTGCATGTCGCCTCCTCCTCTAGTACCACTTGGCATCGTGTGTGCTCGCGTAGGTGCAACCTGAAGAACCTGCAGCGTCGCCATGTGTGCATCTCGCGACTGGAGAGGCCTCAGAACTGGGGGGAGAACTGCTGCGAGGTCCGCTACGTCATCCTGGTCCTTGCCCCGCTCAAGATGGTAACAAATTTTGGCGTGCAATCATGTGGCTCTTAAATTCAAACTCTTCAAGCGAGTTTGTTATCAGTGGACGTCCAATCCATTTGAAGTGCGAGGCTGGCAGCCAGTGTTGTTTTTGGAAGCCCTTTTAAATTTAATACATTTTAATACGTTTAATACATTCTCTATGGAACTAGCGCAACGAGGCGAACCACAGGTCGGTCATGCCCGGAACACCTCTCCAGGGAGGCGTCCAGGGGGCATCCGAACCAGATGCCCGAGCCACCTCAGCTGGCTCCTTTCAACGCGGAGGAGTAGCGGCTCGACGCCGAGTCCCTCCCGGATGACCGAGCTTCTCACCTTATCTCTAAGAGTAGAGCCTGGACACCCTGCAAAGGAAACTCATTTCGGCCGTTTGTATCCGGGATCTTGTTCTTTCGGTCACGACCCACAGCTCGTGACCATTGGTGAGGGTAGGAACGTAGATCGACTGGTAAATCGAGAGCTTTGCCGTTCGGCTTAGCTCCTTCTTCACCACTACGGACCGCTGCAGAGTTAGCATTACTGCAGACGCTGCACCGATTCGTCTCTCCTAACCCTAACCCTACTCGCGAACAAAAGCCCAAGAGACTTCAACTCCTCCACTTGGGGCAGGATCTCATCCCTGACCCGGATAGGGCATTCTACCCTTTTCCGACTGAGGACCATGGTCTCGGATTTGGAGGTGCTGATCTTCATCCCAACCGCTTCACACTCTGCTGCGAACCGCTCCAGTGAGAGTTGGAGGTCATGGCTTGATGAAGCCAACAGCACTGCATCATTTGCAATAACCAGATATTTAATGCTGAGGTCACCAAAACCGGACCCCCTCAACGCTTCGGCTGCGCCTATAAATTCTGTCCAAACAAATTATGAACAGAATTGGTGACAAAGGGCAGCCTTGGCAGAGTCCAACCCTCACTGGGAACGAATTCGATTTACTGCCGGCAATGCGGACCAAACTCTGACGCCGGTCATACAGGAACCGAACAGCCCTTACCAAGGGGCTGAGTACCCTGTACTCCTGGAGCACCCCCCACTGGATTCCCTGAGGCACACGGTCGAACGCCTTCTCCAGATCCACAAACACATGTAGACTGGTTGGGCAAACTCCCATGTACCCTCGAGGACCCTACCGAGCGTGTAGAACTGGTCCACTGTTCTATGGCCGCGGCGAAAACCACACTGCTCCTCCTGCATCCGAGATACGACTTCCCGATGGACCCTCCTCTCCAACACCCCTGAATAGACTTTACCGGCGAGGCTAAGGAGTGTGATCCCTCTATAATTGGAGTTCACTCTCCGGTCCCCCTTCTTAAAACGGGGGACCACCACCCCGGTCTGCCAATCCAGAGGCACTGTCCCCAATGTCCACACAATGTTGTAGAGGCGTGTCAGCCACGACAGCCCCAGAACATCCAGAGCCTTTAGGAACTCCAGACGGATCTCATTGACCGCTGGGGCCTTGCCACTGAGGAGCTTTCAACCACCTCAGGGACTTCAACCCCAGAGATCGGCGAGCCCACCTCGGAATCCCCAGACTCCTCCACAGACTTCCTCAAAGGAAGGCGTGACGGTGGAATTGAGGAGGGCTTCGAAGTATTCTCACGATTTCCCAAGTCGAGGTCAGCAGTACCCCATCTTCACTCTACACAGTGTTAATGGTGCACTGCTTTCCTACTCTGGATGGTGGACCAGAATTTCCTCAAAGCCGTCCGGAAGTCGTTTTCCATGGCCTCGCCGAACTGCTCCCATGTCGGAGTTTTTGCCTCGGCAACCGCCGAAGCTGCAGTCCGCTTGGCCAGCCGGTACCTGTCAGCTGCCTCCGGTGTCCCACAAGCCAAAAAGGCCCGATAGGCCTCCTTCTTCAGCTTGACGGCATCCCTTACCGCTGGTGTCCACCAGCGGGTTTGGTGATTGCCGCCACGACAGGCACCAACCACCTTACGGCAACAGCTCCGATTGGCCGCCTCAACAGTTGAGGTATGGAACAAAGCCCACTCGGACTCAATGTCCCCCACCTGTCCCTGGATGGACAAGGGCGAAGTTCTGCAGGAGGTGGGTCTTGAAACTCTTTCTGACAGGGAATTCTGCCAGATGTTCCCAGCAGACCCTCAACATACGTTTGGGCCTGCCAGGTCTGGCCAGCATCTTCCCCCACCATCGGAGCAAACACACCACCAGTAGGGCTGCAGCTATCGAATATTTTAGTAATCGAGTAATCGACTGAAAATTCTATCGATTAATCGAGTAATCGGATAAAACATGTTTTTAGGTGAAGAGCAATTATAAATATACATGAAAAAACGAGACATTTCATTTAATCTTGAACCATTTTCAGTCAGTCGATGTCTTTATTTTCGATGTATATTGTTGAAAACAGCCAACAATTGCATCTCAGATGTAACTAGAAACTAGAATAAAAAAAAGACTAATTCACTGCTTTCACTCAAAAAACCTTTAGATCTTATAAAAAAAAAAATATATATATATACATATATATATATATATAAATACATAAAAATGCCTTTCCGCTTGATAACACACATCACTTAAAAGTTAGGATTTTTTCTCACGTGTTTCAATTGAATTTCTATTTGTGTCAAGCCATTTTTAAGTTCTAGTTAAGTTTTAAGTTAGTCTAAACTGTAAGTCCTGATAGGATTTTGAGTTTTTGCAGTGTTCAAAATAAATGTATGATACAGGCTGTATTGGAGCACATTAGGGACTAGTGCTACTTGGTGTTTTATCCAGCAATGACTACTGAGCTAAAATTGATAGTTAGCATTATTGAGTTTTTATTTTACACCCGCATCACTCCACAACGCTATGTTATGTTAAAGCCTGTATGTAAGACACGTTAGCCACGCATCGAAAGTGGTCATAATTAATAGAAACCTAGCCCTCCGCAGGGCTAACGTTACGTGAGCAAGTGTCAGTAACGTTAATCTTATTTATTAGCGCTTAGCGCTCTACTGCTTTAAGATGGCGGCTGTTTACTAACGCTGCCCAGATGCGGCCGAGTCTGTCATTTCGCAACTAGTTCAACATACATGTGATCTCTATGAGACTCATCAGACGCTACCTGCTACCAACGTAGCATCGTGCGGGCTAGTATTTAGCAACGTCTGTGTCGTTTGTAGTGGCTTTCGGCTGCAGTAAGTTTTTTTTGCTTCTTCCTCTACGCACATGACATCAGCGCGTTGTCCCGCATTAAAAGTAGTCGGAGCAAAATGTGATGCTTAGAGCTGTCAAGATAAACGATTACTCGAGGTGAATAAAATTACTCAGATCAGTTTTTAAACTCCAGTTACTCGAGTTGCTCGAGTATTTGTTTCAGCTCTAGATGTCAGCTCCGCCCCTCTTTTCACCCGAGTGTCCAAAACATGCGGCCGCAAGTCCGATGACACGATTACAAAGTCGATCATCGAACTGCGGCCTAGAGTGTCCTGGTGCCAAGTGCACATATGGACACCCCTATGTTTGAACATGGTGTTCTTTTTGGACAAACCATGCCCAGCACAGAGGTCCAATAACAGAACACCACTCGGGTTCTGATCGGGGGGGGCCGTTCCTCCCAATCACACCCCTCCAGGTCTCACTGTCATTCCCTACGTGAGCGTTGAAGTCCCCCAGGAGAACGAGGAGTCCCCAGAGGGGGCGCTTTCCAGCACACCCTCCAATGACTCCAAAAAGGGTGAGTACTCTGAGCTGCTGTTCGGTGCATAAGCACAAACAACAGTCAGAACCCATCCCCCAACCCATAGGCAGAGGGAGGCTGCCCTCTCGTCTACCGGGGTAAACCCCAACGTAAAGGTGCCAAGTCGGGGGGCAATAAGTATGCCCACACCTGCTCGGAGCCTCTCACCATGAGCAACTCCAGAGTGGAAGAGAGTCCAACCCCTCTTGAGAGCATTGGTACCAGAACCCAAGCTGAATGGAGAAGAGTCCGACTATGCCTAGCCAGAACTTGTCTGCCTCACGCACCAGGTCGGGCTCCTTCCCTGCCAGAGAGGTGACATTCCATGTCCCAAGAGTTAGCTTCTGCAGCTGGGGGCCGGACAGCCAAGTCCCTTGCCTTTGGCTGCCGCCCAACTCTCTACGCACCCGACTCCTTTGGCCCATCTCACAGGTGGTGAGCCCATGGGAAGGGGAACTCACGTTGCCTTTTTGTGCTGTGCCCCATGGGGACAGGCCTGGCCACCAGACGCTTGCCTTCAAGCCCCACCTCCAGGCCTGGCTCCAGGGGGGGCCCCGGTAACCCGCGTCCGGGCAGCGGAAATTTGAGTCCATTTATTTTATTCGTCATAGGGGGTAATTTTGAGGAGCCGTGTTGTGTTGCACACATTCTAAAATAAATTATTACAAACCTGACGAAGCTGATAACTTCCTTGCCAATGTTACAATATTAATGTCACCTTAACTTAAAAAGATTGGCGGTCGGAGGGAGGACCGTCAAGATCGTAGACAAATCCGACCGTATTGTCGAGCCAGTTACTGACGCGCACACCACGCTCATATTTTTCCATCAATTCCATTTTAATTACAATGCTAAGCATCACCTTTTTCACTTTTTCACCCCCTGCACTAATCATCTCCTCTCGATTGACTGACCAGAAAAGTGTCTCTCCTTTAGACTGGCCATTTAGCGTCAGATGATAACTCAGCACAGACCTTTAAAGGCTAAAGCTGCATTGTATATTCTCTCTTGTTTACCGTGTTTCCAAACAAGCAAGATGGAGCACAGCCTAGCTTTAGACATATTCTTCCAATGAGGAGAGTGAGGGAGAGGCGCTGGACATCTGACACGACCCAAACACTGCCACGATACACACAAGCTGACGTACTCCACGTACAATATGAAAATGCAATGTATTGTGAACATATGACAGAAACAGTGTTGCATTTCTGTCTTGTCAACTTGTCAAACGAAAACTAGCGTTCGTCTCGTTACGTTCGCTAAACCTCCCACTTCAAAATGAATTGGATGTCCACTAGCGACACTCATTTAAGATTTTTACGTTTATTAGTGGGGTGTTTTTGCATTTAAAAAAAATATATATTGCATTTTTCTGGGATTTTTTTTCCCCACAATTTTTGTTGTTGTTGCAGTTTTACATCAAGAAAAAAAAAAAAAAAAAGTAAATATGTTTTTTTTAAACAAGGGGAAAAGTATTCTTTTTTTCATTATAAATAAATCTATATAATTGGGTAAAAAGTACTTTTTTATTGAAAATATTTTTATTTTGTACATATTTTAGTTTAAAAAGATAAGAACAGTAAATATTTTTATTTACAAAATGGAAAAAAAGTACATATTCATTACAATATCATATTTAATCTATATTTTGAATAGAAGAAAAGAAAACCAGAAAATACTGAATTCATTTAAAATTAATAAATAGACATAGACGCAGTAAATATTGTATTTTTAATCAAGAATATATTATTTGTATTATTTGTAGATATTTCAATTCAAACAAATAGGAACAGCGAACATTATCCTTTTTATTCATTTTTTATGAAAACAAAAAAATTGAATATTTACTGGTTTCCATGAAAAAAAAAATTGCAATACTTTATTTTGAATTTTAAAAAAGCAGAAAGCACTATTCATTGGTTGCCATTGAAGGCAAAAGATGTCCAATGATCGCTGCCAGCCCTTGGTCAAATTGGGTTGTAAATTGAATAATGTTGTAATAATTAAAGAATAATAATAATAAAGAATACATTTGACCCTTATACAATTTTCCATCATTAGAACATTAAGTATGACGAGTGCTCAATCCCTCTGGACAGGTAAATGGTAATGGTAAATGGTGGGTAGAGTAGCCAAAAATTTTACTCAAGTAAGACTCAAGTAGTGTTACTTCTAAATAATATTCCTCAAGTAAAAGTAAACGTAGTCAACCAAAAATTTACTCAAGTACAAGTAAAAGTGTTCTTTAAAAGAATGCTCAAGTAATGAAACCCGATCTGCGTTGGGGGGGAACAAAATTTGGATGTTAAGTCGGCCAACAGGCTCAATGCTTGGAGGTCTGTTTTGTCCCACAGAAGAGCACCAAAACGGCAATGGAGCTGGGCAGGACTTTCGCCACACTCTTCTCGGACATTTCCTTCCGCCAGAAACTTCTGGAGACCAAAACGCAGGAGGAGTTCAAGGAGGCGCTGGTCTTCCAGCGCCACCAGCTGACCGCCGCCAACCAGACGTCCAGCGGCACGGGCAAGGAGGAGACCGACCCCCGCAGCCATAAGCCCCTCCGGGTGAGCGCGCACTTGTTTTTAGCCTCTTCATCAAATTTCCATTTGCAAAATTTTCCATCATTTGTTAGTAAACTGCCTGTGACAGCATAAAAAAAATCTTAAATCGCATTATTATGTGTATTAGAATCATATTTTGAGACTATTCGACTATATACAACAATTTAGCAACTTGCAGATGACGAGAAATTAGGCTTTTAATCTGCCCCTGCCTGTCATTATAGCGCTCTAGCGTCCCCCATCTGGAGGATGACATCGGCAGAGCCGAAAACTGCACCTCCCGACCGATATTTTATGCCACCGGTGTTGGTCCGACTTTTGTCATTTCCCTGCCCCGACTTCTGAGAGCGTAAACAAACCAGGAGGCGTGACAGCTAGCCAACATGCTAACCCGACGAGCAGCGTTTCCAAGTCTTATTCTTGCCTTTTGAAGCGAAAAATCACAAAAAACTACTCCGAATCATGTCACATGGTGGCGGGGTTGTCCATTGTCTTCACCGACCGGCACATATGCACATATAAAAATTCTAAAATAAAATTTTTTAAAAATGAATAATATTATAAATAAAAATGTTAAAAATGTTGAAAATTCATCAAATTCTTTTAAATTCATATGTATATTTTCCCAAAAAATAAAAAAATATTTTTTTTCTATATTTTTGTTTATATTTTTCTCTATTTTTTAAATCTAAATTTAGGATGTTCTCATTTTTGTTGTATTTTTTAATTAAGGTTGCTAAAATTGGTTGTATTCCATTATTATCATTATTTTTATTTTACTTATGTCTTCCCCCACTGCTTTTTGATGTATGTTAACTTCAAATTCTGGCGTCAAGGTGTTCAGACAAACAACCCAAAATAATCCCAACTTTAACAATTTATTGAAGGAAGGCTGAAATAGGCCTCAGGATTCCACTTCTTCAATTTTCCAATCTCTCTCCTCGTTATGCGTAGTCAAGCAACTTTACGCCGGTTGCCATGACGACCAGCCCGCCACTCAGGTCGTCCTGCGCCGTTGGGTCGCGACAACCTCGCTAACGACCTCCTCTTCCCCCTCCCCGCGCAGTGTGCGGACTTCTTCCCAGCGGGCCGCGGGATTTACGAGGACTTGTGTCGCCGCCTCCCTCTCTACGCCTCCGACTTCACGGACGGTACGACGGCTCGCTCGCCGTGCGTCGCAGGTCGGCTGCGTTAGTGCGCCGTTTTTCTTTTCCTTCAGGTATCGTGGGTAACAACAAGACCCTGTTGAAGTACATGACCACGGCCATCTTCCTCTACATAGTCATCCTGCTGCCGGCCATTGCCTTTGGCTCGCTAAACGACGAGAGCACGCGTGGCGAGATTGGTGAGAAAGCTCTACACGCTGATGGACGAATAAACATTTGTTTATTCGTTCACCAAATGGATTGGATGTCCAGCGCAGTCAATAGCAGCCAATGAGTCGACTCATTCACTGACATGACAGCGATGGACTTAACATCCTTTTCAACTGGTTGAATGGTCATGTTTCAGTGCCATTGACAGTGACAGACGTCCAATCCATTGGGCCTAGGAGGGGCGAATGAACCAATGTTTTCGGATGACTTCCTGTTCATTTTGGGTCACTTCCTGTTAATTGTAGTTACTTCCTATTCACGTTTGGTCATTGACAGGTATAATCATAATCAGAGGTGCAGGCCCGTCGACAGGGGGGAGCAACTGGGTATGTTGTCCCGGGCCTCAGGACCATAGGGGCCCCCTGAATGACCCTTAATTTACCGTAATTTCCCGAATATAAGGCGCATCCGTGTATAATGCGCACCCCAAATTTACCTGTAAAATCTAGGGGAAATTATTGTACCCGTTTATAACGCGTACCCTAATTTTAGCTTGCCTGGCACGGCCAGACTGATCTCCCTGTGTTTTTCAAACACTGAGAGACTAGTCTGGGACCCAGCCCATTAACGGCCTCTCGAGCAAGTACAAAGTCAATCGACAAATCAGATTTGTTTATTTGCGTGACGCGTTCTTAACGGGGAACGTCACTCTTCCGCGTCAGAAGTCGTCTCCACAACAACACAGATGGCGAACAGGAAAGCCGAGAATATGTTCCAATCCACGGTAAAATCAGTTTTAAATTACCAAAAACACATCGACACAAGTCACTGACAACAGTCTGTCTCGCGCTAGCCATGCTGAATAAAGTCCGCTATCCTCGTGTGTTTACTTCTGCGCGCAAGTCCCTTGTCCCGCCCGTCGCTGATTGGTCCACTCTGCTGTCTGTTAGCCGTGGTTTGCTCCGCCCTGGAAATTTTATCCGCTTAATGGTGGCCAGACTCAATAGCTGGAACAGCGGTGAGTCTGGAATACCAGGCTAAATTTTAGCACCAATAAATAGAAGAATACAAGAAAACAGCTCGTGTACAGATACAAAAATGTCATTTTACTGACTGATGAAACACAGCAAAAGCATAGCACATCGGTAGTTCAAAACATTACCATAAACTGAAAATATTTACGGTAATAATATGATTTGACAACTTCTCCAACTTACCAGAATCTAGGAGAAAACAAAACAGATGTGACTTTTCTTTGAAAGGCTGCTGTATACCTTGCTCGTTTCATCATGATGAATAAATGTTTCTTACATAGATTGATACGGTAAAATGAAAGTGAGAACGTAAGTCGGAAATCCGAGAGAGCTCATGGCTGTCAACACAACAGTAACAATAGGAACTATTGTTATTTGGGTTTGAGTTTCCCATGGGACAGATAGAGTTGACGGACACAGGAAGTCTGTGTGCTTACGTTTGTTATGGTCCGAGTTGGGGAGCTGCAATAAACGTTGACTCAAATGAGTTCAAGAAACTAAATTCTGTGCTTTATGAAGAGTGAAAAAAGCAGAATTTAACACAGACGAAATCATTCGGGCGATTAGAGTGAAGTATTACCGAAACAAAATGGTGACGTCACGTACCGTAATGGTCAGCAACGGGTCGCCGCATACGTTTCTTCAACACAACGTGGCCGTGTCAATAAAAAAAAAAAAAAAACGGTTTATATATACAGTATATGTAATATATATATATATATATATATATATATATATATATATATATATTAGGGCTGTCAAAATTATCGTGCGGTAATTATTATTTTTTAATTAATCACGTTAAAATATTTGACGCAATTAACGCACATGTCCCGCACTGTCCCATGTCAGACAGTATTCTGCCTTTTGGTAAGTTTTACAGCAAGGTTTTTTTTGTGCTGTCTAACAGCGAACTCTTGTGGTCGCTTTGCGACATGGTCTATTGCTTTCTTGCCCGTTCAATATGGCTGCATGACGTCTCGGCTGACGCCTACGTTGTAATGTTGTGCTTATATGATCCTTGGACAAGATTTGCCCGTAAGTATGGTTGTTGTAAAGAATGTACATATTATGTTAGTAAGCGAAATGTTATATTTTTTGTATGAGATGCTTTTTGTTTATGTTTATTGAACCTGTATCGCGTGCTAAGCTAACGTTGTTGCTAATGCAATGCTTGTGTACTTTTTTTTTTGTAGTTTCACTACGGTCTAAAGAGGACAATGGTTGAGGCCATTTTATTAATAAATCAGATGAAAAAGGAAGAAGTCTGATTATTAAGGCGTCGTTCACTAGCTGTCTAGCTTTGGAAAAGTAGACGGTTCGGAGTGAGGACAGCATAGACAGATTTAAATGACAGGAGAGTGAAATGCCCACTACAGTCCTTATGTACTGTCTGTTGAATGTATATATCCATCTTGTGTCTTATCTTTCCATTTCAACAATTTATTTTACAGAATATACATATAATTTACAGAAAAATATGGCATATTTTATAGATGGTTTGAATTGCGATTAATTGCGATTAATTACGGTTAATTTTTTAGCTGTAATTAACTCGATTAAAAATTTTCATCGTTTGACAGCCCTAATATATATATATTTCTGTCTCCATCCATGTGCCCATTTATAATGCGCACCATGACTTTACAAGTTGATTTTGGGGGGGGGAAATGTGCGTTATATTCGGGAAATTACGGTATTTTACTTTACATTCACATATTTGTTTTTTATTTAAATAATTGTCTGATTAAAAATTGTGTTCTACTCTACTAGTATTTATACTTTAACATATTAAATATTTCAAATATATATTTTTTTACCTTTTTTTGCACAACGGCCCCCCCACCCCCCTCTGTTTTAGCAGAGAATGGTTTGACCCCGCTCTGGCGCACTCAAAGCTACACTGAAGCGGGAAATTAAAATCTGCCATTATTATAAACTCTAAACACGGCGAGTCGTCATAAATCGGGTGCGCGGAAAAGAAAAAAGAAAAAGAGATGAAGATCATAGAGGTGAATGAGAAAAAAATGATGTTTTAAAAGGGGGTCAAGAATCAGAGAATTAGGGCTAGAGTTGGCTGTGGACGGTGATGTCGGTAAGTGAACAACAGCCGCTAACACTGAACGTTTACATTCACAATCGACGTGACCAAAGCCCGATTCGAGTCTGTCACCGGCCGCTTGTAGCCTATTGAGCTGCGGTATGACAAGACATACTGCTCGCGTTGAGCCGAGGAGAGAGAAGGTTATGGGAGATCAGGGATATATGTTAGTCTGTCGGGAGCAGGTGCGCGAGGCTGAAGAGACTCTGGTCCGGCGACATTTTCTTGTCTTTGCCAGTGACTGTACCTGGAGGAGAGCGAGCCTTCAGTAAAATGATAATGATAAACTACCTACGCTCCACCTTATCACAGGGCAGGCTTAACAACCTAGCCATTCTCTCCATTAAGCATGAGCTTGCTCAAAAACTGGATTTCACCGATGTTATAAACGACTTTGCTGTCAAAAAATCCCGGCACATCACTGTTTGAGGGCTTGATAACCCCAGGGATGTGGAGGGGGCAGGCACATGATGTTTAGTTATACTGTTTTGTTGCTTAGCAGGCAGGCATAGCACTCTCAGTTGTATTTTCTTGTAGCCTACAGGGGACAATAGATGGAAACTATTTATAGAAACTATTTATATTGTGTCACATTACATGACGGTCTGTTAAATTTAACTGTCCATCTCAAATTAAACAATTTGAAAATTGACACTGTCATTGTTTGCAAAGCGTTAAAAGTACTGCGTATGTTGTCGTGACAAGCCGGTGGCAAGGGTGGGCTGGTGTGGGGTCGGGGGCCCTATAATGGTCTCTTGTCCCCGGGCCCCTGCAAGTCTTGACAGCCGTGCAGAGGTGGGTAGAGTAGTGAAAAATTTTACTCAAGTAAGGGGGTTTTTACATCAGACCAAAAGGACCACGGTCTGGTTGGAGAGCTACCTCGCAACAACACTTGCAAATGACTTATTAAAAAGGTTCAGCAGTCATACTGCGCCAACACAACTTTACGAGTGGCATTATGAGGACAAAAGGCGCACTCATTGATTGGACAAATAGAAGAGAAAATGCCTCCCTCCTGGGACGAGAGAGAACGTGCAGCGTCCCAGCGTGCACGTAATGTAGTATAAATTAAGTCGCTCTCTCACGACACTTATGCTGAGCGAACTGTAGTATATAAAACATGCGTAGGGGAAAATTAACCCACGAAAGGGAACCGCGTGGTACCCCAAATCACACAGGTGCGATCACTCTCACTTTTGTGACTTTTTGGACTGTCAAATTGTCGCCACTTCTAGGAGAGCGAGACTCACGAAATGGCTGGCCCGAGAGGCTCCGCTGTCTCAGCCACTGCCACTTCTTGTTGATTTTGGGGCATTTTCTTGGGTCACTTTCCACTGATTTTGTGTTACAGAGCTGGAAATGACCTGGGGAATCTCAACAATTGTATAGGCAGTGACTCGAACTCAACAGGAAGTGACCTGTAAATACCCCGAAAATCTTTTGGCACTAGGAAGGTTTTTGATGTCTTTCTTTGAGTTGAGTGTTGTCATTGTTAATATGCCAAAGTAACTGACTGCTCAAAGTAAAAACAGCTGATTTTTAAGGCGACCCCGGTATGTCCATTGTTGTCAACAGCAGCCAATGAGTTCATGTGTGTTACCCTTTTCCAGACGTGAAGAAGACCATCATCGGGCAGTCCATCGGGGGTGTCATCTACTCTCTTTTTGCCGGCTCGCCCCTGGTGGTCCCGTTGACCACGGCCCCCCTCGCCATTTTCATAAGTGGTATGCGCCTCCCATCCGCAACGTTAAAATGATGTTTTGTAGATGTCAGTGATACACTACATTGCTGTTTTTGCTCTTTATTTTTTTGGGCACCTACACCCTCACACATTTGACATGCTTTCCGACTCCAAAATATTCCCAAATTTCAAGTAACACAGCAGGAATTTTATTAGCCCATCAGTTTGAAGTTACCCCATAAAATCTTTTTTTGACCCCTAGAAAAACTTTCTTTTAACCTAAAAACCAAATAAGATGACATTGCTACTTCTATTCTTACTGTGACTAATTAACACCAACAAGAAAATCTCTCAAGATTTTTTTTAACCTGGGAATCTGAGTGTCCTTATGGTCTGAATAGTTTTAATGTATCACACGGGAGTATGGTATCCTCCCGTTGTGATTATTCATTGTTTTTCATTTATTTGGAGAAAACAGCGAGCACAAAGTGGTTATGGGCAATGTTCTGAAATTCTATGCAGCGCACAAAATTTAACAGAAACGCAGCGTCACTGGGACTACTGTCGGCGCCGCAGTGATGTATCAGCGCGACACTCGTATTGGTGCGTTCAATACAGCAACAGGTTGCTCGTCTTAGTACGTTCGATACGGCAACACGAAACTCCCATAGGTGGACGACGACCAGTGTTGTCACAGATTACTTGAAAAAGTAATTTAATTGCTGATTATGCCTCAAAAAAGTAATCTGGTTACTTTACTGATTACTTTATTATCAAAGTAACTATAATTTACTTCAAAAATAATTTGTCAGTTTACCAATTTTTCTCCCTTTGCTGGTTCAACATAAGAATGACGACAGAAAAATGTCTCTCTCGCGTTAGCTTAGCCACTACGGAGGTCTGAAACTAGCAAATAACTGACAAAGTGCATGGACTTTGTTGAAATCACCCCACCAACTAATTAAGCCCCGCTAACTCAAAGATTAAGCCTAATGTCAAAAATTCTGAATGCATCTCAGTAGTAAATGTAAAACAATGCAAATTGACTGCACAATAAACGACACATAAATGAATTGTACAGTGCAATCAACACAAACGTGGGGCGGGCGCAGATGTGTGCGCACAACCCGGAAGTGTGCCGTACACAAATGCGGTGGCAACTAAGCACTTTGCTTTCAATCGGACTTACACATCCCAAAGATGCTAAACGAACACGTCACTTCATCACATAAATGTGCAACGCAAATATGATGTAAACAATGTGGGGGTGTCAAATTTATCGCGTTAACGGGCGGTAATCATTTTTAAAAATTAATCACATTAAAATATTTGACGCAATTAACGCATGCACGGAATGAGCCATTCACGCGTTGCCTCAAACAGTTTACAATGATGCCGTTTTAGCACATTGAGAGCGAAAAGGCAGAGAAATGCGAGTGGACACAGGTGTTCATTGGACCACGCCTTTTATTGGCTTAAGCTTTGGCATCTTTCACAACAAATATAAGTATTGTGGCGAACGACGTGGTGAAGAATGAAAGGAGACGATCTTTTTCTTGACACACTTAATAGAACACAACGCAGAACATACTGTATACCTTTCGCAGCCACTACTAAGTCTTGGTTGCCCAACATGCATTTGGGCAGAGCAGGAGACGATCTTTTTCTTAACACGCTTAATTGAACACAACGCAGAACATATTGTATGCTATTTGCAGCCACTACTGACAGTCATGGTTGCCCAGCTTCCCATCATGTATTTGGGCGGAACAGTTAAGTCGCTACAGTATCATCTAGTGAAAGCACAACAAAAAGATTATCTCTCTCAAAAAATAGTGTTCATAAAAAGAAAAGCGCTCAATGCAAAGAGAACTGGCATTCCCAATCAAAATAGCGATGCAAAATACACATAAAACTTACTCGGACTTTGCCTTGGCTAGATCTCTAATAATTCATTTAAAACTCATCATTGACACCTTGTGGTGTTTCAATCACTACCTTACGTAGTTAAAGAAACTGTGGAAGAACGGCAGGGAGCCCATGTGACATCCCGCTCTGCGACGTCAACACTGGCGAGCTATTAGTTTATTTTTTGATTGTAAATTTTATTAAAACGAAAACATTAAGAGGGGTTTTAATATAAAACTTGTACTCAAATGTATCTTTTAAGAACTACAAGCCTTTCTATCCTTGGACCCCTTTAACAGAAAGAATGTTAATAATGTTAATGCCATCTTGTGGATTTATTATTAAAATAAAAAAATACAGTACTGACCGTAATTTCCCGAATATAATGCGCACCCCAAATTTACTTGTAAAATCTAGGGGAGATTATTGTAGCCGTTTATAATGCACACCCTAATTTTAGCACCAATAAATAGAAGAATACAAGAAAACTGAGCTCGTGTACAGTTACAGAAATGTAATTTTACTGAATGGTGAAACACAGCACAAGCGTAGCATATTGGTAGTTCAAAACATTACCAGAATCTAGGAGAAAACAAAACAGATGTGACTTTTCTTTTAAAGGCTGCTATATAACTTGCTCGTTTCATCATGATGAATAAATGTTTCTTCCATGGATTGATACGGTAAAATGAAAGTGAGAACGTAAGTCGGAAATCCGAGAGAGCTCATTGCTGTCGACATGACGGTAACAATAGGAACTATTGTTATTTGGGTTTGAGTTTCCCGAGGGACAGATATAGTTGACGGACACACACAGGAAGTCTGTGTTGTTACGTTTGTTATGGTCCGAGTTGCGGAGCTTCAATAAACGTTGACTCAAATGAGTTCAAGAAACTAAATTCTGTGCTTTATGAAGAATGAAAAAAGCAGAATTTAACACAGATGAAATCATTCAGCCGATCAATGGTGACGTCACGTACCGTAATGGTCGGCAACGGATCGTCGCATACGTTTCTTCAACACAACGTGGCCGTGTCAATAAAAAAAAATTGGGTTATATACATATATAATACGTTTATATATTTCTGTCTCCATCCATGTACCCGTTTATAATGCGCACCATCATTTTACAAGTTGATTTTGGGGGGAAAAAAGTGCGCGTTATATTCGGGAAATTACGGTACGTACAGTATGTTCAATGTTTATGTCCGTCTTGTGTCTTATCTTTCCAACAAAAATTTACAGAAAAATAGGGCATATTTTAGAGATGGTTTGAATTGCTATTAATTACGATTAAATAATTTTTAAGCTATGATTAACTCGATTAGAAATTTTAATCGTTTGACAGCCCTAAAACAATGCTTACCAGCTTTGAGCGAAGACTGCCCGTCGTTGCAACGGCAAAGCTCCGAAACGGTCCCGCATGTAGGGGGTCCCACTTATCGCTGCTAGACTCTAGAATGAACTAGAATGAAGGAAAAATGCTCACGTTCATTCATGGATGTACACGAATCAGTAATCCCACGCACATCTCAATACAAGACTCGAATGTGCACCTGTGCTGACAGCCTGGCCCCCGCCTTTCTCAGTCCCAAAACACTTAGCGCGTGTGACACAGACCAAAACAGTAAGTAGCTGTGAGCGGTTACCATGGAAACGAACTACCGGGAATATTTCTAGCATTTTCTATTCAATATGCTCTTTGTACATGACGACAATATTCTTCATTCTACAATCTACTTACAATATGAAGCAATTGCAAAATAGTAACGCACAGACACTAAGGAAACTAACTTTAATCAGATTACTGGTTTGGAAAAATTAACACATGAGATTACTTGTTGCTGAAAGAAAATAATCAGATTACAGTAACACGTTACTACTGACAACACTGGTGACGATGTATATAGTTTTGAGGTGCATGACCTGGGTGGGTGAAGAGACAAATAGTGAAGTCAGCTAGACTCCTGTGCTGACTTACTGAAGCAACATTCTGCTGCCAATTTTTGCAAGCGTTAGAGTATAAATTAATGTCTAATTCAGAACTGATATAATTTAGTTAATTAGACCAACAAAATTGTTATTATGTACCATTTTGCAACGTAACTCAATGAGCAACTGGTGTCTACCCAATAATAGGATATTTTTTCACTTCACTTAAGTTACGCAGCCAATCATAGCAGTGATGGTGTTGTGCGTATGTCCCCTGCCCAAACGTGCTGTGCAGGTTAGCTTGCTAACAGCAGTGCATCAGAGTTAAGAGACGCAAATGCGAACCCTTTATCATGGCGAAAGGAAAGGGCACCGATACTACACTTATCAAGCTAAAGTAAAAAAAAAAGAAATGCGGTTCTTTTAAGATGGAATGGCTGTCGGAGTATGTGAACAAGTGGTGAAACTGAGTGAGTTTTTAACCTGTCCTGTATAGCTGCTGAGACCCACAGAATGGTAATCTTGAGTGTACTTATTGTCCGAACAGTTTTAATGTGGGAGTTTGATATTATCCTATTGTGGTTGTTCATTATGTTTTATTAACTCAACCATGCCACAACTGGACCTTACCTAGGCAAAAGCTGGATTGACACATATAACAGTACACATCTCATGAACAATGAGATGTTTGTCTTTTTCATCTTTTAATAAGCCAGTGCTTCTCAATTATTTTCTGTTACGCCCCCCCAAGGAAGACGTAAATGTTTCGCGCCCCCCCCAACTCTCTGCCGCCACTGTAAATAGTATCATTCGTCTATATTACTATTATAAGTACGCCTCAGCCTAACATTGTGTCCTTTTTTTCTATTAAAGAAAAAAAGTAACATAGATCAACTTATAATAAAGAATAACTTTTTTAACATTGTGTTGCTTGTAACAGAAAAGACTTAATGCGCATCAATTTGCCTGAAGTTAAAAAAAAAGTCACATCCAAACTGTAAAAATACACTCAAGGTACATTTTTGACCATTTGATACTGAAAAATAAAATGTAATAAAATCAGTAAATAATAAATTCAAATTGATTAGAAACATTTACTCTTCAGGACAACATGCCAAAAAATTTGACCGAAAAAACAACAAAACTGAATAGAAGGGGGGGAAAAAGGTCCCTGGACAGAAGGAAAGTTTTTATTTTCGCTGATTCACCACAGTGCTCACTGGTTTACTGATATAACACTGACAAAGCGGGACGATTGTGACAATTGGCAATATTCGGCACATTTTCGCTGAAAAACAATCAAGCGACTTATCAATGAGATTGAGGTCTAATCTAATGTCTTTGAGTGGCGTCTTAACTGATTTGGCTTCTCCGCTATAATCATTTTTAGACTCAGTAAACAGTAGTCTTTCCTCATTTCCCACTATATTAAAAGTCAAAGGCAAACGGCCCGAAAAAAGCGCATTCTCGGCGGCCGAGGGAGAACCGTAGGTGAGGGCGGTGGTCGTGACGATCCCAAGCCGAAAACGGCACTTCTCGGCCGGACACGTGAGAAAGACAGTGGGTCGCTGCGTGAGTCCAGCTCTGCATGAGTCTCTTCCGTGTGCTCTTGCTTACTTCAAAAATACTGCACGCACTTTGAAAATGAGAGCGCCACTGCCACCCACGGAGTGGATGTGCAAGTACACTTTATTCTAGTACGGCAAAAAAAAAAAAAAAGCATGTTCCCCGAGGTCACTCGCGCCCCCCCTGACATCGCTCTGCGCCCCCCTGGGGGGGCGCGCCCCACCATTTGAGAAGTACTATAATAAGCCAATTAACTTGCTATGATCCAAGGTTTGGAACAGGTATGATACTGGTGTGTTGCTACAGTGTACACATCTGATGTTGAGGACAGTTGTCCTCTGTGTGCTCAGGGAGCTTGTGTGTCTGCTCAGACACATGAAAAATTAGAGGGAACATTGGTTGTGGGGGGACAGAAAGGAAAATAGAAGAGGAGAGACAGCCATAGAAGAACAACAAACAACAAGAAGAAACATATTGAATGCCAACACTACCTATGAATATCGTTGTGCTATCATTAGCTAATTGTTCATCCCATGGACACCATGGGGGGATAGAGGAGAAAGAGGAGGGTGGTGACTCACCACTAGTGAGTCGGAAAGAGATTAGGCAGGATGGCGCTAACACAAATCAGCAATGTGAGGTGTAGAACTCTGTAATATGTGAATCACTTGTACGTGTGGATGTCTTAATATCCTATTCTATGCTGCCTGATCGCTAATCCTAGCACCGACATTCCCTGTACTTGAGTGTGTCTAATTGCACCCAGTCATGCGTGAATCCCATCGTACGTGTCCTGCAGACGAGTGTAAATGTTGCGGGGGCCTCCCCAGGGCCACGGCCCCTCCCCAGCCAGTCGGAGGGTGAGCCAGCGCAGCCCATTCCTCCTCCCGCAGCTCCAGCAAGGGGGTTGACCGCCATCCCCCCGGGACCCAGGGTGGTCCGCCGGACCATCCGCGCCCCCATTAACAGGTCGTTTTAAAAAAAAAAAAAAAGACTTTAGAAAATTATTCACTCACATATTTTAAACTTTTAACCAAATTACGTCACAATGAAAAAAATGGTGTCTGTAAATGTCACGGATATTTACCTCATAACGATGGCTTAATTTTATTTTTTTTGTTACTGTCGCATTTCCCCCGATATGTTAGATGATAAATAATCGATCCAAACAAAGAAAAAAAAAAAAAAACGTCTCGAGAACATCTCGACCACTCCTTGATGTCTGCGATTTCTGCTTCGCGACCATTGGTATATTACCATATTTCACCTATAAAATCCCCCCAAAATCCTGCTGTGGACATTCACATCTGTGTCTTGACACTCGATGATACATGCTACATGGAGTTTTTGGATCAAAACAAAGTAAGTACGCGATAATTCTCGTAAAAATTATGACATCTTTAATTCTGCTCTCGCGTGCTGTCACCTCCAGTTAGGGTTTTGCTGTTTAATTTTTTTTGTTTTTTTTTAAATAACCACCTGTTCAAAAATTTTCTTCCCCCAGAAAATTGAGATTTTAAGCTTTCCAATGATGTATCACAAATGCCTATTGGACAATTTTGAAATGGGGGTCTCACAGCGGAACCAAGTCACCTGAGTGTTATTTATATATATATATTTACAGTGGGGCAAAGAAGCATTTAGTCAACCACCAATTGTGCAAGTTCTCCTACTGGAAAAGATTAGAGAGGCCTGTAATTATCAACATGGGTAAACCTCAACCATGAGAGACAGAATGTGGGAAAAAAAAAACAGAAAATCACATTGTTTGATTTTTAAAGAATTTATTTCCAAATTAGAGTGGAAAATAAGTATTTGGTCACCTACAAACAAGCAAGATTTCTGGCTGTCAAAGAGGTCTAACTTCTAACGAGGTCTAACGAGTCTCCACTCGTTACCGAGGTCACGAGTCTCCACTCGTTACCTGTATTAATGGCACCTGTTTTAACTCATTATTGGTATAAAAGACACCTGTCCACAACCTCAGTTAGTCACACTCCAAACTCCACTATGGCCAAGACCAAAGAGCTGTCGAAGAACACCAGAGACAGAATTGTAGACCTGCACCAGGCTGGGAAGACTGAATCTGCAATAGATAAAACGCTTGGTGTAAAGAAATCAACTGTGAGAGCAATTATTAGAAAATGGAAGGCATACAAGACCACTGATAATCTCCCTCAATCTGGGGCTCCATGCAAGCTCTAACCCGTGGCGTCAAAATGATAACAAGAACGGTGAGCAAAAATCCCAGAACCACAAGAGGGGACCTAGTGAATGATCTACAGAGAGCTGGGACCACAGTAACAAAGGCCATTATCAGTAACACAATGCGCCGCCAGGGACTCAAATCCTGCACTGGCAGACATGTCCCCCTGCTGAAAGCCAGTACACCTCCAAGCCCGTCTGCGGTTCGCTAGAGAGCATTTGGATAATCCAGAAGAGGACTGGGAGAATGTGTTATGGTCAGATGAAACCAAAATAGAATTTTTGGTAGAAACACAAGTTCTCGTGTTTGGAGGAGAAAGAATACTGAATTGCATCCGAAGAACACCATACCCAGTGTGAAGCATGGAGGTGGAAACATCATGCTTTGGGGCTGTTTTTCTGCAAAGGGACCAGGACGACTGATCTGTGTAAAGGAAATAACGAATGGAGCCATGTATCAAGAGATTTTGAGTGAAAATGTTCTTCCATCAGCAAGGGCATTGAAGATGAGACATGGCTGGGTCCCAAACACAGCCAGGGCAACAAAGGAGTGGCTTCGTAAGAAGCATTTCAAGGTCCCGGAGTGGCCTAGCCAGTCTCCAGATGTCAACCCCATAGAAAATCTGTGGAGGGAGTTGAAAGTCCGTGTTGCCCAACGACAGCCCCAAAACATCACTACTCTAGAGGAGATCTGCATGGAGGAATGGGCAAAAATACCAGCAACAGTGTGTAAAAAGCTTGTGAAGAGTTACAGAAAACGTTTGGCCTCTGTTATTGCCAACAACGGGTACATAACAAAGTATTGAGATGAACTTTTACCATTGATCAAATACTTATTTTCCACCATGATTTGCAAATAAATTCTTTAAAAATCAAACAATGTGATTATTTTTTTCTACATTCTGTTTCTCATGGTTGAGGTTTACCCATGTTGACAACTGCAGGCCTCTAATATTTTCAAGTGGGAGAACTTGCACAATTAATTGTTGACTAAATACTTATTTGCCCCACTGTATATATAAATATGTATGGGGAGGGAAACCTTAACCCCTAACCTTGAACGTCAAGGATGAAACACAATCCTGATATACTTTCAGTGATCCGCGGCATCTGCGATGACTACCAGCTGGACTTTCCGGCGTTCTACGCCTGCATCGGTCTGTGGAACTGCCTGTTCCTCATCCTGGGAGGCATCTGCAACCTCAGCTTGGTTATGAAGCTCTTCAAAAGGTGACACTCTTCCCTTACTTTTACCAGCACCAACGAAGACGATGGCGGTCTTTGCCCATTGCAGGTCAACAGAGGAGGTGATCGCGCTCTTCATTTCGTTTGCGTTTGTGGTGGACGCTGTCAAAGGAACGGTGAAAAGTGAGTGACAAACAACGACCACTCAAACTATTTATATGGGGGGAAAAAAATCTATCCCATTTAGGTGATTTCTACTTTGCGACGCCGGCGTCCACCATTTTGTCTCCAATCGTTTTTTTTAGGGTCGTGTAAACAGCACCTTATTGCAACTCCCAGTATCTTTTTTTTACTTTATTAATATGACTGTTCTGCCTTTTGGCGACATGTGTATTTGATTATAATGTTGACTTTTGTTTAGTGATGCATGCTTTTATTTTGTGCAGGAAGTGTAGAGCATGTAGTACTTTCGCACCCGAGTAGGAGCGCATGTACACATGAAGAACGTAGTTGCGCACACACAAAGAAGAGCGCACATGAGGCAAAGAGCATTTGCTCCCACGAAGAAGTCGCACAGTCGAATGCGAGAGAGAGGGGAAGGACTACAAATTAGATTGCATCTAGCTAGGACTTTGCTCCAAATTCTTGCCGTGGACAGTACAATGACGCTTTATACATGTTTTTGAGTAGTTATTTTGAGATTTAGAGGGTATTTCAGGGTTTGTCCCCGGTAACCGTGAAAAATGAGGGACCACTGGATTATGAATAGTCTGTAAAATTTCACTTCCATAATTTTTTTAATCCCAACAATGAAAAACGACAAATATTTTCAGTTTTTTGTTTTTGTTTTACTTAAGTTATAAAAAATCAGTCAATAACTTATTTTAAGAAGTCATTAATAAAAACCAAGTTATCCTTTTTGTGTTTCTTAAAGGTTTTATTTAAAAAACTAACAAACTTCTTTTTTATGCATTTATTTTGTTATTTTAAAGTTGATATTTTTATTTTAAACTAAGAAAAAGGAAAGAACTGTGAATGTTATTGTTAATTTTTTTTAAAGATCCGATTACAGTAAAATTTGTCCTATTTTTATTTTTTAAAAGGTTTTTTCATATACGGAAAAAAGGAAACAAAGGGAATAGTCTATTGTTTTTATCTTCTACGAACAAATGTGTGGACTATTAAATCACTGTTAGATAAGAACTGAGATGTTGTTTGCGCTCCTACTTCAGTCTTCCAGAGGTACTACCACGCGCCCACGATGAGTAACGCCAGCTCTCCGACGCCGGTGTCTGGTGGCGAGTCGGACGCGTCATCGGCACTGAATGCACTGCCCGAGACGCTGATCCACTGCTCGCGTGAGCGGCCCGTCCTCTGCCTGCTACTCATGATGGGCACCTTGTGGATAGGCTACACACTCTACCAGTTCAGGAGGAGGTACTTTTGCCGATCGCATCCATCCCATGACTATTGTGACGTTTTTTTTTTTTGTTTGTTTGTTTTTCTTTGTCATCGTCAGTCCGTTCCTGCACGCCAAAGTGAGGGAGGTGCTGTCCGACTGCGCCCTGCCCATCTCGGTGCTTCTCTTCTCCTTCATCGGCTCCTACCTGTTCAGAGACATCGAGCGTCAGTACCGCTTTCTCGGGTGTAAAATTTCACATCACGATCATGTTTGAGTGCCATTGACAGAACAAGACATCCATTTCATTTTGACTGGGAAGGGGCGAATGAACGTTGGTTCAATTGATCTCTTATCACTTCCTGTTGATTTAGGGTGACTTCCTATTCATTTTGGGGCATTCTAAGGTCACTTCCTGTCGATTTTGGGTGACTTCCTATTGATTTTGGGGCGTTCCTGGGTCCCGTCCTATTGATTTTGGGTCACTTCCTGTTAATTATTATTCACGTCCAATTAATTTTGGGTCGCGTTCTCCATAGACTTCATAATAATATTAACGGGGCGCGGAGCCAATTAATAGGGGGCTTGCATTGTTGGCGTGGCCGTCAAAGGTGACCGAGTGGAATCACAGACAAAGAGCTTTTTCCGTTGAAAATTCTTGTGATTAAATGTTTAAATCCCTGAATTCGTTATACTAGTAGATTTGGACGCAAAACAGTCTCGATTCTTGGTTAAAAGCAAAAAAACTTGCAGTTAGCATTTATTTTACGTATATATGTTGAAGTACGATGATAGTCTGTTAGTCACTGTGGCGGCCGACTTATGTAAACAGAGCTTTTCTGGTGAAAATTCTTGCGAATAAATGCTTAAATCCCTGATATTTTTAGATATGGACGTAAAACAGTCTTGTTCTTGGTTGAAAGCAAAAAACCCGTGAAGTTAGCATTTATTTTTCGTAAATATGTCGAAGTACGATGCTAGTCTGTTCGTCAGTATGGCGGCCGCCATACGTAAACAGAGATTTTCCAGTGAAAATTCTTGTGAATAAATGCTTAAATCCCTGAATTCTTGATCGATATGGACATAAAACAGTCTCGATTCTTGGTTAAAAGAGAAAAAAAAAACACGTGCAGTTATCATTTATTTTACGTAAATATGTTGAAGAATGATGCTAGCCTGTTAGTCAATTTGCCGGCCGCCTTATGTAAACAGCATTTTCGGTGAAAATTCTTAAGAACAAATGCTTAAATCCCTGAATTCTTCATAGATATGGACACGAAACAGTCTCGATTCTTGGTTAAAAGCAAAAATAAAAACGTGCAGTTACCATCGATTTTATGTAAATATGTCGAAGTACGATGCTAGTCTGTTAGTCATTGTGGCGGACGTAAACAAAGATTTTCTGGTGAAAATTCTTGTGAATAATTGCTTGAGTCTCTGATTTTTTTATAGATATGGACGTAAAACAGTCTCGTTCTTTGTTAAACGCAAAAAGTAACCCATGCAGTTTGCATTTGTTTTTTGTAAATATGTCGAAGTACGATGGTTGTCTGTTAGTCAATGTGGCAGCCGCCATACGCAAACAAAGATTTTCCAGTGAAAATTCTTGTGAATAAATGCTTAAATCCCTAAATTCTTGATAGATATGGATATAAAACAGTCTCGATTCTTGGTTAAAAGAGAAAAAAAACGTGCAGTAAAACATTTATTTTATGTCAAGAATGTCGCTAGTCTGTTAGTCAATTTGAAGGGCGCCTTATGTAAACAGAGCATTTTCGTTGAAAATTATTGTGAATAAACGCTTAAATCCCTGAATTGTTTATAGACGCAAAACAGTCTCTATTCTTGGTTAAAAGCAAAAAAACCATGCAGTTAGCATTTATTTTACGTAAATATGTCGAAGTACCATGCTAGTCTGTTAGTTAATGTGGCGGCAGCCTTACAACAAAGAGCTTTTTACAGTGAAAATTCTTGTAAAAAACGAAAATATAATAATTACCTTGAATCCTCGAACAAATCACTCCTGAGACAATCCTTCCTGTTCGTATGCGGTATAGCTTTTGTACTTTGTCAACCTAAATCCAGAGTCGGATCGCTGCATGTGTCGCTGCGACTGACTGCGAATCACTGAAGCGGATTGTGGGATGGCCCCCTCCTTGAAGGTGTGGTGCAGGGAAGGTCGAATCTGACCCGTCAATATCATTATGAAGTCTATGGCTTTCTCTTGATTTTGAGGGATTCTAAGGTCACTCTTTTTGAGATTTTTGGAGCATTCCTTGGTCACGTCCTATTAATTTGGGGTCACTTCCTGTTGATTTCTTGTGGGGTATTCCCACCCACATCACTTCCTATTGATTTTGGGGCATTCCCAGGTCACTTTCAGTTTATTTTGGGTCAATTCTGGGCTACAACTGGGGGATCATTATCATTTTGCACAAAACTCCAAAATTGGGCCGGACAAAATTATTGGCACCCTTTGAAAAATCATGTGATGCTTCTCTAATTTATGTAATTAACAGCATCTGTTACTTACCTATGGCAATAACTCAATCACACTTGCAGCCAGTTAAAATGGATTAGTGTTGACTCAACCTGTCCTGTGTGCTTGTGTGTACCACATTGAGCATGGAGAAAAGAATGCAAGCCTTACTTTTGACTTTGACTTGAGTAGATTTGTGAAAAAACGCTACTCTTACTCCGCTACTTTGGGCTACACTAGCCGTTACATTTTTCCTCTCTATTCTACATAATAGATTTGACTTTTTTTGCCAGAGACGCCAACGGTGGCTCAACCAGTTTCACTAATGAGACGTCGCGACAATAATCACATGACTCCATTATACCAATCAGACGCAAGCTTGCCGTTCTGTCTTCACGCCAACCTGTTCAATCATGTGGGTTGTTTAAAACACCGTAAAAAGTGAAGTTTTTGATATACAGCGTTGCCCTCAACATGACTCGAAAGTGCAGATTTAGCCCTCTCCCACTTTTTATTTGGCACCGATTGGCCATGGAAAACCGGAGATATGATCATTTTAATTTCAAAATACCGGTAGTAATTATGAAGGAATTCTTCAACATTCAAACTCGGAACTATTTTCCCCACCAGAGGGCAGTCATGTTGTGATTTAATGACCACAAGCTCAGTCAGTCACACTCCAAACTCCATTATGGCCAAGACCAAAGAGCTGTCGATGGACACCAGAGACAAAATTGTAGACCTGCACCAGGCTGGGAAGACGGAATCTGCAATAGGTAAAACGCTTGGTGTAAAGAAATCAACAGTGGGAGCAATTATTAGAAAATGGAAGAGATACAAGACCACTGATAATCTTCCTCGATCTGGGGCTCCATGCAAGATCTCACCGCGTGGCGTCAAAAAGACAACAAGAACGGTGGTTCTGGGACCTAGTGAATGACCTAGAGAGAGCTGGGACCACAGTAAGAAAGGTTACTATCAGTAACACAATGCCCCGCCAGGGACTCAAATCCTGCACTGTCAGACGTGTCCCCCTACTGAAGAAAGTACACGTCCAGGCCCGTCTGCGGTTCACTAGAGAGCATTTGGATGAGCCAGAAGAGAATGGGAGAATGTGTTATGGTCAGATGAAACCAAAATAGAACTTATTGGTAGAAACACAGGTTCTTGTGTTTGGAGGAGAAAGAATACTGAATTGCATCCGAAGAACACCATACCCACTGTGAAGAGTGGGGTGGAAACATCATGCTTTGGGGCTGCTTTTCTGCAAAGGGACCAGGACGACTGATCTGTGTAAAGGAAAGAATGAATGGGGCCGTGTATCGAGAGATTTTGAGTGAAAATCTTCCTCCATCAGCAAGGGCATTGAAGATGAGACGTGGCTGGGTCTTTCAGCATGACAATGATCCCAAACACACAGCCAGGGCATCAAAGGAGTGGCTTCGTAAGAAGCATTTCAAGGTCCTGGAGTGGCCTAGCCAGTCTCCAGATCTCAACCTCATAGAAAATCTGTGGAGGGAGTTGAAAGTCTGTGTTGCCCAACGACAGCCTCAAAACATCACTACTCTAGAGGAGATCTGCATGGAGGAATGGGCCAAAATACCAGCAATAGTGTTTGAAAAGCTTGTGAAGAGTTACAGAAAACGTTTGGCCTCTGTTATTGCCAACAAAGGGTACGTAACAAAGTATTGAGATGAACGTTTGGTATTGACCAAATACTTATTTTCCACCATGATTTGCAAATAAATTATTTAAAATTCAAACAAGGTGATTTTCTGTTTTTTTTTTCTCCACATTCTCTCGTGGTTGAGGGTTACCCATGTTGACAATTACAGGCCTCTCTAATATTTTCAAGTGGGAGAACTTGCACAATTAGTGGTTGACTAAATACTTATTTGCCCCAATGTAGAATATGAAAAGTAAACTCAGTTACTTTGCCGAGTAATTAATTACTGTTACGTTGCGGTATCTGAGTTACTAACTCAATTACTTTTTCGGAAAAGTAATTTGTAACTGTAACATTACTTTTTAATTAATGAGGCCATTGAAAATGTATGTGGAAGTTTTTAAGTCAAATTTTGGTGGAATTGCATGTTTTTCCCAAAAATGAGTGATGTGACAAAAACTGTAGGGCAATTAGCATTTTGAAAATGTGAATTTTTTTGCGATTGGAATTTTTTGTCAAATAAGCTTTTTGTTGTTGTTTTTTGGGCATTTTTGCAGTTCCAGTGTTTCGAATCCACAACAAGCCCACTTTCAGGGTGGCGCCGTTGGAGCGTTTGTCGGCCTTGAACGTCCTGAGCGCCATGGGCCTGGGCTTCTTGCTGGCCTTGCTCATCTTCATCGACCAGAATATCGTGGTGTCACTTACCAACGCCCCTGAGAACAGGTCAAGAACAAAACAAAACAAAAAAATTATTACATTTAAAAAGATATATATACAGTGGTAACTCTACTTACGAAATTAATTAGTTCTGGATGTAGTTTCGTAACCTAAAAAGTCCGTGAAAAGTCTGTGAGTAGACGCATTTTCCATGTAAATGCCCTAATCCATTCCGAGCTCCCCAAAATTCAAACATAAATCTTTCATAATGCATAAAAATGCATCAATATATATAACAAATACATGTTACAATTAGATTATTGCACAATAAATATCAAATGAGAGTTGTGAATCATGTAATAAAGATTTGAGTAAAGCATAAAAATTAATCCACTCTCGTAAAGCTGTCGGAACACACATACAATAGAGGTCCCTCTTAGCCAATTGGATGCCAAGAATGCAAGGCAATAGCCAATGGCAGAGCAGTTATAAGTATGTTACATTCAGTAAACTCCATGAGCTGTGAGTACCAGCCATTTTTGCCATTCGTTTCCTGAAATCTCTTCCGTAACGAGGCAATATTTTTCTGTTGAGGTGTGTCTTAACCTGAAAATTTTGTATGTAGAGATGTTCATAAGTAGAGGTACCACTGTACATCTTTCTAAAAAAACATATGACACAAATAAATGAATCAATAAATCCTTTCTTTTTTGTTTGAATAAAAAAGTGAATATAATATGGTGTCTGTCAATGGCAGCTAGGATGTAGTTGCCTTTACCAGCTTGAATAGCCAGCAAAGACCTTTGGGAATTTAGCGCATGGCTCAAGTCAGCCACAAAAAATGACATCTGAGTCAAAAGGCCTGCCAGCCAAAACAGCATGTCTAACCTTTTGGCAACTCATCAATCTGGGATTGATGACTTGGAATTTTAAGAAAAATGCTCCTTTTAACTAGTGTTCTTCCGATCGCATATTTTTTTACGGGTGTGCCATTTTAGGCACCCCCCACGATTCCATTCGATTACGATTCAGGGTGCCACGGTTCGATGATTGAACGATGATCAAGATTATCGATGCATCATGCATTATTAAATATTAAAGTAGCCAAACAAATCAATGTCCGTTATTTATTTAAAATATCCCAATGTTTCTAGAGCAACGATGGAAACATGCCCAAACAAAGTGCAAAAACATGAACCATTTTAAAGGCAGTACTTATTCCTCAACATGCCTATACAACACACACCTGACCTTGAGATGCTCTTTTTCACAAGAAGGTGCAAAAACATTCGCTGTTTCAAAGGCAGTACTTATTTCTCTAATTAATACAATAAATTGACACTGGTTGAATGAATTCCACATTTTCTGGAAACAGTGTCTTTAGAAATAAGTACATTGTAAAAAGTCTTAGTTTTCACAGATTTCTCTACTATTTCGCATGTTTGTAGTGTCACCGCTGTACTTAATCCTGGTTTTATACATTCTGCATCTAGAGCAACTTTTGTACACCACCAAACAACGCACAAATTGACATGGAAATACATGTTAGCGAAGTCACTAATTAGCATTGCACTCGGCGATAACTAGTAACATCTTAAAAACAAGAAAAGCTAAACAGTACAAGAGGGTTCATGTACTCACCTCTGACACGGGACACGGGACTTACCAAAACACTAGGGACTTTTTCCAATTAACACGACTTGAACCTACTGCTGGACAACTGAAAAACAAGGAGCAACGAACTATATCTCTTCCCCTCTCGCTCTAAAAAATAACTTGCGCACAGAAGCGTGACCGCCGGTCCCTGCCTGTCTCATACACAAATTTATTTTCCAGTCTTTTGAAAAAGAGTAAATCTCTCGCTCAGTAACAGGCAGCATCCATCATAACGTTGTGCGTGCGTCCGTTAAAGGTGTCCGGGCGTTAGACGTGTCTTGAATTTCGTTCTGCTACGAGCGGCTATCATAAAGTTATTAGGGAAAATCATCGTTTTTTAACATTTATGAATCGTAATCGAATCGTTACGTGTAAAATAGCGATGCATCTAATAATCGATTTTTTTGGCACACCGCAAGGATTTTTGCACCCGAGTCAGAGTCACTTGATTTTAAGAATCTCTGATACGGAGTCCTGATCCGATACTGGGAAAAAAATACTTTTTTTGTTTTTATTTGAACAAACGTTCCAAACATCTTACAGTACTGTACTTTTTACATTGCTTCCGCTTTTTCTGTGAGTGGATAAAATGTATAATTTTAACCCTTTAAGGTCGGGGCCTATTTTATTCAATTTTGCATACCTTTGTTGTTACCTTAATATTTCAAAGAAAAAAAATGTTCACAATGGCCTGGTTGGGCACATGTTTTTCTTCACTGACCAATTATTATTAACATTTTGGACCCAAAAAGAAATAAGATTAGTCAAAATGTGTAATATTGATGTCTTGCTGACAACCAAACATGCTCAATGAACGATTTTGAAGCTTGGATAAATATTCAACAGAAAAAAATGAAGACTGAATAGTTTTGTATAGAGCTGAAACGAATACTCGAGCAACTCGAGTTTAAAAACTGATCCGAGTCATTTTATTCACCTCGAGGAATCGTTTAATTTTACCAGCTCTAAGCATCACGTTTTGCCCGGACTACTTTTAACGCGGGACAACTGGCTGACGTCACGTGCGTAGAGGAAGAAGCAATTAAAAAAAAAAAAAAAAACGTACTGCAGCCGACAGCCGCTACAAACTACGCCGACCTTGCTAAAAACTACGCCCGCATGATGCTAGTGTGTTAGTGTCCGATGCGTCTCATAGATATCGCATGCATTTAGAACTAGATGCGAAATGACAGACTCGGCCGCGTCTGGGCAGCGTTTGTAAACAGCCGCCATCTTTAAGCAGTAGACTTCTCAGTGCTAATAAATATAATGTTACTGTCACTCGCTCACGTAACGTTAGCCCTTCGGAGGGCTAGGTTTCTATTGATTATGACCACTGTCGATGCGTGGCTAACGTGTCTTACATACAGGCTTTATTTAATCTGTAAAAACACAGCGCTGTAGAGTGATGAGTGTGTAAAATTAAAACATAATAAAGCTAACTGTCAGTTTTAGCTCAGTAGTCATTGCTGAATAAAACACCAAGTAGCACTGGTCCCTAATGTGCTCCAATACAGCAGGTATTATACATTTATTTTGAACACTGCAAAAACTCAAAATCATATCAGTACTTACAGTTTAGACCAGGGGTGGGCAAACCGGTCCTCGAGGGCCGCAGTGGGTCCTGGTCTTTGTTCCAACTGATTCAGCACACACAGTATACCCAATGAGGTTTCAGTGCAAACAAGGAGCACCTGACTGCAATCAACTGATTGCACTTGTAAGAAACCAGATTGGTGAAAGGCTGTCCTCATGATGGGTATGAACAAAAACCCACACCCACTGCGGCCCTTTGTGGAATTAATTGCCCACCCCGGGTTTAGACTAAAAACTAGAACTTAAAAATAGCTTGACACAAATGGAAATTCAATTGAAACACATGAGAAAAACGCATAGCTTTCAAGTGATGTGTGTTATCAAGCGTAATTATTTTTAGGTAAGAATTTTTTTTTTTTTTTTTTGTATAAGATCTATAAGTTTTTTGAGTGAAAGCAGTGAATATTTTTCGAGTCACATCTGAGATGCAATTGTTGGCTGTTTTCAACAATGTACATCGGAAATAAAGACATTGATTGAATGAAAATGGTTCAATATTGGATTAAATGTCTTTTTTTCTCATGTATATTTATAATTGCTCTTTACCTTTAAAAAAAAAAAAGTTTTATCTGATTACTCGATTAATCGATACAATTTTCTGTCAATTACTCGATTACTAAAATATTCGATAGCTGCAGCCCTAGTTTTGTATTTGATAATTCAACAGAAACGGCTGGCATGAACAGTAATTCACTTAGATATTGACTTGCTAGCTTAGGTATATCAGTTTTTAGTTAAAAAAAAAAAAGCTTATTTAATTCCAAAGTGTTCGGCGAATGCACATGTGAAACGTAGGGTTCCATACCTTTAGCAACATTAAGAACCACTGGTTTATTCAATTGGTGGCATTATATTGGAAAGGTGATATATATTCTTTGTAGACCCAAGTTTATCAATATGCTCCCACCAAGAATCGATATATCATGAAAAAAAAAAAAAAAAAAAAATCACAGTTTGGAAAAAAAGGAACCCAACAGGTTACTACCAAAATCTTCCATTTGAATATTCCATTAGAATAGTCTACGTTAGCTCATCCAATTCATTTTGACTGGAGTGGACGTCGAGCGCCGTCAGTGGCACTTAAACCAGAGCATGTCTTATGTGCGTTTACAGGTAATTTACTTCCTGTTCATTTTAGGGCATTTACAGATGACTTCCTGAGGATTTTAAGTCACTTCCTATTTATTTGAGAACATTTTTAAGAGACTGCCTGTTAATTAACTCAAAATCAACGGGAAGTGACCCATATATGTCCCAAAAGGAAAAGGAAGTGACCAAAAATCAACAGGAAATTAAGTGAAATGTCCCATAATGAACTCGTTGCCTGGCGTTGACTGCCACTGATAGCCATAGACGTCCAATCCAATTGAAGTGGGAGGGATGGCAGCAAATGAACTAAGCTTCGATCCGTTTTCTGTTTAATAGTTGTTTTGTAGAATATCCTACAATGGTTTCCTGATAATTGTTGTATCGTCATATCTTGAGATCATCTGTATCGTGAGCTTGTCTCGCAAATCGTATCGTATCGAGACGTACCCAAACGTTCCCACCCCAGTGGGAGCTCTAGTAGCAAGCAGTAAAATCTGCATAATCTGTTTGCACAGAGGCAACGACATTAATAAATAGTTGCCAGGTACTTAGAAATGCCACTTTCTCAGGCGTTGGTTGTTGTCGTTGTGACGCGTAGGCTGCTGAAGGGCACGGCGTACCACTGGGACTTGATGCTGTCAGGCCTGATCAACATCCTGATGTCGGTTCTGGGGCTGCCCTGGATGCACGCCGCTTTCCCGCACTCCACGCTGCACGTGCGCCAGCTGGCCTTCGTGGAGCAGCGCGTCGAGGGAGGACACCTCTACGAAACGTGAGATGCCGAAACGCACCGCGTCAGTCGAAAGTTTCTCTAGGAATAGCTTGAACACGTGAAATAAGTTAGACTGCCAGTGCATTGAAGCATACCACTTTTGGCACAGGTGGGTAGTAACGCTTTACATTTACTCAGTGACATTTACTTAAGTAACTTTTTAAAAAAATGGACTGGAGTTGTTTACTGGAGTAGTTTCACCATGCAATACTTTTCACCTGAATAGATGTGTGAAGTAGCAATATTCCGCTACTTTGGGCTACACTAGAGTCGTTACATTTTTCCTCTTTCGACATAGTGACTATATTCTTGCCAGAATGCCGACAGTAGTTGTCTCATGCTGCATTCAAGGAAGGTGGGAAGTCAGACTTATCCCACTAAGATGGTACCAGACAAGCTGTTTTTTATTTTGCCTATAGAGAGCAACATATCCTCACGCAAAGTCAGTAAAAATTGTATTGTGTAGAATAACAATTTAATAATGAATATAAATGAATATATTTTCATAATCATGTCATTTATATTTTACCATTGACGGTCTGCTTTTCGATTGGCGGCGCCATTTTGTCAAGTGACGTGAAGCAACTAGTGAATTTGAAAAAATGAATGATTATGACAGATGTCATTAAGTGTCATCCGGCAAATTGTCACTAACTCCCTTTTATTTCCAGCTCGGATCTTTTACATCCATTCAAAAGTGAGATCATTTGCACAAAATGACATCTGTCATAAGCAGTCATTAATGCTCATGGCAGTGTCATGTCATTATTGTGATGGTTTTATGACAGTCTTATGGCGCCACTGTCAAAAAAAGTTACCAAATACCATAACTACAACTAACGAAACAACTGGAACTAGAAATGTGACAAAATATGAAAATGGTGATATATCTTGATTAGGTCTGTCAAACGATTAAAATTTTTAATCGAGTTAATTACAGCTTAAAAATTAATTAATCGCAGTTCAAACCATCTATAAAATATGCCATATTTTTATGTAAATTATTGTTGGAATGGAAACATAAGACACATGACGGATATATACATACAACATACTGTACATCAGTACTGTATTTGTTTATTGTAACAATAAATCCACAAATGGCATTATTAACATTCTTTCTGTTAAAGTGATCCACGGATAGAAAGACTTGTAGTTCTTAAACGATAAATGTTATAGTTACAAGTTATAGTAATTCTATATTAAAGCCCCTCTTCATGTTTTCGTTTTAATAAAATTTGTAAAATTTTCAATCAAAAGTAGAGTTAATATAATAATAATGAGAATAAAAATAACAATAATAAAAATAGAGTGAAAAGTTTTACGTGTATTTTGCATAGCTAAATTGATATGGAATGCCAGTTTATTTAGCATTGTTGTTTAACTGTGTGTCAGAATAGGGCCTCATTACTATAGACTGAAGTGCTTTTCTTTTTGAGAACATTTTTTTTTTTTAGAGATAGGAATATTATTTTTGTTGTGCTTTCACTAAAGGATACTTATGTTTGTTGTGAAGGAGAAGCTTATGCCAATAAACGGCGCGCCTGTGTCCACTCGCCTTTACTGTATAACATATACAGTGGGGAGAACAAGTATTTGATACACTGCCAAAACCCATTGGCAGTGTATCAAATACTTGGTCTCCCCACTGTATCTGTACATATCTTACCCAAAATAAAACAAGAGACACATAATTGCCACTAAAAGAAAGAAAACTTACCGAAATATGTGTGGAGCACAAATAGCAATTTGCATTGCATTGTGAATACAGCATAAACGTCTCACAACTAGTGTTGTATCGGTCGCGAACGATTCGTTCTTTTTGAACGAATTGTTTTGGTGAACGAGACCGAACTAATCATCATCTGCACTGATTCGTTCTATGAAGGTGGTGCTTGTTCGCTGCGTGGGAGGGCGTTGAGCAAGCGGCAGCGTCTTCTGACATCGCAAACGACCAATCAGACGCCAGCCTCATCGCGGGCAGGGGAGGGACCGGAAACAGAATCAGGGCGTTTGTCACTCACGTCCACGTGTGGCCAATAAGCAGCCAGCGTGCAGGCAGAGGGGCAAGACTGAGTTTTGTCACTTCCCGTTCAGTGACTCGGTCCTCCGGTTCCTGACCTAGCTTGCTGCTAACTTGATTTTCCAGTAATGACTATGCGGTGAATGAATCAGAAAATGAAAGGAAATGACTTTGTCACATATTTGTTAACGTGGAGCCTATCAAATGCTGCTCAAACAGACAAAAACACCACACAAATCTAGCGAGCATTGTTTAGAGTAGTACTTTTCTCAACAAACTCGTGACTGCCTATGACGACATACTATCAAATTTACAGTAATTTAAAACACGGGTAGCTACGAGGCAAGCAAAAGCTGAGCTGCGGTCGCGTGACGGCAGTGAAGCGGGCAGAGAACTGTCACTATATGGAGGCTTCATGGCAGCGATATTTACCTCATATGTGCACAGAAAAAAATATTTAGTATGAGCACCATAATACTGATTTGCAATGAAACTGTATATACATGTCAATTTTTTCCCGAGTGTTTTTTTTTTTCGTGTCAGCGTGTCGGGTGTTGGTTGGTTAGACAAATTATGTCAATCCGTCCATCATGTGCTACTCAAGCGCCCAAAACAACGCACGCAGACACGGGAGATGTCGCAATATGTCTACATTTTTCTTAACAGACTAATGAGAGTAGAAAGGCGACATCGTAAAGAGCTAACAATTATTTCTCGTCAGCATTTGACGATCTGAGATGCGGGGACGACAGGGGAGCTGACAGGATTATTTTATTTATTAATACCAGTGCAAAAAAACAATATGATCACCATAATACTGATTTGCAATGAAACTGTATATACATGTAATTTTTTTCCGAGTGTTTTTTTTTTTTTTCTTCGTGTCAGGTGTTGGTTGGTTTGACAAATTATGTCAATCCGTCCATCATGTGCTACTCAAACGCCCAAAAACAAAGCACGCGGACACGGGAGATGTCGCAATATGTCTACATTTTTCTTAACAGACTAATGAGAGTAGAAAGGCGACATCGTAAAGAGCAAACAATTATTTCTCGTCAGCATTTGACGATCTGAGATGCGGGGACGACAGGGGAGCTGACCGGATTATTTTATTTATTAATACCAGTGCAAAAATTCAACACGATCATCTTAATACTAAAAAACAAAAATACAACAGAGCGAGATGTAAATATGATGTGTTGGTCGTTCCATATTCAGAAATTAAACTTTCGATGTATTTTTATTTTCGTGACAGCAAACATGCTGTATATGTGATTGTATGTGTGATCAAGAACCTGCTAAAGAAAGTCCGTGCGCCCCCGCCCCCTACTCCCCTCACAAAAGGAAAATGTTTAACCGTGTCCTAAATCGAAATGCAAGCACGAGCCATGACTTTGAGCCCATAGAACTAGGACAGACGACGCGGAAGTTCTCCCTCGCTTTTGCAGCAGCAGGAGGGAGACGAGGCTGTCTGTGAAAGCAGAATGATACCGCCTGTCACTCATTTCTGAAACTACGACGAGTGGTCAATGTGGAAGAGAGGGAGGGACCAAGCAATGTCACTTCCCGTTCAGTTATACTGCGAAGCGGTCTTTGGTGATTCGTTCGGCAACGTCACTTCCCGTTCAGTAACCGAACGATTCGTTTGGGCGGGGAGGGAGATGAGGGGGGCGAACGATTCGTTGAACGATTTGTTTGAACGAATCTTTTTACTGAACGAACCGGAATGGATTCGTTTGCTCAAGTGAACGACAAATCTCGTCACTACTCACAACTACTAATTCTCCCACGTTTAGAAGACATGAGTATGGAACGGCGCTGCCCCCAAGCGGCCGGTGGCATTCTCTTCACTCTTAATGTCCATAAATGGCCTCATTGTAATGTTTGAGGCAATATGCCAGCGGGTGCGTTAATTGCGTCAAATATTTTAACGTGATTAATTTAAAAAATTAATTAACGCCCGTTAACGCGATAATTTTGACAGCCCTAATCTTGATACTTTGTATCTCAAAAGGTTATTGATATGCTTCTGCCAAGAATCGAGATATTGTTTAAAAAAGGTGTCAATGTCTAAAAAAAATTTAAAAAATAAAAATGAACCAACAAGTTGCTACCAACTACTGGGAACATTCGTTCATTCGAAACCAGAGCATTCACAGTCATTCTGTCCGATTTTCAGGGCATTTACAGGTCACTTGCTGTTCATTTTAGGGCATTTACGGGTCATTGCCTGTTGAGTTTGAGTCACTGCCTATTCATTTGGGTGATTCCCAGGTCATTTCATGTTCTGTAACTCAAACAGGAAGAGAACCCTAAAGCACCCCAAAATCAACAGGACATAACTGAAAATGAACATGTAAATGACCTTAAATGGCCCAAAATTACTTCATTGCCTGGCATTGGCTGCCACCAACCACCATAGACGTTCAATCCGTTTGAAATGGGAGGGATGGCAGCGAATGAATGAATGTTCATTCGCTGCCACGCCATATCGTTAGATCGTTATCGTGAGCTTTGTATCGCAAATCGTATCGTATCGTGAGGTACCAAATTCCCACTCCTAAGTGGAACAGTGAAGAAATTATTAGCGTAGAACATGAATTATGATTGTTATTTACAGCTGTAGCGCTGCAATGAATGGTAGGAGGCATGTTGGACGACAACAGTGTTGACAGCAGGTGGCAGCAGAGGTTGACTGTCTCCCCCAAGGGAGCAGTGATGGCCAAATGAAGCTTTTTGAATGGAGGTTCGTTTGGTCTTATGACAATCTTATGATGCCGCTGTCAAATAAAAGTTTTGTCAGTAAATATCTTATGGTGTAAATATCCCATAATACAGTGAGGACAGCTGTGGTTTATAGTCCAGTGCAGCTTATCTCTGAACAAAAGCAGTTTTCGAATCGAATTCGGTGGGTGCCAGCTTATAGTCCGAAAATTACGGTCATTGGTTTTGCCCACAAATGGAAAAAGGCAAATCTTGTTGTTCGTGAGATGTGTGCTATGTTATATGTGAGAGTCCTGCTTTAACCATAGGAAAAATCCTGCTTTGGCCTGGGTAAGGTCCAGTTGTGGCATGTGACATTCCCAAAAATGCTCAGTCCAAAACTGAATGGCTCATTAGATGTGGAAAATTGGGAGGCAACCTAGATTTGGACCAACATTCCTATGAAAATGATGAAACTGGAGTTAAATAACATGCGGTTGGTCTCGCAGCATCGTGCAGGTGAAGGAGACGCGCGTGACATCGCTGGCAGCCAACGTTTTCATCGGCGCTTCGGTCCTGATGCTCCCTCTGCCGCTACAGTGGATCCCTAAGCCCGTCCTCTACGGCCTCTTCCTCTACATCGCCATCACATCCATCGACGGCAACCAGATGTGCGACCGCATGGCCCTGCTGCTCAAGGAACAGGTCGGCAGAGGATAGCCGTTTGTCACTTGTAGAGGTCCAATCCGTTTGAAGCGGGAGGGTGGAGAGCCTACTCGTAACAAACTCATTGACGTAATTTGCATTCATTTTCACGGTTTTGTGTTTTTCTTTTGTCTTAATTTTTTTTGCAGGGTTCATGTATTTTTGGGGGTTGCATTTTTTATTGTTTAATTATTTTCCCCATTTCTTGTTGTTTATGTGGTATTTTGGTGTTTCACATTTATTCGCACTTTTATCACATATTAGGCAGCTTTTTTAATTTGTTTGCGCTTTTCCCAGTTTTTGGGCAGTTTTGTGTGGGGTTCTTGCTGTTTCACACTATTTTTTGCTTAAATTCCCCAATTTTGTATTGCGTTTTTACAAACCCTGGCAAAAATGATGGAATCAACAATCTTGGCGGGTGTTCATGGAGTTGTTTAACCCTTAAACCCCTTTCACATAGCCCTTGTGTATGATTACCCGGACATTTAACGGGTCGCGTCTTGTTATTATGCCCGGGACTTTCCCGAGACGAGGCGTGTGTGAAAGCCTGCGTTTGATTCCCAGGTCACAGCACGATGGCTAATGATGTAAATATGGCGGGCTGATCGTCATTTCTTCTTTCTTCGAAGTAAGACGAAAAGCTGTAAACAAACATCACAATTATCAACATGGGGAACTGGAAATGGCAAAATTAAACTGAAAACATACCAAAATTGCTACTGGATCGTACAGCCGAGGAAGAGAGTCAATCGTCAATTTTTGGAAATATGTGGTTTATTTTGTTGCCGATGTTGGAGTCCGCAACTGTGGAAACAAGTTTTTTTTGTTGTTGTTTTTTTTTACTGCCGAAACAAGATTGTACCTCAAAACAGAAAACGACGGAGGGATGCGTTCAAGGGTTTATTAGATAAAAACAAAAATACACGCGATCGCCGAAAAGAGGGAATAAAACAATGGGTCGTGGACAGTAGGTCGACGGGGATCAATAATACTAACCTAAGTGGGAGGCAGAGAGCCAATAAGACAACAAAACATACACTCAAATACCAGCACAACGTAGGGGATTTAAAAAAAAAAAAAAAAAAAAGCGGCAGATAAACAAGCTAGTAAATGCATGAAATTCAAGAGTACAAGGAGTCAATTGATGGCCAGCAAGTTTATATCTTGGCACCCTTCTCTTGGATCACCGGGCTTCAATGCAGTCTTGCTGAGCTAGAATTGGCTGCAGGCACGACATGTGAAACGCTCCCACAACTGGCTCTGTAACAAAACACGAACTGATCAACAATGTGACGGCCAATACCGACCAAAAATGACGTAATGTCCGGGTTTTAAAATCGCGCCAGCAGCCCTCCCTGCACACAGGCTGCCGAGTTGGCAACACGGTCAAGTCTGTGAAAGTGTCCAACCCGCGTCATTCCCGGGATATCTCTCCATGAGTGAAAGCAATGACGTGAGTAAATCCCGTGTCACCTTACACGGGAATTTACCGGGATATGTGTGTGAGAGGGGCTTTAGACCCACAAGTGATTGGACCCTACACTCTTCCATAAATGGGTCAAAAATGACCCGTACTAGAATAAGTGTGTTTTTATGCCATTTTGGTTAAAAATAATCACCAGGAGCAACGTGGGGTTTTGTATCTTGCTCAAGAATACTTAGACAAGGTCATGAGGGCTTTCTTTTCTGAGGAAAAATTTCAGAGGGCTATTTTTTAACCTTTTATTCAACTTTATAAGAGATGTTTCTGAGTGTAGGAAATTCAGGCAATTCTGGAGCTAATATTTTCTATTTGTGTGATTCAATAAACATGCTTTAGGCGTTTCATTGAAGTTCAGTGTTTGCATTGTTCAATTTTTTTTTTTTACACCAATTTTTACTTCAAATGAATATCTGCTCCGAAATTGGTTATCGGCCCCTCTAACTACTAATAATTTGTATTGACCTGAAAAACCCATATCGGTTGACCTATAGTCTGTATTAGGGGGTGCACGATATCCATTTTATAAACCGATATTGATAACTTCCTGCTCCTCAAAGCCGATACCGATATCGATAACAGACTATAAATATATAATTTTTTAAAATGTATATTCACTGCAGTTTTTGAACACCTGGAGGTTTTAAAAAAATCATAATGGTGGATTCAACATAGATTTGCCTTTGACCTCACCAGAATTTAAATAATGACATGAAAATTAATGAACAAAACAAAGACAAGACCAGTCTTGACTTCAAATAAAGTGCCAATATTTATTTTTTCCAAATAAATATAATTTGAGTCAATAACCATCAATTAGTCAATATAATTGAAGATGTGTTTCCTGAACAATTAGCACTGAACTAAAACATAAACCCAACAGGTATTGTGCTTTGTCATCAGATAATATTTGGTGCTACAAGAGACTGTTGTGGTCTTGGTCCATGAAATAACTTTCTTAACCTGGGAGACAGGTTAGGACAGCAAGCCTGTCAATAACCAAAAGGCCTTTCAATAACTTACTAACTTATAACTAACACTGTAAAATGCAAACATCATATAGTAAGGTTCATCACTCATTCCTCAGAACAAAAATATGGTAGAACAAAAAGGATTAATGGCTTGCCTTATAATAATCAATATAAACGGCAGTGAGTGAACCCATGTTCAATAAAGTATGAGGCTGCTTCTCTGCATAGTATAAAATCATACCAAGCATGCTGACAGGACTAACATTACATGACAACTATTATATGTATAGCATAGCACACTAGCTTGAGCTACTAGCCTTAAGCATTGGCTGGCTTCTATAACACAACAACTTATGAAGTTCTGTACATATGACCCTTCACCACCGAAGTAAACATATATTGCACATCCATATGTTATCGTAAACATAAATACTTAGACATATATTTCAGAGGCAGAAACGTAAGTAATTGAAAGCATTCACCGATGGTCAATGCTACCACTAGGCACAGCACTGTGTAAAGTGAATGAGTGGCAGCAATGCCCCGCAAATGGTCAACTGATTTCCCAGTCAGCCAGCACAGTACATATCATCGGTCCTATTAATAATGTTGTTGGAATTATTGGCATGACGTCATAATTCCTATTATCCGACCGATAACTATCGGACCAATAATTATCGCTTTCACTGGCATTAATCAACTTTGAGAAGGGTGGCAGGCACCCTGCCACAAAACAAAAACAAAACAAAACTACTAATGTGCTGACTGCTTTACGGCATACGTCACTTCACCCTTTCCTCATTCTTTATAAAGACGGAAGTCGATGCGAACGTTTTCGCGTGAATTCTGCAAAGATGGAAGAGCAACAAAAGAGAGTGTTTTGTCCAAGGAGACCTCAGAGAAAGGGAGCCTACCAGGATAAAAGGACACCCAAGAATAAATATTGGCCCGGCTTTCACTCGCTGGTGTGAGTCCCGCTCTCAGCCCAACTCCACATCATCATATGATATTGTTTAGCCACAATTGGATTCATTACCTCATCACAATTCATTCTTCATACAGCCGCTGGAAAACTAAATGTCGTTCAATCCAACTGCAGGCAACTGATGCAACTGTGAGATCAGGATTTTACGATACTGTGCGCTGGTCTTCATGGGAAATTCAGTCTTCCTTAAAGCAAAACACTACCGCTTTTTACCACCTGCACAGCTAAAATCGACCAAAACTGAAAGTTCCCTAGTGTTGCTTGAAGGAGTTTGATTTTAAAAAAAATACTGCGTGATTAAATTGAGCAATTCAATCAATTTTTTCCCTCGGACTTGGTCTAAAAAATAGTTACAGATGACCACATTTTTTCAGGTTGATTTCTTTTTAAGTGTTTACTAAAGCCAAAAAAATGCCATTGTAGTTAGTTTTAGTTTTGTGTCATGTCCATGATCTGCTTTTTTTTCTAGAAAATTGAACATCTGCATGAAACTCCTCCAACACTGGTAATTGCATCATCTTTGCCAGGGGTTGTATTTTTGTGGTTTACTCGATTTTCATTTTTTTTCCTTGTCTGTACGATTTTTCCCATTTTTTACCCTTTTTTTTATTCCTCACTGTACGCTATTAACATTAATAGATGTTCAATCCATTTGAAGTGGGCTGGCAGCTGGTGAACGAACGTTCTTTCTACTAGTAACAAACTAATCGAATCTTTTGTTGTTGTTTTTTTCTTTAGACGTCATACCCGCCCACCCACTACATCCGTAAAGTGCCCCAGAGGAAGATCCACTACTTCACCTTCCTGCAGATGATGCAGCTGCTGGTGCTGTGCACGTTTGGCATGTACCCCATCCCCTACATGAAGATGATCTTTCCCTTGGTCATGATCCTGCTCATCCCCATCAGGTGAGGAGGCTCCACTTCCTGTGCGCCACTCAATATATATCAAAACACGATATCAAACTTTTTATCCACATTTTACGCGTCTATTATTATTGGCACTAATGGGCCATTTACATGGTGACACTGCGACACAAAGACAACAATTGTGTTGCGGAATGGCCTCGCCTTTACATAGTGACTAGCGGGCAACGGTTTGCGGTTCAAAGCCGAACCTTAAGGTTCGCCCTGTACGGTTCAATATGCCTTTATGAACCGCGCCTTTTCGTTTTTGCAATTAATGTATTCCGAACGCTTGTGGAATGAATTGATCGAGCTCTGTGTGCCTATGTGTGACGTGAAGCACCGCTGTGGAGAAATTCCCGCCCCGCAAGTAAATGTTGGATCGCTGTCAAGCACCTGTGTAATAGAAGCCAAGTAACGCCCTCTCTCGCTTACAAGCGAAGTGAAAGTGAAACAAGAAAGAAAACATAGCTACGGCGAGCGGAGGAGTGGAGAGACCGAATTTTGAGGAAGCACCGGCTTCTTTCAAATCTGCGGTGTGGCAACATGGTTGGTTTTCCCGTGGACTACAATCCAGAGGGAGAGAAAATATTGAAGAAAAAAAAATTTGCAAGCATTGCTCAGCGCTTGTTCCCCATGCTAACGGCAACACTTTTATAACATGACTCCGGTACCTCAGCCGGCATCACCCACAGATATCACTTTCTCAGGGTAGGACAACCCCGAAGATGACACCAGTGAAAACACACGGCCGGCTTCGTTATTTGCAACCCTTGACCCACGTTACATTGTTCCCTCGCGGACATATTTCTCCAACAACGTAATCCCCGACATTTATGAAATGGCACGCAAAGCCATCGAAGATGATATCGCTAAAGGACAGTTTCGCCCTGACCACTGATAGTTGGACGTCCCGTGCTAAAGAGTGCTACTACCTAACTGTGACGGTCCACTATAATTCATACCTGTCAAATTGTATGGTCTCGTCGTAATTTGTACAAGTGAGCACTTATTTTTAAATGTGTACGCCGTACGTTACGTTCAAAATCTGCACGTTTTTCGTGCATTACGTTTTTTTTTTTTTCATCCGTTAGGATTTGGTCACCGTTTCTGCAACGAGACAATGCGTTGGTTGAATGACGCGAGAAAAGTCAGAGACTCGGAGAGGGAAGAGTGTTTGTTGAGACGCTGTAGCAAACGCGATGCTAGGCTAGGTGGCTCCAATATTACCTGACTTAGCCGACAACATACAATCTACGCCTAGATATCTCATGCATATAGAACTACATAAGAAATGACAGACTCTTTAGTGTTAGTAAACAGCCGCCATTTTAGAGCAGTAAACTTCTCAGAAAGGCTCTGTTGTAGTAAACCTTCCGAGTGAACCTAAGCAACTTTTTAATCTAACATACTCCTAAATCGGTAAAATCTTGACTTGAGTCTATCTTTAAAGGATTAAACAGTTTTAAAATTTTGACATGTCGAAAGTAGACAGAAGGGAACTAATGCAAAAACAGGAGCAATTTTATCAACTTTAACGGTTGATTCACAACATTAAATTACCTCCAAACATAGCAAAGGTTACTATGTTTTTGGGTTTGTTCATTTTTTTTTTTTAAATGAAAAAAAAAAACAAAACATGAAAGGTATCACCAGTTACTTTGCCAAATAACTTTTTTACTACTGTGTGTGTATTTCAGTAGTCAGTCACTACACTAGCCAAAGAGCAAAGAGGCATTTTAACAGTTAAAAATGTTTACATTTTAAGTGTTTATTTCATTTTTTAAAAAAGCAAAATAAAGAAAGTTTAAAAAAAAAAAAAAAAAGCAAAAGGCAAACCGAAACTGAACCGAAACCGTGATCCCAAAACCGAGAAAAAATAAAATGCAAAACGCAAACTGAAACCGTGATCCCAAAACCGAGGTTCAAACCGAACCGTGGGCTAACTGAACCATTGCACCCCCAATAGTGACGCCGAAAACGGAAGGCGAAGACACAACTTTTGAATCGGGCTGCAATGCGGAAGGATTCGATAGCGGGGACTGCACTGCAACCATATGAATGGAACGCTCTCATGCTGATGACATGAGCACTCGTATAGCTCACAGTCGCTGCTCGTAAAATTCAAAACGGCAAACATGGTGGAATGTCGGCTTTAATTGACTATTTTTATAATATTTTTTATTTGAATATATTTTATTTTTGCGTTTTTGTGCCTTTTGAAGCAAGTGGGGGGAAAAAATATATATATATATATTAGGGCTGTCAAAATTATCGCGTTAACGGGCGTTAATTAATTTTTTAAATTAATCACGTTAAAATATTTGACGCAATTAACGCACCCGCTGGCATATTGCCTCAAACATTACAATGAGGCCATTTATGGACATTAAGAGTGAAGAGAATGCCACCGGCCGCTTGGGGGCAGCGCCGTTCCATACTCATGTCTTGTAAACGTGGGAGAATTAGTAGTTGTGAGACGTTTATGCTGTATTCACAATGCAATGCAAATTGCTATTTGTGCTCCACACATATTTCGTTAAGTTTTCTTTCTTTTAGTGGCAATTATGTGTCTCTTGTTTTATTTTGGGTAAGATATGTACAGATACAGTGGGGAGAACAAGTATTTGATACACTGCCAATGGGTTTTGGCAGTGTATCAAATACTTGTTCTCCCCACTGTATATGTTATACAGTAAAGGCGAGTGGACACAGGCGCGCCATTTATTGGCATAAGCTTCTCCTTCACAACAAACATAAGTATCCTTTAGTGAAAGCACAACAAAAATAATATTCCTATCTCTCAAAAAAAAAAAAATGTTCTCAAAAAGAAAAGCACTTCAGTCTATAGTAATGAGGCCCTATTCTGACACACAGTTAAACAACAATGCTAAATAAACTGGCATTCCATATCAATTTAGCTATGCAAAATACACGTAAAACTTTTCACTCTATTTTTATTATTGTTATTTTTATTCTCATTATTATTATATTAACTCTACTTTTGATTGAAAATTTTACAAATTTTATTAAAACGAAAACATGAAGAGGGGCTTTAATATAGAATTACTATAACTTGTAACTATAACATTTATCGTTTAAGAACTACAAGTCTTTCTATCCGTGGATCACTTTAACAGAAAGAATGTTAATAATGCCATTTGTGGATTTATTGTTACAATAAACAAATACAGTACTGATGTACAGTATGTTGTATGTATATATCCGTCATGTGTCTTATGTTTCCATTCCAACAATAATTTACATAAAAATATGGCATATTTTATAGATGGTTTGAAGTGCGATTAATTGCGATTAATTAATTTTTAAGCTGTAATTAACTCGATTAAAAATTTTAATCGTTTGACAGCCCTAATATATATATATGGCGGAAAACACGGACAAGACTGAAAAAGCAGTTTCTGCTCTTGTACTCCTCTTTATGGCGCATTAAGCCCCCGAACTATTTTTAATTTGTCCGTTTTACCCTTGGACACCGTTTACAGACGTCGCGCAACTGCTTTTGTTTCAACCCAGCCATAAAACGAAGGTAATTCATTATATTTATTTTTCAAAATGTCTGTAATTTTTAGCTTACAATCAATAATTGATGTCTAATATTTCGTTTAAAAAAAAAAAAGACTTTATAAAATTATTAACTCGCATATTTTAAACTTTAAAACAAACGACGTCACAATGAAAAAAATGGTGTCTGTAAAAAAAGTCACAGCTATCTACCTTAATACAGTGCCTTGCAAAAGTATTCGGCCCCCTTGAACCTTGCAAACTTTCGCCACATTTCAGGCTTCAAACATAAAGATATGAAATTTTAATTTTTTGTCAAGAATCAACAACAAGTGGGACACAATCGTGAAGTGGAACAACATTTATTGGATAATTTAAACTTTTTTAACAAACAAAAAACTGAAAAGTGGGGCGTGCAATATTATTCGGCCCTCTTGCGTTAATACTTTGTAGCGCCACCTTTTGCTCCAATTACAGCTGCAAGTCGCTTGGGGTATGTTTCTATCAGTTTTGCACATTGAGAGACTGACATTCTTGCCCATTCTTCCTTGCAAAACAGCTCGAGCTCAGTGAGGTTAGATGGAGAGTGTTTGTGAACAGCAGTCTTCAGCTCTTTCCACAGATTCTCGATTGGATTCAGGTCTGGACTTTGACTTGGCCATTCTAACACCTGGATACGTTTATTTTTGAACCATTCCATTGTAGATTTGGCTTTATGTTTTGGATCATTGTCCTGTTGGAAGATAAATCTCCGTCCCAGTCTCAGGTCTTGTGCAAATACCAACAGATTTTCTTCCTGAATGTTCCTGTATTTGGCTGCATCCATCTTCCCGTCAATTTTAACCATCTTCCCTGTCCCTGCTGAAGAAAATCAGGCCCAAACCATGATGCTGCCACCACCATGTTTGACAGTGGGGATGGTGTGTTCAGGGTGATGAGCTGTGTTGCTTTTACGCCAAACATATCGTTTTGCATTGTGGCCAAAAAGTTCAATTTTGGTTTCATCTGACCAGGGCACCTTCTTCCACATGTTTGGTGTGTCTCCCAGGTGGCTTGTGGCAAACTTTAAACGGACTTTTTATGGATATCTTTGAGAAATGGCTTTCTTCTTGCCACTCTTCCATAAAGGCCAGATTTGTGCAGTGTACGACTGATTGTTGTCCTATGGACAGACTCTCCCACCTCAGCTGTAGATCTCTGCAGTGATCATGGGCCTCTTGGCTGCATCTCTGATCAGTTTTCTCCTTGTTTGAGAAGAAAGTTTGGAAGGACGGCCGGGTCTTGGTAGATTTGCAGTGGTCTGATGCTCCTTCCATTTCAATATGATGGCTTGCACAGTGCTCCTTGAGATGTTTAAAGCTTGGGAAATCTTTTTGTATCCAAATCCGGCTTTAAACTTCTCCAAAACAGTATCTCGGACCTGCCTGGTGTGTTCCTTGGCTTTCATAATGCTCTCTGCACTTTAAACAGAACCCTGAGACTATCACAGAGCAGGTGCATTTATACGGAGACTTGATTACACACAGGTGGATTCTATTTATCATCATCGGTCATTTAAGACAACATTGGATCATTCAGAAATCCTCACTGAACTTCTGGAGTGAGTTTGCTGCACTGAAAGTAAAGGGGCCGAATAATATTGCACACCCCACTTTTCAGTTTTTTATTTGTTAAAAAAGTTTAAATTATCCAATAAATGTTGTTCCACTTCACGATTGTGTCCCACTTGTTGTTGATTCTTGACAAAAAAATTAAATTTCATATCTTTATGTTTGAAGCCTGAAATGTGGCGAAAGGTTGCAAGATTCAAGTGGGCCGAATACTTTTGCAAGGCACTGTAACTATCGCTTAATTGTATTTTTTTTTCCATTACTGTCGTACTGTGTATTTTCCCCACTATTTTAGATGGTAAATAATCGATCCAAACAAAGAAAAATGGGAAAAAAACGTTTAAAAGGGCAAATATATAAAAAAGAAAATCTCGACCACACCTCTGTCTGCGATTTCTGCATCGCGACCCTTGTTATATTATCATGTTTCACCCATAAAATCTCCCAAAAATCCAGTTGTGGCCATTCACAGCTGTGTCTTGACACTCATTGATACATGCTACATGGAGTTTTTGGATTGAAACAAGGTTAGTACACAATAATATCTCATTAAAATCATGGCGTCTTTAATTATGCTCTCGCGTGCTCTTACTTCCAGATAGGGTTTGCTGTTTAATTTTTTTTTTTTTAAATGCCCTCCTGTTTAAAATTTTTCTTCCCCCAGAAAATTAAGATTTTAAGCTTTCCAATGATGTGTCACACATGCATATCGGACAATTTTGAAATTTGGCCAAAATGGGGGTCTCAGAGCAGAACTTCAAGTCACCTGAGCGTTTACCGCCACATATAAATATTGTTTAAATTGTATTTATTTTTTTCTTTAAATTTCAGGACACAACAGAACTAACAACACAATTTGCTCCAATATCAACATTAATTTCTTGGGTATCAATGTTATTATGGTAGCTTAATATACAGCAGTCTTAAAGGGATCCTCTATTTTTAAGACAATTCTTAAAAGATAAATGTTAGTATGAGTTATAATAATTTGACATTAAAACCCCTCTTAATGTTTTTGTTTTAATAAAGTTTGTAAAATTATTTTAAGTAATAGGTCGCCATTCTTGTTACGTCGCAGTGCGTGACGTCACTGGTCCCGTTGCCGAAATTCCAGCATGTCACTCATTAGCTTTCCCAACATGTCGTCAGTTCTACCCTTCCTATTTGAACCAGATCTGAAAAGTGAAGAGCAGGACTGCACTGTCGGTCGTTCACAAGACGAGCTTCAGGGAAAAATGCGTGCAACAAATACCTGATAAGACAAAAGTTGGGCAAAACTGGTGATGCAAGAGAGTGCTGTTGGGAAGTGGGAACTCCGGTTGGGAGCCAAAATGTATGCTGTTTGGAACTCCGGTTTTATTAGCAGATATTCAAGGTAAGCATATTGCGTTTTCAAACTTATCCTAATATAATTATGGAGATAATTAGCATCCAGAGCTGTCGTGTGCTTTACATACAGTACAGGCCAAAGAGCACACCTTGTGAAATCCATGTCTTGTACATTGTAACGCGTGGTGGCTAGGATACGTGGATAAAAGTACCAAAAAGGGGAGAAGCTTCCACTTATGCACATTTATTCACAAAAAATAATATTTCCACCTTGACCACTCTTCACTTGGGAGCTCAGCAGTACACAAACACGCGTTCCCTGACGAACTCCAACATTGTTGTAAGGTCCACGTCAGAGTCACTGTCGTCACTGTAGCGTGCCATATTGCTTTAATTATTTAGTATGATTTGGGGAAAACTTACACGAAGAATAGTTAACAGAAAAGATAGCAATAATAATCCAAATCCGCGTTTTTACTCACTCGAAGATCCAGGAATTAGACCGATCCCATGGCAATGTCGTAGCCACGATCAGGCCGTCGCTTCCACAAAATAGACTGATCCGAAAAGCCGCTGTGGGACCGACAAATCAAAAAAATGGACAGATCCGAAACCAATATTGCAGACGCGGTGGGACTGTCGGATCAAGAAAATAGACGGATCCCTTACTTGACTGAGGATCCAGGAAAAATGTTCGGGCGCCAGTTGTAACGCATGGTGGGTAGGATACGTGCATACAGGGACCAAAAAGGGGAAGAAGCTTCCACTTATGGGCATTTATTCACTAAAAATAATAATTCCACCTTTACCACTCACTTCACTCCCCTTGTTTCCATTTGACTGAAAATTGAATCCAAAAGCAGCACATCGTGGCATTTTACTTCGCGCGTTTAGGCAGCAATAAGCAATTGTTGAACACGCTACACATTTGGAAAGATCCCAATGACGTCATCACTTCTCCCCGCAAACCATGGAGCCAACTAACAGTCAAAATATGGACTAAATATTATAAAACATTGCCATTGATTTAACATTTTGTGTGTTTCTAACAACATATTTTAGTACAAGAGAACAATTGTGGTTTATTAGAGCCTACATGTATTTAAGATAGAGGATCACTTTAAAACACCACTAGTTGCAAGTAGATAATAAGATATCGTCACATTTGGGCAAAATTATGTCCCGCCTCTGCTTACGCTGGATCGTTTTAGCTTGTCGCACTACTTGATACGTGTTAACATCTGTGGCAGGTCACCTCCCCCTAAAAAAGTGAGGGTTAGAACTCTCACAATTGTTGTATCATTTTTCACCAAATAATTAAAAATGGTGGCATATCAATATCATGAAATAAAATGTATTTATTTTATATGTGATGGGAGATCTTATTCCATCTCCAAAGAGTTAATGGAATAGCGCGCGTGCGTATGTGCGTGCGCATCCGTCTTTGAAGTGCAAATGCTGATATCTTATTGAAAAGAAGCGCACTGGGGAGAGAGCACAAGTTGCATATACAACAGCACATACTACCTTACCGTATAGAAAATCATGTATAATGCAGATGCAACATCTGCTAGCTTTCATGTGTCTGTTTCAAAAAGAGAATATTTAGCGTTTGTTCATTTATTTATTAATTTCTTTTACATTCTTCAAAATGTTGAAAAACCGTCAATGTGATGATATTGCTGTCTTTCATTGAGGGCTACAGAAATTTTATTTTAGTAAATGACATCGACACACATGACTTACCTTTAGGAGCCTCACAAAATGATATTGGATTGGATGTTTATTGCCATCAATGGCACTGGAGCATGATTGTTCATTACCACGATATATATACATTTTAATTGTTTGGTGAAAAATGAAATTTTCAAACTTTTGACAAAACAACATGGTGAAATGTAATAAAGTAAAGGTAGTTTGTTGCTGTATGTAAGTACATTTTTTGTGTATCTGTACTTGAGTTGTAATATGAAGTGGTACTTTTTACTTCACTACATTTACAGCACGTATTTGTACTTTTTTACTCCACTACTTTTCAAATTGTCGCCTACATTACACGTTACTTTTGTTTGTCTCATTGTGAAATGATAGTTTTGTTTTCATGCCTTCGGCGCAATCGCCATTCTGTAATTGAGCACAAGAGGCAGCAACACGAATACAAGCAAGATTAGGCAGGTGAACAAGACCATTAAACCAACAGTGAGAGCAGAGGGGTGCTGCACACTCTTGTACAGTAGGTGGGGGTATGCACCTGATAGTTGCTTGAAATCCTCCATTAAGCTTTTCATTAATCAATTTGCCATTTTTTAGATTAGTTTTGGAGTTGTTTTTAGCTTCTTAAGCTTATGTTTATAGTGCAGTCAATTTTATTGCCCCCCCCCCCCCCCCCCCAATTCTGCAGTTTTATATGAAATTGAGCTGTCAATGAATTTTCTAGTTCTTTGTAATATTGTCTCAGATCTCTGTGTGTTTATATCAGTGTTGTTTTTGGTAGTCGTTTTAATTTTTGCTTTAGTCTTAGGTTTTTTGGATGAAAATACTTACAATGGTACCTCTACATACGAAGTTAATTCGTTCCAGGACCTTGTCTGTAAGTCAAAATGGTCGTATGTCGAGCAGGATTTTCTCATAAAAATACAATATAATTCCATCAATTCGTTCCACAGCCCGAAAACCTACACTAAATTCTTAATAAATACTGATGTTACTATTGCAAATATCAATTACAAAAAGCAAAACAAATAAATTATGAATAAAAGTCTGAATAATAATACAAGAAAGCCTGCAAAAAGTTTGCTAAAGACATTTCAACAAAGCACATGGATTACTGGAACCATGTCGTATGGTCTGATGAGACGGATGGGCTTTGTTGTGTACCGTCTTCAGAAGAGGCTTCCTCCTGGGGTGACAGCCATGCACGTCAATTTGATGTAGAGTGCATCGTATGGTCTGGGCACTAACAGGCTGACCCCCCCACCTCTTCAATCTCTGCAGCAATTCTGACAGCACTCCTGTAACGAGTCACATGACATTTTGGAGGGAAAATGACAAGCAGTACTCAATTTGGACATTTAGGGATGTACGTAGTTTCTAAGGGGTGTACTCACTTTTGTTGCCAGGGCTTTATATATTAATGGCTATTAGAGCTGTCCCGACTAGTCGACATAGTCGATGTCATCGATGACGTAAATCCGTCGATGAGCACAACATCCCGTCGACGGCTAATGAAGGGTTAAAAATATATATGCGTGGAAAGTTCAGAATGTCGGACGCTTGGTATGCAAGTGGGGAAAGCGGCACAAAGCCAAAAAAGCACACCAGAGTCCAAAACATTGACTTATTTTTAAAGAAACAAAGGAGGGTACACTGTTGTGTCCTGTCTCTTCAATGCCAAGCTTGGCTGGACGTCAGCCGTGAATGATAACGACAGGAGATTGTAAGTCCGTCTAACTAACTAATGACATGTTTTATTGAAGTTGCTAAGCCTGTCCCGATATGCAATGAGTCAGTTTATCGCATGGTAAATAAAAATGAGGGCGGTCATTTTCACGGCTGTGTTTTATCGCTGCGCGTGCGTGCGTGCATACATTTGTGCGTGCGTGCTGATGGCATATGAGACTCCAGTTCTCTCATCAACATGCTGTAGAATTAAAGTTCAGACATACAAAATAAGAAAACATATCTATATTAAACACTATATACGTTAGCATTGCTACATTGAGGTGGATGGGGAAAAAAGACGACCTACTTTAGCCGGCTATAAAACAGGTAGCCTTCTCCAAAACTTGCAGTTAAAAGGTGACACTTCAAACATGAAAGATCGCTGGTTAACAGCATTTGCAAAAGGAAAAAAAATCTATTACTGACAACACATGCAATGACAAAAAGTGCATTTTTTTGCGGAGTGTGAAGCTTAAATTAGCGGTTTAGCGAACGTACTTCCGGTGAACATTTCAAAATAAAAGCATGTAATGTTTGTCATATAAATAACGATTTCTGGAGTTAATCCCACATACTTCAGATTCTACACTAAGAATACCTTTAAAATGGCACCCTTTATGAAAATTCTGATTGGCAATGAATAATAATTATAATACTATTATATGTAGTACTACAGTATACTATAATATTAATGCTAGGTATTTTTTTAAAGAATTGTTTTGAATTATTTTGGAAAGGTGAAGTCAATGTTCTGAATCTGTTTGCATTCCATTCTTTTTCACAAGTTAATTCTATCAGCATTTGAACTCATTGCTTATTTGTGATTTATTATTGTTATTTATCTGTTTATTTGTACTTTAATCAAGAATTTAAGTGTTCCAAAATGTTTTTGTGAATTGACAAGCGTAAAAAAAAATTCATTAATAAATTAGTTTTAAAAAAATAAATATATATTTTTTTTAATTATAAGATTAGTCGACTAATCGTAAAAATAGTCGGCTGATTAATCGGGAGAAATTTAGTCGTTTGGGACAGCCCTAATGGCTATATTTTGATTTATTTTGAGGGGAAAATAAATTAACTCTTTTATATAAGCTGAACACAGACTACTTTTCATTATGTCAAAGTGTCGTTTTGTCAGTGTTGTCCCATGAAAAGATATACTTAAATATCTGCAGAAATACGAGGGTTGTACTCACTTTTGTGATACACTTTACATGCAGGTAATGCTGTTATATCGTCCCTACCAATGTTGAGACCATCCCCCATGCCCTTTATTTGTTACATGTTCTGATTCATTTTTATGCTTTATAAAAGATTTATGTCTAAATTTGGGGGGTCTTTGAACGGATTAGGGCATTTACATGAAAAACGCGTCTCTACTTACACAAATTTCAGTTTACGAAACTTCCAGAACAAATTAATTTCGTAACTAGAGGTACCACTGTATAAGTACGTAAAAAATATTTTAATGGCAGAACAGGACAACAGAAAATGAAATTGAAAAATACAACTAAAAATTACAAAATCCTAAATTAAATCCTAAAATAAAGCATCATAAGATTTATAACAAAAAAAAGGAAATAAAAGTAAAAATAAAAGTAACACATTAAAATAGATAAAAAGGAACTTGTTAACAAATTAAATTAATATAATTTATATTTTATTCCATGTATTTTGTAATTGTTATTTTCACATACTGGTATACTGCCCTAATGTTTTTTAAGTCGGGAGTGAAAGGGTTTTGAAATTTCCTTTCCACAAACATTAGCGTTAGCAAACATTTTGCTTCCTCCTACAAATGTCATGTGAACTTTCCTTTTGGGTGTGTCTACACAGGAACAGGGTGCTTCCTCACATTATTGAGGCCAAATACTTGGACATCATGGATGCCCAACACATGTAGCTGCGGAGGACCGGCCAGCATCAGATGGAAAAACGGGTGCAAAGAAAAGACGTATTTTGTTTGTGGCTGGAATTCACAGACACTCTGCTCCTCGTGTGTGTACTTGAGTACTTGAAATACTCACTAATGCCGTGTCGGTCAGCGCGCCGTGTTTTTTGCTCCACGTGATGTATTCTTACGCTATGTTGACCAGTAGTTAAAAACTAGTTCCCAAAGGTAGCGTGGATGGACCCGACCCTCTTCCAAAACATTCCCTTTAACTCATTGGCTGCCATTGACGGCGATAGACGTCCAATCTGGTTCATGTGGGAGGTATGGCCTCCCACTTCAAATGGATTAGACGTCCACAAATCATAAACTCAAGTTAATTGATGGCAGAATCATGAAAAGAGCTTTCGTGGCAACTGCCAACATGGCCTTAGGGTGGCCATCTTTCTAGGGGCAATGTTCCCATCAAAGTCAATGTATTAGCATTCAAATGAAGTCGCTCATTTCTCAACCGATTATTTCATCAACGTCAAAGCATCTGCTATTGACTCAGTGGCTGCCATTGACGCTGCTAAACGTCCAATCCGTTTGAAGCGAATGTTCATTCTCTGTCAACACTTGCGCTTTAAATGGATTGGACATCTACTAGTAATAAACAAATTGGTTGGAGGGTGAATCTTGGCAAGAGGAAGAACAAAAATTCAGTTTGTTAATTTACTGTCATCCCTCCGACTTCTAACGGATTGGACGTTTATCGCTGTCAATGGCAGACAATAAATTATAATATACGTAAACACATGCATACATAGTCTATACTGTATGTGTGTAATTTAGAACGTCAGCATAAACCAAAACATTTAATTTTATGGCAATTCTCAATATATTGTTGCATTTAAGAAAAAGCAAAGAAAAAAACAGCTTTAATTGTTTCTTTGTTCATTTTTTTGTTGTTGTTGTTTCTAATCAAGAAACTCACATCGTTGTCATTGTCGGGAGTGTCGGTCCGCCATCTTGTCTTCACATGTTTACGTGTGGGAAAACATTGCCCGAATCCCCAAAAAAATGGTGGAAATGCAGCTATTTTTTAAAACAGTGACGTCTCGTAATAGTTGGGATTAACGACGTTGTTTGCCAAAAGTAGGATTTGTACGCATGTTGCTTTTTCCCGCCACACCACACCAATACACGGAGGGTCCTGGAATGCAACGCGTGACCATTCAGCAATACTGTGTATAAGAAAAAAAAAAAAGCTCAGCGAGCTGTATTTTTCAAGAATTTAAAAAAAAAAAAAAAAAAACATCCCCTGGTGTTCCGTCGGACCGCGCGAGGGAAGTGCTAAGCCGACGTACGGACATTTGCATAATCCTCGGAATGATCCTCACGGGAAAAGAGAGGAAAGAGGAGTTACGTACAAACTTTTCATCATCCCAAAAGTGTTTCTTGACTTTCCCTGCAGTTGTTTTTTTTTTTTTTTTTTTTTAAATTTTTTTTTTTTTAGGGTGTATTAATTTTCCGTACCCAGTTTGTTTAAATTTCTAACTATGAATGTGTTGTTTTTATACGTATATAATAGTGCTGTACGATATGATGATAAATGTCCCCAAAATTTTCTATTGTGCAATCAACATTTTCCTGCAAATTTGTGTGGAAATTATACCTGAAAAAATTGAACACATTGGCTGCCATTGATAGCGCTAGATGTCCAATCCATGTGAAGTGGGAGGGAAGGCAGCTTTCATTCACTGCTACCCTCCCACTTCAAATGGTTTCGACGTCTACTAGCAATTAAAATTGAGAAAAGTTCGGATTTGGCTTTTAAGAGCCACATCATCAATGGCACTGATATCAATATTGTCATATGTCATAAAATGGCCCATATTGTGACCCCCCCACCCCCATATCGCACTGCACTAATTATACACACATACTCTTTTAGATGTCATTTTTATGTTGTGGAAAAAGATCAGCTATATTTGTAAGCTGGAATATGATGTAAAAATATCTTAAGAGAATGTGTTGGTTTATATAGTATATAAATACATAAATATATAAATTGATATATACATATATATACTGTACACTGAAAAGATCTGAAGCTGTTTGCCAAATAAAAAGTAGAAGTAATGGTGTTTTTTTTTTCTTTGCAAACAATAATGTCATGCTAACCTGGTAATGTGTGTGTAATATAGTGTCTCCTGCTGGGACTCATTCAACTCTTTATGCTTTAAACTGGCCTCTTGCGACACCTTCAGGCCGTTACCTTCGTCGTCAAAGCTTCAAAACGAGTAGGCGTTTGGATTTGAGTAAAGTAAAAAATGTTAAAATTAAAAAATTAGTCACATGTTCTTTGAATTATAAAAGAAAAACTATATCATTTAAAAACTATCGAAGGAGGGTCTTTCCATCGGTTTGGCACGGCTGCGCATGCGTCAAATTGCCTGTCACGTGACTCTACTTCCTGTTCGAGGGCGGGATTTTTGCCCGTTTCTATTTGAGGGGGCTGAACGTGTCATGTGCTTTCGGGGCACGTTACTTTTTACGAAACTCCAACCCGCCTTCTTCCTCTCGTTGTCAGCTACGTCCAGTTGTCGTCCGCTTTTCGTGACGACTAGTTTAAAAACAAGCACGTGTTTCGTCAACATGGCTGAAGAGGCGAAGAAACTAGCCGCCTACGCCGCGGTTGACAACCACGTACAGGTAGGTCAATGAGTCTCCCAACTAGCTACACGTGCGGACTGTGCTAGCTAATTAGCCAGACAGGATTCAGCTGGTTGACATTTTTTAACTTTTAATGTTACATGTAAGCCATTAGTTTCCCCCCCAAAATCATTTCGTAATAATTCTATGGCTGCGCACTCTCTGTATGCGGATGCTAGAATGGGATTGTTTCGTCCAATCGCAGTCTGAACTTGTTGCCATGTCAAAATGTGACGACTTGATCACATTGAAACGTGGAAGCCATGGATTTTTATATATAATCATGGGTGTGAGTGCATACCTGTCAACCCGAGGCCGTTGGCAAACTTGCAAATAGTGACGTATGCCCTTACAAATTGGTGACTAATCTTACAACTTTCTATATAGCGTGCAATATGAAACAATAAAACATTTTTTAAAATAATATGAATTTATTGGTAATATTGTAACATATAACCTGGTGCAATCAAAGAATATCTTAAGCTACATCATGATTACTAAAATTTAACAGTGACTTTGGTTGTATTTGTATGTAGCACTTTTGGCATTAGGGAATGGGACGTACTACGTCACTGTTTGGCTAGGCCGCCATGCTGGTAATATCCTTACTTCCGGTTCGGCAGACTCAACGGGGATTGTAACGTGTGGTAGTGCTAAGCTAATTTCGTCGGTGTATTAGAAAGAAAATATGGGTGTTTATTGTTGTGTTACCGGGTGCAACAGTGTCTCCTGCGACAAAAAAAAGGGCGAGGAAAACTGGACTCACTTTTCACCGTTTTCCTGCATGGAGGACCAAATATCAGATCACGAAGGCACGACGGATGGCTGGGTTGCAGCGGTTCGTCGGAAAAGCATTTCTTTTGATTATATTTCTGCTGGAATGAGAGTGTGTTCCCGTCATCTCTACTCTTGTAAGTTGAACGATTTATCCACTGTTTTGGTTTCAATACGTTTTTTTTTTTTTTTTTTACCGTTGTGTAAGTCTGCCTCTGTAGCAATGCTCACCTACTACGACTCACCTACCTGTTGTGTTCCTAGGTAAACCTGCTGACAAGACCTCCCGATTGGTCACCATCTCCCTTCTTGGATTATTTGACAAAGAAAATTTGTTCAATTGAGTGGTTCCATTTATCTTGTGTCGGAATCAAACAAGCCCCTGCAGCAGACGCCATCTGGGTCTGCCCTTCTTGCTGATAAACTGCGGGCTTTTAACTTGTGAAAATGCAAGAACTTAAATGCACATATTTATTCTGCCTGGCTATTTAACTAAGGCCAGTGAAGTGTTGCCTTTTTTTTTTTTTTTTTTTAACCACTTTGACAAAGACACGTTTCATTGTAATGTTGAATTGATCAATTCTATTATTATTTATAATTATTCTTGTTTGCACTAATGTAGACTTTAGACTGTCAATTCAAATAGTGTTGGAAAAGTTGCAATACCTAAAATAGAAATGCAAGAACTGTAATGTACATATTTATACACCTTTATCTACCTAAGGCCACTGAATGTTTTTTTAACTGCTTTGAAAAATACAGGTTTTGTTGTGATCTTGTATTTATATAGTATATAGCTTTTTATAATGTATTATATTATGTATTATATTTGCTACCCCCTGTCAGAGTGTGGGCCATTTTGCACCAAAGGATTTTAAACTGTCAGTTCAAATATTGTGTTGGAGAACTTGCAATACTTAAAATGGAAATGCAACAACTTTAAACCACATATTTATTCTGTCTGGCAATTTACCCAAGGCCAGTAAATAGTTTTTAAACTGCTTTGACCAAGACACGCTTATGTTAAACTTGTATATATTACTTATAATTATATAATATTTGCTGACCCCGTCAGAGGGTGGGCCTTGTTTGCACTAATTTAAAGATTTTAAACTGTCAGCTCAAATATTGTAGTGAAGTTGCATTACTTGAAATAAATCTATTGCAACTTATCAGTCCCAGTTCTTGTCTACAACACTGTCCACACATTGTCAATGCATATTCCAAATAGAATAACAAAATTAAGTCACCTGACTTTGTAATTATTACACCTGTTTATTATGAAGACCTGAAGTAAACAACAAGCAGTTAGTTTGTCAAGAAGTTGTTCAAGTCATGTTTTGGTATTCATATTTTATTGACTTTTCACAACAACACTTGGGCTCATGTTTGTAAGAGCACAGCAAATAGAAGTTTCAGAGTGCACTCTTCGCCTTTCCAACCTCTTATCACGCTCCGATTTGGTGCGCTTGACCTCAGAATAACCCAAGAAGAGATATGGTGACCGATCAGGATGTGTTGTCAGCATTTCATATGCAGGTTTTCCTAGGAACACAACAGGTAGGTGAGGAGGAGTAGTAGTAGTAGTAGTAGTAGGTTAGCATTGCTACCGAGGCAGATTTACACAATGGTAAAAAAAAAATTTGAAAACGTATTGAAACCAAAATGGATAAATCGTTCAACTTACAAGAGCAGAGATGACGGGAACACGCGCTCATTCCAGCAGAAATAATAATAAAAGGAAATGTTTTTCCGACGAACCGCTGCGACCCAAGCCATCCGTCGTGCCTTCGTGATCTGATATTTGGTCCACCATGCAGGAAAACGGTGAAAGGTGAGTCCAGTTTTCCTTGCCCTTTTTTGTCGTGGGTGGGAGACGCTGTTGCACCCGGTAACACAACAATACACACTAAGAGTGTGACAATATCTCGATACAGCGATATATCGCGATATTTTGCAACCCGATGGGTTATCCATATGCTCCCGCCAAGTATCGATACTTTTATTTAACATATTGGCCATACAATGGAGTATGGATGCTGTGAACTGCTCAATGTTTGTTGAGCAATTCCTTGGCGGTCCACTAGGGGCGCTCAGAAGTGGCGGTGAGGGTAAAGTGCGCACAATTTGTCTAGAGAAGTGGGTTGAAAAAATTAAAAAGATCCGTGAGAACGGTGGAGGAAAAAATGAGAAAAATATTGCTACAAATCACACATGGGGACACGTTTTAGATTTTACACCAACAAGAAAGGAAGTAAGGTGAACAAAGACTTTGCTGTATGCAAGAATTGTCTAAGAAAAATGAGTTTCACTGGGAGCTGGTGACGTAGTGGACACCGGAGTTTGTGAGCTTCGCTTTCATCACTTGAGGTAAAGTTTTGCAATGTAATTGACTTTTTAATTTACATGTATTATTTTGATGACATTTGATGTTGAATGATATAAAATAAACCAGGACCCTAAACTGGATGAAAATGAATATCGAACAAGCCCACATGAATTTACCGATTTATTTGATATTATTTCAGAACCACTTTCCATCTAGTTTACTACACAAACTGTTATTACTGTCATTTTGATACAATAAGCTATAAAAATGGTTTGAATAGGTTCCAAGATATATAAAGTGATGTGCATGATAATTAATGTAGCCTACATATTAAAAATAGGTATTTATTGAATTTTTTATTTCTATACATTCAATTCATATATTTTTTTAATTCAATACTTCCAACACAAAAAAAATCACGATTTCAACTCAAACACTATGAAGTAGCTAATATTTTTTATTTTATTTTGTTGTTTTTAAATTGAGGAAGACCGTGACTGAGCAAGTCTGACATCTTAAATGCTGAAGCAGATGGCGGAAGTGCTCAAACCAAGCAACAAAGGTCATATACAAAGAAAAGACCCACCAATTTTATCATTGCCCCACTCCAAGCTCAACTGCTGACACCTACGGCACTTTTTATTTATGTATTTATTTTTTAAAGATTTAAAACTTTAAAGAAATTAAGGGTGCCCTTCATCATGATCTCTCAAAGTGATATCTGTGGTCGTGGTTTGTTTCCTCTATATGTGCAGGGGCACAATTTGCAGTAGATTTATATTTTACAGCAATGTTACACAGAAAAGGTGTCACTGTTTAATAAATGACTTAAACAGTATTTTTTCTAATTTTTTTTTTTTTTTTTTAATCGTTTCAACAGTTGTATCGTAGAATGTCATGTATCCAATTTCTGACCAAAATATCGATAATCGCTGTATCGTGATATAACCGTTATCGTGAGCCTTGTATCGCGAATCGTATCGTATCGTGAGGTCCCCTGAGGTTCCCACTCCTAATACACACCCATATTTTCTTTCTAATACACCGAAGGAATTAGCTTAGCACTACCACACGTTACAATCCCCGTTGAGTCTGCCGGACCGGAAGTAAGGATATTACCTGCATGGCGGCCTAGCCAAACAGTGACGTAGTACGTCCCATTCCCTATTTCTATTAGGCTGTAGCGTTTACGTCACAGCAGCACGGGATCATGCGAGATTTGCGACAACGCAGCCATTTTGGAAGCACGTCTGCATCACGAGAGATTTAAACTTAACGGCAAATACAATTCAACGACGAGTGCGAAAGATGGAAAAAAGTAAGGAAAACTTGCCAGTTCGATACAGAGACAAACTTGTTACCACGGCGAAGGACAGATATGTGAGCAATTTTAAGGATGTGAACAATGTTGACCCTTACGAGCAAGCCGAACACAAATGGAATAAATATGTCGACAAGCTTCCACCACTACGGGAAATGGACATCATGCTGTATTTAGTGTTTGGTGTAAGTTACTACACTCATCAGCAACTCCGAAACTACAAATCGCTACAAAGCTACGAACAGTTTTACTGTGGATGGGTGCAGGACCTGCACATTATGACCATAGCAAACGGCAACACCATCTTTCTAGCAGAGGTAGGCAATGTGTGTTTACATTAGTCTGTGACCACGGATGTACAAATTTTTTGTTGCAGAAAATGTAGCCTGTGTACAAATTCTCTGCCACTCTGTCACGTCAACATATTACAGCTTTTTCATTTAGCAACGACAGGAATTATGGTTTATGAAGACAATGCACATGTATGCATGCTAGTTGTTTAGCTGTAGCTATAGCTAACAACAGGCCAACTTAGGGCATAAAGTTACCGAAATTTGCGTAAACAAACGAAATTAACTTACCGGAGTGGAAGTGCATAGAGCAAACTCTGTGTGTAACTGGAGAATCAAACGTTATGCCCTTCCTTCTGATCGAGGCCACCCATGCCATTCTTCAACATTTGGTAAGTTCAGATCTGACCTTTCCCCTGCCTTTTCTCCATGTAGGGATCCGGAAGAAACTCAATGGTGTTCCGTCGAGCTGTACATTCTCCTTTCTATTTGATTGGTTGTTGCAATTCTTTACCGCACAATAATTTCCAATCATTTTTAAAGAGCGACCTGTGTTGAAACGCCTCACTGTTTATGTTTCCCGGGGTTCTGACACCGAACTTCCCGCTTCCAAAATGGTGATAGCGGCGGAAACCTCGCGAGTGTAATTATGTCTTGATGGCTGCACTTCATGGCACTTCAGCTCGCAACTCAGTTTGACTTGAAGGTAGTTCGTCAGTGTGTCCAATTATACATTAAAATGGTCAAATGATAAAATGAGCTTACCGATGCAATCTTTGAATCGGGGAACATTTGCTAATTCTGAGAAGTGATCAGCAACAGTTGCGGACAAATTGTGTTCGGCTACAAATTGGCAGAATGAAATTTCCGCTTTCTTCACTTTTCATTCTGCAGACTTCATATTTATGACCAGTGTTGTTAATCTTACTTTTAAAAAGTAATTAATTAGTTAAATTACTTCTCCCAAAAAGTAATTGAGTTAGTAACTCGGTTACCTGAAGGAAAGAGTAATTAGTTACTTGGCAAAGTAACTGGTGTTACCTTTCATGTTTTTTTTTCCCATTAAAAAATAAATAAATAACCTTTGCTATGATTGTAAATTGTTTATTGTTGTGAATCAACTGTTAAAGTTGTTAAAATTGCTACCGTTTTTGCATTAGTTCCCTTCTGTCTACTTTCGACGTGAAAGTTTTAAAACTTTCATCATTTAAAGATAGATTCAAGTCAAGATTTTGCCGATTTAGGAGTATTTAAGATAAAAAGTTACTTAGGTTCGCTAGGAAGGTTCACTACAACAGAGCCTTTCAGAGAAGTCTACTGCTTCAAAATGGCAGCTGTTTATTAACGCCGCCGTCTGACATTTCGCATGTAGTTCTGTAAGCATTAGATATCTAGGCATACATTGTTGGCTGTCTGCTACAGTCTGGAAATATTGGAGCCCCCTAGCCTAGCATCGCGTTTGGTACAGCGTCACAATACTCTTCTCTCTCAGTGTGTCTGACTTATATCGCATCATTCAACCAACGTAGTAACGCACATTGTCTCGTTGCCGAAACGGTGGCAAAATCTGAACGGAGGGGGGGGAAAACACGTAATGCACGAAAAACGTACAGATTTTGAACGTACGGTGTACACATTTAAAAATCAGTGCTCACTTGTACAAATTACGCCGAAACCGTACAACTTGACAGGTATGTGAGTTGGATGCGCGCTATGAGCTCATGGGGACTAACATCGTCACTTGTTGGCGATCTGTCATCGTGGCCGTTCAATGAATTTTACATTACCCTTTGATGAGTGATGCACCAATTTGTATTTTTTCATAATGTATCTGCAGATACTGTACCGGAACAGTTTAAAAATATATTTTTAATACTAAATTACTACATGCTGCTGTCTACTGTCATGGATTGGTCAGACAATGCTTAACTCATTATCTGCCGATGACGGTGCTGGACATACAGTCCATTTGAAGTAGGAGGGTTGGCAGTGAAAGAACGAGCGTTCATTCGCTGCCAGCGTCCAGTTTCAAATGGGTTGGACATCGACGAGTGATAAACTCATTGAAATTCACAACAGAAGGATACACCAGGGTGCATACATACAATCAGAGCTTTTGAAGTTACCTGGCTCCACTATCAAAACCACCGACCCAGGTCAACGCATCAGTTATTGATCCCAATAATGCGAAATACGAACATTTTGCTCTGATAATATGAATAACACTTTTTTTTTTTAAAGGTTGATTTTATTGACAAGTGCAGCAAAACGGTGCAAAAACATGAATCTTGTGCGAGAGTTTTTGCGCTAAAATGTTTATAATTATCATTATTTTTGTGTAACGTAAGTGTGTAACTTAACTTGCCTGTGGGGTCAGCCGTTTTCAACTTTACGGGGTGTACCAACCCGGAGCACGAATAGCCCAACCAGACACATGAATGAACCCAAATCGACTCCACTGACCTCCACTTACACACATTTTAATGTTTTCGAGAAATAAACATACACACACAACAACAATTTTTCTTGGGAGCTCTGTGGGAGAGCCCCATGCCTGGGTGACACTTGCCTGTCTTGGATGGAGAGTAAATATCATGTTCAACTCATGCCGCTAGATAAAAACAAAACAAAAAAAACACCTGATTGCGGCCGTCAGCCGCTACAAACAGCGCCCAGTTGCTAGTTGCTACAAACATACGTCAACATACGGCTATGGTAGATATCACATCTAGAACTAGATGTTAAATGACAGACGACGGCTGTGTTAGATCATATACCAAGAACTAGATGCGAAATGACACTTTCCCGCGCTAGTAAACAGGCGCCATCTTAAAGCAGTAGATACCTCTAAAACGCTCTGTTGTAGCGAACTTAATTACTTTTTATCTAAAAAAAAAAAAAAAGGGCAAAATCTTGACTTGAATCTATCTTTAAATGATGAAACAGTTTTAAAACTTTCACTTCGAAAGTAGAAGGGAAATTATGGAATAACGGGAGCAATTTTAACGACTTTAACTGTTGATTCACAACATTAAATTAATTGAATGTAGTTTAAAGTTGCCGATACGGAACGGGGACTTGAGTATTTTATTAACTGTTTTTAACGGTTAACTTGATACTAAAATAGTAGTTTGTTTATCCTGAGAGGATTTTTGAACCATTTGTACATTTTAGTGTACAACAAAAAAAATTAAAAGCGGGAGGAGGGGGGTGTGGTGCATCAATAATTGATAATTGAATCGGAGCCTATGAATCGTAATCGAATCGTTAGGTGCCCAAAGATTCCCACCTCTACTTTTCAGTAGCTTACTTGTCTGCATATGTGGGCGTTGATCTGCACACCTCACTGTAAACCTTTTTTGTCTCATCGTAGCTGAGCCAATTCCAGCGGTTTTGTCACTGGGGCAGAAAATTTCTCTCCCTTTTCATTTTACATTGGATTTTGCTTGCCCTCAGCTCCTTCTGTGACTTTCTCTTTCTTGAGCAGTCTTCCCACCCCCCAGCATCCCGGTGCTTGGCCTTGTGCTAGGGGTTTCAGAAACTTGTCGTCGGATCGTATAACATTAGGTGGGTACTGAGATATTGACAATCATCGGCAGCAGTAATGAGTTTGAGCGCGCTCACTCGGGAGCGAGCGAGCGAACCAGGTGTGTTTACACCCCACAGAGAGCAACGGCTGACTGCATATAGTATGAAGTTTGTCTTTGTTGCTTGGACCCAAGCAACACAAATAAAATGATTACATGCCAGGAACAAAATTTTCTTCTGTAACGTGGACGCCACACAATTGGTCGTCATCTTGGGAAAGGAGTCAAGTGCTTCTTTTATGGCGGTGCAGGTAGCTGGTTATGGAATCCCAGTAGTGCCAAAATTGATAAATATGAGGAGAGAAAAAATGAATAAATGTAAATAAAGTATTTTGTCATTGAAAAATCAGGAAACGAAAAAAGTGACAATTTTTGTCATTGACTTTTTTTTTTCCCTCATTGAAAAAGACAAACGAAAAAAATCAATACCAGTTGTCATTGAAAAACGGAAAAAACAATGGGAATTTTTTTTTTTGCCCTTTCTGTATCGCTTTTCATTGTCTTTGCCTTTCTCTTTCGCAATTGCCTTTTACCGAAAGGGATGGTCTGTCAATCCAATGGCGTTGGGAGGGGCTTTCCAAACAGGAAAGGGTTAGTTATCGATGGCATTAAATTTGATTGTCTTGGTGACTGGGTAGTTGGCTGTGGCTACCCATCCAGCCAGTCAGCTGATTCTCTAAGCAGACAATGAGAAGTGTACTATAATGGAAAAGGCAAAGACAAAGTTGCCATATTTTTTCCCACTTTCCGATAGATTTTCAAATGCCGATATTGATATCTAACAAAATTTCCAGCTGATTGCCGATATCCGAAGCTGATTTTGTAATCAGATACTTTTTTTAAAGCACATAGTTTATGAAAGACAATTTTTTAAAAAATTGCTTCAACAACTTCAAATGTACAATGATGACCTGAGACTTATATGATTAATTCGGTCTTGTGCTACCAAACCAACGAACGCAGGACTTCTTTTTGTGATTATACACACTCAGCAAGACGGTACGTTATTTTCAAATAATTAAATCCACCAGGACGTCACGACAAGATGTAAACAAGTTAGAAGTTTGCTTGTGTCGCGTTCAAAAAGTGCTCAGATTTCTAGCCATCAACGACCTTGCTGTCCGCGACAATGTGGATCCCAACACGTCTACTGTACATTATTTGGTTAGACTCGTCAAGTGTCAATATACTCGAAAGTTAACTTTCTATTTTATCCATATGCGACGGCCGTCAATCCTCCCCCTGTGTTATATTACAACACATTGTTGAGAACAGCAAGGTGGCTAATGGCTAAAAATCCGAGCAGTTCTTGAACGCGACACGAGCAGCACAGCGCTATGGTGCCAAGCAAGTTTAAACGTCATCTCCGAACGAAACACCCGTCGCTTCAAAACAAGTCGATGGACTATTTTGTTCACCTTCGTGAAAACTCAGAGAAACAGGCAACTTTTTTTTTTTTTTTGTAATTATAAATAAAAACTACGAAGGAAAATGAGAAAGCCCTCAAAGCCAGTTACCTTGTTGCTAAATCCAAAAAGTCCGACACCGTGACAGAGATATTAATACTACCTGCCTACAAAGCCATTGTCTGCGAGATGCTCGGCCCTGATGTGGTTAAAGACAATGCTCAAGTCCCCTTGTCTGATAATTCTGAGCTTTTTCAAGCCTAACTGCTATTAAAAAAATAAATAAAAACAAAGACTGAGAGCTGCTGAAGAATAAGGATATCGACTTTGTGTTCATCTAAACAAGCTCAAGTTTCACACTGAGGAAGTATACATACTGAGAAATTATTTTATAATTGAATATACTGTACAGAAAATAATTTTGGAACCATTTTGGTTTGTGGTGTGCCGCGAGATTTTTTTTCCACTGTAAAAACGTGAGTCAAAAAAGGTTGAAAAACACTGATCTAAGAAACGGAAATTTCGCACACCTCTCGAATGCACCCTACCAAGGGGTTTCAGAATTTGCACCTTTCAAACAAAATTTCTCAAGCCTCAGTGTCGTAGAACATTTTGGAAGATGATTGCGTACTTATGACAAGAGATCACATTTTATTTTTATTTTCGCCGGATAATTTAAAAATAAATAAAATTTACCAAAAAAAGGCATAGTGCATTCATGGGAAAATTATTAAATAAAATAATTTTTAAAAAATGATACATAAATAAAAAATAAATACATGTATTATTCAGCCTTTCAGTTTTCAGCTTTCAAATATTCGGTTTTGGCCATGAATTTTGCTTTCGTTACATCCCTACTTCAATGATTCACTTTTTTGGGGTTTCCAACAGAGCAATCAGGTGGTTGGAGTCGGCAGCGGTTCAACGATCGTCTATGCAGTGGACAGATTAGGTGAGTCTGAATTAGCAGAAGTATTTAAATTATGAGTAGATTTTACTCAAAATGGCCGTATTTCAACGTTGTGTTTTAGCCGAGAGAGTTCGTCAAGAGAAGCTGAACATCATCTGTGTGCCCACCTCCTTTCAAGTTAGTTTGGCCTTTATTTCTTCACATAATACCGTAGTTTTCGGACTATAAGCAGCTACTTTTTTCCCCTCATTTTGAATCCTGCTGTCTATAGTCCAGTGTGTCTTATTTGTTGATTTTATTTGGGTTAAAAGGTCACCCTTTATTTGACGGCAGCGTCATAAGACTGTCATAAGACAGTCGTAATTATGACATGACACAGTCATGGGCATTAATGAATGCTTATGACAGTTGTCAGCCGGCAAATGTTGTCACTAACTTAATGTCCAGTTTGGATCTTTTACATTCATTGAAAAGTGAGATAATTTGCAGGATGACACTAAATGGCATATGTCACAAACATTGATTAATGCTCATAACAGTGACATGTCATAATTGTGACGGTTTTCTGACTGTCTTATGGCGCCGCTGTCAAACGGTTACTCGTTAATATCTTTTGGTGTGAAAATCCCATTATACAATGAGGACAGCTGCGGCTTTTAGTACGGTATGGCTTATCTATGAACAAATACTGTTTTCGTATCAAATTTGGTGGGTGGCAGCTTATAGTCCGGTATGCTTTATAGTCCGAAAATTACGGTGTTTTTCTGGGGTAAAGATGTCATAAAAATAGTCATTGTCTGCCATTGGTGGCACTAGATGTCCAATCGGTTTGAAGTGTGAGGGATGGCGGTGAATGAACAAAGGGGAAAAACTCATCATTGTCTTGTCATTTTTCCACCAAATAATTCAAAATTTGGCATATTGTAGCAAATCGTTGGCATAGAAATGAGCGATGGAAGAAATTAAGGTAATGGCTCTTAGTTTCCGCATTTGTCCTTTTCAGGCACGTCAGCTGATTCTGCAACACGGACTGATGCTGTCTGATCTGGACAGACACCCTGAGGTACGACTGATGTACATTACAGTGCTGACTGTAATCATTTATCTAATCCTCCATTAAAGTAGATTGAATTCATTTGTATTTGTTACTCTTTAAAAAGTGAAAAAATATCCTTTTGTGCAAGCTTTCCTTTAAGACTTCCTGGTTATAAATTCCTTAATTTTAATATAACATTAACTCACTTGACGCAAACAGTCAAACACAAAGTGCGTGGAATACATTGTTGCTTTGCAAGTGTCGGCAGATTCCAGCTTGACATTGCGGAGGAATAACCGTCAAGCAAGTACTGTTAGGCGAGGGCGGCTTTTGGTGGCAAACAAGCCGGCAGAGGTACCTCTCAGCCTGGTAAATGGCGGTGAGCGTTGCGGCTTGAGGTCGAGCGACACAAGTATCGCACTAAAAGACGTGTGTATAGATTTAAATAATGTAGTATTTATATACTGTATGCAGAAAATGGTAACCTCCAGACGGCTCAGTGCTCACTTGCATAAAAGTCTGAAATGTGGTATAGGACTTTAAACAATTCCAAATCATAGCATCTGCAGGAGGATTTAACTTTCAAATGCGATTGGAATCGAATAAACACTTCAACCAAGGGCACACTACCATTTTGACCTATCTTACGCATGTAACACTTCAAAATATTGAAAACTGAATGGAGTGCCTCTTCAATAAAATGTCTTACTCTAACCCATTGGCTACCAATAACTGTGACTGATGTCCAATCTGATTTTGGCATGGTTTTGCTCAGCTGGACGTCGCCATCGATGGCGCGGACGAGGTGGACGCAGCTTTGACTCTGATCAAAGGCGGAGGGTAAGTCCCGTGCAGAAAGGCAGCTTACCACGCCACCTTTTTTTTTCACCGCCTGCCCTCGTTTGCTTCATCAGGGGCTGTTTGACCCAGGAGAAGATCGTCGCCGGTTGTGCCCGACATTTCGTCGTCGTCGCCGATTACAGGTCTGGATGAAAGACGTCGCTGTCGGAAACGGGCGGCAATTGATCCCTCTTTCTTTCTCTCAGGAAGGCGTCTGAAGCGCTGGGCCAGCAATGGAAAAAGGGGCTTCCCTTGGAGGTGGTCCCCATGGCTTACGTTCCCGTCTCCAGGAAGATCGTGCAACTTTTTGGGGGGCAGGCCAACTTGCGAATGGCAGTCAATAAAGCTGTAAGTCGTCCATTTGCAAATCAGCAGATTAGAATTAGACATTTTGGACCTCAAAATCCTCATTTTTTTTTCGTCTTAGTTGTGATGGAGGAACCACAGTTACATCTCCATGTTATTTCATAAATTACCATTGGCTGTCATTGATGCTGCTAGACTTCCAATCCGTTTGGACTCCCACAAATCTGACATCTAGCACTGTCAATGACAGCCAATGAGTTAATAGAAAATATTCTCTTAATTTTTTAAAAATTGTATTGTTTTACTAAAATATGACGTAAAGATGTAGGTTTTTAATTAAAAAAAAAAATTTAGTTGAGAAAATGTTTTTATTTTTCAAATCAAATCTCACTTCACAAAAACCTGAGAGGTCCTCAAAGTGCTTTACAAGAAAGAAAAATATAGTACATGATAATAAATGGCAGGAAAGTACTATAATTGTACAATAAAACTGAGGTGAGAAAATGTATCGCTCTAAAAGTCATTACAACAAATAAAACTTTTTTTTTTTTTTTTTTTTTTTTTTTTTTTTTAAACATCCGAACACATTAAAACCCTAAAAACTTGGCTACCCTCCTAGTCAAGAGAAAAAGCTTGTTTTAAAAAATGGGGTCTTTAACCCAGATTTAAAAAGGCCTTGATTATTGATGGTGCGGATGTTAGGGGTCAGGCTATTCCACAATCGCAACTGTTTAAGTCTCGACCTTGGAACGTGTGGGAGAAACTGACCGGACGAACGAAAATCCCTGCGAGGGTTACGGAAGGTTAAAATTTCCGACAAGTAGGAAGGAGCCTGGCCGGTAGACAAAGTAAAAACAAACGGTAAAAGTTTCAAATCAATTCTAAAATGAACTGGAAGCCATTGGAGTGACAATAGCACGGGGGTGATATGTTCACATCCAGATGTACCGGTTAAAAATCGAGCAGCATCATTCTGAACAAGCTGCACATGCCAAATAGAGGAGTTAGGAAAACCAACCTAAAGTCCTTTGCAGTAGTCTAGCCTTGAGCTTACAAAGGCATGTATTACTTTGTCAAGGTCTTGGCAACTAAGCCTAGGTTCATACTACAGGTCTTAATTCACAAATCCGATTTTTTCGTGTTTTTCCGACTCGAGTCGGGCATTAACTTGACGGTCTGAACGGGACAAGTCGCATAGAAGTGGACCATTTCAAATCCGATCTGAGTCACTTTCGTATGTGGTTCAAATCCGATCTGGGCCACATTTTTACAGAACGTGACTGGCGGTCTGAACTGTCAAGAGTCCCAAATCGGAATTCACGCAGCAATTACGTGAGCAAAGAGCAAGAGGCACGGAGGACGGCAGCCATGTAGGCATTAGCTAGCCTAGCTTGAACTCTGCTTTTAAGCACGAAGCGGGCTTGACCACAGTCATAAAAAAATAAAATGAGGAAAAGAATAAGCCTTCCAATTTTCGATTTTCATTCTGTGCGCCGAATGAGCAATATTTCATTATTGCACACATGGCCGAGTCGGGGCAAAGTGACGCACCCACGTCATTTCACGCACACATGTCAAGGCTCATGTGTGTGCGTGTATGCATTCTATCAATCCATATAAACTTTGAATATAAGGATAAACGGGGATTATTAATGTCTGTTATCTATGTCCTCTTTTTGGAAATCAAAATATGATCACTGTGGAATGACATAAAGCTAGCATATGTAATTTGTTTTGATGCTTCTGTGCATGCGGGTCTCTTTCCTGAGCGCATCTCGGACTGCGAATTAGTGCGCATGCGTGATACTTGAACGGTCTCAATGGACAAAGGCAGTCTGAACGGGCACGCCAAAAAAAACACATATGGCAAAAAAATCAGATTTTTGGATTAAGACCTGTAGTATTAACCTAGCCTACGAAAATGCTTCACTTTGGCCAGGAGCTGGGAAAAAAACTTGCTCTTATAACAGAACTGTTCTGTTTTTTAAATGTACTGTATGTATATTTTTATCATAAAAAGGAAATGGTGATCCCTCAATTATTGCTGTTAATGATGACCAGAACAGACCGCATAAAGTGAAAAACTGTGAAGTAGTGTCATCCGCCCCTCCCATTTTTAACATATCCATAAGTTTATATAAAACCCTATAAATGCATGCTATCATTAGAGCATTGAAGAATAGTTTGAAACATGTAAAGTGTTAATAAAATCAATAACATACAGTACATCAAATAATGTATGAATAATATTAAATATTTGCAAAATAAAATATCAAGGAGTATTTCAGTAATAAATAAAACAAAATTGTTTTTAGATTTTGATTCTCTCTATATTTTGTACTGTTCTTTAGTTCTTCCTTATTTAACTTACTGTGTGGAAGTCTGGGGAAATACTATTGATCTATTGATGAAAAGTATAAATTCCATAGTCTTCAAGTTTGCATTGAGGGCTGCAAATATATTCGAGCTGAAACGAATACTCGAGCAACTCGAGTTTAAAAACTGATCCGAGTAATTTTATTCACCTCGAGGAATCGTTTAATTTTGCCAGCTCTAAGTATCACGTTTTGCCCGGACTACTTTTAATGCGGGACAAAAACCTTACTGCAGCCGACAGCCGCTTCAAAATACGCCGACGTCGCTAAAAACTACGCCCGCATGATGCTAGTGTGGTAGCAGGTAGTGTCCGATGCGTCTCATAGATATCGCATGCATTTAGAACTAGATGCGAAATGACAGACTCGGCCGCGTCTGTGCAGCGTTAGTAAACAGCCGCTATCTTTAAGCAGTAGACTTCTCATCGCCAATAAATACAACGTTACTGTCACTCGCTCACATAACGTTAGCCCTTCGGTGGGCTAGGTTTCTATTGATTATGACCACTGTCGATGCGTGGCTAACGTGACTTACATACAGGCTTATTTAATCTGTAAAAACACAGCGCTGTAGAGTGATGAGTGTGTAAAATTAAAACATAATAAAGCTAACTGTCAGTTTTAGCTCAGTAGTCATTGCTGAATAAAACACCAAGTAGCACTTGTCCCTAATGTGCTCCAATACAGCAGGTATCATACATTTTATTTTGAACACTGCAAAAACTCAAAATCCTATCAGTACTTACAGTTTAGACTAACTTAAAACTTAACTAGAACTTAAAAATAGCTTGACACAAATGGAAATAAAACTGAAACACGTGGGAAAAACGTAGCTTTCAAGTGATGTGTGTTATCAAGCGTAATTACATTTTTAGGTAAGAAATATTTTGTTTTTATTAGGTCTAGAAGTTTTTGGAGTGAAAGCAGTGAATTTTTTTTTCTAGTCACATCTGAGATGCAATTGTTGGCTGTTTTCAACAAAGTACATCGAAAATAAAGACATTGACTGAAAATGGTTCAATATTGGATTAAATGTCTTTTTTTCTCATGTATATTTATAATTGCTCTTTACCTAAAATTGATAGAATTTTCAGTCGATTACTCGATTACTAAAATATTCGATAGCTGCAGCCCTAAAATATATATATTTTTACTTAATTACATTTCTCGTATTTTAAAAAAAAAAAAAAAAAAAAAAAAAAAAAACCTCGTGCACAGGTATTTGATGGTATTTTATTCTGTATAAGGGTCCCGTGGTGACAGACAACGGCAACTTCATCCTGGACTGGAAGTTTGAGCGTACTCACTGCTGGAAGGACGTCAACAGCGCTATCAAGATGATTCCAGGTGAAAAGCCCACAGCGACATCTCGTTCATGCAGGTTTAGGGTTAAGCTTTGCAACTTCACATGTCCTTTTTAGGCGTGGTGGAGACGGGACTTTTCGTAAACATGGCGGAGCGCGCCTACTTGGGCATGGAGGACGGCAGCGTCCAGATACGAGATGCACCTGTCCGCTGAGGACACCCGCTTCCTTCTGGAACCCAATTGTATCTGAATCCAATGGATCCAACTCAGACGGTGTGCCTATTTCATCATGTCCAATTAAGACACTCTGATGTCGGAATGTCAAACGCAATGCTTCCTGTGTCACCACCCGAAAAAAAAAATACAGAACACTCGATGTGCTTTTCATATGTGAGGATGTGTGTGTGTGTGTGGGGGGGGGGGGAGTACACACACAAACCGTATTTTCTGGAGTATTAGTCATACTTTTTTCCATTATTTGGCTGTGTCTGTGGCTTATACTCAGGTGCAACATGTTTTCCCCCCACTCTTTTCACAGCCGTGAGATTAGTGTGGGTTTAGTCTGTAGTTATCAGTTGTTCACCATTTTACCATTATTGCTTACATGTATAATTTTTTATTCTGATCAATTGGAAAAATTGACCTTCAAAAATGTGAATTATACTCCAGTGATACTTGTGGGGTTATACCTTTCATTGTGCATTCTTTGGCTGCTGCGACTTATACTCAGGAGCGACTTATAGTCCGAAAAATACGGGACATAACGTATACTGTAGTTTACACAACCAAACTCATGCTCGTGCCTGCTTCTCATAATTCAAATAAACTCAATCATGATAAGACAATTATTTTTTCATAATTATTCATATAGAACTGTGATCTCATACTTGCAGGCTGTGTGACAGTATTTTTGCGATCTGCAACAAAGAATTTTTGGGGGGGGTCGTTTGAATTGCAATTAAAAACAATTTTAGTAACACAAATATTAAAAACCAATAAATTCTAAACATGTTTTAACAATATATATATATTTTTTTAATTGTCAGAAATTGAAAAATTAAATAAGTGTGGCCTAGATATATTTAGCTTTGGGAATGAAATGTTTTTGGTTTTTAATAAATCGGTGATGACAGCGCATAGTTTAACTGCCATTGACACCAATAGGCGTCCAATCCATTTTAAGTGGGAGAGGCTGGAACCAGTCGTTTGATCGCTTCCAGCCCCTCCCGACAAAAATGGATTGCGAGGTATATTTACCTCTTTCCATCAAGCAGTGTTTTCTATATCATTATTCCTCTTTTACCAAGTACCACAACATGTACTTTGTGATCTGGGCTGGCCTTTAATGAGTATAGCTCATGAAAACTTTGGAATAGATGTCCACTGTAGTGACCACTGACCCTGAAAGTGTTAATAAGTTATAGATAGTTCAGTTAGATTTATGATGATTGAATGATTAAAAGAGAAGCCGTTTTGTCCTATGTCTTTCTATGCCTATGTCATATGTGGGGTGGCGTGGCTCAGTGGTAGAGTAGTTGTCCCCCAAACCAGAGGTTGTGGGTTCGGTTCTCCGCCCTGATGAACTCGTCTAAGTGTCCTTGAGCAAGATACTGAACCCCACGTTGCTCCTGGTGCTGCGTCACCAGTAGGTAGATGGCGAGATAGTGTAAAGCGACTTGAAAGGTGGAAAAGCGCTATATAAGTATAACACCATTTACCATTCGGCTCTCCACCGCGTGGAGGCACTGTTAAGCCCATGTCATTGTATTCAATAAGAAATTACTACGTAGGCTAGCATCCATACAACGCTAACGCCAATCGCCGTCAATGGCAGCCAATGAGTATTTATTAAATACTTTTAAACCCTATTGAACATTGGGAAGGTTTACTTTGAGTGTCGTCAATTGTAATATGCCAAAGGTAGGGTGAATGAAAAACTCCTGGATTTTTAAAGGAACTCTGCTTCTGTCATTGCCTGCCAATGAGTAAAGTAGGGGTTTGAACGTGAGTGTTTGCCATTTTAAAACGCATTTTTTATTTGGGCGTATCGTCAGTCTTTACTTTTATTATTTTTTTATTGTAAATTTGACAAGAGATTAAACATAACTCGTGACCAGGAACAGGAACTTTGACGTCACCGGTCTATCAGGGAGCCACGTTGGTGCTTTCGAGTCGGCCGGTTTGCCAACCACTGATGATTGACAGTCGTATCAACCAATAGTGTTAGCTGTTTTAGTCTCATGCTTTGCGTTTAACCAATTAAACACTTGTTTACACCTGTTCGCCATCTGATTGCACGAGCTCAGCCACATGACTGCGCTTGCCACACTTTGACCGCCCGCGAACTCATCCAATGAGAAGCACTGTTATTGACGCCTCGAGTTTCCGTGAAGTGACGTATTCACTGTCCAATCAGCGTGTGCTTAGTAAGCTGCCCAATGTGATTGACAACTCGGCGACCAATAGAGGGCGGATTTAAGTGAACGCATGCTTTTTATCAGCCAATCGCCGTCCAGAGGCGGAACCGTGAATCGTAACCACGGCAAGTCTTGCGTCAAGTATTAAAGCGAAAGGCACTTGCGTCCTTCGCATGTGTTTACATAAACTACAAAACAAAAGGGCGCTAAAGGGTGAACACGACAGTGTTTGTTTTTTTTGTTTTTGTTTTTTTTTGGGGGGGGGGATACATAACATGGGTTCCCCTGCACGTTAAGATTTACATGGCCGACCAGTGGCATGTAAATCTCGTGCTTCACTAATGAGCCAGCCTTCCAAATGGAAAGGGCGCTTCAATTTGGAAACGTGAGCATTTCTCTCGTGCTCCTGCTCCTCAATGTGGTCTTAGGACTCGGGACCCTGCACCCTTTGGGCTTCGTCTTCGCCGGCCGGGAGCCCCAGCTGGCCGGCCCCGTCAGGGGCTCGCCACCGGTACCGGACGACGGCGGAGACCCAGTGCTAGAGTTGGGACTGGACGGCGTCGCGGGGCTCGCGGCTCAGGCGGACGTCACCGTGGAGGACGAGAGCGGTTTGCCCGGTGAGGACAAGGGGTCCTGCGGGGAAGAACCCCAAGGAAGTGAGCCCGTGCCGAGGTAGGCTCGGAAACTTGACAAACTTTTTGGAACGACTCTGATTTGACGGGAAAATGACCAATGAACGAATCCACCGAGCGTTTTAAGCTAACAGAGTCGCCGTAATGACGTTTTGCCGCGTTTTTGCCCCAAATCCAACTTTCCCTCCTATTAAAATGTGCTTTTAAAATCAAGTTAGGACCACCAAGAAAGAAAAAGAACATGCCAAATTTGAGCTCGCAATGGAAACAACGAAGAGTTAGCGTTATTTAAAAAAAAAAGCTCGTCTCATAAGTTTGCTTATTGTGTTCATTTTGGTGCACGTTTTGGTCAACATTGTGGGCGGGGAGTCGAGCGGATGATGTGAAGTCCACGCCCAAGGAAACTTCTTTCCCTTCCTTTAAAATTGACCCGAAGACGATGGCATTTTTTCCCCTATTGAGTTGCACACGGTGATGTTTGATGTTTTAATGTGGCTCGTTTGCTCTGTGAACCTTAACGTGGGTAAAAATAGCCGCCTACCTTCATGTCATGAGACACACCTGCACTGTCGATTGACGCATTTTTGACGTTAAAACCCATCCGACACCAGTGGCGCCCCCAGGGGGTGGCCAGGGGTGGCCACTGCCACCTCTATAAATTGGTTGGCCACCCCACTGGCCACCCTGCTTGCCAGTATATCGTTAGATTGTTGAAGCATCAGTTATGCATTGAATCCCAAATGAATGCATTTATTCTGTTTTGTTAAATGTAGGGCTGTCAAATTTATCACGTTAATGGGCGTAATTATTTTTTTAAATTAATCACGTGAAAATATTTTTTTGCAATTAACGCATTTCACGGTGCGACTCACTCATGCATTGCCGCAAACAGCCTACATGGCTCCGTTTTACTTATATACACAGATCAGAGGCAGTGTCAAGTGAGTGGAGTAGATACAAGCGTTCATTGGGGCCGTGCTTTTAATTGGCAAAAGCTTTGTCATCTCTCCCACAGCAGCTATAAATATTGTGGGAAGCGACGTGGGTAAGAATGACAGGAGTTGATCTTTTTCTGAACACCCTGTGGTGTACCTAACGCAGAGAAGATATATAGCATTTGCAGCCACCACACACAGTCATGGTTGCACCACTTCCCATCATGCATTTGGGCAGAACAGTTAAGTCGCGACAGTATCATTTACTGAAAGCTCAACAAATACACTAGATAGCAATATTTAGTCACAATATACAAACTCACATTTATCCTTTAAGAATTACAAGTCTTTCTATCCGTGGAGCCCTTTCACAGAAAGAATGTTAATAATGTTAATGCCATCTTGTGGGTTTATTGTTATAATAAACAAATACAGTACTTATGTACCATATGTTGAATGTATATATCCGTCTTGGCTTATCTTTCCATTCCAACAACAATTTACAGAAAAATATGGCATATTTTAGAGATGGTTTGAATTGCGATTAATTACGATTAATTCATTTTTAAGCTGTGATTAACTCGATTAAAATTTTTAATCGTTTGACAACCCTTGTTAAATGTACACCTTGTGCCTGATATATACATGACACAACAAAACAGAATTGTTGTTGGACTCAAAATGTTGACTGGACATTTATGGACTATGCACATTAAATCATTAGTGACATCAAATATTACACAATACACCAAAGTATATCAGTAGCCGTGTCCTTAAGTCTTTCTAATAGTTTTCCCCTGACCATTTTACTGCAATAATATAATGAAAACCTGAAATGATGGCTTTTAGTTTTGGTGTGCCACCCCAAGATTTTAAGTGGCCCCATCTGGCCACCCCTATGAAAAATTTCTGGAGGCGCCACTGTCCGACACCCGTTGTTGTGTCAAAATATCCTACCACAGGCGAGTACTACTGTGCCCTATCAGCTTTTGTTTTGATGCATACAGGAAGTACGTACGTGGTTTTGGCGCACTTACAGGTCACTTTCTGTTGGTTTTGGGTCATTTTTTAAAGTTAATGGTCTACTATTTTGGGGCTCTACTGAAGACGTGCAGTTCCTCATTAACTCTTTGGCTACCACTGACGGTGGCGGACGTCCAATTTTTTGGACTAGGAGGGGTGAATGAAAATGTTTATTCCCTCCTCTAAGTATAAATGGATTTGATCATGTCTGTCATTGTCAGTAAGTTATTTGTGGGTCATGTCTTATTAATTTTAGGGTACTTACAGTAGGGTTTTTATTTTATTTTTCATTTTCTTCCAAACCCAATTTTCTTATACCGATTACGATTTCTTAGCTAAATTAATGACAAGAAGTATTCGGAATCTCTTCTTTTTAAAATTACTTAAACTCATTGGCACTTTAAGTTATAATTAACTGTTAATGCACACAGAACAATCCCATGAGATTAAGAGCTTTTTATTTATACAACAGACTCCAGCTCTGCTATTATTTAAAGTGATCATGAAGGAATAAAGTGCACATACAATTTGAAACAAAATCAAACATGAGAAAATGTCTGTCAGTCAGTCAGTCTGTCTGTAAACCAAATAGTCTGTCAGTCTGTCAACCAGCTAGCCAGGCAGTCAATCAAGTCAGTCAGGTGAAGTAGGTAGGCAGCCAGGCTCAGGGTGATGTGCTGTCACATTTCTTTCTAGCCAAACTTGCATAAATTAATGATTAGTGTAAAACTGTATAATAACAATATGCAAGGTGACAATCACATTGTCTAAACAAACACAAATATGTGCATATAGATTCAATTTTCAAATGAAGACCAGTGCATTTTGCCAAAATGTTATTTTATCAAAACAAAAAAAAACACATGGCATGCTTTTAATTACTGTTATCTAGCAGCAGCAATCTTGACAGGAAAACAAGACGGAGGGACAGACACCCCCCCCACCCACCCACACAGCGAGACACGGACACAAACACACGCACATTGCACATGCATATACAGTGATCCCACGTTTTTCACGGTTAATTGGGACCAGAACACAACACAATAAGTGAAAAACCGCCAAGTAGCGCACCAAGCCCCCCATTTTTCTTGTTTTTTTTTTTTGTGTGTGTTCAATGTATTTATTCAGATTTAGCATTACATAAAATATATATACATACATATAAGATTTGTATTATATAAATTATAATTAAAAAAATATGTATATATTAGGGGTGTAACGTGTCACGGTTCGGTACATTTTCGGTACAGTAAGAAAACAAAATGCAAAATATAAATGTGGTAGTTGTTTATTACACACTTTTGTGCTTTCAACAATAGGAACATTAGCCTATACAAACCTAGAATTCTGTTCAAAAATAGAAAAAACAATATTCTGAAATGTAGATATTTTGAAAAACAAAATAAAAATAAATAACATTGGCTAAGACTTTTTTTTTTTTTTTTTAATATCTGATGTGCAAAATTGAACAGTTGCAACACTGAACAGTTTCAAATTTCTCATATTAACTTTATGACCACAGCCTCGAAAAGTAAGGGTTAGGTAAGTGCTGTCAAACTATTAAAATTTTTAATTGAGTTAATCACATCTTTAATTTGAATTCCCCACCCAGTGGGCCAACCGCTTTTCTTTTCATCCATGTTACATTTAACCGTTACCCACGCTGCTCACTGCACTTCTGAGTGGTGCGACGGCCTGGCCGTTTAATTGTCATCTTTTTTGAGACTGTCAGTCAGCTGATCGTCACGTCCGCCAGCTGGCTGCCTCCCCTCCCAACGTGACGTACTCTGATTCACACCGGACGGGCAGACGACGTCGCCGCCGCTGATGGGCCACCCGTGGAAGGGTGCCAACTTCAGAAACTAGCCCGCTGTCTGTCATGTATCCATTGTGCAGCCCTTTGTTTACATTTGCGGCAATAACGACACTTGCTTTATGGCAGCTAAGCCGATACAAGGTAGTACTATTAGGCCGTTGTTTGAGCTCGCATCCCCGCGTGTGTGTTGTATTGTGTGTATTGTGTATTGGTTATCTTGTTAACCAAATAAAGGCAGCGTTAACAATAGTCATCTGACCACTCATCATTTTACAGTCAACACTGAGAGTTCACATTTGACAGCATACATGCCGCGTACCTCCTTGCCAGCTGTTTGCTCGCCATTCATTCACCTGCGCATTTGATCGCTATTTTTGTTACACTCCCGCTTTTTCAGTGAGGTATTTTGTGTTCATTCGTTATTGGATCGTTTTTGTTCACCACTGTAAATAAGAGCACCGCAGCAGTAGAGGTAAACTGCCGTTTTCGTTCAACCCGTTTTGTTTAGTGTAGAAGCCAGGGTAGTGGCTGTCTTTTATTTCCTTCTTACGATCAGGGTTTACTTAGCGGGTGGGGTTTAAGTGTAGTTTTATTTTGTTTGTTGTTTTGGCCTGGGCTTACGCTGAAGCCAGCTCCTTCCGCATGTTGTATATTTTGTTCATTGCGAGTTCGACTTAATAAATTTGTGTCCACTTGCAACTTGCGTGTGTGGCTCATTTTATGTTACGCCCTTAGCGAGCCGTCCATAGGGCGTCATTAATGGTGGGCGTATGGGATGCATGAGCGGGCATTCCGCGCTTGCGTTAAATGCGTCAAATATTTTAATGTGATTAATTCAAAAAATTAATTGCCGCCCGTTAACGCGCAAAATTTGACAGCACTTTACATTATGTCCGAAACTCGTTCGGTACGCCTCCCTTCCGAACCGAGCACCCCGAACCGAAACGGTTCAATACAAATACATGTACCGTTACACCCTTAATATATATATATGTATATAGGGCTGTCAAACGATTTAAAATTTTTAATCGAGTTAATCACAGCTTAAAAATTATCATTAATCGCAATTCAAACCATCTATAAAATATGCCATATTTTTCTGTAAATTATTGTTGGAATGGAAAGCTACGACACAAGATGGATATATACATTCAACTAGGCCTGAACGATATTGGAAAAAACTATTGCTGCGATTTTTTTGGGGGGTTTGTGATATTATATTGCGATATTAAAAAAAAAAAAAATTAAAGAAATTTTCACTAGATGACTTGAATAGCTGTTTGGAAAGACTTTGGATGACTCACAATGACCAGTGTACAGTGATTCCTCGTTTTTCGCGGTTAATGGGCACCAGAACCCGCCGTGATAAGTGAAAAACCGTGAAGTTGCGCACCCCGCCCCCCAAATTTTTATTTTTTTGTGTGTGTGCTCAGTGTATTTATTCAGATTTAGCATTGGAAAGAGATACATATAAGGCATGTTTTTTTCTCACCTTTTCCCCAAAGTATGATTTTTTTTAAAAAATGTGTGTATATTAATAAATGGTTTTAAGCACTTCAAATGTAATAATTATGATCAGTTTTAAACATAACTGTCCAACCAACCAAATCATTTTTGAACAAGAATAAAGTGCTGTAGTAGAAAAATGCTTGGCTTTATTAAATACTTCTGTTTATCTACCTTAGCTGTGACTCTTGGTGGACATGTAGAAATTACAAACTCCTCATGATCACTTCTGGCATTTAATTTGTATGTCTCAAACGTCTCCACACACACGCACACGCACACACACATTCATTCCAAAGCGGCTTCCTTGCAGAAACTGTTTAACAAGTTAAATGATGATTGACAGCTGCTGGGCTGTGATGTCCGCTTCTTTGGCAAGATCAAAGATACCAGCATTGTTAACTTTAATAAGCAAGTGCTGCAGTGACTGTGAGGTTCAAAGAGCGTATGAGGCTCTGCGCAGAGCAGAAAGCAGGGCGTATGTGGATTAAAAAGAAATAAAAACTATCGCACGTCCTTGCAATGGGACTATCGTGCACGCACACATCGCAGTGGCGATGTTTAAACGATATATCGTTCAGGCTTACATTCAACATATGGTACATAAGTACTGTATTTCTTTATTATAACAATAGATAAATGTTAGTACAAGTTATAGAAATTTTATATTAAAACCCCTTTTAATGTTTTCGTTTTAATAAGATTTGTCAAATTTTCAAACAAATAAACTAGTAGCTCGCCATTGTTGAACCCCATTGAAACCCATAAAATCAGTCGCACCCAAGCGCCAGCAGATTGCGACAAAACACAAGTAATGAATGGACATGACATTGTCATTTTAATCTGTTTGAGCAGGGCATGTGCGTTAATTGTGTCAAATATTTTAATGTGATTAATTAAAAAAATTAATTACCGCCCGTTAACGCGATAATTTTGACAGCCCTAATATATATATGGTTTTGAAATGGTTTTTAAGCACTTCAAATGTAATAATTATGATTGGTTTTAAACATAACTGTCCCAACGAATCATTTTTAAACAAGAATTAAGTACTGTAGCAGAAAAATGCTTGACTGTATTAAATGCTTCTGTTTACCGAACTTGGCTGTGACTCTTGGAGTGACATGTAGAAATTACAAACGCCTCATGATCACTTCTGGCGTGTATTTTATATATCTCGAACGTCTCCACACACACTCCTCCACCAACACACACCCACCCACACATTCATTCCAGCCCGCGCTTCCTTGCAGAAACTGTTTAACAAGTTAAAAGATGATTGACACATTGCTGCCTGTGTGAAGTCCGCTTCTTTGGCAAGATCAAAGACATCATTAACTTTAATAAGCAAGTGCCGCGCAGTGACTGAGAGCTGGGTGAGGGAGGCTGTGCGAGCGAATGAAGCAGAACAAAGGTTTGTGGATTGAAAAAAAAAAAAAAAAATCGCAGGTCCTTGTGATGGGACTATAGCGCATGCGCACATCGCGATGGCAATGTTAAAACGATATATCGTTCAGGCTTAATCCCTAGTACTCACGGGTCACTTCCTGTTGGTTTTGGGTCGCGTTTGCCGTTTTCTGTGCTACCAGATGGTCCTTTTGCGGCTCTTCTGCAGACGTGCAGTTTCTAATTAACTCATTGGCTGGCACTGACCGCACTGGATGTCCAATTCATTTGGACTCGGAGGGGCGAGTGAAAAAAATATTCATTCACCCCTAGCAGTTTAAATGATTTGGACGTCTATAATTGTCAGTGAGTTAATTGTGGGTCACGTCCTTTTCAATCTTAGCAAATCATTTCCTGCACATGTTGGGGCATTCTGACATCACTTCCAGTACATTTTGGATAATTTCCTGTTGATTTCCCGACATTTCTGTGTCATTTTCCGTTCATTGGTCACCTCCTGTTGATTTATGGACATTTCCAGATCACATCCTGTTGATTTCCAGTCACTTCCTGTTAGTTTTGGTGGCATTCTGAGTAGGGGTGTGACAAAATATCGAAATGGTGATATATTGTGATACTTTGTATCCCAAAAGGTTATCGATATGCTCCTGCAAGAATCTAGATATTTTAAAAAGGTCGTCTTAAAAAAAAACGTCTTAAAAAAAAAATAAAAAAATAAAAATTAAAAAAAAAAAAAAAAAAAAGGAACCAACAAGTTGCTCCCAAAATCTTCCACCATAATAGTGTCTCAGTTAACTCTAAGGCTACCTTGACGGTGCTCGACACCCAATCCATTTAGACTGGGAATGTTCGTTCATTTGAAACCAGAGCATTCACAGTCATTCTGTCAGATTTTCAGGGCATTTATTGGTCACCTGCTGTTCATTTTAGGGCATTTCCAGGTGATTTCCTGTTGAGTTTGAATCACTGCCTATTCATTTGGGTGTTTCCCAGGTCACTTCCTGTTCTGGAACAGGAATTGACCCATAGAATACTCCAAAATCATCAGGAAGTAACTGAAAATCAACAAGTAAATGACCTTAAATGGCCCAAAATTACCTCATTGCCTGGCATTGGCTGCTACTGACGGCCATAGACATTCAATCTGTTTGAAGTGGGAGCGCGAGCTTTGTATCGCAAACTGTATCGTATCGTGAGGTACCAAGAGTTTCCCACTCCTAATTCTGACATCGCTTCCTGTACTTTTTGGATAATTTCCTCTTGATTTTCAGGCATTTCTGTCACGCTTCCTGTTCGTTGGTCACTTACTGCCCATTTCCGATCACAGGAACTCTTCGTGTTGATTTCGAGTTACCCTTTTTATGTTTTAACACTGGCAGTCCAGGGTTTTCTTGGGCTATGAAGAAAGACCAGAAAGGATTCAAATGACCCCGATACCAAATTGACTATTTGGTTTTGTCAAACAATAGACCACTAAAACAATCAAGCAGACAAACCCCTACACACTCCTGTGGAGTCGCTGTCTAGGTGTGAAAGGGGGGGGGGGGTTCACTCTGGATGGCTGCAATTAGCATCTTGAATATTTGCAAATCCAGGGCTCCCTTGGCTTTGTCAAATACGGAGGAACACGGAGATGGCCAGTCGCCTTGTTCTACAATATGATTGACATGGCAGCACTGAATGCATATGTGTTGTATCAGGCATGCACCAGAAGGCAAGAGAGATGGGTGGACTTCTTGGTGGGTCTTCCAAAGGAATTGGCTCACTCTTATGTGGGCGCACGGAAGGCGCAGAAGGAAAAATTGCTTCGGCAACAACCTCCAACACCTAGGCCCAGGAAAAGGGCGAAGTGTCATATGTCACCACATAAAAATGTTTTGTTTTGTTTTTTATTACACCGTCCCTTGGACTGTATAGTTTCTTTTGTCGTCGTTTTCACATATGTTTCTTTATTTAAAAAGCTTTTTTTGTGCAAAAAATGACTTTGTTGTGAATAATCAGCCATCCATCATCAGCAATATGACAATTATAGCTCCACACATACCACAAACAGTGCAACTAAATATTCAGAGAGATTGAGACAGCAGTTCTTTCTCAATGCTGTAATGTCTGACAGTCCTCCGCAAACAGGCAGCCATGCCCTGCAAACACTTAGGATGCTAATTGGAGCAATCCAACCCTGTGGTTTTGCGAGTGTGAATGAAAAGGACTAATGAGGACCTCAATGCTCACAAAAGATATGGTGATTAGAGTCAGATGACCCTTCTCTGGATACAAAAGTGATTTGTATCAACTGATCCACCCTTGGTAGTTCTAGTTTAAGCTACTTATAGGCCCCTTTAGGGCTCTTCTGCAGACTTGCTGTTTCTCATTAACTCATTGGTTGCCATTGGCGGGGGTAAATGTCCGATCCTTTTTGACAGGGAAGGGCGAATGTGTTCATTCGCCTCTCACAGGCAAAAGGGATTGGACGTCTAGCCCTGTCAATGGCACTAAAAAATAATGATTTTTAAATGAATTGGACTTCCATCTTTGTAAACTCCAGGCAATGAGGTAATTTCCCAAAAGAGGCTTGTTGAAGCTGTGAAATTTCCTGATTTGGGTCCATGTTTTGAAAACTCTCACTCCCTGAAGTGCAAGATGCAGCAGCAGTCAGACATTGATTTAAGGCACCCTTCACTTTGAAGGACTCTGCCGCAGTGTTGTTCACTCACGCCGGCTCCTTCCCTCCCTCCCGACCGACGGACCTTCACTTCAGAAAATTTTACACCACTCTTAAATAATTCTCTGTGTGCTCTTTTAAACATACTCAATAGTGTCTTTTTTTTTTTTTTGAGGCGGCGGATTAAGATCAAAAACGGCGAAATAGATAGTCTGGAGAGGTGAAAGCTATCGAGGGCGCCAGATGAACTTTGGTTAATTTTATATTCCAACGTTTTATTTTTCGGCAAACCGCGGAGCCCACAGGCTTTGACCGAGTCAGACTTTCAAACGTTCCAAAAAATTGCAACCATGCAAGTTCTTTGATGATGTTGTCCCATCTCCTCGTCCATCTCCAATTGCAAAACATCTCAAATTTTCAAAATGGTAATTGTTGCTATAGTTTTTGTCGAATTCACAAATAAAAGTATTCACAAAATCAAGGCGCACAAATTAGCCATTTTTAGCAAAAATGTACAGTTCTTCCAAAATATGATTAAAAAAAACTCATCATACATATTCAATGGCTGCATTTATTTCCAATGGTCATTCAATTTCAACAAAAACATGTTTCCATTTACTCATATTGGTTTACAACTTGGACCTACCCAAAAACCTCCATTGGTGGTCATTATCTTTTACAAAAAAAAAAAAAATCTCAAGTTGCCCAAAAATGAACCGGAAGTGACTCAGGGTATACAGGAAATCACACACAAATGCTTCAAAATCATCAAATCAAGTGACCCAGAATCAAAAGGTAGTCATTTAAGTGCCCCAAACCAACAGGAAATGACCTGATAATATCCCCAAATCAACAGGAAGTGACCCACGTGTTGACGCTTCCCCATGCAATTTCTGTAAAAAATGCAAAAGAAATGTCAAATTCTGTAAAAATGCATTTTCAAATGAACATAAGTTTGACTATTGTTATCATAAATAGTTTTGAGCAAAAAATTTTCCAAAATCACAATTTTAGATGTATTGTTTTTTTCGATAATGGGAGGGCCATTGGCATTTTTAATGGCACCTAAGGCTGCAACAACAATTCGATTAAATTCGATTAATGAATTAGTTGCCAACGAATTTCATAGTCGATTTTTGCCATCAGCTATGGGCAGTCCCGTTTGGGTTCTTGTTTGTATGTAATGTGAGGCTGCGCACATGCCAGTGATTCGAGCAAAAGAGAGAGAGAGTTCATGGCGGCTGCTGCTGTTGGGCTGCTGAATCCATAGTAGGGCTGTCCCAAATGATTATTTTTCTCCCGATTAGTGCAGACTTGTCTAACAATTTTTTAATGAACTTTTTTTTTTCTGCTGATCTTGCAATTCAATTTTTGTTGACGATTATAAATGCACAAAAACATTTTGTAACACTTTATTTATTAAAGTACAAACAAACATAAATAAGAGTAATAAATCACAAATAAACAAAGAGGTCAAATGCTGATGGCATTAACTAGTGCAAAAGAATGGAATGTAAACAGATTCAGAACACTGTGACTTCACTTTTCCAACAGGATTCAAAACATTTCTTACTTTCTCTTTTTGTGGGGTGTCTATATTGTTCTCAGCATTACAATGAGCACCAGACGAGTAGATAAATAAATGTCACTCAACACTGGAGTGAAGTACGTGAAAATTTTAATTCAATTTAATTTTGTGTCTGGTGAACCAAAGATGCGCATGCTGAAAAGCACCTCATACCCACTGTGAAGTATGGGGTGGGTCAGTGATGCTATGGGGCTGTTTTGCTTCCAAAGGCCCTGGGAACCTTGTTAGGGTGCATGGCATCATGAATGCTTTGAAATACCAGGACATTTTAAATCAAAATCTGTTGCCCTCTACCCGAAAGCTGAAGATGGGTCATCAGTGGGTCTTTCAGCAAGACAGTGACCCTAAACATATGGCCAAATCTACACAGAAATGGTTCACCAGACACAAAATCAAGCTCCTCCCTTAGCCATCTCAGTCCCCAGACTTTGTTTTTTTGGCAAAAGGGGGTTGTACAAAGTATTAACACCAGGGGTGCTAATAATTGTGACACACATTATTTGATGTCAAATAATTATTTTTTTTATGTGGGATTTTTTCCCAACTGAATAAATGCACTTGTATTGAAGGTTGGATTTTTCTCTTTTTTTCCATTAAGGTCCCATATTATTTGAATTTAAAAAAATTATTAGAAGCTAAAAAACACATCTTAACCAGGGGTGCCAATAATTATGGAGGGCACTGTAGTTGTGAGCCGCTACGCACGTTACATACATGTACCTTCGCTGGAAGCCGCAACAAAGCATTAGTATAAATTCTTCTATTGATTATAATTTGATGTAGATGAAGCAAAATGATAAAGATTTGGTTATTTGTAAAACCTATTCTAAAACACGAGATGCTTTCAATATGGTTGATTTTAACGGAGGCGGCAACGTGCTACATAAAGTACATAGCTGCTTATTCAGCTACATTAGCCCGACATTAAGCCCTAATACTCTGTCGTACGACCCACATAAAGGCAACTTCAATAAAAAATGTCGTTATATGGACTTACGATCGCCCGATTGTTGTCTCCTGTCATCTTCAAGTTATACCTGGGTGATGGCGCTTCGGGTGTTCATTCACGGCCACGTGCTGCCGTCGTATGCAAGCTTGGCACAAGACAGTGTACCCTCCTTTGTTTCATTGAAATAACTAAGTCCATGCTTTGGTCACTATGGTGTGCTTTTTTGGCTTAGTGCCGCTTTCCCCGCTTGAATTCCGTGCGTCCGCCATTCTCAACTTTCCACTTTAGCAGGGCGGTAAACTGAAAATTTACCGTCACCGAAATTCTTAGCGATGATCGACGTAATTTTGACCATGTCGGTAAATTCGGTAAATTAATAAAACAAGAAAATATAGTCTTTTCATCCCGCTTTGATTCTGTGTTGTTCATCTATGTTCATTCCCCTTTAAGAAAGCAGTGAATGTGCTTACGTAGTGAGTCACGTACGTGATCATCAGGAAGCCAATCAAACAAAAGCCCGGTAAGCTAACGCTAGCAGCTAACGCTACAAGCAAAACGTGATGGAGTGTGGCTTAAGGGAGGTTCACCAAACTTTCAACCGACATTTAATAGACTCTTGGTGGCATCCAGACGGGCTTTCACCCGCTGTCCTCCTTTGTTCTCACGATTTCCGGAGATGGTGCTTTCAGTGCTTTCTACTGGTAGCCAGGCTAACGCTAGCTAGCGGCTAACGCTACAAATGAACGTTATGGAGTCGGATAGCGGCTCTAACATTGTCGAAACGGCTGAACTTAATGAGTGGATTGGGCACGGACTGCATCTAGCAATTACTATGTGGCGTTATTTTGTATCCGTCTGTGTGTGATTCCTCTGATAGCTTTTGTGATGGTAAAGCATTCAGCATAAAGTACAATCCAACGGCGAAACTTATAATGACCGAGAAATGGCCCCGGTTATTTTTATTGTGCGTGCATTTATTAAAAAATGCACTGGGGGGGAAAAAAAACCCTTAAACCATAAAGTGTACACTTGTATTTAATAATTATGTCACAGCAGCCATTAACAATAAGTTGTCTTTTTGAAGTGTACTGTTCAAGCTGCAAGTCATTTGTGTTACAATGACACCATTAACAATAAGTTGTCTTTTTGAAGTGTACTGTTCAAGCTGCAAGTCATTTGTGTTACAATGAAATGTTTGCACAGGCATATTGATTTTGACAATTTACATTGTTCAAGTCATACACGCTGTTATAAATGTTCATACTTGAATTCTTATTGCTTACAATACATTTTTATAAACTTAATGTTTAGACTGCATGTACAATTGTTAAATACAGTATATCAAATTGAATGCTGGTAAATAAATCAACAAGAAATAGTTAATCTGTATTTCATGCATTGATTCAGATTTTCAAATTATATAACAGTCCGCTTGGGCGAATTTATCGTCATTTATCGTTATCGAGATAAATCTGCTCATATATTTTTTTTTAACCCTTAGACTGGATGGTGTGCTCGTCGATGCATTTACGGCATCAATGACTTCTACCAGTGGGAACAGCTCTAATCAATAGTATTACAAAGTGTCGAATGTTAGATTGCGTTTTGTGTTGTTAGGTGCTGTGTGCCTCCGTTAGAAGTGAGTAAAAGAAGCCAATTGTATTGTTTATATTCTTTGTTGATGAGACATTACCAATTAGCATGGAGCGCTAAGCTACAGTGGGGCAAAAAAGTATTTAGTCAACCACTAATTGTGCAAGTTCTCCCACTTGAAAATATTAGAGAGGCCTGTAATTGTCAACATGGGTAAACCTCAATCATGAGAGACAGAATGTGGGAAAAAAAAAAAAAAGAAAATCACATTGTTTGATTTTTAAAGAATTTATTTGCAAATCATAGTGGAAAATAAGTATGTGGTCAATACCTAAAGTTCATCTCAATACTTTATGTATCCTTTGTTGGCAATAACGGAAGCCAAACGTTTTCTGTAACTCTTCACAAGCTTTTCACACACTGTTGCTGGTATTTTGGCCCATTCCTCCATGCAGATCTCCTCTAGAGCAGTGATGTTTTGGGGATGTCGTTGGGCAACACGGGCTTTCAACTCCCTCCACAGATTTTCTATGGGGTTGAGATCTGGAGACTGGCTAGGCCACTCCAGGACCTTGAAATGCTTCTTACGAAGCCACTCCTTTGTTGCCCTGGCTGTGTGTTTGGGGTCATTGTGATGCTGAAAGACCGAGCCACGTCTCATCTTCAATGCCCTTGCTGATGGAAGGAGATTTTCACTCAAAATCTCTCGATACATGGCCCCATTCATTCTTTCCTTTACACAGATCAGTCGTCCTGGTCCTTTTGCAGAAAAACTGCCCCAAAGCATGATGTTTCAACCCCCATGCTTCACAGTGGGTATGGTGTTCTTCGGATGCAATTCGGTATTCTTTCTCCTCCAAACACGAGAACCTGTGATTCTACCAAAAAGTTCTATTTTGGTTTCATCTGACGATAAGACATTCTCCCAGTCCTCTTCTGGATCGTCCAAATGCTCTCTAGCGAACCGCAGACGGGCCTGGACGTGTACTTTTTTCAGCAGGGGGACACGTCTGGCAGTGCAGGATTTGAGTCCCTGGCGGCGCATTGTGTTACTAATAGTAGCCTTTGTTACTGTGGTCCTAGCTCTCTGTAGGTCATTCCCATGTGGTTCTGGGATTTTTGCTGACTATTCTTGTTATTATTTTGACGCCACGGGCTGAGATCTTGCATGGAGCCCCAGATAGAGGGAGATTATCAGTGGTCTTGTATGTCTTCCTTTCTAATAATTGCTCCCACAGTTGGTTTCTTTACACCAAGCGTTTTACCTATTGCAGATTCAGTCTACACAGCCTGGTACAGGTCTACAATTTTGTCTCTGGTGTCCTTCGACAGCTCTTTGGTCTTGGCCATAGTAGAGTTTGGAGTGTGACTGACTGAAGTTGTGGACAGGTGTATTTTATACTGATAATGAGTTAAAACAGGTGCCATTAATACAGTTAACGAGTGGAGCCTCATTAGAAGAAGTTAGACCTCTTTGACAGCCAGAAATCTTGCTTGTTTGTAGGTGACCAAATATTATTATTTTCCTTATTTTCCACTCAAATTTGGAAATAAGTTCTTTAAAAATCAAACAATGTGAATTTCTGTTTTTTTTTCCACATTCTGTCTCTCATGGTTGAGGTTTACCCATGTTGACAAATACAGGCCTCTCTAATCTTTTCAAGTAGGAGAACTTGCACAATTGGTGGTTGACTAAATACTTATTTGCCCCACTGTAGTTAGTGATCATGCTAATTAGTGTCTTTTTGCAACATTATGTAACTTTTTAATATTTATAAAATATTTTCATAAGATTTGTGATGATATGTCATCTAACAACTGAGGGTATTACAACACCTGGAGAAATGCTAATATTCCATCATTTATCCATAAACGCATGCCTTTTGGATTCATATCATGCCAATTCGTGTAATTACACACATCGCAACACCAAGAAAATGATAGAAATTTGGATCGATTGTCAAGCTAAAATGACCGGCGCCCGAGATCCCGGAAATCTAGCATATTGTGTGCGTGACGTCACAACAATGAAACAACCGGCTCAGTGCTTAGTACTGAATAGCGGCGATGATGGCGGACAATTTTGTTTCTAGTTGCAGAGACGAATCCGACGTAACGAACGTTCTTCTAATGGTGACGAGGAGAGTGATGAACCTTCTTTGGTGTTTTGGGTTCTCAATTTGAGCCCAAACGAAAGCCAATGCAGCCTAATGAAAGGATCATTGAGGGAAGCAATCACACTGATGAAACACCGGCAACAGATCGTGTCGGAAACACCGAATGGTTTGTTTTGCATTTCTTTTTGTGAAGCTGTTACACCTTGAATGCAAAATAATGTATAGAATTATTATCATTTATTGTGCTATCATAGGTTTTCGCTCTGCCAACAGAGACAAATATGAATGGGATTAGAGGATTTGTTGTGTATATTTTACGAGCAATAATTTATACATGTGTCCAGTCCTATATCCAATATGTTTTTTATTATAAAAGAGCACTCACTCTGTCCATTTCCCTCCTTTGCTTTGCCTGGGGTGGTGGGGTGGTCTCATCAGAGCCAGTCATCGTCCTCTTTCTTGATAGCTCGGGACATTTAGGTGGCTGCGCGTGTATGGTGGGCACCACATCTGCTTTCAGCAGGAATTTCTTAGCAAAACCTGAATTCATTTGTCCATAGTTCGAATAGTTTTCAGGTGTAAAATGCGCACCACACAAAACCGTGCCGGAGGCTGAGTCTGCAAAATTAGCCGTCTTAGCACGGACGAACTTTACTCATTGTCTGCGTAGTCCAGCTCTTTTTCTCGCGTTCGGGAACTCATGGGTACTACATTGCAACAAATGGCTATTTGTACACCACATAGCATGACAGGTTTGAACCATTTTAGCGATATTTTGATAAAACACGAACGCAACTCTCGTCGATAAACAACGATGGCACCTGCCTCGACCTTTTGTTTCCTTGTTGTGATGTCTCTGCCCCATTCGGCTGTTTCCGGAATACTTTCGGAAATGTTTGTAATTTTCGATCTATTTTCGATAATTGCTCATGAATGTGATTTATTTTTTTGTTACCTTTATTAATATTTGTGGTCTTGCCACATAATGGTTCTATTGATATCTCACAGCCCCTTAGTATTATAATACCCTTGAATGACACCACTATAGTGGCCTGAGGAGGACTGTATCGCTTTCACCTGCACTAATTAACTTTGAGGAGGGTGGCATACGTCACTTCCCCCTTTCTACATTCGTTATAAAGACTGAAGTCGATGCAAACTATTTCGTTCAAATTCTTCAAAGATGGCAGAGCAACAAAAGAGAAGAAAAAGTTATGTCCGAGGAGACAAAAAAAGAAAAAGGGAGGTTACCAGGATAAAGGGACACTCAAAAATAAACATTGGACCAGCTTTCACTCACTGGCGTGTGTGTTGATTTGTGTACTGATAAATTGTTTTATGTTTTATACTCAGAATGTTTAAAAAAAATTTAACAAGTTTTACTTACTTAAAACAATACAGTTGTTGACTACAGTATAGTTAAGTCTGCAAGCTGTAATAAAATCTTATTTTTGAAGGAAATAGTCATCCATTTTGTCTTTGTTACTTACAGCATGCCTAAAACAACAAGTTAAATTGTGAAGGTAAATGAAAAAGGTGACATTTATTCGATTAATCGTCTGATTAATCGTCCAATTAATCGATTATAAAAATAATCGTTAGTTGCAGCCCTAATGACAGCGAATGAATGCCTTTAGCTTGCTTAAAAACTTTCCCCTTGTTTGCTATTTTCTACTGGCTTGCTATTTTGGGGATGGTTTCTACGAATCAAATCTTCCCGGCTACAGCCAGGCGCCGACTGAAACTAAGTCAGCGGGACAAAAATGAAAAAAGGACGAAAACATAACTCCTCCTTTTCCGCAAGCTAACTATAGCCGAGCCCAAGCGGCACAGGCCGGCGCTCAAATAGTGAGTAGCGGCCCGTCTCTTTCACGCCATTGGCCGACGGACCCATCTCATTGGCTGTTGCTAAGCAGTAGGGCTGCTGCGCGGGAGCCCTGAGGGGCAAGGGCAAAAAGGGTGGGGGAGCGGGTAAGCGCCGCCGTTCTCTCACCTCTCCAAGGTGGCGGCCCCGGATCCCCCGCCGGGAACGGAACAGAACAGAACAGAACTTGCCTGCTGGCGAATAAGCTCACAAAAAAGGTACAACTACTCAATTCAAAGAAATTCTTGGATTAGATGTCCATTACGTCAGTGGCAGCCAATTATTTCACTTATGATATACTAGCAAATTCATGAGATCTGTTCAGGCCAGGACCCGGTCTAATGTGACACCAGGAAGCCAATTTTTCTTTAGACCCACCAAGCTAGTAGCTGCTTTTAATGTTTTGTACATTAGTTTAAAAAAATGTACAAAAATCCTCTCAGGCTTAAATAAACTACTATTTCAGTACCAAGGTAACAGTTCAAAACAGTAAATAAAATACTCAAGTTCCCATTTTGTGTCAGCCGCTTTGAACTAAATTCAGTTCATTTAATGTTGTGAATCAACTGTTAAAGTTGTTAAAAATGCTCCCGTTATTCCATAATTTCCCTTCTGTCTACTTTCGACATGTGAAAGTTTTAACTCATTCATTATTTAGAGATGGATTCAAGTCAAGATTTTGCCGATTTAGGAGTATTTTGGATGAAAAGTTAATTAGGTTCGCTCGGACGGTTCGCTACAGCAGCCTTCCAGAGAAGTTAACTGCTTTAAGATGGCGGCTGTTTACGAACGCCGGTGAATCTGTCATTTCGCATCTAGTTTTCTATACATGTGCTGCTAACGCTGCCAAGTCCATCATTTCACATCTAGTTCTTTATACATGTGATGTCTACCTAAGCCTGCCGCGATATGCAATAATTCCATTTATCGCAAGGTAAATAAAAATGAAGGCGGTAATTTTCCTGCTGCGATTTATCGCCTCGCATGCAGCAGATGTACGGCAGTCGTGCCGTTAAAAGTTCAGCTTCCTTGTTACCAACTACGCAATATGCTGCGACGAGGACTCACTCTGTTTTATTGACTTCTGGGCATGTTCGTTTTATACATTTGAGTTTGAGTGACCATCATTCAATGGAGGGAGGCGGGGCTGAGTGCACTGTCGGCGCACAGCGATGAGTGAGCAGAGAGAGGAAGACGAAAATGGACGGAAAATCTTGATTTCCAAGCCAAACACCACAGCCCCGGTGTGGGAATGTGTTGACTTTAAACCAAATGAAAATGGCGAGGCAACCAAAAAGTTGAACCAGTCTGCAAAATGTGTTTGGAGGTTGTTTCAACAAAGAGGGCCAACAGAACAAATCCACATGGTCATTTGAAACATTATCACCCTCTTTAGTTTTCACTGCTTAGCAAGAAAACTGCATCACAACAAGCGGAGCCTTCCTCGTCAAGTCCATCAGCAATTACAGGGGTGTTCGCTTGACGTTAGAAATGCAAACGAGACCGCGTAAAATCGCATTCCCACACGAAAAGTGTAGTCCGCTACATTGCTGAAGAAATTAGATAGTTTAACTTCTGTTTAATGTTGTTTGATACTTATTGAAGCCAAATTTTTGTTACTGCTACCTAATTACTCTATTTTTCTCTGTTGTTGTTGTTGAAGTGCAATTGTTTGTGTTCCTACAACTTTATACCTCTGTGCCTAAATGCCTAAGTTATTAAGTGTTTTTTTTATTTTTTTTTTTTTTTTGAAAAACTTTTTATTCTGTGCGGTATTAATATTGTTGTCTTATACTTAAAAGAGGCAAGGGCTATTGTTTTTAGTTGTGATTTCTTAAAACGTATTTTTGAATTGAAGAGTAAACATTTATTGTGTTGAAATGGGTGTACTTGATCTATTAATATATACTGTATTCCCACAGTATTGTTGTAAATTGGTTTTTAAAAAATTGGGGAAAAAAATATCGCATATCACAATAATTTATGAGATAATTTATCGCCCACTAAATTTTTTTATCGCGACAGGCCTACAGTATATCTACCGTAGCATTATGTGGGCATAGTTTGTAGAGGCTGTCGGCCGCAGTCAGGTATAATAGTTTTTTTTTAAATCTGGTATGAGATAAGCCAGAGCCGTGAGTTGAGCATTGATGTTTACTCTCGGTCCGTTCCTCATTGCGTCCTGAAGACGGCGCTGACTGTGTTTTAGTTCAGCTTTACTTGGCATATTTCAATAATCGGAATTTGGATGTTTGTGAATCATTCTCGAATCTTCCACGGGCGAATCGCGAAAAATCTAAGAATTGGAAATTTCGCACACCTCTAGCTGTTACTGTAACAAACAATTCGGGGGCTACAGATGTCCACACATCACACGTAACGGTGACTCATGTCTACATTCAACAGTGATGACATGATCTCTGCTTTCGTCCGCTTGTCAAGAGCCAGGACTGCTGTGTCAGTGAAACATCGTCTGAATGGGATGACGTACCTCAGCTTGCCTTCAACATTCTTCGAAATCCCCTATTTTCTAGCATAAGATTTTCTCGTAGAATCCGAAATGATTCCACACGTCTGCTTTCAAATTTATGGGAGCAGGTCTGATCTCACGTAGAGATTGGTTGGTTAGGTCAGCCATGCTTTGCTGTTTTATATCTAGCAGTTGTTGATGTGTACTCTCGGTCCGTTCTTCATTGCTTCCTGAAGACCGCGCTGACTTTGTTTTAGTTCCGCTTTACTTGGCATATTTAAATAACCGGAATATGGATGTTTGTGAATTTCTCGAAGAAATTGAGATTCTAATGTTTTTTTTTTTTTTTTTTTTTTTTTTAATTCATTCGCTTTTACCGACAACGATAGACGTCTAATCTTTGGCAGTAATGGCAGCCAGTGACTTAAATGAACTCAACATGACTTTATAATACTTAGTACTAGGGGTGAAAGTAGCTAAAATTTCTTGCACAGAACTAAATAACCCAAATGCAAAAACTGCTTTTGGCATAATTGTAAATATAACACACAATAAAAAACAACAGGCGTTCATTAGACACTGAATTACACTGAAAAAAAGCATAAATGAGAAACTCTTTTATCACGGGCATGCGTTGAGAGCGGCAATGCTGGTGACCTGAGCGGCCATGATATCCCCACTCTCTCGCCTTCCTACTCCTCAGCGCCCTTTTCTCTCAGCAAGGCGGCTCAGTCACGAGTAATGCCCGAATAGTCATTGAATATAATGGCTTTTAACACAACACACTTCACAGTACCTTATTTTTACTTATTATTTTGACGTTAAAAAAAATGTTTTTGGATAGTTTTTTTTCAGATTTAGGGGTACTTAAGGTGCCTACGACAGGAGAAAAAAGTCTTAAAAAGCATTTTTATGTAAATTAGAATCCTATTTTGAGACGATTCGACTATATACAACAATTTGGCCAAGTGCAGATGACGAGAAATTAGTCTTTTAATCTGCCGTTTAGCCATTATAGTATGGAGGACCAGGAGTGCAAAAATTCAATAAATAAATACACAATTAAATAAACAATTAAAAGTGTCATTAAAATGCTTGAATTTCAATATTTATTTATTTATTTCAATATTTATTTTAATTTTTATTTATTTATTTCAATTTATATTCCTTTCTTTCAATTGTTATTTATTTATTTCAATTTATATTTATTTCTATTTTTATTTATTTATTTTAATTTTTATTTATTTATTTCTATTTATATCTATTTCAATTTTTTTATTTATTCCAACATTTATTTCGATTTTTAGTTATTTATTGCAATTTATATTTATTTCAGCATTTATTTTGATTTTTATTTATTTATTTCAGTTTGTATTTTTATTTCTTTTTTTTTTTATTTCAATTATTATTTATTTCAAGATTTATTTATTCATTTATACTTTTATTTATTTATTTCAACATTTAGTTATTTCACTTTTTATTTGTCTTTCTTGCACTCTTGAAGAACAAGAGTGCAAGAATGAAATAAATAAAAAATAAATAAAAAGTGAAAGTTATTTATTTATTATTTATTTCAACATTTATTTATTTCACTTTTTATTTATTTCATTCTTGCACTCTTGAGGAACAGGAATGCTCTTGAGGAACAAGAGTGCAAGAATGAAATAAATAAAAAGTGAAATAAATAAATGTTGAAATAAATAATAAATAAATAAATTATGAAATAAATAAATATGAATTAAATAAAAGTTGAAATAAATAAATAAAAGTTGAAATAAATGAATAAAAATTTAAATGAATAAATAAAAATTGAAATGAATAAATAAAAATTGAAATGAATAAATAAAAATCTAAATAAATTTTGAAATAAATAAATAAAAATGGAAATAAATAAATAAAAATTGAAATAGATAAATATTAATGGAAATAAATAAATAAAAATTAAAATACATGTATATAAATTGAAATAAAAAAATAAATATTGAAATGAATAAATAAATATTGAAATAGAAGCATTTTAATGACACTTTAAATTATTTAAATTATTGTGTATTTATTTATTTATTGAATTTTTGCACTCTTGGTCCTCCATATTATAGGGCTCTAGCATCCCCAACAGGAGGATGATGTCGGCAGGGTCATGGTTTCATCTGATTTAGAATCCAGCCCATTGAGGAGGAATTATTCAGAACAAAGAAAATGCGACGAAGAGAGCCGCAAAATATCATTGTTTCAGTCTCTCTACTCCATTATTTTTACAGGATATTCTTTTATCGAAGTATTTTCCCCCAGTTGCTAAATAAATGGTATGGTCATGACAAATAACAGTCTTGTGCTAAATGGACTATGAAATATCAAAAATGCATTTATCCAGTACGACATGGCAAAATTACTCCATTGTGGTCAAAACTGTCAAATTTCACCTTTACATTCGCACCTCCCAAACGATATTTTATGCCAAAGGAATTAGTCCAGCTTTTGTCATTTCCCTGCCCCGGCTTCGGACAGTGTAAACAAACCAGGAGGCGGGACAGCTAGCCGACATGCTAACCCGAACCGAGTGATATTTCAAAGTCTATTCTCGGCTTTCGAAGTGAAAAAAAACTCAAAACTGCCCGGGATCATGTCACACGGCGGCCAGCAAGTTACAGCTTGTCCCCTGCTGCGGGCAGGAGAGCATGTTTGCCGGGGAAGCAGCTGGAGAATTACTGCCGGATAAACTGGCCAACGTCGGAGGAGCGCGTAGCTTTCCACATGGTCAATGCGAATATGGCGTAAATTAATGCTTAACTACATGGCGAAGACGTAAACAGTGAGAGCGGCATGCAGTTGTTGTGCAGCTAACATGGCAGGATGTGTCTGAGGAGAACTTTTCTACATGTCCGTCCATGATCAAACGTAAATAAATAGTCCGTTATTTAAAGAAAGTTTGTCGTGTTTACTTTGTAATCACTGTATTCGCAGCCATTTTTAACACAAAGTTGCAATTTCTGATCGGGTGAAAAAATTGACAGAACACCGGGCACACGAAGAGTGCAATAAGCCGAGTATAGCGCTCTGCGAGGGGATGTGCGATGTGCCGAGTGGCATTCTCGGTAGACAAGGAGCATTGTCAGCCACAAAATGCAAGCCACCTCCGTATTAAAACGTGTGCCATGATCCCAGTATTTGACATCATAGAAAACACGATGTTTACTCACTTCCTCGTAAGTCCAATGGTCCCACAGTTGTCGCACACTTGTTTTTGCAGATCTCGGGCTCCCATGCCGCTCCCTGGTGCAGCTACAAAAGCCTGCAGCTATTTGGCTGGCGTGATGCGAAAAATAAACAAATTAATCCGCAAAATCAGCTTAATCCGCAGTCCATCTGCATGCTATAAAACAATGCTGTATTGTGAGATGCTGACCCAGGTGACGTCACATTCGCATTTGTCCTAAACCCGAGACTGAAGCCGGAAGTAACTCATTTTCATTGCAAAATTGAATATATAAAATGATCGCTTCCACACACATCCAAGCGATCCATTTCATTCAGGAGCATAAAACGCTGCATTAAATATGAAATAAACTTGCTTCATGGGTCATACGCACTTTAAAGGGTTAATTCCGATTTGCGCGGATATTCGGGTTACATCACCAGCATAGAAACGGGACTCGTTCGTAACGAGGTTACTAGCTGTATGTTGTTTTAAAAGTTGAATAAAAAAATGTATCTTTTCAGCCCAAGTAAAAAAACTAATGCCATAAGGCCAACAAAAATCGTGATTAATGAGACTACAAAAATTCGTATAAATTTATTTGTCCGTCCGATTAGAAGACATTGAATTACATTTTTATTTGGCTTCATGAGCTCTGTATTTTCTCTGAATTTCATAACTGTTTCGATTCAGCTGGTCATAAGGTTTTTTTTTTTTTTTTTTTTAAATGTTATCCTTTTAGTGTAAACACGCATCAACCCGCCTTGTAAGCAGATGTGCCTTATGTATGAAAAGTAAATTCGTCATTGGTGATGTGCCTTGAAGTCTAAAAAATATGGTAATTAATAGAGATTCATGATAATTATCGGTCCGATAATTATCGGTCCAATAATAGGAATTATGACGTCATCCCAATAAATCCAATAACATTATATATTATCGGGCCTATTAATAATATTTTTGGCACAATGTCGGATTGGAATTTGAGCGTTTGTTTCCACTCCTCTTTTACCAGTATGCAAAGTTTTGTTACTGTTCTAGAGGCCTTATTTTTCCATTACTGAGTGATGAACCTTACTATGGCAATTAGCAAATGTTTGCATTTTACAGTGTTATGTTTACAAGTTATTGAGAGGCCTTCAAGAAATTGATATGCTTGCTGTCCTATAATTGCCAGGTTAAGAAAGTTGTTTCATGGACAAAAATGACAAAAGTCTCCTCTCCTTTTGCACCAAATGTTTTATCTGCTGACAAAGCACAATACTTGTCGGGTTTATGTTTGTTTTAGTTCTGTGCTTATTGTTCAGGGGAACACATCGTCAATGATATTGACTGATTGATTGTGATTGAATCAAATTATATTTATTTGAAAAAAAATTACTTTTTAGAAGTCAGAACTGGTCTTGTCTTTGTTTTGTTCATTATAATAATGTTCATGTTATCATGAAAATTCATTCTGGTTAAGTCAGAGGCAAATCTATGTTGGATCAATCACTAGTATTTTTGACCTACAGGTGTTCACAAACTCAGGTGAATATAGATTGAAAAATTCTATATATATTATCGGCTATCGTATCGGTATCGGCCTTGAGATGCAGGAAGTTATCGATATCGGTTTTTAAAAATGGATATCGTGCACCCCTAGTAATTAAAATATAAATATATTAGGTTTTCAATAAAGGAGCAGCAAAATTACAATGTTCCATCACCTGTGAGCTAAACCTAATAATGGACTGCCAGCCTTCCAAGTTTTTTATGTTGTTGTGATGCTTCATAAGTTAGCTTGTCATTTGCTCCTTTCAGTTCCTGGCGTCTATTAATATTTTAGCGCTACGCTTTGATCAACCGTTGCTGTCAGCGACTCACCTGTGTGTCCCAACCCCCTTGTGTTTACATGCATACACGTGCATCAGGCATGTGGAAATCTTTTTTTATTGTTTGCTTGGCTTGTGTACCCGCTTGTGTACTCCTCGCCTGGTCCTCAGTCGAATTTTTTCTACATCCTGTTTTTCGCATGTGATCATTGAGTTTGAGTAGTGGACGTCCAAATCCATTTGAAGCAGGACAGTTGGAAGGGAATGAGTGAACATTCAGTAGTGGAAGAGCACAACTTGGCTAAAGGAAGAACAACTGTATTTTTGTTTTTGCGATTTCCCGTTTGTCAGTTAGTACGTTTTTTTGGTTGTTGTTTTTTTTTTGCAGTTTTTCAATTGTTTTTTTGTTGCTGTTTTTTTCCCCCAAGTATTGTTGTTGCAGGTTTTAGCATTTTCTGCTTTTCACGTTTTTTAATTTTTCGTGGTTTCGGTTCAAATGAATTAGACCTCTCCGAGTGACAAACTCATTTCATGAAATGATGAAAAGCCCCACGTGTCATCTAGCATTGTCAATGTCGCAGAAAGACTTCCAATTTCACTTTTAAATATTGTTATTTTAATAGCGATCCTGTGACTTTTTGTCATTTGCTTGTGCTGGGATGGAACCCTTTGTGTCTGGTGTCAAGTTGAACAAGAATCCTCCTGACAGATGGATGGAAAGCAAAGCAGGCGCACCAGAAGCTCCCGGGAACGACACCATGTGAACCAGGTGTAGAGGGAGGGGGTGGGCTCAGGTCGGGGGCGGGGGGTAGAGATCAGTCAAGTCTTCCCTCAGCAGTCGATGGTGAAAAAAACAAAACTGCCGTTCATTCTCATCTCTTTGGCTGCCATTGACGGTGAAGGACGTGAAATCATGTGGTTCTTAAAAACTAAATTATAACTCTTTAAATTAGGGATGGCCCAGTCCAAATACGTGATCGGAAATCGGGTGAAAAGGAAAGGGTTTTTAATTTGCAAAAATATGTTTTTCTTCATGCTCGTACTGCCTCTCACCCTCGCTCCTTCTGCTTTTTTGGTCACCAGTGCAGCTGGCACCTGGTACTTAAAGATGATTGACAGGTTTGTTGCTATGATCTAGCGAGAGAGGGTTACTCTACGATCAATGGCACAAATGTGTTAGTCATCGTTTAGTCAATCTTCGTTGTCGAGAGGCTGAGCGTCAAAGCTTGAGTGAGTTTTAGTGAACTCGCTTAATGAAGCATTTAATAAAGACAAGCATTTTTCTACATTATTCTTGTTTAAAAAATATTCACATTATGAGGCATTGTGACACAGTGGTTAGTAGAGGCGTGCGAAATTTCCGATTCTTATATTATTCACGATTTGGCCGTGGAAAATTCGAGAACGATTCACAAACATCCAAATTCAGATTATTTAATTATACCAGGTAAAGCGGAACTAAAACACAGTCAGCACGGTCTTCGGGACGCAATAAGGAATGGACCGAAAGTAAATATCATGTTCAACTCATGCCACTAGATAAAAAAAAAAAACAATAATACCTGACTGCGGCCGACAGCCACTACAAACAACGTCCAATTGCTAGTTGCTACAAACATACGGCCACATAATGCTACGGTAGATATCACATATATAGAACTAGATGCGAAATGACAGACGGCGGCGTTAGAACATGTATAGAGAACTACATGCGAAATGACAGTAAACAGCTGCCATCTTAAAGCAGTAGACTTCTCTGGAAGGCTCTGTTGTGGCGAACCTGATTAACTTTTTATCTAAAATACTCCTAAATCGACAAAATCTTGACTTGAATCTATCTTTAAATGATGAAACAGTTTTCACAACTTTCACATGTTGAAAGGAGACGGAAGGGAAATTGTGGAATAAGGAGAGCAATTTTAACAACTTTAACGGTTGATTCACAACATTAAATTAATTGAATGTATTTTAAAGCTGCTGATACAGAATGGGGACTTGAGTATTTTATTTACTGTTTTGAACTGTTAACTAGATACTGAAATAGTAGTTTGGTTTAGCCTGAGAGCATTTTAGAATAATTTTGGAACTAATGTATGAAACATTAAAAGCAGGGGACGTGTGGGAGCATCAATAATCAATTTATAATCAAAATCGTAGCCTCTGAATCATAATCGAATCGTGAGGTGCCTCACGATTCCCACCACTAGTGGTTAGCACGTCCACCTCACAGTTCTGGGATTGTGGGTTCAGTCCCTTTTTTAAGGGCTAAAAAGTAACAAAATACAGTGGTACCTCGACATCCGACATAAAATTTAACTGGACATATGACGACATGCTCGAAATACGATTATTTATTACAGCGTCGCAATTTCATTGTTTTCCTCTAAGACTGACGCAAGGTGGATTTTCTTGAGAGAGAAGTCAACATGGGTCCCAAGAAGGTTAGTGCAGGTGGTGAAAAAAGGAAAAAGGTGACAGTTGGCATTTAAATTAAGATGGGAATGATAGAAAAATATGAGTGTGGTGTGCGTGTCAGTGAACTGGCTCGGCATTACAGTCGGTCCTCCTCCGACCTCCGTTCATCAGTCTTTAAAATTATAGGTGACAATTGTAATTATTGTATCATCGGCAAAGAAATCACCAGCTTCGTCAAGTTTTTAATAATTTATTTGAGAACTTGTGCAGCACAACACGGCTACTGTCCGCTGTAGCCAATGCCACCAACAACAACATGAAAAGTGAAAGTTAAAACTCTAACGCACCTTTCCCACTCTGTCATCAGTCCACAGTGCGTTCAGGAACAGCTTGCAAAACACAACCGCCACATTTGAACCAGATTTGTTCCATAACTATTATTCCGAATTGTATTTATAATTTATTTGCTTTGCCATGTGTAATTGCTATTTGCAATTGTACCAGCAGTAGTTATGTTATATTGCCAAATGATACAAAAACATATGTTTTATACTCCCCAACGCCAAGAGGAAGTACTGTAAACAGTATGGTACTGCTACATGTTTGGAACTTTTTGTTCAAATAAAAACATAACATTTTTTCTTTCCTCTGTATCAGCAGATTCTCAAAATCAGGTGACTCGACTCTGTTGCAAAAATATGCAATCGGGGCATCCCTACTTTAAATGAGTTTGTCACAAGTAGACGTCCATTCCATTTGGAGTGAGAGGATGGCAGCGAATGATTCCTCCCACTTCAAATGGATTGAACGTCTGTGTAATTAATAAGCCCTTGAGGCATGAATTTACATTGAACAAATATACATCAAAAAGCATTAGGGCAATTCATAAGTACATAAAAAATATTATTCATACAGAAAAGAAAATATGGAAAATTGAATAATACAACTTAAAAATGGGGCGAAAAAATCTAAATTGGAAAAAAGAAAATTCACAAACTAAAAAAATATAGAATATAATTTCTGTAAAATGAGAAAATAAAATGAATAAAAGTAATAATAATAAATAAGGAGAAATTTGATTAAAACAATTTTTTACTATTGAATTTATAACATTTTCCATATTTTCTAAAAAAAAAAAAAAAAAAAAAAAAAATACAAATAAATAAATAGAAGACATTACATATTAAATTAAAAAAAAGAGTCAAACAAACTAGAAAAAATGCAGAAAATTTATTTTTTATTGGATATTTAAAAAAAACTAGGGGGGAGTATACAGTATGTAGCAAGTATAAATTCACCCTTTTTTAGTCTTATAAAAATGTATGTGTGCGTGTATATATATATATATATATATATGTATATGTATATGTATATATGTATATGTATATGTATATATGTATATGTATATGTATATATGTATATATATATATATATGTATATGTATATATATATATATGTATATGTATATATATATCAGGAAATTAGAATACACAATATTCTAATTTCCTGAGACAGTCAGGAAATTAGAATATTGTGTATTCTAATTTCCTGAGAGAGTCCTGTATATATACACAGGACTGTCTCAAAAAATTAGAATATTGTGTATTCTAATTTCCTGAGACAGTCCAGTATGTATGTATTAGGGCTGGGCGATATGGCCTTAAACATGTATCACGATAAATTGAGCAGATTTATCTCGATAACGATAAATGACGATAAATTCACCCAAGCGGACTGTTATATAATTTGAAAATCTGAATCAATGCATGAAATACAGATTAACTATTTCTTGTTGATTTATTTACCAGCATTCAATTTGATATACTGTATTTAACAATTGTACATGCAGTCTAAACATTAAGTTTATAAAAATGTATTGTAAGCAATAAGAATTCAAGTATGACATTTATAACAGCGTGTATGACTTGAACAATGTACATTGTCAAAATCAATATGCCTGTGCAAACATGTCTTTGTAACACAAATGACTTGCAGCTTGAACAGTACACTTCAAAAAGACAACTTATTGTTAATGGCTGCTGTGACATAATTATTAAATACAAGTGTTTACTTTATGGTTTAAGGGTTTTTTTCCCCCCAGTGCATTTTTTAATAAATGCACGCACAATAAAAATAGCTGGGGCCATTTCTCGGTCATTATAAGTTTTGCCGTTGGATTGTACTTTATGCTGAATGCTTTACCATCACAAAAGCTATCAGAGGAATCACACACAGACAGATACAAAATAACGCCACATAGTAATTGCTAGATGCAGTCCGTGCCCAATCCACTCATTAGGTTCAGCCATTTCGACAAGGTTAGAGCCGCTATCCGACTCCATAACGTTCATTTGTAGCGTTAGCCGCTAGCTAGCGTTAGCCTGGCTACCAGTAGAAAGCACTGAAAGCACCATCTCCGGAAATCTTGAGAACAAAGGAGGACAGCGGGTGAAAGCCCGTCTGGATGCCACCAAGAGTCTACTAAATGTCGGTTGAAAGTTTGGTGAACCTCCCTTAAGCCACACTCCATCACGTTTTGCTTGTAGCGTTAGCTGCTAGCGTTAGCTTACCGGGCTTTTGTTTGATTGGCTTCCTGATGATCACGTGACTCCCTACGTAAGCACATTCACTGCTTTCTTAAAGGGGAATGAACATAGACGAACAACACAGAATCAAAGCGGGATGAAAAGACTATATTTTCTTGTTTTATTAATTTACCGAATTTACCGACATGGTCAGAATTATGTCGGTCATCGTTAAGAATTTCGGTGACGGTAAATTTTCGGTTTACCGCCCTGCTCTAGTATGTATATATGTGTGTATATATGTATGTATATATATATGTGTGTGTGTATATATATATATATATATATTTTTTTTTTTTTTTTTTACTTTTATTCATTTTATTTTAAAAAAATCACATTTTTAGCTGTATTTTTCAATTGAATTTTCTTATTATTTTGTAATAATACTATGTTTATAAACTTGTTTATTCCTGCAATGCTGCTATATTTTGTTCAATGTCAATTCTGGCATAGAGGGGTTGAAAAAGACTCCTACAGTCTTATCAGATACAAAACCAAACCGTCTCATTTAAGGCAAAATCTATGCGTCTTTGTCTAAGCATAGAAGTCGGGGTGACTGCAGAGTCAAGGGTGTGGTTTTTAGAGGCTAACAAAAAAACTCCCAACGACTGACTTTGCTTCCTGGCATAAGCGCACCGCACTGGTCTCCTCTCCTCTCATCCCACGTCCGCTCGAAATCCAAACGGCGTGGCGCCGCGCTCCTGACGGCCCATTGGCCGAGAGGCTCGATCGCGATTGGTTGTTGCCAAGCAGTGAGGGGAGCGAAAACAAGACGGCGTGGCTACCGGCGAGTGAGCGAAACCCTTGTTTTTCCTCCTCCTCCTCCTCCTCCTCGGAGTGTCCCACCTTTTTTGTGAGCGTGTGTCTCGGCCCCACCCAAAGTGCTGCAGTGCTGCGGGACTCGTCCTGCTGCCGGCTTATCAAAGTAGCCCCTGACCTCCTAAATCAACTGGGCTGGCAGTTTTTCAAGTGGGCAAACTGCAATCCAAACATGATAGTATATTGATAACTTACGTTCTTTTTTGAGTCCCGCAGGAAATTACCTCCAAAAAAGTATCAATTTGTGAAAATTCCACAAATAATATCTTGGAATGGGAACCTCTGAGTACCTCACGATACGATTTGCGATGCAAGACTCACCATAGCGATGATCTCACAATATGGCGATACAACAATTATCGGTACATAGGTCAGGAAATCATTCTAGGATATTCTACAAAACAACTAATAAACAGAAAAACTATTTTCACCCTGCTGTCAGTTGGAATTAATTCATCACTAGTAGACATCCAATCCATTTGAACTGCGAAGGTGGCTGCAAATGAACATTCGCATGCATTTGCTGTTGTTCTCGTTCCTTAGCACAGCATGAGTTGCCATACAACCGGTCACTTACAACCCTCATTTTGGCGGCATGAATGTCCGGCTGGTCATCTGGCAACTTGTGTCGCCCAGTATGACACACACATGACACATGAGTATGACACATCGACTTAAAGATACCGGGGATTTCCTTGGTGGGCCTGTGGTCAAATGAGCGGACCCTAAAATTAGCGCACCCGTGTAATGCAAGCATTACGGTCAATGCAGCGAGCAGAAAAGTAGTTGATTTCCGTGTACTTGCGCTGTTCCCAACTCTTAAAAACACTGTCAACACTCTAAAATACTTTAAATAACGCTTTGTCAACCATTGTCATCATTTAAACATTAAATGAACTCACCTGATCTTAAAATTGTTCCATCTGCACGTGTGTTGCGCGCACTGTCACGCCAGTGCAATATTATGCGAGTCTCCTGACCAATGGTTCATTTCAGTAGATGGTAGGTTACTGTTCTCATTTTTGTGGCACTTTAAATCCACAAATCTGAATAGGTACTAGGAGTGGGAACCTCTTGGTACCTCACGATACGATACGATTTGCGATACAAAGCTCACAATAAAAATGACATGGCGATACAACGATTATCGATACATTGGTCAGGAAATCAGTCTCGGATATGCTACAAACAACTAATAAACAGAAAAACAGGCTTCTGCTGTGAATTGGAATGAGTTTATCACTACTAGACGTTCAATCCGTTTGAACTAGGAGGGATGGCAGCGAATGAGCATTCGTTCATTCGCTGCCATCCCTCCTAGTTCAAACAGATTGAACGTCTATGGCCGTCAGTGGCAGCCAATGCCAGGCAATGAGGTAATTTTGGGCATTTAACTGTTGATTTTCAGTTACATCCTGTTGATTTTAGGGTATCTTATGGGTCACTTCCTGTTTATTTTGAGTTACGGAACAGGAAGTGACCTGGGAATCACCCATATGAAAAGGCAGTGACTCAAACTCAACAGGAAATTACCTGTAAATGCCCTAAAATGAGCAGCAAGTGACCCGTAAATGGCCTGAAAATCAGACTGATTGACTGTGAATGCTCTGGTTTCGAATGAACGAACGTTCCCAGTCTAAATGGATCGGGCGTTGAGCACCCTCAATGCAGCCTTAGAGTTAACTGAGACACTATTATGGCGGAAGATTTTGGAAGCAACTTGTTGGTTCCTTTTTATTTTTATTTTTTTTTACATTGAAATCTTTTTAAAACGATATCTTGATTATTGGCAGGCGCATATCGATAACCTTTTGGGATACAAAGTATCACAATATTTCACCATTTCTATATTTTGTCACACACCTAATTGGTACTGGCTAAATTTGGTGAATATTAGTAGTGGAAATCTCTGACTACTCCCGTACTCAAAACTGCATTTTTATTGGACCAATATTTGGAAAAAATGAAATGAAAGTCCTCCATGGGAACTTGATCAGGTTACAGTTCTCTTCTTGTGGTACTGTAAATCCACAATTCTGTATAAGTTCTGAACAAGGATGGTGAATATTAGAAGTGGACCTCCCTGACTACTTACTCACATACTCAATACTATGCATTTTTGAAATTAGAATTAAAATGTCCTAAATGTAGACTTTGATCTGGTTACAGGTTACAGTTGTCATTTTTGTGGTACTGTAAATCAACAATTTTGAATATTTTGTGGCCAAGGTTGGTGAATGTTAGTAGTCGACCTCTCTGACTACTCAGATACTCAGAGTTATGCATTTTACTGTACCTAAACTTAGAAAATTTGAATTAAAAGTCCTACATACATACTTTGATCAGGTTACGGTAACTGTAAATCCACAGTCCTTAGTAAGTTCTGGCCAAGGTTAGTGAATATTAGTAGTGGACCTCTGTGTTGCTGGCTGGGTGGCTTTCAACACTGTCCATGAAGTAAGCCGGTCTTTCAATGACTCCCGGGCCACTCTGCCCCCCACCCCCAATCATGTGGATTCACTTTGCATTTCTCACTACAGAAATCACACCATATTTACTTGTTCGAAACCACACAATTTATGTTGTAAATATTCCAAAATGTCATTGTTTTTTTAAGAAGCAACTGTCACGATGAGAGGAAAAAGCAGACTTTTTAGCACCGAAGTCTCTGCAAAACACTGCGGTTGGGTGGGGCCTCCCTAACTTTCCCCTCAGCTCAGTCAGCACGTGCTCCCCACGCGCTGGTATTTTTGTTGCCGGCCCCGTCGCATGGTTACAAGCGGCTCCGCTCCGCCATTGGCCGAGCGCGCGGCCGGCCGCCCGCCCATTGGGCCGAGTGCGGGAGACGGTGATTGGCCGCCTGTCTTCCTCGGAGACCCGCCGTGTGTAAACACGCCGCTGGTTTCTTTCAATGGACCGTGTTTATGACTCCCTTTCACGCCTCCTGTTAGCGTTAGCGCGCTTGTCTCCGAGGAGCGGCGAGAAGCGGGGTAATTGGCTCCTCGCTTGCCGACGCCATTGAAGAAGAGCGAGCCAGCCTGAGGCGCAACGCTAACAAAGATGTTAACGAGGCGCCAGTTGGCAGACTCTGTGTTGCTCTCTACCCACCTCGTCGCCATGACTAGGGTTGCTACAAGACATCATTTGGGTAGCCCATTAACTCATCGCCTGCCACTGACAGAAATTGACGGCCAATTTATCTCAACTGGGAGGTGTGGCTTATGTCTCAACGTTCGTTCATTCGTCCCTCCCACTTCAAATGGATTGGACGTCTAGGGATGTCAATGGTTGCCATTAAGTTACAGTTGTACCTCGACCTACGAAATTATTTGGCTCTAGAAGTAGTTTCGTGCCCTACTCTGTTCCAAGCCCCCCAAAATTCAGACGTAAATCTTTTATAATGCATAAAAATGCATCAAAACATATAACAAATACGTGTTACAATGGGATTATTGCACAATAACAATAAAGAGTTGTGCATACTGTAAAAAATAAAGAATAAAACACTCACATAAAGCTGTCGGAACATGAGGGGCGAATGAAGAGGATGCTGGGATACACACATACAGTAGAGGTCCTTCTTAGCCAATTGGATGCCAGGAATGCTAGACAATAGCCAATGGCAGAGCAGTTATAAGTATGTTATGTTCAGTAAACTCGGAGTATTTTTTTCCTTTCATATCCTGAAATTTATTTCGTAACAAGAGGCAATATTTTCCTGTTGAGGCGTATCTCAAGCTAAAAATTTAGTATGTAGAGACGTTTGTGAGTAGAGCATAGACTTGATAATGTATTGACGTGACACATTCACCATTCACTGCGTCCCAAAGGGGGCCGTCCCACACTCCGTTTCATTTATTAGCTGTCAGTCACATGCAGCAATCTAACGCCGGATTTAGGTTGAAAAACTACGAAAGCTGTACTGCATACAAACGGGAAGGATTGTCTTAGGAGTGATTTGTTCGAGGATTCATGGTCATTATTATATTTTTCGTACCATGCATGCATTTTGAAACGTGAAAAAAATCAACGGGAGAAATTAGCCGCTTACGGCACTGGCGTCATAATTCGCAATATTTACGTAAAATAAATGCTAACTGCCGTTTTTTTTTTTTTTTTTTTTTCGCTTTTAACCAAGAATAGACTGTTTTACGTCAATATCTATAAGGAATTCAGGAATTTAAGCATTTATTCACAAAAAATTTCAACGAAAAAAGCTCTTGGTTTACATTGTAAAACCTAGAAATTTAATTTCATGTTTTTTTGGTGTGGGTGATTTTTTGTTTTAAGCTTTCTTTAAGAAAAGTTAAATGAAAATTAAAATAATTTTCTAGCTTGCCATTGAAAATATCAGATCCATTTGAAGTAGGAAGGTCGTTCTGTCAACCCTCCCACTCATTTCAAATGGATTGTATGCCTAGTGCCATCAATGGCATAAAATCACTGAATTGGTCTACACCTCTTTGGGAATCCCGTGCGCGCCTATCAACTTTTTCTAGACACAATTATTTTGCGTAGCCCCGAGATGGTGCCTGCTGGAAATAAAGCGCTTGCACTTGTGAACACTGCGTATTTTTGTTTGTTTTTTTGTTCTTTTGTCTGTCTGGTTTGCCGCTCGTTTACTCCATTAACGTCACGCTACAAGGCCTCTTCAGCCGTCTCATCCAGGCTTTTGATCTCCATCTCTCAACTACTTTTTCTCTTTGCGCAGACTTGGGAAAAAGGGTGGGTCCTGAAGCCACTGCTTAGCAACAGCCAATCCTTTTCAGGTTTTTGGCAGGCGCAGACAGCCAATGGAAAAGGGCCGCTTGATTTCTTTTTTTATTGGCGGTTAAGACAATGTTTTTCTTAGCAAGCTAGAGAATGCCAGGAGCATTTTTTTTTCTTTTTCAGGCGGGGGCGATGATCTGCTTGTCTTTGATGGCGTTTTAGCATGTTTGGCATTGTTTGAACTCGTGTCACACGTGTTCCTCGACATTAGGAGCAAAGCCTGACTAATTGGATGACAAAGTAACTACACAGCATCATTAATTCATACAAATTGAAATAAATCCGTAAAAGTTGAAATGCGTTTTTGTTTGAAATAAATCCGTAAAAGTTGAAATGCCTTTTTGTAAAGAAAAAAAATAAAACAAAAACAGTGGTACCTCTACATACAAATTTAATTCATTCCGGGACCTGATTTGTTTGTCGAGCGGGATTTTCTCATAAGAATACATTAGAATTCGATTAATTCATTCCACAGCCCAAAAACCTACGCTAAATACTTAATAATTACTGCAGGTACAATTACAAATAGCAATTACAGTGCATCACAAAAGTGAGTACACCCCTCGCATTTCTGCAGATATTTAAAGTGCGTACGACAGGAGAAAAAAAGTATTAAATAGGATTATTTTGTGAATTAGAATCATATTTTGAGACGATTGGACTATATATAGCAATTTAGCAAAGCGCAGATGACGAGAAATTAGTTTTTTAATCTGCCGGTTAGCCACGCCTACCATTGAAGGGCTCTAGCGTCCCCAACAGGTGGATGACGTCAGCGGAGTCATGATTTCATCTGATTTAGTATGCAGCCCGTTGAGGGGGAATTATTCACAATGAGAAAAACGCGACGAAGAGAGCGGCAAAATGTCATTGTTTCAGTCTCTCTACTCCAATATTTTTACATGATATTCTTTTTATCCAAGTATTTTCCCCCAATAACTAAATAAATTGCTTGAGAAGGACCAGTCAGCCCGTTGAGGGGAAATTATTCAGAACGAGGAATACATGACGAAGAAAGCCGCAAAATGTCATTGTTTCAGTCTCTCCAATATTTTTACAGGATATTCTTTTTATCCAAGTATTTTTCCCCAATAGCTAAATAAATGGCATGGTCATGACAAATAACAGTCTTGTGCTAGATGGAATACGAAATAATAAAAATGCACTTATTCAAGACGACATGGCAAAATTACTCTGACTGTCGCACCTCCCGAACGATATTTTATGCCACCTAAATCGGGCTTGTCATTTCCCTTCCCCGGCTTCGGAGAATGTAACCAAAACAAGAGGCGTGACAGCTAGCCGACATGCTAACCCGAACCGAGAGATGTTTCAAAGCCTTCGAAGCGGGAAATCATACATAACAAGCCCGGATCATTTCACATGACGACTGGCTTGTCAATTGTCCTCGCCGAGAGCAATTTACAGCTCGTTCCCCTGCTACTACTGACAGGAGAGCTCGCCGGGGAAGCAGCTGGACAATAACCGCCAAACAAACCGGCCGACGTCGGAGCAGCGTGTAGCTGCCAAATGGTCAACACGAATATGGCAAAATAATGCTTTACTATACGGCGAAGTCGTAAACAGCGAGATACTCAGTGACCGAGGGCGGCTGCAGTTGTTGTGCAGCTAACGTGCTGCTAATGTATATGAGGAGAGCTTTTTACATGCCTAGCCATGATTAAACGTAAGTAGTCCTTTATTTAAAGAAAGTTTGTAGTGTTAACTTTGTAATCGCTGTATTTGCGGCTATTTTTAACACAAAGTTGCAATTTCTGATCGGTCGGAAATTTTGACAGAACACCGGGCACATGAAGAGGGTTAGGGTTAGGGTTAGGGTTAGTCGAGTATAGTGCTCTCCCGGCAGGGGGATGTGCGACAAGCCGCCGGTCGTCGGCTGAGGGGACAAGGAGTATGTCAGCCACAAAATGCAAGCCACCTACATATTAAAATGATCTCAGTATTTGACATAATGCAAAACACGAATTTTACTCACGTCCTCGTAAGTCCCATGGTCGCACAGTAGTAGGGCTTGTTTTGGCCAATATCCACCGGTGAATGGGAACCTTTTGAAACCCCAAAAAGGCGCACATGCTTCTTCCTCATACAGCAAGATCATAACATAACAATAATAGCATAAAATACTGTCATTAGTATTATGAAATAAACATGCTTTTTCGTGTCACAGCCACTTTAAGTATATCTTTTCATGGGAGAACACTGACAAAATAGATAAAAATTAAGTGTGAATTAACAAATAACAATACATTTGTATTAGTGATGCACGATAATACATTTTTCAACCGATACCGATAACCGATAATTTCCTCCTCATTCCTACCGATAACCGATAATGTCAAGCCGATAATTCTATTAAAAGATTTATGTAAAATTTTAAACAAAAGAAAATATTACTGTGCAAAAATATAATTTATTGCTTTTTTTTTTTCCAACATAAAATATGAACAAGTCGTCAATTCCAACATCTAAATAATGACATTGTCTGACATTGTGTAATGGTAAACTTTTGGCAACAATTACTTACAGAGTAAATACCTAAGTTGCACAAAAATGCCTTTAAAAGTAAGCCATTCCTAACATAACATTAATACACTGCAAAACACACTTCCTTAAAACTAGTCAGTTTTAAGTGTAAATCTATTGGAAATAAGTGAAATTATCTGCCAGCACTTCATGTGTATTTCTTTCAGATTTCTTGGAAGAAAAATAGCTAGCTGAAAATAATCTTAACAGCCTTATTTTAAGCAATACATTATTATACTTAATCCTAAAAAAAACTTGGAAGAAGAAAAGATTTTGAATATTTGTGGCTACAGAATATTATTGTTATTTCATTACAACAGGAATGTGCATATTTAAATTAATAAGTGTTAATAAGTGCCAATAAGTTTAGATTATCTACTGTGACTGTAATTGAGCAAACAAATAAGTTAAATTAATTTGAAAAGTGATTGCTAATGTTATATGCTTTGTTGCACACTGTGAAAATGATTAACTCAAAAGAGCGAGATGTCATGTACCCATTCTGCAGCGCTTTGTTTACATTTGCGGCACTCACGAGTCGCGACATTCGCTTTACAGCAGCTAAACTGATAAACGGCAGTACTATTTGGATGCAGTTGGAGCTCGCATCTCCGTGCATGTTGTTTTGTGCCTGAGTTTTGTTAAGCCGAAAATAAAGGCGGCATTACAAAGTCATCTGACCGCTCGTCATTTTACATACTGAATGTATAATTGACGGGCTGACTTCGTTTTCTCCATGTTTAAATTATCATCTAAACACTGTGCCGTCATGATAAGCTTGCTTACTGGACATCACTTTTCCAAATGTAGTGGTGAAAATGTGATTGGCATGTTTTTCATGAAGAATGGTGGTCGTATAAACTGCATTATTTTTTTATCCAGGGCTTTGGCTCTCGGGTCATTTCGGTAAACAAAAAAAATCGTGTCTCGTCTCGGCGGCGGCTACGTTCGTACCGGATAATCCGCCCGCACCGGCCGGTTTGCCGCGGCGTATTCGGGGCCTGGCTCTGCTCACACGCCATGAGGGAACGCTCGAGAAACCGGGGCCGATGGCGAGGCGGCGGCGGCCTGCCGGACCGGCCAGAGCGGCGGGCTCCGTCGGAAGACGGCTACTTGCTGACTATCGGTTTCCAGTCGTGCCGGTGTTTAGCCTTAGATGCGAGTTTACCACCCGCCTTGGGCTGCTTTCCCAAACAACCCGACTCTGAATCGTCACAAGCCCCTAGTTTAACTTAGTGTTTACAATAGCTTTAGCATTCCCGCTAGCAGCAGCAGCCTGGCATTCGTTCCAAAAATCTTTGTGATGCAGTTTTAAATGGATGCTGGGTTAGGGATTTTGAATGAGGACGCTTTCTTTCGGCCTCTTGGAACTTCTGCGGTACATGTTTCGCAAATGGCGAGAGCGTCGTTTTTTTAGTAACAGCCGCCATAATATTCAACTATTTCTTGTCGTGTAACTCCGCCTCCTCAACCCCTCCTCCCTCAGGGGCTTCAGAGAGGGGAGGGGTTGAGGAGGCGGCGTGCTGAATTCTTCGGTTGTGCACATTTGGAGGCTAAATCAAGTATATAATTATCGGATTACATTATCGGTTGAATTTTTTATTATCTGGATTATCTGTGTGACGTCATAATTGCCATTATCGGCCGATAATTATCGGCCACCGATATTATTGTGTATCTTTAATTTGTATACATGATCTATACTTCCACCCAGAAAATGACGTGGTGACCCCTGCTCTTACAGTATATAGGAGTCTGATCTCCTCCGGAAAAGCTATGACTTTGCCAGCAGCGAGCATTAACAATCTGGTGCCTAAAACCAGAGGAAACTTCCTCATATCGACAGGGATTAATCGTCGTTTGAGCCGTTTCCGACCCAGACGCGCTGGCTCCCTTGATGCTTGACAACTCTTTGATCAACACTATCAAGAACAGCTTCCTCATGATCAATAGCACAGACACGTTGTCTTTTCAGCTCAGCAAGAAATCTTATCCTGAGTAAGAAAGAACAGAAATCAAAACATGTAGACTGGTTGGGATCGACCGATGGTTTTCAAGGCTGTTTTGCACTAGCCCATTGTGAAAACCAGCAAGCGCAAAATGGGAGGATCCGCGTATGCTGACGTAGGCAGGAAGTGAAAAGCGGGTGGGCTCCAGCAAGCTTATTTACGGTAGTCCCAAGCAGCAGTGCATTTATTTTTAATTTTTGCACAAGAAAACGGGGACTTTTCCTTTTTCAAGGAGTACTTTATAACGTCTTAACCAGATTATCTTAAATTTAGTCAAATAATTTTCTCGATCTTGTTTTGATGTTAAAGACGAGTTAACAGATTAGTGCAGGGGTGTCCAAACTTTTTGCAAAGGGGGCCAGATTTGGTGTGGTAAAAATGTGGGGGGCCGACCTTGGCTGACGTCCTTTACATAGAACAATATATTTAAGCAAATTTTAGCAAGCCATTACAGTGTTTCCCACAGGATTTTAGGAGACTGTGGTGGGAGGGTCTCTGACCATAGGATTTTTTGAAACTGTGGTGGTGGGCTGCATCGGAGTCGGACAGCCACACCATGTCGTGCCACGGCGAATTTTTTTTTTTTTTTTTTTTTTTTCTTTTTTTTTTTCCCCCCAAGAAGAACCATAACAAAGATATATTTGAAATATTTCATTAGCTAGGCTAATGTTATAGCTCTCAGCTACGGTACATGTATGTAAAATGCGTTGCTGATTACAGCTACGTTACCCTATGTAATAATGCGACTTTTTTTCTCGTAGCAATAGTACGACTTACATCTCGTAGTGACTCAGGGTTGGCAACCCAAACTGTGGAAAGAGCCATATTTGACCCCCCCCAAAAAAACTGATACAGTATGTCTGGAGCAGCAAAAAATTAAAAGCCTTGTACAAGCCTTATAATTATCAATACTAGCTATATTAGCCGACTATAAAAATGAATAAGTTGGCTAGAAATACATAATTAGCCTTCATGATTAAATGTTTATTTTCCCTGCAGTGGATCCTATAGCGCACCACGTGACTACTCTGTTGTACGATGACACCACAAGTTTAACTTCATTACAATATTAATGAATTGAAAGAATGTTTGTATCATGTTTGTCCTCCTAGAAATCCTATTAAAACAAAAAATATATTTCCCTCCCCCATCTTTTTCCATTTAAAAAAAAAAAAAAAGCTCCGAAGCAGCACTAAAGAGCCGCATGCGGCCCAAGAGCCGCGGGTTTCAGACCGCCGTCGTAGCCCTCCTTTTTCCTTTTTATTTGACCCTCATAAGTACTACATTACCACAACAATAACAGTCCTTCTGTCAACTGACCCATTTACAGGACTGGGGGAATTCTAATGGCCGTGTAAAGTTTTTCTTGATTCGGTGAGAAGGTGAATAGTTTTTTCCCCGTTGTTCGTGAACTAAATTTCCACACAAACGCACATCGAGGTACCATTAACTTAGCAAGGAGAGGTATGAGAGTCATTTTTCGAGTGTCCCAGAGCTCGCGAAATTGGGGGGGCGGGGGGGCGCATTTATCAACTTTCGTCAGCCGTAATTGTCTGAAGTTGGCGCGTCGGTGTTGTGCCGAAAAATAGCCACTCCACGCGAAATGTCCCCCCGACGGGAGCGCCCACACGTCACTCGTACAAACAGCCTTTTCTTACCAATCGATGGACACGGAAACGACGTTCTTGTACCGTGAATATGTATCATTTTACTCTGCTTGAACTAATAAATACTTTACTGTGACCAACGCTCTGAAAATAGAGCAAGGCTTTATTTTGGGCCCCGCCTCTCTGCGAAAGTTCAATCAAAGTTTGCTTTCCGTCCAAGACGGCCGTCCACCGCTCACTTTCGCCGAAAAGTCATTTCCAAACTATTGTAATGCCCCGGATATGGGGAAGAAGGAGAGAAGTCTGTATTTGCTTACCCACTTGATTGTGGTAACAATAATAAAGAAAAACAATAACAAAATAACAGCGGGCTGCTACGACATGCGACCGCTATCTCTCGCTATCTCGCTCGTTCTCCCATTCTTCCTACTCGTTCCCCTTGCGTCTCTTAAATGAATAAATAAAAAAATAAAATACTACTCTAAAATGCTGCTCTCACTCGCGCGGGTAGTAGAGTGGAGTGGGCTACAGCTGTGTAATCGGCTGACTGACGCATCTGATTAGTATCTTTTTTTTTTTTTTTCGGCGGGGGGGGGGGGGGGGGGGCGCAAACGAGACTGTGGCGGTCCCAAACGAGACTGTGGCGGGCCGCCACAGTCTCTTTCATTGGTGGGAAACACTGCATTATGTGTGTCACATTTGCTTTATTTATTTTTTTATTAATAATTTAAACAATCTCGCAACTAGCCTTTTTGGCGTTCTCTTTTGACTCTTTGGCTCTTGCGAAATACTGCTGCTGTGAAATTAAACTAGCTTCAAGTTGTTTCAATTTCTCGGTGCGTATCTTCCCTATAATCTTGTCGTACATGTCAGCGTGTCTTGTTTGGTATTATCGCCTCACATTGAACTTTTTAAAAACAGCTACTGTCTCTTTGCAAATGAGGCAGAGTTGTTGCGTATTTTAGTTAAGAAATAGTCCAATTTCCAGCTATCCTTGACGTGTCAGCCGTCGCAGTCAACTTTTGTTGTTGTTGTTGTTTGTCGCCATTTTAGAAAATTGGAAGTAAAAGGTCACACGGGGTAGTGTTACCTAGAGTGCTGCCGCCTTTAGTGGGTAAATGAGGAACAGCATTTAGTGTGTAAGCTACTTCATATGCTGGTAGCAGCACAGCTGACCAATTTACCATATTGGCCCGAATATAAGACTGCCCTGATTATAAGACGACCCCCTCTTTTTCAAGACTCAAGTTTGAAAAAAAGACTTTTTGAACACCAAATTAATTTTCATACAGAAAATAATTACAGTACATCTGAAACAAATGATTATCAATATATTTGAGAAAAAAAGCATGTTATTTTGCCTCATTCAGATCTTAATATCTGAACATTTAAATATGTAAACTAAAGTGCAATCACATTTGTAAATGAATGACTTCTGGTTTTTGAAATGTAAATAAACCAATCTATTGTGATAAAACAACAACATTGCAATAACTGCATAAACCATCAAAGTGAAGTCTAACTGTAGTCTTGAAACAAATCTGAATAAGGAAAAACATTGCAATAAAATAATGCAAACTGGTTAAACTTGAGAGTAGCTGAGATCTGTCATGACAGAATATCACTTCAATGATATCTGGTGCCATCTAGCGTCTTGAATGGGTATAATGTCTAGACCGCGAATATAAGACGACCCCCACTTTTTCAGTCATATTTCAATGCAAAAAACACAGTCTTATATTCGGGCCAATACGGTATTAAGTCTGTGTGCGGGCCAGACGTAATTAATTTTATGACAGAGGCTGGGGGCCGGATGAAATTTGACCACGGGCCGCATTTGGCCCCCGAGACGGACTTTGGACATGTCTGGATTAGTGCGTCAGATTATTCCATTTACTATAAGTAAATACTGCTTTTTGTTCTTATGAGGCCCATACATCTAAAAGTTTTCACCTAAATCAAGAGAAATTGGCTTTCAAATGTTTTCAACAATGTCTATTAAGAGCATTCCAGTAAATTGATGTTTGCACCATTTTGATTTGAATTATATAGTGATGCAATATAGGCACTTTTTCCATAACTTGATAAAAAAAAATAATAATTTTAAAAAAACTGACTTTGCATTATTTTGATGTCAACAATAAATACAGTAGTGCAATATAGACATTTTTGCCATAACTTGAGTTGTCTTATTTTCCACAGAATATTTAGTGGAATTCCTTGAAGTTGTTACATTCATCATGATTAAAGTATCGAGTGGGGCATCACAATACAATTAGCCATAACTTGGTCCATGACCGCATGTATCTGTATCGTTTTGATATCGGTATCAGATTTCTGGAGTTGGATAATATCGGTTATTGGTTAAAAAGTCATTATCAGACAACTATAATTACAATTTGTGCGTGTGAAACTATTTGCAGTTGGGCATGGGCATGAAATTAAAGTGGCATTAAATAGCATTAAATGAAATTTGCTGATACCTGTAGAAGCCCTGTAATAACAGTGTAAAGCGTTTTATTAGTTTCAGTAAGAAAGTAAATATTTCTTTTTTTGTTATTCGTGAACTACATTCCCACAGAAATGCGCATTAAAATATCGTTTAGCTTAGCATGGAGAGGCGTGAGAGCCATTTTTCAAGTGTCTCAGAGCTCTCAAAACGTATTTATCAAGATTTCGTCGGCCGAGATTTGTGTGTATCCGTCTGTCGAAACAGCCTAATGGCTGAAGAAGTTTGTATTTTGGGCCCCGTCCCTTGACGAAAATTCACTCAAGACTTCCATAACGGCCGCCACCACATACACAATGAATGACCTTTTTACACCGGGGTGCCGCTGGTGTGAAACGGCTTTAATAGTGATTTTTGTTTGGTTTTGTGCAGGTCCCTGGTGATCATCAGCACCCTGGACGGGCGCATCTCTGCGTTGGATCCTCACAATCACGGCCGGAAGCAGTGGGACCTGGACGTGGGCTCCGGGTGTCTGGTGTCATCCAGTCTCAGCAAACCCGAGGTGCCTGTGTGTCCTTTTTTAACTGTCGCTGTCAAACTAGCCGTTGAAGCCTTTACAGATATTGTTGACCGGAAAATTGGCCGAATCTTCCAATCATTTTTTTGCTGTGAGTTTTATACTAGTAGATGTCCAATCCATTTGAAACGGGAGGGTGGCAGCGAATGAACATTCACTCACATGCTGCCCGCCATCCCACTTCAAATGGATTGGACGCCTAGTGCCGTCAGTGGCAGGCAGCCAATGAGTAAACAGCAGATATGACATTGATCAACTATTCTTTTAAAAATTAGTATTAGCTATTTATGACTTTATTTGAATGTCAGTGCATTGAATTTGATGGGAAGGTTGCTTCTACCATCATGGCTACCACTCTGCGGCCATGTTGAAAGTTCTTTTTCATGCGCTTCATCACTAGTGGACGGTCACTCCATTTGAAGAGGGACGCTGGCAGTGAATGAGCATTTGTTCATTTGCTGCCAACTCTCACTTCAATAGACTTGGACATTTAGCGCTGTCAATTGCAGAATTAACTTAGTTCTTTCTCAGACCAAGATGCACCTTTCCACCAATGAATGGATCACAATTAGGCGCCCAATCTGTTTGAAGTGGAAGGGTGGGCAGTGAATGAACATTCGTTCGTTCTGCCTTTATTGTCCCAGACAACATGGCCCCAGGGTAGCCATGTTGGTAGGGGCCATCTTTATTTAATTTATTGACATTCAACTTAAGTCATAACTATCTGATTTCTCTGAAATGGTTATTTTATCAGTGTCAAAGCAGCTGCTATTCACTCATTGTCTGCCATTGACGGTGCTGGATGCCCAACCCGTTTAGAATGAGAGGACGTTCATTCGCTGCCACCTTCCCAGTTCAAACGGATTGGGCGTCTACTGTGATAAATTCATTGTTGGGAGGGAGGGAGCAACCTGGCCAGAGGAAGAACAAATTTTAATTCATTAGCTGCCATTGACAAGGATAGAATTGATTGGATGTCCAAGAGTGATACTTATTTAAATTTACAGCAGAAAGATTAATGGGGGCCATGTGTATTTTTTCTACTTTGGAGGTCAAGGATGCATCTTTTCCCCCCAGTGAACTCACTGCACTTTGAAAAGCGGCGCAGGCGTCACCTCCGTTGGGAATGGCGCCGAACCCTCCTCCCCCGCATAAAGAGGCGCCGTTTGCCCTCCGGGCTTATCCGCTTTTGTTCCGCGCCGAGGTTTACGCACACAAACGCAGTCTGAGACGGCTTAAGCGCCCACGACTACAGACGTCGCTCGCTTCCAACGGGTTGTCAGATTTTTCAGTTCAGCGCTTCGAAAAGGGCAAATTCCGCTCCTCATTGTGCACACCGAATCGACATTAGCCGCCATTGACAGTAACAGACGTCTAATACGTTTCAAATGGGACGAGATCAACCCCTCAGGGTTCAAATAGACTAAAGGATCGTCGAAATGAATTGAAAGCTTTCTTGTCCGTCAATAAGTGGTTTAGAGACATTGTTGGCCTGGAAATGTTTATTTTTGGAGCCTTTTAATAGTAAAGATACATTTGTTTTATATTTTTTTTCTTTTTGTATTAAAAAAAGATTTATTTTTCAATATACTGCTACTCCCCCGCATGAGAGGAGCCAGCTGAGGTGGCTCGGGCATCTGGTTTAGATGCCCCCCAGACGTCTCCCTGGAGAGGTGTTCCCACCGGCGGGAGGCCCTGGGGACAAACTAGGACGCGCTGGAGAGGCGATCTCTCGGCTGGCTTGGGAACGCCTTGGAATCCAGCTGGAAGAGCTGGTTGAAGTGTCTGGGGATAGGAAAGTCTGGGCTTCCCTGCTAAAGCTGCTGCCCCTGGGGGGACATGTCTTTTATGTGTCTCTTTCCGATGCTGAATAAATACATTGAACACACACAAAAAAAAAAAAAGATGGTTCCCGTAAGCCGTGAAAAACGAGGGATCACTGTACAGGGTATCCGCGGGGTCTTACAAAGTATAAAAATGTCTTACAATAAATCCAATAATTTGAATTTAAGGCCTTAAAATGTCTCAAATTCTCGTAAAATCTCGCAAGAAGTATTGAATACTGAAGGATTATATTTCCATTTATTCACAATAATTATATATGGACATTGCATTCTCCATCATAAGACAGTGTATGCCTTCGAGTAGCAGCACATCTGGGGGTTCACAATGCACATTCCAAGGAGCTTGACCCTCCCCCAAGAGAGAGAGAGAAAAAGACTCCAAGCAGAGAGAAGGACACTCTTTTGTCTTGCGTCTCGTCCGGTGCCATGTGTCTGTTATTCTGTCTGTGTGTCTTTCAGTGTAAATTCTTTGTTCTTTTTCATTTCCGAATTCTATGTCATCATCTCCTGTTCTTTATAAGAATAAAACAACCTGGAACAAGGATAAATCGACTATTTTCCTTCAATACGAATTTGAAAGGTTTCAAAAATTGATTGACATTACCTTTATTTAGAACATGCATAAACGTTTTTCCTCCTCTCGCTTTTAATGTTTTTATTTATAAGGGCACCAAAACCTGGCTACGCTGCCCGCTAGTTTTCCGTCAAGTCTTTGTTTTTTACATTTTTTTATGGCGGTACTTATGTGTAATCGGTCTTAAACTGTGTCCAATTTGGTCTTAAAAAGTCTTAAATTTGGCCTGTTGAAACCTGCAGAGACCCTGACATAGGTAGTGAGCTGAAACCAACAGTAAGTGACCTGAAAATGCCCGCAAATCAACAAGAAGTGACCCAGAAATACCCTAAAATCATCAGGAAATGATCCAAAATGTACAGGAATTGGGGGGTCTCTGTGCCGGGATTGGCGTTGGGGCGGCGTAGGGTCAGTCATCAACAGGCTTACACTCACAAGGGATTCACACGATTACTGGGTTCTAGATCACAAAGCTGATTTGTGTACACTCTACCCCTTTTAATCACTTAGCTTATAGACTCCCCCACCCACATCCCCTTCTTTCCCTGGTCAACAGGCCCCCCACATGGTGTCAACCGGAAATACATCTAGCTGACGATGGCACCAACATATTAATAGTTAGTGTAGGCCTTCAATGTATTACTTGTTGTTTGTGTTTCTTTTCTTAAGTTCCCCATAACCCCTTCCTGTTCGCTGCTATGTCATAATAAACGAGGTAAAAAAAAAAAAATGTACAGGAATTGAACCCAGAATTCCCCAAAATGTACAGGAAGTGACCCATAACTACCCGAAAATTTACAAATCTCTCTCCCACAATGAACTCTGTGGCTGCCATTGATAGCGAGTTTGACTGGGAGGGACAAATGTCCAGTAAAATGGATTGGACGTCTAGCGCTGTCAATAGCAGCCAATGAGTTTTTTTCAAGGATAAACAAATGTTCCGAGCTGTACCTATGCAGCGTGGCCACTTCGGCGTGTGAGCGGATTCTGCTTGGTGATTAGGGTCTGATCGGGGAGGGCTCTACCGCCACACCATTGGCTCTCCCCTGACGCGCCGCGGGAGGAGGCAACCAGTCACCTGCTGCATGCCGCCCCCCCTTGCCCATTCTTGCCTTTCTCACCATTGCTCTTTTTTTTAGCTCGACAAACGGAAAACGGCTTTGTCTGCAGAAAAACAAATAACGTTACGTTACAGGGGTCAAGACGAGGGTGTCCATCAAAGCCGAGTGACTCACGCCGTGGTGGGGGAAGAGAAGGGGGAGGGGGTGTGGAGGGTGAGGTAATGCTAGTGATGATGTCATCGTGATCGTTGACATCTAATCAGGTGGCTTTTATTGAGCCGTGAATTGAAATGAGTTTATCGTAAGTAGACGCCGAATCCATTTGCCAAATGAAGAAAAAAACTGAAAAAAGGAATGAAATAAACAAGTAATAGAAAAACGGCAGAATTGAAACAGCACTTATTGGAAGCCATTGACAACACTGGACGTCCAAATCCATGGATTGCACATCTAGCGCGGTTAATGGCACTCAAACATGAGCATTCAAAGCCAAACTGCAAAAAATACCCCTCCTTAAGGCGACGTCAACACTAGGACGGATCATTTTTTTGCCTTGTAATTTGGACTATATTTTATACCTGTCCGCACGATAATTAAGGTGCGTTATAAACTCTACACTCCTGCAAGGGCTGCCTGCATTTGCACAGGCGTAAAGCGCAGCCTCGTGTGTGACCTCATCGTCTGTGCGGGTGACCTCTGACCTGGAAGCTTATCATTTTTCGTTGTTTGATGTCTTCTCTGGACACATTCAAATGTAACATTTACAAGCGCTTTCAGTGAGTCTAACTAATTACTCATTTATGGCAATTATCCATCCGAGTGTAGAAGTAGACTAGAAATAAGTGAAATTATCTGACAGTGCTTCAAGTAAATTTTACTCAGATTTCTTGAAATAGGAAAACTAGCTAGCTGTAAATAAGGTCAAAAGATTTGTGTTTAGCAATAATGTAAGGAATGTCCTGAATTCAAGAATAGATATTTTTCAAAACATTATCTGTAAGTATTTTTTTTCTTGATTTAGAGTAGGTGAAAAATGAACAACTTTAAGATGTATGGGCTTAATAAGAACAAATATTACACTGGTACCTCTACTTACGAATGTTTCCACATGCAAAATTTTCAGGTTAAGACACACCTCAACGGGAAAACATTGCCTCTTCTTAAAAAAAAAAAATTCAGGATACGAAAGGCAAAAATACAGTATAGCTGGTACTCACAGCTCCGAGTTTACTGAATGTAACATACTTCTAGCTGCTCTGCCATTGGCTATTGCCTAGCATTCCTGGCATCCAAGTGGCTAAGAGGGACCTCTACTGTATGTGTATACAGTATATGTGTATACGAGCGTCCTCTTCATTTAGCCGACAGCTTTACATGATGAGTGCATTAACTTTTTATTCTTTGCTCGATTCTGGGTTTTTTGCATAATGTACAACTCTTATGTTTATTGTGCAATAATCTAATTATTGTATGTAAAAAATACATGTTACAATCTGGTTAAGACTTTATAATTTCGCAGTATAGTCCTCTCAGTTTAAATGAATTGAATCTATCCTTGTCAATGGCAGGCTTTGAGTTTAATATGACAAAAGAAAAAAGTTTGAAGGGTCATAACCAGGTAATAGACATCCAGTCCTGTCGGACAAGGGTTAAGGCGGGGATGCTTAAGGTGCTCACTCTTAATTAGCCGCCTAAATCTCCTCAACTGTGAACGATGACATCACCTCTGAATCAGCCTTCTGGCACTTTCCGTCAGTCTTTGCAAATATATGTCCAAAAGCAATACATTAAAATAGCAATCATCTGAAATAAAAATCTACTATTACTAATGACAAACACATTTAAGTTTTTACATTTTCCTGTTTTCGAAAATGTTTTTGTAGTATGTGGTATTTTTTTGGGAATGTTTTATTTGATTACTGTTGTTTGTGGTTTTCGTGGGGGCTTTTATTTAATTTTTTGCCTTTAATCTTTTTTTTTGTGTGTGTTTGCGGTTGTTCAAATTTTCAGTTTTTCTTTTTTTCTGTAGTTTACTACTTTGCGGGTTTTTTTGGTTTTTTTTTTTTTTTGTTTGTTTGTTTCATTTGGGGTTTTCAAGGTTTTGCAGCAAAAAATTCAGGACGCTAGGTAGTACAAAATTTGTAATCAGTTTTTGCCAAAAACGTATGGTTTGGCCAAAACCACAACCCATTCATTTTTAACCGGCAAAATTTCCCATTGATTTCCAATGGCCCTATTCTCTTGGCCATTCATTTTAATAGCACAAAAACTTCCATTCACTCGTATTGATTTCCAAAGCAAAAATCTACATTGGCAGCCCCTAAAACATCTTGATTGGTGGTTGACATTTTTGACCAAAAACCCCATTAAAGACATTCAACTGGCCATGCCATTGACACCAATTCCAATGACGCCCATGTACGCCCATGCCATTAACACCCATGTAGGTAAAGTCCATTGACCGGAAGTGACGCCTGAAATGCCCCCAAATCAACAGGCAGTTGCTCCAGAATGCCTCAAAATCACCAGGAAGTGAACCGATATACCAACCATCACAGCAAAGCCATTGTCTAGTTTTGTTTATTATTTTGTTTTTTGTTTATGTTACTTGTGTAGGGGTCAGGGGCCAGATTTTTGCGTTTTTCAGATTTTTCATGGTTTTCAATCATTTTATCATTGTAAGGCACTTTTTTCAGTTTTAGCCAAATATTCTTTGGAGTGGTACTTGCTGTCAGGTGCTTTGAGAACCACTGCTATAGAAAGCAAATCTGGACAAAGACTGATATTTTGCTGAACACACCCCCACGCCCTCGCTAGGTGTTCGGCAGCAAGATGGTGATCCCGTCTCTGGACGGTGCCCTGTTCCAGTGGAACCGTGACCGCGAGAGTATGGAGGCTGTGCCTTTCAGTGTGGAGTCTCTGCTGGAGTCGTCGTACCGCATCGGTGACGACACCGTCCTGGTGGGCGGCAAGGCGCTCACCACCTATGGCCTGGGCGCCTACAGCGGCAAGGTCAGGCCAGAGGAAAGCGCCGCTCCCGTTAGACGCCATCTCACCTCCTCTTCTCCTCTTAGCTCCGCTACATCTGTTCCGCGGTGGGCTGCAGCCGCTGGGGCGCTGAAGAAACGGAGGGCGAAGACGTGCTCCTGCTTCAGAGGACCCAGAAGACTGTCCGAGCCATCAGGCCTCGCTCGGGAATCGAAAAGTGTGGCGATTTTTCCATGTTCTAGTTTATTTTCAACGCTTGTGTCCTCACGATTCTTTTTGTCTCCAGGTGGAACTTCAGTGTGGGAAACTTTGAGCTGAAATTCCTTCCCGAGGCGCAGTCAGCTTTCGACTTCTTGGAAGGGGAGGTGGCCAACGGCGACTCCAACTGGTGGGGGGCACGCCAGAGAATTATCGTGGAGGATTCCAGGGAGCACGACCGCGACCTGGACCTGGTCATCAAAGTGTCCGTCCCCGATTGGAAGGTGATGGCCTTCAGCGCCGCGCCTGACGGACACCTGGTTTGGGAACATCAGGTCAGTCTGTCTATCGCAGTTCAGAAGAGCAAGCACCGCCAGGCAGGCAATTTCTCCAGAAATGGCTGATATGACCAAATGAATATACTGGACTGTCTCAGAAAATTAGAATACACAATATTCTAATTTTCTGAGACAGTCCTGTACATTAATCCACCATTTAAAGCAGGGGTGTCCAAACTTTTTGCAAAGGGGACCAGATTTGGCGTGGTAAAAATGTGGGGGGCCGACCTTGGCTGACGTCCTTTACATAGAACAATATACAGGACTGTCTCAGAAAATTAGAATATTGTGTATTCTAATTTTCTGAGACAGTCCAGTAGCAGAGCTGCAAATAACAATTATTTTTATAATCTATTAATTGGTGGATTGATTAAACGATTAATTGATGAATTGGATAAATGACACTTTTTTTCACTTCACAATTTAACTTGAAGTTGTTTTAGGCATGTTGTAATTAACAGTGACGACAAAATGGATGGCTATTTCCTTCAAAATTAATATTTTATTATAGCTTCCTGACTTAACTGTATTGTAGTCTACAACTGTATTGTTTCAAATACATAAAACTTAATTTAGTTTAATAAAGTTTCTGAGTATAAAGCATAAAAAGAATTTCCTAAGACACAAATCAGACAAAAGTGCTGTTCATTTAAATTAAAAAAAGTGCTGCTGATTGAAATTTTCTTGTGGGCAAAGCACTGGTATAAATTGTGTCAATGACTAATTTCTTTTCTTTAAACAAACTAAACAACAAAATCGAATAAGGAGAAGGCAGACTGTAATGAATCAGGTTTATTTGTCAAACAGTTGTTCATAAATGCAATCCAAATCCAATTTCAATGCACACTCTCTATGAAAATTTAGTTTGTGTTGAAAGGGGACTTTAAGCTGTTACAGGTTTGTGTGTGTGGTTTCTTTATAAAAAGAAATGAGACGTTGATATCGAACAATAACTCAAGTGCTAATATGCTTCTCCAAAACACCATACAAATGGATACTTAAGACACTAATTAGCATAATTGCTAACTAGCTTAGCGCTACATGCTAAGTAGTAACGTCTCTAAGTAGTAGCTAAGTACAAATACAATAGGCTTCATTTACTCACCTCTGACAGAGGCACACTGGATCTAACAACACAAAATACAATCTACAACTCTCAACACTTCATAACATTATTGATTCAGCAATGCAACAGCAGCACTTGCAGCAGTGAGATCTTTCTTGCGCTAATCACTGGCACACACAAACAAGGACCCAAACAGGACTGCTCATAACTGCTGGCAAAAACTCGATTATTAAATTCATTTGCAACTAATTTATTAATCGATTGGATGTAACAGCCGTAGAACACAGTACGTGAATAATTTGCCGACTCCCTCCTCAATTGCAGTTCTGTACGCCTATCGCCTCTGCCTGGCTGGTGGGCGCGGGCAAAGTCTCCCCGATCAGCCTGTTTGACGACACGGCCTACGGCAAGCGGTCGGACACCGACGAGGAGGACGGCGACGTACGCGACAATCCGGACCACCGATCCAAAGACGCTTCGGCGTCCAGCGTTTACCTGGGTATAAAATCATACATAGCTGCCCTAAAAAAACCATACATATATAACATAACATATTTACATATAACATACATTATATACAGTATATATATAATTGATAGTTAAAAGTTGCTGAGACAGGGATTTTACTGATTCAGATTATGGATACTAATCCAATCCATGTGGCCCTCCCAACCCAAATGGATTGGACATCTGCTAGTGAAAAACCCTTTAGTTATTCTAATTTATCTGCATTGTTTTCACGTTATCCTGTTTTTTTTTTTTCTTTTTACTGTTTTGGTGGGTCGTGGTTCGTTTTTTCCTATTTTTTTCCATATTTTTTCTCATTATATGTGAGGTTTCTTCCCCTGGGTCTTCCTGGATCTTTTTTTTACCTCAGTTTTCATGTTTTTCTCTGTGGTTTTTTTTTTTTTTTTTTTTTGTGGGTTGTGTGGTTTTTTTCCACAGTTTGAGCATTTTTAAAAATGTAGTGCATTGAATTTTTTTTGTTTTGTTTTGGGGTTTTTTGAGTGGGGTGGTGTTGTTATTTCACTTTTGCAATTTTTCTTAGTTTTTTGCTTAGTTTTTTGCATTTTTGTGGTTAGTTTTTTGGTTAGTTTTATGTGGTTTTATTCATTCATTACCAGCCAAATGAATTGGACATCGATTTGTGACTCATTCATTAAAATTGGCAGCAGAACTGATTTGACACCACATGAATAGTCATCATCAATCGCATTGAAAGAGTTAATATTCCTTCATTCATTCATCTGCCGAGCTGCTTATCCTCAAAAGGGTTATAATTTTAAGGGTTAGGGTTAATAATTTAGAAAAATACATAAATGAACCTCCAACTTTGATGATACCCATGTTAATTTGGTTTGTTATGAACCAGTGTTTTTAAATCTGTCAGGTGCAGTGGCCGAGAGGTGTCAGGCGAAAAGCAAAGTCCAAACAATTTGCAAATAGAAAAAAGCACAAACCCCAATTGCAAACGCTTATCAAAAGAAAAAAAGCACGAGTGCAAACTGCCACAACACGATCCCCAATTCCTAAAGCGAGATTGCACATTGGCAAAAGCACAAACCCCAATTGCCACAACATGACAGCAAATGGCTTGCAACACCACTGCAAATGGCTCACAAGACGAATGCAAAAAGCCACAGCACAACCGCAAAAACCCACAGCACGACAGCAAGACAGACCTCGGTGAAGTCCCCCCCCCCCCCAACAATCATCAGACGCAAATTTATCTTTGTGCTGTAAAAAATTGTCGTTTATGCGTCTATTGTTTTATAGATACTGAGACATTAATTTCGAGTGAGGACGTCAACTCCCGTGGCAACAGAGTGTATCAACTCTCTCAATAACAGGGGTGTCAATTTCTAGCACAAACGAATTCGGGTCCATTTTGCAGTAAATGGTGGTTAGGGCTTGAGATTTGAATTTTGAGTGATGGCGTCACTCTCAGCTCCTCATTTACGGCAAAATGGACCTGATGTGGTGCTATTCGTTTCTGATAAGTTCGTGCTATTTGTTTGGAGACCCCTCTGATATTGAGAGAGTTGCTACGCTCCATCAGCCACGGGAGTTATGACGTCCCCACTTGAAATTAATATGTCAATATCTATAAAACGACAATTTTTTACAGCACAAACTATCGACACATATTTTAATTAACTTGGAAGGGTGATTGACCTCAGATTAATCTATAAAAGAGTTATAAATATCTCAAACGATAGCTTTATAAACGACGTTTTTTTTATAGCACAAACGATTGACATAATTTTTTATATAAATTTGGTTCTGATGGGGGGGGGGCAACTTCACAGAGGTCCGTAGAGATGGTCACAAAGCACATATAGCAATATACTAAATCATCCCTTTTAATATATATATTTTTTTTTTTTACTTCCGGGTCATCTACTTGCCGCCGTGCTGTGGTTTTTGTTGTTGTTGTGCTGTGGCTTTTTGTATTGTCTTGCGAGCCATTTGCAGTCGTGTTGCGAGCCATTTGCTGTCATTTTGTGGCAGTTGGGGTTCGTGCTTTTGTCAATTTGTAATCGCGCTTTAGGAATTGGGGATAGTGTTGTGACAGTTTGCATTTGTGCTTTTTTTCTATTTGCAAAGTGTTTGGACTTTGCATTTTGCCTGACACCTCTCGGCCACCGTAGTCAAAAATGCAGTGAGTCACCAAACTCACCCACCAGAGAAGTCCCCTGTTGCAAGATGGCCATCAGTTAGTTAAGCTATTAACTTTTCTGCCCTTTTTTGTCCCCTTGAAGGGATGTTCCAGGGCCAACTCTACCTCCAGTCCTCGGTGAGGATGGCCGAAAAGTTCCCGTCGAAAGCCATCGCGTCCGAGAAGGACATGGTTCCGCTTCCCACTGTCAAGTGGAAGCCTCTCATACGTGAGTGTACCTTCTGGCGTCGATGCACCTCCGCCACAAGCGGTAACTCCTGCATCACGTCCCCGCCACAGATTCCCCATCACGAACCCCGGCCTTGGTCGGCTCCGACGAGTTCGACAAGTGCCTGAACAACGACAAGTTCTCGCACGACGAGTACAGTAACGGCGCCCTGTCGGTCCTGCAGTACCCCTACGGTGAGACTCGTACCTGGACATCGGTCGCCATCTCACTCACCTGCGTTGCTTTTTCACCCCATAGACAACGGGTACTACTACCCATACGGCAAGCGGTATCGGCAGAAGCGGGACAGCGCAGTCAGCGTGATCAAAAGGAGCGGGATGCAACCAGAACGCGGCAGGAACAAAGACCCCGTGCTGCTGCTGCCCTGGTGGAAGGAGATGCTGGGCACCATCATCTTCTGTATCGCCGCCACCACCTACATCGTGCGCAAGTTCTTCCACCCGTCGGCGCCGGTCGGCATGAGGGTAAGGGCACACCTCACCGAAGAGCCTCTGTAGTGTCTTTTGGTTTTCACAGGCTGAAGGGCTGTCAAGTCACCACTCTGATTGTTGATGTTGTTCTTGAGGACACTTTCTTTGAAATCCTTCTCCTCCGATGTTTATGAACTGATCGTCTCGAAACCTGCTACCCATGCAGCGTGGACCAGAAAAGAACAAAAAATTGCTGCACTGAACTCTACTGGCAATTCCTAACCTTCAAAAGGCTGCCTTCTGTTGGCTAACTCATAACTATAAATCTGTCATGAATTATTCGGCTAGGATAGCAAACAATTGGGCTCTAAGGATTGATAGATACCAGCCTGTGCTACATAGCTACCAAATTTCAAGACCCATTGGTTCACAAATGACAGAGGAGTAGGACTTTCAAAGTTAGCGTCTACAAAGAGAACAAAAACAACCTGACGACTTTGGTCGCCCCCTAGTGGCTCTTTTTGGTAACTAATGTAAATGATTTATTTTGTTCCTTTTATTTATTTAATATGGATATTTTTGCTCATATCAATTTATTTGTTTAGATAGGACATTCTTTTGCACTTATTCTATGACTCCAGTTGAAGTTGTTCGCTAATTTTTCATAGAATATTTATTTTATTTAATAACCTTAAAGTTAGTACATTTAACATTATTACTGCATTCAGTGGGGCATCACAATACAATTAGCAATAATATGTTAAGTCCATGACCTTATGTTTCGGTATCAGTTTGATATCTGTATTGGATTTTGGAGTTGGACAACATCAGGATATTGGTTCAAAAGTTATTGTCGGACAACTCAAGCGTCAAGTAGTGCTGCAACCTAAAAAACTGAGCAGTATAAACAGGGGCAACAGGATACAAAATGTTGCTCAAATGTAAAGATATCCAATAATATCCTAATATTTGTGACTAGTGCTTTTGAACTTTAAGACTGTTGTATATTAACTTTGCATACTATCATTAACTCATTGGCTGCCATTGACGGTGCTAGACGTCCAGTCATTTGAACTGGGAAGGGCGAATGAACGTCAAATGGATTTGATGTCTAGCTCCATCGTGGCACTTGAACATGAATATTCTATTTTTGTCAATGGCAGCCAATGAACGACTAATAAATGAATTAATATTGATATTTCAATTGTCCTACACGCATTATTCACATAGGGTTGTTAGGGGGGAGCCAATTGGCTGACTATAGGGATATCTAGAGGCCGATTAGTGGTACTACTATGGCATATGGAATAAATGTCGATGTAAATTGGATGCCATCTGCTGGTCAGAATTTGCATTGCATTTTTTTTTTTTTTTCTTCTTTTGCCCTCCAAAGCAACGTAAGGAGTCGGAGACGCAGTGCCAGACCGACAAGAGCGACCTGGAGGTGGCAGAATCTAAAGAGCCGGTTTCCGAAGAGACTCGCTCCACTAAATACGTGTCCAGGTACCCGCGTAACTACTCCTGTGAAAAGTTTGACGCCAAATAACGGCGAGGTACGCCCGCCTGTCGCCATAGGTACCTGACGGACTTTGAGCCTGTGCAGTGCCTCGGCCGTGGGGGCTTCGGTGTGGTCTTCCAAGCGCGAAACAAAGTGGACGACTGCAACTACGCCATCAAGAGGATCAGACTGCCCGACAGGTTAGTAATGGCGCCATTTCCTCCCATAGATACCAAACCTATATAGCGCTATGCACGTAATGCGCACTGTGAGCCAATTGGAATGGCCGTTATCGCTTGTCGGCCATTTTTTTGTCTGTGCCATTCCATTAACATAACATTATAGGTCATTGATCCAAAGTGTACTTTAAAAATCGGCTGAAAAATATGTAGCTATTTCAAACAGTTTGGTTTGTTGGAAACAACAGAGTGGCGGTAAATTAATTGCATACGTAACTCATTGGCTACCACTGACAGTGAGAGGCATCCAATCCATTTGAAGTGGGAAGGTTAGCAGCGAATGAAGGAATGAATTTCAAATGAATTGGATGTCTATTAGTGGCAAATGGGTTTAGGTTAGGGTTTGACGCACATACTTGCAGATTGCAGTTCACTTTTTCTTGGCGATTTCCAGGTTTTGTGGGTTTTGTTGTTGGGTTTATTGAAGGCACGGCGGGGTCGGGGTTCAGTGTTTTTTTTTTGTGCTCTGATTCCCATTTTTCTCCTCTTCCTACAACATCTAACCAAAATCTTAGCCATTTTAGTACGGTTTGTTATCAACTAGGGATGTCCCCGATCGATCACATGATCGGGAATCGGGCCGACCGATTCATTTTTCTGAGGATCGGAAATTCAGAATCGGGCGAAAAGGATTAGGTTTTTAAGAATATAACTACATTTACTCCCGGGTTACGAACGAGTTCCGTTTCTACGCAGGGGACCTAACCCGAATTTCTGCGTAAATCGGAATTAACCTTTTAAGTACCCCTGAATACCCCCTATATCTGAAAATAACTATCCTCAATGTTGAGATCAAACCTACGCCCTTGATATACAGTGGGGGAAATACGTATTTAGTCAACGACCAATTGTGCAAGTTCTCCTACTTGAAAAGATTAAAGAGGCTTGTAATTGTCAACATGGGTAAGCCTCAACCATGAGAGACAGAATGTGGGGGGAAAAAAACAGAAAATCACATTGTTTGATTTTTAAAGACTTTATTTCCAAATTAGAGTGGAAAATAGTATTTGGTCACTTACAAACAAGCAAGATTTCTGGCTGTCAGAGAGGTCTAACTTCTTATAACGCGGTCTAACGAGGCTCCACTCGTTACCTGTATTAATGGCACCTGTTTTAGCTCATTATTGGTATAAAATACACCTGTCCACAAACTTAGTCAGTCACACTCCAAACTCCACCATGGCCAAGACCGAAGAACTGTCGAAGGACACCAGAGACAAAATTGTAGACCTGCACCAGGCTGGGAAGACTTAATCTGCAATAGGTAAAACGCTTGGTGTAAAATTATTATTAGAAAATGGAAGACATACAAGACCACTGATAATCTCCCTCAATCTGGGACTCCATGCAAGATCTCACCCCGTGGCATCAAAATGATAACAAGAACGGTGAGCAAAAATCCCAGAACCACACGGGGGGACCTAGTGAATGACCTACAGAGAGCTGGGACCACACTGCCAGACGTGTCCCCCTGCTGAAGAAAGTACACATCCAGGCCCGTCAGCGGTTCGCTAGAGAGCATTTGGATTATCCAGAAGAGGACTGTGAGAATGTGTTATGGTCAGATGAAAGCAAAATAGAACTTTTTGGTAGTAACACAGGTTCTCGTGTTTGGAGGAGAAAGAATACTGAATTGCATCCGAAGAACACCATACCCACTGTGAAGCATGGGGGTGGAAACATCATGCTTTGGGGCTGTTTTTCTGAATAGGGACCAGGATGACTGATCTGTGTAAAGCAGTCATGTCCAAAGTCCGGCCCGGGGGCCAAATGCGGCCCGTGGTCAAATTTCATCCGGCCCCCAGCCTCTGTCATGAAATCAATAACGTCTGGCCTGAACACAGACTTAATGAATTGGTCAGCAGTACTGCAACCTGCATATGAAGTAGCTTACACACAAAATGCTGCCCCTCATTTACCCACTAAAAGGCAGCAGCACTTTAACCCTTCATTGCCAAATGTATCACATTTGATACAACTAAAATTCCACGATTTTGAGACTAATTTAGAATTTTGACATTTCTTTTTGAAAAAAAAAAAATGATGGATGCAAGTCAACACATGCCTCTGCAGGTTCCATGAGAAAAAAACACATGATTTAGCATGTGTTATAGATATAGAGCGCTTATTACACATATTCATTTTGACTTTTCTTTTAACAAATTTGAAAAAAAGGTTTCATTAGGACCTTATTTTTCAAATTTAGGGATTCTCTGATAATTGCTTGATGTTGGAGGTATTTAAGGGCTAAGTAACATTACTCCATGTGACCCATTACTTCCATTTTCTAAAATGGTGACAATCATCAAAAAAAGAAAGTTGACTGTGACGGCCGACGCTGATAGGTGGAAATTAGACTATTTCTTCACTAAAATACGCAACAACTGTGTCTGCCTCATTTGCAAAGAGACGTCGCTGTTTTTAAAGATTTCAATGTGAGGCGATATATTACCAAACAAGACACGCTGACACGTACGACAAGATTACAGGGAAGATACGCAGCGAGAAATTGAAGCTGGTTTAATGTCACTGCAGCAGTATTTCGCAAGAGCCCGAGAGTCGAAAGAGGGGAAAAAATAAGCAAATGTGACAAACTGAATAGCTTGCTAAAATTTGCTTAAATATATTGTTATACGTAAAGGACATCAGCCAAGGTCGGCCCCCCACATTTTTCACACCAAATCTGGCCCCCTTTGCAAAAAGTTTGGACACCCCTGGTGTAAAAGAAAGAATGAATGGGGCCATGTATCGAGAGATTTTGAGTGAAAATCTCCTTCCATCAGCAAGGGCATTGAAGATGGGATGTGGCTGGGTCTTTCAGCATGACAATGATCCCAAACACCCAACCAGGGCAACAAAGTCCGTGTTGCCCAACGACAGTCCCAAAACATCACTGCTCTAGAGGAGATCTGCTTGGAGGAATGGGCCAAAATACTTGCAACAGTGTGTGAAAAGCTTGTGAAGAGTTACAGAAAACGTTTGGCCTCCGTTATTGCCAACAAAGGGTACATAACAAAGTATTGAGATGAACTTTTGGTATTGACCAAATACTTATTTTCCACCATGATATATTAAGGGCTAAAATGAATAAATTAATCAAATCATCTGGAATTACCATGGCATTGCCAAATGGAACAAAAATATATACGTTTTATACTTCATAACACTCCCAGAAAAAGCGGAAGAGGAAGTACTGTAAACTGTACAGTACTGTAACATGTTTAGAACTTTTGTTTAAAAAAAATAAATAAATAAATTTTACAAAAAGACTTTTTCCGGACTATCGCCAGATTCTCAAAATCCTGTGACTCTGACACGGGTGCCAAAATATGCGATCGGGACATCCCTATTAGCAACCAAACTGTTTGAAAATACATCCAAATTCGTCCAACTGTAGAGTATTAAAATCACTCCCGCCCGCCAAAGAAGTCTACCACTTCAAGATGCCCGCCGACTCCGACTTTTGTTCTGTAGAACTCTGTATACGTGATATCTGCAATTTTCAGGGAGTTGGCGCGCGAGAAGGTGATGCGGGAGGTGAAGGCGCTTGCCAAGCTGGAGCATCCCGGCATCATCCGCTACTTCAACGCCTGGCAGGAGAGCCCCCCCGAGGGCTGGCAGGAGGAGATGGACCACAGGTGGCTGCAAGACAATAGGTAAAACACCAAAATCAAAGCGAGAAAAAAACAAAAGGCTTTGGTTGCCACTGATGGAGAGTGCTGCAACGATTATTCAATCAAGTAATTCGATGAGAAAACAGCTTCGTATTCAATTTTGCTGCTTCGATGATTCGTTTAATTAGAGTGGCATTGTAATGGTTTGTTCTGAAAGTGTAGAATTTAGTTTTATTGATTTGGGAGGATACACTACTGCCGTCTGGTGGTAGCAGTGAATACGACATTACTCGTCGAACATGGCTGAATCCAGCTACCCCCTGTTAAAGCCAACTGTCACTACCCGATCGTGGCAGGCTACCAGATCGCGACGTACAGTGGTACCTCTACATACAATCACTTCGACACACGATCTTTTCGACATCCGACGTAAAATTTGAGCCGCCATTTGTTTCTACATCCGACGAGTTGCTCGAAATACGACGACATGACAGCACTGCAAACGAACGCACGGTGGATTTTCTTGTGTGAGAAATCAACACAGTTTTCAAAAAAAGTTGATACAGTCGGAGAAACAAGGAAAAAAGTGATGCTTACCTTTGAAATGAAGATGCAAGTTATAGAAAAATATGAGCTTGGTGTGCGCGTCCCTGAACTGGCTCAACAATACAGCTCCATGGTCCTCTTCCGACCACCGTTCGCCACTATTTATAAGTTAAGGTGACAATTATTATTGTGGTCACATTGCCAAGGAAATCGCCAGCTTCGTCACGTTTTTATCATTTATTTAAGAACTTATCCAACACAAAACGCCCATTGTCTTAAGCAGTTGACTGCTCTCAAGAAAACGAAAGTATTATCTCTACCGCACCGACCTATCTCACCGTGACGTCAGCTTCGCGGTGCGTTCAGGGACAGTAAAAAGTGTCCGCCATATTAGAATCCAATTCGTTACATTATTTACAGGAATAATTATTAATTATTCTTCTTCTTATTATATTATTCTGACTTATTTATTTATAACTTATTTGTTTTTCTATGTTTAATTGCCATTTGTAACAGTGCCAGCAGTATTTATTAAGAATTTAGTGTATGTTTTTAGGCTTTGGAACGAATTAATGGAATTATAATGTATTCCTATGGGAAAATCCTGCTCGACATACGACCATTTCGACTTACAAACAAGGTCCTGGAACGAATTAAATTCGTATGTAGGGGTACCACTGTATTACTATTGCGGATGCGCGAGCCGACGTCACTTCCTCTCGAGTGTTGACGGCAGATATAGTAGGGTTTATGCGGGTCATTAAAAAGCATTAAAAGTCTGTTTTGGTTGTAAAATGGATTTTGTCAAAATTCAGGCTTTAAAAAGCATTAAACTAAATATTAGAGGCATTAAAAATATGTAAACTTGATGGTTAAAAAACTTTTTTGTCATTTATTAGAGTTGTCCGATATTATCGGGTAGTATCAGCCAATAAAAACATTTTTAAATGATATTGGATTATATCGACATCGGTTTTGGGCTGACATGCATGTTGCCTTCAAAGTGAAAGTACAAATCTTCTGCCTTTGTACAAGGGCTGGTCACAGTTTAGCACAGCAGTTATGCTTATTGACCATTAGATTTCTCCAAACTAAAATGCTTAGGATTTGATGTACAAGCAGACCTTTTGCATACATGGCGCAAAAATTAAATGAACAATAAATGATTGAGAAATAATGAATTATAAACTCATGACATACCTTATCACTGTACTGAAGCTGTGTGCCTTAGTTGTTATTTTGAGCCAGAAGCACTGTCTAATCCATATGTGATATGGCAGTGCCTTATTGGCACTTGATTAAAAAAAAAAATTAAACTGACTTTGCATTATTTTGATGTCAACAATAAATATAGTATTGCAATATAGGCATTTTTGCCATAACTTGAGTTGAAGTAGTTTTCTTATTTTTCACAGAATGTTTATTGGAAATCCTGTAAGTTGTTACATTTATCATTATTAAAGTATCCAGTGGGGCATCACTATAGAATTAGCCATATTATGTTAAGTCCACGACCGTGTATATCAGGATCAGATTTTTGGAGTTGGACAACATCGGGATATTGATTATCAGTTAAAAAGTCATAATCGGACACCTCTACTTAAAATTTGTGTGTGTGAAACTATCTGCAGTCGGGCATGGGCGTTAAATTAGTTTAAAGTGGCATTAAATTAGTTTAAAGTGGCATTATAAACCATTAAATGAGATTTGCCGATACCTGTAGAAACCCTGTATAGACATGTACATGATAGATTAAATGGTAAAAGAAAATTAATTTTTTCGGCATTTTTTTTAAATGACTCATAAGAAACCATCCAATGATTATGCCGTAGACAGAAGAAAAAACACAATGCCTCTAAATGACCTCTAAATCAACAGTTTTAACGTATTTGTGAAGAACATAAACTCAAAGAAACTACACATACATGCAAATCTAGGGAGTCTGAAGCCTTCATACATTTGGCAATAACGCTGTTTCTTACATACAGTAGATCTTTTTAAAGACTAACTAAAAAGGCTAGTTAATCTATAGATATTTGAAAAACCTTTTATGTTATACCAAAGCGTGAATGGCCTCCGTAGGGTTTACTTGGGGAGGAATACAGTTACATATGTAAAGAAAGCACTTTTTAAATTCTTGACTGACATTAAGTTAATGAATAGATTGTTGGTGGAGGAATGTGTGCTCCACATTCTTGTACATTAAGTGGTGGTATACACCTGCTTGCAATCCTCCAAAGTCTCTTTTGTTTTTGAGCCTCTTTACTAACTGGCTACCATTGATGGCGCTAGATGTCCAATCCATTTTGAATGGGAGGGGGGAATTAATGTTCATTCATGGATGTCAATCAGTTAAAATCGAAGTTTGCATTACTTTTTGGATTTTTATTTTTAAACCTGTCAAAAGCCACTTTCTGTCATTTAGTGCCACCGAGTCACCCGTGAGTTTCGCCGATCACGTGGAGGCGCTGTCCGTCAAAGTCCCCGTTTTGGATCGGCTGTCGAGGGGAAGCGGCTCGGACGCCGGCGCTGGTGAGGTGTCCTCCCTCCTCCTTCCGGAAGGGGAGCCGGAAACCTCAGACGCGCCAGACTCCTCGGATCCGAGCTGGCCGCGACGCCCCGGCGACTTCACCTCGTCCTCGTTCGACGTCGTCTTCGAGGACTCCGTTCGAGACCGGGACATAGAGGAGCAAGACAGGGCTTCCGGTGTGGCCCATACGGACCTGTCCGACGTTGGGGAGGACACTGGGGATGGCGATCGGTCATCCCTGAGCACCCCGGAGGCGGAAATCAGCCGGCCCGCCTCTTCCTCGCCTCCTCGGCCCAATTGGCTGGCCCTGGCTCCGCCCGCGGCTGCTCCTGCCCAGCGGGCTCAACCTTCTCCAAAGGTGAGGAGTCTTCTCAAACGCGATCGAACCTTTTCAAATATTCCACAGAAAAGTCGATCTACCTATTAAACCACGGGTTCCCCGCTGGCCACATTATTTTTGTGCTTGTCAAAGTAAATCATGTGCGTCGGCTAAAATAGAATTTCAATCAAATTTGAGAAAAGAGAGGAATGAATAAAAAAAAAAAAAAAAAACAAGAAGGGAATATATAAAGTTTTACCTCATTTTTTAATGACTGAAAATTATATATTTTTAAATACAAATACAAAAAGCAAACATTCCAAAAAGGGACTGCTGACATTCTTTTGTACGGGTGGGCGGGACGTTTTGGCAGGTGTATCTGTACATTCAAATGCAGCTGTGCCGCAAGGAGAACCTGAAGGACTGGATGGCTCGACGCCGACTCCCCGAGCAGAGGGAGCGCGAGCACTGTCTGGACATTTTCCTCCAGATCGCCGAAGCCGTCGACTTCCTGCACAGCAAGGGCCTCATGCACAGGGACCTCAAGGTAGACCAAAGCACAGCATTTTCTCTTTTGTTTTTTAAATATAAAGAATAACACCTCTTCAACTCTCTCCAAAAAATGTTTTTTAATGTATATTTAGAATATTCCATTTTTATCAGTTTTTCAAATGGGGATAATAAAAAATTTTGATTTAAAAGAAAAAAAGAAGAAAAAAAAAGAAAAAAAAATATTTAAAAAAAAATAACAAATGCAAATATTCAGTTAAATAAAATACTTTTCAAACAAAATGAAACAAATGGCATTTTTAAAAAACTGGTTTAAAAAAAGTTAAATAAAAAATATTTACTGTTTTCCCCCACTTAAATGGGAAAAAATAAAGACAAAAGAGCATATTTCCCTAACATTTTCACATTTGATTTTGATATTTTCAGGCTTTACTATACCGTCGTGGTACCTGAAGATGTGAAATGAATTCGTTCTGGAGTCACTTTTGTATCATGATTTTGTTCGTATGATGAATCGTGTTTAATAAGAGCCAAATACATTTGAATCATTGAACATACTGTACCTAACCTAACCGTTAATACCTGTGATCAAGTATAATAGAATTTTGTGGGGGGGGGGGGGGCAAAGTATAGAGCCTTTCCTTTCGAATTAGGCTATGTCCGAAAGCGAAAGTGATACCTTTGTAGCGGACCGTGTTGGTGTTAAAACACAAAAATGAGAAGAGACTTGTGCTCTTTTGGCGACGATATCGTCAGCTATGCTTTTATTTTGGCGCGAGCCATCATCTAAATTTCTCCAGAAATGGCATTTTCTATTCATTGTCTAAAAACATGTAATATCACACATTGTGGTAATTATCTCCTGTTGTGGGGAACTATTATTGTAACTTTCAACAATATCCAAAAAGGCCAAACTATCTTACCTTGTAGCCATGTTTTTGCTTCCCTTCTTTGTGGTGCATTATGGGTCAGAATAAATGGCCTGATTACGATGGAACCATGAACACAGTGCAACAGTATTGAAAACTACATGCTTGAACACTCCATTTTCCTTCAATATTTTTTTATACAAAGTATAAAAAAAATATTATCTATATAAAAGTGTCTTTTATCATAATCTGCTTAATTATATAGTTAAAAAATATTTTTGTATATATAAAATTGAATATTTATTGAAGAAGAAAAAGGTTTTCTCATTGTACAATTTCTTATCTTAGTGAACAGGAGATGGCAACACAAAATTCAGGAACAAAAAGAAAGCAATCGCCACTTAAGCTAAATAGATTTATTAAGAAAAGAACTATGAAAAGCACCTGTCCTGACTTCAACGCTTGTTATCCCAAATGTGAATAGGCAGGCTCCCATGTTAACCAATGAAGTTGCTAACAAATAGGTGGAATTTTACTAGCAGCTATGTTATGTTCTCTGCTTTGACCTTGCTTCAGAGAAACTGAGAGCTGCACTTTTATCTTATCCAAATAACGTCAGAAAGAAGGCAAATTAATATGGAAATGAATATGTAACGTAAAATGAAAGAATATATGAGAACAAATATCTACACATTATGATGCTGCATTGAGGTGAAAAATTCATAGCTTTTCATGGACACATTACAGTCATGAATTTATGACTCTCAAATGAAAAACATACAAAATACTATTTTTGGTAAGAAATAGTGGACTAGGCCACATAATATACACATCCATCTTTCAAATAAAAATGAACTATTTCAGGTTTTCATGACTACTGTATACCCCTAAAATCTTCAAAGACATAGTATAGCTTATCTTCATGAGAATCGCCCAACAGTATTGTATTTACTGTTAACTAATTGTCTGCCATTTTCGGCTATAGACGTCCAATCCATTTGAAGTAGGAGTATGGCAGCAAATGATTCATTGGATATGGATGACATTAGTCTGTGTGAATTTCTCGAACTCAAGGAGGTGGCTGCGTTGAGAGAAATATCCTCCTGTATGTTTTCTACTGTTAACGTTAATCAACCTGGAAGAAATGTAGTGAACCAACTACCAAGGATTACACCTCTAAAGATGGATTATAGAATTGATGATTAACAGTTTGTATTTCTTATGTATATTAATATAATTTGTGTTCAAATATTGCAATATAAATTTGCTAATAAAATCCAGACATTTATTCTGGAAGTTTTCAAAATGTTTCTTTAGTAGTTTTTGAAGACAAAGGTTTGAATCGAACTGTGTATCACCTGAACTAATACACAGGAAAGTTAGTAGCAGTCAGTACAGATTTATTTTGCCTTGATCATTAAGCCTATCAATTAATTAGGTTCGTATTGGTGAGAAATGTAGCCCTGACCCTCGTTCACCCAGTCTGTCTTATAAATGTACCGTCCCCAGCAAAAAAATGTGTATATGCAGGTTATGCTTTTATATCGTCCCTACCAATGTTGAGACCAAACCTACGCCCTTGTATCAAAGCCTCTTAGGTGAGAGTTTATTCACCCATACATTCTGACGTATCGTCTGCCTCAGCCTTCCAACATCTTCTTCACGGTGGACGACGTGGTGAAGGTGGGCGACCTTGGCCTGGTGACGGCCATGGAGCACGAGGAGGACGAGCGCCAGCGCTCCGCCCTCACCCCAGCGCCACTCCTCACACGGCACACCGGGCAGGTCGGCACCAAACTCTACATGAGCCCTGAGCAGGTCAGTTTTTTTTTTTTTTTTAAAGGGATCCACGAGTATCAAAACACAAGTGTAAAAGATGTGATTAGGAACACATTTAATATTGCCATTGATTTAAAAATCAATAATGTTGAGTTACTGATTGCAGCTAATAGATTGATAAATAATACACATACTATCGATGTAGAAAAAGATAACATGGTACTTGTGGTGTAGTTAGTGTCACTAAACAGTGTGGTCTTGAACGCTACCTGCATGCGGCGAACATGCTTTAAGTACAAATAAAGTACACAACTGTACTCTTACATCTCAGCCTGCAAAGTAATGCATCAATATAATCTGTTGGGCAGAAAATGATACGAAAAGCCAGCAATCAAATTAGGTTTAATACATTCATTCATTCGTTTTCCGTGTCGCTTAAGCATTTATTTACGCCGTATTCCTGTTTCATATGTATGTTTATTATGTAACTTGGGCCTTAGAATAATGGCAGTCTAACTTAATGTAAAAGAGGGCTTATTCACCGCCACAAAAGCTTCGGGAGCAACATCTGATAAGGCCGCTAAATCTGAGAACACCGGCAGGACGGTCATCAATCTGGACAGCGTTTTTATGTGACAAAAATATAATGGTTGGTGACCCGGTTCCGATCGGGTGAGGCGGCACTCTCTCGGTGATGGTGGCGGAGCCCATTAGACGTCTCGGTTGAGGCAAAGTTTTGGTGTGCTGTGATGCACGGGCTATCTGCAAAAATAATCAAAATGCTGTCTTAAATATCCTAATCATATGTAAAACACACGACAGCTCTGGATGCTAACATTCTCCATAATAATAGTTTACCGTGAAGATCTGTAAACAAAAACTGGGATTCTTGACAGCAAACACTCTCCTCCTCCTTCACTACAGCAGGACAGTCACTGTCACTAGACGAACGTGCGACATGACACTCCCGGTTTTGTCCTACTTTAGCCTCATCCCGTTTTTCCTGTTCATTTGGCTTTTGCTGCTCGTTTTGTGATGTATCAACAATGCTGTCCTGCTCATTAAATATGTTCTGCTCGGGTTCAAATTGAAAGGGCTGAACAGATGACATGTTTGTGTCGCTAAAGAGTCATACTCTGGAAGCTGGTAGCGCCTCCAGTTTACATCACTGCCCAGGGTGCAATGCGACATCAACAACAATGGCAACCTACTAGTTAAACTAATTTTACAAATTTTATAAAAACAAAAACATCAAGAGTGGTTTTAATATCAAATTATTATAACTAGGGTTGGGCATCATTTGCATTTGAACGGGTCCGTTTCTGATTCCACATTTCAATTCCGGTTCCGAACAGTTCTCGATTCTGATTCTTTTAATAGGCAGGGTAAAAAGAATTGCATAGTTTATATGAATTTAACTTCTTGATTATTCTTTTAAATTATATGAACTTTCAATTAATTTTGCTATGAATTTCTCAAAGGGCTATTTTTTAACTTGGATATGAATGTCTGTCTTTGAACTTCAACAGGATGAAGTTTCTTTTCACAGGAGTGTACTTTCACAAAGACGTTTATTTTTCAAAAGCTCACGGAGGAAACATTTACACATATTCTTTTGCCTATGTTTTAAAGTGTCTCATGCTGCAGGCATTTTTACATGTTATTCAGCTCCCACTAATGGGCTAACCTTGTGCAGAATATCAAACCAAAAAAAAAATACTTGCAAAACCCAGTCCAGATTAGCAGCGGGTACAGTATAAAATCAGAAACTGTTTTTCCTGAGGAAAATTACCATATCTGCCTTCCCAGGCAGTAAGCGTGAGCGTTCTGGACAGATGGTGTCTACTGCAGTGGAGAACGCACATTCACTGTGTGTAGATGTTTATTGAACTCTAGTAAATATGAGAACGCGAGATCTGACAGCAAAGGATGTCTTTTTCGTTCCCCCACCATGCAGCAGGGGCCTTCGACAAAACAGCTGGTGGCTTGTGCTCACAGCAGAGTAGAATAATAAATGGTCATGTATCACTTTAGTGAAGTATGTGAAAAAAAACTAATGATGCACGTTGATACGACGGAGTATTTGGGCCAAATTAATACATTTTTAAAAAGGACTACGAGATTAGTCATACTATTGCTACGAGAAAAAGTCGCAAATATTACAGTGAGGGTGAGGTAGCTGTGAGCCGCTACGCACTTTACATACATACAGTGGGGAAAACAAGTATTTGATACACTGCCAATGGGAAAACCCATTGGCAGTGTATCAAATACTTGTTTTCCTCACTGTATACCTTAGCTGGGAGCTATGACGACGCATTAGCATAAATTCTTCTATTGATTATAATTTGATGTAGATGAGGCAAAATAATAAGGATTTCCTTATTTGTCAAACCGATTCTAAAGCAAAAGATGCTTTTAATACTGTTGATTTTACGGTAGGCGGCAATGCACTATATAAAGCTGCTTATAAAGCTCCATTAGCCCGATGTAATAATACAACTTATTCTCATACTATTCCATCCATCCAATCATCTGCAGCTTAATCCGGGGTCGAGTCGCAGGGGCAGCGGATGAAAGACGTAATTTATTGTTTTACTTACAGTACCTGGTTCTGACTGGTTGGAGGACCAGCGCAGCGTGTCAAATACGCGGCACACAGCTATGCACTACTTGGCACTTGTATTCTATGAAGCCGGAGGTGTTTAATCATATTGGTCGTGCAGCCACCTTTGCATGATATAGCTGTGTTGCAATGTTGCACTGAGCTGACAGGTCATTTTTCTTTGTGAAGTTGAGCGCTGCCGCACAGTGTCTACGATTGAAGTCAAGTTGCAATGCACAAACACACACTTGATGTGGCTTGATGTTATTCGGCAGCTATTTTTTCCGTTCGGCAGTCAGGGCATCAAAACTTGGAATCGAAATTTTTTAAAATTCATACGGTTCCAGGAGAATCGGAGTGTTAGTCTCCAGATGCCATCGATGCTCGATGCTCGATGCCCAACGCTAATTATAACTCATACTTAACATTGTCTTTTAAGAACTACAAGTCTTCATGTCCGTTGATCTCTTTAAATGACCACACCCTAATCGTGTTGGTTTTTTTTTTTTCCATCTTTTTTCAGCTCTCAGGACAATCCTACTCGCACAAAGTGGACATTTACTCCCTGGGCCTGATCCTCTTCGAGCTGCTCCACCCCTTTAGGACGCAGATGGAAAGAGTCAGGGTGAGCCGCGGGATGATAGGTGTCAATGGTGCCGAAATGCGAGTTTTGATTTGTGAGCGCCGGCATGTGGTTTTGTCTTGGGCTGCAGACGTTGACGGAGGTGCGGTCGTTGTGCTTCCCAGAGTCCTTCTCCAGAAACAACTCGCATGAGGTTAGTGGTACTCTAGCGCTGTCTAGTGGAAAATATTGGAAATGGTTACTATTGGGTCATACAAAGATTTTTTTTCCCATAAAAATCAACATTCCCTTGTAGTCTTTTTTTTCTTCACTTTTATAGATTTAACAAATAAAAAAAGCTAAATTGGAAAAATGAAAACCAAACAGAATATTTCTAGTCATTTTAATATTATCAGATTTTTTTTAATACCAAATTCTTAATTTTTTTTTTTTTTTTTTTTGAAGAGTCTTCACTTTCCAGAGTTTGACAGACGTAAACGTACAGCAAACGTACTTCCGGTGAACATTTCAAAATAAAAGCAGGTCATGTTCAAAATATTAAAAAAAAAAAGATTTTTGGAGTTAATTTTGCTTACTTTAGGCTAAGTCTACGCGATTAGCCCTCCTCATCTCCTCCCCCAAACTGCATGGAGGGCGGAGTGAAGCACACTGCATTTGTTTGTGGCAGAGGTAACAGACACGACAATCATTGCTAGCAAGGAAAGAAGTTTGAGGAGGCGGCTTCAGTGTCATACAGATCCGCTGTGTGGCAGCATTTTGGATTTGCTGATATGCTATCCCCTCTCGTACATATTTCACAAAGACTGTCTTCCCGGATATTTACAACTAAGTCCGCCAAAACATTGTTACCGACTTGGCTGTAGGCATGTGCCGGTTACCGGTTTCACGGTTTACCGTGGTGTGAAAACGTCGCGGTTTCAAAACCACTAAAATTTTCCGTCAGACCGTAGTTCGGTATTCGTTATTTTTCTTGTGTCAAAAATGCAGCCAGAAGCGGCTTGGCGCAGCAGCGCTCACCCCCTCCCGTTTGTTGCTGTGTGTGAAAATGACGCTATCGGCTAGCCAGCCAGCTAACCCAAAAACAATTACTCCAAACATAAGGCGTACTGTTCTTCAATTTATTGAGCTCTCAAATCGTGGTAAGTGTAATATACAAAATGAATACATTTAAAATGTTGTACAATTAGATTTTTCCATGTGAGTAGCTTCAACAGATTAGCACCATGGAAAAAGTTCGCCAAAAACAAGACACACATTTTCCTTTTAAATTCAATATAAAAACTAACTAAAAGCTTACAAAGATGATTGTTAGCCTAGGCTTACCTGGGAGAGCAACTTTGTTGAGTGTGACAGCCGCAGAGTGAGAAAACAAGCTTGATTCGCTTGAATGAAGGGGAAAAAGTGAAAGCATCAAAGATCGCTAATTGCGAAAGATGATCTTGCCCTAAGCACAAATCCACGTTCGCTGGATCAAGAGGAGGTCTCACTCCCAATGTTTTTTTTTTTAATTTTATTTTTTAGATGAAACCTTTCCACAACAATATTGACATTTTAACTAACTTATACATTTTTAACTAACTTATGAATTCTTTATGTTCTTTTTAACACAAAGGCATGACATCATGTAGACTAGGGTTGACACAGTGGCTGAAAATGGCAAAACTTCACTTAAGGTTTTCCACCCTCAAAAAAAAAGTCATGCAGTATAAATTAGAATAAAAAAAATTATTCAGAAGTGTTTTTACTTTTTTATAGAAATTATTTTGTTCTTGCGCTAATCTTGAGCAACTTCAGCTGTGGCTGTGAGTATAGTCTATAAGTCATATTGAGTTTAATTTTATTTTAAAAAAATATATATATATATTGATAATTTATTTATTTTAACAATATATTCATGTTCCAATTTGCAACTATGGTCTGGAAAAAAAAAAAAAATTTAACCCATGCATCTCAAAATTTTTTGGAGCTATAATTGCAATACCGTGATACCGTGAAACCGCGGTATTTTTGCTCACGGTTATCGTACCGTCAAAATATCACACCGGCACATGCCTACTTGGCTGCTACGAACAACTTTGCTTTGACAAAGGACAGCTGGACACTGTGAGCTACCTCACAGTTACATGATGAACCATGAGTGGCCAAGTAACTCATTCACTCCCAGCCATTTTCACCAGCGCAACCCCCTTCGCTCCCGGCCGTTTTACTGGATTTTGACTGATTTTGCAAGGCCCACAGAAATATCAGTTCTTTTGCTATATAAACATGGAACCCACCAAAAGAAAGATTAGACTCTCTTCTTTCAGCAGGAAAAAAAGTTCATATCTTTTTCCATTCTTTAGGAATCAGCATTAGAAAGTAGCTGTTTGAACAATTTTCCCATTTGTAATGAAAAAACAGAAATTGAGCTTTTTGTAAAAGCGTACATTTCAAACATAACTTTGACTTTAACACAGCTATTTTTTGCTTTTGTGACATCCCAAACATCTGAATAATGTTTTCCTTCTACAAAATAACATAAACAACAAGACAAATAGAGCTTTTGATTGCAAAGTAAGTTTATTTACATATAACTAAACTATTGAACTGAGAGATGACGCTGTTGTGGCCCCGGCTGTACCGGCAGACGGGGTAAATTTTTCCCTGTCTCATCAAGATAGATTTTTTAAAAAATCTTTCTTTTGTAGTGACCACTACCTCATAACAGAATTCACCGAGTGAACTTGTGTGGGGCATGTGCCTTACGTTTTACATCGTTCTCCACATTTTTCTCACGCTTCTTACTTCTTCCAACTTCCGTTTCCTGACTATTTCTCTTCATTCATTTCCTTTCATGGTCCAATATGAGTTCTTAACAAATGCGCTACTGCCCTCCAGTGGCCAGTTTTATTGCTTTAAAATGGATTTTGAGCGTTGTGCTTTGGAGCAAAGTTGCATCAGAATCTAGAGGTGTCTCTCATGAAAAAAAAACATAAAAGACGTATAAATACGTTTTTGGGACACTGAAACAATTAAAAGTAGAACGTATTTATAAGTTTTTGGGACCAAATGAGTGTTAAGAGCGCTGTACTTCAAACTCGTCCTGTTAATGAAAATGTCATATGCTGGTGTTGTGCAGTAATGAGCAGACGTGATTTCTGTGGCATTTGTTAACCTTTTTAATGCTCCGACATCACTCGCGCGCAAGCACACACTAGATATCATCAAATAGCAAACTAGATGTGATCATGGGACATGTAGTCCATATACTACATCGATGAATTAAAAACCGCTATGACTGAATGAGCAGGCCAAATCAATCCATACCAGTGACTATAGATAAAGCTGCAAATGTTGTTAATTCAGTACGTGACACAGATGGACATGGACCACAAATAGGATGTTTTGCTCATGTGGTAAAACTATCTGCTAAGAGGGCTGTAGCAATCAACAGTGTGCCCCGCCTCACTTTACAAACAGTAAAGATTGTTCTCAGCACTTTTATACAAAATTTCTTCAGATCAGTAATTAAGCACATAAATATTATGCACGAAAATGCGCGTTTATGTGATGGCAATGTTATTTTTGCTTGTTAGCGAAATAAAAAAAAATCGAGGGAAAAAAAAAAACAAGCGTTATTTATGTTTTTTGCAGAGCATTAAATGTATTGAATCTAGGGCTGTCAAATTTATCGAGTTAACTGGCGGAAATTAATTTTTTAAATTAATCACGTTAAAATATTTTACGCATTTAACGCATGCGCGGAACGACCCACTCAAATTTGATAGCCATCTAAAGTCCGTCACTAAATCCGCTTCTTACCACCTAAAAAATATAACCAGAATTAAGGGGCTTCTGACTCAACAAGACATGGAAAAACTTATGCATGCGTTCATTTTCAGCAGATTGGACAATTCCCACGGGATATTTACGGGTCTTGATAAAAAATCAGTCAGGAAGCTGCAGCTAGTACAGAATGCTGCAGCCAGAGTCCTCACAAATACAAGGAAGCTGGACCACATTACACTGGTTTTGAAATCGCTACACTGGCTTCCAGTGAGTCAAAGGATAGAGTATAAAATACTACTGCTCATCTACAAAACACTTAATGGCCTTGGACCAAAATACATGCTTGATTTGTTAGATTCCTATGAGACATCTAGACCCCTAAGGTCGTCTGGAACCGGTCTTCTGCATGTTCCAAGAACAAGAACCAAGCAGGGTGAGGCAGCATTTAGTTATTATGCTCCTCACCTCTGGAATAAGTTACCTGAACGTCTGAAGTATGCTCAAACTGTTAGCTCTTTTAAATCAGGGCTAAAAACGCTTTTGTTTAGCACTGCATATCCATAACTGTCTATACATTTCAATCTACTTGCTTTCTATTCCTCTTGTGCTTATCTCCATTGCTGATTTCAATTATTATTAGTAGTAGTAGTTTTTGTTTTATTTTTATTTATTCTGTTTGTTATTAAATGCGATTTTTATGTATAATTTTATTTCCGATTTTGATTGTCTTGGTTTTTACGTTGTATTGATTTAAATGTGATTTTTATGATCTTCATGTGATGTAAAGCACTTTGAATTGCCTTGTGTTGAATTGTGCTGTATAAATAAATTTGCCTAGCCTTGCGTTGCCTCATGCATTGCTGCAAACAGACTACAATCGCGCCGTTTTATGTATATTGAGAGCTAAGAGGCAGAGACAAACGAGTGGAGTGGACACAGGCATTCATTGGGGCCGCGCTATTTATTGGCATAATCCTTGGCATCTCTTCCACCACAATTATAACTATTGTGGAGAGCGATGTGGAGAACAATGACAGGAGATGTTCTTTTCACCCTGCATTGAACACAACGCGGAGAAGATATACATACCATTTGCAGCCACCACTGACATTCATGGTTACCCAACTTCCCATCATGCATTTGGGCAGAACAGTTAAGTCGCTACAGTACCATTTACTGAAAGCACAACAAAAATAATATTCCTATCTCTCAAAAAAAAATCATGTTCACAAATAGAAAAGCGGTCAATGCAAAGAGAACTGGCATACCCAATCAAAATAGCTATGCAAAATAATACTCAGACTTTGGTCAGACTCTATTCAAACATTTCGTTTAGCTTAACAAATACACTAGATGGCAATATTTAATCACAATATACAAACTATCAGAGGTCTCTTACGCTGTGAAGTCAACACTCAAAAGAACGTAAGGTACAATGAACCTGGAAACTACGGCATCAGTCGGGGGGCAAAACGCACTAGAAAAACTGGGCTAGATCTCTAATTAATTTAAAACTCACCCTTCACACCTTGTGGTGTATTCAAATCACTACCTTCCACAATGGCGAGCTATTAGTTTATTTTTTGATTGAAAATTTTACAAATTTTATTAAAATGAAAACATACAGAGGAGTTTTAGTGTAAAATCACTATAACTTGTACTCACATTTATCTTTTAAGAATTGCAAGTCTTTCTATCCGTGGATTCCTTTCACAAAAAGAATGTTGATAATGTTAATGCCACCTTGTGGATTTATTGTTATAATAAACAAATACAGTACTTATGTACAGTATGTTGAATGTACAGTATATATCCGTCTTGTCTTTCCATTCCAACAATAATTTACAAAAAAATATGGCATATTTTAGAGATGGTTTGAATTGCGATTAATTACGATTAATACATTTTTAAGCTGTGATTAACTCAATTAAAAATTTTAATTGTTTGACAGCCCTTATTGAATCGAATTGAAAATCGTGTCCCTCGTATCGAAAATTGTATCGAACTGTGACTTAACTGCATCGTTGCATCCCTATATGCAATGAATAATTTTACTTCAAATTTTCCAACATGTGCACTATGCAAAACAACATGACAGTCATTTTGTATCAAATTAACACTTATGATGAGCTCTAATTGGCAGAGAACGAAAATGGCATTGGATTTTTCACCTATTTCATATTCTGCACTTAGCTAGCTTTCAAATGACTCGTTATGGATTGTGTGTGTGTGTTTTTTTTTTATATTTATTGTTTGTGATATAGTTTGTTTTTTATTTAAGAATAACAATGTATTGTATTTCAATGGGTGATTTATTAGGGTGTATTGTCACTATGTTAGTGGTTGAATTGGTTAAAAAAATGTGACAATAATATCTCATATTAGCAATAATTTATGAAACTATGTCACCTACTAAAATTATTCATCGCGACAGGCCTAATGTTAGGATCTATTCTATCCTTACAGTATAAGGGAAGGCAATCTAAATGACTGAACTCATTATATAATGAAAGTAAGGTTGCTTTAAAGTTGGTGGGGACAATTTGAGCATCCTAAAAAGTTGCTAGTGTCGTTTCTACTGTCCATTGATTGTAAGGGTTTAAATGACAGAGTTACTGTGTGCCGTAGGTCAAAACGGTTTGTTTTTCGAGCAACTTTGGCCAGCTAACGTAATGATTTTTTTCCTTTTGTTTTGTCTGGTTTCAGCTGAGCATGGTGCTGAGCATGCTGTCGCCGAGCCCTGGCGAGCGTCCCGAGGCGGCAGCCATCACCAGCCTGCCGCTCTTCCGGGAGCTACCGTGTCAGCAGGTCGCCGCGCGTCAGCGCCCACGTACGTACAGCGCATCCTCCTCTTCGTCGACGTCCTCCTCTTCCGGCGGCGGAGTGGGAAGGACGGCCACCGGGCTCCCCTGCCCCAACTGACGCCGCAATGTTTCCCCGTCTGTTTGCCGCGGATCGCGATTAGACGTCAGGTCTATTTGAAGCGGGAGGATCTTGAATTCGATTGGTTAACACACACACACAAAAGAAAATGTACTCTTCTGAATCACGGGTGTCCAACTTTAAGGCCCGGGAGCCCGATCCGGCCCGCCGTGTCATTTTGTGCGGCCCGCAAAAAGTAAATCGTGTACATTGGCTCTGCTAAAATACAGAGAGATACTATTCACGTTTGGTTTGTGGTTTTCCCGGCGCGCTACACCTCAGGTACAACAGGAGAAGGAGAGAGGCCTTCAGCCACGTATGCCTGATTTGGATACCCCAAAAAAAAAAAAAAAAACAGAACCTCCTCCTCTCTCCAGTTTTGGAGGGTTTTTTTCCCAGGAGGATTCCATTTGCCTTTGGACTAAAAGGACGGACTTTGACTACCATGAGCACACGTCAACCTTTTCAGAAAAGCGCAACCAACCATTCGCCTGGATATTGATTTTGTGGCGTGAATGACGGAAAAGTTGACGGGGAAAACGCTTTTTTTTTTTTTTTTTCCCATATGGATGGTTGGGAAAAAAATGATATCTGGCTAGAGATGGTTTGACTCCAGTTTTTCTTTCTTCATATGGCTGTTTTTCCCTTCGTTTTTGTTTTCGTTCGAGCGTTCTCGCGAAAGGGCAACTTTTTGGTGGATGCACAGAGTATTAGAAAGTCTTCGTATCATGAGAATAAAATCGTACCATTACGAGAATAAAGTCGCAATATGAGATTTCGATTGTAATATTATGAGATTGAGGTCAGAATATTACGAGAATACTCGTAACATTTCAAAATTTAGGTTGTGATATTGCAAGAGGAAATCATGATATTACGAGATTTAGGGTTTAATATGACACGAATAAAATACAGGGTGGGGCAGAGCAACTTGCTTATTTAAATTTAGCACCCTGAAGCAATAGTTGTTCTGAGGATGGTATGGATGCACTTATTTGAGAGGGTGGGGCTTAAAGTTTGGTTCTTAACGTGCGTTATTTATTTTCTGTTTATTTTTCAGGAACCCCAGCGAGCATCATGGAGTGGACGAATTTGGAACGCACTTTCGCTGTTGAGGCCTTTTTTTTTTTTTTTTTTCAAGCGGTCACTCAATCGTCGCAACGCAATGTGCATTCTTCATGGAGGATTTATCTCAGAGAATGAGCAGCAACCCAAAAGCAGATGCATGTTTGCGGGCAGACCATCAGGGAGATCTCAAAACAGATTTTCTCACCGTGTCAATGTTTTGGGGTCGTCCTTGCTGTTCGTGGGAGGCAAGGTTTCTTTTTCTTTACATCAACCGTTTGCGTGAAGCTGTTTACCCGTGAAACAATCGACTGCCGACCAGGAACACGACCACGGGAAGCAATATTAAAATGTCTATGGAATGCACGTTGCGTTGCAACGATTAAGCGACCGATTGAAAAAAATGTCTCAACAGCAAAATCGCGTTCCAACTTCATCCACTCCATGATGCTCACTGGGGTTCCTGAAAAATAAACACAAAAGGAATAATGCACGTTAAGAACCAAACTTTAAACCCCACCCTCTCAAATAAGTCCATCCCTGCCATCCTCAGAACAACCATCTCTACAGGGCACCAAATTTAAATAAACAAGTTGCTCTGCCCCACCCTGTATGATCAGATTGAAGTCTTGACATTAGTAAAATCATGAGATTTAGGTCAAAATATTACGACTTTATCCCCGTCATCTTAACAGATTTAAGTGGTAGAATGAGAATAACTTGACTGAAATCTTGCAATGTCACAGCTTTATTCTTTTCATATTGCAACTTTGTTCTGGTGATATTCCAACTTTATTCTTGACAAAACCAAACTTTTTCCCCTTTCTTCTTCCATGTCCCCTTAGGGCTCCTTACAAATCAGACTATTAATTTATCAGCCCCAAAAAAAAAAAAAAGTTTAATTATTTTGGGGTCACAATTGGCGCTTCTTTCTAATATAATCATTTTCACTGCAGATCAAATTCCACACCAAACACTGTCGTCTTTTCTCAACAAATGAAAAAAATGTTCAGAAAATGACATCAGAACTGATTTTGCTTCAAAATCAGAAAATTTCAACTCTTTTGCAGGCGACCGTGAGGGTGAAAATGTTTTGGGCCAAAAGCTTGTCTCATAAGCATTTGTTTCTCCCTAAAAATGGACAATGTCAATCATTTTGCCAAGGCTTTCTACTGTCTTTTTCTGTACTTTCTTCCAGGAAAAACATTTTTTTCTGTCTTTTTATCATTTTAACTTCCCTTCATCATCCTAATTTGATTTGAATCAAATTCCAACACTTTGTAATTTTATGCTTTCTGCCTCATTTTTGGGTCTGATTGTATTTTGTTGCCGTTTTTAACGGGGAAAGTTGTATTTTTTTGTCGTTGTGAAGAATCTAGGTCCTGTTTGTTTGTGGGGGTCAGGGGAGACAAAAACAATTGTAAATATGTTGATTTGTTGCTTTTTATTTATATTTCAATGCTGTCAATACAATCCGTTTGGGGTTGGCCATTATTATCCAGACTTCTTACAAGTCTGACTTTAATAAAACTGTTGAGGAAAACACATCGTATTTGCATTATTCGAGATGATGGCACGAAACTAATTGGAAGCGATGATACACGATCAGTCTTAGCTAAGTTTAAAGTCTTTCAATAAGTTCACTAGTAGACGTCCAATCCATTTGAAGTGGGAATCATTTGCCACCAACCCTCCTGCTTCAAACGGATTGGAATCAAAGACAACTTTTTTTTTGTTAAAAATTCTTGTAAATAAAGGCTTAAATCCCTGAATTCTTTATAGATATGGACGTAAAACAGTCTCGATTCTTGGTTAAAAGCCCAAAAAAATAAAAAACCTGCAGATAGCATTTCATTCATTCATTTTCCATGCTGCTTTTCCTCACGAGGGTCGCGGAGGTGCTGGAGCCTATCCCAGCTAACTACGCATTTATTTTACGTAAATATGTCGAAGAACGATGCTAGTCTGTTAGTCAATGTGGCGGCCGCCATATGTAAACAGAGCTTTTCCGGTAAACATTCTTGCGAATAAATGCTTAAATCCCTGAAATCTTTATAGATGTCGACATAAAACAGTCTCGAATCTTGGTTAAAAGCAAAAAAAAAAAAAAAAAAAAAAAAACGTGCAGATAGCATTTATTTTGCGTAAATATTCCGAACAATGAGGCTAGTCAGTTCGGAAAATTAGCCACCTCCATGTGTAAACAAAGGAGAAAAATCTTGTCAATAAATGCTCAAATCACTGAACTCTTTATAGATATGGACGTAAAACAGTCTCGATTCTTGGTTAAAAGAAGAAAAAAAACTGGCAGTCACGCATCTATTTTACGTAAATATATCGAAGAATGACGCCAATGCTGTAGCGGCTAATTTCTCCCATTGATTTTCACAACGTTTCAAAATGCATGCATGGTACAAAAAAATATAATAATAACCTTGAATCCTTGAACAAATCACTCCTGAGACAATCCTTCCTGATTGTATTGTACACCTTAATACTTTTTCAACCTAAATCCGGCGTTGGATCGCTGAATGTGTTGACTAACTGCGACCCACTGCGAATAACTGAATCGGACTGCCCCCTACTTGAAGGCATTGCGCAGCGGCTGATGGGTGTGACCCGTCAATACAATTATGAAGTCTATGAGCAGTGTTTCTAAATTTACTCTAGCAAAACGCTTGGCTTAATAAAGCTACGGTTACGATTTACTCAAGTAAATGTAACTGAGTAAAAGTAACGTGTTGCTAGAAACCTCTAAATGTGGAGACATCTTAACTTGCTTGCATACAAATGTTTCACCTATATAGTTATGTATCCACATTTATTTTAAACAATCACCATCACCAGCATTTTTGCGAGGTACACAGGGCGATAGCACAATATGTCCGTTAGAGGGCGTCAAAGGATCATTTTGCTTTAAATAAAAACTGACGCTCCTATTTCAAACCTGCAGAGGGCGTCAATAACTCGTTAGCGCTTCGCTTTCACCCCAGCAATAAAGGTAAACACTAAACGTGAAACCATCGCACAGTGACACCCCCCCCCCCCCATTTTATTTTTTACTCTAAAGCTAAATAGTTTGAGTAAATTGACCCAAAAATCAACAAGTGACCCAAATTGCACTAAAGAAAAAAACCCGTAAATGCTCCAAAATAAACTCATTGGCTGGCACTGAAAGGTATCAGCAGAAAGTGACCTGAAACTATCCCAAAATAACAGGAAGTGAGCCAACATCAACAGGAAGTGACCTACAAATGACCCAAAACCAATGAGAAGTGAACCAGAATTGCCTTGAAATCATAAGTGGATTTTACAGGGGGGCCAGGCCCACCTGGCCCAAAAAGTGTCATTTCATGTTATTGACTTTCCTATATATGATTTTAGAATTTTCCGGTAAAATATTGTCTATAAAAGTTGTAAAGCAATAAAACAAACAACAAAAATGAATGAAATGAACACATTTTTTTATAATGGGTCAAAAATATTTTTTGAACAGATCATGGGATTATTGTAACGATATGAGCAAATCGTATCTGCATGTTCGATTAGTAATGTCTGCTCGTCACCCTACACGGAAGTCAGCGATACACAGCGAGCTCGTGACCGCTGATAAAAAGCCCGCCAGTTGACAGTTAATGTTGATTTTGCTTAGCCAAACCCCTTGAAGAACGAAGAGGCAAGATGGTTTACGTAATTTTTACAAACCTAAGCTTTTAAAAGCGACAACAACTACTGAGCAAGAACCAAGGTTTGAAAATGTGGACCATGAAAAGCCAGAGAGCACTGCCAAAATAGTGAGCAAAGTTTCAATTTGCCTGACTAAAGATGGTAATTGCACAACAAATTTTGCACCCTTATAATTAGAGATGTCCCTATCGATCGGTATCCCAATCGATCAGGTCCGATCACGTCATTTTCAAAGTATCGGAATCGGCAAAAAAATATCGGCCGTGCCTTTTTTTAATTTTTTTTTTTTTTTTAGTTAAATCGTTTTCTTGTATTGTATTTAACGTTACAGACATAATATGTTACACTCCTCCAGAGTCTTTAGGCTTATCAAATTTATCCCAGTAACGGCAGTAATTAATTTTTAAAAAAATGTATCCTGTTAAAATAGATAACGCAATTAATGAATGCGCTGCAGGACCCCCTCACGCACTGTCGTGCTCAATCTGTAATGGCATCGTTTTACCTATATAGAGAGGTAAAAGGCAGCGTAAAATGAGTAGAGTGAATTTTGGCAGCCTTTGGAGCCTCTTTTTAATTGGCTATAGCCTTACAATCCCTCTCCCTATGATTAGAAATATCATGGGAAGCAATGTGGGGAAGCAAGGTAGCAATTGATCTTTTTCTCAACACCTTAAGTTATTTCCCAACGCAGAGAAGATATATCAATTGGTAGCACTACGGACAGTCATGGTTCCACTTCCCATCATGCATTTGGGCATGCCTACAGTATCATTTACTAAAAGCTCAACAAATACACTAGACGGCAATATTTAGTCACAATATACAAAGTCACAAGTCTTTCTATCCGTGGATCCCTCTCACAGAAAGAATGTTAATGTAAATGCCATCTTGAGGATTTATTGTCATAATAAACAAATACAGTACTTATGTACTGTATGTTGAATGTACACATTCGTCCGAGTTTTATTCATTTTTTTCTTAATGCATTGCCAAAATGTATATGATCAGGTAAAATTATCGGGAATGATTGGAATTGAATCGGGAGCTAAAAAAGCAATCGGATCGGGAAATATCGGGATACTCAAACTAAAACGATCGGGATCAGATCGGGAGCAAAAAAACATGATCGGAACAACCCTACTTATAATATTTGGCTCCCAAAGCTGTTGTGGCCTCTTTTACATTCAATTGAATTCTCAATGTTATCCACAGGTGTTAAATAAACAAGTAACATCATAAACATACATGTTCCAAATGAATATGGCGTAAACTAATGCTTAACTACGCGGCGAAGATGTAAACAGTGGGAGAGCGGCGTGTAGTTGTTGTGTGCAGCTAACATAGCAGAATGTGTCTGAGAAGAACATTTCTACATGTCCGTCCATCAGGCATGTGCGGGTGTGTGTGTGGGGGGGCGGAGGGTGCTTGAGCACCTGCCCCTACATGCCCAAAGTGCCCCTTTTGACTGGGCTTTTTTTGTGTGTGTGTGTGTATGTGTGAGCTGGCCGACTGTGCAGGCAGGCCACCGCGTATTTTACTTGAACACTGAAAACAGCTTAAAAAAAAAAAAGCCGTCTGCATGCCATTAAGACGCCATAAACCCCTCCTCTCCCTTGCACGCCCACTCGCTTGCTGGCTCGGTTAGTGTCAGGCCGCTTGTCGGCCACACCACCGGTCTCCGCGCTGGGGCGGGGAGTAAAAGCCGAGTTATGCCTTAACAGCCCCGTCGCTTCCGCGTTGCGTTGCGGTACTCCGGAGACACCCTGATGTCACACACCCATCCCGGCGCGGAGGTCGGCCTCAGAGTGCTTCGGCACCAATAGCCGGCCGTCAAGCCGGCGAGCGCACGGTCTGCCCGAGACGGGGGGGCTGCCACCGGCAGCCGCGCTGGTAAGGTTTCCCGTGTTGAGTCAAATTAAGCGGCAGGCTCTCGGATGGAGGCACGCGCCTCGCATCCAGCCCATTGTCCGCTTGAGGCGCACTATATTCGGCTGGGGCTCCAGTTGATGACTCGGGCCGGCCCGACGAGGGGTGGCCATGATTGTTGCTTCTTCAAGCTTTTCAGAAAAAAGCCATTGGTGTAGCCACTTGTCACTCAAACATATCTGACCAATAGCGAAGTGCAACATTTGACTCGGAATGATTCAATCCCCCCCCAAAAAAGTGCGTTCAAAACTTTTTGCACTTAAAAAAAGTGAGTTCAAAACCTTTTGCACTTCAATCAAAACAATAATAATTTCAAATAAAAATAATATTTTCCAAATAAATAAAAAAATATTTTGGGGGAGGCCAATTTGATTTTTGCATATGATTTTTTTCTTTGAAAAGATTTGTTTTTGATTGGAGCACCATCTTGTTCCTTTCTGAGTCTCAAATTTATTTTTGCATTCAAACACTTTTTTTGTTGTTGATTGAAGTGACTTATTTTGATTGAAAATATTTTGATTAAAGCAACTTTTTTTTAAAAAAATTGGTTGGCTTTTTTCGTTGAATAATAAAAACACAAGTCTACCTCCATAGTTTTTGAGAGAAAATGTAAGAAAGCTTTAAAAATAAAAGCCACCGGGAATCTGATTTTTTAAATTTCAGATTCATATTTCATTTTGTAGACATGCCACGTAAGGAGTGGAGGTTGAGGGATTAAAAAAAGAGCTGGATGAGGCTGCTAAAGGCAGTGGATGCCTCATCAGCTGGGTGAATAAGCACAATTGGTAAGAATAACAGTTTGCAAGGATAGTCAAGTATAAAATACAACAATTATAAACACAATTTCTTATTTGCTAGTTAGTTATGTGCTAGAGCTGTCAAATATGAATAACAATGAAATAGTAATTTTGTGCTGAAGGTGGCTCAGTGACCATCTGATGTGGTTTCTTCTCAGATGAACAACAAGTTGAGGAAGGAAGTTTTGATGTAGAAGTTGAAGGAAGAAAAGAGGCAAAGCCTGACTGAGTCACAATCAGAAAGTGTTGATGACAGTGTTGATTTCTATTCACTATTCTTCTCCTTCCAATGAAAGTCTGTCACAGCCAATTATACTGTAAAGCTGGTTAAAATGGAAGTTGTTTTAAGTTGTATTAAGTACCTGGTCAAAACTTGACAGAACACCTGTTAACACCGGCGGGCGCGCCATATTCATTGGATGACAATCTTGGCGAAAAATATAGCTGTCCTAAGCAGCCTGATTTAGAATTCCCCTCAAGAATGTTGGGAAACAAAAAACGCTTATTTTCAACTAGGAGTGGGAACCTCTTGGTGCCTCACGATACGATACGAATTGCGATACAAAGCTCACGATAACGATGATCTGACGATATGGCGATACAACGATTATCGATACATTGGTCAGGAAATCATTCTAGGATTTTCTACAAACAAGTCATAAACAGAAAAACAAGTTTCTTCTGTGAATTGGAATGAGTTTATCACTAGTAGACGTCCAATCCAAACGGATTGGACGTCTATGGCCGTCAGTTGCAGCCAATGCCAGGCAATGAGGTAAATTTGGGCCATTTAAGATCATTTACCTGTTGATTTTCAGTTACTTCCTGTTGATTTTGGGGTATTTTAATGGTTCACTTCCTGTTTATTTTGAGTTACAGAACAGAACGTGACCTGGGAATCACCCAAATGAATATGCAGTGACTCAAATCAACAGGAAATGACCTGTAAATGCCCTAAAATGAACAGCAGGTGACCTGTAAATGCCCCGAAAATCTGACCGAATGACTGTGAATGCTCTGGTTTCGAATGAACGAACGTTCCCAGTCTAAATGGATTCGGCGTCGAGCACCGTCAATGGCAGCGTTAGAGTTAACTGAGACACTACTAAAGATTTTGGTAGCAACTTGATGGCTCCTTAAAAAAAAAAAAAAAAAAAAAAACAACTATTAACACCTTTTTAAAACGGTATCTCGATTTTTGACAGGAGCATATCGATAACCTTTTGGGATACAATCATAAGTGGATTTTAAGGGGGGAATAGGGGGGCCAGGCCCCCCCCCACGTGGCCAAAAACTGTCATTGCATGAAATTGACTTTCCAATATATATATAAAAGCTGTAAAGCAATAAAACTGCAACAAAAATGAATTAAATGAACAAGAAAATGAATTACTTTTCGAACAGATCATGTGACTAGCACCTTAGACGGTCATTTGCTTTGCATATAATTTTCAACCCAAAAAAAAAAAAGTGTTTTTCAAATGATTTTTTTCTTTAATTGAAAATATTTTTTGGGATTAAAGCAACTTTTTGGGGGATTGAATGATTTAGACACAAATGTCCTACTCATAATATGGCCCAAACACAAAAAGAGAAGAAAACTTTTTCAATGAAAAATAAGTGTTCAAATGCAAATTTTTCAATCTCAAATACTTTTTCGCATTCGAAAATGTTTTCTATGATTGAAATTTTTCGTTTTTTGATTGATTTTTTCCTTTTGAAAAAAATGTATATACTGTGTATATATATATATATATATATATATATATATATATATGCAAAAGTATTCGGCCCCCTTGAACCTTGCAACCTTTTGCCACATTTCAGGCTTCAAACATAAAGATATAAAATTTTAATTTTTTGTCAAGAATCAACAACAAGTGGGACACAATCGTGAAGTGGAACAAAATTTATTGGATAATTTAAACTTTTTTAACAAATAAAAAACTGAAAAGTGGGGCGTGCAATATTATTCGGCCCCCTTGCGTTAATACTTTGTAGCGCTACCTTTTGCTCCAATTACAGCTGCACGTCGCTTGGGGTATGTTTCTATCAGTTTTGCACATCGAGAGACTGACATTCTTGCCCATTCTTCCTTGCAAAACAGCTCGAGCTCAGTGAGGTTGGATGGAGAATGTTTGTGAACAGCAGTCTTCAGCTCTTTCCACAGATTCTCGATTGGATTCAGGTCTGGACTTTGACTTGGCCATTTTAACACCTGGATACGTTTATTTTTGAACCATTCCATTGTAGATTTGGCTTTATGTTTTGGATCATTGTCCTGCCGGAAGATAAATCTCTGTCCCAGTCTCAGGTCTTGTGCAGATACCAACAGGTTTTCTTCCAGAATGTTCCTGTATTTGGCTGCATCCATCTTCCCGTCAATTTTAACCATCTTCCCTGTCCCTGCTGAAGAAAAGCAGGCCCAAACCATGATGCTGCCACCACCATGTTTGACAGTGGGGATGGTGTGTTCATGGTGATGAGCTGTGTTGCTTTTACGCCAAACATATCGTTTTGCATTGTGGCCAAAAAGTTCAATTTTGGTTTCATCTAACCAGAGCACCTTCTTCCACATGTTTGGTGTGTCTCCCAGGTGGCTTGTGGCAAACTTTAAACGAGACTTTTTAATGGATATCTTTGAGAAATGGCTTTCTTCTTGCCACTCTTCCATAAAGGCCAGATTTGTGCAGTGTACGACTGATTGTTGTCCTATGGACAGACTCTCCCACCTCAGCTGTAGATCTCTGCAGTTCATCCAGAGTGATCATGGGCCTCTTGGCTGCATCTCTGATCAGTTTTCTCCTTGTTTGAGTAGAAAGTTTGGAAGGACGGCCGGGTCTTGGTAGATTTGCAGTGGTCTGATGCTCCTTCCATTTCAATATGATGGCTTGCACAGTGCTCCTTGAGATGTTTAAAGCTTGGGAAATCTTTTTGTATCCAAATCCGGCTTTAAACTTCTCCACAACAGTATCTCGGACCTGCCTGGTGTGTTCCTTGATTTTCATAATGCTCTCTGCACTTTAAACAGAACCCTGAGACTATCACAGAGCAGGTGCATTTATACGGAGACTTGATTACACACAGGTGGATTCTATTTATCATCATCGGTCATTGAGGACAACATTGGATCATTCAGAGATCCTCACTGAACTTCTGGAGTGAGTTTGCTGCACTGAAAGTAAAGGGGCCGAATAATATTGCACGCCCCACTTTTCAGTTTTTTATTTGTTAAAAAAGTTTAAATTATCCAATAAATGTTGTTCCACTTCACGATTGTGTCCCACTTGTTGTTGATTATTGACAAAAAAATTAAATTTCATATCTTTATGTTTGAAGCCTGAAATGTGGCGAAAGGTTGCAAGATTCAAGGGGGCCGAATACTTTTGCAAGGCACTGTATACACTGTATACAGTGTATACAATACTTTTGCAAGGCACTGTATATTGCATTGGCGTGCCTAAGCAGCCTGATTTAGAATTCTCTTCAAGAATGATGGGAAACAAAAAAAAAACACTCATTGTCAACTTATTATTATAAATATTCTTGTAATTTTATTGCTGACACTGCGTTTTGGGGTCATCAGCATGCTGTGCCCCCCCCCCCCCCCCTCCCCAAAAGTCAAACTCCGCCTATGGATACAATGTATCACGAAATATCACCATTTTGATATTTTGTCACACCCCTATTTTCAACTATTATTACAATTATTCTTTGAAGTTAATTTTATTGCTGAAACTGCGTTTCGGGTTCATCAATATTGTGCCCCCTCTGCCCCAAAAGTCAAACTCCACCTATGCTCGAAATCAACAGGAAGTGACCCATAAATGCCCCAAAATGAACAGGGAGTGATCCATAAATGCTCTAAAATGAACTCATTGAAATGATAACAATTGTGAGAGACGTGACTGGTCGGATGGGCGGCTAATCTCCCGAATGAAGGCGAGCGACGACCCCTTGAAATGTGTCGAGGTCGAGGCGGTCGCCGACACTCGTCAGCCGGCGGGATTAAAACCGCCCCCGGCGCTGTTTTTGTTTGCTTTGGGATCAATCGACAAGGCCCGAGAGGAGCGTGCGGACTGTTAAGCCGGCCGACGGATGTGCGCCGACGGCCGTCTTTCACTTTGACATTTTGGCGCGCCTCTGCCGTGTCTACCTTTTCATTTTGGAGTTGCCGCAAAATCATCAACATATTTGTAGGACCTTGAATTATCAATTGGAAAAATCCTCCTATGGTAAATCAAAGCGCTCGTCTCTCAAATCCCCATTCGCTGCCAATGACAGCGATAGATGACCAATCCAATTTTGGACAGTTTTATGGCCCTATAAACACTCCAAAGTTGATTTTTCTTTTAATTCATAGTACAGTGCATATACGGATTTTAATGGGGGGGGTCCAGGCCCCCCTGGTGGCCGAAAAGTGTCATTGCATAAAAATGACTTTCCTATATACATATATATATATATATATATATATATATATATATATATATATATATATATATATATATATATATATATTAGGGCTGTCAAAATTATCGCGTTAACGGGCGTTAATTATTTTTTTAAATTAATCACGTTAAAATATTTGACGCAATTAACGCACAAATACCCTGCTCAAAAAGATTACAATGACAGCACAGTGAAACGTGTACCTGTGTTTTTCGGAGTTTTGGCTCCCTCTGCTGGCGCTTGGGTGCGACTGATTTTATAGGCTTCAGCAACCATGAGCATTGTGTAAGTAATTATTGACATCAACAATGGAGGGCTACTAGTTTATTTTTTGATTGAAAATGTTACAAATTTTATTAAAACGAAAACATGAAGAGGGGTTTTAATATAAAATTTCTATAACTTTTACTAACAGTTATCTTTTAAGAACTACAAGTCTTTTCTATCCATGGATACATATATATATATATATATATATATATAAAAATATACACAGTGCGGAGAACAAGTACTTGATACACTCACAATGGGAAAACCCATTGGCAGTGTATCAAATACTTGTTCTCCCCACTGTATATATATGTATATATATATATATATATATATTATAAAGCAATAAAACTGCAACAAAAATGAATGAACAAATATATTTTTATAATGGGTCAAAATTATTTTTCGAAGAGATCATGTGACGGTCATTTGCTTTGTATATGATTTTTTAAAAAAAAAAAAAAAAAAAGAAAATTAGGGGAAGTCAATTTTATTTTTCAAATGATTATTTTCTTTGAAAATATTTTTTTTTTTGATTGAAGTAACTTCTTTTGGGATTGAATGATTTAGACACAAATGTCCTACCCATGATATGGCCCAAACACAAAAAGGATTGCGTCAATCAAAGAAAAGGTTTTCAATTAAAAATCAGTGTTCAAATGTAAATTTTTCTATCTCAAATATTTTTTCGCATTCAAAAACGTTTTCTATGATTTTTTTTTTTTCTTTTTTTTTGATTGGAGTGATTTTTCTATTTGAAAATATATATTTTTTAAAGCAACTTATTTTTTTATTGAAAAATAAAGACAAAAATGTCCTAGCCAAAATGTGGCCCAAACACAAATCAACATTACTTCAATCAAAGAAGTTGCTTCAATCAAAAACAAACTCTACTACAATAAAAAAAAAATTCAATCAAAGAAAAATAGCTATTTTTTTTTGTTTCAAATTTATTTTTGCATTTAAACCCTTTTTTTTTTTTATTTATTTTTTTATTTTATTGCAGCAACTTTTTTGATTGAATAATAGACACAAATCTACCTCCGTATGGCTTTGCCCAGGGGATACAATTTTTGACTAGGGTAACTACATTGGCACGAACCCGGCGGGCGTACCATATTCAATGGTTGACCATCTTGGCGAAAAGTATTGCCTAAGCAGCCTGATTTAGAATTCCCCTCAAGAATGATGGGAAACAAAAAACGCTCAATGTCAACTTATTTTTATAAATATTCTTGTAAATTAATTTTATTGCTGACACTGCGTTTCGGGGTCATCAACATGTTGTGCCCCCCCTGCCCCAAAAGTGAAACTCCACCTATGCTACAGTGGTACCTCTACTTACAAAATTAATTGGTTCTGGAAGCAGATTCGTAAAGTGAAAATTCCCTTAGTAGAGACGCGTTTCCATGTAAATCCATTCCAAGCCCTCCATAGTTCAGACAGAAATCTTTTGTAAAGCATAAAAATGAATCAAAACATGTAACAAATACAGTGCTGGCCAAAAGTATTAGCACCCCTGCAATTCTGTCAGATAATGCTCAATTTCCCCTAGCAAATGATAGCAATTACAAATGCTTTGGTAGTAATTAGGGGTATGACAAAATATCGAAATCGTGATATATCGTGATACTTTGTATCCCAAAAGGTTATCGATATGCGCCTGCCAAGAATCGAGATATCATTTTAAAAAGGTTTCAATTTCTAAAAAAAACGGCGCAGCGATTACGGCGTCATTTGACATTCGATGGTTCTCCGGCCAGGTGACGCGTTGCTCTGTAATTCACCGCCAAGCCACTAGAGGGGTGTTGTGTTATGTTTGTACGGTTTTGGGGCATGCTTGTTGACTTCCTCTTGTCTAGTTTAACGGAGAAAAAATAAACATTGCAAGATGGAACGCTTGAATGTGGATCTTCAGCTCATCAACATTGAATAAATGTTGATCCTACAAATGTTGAGGCGCAGACGATGCAGAAGAGGGTTTCGAGGCGGTCTGTCCAACTTTTGATGACGCATAGAGTTTTTCTAGCCTCGGGTGAAAACCAGCTAGCTATGGCGGCTAGGTTCAAACTGGCGTCGAGCACTGCGTCCAGCGTTTTGTCCGAGGTCTGCAAAGCCCTCCAGCCCGATTTGTTTGCCGTGTTCTACAAGCAGCCAGTGGGAAGCTATAGCAGATTTCTGGCGTCTATGGAACTTCCCAAATTGCGATGGAAGCCTTGATTTTAACGTTATCATAAAAAGCATCGAGGCACTCTCAATCAGTGATGATGTATCGTGTGTGAACTGTCTGTTATTGAAAATTAAAGATCAAAACAACTCTTTTGACACCAAACCTGTGCTTTATTCTTCATATACTTAAAGTGTGACACATAAATAAGTCACAGACTCACAGCAAACATATGTACACATTAAATGATGATGTGCACCAACCAAAAATACGACATAAAGTGATAAAAAGCTGGAGGTTTTTGGCCGACTAGGTCACCACTTCGTGTGGCCACTTGATTCCGAACACGTCTCGGTGGTTCTTCCATTTTTTTATTCAATCGCTGACCTTGCCATTTGGCAAACTTTATGATGTCTTGACGAGACTTGCTCTTCGGTGATACTCCCATCGGCTTGGTCCATTTTTGCGTCTAGAAAAATAATGTTTTACAATGGCGGTGATTTCGCGCTGAACCGGAAACAACAGTCTGAGCGAACCAATCACAGTCCATTTCTGCCACGTCATATGCGTTGATGTGACGCTAGGGTTTGAAAAATCAATAGGCCCGCGTCAGGCTACGGCGCAGGGTGGTAAATCGGGTCTTCCTTGATGGCGCACGTCTGACGCGGAAGTATAACTCGACCTTAAGGCTGCATTGACGGTGCTTGACGTCCAATCCATTTAGACTGGGGAATGTTCGTTCATTCGAAACCAGAGCATTCACAGTCATTCGGTCCGATTTTCACGGCATTCACAGGTCATTTCCTGTTGAGTTTAAGTCACTGCCATCACATTTGGGGCATTCCCAGGTCACGTCCTGTTCTATAACTCAAAATATACAGGAAGTGACCCAAAAAATACCCCAAAATCAACAGGAAGTAACTGAAAATTAACAGGTACAGTGGGGCAAATAAGTATTTAGTCAACCATTAATTGTGCAAGTTCTCCTACTTGAAAAGATTAGAGAGGCTTATAATTGTCAACATCACCTCAACGTAAACCTCAACCATGAGAGACAGAATGTGGGAAAAAAAACAGAAAATCACAGTTTGATTTTTAAAGAATTTATTTCCAAATTAGAGTGGAAAATAAGTATTTGGTCACCTACAAACTTCTAACGAGGTCTAAAGAGGCTCCACTCGTTGCCTGTATTAATGGCACCTGTTTTAACTCATTATCGGTATAAAAGACACCTGTCCACAACTTCAGTCAGTCACACTCCAAACTCCACCATGGCCAAGACCAAAGAGCTGTCGAAGGACACCAGAGACAAAATTGTAGACCTGCACCAGGCTGGGAAGACTGAATATGCAATAGGTAAAACGCTTGGTGTAAAGAAATCAACTGTGGGAGCAATTCTTAGAAAATGGAAGACAAAGAAGACCACTGATAATCTCCCTCGATCTGGGGCTCCATGCAAGATCTCACCCCTTGGCGTCAAAATGATAACAAGAACGGTGAGCAAAAATCCCAGAACCACACGGGGGGACCTAGTGAATGACCAACAGAGAGCTGGGACCACAGTAACAAAGGCTACTATCAGTAACACAATGCGCCGCCAGGGACTCAAATCCTGCACTGCCAGACGTGTCCCCCTGCTGAAGACAATACACGTCCAGGCGCGTCTGCGGTTCGCTAGAGAGCATCTGGATGATCCAGAAGAGGACTGGGCGAATGTCTTATGGTCAGATGAAACCAAAATAGAACCTTTTGGTAGAAACACAGGTTCTCGTGTTTGGAGGAGAGAGAATACTGAATTGCATCCGAAGAACACCATACCCACTGTGAAGCATGGGGGTGGAAACATCATGCTTTAGGGCTGTTTTTTTGCAGAGGGACCAGGACGACTGGTCTGTGTAAAGCAGGGGTGTCCAAACTTTTTCCAAAGGGGGCCAGATATAGTGTGGTAAAAATGTGGGGGGCCGACCCTGGCTGACGTCCTTTACGTTTAAGCAAATTTTAGCAAGCCATTCTGTGTGTCACATTTGCTTTATTATTCTTTTTTTAATTAATAATTTCAACACCTCGCAACCAGCCTTTGTGGCATTCTCTTTCGACTCTCGGGCTCTTGTGAAATACTGCTGCTGTAAAATTCACCTAGCTTCAAGTTGCTTCAATTTTTCGCTACGTATCTTCCCTGTAATCTTGTCGTACATGTCAGCTTGTCTTGTTTGGTAATATCGCCTCACATTGAACTCTTTAAAAACAGCGATTGTCTCTTTGCAAATGACACAGACACAGTTGTTGCGTATTTTAGTGAAGAAATAGTCCAATTTCCACCTATCCTTGAAGCGTCGGCAGTCACAGTCAAACTTTCTTTTTTTTTGTTGATTGTTGCCATTTTAGAAAGTTGGGAGTAAAAAGGGTAACACGGGGTAATGTTGCTTAGAGTGCTGTTTCCTTTTAGTGGGTAAATGAGGAGCAGCATTTAGTGTGTAAGCGACTTCATATGCTGGTAGCAGTACTGCTGACCAATTTATTAACTCTGTGTGCGGGCCAGACGTTATTGATTTTATGACAGAGGCTGGGGGCCAGATAAAATTTGACCACGGGCCACATTTGGCCCCGGGGCCAGACTTTTGACATGTCTGGTGTAAAGGAAAGAATGGATGGGGTCATGTATCGAGAGATTTTGAGTGAAAATCTCCTTCCATCAGCAAGGACATTGAAGATGAGACGTGGCTGGGTCTTTCAGCTTGACATTAATCCCGAACACACAGCCAGGGCAACAAAGGAGTGGCTTCGTAAGAAGCATTTCAAGGTCCTGGAGTGGCCTAGTCAGTCTCCAGAGCTCAACCCCATCGAAAATCTGTGGAAGGAGTTGAAAGTCCGTGTTGTCAAACGACAGCCCCGAAACATCACTGCTCTAGAGGAGATCTGCATGGTGGAATGGGCCAAAATACCAGCAACAGTGTGTGAAAAGCTTGTGAAGAGTTACAGAAAACGTTTGGCTTCTGTTATTGCCAACAAAGGGTACATAACATAGTATTGAGATGAACTTTTGGTATTGACTAGTTACTTATTTTCCGCCATGATTTACAAATAAATTCTTTTTAAAAAATTAAACACAGTGATTTTCTGTTTTTTTCCCCACATTCTGTCTCTCGTGGTTGAGGTTTACCCATGTTGACAATTACAGGCCTCTGTAATATTTTCAAGTGGGAGAACTTGCACAATTAGTGGTTGACTAAATACTTATTTGCCCCACTGTAAATGACCTTAAATGGCCCAGAATTGCCTCATTGCCTGGAATTGGCTGCTACTGACGGCCATAGAGGTTCAATCAGTTTGAAGTGGGAGGGATGGCAGCGAATGAATGAATGTTCATTCGCTGCCACCCTCCCGGTACAAATGGATTGGACGTCTACTAGTGATAAACTCATTCCAATTCACAGCAGAAGCTTGTTTTTCTGTTTTTTAGTTTGTAGGATATCCTCGAATGATTTCCTGACCAATGTATCGATAATCATTGTATCACCATATCGTCAAATCATCGTTATCGTGAGCTTTGTATCGCAAATCGTATCGTATCGTGAGGTACCAAGAGGTTCCCACTCCTGGTAGTAATATCTTCATTTATTTTGCTTGCAATGAAAAAACACAACATTTTGCACAAAACTCCAAAATAGGCCAGGCAAAAGTATTGGCACCCTTTGAAAAATCGTGATGCTTCTCTAAGTTGTGTAATTAACAGCACCTGTTACTGACCTGTGGCACATAACAGGTGGTGGCAATAACTAAATCACACTTGCAGCCAGTTAAAATGAATTAAAGTTGACTCAACCTCTGTCCTGTGTCATTGTTTGGACCACATTGAGCATGGAGAAAAGAAAGAAGACCAAAGAACTGTCTGAGGACTTGAGAAGCAAAATTGTGAGGAAGCATGGGCAATCTCAAGGCTGAATTATCCTGTGTCTACCGTGCACAGTGTTATCAATGCCCGTGGCATTGTGGCTAACCTCCCTAGATGTGGATTGAAAAGAAAAATTGACGAGATATTTCAACCAAACATTGTGTGGATGATGGATAAAGAACCTCGGCTAACATCCAAACAAGTTCACGTTGTGCTGCAGTCCGAGGGTACAACCGTGTCAACCCGTACTATCCGTCAGCGTCTGAATGAAAAGGGACTCTATGGTAGGATACCCAGGAAGACTCTACTTCTGAGCTAGAGACATAAAAAAAGCCAGGCTGGAGTTTGCCAAAACTTACCTGAGAAAGCCAAAAACGTTTTGGAAGAATGTTTTCTGGTTAGATGAGATAAAAGTAGAACTTTTTGAGAAAAGGCATCAACATAGAGTTTACAGGAAAAAAACAAGGCCTTCAAAGAAAAGAGCACTGTCCCCACAGTCAAACATGGCGAAGATTCCCTGATGTTTTGGGGTTGTTTTGCTACCTCTGGCACTGGACTGCTTGACCGTGTGCATCGCATTATGAAGTCTGAAGACTTTGCAGCATAATGTAGGGCCCAGTGTGAGAAAGCTGGGTCTCCCACGGAGCTCATGGGTCTTCCAGCAGGACAATGACCCAAAACACACTTCAAAAAGGATTACAAAATGCTTTGAGAAAAAGCACTGGAGACTTCTAAAGTGGCCAGTAATGAGTCCAGACCTGAATTCCATAGAACACCTATGGAGAGATCTGAAAATGGCAGTTTGGAGAAGGCACCCCTCAAATCTCAGAGACCTGGAGCATTTGGCCAAAGGAGAATGGTCTAAAATTCCAGCAGAGCATTGTAAGAAACTCATTGATGGATACCAGAAGCGGTTGTTTGCAGTTATTTTGTCTAAAGGTTGTGCTACCAAGTATTAGGCTGAGGGTGCCAGTACTTTTGTCCGGCCAATTGAGTGTTGTGTAAAATGATGATGATTTATTCATTCTTTTTTGTGTTTTTTTTTTTTTTCATTGCAAGCAAGATAAATGAAGATATTACTACCAAAGCATTTGTAATTGTAATCATTTTCTGGGAGAAATTGAGCATTATCTGACAGAATTGCAGGGGGTGCCAATACTTTTGGCCAACACTGTACATGTTACAATTAGATTATTCTACAATAAAATAAGATTTGTGCATAATGTTAAAAGAATAAAGAATGAAAGTTAATACACTCATGTAAAGCTGTCGGAACATGAGGGGCGGAGGAAGAGGACGCTGGGATACACACATACACATACAGTAGAGGTCCCTTTCAGCATAGGTGGAGTTTAAAGGGGGGCCAGCTCTCACCTCGAGCCACAAAAAGAAATACATTGCAGTCGAACGCTTGCGCGAGAAATTATGGACTCAGCAGCGTTCTGCCCATTGTCTTTTCGACCCTTGTTGCCGTTTGGATTGTTTATTATGGGATGATATCAATGTATTAGATACATAAATCATAAAGCCTAGGTCCTAGGCTTCAAGGCTAAATACAATAAATAGATACTGTTATGCACTAACATTTATATGTTCCCTTTATGCATATGGAGCCTTTTATTCTCAGTATCTTGTATTCACATTCTTTAATCATATTGAAAAAATATTTTAAAAGCCCACTTTAAAAACTAAAATATTATTCTATTGGACTTTAACCCCTAGAATTCACCTGGAAATGTTTTTCTTTGCACAGATTACAATCAAGCCAAATGAAAAACTGTATGTAGTAAAGTTAACATTAACTATACAGCTAACTCCCCGTTTAGCCATGTTTATTTACAAATAAACACAGTGCTAAATAAAATCTACATTTACTCACACACCAATTTCCTATATTATTGTACATCCACCCACATGTCTTAGAGTGCATGCATATGGATTATCAAACACTTGAGTAAACAAAGTATTCGTTATTTATTATGTACCTGAATGGGTGTCCAAAACCTTTTTTTAAAATGAGAAACTTGAAGAAAATTTCAAAGGACTTAAAAATGTCTCTTTTTCACTCACTTGTTTTGACCTACTTTCAAGGTGTCCAAAACTGTCCTCCTGTTCCAAATTTTTCTTTCCCCAGAAAATAGAGATTTTAAGCTTTCCAATGATGTATCGCACATGCATATAGGACACTCTAAAATTTGGCCAAATTTGTAGATATATTCATAACTTTCTGTTGCTTTTGGGATATTGTCAGGTGACTTTGGGTATTTTCTGGGTGCGTTCCTACATATTTAGGTCACATCCTGTTAATTTTCATGTCACTTCCTTTTGATTTTTCTGTCAATGACTTCATGTTTTGGTGACGACCTAACGAGATTATGATTCTCTTTCTCCAATTTTAATTCTGGTTTAACTACAAATACTGTACATGTTTATGTTCACACCTTGACTCGCCCTCTTTGCCTTTGATATCACCGAGAACTAGGGGGCTAATTTTCTTTCGGGGGCGGGGGGCTACGCAACCCCCCTCCACCCCCACCGCTGTGCCGCTCACATATTGTTTCCACCTCTCTGCCGACATTGAACTGGTTCTTATTTCCCCGAGCGGATGAAGGATAAATTGTCTATTATTTGCCCTTTAAAAAGGCAGGCAGATAAGCCCCCCTCCATCACCGTCATTTGCCCCCCCAGCCTGCGGGGGCGCCACTCTGCAGAAGGCCGCCCCAATTACCGCCGCCTAGTTTGCCGTAATGACTTTCCAATGACGCTCTTGATTGAAATGTAAGCGGCGCGGCCGCGGGGCCAGAGAAAAAAAACAATAAAGGGGGGAAAAGTTGGAGCAGGTACGGCCGCCCAAAAACTTATTAAGCCGCGCGGCGCTGCCAGCTAGCATAAATTAGCATATTGAGGGTAAATATGCAGACTATTGACGATAATAAAGCGGGATTATTCAATCCAATGAATGTTAAATAGATGGAGGCGAGGCCGCTTATCTGCTTCGCGCCGGCCTTTCTTCTGATGGCTCGGCGTTTGCGTTTATTGGCGCCTTCCCGTGAGATTTTGCCCGCGATTTGATTTTTTGTTTTACCGCCGCCGGTCACGTGACGTGGAGTGGGCGTGAGCGCCAGCCTCGGGCTAGCGTCCAGATAGCGTTTTCATTATGCGCGTGCTCCGATGTGCTGACAGATTACCTTCCGGCAGGGTTGCGCGGGGAGGAAATAAGCATCTTTTCTTGCGCCGTTCCTGTAAATCAAAAATTATTCCACTTCCTTTTGTGTGCAGTAAGAGTTTAATAATTTAGGTGAGGGGGGTGTCAAGGTTACAACACACACACTTTATCGTGAAAAATATTTAGCTTTGGTGAAATTTTTTGGGGAAAAACAAAGAGAAGTTCCCCTCCCCCAACCACTTCGCAGTGCGCTCCCTGAGGGTCCCGAGGCCTTCCCAGGCTCGCCACAAGTCAAAGTAAAGGTTATTCACCCATACATTAAATCGTGAAACATATTAAGCTTAATTCGGGTCAGATTTGAACAAAAAAAAACAAGTTTTCTTTCCCCAACCACTTCATCCAACACATTCCAGGGTCCCGAAACCAGCCGGGATGCAATGTCAGTTTAACAAACGCGCACATTTTATCATGAAAAATAATCAGCTTTTTTCAGGTCGTATCACGACAAAAACGTTTCCCAAAACACTTCGTATAGCTCTTCAAGGCGATACCGAGGCCTTCTCGGGCATGCTGGGAGGCAACGTCCAATTTTCAGCTTTATACAGGTAAGATTTGGACCAAAAAATAGCTTCTTTTCCCAAGCACTTCATCCAGCTCTTTTTGAGGGTCCAAAGCCTTTCCAGGCCAGCAGTGAGGAGACTTAGTTTATTCACGCACACATTTTATTGTGAAAAATCTTCAGTTTCAGTGAAACTTTTTTGGGAAAAAAAAAGAAGCTCCCCTCCTCTCCACCACTTTGCAGCGCGCTCCCTGAGGGTCCCGAGGCCTTCCCAGGCTAGCCACGAGGCAACGTCAAGGTTATTCACGCATACATTAAATTGTGAACCATATTCAGCTTTATTCGGGTCAGATTTGAAAAAAAAAAAACAAGTTTGGTTTCCCCAACCACTTCATACAACTCTTTCCAGGGGCCCGAAACCAGCCGTAATGCAATGTCAATTTAAGAAACGTGCACATTTTATCATCAAAACTAATCTGCATTTTTCAGGTCACATTACGACAAAAACAAAAGTTTCCCCAATCACTTCGTATAGCTCTTCAGGGGGATCCCGAGTCCTTCCCGGGCCTGCTGGGAGGCAATGTCCAGTCTAAACACGCTGAAATGTTATCATGAAACATCTTCAGCTTTATCCTGGTAAAATTTGTACCAAAATGAAGGCTTCTTTTCCCAACCGCTTCACCCAGCTATTTTTGAGGGCCAAAAGCCTTCCCAGGCCAGCTCTGAGGCAACATGGTTTACTCACACACACATTTTATTGTGAAAAATGTTCAGCTTCGGTCAAATATTTTGGGGAAAAAAAAGAAACTCCCCTCCCCCCATCACTTCGCAGGGTGCTCCCTGAGGGTCCCGAGGCCTTTCCCGGCTAGCCACGAGGCAACGTCAAGGTTATTCACTTGTACATTAAATCGTGAACCATATTCAGCTTTATTCGGGTCAGATTTGAAAAAAAAAAAAACAAGTTTGGTTTCCCCAACCACTTCATACAACTCCTTCCAGGGGCTCAAAACCAGCCGTGATGCAACGTCAATTTAACAAACGCGCACATTTTATCATGAAAACTAATCAGCATTTCAGGTCATATTACGACAAAAACAAACTTTTCCCCAAACACTTTGTATAGCTCTATAAAGCGATCCTGAGGCCTTCCCGGGCATCCTGAGAGGCAACGTCCAGTTTTAACACGCTGAATTGTTATCATGAAAAATGTTCAACATTATCCAGGTAAGATTTGGACCAATAAAAGGCTTCTTTTCCCAACCACTTCATTCAGCTCTTTCCAGGGCCCCGAAACCACCCGGGCCAGCTGAGATGCAATGTCAATTTAACAAACGCGCGCATTTTATCATGAAAACAAATCAGCATTTTTCAGGTCATATAACAAAAACAAACGTTTCCCCATACACTTCGTATTGCTCTTTAAGGCGATCCTGAGGCCTTCTAGGGGGCAACGTCCAGTTTAAATGCACTGAAATGTTAACATGAAAAATCTTCAGCTTTATCCAGGTAAGATTTGGACCAAAAAAAAGGCTTCTTTTCCCAACCACTTCATCCAGCTCTTTTTGCGTGTACAAAGCCTTCCCAGGCCAGCAGTGAGGCAACATAGTTTACTCATGCACACATTTTATTGTGAAAAATGTTCAGCTTTATTTAAATCAAATTGGTACAAAATAAAAAGGACGTTTCTCTTCCCCAACCACACAGTACAGCGCTTTCTGTTCATTTTAACAAAATTTACTTTTGCGGGCTGCACAAAATGACGTAGCGGGCCGTAGTACTGGATTACTTTTAGTCAATTGAGGTTGAATGTTGAGTACAATGAGTCCATTTGCAGTCTATTGCATGAATGCGGTGAGAAAAAGAGCGCATTAGAATGCAGATGAGATACGAACGTAAACAGAAGCCCGTGGAATGTCGCCAAATGCTACTGTTTGCCAATCAATCACGTATTGATGGCGTCTCTGTTCGGGTCGAAGGTTGAAGGTCACCTGCGGCGCCGGCGAGCACTAATCCCCGCAGTTGACCGTGACTTCCAGCGTTACGTCTGGATTTGGGAAGATGCTAACAAGCCCTAAAACATATAGGATAAGGAGTGCCAGTGTTCAGTCGATAAATATGTATATAATTGACACACTGGCTGCCACGGACGGCGCTAGACGAACAATCCATTTGGACTGTGGAGGGCCGAATGAATGTTTATTCATTCGCCCCTCCCAGTCATTCGCAGCCATGCTTGGAGGTCCATTGGCAACTTATTGGTCACTTCCTGTACATTTTGAGGCATTCCAGCATAATTTCCTGTACATTCAGGATCATTTCCTGTTCAATTCATGGAATATCTGGGTCACCTACTATTAATTGGCCACTACATGTTGATTTTGGGGCATTTCCAGGTCACTTCCTGTTGATTACGGGTCACTTCCTGTTGATTTTGGGGCATTTCTGCGTCAGTTTCTGTTGATTACGGATCACTTCCTACTGGTTTTTGGACACTTACGGGTGACTTTTTTGTTTTTGCTTTTGTCACTTACCTTTAATTCTGAGCCATTTCTGGGTCACTATTGATTTTGGGTCACTTCCTGATGGTTTTGGGGCATTTCCGTCATTTGGGTCACTTCTTTGTTAATAGGGTATTAGGGTACTTACCGGTCAATTTCTGTTGATTTGGGTCACTAAATGTTGATTGTGAGGCATTTTTGTGTCAAGTTCAAATATGAATCCTTAGGTATACATTTATAATATTACCCAAAATGAGGAGAGATGGCACTCAATTTAGTTGAAAAGCTTGCAAGGAGAAGGAGGAAGCTATACAATGAACTGCAAAATACAGCTTCCGCAATCGTTCTAATAAAAACACCTCCTTCCCCTCTCTTTTTATTTGGGATGTCCCAAGGAACAAGAGAGGTGCCAACCCTAAAGGGATGGGGAGCAAAGCGGGCAACACCTCTATGAATTTGGCTGGCTATGTGTATGCATGTAGGTGGGATTAATACATGTGTGTCAGCACATTCCAGGAAAGCAAAAACTGTCTTTGTTGTTGCCTCTTGCCCAAGAGTATTCAAGGCTTCTTCAAGAAAAACATTCCTTCTTTGTAAGCACAATAAGCAAAGCATTTCTTCATTGCAAACAGCTATTGATTAGAGCAATTATATAATAAACATCTCAATAACTATCACATAAAATATATTTCATGAAGCAATAGCATTTGGCAAGTAATAAATTGCGACAATATGATTTCCTAAATGTCCCAGACAGATTAGATCTCAATGTCTGTGATTTGTCCTTGAAGGTGACCTGTGGAACCTGGGCCGGGTTAAACCGGTAAAAATGACAAGACAGATTTAAACATGTCTATAGTAGAGATGTCCCGATCGATCGGGTCCGATCACGTTATTTTCAAAGTATCGGAATTGGCAAAAAAATATCAGCCATGCCTTTTTTTATTATACGTATATATATATTTTTAAATTAAATCGTTTTCTAATTGTATTTAACGTTACAGACATGATATGTTACACTTATCCAGAGTCTTTAGTTTAGGCTTAAGGTAGGGTTATCAAATTTATCCGAATAACGACGGTAATTAATTTTAAAAAAAAGTTTCACGTTAAAATATTTAACGCAAGTAATGCATGCGCTGCACGACTCACTCACTCATTGTCGTGCTCCATCTGTAATGGCGCTGTTTTGCCTATATAGAGAGCTAAAAGGTAGTGTAAAATGAGTAGAGTGAATTTTGGCAGCCTTTGGAGCCTTATTTTAATTGGATAAATCCTTACAATCCCTCTCCCTACGATTAAAAATATCATGGGAAGCAATGTGGGGAAGCAAGGTAGCAATTGATCTTTTACTTAACACCTTATGTTATTTCCCAACGCAGAGAAGATATATCAATTGGTAGCACTACGCACAGTCATGGTTCCACTTCCCATCATGTATTTGGGCATGGCCTTAAGTATCATTTACTGAAAGCTCAACAAATACACTAGATGGCAATATTTAGTCACAATATACAAAGTCACAAGTCTTTCTATCCGTGGATCCCTCTCACAGAAAGAATGTTAATAATGTAAATGCCATCTTGAGGATTTATTGTCATAATAAACAAATACAGTACTTATGTACTGTATGTTGAATGTATATATTCGTCCGAGTTTTTTTCATTTTTTTCTTAATGCATTGCCAAAATGTATATGATCGGGAAAAATTATCGGGAATGATTGGAATTGAATCGGGAGCAAAAAAAAAAAGCAATCGGATCGGCAGATACTCAAACTAAAACGATTGGGATCGGATCGGGAGCAAAAAAACATGATCGGAACAACTTGAGTTATCAATCACTAAAATGTATGTTTACTGCAATCAATCATGGAACATAGTATTTTAGCAATCAATACTTTACTGTGAGCCTTCATTGGTAAAAGCAAATATTTGATAACCATTTAATAATGATCAGTCATTTTTTTGGTAAATACAGTATTAGGGTACTTACTGGTAAATTTCTGTTGATTTTGGGTCATTTCCTGTTGACTGTGAGTCATTTCCGGGGGCACTGTTGATTTGAAGTTACTCCCTGATAATTTTGGGACATCCTGGGTCACTTCCTGTTAAGTCTGGGTCACTTCTTTGTTAATACAGTATTAGAGTATTTATCGCTCAATTTTTGTTGATTTTGGGTCACTCCCTGATGTTTTCTGGGGCATTTCCGTCTTCCGTCATTCCTAAATCTATGTCACTTCTTTGTTAATACGGTATTAGGGTACTTACTGAAGGAATCTGACCTCTCAGCCATATATCAGGAATAACGTCAGCCAAACCGCCGGAACAGTGCTAGCGTAATTCCAATGACTCGGGTCAGCAGAAATCTGACAACCTGGCCAAAAGGCCAAAACCTGTGCGTTCACCTTAGTCTTAACCCCTTGTACTGACTCCATGTTGAAAGCTGGAAAAAGGCTTCGAAACACAAGTTACAATTTATTCAGGTTGACAGCGATCAAACGGCAAGGCAAAACAGCAAAGAGACCCAGGCAAGGAGGCAAACTAGATCCAGGGTCACCATATCACAAGTCAAGAAAAGGTTCCTGAGAAAGTGACAACGATTAGTTAAACATTCAGTCTTTTAAAGGTTGGGGTGAAGCTGGCTGTGGTCCGGAAGAAGGCTGTGTTTGGGTGTTGTTTAGGATTATTGTCTGTTGTGGTTTGGGTTGGAGAATTTCAGGTGTTACTGTTGTCAGGGCATCGAAAGTTGAGGATTTTCCCATCCCATCAGTGCAACGTGATAGCTTGAGCGTTCACGTCTCGATCACGGGTTCCTCCATATCAGATGTTCCTTATGGCAGGAGAAGATTTCCCACCATTTGTTCTGGACTGTCCTTAAGATTTGATTCTGGGATTTGGTGGTGTAGACGTGGCCTTGTTGATGTCTTGCCGATCACCTGGTTGTCAGCATCAGTCTTGCACAGTCAGATACATGACCTGCGCTTCTGTGGTCAGAAGGCGTCCTGTATTTTTCTGTCCTTATCTGCCCGTTGTCTTGGCTCTACCAGTTCTAATCATTCCAAGTCCAACTGTTCATAAATGCTATTTATTTTATATTGGGTGTGTTAGAGTAATACAAACAGTCAAACAGTAAATATTAGAAAAGATACTATTCCCTGATTGGCTATATTAAGTGTGTAAGAGTTATACAAACAGTCGAACATTAAATACGAGAAAAGACACTCTTCCCTTTATTACCAGTCAATTTCTGTTGATTTTGGGTCACTTCCTGTTGAATGTGAAGCATTTCCGGGTCACTCCCTGTTAAATCTGGGTCACTTCCTTTTTAATACAGTATTAGGGTACTTATCGGTCAATTTCTGTTGGTTTTGGGTCACTTCCTGTTTATTGTGAGGAATGTCTGGGTTACTTTCTATTGATTTAGGGTCACGTCTTTGTCAATACAGTATTAGGGTACTTGTGGGTCAAAGTCTGTTGAAAATTGGTCACTTCATATTGATTTTAGGTCACTGCCATGTCAATATTAGCGTACTTGCATGTCACTTCTTGTTGATTTTGGGTCACTTCCTATTATGTCTGGGTCACCTCCTTGTTAATACAGTATTAGGGTACTTATGGGTCAATGTCTGTTGAAAATTGGTCACTCCATATTGATATTGGGTCACTTCCTTGTCAATATTAGGGTACTTGCAGGTCACTTCCTGTTGACTATGGGTCACTTCCTGTTGATTGTGAGGCATTTCCGGGTCACTGTTGATTTTAGGTCACTCGCTGATAATTTGGGGGCATTCTGTTAAGTGTCTGGGTCACTTCTTTGTTAATACAGTATTAGAGTACTTATCAGTCAATTTCTGTTGATTTTGGGTCACTTCCTGTTAATTGTGAGGGATTTCTGGGTCACTTTCTATTGATTTTGGGTCATATCTTTGTTAATACAGTATTAGGGTACTTATGGGTCAATTTCTGTCGGAAATGGTTCACTTCCTGTTGATTGTGAGGTATTTCTGGGCCACTTTCTATTGTTTTTGGGTCACCTCTTTAATAATACAGTATTAGGGTACTTATGGGCCAATTTCTGTTGAAAATAGGTCACTTCCTGTTGATTTTGGGTCATTTCATATACATTTTGGGGAATCCCAGAGTCATTTTCTGTACATTTTTTTCGAGCATAAAGTTGAATGTTGACACCTTGATGTGCACAGTTTATTTGTCCTAATACTAGGTTTCTGACATTGCTTGGACATTCACCTTGCCCTATCATGCCCCTATCCGACCTATCATCCCTCCTCGTATCCTTCATGTGCTCTGGTAAATACAGTCAAGATTTCAATAGCACCGCTACATACAATAAGTAGCATGTGTATTTTTTTTTTTCCTGTCAAATTGGTTTGGACGTGTATCGCTGTCAATGGCAGTGAATGAGTTAATTGTGATTCCCCCCCAACCCCCCATGATTCCACCGCCTTGCGTGTTTATTAAGTCCACCTCGGGCCACTCCATTGGGTCACATGGCCATGAACAATGAAGACACCACCGGAGGATGACGGAGTTAATACGGCGTAACAAAGCGAGGCGCGCGTACGAGAGATCCGCCCCGCCCCTTTTGGAACCAGCGGCGTCCTTTGATGTCCCTCGGGGACGCGAGGGAGGGGGCTGTCGCTAAGCCCTCTGTAATTGAGTGTTTGCCGTTGCCGGGGCAGAGATCATTTCCCACGAGGGTCTTCTCTCCTGCTGCTTGTGTAAAGTGGAGATTTTACAAGACCCGCACCCCCGAAGCCGGTCGACCCTCCGCCTCCGCGTCCTCCCTCGTTGACCCTCCCCAGCGGACAAAAGAATTCTTGGCAAACACGCCGTTACAATTGTTGCGTACTAGGCACTATGAGAACAGAAAAGATGAAAAATGAGGTTGTTTCAGCGCCATTGACGGTGATAGACACCTTATGCAGGGGTGTCAAACTCATTTTGGTTTGCGGGCCACATTTATGGCAATTAGTGCTAGACGTCCAATCCATTTTGACTGGGAGGGGGCTAATGAATGAATGTAACCGCAGACACCAAAGTGAGCCAAGTGCAGTAGTGCACGGAAATAAATCACAAATGTACTGTTTTATGCCTCCAATGTCAAAATAACAGCATGTGACTTTGTATGTGAAGTATGAATGAGGAATTGGACCCCCTGGTGGGCCGTTTCCGGGCCGCAGTCCGTGCATTTGACATCCCTGGTCTAATCCATTTGAAGTGGGAGGGCTGGCAGCGAATCAACGTTGGGTTGGCTTACCGCCCTCTGACTTCAAATGGATTGGACATCTACTTTTGATCAATTCTTTTCAGTTGACTGCAAAAGCATGAAGACTTTTATTTGCCCCCACCAACATGGCCTCTGGGTGGCGTCCATGTTTGTAGGGGCAAGGTTCCTATCAAAGTCAATACATCGACATTAAAATCAAGTCATAACTAGCTTAAAAGATTATTTTATCAAAATCAAAGCATCATCTCTTTACTCACTGTCTGCCATTGACTGAGCTACATGTCCAATCCTTTTGCAGTGGGACGGTTGGCAGTGACTAAATAAACATTGCTTGAAAATAGATTGGACTTCTACTAGTGATGAACTCATTTCGATTCACGTCAGAAGCATGAAGACCTTTCGTTTCCCTTACCAACATGGCTGCCCTGAGGACATTTTGGTAGGGACGACCTAAGCGGGAGAAAATTGATGGAATTTAAATGAGTTTGTCACGTTTGCTGCCAGCCCTCCCACTTTAAATGGATTAGGACGTCTAGTGCTGTCCGCAGCAGAAAATGCATTAAAGTTCAACCAGCTTTGGAAATAACAGAAACAGGACGTGACCAAACTCAACAGGATGTGACTAGAATAAACAAAGTGCTCCAGAAATGACCCAAAATCAACAGAAACTGACCAAAATAAACAGGACATGAACAAAACTATTAGGAAGAGAGCAAAATAAAAAAGGAATCACCTAGAAATTACGCAAAATTGACAAGGAGTGAAACAAAAATGTCCCGAGAACAGCAGGATGTGACCCTGAAATGTCCCAAAATCAACAGGAGGTGACCAAAAATAAACAGGACATGAACAAAACTATTAGAAACTGACCAAAATAAACAATAAGTCACCAAGAAATGATACAAAATCAACAGGAAGTAAACATAAACATGAAGTCACCTGGCTAGAAATCACCAGGAAGAGAAATGAAAATGTCCCAAAATCAACTGGAAGTGACAAAAAATATGTAGGACTTCAGCCACAAAAGAGCCAATGAAAATAAATAAATAAACAATTAGCCAAGATCAAAAGAAAACTTTCAATTTCAGTTAGATTCAGCACTCATTTAACTCACTGGCTGTGACTAAATGTCCAATCAGAGCCCTGTAGAAGGAGAGTTGCGACATTCCCATAGGGATTTATTCTACAATTTTGCTTCCGGGTAATGGAGCCTTGAATAGTTCCAAACATTGCTTCAACGAGGGCGGACCCCATCCATTTGAACGGCTGGCTGTCAAGTATATTCGGAGGTAAGTTGATTAAAAAACTGCCTCTTTTGAATTTTCAGCTCTCTGTATTTTATCACGGGAAGTGACCCGTAACTAGGGGTTGGAATCACTGGGTACTTCACGATACAATACAATTTGTGATAAATGGCTCATGATAACAATGATCTCACGAAATGGCGATACAATGAATATCAATACACGGATCAGGAAATTATTCTTGAATATTCATATGACAATTAATACACAGAAAAACAAGCTGTTGTCATTATTCTGCTGTGAATTGCAAAAACAGTATTCTAGTTGTGAAAAACGGAAAACTTAATTATCTTGCATTCCAATGTAAAAGTCGATTTCCCGTGCTAATGCTAACACAAACTTAAAACACCACCTCCACAGCATGGGAAAGTTCCCTTCTGCGTAACAGTTGATATATTTTCCCGTTGTTGCCTTACCACTCCAAATGTAAACCTAGAATTTGCAAATATGTTATAACTAGGGCTGTCAAACGATTAAAAATTTTAATCGAGTTAATTACAGCTTAAAAATTAATTAATCGTAATTAATCGCAATTAATCGCAATTCAAACCATCTATAAAATATGCCATATTTTTCTGTAAATTATATATATTCTGTAAAATAAATTGTTGGAATGCAAAGATAAGACACAAGATGGATATATACAGTGGGGAGAACAAGTATTTGATACACTGCCAATGGGAAAATCCATTGGCAGTGTATCAAATACTTGTTCTCCCCACTGTACATCCAACATACGGTACATAAGGACTGTAGTGGGCATTTCACTCTATTGTCATTTAAATCTGTCTATGCTGTCCTCACTCCGAAGCGTCTACTTTTTCCAAAGCTAGACAGCTAGTGAACGACGCCTTAATAATCAGACTTCTTCCTTTTTCATCTGATTTATTAATAAAATAGCCTCAAACCATTGTCCTCTTTAGACCGTCATAAAACTACAAAAAAAAGTACAAAAAAAAAGTACACAAGCATTGCATTAGCAACAACGTTAGCTTAGCACGCTATACAGGTTCACTAAACATAAACAAAAAGCGTCTCATACAAAAAATAGAACATTTCGCTAACTAACATAATATGTACATTCTTTACAACAACCATACTTACGGACAAATCTTGTCCAAGGATCATATAAGCACAACATTACAACGTAGGCGTCAGCCCGAGACGTCGTGCAGCCATATTGAACTGGCAAGAAAAAAATAAACCATGTTGCAAAGCGACCACAAGAGTTCGCTGTTGTGCTGCAGCACAAAAAGCCTTGCTGTAAAACTTACCAAAAGGCAGAATACTGTCTGAGCGGGACATGTGCGTTAATTGCGTCAAATATTTTAACGTGATTAATTTTAAAAAATAATTACCGCGCGTTAACGCGATAATTTTGACAGCCCTAGTTATAACGCAATGGCATATTAAAAAAAAGTATTTCGATAGTCGCAATCACCGCTGTCAGTTCTATAGCAAAACATTACAGCACAGCTCAGGGGTTCGGTGAAGGTTAAGACACACAAGGCCCAATTTTCGTACACTTAGACTACATTTCGGACTGGATTTCCTCCAGTTTACATGCTTTATTCCATTTCTTTCAACTGCTAGTCCTCTATCTAATGGGAGGAAAAACTGGTTTGCTCAGTGGAAAGTTGACAAGCACTTGGTATGTGGACGTATAACAGACCTGTGGGCAGCATGGACTGTGTGGTTAATGAAAAAAAAAAAAATTACCTTAATTTTTGGACTTTAAAGCACACCAGACAATAAGCCGCCACCCACCAAAGTTGACAGGAAAATGACATTTGTTCATAGATAAGCCGCACTGGACTATAAGCCGCAGCCGTCCTCATTGTATTATGGGATAGTTACACCAAAAGCTTTTAACCAATTGACTGCAAAGCTTTATCACTTCAAGAAGCTTCATTTGGGCATCACTGCTCCCTTGAGGGAGACAGTCAACCTCTGCTACCACCTTCTGGCAACACTGTTGTTGTCTGACATGCCTCTTAACATGCATTGCAGCGCTACAGATCTAAATAATAATCAAAATTCATGTTATATGCTAATTATTTCTTCAGTTACTGTTCTAGTTGTTTCATTAATTGCTAGTGATGGTATTTGGTAACATTTTACTTGACAGTGGCGCCATAAGACTGTCATGAGACCATCATAATAATGACATGACATTGTGGCCCGCGGGGCCTTGGATGGGGTTTGCTGTCCCTTGCCGGTGGGGTGGACATCACCTGGTCTCCGGCGCTTGGCGTAGCGCCTGTTCGGGGTGCGGGTGTTGGTGGTGCGTCCCCTCTTCCCATCTCTGAGCTGAGGGCCAGTTGATGGGAGCGCGGGTGGCCCAGGGGACCACCCTGGATCCCGGGAGGGTGACGATGGCCCCTTTGTTGGGCGGTGTCTCTGCTCATCTGCATGGCTGTCACGTGTTTGGTGGGTCTCGCGTGCGGCCGGATGTGATTGGGCGCGCTCGGGAGGTTGGGACCCGATGCCGGGACTGGCGGTGGGGTGGCGTAGGGTTGGTTGCCAATGGGCTTACACTCACAAGGGATTCACACGATTACTGGGTTATAGATCACGGAGCTGATTTGTGTACACTCTACCCCTCCCAATCACTTAGCTTATAGACTTCCCCACCCCCCTCGCCTTCTTTCCCTGGTCAAGAGGTCCCCCACATGGTGTCAACCGGAATTACATCTAGCTGACGGTGGCACCAACATATCAACATAGTCTTTTCTTCTGTCCCCCTATAACACCTTCCTGTTCGCTGCTTGGTTATAATAAATGAGATAGGTTGAATGATCACAATAGGAGTAAGTCATACTCTCAATGTGAAACATTAAAACTGTTCAGACCAACCGGACACTTATTACTTTCATTCTCCGTGTCAAACAGCTGAACAGGACAGGTTTAAAAAAAAAAAAAAAAGGGAATAAAGTAGTGGCTTATAGTCCGAAAATTACTGTAATTTTCCATCCATCCATTTTTTTCCCGGTTATCCGAGGTCCAACAGCCTCAGCAGAGAGGCCCAAACTTCCCACTTCACAGCCACATTATCAAGCTCTTCTTGGAGGATCCCGAGGTGTGCCCAGGCCAGCCAGAGGACATAGTCTCCCCAGCATGTCTTAGGTCAGCTTCGCGGCCTTCTCCCAGTGGGACATGCCTGGAACACCTCACCAGGGAGATGTCCAGAAGGCATCCTGATCAAACACCCAAGCCACCTCATTTGACTCCTCTCGATGCTGAGGAACAGCAGCCCTACTCCGAAAATGAGTTTCGTTTAATTTTCCATCATGAAACTCAAATGCAAAAGGCAAAATTATTTGTAGTAAATTTAAATTTTGAAAGAATTTGAACGGGAATTCGCTTAAAGAGCATATGACACGAGAAAAAAAGTCTTAAATGTCATTATTATGTGAATTAGAATCATATTTTGAGACGATTCGACTATATACAACAATTTAGCAAAGCGCAGATGACGAGAAATTAGTCTTTTAATCTGCCGGTTAGCCACGCCTATCATTATAGGGCTTTAGCGTCCCCAACAGGTGGAAGACGTCAGCGGTAGACTGGACTCATCGGTTTTACTATTCAGCCCATTGAGTGGGAATTATTCGGAACGAGGAAAACGCGACGAAGAGAGCCGCAAAATGTCATTGTTTCAGTCTCTCTACTCCAATATTTTTACAGGATATTCTTTTTATCCAAGTATTTTTTCCCCAATAGCTATATAAATGGCTTGAGAAGGACCAGTCAGCCCGTCAAGGGGGAACTATTCACAACGAGGAAAACGTGACGAAGAGAGCGGCAAAATGTCAGTGTTTCTGTCTCTTTACTTCAATATTTTTACAGGATATTCTTTTTATCCAAGTATTTTCCCCAATTGCTAAATAAATGGCATGGTCAAGACAAATAACAGTCTTGTGCTGAATGGAATATGAAATAATAAAAATGCATTTATTCAGGACGACATGGCAAAATTACTCCATAATGGTCAAAACTGTCAACTTCACCTTTACTGTCGCACCTCCCGAACGATATTTTATGACACCTAAATCGGACATACGTCATTTCCCTTCCCCAGCTTCGGAGAATGTAAACAAACCAGAAGGCGTGACAGCTAGCCGACATGCTAACCCGGACCGAGTGATGTTTCAAAGTCTTCCAAGCGGAAAATCACACATAACTAGCCTGGATTATTTGACATGACGACCCGGTTGTCGATTGTCTTCGCGGATCGGCGAACCGCCCGCCGTAGAGCAATTTACAGTTCGTTCCCGGAGGAGGGTGGCTGGAGTTGTTGTGCAGCTAACGTGCTGCTGCTAATGAGCATTAGGAGAGCTTTTTACACGTCTATCAATGATCAAACGTAAGTAGTCCTTTATATAAAGGAAGTTTGTAGTGTTTACTTTGTAATCGCTGTATTCGTATTTGACATAATACAAAACAAGATGTTTACTCACTTCCTCATAAGTCCAATGGTCCCACAGTAAATATCCACGGTGAATGGGAACCTTTTGAAACTCCAAAAAGGCGCATGCGCCTCTCCCTCATACAGAATGATTTTTCTGCAGACTTTTGTATTAACTTTCAAAGGGTTCGGCTAATACACATGTGAAACTAGTGGAGTTCAGTAATTTTAATAAGGTTAAGAACCACTGCTCTGGTCCAATCCATTTGGACTGGAAGGAAGGAATGACCAAAGAGTTAGAGAATCTTGTATGGACGTGTGCAGGGATGCAGTCTCCGGCCAACAGGTGGCGTTGGAGAAGCAGGACAAGACGACGGGGTGCTGGATATGTGATTGACAGTTGTCTAGAGTCTAGACGTCCCGGGGCTGCCGCCGTTTAGCAGTTGATTAAAAGGCAAAGCGGACAAAGCGCGCCTAAGTCTCCTGACAAAAAAGCCGCAAAAAAAATCTTCTCGATGCAGCTGTTCCAGCTCCTGCCCACGCCGCGTGCGACACATGAGACATGACGCCAGGAAGCGCTCCGACAACGCAAACAAGCGGCTCTTCTCTTCAGCTGTCGTTCCGCAAACAAGAGGCCGTTGGATCTCAGGATCGCTTTCAGTTTTGCTCCTACCGTTTACGGTTTTGCCCTAAAAAAATACGGGTTTTCGGACCCAAAAAAATGCCCGTTCATTTCAAATGGCAAAAACACAGCATTTCAAATACACCGATCCCTTGTTACTTAGCGCTTCAAACTTCGCGCCATCAGTCCATCGTAGCTTTTTTTTCTCAATAAAAACATATAAATACAGTATTTGATTTAAAAAGGTTAAGATATGTATATGTATACATGTACAAATCATTGTTTTCTTTTATATATGGCGGAAAACACTCAGGTGACTTCATTCCGCTCTAAGACCCCCAATTTGGCCAACTTTCAAAATTGTCTGATATGCATGTGTGATATATCATTGAAAAGCTTAAAATCTCAATTTTCTGGGATAAGAAAAATTTTCAACAGGAGGGCATTTAAAAAAAAAAAGCGTTTTTAAACAGCGAAACCCAATCCGGAGGTGAGAGCATGAAAGGGCACAATTAAACACGCCATGACTTAATTAGATATTATCGCATACTTACCTTGTTTTGATCCGAAAATTCCTTGTAGCATCTATCACTGAGTGTCAAGACAAAGCTGTGAATGGCCACAGGTGAATTTTTTGGTGATTTTATGAGTGAAACGTGGTAATATAACAAGGGTCGCGATGCAGAAATTGCAGACATCAAATTGTGGTCGAGATTTTCTTTTTCATATATTAACCCTTTTAAACTTTTTTTTTTTTTTTTTTTAATTTTTCTTTGTTTGGATTGATTATTTAGCATATCGGAGAAAATGCGACAGTAACAAAAAAAATACAACTAAGCGATAGTTATGAGGTAGATATCAATGACTTTTTTAGACGCCATTTTTTTTTCATTGTGACGTAATTTGTTCAAAAGTTCGAAAGATGCGAGTGAATAATTAAAAAAAAAAAATTCTATGAAATATTAGACATCAATTAACTAAACTACCTACTAAACTAACTGAGTTAAACTAAACAACTAAAAATGACAGGCATTTTCAATGATAAATATAATTAATTACCTTTGTTTTATGGCTGGGTTGAAACAAAAGCGGTTGCGCGACGTCTGTAAACGGGGGTTTCCAGGGTGAAATGGACAAATTAAAAATAGTTCGGGGGATTAATGCGCCACGAATCTGCTATGGCAGCATATAGACATATTGTTCTATCAAACACAACAGTTGTTTTGGCTTAAGATACAGTAGTTTCTTTTAAAGAGGAGTGCAAGAGCAGAAACTGCTTTTTCAGTCTTGCCTGTGTTTTATGCCAAATATATATCTCATTTATATCATAATTATTCCATTTTCAGTGCTTACACATTTATTAAAATATACATATAAGTAAGGCATTTTTCGTTGTATTTATTTGTTTTTTCATTATAGACAAGATTCCGAGATACTTTACCGCTTTACTTCCTTATGTTTACAACCAACTCCCCTTGTAGAATTTCTCCATCCAAAATAACGCTGGAGTAACGTTACTCATAGACTTCATAATGGTATTAACGGGACACGGGGCCGATTAATAGGGGGCCTATCTCCGTCAAAGCTGACCAAGTGGAAACAGACAAAGAGCTTTTTATGTTGAAGATTCTTGTGAATAAATGCGTAAATCCCTGAATTCTTTGGACGTAAAACAGTCTCGATTCTTGGTTAAAAGCAAAAAAAAAAACCGGGCAGTATAATTTATTTTACGTAAATATGTCGAATGTGCTGCTCGTCTTTAGGTCACTGTGGCACCGCCTTACCACAACAGAGATTTTTACATTGAAATTCTTGTGAAGAAATGCTTAAATCCCTGAATTCTTTATAGATGCGGACGTAAAACTGTCTCTATTCTTTGTTAAAAGAGCAAAGAACCGGGCACCCATTTGTTTTACATAAATATTGCAAACTATAATGCCAATGTCGTAGTGGCTAATTTCTCCAATTGAGTTTTTTCACATTTCAAAATGCATGCATGGTGCGAAAAATATAATAATTACCTTGAATCCTCGAATAAAATCACTCCTGAGACAATCCTTCCTGTTTGTACGCGGTACAGCTTTCGTACCTAAATATTATTATCCTAAATATGGCGATGAATCGCTGCATGTGTCGCTGCGACAGACTGCAAATAACTGAAGCGGATTGTGGGATGGGCCCCTTGCTTGAAGGCTTGCGCAGTGGCTGGCCGAATTGACCCGTCAACACAATTATGAAGTCTATGCGTTATTCATTGAAATCCCTTAAAAAAGACAATTTGGAAATACCGCATCCATCTGCCATCATCACGACAGGGGAGGACAAAAGGTTCATGAAGGCAGATGTGGAAGCAAGCTCATGCCACCACAAAGACCGTGTTTTTGTAGCCATGTTGCCGCTGTGTTATGGAGGGTATGTTCTTCCTAGCCCTGCATTTTCATGTGTCCGGTGCCCAAACAATACTAAATTCTTGTGCATAAAATAACTTGTTGCCTTTGATATTGTTATTAGGTTTATGATTGTAATCATGATGATCTTCACTATTAATTATTACAACTACTGTATCTGCTGCTAGCCTGTTGCTAATCAGTACGTGTTGGATGGCAAAACGCATAAATGCAAGTGTTACAAATTTTTTGTTTACAGGTGGAAAACACTGTTAGGCAAGGGAAGACAAGTTGATGTGCCTCAAATCAACACCTACCGTACATTGATGAACATATCAAGACTACGTGTGTTCTGCCCGGGAGTGGCCGAGAGGCTGGGATAGACGGGCACTCACCTCGCGACGGACCGTCAGCTCGATCCTGAGATCCAACTACGAGCTTTTTGACTGCAGCGACTTTAAGATATTGGAGCTATAATTACAGTCTGTAGGCCACAGAGGGTCTGCGTAATGTCGGGTCAAAGTTTGGCGAGGCTCTCAAGCCGCTACGGAGCTCTGCTGTCTGATATCGCATTCTCGTATGCTATTTTTTTCTAATAATTTTATAAACTGTGATTTATTGACTAGTTTTGCACATGCACCAACCATTTTAAATAAAACAAGAAATAGAATCATGTTGTCCAAACGTTTTATTGAGATCAATATCTACAATAAAAAAGAATGACATACTATTTGTGGTTATATGTACATACCTTGTAGTATTTCCTTGTAACAACAAAATCCGTGTCAGCCCTTCAGCAAATGTAATATAATTTTTAATTTCACCACATTTTGGTCATTCAATTGGCCGGCGTATCAATCTATACCTCACGTCAACACAGGCTGACAGGTTGTTATATTTTTGTCCACGAATGATCAACAAAGTGATAATAACAATCATACAATCTCATCTACGTCTCATCTACGTCCTGCTGAATCCATTTTTGGAGATTCTGCGGATTCCTCTGGCTTGATTTTGCAGTTTTAACTTTGTCAACACAGTGCTTACAGCATATAAATAAGCTCGAGGATTTTCGATTTTTTCCAAAGGGTGTGTGGTCCCCATTAACTACGAATAATAAGGGATCACTGTATTCCGTTTTTGTAACACAATTTAGATATAAAAAAAAATGTATGAAATCAAGGCACGCAAAAGTGATCAGCCAGTTTATGGCAATTTGTACAATCCCGCCAAAATTTGGCGCAAATGCATGTTCCCACAAAAACATTTTCATTCTCTGTTATTGATTTTCAAGTCAGACATGCAAAACAAAACCTTTGTCGGTCATTGTTTCTGACCCCAAAAAAAAAAATCAGTGAATGACCCAAAAATGTACAGGAAGTGACCTTGGAATTACGCAAATTGATCAGAAATTAATCCTAAATTAACAGAAAGTGACCTATAAATGCCCAAAAAACTGACAGGGAGTGCCCCAAAATCAACAGGAAGTGACTCGAAATCAACAGAAAAGGAAGTTGAAATGCCCCAAAATGTGAAGGAAGTGACCCAAAATCAATAGGGAGTGACCTGTAAGTACCCAAAAATGAACAAGAAGTTTCCAGTGTACACAAAATGTCCCAGGATGCCCAAAAAAACCAACAGGAAGTGACCCATCTTGCTGGCTATCTGGCCCTTGTCATTTTCAGATGGAAATGTTACATAAAACAAAACAGGTAAAAGGCGATTTTTTTTTTTTTGTATGGACGCAGAAATGTCTAAATTGCTACTTTTTTGGCCAAAACACGGGCAGTTTGCCGTAATTTACCCGATCATTTTAATTTAAACTTACGCTACTGTATGGATACAACATGGCGGCCAGCACAAAAGAAAGCTTTTTAAGTTGAAAATTCTTGTAAATAAATGAGTACATCCCTGAGTTTCTATAGATATGAACATAGAACATTCTAGATTCTTGGTTAAAAGCAAAAAAACGGGCGGTTATTATTCATTTTAGGTAAATATTTCAAAGTGCATGCATTGGGCTATTTTACATAATAATTACCTTGAATCCTCAAGCAAATCACTCTTGAGACACTCCTGCATGCTTGTATGCAATAAAACCTTCGTCTTTAATCCACCTAAATCCGGCGTTTGAACGCAGCGTGTGTTTAAGTTTATCACAGTGAAAGCCAAATGCTCTGCCTGAACTTGAAGTTGTGGCGCAATGTTTGTGGGAGCTGTCTTATCAACTGAGTGTGAAGTCTATGGTCAGACGCTATCTCCGATTCCCGTTTTCCTGCCGTCACCTGAATGCGGCGGCGGATGATTATTGTGATCCTCTTGTGTGGCCGGCGGCGCCGAGCTAATCTCCCCCGCCTTGATAACGAGCGCAATTATTGCCAATTAATCAGCCGAGGATGCGCTGTTGCTTTTTTTAGGGGGTGGGGCAGCAGCGCGTTTGGCACTTTCCCTACTCGCTATCAGACCAAAAAACAACAAAAAGCACCTGTTGGTTATGAGCCCCGCGGGATACTTGATCTTTAGGCTGCAGCCTAAATATTTACACATCAGGCCCGAGGGGGAAAAAATCCGAGTAGTGAAGTTCAAAGTTCAGATCAACGGGGCAGCCGCTACTCCATTTAGGCCATTTAACTTGTTGGCCGCCATCGAAGTGATAAACGTTCAATCCGTTTGAAGTGGAAGGCGTTGGCGGCGAAGGAACGAACGTCCGTGTTAATTTAGGGCCAATTTTGATTCACTGCACACAGATTTTGGGGCATTTCTGGGTAACTTCCTATTGATTTTGGTGCACTTGTGGGTCACTTCCTGTCAAGGGCGTAGGTTTGCATAGGGACGGTAGGGACAAAACACTACCAACTTTTCACGCTGCTCAAATTGTCCCCACCAACTTTTAAGGAACCTTATTTGCATTATATAATGTGTTCAATTTTATAGGTCATTTAGATTGTCTTCCCATATGTTGTAACAATAGAATTGACCCTACCATTATTAAGTTCATTATTGTCATTATGTTCAGACCAGAGGTTGCGCTAGACATTTTCGTTGTCTGTCATTTTGACTGACAGGGTCATAAAAATCCAGTCATAATCTATTTTTACCAGTCACTTAAATTTTTAAAATGATAATGATGACATATTCAATAGTATTTAGTTTTCATTCATTTTTAATTAATATTGTAACGCTTGCTTGGCGGCGAAAAATTAGACACAGAAGTTGTATTTTTCTCCCTCTTTTTACTCTGCTTACCGCCAACACCAACAAAACAACTCCACTCCCAAAGAAAAAGAGGCAACTATATAGACCCCAATCACCAACGTCACACAATGATCTTAATTGTGGCTGTCAGCCCAAAATCTTCTAAATATAAATTAAATGCATCTTACCAGATATAAAATGACTACTACATAGTCTGTGGATCGTTTGGTGCCCAGATTTCTTGTCGAATTACAGCAGTCCATCTCGCTCTCCTCTTCGGGTCACTCAGAATACGGTAGAACTTCAAGTCTCTCTGTCTATCTTCTCTGTTACTGCAACCAACCGCCACACACGCCTTCGCATTTTTGATTATTAATGTTAACGAGCAGAAAAACACGCCGTAATAGGAGGCATGTACGTAGCGGTAATGTGTAAACACGACGAGCTGACGGACAATATGGCTGCTGCAGTCAGGGGGCGGAGTTGTGACGTCATGTGATTGGGGTCTATAGACAAGTTTCCTGAGCGAAATATGGGCGCCGCCATCTTGGAAAATGTCTGTTTTGCACTTCCGGTCCGGTCGAGTAGCAGTGTATTAGCAGTGTATTGACGATGATAAAACTACGAAATCAAGCCAGAGCAACCCATGGAATCTTCAAAAATGGATTCAGCACGACCTAGATGACACGTAGATGAGATTGGATGGCAGTTCGTGTCACTTCATTGATCATTCGTGGACAAAATTATTAACAACGGTCAGCCTGTGTTAACGTGAGGAATGGATTGATACTACGGCCATTAGTGACCAAAATGTGGTGAAATTACAAGTTATATTACATTTGCCGACTGCAGAAGGGCTGACATGGATTGTTTTGTTACAAGGAAATGCTACAAGGTTATGTACATATGATGTAAACACAAATAGTATGTCATTCTTTTTTTTATTGCAGGCATTGATCGCAATAAAACATTTAGACATGATTCAATTTCTTGTTTTATTTAAAACGATTGGTGCACTCCAAAACAGGTCAACAAATCACATTTATAAAAGTATTGCAAAAATAGCATACGAGAATGTGATATCAGACTGCAGAGCTCCGGAGCCTCGTGAACAAATAGCGACATCACGGAGGCCCTCGGCGGCATTTAGATGTGCTTTTTTCCCGTCCTCGGTAATTCCAGCTCCAATAGCATATATTTAAAGATGCTACCGTTCACAAGTTCGTAGTTGGATCACGGCGATCTCGGCGAACCACCGTCTGTCACAATTCCTGCCTCTCTCTCGGCCTCTCCCGGGAGTCGAGCTGTCATCATCATTGTGGAACGCAAACGATATATGTTCGATATATGTCCATCAACGTACAAGTCAAGTTGTCTTCCCTTTTATAACAGCATTTCCCAACTGTAAACAAACGAATAAAAACTTGTAACACTTGGATTTATGCGGTGCATTCAAACACGATTAGCAACAGGCGGCTAGCAGCAGTAGCAGAAGCTAGTTGTTGTAAAAATGATTAAACTTCGTGATTACAATCATCATTGTAATATCAATAGCAAAGGCAACAAGTCGTTTCATGCGCCAGATTTTAGGTTTCGTATTTTTAGAGCACATTACCTTCCATAACAGCGGGGGCATGACTGCAGGACCTGTCAGTTTTGTACATCTCCTTCCCTCCCACCTGTATGACGAGTACGAGCACCCATGGTTTGGAAATCGACATGGTACGAAGCATGGAGGCCTTGGCTTGGTTCTCCACCCGCCTACATCAAAATAACATTCCCGGGATCTTGTATAAAGACCTTCCAACTTCGATTCCACCACCATTGACTTCAACGGTAAACAGGCGGAAACGGAAGAGGAAGGAAGACATAAGGAAGTAAACCGGAAGTACCTCGGAAACTTGTCTATACACAGCCGGCAATCTAGTCCACCAATTGGATGACGCGCTGGCACACCGGGTGCACCAATAAGAACCTCGCGTTGATGTGTCAATCACGGTGCTGCCGCCAGACCACGGTGACGCTACAATATTCTGACAGAATAGCCAACGACGTCATGCATTAAGAGAGACAATAGCTAATTAATATGCCACCCTGTGGTCTGGGGTGTGAATTGCAACCTGTCAAAATGACGGACGGACTTCAGTTTTTTCCGTCACCGTTTTAAAAAACCGGTCAACGACGGAAAATATTCGGTTAACGCGACCCCTGGTTCAGACTTACATTTACCCTTCTATTACCAGTCCATGTTTTTTCCTCAAATGCACGTTTGGTTGGCTGATGATTTGACCCCTCCCCCCACCCCCAAACACACACACACAAACTCTCACAGTACAGAATTACGTTACATCTCGACATGCCGCCTCCTACACCCGCCTCGAAGAGGAGGGATATTAGAAGTTTTTTTTTTTCGGTCAGAAGCCACTGTCAGTAATGTAAAACGTCATTGATGTGAAGGTGGGAAACTCACCACTAATTTTCCTACTGAAAGTCCAACCTGCATCAGAGTTAGCAATACCATTTCATTAAACTGTGTGAATTTGCTAACCTAAGGAAGCTGCTTAGGGAGAAGTGTCCTCCTGTATGTGTTTTCTACTATATTAATGTTAATTAAACTGTAAGAAATATAGTGAACTCTGCTCAGCTATAGGAAAAGTAGTGAAGAAAGGCTTACCCCCTCCCCGGTTTAAATTTTTATTGTACTTATGTGGTTTTAGAGCAGCCCAAAGGAGCTTTAATTTTTTTGTTGAGTTTTGCTGTGCTTGTCGACAAAAACAGTAGTGTTTTTCCTGAAGGAAAGCTCCATTTTTATTTACAGTATTTTTGTTATTTCCCGACTAGGATGTTTTTATTATATTTCTTTAGACGGACAATTTTGAGTGGTATTAAGACAAATGTTTTTTTTTTTTTTTGGGCATTCCTGGATACTTAAGGGGTGATTAAAAAGTTTTTATTTCTTGTGTATGTTAGTATAATTTGTGATAAAATAATCCAATATAAAATTAGTAATAAAATCCAGACATTTTTTCTGGAAGTTTTCAAAATTCTTTAGTTGTTTTTGAAAAGAAAGGTTTGAATCGAATGGTGTATGACCTAAACGAATACATATGCACTGCAAAAACCCACCTCCTTAAAACTGAAAAAATACAGACAATACACATTTATTTTACATTAATCATTTAGCCTATCAATTATTAAGTTCTTATTGGTGAGAAATGACTGCCGTTCACCCAATCTGTTTAATCTTATTAATGTCCCGTCCCCAGCAAAAAGTGTACATGCAGGTTATGCTGTTACATCGTCCCGACCAATATTGAGACCAAACCATCGCCCTTGCTTCCTGTTGATTTAGAAGCAATTCTAGGTCATTTAAGTTTTTTTGTGTTTTCTGTGGTGGGTTTTCTAAGTTTTTTGCAGATTTTGTGGCCTTTCTGGATAACTTCTTGTTGATTTTTGGACACTTGCACATGACTTCAGTTGATTTAGGGACAATTTGGGACACTTATTGTCATTTCAAGTCACTTCAAGTTGATTGTGGGGCAATTCTAGGTCACTTAAAATGGCTATAAAATTCTCAGATTTTTTGGGGGGATACATCCTGTAATTTCAGGTCACATCCTTTTGATTGTAAGGTTATTTTTCTTGCGTTTTCTGTGTGTTTTTTGTAAATTTTGCATTTTCTAGGGTAACTTAGGCATTTGCAGGTTATTTCCTGTTGATTTAAGGACAAATTGGGACACTTTCTGTAATTTCAAGTCACCTCCTGTTGATTACGGAGCAAGTCTAGGTCATTTAAATTTTTCACGTTTTGTGTGGCGTTTTTTTTTCTGGAATTATAGGTAATTTCCTGTTGATTTTTTGGGCACTTCCACATCATTTCCTGTTGAGTTAAGGATAATTTTGGATACTTCCTGTAATTTCAGGTGACATTGTTTTGATTGTAAGGCTATTGTTTAAGTTGTTTTTTTGTTGTTGTTGTAAATTAAGCATTTTTGGGGGTAACTTCCTATTGATTTTGAATCACTTCCGATTGATTATGGGGGACTTGTGGGTCAGTTGTTGTTGATTCAGGGCAATTCTAGGTCATTTAAGTTTTTTTGTGTTTTCTGTGGTGGGTTTTCTCAAATGTTTGAAGAATTTGCGGCCTTTCTGGGTAACATCCTGTGTATTTTTTGGGGCACTTCCACATCACTTTCTATTGAGTTAGGGGTAATTTTGGACACTTCCTGTAATTTCGAGTTACATGCTTTTGATTGTGAGGCTATCATTTAGGTGTCTTCCGTTTTCTGTGGTTTTTTTTGTAAATTTTGCATTTTTGGGTAACTTTCTGTTGATTTTGGGGCACTTTCAGGTTATTTCCTGTTGATTTAAGGGCAATTTGGGACATTTTCTGTAATTTCAAGTCACCTCCTGTTGATTACGGGGCAAGTCTAGGTTATTAAAATTTTTTTCGTTTTGTGTGGCGTTTTTTTCTGACATTATGGGTAACTTCCTGTTGTTGTTGTTTTTTTGCACTTCCATGTCACTTCCTGTTGAGTTAAGGGTAATTTTGGACACTTCCTGTAATTTCAGGTGACATGCTTTTGATTGTGAGGCTACTATTTAAGTTTTTTGCGTTTTAAGTTTTCTTCTGATGTTATGGGTTACTTCCTGTTGATTTTTTAAAATCACTTCCTGATGATATTTGGGCACTTCAACATAACTTCCTCTTGAATTAAGGGTAATTTGGGACACTTCCTGTAATTTCAGGTCACATTCTTTTGATCGTGAGACAAATATTTAAGTTTCTTGCGTTTTCTGTGTGTTTTTTCTTAAGCTTTTTGTAAATTTTGCGTTTTTTGGGGGGTAACTTCTCATTTTTATAACTGTTGTTTTTGAGGCACTAAAATGTCACTACCTGTTGATTGAGGGGCAATTTGGAACACTTCCTGTAATTTCAGGTCACTCCCTGTTGCATTGCGACGCAATTCTAGGTCATTGGAGTTTTTTTGCGTTTTCTGCAGTTTTTGCAGATTTTGGGGCTTTTAATTCGGTGTCTGTTTTACGTACTTTTTCGATGATTTTCTTTTTTGTTGTTTACGCATTTTTTTCCAGTTATGGCTGGCTGTGTTTTGTTTTTTTTTTTTTTGGTTGCCTTTTTTGAATTTTTGTGATTTCCGTGGTTTTTTTTTTTTTTTTTTTTTCAGTTTTTGTCATTTTTATTCAATTGAACTCATTCGATGTCATGATAGACAAACAATACATTTGATCAATTAGTAAGAAACTCATTAAAGTATTTCATGTTTTTTGCAGTTTACTTCTTTTTTTAGTTTTGTTTCAGTTTCTAATTTTTATGTGTTTTCTTGTGATTTGTCAAATCTTGGGGTTTTTTTTTTGTATTTTTTCTGGTATTTTGCGATTTTTTTTCTGTTTGCGTCGTTTTACAAAAAAATTTCCAATGTTTTTTTCTCCGGTTTTGCGTCCTCCGCAGCTGTCCGGGGACATCCCGAGGACGGGAGCGTTTCATTACAAGCGTCGGAGTGAGAAAGTGAGCCCTGATTATCTTTCTAATTGGCCACTTGAAAGTCTAAGTAGGCCATTTGCACTCTGCACTCGCAGCTGCTTTCCGGCATTGTCTTCCATTATTATCGGCCGTTACGTAACAGCTGCGTCCCGACTGGGACGTGATTGACGGGCCCGGAATAGAAGACAGAACGGGCCTCGGACTGCTCGCCGTCCGGCGTCGGAATCTCCGGCTGATCGGACGGGATCAAGTCGCTAATGAGGCGGATTACTCTGTCAAAGGAGACGCTTTACCGCTCTCTGTGTCCACATTGACTGACGTGGCTCATGTCCACCTAGTGCTGGCTGATAAAAACTCTGATATTGAAGTTTAGTTTGAAGTGGGGGGTCTGCAATCATCCCACTTCAAATGGATTGGACAACTAGCCCCATCAATGGCAACCAGTTAGTTAAATAAGTGCCCTACAAAGGCTTACGTTCATTAAGTATGTTGTAAGTATGTATATGTCTCCGGATGATTTTGGCCTGTGGTGCAGTTGGTAGGGTCACCGGTTCGATTCCATGTTACGACTGCCTACTGTCAAAGTGCCCTTCGGGAAGGCATTGAACCCTAATTTGCCCCCAATGGGTTGGCAGCGCCATGCATGAAAACAGCGCCATTTGTGTGTGAATGTGTGTGTGAAAGGGAAAATGTGTGCTACGCTTTTGGGCATGGTAACCATGTAGATAAATGCGCTATATATACAGTCAGTGGTATGAAAAAGTATCTGAACCCTATGGAATTTCTCACATTTCTGCATAAAATCACCATCATATGTGATCTGATCTTTGTCAAAATCACACAGATGTAAAAACAGTGTCTGCTCTAGCTAAAACCACCCAAATATTTATAGGTTTTCATATTTTAATGAGGATATCATGCAAACAATGACAGCAGGGAGAAAAATAAGTGAACCCTCTGCCTAAGGAGACTTAAAGAGTAATTGAAACCAATGTTTAACAAACAATTTAAGTAAGGGGTGTGCCCAGTCACTGATGAGTGGTCTAAAGCTGCCCTGTCCACTATAAAACACACACCTGGTAAGAATTGTCATGATGTGCATCATGGCTCGGTCAAAAGAGCTGTCTGACGACCTGCGATCAAGGATTGTTGATTTGTATAAAGCTGAAAAGGGATACAAAACCATCTCTGAAAGTCTGGATGTTTATCAATCAACAGTCAGAGAAGTCTACAAATGGAGAGAGTTTGGCACTGTTACTTCTCTCTCAAGGAGTGGCCGTCCACAGAAGATGACGCAAAGAGTTCAGCGCAGAATACTCAGAGAGGTAAAAAAAAGAACCCTAGAGTGTCTCCCATCCATTATATGTAAAACTATGGCCAAGAATGGTGTTCATGGGAGGACTCCACAAAGGAAGCCAGTGCTGTCTAAAAAACATTGTTGCTCGTTTATTGTTCGCAAAAAGGCACTCGGACATTCCACAGACGTTTTGGCAAACTATTTTGTGGACTGATGAAACCAAAGATGAATTGTTTGGGAGTAACACACAACGTCATGTGTGGAGGAAAAACAGAACAGCTCAGCAGAACAGCAACACCTAATCTCCACCGTGAAGCACGATGGAGGGAGCATCATGATTTGGGGCTGTTTTACTGCCTCAGAACCTGGACAACTTGCAATCATTAATGGAAGAATGAATTCAAAAGTTTATCAGGATGTTTTGCTGGAAAACCAGAGGCCGTCTGTCAGACAGTTGAAGCTAAAAAGAGGATGGATGCTGCAACAAAACAATGATCCAAAACACAGAAGTAAATTAACTTCTGAATGGTTTCAGAAGAACAAAATACATGTTCTGGAGTGGCCAAGTCGAAGTCCAGACTTGAACCCCATTGAGATGCTGTGGCATGACCTAAAGACAGCGATTCGTGCCAGACGTCCCAGGAATCTGACTGAACTACCGCAGTTTTGCAGAGAAGAATGGGCCAGGATTAGTCCTGATTGATGTGCAGTGGCGGACTTGGGAATTTTGGGGCCTGAGGCGAATATATCTAGGGGCCCTCTTCATGGGTCAAGGGTTAAAAAGGTGAGAAGGGTGTGGAGGAAATATGTTCCGGTACAGTAGGGCTGTCCTAAACGACAAAATTTCTCCTGATTAGTCAGCTGACTAGTTTTACGATCGGTCGAGTTATCTAATAATTTTCTTTTTTCCTAATAATTTAGCAATTAAATTTTTGTTGACGCTTATTATTTCACAAAACCATTTTGGAACACTAAAATTCTTTATTAAAGTACAAATAATCATGCAAATAACTATAATTAATCACAAATAAACAATGAGCTTAAATGCTGATAGCATTTACTAGTGCAAAAGAATGGAAAGTAAACCAATTCAGAGCACTGACTTTGCCTTTCCAACGTTATTCAAAACAATTCTTTTAAAAAATTCTAGCATTATTATTATAGTATACCAGTATATATAATAGTAGTATAATAACTATAATAATTATTCATTGCTAATCATACTTGTCATAAAGGGTGTCATTTGAAAGCTGTTCTTAGTGTAGAATCTGTATTCTGTAGTATTTACTCAAAATATTATAACATTAATTCTGAAGTATGTGGGACTCCAGAAATCATTATTTATATGACGGATATGACGAACATGACGTGCTTTTATTTTGAAATGTTCACCGGAGATATGTTTGCTAAACCACTAACCGAAAGCTTTACACTCTGTAAAAAAACATTCCTCACCATTGCTTGTGGTGTCACTAACAGATTATTTTTTTTTCGTTAGCAAATGCTGTTCACCAGCTGTTGAGTAATATTGTATGACTGATTGGAACTGTACTGCATTGTTTCACCACAGGGTGTGCTCAAAATAAACGATAGCCGACGTGCAAAGTAGCAAGTATGCTGTAAAAATAGCGAGCTTATTGGCGTGAAAAACGCGGGAGAGCTAAGTGAAGCTAACGAACAGCTAAGCGGAGCTAAGCGATGCTAAACAGAGCTAAGCGAAGCTAAACGGCACTAGATGAAGCTAAGCGACTGATACTCAGTCCGTCATCGTGGAACAGTCCATTGTAGTGCGTGTGTGTGTGGGAGAGATAATATAAATGCAGCATTCAAATGGCTTTCTTTTTTGTTTTGTTATTTGTTTGTTTGATATGCTGACATAATTATACATGACGAATAGTTGGGGGTGCTGCTGGCTCCGGTGGCCCAAGCCCTTGCTCGTTGGGGCAAGGGCAGCTGGTTGGCGGCCCCCTACTGGTTGTGGGCCTAAGGCGATCTCCTACTTCACCTGAATAGTAGATCCGCCTATGTCGATATGCCAGACTGATCTGCTGCTACAGGAAGCGCCTGGATAAAGTTATTGCTGCCAAAGGCGGGAGGGCACAAAATATTAAATGTGATGGTTGAATTACTTATTTTTCCCCCTTCCGTCATTGTATGCATACTATCCTCATTAAAATATGAAAACCTATAAATGCTTGGGTGGTTTTAGTTAAAGCAGACACTGTTTTTTCATCTGTGTGATTTTGACAAAGATCAGATCACATTTGATGGTTATTTTAAGCAGAAATGTGAGAAATTTCAAAAGGTTCAGGTACTTTTTTCATACCACTCTAGGTAATCTCCATTTACACTTTCTGCTTGACTTCTTGTTTATTTTGGTCATTTCCTGTAGTCTTGGGGTCATTTCTTGGCAATATTCTTTTTAAAAGTCACTTCCTGTCGATTTTGGAATATTTTTGGGTCACTTCCTTCTGATTTTGAGTCAATTCTGGGTGGCTTCCTTTTATTTGGTCACATACCATTGATTTTAAGTTATTTCTTGGTGAGTTTCTTTATATATTAGTCACTTCCTGTTGATTTTGGGATATTTTTGGGTCACTTGCTATTGATTGTGAGTCATTTCTGGGTGGGTTCCTACATAAATTGATTACTTCCTGTTTATTTTGGGACATTTCTGGGTAAGATCCTACATATTTTGGTGACCTCCTGTTGATATTGGGACATTTTTGTTAGACTTCCTATTGATTTTGCATCAGTTCTATGTGATTTGTGTTTACTTTGGTGACTTCCTGTTGATTTTATGTCATTTCTGGGTGACTTCCTGTTTATTCTGGTCACATCATGCTGATTTTTGGTTTCCTTTATTTCCAAAGCTTGTTAAACTCTAACTGGTTTTCTGTCGGTTTCAGCAGTAGACATCCCAATCCATTTGAAGTGGGTTGGTTGGCAGCAAATTATCATACATCTGCCAGTGACAAATTCATTTCAGTTCTTTCCATCATCTCCTGCTTTCGTGCCCGTATGAAAATGACCACAGGGCGGCCATCTTGGTAGGGGCGATGAATGGTATTTCCATGCTTTGCCGCGAATTGAAATGAATTAATCACTTGTAGACATCTAATCCATTTTCAAGCGGGATGCTAGCAGCGAACAGATGTTCATTTTGTCACTGCCAACCCTCCCACTTCAAATGGATTGGACATAAGCACAGTCAATGGCAGACGTTGATGAAATAGCAGATTCTTTGGCTTTGATGAAGTTATCTTTTAAGTCTGTCCATCTGTCTATCTACATATCAGAGATGTAACGGTACACACAAATAACGGTTCGGTACTTACCTACGTAAGTTTGATAAACGGTCTGAATTATTTCTACCCTCTCAAACAAAAAAAACGTTACTACAAATCGCAAAGGACTCAAGACAACAAGAGAAGCAAAACAAGGATATGCAAAGTTTGTTCTAATGGCAAAAACTGAAAAGCATCTGTTATTAAAGTACGAAATAAATAGAAGTCAACATCAAACTTGTGAATTTGTGTGTTAATCATTCTAACATTCTTTAATTCAAAGTTTATGTGCAAAAATAGACAACACACGCTTTTTTGTATGGATCGACTGAGGTAACAGTTAAAGTCAGGTGGCACTCGACAGCTGGTAAACTTTTTAGTAAACATAAGATAGAGTCGTATGAAAAAGTCATATGAAAAGTCAGAAGCTATTAACTGACAGCTGAGGTGGCATTTGACAGCATTCGTGCCGCGGTCCTCCTCGCCAGCTGTTTGCTCTCCCTTTCACTCTTGTGGGCGTTTGATCGCTAGTTTGATACACTCCCGCTTTTTTGGTGAGGTTTTTTGTGTTTTGTCATTATTGTATCGTTTTTGTTCACCACTGTAAATAAGAGCACTGAAGCAGTAGGGGTAAGCCGCCATTTCTGTTCAACCTGTTTTCTCCTGTTTTGTTTAGAATAGGAAGCTAGGGTAGTGGCTGTCTTTTTGTTCTTTCCTTTTTACGATCAGGGTTTAGCGAGCGGGTAGGGTTTAAGTGTAGTTCCTTTTGTTTGTTGTTTTGGTCTGGGCTTAACCTGAAGCCACGCGTCTTCCGCATTTTGTATATATTCATTGCGAGTTTGATTACTGTGAATAAATTTGTGTCCACTTGTAAAGTTGTGTGGCTTATTTTATGTTACGCCCTTCGCGAGCTGTCCTTGGGATGTAACACCATTGTACTATCATTTTCAATGTTGGATTACATGCGGTTAACTGCAAACTATTACCAGTGAACATACCCCCGTACAAACGACATGTTTTTATACTGGTTAAAAATACTATCAGCAAAAAATTACAAAACCGGAAAAGGCATCCCTTGAAATAGCGCAAAAATAAATACTCATTCAGTTTTTCAATGACTTCTGCCTAGGGCTACAGCAAAATAAACATATCCTGATTTGAAAATATAAAATTCACTCCCAAAAGTGTTAGTAATACTGCATTTGATGGTTCCCTCTTTGTACATTTGCCATAACTATCCTAGTATTGATCAATGATAACATCTTCGTCTGTTTTAATTTGTCTTCTTTTCCCCGTAATCTTAGTTGTTGGTTAAGGCACGTTACCGCTACCACCACATGGAGTAAAGAAGGACTAACTTAGACATGGATATATAATTAAGTATATACACTCAAATGTATTTGCCGTCTTACTGCGTGTACCTAACTGTTATACCCTTAAATACAATACATATTGTTACCGACATCCCCAAGGGGGCGCTGTTCTTTTTCAATCTGACCGCATTACAAAGTTAGCACAGAAGAAGGGCAGAGAAAAAGACGGAGAGAAGGCAGATGTTGGGGAAGTTGCGCGGGAGCACCGTGTTGAGTGACAGGATGTTCCCCAAAGTTTTGTTTTGTTAAAAAAAAAAAAAAAAAGTCTCCACTGAAAGAGCCATCCGTTGTGTCCAAGTGTTTTTATACACCTTGGCGTCCACTCAAAGGACAACCAGACAGAGGGGCGGCGAACGAGCCACAAGAATCGCCGGTCCACTAGACCCTACCACGGTTTGGAGGTGAGAGCACCATCATTACCAGAAAGTACAAATTGGTAACAATATGCATACAAATATGAATACAAATACCAATACACTCCATCCATCCATCCATCCATCCATCCATCCATCCATCCATCCATCCATCCATCCATCCATCCATCCATCCATCCATCCATCCATCCATCCATCCATCCATCCATCCATCCATCCATCCATCACTTTCTGTTGATTTTTGGGCAAGGGCGTAGGTTTGCATAGGGACGGTAGGGTCATAAGTTCATAACACTAGAAACTTTTCAGGATGCTCATTTTGTCCCCACCAACTTTTAAGCAACCTTATATGCATGATATAATGAGTTCAGTTATATAGGTCAATTAGGTTGTCTTCCCATATGTTGCATGGATAGAATTGACTCTACCATTTTTAAGTGAAGTATTTTCATTATGTTTAAACCTACATTTACCCCTTTTCACTTGCTGAATATGCCAGTTAATTTCTTCCCCCTAAAACGTATGTTTCATTGGCTGATGGCTTCACCCACCCCCAACGCACACACGCACGCTCACACTCACATAGCCCCAACAGAAATACATGTCAAAAAACATGCCGCCTCCTTCACCCCCTTCGAAAAGGAGGGATATTAGAAGTTTTTTTTTTTTTTTTCGGCCAGTAGCAGCCACTGCAAGTAATTTACTGTCAACTTAACCCTTTGTACTGACTCCATTTTGAAATCTGGAAGAAGGCTCACCGAGAACAAGTTGACAATTTATTCGGGTCGACAGCGATCAAACAGAAAGGGAAAACAGACACAGACTCAGGCGAGGACGCAAAGACACCCCATCACACGTCAACAAAAGGTTCCCGAGAAAAATAACAACGCTTAGTTAAACATTCAGTCTTTTGAAGGCTCTCACGGGGCGGGCCGTGGGCAGGAAGAAGGGTGTGTTTGGGATTATTGTCTTCTTGTGGATTGGACAGGAGGATTCGGGAGTTACTGTTGTCAGGGCAACAAGAGTTGTGGATTTTGCCACCTCAGCATCAAAGGGGCTCTTGGAGTCTTATCAGTCGTGTTATCAGTTGGATATCGGTCGTTCTCCGGTTTTCCTTGTGTTGGAACAGGGTGTCCTGCCATTTCCTTCTGGACTGTCCAGGAGAGCTGATTGCGAGAGTTGGTGGTGCAGATGTAGGCTTGTCAGCGTCAACCTTGCTCAGTTAGATGCATGACGCACACATTGGGCTTCCATGATAAGAAGGCGTCATGTATCTTTTATGCCCTATATTCTGCTTGTTTTCCTTAAACTATGGTATATGTGCTATTTATTTTATATTGGGTGTGTTAGAGTAATACAAACAGTAAACCGGTAAATACGAGAAACGATACTATTCCCTGATTGATTATATTAAGTGTGTTAGAATAATTCAAACAGTTAGACGGTGCCTACGAGAAAAGGTACTATCTCCTTCAACAGTTGGTGAACTCAGCTGGAAACTATATAGAACTAGAAAAACATGAGCAAGAAGCTGCTTGGGGGGGGGGGGTGCTACATAACCTCATATGCTGCTCACACAACACCATATACACACAACATACCGTATTTTTCGGACTATAGGTCGCAGTTTTTTTCATAGTTTGGCTGGGGGTGCGACTTATATTGTGGAGCGGCTTATGTGTGAAATTATTAACATATTATTATATCATTTCACATGTTATTTTGGTGTTTTGGAGTGACACTGATGGTTTGGTAAACTTGTTAGCATGTTCTTTATGCTAAAGTTATATGAATAACTCTTCATAGCTATGTTACGTTAACATACCGGCCACGTTTGCATTTCGTTGTTCATGCATCATGTAACTTTATCATACTGTACACTTATTCAGCATGTTGTTCTCTATTGTATTTTTATCTTAAAATCACCTTTCAAGATGACATATCTATTCTATGTGTTGGATTTTACCAAGTAAATTTCCCCCCAAAATGCAATTTATATGTTTTTTTCCCTTTTCGTGGTTGGTCAGACTTATAGTCCGAAAAATATGGTAATCATAATAAATTATTACATGAAAAACATTTTTTGGGGGGGGCGAGTTACCCACACTAGCGTTGTAATTGACTGGTCGATCGTGATCGACGCACTGAGCACCCCTGATTTAGCATAATAATTAATCAATTATTAATTAGGTTCGTATTCATGAGAAATGTAGCCCTGACCCCCGTTCACCCAATCTTTTCTGTTTTATTAATGTCCCATCCCAAACAAAAAGTGTACATACAGATTTTGCTGTTATATCGTCCCTACCAATTTTGAGACCAAACCTACGCCCTTGATTTTGGGACATTTGAGATCACTTCCTGTTAATTTAAAGTCACAGCAGAAAGATGATTGGACGGGCAGCGTAAACTTCCAAAGTCACAGAGAGCCACAGTAGAAGGATGAAAGAGCCACACTTGGTTCTGAAGCCGCAGCTTTCAGACCTAGAAAGCAGACTAGAACGCAGTTTCTCGAATGGCACTGACTCAAAATGGCCGACAAGCGAGAACGACAGTCCAAATTGGCTCAGAGCGCGCTTTTGGCATCTGTTGTATATTGGTATATTCTATCTGTGAAGTGCACGTGCTGATGTTGCAGGACCCGGAAGTGCTGTGAGAGGAGGGAGTGAGGATGGAGGAGGCGTGACGTTGCTGCCCGCAGAGAGGCCGAGAAGCGAAGCGAAGCCCACTCCAACGGTCCATGTGAAGCTTTCGGGACCCGAGGAGTGGTGGGGGGCGGGGGTGGGGACGCGACCAGCCGAGCAACCACCCTAACCCCTGCCGGGCCGGACTCCGCATGGAGCAGCAGCCATGGATGCCCACGCACGTCCAGGTGACGGTGCTCCGAGGCCGGGGTCTTCGGAGCAAGGGCAAGCACGGCACCAGCGACGTATACACCGTCATCCAGCTAGCCAAGGAGAAGTACTCCACCCGCGTGGTGGAGAAGACCACCGAGCCCGAGTGGCGCGAGGAGTGCTGTTTCGAGCTGCAACCCGGCGTCATGGAGTCGGACGGCGCCCGGGACCCGGAGCTCGTCCTCACCGTCATGCACCGCGCGCACATCGGCCTCGACGTCTTCCTGGGCCAGGCGCTCATCCAGCTCAGGAAGATCTTCCACGAGAGCCGCGGCGTCAAAAACCAGTACGTAACGCTTGCAGTCTCTTTTCTCCCGGGGTCCGTGAAAGCAGCACGGTTTCTCTCATCCACATTTCAGAATGGCTGGAAGGATGGAGAAATAAAGTACCGCTGCTGCATCGACACACCCTCACTCGCGCCTCGTTTCGAAGCTTCTAGAACGCACACTCGTTTGTTTTGCGGGTTGTTGTTGACGCTGGGTGGGATTACGCCGGATTCCCCTGTCCTAATTCCGAACGGATTATCAAAACAAACTATGAGAAGATTCAAAAAGATTACCATTTGATTCCAATTTCTATGTAGTTTTTGCAGAGGAAAACATCTTTTTAGGTTGTACTTTTCAGGTAGATGCGCCTGGTAAGGAAAGCCACAAATATTTACCGCTTTAAGTCCTATTGACGATAATAGACGTCCAGTCATGTGGCGTGCAATCATCTTTTTGCTGTGAATTGAAATTACTTTATCAGGGGTAAACGTCCATGACAGCCAATGAGTTAATACTGGTATCTTAAGCATTTCCAGAGAACTTCCATCAAATAACTGAAAAAAATAATTGGGGAAAAAAACACCTTGCATAACTGCCTCCTCACATCACCTCAGTGAAAACAAACAAAAATAACCCACCCAAAAATTGAAAAACTGCAGAAAACATGAAAAACTAACTAAACACAAGAAGCGAAAAAAAAAAAAAAATTGGAAAAACTGCACCACTGGGGAAAAAAATCTACGACCCACTCAGCGAAAAAAACACAAAAACAACAATAAATAATAAACAAACTTGAAGAACCACAGACAATGTGAAAACCTGAAAATAAAAACAAAAAATGTAAGAGATTGTAATTTGTAGACGTCCAATCCATTTGAAGTTGGAGGGTTGATAGCGAATGAACGTTCATTCCACTACAAACTCCACCATAAGTTGACATGACAGCTCCCACAGACATTGCGCCACGCCTTCCCGTAGGGGGCCAAAACAGGCGGAACGTTGAGTTGGCTTCTACTGTGATAAACACACGCTGCGTTCCAACGCCGGATTTCAGTTAAAACAGGAAGAAAGTTTTACTGCATACAAGCAGGCAAGTGTGTTTCTGGAGCAGGGGTAGCCAAATCCGGTCCTCGAGGGCCCCTATCCAGCTTGTTTTCCATGTCTCCCTACTCTAACACACCCGACTCAAATAATCAGGATCGTTATCAGGCTCCTTCAGAGCTTACCGATGAGCTGATTATTTGATTCAGGTGTTTTTAAGGAGGGAGACATGGAAAACAAGCTGGATAGGGGCCCTCGAGGACCGGAGTTGGCTACCCCTGCTCTAGAGTGATTTGGTTAAGGATTTAATGTAATTATTATATTAAATAGTACCATGCATGCACTTTGAAACATTGTGTAAAAAAATCAATGGCTAAAATTAGTGTAACTTTGGCTTGAAATATTTACGTAAAATGAATTATAACTGCCCGTTTTTTGCTTTTAATCAATAATCTAGACTGTTTTATGTTCATATGTATATAAATTATGCAATTTCAGCATTTTTTTACAAGAATTTTTCAACTTAAAAAGGTCTTTCTTTCAAGACGGCACCATGTTGGATTACACAATACCGTAACTTTGGCTTGAAATATTCACATAAAATGAACGATAGCCTCCCGTTTTTTGCTTTTAACCAAGAATCTAGGCTGTTTTACATTCATATCTATAGAAATTGCGTGATTTAAGCATTTTTTACAAGAATTGTCAAGTTAAAAAGCTCTGTTTCGTTACGGCCGCCATGTTGGATTACACAATACTGTCACTTTGGCTTGAAATATTAACGTAAAATGAACAATAACTGTCCGTTTTTTGTTTTGCTTTTTTTACCAAGAATCTAGACTGTTTTACCTTCATATCTATAGAAATTCCGTGATTTAAGCATTTATTTACAATAATTTTCAACATAAAAAGCTCTTTGTTTCGTGACGACTGCCATGTTTGATTTTGTATCTCTACACATGACACTTAAGTTGCTATTTCTGTCAAAAACATGTTAAATTTTGCTTTTGATCCTGAAAATATAGGTGATTATCTCTGCATTTGGGGATTTTTTTTTTGCATCAAGCGTAAAATCGGAGAATTTTATAGGCATTTTAAGTTTTGCTATATTTATATAGAAAATAATTAAGATTTTATTGTGGAACGACTTTGAATTTTTTGATGCCGCTGCTCATGGAGACTCATATATGCCTAAGGGGGTGCCTGATTTGATTTGATGGATCTGAAAATATTTGAATTTTAAGTTTTTTAAAATAGGCCCCCTACAAATCGGCCCCGTGTCTCTTCAGCTGATAGTGAAGTCTATGGTTCCACCACAAAACATGAAAATGAAGAAAAACTGGGGGGTGGAAATCAACAGGAAGATGCCACTAAATCAACATATGTTTATCTGCCCCTGCCAGTCCAAACGGATTGGTCGCTATCAGTGGCAGCCAACGAGTTGGCATGTGTTGCTGCTTCCCTGTCTGGCATAAACAGGAAATGACAAGCCCTTCCTTGTCCCACAGTCCCCTGGACTACAGATATGGTCATGTCCAATCAGGTTTCTGCTCTGAATTTAAGTTTATCACTAGAATGAATGTGCGTTCATTTGCTGCCAGCCTCGCCATTTCAAATAGACTGAAAGTCTAGCGCCATCAATGGCAGTCACTGTGTAATAGCAGATGCTTTGACATTGATAAAATAATCTTTGGATGCAAAATAAACTAGTTATGACTTCATTTGAATGTCAATGCATTGACTTCGATGGGAATGACGCGCCTACCAACATGGCCGCCCAGATGTACTGTAGGTAGGGGTAACATGACGCATTACTGTGGTTCAGTGGTCCTAGTGATGCTACAATATGATTCTGTTGAATTTTATTTTGTGTGTTGCATCGATTTTCTTGTGCGCTGAGTACGTGCAAGCAGTGCGCGATTGCACACGCGCACATCTTAGAGGAAACATTGGTGGCAGCCACCTTTCCCACTTCAAATGGATTGGACGTGAATTGTTAAATGGGTAAATAGCAGATGGTTTGACATTGATGAAATAATCTTTGTTGCTAGTTATGACTTGATTTTAATTTAAATGCATTGACTTTGATAAGAACGTCATCCCTTCCAACGTGGACGCCACCCGAAGGCCATGTTGATATGGGCAAAGAAAGGTCTTTTTGTTCCTCTGCCATCAATTGAAATGAGTTCCAATGACTTTGAAGGTAACTTCACCCCTACCAACATGGACGCCAGCCGGAGGCCATGTTTGTAGAGGCAAAAAAAGTCTTCATGCTACCACTGTCAACTGAAAATAATTTAACTAAAGTAGACGTCCAGTACCATCCTTTATACTTTAAAGCAACACTAGGTAAAAACTTTAAAAAATATTTCCATGACATTTGTGATATCATGACGCACAACTAGTTGAAGGACACCTCTTTTATATCTTGAGGGAGTCTGTATTGCTTTCACCGGCACTAATTCACTTTGAGGAAGGTGGCAGGAACCCTGCCACACAAAAAGAACTACAAATGTACTGACTGCTTTACAGCATACGTCACTTACCCCTTTTCCCATTCATTATAAAGACGGAAGTGGATGCATATGCTTTTGCACAAATTCTGCAAAGATGGCAGAGCAACAAGAGACAAAAAGTTTTTTGTGGGGAGGAAAAAAAGGAAGGCCACCTGGATATACAGAATGAACATTGGCTTTCACTCACTGGCGTGACACCCCCCCCCCCCCCCCCCCAACCAAACTCATCAGTGCTGAGGAGTTCCGGTTTGGTGGCGGGGCTAGCCACACTAAGCCACAGGTTGCTACCCGTCAATGCTATTGTTTAGCCACAACTGGATTCATTACCTTATTACTATTCGTCCTTCACACAGCCGCTGGAAACAAATGTTGTTTAATCCATCTGCAGGCGACCGAGAGATTGATTTTTGATTGATTGATGATTTTAAGACACTGCAGGTGTGCGCTGGTACTCATGGGAAATGCAGCGCTGGTCCTCTTGGGAAACGCAGACTTCCTTAAACCAAAACACAACCGCTTTTGTCCACCAGCATCGCTAAAATCGACCAAAACTGAAAAGTTAATGGTGTTGCTTTAAATGGATTGGACGTCATCGCCGTCAATGACAGACAAGGAGTAAATAGCAGATGCTTTGGCACTGATAAAAGTTTTTTTTTTTTTTTCAAAAATGTGTTGCGAAATAGGCTAGGTTGGACTTCAGTTTCAATTTCGTTGCATTGACTTTGATGGGAACGTCACCTCAGGGCGGCCATATTGGTTTGGGCGATGTAAGGCCTTTACTTGCCCTCAATTGAAATGAGTTCATCACCAGTGGATTTCCAATCCATTTAAAGTGGGAGGCTGCCCTCCCACTTTAAATGGATTGGACGTCTAGCAATGTCAGTGGCAGCCAATGAGTTAAAAGCTTCAGGTCATTTCTGTTTATATGACTTTGCTTCTTGGAAGGAGGAGGAAGTAAAAGTCCCAAATGGGCCGCTGAGTAGGAATGTGAACTCCACCTCGGTTTAGGGGAGGTACCACACTTCTATTGTTGGACGGGAAACTTGAGTCCACGCCCTGCACAGAACCGCGCTAGCCTCAAGAACTACTCACATACTCGCAAATCACTCTATTGTTGCTTTTTATGCGTCTGTTGAGGGTCACTGATTTACTGTTGTACACCAAAAAAAACATGCGAGGGTGTGGTTAAGGCTCAGCCGATTCCTTTTGATTCTCACCTTGGACCTGCAAAAAAAAAAAATGATTGGCCCTAAATTCTTGATTGGCTCAAAAATTAACAGACGGGGGTCTAAACTAAAGGAAGTGACCTGTAAGTCCCCAAAAACTATGGGAAGTGATTAAAAAAACAACAACAACAGGCTGTGACCCAGAATGCCCCAAAATATATTGGAAGTGATCTAATCTCAATCGGAAGTGATCAGTAAGTGCCCCAAAACCAATAGGAATGAGCAAAAAATTCACCGAGAAGTTGCCAATGAACAGGAAGTGACCTGGAAAAATCAACAGGAAATTATCCAAAATTCACAGGAAGTGACCCAGAATTTCCCAAAAAGTAGCGGAAGTGATCCAAACTCAACAGGCAGGTGCCCCAAAACCAATAGGAAGTGACCCAAAATCAACAGGAAGGAAGTGACCCAGAATGCCCCAAAATTTACTGGAAGTGACCCAATCTCAATAGGAAGTGACCAGTGAGTGCCCCAAAACCAAAAGGAAGTGACAAAAAAATCACTTGTAAGTGGCCAATGAACAGGAAATGACCTAGAAAAAACAACAGGAAATAATCCAAAATTCAAAGGAAGTGACCCAGAATTTCCCAAAAAGTAGCGGAAATGATCCAAAATCAACAGGAATTGCACCGTGCATGCCCCAAAACCAATGGGAAGTGACCAGTAAGTGCCCAAAAACCAAGAAGAAGTGACCCAAAAAAATCACCCGGAAGTTGCCAATGAACAGGAGGTGACCTGGAAAAATCAACAGGAAATTGTCCAAAATTCACAGGATGTGACCCAGAATGTCCCATAATTATTAGTAGTGATCCAAACTCAACAGGCAGTGACCCAAAATCAACAGGAAGTGCCCCAAAACCAATAGGAAGTGACCAAAAAAAATCAACAGGAAACCTAGCAAAACAACAAATTATCCAAAATTCACAGGAAATGGCCCAGAATGTCCCATAATTTGCGGTAGTTACCCAAATTTCACAGGAAATGACCCGTGTGTCCCCAAAACCAACAGGAAGTTACCCCAAATCAACAGGAAGTGACCAATAAAAATTTAAAAACTGAAGAATTTTTTTTTTTTTTTTTTAAATACAAATTTCATACAATATTGCTATTGCCATTTTATTCTTTAAGACTTTTTAAATATAGTAAAAATCAATCATGATAAAGGATGATTATGCTAACAAAATAGACTAGAGCAGGGGTGCCCAAGTCCAGTCCTCGAGAGCCCCTATCCAGCTTGTTTTCCATTTCTCCCTCCTCCAACACACCTGACTCAAATAATCAGGATCATTATCAGGCTCCTGCAGAGCTTGCTGATGAGCTGATCATTTGATTCAGGTGTGTTCAAGGAGGGAGACATGGAAAACAAGCTGGATAGGGGCTCTCAAGGACTGGACTTGGGCACCCCTGGACTAGAGGCTACATTACTCAAGGGTTGGGGCTAGGTTAGCATCTAAAATGTATTCTTGCTGTTATGCTAGTATTAAAGTGACAGCATTCCAAATTGTGCGTGAGACTCCGCCTTAGAACGCACCATTGTTTTCTCTAGCATTCTTCAGTCTCAGTGTGTGTTTGTGCTCGGTGCTGAAATGGAGGTCAACGTCAGGACAGCATGAATACTTAACCTGGTACGTTGAAATATTTGCTTTGAAAATGCTAACCCCAAAAGCTAATTGAACATGTTAAGCCGTCGCTAGCTATGCATGCCGTGTAAACAAGAATTGCTACAGTAACAATATACATAATGAAATTTATATTATACTGTAGTTGCTGATGATAGACGTACTGTACAATCATGTGGCGTCCGATCATCCTTCTGCAAATAAGTTCATCACTAGTAGTCGTCCGTTCCATTGGAACTAGAGAAGGATGCCGGTAAGTTCATTCGCCACCAAACCTCCTAGTTCCAATGGATCGGATGTCTAGCGCCATCACTGTCAGACAATGAGTTAGAGTTAGCCAGCTATGTTTTCAAAGTTAAATATTTCAAAATATCAGTAGAGAGATGTGTACTTAAAGCACAATATTAAAGCTGTGCTCCATGTGCTAACCTGTTTGTCAACTTTTGTTACCTTTGCTGTTAGACAGCTGTATTGAAAAATGGATTGGTTAACCCTTTATAGGGTCAAAGAAAAACACCAAAAGTTAGAATTAGCTTGTGCTATGGCTAAGTCCACATGAACACATTTCCAGGGCAAATTAAGCATGGGCCAAACTTATTAAAAACTTACTTATTTATGATTCTTATTTTTGGAATGTATGTATAAAGTTGTAATTTTATTTAAAATTATTTTTAAAATGTATTAGCCCTGTGAGGATAAGCGGCATGGTAAATGTATCAAATTTATTCCCCATGGCAAAATATGTGCAGCCACCACTTTATTTATTCATATAATAGTTATTATTTTGTTATTTTTTATACAATTATACAAAATTTGATCACCCAGAGAAAAATGTGCATGAGTCACACATACTGTATTACTTACATGTACTTATGTGTACCTTTACTACATTCACTATATTACAAGTACATTGACCTGCGTATACTCGTACTACAAGAATGTCTACTTGCGAGTATTTTTACTCCAAGAACGTGTGCATATGTGAAACTGTACTACTTGTACGTGTACAACAAGAACATGTACTTGTGTGTACTTGTACTATAAAAATGTAAATATACAGTATTTGAACTTTAACTACTACAAGTACTTGTACTTTTGTGTACCGTAATCTTCGGACTATAAGACGCTACTTTTTTCCTTCATTTTGAATGCTGCGGCTTATAGTCCAGTGCGGCTTATTTGTTGGTTTACTTGGGTTAATAAGTAACACTTTATTTGACAGCGGCATCATAAAACTTTCATAACACTGTCATAATTACGACATGACACTGTCATGGGCATTACTGAATGCTTATGACAGATGTAATTAAGTATCATCCAGCAAATCATGTACCAACTCCATTTATGTCCAGCTCGGATCTTTTACATCAATTCAAAAGTGAGATAATTTGCCGGATAACAATAAATGACATCTGTTATAAGCATTCATTAATGCTCTTGACGGTGTCATGTCATGATTATGATTGTCTAATGACAGTCTTATGGCGCCACTGTGAAAGTGTTACCAAATACCATAACTAGCAATTACTGAAAAAACAGCAACAGTAACTTGAAGACATAATTAGCATAGAACATGGATTTTGATTTGTTATTTACATCTGTAGCGCTGCAATGCATGCTAGGAGGCATGATGGACGACAACAGTGTTGATAGTAGGGGGCAGCAAAGGTCGACCATCTCCCCCAAGGATGCAGTGATGGCCAAATGAAAGTTTTTGAAGCAATGAAGCTTTGCAGCCAATTGGTTCAAGGCTTCATGTTGGTTCATTTGGTCTTATGACAGTCGTATGATGCAGCCATCAAATAAAGTGTTACTGGTTATTATCTTTTGGTGTAAATATCCCATAATACAGTGAGGACAGCTGCGGCTTATACCTGTAGTCCACTGTGGCTTATCTATGAACAAATGCCGTTTTCGTGCCAAATTTGAAGGGTGCGGCTTATAGTCAGGTACGTCTTATAGGGCAAAAATGATGGTACTTGTATTACAAGTGTGTGATTTTATGTATTCTACTACTTCAAGTATGTGTTCTTGCCCTACTTGTAGTACAAGTACATATACTTATGTGTGTACTTGCTCTACAAGAACATGTGGCGGAAAACACTCAGGTGACTTGGAAGTTCCGCTCTATTTGACCAAATTTCAAAACTACCTTGTTTCGATCCAAAAACTCCATGTAGCATGTATCATCAAGTGTCAAGACACAGATGTGAATGGCCACAGCTGGATTTTGTGGGGATTTTATGGGTGTAACATGGTAATATAACAAGGGTCGCGATGCAGAAATCGAAGACATCAAGCAGTGGTTGAGATTTTCTACTAGAGCTGTCAAACGATTAAAATTTTTAATCGAGTTAATCACAGCTTAAAAATTAATCGTAATTAAATGCAATTCAAACCATCTCCAAAATATGCCATATTTTTCTGTAAATTATTGTTGGAATGGAAAGATAAGCCACAATACGAACATAAACATTCAACATACTGTACATAAGTACTGTATTTGTTTATTATAACAATAAATCCACAAGATGGCATTAACATTATTAACATTCTTTCTGTTAAAGGGATCCACGGATAGAAAGACTTGTAGTTCTTAAAAGATAAATTTGAGTACAAGTTATAGTAATTGTATATTAAAACCCCTCTTAATGTTTTCGTTTTAATAAACTTTGTAAAATTTTCAGTCAAAAAATAAACTAATAGCTCACCATTGTTGACGTCGCCGAGCGGGACGTCACATGGGCTCCCTGCCGTTCTTCCACAGTGTCTTTAACTACGTAAGGTAGTGATTGAAAATTTGAAATACACCTCAAGGTGTCAATGGCAAGTTTTAAATTAATTACAGATGTAGCCAAGGCAAAGTCTGAGTAAGTTTTATGTGTATTTTGCATATCTATTTTGATGGGGAATGCCAGTTTTCTTTGCATTGAGTGCTTTTCTTTTTGTAACATTTTTTTTTGGAGAGAGGAATATAATTTTTGTTGTGCTTTCACTAAATGATACTGTATCGACTTAACTGTTCCGCCCAAATGCATGATGGGACGTTGGACAACCATGACTGTCAGTGGTGGCTGCAAATGGTATACAGTATGTTCTGCGTTGTGTTCTATTAAGTGTTTTAAGAAAAAGATCATCTCCTGCTCTGCCCAAATGCATGATGGGAAATTGGGCAACCATGATCGTCAGTAGTGGCTGCAAATCGTATACAGTATGTTCTGCATTGTGTTCAATTAGGCGTGTCAAGAAAAGATCGTCTCCTTTCATTCTTCCCCACGTCGTTCGCCACAATACAGTGGTACCTCTACATACGATCGCTTCGACACACGAGCTTTTCGACATCCGACGTAAAATTTGACTCGCCATTTGTTTCTACATCCGACGACATGCTCGAAATACGACGACAATGGCAGCACCGCAGACGAATGCACGGCGGATTTTCTTGTGTGACAAATCAACACAGGTTTCAGAAAAGGTTGGTACAGGTGGTGAAACAAGGAAAAAGTTGACGCTTACCTTCTAAATGAAGATGCAAATGACAGAAAAATATGAGCGTGGGGTGGGCATCCGTGAAATGGCTCAACAATACATCTCCACGGTCCTCCTCCGACCATCGTTCGCCAGTCTTTATAAGTTAAGCTGACAATTCTTATTGTGGTAACATCTCTAAAGAAATCGCCAGCTTCGCCACGTTGTCATCATTTCTTTCACAACTTATTCAACACAAAACGCCTGCTGTCTGCCGCAATTGACGGTGTTCTCAAGAGAACATTCAAAGTGAAAGTGAAACTCAAGCTCACCGGTCCAGGCACGTCAGTGGTGCGTTCAGGTACAGAAAAAAACGTCCGCCTTATTAGAACCCGATTCGTTACACTATTACAGGAATTATTATTATTCTTTTTATTATATTATTCCAATTTTGATTCATAATTTATTTGTTTTGCTACGTGTAATTGCCATTTGTAATAGCACCAGCAGTATTTTTTAAGGATTTAGTGCAGGTTTTTGGGCTGTGGAACGAATTAATGGGATTATAATGTATTCCTATGGGAAAATCCTGCTCGACATACGACCATTTCGACTTACAAACAAGGTCCTGGAACGGATTAACTTCGTATGTAGAGGTACCACTGTACTTATATTAGAGCAGGGCGGTAAACCGAAAATTTACCGTCACCGAAATTCTTAACGATGACCGACGTAATTTTGACCATGTCGGTAAATTCGGTAAATCAATAAAACAAGAAAATATAGTCTTTTCATCCCGCTTTGATTCTGTTGTTCGTCTATGTTCATTCCCCTTTAAGAAAGCAGTCAATGTGCTTACGTAGGGAGTCACGTGATCATCAGGAAGCCAATCAAACAAAAGCCCGGTAAGCTAACGCTAGCAGCTAACGCTACAAGCAAAACGTGATGGAGTGTGGCTTAAGGGAGGTTCACCAAACTTTCAACCGACATTTAGTAGACTCTTGGTGGCATCCAGACGGGCTTTCACCCGATGTCCTCCTTTGTTCTCACGATTTCCGGAGATGGTGCTTTCAGTGCTTTCTACTGATAGCCAGGCTAACGCTAGCTAGCGGCTAACGCTACAAATGAACGTTATGGAGTCGGATAGAGGCTCTAACCTTGTCGAAACGGACTGCATCTAGCAATTACTATGTGGCGTTATTTTGTATCTGTCTGTGTGTGACTCCTCTGATAGCTTTTGTGATGGTAAAGAATTCCGCATAAAGTACAATCCAACGGCGAAACTTATAATGACCGAGAAATGGCCCCAGCTATTTTTTTTGTGCGTGCATTTATTAAAAAATGCACTGGGGGGAAAAAAAACCTTAAACCATAAAGTAAACACTTGTATTTAATAATTATATCACAGCAGCCATTAACAATAAGTTGTCTTTTTGAAGTGTACTGTTCAAGCTGCAAGTCATTTGTGTTACAATTACATGTTTGCACAGGCATATTGATTTTGACAATGTACATTGTTCAAGTCATACACGCTGTTATAAATGTTCATACTTGAATTCTTATTGCTTACAATACATTTTTATAAACTTAATGTTTAGACTGCATGTACAATTGTTAAATACAGTATATCAAATTGAATGCTGGTAAATCAACAAGAAATAGTTAATCTGTATTTCATGCATTGATTCAGATTTTCAAATTACCGTATTTTTCGGACTACAAGTCGCTCCTGAGTATAAGTCGATCCAGCCATAAAATGCCCAACGAAGAGAAAAAAAACATATACAAGTCGCACCGGAGTATAAGTCGAATTTTGGGGGGAAATTTACTTGATAAAATCCAACACATAGAACAGACATGTCATCTTGAAAGGCAATTTAATATAAAAATACAATAGAGAACAACATGCTAAATAAATATACAGTGTACAGTGCATGAACAACGAAATGTGAATATACTGTCCTACGCTACAGCTCGGTCCTGGCTGTACAGCGAACTCCCAAAAGACAATGCTGGACGTCCGTATAATTTGCTGAATCAATTTGGTCCTCGATAGAAAACAGGTTCGGATCAACGTAAATAAATGATAATTAGGTACTATTAGTAATAAGTAACAGGTTAGCATACGTTCGCTATCATTAGCACATCGTTCAAACAACCACACAACTGGCTCTAAGTGTCCGATCGCGGGTGGAAAACACACAACAACAACAGAAAAGATGATACACGCAGGCGTTGCCTCTGTAGAGATGATTTTAAAGCATAAACAATGAAAGTAGGCTTGCAGCCGTCTATTCTCTCTCGCTGTAACTCGCCCACTCACTCAGAGCTACGTAGCTGTCCGTCTTCTTCTGGCGTGTGAGCACTCTTCTCCACGTAAACAAGTGCGAGTGCGCCCTCACGTGGGCATGAAAGCGCCTCAAACTAAATGCATCCATTTCAAGATAAAAAAGTCAATAATACAATTGAACATGCACTGCCAAAGGCAGAACGCGAACGTGGCCATAGCTATAAAGAGTTATTCAGATAACTATAGCATAAGAACATGCTAACAACCATCAGTGTCACTGCAAAACACCAAAATAACATGTGAAATTATATCATAATGTGTTAATAATTCCACACATAAGTCGCTCCTGAGTATAAGTCGCACCCCCAGCCAAAATATGAAAAAAAACGCGACTTATAGTCCGAAAAATACGGTATATAACAGTCCGCTTGGGCGAATTTATCGTCATTTATCGTTATCGAGATAAATCTGCTCAATTTATCGTGATACATGTTTAAGGCCATATCGCCCAGCCCTAACTTATATTTGTTGTGAAAGATTTGCCAAAGTTTAAACCAATAAAAGGCGCGGTCCAATGAACGCCTGTGTCCACTGGCATTTCTCTGCCTTTTCGCTCTCAAAGTGCTAAAACGATGTCATTGTAAACTGTTTGAGGCAATGCATGAACGGGTCATTCCGTGCATGCGTCAATTGCCTCAAATATTTTAACGTGATTAATTTAAAAAAATAATTACCTCCTGTTAACGCGATAAATTTATTTCCAGGGAAAACGGACAAATTAAAGATAGTTCAGGGGCTTAATGCGCAATGAATCTGCTATGGCAGCGTATATACAGTACATATTGTTCTATCAAACATAATAGTTGTTTTGGCTTAAAATACAGCAGTTTCTTTTAAAGAGGAGTGCAAGAACAGAAACTGCTTTTTCAGTCTTGTCTGTGTTTTCCGCCATGTACATATGTGGACCTGTACTACAAGTACATGCTTGTATGTGTACTAGTACTGCAAGCATGTGTTCTTGCCTGTTTGCCTATACTTGTACAAGAAGTACATGTCCTTAAGTGTACTTGTACTGCAAGTTAGGCCTGAATGATATTGGAAAAAACTATCATTGCGATTTTTGGGGGGTTTGCGATATTATATTGCAATATTAAAACTACAAGAATTTTCACCGGATAACTTGAATGGCTCTGAATCTCCCTGCTTGTCTTTATTAAGTGCTTAATTGAGTGAGTCCATGCTCACGCTGCCGAGAACAGCCTCTCACTTACACAATGAGTTGGGACAGCAGTGTTTCCCCTAGGATTTTTTGAAGCTGTGGTGGTGGGCTGCATCGGAGTCGGACAGCCTCACCATGTCGTGCCACAGCAAATTTTTTTTTCTTCATTTTTTTCCCCCAAGAAGAACCATAACAAAGATATATTTGAAATATTTCATTAGCCAGGCTAATGTTGTACCTCTCAGCTACAGTACATGTATGTAAAATGCGTAGCTGATTACAGCTACGTTACCCGATTTACTAATGCGACTTTTTCTCGTGGCAATAGTACGACTTACATCTCGTAGTGACTCAGGGTTGGCAACCCAAACTGATGAAAGAGCCATATTTGACCCCCAAAAAAAACAAAACAAAAAACTGATACAGTATGTCTGGAGCCACAAAAAATTAAAAGCCTTGTACAAGCCTTATAATTATCGATACTAGCTATATTAGCCAACTATAGAAATGACTAAGTTGGCTAGAAATACGTAATTAGCCTTCATGATTAAATGTTTATTTTCCCTGCAGTGGATCCTATAGAGAATGACGCACCACGTGACTACTCTGTTGTACTATGCCACCACAAGTTTAACTTCATTACAATATTAATGAATTGAAAGAATGTTTGTGTCATGTTTGTCCTCCTAGAAATCCTATTAAAACAAAAAAATATATTTCCCTCCCCCATCTTTTTCCATTTAAAAAAAAAAAAAAAAAGCTCCGAAGCATCGCTAAAGAGCCGCATGCGGCCCGAGAGCCGCGGGTTGCAGACCACCGTCGTAGTCCTCCTTTTTCCTTTTATTTGACCCTCATAAGTACTACATTACCACAACAATAACAGTCCTTCTGTCAACTGACCCATTTAGAGCACTGGGGGAATTCTAATAGCCGTGTAAAGAGTTTTACTTGATTCGGTGAGAAGGTGAATAGTTTTTTCCCCGTTGTTCGTAAACTAAATTTCCACACAAAGGCACGTCGAGGTACCATTAACTTAGCAAGGAGAGGTATGAGAGTCATTTTTCGAGTGTCCCAGAGCTCGCGAAATTTGGGTGGGGGGGCGCATTTATCAAAGTTTCGTCAGCCGTAATTGTCTGAAGTTGGCGCGCCGGTGTTGTGCCGAAAAATAGCCACTCCACGTGAAATGTCCCCCCTGACGGGAGCGCCCACACGTCACTCGTACAAACAGCCTTTTCTTACCAATCGATGGAACAAGAAACGACGTTCTTGTACCGTGAATATGTATCATTTTACTCTGCTTGAACTGATAAATCGTTTACTGTGACCAACGCTCTGAAAATAGAGCAAGGCTTTATTTTGGGCCCCGCCTCTCCGCAGTCTCTCAGCGCAAGTTAGTCAAAGTTTGCTTTCCGTCCAAGACGGCCGTCCACCGCTCACTTTCGCCGAGAAGGAAGAAGGAGAGAAGTCTGTATTTGCTTACCCACTTTATTGTGGTAACAATAATAAAGAAAAACAATAACAAAATAACAGCGGGCTGCTACGACATGCGACCGCTATCTCTCGCTATCTCGCTCGTTCTCCCATTCTTCCTACTCGTTCCCCTTGCGTCTCTTAAGGGGGGGCCTGCATAGTTACGAACATTAGGCTACAATACACAATGAATAGGTGTCCGCTGAACTCCTCCCACTCGGCTGCCGCTAGTTTGAAGCGGCCTTAAAATTTTTTTATTTATTTAAATAAATAAATAAAATACATCTCATTTGCCAGGCGTGGCGGCTTTCATTTTAGTGTGGCGGTGCGCCACAATCTGTTGAATATAGGGGAATCCCTGGACAGCATACTTCCAACTGGGCTGCAAGTTTAACGATGATTAACCTATTTGTGCCTTCGACTGTAGAGTTCCTGAGGGGCCGTTTACATGGTGACTCTCCAAGAGTACGAAAAATGTCAAATTTTCATTTTCAGTTGCATTTGCGTCTCCATTTGAACAATGTCGCGATTCCGCATGAAAACGATGTAGTATTCATGGCAGGCCCTAGGGGGCAGTGCAGATTTACTGGGCAAGAGAATGATGCACTTTGACCCCACCAAGCTCCCTCAGCCCGGAAAAAAAATATGCCCGCCCACTCGAAGCAATGTCATTTTTCTTTTGTTCAAAAAGGCACAGAAACTGAAACGTTCAACATATTTGATTTAAAAATATTATTAAAACAGTAAATTAAAGCCAACATTCTGCCATATTTGCTGTTTTTAATGTTTAGTAGCACCGCTGCGCGCGCCCAATGTGACGTGTACGAGTGCTGACGTTAACGACGCGGTCTCGCGCCGCAGGAGCCTTTGATATGCATGCCGAGGAAGTCCCGCTCAACCCCCCGCAATCGGATTCTTCCACTTTGGAGGTAGGATTCAGAATTTTTTGTCTTCGCCGACACCATATGCACGCAAGGCGAGTCCGCAATTCAGTCATTGCGTCTTTGTGTCGCAAAGTCGCCATGTAAACTACCCCTGAGGCTTCTCTGGTCAGATCAAAGCTACAAACGTGTCAATCATCGTTAATGTTTAATACCAAACGCCAACTGCACCGGTGACCGAGAAAAACAGTCTGGTCGCACTGCTTAGCAGGAGGGATCGTGAGGGGCTGTGGCGGTGTACGATCATGAAGCAGAAAAACATGAATATATTTTTAATTTAAAAACCTGATCCTTTTCACCCGATTCCGATCCTCTGATGATGCGATTGACCCGATTTCAGATCACGTGATCGGATCTGGGACATCCCTAATTTATATAATGCCGTTTAATCCAGGCTTGCTGTATATTAAAGGAATGCAGGATCTGCTCACCTGCTGCTTTTATGAAGTAATACAAAAGTTTACATGTAAAAAAAAAAATGAAACAAAAACAACTGCACGTCCTCCGATGTGACTATTGCGCATGCGCAAATTGCGATGGCGATGTTCAAACTATATATTGTGCAGGCTTACTACAAGTACATGTAACTGTTTGTACTTGTACTACAGGAATGTTAATACCCTACATATGAACCTTTACTACAAATACGTGTACTTCTGTGTACTTGTACTACAAGTACGTGTACTTATGTGTTCTACTACTACAGGTTTGTGTTCTTGCCTGTACTTGTACTACAAATGCATGTACTTGTTCTACAATAACTTGTACATATGTGGACCTATACTACAAGTCCATGCACGTATGTGTACTAGTACTACAAGTATGTGTTCTTGCCTGTATGCCTGTAACTGTACTAAAAGTACTGTATATGTCTTTATGTGTACTTGTTCAACAAGGACGTGTACCTGCGTGTACTTGCACTGCAAGTGCGTGTACTTGCACTAATAGTGCGTGTACTTGCGTGTACTTGCACTACAAGTACGTGTACCTGCGTGTACTTGCACTACAAGTACGTGCACCTACGTGTACTTGCACTACATGAGCGTCAGCCTGCGTACACTTGCACTCCAAGAACCTCAACCTGCATGTACTCTGCTTTAATTATTTTAAATTCAACGTTTTGTAGATGTTGATATAACTTGCACATTACTGAGCGTTCTCACCTTTGCATTGAGATGCAAAAGGCATAGAATTGAGGGCATGATATTTTTTTCAAAAGTGTTGGTCTTGTCCTTTTGTGGTCGAGTTGCAATGTGGTGCGAGGGGGAAAAAAAACTGAAAAAAAATACCACCAGCTCTCAGTTTCGTTTCTTGTTATTTGTTGGTTCAGTCGTCCCTATTTTTGTTTCAACTGTGTTAACCTCTCACTCTATTTTTTTATTCTGCAACATTCCTCGTTCTTCCACACCAATCTTCTCTGATCCCACACTATTCATGCAATCATTCAAGGTGTGACGGGAATACTTGTTTCATTTTAGCTAAGCCACGCCACTTATGTACATCACAAGTAATGACTGACGGCTGTGGATTGTTTTGCTTTGTTTTGTTAGCAGCATTGTATTTGTTTCCACCTGTGAAAGGAAGAATCGCATCATCATTTGACCTGAATATTGCACACTTGTGACTGAACATTTTCCATTCTGGTTTTATTTCTTGTCGATTTTCTCCACTGAAATAATCGCAGAATTTTGACAGATTTACAAAGTACGCTTCCTGACAAACCGAAAGAACGTGGCAATGAATCAGGCTGGATGTTGGAAAAAAAAAATCTAAAGTATGCAGTAGAATGATGTTAAAGCGATTTCAAAGTATATGCACCATTGACTATAAAGTTATACGGTGGCACCTCCACGTACGAACACCTCGACAAACGTTCCTTCTGACATCCGACGTAAAATTTGACTCGTCATTTGTCTCAACATATGACGACATACTCAAAATGCAACGATTTACAACAGCGTGGCAATTTCATCTTTTTCCCGCTCGACATACGACCATTTTGACTGACAAACCACATCCTTGAACGAATTAAATTTTTATGTGGAGGTAACACTGTACGGTGGCACCTCTACTTCCCAGTGTCTCTACATATAGAATTTTAAGGTTAAGACACGCCTCAACGGGAAAATATTTCCTCTTTTTACGAAAGAAATTCCCGAATACGAAAGGCAAAAAAAAAAACGGTATGGCTGGTACTCGCAGCTCCCACAGTTTACTGAACCTAAATACTTATAGCTGCTCTGCCATTGACTATTGCCTAGCATTCCTGGCATCCAATTGGCTAAGAGGGACCTCTACTGTATGAATATGTGTTAGGGGTGTAACAGTACACAAGAATCTCGGTTCGGTACGTACCTCGGTTTTGAGGTCACGGTTGGGTTCATTATTGGGTACAGTAAGAAAACAAAATGCAAAATATAAATGTGCTAGTTGTTTATTACACACCTTTGTGCTTTCAACAATAGGAACATTAGCCTATACAAAGCTAGAATTCTGCTGAAAAAGTAGCGGGTATATAAAGATAATCCAACAACAATTTTCCTTTCAGACCCCGCGTATTGGTCAGATTTCTTTCTGAAAGATAGAAGAAAAAAGAAGTCCTGTGCTAAAGAGAAAAGCAATCCCAATGACAAAGATTTTAACATTTATTTTACAAATGAAATGCCTCAATGAATCATTTTTTTCCCCTTATGAACGGTTTTCAAAAGCTTTATTGGTGGATTTTCTCAAGTTAAAGCCACACAGAAATTAATAAATTCAATTGTGTAAGCAGGATCTTTGTATTATTCTTATTATTTAATTACAGGTGTTTTAGCTCATTTCAATGTATTTTATTTAAATGGGCTATTATTTATTTTATTATGTGTTTATATTTTACAAATGTGATGTAGTATTCATTTATATTGTATATTATATGTTGTATAACTTTAGTTCCTATGTGAATATTAGTTCCTACTTGTTTTGTTGTGGTAGGAGGGTTTTGTATTGAACACGGGGCCATGTTGGTTATTATTATAGCAGAGAAGACAGCAGTAAATCAACAAAGACAAGTCAACTGTGCCTCGATCTACCACTCAAGAGATCTGGTGGACTCAAAAAGTGGGTTACGATTGCATATTAGTATGAAAATCGACCGGATCCACCATATTTTTACACGAGTGACCGCCGGTCTGCCCGATCCTAGCTACCGGTAGTAGTATTGACGCAGGAGGGTCGCGTCTCGCGTGCGTCGTGTTGAGCCGCATCTGGGACGCGTCTAACACGCGGCCGCACTGCGACTGGTGTGTATTGGCTGATTGACTTCAACGCCAGCATTTCACTGCGTTCTCGCGGAGGCCACGTTGTCGCGCCGTTGACGTTTCTGGGTTATACTGTCCTCATTATAGTAGAGAAGACGGAATAAATATAATCTGCACAAAGAAATTAACCCGATCGACTCACAGCCTCGAAAAGTAAGGGTTACATTACATCGAAAACTCGTTCGGTATGCCTCCGTTCCAAACCGAGGACCACGTACCGTTACACCCTTAATATGTGTGTATCCCAGCCAGAGGTTGCGCTAGACATTTTCGTTGTCTGTCATTTTGACTGACAGGGTCATAAAAATCCGGTCATAATCTATTTTTACCCGTCACTTAAATTTTTAAAATGATAATGATGACATCTTCAATAGTATTTAGTTTTCATTCATTTTAAATTAATATTGTAACGCTTGCTTGGCGGCGAAAAATTAGACACGGAAGTCGTGGTATTTTTCTCCCTCTTTTTACTCTGCGTACTGCCAACAACACCAACAAAACAACAACTCCGCCCCCAAAGAAAAAGAGGCATCTATATAGACCCCAATCACCAACGTCACACAATGATCTTAATTGTGGTTGTCAGTCCAAAATCTTCTAAATATATATTAAATGCATCTTACCAGATATAAAATGACTACTACATAGTCTGTGGTGATCGTTTGGTGCCCAGATTTCTTGTCGAATTACAGCAGTCCATCTCGCTCTCCTCTTCGGGTCTCTCAGAATACGGTAGAACTTCAAGTCCCTCCGTCTATCTTCTCTGTTACTGCAACCAACCGCCACACACGCCTTCACCATTTTGATTATTAATATTAACGAGCAGAAAAACACGCCGTAATAGGAGGCATGTATGTAGCGGTAATGTGTAAACACGACGAGCTGACGGACAATATGGCGGCTCCAGTCAGGGGGGCGGAGTTGTGACGTCATGTGATTGGGGTCTATACACAGGCGGCAATCTAGTCCACCAATTGGATAACGCGCTGGCACACCGGGTGCACCAATAAGAACCTCGCGTTGATGTGTCAATCACGGTGCCGCCGCCAGACCCCGGTGACGCTACAATATTCTGACAGAATAGCCAACGACGTCATGCATTAAGAGAGACAATAGCTAATTAATATGCCCACTCGCCACCCTGTGGTCTGGGGTGTGAATTGCAACCTGTCAAAATGACGGACGGACTTCAGTTTTTTCCGTCACCGTTTTAAAAAACTGGTCAACGACGGAAAATATTCGGTTAACGCGACCCCTGATCCCAGCGTCCGCTTCGTTCGCTCCTTGTGTTCCGACAGCATTACATGAGTGCATTAACTTTTGTTCTTTATTCTATTCTTAGTTTTTTACCTTATGCACAACTCTGATTGTATGTTTATTGTGCAATAATCTAATTGTAACATGTATGTTACATGTTTTGATGCATTTATATGCATTATAAAAGATTTTCGTCTGAATTTTGGGGGGCTTGGAACGGATTAGGGCATTCACATGAAAACGCTTCTCTATTCACGGAATTTTCAAGTTACAGGATACCCGCGGGTTATTAAATGTATTAAAAAAGCATTGAATTTAGTTTTCCATTATTAAAGGTATTAAAAGTATTAAATTAGCTGTCGTAAGTCTGGAATTTTTTCACCATGGTTTTAATTCTGAAGAACATCTCAGTGCAACCTAAATTATATCCGTGACGAAGTTTTTTTTTTTTTTTTTTAATCCATAACGAAGATGACGCGTAGAATTTTTACGATGCACTGCACTACAAATAAGCGTTCCCGTCAGGGGGGACATTTCACGCGGGGGGGGGAGGACATTTTTCGGCACAACACCACCATCACCCCCCTTAGATACACAACACGGTTGACGCTATTATTGGAACGAGTGCGGGGTAACGTTGATCTGAATAACCTGGCATGGTGATAGGCAAATTATAATGTAGGTGATAGTAAAACAACTCCTGGTATATTTAAATGTTTTTCTTGATTGAATAAGAGTATGGATTTTCTCTATCTGATTAAAAGAAATGTCTTTAATAGCTAACAAAGGATTAACATGTGTTTTGTATACTTGTAATGTGATTGGAAAAAAACAATTACCAAGGGAAATGGTCATGTGTAGCTTTTTTATTTTGTGGTAATTAATGGTAAACTACTGCCATTTAGTGGCTGTTTTTTAAACTTTCACTGCCAATTGCAAGATTTTCCCAAGCACTTTACTGTTAAGGTGACCAACTTGAAAATCACCAGTTAAAGTGACCAACTTGACAATCACCAACCTACCACCTTGACTAGGTCCTCTTAAAAGGGAAAGCTGTTGTATTGCAAATGTAATTTCTGAAGTAGCTTTACAAAAATAGTGTAAAATCCATTTTATCCTGGGAAAAAAAATCTGAAAGACCTTATATTTGTTAGGGCCTCAGTCTCCTGAGCCCTGCTCCTCCTCCCTGTTTGTGTGTGTGTGCGTGCGTGTGTGTCTTGATTGCAGGATTGGGCAGATGGGTGAGCCTGGGACCAGGTGCAGTCGATCATCATTAGCAGCCTACTTAAGCCAGTCCCTGGCATCACTTCATCGCCAGATCATCTACTCTACTTGACGAATTCTATGTTACTCGCCTGCCTTGACAACTTGCCTGGTCACCCAACAACTGCCGCCTGACTTTTTGGACACAGACCATCTTTATATTCTGCAATAAACAATTGTTAACTCTGCCACCTTGCCTTCCTCTCTGCATCTGGGTCCCCCGCTCACCCAGAAACGTAACAGCTTGATCTGGCCGTAATATGGACCCAGCAGAGACCGAACCGCTTCACCGCCAAGCAGCTGCCCAGGACGTCCTTCTGGAGCTACACGGTGAGGCAATCTCCGCCCTGTCGAGACAGTTAAGTGAATTTGCCGAAACCCTGGCTCGACTCCAGGCTGGGCTCTCCTCCCCTCAAGCCTTTAAGCAGGTGCCACCTGCTCCGGAGTCGCTTTACACAGCCCCTTTTACCTCCAGAGAGCCGTTTGTCCCGGCACCTGCTCCTTATCACGGAGACTTGGGGACTTGTCGAGCCTTTTTGGTTCAATGTGCACTCGTTTTCACGCAGCAGCCCCACACGTACGCTTCTGAAGATGCCAAAATAGCATACCTCATTGGCTGCCTTCGTGGTGCCGCGCTAGAATGGGCTACAGCGACATGGGAGGGGTGCTCTCCTGCCTGCTCCTCCTATCACGCCTTTACGGAGGAAATGAAAAAGGTGTTTGATCACCCAGTGCGCGGCAGGGAGGCAGCGAAGCGCCTCATGTCGCTCCAGCAAGGCACAGACAGCGTAGCAGAATTTGCAATCCGCTTTAGGACGCTTGCCGCCGAGAGTCGCTTCAACAATGTGGCACTCCAGGAGATCTTCCGGGGTGCCCTTAACGACTCAATTAAGGATGAGTTGGCCGCCCGGGATGAGCCTGCTGACCTCGACCAGCTCGTTGACCTTTCCATCCGGCTAGATTGTCGTCTCCGTGAGCGCCACAGGGAACGTTTGAGACATCTGGGACCACTGGCTTTCTCGTCCACCCAGCCACATGTCCCACTCACACCTTCATTCCATGGAGGGCACGGCTCCCCGTCTACTCTACGCCCTAGCGCAGGGCCTGAGCCAATGCAGTTGGGACGTGCCCGGCTTTCCACTGAGGAGAGGGAGCGCCGGCGGTGTGCCAATTTGTGCCTTTACTGTGGGGGTGAAAACCATTTTGTCATCAACTGCCCTGTGCGGTCAGGGAGGAGGGCCACTCCACTCTCCAACAAGAACAGCCCGGTGAGTCATGATCAAACCATAACAATCGCACGTTTAAAGCTTTCTGCCATGCTTTGTTGGAGAGAACAGTCTATCCCGTTATATGCCCTTGTTGATTCTGGTGCAGACGATAATCTAATTGACCGTGCCCTGGTCGACCAGATGGGGATCACTCTACTGCCCCTAAAAACCCCGATCAAGGCCCGAGCCCTCAATGGCGACCTGTTATATTGTGTGACTCAGGAGACTGCCCCCTTATCCTTAGTGCTCTCGGGAAACCACAGAGAAGTAATAAAGTTTTATGTTTTTGAGAATCTTCAAGTGCCCTTAGTTCTCGGCCTGCCTTGGCTTAAGACCCACAACCCCAATATCGATTGGAGGGGGGGCAGCGTATCGGCTTGGAGCGACTTTTGCCTCAGTAACTGCCTGGGATCTGCCGCCGTGGTCACTGTTGCACAACCAGCTCCAGAGCAGGTAGATCTGTCCCTTGTTCCAGCCTGTTATCACGATCTTGCTCCCGTTTTCAGCAAAAGCCGTGCCAAGTCGCTACCACCTCATAGGCCCTATGACTGCACCATCGACTTGAAGCCTGGGGCGCCTCTTCCCAGTGGACGGCTGTTCAACATCTCGCGCCAGGAACGGCAAGCTATGGAGGAATACATCTCGGAATCTTTGGCTGCTGGTGTAATCCGTCCATCTTCTTCGCCGGTGGGGGCTGGCTTTTTCTTTGTAGGCAAGAAGGACAAGACCCTGCGACCTTGTGTTGACTATAGAGGCCTTAACAGCATAACAGTCAAAAACAGGTACCCACTTCCTCTTATCGACTCTGCCTTTGCTTCCCTTCATGGTGCCACAGTCTTCACGAAGCTCGACCTACGCCAAGCCTACCATCTGGTCCGCATCCGTGAGGGGGACGAATGGAAGACGGCCTTCAACACTCATCGTGGCCACTACGAGTATTTGGTGATGCCCTTTGGTTTGACTAATGCGCCTGCCGTCTTCCAGTGCCTTGTCAACGACGTCCTGCGGGACATGATAGGCGTATTTGTGTTTGTTTACCTGGACGACATTCTTATTTTTTCAGATTCCCTCACAGCACACGTAGGTCATGTTCGGCAGGTGCTCCAAAGGCTACTTGAAAACCAACTCTACGTCAAACCCGAGAAGTGCGAATTTCATGTCGCTCATACCACGTTCCTTGGCTTTGTCGTCGCTAAGGGAGAATTGAAAATGGACCCCGCCAAAGTGACAGCTGTCACTGATTGGCCCCGACCAGCCTCACGGAAGGCCCTGCAGCGCTTCTTGGGATTTGCGAACTTCCTCCGGCGATTCATCAGGGACTACAGCCGGGTTGCTGCCCCCCTCACAGGCCTCACCTCTCCGTCAGTACCATTCAAGTGGACTGCTGCAGCGGAAGCAGCATTCAGTGATCTCAAGAGGCGGTTCAGTTCTGCACCCATCCTTTGTCACCCTGACCTAACACGCCAGTTCATTGTCGAGGTGGACGCTTCAGATCTAGGAGTGGGAGCTGTGCTTTCCCAGCGCTCGGAGGATAGCAAGGTACACCCATGCGCATTCTTTTCCCGCAGGCTATCGGCGGCAGAGCGCAATTACAGCATTGGCGACAAGGAGCTCTTGGCAGTGAAGCTTGCTTTGGAGGAGTGGCGCCACTTCCTCGAAGGGGCAGAGCACCCATTTGTCGTCTGGACAGACCATCGAAACCTGGAGTACATTCGGTCGGCCAAGAGACTGAACTCCAGGCAGGCAAGGTGGGCTCTCTTCTTCGACCGCTTCTCCTTCACTCTCTCTTACCGTCCAGGGTCTCAGAACATCAAGCCTGACGCACTGTCCCGCCAGTTCGCACCCGATGGTGAAAGACCAGAACCCAAACCCATTCTATCCCCTTCCTGTTTTGTGGCATCTCTCAATTGGGAGATCGAGTCGGTGGTCAAGCGGGCCCAAGCGCAACAAGCAGATCCAGGGGGAGGCCCCAAGAACCGTTTGTTTGTGCCTGATTCTGTCCGGGCCCAGGTGCTGGAGTGGGGGCACTCCACACCCCTGACATGCCATCCTGGTGTGCGTAGAACACTGGCCTTTATCAGACGGCGATTCTGGTGGCCGTCCATGGAAGGGGACACAAAAGCCTTTGTGGCAGCTTGCACGGTCTGCGCCCGTAATAAGACCTCCACCAAGCCCAGTTCCGGTCTTCTTCAACCACTTCCTGTTCCTGGCCGCCCATGGTCGCACATTGCTCTTGACTTCGTCACTGGTCTCCCGCCATCTAAGGGTAATACAGTCATACTCACAGTCATAGACCGTTTCTCAAAGACTGCTCATTTCCTTGCATTACCCAAACTCCCATCTGCTAAGGAGACGGCAAACCTGCTGGTCAACAACGTCTTTCGTCTTCATGGAATCCCTGCTGACATTGTGTCTGACCGTGGTCCCCAGTTCATCTCCCAAGTCTGGAGGGCTTTCTGTGCAGCCCTGGGCGTCAAGATCAGTCTGTCTTCCGGATACCACCCACAGACTAACGGGCAAGCAGAACGAGCCAACCAACAACTGGAGTCAGCCCTGCGCTGTATGACCAGCACGCATCCCTCTTCCTGGTGCTCACATCTTGCCTGGGTCGAGTATGCGCACAACACGCTGCCAAGCGCTTCCTCTGGTTTGTCCCCCTTTCAATGTTCATTAGGTTACCAGCCCCCCCTGTTTCCGTCGCAGGAGACGGAATGTGCTGTTCCATCAGTACAAGCCCACATGCGCAAGTGTGCCAAGGTCTGGAAGACTGCCCGCACGGCCCTGCTCCGCGCAGCCTCAAGCTCCAAAGCGCAGGCCGATCGCCGCCGCACGCCTGCGCCCACCTACAACGTCGGACAGCAGGTCTGGCTCAGTGCCCGTAACCTCCCCCTCAAAGTGGAGTCCAGAAAACTGTCGCCGCGTTTTGTGGGCCCGTACGAAATCGTGGCAATCGTAAACCCAAGCACTGTCCGCCTCAAGCTTCCTGCCTCTCTTCGAGTCCACCCCACATTCCATGTGTCCCAAATAAAGCCAGTCTCATCCAGTCCGCTGTCTCCTTCGGTGCCAGCTCCTCCTCCTCCCCGGCTCATCGATGGGCATCCCGCCTTCACTGTCCGGAGGCTGCTGGACGTCCGCCGACGAGGTCGGGGCCTCCAGTACTTGGTGGACTGGGAGGGTTACGGGCCTGAGGAGCGCAGCTGGGTCCCCGCCCGCCATGTGCTGTGTCGGTCCCTTATCCGTGACTTTCACCGTCAGAACCCTGGTCGGCTGGCTGGTGCGCCAAGTGGCGCCCGTAGGAGGGGGGGTACTGTTAGGGCCTCAGTCTCCTGAGCCCTGCTCCTCCTCCCTGTTTGTGTGTGTGTGCGTGCGTGTGTGTCTTGATTGCAGGATTGGGCAGATGGGTGAGCCTGGGACCAGGTGCAGTCGATCATCATTAGCAGCCTACTTAAGCCAGTCCCTGGCATCACTTCATCGCCAGATCATCTACTCTACTTGACGAATTCTATGTTACTCGCCTGCCTTGACAACTTGCCTGGTCACCCAACAACTGCCGCCTGACTTTTTGGACACAGACCATCTTTATATTCTGCAATAAACAATTGTTAACTCTGCCACCTTGCCTTCCTCTCTGCATCTGGGTCCCCCGCTCACCCAGAAACGTAACAATATTTAAATGTTTTAATTGTATCTTCAGTAAATGTGCATTCTTTTGTCAAACACACTTAGTAATTGAGGTTAAATTTGATGTTCAGTGCTTTATTTTTTTAATATAATTCAATATTATCTAAATAATGGGTGCGAGAAAAGTATTAATTTTCAGTTGAAATGGCATTAAAAAAGTCTTAAAAGTCTTGAATTTAGATTTATCAATCCTGGGGGGACCCTGAGTTAAGAAAGTCCTCCAGAACCAATTAATTTGGAAAGTAGATACACCATTGTATTATGGAACAGCCCTGACTCAAAATGGCCAACTCTTTTATGCTCTTCCCCTATATGCGTCAAACAGCTACTAATACATAGGTTATAGACCCTACTCACCGACGTCACAGAATGACGTGTCGCTGTATCTGGCCGCCATATTGTTCGTCTCTGTTTAGCACTATTATCAATGGTTTCAATTAGTCATTCAGTTTATAGAGCAATTCATGGAAGCCCCAGTGCTTTCAGACACTGTAAACTCATTGGATGCGTTGCATAAAAGGCGTTATGTGGAAAAGCTTCAGTCTATCCATTCGCCAGATCCGTATTTGATGCCTCAATCGATATTTTTCGACCCGCTGTCTTTGCCCTCTCTGCCTGACATCTGCTACCCTGATATCTACAACTATCTTGTCCACACAAAATCAGCCTATTCTCACAAAAGTTTGAAAAACTTTAAGAGCAGCACTCTAAGCAACATTACCCTGTGTGATTTCTAAAATGGCGACAATCCAAAAAAAAAAAAAAAAGTTGACTGCGATGGCCGACGCTTCAAGGATAGGTGGATATTGGACTATTTCTTCAATATAACACGCAACAACTGTGTCTGCCTCATTTGCAAAGAGACAGTCGCTGTTTTCAAAGAGTTCGATGTGACGCGATAATATTACCGAATAAGACGCTGACATGTACGACATTACAGGTAGAGCTGGGAATCTTTGGGCACCTAACGATTCGATTACGATTACGATTCAGAGGCTCCGATTCGATTATAAAACGATTATTGATGCACCCCGCTCCTTTTTTTTTTTTTTTTTTTTTTTTTTTTAATGTTTTGTACATTAATTCCAAAATTGTTCAAAATACTCTCAGGCTAAACCAAACTACTATTTCAGTATCAAGTTAACATATAGCAGTGAACAAATATACAAAAATAACAGTAAATAAAAAACTCCAGTCCCCATTCTGTATCAGCAGCTTTAAACTACATTCAATTAATTTAATGTTGTGAATCAACCGTTAAAGTTGTTAAAATTGCTCCCGTTATTCCATAATTTCCCTTTTGTCTACTTTTGACATGTGAAAGTTTTAAAACTATTTTAAAGATAGATTCAAGTCAATATTTTACCGATTTGGGAGTATTTTAGATAAAAAGTTAATTAGGTTCGCTTGGAAGGTTCACTGCAACAGCCTTGCAGGAAAGTGTACTGCTTTAAGATGGCGACCGTTTACTAACGCCCGCATCTAGCTTTTTGTAGATGTGCTGCTAATGCTATCGAATCTATAATGCATCTAGTCCTATATAAATGATATCTACCGTAACATTATGCGGATGTACTTTGTAGCAGCTTTTCGGCAGCAGTCAGGTATGTTGTTGTGTTTTTTATCTCGTGGCATGAGTTGAGCTAGAGCCGTGAGTTGAGCATTGGCATTACCCGAGGGGCCGGGTAATGAGAAGCATGATGTTTAGCTACTGTCGCTCCGTTCTTCATTGTGCCGAAGACCGCGCGGCGCGCTGAGTGTGTTGTACTTTCGCTTTACTTGGCATATTTCAATAATCGGAATTTGGATGTTTGTGAATCGTTCTCGAATCTTCCACGGCCGAATCGCGAATAATCTAAGAATCGGAAATTTTGCACACCTCTAATTACAGGGAAGATACGCAGCGAGAAATTATAGCAACTAGAAGCTAGTTTAATTTCACAGCAGCAGTATTTCGCAAGAGCCCGAGTGTCGAAAGAGAACGCCACAAAGGCGAGATTGTTGAAATTATGAATTAATGAAAAAAAAAAAAAGTAAATGTGACACACAGAAGGGCTTGCTAAAATTTGTTTAAATATATTGTTCTATGTAAATCAGCCAAGGTAGCCCCCCGCATTTTTACCACACCAAATCTGGCCCCCTTTGCAAAAGGTTTGGACACACCTGTTTAACTGATGATCCGTAGATGAGGCCAGCTTCTTTCACTTGGTACCAGCTAAATATTATTCAAAATGTAATGATGGTGGAAGAAATAAGCATCTTGAATTTGAAACTGTATGTTGTCGGCGATTAGCCTCACAATGATTTTAATTGTGGTTGTCAGCCCAGAACCCTCTAAATATATATTAAATGCATCTTACCAGATATAAAATGACTACTACATAATCCGTGGTAATCGTTTGGAGCCCAGTTTTCTCGTCGAATTGCAGCAGTCCATCTCGCTCTCCTCTCCGGGTCTCTCGGAATACGGTAGAATTTCAAGTCTCTCCGTCTATCTTCTCTGTTACTGCAACCAGCCGCCACACACGCCTTCACCATTATGATTATTAATGTTAACGAGCAGAAAAACACGCCATAATAGGAGGAATTTACGTAACGGTAATGCTTATACACGACAAGTAGACGGACAACACGCCGCGGAGGCGTGGTTGTGACGTCATGTGAGTAGGGTCTATAGGGCTAAATGATTTTCGGAAAAACTGACATTACGACTTTTTGGGGGTTTGCGATATATTGTGATATATATATATCGCAATACTGAACCTAGAAAATTTTTTTTACTAGATGGCTTGAATAACTTGATGACTTTGGAGGACTCAACACGTTTTTTTTTTAAATTTTTTTTTTATTTTTTTAATTAGATTGTTTTTCCTGAGTTTCACTATTGTTTTTCCCATTTACAGTGGAATGAAAAGAAAGTATTTGAACCTTTAGGAATTCCTCACATTTCTGCATCAAAATCAACATCAAATGTGATCTGATCTTTTTTCAAAATCACACAGATGAAAATACAGTGTCTGCTTTAAGGAAAACCACCCAAAGATTTATAGGTATTCATATTTTAATGAGGATAGTATGCAAACAATGACGAAGGGAGAATGGTTTTGGATGGTTTTACTTAAAGCAGACACTGTATTTTCATCTGTGTGATTTTGACAAAATATCAGATCACATTTGATGTTGATTTTGATGCAGAAATGTGAGGAATTCCTAATGGTTCAAATACTTTTTCATACCACTGTACATTGTTATTGGGGCCTGTAGCCAGTGTTGATTTCTCATGGAAATGCCCAAAAATCAACAGGAAGTGGCCACGAAATGCCCAAAAATGATCATGAAGTCACCCAAAAATGCCCCAAAACCAACAGGATGTGACCAAACTATATGTTCATTGTGCTAATGTTTCAGTACTATTGACGGCGTGAGACTTTTAATCCATTTGGAGCGTCATGGGCGAACAAACGTTCGTTCATTCTAGTGACCTTATTTTTCTCTGTGTGTTTGCCCAGGTGGTACCGACTTAACTCCAAGACAGGCAAGAAGGAGAAGGAGCGCGGTGACATTCAAGTCAGTGTCCAGTTCACACGAAACAACCTGACGGCGAGCATGTACGACCTGGTTATGAAGGACAAAGGGGGCGCGTCCACCTTCAGCAAACTCAAAGAGCGCATGCGAGGCAAGCGGCGGTCGGGCGAGGACGACGGCGCTCCTCCGTCGCCGCCGGGTGGTGCTGGCCCATTGCGCCCCGCTCGCCGCCGTCTGCCCAGCGATGGCGGCGGCGAGGAGGACTACGAGGACGACGAGGGTGGGGAGCTCCGACGCAGTAAAATGAGGACCTTCTTCCTGCGCGGCAAGTTGAGAAAGTCGGCCGACACGCGCTCAAGCACGTCGCTGGGATCGGAGAGCAGCGAGTCGTCATCGCGGGGCGGCAGCCTCAGCCCCACCGCCGGCATAAGCGTTGTGGTCTCTGACCTCTCTGACTCGCCCAGCAATAGCAGCAACCTGACAGCCGACAGCCCAGGTGACGGAAAACTTTCAACATTGAAACATTAACTTACTAACTACTTAATAACATTACATATTTAACTCATTTGGCTGCTATTGCTGGTGCGAGATGTCCAATCCATTTGGAGTAGGAGGAGCAAATGAATTTCTGGGTGGCTTCCTGTTTATTTTGGGATATTTTCAGGTCACTTCCTGTTGATTTGAGGTCATTTCTGGGTGACTTCCACTTTAATTTGGTCACTTCCTGTCCTGTTCCTGATAATTTCAGGATATTTTAGGTCACTTCCCGTGGATTTGGAGTAATTTATGGGTGACTTTCAGTTTGATTTGGTGACACCATGTTGATTTTGGGTCATTTAAGGGGATGTTTTGATACTGAAAAAAAATTATATATCTGTATATTGCCTTTATTTTAATTATTTACATTTTTATTTAAAAGATGAAAATAACTTCTCTGATTTTCAATTTTGATTTCAATTTTATTTTTGTGTGAAGCATAATGTGGCAGCACATGTCCACAAAAGGAAACGCCGGGCCAGATTTTGTCCCCAATTTGCTGCCAGTTTGACAACGGCTGACCTTGCTTGTCTCTTGTCCTTCTTTTAGAGCACACAGAAGACACATCGCCAAAATTGTCTCCCTCACGCTGCGACTTAAGCGAGGAGATGAAGGAAATCACCGTAGCCGTGCCTCAGCTTCACGTGGGCGTGGCACAAACGGACGAACCGCCTCACCAGAGCGGGATCTCGGCGGGCCCGGGGGCCTCTTTAGCCCCACGGAAGACTTTGCCGCTCTCGGCGTCCTTGCAGAACCTTCGGCCGCGGGCCTGCGCCGACCCCCTGCACGGCACCGTGGGCGACGGACGCCGCTGGTCTTTCGACGAGGCCGGCGAGGAGGAGAGCGCAGCCATCGCTGCGGCAATGGAGAAAAACTGCCCTGTTCTCAGCACCAAACCCAGGTGAGTACCAGTCTCCCGAGCTACTTAAACCTTTATGGGGCACCCATTGGCCGCCATTGAAGGCACTCGACATCCATTCCGTTTGAACTGGGAGGGTCTAATGAACATCATTGTTCTTCCCAGCACAGAAATGATCCAAAATCAACAGAGCATGACCCAAAAATATAAACGATGTCACCCAGAAGCACCCAAAATTCAACAGGAAGTTACCCACAAATTATCCAACATTAACAAGAAATGCCTGAAAATCAATAGAAGGTGACTCAAGATCAATATATATACTATATATGTTACCTAGAAATGACCCAAAATCAGCAGGAAGTGAGTAAAAGAAACAAAGGCACCTACAAATGACCTAAAATCAACAAGAAGTTACATAATAAACAAGAGGTCCCTCACAAATGATCCAAATTAAACAGGAAATGACAGAAATGCCCAAAATTCAATAGGAACTGAGCCACAAATTCACAAAAATCAATAGGAAGTGACCTAAGCAATAAGAAGTCACCTAAAAATGACCCAAAACCAACAGGAAGTGATCCAAATAAACTATCACTCAGAAATGCCCTTCAACAGGAAGTAACGAAAACAATCAAGAAGTCACCCAAAAACGATCTAAAATCAACAGAAAATGACCCAGAAATGCCCGAAATTCAACAGGAAGTGACCCAGAATTTCACAAAAATCAAAAGGAAGTGACCTGAGCAATAGGAAGTCACCTAGAAATGACCCAAATAAACAAGAAGTCACCTAGGGAGGACCTAAAATCAACAGGAATAACCTTAATCCTTTACATGGCACATTTAGCTCACAGGTGGCCATTAACGTCTACATGGATTGAATGTCTCACGCCATCAAAGGCACTGAAAAATGAGCATTCACTGTTAGTCCTCCCAGTTAAAATGAATTGGAAGTCAGTCGTGTTCAATGGCAAGTAACAAGTTAAATACTAAGAAATTTTGTTTGTTACTAATAAACGTCCAATCTATTTGAAGTGGGAGGGCTGAAACCGAATCCCTTCCACTTCAAATGGATTAGAGGTCAATGGCAGTTATTTCAATGTTCCCACACACATATTGATTTTATGTGGCGCAAATGTTCCTGTCCTAAGATGGCCAAAAAGTAAGGCCATCTGTCTATGATGGTAAAGCTTCAGTTAAGCAGAGTTGACAGTACATCCGCATTGCTAATGCAAAGGACTGTGTTCATTTCCTTCCACAGACTGGTGGCTCCTCCTAAACTCGACCCCAGAATAGATTCGCCCTTTTCCCCGTCACACCACTCTAACCCATTCTGTCCTTCACCACCTAGCAACCCTTTCTTCTCACACGATCCTTTCTCTGATTCACCACACGATCCTTTCCATGATACTGCGCCCCCACCTCTGCCCTTTCTTTCCAGTGCCCGTCCTCCCATTGAGGAACTCTTTCCCAAGGCGGCTCACCCGCTCTCCCAGACTGGGGACTGCCCAACCACAGAAGACTTCTCCAACAACGCTGTCAGGGCTGTACCAACAGCATCCTTGGGCAGCGAGAAGTCTTCCAACCCTTTCACATCTGCAGAGGAACCGGAATGGGACGCGTCCTTCGAAGAGTTTGCGGCTTGCAGGTTGCAAGGACCCAAAGACCAAACATCTGGTATCTTGGGTGTCGACCAAAGAGACTGCAGCAGCAATGAAGGGCCCAAAGATCAAACATCTGGCAGCTTAGGTGTCCACCCTTCGGGCCGAAGCAACGATGAAGGTACTGACTCCCCAAATCTCAAAAGATTTAGTTTGAGCAGCTACACGATGAACTCTCTGGACCCGATCCCAGAGGAAGCAAGTTCTGAATACTGCAGCGAAGTCTTCAGCACATCTTCGGAATCCTATCCAAACCCCGAATGGCATCAAGTTGACAGCTCTCCTAACATGCCACCCTGCTACCCAGATTCGGTTGCTTCGTCAGGCGTCGGGACTTCCGTTGAAGATGATTTCCTGTCCTGTATATCTTCGTATTCTGCGTCAGACAAGTTCTCGGCATGTTCTCCAGACAAAACTGAGCCACAGAGTGTTCCTTCAGGCTCGGAGATGTTGACCGAAACTGCTGTCAGTCCGAAGGGTTTTAGTTCTACGGATGAGTTTTCCAATGAAGACCAACAAAGTGAAGATTCAGAATGGTGGGATTCGGAGGGGTCGCTGGTCTTTACGCCCCCACCGACCATGTCGACTGCAGTGACGACAGGTTTGGAGGCCGCAGACCCGGACCTTCAGCCAAAAATCTTCTGGTTTTCTGATGATAACATCCACGGAGGACCTCAGTGTGAATCCAGTGGACAGGGGTGTCTGTGCATCCGCACCTCCTCTCCAAGCACTGCCTGTTCCTCAGGAGTGAAGGACAGTTGCTGGGAGTCTCACGGCGATCTGGACCAGAGCGGGAGCTCAGAGTACTATCAAAGTTGTCACTCCCTGCCGCCCTTAGAATGTTCGGGTGTATCTCAGTCCTCTGAGAAGTTGCAGCCTGAGGACTCAACCATCCCCGTGGAAGCTGTAGTTGCTTCAATAAATCCAGCAGGATCTACCTTGTTTTACCCGAAGCCGGAAAATGGACCAGATACAAATGAAACAGATTTCACAGTCTCTCAAGTTCCTCCTGAAACAGACTCGTTTCCGAAGCCTGTTGAAGGTAGTCAGTTCACCGTCCTCAATGATATGTTGGAAGCTCCTCCGTCACAACTCCCAGACACAACCCTCTGCGCCAGAAGCTTTCAGCAAAACATTGACGACAACTTGCAGTTCTACCAAAACCAGTTTGAGATATCCCAGCCCATTGAGACATTGGCGTCAGAGAATTCTACCGTCTTTGGAGAAAGGGGAACCATTCTGGAATCCACCAGTGGTTCTGTGAACCTGGATCGTTCCATCGATGATCCAAACAACCACACTGACTTGTTATCTCCGGTGACAGATGACAGATCTGATACCCTTCAGCCAGGTTTCGCATCAGGGGATGAGAAGACTGCTGAAATTTTCCCTGTGAGTGCTTCAGATTGGTATAAAGAATCCATTATTAGTGATCAGAAAGACCTTCCACCAGAACTACCCAAAACATCTCTGAGCACTAGGAACCTTCTCCAAAGCCTCGACAGCAATTTGGATTATCACCAAAGCTCATTTGGCGTGTCAGACCCCAATGAGAAGATACATTTGGAGAACTCTACCTTTTGTGGGGAGCTAGCAGAGATTCCGGAACCAGCTTCCATGAGCCCTGTGGTTTCTACCAGTGAACCAAAGAACCAAGCAGAGTTGTTTTTGGCTGAAGGGAGCAGATCGGATACTTTTGATTTTGGATTTGTTGCTGGTGATAATGGGAGTTCTGAAGTTCTCACCGTAACTCCTACAGACTTGTCTCCAAAGGCCATTGATGGCAGTCCAGTCACCGTTCTCGATGGCATAAAACTTTCACCAGACTTATCCCAGAGAACTAGCAGCTTAGTCCGAAACCTTGATGGTAACTCACAGGACTGTTTAAGTGTATCCAGGCCTGAGAAGACCTTCTGTGGGGAGCTGGGAGACATTTTGAATACTGTCAGTGCTTCAACGATTTCAGAAGGTGCTTCCAATGACCCAAAACCACCTGATTGGTTGTCTCTGGTGACTGAGGACCAGCCAGCTCATCACCGGTCAGGTCTGACAGCCTGGGAGGATGAGAGTTCGAAAGGTCTCCCTGCAACTCCCTTAAATTCTTATCCAAACCCTGTCGGACGTGATCAGTTCACGGCTTTTGATGATGTATTTCCCAAAAGCCCTCTGCCACAGCTTCCCGAAATATCCCAGAGAACTAGCAACTTACTTCAAAACTTTGATGGTAACTCACAGGGCTCGTTTAGTGAATCTGAGCCAGCTGCGATTCCCGTCCCTGAGAACTGGACTTTCTGTGGGGAACTAGGAGACACTTTCAGTACCGTTAGCGCACCAGCAGGAGGTTCTTCTGATGACCCAAAACCACCTGATCGGTTGTCTCTGGTGACCAAGGACTTTTTAGATCGCCCTGAGTCAGGTTTCACAGCGTGGGATGATGGAAGTTCAGGAGTTTTCCCAGATTCTGATCCGAACCCCGTCAAATGCGATCAGTTCACCACTCTTGATGACGTGTTTGCCAAACGCCCTCCGTCAAGGTGTGTACCTTCACACCTGTCCTATCCAAACGATCAGACGGTCTCCCAATCCGCGGAGAGGCGTGGCTCGGAGAACTCCGCCTTCTTCGGGGAGCTCGCCGAGATTTCCCAAGTTACCTGCGAGGGTTCTGCCAGTGGACCATACTTAAACGCGCACATACCCGACTGGTTGACCGAGGTAATGGAGGACCACGGAAGTTCTCAGGTTCTGGACCAAGACCCATTTAATACCAAGCCTCCGCTGCAGCGCACACAGTCCGAGACCACACTAGCATCGGACATAGACAAGACCCTTCCTCTTTCCTTCTGGAACGAGTCCTGGGCCTTTCCGGCAGTTCCCGCACGCCCTCCTTCTCCTTCCCTTTCCATTGCCTCTGCCCCCCCATTAACCTGCCAAGGTAGTTGGTTCTCTTCTTCCCCTTCTCCACTTTTCCCCCTTGCTGATGCTTCTCAGTTACCCTCCTTGAACCTTCAGGAAGTCCACCAGCAGCGCACCATCCATCAGGAGCTCAGGTGAGGTTTGCCCTCCCCGGTGGTGGAATCTTCTGACCTTCTGGACTCTTCCCACCCACTTTCTTCCCTCGTGCCCCTGACTTCGAAGGGGATCCTTGGTGGCGTTGGTGGTGTGACCTTCTCGCTGTGGGGAGCTTTGATGTAACTGTAAATTTGTAGAGAATTTTTGCTAAAAATTAACAATTCCACCCTAACTTGACAAAACATCCCCATTTCTTTCCATTGGCCCCGTTAATTTCCACTGGGGAAAACATCTTGATATTAACATGAAGTAACCAAAAAAAACCTGAAAATCTACAGGAAGTGACCTAGATATGCACTTAAATCAGGCAGAAATGATCCAAAATGCTCAGTAAGTAAAAACATAATGCCCCTAAATAATATGCTGACATTAAGTGGGGGGCCAGGCCCCCCCTTGTGGCCGAGAAGTGTCATTGAATGTAATTGAAATTGAATAAAAGTTGTAAAGCAATAAAACAAACAACAAAAATGAATGAAATGAACAAAAAAAGATATTTTTATAATGGGTCCAAAAAAAATTTCGAACAGATCATGTGACTAGCACCTTAGACGGTCATTTGCTTTGCTTACCCAAAACCACTCGAGGACCGACGAGGCAAGATTGATATACGTAATTTTTTCAAACCTAAGCTTTCAAAAGCGACAACAACTACTTAGCAAGAACCAAGGATTGAAAACGTGGACCATGAAACAGCAGAGAGCACCGCCAAAATGTTGAGCGGAGTTTCAATTTGTCCCACAATAGACGCTAAGTTTACAACAGTGCCAACACCCATGTCTTGCCAATGTAGTTATCCCCATCAAAAATGGTATCTCCTGGCCACGGGAGTGCACACACACACACACGAGTTATGTCAACTTAAACAATTAATTGACGCTAGAAAATAACCACAGTTATATATTTTAGACATCAACGTTTATTAAAGTGGAGAAACTCCATACAGGACTTGAATTACAATAATAACAGTTATAGGTCATTCTATGAGTAAAACAGTAAAACATTGCCTTTTTTTACGCTCAGTACGTATGTTACGTTATACGACAGAATAAAAAAAGATTTTTTAAGATGTTTTAAAATATAATACCGTAATTTCCCCGAATATAAGGCACACCCGTTAGAGCCTAGTTCGGGCCTAAAAAATCCAGCCCGACCCGACACGGCCCGCTGGTATTGAGGCCCGACCCGGCCCGAGCTCGATCACTTAACTAGATTTGCAGGCCCGAGCCCGAAAAACCCGATTTTTTTTTTTTTTTTTTTTTTTTTTTTTTTTTTTTTTTTTTTTTGAGTGACGCGGAAAAAACGCAGCAGCAGCAATTTATTTTCATTTCTTCGAGTTGGCAGAAAAAAACGCAAGTTTTCTTAATGTTTAAATAATCTACATATTTTTTTGAGAATTATCAAAGCATTCACACAACGAAATAACGCTGGGAAAGTTTGTTAAACATATTTCTGAGTGTGTGGGATATTGTTCTCACATGGACGCGCCTCTCTGACAAGGAGCGGGAACAGGAGAGGGCGGCGCCTCGGCCGTGCAGCGGGAGGACAAGAAGAAAAAGCGGCCGGCGCCACGGCGTTCGTGCACACGCACAAGCAAAAGCGCAATACAGAGAGCATGCTCTCCATTTTTTTTTTTTTTTTTTTTTTTTTTTTTTTTTAAATAATTTATTAGTCCGGCATGGCGGCCCGACCCGACCTGACCCGAACGTGAATGCTTAAATTGTGGGCCCGACCCGACCCGAATGTCGGGTCGGGTCGAGCACAAAATCTAACCTCTAACACCCGTGTATAACGCGCACCCCAAATTTACTTGTAAAATCTAAGGAAAATTATTGTATCCGTGTATAACGCGCACCCTAATTTTAGCACCAATAAATAGAAGAATACAAGAAAACAGAGCTCGTGTACAGATACAGAAATGTCATTTTACTGACTGGTGAAACACAGCACAAGCATAGCACATTGGTAGTTCAAAACATTACCGTAAACTGACAATATGTATGGTAATAATATGATTTGATAACTTTTTGAACTTACCAGAATCCAGGAGAAAACAAAAACAGATGTGACTTTTCTTTTAAAGGCTGCTGTATAACTTGCTCGTTTCATCATTATGAATAAATTTCTTCCATGGATTGATACGGTAAAATAAAAGTGAGGAATTACGTCGGAAATCAGAAAGCGCATCGCTGTACACTAGACTGTACCAATAGGAACTATTGTTATTTGGGTTTGAGTTTCCCGAGGGACAGATATAGTTGACATACACAGGAAGTCTGTGTTGTGTTTTCCTGTGTTGTGTTACGTTTGTTATGGTTCGAGTTGCGGAGCTGCAATAAACGTTGACTCATATGAGCTCAAGAAACTCAATTCTGTGGTTTATGAAGAGTGCAAAAAGCAGAATTTAACACAGACGAAATCATCCGGCCGATCAGGGTGAAGTATTACCGAAACAAAATGGTAACGTCACGTACCGTAGCGGTCGGCAACGGATCGCCGCATACATTTCTTCAACACAACATGGCCGTGTCAATAAAAAAAACAAGTTTTTATATATATACAGTATAATATATTTCTGTCTCCATCCATATACCCGTGTATAATGCGCACCATGATTTTACAAGTTGATTTTGGGGGGGAAAAAGTGCGCATTATATTCGAGAAATTACGGTATATGCTTTAAGATAACTACATCACCAAAAAACGGAAATCAAGCAAATCTGTGCAGTGCAGCGGTTCCGCCTACGGGATACAATTTTTGATGGGGGTAACTACATTGGTACGACACCGGTGGGCGTACCATATTCGATGGATAACGATATTGACGAAAAATACAACTGTCCTAAGCAGCCTTATTCGGGATTCCCCTCAAGAATGACGGGAAACAAAATGTTTTGCTCATTTTCAACTTATTATTACAAATATTCTTGTAAGTTAATTTTACTGCTGACACTTCCTTTTGGGGTCATCAACATGTTGTGCCCTCCCTTGCCCCAAAAGTCAAACTCCGCCTATGCCCAAAATGTATAGAAAGTGACCTGAAATTGCCCAAAAATAACAGGAAGTGATCCAAAATCAACGCGAAGGGAAAAAAATAAGAAGTCAAAATGACCCAAAACAATAGGAACTTAACAAAATAAACAGGAATTGCCCAGAAATGACCAAAATCAAAAGGAAGTGACCTGAAAATGTCCCACAATTAACAGAATGTGACCAAAATATACAAGAGCTCACCCAGAAATTACCTAAATTAACAGGAATTGAGCAAAATAAACATTAAGTGACCAATATAGATAGCAACTCAAAGAAATGGCCATAAATAAACATGAAGTGACCAAAATAAACAGGAAGACACCCAGAAATGACCCAAAATCAACAGGAAGTGAACAAAATAAACAGATAGTCGCATAGTAATGACCCAAATCATCAGGAAGTGAGCAAAATAAACAGGGTGTGACCGATATAGAAAGGAACTCAAAAATAAATGACCAAAAATAAACAGGAAATGACCTAAATAAACAGGAAGACACCCAAAAATGACCCAAAATCTACAGGAAGAGAGCAAAATAAACAAAGTGACCCTAAAAATTCCAAAAATCAATAGGATGTGGCTGTTGTAGACATGAACCCACAAAGAAATTACCCAAAATCAACAGGAAGTGACTAATGTAACGAGCAACTCACAAAGAAATTACCCAAATTCAACAGGAGATAATAAAAAATAGGAAGACACCCAAAAAATGACCCAAAAATCAACAGGAAGGGATTAATACTGGAATGAATTTACAAAGAAATGACCCATAATCAACAGAAAGTGATCAAAATGAACAGTAAAACACCCAAAAATGACTCAAAATCAACAGGAAGAGAGCAAAATAAACAGTGACCCAAAATAAACAGGAAGTGACTGATATTGAAAAGAACTCACAAAAAAATGACCCAAAAAAAACAGGAAATGATCAAAATAAACAAGAAGACAGCCAAAAATGACCCAGACTCGATAGGAAGTGAGCAAAATAAACAGAAAGTGACCCAAAAACTTCCCAAAATCAATATGAAGTGACTATTATAGACATGAACTCACAAAGAAATGCCCCAAATCAAGAGGAAGTGACTAATATAACAAGCAATTTACAAAGACATTACCCAAAATCAACAAGGTGATCAGAAATAAACAGTAAGACACCCAAAAATGACCCAAATATCGACATGAAGTGAGCAAAATAAACAGAATGTGACCCAAAAACTTCCCAAAATCAACAGGAAGGGATTAATATAGAAATGAACTGACAAAGAAATGACCCATAATCAACAGGAAGTGATAAAAACGAACAGCAAAACACCCAAAAATTAACCAGTGTCAACAGGAAGTGACTAATATAGCAAGGAAGTCACAAAGAAATGATACAAAATCAACAGGTGATCAAAACAAAGAGGAAGACACCCAAAAAATGACTCAAAATCAACAGGAAGAGAGCAAAATAAACAGAAAGTGACCCAAAAACTTCCAAAAATCAACAGGAAATTTGACATTTATGACCATAACCCATTATAAGGCACTTATTTAACTCACTGGCTGCCAGTGATGGCCTTAGAGTAGTCATCTAATCCATTTAGACTAGGCGCAAGGCATCTCCACACAATTTCTCAAGAAATGCTTTTTTTTTTTTTTTCTTCTTTCTTTTATCTTCCTGTTAAGACACGTGCACTAATCCCGCGCCTGTGCGGTAATAGGAGGGGAATCACTGCCTCGGGCCAATTAGCAGTTATTATTTTGCCCTCTGATTCCTAACACGATTCCCTTCCCCACCCCACTACCTCCTATCGTGCCTTCCGCACACACGCACGCATGCCCCTCCTCCTCTCAGGATCTGTTCTCACCCTTTTTTGTCCCGCTGAAAAAGGTGTTGTTGTGTCACCGATAGCGTTTCCTTTTCACCCTCAGGCAATAACACACTTCTTAACACAATTCTTCTTGTTTTGCATAAAGGCTTGCAATTAAAACGACTTTGCCCTCAATTTTCTTTTAATTTGCACCACCCCAAGCAGCGGAGCGCTTCTAATCTTCTTCTAACGGTGATTGTTCTCAAAACTAGTGTTGTACCGATACCATTTTATGGCTCCCGATTCCGACACTGATACTGATACGATGCTGATACTGTACCGATACCAAATTTTAAAAATTACAGCATGCTGAAGGGAATTTGTATTTTTGCTAACATGCTAATCGATAACCATACATACATGCCTGCTTTTATTTTGTAAGGTATTAAATTAACACAAGCAATAAAAGCAGGTATGTTTATGATTATTTTATTTTTTTAGCTACTAAAGTAACACAAGTAATAAAAGCAGGTATGTTTATGATTATTGATTAGCATGTTAGCAAAAATACCATTTCCCTTCAGTGCTCACTTGAATGTAAAGTAATTGCTATCATGGCTCGGTCAGACACTAGTTAATCATTGTCTGCCATTGACGTTAATGGACGTCCAATCCACGGGCGTAGGGTTGGTCTCAAAATTGGACGATATAACAGAATAACCTGAATGTACACTTTTTTCTGGGGACGGGACATCAATAAGACCAAACAGATTATTGAATAGGGGTCAGTGCTACATTTCTCACGATTATGAAACTAATTAATTGATAGGCTTAAAGTGCCTGTGACACAATTAAAAAAAAAAAATCTTTAATGGCATCATTATTGGAATTAAAATCATATTTTAAGACTATTAGACTATATACAACAATTTGGCAACGCGCAGACGACGAGAAATGAGTCGTTAAATCTGCCGTTTACCTCCTCCTGTCATTATAGCGCTCTGGCCCTTCCGTCTGGGTGATGACGTCAGCGAAAGAGCAGCAGATTTATCAGTGAGCCCAAAGGAGGAGGAAGCGCTTTTGAGCGATTTTGGTTCAAGTGTGGATCTTTCAAGTGATATTGGTGATCCAGAGGAAGCCTGAGGCACACAGCCATATTTATTTGAGTCTTATTTGGAGGAGGAGGAAAATTCAGAATGAGAAAATGGCGCATTCTCGGTGGACAAACCGGCTGAAGTCGGAGCGCGTGGCTGCCCGAGCCCAAACCAAGGATAGCGCTCTCTTGGCGGGAACAAGAAGAGGGCCGAGAGGGGTCATCTTCAACCACAAAATGCAAGCCACCTCCTTATTAAAACGTGTGTCATGATCCCAGTATTTGACATAATATAAAACATGTAGCTTATTCACTTCCTCATATGTCCAATGGTCGCTCAATTGTCATACTTGTTTTGCCTATTCTTTTTGGAGAACAGGATCTTTTTGAAACTCAGAAAGGCTCACAGCACTCTGGTGTAGCAACAAAAGCCTGCAGCACATTGGGCTGGTGTGACGCGAAAAGTAAACGAATTAATCCGCATAATCAGCTTTTGCATACGATAGCATGGCTCTATAGTGAAGATGTTGTCTCCCGTTAACATCACATCCGCCTTCTTCCTCAATCCGAGACCGTGGCCGGAAGTCTCTCATTTTTGTAGCACGAAATTTAAAAAAAATATATATATCGATCGCTTCTGCACACATCCAAGTGGTCCATTTCATTCAGGAGCATAAAATGCCACGTGTAATATTAGATAAACATACTTTTTTGTGTCACAGGCACTCTAATGATCAATGAAAAATCTGTATTGACTTATACTGACTTCCATGTGTATCGGTTCAAGTAAATAAAACGTTTGATTCAAACCTTTGTTTTCATAAACTAAACGAAACATTTTGAAGTTAAAGTTCCATTATAAAACATTTTAAAAAAAACAAAAAACGGGGAGCTATCAAAGAATCGGTCGACTTCTGGGGGACACTGGACCCCCCCAGACTCAAACTAAACTATTGTAATATGAAAGTGATTTTGAAAAAAAAACGAATTAAAAAAAAAAATCTGGGATATCCAAGGACCAATCTACATCTGATGCATACTTGACTACTTCAAGACTGGAACCAAAGTACTCTCATGAAATTCTGATGTGTGATTTCATTTCACATATTTTTTTCAGTTAGTGTTCAGTGTACCCCTGAAGTGAACCCATTCTAGGGTCGCTGCCCATTCTTTTTTAATAAAGGGACTTGCACTCTAGAGCCACTTAGTTGCATTACTGAAATGCAAACAATGATCCAAATGAGGGACAGCTTGCTTGACTTCGTTGTTCCTCGTGGAAGTTTTGCAGGTTCGCAAGTTCACACAGTTTAATGATATGCTAACTCTGATGTAGGTCGGACTTTCAGTAGCAAAATTAGTGGTGTGTACCCCACCTCCACAACATTGATGTGTTTTTACATTACTTACAGTGGCTGCTGCTGCTGGCCGAAAAAAAATTCCAATATCCCTCCTCTTTGAAGGAGGCGGCATTTTGTTGAGATAAATCTGTCAGGGGTGTGTGTTTGTGTCTGGCGGGCCCAGTCATTAGCCAATCAAACTTACATTTGATGGGGGGAAAATGGACCGGCACATTCTGCAAGTGAAAAGGCATAAATGTAAGTCTGAACATATGAAAATAATTCACTTAATAATGGTATGGTCTATATTAGCCTTTCAAGATATGCACTCTAACACTCTAAATTACCTATATAAGTGAACTCATTATATGCAAATAGGGTTGCTTAAAAGTTGGGGACAATTTGAGTGTCCTCAAAAGTCGGTAGTGTTATGTCCCTACCATTCCTTTGCAAACCGACGCGCTTCGTTCAGTCTATTTGACCGGCTTTCAAATGAAGTCATCACTGGATTAGTTCTTTAAAAGATTATTTGATCAATGTCACTCTGTGACTAATTGGCGGCACTAGATGTCCAATCCATTTGGCATTATGCGTAGCTGGCGGCCATCTTGGGTAAGGCGACCAGCCGTTGGAAACCAGATCTGGAAAGTACATATTACACAGCATCGGCAAGATACTTCTTAGTACTCCCCGTCGACACTATTTTAGTGCCACATCGCTACCGATATTAGTAGAGATTTCCGATCGATCGGGTCCGATCACGTCATTTTCAAACTATCGGAATCGGCAAAAAAATATCAGCCATTCCTTTTTTAAATTTTTTTTTTATTAAATCGTTTTCTAATAATATGTTACACTCATCTAGAGTCTTTAGTTTAGGCTTAAGGTAGGGTTATCAAATTTATCCCAATAACGGCGGTAATAAGTTTTTTTTAAATGTATCACGTTAAAAAATTTACCGCAATTAATGCATGCGTTGCACGACCCACTCGCGCATTATCGCGTTCAATCTGTAATGGCGCCACTTTACCTATATGGAGGGATAAAAAGCAGCATAAAATAAGTAGAGTGAATTTTGGCAGCCTTTGGAAGCTTATTTTAATTGGCTAAAGCTTTACTATCCCTCTCCCTACGCTTAGAAATATCATGGGAAGCAATGTGGGGAAGCAAGGCATTTGATCTTTTTCTTAACACCTTATTTTATTTTCCAACGCAGAGAAGATATATGAATTGCTAGCACTACGCACAGTCATGGTTCCACTTCCCATCATGGTTCCACTTCCCTTCATGCATTGGGGCATGGCTGTAGTATCATTTACTGAAAGCTCAACAAATACACTAGATGGCAATATTTAGTCTCAATATACAAAGTCACAAGTCTTACTATCCGTGGATCCCTCTCACAGAAAGAATGTTAATAATGTAAATGCCATCTTGAGGATTTATTGTCATAATAAACAAATACAATACTTATGTACTGTATGTTGAATGTATATGTTCGTCCGAGTTTTATTCATCTTTTTCTTAATGCATTGCCAAAATGTATATGATCGGGAAAAATTATCGGGAATGATTGGAATTGAATCGGGAGCAAAAAAAAGCAATCGGATCGGGAAATATCGGGATCGGCAGATACTCAAACTAAAACGATCGGGATCGGATCGGGAGCAAAAAAACATGATCGGAACAACCCTAGATATTAGTATTGGTCTTGGTGCAACACTTTCTAACCATCTTCTACCCCTGGTGATCAGAGCTCATGGGAGTGGTCACAGGAGAAAAAAAAAAGATTGTTGAAAACGTAGTACATCGCCAACTACTGGCGTAGTGTGATCCAATTTCCTGTGACATAACACTTTTTTTTTTTTTTTGTGGCGTTCTCCTTGCAGCCCCCACCCCGTACGGCCCCTGAGCAGCGGCCCCTCGGTCCTGGAGAAGATCAAGTCCAGCCTTCAGCCCGGCAAGAGCGGCCATACCAGTGACAAGGTTCTGTTTCCTTCCTCTGACCATAAGAACAAAAGAGAGAAAGTGTAAAACAAGTTTAACAAGTTAATAGACTGCCATTGAAACATGAACATTTGAGCATCTATTTTCTTTTCACTTCCTGTGGGTTTCGAGGCATTTTTTGGTTCACTTCCTGTTGATTTTGGGCCATTTTCGGTTGACTTGCCTTTTATTTTGTGTCAGTTCTGGGTGAGTTTTGTTTATTTGGCCACTTTGAGTTGATTTTGGGTCACTTCTGATCAGAGGTTGCGCTAGACTTTTTCGTTGTCTGTCATTTTGACTGACAGGGTCATAAAAATCCGGTCATAATCTATTTTTACCCGTCACTTAAATTTTTTAAATGATGATAATGACATTGTGGTGACCCTTTGTTTGGCATAATTCACCTTCCTTACTTGTGTGTCCATTTGGCCGAGCGCGTTACCGGTGTAGGTTCAAGCGCTTACACCGGCTACGACAGTCACGTGACAGAGACACTTAAGAGCCGCGCGCGGTCCCCTCACTATCCACTCGCTCTCGCTACATGATTGGCCGAAGAGTCGAAATGCTCTCCCGTGAAATGCCTGTTTAAAAATGTTCCCGTTGTTACTTCTTGCGTTCGCTTATAAGTGCCCATTTAAAAAGGAAAAGTGATGGATGATACTACACACAGAGCGTATTATTAACAAATGTTAAAGTTGTATAATCATATAGCGAGAATAACAAACGTCACTGACAAGCGCAGGCCCCCGCGAGTGGATAGTGAGGGGAATAGGATAGTGCGCCTACAGCTAACAAGACTCTTAACATTGCATACCGCTTCAACATATTCAATAGTATTTAGTTTTCGTTCCTTTTAAATTAATATTCTGTCCGAACATGATTAACAGAGAATCCACACGGTGCCATCACACATCAAGCAGATGAATATGTAACTTTTTCTCCGCACTGACAAAAACAGCTGACTGTGGCCCCAGTAGGTAGGTAGCCTGCCATATGTAGCATATGGAACAATTAAATTAAAAGTTCACCTGCTGTGGCCTGAACGTAGTCTCACACTTTCCTCCTGGTGCGCATGGACTTGAATTGCATGCCCGCTTGTGCAGTCCCTGTTTTTTCACCTCTTTTATCAACACCATCGTCGTTTTGGGGCTTTTTGAAGAAACTTCGGACACTCAGTTGCCTTGACATTTTTTCAGAGTAAGGCCAACGACGTCATGCATCAAGAGAGACAATAGCTAATTAATATGCTCACTCGCCACCCTGTGGTCTGAGGTGTAAATTGCAACCGGTCAAAATGACGGATGGAATTGAGTTTTTTCCGTCACCGTTTTAAAAAATCGGTCAACGACGGAAAATATTCGGGTAACGCGACCCCTGCTTCTGATTGACCTCCTGTTGATTTTGAGTCACTTCCTCTTGATTTTTGGGGTTTTGTATAGACTTCCTGTTGATTTTGGTTAATTTCTGAGTCACTTCCTCTTGATTTTGGGGCATTTGTGTTTCGGTGCCTGTTGATTTTGGGTCCTTTCTGAATGACTTCCTATTTATGAGTCACTTCCTTTTGATTTTGGAGCGTTTCTGTATCCCTGCCTGTTGAATTTGGGTTATTTATGGGTGAGTTCCTGTATATTTTGGTCAATTCCTGTAGTTTTAGGACATTTTTTGGTCACTTTCTATTGATTTTGCATAATTTCTGTGTGAATTACTGGTATTTTTGGTCATTTCCTTTTGATTGTGAGGCATTCCTGGGTGACTTCCCTTTTATTTTTGTTCACGTCCTGTTTATTTTGGGGAAGATGAGTCCTCCCAACTTATTCACATACGTATTACTATAGATACTATTTTAAATCAAATGATTTTTTTTTCTAAAAATCAACTATTGGGTCATAAGCAGAGATGATTTCTCATGGAAATACCCCAAAATCAAGAGGAAGTGACACTACAAATAGACTGGAAGTGACCAAAAGTAACAGTAAGTTACAAGGCAATGATCCAGAATTAATAGGAAGTGACCAAAAATGTACAGGAACCTACCCAGAAATATCCCAAAATCAACAGAAAGTGATACAGATATGCCCAAAAATCAACAGGAAGTGACTCAAAATCAATGGAAAGTGACCTGACAATTACCCTAAATTGACAGAGTGACCAAAATATTAACAGTAAACCACAAAGACATGAACCAAAATCAATAGAAAGTGACTACAAATTACCCCAAAACTATAGGAAGTGGTTTAAAAAATACAGGAAGTCTCCCAGAAATTTCCCAATATCAACAGGAAATGCACCAAAAATACCCCCAAATCCACAGGAAGTAACCAAAATAGAGGCCCAATATGCTCATCTTTCAGTGCCATTGACAGTGCTAAATGTCCATTCCATTTACACTGGATCCAAAACATCTTTGGCTGCTGATGCGTTCAATGAGTGCCTTATAAAGGGTTCAACTTTCCAGTATTAGCATGCTAATTTTTCTCTGGCATGTCCAGATCCTAACGGAGGGTGCCGGCTCGTACTACCACCTGAGCCACAGCGAGCTGGTGAGTCTAGTGGTGCGACGCGAGGCGGAGTTGGAGCGGCAGAAGGCCCAGTTTGAGCGGCAGCGCGCCCTGCTGGCCAAGCGCGAGGTGGAGCTGCGCAAGCTCAAGCCACAGGTCCGCGACCTGGAGGACTACATTGACACGCTTTTGGTGCGCATCATGGAGCAGAAGCCCACACTCTTGCAGATTCGCTCCAGGCTCAAATGACCACCGCTACTCACTCCCCTTTTTGATAGCCGCCTTTTGCCGGGGTTCTCAAACTTTAGGATCCATCCTCAGTTTATCAAGGAAATAATGCTCAACCGCTTCACGCTCTAATTGACACTTCAAATTGAAAGTACAGTGGAACCTCTACGTACGAAATTAATTGGTTCTGGAAGTATTTTCGTAAACTGAAGATTTCTGTAAAATTCCTGTATTTTGGACTATAAGTCGCTGTTATTTTCATAGTTTGGCCATGGGTATGACATACATGTGAAATTATTAAAGGGACGACCTGACCACAGTGGAACCTCTTCTTACGAAATTAATTGGTTCTGGAAGTAGTATCGTAAACAGAAAATTCCCGTATAATTCCTGTATTTTTGGACTATAAGTTGCTGTTATTTTCATGGTTTGGCCAAAGGTACGACTTATGTGTAAAATTATTAAAGGGACGACCTGACCAAAATGACATGTAAATTCTACAGTGAGGGACAATTTGCACTTTGTTATTGTAAGCAGAAGGGAAAGGCTTCCTTCCACAAATAATGGACCTCAAATGTTATGGTGTCATAAAAATATTGAAATGATCACGTAACCAATGTTCCCTCTAATTTTTTATGTGTCCGAGCAGACACACAAGCTGACTGAGGACCACTGTGAGCAACATCAGATGTGTACACTGTGGCCACACACCAGTATCGCGCCTGTTTAAAACCTTGGATCATAGCAAGTTACATGGCTTATTAAAAGAAAGAAATCTCAGCAGTAATTTTAGTTTAGTTTTAATGCAATTGATTTGGTACACTTAAAATGAAAAGGTAAAAAATCTCGTTCATGAGATGTGTACTATGTTATATGCCTGCTTTAACCATCGGAAAAGTCCTGCTTTGGCCTGGGTAAGGTCCAGTTGTGGCATGGGTGAGTTAGTAAAGGAAACGTAATGAACAACTACAATGGGAGTGTATCAAACTCCCACACTCAAACTGTTTAGACAATAAGGAGACTGAGGATTCCTATTGTCTGTGTTTTAGCAGATACACTGAAAAAAAGTATCTGGTGGATTTACTTGATAAAATCATTGTAACAATTTGCACTTTTATTAATACACACATGAATATTATTATTAATATACATATATAATATTATTAATATACACATGAAAGGTTAAAAAAAAAACACAAAAATCACTCAGTTTCACCACTTGTTTTTCTATTTCCACATACTCCGACAGCTATTCCATCTTAAAAGAACCGGATTTCATTTTTTACTTTTGCTTGATGAGTACTGCTGCCCGTTCCTTTCGCCATGATGAGGGGTTACCATTTGCGTTTCTTAACTCAGCTGCACCATAGACTTCACTATCAGTTGATGGCACGCTCCTCCAGACATTGCGCCACGACTTACCGTAGGAGGCCGTGCCAGGCAGCTCATCATCGTAGCTTTCACTGTGATAAACATGCTGCGTTCTAATGCCGGATTAAGGTGGAAATGGGACGAAAGTTTTAATGCATACAAGCAAGCAGGAGTGTCTCGAGTGATTTGGTCAAGGATTCAATTTTTTTTTTTTTTTTTTTTTTTTAAATAAAACAGAACCATGCGTGCACTTTGAAACATTATATGAAAAATGAATGGGAAAAAATTGCTAACTTTAGCTTGAAATATTTACGTAAAATGAATGACAACTGCCCAGTTTTTTGCTTTTAACCAAGAATCTAGACTGTTTTACGCTCATATCTATAGAAATTCCGGGATTTACATAATTATTTACAAGAATTTTCAACTTAAAAACCGCTACGTTGAATTTTGTATCAATGCACAATAGGGTAACTACATTCAAATAATCAGGTAATTTTTGGCCAACTGCCCGTTTTTTGGCAATTTAGACATTTTTGCATTCATACAAAAAAAAAAAAAAACGGCTTTTACGTGTTTTATGTAACATTTCAATCTAAAAACCACAAGGACCCAATTGCCGGCAAGACGTGGTAAGACAATAATGACATTGGAATTCAACCTAAATGAGTTGTGATAGTATATAGAAAAATGCCAAAATTTGCTTTTGTTGAGTAAAATTAAGATGGTTTTGCATGCTTTACTGAAGTATTAAGTTTCTGATGTGAAAATTGAGTGATTTTTTTTTTTTTTTTTTTTTTCGAAAACGTCAAAATTGCACTGAATAAATAAGTTGCTATTTCGGGCAAAAAGTTATAGGATATGTCAAATATTGCTATTGATCCTGAAATAGGTGTTTATCTCTGCATTTGATTTTTGTGCATCTAGTTTAAAATCTGATAATTTTATAGCCATCAGTTTTGTTATATAAAAAAATAATTAATTGGGATTATATTAGGGAACGACTTTGAATTTTTTGATGCCGCTGCTCATGGAGACTCATATGCCTAAGGGAGGTGCCTGTTTTGATTTTAGGTCACTAGCGACTTTGGTTTTGAAAATATTTGAATTTGAACTTTTTGAAAATAGGCCCCCTACGGAGCGGCCCCGCGCCATGTTTCCTGTCAACTCATAGTGAAGTACAGGGGTGCCCAATCCCGGTCCTCGAGAGCCCCTATCCAGCTTGTTTTCCATGTCTCACTGCTCTAACACACCTGAATCAACTAATCAGGATCTTTATCAGGCTGCTGCAGAGCTTGCTGATGAACTGATCATTTGTCTATAAGAAGTCTATAGCTGCCCTTTTGTTAGCTAGCTAATGTGCCTGGCGCGTTTGGGCAGTGCAAATTAGAGATGGACCAATTAACGGCCAGGCCAATGATCAGCATCGACATTTGGAAATGTGACGTATATCGTATCGGCATTTTTTTGTTTCTTTTTTAAATCCGACCGGCCAATAGGGGAAAAAAATATTTCAAACAGGGGTTTTATACTTGTTATTTCTATCATTAGACCTGATTTAATATTCATAGTTATATATTTTATGTGGAAAAATTTCAGAGAACTATTTAAAATTTATTCAACTTTATAAGAGCTGTTTCTGAGTAGGAAATTCAGGCACATCTGGAGCTTCCAATTGTGTGATTCAATAAACATGCTTTAGGCATTACAATGAAGATCAGTGCTTGGATTATTCAATTGTTTTACGCCAATTTTTACACTTTTCCTGCAAATGAATATTGGCTCCAAGAATTGGTTATCGGCCCCTCTAACTACTAATAATCGATATCGGTCCTGAAACACCCATATCTGTCGATCTCTAGTGTACATGCAAACACTTATTGGCTGTGTAGCGTAAGTGAAGTGAACTTTATCGTATTATTGGCCTATTATTGATTTGGTCTATTTTAGATTATATCAGTTCTACTAATAAATATGAATTAATACCGTAACGCTTGCGAAAATTGGCAGTTGAATGTTGCTTCATTTAATCAGCATAGGAGTCAAGCTGACTTTTCACTCTTTATATTTTTTCCGCACCCACCCAGGTCATGCACCTCACAACTATATACAATCGTTGTGTAGTAACCCACCAATGGGAGCGTTGCGTTGCCATATTGAACGTACTAATAGGAGCGTAACGCTAACACATCTCTACGGCGCAGACAGTGGTCCTGGTGATGCTACAATATGTTTCAGTTGAATTTTATTTTGTGAATTGTATAGATTTTCTTGTGCGCCGAGTACGTGCAAGCAATGCACACAGGCGCAGTTAAGAGGGGATGTTGCACGTAACAAAATAGACAAATATATAGTGGGGAGAACAAGTATTTGATACACTGCCAATAGGTTTTCCCATTGGCAGTGTATCAAATACTTGTTCTCCCCACTGTATATGGCAAAAAACACAGGTGACTTGAAGTTCCGCTCTAAGACCCCCAATTTGGCCAAATTTCAAAATTGGCCAATATGCATGTGTGATACATCATTGGAAAGCTTAAAATCTCAATTTTTCTGGGGGAATAAAAATTTTGAACAGGAGGGCATTTTAAAAAAAATGTTTTTTAAACATCAAAACCCTATCTGGAGGTGAGAGCACGCGAGAGCAGAAATACAGACACCGTGTCTTTAATGATATATTATCGCGTACTTACCTCTATTGGATCCAAAAACTCCATGTAGCATGTATCACTGAGTGTCAAGACACAGCTGTGAATGGCCACGGATGGATTTTTGGGGATTTTATGGGTGAAACATGGTCATATAACAAGGGTCGCGATGCAGATATCGCAGACATCAAGGAGTGGTTGAGATGTTCTCTTTTGTATATTTATCCTTTTAAACTTTTTTTGGGTGGGGGGGGGTCAATTATTTATCATCTAACATATCGGAGATAATGCGACAGTAACATAAAAAATACAATTAAGTGATAGTTATGACGTAGATATCCGTGACTTTTTTTACAGACGCCATTTTTTTCATTGTGTCATAATTTGTTTAAAAGTTTAAAACGTGAGTGAATTTTTTTAAAGTCTTTTTTTAAACAAAATATGAGACATCAATTAATGATTCTAAGCTGAAAAATGACAGACATTTTGAATAATAAATACAATTAATTACCTTCGTTTTATGGCTGTGTTGAAACAAAAGTGGTTGCGCGACGTCTGTAAACGGGGGTTTTCAGGGTAAAACGAACAAATTAAAAATAGTTCGGGGGCTTAATGCGCCATGAATCTGCTATGGCAGCATATAGACATATTGTTCTATAAAACATAACAGTTGTTTTGGCTAAAAATACAGCAGTTTCTTTTAAAGAGGACTGCAAGAGCAGAAACGGCTTTTTCAGTCTTGTCTGTGTTTTCCGCGATATACAAAATAGAATAACAAGTCTTGAAACAACCGGAGAAATAATTGAATTAATGAAGAATTTATTAGCACAGAACATGAACTGTGAACGTTATTTACAGCACCACAATGCATGCTGGGAGGCATGAGACTGTTCTTATTGGTATGTTCAGCCGGCAAAGATTAATGGATAGTTTGTTAGGACGCCGTTACGGAGCATTGTCACGTTCACTGCTGCGTTTCTTTGGAGACTCGAGAGCAGCCTGTGGATGTGACAATTTTTGGCTTTGTATTTTATCAAATGTATTTCCCCAACAAAATTCAACCCTTGAGCGACTTATAGTCTGGAAAATACAGTACATAAAATATTGGAGGAATACATAATGTAAAATTGCTGGAAAAAAATTAAATTGGAAAAAAGTACACCTAAAAATGTTCCTGTTGATTTCTGGGTCACGACCTGATGAGGTTATTTTAGTGCGGTATCGGTACAAATACCGATACTAGCATCGTTATCGACGCAACACGACTTAAGATACAAGTCGAATTCATTTTCTGGCAAATCGATCAAACGATCGCTGCCAAATGATTGGACGTCTGTAGCCATCAATGGCGGCCATAGTTAATTTATGATAAAAAACCGTTAATCGGGTGGTATTTAGAGGCATGGCTGTTTTGCAAATTCTACTATGTTCCCAAAATGACGGGTTGCCGTCCTCGGGTGGGGGGGCACAGAGATCCCAGTTTGAGAACGCCCATTTAGCTCACCGCATGTTAATAGCATAAAATGCCTCTCCTGCCGACCGTAGGAACCGACGTGTGTTTTGGCGTCACTGCGAGTAGACGTACAATACATGTGACTCTGCACTTATAGTTACCGTGCAAATGGAAAGTTTTCACAGTGTTGATTATTTTTCCTGGGTGTCTTCCTGTTTATTTTGGTCACTTCCTGTTGATATGCAAATGAGCAAAACTGATTTCACTTTCCCACTTTCCATGTAAGGCTGCACCGTGTAAAGCACTGTGATGACTTTCCAGCTGTGCGGGCTACCGTGTCTTCCATTTTGAAAGCTTTCTATTGAGCCGAATGTATTTTCGCGTGTCGGGAAGGAACGTCGACAAGCCCAATTGACGCCATTCTGTTTCACACAGTTTTGTATATTTAATAAACAAGTGTTTCTTCCTCACCTTATATTGGCCTCCGAGTCTTTCGTTGTGCTGTATTTTTGTCCTTTTTAATTCATTACGTATATAAGCCTATTGATGCCTGAATTTACATTTAACAAATAGACATCCAATCCATTATGACTGGGCGTGGCAAATGAATTTTCGTTCAGGGAAAGTGCCTGAGCACCACCTCGCGTCTTGGTGTGCACGTGTATGCAGGAGGACACTTCTCTCTAATCAGCTTCCTACGCAAGTTTTGCGGGTTAGCAAATTCACACAGTGTAATGTTATGCTAACTCTGATGCTTGTCGGACTTTCAATAGCAAAATTAGTGATGTGTTCCCCACCTCCACAATATTGATGTATTTTTACATTACTTACAGTGGCTGCTGCTGGCTGAAAAACTTCAAATATCCCTTCTTTTCGAAGGGGGCGGAGAAGGCGCCATGTTGTTGACATGTTGTCTGTGTCGGTGCTGTGTGAGCGTGTGTGGGTCAAGTCATCAGCCAATCAAACGTGCTTTTGAGGGGGTGGGTAGTGGACTGGCACATTCAACAAGTAAAAAGGGGTAAATGCCAGTTCAAACATACTGAAAATAATCCACTTAATAATGGTAGGCTCTCAATGGCGTACCGCATGCAACACGTCACTTCCGCTCATTAATATTCATGACATTAGCTACTGTTGCTAAGTAGGGACAAGCCACCGTGTGTCCCTAATAGGAAATGAATGGAAATCGTGTATGAAGATGTTTACAGAGCTAAACCTACCAATTCTCTCCGAAAATGATGTGCCTGGTGCCAAATTAACTGGCAAAGATGTGGAAGAACATAAAAATGTTCAGTTAAAGAGATGACTTTAGTGTCGAAGGCTGAAAAAGACGAAAAAAACGAGCCGACCTACGCATAGCTTTAGCTTTTTTATCGACGTGACTGACAATGACATTCTCCTGTTTCAACAAGCTATCCTTTACCATCAGCCCTGTCTTTCATATATATCCTCTGGTTGTCCTACGTCTCTTAGACTCTTACCGTTCTTGGGGGTAATTTAGTTAGCTTTGTGTAGCGATCGCAAATGCTACTCAGTGACAGCCAATGAACACTTTTAATTTTTTCATTGATAACACATCTTAATCCTACAATTTATTTACACTTCCCCCTTACTAAAGTTGTTTTTTTATATATACAACAGAAATGGTAACAGTGGCAGTCAGATACCATTGTAATTCTTTTCAGGTCATTCATTGTCAGACAGAAGCAGTACGGCACAACGTTACGCTAAAAAAATAAGTTAAAAATATAAAAATGGCTTACCTCTTTGTCCTCTGAAAGACCATGCCAACCCAACATAATGTTTACTGCATATGAAACGTGAATGGATTCGCCGAGCTGGTGTTAAAGTCCGCGCAAGTTGATCCGGTCTTCACATTTTTTCCTCCCGAGTTTTTGGTTTCCGGAAACGTATGAAGAAAACATCCTTCATGTGTTGTAATGTCTAGAGTCGTTTCTACAAGTTCCAAAAAGCAATGCGTGATCGGCATGTTCGTGTTTGAAAGATTACCGGAGAAAAGTGGCACTTTTTATGTTGGGTCTATGCGAGGGCGGGTCTATAATGTCCCACTTCGGCTTTACTTCCGCTTTACGATGCGACGTCACGGTCTAAAAATAGCCTGCGTGCGGTACGCCGTTCTATCCTTACAACGAATAGGAAGGCAATCTGAATAACCTACAGTATATAAAGCCGTTTATAATGCAAATAAGGTTGCTTAAAAGTTGGTGGGAACAATTTGTGCATCCTGAAAAGTTGGTAGTGTTATGTCCCTACCGTCTGCTAAAAAATGCTAGACATATTTTTCAGAGATCATTAGTAGAAACACCACCAATACCCGCACAATATTTTCTGTTGTTGACAAACTGACAAACCTACAAGCATCAGTACCTCAGGAATTGGTATCTGAGGTGTCCTGTAATGATTTCGCAGCATTCTTTACACACAAAGTACTTAAGATAAGACAGACTGTGTGCAACTCCAGATTAACAATTGTCACACTAAATGCCTCCCAAAATGTCCCCCACGTCAATCTTAGACAGTTTAGCCTCTTGGACTATGCCACTTTAACAGAAATTGTGTCAAAATTAAAGCCCACAACATGCTGCCTTGACATCCTTTCTTCAAACTTTTTCAAAACTGTTTTTCATTGCATAGCACCAGACGTACTTCAGATTATAAATACTTCTCTCCAAACAGGAGAGTTTCCACAGACTTTAAAAACTGCAGGAATAAAACCTCTTGTAAAAAAAAAAAAAACCTAATCTGGATGCCTCAACCATTAGTAATTATAGGCCTATATCAAATCTGCCATTCCTGGGGAAAATTATCGAAAGAGTTGTGTTCAAACAGATCCAGGTTTTTATGATGCAAAACAATGTTTTTAACTCATTTCAATCTGGATATTGGCCACAACACAGCACAGAGACTGTGCTTATCAAAGTCCTAAATGATATTCGTCGGAATACCGATGCAGGCAAATCCTCTGTTCTGCTACTATTGGATCTCAGCGCCGCATTCGACACGGTAGATCACAACATACTACTCAGCAGATTGGAACAGTGGGTAGGGTTTACTGACACTGTTCTTCCGTGGTTCACATCTTATTTACATGATAGGGATTTCTTTGTGTCAATCAGAAACCATCAGTCAGAACGAACCAAATTCACGTTTGGAGTCCTTCAAGGATCAATTCTTGGACCACTCTTATTTAACATCTATATGCTTCCCCTAGCTCAGATTATGGAACAGTATGACATCTCCTATCACACCTATGCAGATGAGACACAACTTTACATTTCTGTGTTCCCACGTGATTATAGTCCCTTAGTCTCCCTGAGTAAATGCATTCATCAAATCAATGAATGGATGTGCCAGAATTTTCTCCAGTTAAATGTGGAGAAGACAGAAGTGATCATTTTCGGGCCAAAAAAGGAGGGGTCAAAGATAAGCAGGCACCTTAGCACAATGTCACTTACAGCTACAAATCAAGTCAGAAACCTTGGCGTAATTATTGACTCAGACCTAAAATTTGATAGCCATCTTAAGTCCGTAACTAAATCTGCTTATTACCACCTAAAAATATAGCCAGAATTAAGGGGCTTCTGACTCAACAAGACATGGAAAAACTTATGCATGCATTCATTTTCAGCAGATTGGACTATTGCAACTGTATTTACAGGTCTTGATAAAAAAATCAGTCAGAAAGCTGCAGCTAGTACAGAATACTGCAGCCAGAGTCCTCACAAATACAAGGAAACTGGACCACATTACATCGGTTTTGAAATCGTTACACTGGCTTCCAGTGACTTAAAGGATAGACTATAAAATACTACAGCTCATCTACAAAACACTTAATGGCCTTGGACCAAAATACATGCTTGATTTGTTAGAATCGTATGAAACATCTAGACCCCTAAGGTCGTCTGGAACCGGTCTCCTGTATGTTCCAAGAACAAGAACCAAGCAGGGTGAGGCAGCATTTAGTTATTATGCTCCTCACCTCTGGAACAAGTTACCTGAAGGTCTGAAGTATGCTCAAACTGTTAGCTCCTTTAAATCAGGGCTAATAACGCTTTTGTTTAGCACTGCATATCCAAAAACTGTCTATATATTTCATTCTATTTGCTTTTTATTCTTATCTCCATTGCTGATTTCAATTATTAGCAGCAGTAGTAGTAGTAGTAGTAGTATTTGTTTTATTTATTTTTTTAATTCTCTTCGTGATTAAATGTGATTTTTATGTATAATTTTATTTCCTATTTCGATTGTCTTTGTTTTCATGTTCTATTGATTTTAATGTGATTTTTATGATCTTTATGTGATGTAAAGCACTTTGAATGACCTTGTGTTGAATTGTGCTATATAAATAAATTTGCCTTGCCTTGCCTTGCCTTACCGTCCCTATGCAAGCGTACGCCCTTGTGCATATGTGGAAGACCTGATGTGTTTAGGTACAGTGGTACCTCTACTTACAAAATTAATTGGTTCTGGAAGTAGTCTGGTAATCTGAAAAGATAGTTTTCATGCAAATGTCCTAATCTGTTCTAAGCAATACTGAAATGCAACATTAAATTTTGTAATCGGGGTAAAACCAGAATAAAACAACAGCCAAGCACATTTGAATCATTCCATATATTTAACCATAGACTTCATAATGGTATTGACGGGTCAAATCGCTCATGCACTGCACCTCGCATTCAAGTAGGGAGCCGCACACATCAAGAGGAGCTATTCACAAACACGCAGCGATCTAACGCTAGATTTCTGTTGAACAAGTGTGAAAGCTGTACCGCATACAAACAGGAAGGATTGTCTCAGGAGTGATTTGTTCGAGGATTCAAGGTAATTATTATATTTTTCGTACCATGCATACATTTTGAAACGTTGTGAAAAAAATCAGTGGAAGAAATTAGCCGCTACTGCATTGGCATCATAGTTCGCAATATTTACGTAAAATAAATGCTAACTGCATGTTTTGTTTTTTTGCCTTAACCAAGAATCGAGACTGTTTTACGTCGTTATCTATAAAGAATTCGGGGATTTAAGCATTTATTCACAAGAATTTTCACCGGAAAAGCTCTGTTTACATAAGGCGGCTGCGAGCTACATTCACCAACAGACTAGCATTGTACTTCGATATATTTACATAGAATAAATGCTAACTGCATGGGTTTTATTTTTTTTGCATTTAATCAAGAATCCGGGCTGTTTTACGTCCATATCTATAAAGAATTCGGGGATTTAGGCATTTATTCACAAGAATTTTCACCGGCGAAGCTCTGTTTACATAAGGCGGCCGCCAGGTACATTTGCTAACAGACCAGCATTGTACTTGGACATCCTGTATTTACGTAAAAAATGCTAATTGCACGTTTTTTTGCTTTTAACCAAGAATCAAGACTATTTTATGTCCATATCTATAAAGAATTCAGGATTTTAAGCATTTATTCACGAGAATTCTCAACGAAAAAAGCTCTTTGTCTGTGGGTCCACTCGGTCAACTTTGATGGCCTCGCCAACAATGCAGGCCCCCTATTTATCGACCCCCGTGTCCCGTCAATACATTATGAAGTCTATGACTTAACCTAACCAAACCAAACCATTATTACCTGTAATAAAGTAGATAATAGAACATAATGCGAAGGAAAATAGAAAAATAAAATATTTTACCTTCCTTCTCTTTCAAGATGTTGCCTATTTCCTCCTATCTTACTTTTTCTGACGCAAAAACGCAAGAAGACATGTGCTCTATTGTCTTACCAATGTAGCGAAACGTGTGTGGGCTTAAAAAAAAATCTCATTGTGAGACAAAAACGTGAGGAGACTTGTGCTCTTTTGGCGAAGACGTCGAGCCCAGTATAGACCCCACTCCCCAAAGTCACACAATGACGTGTCGCTGTATCCGGCCACCATATTGTCCGTCATTGTTTATCCGTATTCTCAGTGGTTTCAATTTGTCGTGCAATTTATAGTGCAATTCATGGAAGCTCCGGTGCTTTCAGACGCTGTAAACTCATTGGATGCGTTGCATAAAAGGCGTTATGTGGAAGAGCTTCAGTCTATCCATTTACCAGATCCATATTTGATGCCTAAATCGATATTTTTCGACCCGCTGTCTTCGCCGTCTCTGCCTGACATCTGCTACCCTAATATCTACAACTATCTTGTCCACAGAAACTCAGCCTATTCTCACGAAAGTTTGAAAAACTTTAAGAGCAGCACTCTAAGCAACATTACCCCGTGTGACCCTTTACTTTTAATTTTCTAAAATGGCGACAATCAATAAAAAAAAAAAAAAGTTGACTGCGATGGCCGACGCTTCAAGGATAGGTGGATATTGGACTATTTCTTCAATACAATACGCAACAACTGTGTCTGCCTCATTTGCAAAGAGACAGTCGCTGTTTTCAAAGAGTTCGATGTGACGCGATATTATCAAACAAGCCAGGCTGACATGTACGACATTACAAGGAAGATACGCAGCGAGAAATTATAGCAACTTTAAGCTAGTTTAATTTCACAGCAGCAGTATTTCGCAAGAGCCCGAGTGTCGAAAGAGAACGCCACAAAGGCGAGATTGTTGAAATTATGAATTGTAAAAAATAATAATAAAGCAAATGTGACACACAGAAGGGCTTGCTAAAAATTGTTTCAATATATTGTTCTACGTAAATCAGCCAAGGTAGCCCCCCACATTTTTACCACACCAAATCTGGCCCCCTTTGCAATCAGTTTGGACACCCCTGTTTAACTGATTATCCGTTGATGAGGCCAGCGTCTTTCACTTGGTACTAGCTAAATATTATTCAAAAAATAATGATGGCGGAAGAAATAAACATTTTGAATTTGAAACTGTATGTTGTCGGCGATTAGCCTCGCAATGATCTTAATTGTGGTTGTCAGCCCAAAACCCTCTAAATATATATTAAATGCATCTTACCAGGTATAAAATGAGAACTACATAGTCTGTGGTGATCGTTTGGTGCCCAGTTTTCTCGTCGAATTGCAGCAGTCCATCTCGCTCTCCTCTCCGGGTCTCTCGGAATACGGTAGAACTTCAAGTCTCTCCGTCTATCTTCTTTGTCACTGCAACCAACCGCCACACACGCCTTCACCATTATGATTATTAATGTTAACGAGCAGAAAAACACACCATAATAGGAGGAATTTACGTAGCGGTAATGCGTAAACACGACGACCTGACGGACAATATGGCGCGAAGGCCATATCGTCGTGAAAACCAGGCCAGGTCGTGAAAACCTGTAGACTAATACATTTCTGTTCAAAGATTGTTATGTGGCCCAGTCCACGATTTGTTACTAAAATACAGTACTAATATTTTGTGTAATTTAATTATTTAAAACTGATCTTACAGTCGTAAACCCATTACTGTAATGCGTCCATGAAAACATTTGATGTTTTCACGCCAATAAAGGGTTATAAATAAGCGTTCCCGTCAGGGGGGACATTTCACGCGGGGCAGCTATTTTTCGGCACACACCGGCCCGTTGTCGATCAAGTTTCATTTTACAATTGTGACAACGGTGACGCTGAGCTGACCAAATGTCGTTTATATTCGGGCCGGTGCCGATTTTGGGTACCCGACTCCTCATCGTGATATAAACTGTAGTATGATTGGAAATTTTGTGGTCTGAGGACGAGCTCTGACGCACGGGACGGGAACGGACGGGAGGAAACATCGGTTTGGGCATCAAATATGGATCTGGTGACTGGATCGACCGAAGCTTTTCCAAATAACAGCTTTTATGCAATTCATCCAATGAGTTTACAGCGTCTGAAAGCACCAGGGCTTCCATAATTTGCAAGTGAATCCACCTTTAGAAACTACAATCAATGACAATACGGACACACAATGACGGACAATATGGCGGCACAATACAGCAATCACGTGATTGTGTGACGTTGGTGACTGGGGTCTATAGACTCTACTCACCACCGTCACAGAATGACGTGTCGCTGTATCCGGCCGCCATATTGTCCGTCATTGTTTATCCGTATTCTCAATGGTTTCAATTTGTCATGCAATTTATAGTGCAATTCACAGAAGCCCCGGTGCTTTCAGACGCTGTAAACTCATTGGATGCGTTGCATAAAAGGCGTTATGTGGAAAAGCTTCAGTCTATCCATTCGCCAGATCCATATTTGATGACTAAATCGATATTTTTCGACCCGCTGTCTTCGCCCTCTCTGCCTGACATCTGCTACCCTGATATCTACAACTATCTTGTCCACACAAAATCAGCCTATTCTTACGAAAGTTTGAAAAACTTTAAGAGCAGCACTCTAAGCAACATTACCCCGTGTGACCCCTTACTTCCAATTTTCTAAAATGGCGACAATCAATAAAAAAAAAGTTGACTGCGATGGCTGACGCTTCAAGGATAGGTGGATATTGGACTATTTCTTCAATAAAACACGCAACAACTGTGTCTGCCTCATTTGCAAAGAGACAGTCGCTGTTTTCAAAGAGTTTGATGTGACGCGATAATGATATTACCGAACAAGACACGCTGACATGTACAACATTACAGGGAAGATACGCAGCGAGAAATTATAGCAACTTGAAGCAAGTTTCATTTCACAGCAGCAGTATTTCGCAACAGCCCGAGTGTCGAAAGAGAACGCCACAAAGACGAGACTGTTGAAATTATGAATTAAAAAATAAATAAATATAGCAAATGTGACACACAGAAGGGCTTGCTAAAATTTGTTTAAATATATTGTTCTATGTAAATCAGCCAAGGTAGCCCCCCGCATTTTTACCACATCAAATCTGGCCCCCTTTGCAAAAGGTTTGGACACACCTGTTTAACTGATGATCCGTAGACGAGGCCAACTTCTTTCACTTGGTACCAGCTAAATATTATTCAAAATGTAATGATGGTGGAAGAAATAAACATCTTGAATTTGAAACTATGTTGTCGACGATTAGCCTCGCAATGATCTTAATTGTGGTTGTCAGCCCAAAACCCTCTAAATATATATTAAATGCATTTTACCAGATATAAAATGACTACTACATAATCTGTGGTGATCGTTTGGTGCCCAGTTTTCGCGTCAAATTGCAGCAGTCCATCTCGCTCTCCTCTCCGGGTCTCTCGGAATACGGTAGAATTTCAAGTCTCTCCGTCTCTCTTCTCTGTTACTGCAACCAACCGCCACACACGCCTTCACCATTATGATTATTAATGTTAACGAGTAGAAAAACACGCCATAATAGGAGGAATTTATGTAGCGGTAATGCGTAAACATGAAGGGCTGACGGACAATATGGCGCGGAGGCGTGGTTGTGACGTCATGTGAGTGGGGTCTATAATAACCCTGTTGCGCCTGTGAACGTCATCATACTGCGACACCCAAACTGAAACGTCATCAACAATAGGCCCATAGGAGAGCAGAATCGCATTACTGAGGCATTATGGGAAAGATTATGACCAATAGGGCAATAGGACCTAATGGTGCAACATTTATAAGCAGAAAGCAGGAAGTACATCTTTATCTTTTATAGTGCTATACTGTATTTTTGCTTCTTGTGTCCTGAAATTTCTTTCTTAACAAGAGGCAATATTTTCCCGTTGAGGCATGTCCTATCTTGTAACCTGAAAATTCTGTTTGTACAGACAAATGCAAGTAGAGATACCGCAGTGCCAAAAGCAGTTTTCCTTGCATTTTGGTGGTTTTAGGAGCCCCCCCTCAAACACACCAACAAAAAGCATCAAAATAGGAATCATAAAAATATTAATAGTTTATTTTTTGCGTTAGTTGCTGCGTTTACTGTGTGTTTGAGAGTAAAGGTGTTTGAAGCTAGAGAAAAATTAAACCATTTTGACATTTCCTCCTTCCTAAAAGTTTTTCATCCAGGAAATAAATGAGTTACTATCTATAGAGCTTGAATATGTCCTGATTTGAAGCGCTGACAGGTCACATTCATCTTTTTTAATTGAATATGCATGGAATTCTTCCAACCATATGTCCTTTTTTTTCTTTGATAAACAAGATGAATACATTATAAGTATTAATTGCAATGTCCTGCTAAACGGGCCTGTTAATTGTGGGGCGCTCCCCACATGTAAAATTACACATTAGATCCATTAGATTTAGATTACATTTCGAATAATAAATACTATAAATACTATAAATAATTGCTTACCTTCTTTTCACGGCAAGGTTGAAACAAAAGCGGTTGCGCGGTGTCTGTTAACAGGGGTCTCCAGGGTAAAACGGACAAATTAAAAATATTTCGGGGGCTTAATGTGCCATAAAACTGCTATGGCGGCGTATAGACGTATTGTTCTATCACATACATCAGTTATTTTGGCTTAAAATACAGCAGTTTATTTTAAAGAGGGGTGCAAGAGCAGAAACTGCTTTTTAAGCCTTGTCTGTGTTTTCCGCCATATATACAGTATGTACAGTATATGTTCTATTGTAGCATCTACAAGGACAATACCAATTTAGTGATGATAATGCATACTCACAGGAAAATATTACATTATTTTCAATTAATTGTACCCACTTGGACGCCACAGACTGTATGCAAAAAAGAGTTGCCTAAGTGTTTAAGATGACAACCGCTACGCTAAATGCTAATGCTAACGAGAATGCTGCCCTCCTGCCGGCGGGGTCGTCCGCGGGGCCTCTTGGGGCCCACGGCGCGTTGGGTGGGGCTTGTTGTCCCTTGATGGTGTGGTGGACGTCCCCTGGTCTCTAGCGCTTAGCGTAGCGCCTGACCGGGGTGCAAGGTGGGTGCTCGGGCAGCGGGGGGAGGGGTGTGCAGTTGCAGTTGCGCCGTGGGTGGTCTGAAGCGGGGGTTGATCGGGGCCCTGGCGCTTCTACTGCCCTGCGGCTGGTGGTTCTGGCGGACGGGGACACGCCTGCGGAGCACTCCTCACTTTGCACTGTAAATATCTTTCACCCTGGCACCTCATCCTGTACTCATCCATTCCTCCGGGGAGAGTTGGGACCGGGCCATGCAGTCCCAGCCGGCTCCCCACTGATTTTAATGCATCACACACCAAGGTTGCGGGATGGATGGGACCTGTTGGTGGGGGGTGCTCATGGTCACCTCCTCACGGCAGGCCCCGCCATTCCTGTACCTTTTTTAACATACCACACACATCATACTCCACAGGAGAGCTGCGGCAAAGGGCGGAGGGACGGGCGGTTGGGCAGAAATTCCATGCAGCGGTCCCACTGCCCCAAGCCGAGCTCTCCTATTTTAATGCATACATTGTACTACCCTCCCCACACAATCCCATCACGGTGTTGGGTAATGGCTGCCAGCCTGGAACCTGGCAGCCATAGTAATAGGGTGGTAGGTGGGTCCCACACTTTTTCTGTAAGGCGTGGCTCCCAGGGCGTGGCCTCCCCTCTGCCTGGGCTGCCGGCCGCGGGAGTGGGGGGAGGTCAGGGCTCCGATCTCACGTCGCCCCGCGGCAGCTCCTCGCCACTCTCCTGCCTCCGCCTTCCCCTCTCTTCTCTGCCTGGGTATCCACCCTGCGCTCTGTCGTGGGTCGCTGGTTGGACACCGGCGTATCGGCTGGATGTCGCCTGCTCCGGCGGGGGACCCTGCCCCAACCTGGGCTCGGTGGGCTGCTGGGGGTCCCGTGGCATGCTGTGCCGGTTGGGGCGCTGCAGCGGCGGCGGCTCGTGGGGTGGGTGGGCGTACGTGGGTGGGTGTGGACGTGGGATGGTGCGTGCCCTCTTCCCATCCCTGAAGGCCGGTTGATGGGAGCGCGGGTGGCTTGGGGGACCACCCTGGATCCCGGGGGGGGGAGCGATGATGGCTCCTTTGCTGGGCTGCGGGATGAGGGATCGGCTGCGCTGCCTCCTCTCCCCCTGCCCGCCCTGCGGCCCCGGGCTGGCTGGGTGGGGGCTGTGACCCTGGGTTAGCGCCCGCATGGCGTTTCCGCTCGTCTGCTTGGCTGTCGCATGTTTGGTTGGACTCGCGTGCAGCTGGTTGTGATTGGGCGCGCTCGGGTGGCGGGTCCTGGTGCCGGGATTGGCGATGAGGCGGCGTAGGGTCGGTCGGCTTACACACACAAGGGATTCACACGAATACTGGGTTTAGATCACAGTGCTGATTTGTGTTCACTCTACCCCTCCCAATCACTAAGCTTATAGTCCCCCCCCTCTCCTTCCCTGGTCAACAGGGCCCCCCCCCCACATGGGGTCAACCGGAAATACATCTAGCAAACAAAAGCACCAACATATTATTAGTTATTGTCGACGTTCAATGTGTTTCTTGTTGTTGCTTTTCTTTCTTTCTTATCTTGTGTTTCTTTTTTTTCTGTTCCCCCATTAACCCCTTCATGTTCGCTGCTTGGTCATAATAAACGAGGTATTTTGAATGATCATAATGGGAGTATGTCATACTCTCAATGTGAAACATTCAAACCGTTCAGACCAAGTGGACAAGACTTCCATTCTCCGTGTCAAACAGCTGAACAGGACAGGTTAAAAAAGAAAAAAAAAAAAAAAAGAACACGAATGCTAGGCTAACGCTCCAAGCCACCTAGCATTGCGTTTGCAACAGCGTCACCACCCATTTCCCTCCTCCTCGCTCCCAGGCAGCTGTGACAAAATAAGACAACAAGCGGTTCATTCAACCAAATTGTAACGTCGCTAACGTGCCCTTATGTAACAGCGTTGCAAAGATGGGTAAAGTAATTGAATAGATTACTCAATACTGGAAAAAATAACGGCGTTAGTAACGCCGTTATCCTCTAATGCAGTTATTATCAACAATGCCCCAAGGTGCCCGGAAAAAAACAGGCAGTGATGTAAAATCAATTAGTGACACATGAATGCCCCAATATCACCAGAAAGTGACAAAAATGAACAGAAAGTGACTCGTTAGTACCCCAAAACCAACAGGAAATGCCCTAAACTAAATAGAAAACTCACTGTAAATGTCCCATTATCAATAGGAAATGACCAACAGACAGTAAGAGACCCAGAAATGCCCAAAAACCAGCAAGAAAACGTCCAAAATCTACTATATAGCAAGTGATCCTGGAAGGCCCCCAAATGTAGAGAAAGGGACCGAAAGTCAACAGGAAGTGACCCATGTGAGAGCAAAGCATCCCCATTCAATCTCTCCAGAATAGCATTTTATAGCTAGCAAGGAATGAGCTAGCATATTAAAGATAGTCAACACTTAATACATCCAACAGATTTTCCCCCAAATTAGCAGTTGCGGCAATTAAACTCAAGTCAGCCGAATGGATTCCTTATGCGGCGTTATTAATAATACTCGAGACGATTTGAAAGATGTCGCTGTCATTACAGAATTTAATTGCAATGAGTGCGAGCTGATTTGGATCCCACATGACGGCGAGCGACAGGAAACAGTTTGGCGAAGGCATTAATGAGCAAGCGCCACCTGCTGCGTGCTAACATCTGGCTCAAGCTAATGTGAAGATAGGATGTGTTGACTGACAGCTGGAGTCTCTCTATTACATTACTTTAATAATGACATTCATTTTGATGCACTGTTAACCCTTTATACGGCAAGTGATTATTTTCACACATTTCAAAAAACTTTGCCTCATAAAGAACCGGCGTGCACGTACGTGGACATGATATTTGGGGTCATGGAGACAGGGCAACAATATTCCAAACGAACAGTCCTAATAGGAAGTGACCCAGAAATGCCCCAACAATAACAGGAGCTGACCCAAAAATACCTCATGATAAACAGAATGTGACCAAATTATATAATAATCCACACCGAAATGACCCAAAATCAACATAAAGTGACCAAAATCATCAAACAGAAATGAATCAAAATCAAACAGAAATTACCCAGAAATGGCCCAAGATAAACAGGGAGTGAACAAAAATGAACAGAGAAAGATCCAAAGTCAACAGGTGAACGAAGATGAATGGGAAGTGATCCAAAAACACCCCACAAAAAACATGCTAAGCAACTGGAAATGACCAAAATACATAGGAAGTCACCAAGAAATGACCCCAAATTCAACAGGAAGTGAATAAACAACAACAAAGCAACTACAACAAAATTCCCCGAAATAATCCAAAATCAACAGTAAGTGACCCGAAAATGCCCCGAAATCAATTGAAAGTGACCTAAGTTTCAAGAACTCACTCCGAAATACCCCAAATCACCAGGAATTGATCCACTTAAACAGGAAGTCAACAAGAAGTGACCAAAATAAATAAGAAATCACCCAAAAATTGCTTGAATCAACAGAAAGTGTCCAGAATATACAGGAATTCTTTCCAGACAACTACAGGAAGTGACCAGAAATGTCCCAAAATCAACAGATATATAAAAACAGAAATCATCCTAAATCATCAAAAATTGACCACAATAAGCAGGAAGTCACCAAGAAATGCCCCATAATCAATAGGAAGTGACCAAAATGAAAAGAAAATGGCCCAAAATCAAAAGAAAGTGATCAAAAATTAATAGGAAGTTACCTGGAAATGACCCTAATCAACAGAAGGTGTCCAAAATAAACAGGAACTCACCCCAAAAATCATCAGGAAGTGACCAGAAATGTCCCAAAATCAACAGAAAGTGACCAAAATAAATAGGAAGTCACCCAAAAATGGCTCGGATCAGCAGAAAGTATCCAAAATATACAGGAATTCACCCCAAACATCAACAGGAAGTGACCAGAAATGTTCCGAACTCAACAGAAAACGACTTATTGAGAACTCACTCAGAGATCACCCAAATCATCAAGAATTGACCAAAATAAAAAGGAAGTCGCCAAGCAATGCTCCAAAATCAACAGGAAGTGACCTAAATAAATTGGAAGTCACCCCGATATGACCCAAATAAACAGGAAGTGTCCAAAACAAAATGGAATTCTCCTCAACAGGAAGTGACCACTATGAAAAGAAAATGGCCCAAAATCAAAAGAAAGTGACCAAAATAAATAGGAAGTCACTCGGAAATGACCCAAATCAACAGGAAGTGTCCAAAATAAACAAGAATTCTCCCCAAAAATCAACAGGTAACCAGAAAGGTCCCAAAATCAACAGTAAGTGACCGAAATAAATAGGAAGTCTTACAGAAAGGGCTCGAATCAACAGAAAGTGTCCAAAAAAATACAGCAGTTCTCCCCAAACATCAACAGCAAGTGACCAGAAATGTTCCGAAATCAACAGAAAATGACTTGAATATAGAGAACTCACTCAGAAATCACTCCAAATCATCAAGAATTGACCAAAATAAACAGGAAGTCGCCAAGAAATGCTTCAAAATCAAAAGGAAGTGACCAAAATAAATAGCAAGTCACCCGGAAAGGACCCGAGTCAACAGGAAGTGTCCAAAATAAACAGGAACTCCCCCCAAAAACCAACAGGAAGTGACCAGAAATGTCCCAAAATCAACAGAAAGTGACCTATATTATAAAGACTCACTCCAAAGTCATCACGAATTGACCAAAAGAAACAGGAAGTCACCACTAAATGCCGCATAATCAACAGCAAGTGACGAAAATGAACAGAAAATGGCTCAAAATCAAAAGAAAGTGACCAAAATAAATAGGAAGTCACCCAGAAATGGCTCGGATCAACAGAAAGTATCATAAATATACAGGAATTCACCCCAAACTCAACAGAAAGTGACCAAAATAAATAGGAAGTCTTACAGAAAGGGCTCGAATCAACAGAAAGTGTCCAAAAAAATACAGCAATTCTCCCCAAAGATCAAAAGGAAGTGACCAGAAATGTCCCAAAATCAACAGAAGGTGACCTATATATAAAGACTCACTCAAAAATCATCCAAAATCATCACAAATTGACCAAAATAAACAGGAAGTCCCCCCAAAAACCAACAGGAAGTGACCAGAAATGTCCCAAAATCAACAGAAAGTGACCTATATTATAAAGACTCACTCCAAAGTCATCACGAATTGACCAAAAGAAACAGGAAGTCACCACTAAATGCCGCATAATCAACAGCAAGTGACGAAAATGAACAGAAAATGGCTCAAAATCAAAAGAAAGTGACCCAAATAAATAGGAAGTCACCCAGAAATGGCTCGGATCAACAGAAAAAGTATCATAAATATGTAGGAATTCACCCCAAACTCAACAGCAAGTGACCAAAATACATAGAAAGTCTTACAGAAAGGGCTCGAATCAACAGAAAGTGTCCAAAAAAATACAGCAATTCTCCCCAAACATCAACAGGAAGTGACCAGAAATGTTCCAAACGCAACAGAAAGTGACCTATATATAAAGACTTACTCAAAAATCATCCAAAATCATCACAAATTGACCAAAATAAACAGGAAGTCACCACTAAATGCCGCATAATCAACAGCAAGTGACGAAAATGAACAGAAAATGGCTCAAAATCAAAAGAAAGTGACCCAAATAAATAGGAAGTCACCCAGAAATGGCTCGGATCAACAGAAAGTATCATAAATATGCAGGAATTCACCCCAAACTCAACAGCAAGTGACCAAAATAAATAGAAAGTCTTACAGAAAGGGCTCGAATCAACAGAAAGTGTCCAAAAAAATACAGCAATTCTCCCCAAACATCAACAGGAAGTGACCAGAAATGTTCCAAACTCAACAGAAAGTGACCTATATATGAAAGACTCACTCAAAAATCATCCAAAATCATCACGAATTGACCAAAATAAACAGGAAGTCACCACTAAATGCCCCATAATCAACAGCAAGTGACGGATATGAACAGAAAATGGCTCAAAATCAAAAGAAAGTGACCAAAATAAATAGGAAGTCACCCAGAAATGGCTCGGATCAACAGAAAGTATCATAAATATACAGGAATTCACCCCAAACATCAACAGGAAGTGACCAGAAATGTTCCAAACTCAACAGAAAGTGACCTATATAAGAAAGACTCACTCAAAAATCATCCAGAATCCTCACGAATTGACCAAAATAAACAGGAAGTCACCACTAAATGCCCCATAATCAACAGCAAGTGACGGATATGAACAGAAAATGGCTCAAAATCAAAAGAAAGTGACCAAAATAAATAGGAAGTCACCCAGAAATGGCTCGGATCAACAGAAAGTATCATAAATATACAGGAATTCACCCCAAACATCAACAGGAAGTGACCAGAAATGTTCCAAACTCAACAGAAAGTGACCAAAATAAATAGGAAGTCTTACAGAAAGGGCTCGAATCAACAGAAAGTGTCCGGAAAATACAGCAATTCTCCCCAAAAATCAAAAGGAAGTGACCAGAAATGTCCCAAAATCAACAGAAAGTGACCTATACGTAAAGACTCACTCAAAAATCATCCAAAATCATCACAAATTGACCAAAATAAACAGTAAGTCACCACTAAATGCCCCATAATCAACAAGAAGTGACGAAAATGAACAGAAAATGCCTCAAAATCAAAAGAAAGTGACCAAAATAATTAGGAAGTCACGCTGAAATGACCCGGATCAACAGGAAGTGTCCAAAATAAACGGGAACTCTCCCAAAAAAATAAACAGGAAGTGACCAGATATGTCCCAAAATCAACAGAAAGTGACCTAAATATTAAGAACTCACTCACACATGACCAAACATCAACAAGAATTGATCAAAAATAAACAGGAAGTCACCATGAAATGCCCAAAAATCTATAGGAAGTGACCTAAGAAATATCCCAAAATCAGTAGAAAGTGAATGTTAATTCGCCCCTCTAGTGCCGTCCATGGTACTGAAATTTGAGTTCAATATTTACATGGTTCGGCTGACATAACGGCTTTCCGAAACAAACCATAACTGTGATGACTTTGACACCCCTGGCGTAAGACGCTAATGTCCTTTCTTTTTGGTCATTTCAGGGCTGCTAGCGAGTAATAGCGAAACGATGAGGTGTAGGCTGGAGAAGCGGCATACCCCGCTGGGCCAGGGTCTCGCCTCAACTTGTTCTTAATGACGAGCGAGAAAAGAAGAGGGGCAGCGTAGCGGGGAGGGGAGCGGCCCGCTCTCTCAACCCCATGTCAAGCTAATTAGTGCAAATTGGATGGCGGGAGCTCATATTTTGCCGTCGAGCGGTGCTCGTCACCTTTTGGGAAACTCATTTGTCACCTCACGAGCGCGTCGGCGAGCTCGCACACGCTCAGACGCCAATCGGCCGATTGTCCGAACAGGAGAAAAAACACTTTGCCAACCAAGGCTAATTCACTCTTTGTCATTGCTGTTTGCATTGAAGGATTGTGGGGATGTTAGGAAAAGCAAAGCAAAGTTTGATGTTGGCTTATGTAAGGTTGAAACAGTTTTTCTCCAGGACAAAGTAATATTTTTATCTTTCTCAGACACAAACTGGACCAGTGACCGTATTTCTATCTAGCAAAAGCTGAGCTTCCTCCTGCCGCCATTGCTATTGACGTTCGTCACTCACGCGGTCACATTTCTGTAATTATGGCAAAAGCTCGAACTCAAATTGTCACAACTCGAATACAAATGACTCGCAACACGAATGCAAAAGAAAACCACACAAATGCAAACTGCCACAACACGATCCCCAATTCCTAAAGCGCGATTGCAAATTGGCAAAAGCACAAACCCCAATTGCCACAAAACTAATGCAAATGGCTTGCAACATGACTGCAAATGGCTCGCAAGACAATTGCAAAAGCCACAGCACGACTGCAAGAGGACGACCCGGAAGTAACGGACGATACTTTGTATAGACCCTACTCACCTACGTCACAGAATGACGTGTCGCTGTATCTGGCCGCCATATTGTTCGTCTCTGTTTAGCACTATTATCAATGGTTTCAATTAGTCATTCAGTTTATAGAGCAATTCATGGAAGCCCCAGTGCTTTCAGACGCTGTAAACTCATTGGATTCGTTGCATAAAAGGCGTTATGTGGAAGAGCTTCAGTCTATCCATTTGCCAGATCCATATTTGATGCCTAAATCGATGTTTTTCGACCCGCTGTCTTCGCCGTCTCTGCCGGACATCTGCTACCCTGATATTTACAACTATCTTGTCCACACAAAATCAGCCTATTCTCACGAAAGTTTGAAAAACTTTAAGAGCTTGGAGGCTTATAAATACTTCGTTGCTGGTTGGGTGAAACAGGTCCTCGTCCACGAAAATTCGGCAGGAATCTATCTTGTGCTCGGGAAGGTGATTTACGAAATTTTCAATTCAAAATCTTTTTTTCTTGCTAACATCCACTGTCAAGTCTAATGTATTTCATGTCATTTGTCAATGGAGCTAGGGCTTTTAATGTTTATATGGTTTAGCGATAGCACTCTCACTACATACATATATAATATGTAATAAATATGAAGTGCGATAGCACTACTTCAGATTGTCCCTAGTTGAATTTATTTTTTGGCTTTTGATCTCAATAGTGAAATTGTAAATTAATTGTATGACAACTGTCTTATTATCCCCTTATAATTATATATTTTCAGGTTGTTCATTCACAACGTCTGAGTGTATGTTGTCGGCGATTAGCCTAGCAATGATCTTAATTGTGGTTGTCAGCCCAAAACCCTCTAAATATATATTAAATGCATCTTACCAGATATAAAATGACTACTACATAATCTGTGGTAATCGTTTGGAGCCCAGTTTTCTCGTCGAATTGCAGCAGTCCATCTCGCTCTCCTCTCCGGGTCTCTCGGAATACGGTAGAATTTCAAGTCTCTCCGTCTATCTTCTCTGTTACTGCAACCAACCGCCACACACGCCTTCACCATTATGATTATTAATGTTAAAGAGCAGAAAAACACGCCATAATAGGAGGAATTTACGTAGCGGAAATGCGTAAACACGACGACACACACGTCCGCGCCATATTGTCCGTCTGACCGCTTGTGTTGCCTCATGATTCACGAAAAATATGCTTTGCTTTAGAATTTTAATGCGTCCCGGGCTGTAATGCATCGCGATGCATTGCCGAACCGAATCGAATCGTGACCCTCTGAATCTAATCGAATCGAATCGAATCGTGGCCCTCTGAATCGTAATCGAATCGAATCGTGAGGGCAGTGCCGATGCACACCTCTATAATTTACACATTTCTGCGTCCATACAAAAAAAAAATCAAAAGTGACATCGGAATTCCACCTAAATAAGTTGTGATTGTAGTTGACAAGGCTGAAAAAGCAGTTTCTGCTCTTGCAGCCCTCTTTAATAATAATAATACTAAGACATTTTATTTGAAGGCGCCTTTCTGGCACTCAAGGTGGCCGTACAATCATTTAAAACATTTAAACATATTAGAAGTGAGAAAATGAAAGTATAGAACGTTTAAGGAAATTTAAAATACTAAACGAGATATAAGGGCAGTTAAAAAGACTAGAACTTAGTGGTTATTGTGGATAGGCTAGTCTAAACAGGTGAGATTTGAGTTTTGATTGAAAAAGGGGGAGGGAATCTGTGTTCCTGAGGTCGGGTGGGAGTGAATTCCAAAGCTGGGGAGCCGAGCAGCTAAAATAAACTGCTGTATTTTAAGCTAAAAGACCTGTTGTGTTTGACAGAACAATATGTCTATATGCTGCAATAGCAGATTCATGGCGCACTATTTTTAATTTGTCCGTTATACCCTGGAAACCCCCGTTTACAGATGTTGCGCAACCGCTTTTGTTTCAATCCAGCCATAAATAGAAGGTAGGTAATCGTATTTATTATTCAAAATGTCTGTCATTTTTAGCTTTGAATCATTATTTGATGTCTAATATTTAGTTTAAAAAAAAAAAAAAAAAAAAAAAACGACTTTAAAAAAATATTCACTCCCATATTTTAAACTTTTAAACAAATTACACATGCATATAGGAAAATTTTGAAGTTTGGCCAAATTGGGAGTCTCAGAGCGGAACTTCAAGTCACCTCAGTGTATTCTGCCATACAAAAAAAATGCAAAATTTGCTTTTGTTCAGTAAAATGAAGTTGATTCTGCATGCTTTCCTCAAGTATTAAGTCTCTGATGTAAAAACTGAGTGATTTTTTTTAGCTGATGAAAACATGTCAAAATTGCACTTAATAAAAAAAATTAAGTCGATATTTCTGGCAAAAAGTTATATGATATGTTAAATATTACTTTTGATCCTGAAAATATCAGTGATTATCTCTGTATTTGGTGATTTTGTGCATCTAGCGTAAAATCTGAGAACTTTATAGCCATTTTAAGGTTTGTTATAATTGTATAGAAATAATTAATCGGGAGTTTATTATGGAACAACTTTTTTTTTTTTTATGCTGCCGCTCATGGAGACTCATATATGCCTAAGGTAGGTGCCTGTTTTGGTTTCAGATCGCTAGCGGCTTTGGTTTAAAAATATTTGAATTTTCAATTTAAGAAAATAGGCCCCCTACGGAGCGGCCCTGCGCCCCGTTTCCCGTCAATTGATAGTAAAGTCTATGATGCGGCGCAGAACCCTCAAACTCCCAGGCCTCTGGTGGACGCCACAAGGTTAAGATTGACACAGATACAACCCCACCAGGCTGAGAAGGAAATATATATTAGCAGTCGCAACTATTTTCTGCTCTCCTTTGCAGATTTCCACAGTGAGCAGGAAACTCTTAACTTGAAAAGTTTGTGTGAAAGGGGTTAATGCCTGACCTTTAAACACAAGCGTGACGTTGACAGCAGCACTAAGAGTCTTTCTCAACACAGTGAGAGGGGTACGAAGTTTAACACCCGTCCTGGCCGAGCCGGTGTCTTGCTGTGAAAGTGATTGCGTAGCGGCGAGCTCGTGGCGGCGTTAGCGCGGCTGCACAATGGGGTGCCATGTCAGCTTGTCTGAGACCCGGAAAAGGAAAAGGTCACACTCGACCACTCACCGATTAACTCATCAGTGAGCCGGACTTGCTCAAAATACTAAAAAAATATGTCATTTTTTAGTTTTTGTAGTATTTTTTAGGAGAAATTGTGCTGGGGTGCTTTTGCTCTCACATGGCTGACGTCCTGCAGATTTTCACTCAAACCCTTTTTAATTTTGGGTCATTTTTCAGTTACTTCCTGATTAATTAATCAGCTGCCATTGACGGAGCTGGACGTCCAATCCATTTGAACAGGGAGGGGCCCGAAATACCTTAAAATCAACAGTAAATGATCCAAAACTTACTCGAAAAAGAATGACCCAAAATCATCAGAAAATTACCCGTAAGTGCTCCAAATCCAAAAGGAAGTGACCCAAAATCAAAAGGAAGTGGCCCATAGATACCCCAAAATCAACAGGAAGTGACCAGTGAACCGGAAGTGACATGGAAATGACCCCGGAATGCCCCAAAATGCACAGGAATGAACCCAAAATGTATAGGAAGGGAAGAACACAAAATCATCAAAACGTGACCAGTAAGCAGAGGCGTAGCATCCCATTAGGCATACGCAGGCAATTGCCTGGGGCCCCCAACCGGCAGAAGCCCCCAGAGGGCCAACAGATTTGGCACACAAAGGTTTAGCACACTCAGCTTCACCGCACTGTCGTAGCTACAAGTATTGGTAGTGATTCAATACCATGGAATCATTTGGCAGATTTTTTAAGAATTCTGTTATCAGTCCCAATTAGCATACATGTTTAAGCAAGTCCAATCAGTTTTAACACTGCATGTGTGTGCAAAGACTGATTCACCAAGAACTTTATGAAAAGTCCTTGCTGTAATATTTTATGTTGGTTTTCACAGGCCACCTCATTATTCATGTGACTACTTAAAGAAATGTCGATTTTTCCAAGAAAGTCTATTAATGGGTCTATCGTATTCCTCGTTGAATACTGTATAAGAAAAATACAAGACATATGCATCTAAAATAATCCTAAACGATTTAATTAGCAATTTTAATACTCATGGGGTCCGGCCGGGCTCAGCCCGAAAAGGCAACGTGGGTTCCCCTTCCCATGGGCTCACCACCTGTGGGAGGGGCCAAAGGGGTCGGGTGCGTAGGGAGTTGGGCGGCAGCCAAAGGCGGGGGCCTTGGCGGTCCGACCCCCAGCTGCTGAAGCTAACTCTTGGGACATGGAATGTCACCTCTCTGGCAGGGAAGGAGCCTGAGCTGGTGTGTGAGGCAGAGAAGTTCCGAATAGATATAGTCGGACTCTCCTCCACACACAGCTTGGGTTCTGGTACCAATCCTCTCGAGAGGGGTTGGACTCTCTTCCACTCTGGAGTTGCCCAAGGTGAGAGGCGCCGGGCAGGTGTGGGCATACTTATTGCCCCCCGGCTTGGCGCCTGTACGTTGGGGTTTACCCCGGTAGACGAGAGTGTAGCCTCCCTCCGCCTTCGGGTGGGGGGACGGGTTCTAACTGTTGTTTGTGCTTATGCACCGAACAGCAGTTCAGAATACCCACCCTTTTTGGAGTCCTAGGAGGGTGTGCTAGAGAGCGCCCCCTCCGGGGACTCCCTCGTTCTCCTGGGGGACTTCAACGTTCACGTGGGCAATGACAGTGAGACCTGGAAGGGCGTGATTGGGAGGAACGGCCCCCCCGATCAGAACCCGAGTGGTGTTCTGTTATTGGACTTCTGTGCTCGTCACGGTTTGTCTATAACGAACACCATGTTCAAACATAGGGGTGTCCATATGTGCACTTGGCACCAGGACACCTTTGGCCGCAGTTCGATGATCGACTTCGTAATCGCGTCATCGGACTTGCGGCCGCATGTTTTGGACACTCGGGTGAAGAGAGGGGCGGAGCTCTCAACTGATCACCACCTGGTGGTGTGTTGGCTCCGATGGCGGGGGAAGATGCTGGCCAGACCTGGCAGGCCCAAACGTATTGTGAGGGTCTGCTGGGAACGTCTGGCAGAATCCCCTGTCAGAAAGAGTTTCAACACCCACCTCCGGCAGAACTTCTCCCTTGTCCCGGGGGAGGTGGGGGACATTGAGTCCGAGTGGGCCATGTTCCGCACCTCCATTGTTGAGTCGGCCGATCAGAGCTGTGGCCGTAAGGTGGTCGGTGCCTGTCGTGGCGGCAATCCCCGAACCCGCTGGTGGACACCAGCGGTAAGGGATGCCGTCAAGCTGAAGAAGGGCCTTTTTGGCCTGTGGGACTCCGGAGGCAGCTGACAGGTACTGGCTGGCCAAGCGGACTGCGGCTTCGGCGGTCGCCGAGGCAAAAACCCGGACATGGGAGGAGTTCGGCGAGGCCATGGAAAACGACTTCCGGACGGCTTCGAGGAAATTCTGGTCCACCATCCGGCGCCTGAGGAGGGGAAAGCAGTGCACCATTAACACTGTGTATAGTGAAGATGGTGTACTGCTGACCTCGACTCGGGACGTCATGAGCCGGTGGGGAGAATACTTCGAGGCCCTCCTCAATTCCACCGACATGCCTTCCTTTGAGGAAGCAGAGTCTGGGGACTCCGTGGTGGGCTCTTCGATCTCTGGGGTTGAAGTCACTGAGGCGGTTGGAAAGCTCCTCGGTGGCAAGGCTCCGGGGGTAGATGAGATCCGCCCAGAGTTCCTAAAGGCTCTGGATGTTGTAGGGGTGTCGTGGCTGACACGTCTCTACAACATCGTGTGGACATCGGGGACAGTGCCTCTGGATTGGCAGACCGGGGTGGTGGTCCCCCTTTTTAAGAAGGGGGACCGGAGGGTGTGTTCCAATTATAGAGGGATCACACTCCTCAGCCTCCCTGGTAAAGTCTATTCAGGGGTGCTGGAGAGGAGAGTCCGCCGAGAAGTCGAATCTCGGATTCAGGAGGAGCAGTGTGGTTTTCGTCCCGGCCGTGGAACAGTGGACCAGCTCTACACCCTCGGCAGGGTCCTCGAGGGTGCATGGGAGTTCGCCCGATCAGTCTACATGTGTTTTGTGGATCTGGAGAAGGCGCTCAACCGTGTGCCTCGGGGAGTCCTGTGGGGGGTGCTCCGGGAGTACGGGGTACCGAGCCCCTTGGTAAGGGCTGTTCGGTCCCTGTACGACTGGTGTCAGAGTTTGGTTCGCATTGCCGGCAGTAAGTCGAATTCGTTCCCAGTGAGGGTTGGACTCCGCCAAGGCTGCCCTTTGTCACCGATTTTGTTCATAATTTTTATGGACAGAATTTCTAGGGGCAGCCGAAGCGTTGAGGGGGTCCGGTTTGGTGACCTCAGCATTGAATCTCTGCTTTTTGCAGATGATTTAGTGCTGTTGGCTTCATCAAGCCGTGACCTCCAACTCTCACTGGAGCGGTTCGCAGCTGAGTGTGAAGCGGTTGGGATGAAGATCAGCACCTCCAAATCCGAGACCATGGTCCTCAGTCGGAAAAGGGTGGAGTGCCCTCTCCGGGTCGGGGATGAGATCCTGCCCCAAGTGGAAGAGTTCAAGTATCTTGGGGTCTTGTTCACGAGTGACGGTAGGAGGGAGCGGGAGATCAACAGGCGAATCGGTGCGGCGTCTGCAGTAATGCGGACTCTGCACCGGTCCGTAGTGGTGAAGAAGGAGCTGAGCCGAAAGGCAAAGCTCTCGATTTACCAGTCGATCTACGTTCCTACCCTCACCTATGGTCACGAGCTTTGGGTCGTGACCGAAAGAACAAGATCCCGGATACAAGCGGCCGAAATGAGTTTCCTCCACAGGGTGTCCGGGCTCTCCCTTAGAGATAGGGTGAGAAGCTCGGTCATCCGGGAGGGACTCGGCGTTGAGCCGCTACTCCTCCGCATAGAGAGGAGCCAGCTGAGGTGGCTCGGGCATCTGGTTTGGATGCCTCCCGGACGCCTCCCTGGAGAGGTGTTCCGGGCATGTCCCACCGGCGGGAGGCCCCGGGGACGACCCAGGACACGCTGGAGAGACTATGTCTCTCGGCTGGCCTGGGAACGCCTTGGGATCCCGCCGGAGGAGCTGGTTGAAGTGGCTGGGGAAAGGGAAGTCTGGGCTTCCCTGTTAAAGCTGCTGCCCCCGCGACCCGACCCCGGAACAAGCGGAAGATAACGGATGGATGGATGGATTTTAATACTCCTTTTAGCAAGGTTCCTTGGGAATGCGGTATGCCTCTGCGTACGTTCCCATAGCAATGGGTCCTGTTATTGTCCTACGTCACAAGCGCTGCATATTCTGAGAACAAGAATAGGCGTAAGCTTAAAATCATTAAATCAGTGTTTAGAATCACCATACACACTGATCAGCCAAACTGATAAGATGTTACATGATTCACTTCTGTGCCAGAATGTTATCCTTATTAAGTAAAAGCAATACAACTTACCAGCTAGTCAGTAGAATACGGTATGTGTAAAGGTATGTGTACTAAGCACAATAATAATAATAATCTGAAGTACATTTTGTTTATTAAGGCAAATGTGTGTAGAAAATGTTTTAGTTATTTATCTTTTTGTTTAATGTTGTTACCGGATTACATTTGTACATTTTCTGATGTGCCTTTTACAATAAAACTTTATATATACATTTTCATCTGGGAATTTTTTCAAAAGGTGTCAGTCTCCCCCAGGGCAGCTGTGGTTACAATAGAAAGCTTACATCCACTGAGTGTGGAGTGAATGAATAATGCAATTTGGGGGGGGGGACACTTTGAGTGTCCTAAAAAGTGCTCTATGAGAGCGAGGCGTTATTAGACTTTTATTAAATATGCTATTGCTCCAAGTCCAACTGTCCCCCTTACTTGCACATGCTCAAAGGGCCCCATGTTGCCTGTTGCCTGGGGCCCCCGGGGACCCTTGCTACGCCTCTGCCTGTAAGTGCCCCAAAACCAACAGGAAGTGACCCAAAATCAAAAGGAAGTGACCCAGAAATGTCCCAAAATAGGCAAATGATCCAAAATACACTGGAAATGACCCCGGAATCCCCTAAAATGCACAGGAAGAGACCGAAAATCAAAAGGAAGTGACCTGGAAACGCTAAAATCAACAGCAAATGATTAAGAAATAAACAGTGAGTACCCTAAACCAACAAGAAGTGGTACAGAATTAACCGGAAACGACCGATGGACAACAAATAACCCAGAATTCGACCAAAATCATACAGGAAGTAATCCAGAAATGCCCTAAAATCAACAGGAAGTGACCAGTGAAAAGGGAGCGACCTGGAAATGCCCTAAAATCAACAGCAAATGATCCAAAATGCAGAGGAAGTGACCCAAAATGTACAGGAAGGGAATGACACCAAATCATCAAAAAGTGACCTGTAAGTGCCTTAAAACCAACAGGAAGTGACCCAAAATCAAAAGGAAGTGACCCAGAAATGTCCCAAAACACAATTTATTTGACAGCTGTGTCATAAGATCGTCATAATTATGACGTAACACTATCATGGGCATTAATGTGAATGCATATGACAGACTTAATGACATGGCATTAAGTGTCATCCGGCAAATTATGTCACTATTCTTATTTATGTCCAGCTCAGATCTTTTACATCCATTAAAAAGTGAGATCATTTGCCGGATAAAAGTAAATGACATCTGATATAAGCATTCATGAATTGTCATGACAGTTTCATGACATAATTATGATTGTCTAATTACAGTCGTATGCATCCACTGTCAAATAAAATGTTATCAAATACCATAACTAGCAATTAATGAAACAACTGAAACAGTAACTGAAGAAATAATTAGCACAGACCACCCATTTTGATTGTAATTTACATCTGTAGCGCTGAAATGCATGCTAAGAGGCATGTTGGACAACAACGGTGTTGACGGCAGGTGGTAGCTGAGGTCGACTGTCTCCCCAAGGGAGCAGTGATGGCCAAATGAAGCTGCTTGAAACCAATTGGCTGCAAAGCTTCAAGGTGGTTCATTTAGTCTGATGAAAGTCGTATGATGCCGCTGCCAAATAAAGTGTTACCGGTTAATATCTTTTGGTGTAAATACAGGGGTGACAGTGGCTAGAATTTTTTTGCTGGAACTATCTGACATGAAGGTTGCAACGGAACCAGATTTTTATTGTATTTTTTAGGGGGGTGGGTGGGGGGATCTGAAATGCAGGTAAAACTGGTTTTGACTTGTGGTTATTCCCATAACACATACAAACAAAAAAAATGCTTTTTATTAAAAATGGTAGTTTTTCAATGATTCGCGAAATAAAAGTGAACAAAACAGCAGTGACCTCAACCTCCATCTCCTAATAACCCCACCCCACATTTTCTAAATGTGAAACCTTAATTTTAACTCTAGCCCCTTTCACATACTCCCAAACACCGGGAATATCGCGGAATTTAACCGTGCAGGAGTTGTGTGTGAAAACAATTTCCTGTGTCGATTGACACGAAGATTATGCGGACATTTCAAGTATCGCGTCCTAGTATCATGTTTGGGACTTTCCCGGGAAGCGGTGTGCGTGAAAGCAGGCGTTAAATTCCCAAGTCACTCCACGATGGCGGGCCGATCGTCAAATCCTCCCTCTTAACAGCGAGACAAAAAGCGGTAAACAAACAAACAAGCTGGAAATAGCTAAATTTAACAGAAAATATAACGAAATTAAAATTTCAATTATTACATTCGGGTCGGGCCGGGCTGGGGTTCTCCCTCGCTAACTTTTTAAAATAAATTGCTGCTTATAGTCCAGTGTGGTTTATCTATGAACAAATGTTGTTTTCATGTTAAATTAACCCTTAAAGTCAGGTGCGCCTTATAGTGTGAAAATTACAGTACACTCGAAATGAACCCGGAACGCCATAAAATGCACAGGAAGAGACCCAGAATTAAAAGGAAGTGACCTGGGAATGCCCTAAACTCAACAGCAAATGATTCAAAATAAACAGGAACGTAGACTTCATACTGTAAAAGCAAAAAAAACCATGCAGGTAGCATTTATTTTACTTAAATATTGCGAACTATGAGGCTCGTCAGTAAGGAAATTAGCGGCCGCCATATGTAAACAAAGAGCTTTTTCCGTTGAAAATTCTTGCGCATAAATGCTTGAATTTCTGAATTCTGTATAGATATGGACGTAAAAGAGTCTTGATTCTTGGTTAAAAGAAAAATAAAACGTTCAAGTAGCATCTATTTTACATAAATATTGCGAACTATTAGTCTAGTCAGTAAGGAAATTAGTGGCCACCATATGTAAACAAAGAGCTTTTTCCGTTGAAAATTCTCGTAAATAAATGCTTAAAACCCTGAATTCTTTATAGATATGGACGTAAAAGAGTCTTTATTCCCTGTTCAAATAAAAAGAACATGCAGGTAGCATTTGTTTTACGCAAATATTGCGAACTATGAGGCTAGTCAGTAAGGAAATTGGCGGCCGCCATATGTAAACAAAGAGCTTTTTCCGTTGAAAATTCTTGTGAATAAATGCTTAAATCCCTGAATTCTGTATAGATATGGACGTAAAAAAGTCTCGATTCTTGGTTAATTTTTTTTTTTTTTAAGTGCAAGTAGCATCTATTTTACGTAAATATTGCGAACTATGAGGCTAGTCAGTAAGGAAATCAGCGGCCGCCATATTTAAAGAAAGAGCGTCTTCCATTGAAAATTCTTGTGAATAAATGCTTAAATCCCTGAATTCTGTATAGATATGGACATAAAAAAGTCTTGATTCTTGGTTAAAAGAAAAAAAAACATGCAAGTAGCATCCATTTTACGTAAATATTGCGAACCATGAGGCTAGTCAGTGAGGAAATTAGCAGTTGCCATATGTAAACAAAGAGCTTTTTCAGTTGAAAATTCTTGTGAATAAATGCTTAAATCCCTGAATTCTGTATAGATATGGACGTAAAAGAGTCTTGATTCTTGGTTAAAAGAAAAAAAAACATGCAAGCAGCATCCATTTTACGTAAATATTGCGAACTATGAGGCTAGTCAGTGAGGAAATTAGCGGCCGCCATAGGTAAACAAAGAGCTTTTTCAGTTGAAAATTCTTGTGAATAAATGCTTAAATCCCTGAATTCTATATAGATGTGGATGTAAAAAAGTCTCGATTGTTGGTTAAATTTTTTTTTTTTTTTAAATGTGCAAGTAGCATCTATTTTACATAAATATTGCGAACCATGAGGCTAGTCAGTAAGGAAATTAGCGGCCGCCAAATGTAAACAAAGAGCTTCTTCCGTTGAAAATCCTTGTAAATGAATGCTTAAATCCCTGAATTCTTCATAGATATGGATGTAAAACAGTCTCGATTCTTGGTTAAAAGCAAATAAACCGTGCAAGTAGCATTTGTTTTACTTAAATATTGCGAACTATGAGGCTAGTCAGTAAGGAAATTAGCAGTTGCCACATGTAAACAAAGAGCTTTTTCCGTTGAAAATTCTTGTGATTAAATGCTTGAATCCCTGAATCTTGTATAGATATGGACGTAAAAGAGTCTTGATTCTTGGTTAAAAGAAAAAGAAAAAAAAAACGTGCAAGTAGCATCTATTTTACATAAATGTAACGGGTACACGCAGGTCCGTTGTGGAGCGTGGAAGCCTCCCTGCCGATTCCTTCATGTGGGCACGCTGGTAGCTGTACCAATGGCTCGAGCTTTATGGCACTGTGGTTAGCGTCCCTACACTGTTGAGGTTGAGCGTGTCATGCAGCGCGGCGTGAGTTCGCATCCTAGCCTAGTCAGAGAAGTGGGAGCAGATCGCGTCGGGGCACGGCGTGTTTCAAACCGGTTACATAAATATTGCGAACTATGAGGCTAGTTAGTGAGGAAATTAGCGGCCACCATATGTAAACGAAGAGCTTTTTCCGTTGAAAATTCTTGTGAATAAAGGCTTAAATTCCTGAATTCTTATTAATATGAACGTACAAAAATTCTTGGTTAAAACCGAAAAAACGTGCAGGTAACATTTATTTTACGTAAATATTGCGAAGTATAATGCCAATGCTGTAGCGGCTAATTTCTCCAATTGATTTTTTTTCACAACATTTCAAAATGCATGCATGGTATGAAAAATATTTTATTACCTTGAATCCTTGAACAAATCACTCCTGAGACAATCCTTCCTGTTTGTATTCAGTACAGCTTTCGTACTTTTTCAATCTAAATCGGGCGTGTCATGTCAATACATAATGAAGTCTATGACAGTAAGTACCCCCTAATCAACAGGAAATGACACAGAATCAACTGGAAGGGACCAGTGAACAACAAGTAACTCAGAAATCCGTCAAAATCAAACAGGAAGTGACCGGAAATGCCTTTAAATTAACAAGGAAGTGACCCAAAATTAAATTATTGCCTGCCGTTAAAAACAAAAGACTTCCGATTCCTTTAAGCGATGAAAACTAGATGCCATTGCTCATGGTTTAGCTCAAACGGTCCAAATGTATTGGACTTCTTGCACCGTCAATGGCAGCAAATGAATTGAATATATAATATGTAAAATATGAGTTTGACACCCCGTTGTAATTGATTGACAGGCCAGCGCTTGATTAGGTTATTACAAATAAATATGGCCCTAAGTAAGCAAACAAACAAAAGCGCGGCGCCACTTCTTCATCCAATTAGCTTTTTTTAATTACCTATTATGCCCAAGCGTACGGCGAATGCGCTGAGGCGACTCGGCAAAACGGGGCCTTGACACGGACGCCACTTTAGGGGTAATTACCCAATTTGTTTGCTGCAGCAGAGTTCTAACCGGCAGCCAATTACCGCCCAGAAAGGCCACACAAACCTGTTGATTTAATTAGATCTGCCGTGCAAAGCACAATTTAATTACAAGCCGGCGGCCCCGGGGCATCGTGGGACGGCGGACCCGCCGGGGCCGACGAGGCGCAAACTAATCAAGCGCAAAGGAGACGCCGTCTGTGCGCGCGCCATGTCTAATCCCTCTCAACCGAGGGAGGTGGTGGTGGTGGATGATTGTCTTTTGGTGTCGTCGACGGCGATAAGCGTCCAATTTATTTGGACTAGGATGGGCCTATAAACATTGCAGTGATTTTGGGTCGCCCTATGTACATTTTGGGGCATTCCAGGGTCACTTTCAGTACATTTCGGAACATTTCTTGTTAATTTTAGGGCATTTCTAGGGCACTTACGGAACAATTTTGGTCAATTCGGGGGTCACCTTAATTTTTGGACCATAAGGCACACCTGACTATAAGCCGCACCCATTAAATTTGACACAAAAACGGCATTTGTTCACAGATAAGCCGCACTGGACTATAAGTCGCAGCAGTCCTCACTGTATTACGGGATTTTTACACCAAAAGATATTAACCGGTAACACTTTATGTGACAGCGGCACCGAAAGACTGTCATAAGACCAAATGAACCACCATGAAGCTTTAAACCAATGGGCTGAAAAGCTTCATTGCTTCGACATCATCACCAAACCACGGAAATCAAGCAAATCAGTGCAGCGTAGTGCCTCCTCCCAGGGGATACAATTTTTGACATTGGCACGACACCGGCGGGTCAGTGGATGACGATCCTGGAGAAAAGTATAGCTGTCCTAAGCAGGCTGATTTACATTTCGCCTCAAGAATTATGCGAGATTAAAAAAAACGCTCATTTTCAACCTGTTATTATAAATATTTTCGTAAGTTCATTTTATTGCTGACACTGCGTTTCGGGGTCATCAACATGTTTGCCCCTCATGCCCCAAAAGTCAAACTCCGTCTATGATTCAGACGTAACAATAAGTCCGACGATCACGCCAGCCTGTTCGATCACATGGCGTCTTTAAAGCGCTGTAAAAATATAACTATTTAATTTCATTTTTAAGGCTGCAACAATTAATCGATTAAATCCATTCAAATCGATTCATAAATTACTTGCCAACTAATTTGATAATCGATTTTTGCCGGCAGCTATGAGCAGTCCCGTTTGGGTCATTCTTTGTGTGTCAGGTGAGGCTGCATGCGTGCACCAGTGATGAGAGCAAGAGAGAGAGACTTCACCGTCACACTCAGGTTGGGTTGCTGAATCAATACAGTGATATGACAAAGTGTCGAGAGCACATAAACCCAGTCATTTAAACAGCTTACAGTCTCCTTTCAAAACAAACTCCCATTCAAACAGTAAATTGTCATACAAGAGAGTGTGCTTTGAAAATGGTTTTGGATTGTATTTATGAACAACGGTTTGATAATGAAAACTGATTCATTACAGTGTGCCTCCTCCTTATTTGATTTTATTGTTTAGTTTGATTAAAAAAATAAATAAATAAATGAGTCATTGACACAATTTATATCAGCGCTTTGCCCACAAGAAAAAAAATGTCAATCAGCAGCACTTTATTTGAATGAACATGACTGTTGTCTGATTTGTGTATGGAGAAATTCTTTTTATGTTTTATACTCAGAACCTTTATTACAAACTAAATTTTATGTACTTATAACAATATAGTTGTAGACTACAGTACAGTAAAGTCAGGAAATTGTAATAAAATATTGTTTTTTTGATGGAAATAGTTATCCATTTTGTCTTCATAGTTACTTACAACATGCCTACAACAACTTTAAGTTAATTGTGAAGGTAATTGAAAAAAAAACCATTTATCCGATTAATCGTCCGCTAAAAATAGTAATCGTTAGTTGCAGCCTTATTCATTTTCATCATTTCATTACTTGAAAGTAGGGTTGTTCCGAACATGTTTTTTGCTCCCGATCCGATCCTGATCGTTTTAGTTTGAGTATCTGCCGGTCCCGATATTTCCCGATCCGATTGCTTTTTTTTTGCTCCGGATTCAATTCCAGTCATTCCCGATAATTTTTCCCGATCATATACATTTTGGCAATGCATTAAGAAAAAAATGAATAAAACTCGGACGAATATTAACATTCAACATACAGTACAAAAGTACTGTATTTGTTTATTATGACAATAAATCCTCAAGATGGCATTGACATTATTAACATTTTTTCTGTGAGAGGGATCCACGGATAGAAAGACTTGTGACTTTGTATATTGTGACTAAATATTGCCATCTATTTGTTGAGCTTTCAGTAAATGATACTGTAGTCATGCCCAAATGCATGATGGGAAGTGGAACCATGACTGCGTAGTGCTACCAATTGATATATCTTCTCTGCATTGGCAAATAACATAAGGTGTTAAGATAAAGATCAGTTGCTACATTGCATCTCCACATTGCTTCCCATGATATTTCTAATCGTAGTGAGAGGGATTGTAAGGTTTTAGCCAACTAAAAAAAGGCTCCAAAGGCTGCCAAAATTCATTCTACTCATTTTAGGCTGCCTTTTATCTCTCTACATATAGGCATATAGGTAAAACGGCGCCATTACAGATTGAGTGCGACAATGCGTGAGTGGGTCGTGCAGCGCATGCATTAATTGCATTAAATATTTTAACATGATACATTTTTAAATAAATAAATTACCGCCATTATTAGGATAAATTTGATAACCCTATCTTAAGCCTAAACTAAAGACTCTGGAAGAGTGAAACATATTATGTCTGTAACGTTAAATACAATTAGAAAACAATTTAATTAAAAAAAAAAATATATATTTAAAAAAGGCATGGCCGATATTTTTTTGCCGATTCCAATACTTTGAAAATGACGTGATCGGACCGATCTCTACTTGAAAGTGCAGATTTCAAGCTCTCTCCTGGTTTTTACTTTGCACTGATAGACCACGGAAAACTGGAGATATGATCGTTTTAATTTCATAGTAGGAAATATGTTTTCTTTACTGGAGGGCACTCATGCTCTTTCGACGGGTCATGTTTATTCCTATATTTTTGTCGTCGGAATTCAAATATCATTATGTATTTTTCTGGCTGAACATGGTCACTTAATAGCATAGGTGGAGTTTGACTTTTGTGGCACGGGGGGGCAAAAATGTTGATGACTTTGAAACGCAGTGTCAGCAATGAAATGAACTTACGAGATATATGCTCGGATAGTAGCTTAGCCCATGCTCGTACATACAGGAATCCCAGCTGTGTGTGTGGGGGGGGGGGGGGCGTGCGTGTGTGAGCGTGCGCATTTATCTGTCTTAACCAAGTGGAGAAGCAGACGCCGCATCCGTTTTGACTGAATATTTCAGCCAGAAGCATTTATAATAATAGGTTGAAATTTTTGGGGGGGGTTCCCCATCATTTTTAGGGTTAACGTCTTTAGTGGAGCAAACTGAAACTTTGCTCACCATTTGGCGGTGCTCTCCAGCGTTTCATGGTCCACATCTTCAATCCTTGGTTTTTGCTCAGTAGTTGTTGTCGCTTTTGAAAGCTTAGGTTTGAAAAAAATACCTATATACATCTTGCCTCTTCTGTCCTTAGGTGTTTTTTTGGGGGGAGGGGGGCTAAGCAAAGTAAATGACCGTCCCTGAGGTGCTAATCACATGAATGTTGTGTGAATGAATGTTTTTGTTCATTTCATTCATTTTTGTTGTTTGTTTTATACAGACAACATTTTACTGGCAAAGTCTTAATTTTAAATTGATATATTGAAAAGTCAATTATATGCGATGACATTTTAGGCCACCGGGGGGGCTAAGCCCCCCCATCTCCTTGTATGTGTAACAGATTATGGTTTATATACAGTGGGGAGAACAAGTATTTGATACACTGCCAATGGGTTTTCCCATTGGCAGTGTATCAAATACTTGTTCTCCCCACTGTATACATGGCGGAAAACACAGACAAGACTGAAAAATCAGTTTCTACTCTTGCAAACCTCTTTAAAATAAACTGCTGTATTTTAAGGAAAAAGAACTGTTGTTTGATAGAACAATATGTCTATATCCTGCCATAGCAGATTCATGGCGTATTAAGCCCCCTAACTATTTTTACCCTTGAAACCCCCGTTTACCGATGTCACGCACCCGCTTTTATTTCAACCCATCCATAAAAAGAAGGTAAGTAATTATATTTATTATTCAAAATGTCTGTCATTTTTAGCTTAGAATCATTCATTGATGTCTAATGTTCAGTTTAAAAAAAAAAAAAGACTTTAAAAAATTGTTCACTCGCATATTTCAAACTTTTGAACAGATTACGTCACAATGAAAAAATTAGCGTCTGTAAATAAGTCACGGATATCTACCTCATCATAACTATCGCTTAATCGTATTATTTTCATTACTGTCGCATTTTCCGCAATATTTTAGATGATAAATAATCGATCCAAGCAAAGAAAAATTGAAAAAAAAAAAACGTTGAAAAGGGTAAATATATGAAAATGAAAATCTCAACCACTCCTTGATGTCTGCGATTTCTGCATCGCGACACTTGTTATATTACCATGATTCACACATAAAATCCCCCACAAGTCCGGCTGTGGCCATTCACAGCTGTGTCTTGACACTCGTTGATACATGTCACATGGAGTTTTTGGATCGAAAAGATGTAAGTATGCGATAATATTTCGTTAAAATCATGGCATCCTTTGCTCTAATTATGCTCCCGCGTGCTCTCACTTCCAGTCAGGGTTTTGCAGTTTAAAATGTTTTTGTTTTTTTTTTAAATGCCCTCCTGTTCAAAATTTTTCTTCCCCCAGAAGATTGAGATTTTAAGCTTTCTAATGATGTATCACACATGCATATAGGACAATTATGAAATTTGGCCAAATTGGGGGTCTCAGGGCGGAACTTCAAGTCACGTCAGTGTTTTCTGCCATGTAAACCGCTACTTTTTTCCTTCATTATGAATCCTACAGCCTGTAGTCCAGTGCGGCTTATTTGGTGATTTATTTGGGTTAATATGTAACACTTTATTTGAGATCAGTGTCATAAGACCGTCATAATTATGACATGAAACTACCATGGGCATTAATGAATACTTATGACAGATGTCATTAAGTGTCATCTAGCAAATTATGTCACTAACTCCATTTCTGTCCAACTGGGATCTTTTACATCCATTCAAAAGTGAGATAATTTGCCGGACAACACTAAATAACATCTGTTATAAGCATTCATTAATGCTAATGACAGTGCCACGTCATAATTATGATTGTCTAATGACAGTCTTATGGCGCCACTGTAAAATAAAGTGCTACCACATAACATAAATAGTAATTAATGATACAACTGGAACAGTAACTAAAGACATAATTGGCTCAAAACATGAATTTTGATTGTTATTTACATCTCTAGCGCTGCAATGCATGCTAGGAGGCATGTTGGACAACCTACAGTATTGACAGCAGGTGGAAGCAGAGGTTGACTGTCTCCCCCAATGGAGCAGTGATGGCCAAATTAAGCTTCTTGAAGCAATGAAGCTTTGCAGCCAATTTGTTCAAAGCTTCATGGTGGTTCATTTGGTCTTATGACAGTCGTATGATGCCGCTGTCAAATAGTGTTACCGGTTAATATCTTTTGTTGTAAATATCCCATAATACAGTGAAGACAGCTGCGGCCTATACAATGTATCACAAAATTGAGTACACCCCTCGCATTTCTGCAGATATTTAAGTATATCTTTTCATGGGACAACACTGACAAAATGATACTTTGACACAATGACAAATAGTCTGTGTGCAGCTTATATAATAGAGTTCATTTATTTTCCCCTCAAAATAACTCAAAATATAGCCATTAATATCTAAACCCCTGGCAACAAAAGTGAGTAAACCCCTTAGAAACTACAGTGGGAGAACAAGTATTTGATACACTGCCGATTTTGCTGGTTTTCCCACTTGCAAGCCATGTAGAGGTCTGTAATTTGTATCATAAGTTCTCTTCAACTGTGAGGGACGGAATCTAATACAAAAATCCAGAAAATCACATTGTATAATTTTTAAATAATAAATTTGTATTTAACTGCATGAAATAAGTATTTGATACATTACCAACTAGTAAATATTTCAGCTCTTAGTTCTTTTTTAAGAACCCCTCCTGTTCTCCACTCATTACCGGAAGTAACCGCACCTGTTTGAACTTGTTACCTGTATAAAAGACACCTGTTCACATGCTCAAACAAACAAACTCCAACCTCTCCACAATGGCCAAGACCAAAGAGCTGTGTAAGGACATCAGCGATAAAATAATAGACCTGCACAAGGCTGGGATGGGATACAGGAAAATAAGCAAGCAGCTTGGTGAGAAGGTAACAACTGTTGGAGCAATTATTAGAAAATGGAAGAAGTTCAAGTTGACGGTCAATCTGCCTCGTTCTGGGGCTCCATGCAAGATCTCACCTCGTGGGTCATCACTGATCATGAGGAAGGTGAGAGATCAGCCCAGAACTACACAGCAGGACCTGGTCAATGACCTGAAGAGAGCTGGAACCACAGTCTCGAAGAAAACCATCGGAAACACATTATGCCGTCATGGATTAAAATCCTACAGCGCACGCAAGGTCCCGCTGCTGAAGCCAGTTCATGTCCAGACACGTCTGAAGTTTGCCACTGACCATCTGGATGATCCAGAGGAGCAATGAGAGAAGGTCATGTGGTCGGATGAGACCAAAATTGAACTTTTTGGTCTAAACTCAGCTTGTCGTGTTTGGAGGAAAAAGAAGGATGAGTACAACCCCAAGAACACCATCCCAACCGTGAAACATGGACGAGGAAACATCATTTTTTTGGGGCTGCTTCTCTGCCAAGGGTACAGGACGACTGCACCGTATTGAGGGGAGGATGGATGGGGCTATGTATCGCCAGATCTTGGCTGACAACCTCCTTCCTTCAGTGAGAGCCCTGAAGATGGGTCGTGGCTGGGTCTTCCAGCATGACAACGACCCAAAGCACACAGCCAAGGACACTAAAGAGTGGCTCCGTAAGAAGCATCTTAAGATCCTGGAGTGGCCTAGCCAGTCGCCAGATCTGAACCCGATAGAAAATCTATGGAGGGAGCTGAAAGTCCGTGTTGCCTGGCAGCAGCCCCGAAACCTGAAGGCTCTGGAAAAGATCTGCATGGAGGAGTGGGCCAAAATCCCTGATGCAGTGTGTGCAAACCTTGTCAAGGGCTACAGGAAACGTTTGGTATCTGTAATAGCAAACAAAGCTTTCTGTACTAAATATTAAGTTCGATTTTTTGTGATGTATCAAATACTTATTTCATGCAATTAAATGCAAATGTATTATTTAAAAATCATACAACGTGATTTTCTGTTTTTTTTTGTATTAGATTCCTTCCCTCACAGTTAAAGAGAACCTATGATACAAATTACAGACCTCTACATGCTTTGCAAGTGGGAAAACCAGCAAAATCGGCAGTGTATCAAATACTTGTTCTCCCCACTGTACGTACATCCCTAAATGTCCAAATTGAGTACTGCTTGTCATTATCCCGCCAAAATGTCATGTGACTCGTTACAGGAGTGGTATCAGCAATGCTGTAGAGATTGAAGAGGTGGGGTGTCAGCCTGTTAGTGCTCAGACCATACGCCGCACTCTACATCAAATTGGCGTGCATGACTGTCACCCCTGGAGGAAGCCTCTTCTGAAGACGTAACACAAGAAAGCCCGCCCATCTCATCAGACCATAGGACATGGTTCCAGTAATCCATGTGCTTTGCTGACATGTCTTCAGCAAACTGTTTGTGGGCTTTCTTGTGTACAGTCTTCCTCCTGGGGTGACAGCCCTGCACACCAATTTGATGTAGAGTGAGGCGTATCGTCCGAGCACTAACAGGCTGACCTCCCACCTCTTCAATCTCTGCAGCAATGCTGACAGCACCCCTGTAACGAGTCACATGACATTTTAGAGGGAAAATGACAAGCAGTACTCAATTTGGACATTTAGGGATGTACGAAGTTTCTAAGGGGTGTGCTCACTTTTGTTGCCGGGGATTTAGATATTAATGGCTATATCTTGAGTTATTTTGAGGGGAAAATAAATGAACGCTGTTATATAAGCTGCAAACAGACAATGTGTCAAAGTGACATTTTGTCAGTGTTGTCCCATGAAAAGATATACTTAAATATCTGCAGAAATGCGAGGGGTGTACTCACTTTTGTGATACACTGTAGTCCAATGCAGCCTATCTATGAACAAATGTCGTTTTCGTGTCAAATTTGGTGGTTGGCGCCTTATAGTGCGAAAATTACGGTGTATATATATATATATGCACAAAGTATAATAGTTCACATGTAGATGTATAATAGTTCACCTATAGATAAGTTTGCGCTAAGAAAAAAAAATAAACCATGGTTTAAAAAAACAACAACCAGACATTGTCAACATTTACTCATGACTTGAGTATTCTTTTCACCAAATACTTTTTTTTTTTTTGTATTTGAGTACATTTTTTGTGACTACTTTTACGCTTACTTAAGTAATATCATTTTGAAGGAACGCTACTTTCACTCAAGTCCAATCTTTGGCTGCTCTACCGACCTCTTCTTCCGAGTTAACTAGTTGGCTGCCACTGACGGCTCAAGGCGTTCAGTTGCTGTTCTGACACTGACCCATGTGAACGAGAAAAGAAGGAAAAGCCATGAAAATCTAAGCACACAAATATTAGACATTTCATGACACTAATATATGGAAGAAATAAAACAAAAAAGCCAATTTGGCACGTGAAATGTCTAGTGGCTCTTGAAGCATCTTTGAAGCAGATGGTGGAGTCCAAGGTGTAAAGGGGGACAATTGTGTAGGCGGGGGTTGTTCAGGTGTCAAAATTGACTCATCTATCCAAATGGGAGTTTGGCGCCATATGGCGGAAGCAACAACAAAGGAATAAACAGTAAATATTCTGTTTGTTTCATTTAAATTAAGTTATATTGAACTAATTAAATTTTTTAAATGCATATCTGATTTCCGGCCAGGTAAAGTTTTCCTTAAATGTCATTATTGAGACAAACACGGGCCACATAAAATGATGCGGCGGTCCGGATCCGGCCCCCGGCCACCACTTTGACTTCTCCGGATCGAGCCACAGGTGAGAGTGGCGGAATTAGTAACGCTGCGCCGCTGCCGTCGTGACTCCGCCTCCCCCCAGGCAGGCTCAGATGCGGCTAATTAAGAGCGAGCGGCCCGATGTGTTAATTAGCTCCCTCATTAAGCGGCAGCTCTTCCTCGTTAGGCAAAGAGGCGGAGAATCGCCCGCTGTGTTCTGACGAGGATTAGCGTCTAGCTGGGAAAAAATAGACTTTGATTCACTTGCAGGCATTTGAACATTTGTTTTTTAATTTGTTTGATTCGTTTCTCTTAATTCATTTGGTATTTTGTTATTATTTACTAGAACATGCCATCATTTCTTGAATTTAATTAAGCAAAAATCTACAGGATGTGACCCTTGAATGCCAAAAATCGCCCAAAAGTGACCAAAACCGAACAGAAAGTGACCGGTAGGTAGCGGTGTGCCAAAAAGTCGATTATTAGATGCATCGAGAGCCGACACGTGACGATTCGATTACGATGCATAAATGTTCAAAAACGATGATTTTCTCTAATAACTTTATGACAGCCACTAGTAGCGGAACGAAATTCAAGACAAGACTGTCGCCCGGACACCTTTAACGAACGGACGCACAACGTTATGATGGATGCAGCTGAAGTTACTGAGCGAGAGATTTACTCCTGTTCAAAAGACTCGAAAATAAATTTGTGTATGAGACAGGCAGAGACCCCGGTGGTCGCGCTTTGGGTCCTCTTCTGTGCTCAAGTTATTTTTTAGCGCGAGACGTGAAGAGAGATAGTTTGTTGCTCCTTGTCTTTCAGTTGTCCAGCAGTTGTTTCAAGTAATGTCAATTGAAAAATGTCCTGTGTGTTGCCAACTCCCATGTGCGTCTATAAGAGGGGACTACACGAACCCTCTCATACTGTTTAGCCTTTATTGATGTTGTTTTTGAGATGTTAACCGATAGCACCAAGCGTTAAGCTAATTAGCGAATTCGCTAACGTGTATTTTCATGTCCATTTGAGTGTTGTTTGTTAGTGTACAAAAGTTACTCCATATGCAGAACGTGTAAAACCATGATTAATTACAGCGGTAACACTACAAACATGCGAAATAGTGCAGAAATCTGTGAAAACAAATTATATTGGTTAAAAAAAGTCTAATTTCTAAAGGCACTTTGTTTGTTTACAGAAAATGTGGGATTCATTCCACCTGTGTAAATTTTATTTTTTAATTGTTGGTGTTGAGAGGAATAAGTACTGCCTTTGAAACAGCTAATGTTCTTGCACCTTCTTGTGAAAAAGAGCATCTCAAGGTCAGCTGTGTGTTGTATAGGCATGTTGAGTACTGCCTTTAAAATGGTTCATGTTTTTTCACTTTCTTGTTTAAAAAAAAAAGCAGTTTAATCGCAGCTTTTTCTTGTATGGGCATGTTTCTATCGTTCCTGTTGAATCATTAAGATAATTTAAATAAATAATGGATATAAATTTGTTTGGCTACTTTATTAATTAGTAATGTATGATGCATCGATAATCTTGATCATCGTCAATACCGTGCTCATCGTTCAATAATCGAATCGTAGCACCCTAAATCATAATCGAATCGAATCATGGGGTGCCTAAAATGGCACACCCCTACTTGTTAGTGCCCCAAAACCAACAGGAAGTGATCTAAGATCAGTGTTGTTAATATTACTTTAAAAAAGTAATTAATTACAGTTACAAATTACTTCTCCCAAAAAGTAATTGCGTTAGTAACTCAGTTACCTGAATGTAAGAGTAATTAGTTACTTGGCAAAATAACTGGTGATAATTTTCATGTTTTTTTTTCTCAAAAAAAAAAAAAAAAAACTTAACTAGACACAGGTGTATTGCGGATATTGCGATAACTAGATAGTAACCTTTGCTATGTGTGGAAGTCATTTAATGTTGTGAATCATCCGTTAAAATTGCTCCCGTTATTGCATTAGTTTCCTTCTGTCTACTTTCGACATGTGTTTCGACAAGTTTTAAAACTGTTTCATCATTTAAAGATAGATTTAAGTCAAGATTTTGCCGATTCAGGAGCATTTTAGATAAAAACACTTAGGTTCGCCAGGAAGTTTCTCTACAACAGAGCCTTTCTGAGAGGTCTACTGCTTTAAAATGGTGGCTGTTTACTAACGCATCTAGTTCTTTATATGTGTTGCTAATGCCAGCGTGTCTGTCATTTGCATCTAGTTCTATATTATGTGATATCTACCGTAGCATCATGTGGGCGTAGTTTGTAGGCTATCGGCTACAGTCAGGTATTATTGGAGCCACCTACCATCGCGATTGCAACGCCGTCACAACTCCCTTGCCTCCTCCCCACTTCTGCTCTGCTCTCTCGTCTCCGTGAGTCCGTCTCTCTCAGACTTTTCTCACGTCATTCAACCAACATAGTAACGCATTGTAACGCACGCCTTTCCTGCCTCAGTAATGCTAACGGTGTTGCCAAGATTAGAAAGGTAATTAATTACATTACTCACTACTGAAAAAAATAACGCCGTTAGTAACGCCGTTATATTCTAACGCCGTTATTAACAACACTGCCTAAGCTCAATAGTAAAATCCCTAAAATGCCTCATGATTTAACAGGATGTGACCAACACACAGGAAGTCACCCGGAAATGCTCAAAAGCCAGCAGTATATGAACCAAAATTTGTAGGAAGTGATCCCAGAATGCCTCAAACCACCAGAACCAAACAAATAGTGACCTGTAAGTGCCCAAGAACCAACAGGTGACCTAAAACAAATTGGAACATTGACTTCATAATTATATTGACGGGACAGATTCCCCAGACACTGCACGACGCCTTCAAGTAGGGGGCCATCCTACACTCTGCTTCAGTCGAAGTCGGTCGCAGTTATTCTCAAAACACATGCAGCGATCCAACGCCAGATTTAGGTTGAAAAAGTATGAAAGCTGTACCACATACAAACAGGAAGGAATGTCTCAGGAGTGATTTGTTCAAGGATTCAAGGTAATTATTACATTTTTTGTACCATGCATGCATTTTAAAACGTGAAAAAAAATCAACGGGAGAAATTAGCCGCTACGGCATTGGCGTCATAGTTCGCAATATGTACGTAAAATTAATGTGAACTGTACTTTTCTTTTTTTTTTTTTGCTTTTAGCCAAGAATCGAGACTGTTTTACGTCCATATCTATAAAAAAAAATTCAGGGATTTAAGCATTTATTCACGAGAACTTTCAACAGAAAAAGCTTTTTGTTTTCATAAGGCCGCCGCTACATTTGCTTACTCACTAGCATCATAGTTTTACGTAAATTTAGCGAACTGCACTGTTTTTTTGCTTTAAACCAAGAATCGAGACTCTTTCACGTTCATATCTATAAAGAATTCAGGGATTTAAGCATTTAGTCACAAGAATGTTCAACAGAAAAAGCTCTTTGTGATTAAGCTGATGGCCCCCTGGCGGTGTGTAGGTTCGCGACTCAACCTAGCCGAGGGAAATAAGTGCACAAAGGGATTCCACATGGTCAGCTTTGACGGCCACACCGACAACCTATTACTCAGCCATACTTCCCATTTCCCATCAATACCGTAATTTCCCGAATATAACACGCACTTTTTTTCCCCAGAATCAACTTGTAAAATCATGGTGCGCATTATAAACGGGTACAAGGATGGAGACAAAAATATAAATATATTACATATATATATATATAAAGACCGATTTTTTTTTTATTTACACGGCCATGTTGTGTTGAAGAAACGTATGCGGCGATCCGTTGCCGACCATTACGGTACGTGACGTCACAATTTTGTTTCGGTCGTGGCGAGCTAGGGAAGGAGGCGGAGTATCAAACAGCAGAGCGAATCCGCGTTGCTTTATTGACATTTAGGCTGCAACAAAATACGGTAGCAATGTCTGTCTCACATGCAACCCGCGGAATATAACTATCTTTCCGGCTGTTCCCTCAACAAAATACCTCACCGCACCGTAACAAATGTAACACAACACACTTTCTGTGTCCGTCAACTATATCTGTCCCTCAGGAAACTCAAACCCAAATAACAATAGTTCCTCTTGTTAGTCTACAGCGATGCCCGCTTTCGGTTTTCCGACTTCTAGCCTCACTTTTATTTTACCGTATCTATCCATGGAAGAAACATTTATTCATCATGATGAAACGAGCAAGTTATACAGCAGCCTTTAAAAGAAAAGCCACATCTGTTTTGTTTTCTGCTGGATTCTGCTAAGTTGGAGAAGTTGTCAAATCATATTATTACCGTACATATTGTCAGTTTACGGTAATGTTTTGAACTACCAATGTGCTATGCTAGTGCTGTGTTTCACCAGTCAGTAAAAGGACAGTTCTGTATCTGTACATGAGCTCTGTTTTCTTGTATTCTTCTATTTATTGGTGCTAAAATTAGGGTGCGCGTTATACACGGCTACAATAATTTCCCCTAGATTTTACAAGTAAATTTGGGGTGCGCGTTATACACGGGTGCGCCTTATATTCGGGAAATTAAGGTCTATTATGAAGTCTATGATTGGAAAATCCCTAAAAATGCCTCATAATCAACAGGAAGTGACCCAAAAATCCCCTAGAACCAGCAGGAAATTATCCAAAATCTACAGGAAGTAATCCCAGAATGCCTCGCAATTACCAGAAAGTGTCGAAAAATGAACAGAATGTGACTTGTAAGTGGCACAAAATCAACAGGAAGTAACAAATGAACAGGAAGTGACCGTGAAATACCCTAAAATCAGCAGGATATGATCAAAAAATGTGCTGGAAATGACGCTGGAATGCCTTAAGATGTACAAGAAGCGGCCGAAAATCAACAGAAAGTTACCCATAGCGGAGCTAAGCAACAAAAGCTTTGCTCTGTTGATATTGCATCACTTCCTGTTGGTTTTAGGGCATTTCTGGGTCACTTTATGTTGTTAGAGGGTCCCTTCATCTTCAATATTATGTCACTTCCTGTTGTTTGGTGTATTTCCAACTCACTTTTTATTGTATTATGTTGCTTCCTGTTGATTTTAAGGCATTTCTTAGTCGTTTTGGGTCACTTCCTGTTGGTTTTGGGACACTTACAGGTCACTTTCTTTTGGATTTGGGTCACTTTCTGTACATATTGGGTCACTTCCTGTTAATATTGGGGCAATTTAAGGATTTTTTAATCAATTGCCATAGGAAATGAATGAGCCCATTGAAAATGTATGCAGAGGTTTTTGTCAAATTTTGACGGAATTGTACTGTTTACCAAAAAACTGCTTTGCAGAGCATCCCTACAAAAAAAAATGCTTTCTCACTCGAAACGACAGCAACTTTGGGACGATTCCAATCCCAGTGTACTGTAGTCTTAAAAAGCAATTTACTGGGTGTTTACATGATGATGTTTTCTTCCAAGTGTGTACAATGCTAATGAATCTAGTGCTTAATTACGCTTATCATGGCGTGACTGATGCGACGTGACGTTTAGCGCGCGAGGTGCTTTTTTTTTTGCCAAGCGAAAGACGGATATAACATCTGCTCTTTAGCGCGGTAAGCTAATGACAAAGCGTGAAGGCGTTTGCCGCCTTCTCCACAAGTCATCTGTTCCAATTTATGCATTCCCAAATGTCTTCTCTGCTGGAACGGGCCAACAGTTTTCGTTTTAGGGTCCTTGTTAGTTCTTGGGCCACCATTGACGGCGCAAGACGTCCAATCCATTTTGACTGGCAGGGGTGTGATAAAATGAGCATATTAAGTTTTTTGGTCACGTCCTGTTAATTTTAGAGCTTTTTTGGGTGACTTCCTGTTGGTTTTTGAGCATTTCATGGTCACTGTCAGTATATTTATGGTCATTTCTGGGTGAGTTTCTATATCTACTGAAAGTGAACAAAATAAACAAGGAGTTAGCAAAACAATAACTACAAATATATAAGAATGCAACCGGAAATGACCCAAAATCATCAGTAATTAGCCAAAAATCAAAAGAAGTAACCTAAATATGCCTTAATATCCACAGGAAGTAACCAAAAACATGCTCAATTTGCTGAAAATGTCTGGAAGTGACCGAAATGTAAAGGGACACACACAAATATGACACAAAATCAACAGGAAATGACTAAAATAAGTAGGAAGTAACCCGAATATGTCTCAAAATCAATAGGAAGTGACCAAAACATGTAGTAAATTACCCAGAAATGACCCCCCAAATCAACAGGAAGTGAGCAAAATATTAGGGAAGTAGCCCAGAAATTACCCAAAAATTAACAGGAAATGACCCAAATTCAACATTTAGTAAGTCCACCAGAAATACCCAAAAAATGGACAGGATTTGACCCAGACATGCACCAAAGTCAACAGGAAATGACCAAAACATATGAGAACGCACACAGGTAATGACCCAAAATCGATAAGGAGTGATTACAATAAAAAAGAAACCACCCAAATAATGACCCAAAATCAACAAGGAGTGACTGAAATATAAAGGGAGTAACTCAGAAATGACCAAAAATCAACAGGAAAAATAAAAAAAAATATAAAAATATAAAAAATATAAAGGGGGTAACCCAAAAATGACCCCAAATCAACAGAAAGTGATTAAAATTACCATAATTTCCAGACTATAAGGCGCACCTGACTATATAAGCCGCCACCCACCAAATCTGACACGAAAAGACATTTGTTCAAAGATAAGCTGCACTGGAATAAAAGCCGCAGTTGTCCTTTCAGTATTATGAGATATTTACACCAAAAGATATTAACCGTTAACACTTTATTTGACAGCGGCATCATAAGACTGTTTTAAGACCAAATGAACCACCATGAAGCTTTGAATTGGCTGCAAAGCTTCATTTTGACCATCACTGCTCCCTTGTGGGAGACCACTGCTGCCACCTGCTGTCCACACTGTTGTCGTCGAACATGCCTCCTAGCTGGCATTGCAGCGCTACAGATGTAAATAACAATCAAAATTCATGTTCTGTGCTAATTATTTCTTCAGTTGCTGTTCCAGTTGTTTCATTAATTGCAAGTTATGGTATTTGGAAACACTTTGTTTGACAGTGACGTCATAAGACTGTCATAAGACAATCATAATTATGACATGAGAATGTCATGAGCATGAATGAATGCTTATAACAAATGTCATTTCGTGTCATCTGGCAAATAATCTCTCTTTTGAATGGATGTAAAAGATCCGAGCTGGACATAAATTCAGTTAGTGACATAATTTGCTGGCTGACACTTAATTACATCTGTCATAAGCATTCAGCAATGCCCATGGTAGTGTCATGTCATTATTATGATGGTCTTATGATACCACTGTGAAATAAAGCGTTACCTAATAAACCAAATAAATTAACAAATAAGCCGCACTGGACTATAGCTGCAGGATTCAGAATGAGGGGGGGGAAAGTTGTTGCTTATAGTCCGAAAATTACGGTAATTGGAAATCACCGAAAAATGACACAAAATTGACAAGAAGTGACCAAAATATAAGGGAAGTAACCCAGAAATGAACCAAAAATAACCCCAAATCAACATTTAGTGACCAAAATACTAAGCGGGTAGCCCAAACATGACCCAAAATCAACAGGAAGAGACCAAAATAAACACAAACTCCGCCAAAAATGCCCCAAAATTAAGGTATTGACCCAAAATTAACAGGAAGTGATTAAAATGACCCAAAATAAACAAGATGGGACCGAAACATAAAGGGAGTCAACCAGAAATGACTCCACATCAACAGGAAACGACCAAAATAAACAAAAAGTCCGCCAAAAATTCCCCAAATTAACAGGAAGTGATCCAGACATGCCCCAAAATCAACAGGAAGTGACCAAAATAAAGAAGAAGTCACCGAAAAATGACCCAAAATCAACAGGAAGGGACCAAAATATACAGGAAGTAGCCCAGAAATGAGCCAAACATCGTCAGGAAATGACCCAAAAATCAACAGGAAGAGACTAAAATCAACAGGTAAGTCCACCAGAAATGCCCAAAAAATTAACAGGAATTGCCCAGGACATGCCCCAAAGTGACCAAACTATATGGGAATGCACACAGGTATTGAAATAAGTCCACCAAAAATGAACAGAATTTTTGATCCAGACATGTCCCAAAAGCAACTGAAAGTAAATCAAATAAACAGGAAGTCACCGAAAAATGACCCAAAATTGACAGGAAGTGACCAAAGTATAAGGGAAGTAGCCCAGAAATTACCCAAAAGTCAACAGGAACTGACCCAAAAATGACCCAAAATCAACATTTAGTGACTAAAATATAAAGGGGGTAACCCAAAAATGACCAAAAATCGACAGGAAGAGAATAAAATCAACAGGAACTCCACCAGAAATGCCCAAAAAATATCAAGAATTGACCAAGACATGCCCCAAAAATCAACAGGAAATAATCAAAATACATGGGAACGCACACAGGTATTGGCCCAAAATCGATAGGAAGTGATTAAAACAAACGGAAAGCCACCCAAAATCAACAAGAAGGGACCAAAATATGAAGGGAGTTACCCAAAAATGATCCAAAATCAACAGGAAGTCCACCAGAAATTGACAAAAATGAACAGGAATTGACCCAGACATGCCCTAAAATCACCTGCAAGTGACCAAAATATGCTCATTATCTTTCAGTGCAATTAAGGGTGCTTGATGAACATTAATTGGCCCCATAAAATCCCAATTGGATTGGATCTCTAGCACCGTCGATGACAGCCAACAAGTTAACGGTGGTGCCCTAGTGTGATTCTTATTCCTTTAGCCGAGGAAACTTTAGCTTGTGGGATCTCCCGACAAGCAAAACAGTCCTTTTGTGTTGTTTTGAAGCCCCCCCTTTCCTTTCCTACCCTTTTCTTTTGGTTTCCAAAACAAGACATGAAGGTGTGACATGCCGGTTGATGGCTTGAGCCCGGCGGTCATTAGCGACAGATTCCTTCCGTTTCTTTTGACGGGTGATTAGACAGGCACAAAGGGCGGCTACTTTCTCTCTCCATTCGTCCGTCCGTCGCACCTGACACCTGCGCCGGCAACATTCCTCACGCGTTTGTCTAATGCGAAGGTGACTTCCTGACACCTCGGCCTTGTTTTGGTTCCTCCTGGCGGTTTCTTAACCCTGCTTAGACGCACGAGTGACGCCAGTCAAAAATAATGCACGTGCATTTGCTATGAGATCCAATGGAAAATTTGGCTATCAGGAATAAACACAGACGATATCACAAGTAAATTTTGACTTTTTCTGTCTTGATCCATCACGTAAGATTTATCAAAATTCCGGCCCATTGCCCTTTTTTTTGTAGCCCAACCACCAGAAATAAAAAACCACATAAAAAATGCATGCAAACTTCCAAAACAAAACAAAAAATGAAAAAAGAAAGTGAAAACGGATTTGAATATCAAGAAACAAAAAAAACCTCGCAAAACCCATAAGTGGGGAAAATGTGCAAAACTGAACAAAAAAAGCAACACTGAAAAGTCACAAAAGAATGAAAAAAATGTGAAAATAACAAAAGTGAAAACAAAAAAAATAACACAAAAACTGCAACAAAAAAACCTACTAAAATGAAAATGCAAAATCTGAAAAAATGTGAAAACCCCAAGAAACGTGAAAAAAACTGCACCCCAAAAATGAAAAAACTGCCAATAAACACACAAAAAACATGCAAGCAGTGAAAAACACATAAAACATGAGAAATCAAGAAACCACAAATAATTAAAAAATAATATTTATAATATTAAAAAATTGTAAAACCACAAAAAAAATAAAAATAAAAAAAACTGAAAAAAATGCAAAAAAAAAACACAAAATAAACACAAAAACATTTTTAGGTGTGAACAAATGCAAATAAAGGTTTAAAAATTTCAGAAAAATGGGAACGTCTAAACACTCCAAAAACAAAAAACCTGCCCCAAAAATGAAAAACTGCAAATTTTGAATGACAAAATGTGCAAACAGAGAAAAAATGCACAAACCACAAGAAATCAAGAAACCACAAATAAAATAACTCAAAAATTTAAATACCCAAAAAACTAAAAGAAAAAAAAATCTCCCCCCAAAACCCAAAACCACAAAAAAAACTGTTTTTTGAAAAAAACAAAGGAAGCGTGAAGAAAACGCAAATACAGGCGGAAATCTGAAAAATTGACTTGACTTGTTAAAAAGGCTCAGCATTCACACTTCGCCAACCGAATTTTCCAAGTAGCAGCACTTGGACGAAAGGCGCACTCATTGGTTAGTAATACCTCCCTCCTGGGAGGGGAAGGAGTGTGCAGCGTCACAACGTGGTGCTGTGAAGCTGCATGATTGTTGCTTAAATTAAGTCGCCGCTCGGCCAACGGCGGGTTCGCTCCTTCCAAACTCTATGCAGAGCGAACTAGAGTATTTTTTAAAAAGTACATTGGGGAAAATTAAACCACAAAAGGGAACCGCGTGGTACCCTAGGTCACACAGGCACGCAAACGCTCTCTCTTTCGTGACTTTTTAAGACGGTCAAATTGTCGCCACTTCAAGGAGAGCGAGACTTATGAAACAGCGGCCCCAAAAGGCTCCGTCATGCTCACACATTACGTTCAGCAACAGCATGCAAAACACAACCACCATATTAGAACCCTATTTTGTGAATCAAATGCAACTGCTTAACACAGCACAACAACATTTGGCCATGATTAATCTTATATCATCTTGCCATTGTTGATTTTGTATCGCACGAGCACTATATTTCCGCTTTCATGGATGCCCTGCTTGTAGCGTCGCAAAAGCGCACCCTGCTTCGGTCGAAGCAGGATGCGCTTAAAGCTGACCGACACCGAAGAATTATGAGTGGACCAGAGTTCGTTTGTTTAGTCTGAACTCGAGTTCGGATTAGCGCTCAGATTTACAAAACGAAGCAGACTATCTGAGAAATAGAAATCTGGTCCGTTTAAAACTGACCAAACAGTACTAGTGTGAAAGTGCCCTAAGATTAACAACACTGGTTATGGCTTGATTTGAACGTCAATACACGACTTTGATGGAAACATCACCCCTTCCAACATGGCCGCCTGGAGTCCATTTTGATTGGGGTCATGAAAGGTCTTTGCATTATCACCAGTAGACGATCGGACGTCTAGCATCGTCGACGGCAGCCAACGAGTGAATAAATGTAAACCGAGGTCAGTGACCTACAGAGCAGCTTTAATGAAACAACAGCATGAGAATACAATGGCAGGGGCGTCCATGTTGTCCCGTTGGCCAAAAGTCTACTTCATCATCTCTTCCGTAATAAATAACGCGGTGGGTTGGTCCTGTCGAGGCGTCGGCGGCGCCTTAATCCTCGGAGGTGACAACGTCGATGTCCTCAGAAGCGTTCTGCTTGGTGGCCACGCGCCACCTGTTGATGTGGTGGTTGCCCTTCTTCTTCTGCTGGGCTTCCGGGCCGTCCTCCTCAAGTTTCTGACGCTTGTACTTGGTACGCCGGTTCTGGAACCACACCTTCACCTGCACGCAAGCATCGCGAGCCGGGTCAGATGGATTCGATCACACTGTATGTATCTCCGTCTACGTAAATGTAGTTTGAAATACATGGACTTGAAACGGAAGTTCAGGGTTTTTGACATTAGGCTTAATCTTCAAGTTAGCGGGGGTTTTGGTAGTTGGTGGAGTTGATTTCAACAAATTCCATTTCTTTTGCAAGTTATTTGTTAGTTTCAGGGCGCCGTAGTGGCTAAGCTAGTGCGAGTCAATGGCACCATTATAGCACGCCAATTAAAAAACTGTACAGAACTACAAACATATCCAACATGGTCAAATAAATTCAAAACACAGATCATTGTTTCAAAACACCCATGCGGCCAAAACAATGTGACACCAAACTGCCGTAATTCATTTCATTCTGCAGGACTATTTTTTTAGATGCGTAATACGGCCCCGATAAAGAGGAGTGCTTCGGTCAATCGTTCTCACGCCGCATTCGGGGGAAGGTGGGAAGTCAGACTTATCTCGCTCGGAGGGTACCAGTTGCCTTAAAGCATTCCTAGCGAATGTAAACAGCAAAGATTGCTGATCGCCACAAGTTTTTTTTTTTTTTTTTTGCCTTCAAAAGACATTTTGACCTCCAGGAAACCTGACTTCTCATAAGCGATCAAATAGAGGATCCGTACTAATGACATTTTTCATGATCAGAGGTTGGAAACTCTGACTTCCCACCTTCGTCGGATGCAGCATCAGTCTGCTGAGTTAACTGACGGCCGGCAACATGGCGAAATGTGCATTTAGAGGCTGTGGAAACATACAGAAGAAACGGGCAATGGAAAGTTCACAAATTCCCCATAAATAGCAAGGAAAACTATCAACTGGTCACTTGCTGCTGGCTACGACATAAAAAAATCAGAGGTGAAGAAAAAACGATGCGATATCACTCCGCCCTGCTCCTCTGCAGAGCTTCTGGATTACAAATGTTGCTGTTCATACTGCAATTTTTCACATGCAATGGTATGTTTTAATAACTTTATCCTAAAAAAACATAGCCAACACTATTGATTGCATGGCTCATCGATGATTTTCATGTGTGCATATGTTGTTTTTTATTGGCATGCTATAATGGTGCCATTGACTCGCGCTAGCTTAGCCACTCCGGAGCCCTGAAGCTAACAAATAATTTGCAAACAAAACGGAATTTGTTGAAATCAACTCCACCAACTAACTAAATCCCCGCAAACTCAGAGATTAAGCCTAATGTCAAAAATCCTGAACTTCTGCTTTAACGTTTTGGAATGAGCGCACACGTTCCCATAACAAAAGACAACTAAAAATGCAAAAAACTACAACAACAACAAAATATAAAAATTCTGAGTAAAACACATGATAACTGCAGAAGATGTCCAATCCATTTGAACTGAAAGGGTTGGCAGAGAATGAACGAAACCGTAAAAAAATTTGGAAACTGCAAAAATCTGGGTTGGGTTACGAAACTGCAAAAATGCAACAACAACAAAAAATCACCCAAAAAAAGGAAAAACATAATCTTTTTTTTCATAGTAAATACACCTGTCAACAGCAATAGATGTCCAATACATTTGAATTTGGAGGGTAGGCAGCAAATGGATAACATCCCAAAACCTGAAAACCTCTAAAAAAAAAAAAAAAAAAAAAAAAAAAGAATAGATGGATGAATATAAGCGAAAAAATGGGGGAAACGCAAAAAATGTTTAAAATATCAAAAAACAATGCAAGAAAATGCAAAACAACAACAAAAAACGCAAAAGCCATAAAAAATTAAGAATAAAAACACCTATTAACTGCACAAGATGTCCAATCCATTTGAAGTGCAAGGCAATAGCTGCTCTGCCATTGTCTAGCATTCCTGGCATCCAATTGGCTAAGAGGGACCTCTACTGTATGTGTATCCTAGCGTCCTCTTCATTCACCCTTCGTGTTCCGACAGCTTTAGATGAGTGTATTAACTTTTATTCTTTACTCTATTCTTTTTTTACATTATTCTGAACTCAGATTTTATGTTTATTATGCAATAATTTAATTAGATAAAGCTTTGTGAGGCAAAGGCCCAGATTTTTTTACATTTTTTTGGATGGCGTTTCTTCAGCGCGCCACACAGCCCAAACCATTTGACCGACTGTCACCGTTCGAATATCAAAAGACCGGAATTTTTGCACGACACAGGGAATTTTTTGAATGATCCCCCCAAATTTTTCTTTCACCTGTAAATGCCAGTTTTATGGGGGGGGGGGGGGGGGGGTTCCAGGACGGTAAGGGAAATAAACGTTGTATACAGAAATTGGCAAAAACTTATGGTTCCCCTAAAATTTGCCAAAAAATGTTCCATTAATTTCTACTGGGATGTCATTGACGGCCATGTATGTCCAAATTTCCCAATTATTTTCAATGGCAGAAAAACCTGTGTGGTTTATGCTTTTTGACCAAAAATTTACAGTTATAGCCCATTGACATTCATATGGCACCCAAGTAAGTTGATGCCATTGACACTCATGCGACAGGACATGTCCCCGAAAAGTCCCCAAATCATCATGAAGTGACCTGATATCAACAGGACGTGTCCCCCAAATGTCCCCAAATTAACATTAAGTGACCTGATATCAACAGGACGTGTCCCCCAAAGATCCCCACATCAACAGGAAGTGACCTGATAGATCTGTATCGACCACAGCAGCCCATCGTACTTTTTGTAACATATATTTGTTACATGTTTTTGATGCATTTTTATGCATTATAAAAGATTTATGTCTGAATTTTTAGGGGCATTAACGGATTAGGACATTTACATGGAAAACGCATCTCTACTTACAGAATTTTGAAGTTAAGAAAGTATTCCCAGAACCAATTAATTTCGTAAGTAGAAGTACAACTGTACCACAAACAAAACATGAAAAAAATACTTGAAAAACTATAGAAGACGCAAAAAAATGCAAATATACAAACAGTGAAAACACCCCCCACCCCCCTCCAAAAAGAAAAAAAACACGCAAAACTTGGGGTACAAAAAAAACCTGCAAAAACTCCGAAGACAGCCAAAAAATACCTACAAAACCATGAAACATTTATGGTGAAAACACCCATTAACAAAACTTGACGTCCAATCCATTTGAAGTGGGAGGCTGGTAGCGAGCGAACACGCTGTCAACGCTCCCACTTCAAATTGACTGGACGTCTAGCACCATCAACGGCAGTCATTTAGTAAATTATAAAATATTTAAAAAATAACAAATAAATATGAAGAAAAAAATACTTGAAAACTATGGAAGACACAAAAAAATGCAAATATACAAACAGTGAAAATAGCCCGTGAAAAAAAACCCCCAGCATATATTAATTCGCTGTCAACCCTCCCACTTCAAATTGATTGGACATCTAGCACCATCAACGGCAGTCATTTAATAAATTATAAAACATTAAAAAATAACAAATAAATATGAAGAAAAAAATACTTCGAAAATTATGGAAGAAACAAAAAAATGCAAATGCACAAACAGTGAAAATAGCTGGTGAAAAACAAAAACAACACGTATTAATTCGCTGTCAACCCTCCCACTTCAAATTGATTGGACATCTAGCACCATCAACGTCGGCCATTTAGTTCATTATAAAACAGCAACAACAACAAAATATTTTTAAAAAAACGTGAAAAAAATGTTTGAAAAACCGTGGAAGACGCAAAAAAAATGCAAATACAGAAACAATGAAAATAGCCTCACCCACACAAAAAACAAACAAACAAAAAAAAAAAAACTGCAAAAACTCTCAAAACAGCCAAAAAATACCTACAAAACCATGAAAAATTAATGGTGAAAACAACCATTAACAAAACTTGACGTCCAATCCCATTTGAAGTGGGAGGCTGGAAGCGAACGAACATGCATTCATTCGCTGTCAACCCTCCCACTTCAATTTGATTGGACGTCTAGCACCATCAACGGCAGCCATTTAGTGATAGAAATAAGATAGTGACTTGATTGAATGTCAACTTGATTTGAATGTCAATGCATTGACTTTGATGAAAACCTTGCCCCTACCAACATGGCTACCACACTGAGGCCATGTTGGCAGGGGCGATGAAAGATCTTCTGCCGACAATGGCGTACCGCACGCATGCTATTTTTAGACCGTGACGTCGCATCTTAAAGCGGAAGAAAAGCAGGAGTGGGACACTATAGACCCGCCCTCGCATTGAAACCGTGTTAATTTTGCTACTTTTTTCTCCGGGAATCTTTCAAAAATGAATATTCCAATCACCAGTGTTGGGAATAACGCCGTTATAAATAACGCCGTTACATAACGACGTTATTTTTCCAGTGACAGGGTAATCTAACTAATTATTTTTTCTGCCGTTACAACGCCGTTACCGTTACTGATGGTCAAAAACGGTGCGTTACTTACTCTGAATAAATTGAAGAAACTACCAGAAACTACCAGCTGTAGCGAGTCTACTCTGCTCTGTTTATTTGTCATCCAAGACTTGGGGTGCGTTCAGGTTCATGGCAATGAAAATAGTAAACACACATAGCCTACCTTTGCAAGAACGATGGAGTTGCCGTTTGATACGGTCATAATGTGCAGGTCCTGCACCCATCCACAGCAAAACTGTTCGTAGCTTTGTAGCGATTTGTAATTTCGGAATCGCTGATGAGTTTAGTAACATACACCAAACAATAAATACAGCAGAATGTCCATTTCGCGTAATTGTGGAAGCCCGTCGACATCTTTACTCCATTTGTCTTCGGCTTGCTCGTAAGGGTCAACATTGTTCAGATCCTTAAGTTTGATCACATATCTGTTCTTCGCCTTAGTAACGAGTTTGTCTCTTTATCGAACTGGCAAGTTCAAGTTTAATGTCAGGCTGTGTTGTTGTCAAATCTCACGTGATCCCCCATTCTGTGACGTTAACGCTCAAGCCTAATAGTGCACGTACTTCTTATGACTCCATGCTGTTTGTCCCAGCTCATTCATTCAAAGCTTTTGTCGACATCTGTGGTAAGCAATTCAAATCTGTTTATTTTTGTTGCACTTCAAGCGTAGGATAAATCTGTTGCTGGTGAGGTACAATAAATATTACAAGGTTCTATAACACAACTACCTGTCTGTTCTTCTCTATTCAACTGACTCGAATACTGCTCAGAAAATTTCAAATTCTTTGACATATAACAACTTCTTTTTAAAGTAACGGAAATAGTTACTTTCCCTGGTAACTAGTTACTTTTACTATAGAGTAATTCAGTTACTAACTCAGTTACTTTTTGGAAGAAGTAGTGAGTAACTAGAACTAATTACTTTTTTAAAGTAACTTGCCCAACACTGCCGATCACACATTGCTTTTTTGGAACTTGTAGAAACAACTCTAGACATTACGACATATGAAGGGTGTTTTCTTCATACGTTTCCCGAAACCAAAAACTCGGAGGAAAAAATGTGAAGACTGAATCAACTTGCGTGGACTTTTAACGCCAGCTCGACAGTAAACATTTATGCAGTAAACATTTTGTTGGGTTGGCATCGTCTTTCAGAGGACGAAGAGGTAAATCATTTTGATATTTTTAACTTATTTCTTAACGTGACGCTGTGCCGTGCTGCTTCTGTCTGGCAATGAATGACCTGAAAAGAATTAATATGGTATCTGACTGCTACTGTTACATTTTCTGTTGTAAAAAAAAACAACTTTAGTAAGGGGGAAGTGTAAATGAATTATAGAATTAAGATTTGTTATCGATGAAAAAATTAAAAGATTTCGTTGGCTGTCACTGAGTAGCATTTGCGATCGCTACGCAAAACAAATAATATAAATTACCCCCAAGAACGGTCAGAGACGTAGGACAACCAGAGGATATAATATATAAGAAAAACAGGGCTGGTGGTAAAGGATAGCTTGTTGAAACAGGAGAATGTCATTGTCAGTCGCATAAGAAAAAGGTGTCGATAAAAAAGCTAAGGCTATGCTTCGGTCGGCTCGTTTTTGTTGTTGTTGTTTTTTTTTCTTTTTCAGCCCTCGACAATCAAGCCATCTCTATAACTGAACATTTTTATGTTCTTCCTCATCTTTACAAGTGAATTTGGCAGCAGAGACCTCATTATCGGAGAGAATTGGTAGGTTTAGCTCTGTAAAATACATCTCCTTCCTACACGATTTACATTTATTTCCTATCAGGGACAAACGGTCGCATGTCCCTCCTAAGCAACAATAGCTAACGTCATGAATATTAATGAACGGAAGTGACGTGTGGCTTGCGGTACACCATTGAAATGAGTTTATTACTAATAGATGTCCAATCCAGGCACGTGCACGGAGGGAGGCGGGGGTGCTTGAGCGCCTGCCCCTTTGCCCCTACAAGCCCAAAGTGCCCCTTTTGACTGGGCTTTTTCTTTTCTTTCTTTTTTTTTTTTTTTTTGCACGTTCATGTGTGCTGGCCAACTGTGGATATCGCTTAGAAGCCATAAAATATGAAATTCTAAAAAATATGAATTTTTTTCTTTGAAAATATTTTTTTTGATTGAAGCATTATGTTGCTCATTTTTGAGTCTCAAATTTATTTTTGCATTCACATTTTTTTTTTTTGACTGAAGTGACTTTTTTGATTGAAAATATATATTTTGATTGAAACAACTTTTTTTTTTAACTGAAGCAATAAAAACACAAATCTACCTCCATAGTTACTGAGAGTGAAAGAAATCAAGAAAGCTTTAAAAATAAAATCCACCAGGGAATATGATTTTTTAAATTTAAGATTTGTATTTCATTATGTGGACATGCCTCGTAAAAAAAAGGAGGTGGAGGGATTTTTAAAAAAAAAAAAAAAAAAATGTAGCTGGACGAGGCTGCTAAAGGCAGTGGATCCCTCATCAGCTGGGTGAGTAGCACAATTGGTAAGAGTAACACAGTTTGCAAGGATATTCAGGTAAAATACAACAATTATAAACACAATTACAATGTTATTGTTCTATAACATTTGATGTCATTACTTTATTAATTATTAGGTGCTAAAGTTGTCAAGTATGGATAAGCATGAAATCATAGTTTTGAAAAAACTGTGCTGATGGTGACTGAGTGGTTTGTTCTCAGATGAACAGCAAGTTGAGGAAGGAAGTTTTGATGTAGAGGTTGAAGGAAGAAAAGAGGCAAAGACTGACTGAGTCACAGCCAGAAAATGTTCATGATAGTGTTGATTTCTATTCACTCCTCACCCCTCCCAATTAAAGTCTGTCACAGTCACAGCCAATTATACTGTAAAGCTGGTTAAAATGGAAGTTATGTTGTTTTAAGGTCTATTAATAATTGTTCATGTCCCCCTTTTGATTTATGAGCACCTGCCCCTCCATTGGTCTCTGCACGGCCCTGGTCCAATCCATGTGAATCTAGCCTTCCCACTTCAAATGTATTGGAACTTAAGCGCTATTAATGGGTTTTTTCAACATAAATTTTGGATTGGACGTCTATCACCGTCAAAAATGAGTTGGCACTGACTCGTTAGTTGTCCATTAGGACTAAGTGACACGGGTGGAGCATGAAAGGCCTTTCATCCAGCAAGAGCGTTAAATATTTGACACGCTATTTTGGACTTGTCAAAGCAGGAAAATCAGCTTGTAAACATGCGCACTGATTACACCCTGCCATTTCACATCCAAGCAGTGCATTGGACACAATCTGTCTTTCAATAACTCATTCAAATAGCAGTAGTATAAAATGATCAACGCTTTCTACAATGATTTTTTAAATATTTCTAAAAATGAGGAGATGAAGCCATCATTAGTGGTGGAGTTTTAAAAGAATACACTATAGGGACAAGAGTACATGTAGCATGGATGCAAAATCATTCATTTTTAATAAGTTCAATTCAATATTCATTAATATATCTTATTCTAATAGCATATTTTGTGGGGAAAATACTACAGGTAAATATATGCATGTATATATTTCATAAAACTATTGTGTCATTCTTTAATAACAATGAATATAAAACTACTTTCTTATATTATTTACAACAGACCAAACATTTAAATGCATAAAAAAATCAATATGTTTTGATGAATATATTATCAAGAAAAAAAAGCTCTTTTTTTTTTTTTTTTAACATGATTTATCAAATTTATCATGTCAATATGTGAGCTTTATAACTGTATAAAATGCTTGTAACATCTCTTTTTTTCCCAGATAAATTTTCCAACTAGGATGAATGAGAACACTCTTTCGGCTGCCACTGATGGCAATAGACGTCCAGTTAATTTTGACTGAAAGGGGTGAATGAACATTTGTTTGAATGAATTTGAGGTCTATATCATTGTCAGTGGCAGGTAATTAATTAAATGTTATGAATTAAATGAGAGCTGCCAACCCCACAGTCCAAATGGATTTGACGTCTATCGCCCTCAATGGCAGCCAATACGGTCACAATAGAGTATATTTGATCTTTTCCTTTTTCAATCCAAAATACAATTTTTTTTCTCTAAATATTTGTTTTGACTGTTTTCCCTTTTTATCTTTTAAATAAACTTTGAATAAAAGACTAAAAAAGAGATTTGTTTCATTATTCTTTTTTCATTTAAAATATATTGAAAATAATATATTCTTAATCATAAGGAGAATATTTACTGTTTTACATCATTTCATGAAAATAGTAGAATATGCTAAGTACAGAATATTTAAATCATAATATTTTATTTCAAATGATAAGAAGAAATAAAAGTAAATATCGACAATTGAAAGGAACAGAGTAAGTTTTTTAAAATGTGAAAATTGCTAAAATAAATAAAACATTCATAAATTCCTCCTTTTTATTTATTATTCAAATTTCATATGAATTTCGCGTTTTTTAATGACATGTTTTTCTAGAGTGTTTTTTTGTTATATTTTTCTACTTATCTAATTATTATTACTTTTTTTGTACTTATTTATTCCATCAATGCTTTTTGTCAACTGTAAATACAGGCATCATGGGGTTAAAAGCATGTGATTTCCATGGATAGTTTTTTTTTTTTTCCTGCAAGCGTGTTGCCGGCGGGAAAAGCAAAAAAAGAGCGCGAGGCGAGGCGAAGAGCCGCCATGTTTGCTCACCTGAGTCTCGGACAGGCTGAGGCCGCCAGCCAGTTGCTTCCGCTCGGCGCCCACCACGTAATGGTTCTTCTCGAAGGCCCGCTCCAGGCGCAGCAGCTGCGACGGCGAGAAGGCGGTTCGAATCCTTTTCGGCTTCCGAGCGAACGGGCCGTGGAGGAGCAGGCCGTCCTGTGACACGTCGTGCCCTGCGAGGGAAGGAAGGACCGCGCCAGACCGGGTGAGTCTCGGTAACGACCGGGCCCCTGGTCTCCGCTATTCTTATACCTAAATCTCATATTTAAAAACAATCGTTCTGTGGTGAAATTGTGATTATTTGGGGAAGCAAAATGAAGCTTAATTAGTATTATTAAGAAGGCTTTTTATCTTCATTTGTTGTAGGGTAAATGAAGAAACGCTTCTACCGAAATAGGATACGGAAATTACGTTTGAATGTTTGAATGAATGATTGACGGCGATAGACGTCAAGGCAAAAAAAATAAAACTGCCATATTTGGAATTTAAAAAAGGAAACTCAGAAAAATGAATGAATAGAAAAATGAAGGGGACGGGATGTACGGTCAATATTCTTTTTTTTTTGTTTTGTATATTGTTTTCGTATAGATAGATTGAAAAAAACAATTAGGAACAGCGATTATTCTCTATTTTTTTTTGTTTGTTTGTTTGTTTTTACTCTTTATTTCATTTATTATCTTTCTTTTTTTTTAATCACACACAAATATATATTTTTAATTATGTATTTTGAATTTATAATAAAGGAAAAGCAGAAAATACTGGATTATTTGACTGGGAGACTCACTGCTACCCCACCAGTCAAATTGGATTGGGGGCGTCAATGGCAATGAAACTTGATCACTCCATGGGAGCCATCCCAGTTGATATGGATTTGTCGTCTACCACTGTCATTGGCAGGGAGTGAGTTAAGAAATTCATTTTTTAATCAATTTTTGTTTACCTGAATAAATGTTTGATTTTTAAAAATTTTATATATTGTAATTAATTATTTTTTTTAAAGTAATTATTTTTATTTAAAAGAATAAAAAACTAGAAAAACAGAATTGAAAGAGTGACTTTTGCGAGGTTAATTTTTAAAATTATTTAATTAGTAGTATTTTATACACGATATAATTCATAAAAATATAAATTCATTGCCGTCGACTGTCGATGGCAGCTACTGCCTAGTGTTGTTGTTGGCTGTAATTTAAGAAAATATATATAGAATATACAGAATTGAAAATGTGACTTTTGGGGGTTGAAATTGTTGTGGGTTTTTTTTTTCTTTCTTTCTTTTTTTTTCCTATTCAATTATTTATTTTTTATAAGATAACATGATCATTCATTGCCACCTACTGCCGTCAATGGCACCATAATGAGTTAATAATGGCTTGTATACTTGTGTTATTGTTGGATGCAATTAGAAAATATCTAATAGAATACTATAAGTGACTTTTGGATGTTCAAATTGTTGATTTTTTTATTTCATTATTTATTTTATACGATTTAATGATTAAGCATAGCCATTCATTGCCATCTACTGCCGTTAATAATGACTTGTGTTATTGTTGGATGTCATTTACATAAGAAACGCAGCGGAACAAAATAAACAAGCTGCGTGAGATTATTTTTTGAATGATGTTTTTTAAAAAGACGTGACTCATTTAGTATAAGATAATTCTTTGTTTTCTGTTTTGCTTTTCTACATTTTACTATATTTACCTTGAACGCGAGGTATTTTGGCAACGGTGAAATAAGTCTCAAATTCATTTCTAAGATTTATTACACTATTTTGTACTTATTGAATATATTTTCTAATGCCGCTGAACAATTTTTTATCATCTAAGACAACTATAAACAATTATAGATGCTTATTTTTATTATTTGTCTTATTTATTAAAAAAACAACTTTCATTGAGCACAAAATATTTTTCCAGGCACAAAACCGTTTAAAATTAAACCACAATCGCACTCAAATGTAACACTTATTATAGTTTGCATGAAATATAATGATACTGTTTTGAATTATTTTATTGTATAGACATTTGTATTACGAAATTAACGCATTGAAAAAAATACAATTATCATAATATAATTTTGTAACGAATGTGCATATTGAGTGTAATTTTTTTTTTTTTTTTTGCATTTTTTGATTCACGAGTAGCAAATTATCGACTGGAAGAAGCATGTATTTTTTTTATTTTTTTTTATTTATTTTTTTTAATTCATTTTATTTATTCAAATCTTTTGCGAAATTTACCTTGAAATCTGTGTCCAAAAAAGCGGTTCCGAAGCACCCAGGGGTAAAAGTTGAGCGGGTCTCGATGTTGCGCGGAGCCGAAAAAGTGCGCGTGGTGCTGGAGGTGCTGGTTCTGATGCTGGCTGTGCTGCTGATGCGGGTGCGCGTGCGGGTGCGAATGCGGGTGTGGACCCACCCCCGTGCCGAGCGGCGGGTGGCTCACCGACTCGGGGAACACTAGCTCGGCAGGGTTCGGGTAGAGCGAGCGGGCCACGGCGGCCGCCGCCGCGGCGGCTGCAGCGGCCGCCGCGGAAGCGGTAGCTCCAGGACCGGCCGCCGCCGACGCTGGATAGCCGCCCATTAGGGCGTCGGGGCCGGCGTAGCTGAGTGCCGTTGGCCTGAGAGGTTCGTCGGCCTGAAACGGTTTCTCCTTGGCCACAAGAGACTCAATGGTGAAGCAGCGCTTCCCAGCCGGCGCGAACATCGTTTCAAGTGTTTTTTCCCCTCTTCTACCTCAGCCGACTCCTCATTTAGTGATGCATGTCAAGCTTTTGTGTCGTGATGCAGCCTGGAGATGTTCCTTGAACAGTCAAAAGTGCTGCAAGTCCTCCTTCACGCCAAAGATTTGCGCTACACGCAAGGCTGCACAAGTGAGAGCGTGTGAAGGGGGGACTTGGAGAGACTCCTCGGACGCTTATTGGGCCAGAGCACCTGTCAATCAAGCCAAGTATTGGTTAAATTGACGTGTGGGTTTGTTTGAACGTCCACAAATGCTGAAAATGATGGGAAATGTCAAGGTTTCCTATTGCATTGGATGTCAAAATTGTCTGCAGAGAGGTCAGTTGATTTTTCTTTCCTTTTTTTCCTCATGAACGCTTTATGGCCACAGGTTGGCTCCCATTGACGCTTCTAGATGTCCTTTTCATTTTGGCTTATATTTGACAAAATCCTATTAATCTTGCGTCACCTCCTTGCAATGTTGTCACAATATTAAAATGTTCAACTCGATATCGATACTCAAAAAAATACCTGATACCATTTTCAATACTACATCAATATATATATATATATATATATAGTTAATTTATTCATTGGTCTTTTTAATTTCTTTTGTTGTGTGTTTTTTTACGAAAAAAAAAACTGGAACTGAAGTACCTGAACGTACAGAAAGTGACCAAGGAATGCCCTAAAACCAACAGGAAGGCCGTAAGTTTTAATGCACAATTCAGATTTTGTCATATCGTTTTTTTGGGCGTGCCCGTTCAGACTGCCTTTGTTCATTGAGCCCATTCAAGTATTATGCATTAATAATTCACAGTCCGACACCCGTGGGAGCAAACTGACCCGCATGCGCAGAAGCATCAAAACAAATAGCTATGCACTGTGTGAGTGTGCGCGCATGACGTACACACATAAGCCTAGGGTTAGGGGCTAGGTTTGCGTCAGTTTGCCCCGACTCGGCCATGTAAGCAATACTGAAATATTGTTCATTTGGCGCACAACCGAGCATTATCAGGCTTATCCTGTTGTTCATTGAATTTTTTTATGACTGTGGTTAAGCCCCCCTCCTTCATAGTAAAAGCCGAGTTCAAGCTAGGCGCTAATGCTGTTGAACAGCTACAGTACATCGCTCCTGTCTTGCCTGCTGCTCTCACTCTTTGCTGAAATAATTGCTGCATGAATTCCGTTTTAGGAGACTTGACAGTTCCGACCTCAGCCACATTCTGGAAAAATCTGGCCCAGATCGGATTTAATCCACATATGAAAGTGACCCTGATCGGATTTGAATTGGTCCACTTCTATTCGACTTGTCCAATTCAGACCGTCAAGTTAATGCCTCACTCAAGTCGGGAAAAACACGAAAAAATCGGATTCGTGCATTAAGACCTGCGGTCTGAAAAGTGTTGCTTTAGACATTGATGACGATAACAAAAATATTTCCTCGAAGAACAATTTTTTTTCATGACTATGACGTGACCATGACAAGCTAAAAATGTGTCATGGGAGACTAAAACATAACAAGACGAATGCCAGTTTTTGTCTGACGAGACAAGAACGAGATGAAAGTGCGCCATAGTTTCCACCATAAGTTCTCAATCTGTGACATTTTCTTATCTTATGTGTAGTTAGCCTGCATCGTAGCAGTGTTTGGTCGTGTCACTCACAGTTTCTCACCGGTGCCCTCTCCAGGCTCTAGACGTGCCTTTTTTTAAACATATGGCGGAAAACCCAGACAAGACTGAAAAAGCAGTTTCTGCTCTTGCACCCCTCTTCAAAATAAACTGGTGTATTTTAAGCCCAAAAAAATGTTGTGTTTGATAGAACAATATGTCTATATGCTGCTTTAGCAGATTCATGGCGCAATAAACCCCCAAACTATTTTTAATTTGCCCGTTTTACCCTGGAAACCCCCGTTTACAGACGTTGCACAACCGCTTTTGTTTCAACCTAGCCATAAAAAGAAGGTAAGTAATCATATTTATTATTCGAAATGTCTGTCATTTTTAGCTTAGAATCATTAATTGATGTCTAATATTTGGTAAAAAAAAAAAAAAAAAAGAACAACTCAAAAAAATTATTCACTGGCATATTTTAAAGTTTAAACAAATGACGTCACAATGAAAAAATTGGCGTCTGTAAAAAAAAGTCACGGATATCTACCTCATAACTATCGCTTAATTGTATTTTTATCATTACTGTCACATTTCCCCCAATATTTTACAAGATAAATAATTGATCCAAACAAAGAAAATTTGAAAAAAAAAAAACATTTTAAAGGGTAAATATATGAAAAAGAAAATCTCTACCACTCCTTGATGTCTGCGATTTCTTCTTCGCGACCTTTGTTATATTGCCATGTTTCACCCATAAAATTCCCCAAAAATCCAGCTGTGGCCATATACATCTGTGTCTTGACACTCGATGATACATGCTACGTGGAGTTTTTTGGATGAAAACAAGGTAAGTACACGATAATAAAGTTAAAGTCATTAAAGTCGTGGCGTCTGTAATTCTGCTCTCGTGCTCTTGCCTCCAGATAGGGTTTTGCTGTTTAAATTTTTTGTTTTTTTTTTAATGCCCTCCTTTTCAAAATTTTTCTTCCCACAGAAAATTGAGATTTTAAGCTTTCCAATGATGTATTACACATGCATATCGGACAATTTTGAAATCCGGCCAAATTGTGGGTTTCAGAGCGGAACTTTAAGTCACCTGAGTGTTTTCCGCCATTTATCAGGTGCTGCTTGGTAAATTTGGTTTTTCTTATCTTGACAAGATAAGCCATGTTGGTTTAGCCTTCAAAGGTCTGTGCTGAATGATCATGACACACTAAATGTAACTCGTAGCGTTGATATAGCGTTCGCGTAAGCATTAGCATTTGCCGTGGTTGTGTCGTCTTAAACTCTTGGAAAACTTTTCACATACAGTTCGTGTAGTCCAGGTGAGTTTAAATAATTGAAATTAATGTACTGTTTTCCTGCTGAGTGTGTATTATCATCACAAAGATGGTGATGTCCTTGTAGACGCTACAATTACCTGTTCATCGGTCATTCGAAATTGATGGAAACCTTTTATTTATTCATTAATTTACTCATGGACTAAAACCGTTGAAGTTTACAGACTAAAACATTTGGAGTCATTGTAGACTAGAACGAGACGAAATTTGTCTGAGTTTTCGTTGACTAAAACTAGACAAAGACGAACACATTTTGAAATGACTAAACTATTACTAATAAGTATTTTCTTCCAAAAGACTAATACAAAAATGAAAATGGCTGCCAAAAACAACACTGGGTCTGAACCTAACCTAATTAAATAGAAGGTGGCTTGGAAATGCCCAAAATCAACAGGAAGTAACCAATGAACAGCACCCGGAAATGCCCTAAAATCAACAGGAAATGAGCCAAAATGTACAGGAAGTTACCCCGGAACTCCCCAAAATCAATAAGGGGTGACAAATCAACACATTACCTGCCATTGGCCATAACAGACATCCAATTGATTTAAGACAGGCTTTTGAATGCTCATCTTTTCAGTTCCATTGACAGCGCTAGTTCATCCAACTGAAATGAATGTCTGGTGCCAACATGGAACTGAAACCAGATTGTTTTTCAGTTTTTAATCTTTTAATTTGATTGTTTTGTTTTTAGTAACATTTCTTTCACTTAATGTGAAAAATCGTAATGTGTTTGTCTCTAATCGGCATCCAATCCAATCCCATTTCCAATAGATTGGACGTCTAGTGCTGTCAATGGCAGTCAATTGATATAACTTCATATCGGGGGGTGAAATTTTGGCCTACAGTTATCCGTTTACAAATTTTTATGTTTGGACTTAAAGTTTTTGTCTTTCATGAAGTATAAATACAGTTTTATAGATAAATGTTGTTGGAATTGATGCTCAATGTATGACAAAATCCTACAGAATTGTTCAACATCAGCTTACAAATACCTCGTTAAAAATGTTTCTAGAAGCATTTTGAACTTGTCGTTAGCTTGTCAAGCTTGTCGTCATAATATTAGCAACAGCTGAAGTCAAAGAAATGAGATGTACACAAAGGTTAAGCCACATTACCGCGCATGAGCGGGTGCGGCCTGCGGGCGAGCAGATTGTGCACCTTTTAGGATGAAACAAAACAATTAAAAGTCATTGAATAACATGTTCCCTCTTCTCACCAGGGTGACGTCGTAGTTGGAATTGAAAATGTGCTTTTTTAGGCACCATAAAAGCTCTAAAAGCTTCATCAACAGCTTGTTCGACTCTAATCACTTTCTATTGCAAATCACTGCACATTCAAATGTCAATCATTAACCGCTTCTAGTGTTTTTTTCCCCTTCTGGGACCTAAATCTTTAAGGAAAACTTTCTCACGAGAAAGGATAAATTGCTCAGGCTCCTACCCCCCGGACATATTCAGCAATTTGATCAACTCTTTCAGTACCATTGATGATGATGATAGACATTAAATCATATGATTCCGCTAAGTTTATCACTCGTGGGCATCTAATTCACTTTAAATGGGAGGACTGGTGGCAAACAAAACTGTAAAAAAAAAAAAAAATTAAACCCAGAAAAACTTCAAAAACTCAAAAAGTGAATAAACCTGTGAAAAAAAATCACAAAATGACCCAAAAAAGTAGAAAAACCACCCAAAATAATTGAAAAAAACATGGGAAAAAAACCCAAAAAAATGCATACTAAAAAAACATGGTTAAAAAAAATGCTGAAAAAGGAGAACAGCAAAAACAGCAACAACAACAATAATAAAATATAACCACACAAAAACTGAAAAATCCCCACAAAACCGGAAAACTGTGAAAAACCGAGGAAACGCAAATAGATTGCAACTTCAAGAGTTTGTCACAGGTAAACTTCCAATTCATTTGAACAGTGAGGGTTAGCAGCAAATGAACTAAACTACGGGGGGGAGAGAAAAAAAAAATGCGATAATGCAAAAATCAAGGAAAAATTGGGGAGGGGGGAAACAAAAAAAACTGTGTAACCCAGCAACAAAACTAAATCCGTGAAAAAAACACACACAAATGAAAAACCTCGAAAAATGCACACAAAAAAATGTAAATATACACATAAATTGAAAAACAAAAGGACCATTTGTACTAGACAATGCAATGTGAGTGTGATACATGTATCAAATATTTGAACTGGAAGTATGAAGACATCCATTGACCCCTGTAGACGTCGAAAATATATTTGAGTGGAATGTCAATAATGGAGAACGATGTAAATAAACCTAAGTTTAGGTATTCTATTTGAGTCTACTTTTTTTTTTTAAATTTTGGGTAAAATTTAAGTTACTTAAAAGAAGTTTTCATCAGCAAGTGAGTTGTGAGCCGCAAGTGACACGTGATCAGTTTTGGCAGAAGATAAAGAATGTATGCCAGTTTTTTTATCCGTACATATCTATTATACTGTATATTATTTAAAAATGCCAAATCTACTGAAACATCAGTCATTCTTCTAAGCAAAATGTCCTGAAATATTCACTCAATATTTGGACACGCAACTGTTAATAATCCTAATTAAAGCTCGCAGACAAAAGCGAAGACTTTTGACACCTTCCAAATCAATATAATCCCGAGCGTGATGATTATGAATATTTAGTGATAAAGAAATGATGAAATGTGTTAATGAATGAGCAACCTGCTAACATGCATCATAGTAACCCTATAACCTTACTTGGAGCAAATGATCACATTCCACCTGATGAAGTTGAACTGACCTGTTACCTATGAAATATTAATCTTTTTTTTTTTTTTTTTTTTTTTTTTTTTTTTACATTCATTTTGCTTCCATAATGCAGTATGTATTAACTGGAGGAGAAAAAGTCTTTGTAAATACTTGAAAATATTTATTATTGCAACAACAACAACAACAAAGGAAAGTCAAACTATATATTCATTCATTTTTCATGCCGCTTTTCCTCACGAGGGTCGCGGAGGTGCTGGAGCCTATCCCAGCCAACTACGGGCAGTAGGCAGGGGACACCCTGAACTGGTTGCCAGCCAATCGCAGGGCACAAGGAGACATACAACCATTCACGCACACCTACGGACAATTTAGAGTGTTCAATCAGCCTACCATGCATGTTTTTGGGATGTGGGAGAAAACCGGAGTTCCCGGAGGAAACCCACGCAGGCACGGGGGGAACATGCAAACTCCACACAGGAAGGCCGAAGCCCGGGATTGAACCCTTGATCTCAGAACTGTGAGGCAGATGTGCTAACCACTAAGCCACCATGCCGCCTATATTTATATACTGTAAATGTATATAGTATGCGTATATGTATGCATGTATGTATGTACAGTGGGGCAAATAAGTATTTAGTCAACCACTAATTGTGCTAGTTCTCCCACTTGAAAATATTAGAGGCCTGTAATTGTCAACATGGGTGAACCTCAACCATGAGAGACAGAATGTAGGGAAAAACCCCAGAAAATCACATTGTTTGTTTTTAAAGAATTTATTTGCAAATCATAGTGGAAAATAAGTATTTGGTGTATACCAAAAGTTCATCTCAATACTTTGTTATGTACCCTTTGTTGGCAATAACGGAGACCAAACATTTTCTGTAACTCTTCACAAGCTTTTCACACACTGTTGCTTGTATTTTGGCCCATTCCTCCATGCAGATCTCCTCTAGAGCAGTGATGTTTTGGGGCCATCGTTGGGCAGCACGGACTTTCAACTCCCTCCTCACCCCGTGGCGTCAAAATGATAACAATTATTAGCAAATGGAAGACATACAAGACCACTGATAATCTCCCTCGATCTGGGGCTCCATGCAAGATCTCACCCCATGCCGTCAAAATGATAACGAACAAAACAAACAAAAATCAAAACAACAACAATCCCAACAAAAATCCCAGAACCACACGGGGGGACCTCGTGAATGACCTACAGAGAGCTGGGACCACAGTAACAAAGGCTACTATCAGTTCACAATGCGCCGCCAGGGACTGAAATCCTGCACTGCCAGACATGTCCCCCTGCTGAAGAAAGTACACGCCCAAGCATTTGGATGATCCAGAAGAGGAATGGGAGAATGTGTTATGGTCAGATGAAACCAAAATAGAGCTTTTTTGTTGAAACACAGGTTTTCTTGTTTGGAAAAAGAATACTGAATTGCACCATAACCACTGTGAAGCATGGGGGTGGAAACATCATGCTTTGGGGCTGTTTTTCTGCAAATGGACCAGGACGACTGAGCTGTGTAAAGGAAAGAATGAATGGGGCCATGTATCGAAAGATTTTGAGTGAAAATCTCCTTCCATCAGCAAGGGCATTGAAGATGAGACGTGGCTGGGTCTTTCAGCATGACAATGATCCCAAACACACAGCCAGGGCAACAAAGGAGTGGCTTTGTAAGAAGCATTTCAAGGTTCTGGGGTGGCCTAGCCAGTCTCCAGGTTTCAACCCCATAGAAAATCTGCGGAGGGAGTTGATAGTCCGTGTTGCCCAACGACAGCCCCAAAACATCACTGCTCTAGAGGAAATCTGCATGGAGGAATTGGCCAAGGTACCAGCAACAGTGTGTGAAAAGCTTGTGAAGAGTTATAGAAAACCCTTGGCCTCAAAGGGTACATAACAAAGTATTGAGATGAACTTTTGGTATTGACCAAATACTTATTTTCCACCATGATTTGCAAATAAATTCTTTAAAAATCAAACAATGTGATTTTCTGGGGGTTTTCCCTACATTCTGTATCTCATGGTTGAGGTTTAACCATGTTGACAATTACAGGCCTCTCTAATATTTTCAAGTGGGAGAACTTGCACAATTAGTGGTTGACTAAATACATATTTGCCCCACTGTATGTTTATACACTACTGTATATACAAACTGTATGTATGTATGTATGTATGTATGTATGTATGTTTATATATTATATACAGTATGTATGTACAGTATATGTATATAAATGTATGTATGTACGTACATATGTATGTATGTATGTAAGTACATATGTATGTATGAGTGTATATTTATGCGTGTATATACTGTTTATGTATATACTATGTATGTATGTGTATATATGATACAGTATACTGTATGTATATATATAATTTATATTTATATATTTATGCGTGTATATATGTATATATACAGTATATATACAGTGTATGTATATATATATATATATATATATATATATATATATATTGTATATATACTGTATATATACTGTATATCTATACATATATCATATATATCAAGAAAAAAAACAATCCCATAAAAATTAATTTACCAAATATGATATCTATGGCCGAATAGGGCTAACATTTCATTAATATATACATCTAAATATAATACAAAAGTAAGTAATAATAAAAAATAAAACAATCAAACAAACAACCATAATTAAATACATGAATTTCTAATAAATGGTCTTAAATTGAATGCAGTTCGACTCTTTCTGGGCTTGTGCTGCCCTCTGGTGGTCATACTTGAGTAATATAACTGGACATTATTTTTATGATTCGCCTTATAGTGTTGAATCAACTCAACAACAGTGTCATTTAATATTTTATTCAAGATACATAACTGAATTACTTCCATTAAATAATGACATCAATAAGAAAAAGGTGCAAGTAATTGATCAAAACAATATTTTTGGTCATGTCTATTTCGCCAAAGGTGTCAAAAGTAGCACGTGGCTCAATGTGTGGCACCTGCGCGACAACCTGACACCCACTTGACCTAAACAAACATCCATCCACAACTTGAATCAATATTTGGTACTCACTGGACGGCGATAGATGTCCGATCTGTTGAGAGATCCGAGAGGGGCGGTCCCAACGGATTGGACGTCGATCGCCGTCAAAGGCAGTCGTCAAATTTTGCAAAGTTCCATTCACAGTTACACCAAAAACATTTTTTGTTCTGTTTTGTTTTGTCTTGGACAAAACAGTACCATTCATTTCTAAAGGCAAAAATATTTCAAACTTTCCAAATACTACTTGTCCCACACTTGTTATGCCATTCATAAATTCAGACATTTTTTTTTTTTTCATATACATTATTTTTAATGGTCCCATTCCAATGGCACGTTTGACTCCCACTAAGACGTTTCCGTTCAGTTTTATTGATTATCAACTCGGACCTACAAATTTTTCAACTCGGACCTGCAAAAAAAAAAAAAAAAATCTCCATTGATGGTCATTTTTTATGACAAAAACACGTTCATTATTTGTCCTAAAATTAACTGGAAGCCACCCAGCAATGCCCCAAAATCATCAGAAAGTGACCAAAAATCAACAGAATGTGACCAGTATTTGCCCCAAAAAAGGAAGTGACCTGGAAATGCCCTCGAATGAGCAGGACAAACATTTTTTAAATCATTTAATTTATTTTAAATCAGATTTTTATGCTAATACAGTAGCTTATTTTATTTTATTTTATATTATTTTATTTTATTTTTGTAGAAATTTTCCTTTTGGGGGTGAGAAAATGACTTAAATATGAAGGGTTTGTTTTCTTGCTTTTTTTAAGTGATAAAACAAAACATTATTTACTGGTGCTATGGATTTTTTAAGGAAAATTACTGAGGCTGGATCCATTTTATATGTGTTTTTTTTTTTTTAACTAAACTGAATTTATTCAACTTTAAATGCAAAATTTATTTTTAGACTTTTCAAGAATTAGCAATTCATTTCTTGGAGGGAAAAATTAATTTTGATGGTTAAAGTTAAATACTTTAATTTGAATTGACTGGTTTTTTTCTCTTGTATTTTTTTTTCAAATAAAATTTTCTTGCTAATATTTTAAATTTTACACAAAAAAAACAACATTTATTTATTTTTTAATTCTAAGTGTTCATACTTTTTCAAACTTTTTCATTCCTAATTTATTGGCAAGATATTGACTTTTGATGGCTAAATTTAAAATCACATTTTAAACTGGATGGTCATTTTTAAAAATAAAGTCTAGCTAGAATTTTTCACAAACATTTATTTTTTTGAGAAGTTTCTTTTTAAATTTTGAGCTGTCCTCTTTTTGTCAATACACACGAACATGATCGTTGTCCAAAACATTGTGTAGTTTCTCTTTGATTGACTTTCCCTCCCTCCGCGTGGTGATTGGTTGACACTTAGAAGGCGGACAGGAAGTGTGGCGACCGTGCGTGTGTGGCGCGCCACAAAAACTCTTTTGTGCTTGCACTTCAAACGCGGTAATCAAAGCTAATGACTATTACAAGGCGCGCGTTGCGTAAAATATGCTAAACGCCATTTTCATGACGCGTGAGAACTTTGGCACCTTCTTGGCTTGATAAATGACCTTTGACCTCAGATAACAGCGTACACAAAGTGTGCTTGTTAACTTTAAAGACCATCATTTACAGCTTGGTTTGAAATTTTTCCCCATCCGTTCATATTCACACTTTTCTTTTTTCATGAAAAAAAAAAACGGTTCAAATTTTGAAAATGCCACTTGTTTTTTTTACACATGAAAAAAAAATCACAAAATTACGGCACACAAAAGTTAATATCCATGAGTGTTTGGCAAAAAAATGTACATTTGCGCCAAAATTTGACAAAAAACTAGCCATATTTTTTTCAATCACTGTTCATTCAACTCCACAAAACTGTCCCATTAGTTCTCAACTCGGACATGCAAAAAAATCTCCATTAAGGTGGTCAGTATGTTTTTATACAAAAAACAACTTCGAATTGCCCATAAATTAACAGAAAGTGACCCAAAATGAAGAGGAAGTGACACGGGAAAGCCCCAAATTCATAAGTCACCCGAAACCAACCGAAAGTGACCTGTAAGGGCCCTACAACCTGCAGAAAGTGAACCAGAAATGCCCCAAAATAAACAGGAAGTGACCAACAGACAGGTTCGACCCAGAAATGACTCAAATCAGCAGGAAGTGACCCCTTAAGTACCCTAACATTAACAGAAAGTAACTCAAAATCAACATGAAGTCACCAAAGAACAGGAAGGACTTGCAAAAAAAAAAAATCTTCATCAGTTGTCATTATCTTTGACAAAATATATACATATATATATATAAAAAATATATATATCCTAAAATTGTTCCAAAATTTACAGGAAGTTACCCTGTAATACGTCAAAATCATCAGGAAGTGCATTAAGTCGACTAAAATACTGCATAGGTTACCCAAATACTATTACCACAAGTCTATTGAAATACTGCCTAAAAGTCACCATAATACTTTTAAAAAATCCTGAAAATTATGAAAATACTGTCCAAGTATATAATTAAATCTACAGTATCTTCTAAATATTCTCTTAAGGGTACTTAGATCACTTTTAGAGAGTACTAAGAGTATTTGGATTATGTGTAAGGAGCAATTCAGTAGATTTAGGAGTAATTGTCTCATTATTATAAAGTGTTTTAATAGTTTCAGAAGCATTAAGATTACTTTAGAGAAGGGGTCGGCAACCCAAAATGTTGAAAGAGCCATATTGGACAAAAAAAAACATGTCTGGCTCCTGAAAATGTCTTTCCACATTACTCTTTTTGTTATTTGACAACTTCTCGCCACAGAGTAAACATTCGGGCAATCCTTCCGCATTGGAAATGAATGCAGATGATTCGGTTGAAGAAACGTTGAATCCTCTGTTCTCCTCAGTTATTTTTCTCTTCTTCCTTTTCGGATCCATAGCCCATCACACAGCCGCTGGTTTGTTTACAGTAGCCACCTGGCTGGCATCTCGCCCTGCTGATAGACGTGTGTCGCAGGCTATGACGCAAGTCTTCGTCGACAGAAATGTTGAAATTTAATATTTATTTTACACATTTTTACAGCACTGGAAAACATTAATAATGTTTGTGTTTTTAGGGGTGTGATAAAATATCAATATGGTGATATATCGTGATACTTTGTATCCTAAAAGGTTATCGATATGCTCCTGTCAAGAATCGAGATATGACTCCACTGACTCCTTTTAAAAAGGAGTCAGTGTTTAAAAAAAAAAAAAAAAAGAACCATCAAGTTGCGACCAAAATCTTCCACTATAATAGTGTCTCAGTTAACTCTAAGGCTGCCATTGACGGTGCTCGACGCCCAATCCATTTAGACTGGGAACGTTCGTTCATTCAAAACCAGAGCATTCACAGTCATTCGGTCCGATTTTCGGGGCATTTCCAGGTCACTTGCTGTTCATTTTAGGGCATTTACAGGTCATTTCCTGTTGAGTTTGAGTCACTGCCTATTTATTTGGGTGATTCCCAGGTCACTTCCTGTTCTGTAACTCAAAATAAGCAGGAAGTGACCAATAAAATACCCCAAAATCAACAGGAAGTAACTGAAAATCAACAGGTAAATGACCTTAAATGGCCCAAAATTACCTCATTGCTTGGCATTGGCTGCCACTGACGGCCATAGACGTTCAATCCATTTGAAGTGGGAGGGATGGCAGCGAACAAATGTTCATTCGCTGACATCCTCCCACTTCAAATGGATTGGACGTCTACTAGTGATAAACACACAGCCGAAGGATGAAAACTGTGTTTTTCTCTTTATTAGGTGCTTGTAAAATATCCTAGAATGATTTCCTGACCAGTGTATCGATAATCGTTGTATCGCCATATCGTCAGATCATCGTTATCGCGAGCTTTGTATCGCAAATCGTTTCGTATCGTGAGGTACCAAGAGGTTCCCACTACTAGTTATTTTGTCCTCCTACAGAAACCATATCAAAACAAAAAACATATTTCCCTCCCTCAACTTTTTCCATTTTCAAACATTGTTGAAAATGCTCCAGGGAGCCACTAGGGCAGCGCTAAAGAGCCGCATGCAACTCTCAAAACATGGGTTGCCGACCCCCGCTTTAGGGCATGCTTCTCAAATATTGGAGCGTGCACTCCACGGGGGGCGTATAGCGCTGCCAGAGCTGGCGCATGTGACCTCAGAGAGCATACATTTTTGCTGTACTAAAATAAATGGTAATTTCGCATCCACTCAGTGGATGGCAGTGGCGCTCTCATTTTCAGAGTGTGCGAAGTATTTTTGAATCAAAGAAGACCAAAGAGCACTTGAGACATGGCGCGCTAAGATGAGGAAATATGATGAAGCGTATGAAGCCTTTGGCTTTTGGCTTTGACTTTTAATGCAGTGGGAGACAAGGAAAGACCAGTCTGTTTACTATGTCTAAAAATGTTTGCAGCAGACAGCAGGAAACCAAATTATTAAGACATCAGTTAAAGACATTAGACCCCAACCACAATATTGTAATAATATTGCCAACAATAATCCCGCTTTGTCAGTGTTACATCAGTAAACCAGCGTGCACTGTTAGCATCATGCAAGGTGGCGTACCAAGTTGTTCAGTGCCACTCCATACCATGCCTGCAGCAAAAAATAAAAACTCTCCCTCTGTCCAATGTTGTTTTTGTTCTAGTTTTGTTTCTTCGGTCAAATTGTTTGGCATATTGTCTTCATGACTTAATCTTGCTAACCAATTAGAATTTATTATCATTTATTGTTTTTATTAAATTTTATTTTTCAGTATCAAATGGCCAAAAATGTACAGTGGGGCAAATAAGTATTTAGTCAACCAGCAACTGTGCAAGTTCTCCTACTTGAAAAGATTAGAGAGGCCTGTAATTGTCAACATGGGTAAACCTCAACCATGAGAGCGAGAATGTGAGGAAAAAAACAGAAAATCACATTGTTTGATTTTTTAAAGAATTTATATCCAAATTAGAGTGGAAAATGTGTATTTGGTCACCTACAAACAAGCAAGATTTCCGGCTGTCAAAGAGGTCTAACTTCTTCTAACGAGGTCTAATGAGGTCTAACGAGCCTCCACTCGTTACCTGTATTAATGGCACCTGTTTTAACTCATTATTGATGTAAAAGACACCTGTCCACAACCTCAGTCAGTCACACTCCAAACTCCACTATGGCCAAGACCAAACAGCTGTCGAAGGACACCAGAGACAAAATTGTAGACCTGCACCAGGCTGGGATGACTGAATCAGCAATAGGTAAAACGGTTGGTGTAAAGAAATCAACTGTGGGAGCAATTATTAGCAAATGGAAGACATACAAGACCACTGATAATCTCCCTCGGTCTGGGGCTCCATACAAGATCTCGCCGCATGGCATCAAAATGATAACAAGAACGGTGAGCAAAAATCCCAGAACCACACGGGGGACCTAGCAAATGACCTACAGAGAGCTGGGACCAAAATAACAAAGGTTACTATCAGTAACACAATGCGCCGCCAGGGACTCAAATCCTGCACTGCCAGACGTGTCCCCCTGCTGAAGCCAGTACACATCCAGGCCCGTCATCTGGAGTGAGATGCGCTACCATTGCACCACAAGACCCTGATATTACTGCCTCTAATTTTAAAAGACAAAACAAACACCATCTGAAATTTAAGTACCACAAAAGACTACAATAACGAAAGAAATTTTAAGAACTGAGGCTCCTCAATACTGCCATTGCATCAAGAAATTTCCTAGTCACCTTAGGAGAGAAACATAAACTGTATGGGCAGGAGACTCAGCTGAAGGAAACCTTGACACTGATGTGATTTGAACACATAACCTTCTGATCTGGAGTCACACACGCTACCATTGCGCCACAAGGTCCTGTTACCTACAACTCTACTTTCAAAAAAACAAACGAATACGATCAGAAATTAAAGTACTACAAAAGATTACCACAACAAAAGAAATTTTAAGATGTCAGAGAAGGCTCCTTAGTTGAGGTTATGTCACCAAGACGTTCCTAGGCAACCAAGGGGAGAAACATGTCCATTCACCGTTTGAGCAGGAAATGGACCTGCAGGACACCTTGACCCTGAGGTGATTTGAACACGTAACCTTCTGATCTGGAGTCAGACACGCTACCATTGCGCCACAAGGTCTTGATACACAGTGTATGACAGCACATTTTACAATTTGCTTAAGCTTAAGATACAAATTTGAAGCTAACAGAGAAAGAATTCTTAATTAGATGTTTCGCTAGAGAGCATTTGGATGATCCAGAAGAGGACTGGGAGAATGTGTTATGGTCAGATGAAACCAAAATAGAACTTTGAGGTAGAAACACAGGTTCTCATGTTTGGAGGAGAAAGAATACTGAATTGCATCCGAAGAACACCATACCCACATGGGGGTGGAAACATAATGCTTTGGGGCTGTTTTTCTGCAAAGGGACCAGGACGACTGATCTGTGTAAAGGAAAGAATGAATGGGGCCATGTATCGAGAGATTTTGAGTCAAAATCTCCTTCCAGAAAACATTTGGCCTCCATTATTGCCAACAAAGGGTACATAACAAAGTACTGAGATGAACTTTTGGCATTGACCAAATACTTATTTTCCACCATGATTTACAAATAAACTCTTTAAAAATCAAACAATGTGATTTTCTGTTTTTTTTCCCCAAATTCTGATTCTCATCGTTGAGGTTTACCCATGTTGATAATTACAGTCCTCTCTAATATATTCAAGAGGGAGAACTTGCACAATTAGTGCTTGACTAAATACTTATTTGCCCCACTGTAACTTGAGTGTGTTTTGTTTATATATGAGTATTTCAGTAGATTTGTCTCAGTATTATGGACTTGTTCTGTAGTTTCAAAAGTATTAAGATTACTTTAAGGAGCATTTTTCAGATTTAAGAGTATTTTGGTAGCTTTTACAGGGTATTTCAGTAGTTTTAAAAGTATTAAAATTACTTTAGGGAGCCTTTTTGTAGATTCAAGAGTATTTGGGTAGCCTTTACAGAGTATTTCAGTCATTTTAAAAGTATTAAGGTCACATTTAGGCAATAGGCAGTACAGTGATCCCTCGTTTTTCGCGGTTAAAGGGGACCAGAACCCGCTGCGATAAGTGAAAAACCGCGAAGTAGCGCTACCTCACCCTCAAAAAAATGTCTTTTTTTTTTTTTTAGTTTAATGTATTCATTAGGCGGCACGGTGGCTGAGTGGTTAGCACGTCTGCCTCACAGTTCTGAGATCAAGGGTTTAATCTCGGGCTTCGGCCTTCCTGTGTGGAGTTTGCATGTTCTCCCCGTGCCTGCGTGGGTTTCCTCCCACATCCCAAAAACATGCATGGTAGGCTGATTGAACACTCTAAATTATCCGTAGGTATGAATGTGTGCGTGAATGGTTGTATGTCTCCTTGTGCCCTGCAATTGGCTGGCAACCAGTTCAGGGTGTCCCCTGCCTACTGCTCGCAGTTAGCTGGGATAGGCTCCAGCACCTCCGTGACCCTCGTGAGGAAAAGCGGCATGGAAGATGAATGAATGAATGTATTCATTCAGATCTATCATTGGAACGAAATACATACAAGATGTTTTTTTTTTCATCTTTTTCCCCAAAGTATAATTAAAAAAAGACTTTTATGTAATATATATTTTAATAAATAGTTTTTAAGCACTTTAAATGTAATAATTATGATGTTTTAAACATGTTCCTGTCCCACAATATTATTTTCAAACAAGAAAAAAAGTAGACGCCCAATCATTTTTAAAAAAGTACAAAATGCTTTTTATTAAATGCCTCATTGAGTGTCCACTCAAGTATGCTTCAGCTGCTCACTTGCACACAATCAGTTGCCACAGCAACTGTTTAACAAGTTAAACGATGATTAAAGCATGCGACCCTTTGAATGTCGAGTCTCTGGCAAGATGATAGCTTAACCATCAGTCAATCATCGTTTACTTTAATAAGCAACTCCAGTTCACTCTGACGAACAAAGAGCAGGGAGAGGGAGGGAGGCAGCGAGTGTGAGACTGCGATCGGGTTGGGACAGCTTATCTGTATTTTTTTGTTTGTTTGTTTTAGTTGAGAAAAAATCCGTGAGTGACTGAGGACGCGAAGTTTGAAGCGCGAATTAGCCACGGATCACTGTATTTCAATAGATTTAGGTAATTTATGGATTATTTCAATAGATTTAAAAGTACCAATGTCACTTTTAGACACTACTCAGTGGCTTTATTGTTAGTTTAATAAATTAACGGTGCTAAAGATCCAATCCATTTGGACTAGAAGGAATGGCAGCGATCCAGTCCAAATGGATTTAACATCTAGCGTCGTCATTGGCAGCCAATGAGTCGTAAAACATCTCTTTTCGGTGTAAGAGTGCGTGAAAAGACAAAAATCAGACAAATTTTTCATTCAATAAAATATACTTTCAAATACATTATTCAAATGTACAAAAGACAGTCGTCAATGTAGAAAAATTAAATATGTAACTATACTTCTATTAAATATCAATAGGCTCTCCTCTATTTCTGGTCAATATGTATGTACAAAAAGTATTCCTTTCGAGGGTCAGCAAGGCTCTGCGTCCACGTCCACGTCCGAATCGGAAAATTCTTGGTCTTCGTCTTGGTGGCCCTGAGATCCGGGACTTTTGGGCGGGTCAGCAGCGGAGGCACCAGTTAGCCCCAGCTTGGCCAACTTGGCCTGCTGCTGCTCCAAACTTTGCTTGCGCCATTTGATGCGACGGTTCTGGAACCACACTTTTACCTACAAACAATGGCAGGAGTGCAGTGAGTGAAACAAACAAACAGTGCAGTTTATTTAAAATTCATTTTAAAAAATGTCTTTCATTTTTATGATTAAATCTGTATTTATTTTCATTAAAAAGTAAAAAGGTTGCAAAGGGTAAAATTATTTATTTTCTTTTCGACTTATTATATTTTTATCTGACTTATTTATTCCCCGTCCTCTAACATTCACGGTTGGAACAATTTTTTTTTTTTTTTTTTTGGGGGGGGGGGGTCCAAGAAAGCCCTATTCATGTCCAATGGCAAAAATATATCAAATTTTTGTTTGTACACATGACAAAATGAAGGCCAAATGAAGGAGCACAGATGTTTCGCAAATACGACAAGCGCACCAAAACTCAAACTTCAAATTAAAAAATAATACTTTTTTTATCCTATTGTATTTTTTAAATTGTTGATTAAAAACAAATAGAAGTAAACTGTCAATATTGTATTTTTTTTTGTTATATTTAAAAATATTTCCAAAAATGGTTCAATTAAAAAAGTAAATGACTGTAAATAGCTTTAATATCTACTGTATGTATTCCTTTATTTTCATTTTTTAATTAAAAAGAAAAGTATTTTATATATTACCTATTTATTTAGAAATGTATATTCAAATTGAATTTTTTTCTACTTTTGTCCTCAATTTTTCGGTGAAATTTCACATTTTATTTTCGCGAGAAACATGAAGTCCACACACGTGTAGTGGCGCGTGAAGTGGGGTGCTGTGCCGTCTTGTGTTGGGGAAGAAAAAAAGTGTTTTCGTAGATTCTTTTTTGTGTGTTAAAAATAAATAAATAACCCATATTGAAACAATAGTGTACTTAACTTTAAGGATTAAATATTTATGTTGAAAAAGTTTTTTGTTGTTGTTGTTGTTGTTAATAACATGGTTACCACCTGACACCTTGCTTGCTACCGTGTCATGTTGAATAAGGCGCTATTGGAACGGAAAAGTTAACTGTTGACAGAGGAGATGTTAATGTGGCGCAAAAACAAATTTGTTATTTTTTTCTTTAAAAATCAGCAAACTTCTCTAAAACTCCATTCAAGGTCAAAAATGAAGACGTTTATAATGATAGTTCTTTAATAGTGCCCAGCGAGGAAAAGTTAGCTGCATATTTAGACTGTCGAGATTCTGGTGAATCACTAGCCCAAGTGGGAGCAACGTACTGCCGACATCTGAGCCCAACAATTCAGTCACCCGCTTTTGGTGTCTTCAAATCGCTAAGTCATGCTTACATTGTAGCCATATTACTGTTTGTTGTTGCTGTTGAGCTGCCGCTGTGCAGAGCGCTGTTGGATATTTGTGCGCAATTTATTTTAGTGTTGTGAAAAGGTTAAAATGGACATTTTAGTTTTCAAATATGTTCGTGTCACTGCGCTGTCTAGCTGTAGGGATTTGCATTATAATACACAGGCGCTTTTTTTTCCCAATACAAAAACTGCAACACTAACTGTACGTGAAATAGAACGCTGTCTTTGTAGTAGCCTAGCAGTAGTACGTAAAGTATCCAGCAGTGGTTTGTACTGCCATTGTGCATGCCTTGTATGGAGAAAATGTGCGAGCATGAAAAATTTGGACAGAAAAGGATGGGAAAAACTCAAAAAGATCATCGGCACCCCCTGCTGTGAGTGATTCCAGCACCCCTGTGCATATGCTCAACTTTTCAGGCCGTAGAAAATGACGCAAATGGACAGATGTGGCTCCCGGGCCGCCGGTTTGATGGCTTCGCTGACACGGATGCTTACCTGCGCTTCTGTGAGCTGCAGGGAAGAGGCGAGCAGGAACCTCTCGGAGCCCACCATGTACTGCTGCCGAGCAAACTCCTTCTCCAGGCGGGCCAACTGCTCACTGGTGAAGCTGGTGCGCATGCGCTTGGATTTGGCGCCCTTGCCTTTCAGCGCGTGAGCTTTGGCCATGGATGCCACTGTCAAAGACAAAATGTCAGGGAAATAATACAATACTCCAACATCTACTGAGATACTCCTATAAAATAATCCAAATGCTCTTAGTTTAACAAAGTATAATCTAAAATTGACCCAAATACTCCTAAATCTACAGGAATGCTATACTTAAAATCTTACTAAATATATTGAAATACTGTCTTAATACTTTTAAAATGACTGAAATACTGTGTAAAAGTTACCCAAATATTCCAAAATAACTTTAACACTCATATATCTACTGAAATACTTTCTAAGGTCATCTTAATACTTTTAAAACTACTGAAATACTCTATAATGGTGAGACAAATACTCCTAAATCTACTGAAATACTGCTTTAAAATATTCCAAATAATCGTACTACACTCCAAAAGTGGCCTAATTACACTTAACTCTACTAAAATGCACCATAAATGACCGAAATCTGATACAGATCTATTGAAAAACTCTCCCAAGTATCCTTAATACTCTTAAATGTACAGAAATACTCTCTTAAAATGACTTGAATACTACGAAATTTACTGAAACAGTCCTTAAAGTAATCTTAATACTTTTGTAACTACCAAAATACTCTTAAATCTAATTGTAAATGATATACTTAAATCTGACTAAATATATTAAAATACTGTCTTAATACTTTTTAAATGACTGTGTAAAAGTTCCCCAAACACTCCTAAATCTATTGAAGTATATTCCAAAGTAACTTTAATACTCATACGTCCACTAAAATACTTCATCAGGTCAGCTTAGTATTTTGAAACTACAGAAGTACTCCATAGTAGCGAGACAAATAATACAAATAGTCTTATCTCTCTAAAAGCGACCTAAATACTCTCAAATCTATACTGAAATACTCCACAAGTTACCTGAATACGACTAATAGTCCTTTAAATTTCAATGATCATGTTTCAGTAACTCATTACCTGCAATTAATGACGATAAATGTCCAAGTAAAATGATTGAAATACTCCATAAAACTTACACAAGTATTACAAAATCTAATTACATACTCCCCAAAGTAACATTATTACGCCTAAATTTCTTTAAATGCTCTTAGATCTCTTGAAATACTCCCCAAAGTATTGTTGATATACTTTTAAATAACCCATAATAGACAAAGAGTCCTAACTCATCGTCTATACAAATGCCACTCATTCATATAGCAGAAGGATTATTGGACGTGTATCATCGTCAATGGCAATGAAAGATTGGAGGCCATACCTGGCGCGTAAAAGGCACCGCGACACGCTGCCTGGTAGCTGAAGGACGGGCAGCTGCAGTAGTAGCCGACTGGGGGCAGCGGGTTGTACGGGGATGGCGAGTAGGTCAGGCCGAAGGATGCCGATGATGATGCTGCGGCGTAGGGCAGCGGACTCGCCCTCTCCCGCTCATTGTCCGGATCTGGCTTGGCGAGCAGCGCCTCGATGGTGAATGATTTTCCGCCGGAGTTGGGTTTGCATTGCTGCTGCGCGTAATGACGCTGCAGCGAGTATCCGAAGGCGCTTCCGTTGCTTGTGGTCTGCATGGTCACAGAGTCCGTCCGCTAGTCCGGGTCGGGGCTTGCCGGGCGACTCCTTCTTTTATACCCGACCGGACGTGGAGGTGTCACCGACCCCCCTTTCGCCCCCGGCCGGTCTTTTGTCTTCCCCGCAGAAGATGAGAGGAGCCGACAACGTATCCGATTAATTGGTGGACTAGTACAAACTTGGATTGTCAAACATCCTCGGCCTTTGAGGAAAAGGGGGAGCGCGGGAGGGGGGCTTTTGAAGACGGATTGGTCGCAGCCAGAATTAGTCGGCCTACGAATTCCTGCCTGGATCGCATGGGAAAGCCTTGATGTCGCCAAGTGATCGCATTAAAGGCAAATCATCTCATTAAGGGCTTCACCCATGCAGCCGGCGTCATGCACCCTGCAACGACTGTACAGACTTTAACTCATTGGCTGCCATTGACGGCGGTAGACGTCCAATCCGTTTCAAATGGGTACTGCTGGAGAAGAACGAAATTTACTCTAGTTTAACGGGTTTGTGTCATTTTATAGAGATTTTTTTTTTTAAATCAGTCATTTAGCTCAGTAAATGTTGCTGTGCAGTATTTGGATTACATCAAGGGTGTAGTTTTGCATAGGGACGGTAGGGACATGACTACCAACTTTTCAGGATGCTTAGATTGTATGGCCATAAGATTGTCCCCACCAACTTTTCAGCAACCTTATTTGCTTTACATAATGACTTCAGTTATAAAGGTCATTTAGATTGTCTTTCCATATGTTGAAAGGATTAAATTGCGCCTACCATTTTTAAGTGAATTGTTTTCATTATGTTCAGACTTACATTTACATTTTTTACTCACTGAATGTGCCGGTCCATTTCTTTCCCCTCAAACGCACGTTTGACAGGCTGATGATTTGAACCCCCCCACACACACACACACACACACACACGCACTCACAGCCTCTACAGAAATACAACATGTCAGCAACCTCTTTTGAAGAGGAGTGGTATTAGATTTTTTTTTCCCGCCAGTGGGAGCAGCCACTGTAAGTAATGTAAAAAGACCTCAATGTTGTGGAGGTCGGGAACACGCCATCAATTTTGCAACTGAAAGTCCAACCTGCATCAGAGTTAGCATAGCATTAAACTGGGTGAATTGGCTAACCTGAAAACTTGAGTAGGAAACTGCTTCGATAATTGTCCTCCTGTATGTTTTCTACTGTTAACAAACTGTGAGAAATGAGTGAACTAAGGTTTCCCCTTTTTTTCCCCCAGTTTTCATTTTTATTTCATTTATGTGGTCTCAAAGCAGCCCAAAGGAGCTTACATTTTTTGTTGAGTTTGACTGTGCTTGTGGACAAAGGCAGTAGTGTTTACCTGAATGGAGCTCCATTTTTATTTTTTTGTTATTCCCTGACTAAGAAAGTTTTTTCAGCTATACGTTTACTTATTTAGACGACCAATGTTGAGTGGTCTTAAGTCAAATGCTTATTTTTTACAATCCTGGATAGTCAAGAGATTATTTACAAGTTTGTATTTATTGTGTATTTTAATATAATTTAGGTTATGTCCAAATATTACAATTTAAATTTGCTAATAAAATCCTGAAATTTATTCTGGAAGTTTTCTAAATGTTTCATTAGTCGTTTTTGAAAACAAAGGCTTAAATCGAACGGTGTATCACTTAAACCAATACACATGAAAGTTAGCATGTGCCAATTTAAGAGTACTTAGGGCACTTTTAGAAAGTATTTAAAGAGACTAAGAGTATTTGAATTATTTTTTAAGGAGTGTTTCGGGTGTTTAGGAGTATTTGACTCATTGAGAAAAATTATTAGTTTTTCTCAAATGCTTTGATACGTTTCTCAGATCAAAATTGAAATCCTCAGAACTACTTGTTCAATCCTCACAAATTGTATCACTGGTGCACATCAATAAAGCAGTTTTTCATTTCTTTAGGAATTGGCATCTGAGGTGTCCTGTAATAATTTCGCAGCATTCTTTACACACAAAGTACTAAAGATTAGACAGACTGTGTGCAACTCCGGATTAACAAATGTTACACTAAACGCCTCCCAAAATGTCCCCCACGTCAATCTTAGACAGTTTAGCCTCTTGGACTATGCCACTTTAACAGAAATTGTGTCGAAATTAAAGCCCACAACATGCTGCCTTGACATCCTTCCTTCAAACTTTTTCAAAACTGTTTTTCATTGCATAGCCCCAGACATACTTCAGATTATAAATACTTCCCTCCAAACAGGAGAGTTTCCTCAGACTTTAAAAACTGCAGTAATAAAACCTCTCCTAAAAAAACCTAATCTGGATGCCTCAACCATTAGTAATTACAGGCCAATATCAAATCTGACATTCCTGGGGAAAATTATCGAAAGGGTTGTGTTTGAACAGATCCAGACTTTTATGATGCAAAACAATCTTTTTAACTCATTTCAGTCTGGATTTCGGCCACAACACAGCACCGAGACCGTGCTTATCAAAGTCCTAAATGATATTCGTCGGAATACCGATGCAGGCAAATCATCTGTTCTGCTACTATTGGATCTCAGCGCCGCATTTGACACGGTTGATCACAACATACTACTCAGCAGATTGGAACAGTGGGTAGGGCTTACTGACACTATTCTTCAGTGGTTCACATCCTATTTACATGATAGGGATTTCTTTGTGTCAATCGGAAACTATCAGTCAGAACGAACCAAATTCACGTGTGGAGTCCCTCAAGGGTCAATTCTTGGACCACTCTTATTTAACATCTATATGCTTCCGTTAGCTCAGATAATGGAACAGTATGACATCTCCTATCACGCCTATGCAGATGACACACAACTGTACATTTCTGTGTCCCCACATGATTATAGTCCCTTAGTCTCTCTGAGTAAATGCATTAATCAAATCAATGAATGGATGTGCCAGAATTTTCTCCAGTTAAATGTGGAGAAGACAGAGGTGATCATTTTTGGGCCAAAAAAGGAAAGGTCAAAGATAAGCGGCCAACTTAGCACAATGTCACTTACAGCTACAAATAAAGTCAGAAACCTTGGCGCAATTATTGACTCAGACCTAAAATTTGATAGCCATCTAAAGTCCGTCACTAAATCCGCTTATTACCACCTAAAAAATATAACCAGAATTAAGGGGGCTTCTGACTCAACAAGACATGGAAAAACTTATGCATGCATTCATTTTCAGCAGATTGGACTACTGCAACGGTATATTTACAGGTCTTGATAAAAAATCAGTCAGGAAGCTGCAGCTAGTACAGAATGCTGCAGCCAGAGTCCTCACAAATACAAGAAAGCTGGACCACATTACACCGGTCTTGAAATCGCTACACTGGCTTCCAGTGAGTCAAAGGATAGACTATAAAATACTACTGCTCGTCTACAAAACACTTAATGGCCTTGGACCAAAATACATGCTTGACTTGTTAGATTCCTATGAGACATCTAGACCCCTAAGGTCGTCTGGAACGGGTCTTCTGCATGTTCCAAGAACAAGAACCAAGCAGGGTGAGGCAGCATTTAGTTATTATGCTCCTCACCTCTGGAACAAGTTACCCGAACGTCTGAAGTATGCTCAAACTGTTAGCTCCTTTAAATCAGGGCTAAAAACGCTTTTGTTTAGCACTGCATATCCATAACTGTCTATATATTTCAATCTACCTGCCTTCTATTCCTCTTGTGCTTATCTCCATTGCTGATTTCAATGATTATTATTAGTAGTAGTTTTTGCTTTATTTTCATTTTTGTTTTATTTTTATTTATTTATTTTTATTCTGTGATTAAATGCAATCTTTTGTCTTGGTTTTTACGTTGTGTTGATTTAAATGTGATTTCTATGGTCTTCATGTGATGTAAAGCACTTTGAATTGCCTTGTGTTGAATTTTGCTATATAAATAAATTTGCCTTGCCTTGCCTTGCCTTGCCTTGCCTTGCCTTCTTTGAGCAAGTTGCAAATCTTTTTGTGCATCCATGCAAATGATTTTGTACAATTTTCTTCTGTTTCCTACATTATCAGTTGCATCTGTCATGATGGTCAAAAGTTTATTGTTGTGTAAGTCTCACCACTGACAACATTTAGTCATTACTTCATTGCATAAGTCTTTTCATGCAAAATGGATGAACATGTTGTCAGAATAACGTCAACATGCGTGTGCTTCTTTCTATGCATTTTACATAGCTTATTTTAAGCTGCCAAAATTTGTGATAGTTTGGGACAATGTGGGTTTCCACCACTCCAACATAATCAGGGAATGGTTTGCACCCTACAACAGAATGGTAATGGTAAAGAGTTCCTCTCACCATACTCCTCATTCCTCAATCCCATAGAAAAAAAAAATTCCACATGGAGATGGCAAATGTACAAACATTGGCGCTTGCCTATGGAATACCTGTGACCCAGCACTTACGAGCATAGAATTATTTGGATCCTTCAAAAGGACCTATAAGGAAACCATTTTGAGTCGCTACTTCAACACCAGTTATAATAACACATAACACCACTGCCACACACCCAGCCATAACATAATGTTCCCACAACAAATGGATGATGGAATGTCAGGGACAGAGACAAAGTTATGGGAGTGTGAGAGGAGTGTCAATTTGGGAAGAAAATTCTTATGGAAAACCCCCCCAAAAAAAACAAAAAAGAAAAGCTCATGTAATATGATGTATGCAACTCCACCATGTTTGATTGTGCGTCCTTGGCTGCAAGGGGACGGGTCTTGATAAGCATATGCTTCTCCCATCTGCCCTTGTCTTTCTTCGGTTCTTTCTTTCTTCGGCCTAATCATATCACATTTTGCAACTGTCAATGATACCAATGATGATGACAATAAACATTTCATTCATTCAAATGTATGATCGCCAGCCTCACACTCAGATGACTCTTCTGGATGCCATGAATGCAGCATGCAGTGACATCACAGCAGATGCCTGCAGAGGCTGGATAAGGCATTCAAGAAGATTCATCCCACGCTGTATAGAAAGAGAAGACATCCATTGTACGTGGATGAAAATTTGTGTACCAACAGGGAGGAATGTCAAGATGTGTAGAAAGAATGGGGGGGGGGGGGGGGGGATCCCGACATGTAGCACTCAGTTTAGTTGTGCTGATTGTCTTACATTCACATTTCTAATATTGCTTTTGTTTTTTTGTTTCTTTGTGATACTCACTGCTGTCTTTTGCTTTCTGTATTGCATTGACATGGTCTGTCAAGACATTGTAGAAACAGGAAACGTGTCAACTGAATCTTGTCCAGTCTCTTGCAATCAGTCTCCCACACACAAAGGTGTAACTTGCAATTTTAATGAAAACTTACGTACACAATCTTCAGCATCAGAGCCTTCCACCAGAGTAACTGTTCAATTGAGAACATGACTAAGCAATATGACTGACTTGTCTGTAAACAATGAAACAAGGACTTGTCATTCTACATTGACACAAAAATTTAATTTCGAGCGATAGACTAAGTATTTTGCGCAAAAAAAACTGGCTTTTGCAAGTTATCCATGTGGTTTTGCTACTTGTGCGACATGTTGTGAGGATTGAACATGTAGTTTTGAGAATTTCAATTCTGATCTGAGAAACGTACCAAAGCAAGTGAAAAAACTAAGATACTTTAGAGTATTCAATAGCTATGAGAGTATTTGGATTTTTTTTTTTTTTTTTTTTGAGTATTTCAGTAGATTTCTGAGTATTTAGGTCACTTCTAGTGAGTGCCTTGATCATACTTTGATTAGGATGAGGAGTATTTGAGGAGATTTAGGAGTATTTGGCTCACTATCAGAAGTATTAAGATTACTAGTATTAGTAAAAGTATTAAGAGTCTTTAAGTAGATTTAAGAGTAAGTCATTTTAATATTATTCCAGTAGATTTGGAATTATTAAAATTAGTTTAGGGAATATTTTACTAGATTTAGGAAAATTTGGGTAACTTTTACACAGTATTCTGTATCTTTAAAAGTATATATTAAGGTGACTTTTAGGCAATATTTCAATAGATTTAATCAGATTTGGGTCATTCGTGGTGTATTTCAGTAGATTTGAGAGTATTAATGTCACTTTTAGAGAATATTTTGATACAAAAAGAACATTTGGAGTACTTTTATTTACTTTGAGCCATGTTTCTCTTTGTTGTAAAGCACTTTGGGGACCTTTCGGGTTTTGTAAAGGGCTATATGAATAACTTAGATCTGATTTGTAAGCAGCATTTCAATATATTTAGGACTATTTATCTCACTATTATGGACTATTTCAGTAGTTTCATATTAACTCATTGGATGGCGTTGATGGCCACAGACGTCCAATCCATTTCCAGTCCTAATGAGTGTCACGAGGAGAACGAGCATTCATTCGCTGCCAGGCCTCCCACTTTAAATGGATTGGACGTCTAGTGCCGTCGATAGCAGACAATGAGTTATTTTACGAAATAAAAATGAAGCTGTTAGAAGAGTAGGAAGGTTGTTCATGTGTTTTACTGAGTCATCGAAGGAGAAAAAAACAGCATGCAGGGTGCTGACCTCTAGTGAGATCAACGTGGAGGCAAAAGTGGGCCGTTTTGCAGCTCCCAGAAACATAGGTGTCAATTTGATCACGTAGGTTGTTGTTGTATTTTCATATAAGGAGATCCATCATCTGTCAAGGATCAACTCTGTCACTTTTCACACGGTTAGGGAGGAAATCCGTTGTTTGCTGCTGGTGATTTGGAGAGACATTTTGCATTGCAGAGTGAAAAGTGATTAGGGGAGCACAATGGCAGAGCGTTATACAATGAAGTAGCTCGTATCAATCTAAACCACTCTTTGCATTTGCAATTTATTTCATATTCATTACTGTTGTGATTAGTAACACTCCTGGGAATCATTTATAAGTTTTTCACCTGCTTTATTCCAATTATCAGCTTGACTCCATTAAAATGCTACATATTGTACATAAATACATACATTTGTGGTCAAAAGTTTACATACACTTGTGAAGAACATAATGTCATGGCTCTCTTGAGTTTCCACTTATTTCTACAACTCTGATTTTTCTCTGATAGAGTGATTGGAACAGATACTTCTTTGTCACAAAAAACATTCATGAAGTTTGGTTCTTTTATGACTTTATTATGGGTGAACAGAAAAAATTGATCAAATCTGCTGGGTCAAAAATATACATACAGCAGCGCTAATATTTGGTAACATGTCCCTTGGCCATTTTCACTTCAATTAGGCGCAAAATAGGCGCTTTTGGTAGCCATCCACAAGCTTCTGGCAAGCTTCTGGTTGAATCTTTGACCACTCCTCTTGACAGAATTGGTGCAGTTCAGTTAAATTTGATGGCTTTCTGACATGGACTTGTTTCTTCAGCATTGTCCACAAGTTCTCAATGGGGTTTAAGTCAGGACTTTGGGAAGACCATTCGAAAACCTTAGTTCTAGCCTGATTTAGCCATTCCATTACCACTTTTGATGTGTGTTTGGGGTCATTGTCCTGTTGGAACACCCAACTGCGCCCAAGACCCAATCTTCGGGCTGATGACGTTAGGTTATCGTGAAGAATTTGAAGGTAATCCTCCTTCTTCATTATCCCATTTACTCTCTGTACAGCACCAGTTCCATTGGTACAAAACAGCCCCACAGCATAATACTACCACCACCGTGCTTGATGGTAGGCATGGTGTACTTGGGGTTAAAGGTCTCACCTTTTCTCCTCCAATCATATAGCTGGGGATTGTGGCCAAACAGCTCGATTTTTGTTTCGTCTGACCACAGAACTTTCCTCCAGAAGGTCTTATCTTTGTCCATGTGATCAGCAGCAAACTTCAGTCGAGCCTTAAGGTGCCGCTTTTGGAGCAAGGGCTTCCTTCTTGCACGGCAGCCTCTCAGTCCATGGAGATGCAAAACACGCTTGACTGTGGACACTGACACCTATGTTCCAGCAGCTTCTAATTCTTGGCAGATCTGCTTATTGGTGATTCTCGGTTGAATCTTCACCTTCCTGACCAATTTTCTCTCAGCAGCAGGTGATAGCTTGCGTTTTTTTCCTGATCGTGGCAGTGACAAAACAGTGCCATGCACTTTATACTTACAAACAATTGTTTGCACTGTTGCTCTTGGGACCTGCAGCTGCTTTGAAATGGCTCCAAGTGACTTTCCTGACTTGTTCAAGTCAATGATTCGCTTTTTCAGATCCATGTATGTATATTTTTGACCCAACAGATTTGATCACTTTTTCTGTTAACCCATAATAAAGTCATAAAAGAACCAAACGTCATGAATGTTTTACATTATGTTCTTCACAAGTGTATGTAAACTTTTGACCTCAACTGTACCTACATATGTAGTATGTATGTATGTATGTATGTATGTACGTATGTACAGGTTGTACATACTTGAGTAGAGTATGTACATTTGAACATATGCATGTACGTACGTACAGTATGTATATTTGTATGTATGTATGCATGTATGTTTGTACACTATGTATGTACAGGTATTGAAGAGCAAAAAAACCAATTTTCTCTTTTTACAGGTTCTTTTATTCTCTTAGGGTGAACAGGATGACGACACACAATTCAGGAACAAAAAGAAAGCAATATCACCTGAGATATGTACATTTATTAAGGAAAGAGTAATTAAAAGCTGGGCGGCCTGCAGGACAAATATCCCTGAAAGCACCACAAGATGCTCCTGTGTCGATCTGCCCCAAGCCTTCGAGATGTTATAGTTTATCTTTGTCTATGCTTTGTCATTCTACAAAGAGTGGAAGAACTCTGAGAGAAGAATGTTGACTACTCAGTGACCTTGGCCACGACACTCCTTGTATTAAAAACAATATTCATCTCCAGTACAATGTAGAGAGAACACAGTTCTATGAGACAATAAATGATTATGTGTGACGAGGTGAAATGAACAGATATATATGAAGTACATGTCCAGGCCCGTCTGCGGTCCGCTAGAGAGCATTTGGATGATCCAGAAGAGGACTGGGAGAATGTGTTATGGTCAGATGAAACCAAAATAGAACTTTTTGGTTGAAACACAGGTTCTGGTGTTTGGAGGAGAAAGAATACTGAATTGCATCCAAAGAACACCATACCCACTGTGAAGCATTGGGGAGGAAACATCATGCTTTGGGGCTGTTTTTCTGCAAAGGGACCAGGACGACTGATCTGTGTAAAGGAAAGAATGAATAGGGCCATGTATCAAGAGATTTTGAGTGAAAATCTCCTTCCATCAGCAAGGGCATTGAAGATGAGATGTGGCTGGGACTTTCAGCATGACAATGATCCCAAACACACAGCCAGGGCAACACAGGAATGGCTTCGTAAGAAGCATTTCAAGGTCCTGGGGTGGCCTAGCCAGTCTCTAGATCTCAACCCCATAGAAAATCTGTGGCGGGAGTTGAAAGTCCATGTTTCCCAATGACAGCCCCAAAACATCACTGCTCCAGAGGAGATCTGCATGGCGGAATGGGCCAAAATATCAACGACAGTGTGTGAAAAGCTTGTGAAGAGTTACAGAAAACGTTTGGCCTCCGTTATTGCCAACAAAGGGTACATAACAAAGTATTGAGATGAACTTTTGGTATTGACCAAAAACTTATTTTCCACCATGATTTGCAAATAAATTCTTTAAACATCAAACAATGTGAATTTCTGTTTTTTTTTTTTCTTCCACATTCTGTCTCTCATGGTTGAGGTTTACCCATGTTGACAATTATAGGCCTCTGTAATATTTCCAAGTGGGAGAACTTGCACAATTAGTGCTTGACTAAGTACTTATTTGCCCCACCGTGTACAGTGAGGAGCAGAACTATTTTCACCCCTTATGATTTTCCAAGTTCATCCACTTAGAAACTAGGTAGAGGTCTAAAATTTCAATCATAGATGCATTTCTACTCAAAGACATAGTCTAAAAAAATCTGGAACTCACATTGTATGGATTTTCAGTAATTTATTTGTAATTTACTGGGATTCATACGTGTTTGTACCCCTGAAAAAATCAGTGCTATTATTTAGTGCAGAAGCCTTTGTATGCAATTACAGAGGTCAGATGCTTTCTGTAGTTCTTCACCAGCTTTTCACCTAAACAGGGATTTTGGCCCATTCCTCCACACAAATCTTCTCTAGATCTGTCAGGTTTCAGGGCAGTCGTTGAGAAACACAAAGTTTCAGCTCTATCCAAATATTTTCTATTGGATTGAGGTCTGGAGACTGGCTAGGCCACTCCAGAACCTTGATATGCTTTTTACACAGCCACTCTTTTGTCAGCTTGGCTGTGTGCTTCAGATCATTGTCATGTTGGAAGATCCAGCCATGACTCATCTTTAAGTCTCTGAATGAGGGAGGTAGGTTGTGGCTCAAAATCTGCTGATACATTTTACCATTCATCCGGTTGTCCTGTCCCCCTTGCTGAAAAGCATGGTTTCCACCCCCATACTTCACAGTGGGGATGGTGTTCTTATGATTGTACTCATCCTTCTTTTTCCTCCACAAACGACAAGTAAAGTTTTGCACCAAAAAGTTCTACTTTGGTCTCATCTGAGCACATGACTTTTTCCCATGACCCCTCTACATCATTCAGATGGCCCCTGGCAAACTTCAGACAGGCCTTCACATGCACTTGCTTCAACAGGGGAACCTTCTGAGCAATGCGGGATTTTAAACCATTGCACCGTAGTGTTCTACTGACAGTAGCCTTTGAAACTTTGCATCCAGCTCTCTTCAAGTCATTGACCAGCTCCTGTCGAGTAGTTCTAGGCTGAGCTCTCACTTTTCTCATCATGAGTAATGCCCCACAAGGAGAGATTTTAGATGGACCTCCATTCTGAGGTAGATTATCAGTCATGTTTAGCATTTTCCATTTTCGAACAATTGCTGCAACTGTTGATTTATTCTCATCAAGCTGCTTCGCAATTGTCCCATATCCTTTTCCAGCTTTGTGGAGCTCAACATTTTTTTTCTCTGGTGTCTTTTGAAAGCTCTCTGGTCTTGCCCATGGTAGCAGTAGGATTATGACTGACTGTGGGGGGTGCACAGGTGACAATAAAGAGCTCAAACAGGTGGTGGGTGGTTACTCATGGAGTAAAGGTTGCCTTTTTTTTTTTTTTCCTCCAAAGTAGACTGACAACTCTTTGAGTGTCATAATTATTGCTGATTCTCAGGGGTACAAATACTTATAAACCCTAGTCAATTACAAATAAGTTATTGAAAAATCATACAATATGAATTCCCGGGATTTTTTTTTTTTAGATTATGTGTTGAAGTGGAAATGCATCTACGATCAAAATTTCAGACCTCTAACTATTCTCTAAGTGGGTAAACTTGCAAATTCACAAGGGGTGCAAATACTTCTGCTCCTCATTGAAGCATGTACTGTATGTATTTATGTAAATTATTTATGCCTGTATGCATGTGATGAAGTATTTTAATTTCTGTAAAAGTAGTTGAATCAATATTAACTAAGTAGTTACAAAAGTATTACGATTACTTGAGGGAGTATTCCTTTTTTTTTTTAATTTCAAAGACTATTAAGGTTACTTAGTTGAGGATTTCAATTAGATTTATGAATATTTGGGGTAACTTTTACAGAATATTTCAGTCAATACAAGTATCAATGTAACATTTAGAAAGTATTTCAAAGGATTCAGGTCATTTATGGAGTATTTCAGTATATTTTTAATGTTAAGTTTCATAAATTCACTGGCTGCCATTGACAGCGAAAGACGTCCAATCCATTTGGACTTAGGGACTTATTTCCTCCCGTGAAATGGATTGGACGTCCATCGCCATCATTTCCATACAGTTCAAAATGCATCGGACATCTGTCGCCCCTCAATGCTATATGTTATGAGTTAATTTGGTTCCTTCAGTAGGTTTGTGTCAAGGGCGTAGGGTTGCATAGGGACGGTAGAGACATAACACTACCAACTTTTCAGGATGCTCAAACTGTCCCCACCAGCTTTTAAGCAACCTTAGTTGCATTTTATGAGTTCAGTTATATAGGTAATTTAGATTGCCTTGTTGTAAGGATACAATTGACCCTACCATTATTAGGTGAATTATTTTCATTATGTTCAGACTTATAATTACCCCTTTTTTCGCTTGAACGTGCCAATCCATTTTTCCCCCTCAATCTCACGTTTCATTGGCTGATAACCCCCCCACACACACACACACACACACACACTGATCCGACAAAAATACATCATGTCGCCAATATGCCGCCTGATCCACCCCCATCAAAGAGGAGGGATATTAGAGGTTTCTTTTTTTTTTCAGCCAGCAGCAGCCACTGGAAGTAATGTAAAAAGACGTCAATGTTATGGATGTGGGGAACACACCACTAATTTTACGACTGAAATTTTGCTACAACCTGCATCAGAGTTTGCATGGCATGAAACTGTGAATTTGCTAACCTGCAAAACTCAAGTAGGAAGCTGCTTAGAGGGAATTGTCCTCCACTTTTGTAGGAATATTCTGATGTTAACGTTAATTAAACTGTGAGAAATGAAGTGAACCGAGGTTAATTCCCTTCTCCCCACTTATTATTTTTTGTGGATCATAAAGCAACACTTGGTAACTTCTCAGGTTTGTTCGATTTTAGCGACGCTGGTGGACAAAAGCGGTAGTTTTTTTGAAAACTGCATTTCCTATGAGGACCAGCGCATGAGCGCATAGTGTCTTCCTATGAAGGGCGTTACAGAAAATAATTGCGAAGCACTGGTATAACTCAATACAGATTTACACTCACCGGCCACTTTATTAGGTATATCATGCTAGTAACGGGTTGGACCCCCTTTTGCCTTCAGAACTGCCTCAATTCTTCGTGGCATAGATTCAACAAGGTGCTGGAAGCATTCCTCAGTCTCCTGCAGTTCAAACCGAGCATCAGTATGGGGAAGAAAGGGGATTTGAGTGACTTTGAACGTGGCATGGTTGTTGGTGCCTGAACGGCTGATCTGAGTATTTCAGAAACTGCTGATCTACTGGGATTTTCACGCACAACCATCTCTAGGGTTTACAGAGAATGGTCCGAAAAGAAAAAATATCCAGTGAGCAGCAGTTCTGTGGGCGGAAATGCCTTGTTGCCAGAGGTCAGAGGAGAATGGCCAGACTGGTTCGAGCTGATAGAAAGGCAACAGTGACTCAAATAACCACCCTTTACAACCGAAGTAGGCAGAAGAGCATCTCTGAATGCACTTTGAGGCAGATGGGCTACAGCAGCAGAAGACCACGCCGGGTGCCACTCCTTTCAGCTAAGAACAGGAAACTGAGGCTACAATTTGCACAAGCTCATCGAAATTGGACAAAAGAAGATTGGAAAAACGTTGCCTGGTCTGATGAGTCTCGTTTACTGCTTCGACATTCGGATGGTGGGGTCAGAATTTGGCGTCAACAACATGAAAGCATGGATCCATCCTGCCTTGTATCAATGGTTCAGGCTAGTGGTGGTGGTGTAATGGTGTGGGGAATAATTTCTTGGCACTCTTTGGGCCCCTTGGTACCAATTGAGCATCGTTGGAATGCCACAGCCTACCTGAGTATTGTTGTTGACCATGTCCATCCCTTTATAACCACAATGTACCCTACTTCTGATGGCAACTTTCAGCAGGATAATGCGCCATGTCATAAAGCTAGTGAAGGGAAAAGATACCGTCATCGCACACACCATATAATTGTTTGCATTAGTCTAACACATTCATCTAACTATTGTTTAAGCAGACTCCACTACATGTCCTTTGACACAGTAAAGGGAATCACCTTATTCGGGCTAATGAGGGGGAGATGAGGAAGAATGGTACAGGTTCTCGTAGCCACCGTCTAACTGTCTGCATTACTCTAACACACGTAATATAATTTATCAAGAAATAGTATCATTCTCATATTTACGGTAGGACTGCACTACTAATATAAAATAAATAGCACACCATAGTTTAATGAGAAGAAATAGAAGAGATACACAATGCCGTCTTATCACAGAAGCCCAACGCGTGCGTCACGAACAAGATTGACGCACCAACTCTTGCAATCAGCTCTCCCAGCAAACTCCAAGGACATAGCGCTTTGTCATAAAACACGTACAAGCCAGCCCGGACAACGAAGATGATAGTGGGTGTCCCATCCGCGCACGAACCTATGCCGCCCAAAACCGGCCACAGAGGGGAAGACCCAAAAGCAACGCCCAGACACACCTTCGGACACACCTTCAGCACGGCCCACTTCATCAAGGACTTAAGAAGACTGGACACTGAGATAAAACACAGATTTATGCTGCTCGGAAACATGTAACCTTGTTTTGGATCCAGAATTGTCCCTCCGTAGTCTGTTTTTTGCCTTGTTTTTGACCATTGTCGACGAATAAATTGTCAACCTGCTTTCGGCGAGTCTTTTTCAAACTTTTGGAACATGGAGTCAGTACAAAGGGTTAATATCAGAGATGGACGCGCGAAGTTCTGCCTTCCTGGTTGGCGCGCGCGGAGGTAGCATGGGCAGCGCGGCACTTTGTTCGGCCGTCGCTGTTCCCGTGCGCCTTGGCCGGGGGGGCCAATTTCAACACTAGAATCATCTTGGACTGGTTTCTTGAACATGACAATGAGTTCACTGTACTCAAATGGCCTCCACAGTCACCAGATCCCAATCCAATAGAGCATCTTTGGGATGTGGTGGAACGGGAGATTCGCATCATGGATGTGCAGCCGACAAATCTGCACCAACTGTATGATGCCATCATGGCAATATGGACCAAACTCTCTGAGGAATGCTTCGAGCACCTTGTTGAATCTATTCCACGAAGAATTGAGGCAGTTCTGAAGGCAAAATGGGGTCCAACCCGTTACTAGCATGACGTACCTAATAAAGTGGCCGGTGAGTGTATTTTGCAATGATTAATTAGCCTAGCAATTATTTAGGTTAATATTCGTGAGAAATTTAGCCCTGATCCCCGTTTACCCAATCTGTTTGGTCTTATTAATGCCCCGTCCCCAGCAAAAAGTGTACATGCATGTTATCCTGTTATATCGTCCCTACCAATGTTGAGCCCAAACCTACACCCTTGGTTTGTGTGGGGGTGTTTGCGTGTGTCAGCACGGCTGGCCTTGTCTTTCCGTGCCGCCTGTGGCGTTTGCAGCGAGAAGCTACTAATTGCGCCTTGTGATCTCTTTGCTTTGCTTTGGTCACGGAGGTGCCGCTGCGGCAGGGGCTCGCAGCTCTGCAAACACGGCGGCTCCGCTCCTCTTCGGAGGCCTCCGCTCGCTGTTTGCTCGGCGACGCTGACACTCGGACGTCTAATGAAGCAGGCAAACACACTCTGGCAGACCGCATCCTTTATTTTCTGATACGTGGAAATAAATTTGTCTTGGGAAAAAAAAATGAAATAATGACTTGTTTTTCGGGTAAAATTACTCAAGTGGGGGTGCGGATGTGTATTGGCGCCAGACAAGGAATACACGCCGCTCATTCAAAGTCACAATTGAGTGGGTGAGTGAGGGCTTGGTGGGGGTAATCATGACGATTTTAATGGGCCATCATGCGCAAATGAGTTTGAGAAACTCAGGACAGAGGACCCCCGCTATTCAAGGAATTCAGGAGCTTGCAAATAGTGAAAAATCCCTGTTGCAGCGATCCTGACACAACGATTTTTGATTTAAAAAACATACTTTTTTTTTTTTTTAACTGGAGACTTGTCTTGATCGGGACTCAAAAGTTCGAAAATGCAGACTTCCTTCCACCCGTTTTGAAAATATCAAAAGTACTTTTTGTTTCATATGCATTATTTTGGAGTCGCAAACTAAACAAAAGTCTCATTTGCCAGGCTTTAGTCCCAGGTGCAGTGTGCATGGGCTGTGAACGGGGGTGCTGATGTTGACACCCCCCTCTAATGGAGGTGAGAATTGGCGGGTTGGACTTTAACACTTGACCCGTGTTTACACTTCCTGTGGGTGTCATTGTCCATAAAGCGCCTGCTCCCTCACATGGGGGAAAGAGGGGGGGGGTGCACCCCCTTTTTCCAAAATGGATGCCCCTCAAATAGCCCCTAAACATTCAACGATGAAAGCAGTTTCTGGGTGACCCGTTTCAATGATATTTCAACAGTTTTGAAAAGGAATAAATCTTGAAATGTCTTCAGAAAATGATACACATTGTTGATGACACGCTTTTAAAAATGTATTTCTAATGTATTTCTAATTTAAAAAATATACATTACTTTTAAGTAAACACAAAGACATGTTGTTGGAGTCTCTCACAATATATATACTGTATACATTTTCAAAATCCTGTAATAATTAAATGTTCTTGGTTTTGAAAACAACTTTAAAAAAAGTTTTTTAATCACATGTGAAAAAAGACATATTTTCAAAATCCTATTATAGTTAAATGTAAACAATTTTGAAAATTATTACAATTTTTTTTCCAAATTAATGTTGCAGTATTTTAAAAATTATTTTTAAATCCTGTAATAATTAAAAGCAGTTTTAATATATATCCCTATATTGCCGTATGTATCACATTTGATACACCTAAAATTTCACGACTTTGAGACTAATTCAGAGTTTTGACATTTCTTTTTGGGAAAAAAAAGATGCAAGTCAACACATGCATCTGCAGGTTCCATGAAAAAAATAGCAAGGGTTATAGATATCTGAGCGCTTATTACACATATTTGACTTTTTTTGAAAAAAAGGTTTCATTAGGACCTTATTTTTCAAATTTTGGGATTCTGTGATAATTGCTTCATATTGCTGGAATTAAAAGGGTTAAATATGGCAGAAAACACTCAGGTGACTAAAGGTTCTGCTCTAAGACCCCCAATTTGGCCAGATTTAACAACTGTCCTATATGCATGTATGATACATCATTGGAAAGCTTTAAATCTCAATTTTCTGGGGGATGAAAACTTTTGAACAGGAGGGCATTAAAAAAAAAAAAAAAAAAGCTTTAAACAGCAAAACCCTAACTGGGGTGAGAGCACGAGAGAGCAGAATTAAAGACGCCACAATTTTAATGAGATATTATCACGTACTTACCTTGTTTCAATCCAAAAACTCCATGTGTCATGTATCACATAGTGTCAAAACACTGATGTCAATGTCCACCGCCTGGATTTTTGGGGGGTTTTATATAGGTGAAACATGGTAATATAACAAGGGTTGCGATGCAGAAATCGCAGACATCAAGGAGTGGTCGTGATGTTCTTTTTCATATATTTACACTTTTAAATGTTTTTTCCCCCTCAGTTTTTCTTTGTTTGGATCGATTATTTCTCATCTAACATATCAGGGAAAATGTGACACTAACAAAAAAAAAAAAAAAAAAAAGATAAAATTAGGCCATAGTTATGAGGTAGATATCCGTGACTTATTTACAGACACCATTTTTTCTTTTATTGTGACGTAATTTGTTTTAAAGTTTAAAATATGCGATTGAATAATTTTTTAAAGTCGTTTTTTTTTTTTTTTAAACGACATATTAGACATCAATTAATGATTCTAAGCTAAAAATGACAGACATTTAGTAATGAGGTAGATATCCGTGACTTATTTACAGACACCATTTTTTCTTTTATTGTGACGTAATTTGTTTTAAAGTTTAAAATATGCGAGTGAATAATTTTTTAAAGTCGTTTGTTTTTTTGTTTTTTTTTAAACGACATATTAGACATCAATTAATGATTCTAAGCTAAAAATGACAGACATTTTGAATAATACATATAATTACTTACCTTCCTTTTATGGTTGGGTTGAAACAAAAGCATTTGCGCGACTGTAAACGGGGGCTTCCAGGGTAAAACGGACAAATTAAAAATAGTTTGGGGGCTTCATGCGCCATGAATCTACTATGGCAGCATATAGACATATTGTTCTATCAAACACAACAGTTCTTTTGGCTTAAAATACAGCAGTTTATTTTTAAAGAAGGGTACCAGAGCAAAACTGCTTTTTCAGTCTTGTCTGTGTTTTCCGCCATATATTACTTTCAAATAAATACAAAGACGCGTTGTTGGAGTCTGTCACAATATATTATTTTGTTCCAAAACCCTGTAAAAATTAAACGGAAGCAGTTTTGAAAACGCATAACATTTTTTGTTTAAACCACACTTGTAAGTAGAAATGTTGCAGTATTCAAAAATTGATTTTCATTTTTAAATCCTGTGATAAGTAAAAGCCGTTTTAATGTATTTTAAACAAAAAAATTATATTGTTATTTGAAGTACAGTATGCTGAAATGTATGTAATTTGTTTATAACCCCGTAATAATGAAAATCAATTTGAGTGAATGGATTTTTGTGCCATTGGAAATGTATGGGAAATTTTTTTGGGGGTGGGGGGGTCAAATTAGATAAGAATTGTAGATTGCTTTGGTCAAAAAACGGACAACTTTCGTCCTCAATTTTGTGATTGGATGTGAATTGGATAATAAACTGGGGGATTTGACATTTTATCTTTTTGCCATTGGAAATGAATATGGCTTTTTTTTGGTTAAAAAATAAATACAGAAATCGGTGTTTTTGCCGCAATCGTGAACGTTAAAGGCAAAATCACGTGCATTTTTTAGATCGTTTGGAAGTTAGAACGGCGTGATTCGTTCAAAGCCTGCGCCCAAAACAATGGGGTTGACTTTTTTGTTTGCATTGACGTCTCCATGGCAACGGCCGTTTACAGCGCCGCGCATTGTCTGCGCCCGTCACATCAAAGGCGCAAAACAAAGAGCGGAGGACACTTTGCGCCTCATAATGGACTCCATCATGAGGGCGCGCGCATAGCCGCGCATAGCCATTGATTGCATAACAAGAAAGTGACAAGTGGAAACCAGGACCACACGCAGGCAGCCACGCAAACAGGGGACGTCTCCTGACCTCTGCTGGACAAAAACGGGACAGGAAACACACCAAAACCAGAGTTGCTTTGAAAATTTGCAGTTTATTATTTTACTACAAATTGACTTGTTCATATTGGGCACTTACAAAACTCAGGTTAAGGAAGCACTTGAAAAACCTTCCTACTTGCAAAACGGCTTTAACTTATGATCTGCCATTTGACAGCGCTGTCCAATCCATTTGAAGTGGGAGGGTTGATAGCGAATGAACGTTCACAATCATCGAAGTTTAAAAGATATATTTTCGTTTGTATTAAAAAACATTTAGTCATGTTAGGGTGTTGTTTGGCGATTTAAGAGTAATTAGGTCGTTTCTAAAGTATTAAGTATACTTTATGGAGTATTTGTCATTTTTTAAGTATTTAGGTGACTTAGGCAGTATTTCAGTAGATTTAGCCATTTTATAGAGTATTTCAGGGAATTGAAAGATACACTTGACTCCGATTCCAAAATTGTTTGAGTGTTTCATGCGTAAAATAGCACAAACATGCAAGTACACGCCCTTACTGGCGTGCACACATAAGACGCCAGGTGGTGCTCAAGCACTGGCCCTTGCCCTCTTAACTGAGCAAGTGCCCTTATCAAAGTTAAGTCATGATCATTATTATGTCACTAATACGTGTGCCCCTCAAGCGCGGCATCCTTAATCACTGTGAGACCCCCCTCTGTCCTCCAAACATGGAAACACCCCTCATGCGTGCCCATGCCCCTACGCAGAGGTAACACATAACGTGTATGTGTGTACGCACCCTAAACCTCAGTTGCCTAACTATTTGTCTCGTGGAGTACCCAGTCTCTCTGCAACTCTTTAAATTAGCCGAACGTACATGTTAAACAAGCTAGGCTAGCCGCTCGCCATAAATCAATTAATAGATGTAATGTGTCGACCAGCACACAACCAGCGTCGGTAGGAAAAATAAATTATACCGTATTGGCCCGAATATAAGACGGTGTATTTTGCATTGAAATAAGACTGAAAAAGTGGGAGTCGTCTTATATTCGGGGTAGAGCCTAGTTTGGGCCTAAAAAATCCAGCCCGACCCGACACGGCCCGCTGGTATTGAGACCCGACCCGGCCCGAGCTCGATCACTTAACTAGATTTGCAGGCCCGAGCCCGAAAAACCCGACTTTTTTATTTTTTATTTATTTTTTTTTTGAGTGACGCGGAAAAAACGCAGCAGCAGCAATTTATTTTCATTTGTTCGAGTTGGCAGAAAAAAACGCAAGTTTTCTTAATGTTTAAATAATCTACATATTGTTTTGAGAATTATCAAAGCATTCACACAACGAAATAACGCTGGGAAAGTTTGTTAAACATATTTCTGAGTGTGTGGGATATTGTTCTCACATGGACGCGCCTCTCTGACAAGGAAATGAAAAAGCGGCCGGCGCCACGGCGTTCGTGCACACGCACAAGCAGAAGCGCAATACAGAGAGCCTGCTCTCCATTTTTTTATTTTTATTTTTTAAATAATTTATTAGTCCGGCATGGCGGCCCGACCCGAACTGACCCGAACGTGAATGCTTAAAATGTGGGCCCGACCCGACCCGAATGTCGGGTCGGGTCGGGCTCGGGCACAAAATCTAACCTCTGATTCGGGGTCTAGACATTATACCCATTCACGACGCTAGATGGCGCCAACTTTTAAACAAATTATGTCACAATGAAAAAAATCTGTAAAAAAGTCACGGATATCTACCTCATAACTATCACTTAATTGTATTTTTTTGTGTTAGTCGCATTTTCTCCGATGTTAGATGATAATTGATCCAAAAAAAAAAAAATAAAAAATTTTTTAAGGGTAAATATATGAAAATCTCAACCACTCCTTGATGTCTGCGATTTCTGCATCACGACCCTTGTTAAATTACCACGTCTCACCCATAAACTCCCCCCAAAATCCGGCTGTGGCCATTCACATCTGAGTCTTGACACTCAATGATACTTGCTACATGGAGTTTTTGGATCAAAACAAGGTAAGAGATAACTTCGTTAAAATAATTGTCTTTAATTATGCTCTCTCATGCTCTCACTTCCAGTTAGGGTTTCGCTGGTTAAAAAAAAAAATTTTTTTTTTAATGCCCTCCTGTTCAAAATTTTTCTTCCCCCAGAAAATTGAAATTTCAAGCTTTCCGTGCATATCGGACAATTTTCAAATTTGGCCAAATTGGGAGTCTCAGAGAGGAACTTCAGGTCACCTGAGTGTTTTCCGCCATATATACATTGACCACTTGCAGCAGCAATCATGCCTCAAAAGAATAAAAACATTAAAGTGTTTTGTCGACCCTTGCTAGTTTGGATTAGGTAGTTATTTAAATATATAAAGCGGAAAACACTCAGGTGACTTGAAGTTCCGCTCTGAGACCCCCAATTTGACGAAATTTCAAAACTGTCCTATATACAGTGGGGAGAACAAGTATTTGATACACTGCCAATGGGTTTTCCCATTGACTGTGTATCAAATACTTCTTCTCCCCACTGTACATACATCATTGGAAAGCTTAAAATCTTTTCCGGGGGAAGAAAAATTTCCTACAGGAGGGCATTTAAAAAAAAAAAAAAAAAAAAAACTTTAAACAGCAAAACCCTAACTGGAGGCCAGAGCAGAACTAAAGAGGCCATGATTTTAACAAGATATCATCGCATACTTACCTTGTTTCTAACGAGATATTATCGCATACTTACCTTGTTTCGATCCAAAAACTCCATGTAGCATGTATCAATCATCGAGTGTCAAGAAACAGATGCGAATGGCCACAGCCGGATTTTATAGTTGAAACATGGTAATATAACAAGGGTCACGATGCAGAAATCGCAGAGATCAAGTGGTCGAGATTTTTTCATATATTTACGCTTTTAAATGTTTTTTTTTTTTTTTTTTTTTAAATGACATATTAGACATCAATTAATGATAAGATAAAAATGACATTTTGATTAATAAATATAATTACCTTTTTATAGCTGGGTTGAAACAAAAGTGGTTGCGTGACGTCTGTAAACGGGGGTTTCCAGGGTAACACGAACAAATTAAAAATTGTTCGGGGGCTTAATGCACCATGAATCTGCTATGGCAGCATATAGACATATTGTTCTATCAAACACAACAGTTCTTTTGGCTTAAAATATAGCAGTTTATTTTAAAGAGGAGTGCAAGAGCAGAAACTGCTTTTTCAGTCTTGTCTGCGTTTTCCGCCATAAATTTGTAATTACGTGATACATCTGCAATGTTTTTGTTTTTCTTTTATTAATTCATATTGTTCTAACGAGGCAGGCAGGCTGGCAGTTACATATGCAGCAAAACGTGCCCCCCCCCCCCCCCCCCACTTTGGGGGCAGGTGCTCATTGTCTTCGTTCTTCCTTCACGCCCACTTTCGAAAGCGCTGAGCACTGAGAAAAGCTGTCTGGAGGTTGCCACTTCCTGCATCTAAAACGTGCTACATCACGCAATAGCATCATATATATAAAGAAAGCATTATTTGAATCAATACATATGCATTTGTTGTGCTTGAGTACAATATCTTTGTTGCATGACCAGTTCCTGTCTTTGTCACTTTCCGTTCCCCGCTGCCTTAAACCCGGTTAAGGGTCACGTCCGCCGGCTTGCTTGCAGGTAATAAAAAAGTCAAGTTGCCCCAACCCCCATATTGTAAATCTCAAATAAAAACTGTTAGTTGTTTGTGCTGCAAACATTTTAATTTGTGCCGCTAATAGTTTGAGATTAAGTAAACAGGGTGTCACTAGACCTAATACAATCCTGGGACACAGGGGAACGAACATTTTTTTTTTTTTAAGCATTTATCATAAAAAGTTAGAAATAGCGCTTTTAACTATAAATAATTAAACCAAAATACAAGTTTCTGTAAAAAAGTGATTTTTTTTTCAGTCATCAGTATTCGACATCAAAATTGGGACATCCCTTTTTGATAGTCAATTCACCTCTGCTCATGCTCATCACCTTCCATCTCTCCTTCACTGCTGCTCTACTTTGTCTAGACAGAAATTGGATATCAATGTAACTGATATGCAATATCAGGTAGGTTGTGACTTAAAAGTCATTTATGTTGCCTAGGTGGGTTAGCTAGCTTACCTCTCTCAATCCTCCTTGGTTATTTATCCTTGTTGCAAGCAAATAACTTTCTAATATCAATTCGTAAGAGTAATGCTGTTTGAACATTGACTTCATAATATTATGAATAAAGTTGCACCGATACCGATACCAGTATCGGCAGGGGGCGCCGATCCGACCCGAATTGGTGGTATCGGTATCGACGAGTACCAACATTTAGGGCGCCGATACTATCTACTGGCATTTGAACGCAAATATACTGTCCTCCCCACGTGAGCTAACTTCCCAAATCATTACATCTGGATGTCTGTCTCAAAATGACCACACGAAATTTACACCTTCGTCTTCCATATTACGGATGTACACTACATCGCAAATCCGCGATGTCACGCTGCTCATTTAACATGGTATTCACAAACGATTAGCATGCGTAAGCTAACGCTTGCTATTGTAGCGTCGAGGGGATCAGAAAGGTTAAGACCATGGGAGACTCCGCAAACTCATGGTTTCATGATGAACAATGAGTGGCAAATTACGAGCGCCGTAATTCAAACTCGTCCTGTTTATGAAAGTCGATTGTCATATGTGTTGTGCAGTAATGAGCAGAAGTGACTTCTGTGGCCAGAAACCCTCAAGCGGCGCAGCGCACACACTAGATATCATCAAATAGCAATCTAGATGTCCTATGTTAGATCCCATGCCAACTCTCGCGCACACACACTAGATATCATCAAATAGCAACCTAGATGTCCTTCATTAGATCCCATGCCATGGGCATTAAATGTATTTAATTAAACTTAACTGTATCGTTGCACCCGTTATACACACACACACATATATACATATCTTTTTTTTTTTTTTGCAAACAGAGTGGTATCGGCCGATACTGCACAGCCAGGTATCTGTATCGGTATCGGGCCCAAAAAATTGTATCGGTGCAACACTAATTATGAAGTCTATGGTTTGAAACAAGTAGAAAAAAAAAGAAATCTTGTTACAGATTACAGGGACTGCAGTAACATAAAATGCTTGTGAAACAGCTGGAAATTATGATGAGCACACATAAAAAAATGTTAGTTACATCCCAAAGCTAGGCAATTAATTCATACAGATTAAGTCTATTTTGCTCATATAAACAAATAGCAAAGAATTAGAGGTGAAACGATTACAAAAATTGATCGAAGCATTTTCCCCGCCTTGACGAATCGTTTAATTTTGCCAGCTCTAAGCATGACGTTTTGCCCGGACTGCTTTTAATGCGGCACAACGCACTGATGTAAAGTGCGAAGAGGAAGAAGCAATAATACCTGACTGCAGCCGGCATCCGCTACAAACTATGCCAACGTTGCTACAAACTACGCCCACATGATGCTACGTTGGTAGAGTCTCATGAGTCTCATAGATATATGCATGTATAACGAGATTCGAAATGACAGACTCTGCGGCGTTAGTAAACAGCCATCTTAAAGCAGTACACTTCTCAACACTAATAAGATTACCGTTACTGTACCTTGCTAACGTAACGTTAGCCCTGGAGAGGGCTAAGTTTCTATTAATGGCGTACCGCAAACACGCAATTTTTAGACCGGGATGTTGCATCGTAAAGCGGACGTAAAGCAGCAGTGGGACATTATAGACCCACCCTTGCATAGAAACAATGTTAATTCTGCTACTTTTCTCCGGTAATCTTGCAAAAGCGAACATGCCGATCACACATTGCTTTTTTTTTGGAACTTGTAGAAACGACTCTAGACAAAATGAAGATTGAATCAACTTGCGCAGACTTTTATTGACAGCTTGGTGAATCCATTCACATTTCATATGCAGAAAACATTTTGTTGGGTTGGCGTGGTCTTTCAGAGGACAAAGAGGCAAGCCATTTTGATATTTTAAACTTATTTTTTAGAGTGACGTGCTGCTTCTGTCTGACAACAAATGACCTAAACAGGATTAAAATGTTATCTGACTGCCACTGTTACCTTTTCTGTTGTAAAAAAAACTTTAGTAAGGGGGACGTGTAAATAAATTGTAGAATTAACATTTGTTATCAATGAAAAAAAAATAAAAGTTTGTTGGCTGTCACTGAGTAGCATTTGCGATCGGTACACAAAACTGAACGTTCTTGGGGGTAATTATTAGAGACGTAGGACAACCAGAGGATATAATATATAAAAGACGGGGTTAGTGGTAAAGGATAGCTTGTTTAAACAGGAAAATGTCAGTTTCAGTCGCGTAAGAAACAGGTGTCGATAAAAAAGCTAAGACTATGCTAAGGTCGGCTCGTTTTTTTTTTGTCTTTTTCAGCCCTCGACACTCAAGCCATCTCTTTAACTGAACATTTTTATGTTCTTCCTCATCTTTACAAGTGAATTTGGCAGCAGAGACATGATTTTCGGAGAGAATTGGTAGGTTTAGATCTGTAAACATCTCCTTCGTACACAATTTCCATTCATTTCCTATTGGGGACAAACAGTGATGTATCCTCCCTTAGCAACAGTAGGTAACGTAATGAATATTAATGAGCGGAAATGACGTGTTTCTTGTGGTACGCCACTATGACTACTGTCTTACACACAGGGTATATTTAATCTGTAAAACACAGTGCTGTAGAGTGATTAGGGTGTAAAATCAAAACATAATAAAACTAACTGTCAATTTTAGCTTGGTGGGCATTGCTGGATAAAACACCAAGTAGCACTGGTGCCTAATGTGCTCCAAAAGAGCAGGTATCATACATTTATTTTGAACCCTGAACAAACTCAAAATCCCATCAGGACCTACAGTTTAGACTAATTTAACTATACCTTGACACAAATGGAAATACAATTGAAACATGTGGGGAAAAACACCTCTAACTTTTAAGTGATGTGCATTATCAAGCGTAATGACATTTTTAGTAAAGAAATAAGATTTTTTTAAATTTTTAATAAGATCTTGTTTTTTGAGAGAAAGCAGTGGTTTTATTTTTCTAGTCACATCTGTGATGCAATTGATAGCTTTTTATACAATGTACATCTAAAATAAAGACTTTCTAAAAATGGTTCAATATTAGGTGAACTGTTTTCTCATTAGAGGTGCGCAAAATTTCCGATTCTGAGATTATTCGCGATTCGGCCGTGGTAGATTCGAGAACGATTCACAAACATCCAAATTCCGATTATTGAAATATGCCAAGTAAAGCGGAAGTACAACACACTCAGCGCGCCGCGCGTTCTTCGGGGCGCAATGAGGAAGAACGCAGCGAGTGTAGCTAAACATCATGCTTCTCATTACCCGGCCCCTCGGGTAATGCCAATGCTCAACTCACGGCTCTAGCTCAACTCATGCCACGAGATTAAAAAACACACAACAACATACCTGACTGCTGCCGAAAAGCTGCTACAAAGTACGTCATCCACATAATGTTACGGTAGATATCATTTATATAGGACTAGATGCATTAGAGATTTGGTAGCGTTGGCAGCACATCTACAAAAAGCTAGATGCGGGCGCCATCTTAAAGCAGTACACTTCCCTGCAAGGCTGTTGTAGCGAACCTTCCAAGCAAACCTAATTAACTTTTTATCTAAAATACTCCTAAATCGGTAAAATATTGACTTGAATCTATCTTTAAAATAGTTTTAAAACTTTCACATGTCGAAAGTAGACAAAAGGGAAATTATGGAATAACGGGAGCAATTTTAACAACGGGTGATTCACAACATTAAATTAATTGAATGTAGTTTAAAGCTGCTGTTACAGAATGGGGACTGGAGTTTTTTATTTACTGTTATTTTTGTATATTTGTTTACTGCTATATTGTTAACTTGATACTAAAATAGTAGTTTGGTTTAGCCTAAGAGTATTTTTGAACAATTTTGGAACAAATGTACAAAACATTAAAAAAAAAAAAAAAAAAAGAAGATGGGGGGTGCATCAATAATCGTTTTATAATCGAATCGGAGCCTCTGAATCGTAATCGAATCGTTAGGTGCCCAAAGATTCCCAGCTCTATTTCTCATGTATTCAAAATTGCTCTTTACCTAAAAAAATATGTTTTATCAGATCACTCGATTAATCAATGGCATTTTCAGTGGAATACTCGATTATTAAATTATTCGATAGCTGCAGCCTTACAATGAATAGCATCAGTATTATGTAATATTAGTAATATTAGACAAAGCTTGAGTGAAAGCCTCTCACACAAATCGCATTTAATTGTCAATGTATTCATAGCCAGTTAGCTAAAAGACGGCAGCTAATTTGTAAACAAAGTAGTTAACTGCCCGATATGTAAAGAGCCAAGTTCAACCATTTATCATTTATTTTTACCAATTCATGATAGGCGATAGGAGTGGGAACCTCTTGGTACCTCACGATATGATGCGGTTTGCGATACAAAGCTCACGATAACGATGATCCGACGATACAACGATTATCGATACATTGCTCAGGAAATCATTCTAGGATATTCTACAAATAACTAATAAACAGAAAAACAAGCTTCTGCTGTGAATTGGAATGAGTTTATCACTAGTAGTAGATGTCCAATCCATTTGAACTGGGAGGGTGCCCTGCCATCCCTCCCACATCAAACGGATTGAACGTCTATGGCAGTCATTGGCAGCTAATGAGGTAATTTTGGGCCATTTACCTTTTGATTTTCAGTTACTATGTTAATTTGGGGGTATTTTATGGGTGACTTCCTGTTTATTTTGAGTTACAGAACAGGAAGTGACCTGGGAATCACCCAAATGAATAGGCAGTGACTCAAACTCAACAGGAAATGACCCGAAAATGAACAGCAAGTGACCTGTAAATGCCCTGAAAATCGGACAGAATGACTGTGAATGCTCTGGTTTTGAATGAACGAACGTTCCCAGTCTACTGTAAATGGATTCGGCGTCGAGCCTAACCCAATGCAGCCTTAGAGTTAACTGAGACACTATTATGGTGAAAGATTTTGTTAGCAACTGTTGAATCCTTTTTAATTTATTTATTTATTTTTAAGACATTGACACTTTTTAAAAACGTTATCTCGATTTTTGGCAGGAGCATATCGATAACCTTTTGGGATACAAAGTATCACGATATGGCACCATTTCGAGATTTTGTCACACCACTAATAGGTAACCAAACAAACATCAAAACAGGTAAAAACAAACATGGATGGGTGGTTTATCTAGCACTAACATGTAAAGATGTCATTTGCACCGTCGACTGAATGATTGGCACACCCAGCTTAATATTGATGCTTCATTCACGTGTTGTTAGAGAAATTTAAAAAAAATCTCCACTACACAGTATCTATAAAAAGCGCCAAATAGTCACTCAACTTGTGATGTATCGTTGGAGCATTCAAATAGGCTTCCCTACTTCTAACAACCATGTTTTTATCCAGCATGATGACTTTACAAAACATAACCATTTTCCAACTTGGGAACTCTGACATCCCGATACACACGAATGCAGCATATCTCCCAATGGCGGTTTGCAGAAGTATCAACCCATATGTCCATCACCGCCAAGGTTACGTCCAAAAATTACCATATTAAAAAGCCATGTACAGATTGTGTACATTGAATTAACAGGGGGCACATTCTGTAAATAATGCTAAGTATTTATTTATTGTTTTTACAGATTAAATTTATACTGGGGCATGTGCCCCAGTGAAATATATGTCTGTTGTTCCCCATGCGGTAGACCTCCAAAATGTATTCATGTTAAATGTTTGTATTTCAATAGCTTCAAGAGTATTAGAGTCACTTTTAAGCAGTACTTCAAGATTTAGAAAGATTTACTAGATTTCGGAGTATTTGTCTCACTATTTACATAAAATTAGTCTCATTTAGGTCATTTATGGAGTATTTGAGTAGATTTTATATTATTTAGGTCACTTTTAGATTGATAGACTAAGGGGAATTGGATTCACGCACTCAAAAAATGAGAATGAAACTCAAACACACACTGATTTTTAATGGACTTGCGCCAACATGGAGCGCCGAACAAAAATTCACAAGAAAACGCACACGAAACCGGCGCGCTTCGACGTCCTCGATGTCAACAATCTCACTGCAAGTTGGACTTTGTGTTTCTAGCGCTGTCAATGCAAGATAAATACCAGCAAAGATGAAGATGTGCTTCAAATGGCGGAGGTCAAACAATTTATAAAAAAAAATTAAAATGACATTCTTTTCTTTAAAAAAAATTAAAAAAAAAAAAAAAAAAAAAAAAAAAAAAAACATTTAACACGGCAGTGTGGAGAGAAGAAAAATGCGCTAACTTTCTGGTTGAGCATTTAAGTACTGAGACATTGTAAAAGTGGTTTGGCAGTGATTGTTTGAATCAATTTAGTATAAAAGGGGATTTGGAGTGGGGAGGCTCACAGCTTCTTGAGGCGGCTGTACATGTCCCGCTTGCTGCGCTCGCCGGCCCAGGAGCGACTCTTCAGACGGAATTTCCTCAGGTCCTCGCGGAAGTCCTCGTCCATCATGGGACGGTACGACTCTGGCTCGCATTGTGTCTGGAACATCAGAAAATAGCTCATTTATAGGGGAGGACATCAAATAGAAAGGATGAAACAAAAGAAACACCATATCAGTTTGGCATTAACGGCGACAGACGTCCAATCCATTTGAAGTTGAAGGGTCGACAGCAAATGAACGAACCTCCCACTTCAAACTGTTTGGTGGTCTCCTTGTGATAAAGTCATTTCTATCGACAGCAGAAACATGAAACGACCAGGGATGTCCTGATCCGATCACGTGCATGGAAATCGGGCCGATTTTACAGATGATCAGAATCGGGTTTTTAATTTTAAAAATCTTTTTGTGCTTCATACTCGTACATCCTCTCACCCTCCCTCCTTCTACGCAGTGCAATTTACGTTTGGTACTTAAAGTTAATGATGAATGACAGGTTTGTACCCTTGATCTCGACAGCGAAGACTTTGTAGCTCTACGATCAAAGGGACAAATTCATTTCATTCGTTTATTTCAGGCCATTATTCCTTGTCAAGACAACAAATATATACAGCTCATATAATCAAGTAACAAAAAAGAGCAGCAAAGCTAAGTAACATTGCAACATCAACTACATGCCTGAAAAGGAGTGGGAAGAAAACTTATTTAATCCCACCCCTATTCTTATCTAATTAAGAACAAAAAGTTCTTGCTACTTCCTTCCAAAATGTAGCCCACCAAAAAATCAGTCCAAACAGTTTTGCACATATACATTTTTGTAACAAATTTTGTCCCTTGTGATGAAGTTACCACAGGTAACACCCAAACCAAAAACAATTTCATACCAACATGGTAAATGAAAGTAAAATCATACCGACAATGGTAAAGGCCACACACACAAAACAACAAATTATAAATGGCAACAATAACTATACCAACAACTGTCACGGACAACATACCACCAATGGTAAGAAACAACCAACACTCATACCAAGATAATTTATTGATGTAATTAAGACCTTATATCAGTATACTGTGACCAGACCATAAGTTTGTATAACCTTTTAAATCTCTAGATAGTTTGGCATTGCTTGTGTTGCATTCCCAGATTATTCCAAAGTTTCACTCCACACAGACACACAAAAACTTTTACGAGTTGTTCGAATTTTTGGTATTTTGAAGTCTCCATATCCTCTCAAGTTATGAGTTCTCGCTTTCATTGTAAAAAAGTTTTGCAATTTAATTGGTAATAATTTAGTGAATGCTTTATAGAGGATTATTGAGGTATTATACTTTACAAGATCGTTAAATTTTAGCAGCTTTGATTGAATAAACGAATTATGTGTGTGATCCAAAAACCCGACCTTATGGATGATCCGCACGGCCCGTTTCTGTAAGGTAACTAAAGGATTTATCGTGCTCTGATAAGTGTTTCCCCAGACTTCAACACAATATGAGAAGTATGGGAGAACCAAAGAGCAGTATAAAGTGCGGAGTGCGCTCTCATCAAGGAACTGTTTAACTTTATTTATAATTGAGAGACTCTTGGAAATTTTTGTTTTAATATGTCTAAGGTGGGGTTTCCATGTTAGTTTACTGTCAATTGTGAATGTATTCACATCTATGTTTTCAATTTGGATACCATCAATAATTACATGCAAATCAAGATTAGTTTTAAAGCTACCAAACATCATAGCTTTAGTTTTACTTAAATTTAATGAAAATTTATTTATATCCATCCATTTTTTAATTTTAATTAGCTCCTTGTTCAAGACCTTAACCAACTCATTATAATTATTACTACTATAGAATACATTGGTGTCATCCGCAAAAAGAATAAATTTTAGAGATTGAGATACATTAAAAATGCCATTTATATATAGATTAAACAGTTTTGGCCCCAGCACTGACCCCTGAGGAACACCACAAGCAATACCAAGTTGTTTTGATGTATACTGTCCCATTTTAACATACTGCACCCTTTTGCTTAAATAATCTTTTAACCAATTCCCTGCAACCCCACGAATTCCATATTTTTCCAGTTTATGAATCAGAATTTGGTGATTGATTGTATCAAATGCTTTTTTTAGATCACAGAAAATACCAATTGCATATTTATTCTAAACTAACGCATTAGTGATTTCTTCAGTTGCTTCAATCATAGCCATTTAGGTTGTTCTTCCAGTTCTAAAACCATACTGGCCTTCATTTATTATTTTATGTTTCTCCAGAATTTTTTCTAGTCGAGAATTAAAAAGTTTTTCAAGAATTTTAGAAAACTGGGGCAACAGAGAAATTGGTCTGTAATTATTAAAACTATATTTATCGCCACTTTTAAATAGTGGTATTATTTTTGCAATTTTCATTTGTTCAGGAAAACATCCAGATTGAAATGATAAATTGAAGATATGAGTTAATGGTTTTGCAATGTTAAAGATGACTCCTTTAACCAATGTCATGTCAAGGTTATGGAAATCGGTACATCGCTTACTTTTACACTTGAGGACTGTATTAATCACTTCCTGCTCGTTTGTTGCTGAGAGGAAGAGTGAGTGTGGATTTGGTTCAATTCTTACACATCCTTCGCCACCTCCGTGGTCCGGAATGTCAAAATCCAACTCTGGGCCAATATTTACAAAAAAATCATTGAAACAATTTACTATATTGTTCATATTATGTTGTTTGCCATTTTTGCCAATAAGATAATCCGGTTATGACAATTGAGTAGGACATTTCTTAATTAAATTATTGAGCACATCCCAAGTTCCTTTCATACTGTTTTTATTTTCATATATTTTTTTCCTATAATATAACTGTTTACTTGCCCTTATAATTTCAGTTAATTTGTTTCTGTACGTCTTATATCTCATTTCTGATTCTTCTGTTTTCAGCTTAATAAATACTTTGTAAAGATTATTTTTCTTTTTGCAAGCATTAATTATTCCTTAGGTAAGCCAGGGACTTTTTGTTTGTTTTTTCTTTATAGAATATTCTTGTACAGGGCAGTATTTGTTATATAAAGAGGTAAATATGTCTAGAAAATTACTATAAGCACTGTTTACACTCAGCTCACTGTAAACTGTTCTCCAATCCTGAAGCGCTAAACTTATTAAATGCATTAATTGTATCGTCACTTTTTATGCGTTTATAAAACACTTCAACAGAAACCTTAGATTTCTCAAGATCACAGTTACAGAGAGTAAACACAGGCAAGTGGTCAGTGATATCACAAACAAAAAGGCCACTAGTGGTTTCGTTGTCCATTGTATTAGTGAAGATGTTATCAATGGCAGTAGCACTGTGTGATGTTATTCTGCTCGGTTTAGTGATTGTCGGGTATAGTGATAAACTGTACATGGTATCGATAAAATCAATGGTTTTCAGTTTAGATGGACTTAATAAATCAATATTGAAGTCACCGCAGACAAATAATTTTTTGGTGGTTCATGGTGGAAATTGTTTTTTCCATCAGTTCACCAAACATTTCGATACTTGAACCAGGCGTTCGATATACACAGCTCAAGATAATATTACTCTGTTTTTCCATTTGAATCTCCACTGTTAGACATTCCATGGTTCCTTCAACTGTAAATGTCGCATCTGATAACACTGTGAATTTTAAGGTTTTGTGAATATATAAGGCTACTCCGCCCCCTGTTTTATTAGCTCTATTCATATACCTTAACTCATATTCATCAAGCTCAAAATGTATGCCTTTATCATTATTAAACCAAGTTTCAGTAATGGAAATAACATCAAAGGGCTGAGTAAAACCATTTAAATACTCTTTGATGGAGTCAAAATTACTGTACATGCTATGACTATTAAAATGTATAATAGACAGCTTACCTTCCAATATAACACAGTTTTTAAATTTTTCTTGTGTATAATAATCACATTTCTTTATGGAGTTTGAAAGAAAATTATCAGGATCAATATCTGAAATGTAGTCGATTGTGCTGTGTTCAACATATTCGCATGTTTCCAAATAAATGTGTCAATTGGAGCTGTCCCGACTAGTCGACAATGGTGACGTCATCGATGACGTAAGAGCGTCGACGGGCAAAACATACCGCCGACGGGTAATGACGGGTTTTAAAAAACAATTACATGCGGATAAAGTTTAGTATGGCGGGCGCTCGAGATGCAAGCGGTTGTTACCGGCACCCTCGAGGGGGCCACTTATTCTCAATGTGGCCGGCATTGTCAGATTGAGCAGAGAGGAAGAAAGTGGGTGAGCAAGAGAGAGGGAACAAGATAGGTGAGAGTTGGGAAAGTGCGCAGGGAGCGCGGAGTTGTGGCTGAATCCCTCACATTTTTGTTTTGGTCAGTAAGAAGTATCCATGAAAAGCCATTCGAAGCCTTTCGGTGTTTTTAATGCACGCCGCCGCCTTTCTGAGGAGGAAATCGGACGAACAGACGACAACGAGCCAACTGAATCGCCGGTTCACTCCTCACTACAGTGAAGAGTTGAAAACACCGCCAATTACCAAGAAGGGCAGAATTGGTAACACGGTGAAAGTGGCATAAAGCCAAAAAAGCGGACCAGAACAGCTAGAGCCTGGAATTATTTCAAGGAAAATATGGAGGATGCCACTGTGTGTACTCTTTGCTAAGCTGAGCTCGCATACCACGGTAGCACGTCGGCAACAAGACAACAAGCTAGCGGATTACAAGTCCATACAACTTTCTAAAGATTTTTTTTAAAATTGAAGTTGCCTTTATGTGCGTCGTATCAATTTGCATTTTTATTTAATAAAATAATTTATGATATGTACAGTGGGGCAAATAAGTATTTAGTCAACCACCAATTGTACAAGTTCTCCTACTTCAAAAGATTAGAGAGGCCTGTAATTGTCAACATAGGTAAACCTCAACCATGAGACAAAGATTGTGGGGAAAAAAAACAAAATCACATTGATTTTATGATAATTTTTTTTATAATTTATTTCGAAATTTGAGTGTTTGTAGGTGACCAAATACTTATTTTCCAAGCAAGATTTCTGGCTGTCAAAGAGGTCTAACTTCTAACGAGGTCTAACGAGACTCCACTCTTTACCTGTATCAATGGCACCTGTTTTAACTCATTATCGGTATAAAAGACACCTGTCCACAAGCTCAGTCAGTCACACTCCAAACTCCACTATGGCCAAGACCAAAGAGCTGTCTAAGGACACCAGAGAAAAAAATTGTAGACCTGCACCAGGCTGGGAAGACTGAATCTGCAATAGGTAATAGGGCTGGGCGATATGGCCTTAAACATGTATCACGATAAATTGAGCAGATTTATCTCGATAACGATAAATGACGATAAATTCGCCCAAGCGGACTGTTATATATTTTGAAAATCTGAATCAATGCATGAAATACAGATTAACTATTTCTTGTTGATTTATTTACCAGCATTCAATTTGATATACAGTGGTACCTCTACATACGATCGCTTCGACACACGAACTTTTCGACATCCGACGTAAAATTTGACTCGCCATTTGTTTCTACATCCGACGACATGCTCGAAATACGACGACAATGGCAGCACCGCAGACGAATGCACAGCGGATTTTCTTGTGTGACAAATCAACACAGGTTTCAGAAAAGGTTGGTACAGGTGGTGAAACAAGGAAAAAGTTGACGCTTACCTTCTAAATGAAGATGCAAATGACAGAAAAACATGAGCGTGGGGTGAAATGGCTCAACAATACATCTCCACGGTCCTCCTCCGACCATCGTTCGCCAGTCTTTATAAGTTAAGCTGACAATTCTTATTGTGGTAACATCTCCAGAGAAATCGCCAGCTTCGCCACGTTTCCATCATTTCTTTCACAACTTATTCAACACAAAACGCCTGCTGTCTGCCGCAATTGACGATGTTCTCAAGAAAGCATTGAAAGCGAAAGTAAATTCTCACCCGCTCCCCTCCCTCTTTGTCACGTCAGCGCCGCGGTGCCTTCAGGTACAGAAAAAAACGTCCGCCTTATTAGAACCCGTTTCGTTACACTATTACAGGAATTATTATTATTATTATATTATTAATCTGATTTTTATTTATTATTTATTTGTTTTGCTATATGTAATTGCCATTTGTAATAGTACCAGCAGTATTTTTTAAGGATTTAGTGCAGGTTTTTGGGCTGTGGAACGAATTAATGGAATTATAATGTATTCCTATGGGAAAATCCTGCTCGGCATACGACCATTTCGACTTACAAACAAGGTCCTGGAACGGATTAACTTCGTATGTAGAGGTACCACTGTACTGTATTTAACAATTGTACATGCAGTCTAAACATTAAGTTTATAAAAATGTATTGTAAGCAATAAGAATTCAAGTATGAACATTTGTAACAGCGTGTATGACTTGAACAATGTACATTGTCAAAATCAATATGCCTGTGCAAACATGTAATTGTAACACAAATGACTTGCAGCTTGAACAGTACACTTCAAAAAGACAACTTATTGTTAATGGCTGCTGTGACATAATTATTAAATACAAGTGTTTACTTTATGGTTTAAGGTTTTTTTCCCCCCCAGTGCATTTTTTAATAAATGCACGTACAATAAAAATAGCTGGGGCCATTTCTCGGTCATTATAAGTTTCGCCATTGGATTGTACTTTATGCTGAATGCTTTACCATCACAAAAGCTATCAGAGGAATCACACACAGATACAAAATAACGCCACATAGTAATTGCTAGATGCAGTCCGTGCCCAATCCACTCATTAAGTTCAGCCGTTTCGACAAGGTTAGAGCCGCTATCCGACTCCATAACGTTCATTTGTAGCGTTAGCCGCTAGCTAGCGTTAGCCTGGCTACCAGTAGAAAGCACTGAAAGCACCATCTCCGGAAATCGTGAGAACAAAGGAGGACAGCGGGTGAAAGCCCGTCTGGATGCCACCAAGAGTCAACTAAATGTCGGTTGAAAGTTTGGTGAACCTCCCTTAAGCCACACTCCATCACGTTTTGCTTGTAGCGTTAGCTGCTAGCGTTAGCTTACCGGGCGTTTGTTTGATTGGCTTCCTGATGATCACGTGACTCCCTACGTAAGCACATTCACTGCTTTCTTAAAGGGGAATGAACATAGACGAACAACACAGAATCAAAGCGGGATGAAAAGCCTATATTTTCTTGTTTTATTAATTTACCGAATTTACCGACATGGTCAAAATTACGTCAGTCATCGTTAAGAATTTCGGTGACGGTAAATTTTCGGTTTACCGCCCTGCTCTAATAGGTAAAACACTTGGTGTAAAGAAATCAACTGTTGGAGCAATTATTAGAAAATGGAAGACAAAGAAGACCACTGATAATCTCCCTCGATCTGGGGCTCCATACAAGATCTCACCCCTTGGCGTCAAAATGATAACAAGAACGGTGAGCAGAAATCCCAGAACCACACGGGGGGACCTAGTGAATGACCTATAGAGAACTGGGACCACAGTAACAAAGGCTACTATCAGTAACACAATGCGCCGCCAGGGACTCAAATCCTGCACTGCCAGACGTGTCCCCCTGCTGAAGAAAGTACACATCCAGGCACGTCTGCGGTTCGCTAGAGAGCATTTGGATGATCCAGAAGGACTGGGAGAATAGTGTCATCAGACCATAACACAAAATAGAACTTTTTGGTAGAAACACAGGTTCACAGGGAAAGAATGAATGGGGCCATGTGTCGAGAGATTTTGAGTGAAAATCTCCTTCCATCAGCAAGGGCATTGACGATGAGACGTTGCTGGGTCTTTCAGCATGACAATGATCCCAAACACACAGCCAGGGCAACAAAGGAGTGGCTTCCTAAGAAGCATTTCAAGGTCCCGGAGTGGCCTAGTCAGTCTCCAGATCTCAACCCCATAGAAAATCTGTGGAGGGAGTTGAAAGTCTGTGTTGCCCAACAACAGCCCTAAAAAAAAATCACTGCTCTAGAGGAGAACTGCATGGAGCAAAGGGGCCAAAATACCGGCAACAGTGTGTGAAAAGCTTGTGAAGATTTACAGAAAATGTTTGGCCTCCGTTATTGCCAACAAAGGTTACATAACAAAGTATTGAGAGGAACTTTTGGTATTGACCAAATACTTATTTTCCACCGTGATTTGCAAATAAATTCTTAAACAAACAAAAAAAAAAAATCAATGTGATTTTCTGGGTTGTTTTTCCACATTCTGTCTATCATGGTTGAGGTCTACCCATGTTGACAATTACAGGCCTCTAATTTTTTCAAAAATATATATCTATATGGAAACAGCACTGGCCTGCTTACTGTTATCCATGACTGCATGTTAGTTACTTTATATTACAAAGTATTATTGTAGTAGTATAGTAGTATACTATAAAATGAATACTATATATTTAATTTTTGTTACTATCACTATGTGTGCCTTTCCTTCAAAATAGTTGTGGTAATATTTCAGTGTGCCCTCTGCTTATCTATTTTCGGGTTAAAACAAACATAAGTTGAACAGTTTTTCCCCTCCCCCCAAAAATCCGGAATGCACACCAGAAAGAGCATCTGAACTCACACAAAGTATTCTGAAAATGATTGTCCGGGACATTGCAATTCATTTTAACACAACTTTTAATGCGGCACAACGCGCTGACGTCACGTGTGTAGAGGAAGAAGGGAGAGGTGGCGGATGTATTAGATTTCAACCACGCATGAATATAGAGGTAACGACGAAGAAGCCGACAAAAGTGATGAGAAAGGCACCAAGAAAAAGCAGAAAATGTCCAAAGTGTGGGAGCATTTCAAGCTGGAGACCAAGGCAAACACAGTTTCATGTATTTACTATAAGGGACCACTTGCATAACGCTACCCCCGCCCGGCCCCGGCGACACTTCCGCACCCCCTGCTGGACCCCGCAACCAATGAAGGACCCAGAAACACAGGCCGGGCGCCACCACGCGAACCGCCTACCTAGCCCCCACTCCACCAAAGGTACCAAGTTTACTCCAAGAGCACAGAAGCGATATTCGGGACAAGGTAAAATTACAGTGCCTTGCAAAAGTATTCGACCCCCTTGAATCTTGCAACCTTTCGCCACATTTCAGGCTTCAAACATAAAGATATGAAATTAAATTTTTTTGTCAAGAATCAACAACAAGTGGGACACAATCGTGAAGTGGAACAACATTTATTGGATAATTTAAACTTTTTTAACAAATAAAAAACTGAAAAGTGGGGCGTGCAATATTATTCGGCCCCTTTACTTTCAGTGCAGCAAACTCACTCCAGAAGTTCAGTGAGGATCTCTGAATGATCCAATGTTGTCCTAAATGACCGATGATGATAAATAGAATCCAGCTGTGTGTAATCAAGTCTCCGTATAAATGCACCTGCTCTGTGATAGTCTCAGGGTTCTGTTTAAAGTGCAGAGAGCATTATGAAAACCAAGGAACACACCAGGCAGGTCCGAGATACTGTTGTGGAGAAGTTTAAAGCCGGATTTGGATACAAAAAGATTTCCCAAGCTTTAAACATCTCAAGGAGCACTGCATGTGCAAGCCATCATATTGAAATGGAAGGAGCATCAGACCACTGCAGATCTACCAAGACCCGGCCGTCCTTCCAAACTTTCTTCTCAAACAAGGAGAAAACTGATCAGAGATGCAGCCAAGAGGCCCATGATCACTCTGGATGAACTGCAGAGATCTACAGCTGAGGTGGGAGAGTCTGTCCATAGGACAACAATCAGTCGTACACTGCACAAATCTGGCCTTTATGGAAGAGTGGCAAGAAGAAAGCCATTTCTCAAAGATATCCATAAAAAGTCTCGTTTAAAGTTAGCCACAAGCCACCTGGGAGACACACCAAACATGTGGAAGAAGGTGCTCTGGTCAGATGAAACCAAAATTGAACTTTTTGGCCACAATGCAAAACGATATGTTTGGCGTAAAAGCAACACAGCTCATCACCCCGAACACACCATCCCCACTGTCAAACATGGTGGTGGCAGCATCATGGTTTGGGCCTGCTTTTCTTCAGCAGGGACAGGGAAGATGGTTAAAATTGACGGGAAGATGGATGCAGCCAAATACAGGAACATTCTGGAAGAAAAACTGTGGGTATCTGCACAAGACCTGAGACTGGGACGGAGATTTATCTTCCAACAGGACAATGATCCAAAACATAAAGCCAAATCTACAATGGAATGGTTCAAAAATAAACGTATCCAGGTGTAAGAATGGCCAAGTCAAAGTCCAGACCTGAATCCAATCGAGAATCTGTGGAAAGAGCTGAAGACTGCTGTTCACAAACACTCTCCATCCAACCTCACTGAGCTCGAGCTGTTTTGCAAGGAAGAATGGGCAAGAATGTCAGTCTCTCGATGTGCAAAACTGATAGAAACATACCCCAAGCGACTTGCAGCTGTAATTGGAGCAAAAGGTGGCGCTACAAAGTATTAACGCAAGGGGGCCGAATAATATTGCACGCCCCACTTTTCAGTTTTTTATTTGTTAAAAAAGTTTAAATTATCCAATAAATTTTGTTCCACTTCACGATTGTGTCCCACTTGTTGTTGATTCTTGACAAAAAATTAAAATTTTATATCTTTATGTTTGAAGCCTGAAATGTGGCGAAAGGTTGCAAGGTTCAAGGGGGCCGAATACTTTTGCAAGGCACTGTAAGTTAACGCAGCGCTCATAAATAAAATTAAGGTTACTGTACCTTGCAAACGAACGTTAGCCCTGCAGAGGGCTAGGTTTCTATTAATTATGACTACTGTCAATGTGTGGCTAATAGAGGTGGGAATCTTGGGGCACTTAACGATTCGATTATAAATCGATTATTGTTGCACCCCCGTCTTTAACATTTTGTACATCAGTTCCAAAATTGTTCAAAAATCCTCTCAGGCTGAACTGAACGACTATTTCAGTATCAAGTTAATAGTTAATAACAGTAAATAAAATTCTTAACTTTCGTATCAGCAGCTTTAAACTACATTCAATTAATTTAATGTTGTGAATCAACCGTTAAAGTTGTTAATATTGCTCCCGTTATTCCATAATTTCCCTTCTGTCTACTTTTGACATGTGAACGTTTTAAAACAGTTTTATCATTTAAAGATAGATTCAAGTCAAGATTTTGCCGATTTGGGAGTATTTTAGATAAAAAAATTAATTTGGTTCGCTACAACAGAGCCTTCTACTGAAGTCTGCTGCTTAAAGATGGGGGCTGTTTACCAACACTGGTAAGTGTCATTTCGCATCTAGTTCACTAATACATGTTCCAACGCCGCCGTCGTCTGTCATTTGGCATCTAGTTCTACATATATGTGATATCTACCGCAGCCATATGTTTGTAGCAACTAGCAACAGGACGTCGTTGTAGCGGCTGTCGGCCGCAGTCAGCCATTATTGCCGCTTTACCTGGTATAATTCAATTTTCGGAATTTGGATGTTTGTGAATCCTTCTCGAATCTTCCACGGCCGAATTGCGAATAATCTAAGAAAAGGAAATTTCGCACGCCTCTAGTGGCTAACGTCTATTTCATACAGGCTTGATTTAATCAGTAAAAACACTGAGCTGTAAAGTAATGAGGGTGTAAAATAAAAACACACCGGTAATAAAGCTAACTGTCAATTTTAGCTCGGTCGTCTTTGATGACTAAAACACCAAGTAGCACTGGTGCCTAATGTGCTCCAATACAGCAGGTATAAATTCAAAATCCAATCAGGACTAACACTTTAGACTAACTTAAAACATTACTAGAACTTAAAAATAGCCTGACACAAATGGAAATTTAATTGAAACACATGGGGAAAAACACCTAACTTTTAAGTGATGTGTGTTATCAAGTGTAATGACATTTTTAGGTAAGAAATAAAACGTTTTTTGAGTGAAAGCAGAACAATGCTATGACCTAGCTCTCACTGCTGCTGGAACACACCCTCCCAGTGGCAGTTTTAAGGGGGATGGGCACTGTCCCCCTCTAATTTGAATATTACAAAGCATGGCAATCGGCGAATCCTTCCTTTCTTAAGTGAGAGAATGAGCCGTTTCTTGAGCATGTTAAATATTAATGCTACTTTTGAGTTTAAAATGGCTTTTCAAAAAAGTGATTTATATTGCTCCATGTATGGAACCTGCACAAATTATGATTAAATTCAAATCATTACAAACTTGACTGGTTTTTACCAGTAGTTCTTACCAGATGTTTTTACTGCCTCATGCAGGATAAGCTACGGAGTATTACCTTGTTGACCAAAACAAACCCTGAACAAAAATGGCAGCGACTCTTGGCCCCTGAGGGTTACACGAGGCCACTTCTTGGGCCCCCCAGTTTCAGAAAAATCCTAGCGCCGCCACCGCACCCTCCCATGGGATTTCAGAAACGGCACCTTTCAAATTAAATTTCTCGAACCTCCGGGGTTGTACAAGAGATGCCAAGGCAAAGGGAAGTAATCGGAACGTAAATGTGATAAAATAATTTTTAAATGAAATTAAAAAATTCAAACACAGACATGGCTAAAAAAACAGTTTCTGCTCTTGCACCCATCTTTAAAATAAACTGCTGTATTTTAAGCCAAAAGAACTGTTGTGTTTGATAGATTAATATGTCTATATGCTGCAATAGCAGATTCATGGCACATTAAGACCCCTGCTTTTGTTTCAACAAAGCCATAAAAAGATTTATAATTTGAAATGTCTAATTTTTAGCTTTGAATAATTAATTGGTGTCTAATATTTAGCTTTTTTTTTTTTTTTTTTTTTTTTAATTATTCAATCGCATATTTTAACTTTGCAACAAATTACGTGACAATGAAAAAAATACCACATAACTATCGTTTCATTGTATTTTTGTTACGGTCGCATTTTCCCCAGTATTTTAGATGATAATCGATCCCCCCCAAAAAAGTTTAAAAGGGTAAATATACTAGTATGAAAAAGAAAATCGCGACCACTCCTTGATCTCTGCGATTTCTGCATCGCGACCCTTGTAATATTACCATGTGTCACTCATAAAATCCCCCCAAAATACGGCTGCGGGCATTCACAGCTGTGTCTTGACACACTGTGATATACGCTACATTAAGTTTTTGGATCGAAAAGAGGCAAGTACGTGATAATATCTCGTTAAAATCATGGAGTCTTTAATTATGCTCTCACCTCCAGTTAGGGTTTTTGTGTTTCATTTTTTTTTTTAAAAAAAAAAAAAAAAAAAAAGGCTCTCCTGTTCAAAAATGTTTTTCCCCCCAACAATTGAGATTTTAAGCTTTCCAATGATGTACCACACATGAATATCGGACAATTTTGAAAGTTGGCCAAATTGGGGGTCTCAGAGCGGAACTTAGTCATTTTCCGCCATGTGTTTTTTTTTTTTTCCACCTTTCAGCCAAGTGTTTCCAATATTTGGTTTTGGCTAAGAATTTAGTAGATAATTACATATCTTTACTTTTGAGGAAAAGAAGTATGCTAGTGTACTACTTCTGTTTACATTGGAGTTTTAGGTTGCAGTGCTACTTGATGCATTTAACATTTGCAGCAGGTCAGGTTGTTGGTACCTGGAAGAGGGGGAAGAACTCCTTGTAGCCTCCTTTTAGCACGTAGAGTTCGGGGTAGTGGAGTTTGGGGTAGTCGTTGAGGGAGCGGTCCTTCTGGCGCACGAAGCGGCACATGCGTGGCCCGCGCTCCGACGAGAACTCGCAGTGAAACAACACAATGACGCGTTTCTCCGGCCGCGCCGCCAACGGCGTCCGCAACAAGAAGTCCTGAACGTCGTCTTCCAGGTAAAGATTCACTGCACCCTGGGGGGGTGGGGTTAGCATGGAAAGAAAAGAAAGTGCAACTTATTTATGGAGTTTTTTTTACCCCCCTCCCCTTAACGCTTGCCGAACCTTGATGTGCCCCCCATTGTACTCGTAAGGGTAGCGGCAGTCAATGATGACGAGTTGCTCCACCACGCGACTGAAGTCGCCCTTCATGACGGCCGCAACCTTTCCGCACGAACACACACAAAAAAATAAATGAAAATAGTTGTTTTATCACAATGAACAGCAATGAGAGAGGAGCAACAACCGCTTACCGTTTCCGGCGTGACGTATTTGAGGTCCTGATGTTTTCCGTCCACCGTCGGCAGTGCGTAAGGCTAAAAAAAGTTCCGGGATAAAATTTGAATTCAGCTCAAACATTCATTTTAGGGCTTAAAAAAATACATTTTTAAAAAAATAAATGCACTATATTGTTTTCATTTATTTTCATGGCTATTGAATAAGCCATTAGTAAATAGTTTTTTTTTTTTTTTAAATGATTGAACTTAAATTATTAAAGAGCATACGACATGAGAAAAAAAAAAAAAGTCTTAAATGGCATTATTATGTGAATTAGAATCATATTTTGAGACGATTCGACTGTATACAACAATTTAGCAAAGCGCAGATGACGAGAAATTAGTCTTTTAATCTGCCGGTTAGCCACGCCTAACATTATAGGGCTTTAGCGTCCCCAACAGGTGGATGACGTCAGCGGTAGACTGGGCTCATCGGTTTTACTATTCAGCCCATTGAGGGGGAATTATTCAGAACGAGGAAAACGCGACGAAGAGAGCCGCAAAATGTCATTGTTTCAGTCTCTCTACTCCATTTTTACAGGATACTCTTTTTATCCAAGTATTTTTCCCCAATAGCTATATAAATGGCTTGAGAAGGACCAGTCAGCCCGTCGAGGGGGAACTATTCACAACGAGGAAAACGCGACGAAGAGAGCTGCAAAATGTCATTGTTTCTGTCTCTTTACTTCAATATTTTTACAGGATATTCTTTTTATCCAAGTATTTTCCCCAATTGCTAAATAAATGGCATGGTCATGACAAATAACAGTGTTGTGCTAAATGGAATATGAAATCATAAAAATGCATTTGTTCAGGACGACATGGCAAAATTACTCCATAATGGTCAAAACTGTCGACTTCACCTTTACTGTCGCACCTCCCGAACGATATTTTATGACACCTAAATCGGACATATGTCATTTCCCTTCCCCTGCTTCGGAGAATGTAAACAAACCAAAAGGCGTGACAGCTAGCCGACATGCTAACCCGAACAGAGTGATGTTTCAAAGTCTTCGAAGCAGAAAATCACACATAACTAGCCTGGATTATTGGACATGACGACTGGGTTGTCGATTGTTTTCGTGGATCGGCAAACCGCCCAGCGGAGAGCAATTTACAGTTCGTTCCCCGGAGGAGGGTGGCTGCAGTTGTTGTGCAGCTAACGTGCTGCTAATGTGCATGGGGAGAGCTTTTTACATGCCTATCAATGATCAAACGTAAGTAGTCCTTTATTTAAAGAAAGTTTGTAGTGTTTACTTTGTAATAGCCGTATTAATATTTGACATAATACTAAAGAAGATGTTAACTCACTTCCTCGTAAGTCCAATGGTCCCACAGTAGTCGTCGGGCTTATTTTGGCCAATATCCACGGTGAATGGGAACCTTTTGAAACTCCAAAAAGGCGCATACGCCTCTCCCTCATACAGAATGATTTTTCTGCAGCCGTTTGGCTGGCGTGATGCGAAAAATAAACGTATAAACGTACGTGCAAAATCAGCTGAATCCTTCGTCCTCATACACAACAGTACGCTGTATAGTGAAGAGGACGTTTTCTACCGTACACGTCACAGCGCCCTCCTCCTCAATGCAAGACCGAAGCCGGAAGTCACTCATTTTCATGGCGCGGGATTCAAAAAACTAAATAAATATAGCGATCGCTTCCACACACATCCAAGCGGTCCATATCATTCAGGAGCATAAAATACCGCGTGTATTATGAAATAAACATGCTTTTTCGTGGCACATGCACTTTAAACTACATTAAAATGATTGTAGCTTTTAATTTAAAAGGGGATTTAAAAAAAACAACAACACCAATATTCCTTGATTTTTGTTTTAAAAAAAACAAACTTGTGAATGAATTGATTAGTCAACACAATAATAGTTGGCTATTTGTGGACAATCAATTTAACAATTGTTATTTATGTATTGTTTTTTTTCTTCGTCTTTGAGTAAAAAAAATAAAACAAAGAAGCAGAAAATACAATAAAATGCTTTATTTCAATGGCAATGAGTGACTTAAGTAAATACTAAAATTTTATAAGGTTTATTAATGTATCTTTTAAATGACACAAAAGTAATCTTTTTTGTTTGGTTCAAACATTTAAAAAAACATTTTAAAAAGGAATTGGAACGCACAAAACATTCTCTTATGCAGTTTTCAAATTTTTTTTTTTTTTTAAATTAAGTTTTTTATTAAAAAGTATACAATAAATATGGTCAGATTTCTGTACCTGTAATATCATGTCATTTGGACTTATCCCAAAAATATTTCACCATGAGCCAACTATGAAAACTTACTTTGGTAAAGTCTCCGATAAGATCCGGGGTTTCGTCGTTCCTCTCCAGAACTCTGTCAATCTCCGACTGACAAAAGGATTTGGACCTCTGCAGCGGCGAGCGAGTCTGACGACAGCGGAAAAAAACAAATTTACCTTTTTAGAGCAAATGGCAAGTTTCTGGCGTCGTTGACAAAACAAAACGCACTGTCGCGGGGGAGTCGACGATTGCCGCGTCGTCCGCCTCCGCTCGGGAACCTGACAGGCTCCGGCGCCGCTTGATCTGCATGGGCATGTTGTCGTCGTCCGGGCAGTCGGGACGTTTGGCGCAGGCTCGAGACGTACTCGGACCAGGTGCGGACGGCGAGCGGAAGAGGCTGCGCGGCCGCCAGCGGATCACGGGCTGAAAGACACCGCGTCGGGTTCACTTTCGACTAACTATTTTTAACAAATAACAAAACGTCCATCGAGGACTGACTGAGTCCTCTCCGAAGCCGTCGGCTACTAGGGGCGCCGTGAGCAAGTCTGCCATCCCTCGGGGCACATCGGCCGTATTCTGCGAAGAGGCGGAAAACGTCAAAAGAACGCGGGAATCGGGTTCAGTCATTGTGAGCCGCCTGACCTTGGAGTCGTCATCCAGCGCTTCAAGGAAGCCGTCGTCTTCGTCGGGCGAGGATGCCAGGGAAGAAAGTCTCGGGAACGGCGGACTGGCTTCGACAGACTGCAGCGGCGACGACAGCTGTCGTGGCGAAAAAAGTTAGCGGCGATCAGAATCATGGCAGTCAGATGGACGTACCATGAGGGCAGGCGCTGAGCCTGGGCGCTGGGCGAAAGCGTCTCTGGAGGAAACGAAGGAGCGCATTCGGGGCCGGGACGCCGGCTTGATGGGCTTCTTGAACTCAAAGCACTCCTGAGGACAACCATGACAAAAAAAAAGTCACTTGTAATTTCACATGCACTTGACTGACCCACGTTCTGTTTTCCCCAAAAAACCCATAGTAATATTTACAATGCTGTACATTGTTCAAGTCACACAAGTCGTTTTAAATGTTTATATTTGAATGCTTACCGATTGAGATATTTTCATCTACTTAATGTTTACACTGAATGTGCAGTTTTTAAATCGGAAGCTGGTAAATAAATCAATGAGAAACGGTTAATTTGTATTTCATGCATTGTTTAATATTTTCAAATTATATAACAATCTGCTTGGGCAAATGTATAGTCATTTATTGTTATCAAGGTAAATCTGCTAAATTGGCTGTGATATGTACTTAAGGCCATACAGCCCTGCCCTAATTGTTACCTTTAAATACTCGCTTCTCTCGGACTACACCGCTATCTTGCAATCCTCGCGTGAACCGATCGAGCTGCCTCACAGACGCTCTGCTCTTAAAAGGCACCCTGCTGAAATTGGGGGTGAGCGTCAGCTGTGCCGATGCGCCACAGAAACACCTGGTGTAAAACCGGTGTAAGTCCAGAGGGTGTTAAACAGTCAACCTTTTTGTGACCTATAGTTTGTGGCTTCTAGGTAGGTTAAATTGAAAATAATGTACCGGTACTGCTTTTCCTGCTGAGTGTGTATAGATGGCGTTGCCCTTGTAGACGCTACAATTTTCCTTCGAAATTGCTATGAACCTTTATTTTTAAACTTTCTACAGACTAAAACATTTTGAGTAACTGTCGACTAAAACTTGACAAAGACTGCCACATTTTGAAATGACTAAAATACAGTATGACTAAAGCCTGAGTTATACTCCCGCGTTGCGGTGACGGCGTAGCGACTACGGCGTCATTCGACATTCGATAGTTCTGCGGTGCGGGAACGCGTTGCTCTGTAATTCACCGCCAAGCCACTAGAGGGATGTGGCGTTATGTTTGTACGGTTTTGGGGCATGCTTGTTTACTTCCGCTAGTCGGAGAAAAAATAAACAATGCAAGATGGAACTCTTGAAAGTAAATATTCTGCTCATCAACACTGAATAAATATTGAACATACAAATGTTGAGGGGCAGGCGACGCAGAAGACGGTTTCGAGGCGGTCTGGCTGACTTTTGATGCCGCACAGAGAGTTTTAGACTCGGGTGGAGAGAGCTAGCTGTGGCGGCTCGCTTCAAACTGACGTCGAGCACTGCGTTCAAGGTCTGCAAAGCCCTCCAGCCTGATTTGTTTGCCGTGTTCTACAACCAGCCAGTGGGAAGCCATAGCAGATTTCTGGCATCTAGGGAACTTCCCAAACTGTGTTGGGAGGCTTGATTTTAAGGTTATCATAAAAGCACCGAGGCACTCCCAATCAGTGATGATGTATTGTGTGTGTGAACTGTCTGTTATTGAAAATTAAAGATCAAAACAACTCTTTTGACACCAAATCTGTGCTTTATTCTTCATATACTTGAAACATATGTACACAGTAAATGAAGTGCACCAACCAAAAATACGACATAAAGTGATAAAAAGTTGGCAGTTTTTGGCCGACTGGGTCACCGCTTCGTGTGGCCACTCGATTCCGAACACCCACGTCTCGGTGGTTCTTCCATTTTTTTTTTCTTCCCCCGATCGCCGACCTTGCCATTTGGCAATCACAATAATAATGTCTTGACGAGACTTGCTCTTCGATGATACTCCCGTCGGCTTGGTGCATTTTTGCGTGTAGAAAATAATGTTTGATTCTATTCTACAATGGCGGTGTTTTCGCGGTAAACCGGAAACAACAGTCTGAGCGGACCAATCACGGTCCGTTTTCGTCACGTCATACACGTCTAGGTGACGCGAAGGTTAGAAAATTGGAGAGGCGCGCGTAAGCCTACGGCGTAGGGTCGTAACTCGATTCTTCCTTGACGGCGTAGGTCTGACGCGGAAGTATAACTCGGCCTTAAGACTTAAGTAGTTTCATCCAGAAGACCAAGACAAAAATTTAAAAAGTGCTGTCAAAATCAACACGAACTAGCTGATAACTTATATTGTTAATGCGAGCCGCTTATCCTCACAAGGGTTGCGGGGTGCTGAAGCCTATCCCAGCGAACTATTTTGGCACAGGTCGGGTGAATTTTTAAAGGGATCCACGGATAGACTGACTTTTAGTTCTTAAAAGAAACATTATTAGTTAAAATAATTTGATATTGAAACCCTCTTGACGTTTTCATTTTTTATACAATTTGTAAAATTAGTTTAACTAGTAAGTCGCCATCACTGTTGACGTCGCAGGGCGGCGAGGTCACATCGTTACGCTGCCGGGCTTCCAGAGTATGGCTTTAGAGACACAAACATGTCATCTGTTCAACCCTTTCAATTTTAATCAGAGAGGAACATTATTGAGCATTACAGCACTGTCGATATTTCACAAAACGAGCAGCAAAAGCAAAATGAACAGGAAAGACGGGACTAGACAAAACCGTGTTCTGCCAAAATGTGCTACACCGGCAAAACGTGCTATAAGACGTGAATTTGACACTCTACTCCTGTGTGCTTTCAGCTTGTTTTGTTTAGATGCATACATACAGAACATACGAAGATGCCTTAAGAAAATACTTCAACGTAGTAATATCAAATAAGGGTGGTTCAAATATGCTACGTGACTAAAGTGGTCAACAGATCAACAATCTGCTTTAAAGCTGCAACAAGAAAACACAATGCTCAAAAGTATGAGAGGGAGACGCATGCAAAAAGTATTTTGAGGCAATGAAAAGACAAAAGACTCAATAAAAAACATAGTCAATACTCGCCGGCTTTAACCGATGAGCGCATGTAGTGCTGCAACGATTAATCAATTAACTCAAGTATTCGATTAAAAAAATATTCGAAATAAAAAATTTTGTTGCTTCGAGTATTCGTTTAATTAAAGTGGCGTTGTAATGGGACATTTTGAAAGTGTTTGCATTATTGATTAGGGTGGTTACACTGCCCTCTGGTCTGCCTCTTTTCACATGGCTGAATCCAACTGCTCCCTGTTAAGACCAACGCAAGCTAAAGCCTGAGTTATACTTCCGCGTCAGACCTACGCCGTCAAGGAAGAATCGAGTTACGACCCTACGCCGTAGCCTGACGCGCACCTCTCGATTTTTGTAACCTTCGCGTCGCGTAGACGCGTATGACGTAGCGAAAACGGACTGTGATTAGTCCGCTCAGACTGTTGTTTCCGGTTTACCGCGAATAAGAAATTATTATTGTGATTGCCAAATGGCAAGGTCGGCGATCGAAAAAATAAATAAATGGAAGAACCACCGAGACGTGGGTGGTCGGAATCGAGTGGCCACACGAAGCGGTGACCCAGTCGGCCAAAAACTGCCAACTTTTTATCACTTTATGTCGTATTTTTGGTTGGTGCACTTCATCATTTACTGTGTACATATGTTTGCTGTGAGTCTGTGACTTATTTACGTGTCACACTTCAAGTATATAAAGAATAAAGCACAAATTTGGTGTCAAAAGTTGTTTTGATCTTTAATTTTCAATAACAGACAGTTCACACACACGATACATCATCACTGATTGAGAGTGCCTCGGTGCTTTTTATGATAACCTTAAAATCAAGCCTCCCAACCCAGTTTGGGAAGTTCCCTAGACGCCAGAAATCTGCTATGGCTTCCCACTGGCTGGTTGTAGGACACGGCAAACAAATCGGGCTGGAGGGCTTTGCAGACCTTGAACGCAGTGCTCGACGCCAGTTTGAAGCTAGCCGCCACAGCTAGCTCTCTCCACCTGAGTCTAAAACTCTGTGCGGCATCAAAAGTCGGCCAGACCGCCTCGAAACCGTCTTCTGCGTCGCCTGCCCCTCAACATTTGTATGTTCAATATTTATTCAGTGTTGATGAGCAGAATATTTACTTTCAAGAGTTCCATATTGCATTGTTTATTTTTCTCCGACTAGCGGAAGTAAACAAGCATGCCCCAAAACCGTACAAACATAACGCCACATCCCTCTAGTGGCTTGGCGGTGAATTACAGAGCAACGCGTTCCCTCACCGCAGAACTATCGAATGTCGAATGACGCCGTAGTCGCTACGCCGTCACCGCAACGCGGGAGTATAACTCAGGCTTAAGTCTTTGTTTGAGCTAATGTTTTTTTAATGCATTCATGATTTAGTTTATAGGTATATTTAGCCGTTTTTGTGGGAATACCTGTCTGAACCATTTGTTAAGAGCATTAAAAAAAAAAAAAAAAAACTTTAGCATTTAAGCTAGCAGACTTTTTCTATGCAAGTTAGCCAAATGTTCTTTTGTTGTACATAGATCCTCATTAAAAAAAAAAAAAAAAAAATTTTTAAATTTAAATAAAATAAAAAATACCGTTTGAGGCTCAGCTCAGGTATTTTCAATTGTCATGATCCTTATCTGATTACTCGATTATTCGAACTAACTAGTTCAATGATTACTCGACTACTAAAATATTCGATAGCTGCAGCCCCAAGCGCATTTGTTGGACATCTCGCCGCATAGAAGGAATTGCAGTAACCCGGTAGTATTCATTGAGTGACAGTGACAATCTACGTCAGGGGCAGAGGTTGCACTAAACTTTTTCGTTGTCTGTCATTTTGACTGACAGTGTCTTAAAAATCCGGTCATAATCTATTTTTACCCGTCACTTACATTTTTTAAATGATAATAATGGCATATTCAATATTATTTAGTTTTCATTCATTTTTAATTAATATTCTGTCCGAACAAGCTTAAAAAGAGGCAGACAGACAGCGGAGTGCACCAATCAGCGACGGGCAGACGAGCCGTTAGCAAAGAGACGAGGCAGGACGAGGGACTTGCGCGCGGAGGTAAACATACGAGGAGAACGGAGTTTATTCAACATGGCTAGCGCGAGACAGACTGTTGTCAATGACTCGTGTCGATGTGTTTTAGCTCATTTTAACCTGAATTTACCGCGGATTGGAACATATTCTCGGCTCTCCCGTTCGCCATCCGTGTAGAGACGACTTTCGGCGCGCAAGAGTGAGGTTGCTCGTGAAGAACACGTCACGCAAATAAACAATCTGATTTGTCGATTGATTTTGTACCTACTCGAGAGGCTGTGTCCCAGACTTTTCTCTCAGTGTTTGAAAAATACAGGCAGAACAGTCTGGCCGTGCCAGGCAAACACTCAGTTGCCTTGACATTTTTCCGAGTAAGGCCAACGACGTCATGCATCAAGAGAGACAATAGCTAATTAATATGCTCACTCGCCACCCTGTGGTCTGGAGTGTGAATTGCAACCTGTCAAAATGATGGATGGACTTCAGTTTTTTCCATCACCGTTTAAAAAAACCGGTCAACGACGGAAAATATTCGGTTAACGCGACCCCTGGTCAGGGGTCCCCAAACTACGGCCCGCCTCCACATTTGGTCCGGCCCCCTGAACTTTTTTTTTTTTTTTTTAATAGTGTTATTTATTTCCTGGCTTTTTTCTGTGAAGAACCCAGAGAGGGTTATTTGGTTATTATCTATTTAATTAATAATGTTATTATATTACATACATACATATATATATATATATATATATATATATTATTATTTTTTTTTAATTATTATTTTATTTCCTTTTGTTCCGTGAAGAATCCAGAAAGGGTTAATTAATTGTGGCTTTCTGAAAAACAATTTTTTACATTTAGGCACTCCTGCAATCATCACAAATTTTCTATTGCAAACTGACCCGGCCCCTCATCAAACAAGGGAAAAGTTATGTGGCCTTCACAGGAAAAAGTTTGGGGAGCCCTGATCTACATCATCACCCTGAGCGGCCATAAAACATGGCGCCCTCTGTAGGTCAAAACATGTACTAAATATTATAGCGTTTTAAATCAATGTCAATATTTTATGTGTTTCTAATGACATATTTTAACAAAAGAAAACAATTTTGGCCTTGTAGAGCCTACAAGTCTTTAAGTCAGATGTTCCCTTTAAGAACATTTCCAAGTTGGAACAGTGGACAAAAATAAAATGAATAAACATTATCCCAATGCTTTCAATTAGTTCTACTGGCTTCCAAAAACCACCTCTTTGGTGACGATGGACGCACCTTGGAGATGTTTTCCTTGTTGTCCCATTGAGTCGGGGACGCAGCCTCACCGCCGGGCTGCTGGCCAAATATTCCGTAGCGATTAGCCTCCGTTTGGGACCCCTTCAGGGACGGACTGAAGCAAAGGAGCTGAAGCTGAAAAAAGGCCACTGTGAGTCATCCAACAAGATGTGAAGATACAACTCTGCTGCTAATTGGATGTGCGGCTACATAACTTACCGGTAAGGAATTGTTCCGTCTGAGGGGCATTTTCCTGTCAAGCAGAAGGCATGAGTCATTCCGTGTCAAAATGTACACAGTTTAGGCAATTTCGCGGCACATATTAGTACCATACGATAAGACATTTTACATGGCTATCATCACGATGACCATTATTAGAGCTATTCCTGTAATGCACATTTTGGCCAGCAGATAGCATCCAATTTGGCAAGCTAAGCCACCATATGCCGTAGTAGTACTACCAATCAGCCTCAAGATGTCCCTATATCCACTCAATAGGTAGCCAATTGGCTCCCCCTGCTAACCTTGAGTAATGCTAGCAAGACAACAGCAACACATACCTCTATTTGTGAAATGAATTGGTTCCGGTTACCGATGTCGATATTATCCGATATCATTTTAAAATGCTTTCATCGGCAAATATCATCGGCTACCCGATAATTTCAGACAACTCTAATAAATAATGCAAAATGTTTAAGCATCCAAGGTACATCATTTCTAATGCACCGAACATTTTAAGGCCTGAATTTTCACAAAATCCATTTAACGACTTTTAATGCTTTTTATGACCTGCATAAACCATGGATATGTTTTTTTCTGAGAATGTTGATTACGAAAAGCAACCGAAACACTAATAAATGTATAAATTAGAAGTGATTTTTTTATTCTGCTACTTCCTTATAACACTGGCCACACATCGTGGTGCGAAACCCCGGTTAATTAAAGATCATCAAACAGAAAAGATAACAGCAGATACCCTCCGATGTTGAAAATAGTCCATTTATCGGTGAATCTTGTGTTGATTATTTGAAGAGTGACAAACACGGGCACTTACTGGTCGACTCTACTGGACTGCTGAATGGCCTTCTCGAACCTGCGCCAGAAAAGCTCACGTTATTACACTTTCCTTCAACGGCCCATCCTCTTCCGGTAGCGACACCTGTATGCTAAAGTGTGATGGAGGAGGGGCTTGGGATAATGAAGCAGATGCCGGCGCGGCGTGGGGCGGAGCGGGGCCCCTTTTGTCTGCTCGCGTGCCTCATTCAATGTATGGCTGTGGGGGTGTTGGCCTCATTTCCAAAACCGGCTCCTCATCCCCCAACTCCCATTCAAATATAAGAGTGTGCCGAGGACTAGAGTAGGACCGTCCATCGCCGTCCACTAACTTCAATTACAATCTTCAACAAAAGTTTCAATTCAATAGCTGATCGTTTTACCCCCACATGTTAATTTGAATTGGGACCGCCACAAACGTTCATTTTGAACTTCCATTTAACTCTTTCAGCACCATTGACAATAATAAGAGCGATGTCCGTCCAATCATGTGGCGTCCAATCATCTTTGTGATGCGAATTAAAATGAGTGTCACTCGTAGACTACCAATTCAGTTGTAGTGGGAGGGCTGACAGCAAATGGACATCCATATTTTTAGTATTTATTTGACTATTAGTCAGTATTGCAATAGATTTAGTTGGATTTTTGTCACTATTGGAGCATTTCAGTAAATTTAAGTGTATTGAAGTCACTTTTAGAGAACTAAGAGTATTCGGATAGTTTTAAGCAATATTTCAGTACCTTTACGAGTATTTGTCTCACTTTTATGGGGTATTTGAAGAGTTTCAAAAGTATTATGATAACATGAGAGTACATGGATATACTAGGACTATTTTTATTACTTTTAATGAATATTTCAATAGATTATGTGAACAACTACTGGATATTTCATAAATATATTTCAAATGTCATTTTTAGCCAACATTTCAATATTTACTAGTACTTGGACAACTTATGGAGTAATTCAGCAGATTTAAGAATATTTAGGTCATTTTTAGCAAGTACTTTGACAGACTGGAAGTATTTGTAATACTTTTAAGGAAGATTACAATAAATTTAAGCATATTTAGTACTTTGACAACTAATAGTACTTATACTAAGAATATGCATTCTTTTTATGGAGTATTTTAGCAGATTTAGGCATATCTGTCTCTATTATAGAGTATTTCAGAAGTTTCAAAATAATTAGAAATAGTTTGGGAAGTATTTCAATAGATCTAGGAGTACTTAGTTAAAAAGTATTAAGGCTACTTTTAGACAGTCACTCAATAGATTTAGGTAATTTATGAAGTTTTTTTTTAAACTGGTGGGCTAAGCTGTCGCAATTGGGGGCTGGGGAGAATGTGTGTGTGTGGGGAGGAGGGTGAATGGTCACGGCAGAAGAAAGTTGACTGACGACAGCAGAGGTTTTTTTTTACTTACGCGTCCTCCATTTCCAGGATGTCGATGGGACTGGGGGACTCCATGCCGAGGCCTGAGGGGAAAAATGGAGTTGAAACCATCAACTCTTTAGCCATAAAATTATGTGGCTCTAAATTAAAACTTTTTATATAAAATTATGACCAATAGAGAGTCAATCCATTTGAAACGGGAAATTGGCAGCCAATAAACATTCATTGGCTTCCGATTCAAATAGATTGGACATCTAGCGACGTGAATGGGATCCACTGAGTAAACAGCAGGAACTTTGACATTGATAAAATAATCTTTAATAACTAGGGCTGTCAAAATTATCACGTTAATGCGCGGTAATTAATTTTTTTTTGATGAATCACGTTAAAATATTTGACGCAATTAACGCACATGTCCCGCTCAGACAGTATTCTGCCTTTTGGTAAGTTTTACAGCAAGGCTTTTTGTGCTGTCTAACAGCGAACTCTTGTGGTCGCTTTGCGACATGGTTTATTGTTTTCTTGTCAGTTCAATATGGCTGCACGACGTCTCGGGCTGACGCCTACGTTGTAATGTTGTGCTTATATGATCCTTGGACAAGATTTGTCCGTAAGTATGGTTGTTGTAAAGAATATACATATTATGTTAGTAAGCGTAATGTTATATTTTTTTGTATGAGACGCTTTTTGTTTAGGTTTAGTGAACCTGTATAGCTTGCTAAGCTAACGTTGCTTCTAATGCAATGCTTGTGTACTTTTTTTTTTTTGTAGTTTTACGACGGTCTAAAGAGGACAATGGTTTGAGGCCATTTTATTAATAAATCAGATGAAAAAAGAAGTCTGATTATTAAGGCGTCGTTCACTAGCTGTCTAGCTTTGGAAAAAGTAGACGCTTCGGAGTGAGGACAACATAGACAGATTTAAATGACAGTAGAGTGAAATGCCCACTACAGTCCTTATGTACCGTATGTTGAATGTATATATCCATCTTGTGTCTTATCTTTCCATTCCAACAATTTATTTTACAGAATAATTTACAGAAAAATATGGCATATTTTATAGATGATTTGAATTGCGATTAATTACGATCAATTAATTTTTAAGCTGTAATTAACTCGATTAAAAATTGTAATCGTTTGACAGCCCTATTAATAACCCTTTAAGCTAGTTATGAGCTAATTTTAATGTCAATACATTGACTTTGATGAGAACACCAAGGCAGCCAGCCATGTTGAATGAAGACGTCCTATTCTTGAGGACGAGGAGGGTGGCATTCATTCGCTGCAAACTCTCCCACCTCAATTAAATTGGACGTTTAATGCCGCCAATGGTTAAAAAGTTACCGGCGCGGTCAAATGTGGACAAAAGCACACAAAGTGACTTCTGTTTGAGGATTTTAATATTCAAAATAAGGATTTAAGCTTCTGTGGAACTCACCAGCATCAGAGGAGACATCCGAGGCGAAGGAGGGCGCCTTCTCCAGGCGCGCATACTCGCGCCTCTTCGGCGTATCACCCTGGCTGAGGGACAGGAAATAACAAGTTAGCGATAAGTTTCATCCACACTTAAAAAACGTCGCTGAAGTCACAATACCTCCCGAGTCCCACCAATTTGTTCATGTCCAAAGCTAAATTGGTGACAGGCGAGTGAACGACAGCGGGGCCCGGTGAAAAGAGCGTCCTGCAATGGGCCGGCGCGTGGTTCCCGTCCGGCAGAGACAACGAGGAAAGGCCGGGGATGTCGTCGGGCCTGCTCCTTACCTCGGCGCCCAGCGGACGAATGCTGCCTAAAAGTTTATCCATGTTTTTCGTCGAGATATCCGAGCTGCTGTCTTGGTGCTTTTAGGTACTTTTAAGTGGAATTTGATTGTCGCCAATTAGAAGGAGTTGGAAGCTAACCGGCGAGCACAGCATTTAGCCTGCTGCGTAAAAAAAGTTACGGAAACATAGTGTCCAAACAAGAAATGGGAGCGGGTGAAAATGTCCAAAAATTCAGCCCTTCCGAGGCATAGTTGTTGTGGGTCAGAGCGCGGCGGCACAAAGTGTCTTGCGTCTGACAGCCTCCGCTTTCTGGGGAAGAAAAAACTACTCTATCCCTATTTATGTTCAAAATACAGGCTGCAGAGCGGCAATCCTACGGCCAATCGTCTTCGTTGTTACTTCAACGCGACCAATCAGAGCGGACAACGACCCGCTACGTCACTGTGACTTTAAATTTCCTTTTCCTTTTTTTTTGAGAACTTCCCCTTTCTGATATCTTTTGTTTTTCATATTCGCCCCAGCCATGTTTAGAACGCGGAAAAAATAATTATGAAAGGTAACAACAACTAATTGTTGGGATGCTTTGCAAAGCTCCCAGTATACGTATATAATTTGAATTTTTCCCTTTTCTCCACACAGAACACACACTTTGACTGATTTACACCGTTTTAACTTCAAAACGTTCCAAAAATTCAGTCAAATTCGCACAATTTAGAAAAAAATCTTAAATTAACGGTCAGTTTTTGGTTTAAAAAAAAAAAAAAAAAAAAAATCGCCCATCTGTCAGCCGTCTTGATTGCGGGGATCAGACAGAGGGAATTATTAACCATAAATGAGGTCAGGGATTAAAGGTTGATATTTTCAACAATTCTAAAAGGTAATCTTATTAAAATCAGCTCCAGCAAATCACACACACACTTTATTTTTTATAAATGCGGAAACATTGGGTGTATCGTTGACCTTCCAAACACAATTGGAACTGCAAAATGTATTAAATGCCAAAAACTGTACTCTAATTATGGGACTACAACAAAAACATTTCAAAAATGGCGGCAGCTTGGTATGGTATCCCAGGAGAGCCAACATATATACAGAATAATTCAACGTGTCTTCCAAATATTATATAGATATATTATGTCAATTATTATTAATTTCAATATTTGTTTACATTATCAATGCTTTATATCAATTATAATTTCAATTTTACATTTGTATGTATATAAAGAAACACTATGTAAGTTTTCAGTTTTGGTCAATTTTAGCGACGCTGGTGGACAAAAGCGGTAGTGTTTTGCATTAAGGAAAACTGTGTTTCCCATGAGGACCAGCGCACACTTGCACTGTTGTAAAATCATCCGTCGATCAAAAATCAATCTCTTGGATCCCTGCAGATGGATTTGTCGTCACACCAGCGAGTGAAAGCAGGGCCAATGTTGATTCTTGACTATACTGGTAGTGGTAGCCTCCCCTTTTTTCCTCCTCGGACAAAACTTTTTGCCTGTTTTGTTGCTCTGCCATCTTTGCAGAATTCCTGCAAAAGTGTTTGCATCGACTTTGTCTTTATAATAAATGGGGAAAGGGACGTAAACCGTAAAGCAGTCAGCAAATTTGTAGTTCTTTTGTGTGGCAGGGATCCTGTCACGCTCTTCAAGGTTAATTAGTGCAGGTGAAAGAGATATAAACCCCCTCAAGATATAAAAGAGGTGTCATTCAACTAGTTGTCAGTCGACATATCATAAAAAATGTTATAAAAATATTTTACAAAGGTTGAAAAGTTACCTAGTGTTGCTTTAAATCATTATTTTAATGTTCATGTAATTTATTTCAGCATTTATTTGACCACTTACATTTTCTTGTATTTATTTTAACATTTATTTCAAGTTATTTTTTTGCTTTTTTTTTTCATCGTTATTATAGAGATAAATATTGGAATAAATGTTGAAATAATAATGACACATTATTCATACATTTGTGTAAAAAATATATTTACTTTTGAATGATTTTGCACCATAAATAAATAAATAACTGGAACTTAATAAAATGTATTGAATTAATGAAATATTTTCAATGGATAAAAATAATATGATAAATACAATTTTATTTAGTTGACAAGGATGCTGGAGATGGATGTATGAATCCGCTGAAAATTTCAAATAAATTTTAATGTATTGCCAATAAATCGTATTTATTTAACGTAACATATGAGGATGACTTCCGAGAAGACAAGTTGGCTGAACTGGTGTCTTGAGCACCATCTTGCGGTCGTATCAATACAACGCAGCAGTAGGCGAAAGATGGTCATGTGACCGGCGTCGAATCTACCGAAAATCGACAGGAGAAGAAGACGGCCATGTGATCAAACCAGGTTGTTGTTGTTGTACGGGATCATGGTAGTGGCTTTCTTGATCCACACCGTGTGCCCGATCGGGGCGCTGGCTCCCGGGGAGAGCAGGGTTCTCTACTCCCGTGTCTTCGGGCCGGACGAGACCCTTTTTCAGGACGGCTCCCTCCGGCGGCAGCTCAACGCCGAAGAGAGGCGCCTGTTGTCGGCTGAGAAGATCGCGATAGTGGCCAGGTAAATCCCTTCTTCTCAAGTAGGAGGGAAATTTCAGGAAAGCCGAACGTTGCTGCCAACGGGTTAGAAATGAACAGTTTTTAAGTTGACAACACAGCAAATTCATTTGGACACTAAGGAAACACGTCAACAACCTTCCTACTGTTTAATAGAAATTAACTCACAAACGGCGGTAGACGTCCAATCCAGCGTTTGTTTATTCGCCCCTCCCAGTCCAATTAGATTGGGCCTCTTGCGCCGTCAATGGCACTGAGAGGTGAGTTCTGTCCGTTTAAATGAATTGGACGTCTGTCCTTGTCACTGGCAGTCAGTGAGTTGATTTGAAGTCCTTGTTAATTATAGGGTACTTAAGGGTCACTTCCTGTATATTTTGGGTCGTTTTCTATTGATATAAGGGCGTTTCCAGGTTACTTCCGGTTGATTTTGGAGCATTTCAATTTCCTTTTGTTTTCGGGTCACTTTTTTTTTTTTTTTTTTTTGGGGAGGGGGACGTCACTCTCGGAAGATTTTGGCGCATATCAATGTCACTTCCTGTACGTTTTGGGTAGGTTCCTTGTTCATTTGAAGGTACTTATGGGTCACTTCTTTTACTTTGTGAATCATTTCCAATTGATTTTTGGGTCACTTCCTGTTCATCAGTCTTTTCTTGTTGATTTTGGAGCATTTTCGAGTCACCTCCAGTACATTTTGGCTCATTTCCTATTTCAAGTTTTCCGGGTCACTTCCCGTTGATTTTCAGGACATTGGGGCACTTTGTTAATTTGGGTCAGTTTTCTCAGGATTTTGGAGCATTTCTTAGTTAACTTCCTGTACATTTTGGGTCCTTTTCTATTGATTTAAGGGTATTTCCAGGTGACCTCCTGTTGATTTTGGAGCATTTAAAATTCCGGGTCATTTTCTTGTGTTTTCAGGGCACTTGCGGGACACTCTTTTTTTTTTTTTTCTTTTTAGGGGGGGGTGGGGGGTGTCACTTTCGAATGATTTTGGCGCATATCAATGTCACTTCCTGTACATTTTGGGTCAGTTCCTTGTTCATTTTAAGGTACTTATGGGTCACTTCGTTTACATTGTGAATACTTTCCGATGGATTTTTAGGTCACTTCCGGTTCATCAGTCTTTTTTTTGTTGATTTTGGAGCATTTCCAGTTCACTTCCTGTACATTTTGGCTCATTTACTATGTTTTTTTTTTTTTTTTTTTTTTTTAACTTTTCCGGGTCACTTCCTGTTGATTTTGTGGCACTTTCTGTTAATTTGGGGCAATTTTCTGAGGATTTTGGAGCATTTCCTTGGTCACTTCCTGAACATTTGGGGTCATTTTTTAGACCCCAAAGGTTACTTCCTATTGATTTTGGAGCATTTCAAATTTTGGGTCACCTGTTTTTTTTGGGGGGGGGGGGGTCATGATTTTGGCGCATATCATTGTCACTTCCTGTACATTTTGGGGTCAGTTCCTTGTTCATTTGAAGGTACTTATGGGTCACTTTGTTTACATTCTGAATCATTTCCAATTGATCACAGACTCCACCATCAGTTGACAAGACAGCTCCCACAGACATTGCGCCACACCTTCCCATAGGGGGCCGACCCAGGCAGAACGTTGAGTTGGCTTTAACAGTGATAAACTCAAAACATATGCTGCGTTCTAAAGCCGGATTTAGGTGGAAATAGGACAAAGGTTTTTACTGCATACAAGCAGGCAGGAGTGTCTCAAGAGTGATTTGGTCTAGGATTCAAGGTACCGGTAATTATTATATTAAATAGCACCATTCATATACATTGAAACCTGAAAAAAAATAATGGATAAAATTAGTGTAACTTTGGCTTGAAATATTTACGTAAATGAACGAAAACTGCCCGTTTTTTGCTTTTAACCAAGAATCTAGACTGTTTTACGTTCATATCTATAGAAAATTTGCGATATTAGCATTTATTTACGAGAATTTTCATGTTTTGTGACGGCTGCGTTGTTGGATTTTGGGTCTCTACAATTAAGATGTTTCTGCATGCTTTCCTCAATTTATTAAGTTTCTGATTTGAAAATTGAGTGATTTATAAGCTGTTGAAAACTTGCACTAAATTGCACAAAACAAAACAAAAAAGTTGCACTTTTGGGCAAAAACTTGTTAAATGTTGCTATGAAAATATAAGTGAGCATCTCTGCATTTGGTGATTTTTGTGCATCTAGCGTAAAATGTTGAGAATTTTATAGTCATTTTAAGTTTTGTTATACTTGTATAAAAAAATAATCGGGATTTTATTAGGGAACGACTTTGAATTTTTTTATGTCACTGCTCATGGAGACTCATATACTAGTATGCCTAAGAGAGATGCCCGTTTTGGTTTTAGGTCACTAGTGCCTTTGGTTTTGAAAATATTTGAAGTTTTTGAAAATAGGCCCCCTACGGATCGGCCCCGTAGTCTATGAATTGATTTTAGAGTATTTTTATGGCCTGTTCATCTGTCATTTCTTGTTGATTTTGGAGCATTTCTTGGTCAGTTCCTTGTGGGGTGAATCATTTTCAACTGATTTTAGAACATTTTCAGGTCACTTCCTGTTCATCTGTCATTTCTTGTTGATTTTGCAGCGTTTCCAGGTCACTTCCTGTACATTTCGGCTCTTTTCCTATTCATTTTTAACTTTTCCAGTCCGTCCTTGGCATTGAATGAGTTCCATCTTTTACCAACCGTTACAAAACATACGGTCTCGCCGGGACTGAACTGAAGGACTGACACGGCTGATTTTGGTTCAGGCAGGTCCAGAGCGCGGTGGGGCTTCGCCGAGAGGCGTCGGGCCGCCCTCCCACGGAGGCGCTGCCAGGAGAGGAAGCCCTGGCCCTGCAGGAAGCCGAAAGCGGGGTCTTGAGGCTGTGTCGCGGGGACCCCTACTGGCGGGAGCTTAGCGCGATGTGGTTTGCCGTCAACTCTCTGGCCTTCGTGATGCTGTGCGAGCACCACGAGAACCCCTTGCTTGCGGAGGGGACGCTCCGGAGCCTGGTCCGACACTGCCTGGAGCATCTTCACATGTTGGGTCAGGGCAGCGAGGTGAGACTCTGCCAAAGACCGGGATAGACTTCCAATCCTTTTGAACCAGGAAGGCTGGTGTTTTGAGCAATCATTCGATCGTTGCTCGCTCCATCCAGTATGAATTGATTTGACGTCTATCGCCATCAATCAGTCTTTCATTTAAGACTAAAGATGTCAGAGTAATTAGATTCCTTTCAGTTTTAATAAAAATAATAATAATAAAAATGGCCAAAAGTAAATGAAAATTATTACATTTATAAAAAAAAATAAAAAATACTAACACAAGTTTTTTCATGTAAATATATACTACCTTTCAAACATCTAAGGCAGACATGTCCAAAGTCCAGCCCGGGGACCCTTGGTCAAATTTCATCCGGCTTCCAGCCTCTGTCATAAAATCAATAACGTCTGGCCCGCACACAGACTTAATAAATTGGTCAGCAGTACTGCTACTAGCATATGAAGTAGCTTACACACTAAATGCTGCTCCTCATTTACCCACTAAAAGGCAGCAGCACTCTAAGCAACATTACCCCGTGTGACCCTTTATTCCCAATTTTCTAAAATGGCGACAATCAACACAAAAAAAAGTTGACTGCGATGGCCGACGCGTCAACGATAGGTGGAAATTGGAGTACTTCTTTACCAAAATACGCAACAACTGTGTCTGCCTCATTTGCAAAGGAACAGTCGCTGTTTTTAAAGAGTTCAATGTGAGGCGATATTACCAAACAAGACACGCTGACATTTACGACAAGATTACAGAGAAGAGACGTAGCGAGAAATTCAAGCAACTTGAAGCTAGTTTAATTTTACAGCAGCAGTATTTCACAAGAGCCCGAGAGTCGAAAGAGAACGTCACAAAGACTAGTTGCGAGATTGTGGAAATTATTAATTAAAAAAAAAAAAAAAAAGATAATACAGCAAATGTGACACACGGAATGGCTTGCTAAAATTTGCTTCAATATATTGTTCTACGTAAAGGACGTCAGCCAAGGGTGGCCCCCCACATTTTTACCGTACCAAATCTGGCCCCCTTTGCAAAAAGTTTGGACACCCCTGATCTAAGTTCACCCAGACAATTTTGTTTTTCTTTGAAAAATCACACTTTTAAAATGAGTTTCAAAATAGAAAATATAGTCCAGACGTTGACAAGGTTAGAATGAAGCGTTTAAATAATAATTTTCTCCTTCAAACTTTGCTTTCATCAAAGAATGCTGCCTTTGCGACAGCTACATCGTTGCAGACCTTTGGCATCCTAGCTGTTAATTTCTTGAGGTAATCTGTAGAAATTTCACTCTGCGGTTCAGGAAGCACCGCCCACAAGTTGGATTGGCACTTCTTGCCTAGCTGCTCCCACAACAGCTCAACGGGGATGAGATCTGGTGACTGTGCTGGCAACTCCATTACAGATAGAATACTAACTGCCTGCTTCTTGCCTAAATAGTTCTTGCATAATTTGGAGGTGAACTTTGGGTCATTGTCCTGTTGTAGGATGAAATCGAGAGTTGTCCACAGGCGGTTGCTAAATGGAGCGACAGCCTTCCTTATTTAAAATCCCATTTATCTTGTGCCAATCTCCCACTTTACCAGCACCAAAGCAAGCTCAGACCATCACATTACCTCCACTATGCCTGACAGATTGACTCTTCCAGCATCTTTTCAGTTGTTCTACATCTCACAAATGTTCTTCTCTGTCATCCAAACACCTCAAACTTCGGTTCGTCGGTCCATAACACTTTTCTCCTCCAATGTTTGTGTTCTTTTGCCCATATTAATAATTTCCTTTTATTATCCAGTCTCAGATATGGCTTTTTCTTTGCCAGTCTGCCCCGAAGGCCAAGCATTCCTGAGTGTTCTTGTCGCTGTAGATGTTGACACTGGCATTTTGAGGTACTGTTTAATGAAGCTGCCGGATGAGGACCTGTAAGGCGTCTATTTCTCAAACAAGAAACTCTAATGTACGTGTCTTCTTGCTCAATTGTGCAGCTCCTCTTTCTACTCTGGTTAGAGCCTGTTTGTTCTGCTCTCTGAAGGAAGTAGCACACACCATGGTAGGAATTCCTTTTTTCTTGGCAATTTCTCTTACTGAATAGCCTTTACTTCTAAGAACGCGAGTTTCACATGGTTCTCTTTTTCTGGCCAGTTTGAAACTTTAATCCCACAAATGTGATGCTCCAGATTAGGGCTGCAGGTATCGATTATTTAGGTAATCCATTAATCTATCGAGTGGTTAGTTCGAATAATAGAGTAATCTGATTTAGAGTTGTATTTGACTTATTCGACTATATTTTAAAAATTGATCGAGGGATTTTCCCGGTCAGCTCTAAGCATAACGTTTTGCCCGGACTACTTTTATTGCAGCACAACGCGCTGACGTTACGTGCGTACAGAAAGTAGAGAGAGGCGGCGGATATATTTGATTTCAACTGCGCATGAATATAGAGGTAAAGATGAAGAAGCCGACGAAAGCGAAGAGAAAGGCACCCAGACAAAGCAGAAAATAGCAAAAGTGTAGGAGCATTTCAAGCTGGAGACAGTGTTTCATGTATTCACTGTAAGACCTTGCTTGCATAACACTGCCCCCCGCCTGGCCCCGGCTACCCCAGACTTGACCCCGCAAGCGATGACCGCCCCCACAACTCTCGCCAGGCGCAACCGCCCGCCTAGACCGTGCTCCACCAAAGGCACCACGTTTACCCTGAGAGCGAAGGAGCGATACTCGGCACAAGGTAAAATTAACGTAGCACTAATAAATAAGATAAACGTTACTGTACCTTGCTAACGTAATGTTAGCTGTGCGGAGGGCTAGGTTTCTATTAATTATGACTACCATCCCTTTCAAATTGGACGGTTTTGGCATAATTTGTACAAGTGAGCACTCATTTTTAAATGTGTATGCCGTAATTCAAAATCTGTACGTTTTTCCTGCATTACATTTTTTTTTTCTCTGTTCGGATTTTGTCGCCGTTTCGGCAACGAGACAATGTGCGTTACTACATTGGTTGCATGACGCGAGAAAAGTCAGACACATGGAGAAAGAAGAGCGGGAGTAGGAAAGGAGGAGTTGTGACGCCGTTGCAAACGCGATGCACGGCTAGGTGGCTCCAATAATACCTGACTGTAGCAGACAGCCTACAGACTACGCCCACATGATGCGACGCTAGACATCACATGTATATGAACTAGATGCGAAATGATACACTTGCCGGCGTTGATAAACAGCCGCCATCTTAAAGCAGGAGACGTCCCAGAAAGGCTGTCGTAGTCAACCTTCCTAGCGAACCTAAGTAACCTATTATCTAAAATACTCCTAAATTGGCAAAATCTTGACTTGAATCTATCTTTAATGTTTTAAAACTTTCACATGTCCAAAGTAGACAGAAGGGAACTAATGCAAAAACGGGAGCAATTATAACAACTTTAACGGTTGATTCACATTAAATGACTTCCAAACATAGCAAAGGTTACAATTGTGTTTTTTTAATGAAAAAAAACATGAAAGGTAACACCAGTTACTTTGCCAAGTAACTAATTACTCTTACATTCAGGTAACTGAGTTACTAAATTACTTTTTGGAAGAATTCATTTGTAACTGTAATTACTTACTTTTTTAAAAGTAAGATTAACAACACTGGTCATAAAGATGCAGTCTGCAGAATGAAAAGTGACGAAAGCGGAGATTTTATTCTGCCAATTTGTTGCCAAACACAATTTGCATGCAACTATTGCTGATCACTTCTCAGAATTAGCAAAAAAGATATGTTCCCTGATTCAAAGATTGCATTGGTAAGTTAATTTTATCAATTGACCTTTTTAATTTATAATTGGACAGACTAACTAACTACCTTTAAGTCAGACTGAATTGCGAGCTGAAGTGCCATGAAGTGCAGCCATCAAAAGACATGATAGAAATTGCCAAAAGTGCTACATACAATTATAACAAAAGTCACTCTTAAATTTTAGTAATCATGATGCAGCTGAAGATAGTTCTTAGATTGCACCAGGTTATATGTGACACTATTACCAATAAATTTATATTATTTTAAAAATTGTTTTATTTTTGTTTCATATTGCATGCTACAGAAAACGTTGTAAGATTAGTCGCCAATTTGTAAGGGCATACGCCACTATTTGTAAGATTGCCAATGGCCTCGGATTGACAGGTATGGACTACTGTCGATGCGTGGCTAACGTGTCTTTAATGCAAGCTTTATTTAATCTTTTAAAACAGCGCTGTGATGATGATGTCAAATAAAAACATAACAGAGCTAACTGTCAATTTTAGCTCGGTAGTCATTGATGGATAAAACACCAAGTTGTACTGGTGCCTAATGTGCTCCAATACAACAGGTATACATTTATTTTGAACACTGCAAAAACTCAAAATTCTATCAGGACTTACAATTTATACTTAAACTTAACTAAAACTTAAAAATAGCTTGTGGAAATGGAAATTCAATTGAAACACGTGGGAAAAACTATCAACTTTTAAGTGATGTGTGTTATCAAGCGTAATGACATTTTTAGGTAAGAGATAACTTTTTTGTATAAGATCTTACAGTTTTTGAGTGAAAGCAGTGAGTTTTTTTCTAGTCATATCTGAGATGCAGTTTTCACCAATGTACAGTACATCTAAAATAAATGGTTCAATATTAGGTGAAACGTCTAGTTTTCTCATTTATAATTGCTCATTACCTAAAAAATGTTTTATTCGATTACTTATTTAGTAAAATATTCGATAACTGCAGCCCTAATCTGATTACAAACATTTAATGTGTTGCAGAATACATTTTAGGAGACTTAAAATAAAGGAAAAAGTGTTTATGCTTGCAATAACATTTATTGACTTGCCAAGATTGCACTCTCAAAAAAACATTAAATGGGAATACAAAATGGGATACCGGAGTGTTTCCAGGTTGCTCCCAAAATCTTCAATTAGAATAGTTCACATTAGCACGTTAGCTGCCATTGACGGCGGTCCACATCCAATTCATTTTGACTACTAGATTGGACGTCTAGCTCATCGTTTTTCAAACTGTGTGCCGAGACAGATCGTCAGGTTTGCCGAGAGAAATGGTCCAATATCGCTTTCCACGTGTCCCGTTCAAGAACTGCTCAGATTCCTAGCCATCAGCCACCTTGCTGTGTTGGACAGTCATCACATATAGAAAAAATGGAAAGCATACTTTCGTGTATATCGAGATTGACGAGTCTAATCAAATGATATAGAGTAGACGTGCTGAGATCCACATTCTCGCGGACAGCAAGGTTGCTGAATGCCACAATTCCGAGCAGTTCTTGAACGCAAAACAACCAATTACCTCGCACGCGACCAACTACCTTCATTGTGATTAAGCCTGAACGATATATCATTTAAACATCGCCATCGCGATGTGCGCATGCATGGTAGTCCCATCGCAAGGACGTGCGATAGTTTTTTTTTTTTTTTTTTCAATCCACAAACCTTTGTTCTGCTTCATTCGCTTGCACAGCCTCCCTAACTCCCTCTCCCAGCTCTGTCACTGTGGCACTTGCTGATTAAAGTTAACGATGTCTTTGATCTTGCCAAGGAATCGGACTTCACTAAGGCAGCAATGTGTCAATCATCGTTTAACTTGTTAAACAGTTTCTGCAGGAAGCGCGGGCTGGAATTTATGTGTGTGTCTGTGGGGGGTTCGAGACATAAAATAAATGCCAGAAGTGATCATGAGGAGTTTGTAATTTCTACATGTCACTCCAAGAGTCACAGCCAAGTTAGGTAAACAGAAGCATTTAATAAAGCCAAGCATTCTTCAACTACAGTACTTTATTCTTGTTTAAAAATGATTGTGTTGGACAGTTATGTTTAAAACAGATCATAATTATTACATTTGAAGTGCTTAAAAAACATATATAATTTTTTTTAAATGGTAAATGGTGTTACACTTGTACTAAAAGATTGATATCATTGTAAAGATGAGAGTTCTACGGTTCAGTATCTTGCTCAAGCATACTTAGGCAAGTTCATCAGGGCGGAGAATCAAACGCACAACCTCTGGGTTGGGGGACAACTACTCCAACCACTGAGCCATGCCACCCACATACTTTGGGGAAAAAAAGTGAGAAAAAACATGTCTTATATGTATCTCTTTCTAATGCTAAATTTGAATAAATACATTGAGCACACACACACCCCAAAAAATTTGTGTGTTTTGGGGGGGCTACTTCACATTTTTTCCACTTATCGCACCAGGTTCTGGTCTCTATTAGCCGTGAAAAACGATGGAATACTGTACACTGCGGGCATGGTGAATCATCCAAACTCTTTCCAAACAACTATTCAAGTCATCTAGTAAAAAAATCTTTAAATAAAAAAATATATTTCTTTAAAAAAATATTGATATAAATTTTTCAATCTCGCAATATAATATCGCAATATATCGCAAACCCCCCCAAAAATCGCAGCAATATTTTTTTCTGTTACGTTCAGGCCTAATTGTGATACACATGGAAGTCGTGGTGGCAGTCATGGATAGGTTTTAAAAAAGACAACTTTGAAATCCAAACTGAGCCCTGGACAATATTCTGACCCAGATGAAATCCCTAGTATGAGTCATGGTTAAAAAAAAAAAAATACAGCGAAGACTGAGACCTTAAAGGCAAGCCAATACAGTGAAAGCTATGTTTCATTCGGATTTACTTTCACCAGGGATGAGACGAAACCTTTTCCATTATGTTTCATGTTGCATCAAATAACACACTAAGTATAAAAATTGAGAAAGTATATTATATTTATTCTGTACAAAAAGTAATTGTAGAACATTTTTAGTTTGTGGTGAGTCACAAGATTTTTTTCCCCAAAATTTAAAAACGTGCCTTGACTCTAAAAAGGTTGAAAACACAGCTAGTCTTTTGTCAGCATTTACAGGTCGCTTACTATTCATTTTACAACATTTACACATTAGTCCCTGTTCATTTTGAGGCACTTTTGGGGACATTCTTGAGTCACTTCCTTTTACAGTAACCCAAAATTCACAGGAAGGGACCCGTAAATACCCCAAATGGAAGTGACCGAAAATCAACAGGAAATTATGTGAAATGCCCCAAAAATAACTTGTTGCCTGGCACCGATGTCCAGTCCATTTGAAGTGGGATTGGGCGTCTACTACTGATAATCTCAAAACAGGTTATTATCGCTAGGTACCCAGATGTTCCCACCTCTACTATGAATAGCTGATTTGTATTTATTTGTGTGTGTGTTTTGCAGGTGCTGCTGAAGAGCAGCCGAGTTGACATCCTGCTGAGTCGCCTTCTTCCTCACGGCCAGCTCCTCTTTCTCAACCACCGCTTCGCTCAAAGTCTGGAGAAAGATCTGGCCACCCTCAAGTGACACATTTTGCACTGTGCCGATTCAACAGCCGGATAACAAACTTTGATTTTCTCACTTTTTTTTTTTGGTATATATACACACCAAAATTCCAATGATTTTTCATTTATTAAAAAAAAAAAAAAAAGTCCCGGCATTAACATGACTGATCAATGAGAAAGCATCTGCCGTTTACTCTTTGGCCTCCATTGACTGCGCTAGACGTCCAATCCATAATCCCTATTCTGTGAGTTATTAAATGTCATAGACAGCGATAGACATCTAATTGATTTGAACTAGGAAGGCTGGCATCGAATCATGTTTCAGTGCCATATACCGTGCTGTGAATTTATGAGTCGCATTCAAACAAAAGACAAAAGGATACGTGAAAGACAAAGAATGAGATGAGCAGTCACTAAAATTGGATCAAGGGCGGCGATTGGCCAACGTCGCAACCTCCCAGGACTGCGCTGTGAGCTGCATGACCGATGAGTCCTGAAAAATGGTCAACATCTATAATATCTTGGTTCATTTAGCCTATTAACTTAATGAGTGCCTTAGAAAAGCTAAAACATATTGTGCTTTCTGTGCCTTATGTTTTTATAGTCTTTTTTTAAAAAAATTAGGAGGGTTAGTGGGAAAGAGTAGATCAATTTTTTTTAATTAAAAATAGATGTCGGGCTTGTTTTTCAGGCCAAATTGCTGTGCCCTAATAACCTACCAGCTGATCCAAGTCACATGCAACGTGGCCACTTTTGCTGATGGTGCTTCTCTTTTCATCCAGAGTCTCCACAAATTCCATGGCCATGTGGGTCGTCTCAACCACGTAGCTGGAAAAAACAACAATGCTATTCACGTGACACTAAGGCTGTCACAAATGATCATTTGGGCATAGGCATGTGCCGATTACCGGTTTCAAGGTATACCATGGTATGAAAACGTCAAGGTTTCAAAACCGCAAAAAATTTGTCATACTGTCCCTCAGGTATTATCCATTTTTAATGTCCCAAAAATGCATGGAGAAATCCCTCGCTTGCTGTTGTAAGACTCAACCCTCCCCCACCAGTTGTTGCTCAGTGTCAGTGAGTCAGCTGTGCTCCACGATGGCTGGAGGAGGTGAAACTCTTGAACTTTTTCCCCCCATCAAAGAAAATGAAATCGCTGGTATGGGAATACTTCGTTTACAGAATAGTTACAGACGGTCACGGCTTAGAGGAGGAGGGCCGACTGACATGTAAAACATGTTTGCGGACAGTGGCTGCCGAGGAGGCAATACCTCCTTTATGATTTTGCATTAGTACAAGATTAAAGGCTAGTAAACACTGTCAGGAATGTTTCCCACCAGCTACAAGGATTAACTCCAGCGTGTTTAGTAGAGGTGTGCAAAATTGCCGATTCTTAGATTATTCACGATTCGGCCGTGAAAGATTAGAGAACGATTCGCAAACATCCAAATTCTTATTATTGAAATATGTCAAGTAGGGGTGTGACAAAATATCGAAATGGTGATATATCGTGATACTTTGTATCACAAAAGGTTATCGTTATGCTCCTGCCAAGAATCGAGATATCGTTTTAAAAAGGTGTCAATGTCTAAAAAAATAAAAAGGAACCAACAAGTTGCTAACAAAATCTTCTACCATAATAGTGTCTCAGTTAACTCTAAGACTGCATTGACGGTGCACGACCCCGAATCAATTTAGACTGGGAACGTTCGTTCATTTGAAACCAGAGCATTCACATTTCCTGTTCTGTACCTCAAAATAACACAAAACAAAACCAGACACTGCTACTACGCAGGCTAACTAGACATAAAACATCATACACTGTAAACATGTGGCAGAAACTACAGCGCATTTTCATCTCGTTCCTGTCTTGTCAGTTGAAAACTGGGGTTTGTCTAGCTATGTTTTAGTCTCCCAAAACACATTTTTAGCGCGATATTGTCATGAAAAAAAGTGTTCGTTGACAAAATATTTTCATTATCATCATCGTTGACAAAAACACTGCTAATCACACTGGTAAAAAAAAAAAAAAAAGAAATTTGAAAAACCGGGAAAATGCAAAATAAAAAAAGATGAAAACAAACAACAAAAAAGAGCCACAAAAATCGTGAAATCAAAACTGTGAAAACAGCGACAAAAACTGCAAATACCGTATTGGCCCGAATATAAGACGGCCCTGATTATAAGACGGCCCCCTCTTTTTCAAGACTCAAGTTTGAAAAAAGACTTTTTGAACACCAAATTATTTTTATACAGAAAATAATTACAGTACATCCGAAACAAACGATTATAACAATATATTTGAGATAAAAAGCATTTTATTTTGCCTCATTCAAATCTTAATATCTGAACATTTAAATATGTAAACTAAAGTGCAATCACATTCGTAAATGAATGGCTTCTGGTTTTTGAAATGTAAATAAACCAATCTATTGTGATAAAACAACAAAATTGCAATAACCGCATTAACCATCAAAGTGAAGTCTAACTGTAGTCTTGAAACAAATCTGAATAAGGAAAAACATTCCAATAAAATAATGCAAACTGGTTAAACTTGAGAGTAGCTGAGATCTGTCATAACAGAACATTGCTTCAATGATATTTGGCGTCATCTAGCGTCGTGAATGGGTATAATGTCTAGACCGCGGATATAAAACGACCCCCTCTTTTTCAATCTTATTTCAATGCAAAAAAACACCGTCTTATATCCGGGCCAATAAGGTACTATGAAAAAGTGCCCAAAAAAAGAAGAAGAAGAAAGAAAAAAAAAGCTTTAAAAAATGCGAAAAATCAAACAACCCCTCCAAAAATTGGAAAATGCAAAAAACTGCAAAAGCTCTAACCCCTAGGGGAAAAAAAACAAAAACACTCAAATGAGTAAAAACAATAAACTGCAAATAAACATGAAAAACAAATGAGTGTCGCTAAAGTGGCATTCCCTGCCAACTTTCCACTTCAAATGGATTGGACATCTTTTAGCGACAGACTCAAAGTAATTAACAGCAGAAGGACAATCGGATGCCACACCAACGACAGATACCTGTGCAGTTGGGCCGGTACGGGCAGGTTTTCGTGGCACACGGGCCTGGCCAGCTGCCCGGCCAGAAGCTCCCGGGCCTTGAGGACGTCTCGCAGGTGAGTGCAAAATCTCTGCAGCGCCTGCAGCCTGCCAGCTGAAGCAAAAATTGGCGCTCTAAAACCCGACGTTCCTCAATACATGCACGCGTATGCGTTCATCACCCAAGTAGAAAGGATGTGTGACGTCTGCGTTTTTCTTCTCCTCCTTCAGTAGCTCCACCTCTAGCTCCAGCTGCGACAAGGACAGCCATGTCAATGACACCCCGGCGACCGATCGAAATGAGATTTACCTTCGTCAGCTCTTTCCGCATTTTGATATGCCGCGCAGCCTCGTAAAATTCAGGTGAGAAGACGGCAGCTTCTCGCTCATCCTAAGTAGACACGGGGTAGTTAGTTACTGTAATTGTCAGACTATAAGCCGCTACTTTTTCCCTTCATTTTGAATCCTGTGGCTTATTTGTTGATTTATTTGGGTTAATAGGTAACACTTTATTTGACAGCGGTGTCATAACACCGTCAAAATTATGACACCACTATCATCACCACTGCTTATGTCATTAAGTGTCATCCGGCAAATCATGTCACTAACTCCATTTATGTCCAGCTTGGATCTTTTACATCCATTCAAAAGTGAGATGATTTGTCGGATAACACTAAATGACATGTTATAAGCATTAATAAAAGCTCAAGACAGTGATGTCATAATTATGATTGTCTAACGACAGTCTTATGGCGCCACTGTCAAATAAAGTGGTACCAAATACTATAACTAGCAATTAATGAAACAACTGGAACAGTAACTGAAGAAATAATTAGCACAGAATATGACTTTTGATTGTTGTGACCCCAAGCCTTTGAACGATTGCATACAATTCAATTAATATATACTGTACACTGCCGTTCAAAGGTTGAGGTCACTTGTGTTGTGACCCCAAACCTTTGAACGGAATCCAAACCTTTGAACGGAAGTGTATTTATTGCATATGATCCAATGAAAATGTACACTATATTAACTGAGATGGCTGGCATTCAATCACTACATTTCAATGTCATTGACCGCAACAGACATCCAATCCATTTGGAGCAGGGAGGACTGTCACTATTCGTTCCTTCGAAATACTGACTAAAAGTCACTTTAATACCTTTAAAATGACTGAAGTACTCTGGAAGTTACCCAAATAATGTTAAAGCTATTGAAATACCCCAAAAGGTAACCTCAATACTTCAAAGTCTACCGAAATATTCAGTTAAAGTAGTACAAATACTATATAGAAAGTACTCTCTGAAAGTGACAAAAACTAATGCCAGGTACTACTAAATGTATTGAAATACTAAAAGTGACCTTAATACTTTGAAATGACATAAAAGTACTCCATAAAGGTTACCCAAACACACCAAAATCTATTGAAATATTCCACAAAGTAACAAATACTCCTGAATCTACTGAAATATTCATTCAATGGAACATTGTTCTTCAAACTTTTCTAAGTCACAGCACATTGGTAAAAATCTTGCGGCACAACCCAAACTAAAAATGTTCCAAAACGATTTTCTGTATATTATGATATTAATTTCTCAATATTTACACTTACTCTGTGTGATATTTAATGCAACGTGAAACATAATTGAGGTTTCCTCTCATCCCCGGTGAAAGAAAAAAATCTGAACGAAACTTAACTTTATGTATGCCTTTGAGCTCTTCGTCTTTACTTTTTTTGGTTTTTTTTTTTTTTTTTTTTAACCATGACTCATACGAAGGCCTTTCTTCTGGGAAAGAATCTTGTCCAGGGCTCAGTTCGGATTTCAAAGTTGTCCTTTTAAAAAAACGTATTCATGACTGCCACTGCCACCATGATTTTCGTGTGTGTCACAAGGAAGGTTCTCGGTCGCGTGCGTGCGGGCAAACGGGGCAATTGCTCGTCTTGCAATCAAGAACTGTTCGGAATTATAGCCATCACCCACCTTGCTGTCCGCAACAATGTGAATCCCAGCATGTCTACTGGACATCATTTGATTAGACCCGTCAAGTGTCCATATACACGAACGTATCCTTTCCATTGTATCCATGTGACGACAGTCAATCCTTTGCGTTTTATTCCAACACACTGCCGTGGACAGCAAGGTGGCTGATGGCTAGAAATCCGAGCAGTTCTTGAACGTGACACGAGATATAACTCCAACATCTTCCACCTGCTCCTTTCTTCCTACTGCAACTCCACCCGACGATGTCCGCGTGCTGTTAACAAGGCTGAGTGTCCTTCAAAATACCGCCACCGCCAATAATGTTATATTAAAACAAAAAAACATTGAATACGTTTTTGCGGCACACCTGACAATCTCTCATGTCACACTGGTTTAAATAACAATAAAAAAGAAATACTCCCAGCCTGTCAAAGTACCCCCTAAAAGTGACCTAAACAGTCCTAATTCTTCTACAATATTCCTTAAAATGAATACAAATACTTCTAGTCCAGTGGTTCTTAACTTTGCTAAATGTACCGAACCCCACAAGTTTCTCATGTGGATTTACCGAACCCTTTAGAATTAGAAAATAAAGCATTTTTTGTCATTCAAAACCAATATACAGTGGGGTAAATAATTATTTAGTCAACCACCAATTGTGCAAGGTCTCCTACTTGAAAAGATTAGAGAGGCCTGTAATTGTCAACATGGGTAAACCTCAACCATGAGAGACAGAATGTGGAGGAAAACAAAACAGAAAATCACATTGTTTGATTTTTAAAGAATTTATTTCCAAATTAGAGTGGAAAAGAAGTATTTGGTCACCTACAAACAAGCAAGATTTCTGGCTGTCAAACAGGTCTAACTTCTTCTAACGAGGTCTAATGAGGCTCCACTCTTTACCTGTATTAATGGCACCTTTTTAACTCATTATCAGTATAAAAGACAACTGTCCACAACCTCAGTCAGTCACACTCCAAATTCCACTATGGCCAAGACCAAGGAGCTGTCGAAGGACACCAGAGACAAAATTGCAGACCTGCACCAGGCTGGGAAGACTGAATCTGCAATAGGTAAAACGCTTGGTGTAAAGAAATCAACTGTGGGAGCAATTATTAGAAAATGAAGACATACAAGACCACTGATAATCTCCGTAGATCTGGGGCTTCATGCAAGGTCTCACCCCGTGGCGTCAAAATGATAACAAGAACATTTAGCAAAAATCCCAGAACCACACGGGGGACCTAGTGAATGACCTACAGAGAGCTGAGACCACAGTAACAAAGGCTACTATCAGTAACACAATGCGCCGCCAGGGACTCAAATCCTGCACTGCCAGACGTGTGCCCCTGCTGAAGCCAGTACACGTCCAGGCCCGTCTGCGGTTCGCTAGAGAGCATTTGGATGATCCAAAAGAGGACTGGGAGAATGTGTGATGGTCAGATGAAAACAAAATAGAACTTTTTAGTACAAACACATGTTCTCGTGTTTGGAGGAGAAAGAATATTGAATTGCATCCGAAGAACAGCATACCCACTGTGAAGCATGGGGGTGGAAACATCATGCTTTGGGTCCGTTTTTCTGCAAAGGGACCAGGACGACTGATCGGTGTAAAGGAAAGAATGAATGGGGCCATGTATCTCGGGATGTTGAGTGAAAATCTCCTATCAGCAAGGGCATTGAAGATGACACGTGCCTGGGTCTTTCAGCAGGACAATGATCAAGAGCTGAAACGAGTACTCGAGCAACTCGAGTAACTCGAGTTTAAAAACTGATCCGAGTTATTTTATTCACCTCGAGTAATCGTTTATTTTGACAGTTCTAAGCATCACGTTTTGCTCGGACTACTTTTAATGCGGGACAACGCGCTGTCACATGCGGAGAGGAAGAAGGAAAAAAAAAAACTTACTGCAGCCGACAGCCGCCACAAACGACGCCGACGTTGCTAAAGACTAGCCCGCACAATGCTACGTTGGTACAGGTAGCGTCTGATAAGTCTCATAGAGATCACATGTATGTTGAACTAGATGCAAAATGACAGACTCGGCCGCGTCTGGGCAGCATTAGTAAACAGCCCCCATCTTAAAGCAGTAGAGCGCTAAGCGCTAATAAATAAGATTAACGTTACTGTCGCTAGCTACTAGCTCACGTAACGTTAGCCCTGCGGAGGGCTAGGTTTCTATTAATTATGACCACTGTCGATGCGTGGCTAACGTGTCTTACATACAGGCTTTAACATAGCATAGCATTGTGGAGTGATGAGGGTGTAAAATAAAAACTTACCTATCTTAACTATCAATTTTAGCTCAGTAGTCATTGCTGGATAAAACACCAAGTAGCACTGGTCCCTAATGTGCTCCAATACAGCCTGTATCATACATTTATTTTGAACACTGCAAAAACTCAAAATCCTATCAGGACTTACAGTTTAGACTAACTTAAAACTTAACTAGAACTTAAAAATGGCTTGACACAAAGAGAAATTCAATTGAAACACGTGGGGAAAAAATCCAAACTTTTAAGTGATGTGTGTTATCAAGCGTAACGGCATTTTTAGGTAAGATATATATATATATATATATATATTTTTTTCAAATAAGATCTAAAAGTTTTTTGAGTGAAAGCAGTGAATTAGTCTTTTTTTTAAAATTCTAGTTACATCTGAGATGCAATTGTTGGCCGTTTTCAACAATATACATCGAAAATAAAGACATTGATTGACTGAAAATGGTTCAAGATTAGATGAAATGTCTCGTTTTCTCATGTATATTTATAATTGCTCTTCACCTAAAAATATATTTGTTTTATCCGATTACTCGATTAATCGATAGAATTTTCAGTCGATTACTCGATTACTAAAATATTCGATAGCTGCAGCCCTACAATGATCCCAAACACACAGCCAGGGCAACAAAGGAGTGGCTTTGTATGAAGCATTTCAAAGTCCTGGAGTGGCCTAGCCAGTCTCCAGATCTCAACCCCATAGAAAATCTGTGGAGAGAGTTGAAAGTCCATGTTGCCCAACGACAGCCCCAAAACATCACTGCTCTAGAGGAGATCTGCATGGAGGAATGGGCCAAAATACCAGCAACAGTGTGTGAAAAGCTTGTGAAGAGTTACAGAAAACGTTTGGCCTCCATTATTGCCAACTACGGGTACATAACAAAGTATTGAGATGAACTTTTGGTATTGACCTAATACTTATTTTCCACCATGATTTGCAAATAAATTCTTTAAAAATCAAACAATATGACTGTCGTCCCCCCCCCCACATTCTGTCTCTCATGGTTGAGGTTTACCCATGTTGACAGTTACAGGCCTCTCTAATATTTTCAAGTGGGAGAACTTGCACAATTAGTGGTTGACTAAATACTTATTTGCCCCACAGTATATATAAGCTAGCAAGCTAATCATTTAGCAAATTCCTGTTCAAAGCTCTACTCATTTTGACAACATTATTTAAAAAACGGGTCAAAATTTGAGACCTGTTGTATTCCCTCATACAAAGTGTGAGTCAACCTTCCACTGAGCAAACCAGTTCATCCTCCCATTAGATAAAGGACTAGCAGTTAAATGGATTAGGCCTTCAAATTAGGAGCAAACCTGGTTTAAAAAGCCATTTTGCCTTGATTTAATCAGCATACAAAAATAAGGCTCCGTGTTTCTTTAACTTCGCCGAACCCCTTAGACCACCAAAAGTCATCACCAAAAGTCCGACCAAAATCCATGGTCAAATTTCATCCGGCCCCCAGCCTTTGTCATAAGATTAATAATGTCTGGCCCGCACACCGATTTAATAAATTGGTCAGCAGTACTGCTACCAGCATATGAAGTAGCTTACACACTAAATTCTGTGCCTCATTTACCCACTAAAACGCAGCAGCAACATTACCCTGTGTGACCCTTTACTTCCAATTTTCTAAAATGGCGATAATCAACAAAAAAAGAAATTTGACTGGCAGACGCTTCAAGGATAGGAGGAAATTGGACTATTTCTTCACTAAAATACGCAACAACTGTGTCTGCCTCATTTGCAAAGAGACAGTCGCGTTTTTTAAAGAGTTCAATGTGAGGCGATATTACCAAACAAGACACGCTGACATGTACAACAAGATTACAGGGAAGATACGCAGCGAGAAATTGAAGCAAATTGAAACTAGTTTAATTTCACAGCAGCATTATTTCGCAAGCGTCTGAGAGTCGAAAGAGAATGCCACAATGGCTAGTTGCGAGATTGTTGAAATTATTTCCAAAAAAATAAATAAATAAAGCAAATGTGACACACAGAATGGCTTGCTAAAATTTGCTTAAATATATTGTTTTACGTAAAGGACGTCAGTTAAGGTCGCCCCCCCACATCTTTACCACACCAAATCTGCCCCCCTTTGCAAAAAGTTTGGACACCCCTGCCTTAGACTTACTCACTGAACCCCTGGGATTCGATCGGACACAGGTTAAGAACCACTGCCTAGTTGATCAACGTACTCTCCATAGTTGACCTAAATATCAGAATCAAAAATCAGAATTTTTAACATTAGGCTTACTTTTCGAGTTAGCGGGGATTTAATCAGTCGGTGGAGTTGATTTCAACAAGTCCTGTGCAGTTTGTCATTTATTTGTTAGATTCAGGGCTCCGGACTGGCTAAGCTAGCGCGAGGCAGTGGTCCTAGCTTAGCATGCCAATAAAAAAACACAACATATGCACACATGAGAATCACCGATGAGATGACCCATGCAATCAATAGTGTTGGCAATATTTTCAGGATAAAGTTATTTTAACTTACCATTGCATGTTAATAATTGAAGTATGAACAGCAACATTTGTAATCCCAGTGATGTTATTTCCACCGGTGTGTCCATGTGGTGGACAACAACAGCAAGTAACCACAGTTTATATTGTTCCTCGTTCTTCATAGGGAATTTGTGGAAACTTCATTTGCCCATTTCTTATTTATGTTTCTACATCCTCTAAATCAGTACTTCTCAAATAGTGGGGCGCGCCCCCCTGGGGGGGCGCAGAGCGATGCCAGGGGGGCGCATGTGACCTCGGGGAACATGCTTTTTTTTTTATTATTATTATTATTTTTTTTATGCCGTACTGGAATAAAGTGTACTTGCACATCCACTCAGTAAGTGAGAGTGGCGCTCTCATTTTCAGAGTGCGCGCAGTATTTTTGAACTAAGGAAGAGCACTCAGCACACACAGAAAACAGATATGAAGAGAAGTGTGCCACCGCCGTTTTCGAAAGCCGTTTTCCGACCGGACTCACTCACGCAGCGACCCAGTGTCTTGTCCGGTTCTCACGTCGCCGCTCGAGAAGAGAAGTGCCATTTTAGGCTTGGGATCGTCACGACGACCGCCCTCACCTACGGTTCTACCTCGGCCGCCGAGAATGCGCTTTTTTCGTGCCGTTTGCCTTTTAGCTTTGACTTTTAATACAGTGGGTGATGATGAAAGACCACTGTTTACTTTGTCTAAAAATAATTATAGCGGACAGCCAGAAGCCAAATCAATTAAGACGCCACTAAAAGACATTAGACCCCAATCCAGGCATGAAAATGGGTCAGGGGTTAAAAAGGTGAGAAGGGTGTGGAGGAAATATGTTCCAGTACACTGTATTGTACACCCCAACAAAATATTGAGCTCTGTCGACCCACACTGTGTTTCAGCAGGGCCATGCAGAGACCGGTGGAGGGGTGGGTGCTCGTAGATCAAAAGGGGCACATGAACAAGTATTTAATACACCTTAAAACAACATAACTTAAATTTTAACCGGCTTTAGATAATAATTGGCTGCGACTGTGACATACTTTAATTGGGAGGGGGCAACAGTGAATAGAAATCAAAACTGTCATCAACACTTTCTGGCTGTGACTCAGTCAGTCTGCCTCTTTTCTTCCTTCAACGTCTGCATCAAAACTTCCTTCCTCAACTTGTTCATCTGAGAACAAACCACATCAGATGGTCACTGAGCCACCAACAGCACAGTTTTCTTAAAACTATTATTTCATTATTATCCATACTTAACTCTAGCACCTAATGATTAATAAAGCAATGACATAAAAATCTTATAGAAAAATAACATTGTAATTGTGTTTATAATTGGATTTAATACCCGACTATCCTTGCAAACTTGTTCTTACCAGGTCTGCTATTCACCCAGCTGATGAGGTATCCACTGCCTTTAGCAGCCTCATCTAACTCTAACTTTTTTATCCCTCAATCTCCCTTCCCTACGACGCATGTCTATGTAATGAAATATAAATATTTTAAAAAACAAACAGACTCCCCAGTGGCTTTTAGTTTTAAAGCTTTCTTAATTTCTTTCTCACTCAATAACGATGGAGTTAGATTTGTGTTTTTATTATTCAATCAAAAAACAAAGTTACTTCTATCAAAAACAAAGTTGCTTCAATCAAAATACAGTATATACTTTTAATCCCAAAAAGTAGCTTCAATAAAAAAAAAAAAAATAAATGTTTTTGATTGCAATAATAAATTTGAGACAAAAAAAAGCATTTGAAAACTATTTTTCTTGATTGAAACAAATTTTTCCATTTAAGTAATGTTTTGCGTTTGGGCCACATTTTGGCTAGGACATTTGTGTCTTTATTATTCAATCAAATAAGTTGCTTCAAACAAAAAAATATATATAAAAAGAAAAACTTTGCACATGTGCCAATCACCGTTTACCAAAGCCTGAGAGGATTTGAGTAGACTCACTATGAAGCTTTTAATAAAGCCAAGCATTTTCTAACTACTTTATTCTTGTTAAAAAATAATTCAGTGGGGCAGTAACATGTTTAAAACTTATCATAATTCTTACATTTTGAAGTGCTTGAAAACCATTTATAAATGATACTTTGGTGAAAAAAGTGAAAAAACATGTCTTATATATATGTATCTTTTTTCCAATGTAAAATCTGAATAAATGCATTGAACACGCACAAAAAAATGGGGGGGGGGTCGCTACTTCGCGGTTTTCACTTATTGCGGCGGGTTCTGGTCCCCATTAACCGCGAAAAACGAGGGATCCCTGTATTTCTGAAAAGCTTTAAGAAGCAAGACTCATTCCCACCACTCGTCGGGCCGCTGTTGTGCCGACACCGGCCGTCAGCTCAAATCCAAGCCGAAAATAACGCGTCTCCGGCGGACGACGGGAGCGATGTGAGGCGCCCCCTCCATCCGAGAGAATGCCGCTTAATTTGACTCAACAGTGTGTTTCTTCGTTTATATTACCGCTAAATACACAAGCTTGACGCCAATTTAATGGGAGCTATTTTTTTTCATGGGAGATTTGGCTAGCTCTGGCATTGTTCAACGCAAGGTGCAACGAATGGCAGTAACTTTTTTATATCGCAAAACGTGAAAACGATTGAAACCATTACTCACCAAGTTCAATCTGCTGTGTGTATGCTGCGCTCTGGTCTGCCCCGATGTGGATAAGGCCTGCTTTTTGTTTTCGCTGCTTTGCAATGCAACCGAAGGCTCTCCGAGCACTCCACGTACACGCGTAAGGAGTGCGCGCGTTTGGAATAATGGAACGCAGCTTGGGCCGATGATTGGTTCTCGTCAGCGAAGCATCTAGAAGGATTTGCTGACTGTGTTCTTAAGTGCTCAGTTTACGTACTAAGTTAATCACATGATGATAATAATAATAATTAAATAAAACCTCCCGACCCCCCCCCCCTCCCAAAAAGAATTTCTCCTCGGATCTACGCAATTCACGTAGGTCGCCCTTTTTGACTTCAAAACGGCGAATTTCGCCGAAAGGTGAGAGATTTTCATGCCTGCCAATCTCATTGATAATCCGCTTGATTGTTTTTCAGTGAAAACGTGCCGAATATTGCCAACAATCGTCCTGCTTTGTCAGTGTTATATCAGTAAACCAGTGAGCATTGTGAGCATGCTCATTGCAAAATAACTCCACACCATTGCAAAGGAGGTAAATAATGTGAGCAGCAAAGATAAAAACGGTCCTGTCCAAGGACACTCTTTTTTTTCTTTTATTCAGTTTTGTTTTTTCGGTCAAATTTTTTGGCATATTGTCCTCATGAGTGAATGTTTCTAATCAATTTTAATTTGTTATTATTTACTGATTTTATTACATTTTATTTTTCTGTATCAAATGGTCAAAAATGTACCTTGAGTGTATTTTTTACAGTTTGGATGTGACTTTTTTTTTTAATTCAGGCAAATTGATGCACGTCAAGTCTTCTCTGTTACAAACAAAACAATGTTAATAAAGTTATGCTTTATTATAAGTTGATCTATGTTACTTTTTTCTTTATTAGAAAAAAAACGGACACAATGTTAGGCAGACGCGTATTTATAATAGTAGTTTTTTAGACAAATGATACTATTTACAGTGGTGGCAGAGAGTTTGGGGGGGCGCGAAACATTTACGTCTTCCTTGGGGGGGCGTGACAGAAAATAATTGAGAAGCACTGCTCTAAATGCACATTTCACCATGTTGCCGTTCTTCAGTCAAGACTCAGAAGACTGATGCTGCATTCAAGGAAAGTGGGAATTTGGAGTAAAGACGGACAGAGATGGACTTTGACTAGGGTTGTTCCGATCATGTTTTTTCCCGATCCGACTGCTTTTTTTGGCTCCCGATTCAATTCCGATCATTCCCGATAATTTTTCCCGATCATATACATTTTGGCAATGCATTAAGAAAAAAATTAATAAAACTCGGACGAATATATACATTCAACATACAGTACATAAGTCTGTATTTGTTTATTATGACAATAAATCCTCAAGATGGCATTTACATTATTAACATTCTTTCTGTGAGAGGGATCCACGGATAGAAAGACTTGGGACTTTGTGTATTGTGACTAAATACTGCCATCTAGTGTATTTGTTGAGCTTTCAGTTCAGATACTGCAGCATGCCCCAAGGCATGATGGGAAAGTGGAACCATGATGGGAAGTAAAACCATGACTGTGAGTCATGCTAACAATGGATATACCATCTATGCTATAGGAAACCAGTTATAGACCCTACCCACGTGATGTCACAACCCCGCCCTCCTGACTGGTGCTGCCCAATTGTCCGTCAACACATCGTGTTTGCCTGTTACGGCTGCGTACATTCCTCCTATTTACGGCGTGTTTTTCTGCTTGTTAACATTAATAATCAAAATGGTGAAGGCGTGTGTGGCGGTCGGTTGCAATAACAGAGAAGATAGACTGAGAGACTTGAAGTTCTACCGGATTCCGAGAGACCCGGAGAGGAGAGAGCGAGATTGGCTGCTGCAATTCGACGAGAAAACTGGGCTCCAAACGATTACCACGGATTATGTAGTAGTCATTTTATATCTGGTAAGATGCATTTAATATATATTTAGAGGGTTTTGGGCTGACAACCACAATTGAGATCATTGCTAGGCTAATCGCCGACAACATACACGTATGTATGTAGTGAGAGTGCTATCGCTAAACCATATAAACATTAAAAGCCCTAGCTCCATTGACAAATGACATGAAATACATTAGACTTGACAGTTGATGTTAGCAAGAACAAAAGATTTTGAATTGAAAATTTCGTAACTCACCTTTCCAAGCACAAGATAGATTCCTGCCGAATTTTCGTGGACGAGGACCTGTTTCACCCAACCAGCAACGAAGTATTTATAAGCCTCCAAGGTCTTAAAGTTTTTCAAACTTTCGTGAGAATAGGCTGATTTTGTGTGGACAAGATAGTTGTACGTATCAGGGTAGCTAGCAGATGTCAGGCAAATACGGTGGAGACAGCGGGTCGAAAAACATCGATTTAGGCATCAAATATGGATCTGGCGAATGGATAAACTGAAGCTTTTCCACATAACGCCTTTTATGCAACGCATCAAGTGAGTTTACGGCATCCGAAAGCACCGGGTCTTCCATGAAATGTATTATAAATTGCTCGACCAATTGAGACCATTGATAATACAGACACAAAATGACGGACAAGGGGGCGGAACAATACAGCGATCACGTGATTTTGTGACGTCGGTGGGTAGGGTCTATAGTGTGAAGACAATGAGTTATTGCTACCTTGCTTACCCACATTCCTTCCCATGATAATTTTATACACAGAGAGAGTATGCATGGTTTTAATCAATTGAGAGGTGGTTTCAAAGAGTTGACCAAAGGTCACTTTACTCAAATAATGCTGAATTTTGTCTCTCTATGTAGGTAAAATGGCGTCACATTAGATTTAGTGTGTCAACGAGTGAAAGGGTCGTACACCGCGAATATTAATAGCTTTAAATACGTTAATGTGTCACATTTATCAATCAAGTAAATGCCGCCGTTTTCGGGATATTTATGATAACCCTACGATAAGCCTAAACTAAAGACTCTGGATGAGTGTAACATATTATGTCTGTAACGTTAAATACAATTAGAAAACGATTTAATTAAAAAAAATATATATTAAAAAAAGGCATGGCCGATAATTTTTTGCCGATTCCGATACTTTGAAAATGACGTGATCGGACCCAATCGATCGGCCTCTAACTTTGACGGGAGAAGGAGGACTTCTTTGGAAACAACGAACATGAGACAATAATCATGATCACAAATACTGTCGTACGTTGTTTTCAAAGAAGTCCTCCTTCTCCAGTCAAAGTCAGTCTCCTTTGCGTTTTCCGGGCAAATGTAACAAGTGATCTAATTGGAGGGCAAAAAGCCAATCGGTGTACTTCTGCTCATTGCTTGCTCAAAATCTTCGGTTGCTCACTCAATATATTTTTCTGTGCTCAAAATCTATCGTTGCTTCCTCAGACTAGTAGCACAAATATAACGCCATATGAAGTTGGAAAAAACAGTACCCTGACTTCACAAGTTGCTTCGATCTGATGTCACTCGACAAAATGGCGCTGCCCGCTAAAAAGCGACCGCCAAGAGTAAAACTAAAGAAGGCACTTTACAGTGTGTGTTATTTACCTCAGCCGTCGTTCTTCCTCCATTATAGACCCTACTCACGTGACGTCACAGCCACGCCCTCGCGCCATGATGTCCGGATACTCGTCATAGAAATGCATTAGCGCTTCGTAAATTCCTCCTATTATTGCACGTTTTACTGCTCGTCAACATTAATACTCAAAATGGTGAAGTCGTGTGTGGCGGTCGGTTGCAAAAACAGAGAAGATAGACGGAGAGACTTGAATTTTTACCGTATTCCGAGAGACCCGAAGAGGAGGCCGCGATTGACTGCTACAATTCGACGAGAAAACTGGGCTCCAAACGACTACCACAGATTATGTAGTAGTCATTTTATATCTGGTAAGATGCATTTAATATATATTTAGAGGGTTTTGGGCTGACAACCACAATTAAGATCATTGCTAGGCTAATCGCCGACAACATACACGTATGTATGTAGTGAGTGCTATCGCTAAACCATATAAACATTAAAAGCCCTAGCTCCATTGACAAATGACATGAAATACATTAGACTTGACAGTGGATGTTACCAAGAACAAAAGATTTTGAATTGAAAATTTCGTAACTCACCTTCCGAGCACAAGATTCCTGCCGAATTTTCGTGTACGAGGACGTGTTTCACCCAACCAGCAACGTAGCATTTATAAGCCTCCAAGCTCTTAAAGTTTTTCAAACTTTCGTGAGAATAGGCTGATTTTGTGTGGACAAGATAGTTGTAAATATCAGGATATCAGATGTCAGGCGAAGCCAGCGGGTCGAAAAACATCGATTTAGGCATCAAATACGGATCTGGCGAATGGATAAACTGAAGCTTTTCCACGTAATGCCTTTTATGCAACGGATCCAATGAGTTTACAGCGTCAGATAACACCGGGGCTTCCATGAATTGCTCTATAACTTGCTCGACTAATTGAAAACAATGAGAATAGGTCTGAAAAAGAGGTACAGTATGGCGGCCGGAAACAGCGACACGCCCATTTTGTGACGTAGGTGAGTAGGGTCTATAGAGCTGTCCCGACTAGTCGACATAGTCGACGTCATCGATGACGTAAATCCGTCGACGAGCACAACATGCCGTCGACGGTTAATGAAGGGTTAAAAAAATATATGCGTGGAAAGTTAGAATGTCGGATGCTCTGTTTGCAAGCCCTGAAAGCGGCACAAAGCCAAAAAAGCGCACCAGAGTGTCCAAAACACTGACTTATTTCAAAGAAACAAAGGAGAGTACACTCTTCTGTCCTGTCTCTTCAGTGCCAAGCTTGGCTGCACGTCGGCCGTGAATAAACACCTCAAGCGCCTTCACGCAGTTTGTAAGTTTTGTTTTTTTTTTTTTTTCCCTTTCATTTTTTGTACACCAGAGGGTGCTGTCGCCTTACTAAATAATAATGTTTCATTGACAATGGGCCTATAAGTGCTATTAGTATTGTTCTTAATGCTAATTGAAAGGTTTATTTCATGTTATGGTTTATTTTATGGTATAGAAAATTATATAAGGTTAAAAGGTCATACATATATACAGTATATACAGTGATTGCACTCAAGGGAGAGATTGTCAATGATAAGGTAATAAGGTAAAGGCAATTCATATAGGCAATTCATTGATATATAAATAAGGTTTAAAAGGAAAAAGGTGAAAAGTTTTTGTTAATTTCTAATTGTGTTGCTTTATTTGTGTGCGCCGTAGCTCTTACGGTGTGTTTACATCAAGGATGGAATAAAAGTTGTAAACCATCAGTTTAAGAGAGCATCTTTTTAATCGGGATGCTACACTAGTTAATTCTATCAGCATTTGAACTCATTGTTTATTTGTGATTTATTATTGTTATTTACGTGTTTATTTGTACTTTAATAAATGATTTGAGTGTTCCAATATGTTTTTTTTTTAATTGATAAGCGTCAACAAACATTTCATTGCTAAATTAGTTTAAAAATATGTATATAAATAAATAAATAAATAACTAAATAAATAAATAAATAAATATTAGATTAGTCGACTAATCGTAAAAATAGTCGGCTGACTAATCGGGAGAAAATTAGTCGTTTGGGACAGCCCTACGAGTCCATTATTTTATATATACGAGAAGGTAGGCTTGCTGGAGGTCAAAATGTCTTTTGGTGGCTAAAATAAAAAACAACTTGTCACAATCAGCCATCTTGCTGTGTACATTCATTTGGAACACTTTGAGGTCGCAACTGGTACCATCTGAGTGGGATAGGTCCGACTTCTCACCTTCCTCGAATGCAGCATGAGCACGAGTGTTTGTTGCGACATTGTTTTGGCCGCATGAATTGGATATTTGGAACAATGATCTGCATTTTGAATTTATTTGACCATGTTAGATCTGTTAATATCATATTTTATTGACACATGCTCAGATGGGACCATTGACTCGTGCTAGCTTAGCCACTTCGGGGCCCTGAAACTAACAAATACCTGACAAAACACACGGAGGCTGTTGAAATCAACTCCACCGACTAATTAAACCCCTGCTAACTCGAAGCTTAAGCCTAATGTCAAAAATTCTGAACTTCCGCTATAAATTTACCGAAATACTCTATTAAACAACCCAACTACTACTAAATCTATTGAAATACTGTATAAAATTGATATTAATACTTTGAAAATGACTGAAAACCTTTGTAAAAGTTAAATGTCTTGAAATAATTTTTCTGTGACCAAAAATAGTCACTTAAACAAGTGTCTGACCTGAGACACTTCCCCACTGGACACAGATTTGGACAAAAGTGTAGCTGACGACACCACAGTGACGGGAGGCACGGCGGGAAACTCAGACATCTGAAAGAGAATCGATAGATGACAATAATAATCATAATAATAAGCGAACAGATGAGATTGCGACGCCACAAATAATTAACCAATCGATTTTAAAGCACGATACAACCGTCAGTACAAGTACCAGTAGTGGTACGCTAAAGATTGAATGAAGTCAGCGTGTCAGAGATCATATGACTAGGGCTGTCCCAAACGACTATTTTTCTCCTGGTTAGTCAGCAGACTTTTTTTAACGACTTGTGAACTACATTTTTTTTTTTTTTTTTTTTAAACAAATGTAGCAATTATTTTTTTGTTGACACTTATTAATTCACAAAAAAAAAAACTTTTGGAACACTTAAGTTCTTTATTAAAGTACGAATAAACACGTAAATAACAATAATAAATTACAAGTAAACAATGAGGTCAAATCCTGATAGCATTAACTAGTGCAAAAGAATGGAATGTAAACAGATTCAGAACACTGTGACTTCATCTTTCCAACATAATTCAGAACAATTCTTTGAAAAAAATCAAATAAAATTATGTAACATTAATATTATAGTACACTCCTATATACTAGTCCTTCTAAAAAAAATAGCATATTGTGATAAAGTTCATTATTTTCTGTAATGTACTGATAAACATTAGACTTTCATGTATTTTAGATTCATTACACACAACTGAAGTAGTTCAAGCCTTTTATTGTTTTAATATTGATGATTTTGGCAAAAAAGTCAAGAAAACCCAAAAAAGCCCTATCTCAAAAAATTAGCATATCATGCATGAAAAGGTACCCTAAAAAAGCTACTAACCTAATCATCTGAATCAACGACTTAACACAAAACCCCTGCAAAATATTCCCGAGGCTTTTAAAAACTCCCAGCCTGGTTCATTACTCAAAACCGCTATCATGGGCAAGACTGCCGACCTGACTGCTGTCCAGAAGGCCATCATTGACACCCTCAAGCAAGAGGCTAAGACACAGAAAGAAATTTCTGAGCAAATAGGCTATACCCAGAGTGCTGTATCAAGGCACCTCAGTGGGAAGTCTGTGGGAAGGAAAAAGTGTGGCAGGAAACGCTGCACAACAAGAAGAGGTGACCGCACCTTGAGAGAGATTGTGGAGAAGGGCCGATTCCAGACCTTGGGGGACCTGCAGAAACAGTGGACTGAGTCTGGAGTAGAAACATCCAGAGCCACCGTGCACAGGCGTGTGCTGGAAATGGGCTACAGGTGCCACATTCCCCAGGTCAAGCCACTCTTGAACCTGAAACAGCGGCAGAAGCGCCTTACCTAGGCTACAGAGAAGCAGCACTGGACCGTTTCTCAGTGGTCCAAAGTAGTTTTTTCAGATGAAAGCAAATTTTGCATGTCATTCATAAATCAAGGTGCCAGAGTTTGGAGGAAGACTGGGGAGAAGGAAATGTCAAAATGCCGGAAGTCCAGTGTCAAGTACCCACAGTCAGTGATGGTCTGGGGTGCCATGTCAGCTGCTGGTGTTGGTCTACTGTGTATTGTCAAGGGCAGAGTCAATGCAGCTTGCTATCAGGAGATTTTGGAGCACTTCATGCTTCCATCTGCTGAAAAGCTTTATGGAGATGAAGATTTCATTTTTCAGCATGACCTGGCACCAGCTCACAGTCCCAAAACCACTGGTAAATGGTTTACTGACCATGGCATTACTCAATTGGCCTGCCAACTCTCCTGACCTGAACCCCATAGAGAATCTGTGGGATATTGTGAAGAGGAAGTTGAGAGACACCAGACCCAACACTGTGGATGAGCTTCAGGCCGCTATCGAAGCATCCTGGGCCTACATAACACCTCAGCAGTGCCACAGGCTGATTGCCTCCATGCCACGCCGCAAGGTTGACTTTTTTTTTGTATTAAAAAACACTTTTTTGTATTGGTCAGATGAAATATAATTTTTTGAGATAGGGATTTATGGGTTTTCTTGACTTTTTGCCAAAATCATCAATATTAAAACAATAAAAGGCTTGAACTACTTCAGTTAAGTGTAATGAATCTAAAATACATGAAAGTCTAATGTTTATCAGTACATTACAGAAAATAATGAACTATATCACATTATGCCAATTTTTTTTAGAAGGACTAGTTTATAATAGTATTAATTATAATTATTCATTGCCAATCAGATTTTTCATAAAGGGTGTCATTTTAAAACAATTCTTAGTGTAGAATCTGAATTCTGAAGAATGTGAGTCAGAGGCAACTCCAGAAATGGTTATTTATGTTATTTAAATGTTGAACATGACGTGCTTTTATTTTGAAATGTTCATTAATAATCTATTTATAATCGAATCGTTAGGTCCCCAAAGATTCCCACCTCTAGTAAATACACATATCCGTGCCATGCTTAGGTTTAAAACAATACTGATTATCCGTTGAGCTTAATAATGTATTAACTCTCTCTAGTAGGATGAGTTCAAAGACCTTGGAAAGAACACTAGAGAGGGCGATGGGTCTATATAGACCCTACTCACCTACGTCACAAAATGACGCGCGCTGTATCCGGCCGCCATATTGTACCTATTTTTTTAGACCTATTCTCATTGTTTTCAATTAGTCGTGCAAGTTATAAAGCAATTCATGGAAGCCCCGGTGTTATCTGACGCTGTAAATTCATTGGATGCGTTGCATAAAAGGCGTTACGTGGAAAAGCTTCAGTTTATCCATTCGCCAGATCCATATTTGATGCCTAAATCGATGTTTTTCGACCCGCTGTCTTCGCCATCTTTGCCTGACCCTGATATTTACAACTATCTTGTCCACACAAAATCAGCCTATTTTCACGAAAGTTTGAAAAACTTTAAGAGCTTGGAGGCTTATAAATGCTACGTTGCTGGTTGGGTGAAACAGGTCCTCGTACACGAAAATTCGGCAGGAATCTTGTGCTCGGAAGGTGAGTTACGAAATTTTCAATTCAAAATCTTTTGTTCTTGCTAACATCCACTGTCAAGTCTAATGTATTTCATGTCATTTGTGAATGGAGCTAGGGCTTTTAATGTTTATATGGTTTAGCGATAGCACTCTCACTACATACATATATTTAATAAATATGAAGTGCGATAGCACTACTCCAGATTGTCCCTAGTTGAATTTATTTTTTGGCTTTTGACCTCAATAGTGAAATTGTAAATTAATTGTATGACAACTGTCTGATTATCCCCTTATAATTATATATTTTCAGGTAGTTCATTCACAACGTCTGAGTGTATGTTGTCGGCGATTAGCCTAGCAATGATCTTCATTAGGCTCGAGCGTTTACGTCACAGCAGCACAGAATCGTGCGAGATTTGCGACAACGCAGCCATTGCGGAAGCACGTCTGCATCACGGGACATTTAAACTTAATGGCAAATATAATTGAACTACGAGTGCCAAAGATGGAAAAATGTAGGGAAAACTTGCCAGTTCGATACAGAGACAAATTTGTGACCACGGCGAAGGACAGATATGTGAGCAATTTTAAGGATGTGAACAATGTTGACCCTCACGAGCAAGCCGAACACAAATGGAATAAAGATGTCGACAAGCTTCCACAACTACGCAAAATGGACATCATGCTGTATTTAGTGTTTGGTGTATGTTACTACACTCATCAGCAATTCCAAAACTACAAATTGCTACAAAGCTACGAACAGTTTTGCTGCGGATGGCTGCAGGATCTTCACATTATGACCATAGCAAACGGCAACACCATCTTTCTAGCAAAGGTAGGCAATGTGTGTTTACATTAGTCTGTGACCACGGATGTACACATTTTTTGTTGCATAAAATGTAGCCTGTGTACAAATTCTTTGCCACTCTCTCACGTCAAAATATTACAGCTTTTTCATTTAGCAACGACAGGAATTATGTCTTATGAAGATAATGCACATGTATGCATGCTAGTTGTTTAGCTGTAGCTATAGACCCTACCCACGTGACGTCACAACTCCGCCCTCCTGACTGGTGCCGCCCAACTGTCCGTCAACACTTCGTGTTTACCTGTTACGGCTACGTACATTCCTCCTATTTACGGCGTGTTTTTCTGCTCGTTAACATTAATAATAAAGATACACGATAATATCGGCTACCGATAATTATCGGCCGATAATGGCAATTATGACGTCACACAAATAATACAGATAATAAAAAAATCAACCGATAATGCAATCCGATAATTATATACTTGATTTAGCCTCCAAATGTGCGCAACCAAGCAGTTTTCTCCACTTCTTCACTGCCGCCTGCTCAACCCCTCCCCTCTCTGAAGCCCCTGTGGGAGGAGGGGTTTAGGAGTACGGCGTCATAGAGGAGGCGATGTTACACATCAGTGTTGACACTGTTGAGGCGCTCTCACTAGCGTGCGTTGCTTTTCCCGTGTGTGAAATGAAATAAACGATGCTCTCGCCATCTACAAAACAGTTCCTCAAGGCCTAAAGAAAGCGTCCTCATTGAACACCACTAGCACTAACCCAGCAGCCATTTAAAACTGCATCACAATGATTTTTGGAACGAATATGAGGCTGCTGCTAGCATGAATGCTAAAGCTATTGTTAACAAATAAACTATAAAGGAAGCTACGGGGCTTGTGACGATACAGAGACGCTGCGGTCCTCCCGGAGTCGGGGGGTTTGGGAATGCAGCCCAAAGCGAGTGGTAAACTCCCATCTATGGCTAAACACCTCACGAGATCGATAGTTGACAAGTAGCTGTCTTCCGACGGAGCCCGCCGGTCCGGCAGGCCGCCGCCGCCTCGCCCTAGGCGGGTAGAGGATGAGAGCAGAGCCATGCACCGAATGCGCCGCAGCGAGCCGGCCGGGGCGGGCGGATATCCGGTACGAACTTAGCTGCCGCCGCCACTCCAGTTCAAGACAGAGGCCTGGCGCGGGTGCTAATTTGGCAGCCGGGCGGACTGAAGGGCACAGGCGGGAGGAAATTCCCGAAATGACCCAATAGCCAAATCCCTGGATGAAAAAATAATGCAGTTTATACGACCACGATTCTTCGTGAAAGACATGCCGATCACATCAGTTTTACCACGGACATTTACACAGGTGATGTCAACAAACCATGTTTATCATGACGGCACAGTGGTTAGTTGATAACTGTAACATGCACCAAACGACACAAAGAAGTCATCCAGTCAGTAATGCATTCAGTACGCTTTAAATTTATGACGTCTTAATCAGATCATTCTTCTTAAATCTAGTCAAATAATTTTCCCCATCTTGTTTGAGTGTTGAAGACTAGTTGAATGCGCCAGATTATTCCACTTACTTGAACTAAATATTGCAATTTGTTCTTATTAAGCCCAAACATCTAAAAAAAATAAGGTCATTTTCACCTAAATCAAGAAAAAATTGCTTTCAAATAATGTTTTGAACCATACATATTCTTGAATAAAGAACATTTCTGACAAGTTTTTTTTTTTTTTTTTTTTTAGGATTATGTATAATAATTTATTGCTTAAAATAAGGCTGTTAATCTTATTTTCAGCTGGCCATTTTTCTTCAAGAAATCTGAGTGAAATATACTTGAAGTGCTGGCAGTTAATTTAACTTATTTCCAATAGATTTACACTGAAAACAAGGGACTTTAACTAGTCTTAAGGAGCTGTGTTTTTGCTGTGTAGTAATGTTATACTTTAGGAATGGCATACTTTTAAAGCCATTTTTGTGCAGTTTATGTATTTACTCTGTAAGTAATTGTTGCCAAAAGTTTACCATTACACAATGTCAGACAATCTGTCTTTATTTAGATGTTGGAATTTACTACTACTACTACTTGTTCACATTTGATGTTGAAAAAAAAAAAGAGCAATATTATTTTTGCACAGCAATATTTTCTCTTGTGTATACTTTAAAATTTTACATAAATCTTTAATAAAATTATCGGCTTGACATTATCGGTTATCGGTTGGAACGAGGAGGAAATTATCGGTTATCGGTATCGGCTGAAAAATGCATTATCGTGCATCACTAATTAATAATCAAAATGGTGAAGGCGTGTGTGGCGGTCGGTTGCAATAACAGAGAAGATAGACGGAGAGACTTGAAGTTCTACCGGATTCCGAGAGACCCAGAGAGGAGAGAGCGAGATGGGCTGCTGCAATTCGACGAGAAAACTGGGCTCCAAACGATTACCACATATTATGTAGTAGTCATTTTATATCTGGTAAGATGCATTTAATATATATTTAGAGGGTTTTGGGCTGACAACCACAATTAAGATAATTGCCAGGCTAATCGCCGACAACATACACGTATGTATGTAGTGAGAGTGCTATCGCTAAACCATATAAACATTAAAAGCCCTAGCTCCATTGACAAATGACATGAAATACATTAGACTTGACAGTGGATGTTGGCAAGAACAAAAGATTTTGAATTGAAAATTTCGTAACTCACCTTTCCAAGCACAAGATAGATTCCTGCCGAATTTTCGTGGACGAGGACCTGTTTCACCCAACCAGCAACGAAGTATTTATAAGTATTTATCAGCCTCCAAGCTCTTAAAGTTTTTCAAACTTTCGTGAGAATAGGCAGATTTTGTGTGGACAAGATAGTTGTACATATCAGGGTAGCTAGCAGATGTCAGGCAAATACGGCGGAGACAGCGGGTCGAAAAACATCGATTTAGGCATCAAATATGGATCTGGCGAATTGATAAACTGAAGCTTTTCCACATAACGCCTTTTATGCAACGCATCAAGTGAGTTTACGGCATCCGAAAGCACCGGGTCTTCCATGAAATACATTATAAATTGCTCGATCAATTGAGACCATTGATAATACAGACACAAAATGACGGACAAGGGGGCGGAACAATACAGCGATCACGTGATTTTGTGACGTCAGTGGGTAGGGTCTATAGCTAACAACAGGTCGACTTAGGGCGTAAAGTTACTGAAATTTGCGTAAACAAACGAAATTAACTTACCGGAGTGGAAGTGCATAGAGCAAACTCAGTGTGTAACTGGAGAATCAAACGTTATGCCCTTCCTTCTGATCGAGGCCACCCATGCCATTCTTCGACGTTTGGTAAGTTCAGATATGAGCTTTCCCTCGCCTTTTCTCCATGTAGGGATCCGGAAGAAACTCAATGGTGTTCCGTCGAGCTGTACATTCTCCTTTCTATTCGATCGGTTGTTGCAATTCTTTACCGCACAATAATTTCCAACCATTTTTAAAGAGCGACCTGTGTTGAAATGCCTCAGTTTATGTTTCTCGCTTCCACAATGGCGATAGCGGCGGAAACCTCGCGAGTGCCACGTCATACGCTCGAGCCTAATTGTGGTTGTCATCCCAAAACCCTCTAAATATATATTAAATGCATCTTACCAGATATAAAATGACTACTACATAATCTGTGGTAATCGTTTGGAGCCCAGTTTTCTCGTCGAATTGCAGCAGTCAATCTCTGTCTCCTCTCCGGGTCTCTCGGAATACGGTAGAACTTCAAGGTCTCTCCGTCTAGCTTCTCTGTTTTTGCAACCGACCGCCACACACGACTTCACCATTTTGATTATTGATGTTAACGAGCAGAAAAACACGCCATAATAGGAGGAATTTACGAAGCGCTAATGCAGGGGTGTCCAAACTTTTTGCAAAGGGGGCCAGATTTGGTGTGGTAAAAATGTGGGGGGCCGACCTTGGCTGACGTCCTTTACGTAGAACAATATATTTAAGCAAATTTTAGCAAGCCATTCTGTGTCACATTTGCTTCATTATTTTTTTGAATTAATAATTTTAACAATCTCGCAACTAACCTTTGTGGCGTTCTCTTTCGACTCTCAGGCTCTAGCAAAATACCGCTGCTGTGAAATTAAACTTCAAGCTTCAAGTTGCTTCAATTTCTCTCGGCGTATCTTCCCTGCGAATCTTGTCGAACATGTCAGCGTGTCTTATTTGGTAATATCGCCTCACATAGAACTTTTTTAAAACAGCGACTGTCTCTTTGCAAATAAGGCAAACACAGTTGTTGCGTACTTTAGTGAAGAAATAGTCCAATTTCCACCTATCCTTGAAGCGTCGGACATCACAGTCAACTTTCTTTTTGTTGTTGATTGTCCCCATTTTAGAAAATTGCAAGTAAAGCGTAACATGGGGTAATGTTGTTTAGAGTGCTGCTGCCTTTTAGTGGGTACATGAGGAGCAGCATTTAGTATGTAAGCTACTTCATATGCTGGTAGCAGTACCGCTGACCAATTTATTAAGTCTGTGTGCGGGCCAGACGTTATTGATTTTATGACAGATGCTGGGGGCCGGATGAAATTTGACCACGGGCCGCATTTGGCCCCCGGGCCGGACTTTGGACATGTCTGCGCTAATGCATTAACATGACGAGTATACGGACAACATGGCGCGGGGGCGTGGCTGTGACGTCACGTGAGTAGGGTCTATTGTCAGAGCTGCTTACTTCCCCTGAAATTCTACATCCACAAATGTAAATTCAGCAAGCTGTTGCCATCTTTTTCTCACTTCCACAATGAAACGGTATGCTACATGAATCTGCTGAAAAAAATCAAAGAATAGGAAAGCGGAAAAAATTGTTGGTATTTGTGAAAAGCTACGACTTTTTTGTGAATAGTTGATCATAGTATTATTCGTTAATCTTTTGTTTCTCTGTTACGCAATGTTTGGTGTGTTTATACCCCCTGGCATAGTTGTGTTTGTATTTTTTTGTTTTTTTGGTTATTAGTGTTGTCTGTAATTTTTGTGTTTGTAAAATAAAATAAAAAAGCTGCTTACTTCCCCTGCTTTGTACTTGATGACGGGGACCAGCAACACTGACATCAAAGCGTCAGGAAGACAGCCATGAACCATAAAGGATGTAAAGCAGAGTGCGAGAAGTGGAGCGAGCCTCGGATTAGCATGCTTTAAATGTTCGACAGATATAAGAGTCCATACCTGTGGATTTATTAACTGTTAAATTCTTTATAAACTGATACACCTCATGGGTCTTAAATGTACACACACCTTTGACACTGCCTTCTTGATACGATTCATTCGGCACAGTTAAATACATTTTCATAATGCTGTCGCCAGAAAGCAGCAATATCATATCATCATTTATACGAGCGTTCGAATTATTTCAAAAGTTTTTCGGAAATAAAAACCGCATAACGTTCTACTTACCATGTTAAACTCGTTCAACGGAGTCAGGAGTTGAAATTTGTCGAAGCCGCCATCCGGGTTGACTTTCTTTGTGTCTTAAGGAAGATGTCGGTGCTCAACAGCGCCGCCACACCAGAGGAGGACGCGGCGGAGGAAAATTGAGACGCACTTTCTAAATTTTTGTTTTAAAGAGGATGGACCATATTCATGTTATTTGGCAGATGCAATAAATATAGTCAAGTACAAATACAGATGGATATTGAAAGGTTTTATGAAAATAAGTTTCTTGGGGTGGTTATTAATGATGAGGCCAGGGGTGAAAGTGGCTAGAATTTAGAATTTCTTGCCAGAACTCCCTGACATAAAGGTAGTTATGAAGCCAGAATCCTTTTCTTTTTTTTTTCTCCTTTCTGGGGGGGGGGGGGGGGGGTCAAACCTCCTAAAACCACAAAAATACAAAGAAAACTGCTTTTGCCAGTTATAACACACACTTAATCAACTCGTTTTACACATGCTTTAGGTTACTGGCTTACTGCATAATACTTACTGTAACAAGGCATACGTGCAAAACTGATTTTCATTCAAAATTGTATTTTTTCAAAGATGTGCAAAATATTAGTTTATAAAAACGCCATACCCCAATGTTCTTCTTTTCCTTTCAGCTTTTCCCTTCAGGGGTCGCCACAGCGAATCAGTTGTCTCCATCTAACCCTGTCCTCTGTATCCTCTGCTCTCACACTACCTTCATGTCCATGTCCTAATTTTTATTTTCCCTCATTTCCTCACATCTAAATGCAAAACCTCACTTTTAACAACATAAGAACATAAGGATGTACATTCAATTTGAAGATAATGTAAACATTTTTTTTTTTTTCAAATAATACAGTGGGGCAAATAAGTATTTAGTCAACCTCTAATTGTGCAAGTTCTCCCACATGAAAATATTAGAGAGGCCTGTAATTGTCAACATGGGTAAACCTCAACCATGACAGACAGAATGTGGGGGGGGGGAAAACCCAGAAAATCACATTGTATGATTTTAAAGAATTTATTTGCAAATCATGGTGGAAAATAAGTATTTTGTCACTACCAAAAGTTCATCTCAATACTTTGTTATGAACCCTTTGTTGGCAATAACGGAGGCCAAACGTTTTCTCTAACTCTTCGCAAGCTTTTCACACACTGTTGCTAGTATTTTGGCGCATTCCTTCATGCAGATCTCCTCTAGAGCAGTGATGTTTTGGGGCTGTCGTTGGGCAACATGGACTTTCCACTCCCTCCGCAGATTTTCTATGGGGTTGAGATCTGGAGACTGGCTAGGCCACTCCAGGACCTTGAAATGCTTCTTACGAAGCCACTCCTTTGTTGCCCTGGCTGTGTGTTTGGGATCATTGTCATGCTGAAAGACCCAGCCACGTCTCATCTTCAATGCCCTTGCTGATGGAAGGAGATTTTCACTCAAAATCCCTCGATACATGGCCCCATTCATTCTTTCCTTTACACAGATCTGGGATTTTTGCTCACTGTTCTCATTATCATTTTGACGCCACGGGGTGAGATCTTGCATGGAGCCCCAGATCGAGGGAGATTATCAGTGGTCTTGTATGTCTTCCATTTTCTAATAATTGCTCCCACCGTTGATTTCTTTACACCAAGCGTTTTACCTATGTATTGCCGATTCAGTCTTCCCAGCCTGGTGCAGGTCTACAATTTTGTCTCTGGTGTCCTTCGACAGATCTTTAGTCTTGGCCATAGCGGAGTTTGGAGTGTGACTGACTGAGATTGTGGACAGGTGTCTTTTATACCGATAATGAGTTAAAAGAGGTGCCATTAATACAGGTAACGAGTGGAGCCTCGTTGGAAGAAGTTAGACCTCTTTGACAGCCACAAATTTTGCTTGTTTGTAGGTGACCAAATACTTATTTTCCACTCTAATTTGGAAATAAATTCTTTAAAAATCAAACAATGTGATTTTCAGTTTTTTTTCTTCCAAATTCTGTCTCTCATGGTTGAAGTTTACCCATGTTGACAATTACAAGCCTCTCTAATCTTTTCAAGTAGGAGAACTTGCACAATTGGTGGTTGACTAAATACTTATTTGCCCCACTGTATATGTACAATACATGAACAAAAATAAGTACAAATGACTTACAACACGCACAGTGAAATGGAATATATTTATCCGATTGAACATTGACATTTTTTATATTATAAGGAAAAAGCCTAACATACAGTGCCTTGCAAAAGTATTCGGCCCCCTTGAATCTTGCAACCTTTCACCACATTTCAGGCTTCAAACATAAAGATATGAAATTAAAAAATTTTTGTCAAGAATCAACAACAAGTGGGACACAGTCGTGAAGTGGAACAACATTTATTGGATAATTTAAACTTTTTTAACAAATAAAAAACTGAAAAGTGGGGCGTGCAATATTATTCGGCCCCTTTACTTTCAGTGCAGCAAACTCACTCCAGAAGTTCCGTGAGGATCTCTGAATGATCCAATGTTGTCCTAAATGACCAATGATGATAAATAGAATTCACCTCTGTGTAATCAAGTCTCCGTATAAATGCACCTACTCTGTGATAGTCTCAGGGTTCTGTTTAAAGTGCAGAGAGCATTATGAAAACCAAGGAATACACCAGGCAGGTCCGAGATACTGTTGTGGAGAAGTTTAAAGCCGGATTTGGATACAAAAAGATTTCCCAAGCTTTAAACATCTCAAGGAGCACTGTGCAAGCCATCATATTGAAATGGAAGGAGCATCAGACCACTGCAAATCTACCAAGACCCAGCCGTCCTTCCAAACTTTCTTCTCAAACAAGGAGAAAACTGATCAGAGATGCAGCCAAGAGGCCCATGATCACTCTGGATGAACTGCAGAGATCTACAGCTGAGGTGGGAGAGTCTGTCCATAGGACAACAATCAGTCGTACACTGCACAAATCTGGCCTTTATGGAAGAGTGGCAAGAAGAAAGCCATTTCTCAAAGATATCCATAAAAAGTCTCGTTTAAAGTTTGCCACAAGCCACCTGGGAGACACACCAAACATGTGGAAGAAGGTGCTCTGGTCAGATGAAACCAAAATTGAACTTTTTGGCCACAATGCAAAACGATATGTTTGGCGTAAAAGCAACACAGCTCATCACCCTGAACACACCATCCCCACTGTCAAACATGGTGGTGGCAGCATCATGGTTTGGGCCTGCTTTTCTTCAGCAGGGACAGGGAAGATGGTTAAAATTGACAGGAAGATGGATGCAGCCAAATACAGGAACATTCTGGAAGAAAACCTGTTGGTATCTGCACAAGACTTGAGACTGGGACGGAGATTTATCTTCCAACAGGACAATGATCCAAAATTTAAAGCCAAATCTACAATGGAATGGTTAAAAAATAAACGTATCCAGGTGTTAGAATGGCCAAGTCAAAGTCCAGACCTGAATCCAATCGAGAATCTGTGGAAAGAGCTGAAGACTGCTGTTCACAAACACTCTCCATCCAACCTCACTGAGCTCGAGCTGTTTTACAAGGAAGAATGGGCAAGAATGTCAGTCTCTCGATGTGCAAAACTGATAGAAACATACCCCAAGCGACTTGCAGCTGTAATTGGAGCAAAAGGTGGCGCTACAAAGTATTAACGCAAGGGGGCCGAATAATATTGCACGCCCCACTTTTCAGTTTTTTTTTGTTAAAAAAGTTTAAATTATCCAATAAATGTTGTTCCACTTCACGATTGTGTCCCACTTGTTGTTGATTCTTGACAAAAAAAATTAAATTTCATATCTTTATGTTTGAAGCCTGAAATGTGGCGAAAGGTTGCAAGATTCAAGGGGGCCGAATACTTTTGCAAGGCACTGTAGGTAAATGAACAAAAATACAGTAAGTCCAAAGAGCACATTAACTATATTGCCAAATCATGGCCAAATGTATCACATCTGAGAGAAGCATTTCTGGACCTCATTGCAGAGAGAAAAAAAAAAAGTTTAAAACTCCATTGTGTTCAATCACACTTGTTTTGCCACGAGAACTGCATGTAATGCTTAATGTATAATTTATGATACAAATTTGAGAACATATGTACAAATTAATTAAAAAAAAAAAATGTTAAAAAAATATATTTAAGGACCACATAAATCTTTCAGATTAAAAAAAAAAAATCTTAATTTTGTGTCCATTATTTCTGGGGTCACATATGATAACATTATAATAATAATAATAATATTAAAAGTGAAAAAATTAAAGTATTGTATAGAACGTTTAAGGCAATTTTAAATACTAAAAGAGATCTAGGGCCAGAACAAAGAAAAAGACCAGATTTTAGTGATCATTGTGGATGGGCAAGTTTGAACAGGTGTGTTTTGAGTTTTGAGTGAAAAAGGGGGAGTGAATCTGTGTTCCTGAGGTCGGGTGGGAGTGAATTCCAAAGCCAGGGAAACGCTCGGCTCCTGATAGTGCTGAGGCGAACGGGGGGGACAGACAGTTGTATGGAGGAGGAGGATCTAAGTCCAATAGTGGAAAGCCGGTGGAGGAGTGTGGTGTGACTAATAGTATCAAAGGTTGCAGATAAGTCTAGGAGGATGAGGCTGGAGAGCAGTCCAGAATCAGCTGCCATGAGGAGGTCTTTGGTTATTTGGACAAGTGCTGTTTCAGTGCTGTGTAGTGGGCGAAAACCTGATTGAAACTGTTTATAAAGGTTATTCTGGGATAAGAGAGAGTGGAGTTGGGAGGCGACTGTTCTTTTGAGGATTTTGGAGATGAAAGGGAGGTTGGATATGGGGCGGAAGTTATTGAAGTCGGAGTAGTCGGCACCAGGTTTCTTGAGAATTGGAAGCGATGGCTGCAGTTTTAAAAGAAGCGGGTACAATTCCAGAGGTGAGAGATGAGTGCATGATAGCAGAGATGAGCGGGACGAGGGAGGGGAAGCAGAGTTTAACTAGTTGAGTGGGCATGGGGTCCAGATGGCAGTTGGATGATCTGGACTTCCGGATGAGTTCGGCATTCTCGAAGGGTGGTGGTGGTGGTGGTGGTGGGGGGGGGGGGGGGGTTGGAAGGAGGAGAGTGGGTGTGGCTAGGTCGGGGGGTTGATCCAAGGTCGTTGTGGATGTTGTTAACTTTTTCGGTGAAAAATGTCATGATAGAGCTGCAAAAGGAGGCATTGTAACAGTGAGGGTGGAGGGAGTCTTTGGGTTGGGTGATATTGTTGAGCAGTGAGAAGAGAGTTTTCGTGTTACCTTGACTGGTGGTGATTATTCTGGAATAATAGTAATACATTGTAGACCTTCTGAACCTCATCAGAGCAAACAAACTAAAATAGAATAAAATAAGCTTCAACTCTATTCCTTCTAAAGATCTGATCAATTTTTCTTTTTCTTTTTTTTGGCTGTTCCAGAAAGCATTTGCATTTGAACCAATCGGAGCTAACTATCCATGCTAATCACATGTTAGTATGTCAGCCAATTGAAGGGACAACTGGAGTCCAGGGTGGTTGGCTACACCCATGTGCACATCGATGCGGCTCGTCAGACACACAAACTGGGAGAACTCTGTAGAATAAATAATAAATATCAGTGGAAATGGATTACGCTACAATACCAATTTTATTATGCTTGTTGTGAAAACTTGCGTATGTAAATCTGATGTTAGTAGATTGTTTTGTTCTTGGTTATGCGCGTGTCAGCCTGGCAGTTTTTTGCTTTTGACATGTGTAAAACGTATACAAAGTCAACTATCCTGAAGCATTTCAGTCCTGAGTCAAGCAAAACACATTCCTTCTTGTTCTTTATCCTGCCATATTTACACTATTGTTCAGAGGTCTAGGGTAATACTTATAAATATACAATAAATTCACTGTCCATGTTACAGAAAAGAGCCATAAAACATAATGCTGGCTTTAAGGACAACACAAAAATACCATCTTCAAAATATCCAGATTATGAAAAGTCACAGACTTTTTTTTTTTTTTTTTAAACGAAGAAGAGCATTATACTAGTTTGAGGGGGGAGCTTCACATATAGCATCAGAGGGTACGGACTAGAAAAGTTTTTGTGTTTCCATTTGTGGAGCGAGGCTATGGAACCATTTAGAGCAATGTCCAAATATGACCCATTTGATGAAACAGTATCAAAACATAGTTTTCACAGGGTGTAAGGAAGAGAAATGCGTCTAATTATAGGGTGTGATCACAAATCTGTTGTTGGCTAGGTCCTTTTCATTTTTGTGTTTATTGTTTTTATCATATATATGGTTATTTACTTCTTTTCTTAATATAAGGACTAGTAAAAGGACAGGATGATAGTTGAGAAATAGAAAAGCGGGGTAGGTTTTAATAAGCAAATGCTTTATTCTTTTTTTGGGGGGGCGTATTGAATAAATTCTCTTATTGTTGCAGACACCTCATTTGAGAACGTGAACACATTTCAACTGTTTGAATTAAATTGAATGAGTTAAAAGTTATCATTGCATTATTTATTCTTGGTTTTTTGGGGGGGAGGGTTAATAGTCAACATAAACTTGACCTTCTATTTGTTTCCATTTCAATGATTCATCTACATTTTTGATATTTGAACTTAATCACGGCAGCCGATGACTTCAAAATCTACAGGTAGAGGCCAAAGCATTCCCACGCAGTTTCTCACATAACTGTATTTCCTAGTATTGATAAAAAAAGAGGTCAAACGGCAGGATGAGGTCATCAAAGGTCAACTTTATTATTCCACCTCCCTGATAGTTCAGAAGTCACTGAACGCTGACGTGCGAGAGCGTGACGTCATTGTAGATGTCCAATTTTTGGATGTGGCTGAGGTTTCCCGTGCGATGCTTGAAATCCAAGATGTGAGAGCCGTCAACCAACACCTTGAACATCTGCGACGTGCACTCGATCCGCATCTGATACAAACAAAGGGAGAAAGCAAACACGTCAAATCACACAAACATAAAGTGTGATCAGAATTAGAATTCATTCATCTGTTTGATGATCCTCAAAATTATCACTGATTAATGGACTCTCAAAATACAGGGTGTCCATAAAGTCTCTTTACCATTTCAGAAATTTATTAAAAATGCAATTGATTAGATATATTATTTAGATTTGTTCTACTGTATTCAGCGTTTATTGAATTTTTTTTTTAACCTCTTTTATTAATACACTTCTACATGGGCGCCATTAATTGCACGAAGCACATCAAGACGGTACTCGATTTCTTGCCATGTTCGCTGTCGCATAGCCTCATCAATTGTGGCAATGGCATCAGTAATCCTTCGCTTAAGGTGAGTAATGTCCCTTATCTTTGTTCGATACACGATATCTTTAACATAGCACCATAGAAAGAAGTCCTTGGGAGTCAGTGTTTCCCCTAGGATTTTTTGAAGCTGCGGTGGTGGGCTGCATCGGAGTCGGACCGCCTCACCATGTCGTGCCACGGCAAAATTGCGTCATATCATGACCAATTTTTTTCCCCCCACATTTTGTTTTTCAAGACGAACCATAACAAAGATTTATTTGAAATATTTCATTAGCCAGGCTAATGTCGTCGCTCCAGCTACGGTACATTTACGTAAAATGCGTAGCTGATTACAACTAGATTACCCTACATAATAATTAGTGTTGCACCGATACCATTTTTGGGGCCCGATACCGACACAGATACCTGGCTGTGCAGTATCGGCCGATACCGATACCATTCCGATACCACTGTTTGCAAAAAAAAAAAATATATACTGTGTGTGTATATATATATATATATACACAGTTAAGTCACGGTTCGGTATGATTTTCGATACAATTCAATACATTTAATGCTCTGAAACAGAAAATACAACTGTTTTTTTTTTTGCTAACAAGCAAAAATAACAGTGCCATCATATAAACAAGCATTTTAGTGCATAATATTTATGTGCCCACTTCTTACTGATCTGAAGAAATTTTGTATATAAGTGCTGAGAACAATCTTAACTGTTTGTAAAGTGGGGCACACTGTTGATTGCTGCAGCTCTCTTAGCAGCTATATTTACCATATAAGCAAAACATCCTATTTGTAGTCCGAGTCCATCTGTAACATGTGCTGAATTAACAGTATTTGCAGCATTATCTATAGTCACTGGTATGGATTGATTTGGCCTGCTTAACTTCCATTCGGTCATGGCGGTTTCTAATTCATCAATGGACAATATGGCGTCGTTCTGGGCTCACGCAGCTAATGGCATGGGATCTAATGTAGCACATCTAGGTTGCTATTTGATGATATCTAGCGTGTGCGCGCGAGAGTTAGCATGGGATCTAACATAGGACATCTAGGTTGCTCTCTGATGATATCTAGTGTTCGTGCTGCGCCACTTGAGTGTTTGCTGGCCACAGAAGTCACTTCTGCTCATTACTGCATAACACCAGCATATGAGAATCGACTTTCATAAACAAGACGAGTTTGAAGTACGGCGCTCTTAATTTGCCACTCATTGTTCATCATGAAACCATGAGTTTGCTTAGTCTCTCACGGTCTTAACCTTTCTGATTCCATCGGTGCACCAACAGCGGGCGTTAGCTTACGCATGCTAATCGTTTGTGAATGCCATGTTGGAAGAGCAGCGCAACATCGCGGATATGCGTTGTAGTGAACATCCTGAATATTGATGATGAAAATATTATCGTGTGGTAATTTCGAATCAAAAACATACAGATATCATGCACCGGGATTTGGGAAGTTAGCTCACGTGGGGAGGACAGTTCATTTTCGCTCAAGTGGCGCCAGTTGATGGTATCGGCGCCCTAAATGTTGGTACTCGTCGATACCGATACCACCAATTCGGGCCGGATCGGCACCCTCTGCCGATACTGGTATCGGTATCGGTGCAACTTTAATAATAATACGTTTTTTTTTCTTGTAGCAATGGTACGACTTAAATCTCGTAGTCCTTCTTTTTTCTTTTATTTGGCCCTAATATTTACTACAGTAACACAACAATACTAGTCCTTCTGTTAATGGACCAATGGCGTAGGTTTTAATCCGACCCATTAATCTGTTCGTCTTTAACACTCAAAACAAGATGGAAAAATTATTCGAATAGATTTAAGAAAAATCATCAGATTAAAACGTTATAAATTTGCAGTGTGAAAGTTAGTACAAATCAATACAGATTTATTTTTGCATTGATCATTTAGCCTATCAATTAATTAGGTTCATATTGGTGAGAAATGTAGCCCTGACCCCCGTTCACCTAATCATTTTGGTTTTATTAATGTCCTGTCCCCAGCAAAAAGTGTACATGCAGGTTATGCTGTGATATCGTCCCCACCAATATTGAGACCAAACCTACGCCCTTGTAATGGACCCATTTCAAAGTGTAGAGGGAAATTCTAATTGCCGTGAAAAAGTTTTATTGGTTTCGGTGAGAAGGTGAATAGTTTTTTTGTTGTTGTTTGTGAACTACATTTCCACACAAATGCACATCGAGGTACCATTTAGCTTAACAAGGAGAAGTATAAGATACATTTTTTGAGTGTCCCAGAGCTCGTGAAACTTGGGGGAAAAAAGCGCATTTATCAAGGTTTCGTCAGCCGTGATTGCGTATATCCGATCGCTGTAACAGCCCTGCCCCTCTGCAGCGGGCTTCCGTAACATGCGACCGCTATCTCGCTTCCCTATACATCACAGCTCCTCGTCCGAATGTCTCTTAAGGGGGCCTCGCAGAGTTACGGACGTTACAATAGACAATGAATAGGTTGCCGCTGACCCCTTCACACTAGGCTGCCGCTAGTTTGAAACGGCCTTAAAAATTTTTTTTTTTAAATTAAAAACATCTTTTATTAGCTTTTATTTTAGTGTGGCGGTGCGCCACAATATTTAATATGTAGGGGAAAGCCCGGGAGTGATATCTGGTGAACGTGGCGGCCAAGGAATTGGCCCATGCCTTCCAATCCATCGGTCTAGAAATGTTTGATTGAGGAACCCACGAACATGCAGCCCCCAATGTGGTGGTGCACCATTTTGCTGAAAAATGATGGTTGGTGGAAGGTCATTCAGTTGTGGTGCCACATATTCAGTTAAAAGGTCAAGGTAAACATGGCAAGATGTGTCTTGATGTGCTTCATGCAACTAATGGTGCCCATGTAGAAGTGTATTAAAAGAGGTAAAAAAACAAAAATTCAATAAACGCTGAATACAATGGAACAAATCTGAATAAAAAAGCTAATCAATTGCATTTTTAATAAGTTTTTGAAATGGTAAAGAGACTTTATGGACACCCTGTAATTGGTTATGGCAGCCCTAGTATGGCGGTTAATGGAACGACGGCGTTCACCTGGAAGGGCTGTCCCGCCACGAAGGGGAAGCGCAGCAGTTGCCTCTCCTCGCCGCCCCAGCGGCCACCGATTTTACTGTTCCTCACGATCACCTTCTTGCCGCCCTCGTTAAAGCGAGGGTTGAAGTGGAAGGCCAGATCCTGAGCGGTGGAGATGTCCACCGTCACCCTGCGCGGGAACGATAGGGCCAGCAGTCACAAATCGTGTTTCGGTGCCATCAACGATTACATATCACCGCAAATGTAGCATGCCTGATGACCGGAATCAAGTCATGCTGAAAACGCGTGGTGCCTCTGTGTCCAAATTTAGTGTTGTTTTCGTCAACGATGACGACAACGAAAATATTTTGTCAACGAACAATTTTTTTCATGACGATGACGTCACGATGATGCGCTGAAAACGTGCCTTGGGAGACTAAAACATAGCGAGATGGATGCCAGTTGTCGTCTGACGACGCGAGAACGAGATGAAAAATTCGCCATAGTTTTTGTCATAAATTAACAATGTGTGATATTTTCTTTTTGTATGTGTAGTTAGAACCAGTGTTGTCAGTAACGCGTTACTGTAATCTGATTACTTTTTTCAGTAACGAGTAATCTAACGCGTTCATCTTTCTACACCAGTAATCTGATTAAAGTTAGTTTCCTTAGTGTCTCTGCGTTACTATTTTTTCATTGCCTCATAACGTATGTAGAATGAAGAATATTGTAGTCATGTACGAAGAGCATTTTGAATAGAAAATGCTAAAGTAAAAGGTTCCCGGTACGTGTTTCCATGACAAACTCTAAGCTATTTCCTGTTTTGGTCTGGCTTTACGTGTTGTGGGACTGAGGCAGGTGGACATTCGCGCCGAGTGTTGAGACGTTGCGAAGGAATGTTGATCTGTGGATATCCATGAATGAAGGTGAGTATTTTTCCTTCATTCTGGAGGGTATCGGCAAAAGGTTGGACCCCCTACATGCGCGGCCGTTTCGTAGCTTTGCCGTAGCAACGACGGGCAGTCATCGCTCCAAGTTGGCAAACTTTGTTTACATCATGTGCGTGTTGCACTTTTATGCCGTGAGGTGATGTCTTCGTTTAGCATCTGTGTGATGTGTTGTAAGTCCGATTGAGTGTAAAGTGCTTAGTTGCCGCCACGTTTTGTGGCCAAATTGACCGCCTGTGTGTTGAGAGGAGTACTTCCAGGTTGTCAATGTGCACGGCTGCACGCGCATCCGCGCCCGCCACCACCTTTGTGTTTATTGCACTGTACAATCCACTTGTGTGTTGTTGATTATTGTGCCGTCAGTTTGCATTGTTTTACATTGGCACAGATATGCTGTTAACCATAACCCGAAATTCAGAAGTTTTGACATTAGGCTTAAACTTAGAGTTAGCGGGGTTTAATTGGTCGGTGGAGTTGATTTCAACAAATTCCAAGCACTTTGTCAGATATTTGTTAGTTTCAGGGCTCCGGAGTGGCTAAGCTAGCGAGAAATTCTGATATTCCCCTTTAAATTCAATCGTCGGAAAGTCAATTACATGTGATGACATTTTTCTGTTGTCATCATTGAGGCGGCAAAGGGAGAAAAATGGGTAAAAAGTAACTGATAGATTACTTTTAAAGTAACTTAGTTACTTTGATAATGAAGTAATCAGTAAAGTAACTAGATTACTTTTCTGAGGCGTAATCAGTAATTAAATTATTTTTTCAAGTAATCTGTGACAACACTGGTTAGAACGCATTCAGCAGTTTTTGGTCGTGTCAGTCATGTGATGTGCTGCGCCCCCCCCACCCAACTGGCGTGGTTAGGCTGATTTTTGTGCATCTCGTGTAAAATTTGAGATTTTAAAGCCATTTCAAAAAATAATCAGGATTTTTTTAGGAAACTACTTTAAATTTTTGGGGGGTCACTGCTTATGGAAACTCAAATAAGTATTTAGTCAACCACTAATTGTGCAAGTTCTCCCACTTGAAAATATTAGAGAGGCCTGTAATAGTCAACATGGGTAAACTTCAACCATGAGAGACAGAATGTGAAAAAAATAGAAAATCACATTGTTTGATTTTTAAAGAATTTATTTGCAAATCATGGTGGAAAATAAGTATTTGGTCAATACCAAAAGTTCATCTCAATACTTTGTTATGTACCCTTTGTTAGCAATAACGGAGGCCAAACGTTTTCTGTAACTCTTCACAAGCTTTTGTCACACATTTTGCTGGTATTTTGGCCCATTCCTCCATGCAGATCTCCTCTAGAGCAGCGATGTTTTGGGGCTGTCGTTGGGCAACACGGACTGTCAACTCCCTTCACAGATTTTCTATGGGGTTGAGATCTGGAGACTGGCTAGGCCACTCCAGGACCTTGAAATGCTTCTTACGAAGCCACTCCTTTGTTGCCCTGGCTGTGTGTTTGGGATCATTGTCATGCTGAAAGACCCAGCCATGTCTCATCTTCAATGCCCTTGCTGACGGAAGGAGATTTTCACTCAAAATCTCTCGATACATGGCCCCATTCATTCTTTCCTTTACACAGATCAGTCGTCCTGGTCCCTTTGCAGAAATACAGCCCCAAAGCATGACGTTTCCACCCCCATGCTTCACAGTGGGTATGGTGTTCTTCGGATGCTATTCAGTATTCTTTCTCCTCTAAACACAAGAACCTGTGTTTCTATCAAAAAGTTCTATTTTGGTTTCATCTGACCATAACACATTCTCCCAGTCCTGTTCTGGATCATCCAAATGCTCTCTTGCGAACCGCAGACGGGCCTGGATGTGTATTTTCTTCAGCAGGGGGACACGTCTGGCAGTGCAGGATTTGAGTCCCTGGCGGTGCATTGTGTTACTGATAGTAGCCTTTGTTACTGTGGTCCCAGCTCTCTGTAGGTCATTCACTAGGTTTCCCGTGTGGTTCTGGGATTTTTGCTCACTGTTCTTGTTATCATTTTGACGCCACGGGGTGGTATCTTGTTGCCTGGCTCTGCCAGACTATTCTCCCTGTATTTTTCAAACACTGAGAGAAATAGTCTGGGAACCATCCCATTAACGGCCTTTCGAGCAGGTACACAATCAATCGACAAATCAGATTCGTTTATTTGCGTGACGTGTTCTTAACGAGCAACGTCACTCTTGCGCGTCGAAAGTCGTCTCCAACACAGATGGTGAACGGGAGAGCCGAGAATATGTTCCAAACCACGGTAAAATCCGTTTTAAATGACCAAAAACACATCGACACGAGTCATTGACAACAGTCTGTCTCGCGCTAGCCATGTTGAATAAACTCCGCTCTCTTCGTATGTTTACTTCCGCGCGCAAGTCCCTCGTCCTTCCCTCGTCATTTTACTAACGTCACGTCTGCCCGTCGCTGATTGGTCCACTCCGCTGTCTGTTTGCTGTGGCTTGCTCCGCCCTGGAAATTTTATCTGCGTGAATGGTGGCCAGACTCAAAAGCCGGAACAGCGGTGAGTCTGGTGTACCAGGCAAGATATCTTGCATGGAGCCCGAGATCGAGGGAGATTATCAGTGGTCTTCTACGTCTTCCATTTTCTAATAATTGCTCCCACAGTTGATTTCTTTACACCAAGCGTTTTACCTATTGCAGATTCAGTCTTCCCAGCCTGGTGTAAGTCTACAATTTTGTCTCTGGTGTCCTTTGACAGCTCTTTGGTCTTGACCATAGTGGAGTTTGGAGTGTGACTGACTGAGATTGTGGACAGGTGTCTTTTATACTGATAATGAGTTAAAACAGGGCCATTAATACAGGTAACGAGTGGAGCCTCGTTAGACCTCGTGAGAAGAAGTTAGACCTCTTTGACAGCCAGAAATCTTGCTTGTTTGTAGGTGACCAAATACTTATTTTACACTCTAATTTGGAAATAATTTATTTAAAAATCAAACAATGTGATTTTCTGTTTTTTTTCCCCCACATTCTGTCTCTCATGGTTGAGGTTTACCCATCTTGACAATTACAGGCCTCTCTAATCTTTTCAAAAAGGAGAACTTGCACAATTGGTGGTTGACTAAATACTTATTTGCCCCACTGCATATGCCTAAGGTAGGTGCCTGTTTTGGTTTTAGGTCGGTAGCGGCTTTGGTTTTGAAAATATTTGAATTTGAAGTTTTTGAAAATAGGCCCCCCTACGGATCGGCCCCGAGTCCCGTCAACTGATAGTGAAGTCTATGACTAGCACAAACTATTTTTTACAGCACAAACAAACAAACGATTGACATCATTTTTATATAAATTTGCATCCGATGGGGCGCAAACTTTACGGAGGTAATCGTGTCCTATCATGAGGTACTCAAAGGTTCCCACTTCCCACCGCAGTAATATCTGCCCCAAAATGTGCAGAGTGACTCAAAATGAAAAGTAAGTGACCTGTAAAAGCCTGGAACATTCGTTCATTCGGTCAAAATGGATTTGACGTCTAACGCCGTCAAGGGCAGCCAATGAGTTAACACGGAAGTGACTCGAAATGGCCCAAAAAAGGGTAGGAAGCCAGCTCAAATCTATAGGAAGTGACTCACAGAGTAAAGCATCCCCACGCAATTGTTGTGACATATAAAATGAGACACAATGTTGGGTTCAATTTTTGTCATGGTGCGGACGTTTCAACTAACTTGTTGGCGTTGGGTTTGATGGTTCCATTGATGTTAATGACACTCCCAGCTCTCAATCCGCCAGGAAACTTTTGGTTGTAAGGGACCGACTGCAACACCCCAAAAAAATTCGGGATCAGATTACAAAGCTTTTTATTGGTTGTCAGCTACACGCGCCTTACCAGAGAAGTGCTGCCTCCCGTTGATGGAGTGAACCAGCCGCCGGACCCCGGGGAGGGGGCCGGAGCCGGAGCAGGGGCAGGGGCAGGGTTGGAGGGCTGTCCCGGAAACCAGCTTCCACCCTGGGCGGGTGCACCTGGTGAGAATGCCACATTAAACTCTTCATGAGGGTCAAAATTTGTGCTGCACGGATACCAAATCTAATACCTGGCTGATGCCAATACCTTTCTTTTAAAGGGTACCACAGACTTAGAGACTTGTAGGCTGTAATAAGTAGGGTTGGGCATCGAGCATCGATGGGACCCGGTTCTATCACTCCGATGCTCCCTGAATCGTTCGAATTTTTAAATTTCGATTCCATGTTTCGATGCCCTGACCGCCGAGCAGAAAAAATTGCTCAAGTTCAAAGACTTATATTTATATTCAAGTTAAAATTAGCCCTGTGAGAAGTTCATATAATCGAAAAAAATCATCGAGAAGTTAAGACTTCAAAATAAACAATGCAATTTTTTTTACCCTGCCTTTTTTTCACCCTGCGTCTTAAACGAATTGGAATCGAAAATCGTTCGGAGCCGGAATCGAAACGTGGAACTGTAATCGGACTCGGATTTCAAACGATGCCCAACCCTAGTAATAAGCCACAACAGTTTGGATTGGCAACTGATTTTTTTTTTTTTTTTTGCTGTTTTTTGCGTCCCCCCCAGTTTTTCAGTTTTAGATTTATTTTTCGTTTTTTTTTTTGTTTGTCACCCCTTCTCCCAGGTTTTCACTGTTCGCAAGTTTGTTTGTTTTTTTGCATGTGTAATTTTTCCAACAAACATTCATTTGCTGCCATCCTCCCGCTTCAAATGGATTGGACATTTTACTAGTGCAGTGTTTCTACAGGTTTCAGCAAATCTCATTTAATGCTTTTTAATGCCACTTTCACTAATTTACTGCCCATGTTTGGCTGCAGATAGTGTCACACACACACAAATTTTAAGTAGTTGTCCGATAATGACTTTTTAACCGATGTCCCGAAATTTTCAACTCCAAAAATCCGATACCGATATATGCGGTCGTGGACCATAAGTGGATTTTAAGGGTGTCCAGGTCCCACCTGGTGGCCGAAAGGTGTCATTGCATGAAATTGACTTCCCTATAGACCCTACCCACCGATGTCACAAAATCACGTGATCACTGTATTGTTCCGCCCCCTTGTCCGTCATTTTGTGTCTGTATTATCAATGATCTCAATTGATCGAGCAATTTATAATGCATTTCATGGAAGATCCGGTGCTTTCGGATGCCGTAAACTCACTTGATGCGTTGCATAAAACGCGTTATGTGGAAAAGCTTCAGTTTATCCATTCGCAAGATCCATATTTGATGCCTAAATCGATGTTTTTCGACCCGCTGACTTCGCCATATTTGCCTGACATCTGCTAGCTACCCTGATATTTACAACTATCTTGTCCACACAAAATCAGCCTATTCTCACAAATGTTTGAAAAACTTTAAGAGCTTGGAGGCTTATAAATACTTCGTTGCTGGTTGGGTGTAACAGGTCCTCGTCCATGAAAATTCGGCAGGAATCTATCTTGTGCTTGGAAAGGTGAGTTACGAAATTTTCAATTCAAAATCTTTTGTTCTTGCTAACATCCACTGTCAAGTCTAATGTATTTCATGTCATTTGTCAATGGAGCTAGGGCTTTTAATGTTTATATGGTTTAGCGATAGCACTCTCACTACATACATACGTGTATGTTGTCGGCGATTAGCCTAGTAATGATCTTAATTGTGGTTGTCAGCCCAAAGCCCTCTAAATATATATTAAATGCATCTTACCAGATATAAAATGACTACTACATAATCTGTGGTAATCGTTTGGAGCCCAGTTTTCTCGTCGAATTGCAGCAGTCCATCTCGCTCTCTCCTCTCCGGGTCTCTTGGAATCCGGTAGAACTTCAAGTCTCTCCGTCTATCTTCTCTGTTATTGCAACCGACCGCCACACACGCCTTCACCATTTTGATTATTAATGTTAACAGCAGAAAAACACGCCGTAAATAGGAGGAATGTACGTAGCCGTAACAGGTAAACACGATGTGTTGACGGACAATTGGGCGGCACCAGTCAGGGGGGCGGAGTTGTGACGTCACGTGGGTAGGGTCTATATATATATATATATTAGGGGTGTTACGGTACACAAAAATCTCGGTTCGGTACGTACCTCGGTTTTGAGGTCACGGTTCGGTTCATTTTCGATACAGTAAGAAAACAAAATGCAAAATATAAATGTGCTAGTTGTTTATTACACACCTTTGTGCTTTCAACAATAGGAACATTAGCCTATACAAAGCTAGAATTCTGCTCAAAAAGTAGCGGGTATTTAAAAATAATCCAACAACAATTTGCCTTTCAGACCCCGCGTATTGGTCAGCTTTCTTTCTGAAAGAAAGAACAAAAAAGAAGTCTTGTGCTAAAGAGAAAAGCAATCCCAATGACAAAGATTTGAACATGTATTTTACAAACGAAATGCCTCAATGAATCATTTTTTTTTCTTATGAACGGTTTTCAAAAGCTTTATTGGTGGTTTTTCTCAAGTTAAAGGTCCACACAGAAATTAATACATTTAATTGTGTAAGCAGGATCTGTATTATTCTTATTATTTAATTACAGGTGTTTTAGCTCATTTCAATTTATTTTATTTAAATGGGCTATTATTTTTTTAATTATGTGTTTATATTTTACAAATTTGATGTAGTATTCATATGTTGTATAACTTTAGTTCCTATGTGAATATTAGTTCCTACATGCTTTGTTGTGGTAGGAGGGTTTTGTATTGAACACGGGGCCGTGTTGGTTATTATTATAGCAGAGAAGACAGCAGTAAATCAACAAAGACAAGTCAACTGTGCCCCGATCTACCACTCAAGAGATCTGATGGACTCGAAAAGTGGGTTACGATTGCATATTAGTTTGAAAATCGACTGGATCCACCGTATTTTTACACGAGTGACTTCTGGTCTGCCCGATCCTAGCTACCGGTAGTTGTATTGACGCAGGAGGGTCGCGTCTCGCGTCAAATAATAAACTCTGCCGTTCTTTTCGCGTGCGTCGTGTTGAGCCGCTTCTGGGATGTGTCTCACACCCGGCCGCACTGCGACTGGTGTGCATTGGCTGATTGACTTTAACGGCCGCGTTGCGTTGTCGTGCCGTTGACGTTTCTGGGTTATATACTGTCCTACCGTGTTGGTCCTTATTATAGTAGAGAAGAAAGAGTATATATAATCTACACAAAGAAACTGTAAACCGATCGACTCACAGCCTCGAAAAGTAAGGGTTACATTACGTCAGAAACTCGTTCGGTACGCCTCCGTTCCGAACCGAGCACCACGTACCGAAACGGTTCAATACAAATACATGTACCGTTTCACCCTTAATGTATATATATATATTAGAGATCGATGCCGGGATGCCGATCGATCGGGTCAGATCACGTAATTTTCAAAGTATCGGAATCGGCAAAAAAAAAAAAAAAATTCTTTTATTAAATCGTTTTCTAATTGTATTTAACGTTACAGACATAATATGTTACACTTATCCAGAGTCTTTAGTTTAGGCTTAAGGTAGGGTTATCAAATTTATCCCAATAAGGGCGGTGTTTAATTAGAAAAAAAAAAATGTACCACGTTAAAATATTTAACTCAATTAATGCATGCGCTGTATGACCCACTCACGCATTGTCGCACTCCATCTGTAATAGCGCCGTTTTGCCCATATAGAGAGCTAAAAGGCAGCGTATAATGAGTAGAGTGAATTTTGGCAGCCTTTGGAACATTACTTTAATTGGCTAAAGCCGTACAATCCCTCTCCCTACGATTAGAAGTATCATGCGAAGAAATGTGGGGTAGCAAGGTAGCAATTGATCTTTTTCTTAACTCCTTAAGTTATATCCCATCGCAGAGAACATATATGAATTGGTAGAACTACGCACAGTCGTGGTTTCACTTGTCATGGTTCCACTTCCCATCATGCATTGGGCATGGCCTCCAGTATCATTTACTGAAAGCTCAACAAATACACGGCAATATTTAGTCACAATATACAAAGTCACAAGTCTTTCTATCCGTGGATCCCTCTCACAGAAAGAATGTTAATAATGTAATTGCCATCTTGAGGATTTATTGCCATAATAAACAAATACAGTACTTATGTACTGTATGTTGAATGTATATATTCGTCCGAGTTTTATTAATTTTTTTTCTTAATGCATTGCCAAAATGTATATGATCGGGAAAAATTATCGGGAATGATTGGAATTGAATCGGGAGCAAAAAAAAAGCAATCGGATCGGGAAATATCGGGATCGGCAGATACTCAAACTAAAACGATCGGGATCGGATCGGGAGCAAAAAACATGATCGGAACAACCCTAACATATATATATGTATATATATATTAAGTTGTAAAGCAATAAAACTGCAAAAAAAAAAGAATGGAATGAACAAAAAAATATTTTTATAATGGGTCAAAATTATTTTTCGAACAGATCATGTGACTCGCGCCTTAGACGGTCATTTGCTTTGCATATAATTTTGGAAAAGAAAAAAAAAAAGGGGAGGGCAATTTTATTTTTCAAATGACTTTTTTCTTTGATTGAAAATATATATATATATTTTTGATTGAAGCAACTTTTTGGGGGATTGAATGATTTAGACACAAATGTCCTACCAATTATATGGCCCAATTAGCATTCGAAAACGTTTTCTATGATTGAATTTTTTCTTTTTTTGATTAGAGTTATTTTTCTTTTTGTAAATATACGTATATTTTTGGAAGCAACTTATTTTTTGATTGAATAATTAAGACAAAAACATCCTAGCCAAAATGTGGCCCAAACACAAATCAACATTAATTCAATCAAAAAAGTTGCTTCAATCAAAAAAAAAAAAAAAAAAAAAAAAAAAAAAAAAAAAAATCAAAGAAAACTAGCTTTCACGTGCATTTTTTTGAGTTTCAAATTCATTTTTGCTTTCCAACACAATTTTTTTTGATTGAAGCGACTTTTTTTTATTGAAAATATATATTTTGATTGAAGCAACTTTTTTTTAAATTGAAGCAACTTTTTTGGATTGAATAATGAAGACACAAATCTACCTCCATATGGCTACGCCGAGGGGATAATCAATCATTTATTATTCATTTAATTTTTGCACCATGAATGCAAATGGTCTGCTCCACATAAAAATCCCAAGCATCTTAGTTTGGATATATCTAATGGTCAATAAGCATAGCTGCTGTGCTAGGTTGTGACCAGCCCTTATACAAAGGCAGAAAGCTTTCAGATTCACTTTGAAGGCAACATCCATATAGGCTCAAAACCAATCATGAAAAACTGATGTCGATTTTATCCGATATCATTTTAAAATTCATTTATCACCTGAAATTATCGGGTAGCCGATAGTCTCGGCTCTCTCATTCCATAATGAGCTTATCTTCTCTATCAGAGAACTCGATAAATAATTTTCCAAAAAGTTTTTTTTTTTAATGTCAACATAATTTTGAATGCCTCAGACGTTTAGCTCAATGCTTTTTAAGGCCTGAATTTTTACAAAATGCACTGAATGACATTTTATGCTTTTTAATGACCCGCATAAACAGTCTATCGATAAACTCATTTCAATTAACAGCAAAATCATCATCTTGTGAAGGTCAACAACTGCTACTTTTACCGTAGCGTCCGTAGCTGGTGGCCATCTTGGGTAGGTCCACCAGCGATTGGAAACTAAATTTCACATCAGCGTATTATTTCTTAGTACATCCTGAGTCTGATGTCATTTTAGTACCATATCGGTACCGGTACTAGTATTGGTATCGGTGCGACACGAGTCAAAATCCCCCTCCCGATTGACCCAAAAACTTACCGGGCCACGGGGGCTGGTTGGGCTGATTGGGCTGGGTGGGCGCACCTGGTGACAGCATGAAAATGGTTACATGGGGGGGCCAAATTTCTTCCCTAAGAGCAGTGTTGTTTTCGTCAATGATGACTAAAATGGAAATATTTCGTTGACGAACAATTTTTTATTTTTTTTTGCTAACGAGCTAAAAATGTGTCTTGGGAGAGTAAAACATAACGACATAGGTAGGTAAGGTAAGATTTGTCATCTTATCTTGGCAAGCAAGAATATGCAATGTTTTCGTCAATGATGACTAAAATGGAAATATTTCGTTGACGAACAATTTTTTTTTTTTTTTTGCTAACGAGCTAAAAATGTGTCTTGGGAGAGTAAAACATAACGGCATAGGTAGGTAAGGTAAGATTTGTCATCTTATCTTGGCAAGCGAGAATATGCAATGTTGCTTGAGCCTTTAAAGGTCTCTGCTGACTGATCATAACACACTAAATGTAACTCTTACCATTAGCATAGCATTCCCATTCGCCTTAGTGATTGGTTACGGCAAGTGTCCTCTTAAACTTTCGGACAACTTTTTTTTACATATACTAGTAGTTCGTAGTGTCCAGGTGGGTATAATTCGTTGAAAATAATTTACGGTTATCCTGCTGAGTGTGTATTATCACGTGATAGATTTGTGGATGTTTGTAGATGCTACAATATGTGCTCGTCTGACAATGTTCATTTGAAATAGTTGGAAACTTTTTTAAATCTATTTTTGCAGTAAAACGGTTAAATTTTACGCACGAAAATATTGTGTAATAGTCGACTAAAACTAGATGAAATTAGTCTGAGTTTTCGTTAACAAAAACTAGATGAAGACAAACACATTTTGAAATAAATAAAATATGACCAAGACTAATAAGTATTATCGTCCAAAAGACGAAGACGGAAATTAAAAGGACTGCCAAAAACAAAACTGCCTAAGAGACCCCAAAACTTACCGGGCCACGGAGGCTGGTTGGGCTGATTGGGCTGGGTGGGCGCACCTGGTGACAGCATGAAAATGGTTACATGGGGGTCCAAATTTCTTCCCTAACAGCAGTGTTGTTTTCATCAATGATGACTAAAATGGAAATATTTCGTTGACGAACATTTTTTTTTTTTGCTAACGAGCTAAAAACGTGTCTTGGGAGAGTAAAACATAACGACACAGGTAGGTAAGGTAAGATTTGTCATCTTATATTGGCAAGAGAGAATATGCAATGTTGCTTGAGCCTTTAAAGGTCTCTGCTGACCGATCATCACACACTAAATGTAACTCTTAGCGTTAGCATAGCATTCCCATTCGCCTTAGCGATTGGTTACGGCAAGTGTCCTCTTAAACTTTCAGACAACTTTTTTTTACATATACTAGTAGTTCGTGGTGTCCAGGTGGGTATAATTCGTTGAAAATAATTTACTGTTATCCTGCTGAGTGTGTATTATCACGTGATGGATTTGTGGATGTTTGTAGATGCTACAATATGTGCTCGTCTGACAATGTTCATTTGAAATAGTTGGAAACCTTTTTTTTAATCTATTTTTGCAGTAAAACGGTCAAATTTTACGCACGAAAATATTGTGGAATAGTAGACTAAAACTAGATGAAATTAGTCTGAGTTTTTGTTAACAAAAATTAGATGAAGACAAACACATTTTGAAATAACTAAAATATGACGTATTATCGTCCAAAAGACGAAGACAAAAATTAAAAGGACTGCCAAAAACAAAACTGCCTAAGAGACCTCAAAACTTACCGGGCCACGGCGGGTGGTTGGGCTGGGAGGGCGCACCTGGCGACAGCATGAAAATGATTACATGAAGGTCCAAATTTCTTTTGTATGCTAGGTTCATACCGCAGGTCTTAATGCAAAATTCCGATTTTTTTGGTCATATCTGTTTTTTTCGGCGTGCCCGTTCAGTCTGCGTTTGACCATTGAGCCTGTTCAAGTATCACGCATGCGCACTAATTTGCAGTCCGAGATGCGCTTAGCAAACTTACCCACATGCACAGGAGCATCAAAACAAATGCTGGCTCAACGTCATTCTAGGGTGATGAAATTTAGATTTCCAAAAAGAGGACACAAATAATCACCATTTAGTCTTATATTCAAAGTTTATATGGATTGATAACATGCACGCACGCACACACGGATAGTTTGCCCTGACTCTCGGCCGAGTAAGCAATCTTGAAATATTGCTCATTTGGAGCACAAAGAAAACAGAACATTGTCAACATTACCCCCCCACCCATTTTAATTTTTTTTATGGCTGTTGTCAAGCCCGCCTCTTCCCTAAAAGCCGCATTTAAGTTAGGCGTTAACGCTAATGCACAGCTAGTGCCCTGTCTCTCCCGGTCTTTGTTCTTTGTTGATATAATTTCTGCGTAAATCCTGATTTGGGGGACTTGACAGTTCAGACCGCAGCCAACTTCTGGAAAAATGTGGCCCAGGTCGGATTTTAACCACATGCGAAAGTGACCTAGATCGGATTTGAAATGGTCCACTTTTATATGACTTTTCACGTTCAGACCGTTAAGTTAATGCCTCACTAAGGGTTGGAAAAACACCAAAAATTCTGATACGTGTATTAAGACCTGGGGTATGAACCTAGCCTTAGAAACCTCAAAACTTACTGGGCCACGGGGGGTGGCTGGGCTGGTTGGGCGCACCTGGCGACAGCAAAAAAGACAAATCATTATTATTTTGATAGTGGACTAATTGGCTTATACAAATAATGTGTTATTTTGTTTTATTACTCTGAGCTTATTAACATTTGACCCGGAAATGTGCATTGGAAAAATAATGATTGCTTTCCAAAGCAAAAGCTTTCGAAATCAGAATAAGTTTTTTTTTTTTTTAAACATTCCCCCCACCCCCTTTTTCAATTTAATTATGCTCTCTCATGTTCTCACCTCGAGTTAGGGTTTAGGGGTTCAAAAAAAAAATCCTTTAAAAATTGTCCTCCTGTTCAAAATTTTTCTTCCCCAGAAAATTGAGACTTTAAGATCACACATGCATATAGGACAATTTTAAAATTTGGCCAAATTGGGGGTCTCGGAGCAGAACTTCAAGTCACCTGAGTGTTTTCCGCCATATATACAGTGTATCACAAAAGTGAGTACACCCCTTGCATTTCTGCAGATATTTAGGTACATCTTTTCATGGGACAACACTGAAAAAATGACACTTTTACACAATGAAAAGTAGTCTGTGTGCAACTTCTATAATAGAGTTAATTTATTTCCCCCTCAAAATAAGTCAAAATATAGCGATTAATATCTAGATCCCTGGCAACAAAAATGAGTACACCCCTTAAAAACTACAGTACATCCCTAAATGTCCAAATTGACTACTGCTCATCATTTTCCCTCCAAAATGTCATGTGACTCGTTAGTGTTACTAGGTCTAGGTGTGCATAGGGAGCAGGTGTGTTCAAATTTGTAGTAGAGCTCTCAGACTCTCTCATACTGGTCACTGAAAGTTCCAACATGGCACCACATGGCAAAGAACTCTCTGAGGATCTTAAAAGACGTATTGTTGCGCTACATGAAGATGGCCAATGCTACAACAAGATTGCCATCATCCTGAAACTGAGATGCTGCACAATGGCTAAGATCATCCAGCGTTTTAAAAGAGCAGGGTCCACTCAGAACAGGCCTCATGTTGGTCGTCCAAAGAAACTGAGCGTACGTGCTGAGCGTCACATCCAAATGCATTCTTTGAAAGATGGTCGCAGGAGTGCAGTCAGCATTGCTGCAGAGGTTGAAGAGGTGGGGGGTCAGCCTGTTAGTGCTCAGATCATACGCCGCACTCTACATCAAATTGGTGTGCATGGCTGTCACCCCAGGAGGAAGCCTCTTCTGAAGACGGTACACAAGAAAGCCCGCAAACAGTTTGCTGAAGACACGTCAACAAAGCACATGGATTACTGGAACCATGTCCTATGGACTGATGAGACGAAGATTACTGTATTGGCCCAAATATAAGACGGTGTTTTTTGCATTGAAATAAAACTGAAAAAGAGGGGGTCGTCTTATATTCGCGGTCTAGACATTATACCCATTCACTACGCTAGATGATGCCAAATATCATTGAAGCGATGTTCTGTCATGACAGATCTCAGCTACTCTCAAGTTTAACCAGTTTTCATAATTTTATTGCAATGTTTTTCCTTATTCAGATTTGTTTCAAGACTACAGTTAGACTTCACTTTGATGGTTAATGCAGTTATTGCAATTTTGTCGTTTTATCACAATAGATTGTTTATTTACATTTCAAAATCCAGAAGCCATTCATTTACGAATGTGATTGCATTTTAGTTTACATATTTAAATGTTCAGATATTAAGATTTGAATGAGGCAAAATAACATGCTTTTTCTATCAAATATATTGTTATAATCATTTGTTTCGGATGTACTGTAATTATTTTCTGTATAAAAATTAATTTGGTGTTCAAAATGTCTTTTTTCAAACTTGAGTCTTGAAAAAGAGGGGGTCATCTTATAGTCAGGGCCGTCTTGTATTCGGGCCAACGCTGTAATTTGTTTGGTTCCGATGGTCTCAAGCATGTGTGGCGGCGACCAGGTGAGGAGTGTAAGTGTGTCATGCCTACTGTCAAGCAGGGTGGTGGGAATGTCATGGTCTGGGGCTGCATGAGCGCTGCAGGTCTTGGAGAGTTACATTCCATTGAGGGAAACATGAACTCCAACATGTACTGTGAAATACTGCAGCAGAACATGATCCCCTCCCCCAAGAAATTGGGTCGCAGAGCAGTGTCCCAGCATGACAATGACCTCAAACACACCTCCGAGATGACCACTGCTTTACTGAAGAGGCTGTGGGTAAAGGTGATGGACTGGCCAAGCATGTCTCCAGTCTTGAACCCAATAGAACATCTTTGGGGGATCCTCAAGCGGAAAATGGAGGTGCGCAGAGTCTCAAATATCCGGCAGTTCCGCAACATTGTCATGGAGGAGTGGAAGAGCATTCCAGTGGCAACCTGTGAAGATCTGGTCAACTCCATGCCCAGGAGAGTTAAGGCAGTTCTGGATAAAAGTGGTGGCCACACAAAATATTGACAGTGGACATGTTGGATGAAAATATTGACAACTTTAACTAAGGAGTGTACTCACTTTTGTTGCCAGGAGTTTAGATATTAATGGTTATATTTTGAGGGGAAAATAAATGAACTCTATTATATAAGCTGCACACAGACTACTTTTTATTGTGTCAAAGTGTCATTTTGTCAGTGTTGTTCTATGAAAAGATATACTTAAATATCTGCAGAAATGCGAGGGGTGCACTCACTTTGGAGTTTAGATATTAATGGCTATATTTTGAGGGGAAAATAAATTATCTCTATTATATAAGCTGCACACAGACTACTTTTCACTGTGTCAAAGTTACATTTTGTCAGATACACTTAAATATTTGCAGAAATGCGAGGAGTGTACGTACTTTTGTTGCCAGGAGTTTAGATATTAATGGCTATATTATGAGTTGTTTTTAGAGGAAAATAAATGAACTCTATTATATAAGCTGCACAGACTACTTTTTATTGTATCAAAGTGTCATTTTGTCAGTGTTGTCCCATGAAAAGATAAATATCTGCAGAAATGCGAGGAGTGTACTCACTTTTGTGATACACTGTATATATACTTTTGTATTTCTCCTTGAGTACACTTTTTTCTTAGACACCTGTACTTTTACTTACAGGTAAGTATTTTTGCCCCTGTGTCGGTACTTTTACTTAGGTTAAAAAAAAAAAGAAAAAAAGAAGCACTTCATCCACCACTAAAAAACAGCTCTTATTGACGCTCAAAGCTAAATAGAAGAAAATATCAAACTTTATTGTTCGAACATTCTTTTATTCCCAGTTTATGTGCAAAAACAGACAACATACTTTTTCTTAGGGATTGACTGCGGTAACAGTTAAAGTCAGGTAGCACTCGCCACCTGGCAACCTTTTTGTAAAAATAAGATATTAAAATTTTCAATGTTGGATTACACACAGTTAATTGTAAACCATTACCAATGAACATACACTCCCACTTAAGGTATATTTTTATATTGGCTAAAATAAAAGTGCAAATCGTTCCAAAACTGAAAAAGTATCTCTTGAAATAGTGCACAAATAAATACTCAGTGTTTCAATTATTTCTGCCTAGTGTGAGACCAACGTAAACATTTCCTGATTTGAAAATATAAAATAAGTATACTTCAAATAGTGTTAGTCATACTGCACTTGATAGTTCCTACTCTGTACATTCACCATAACATTCCTAACAGTGATCAATGTGTTTTGAGACTGAATGAAGCAAATTTGGACAAATTTTCAATGGAACAATGTCTAGTGAGTTACCTGGCCACGGAGAGGGATTCGGCTGGTTTGGCTGTTGCGGCCATGCTCCCGGTTGGTTGCTGTTCCCGGGGGAAGGCCAATCCCCATCCAGAGCTTGGGACAGCTGACGTGACAGACCAACGACAAACGGACAAAGTCAACACAAAGTAACAAAACAGGTACGGCTAAGGTAAGCTATGGAATTTTCTCCTGACTTACATCCATCTTCTTTCGCGGTGAGAGAGGGAGATGACACAAGACGAGTGACAACTTGAACAAGAACAAACTGGTTTGAGTGTCTGGCAAAAAAAAATGTCTGGCATCTTACACAAACACGCCCTCTCACAGATACGTCTTAAACAAAAACACCTCCTAAACCACAAGCTTTTTTTTTTTTACCACTGACAAATGTTTGGAAATTTTGCTTAACAATTTTAAAAGGCACGCATTGAAATACCATTAAACGACTTCACTGGTAATTGTTCCAAAACTAAAAGGAAGTGAGCCAATGTCAACGGGAAGCGATCCATAATTGCCCAACAAACAAACAACTGACTCAGTAATGCACCCAAATCAATAAAAGGTAGGGGTGTAACGGTACACAAAAATCTTGGTTTGGTACGTACCTCGGTTTTGAGGTCACGGTTCGTTTCATTTTCAGTACAGTAAGAAAAAAAAAAAAAGCAAAATATAAATGTGCTAGTTGTTTATTACATACCTTTGTGCTTTCAACAATAGGAACATAAGCCTATACAAAGCTAGAATTCTGCTCAAAAAGTAGCGGGTATTTAAAGATAATCCAACAACAAATTGCCTTTCAGACCCCGCGTATTGGTCAGCTTTCTTTCTGAAAGAAAGAAGAAAAAAGAAGTCCTGTGCTAAAAAGAGAAAAGCAATCCCAATGACAAAGATTTTAACCTGTATTTTACAAATGAAATGCCTCAATAAATCATTTTTTTTTTCTTATGAACGGTTTTCAAAAGCTTTATTGGTGGATTTTCTCAAGTTGAAGCGCCACACAGAAATTTATTATGTGTTTATATTTTACAAATGTGATGTAGTATTCATTTATATTGTATATTTTATGTCTTATAACTTTAGTTCCTATGTGAATATTAGTTCCTACTTGTTTTGTTGTGGTAGGAGGGTTTTGTATTGAGCCATGTTGGTTATTATTATAGCAGAGAAGACAGCAGTAAATCAACAAAGACAAGTCAACTGTGCCCTGATCTACCACTCAAGAGATCTGATGGACTCAAAAAGTGGGCTACGATTGCATATTAGTTTGAAAATCGACCAGATACACGAGTGACTTCCGGTCTGCCCGATCCTAGCTACCGGTAGTAGTATTGACGCAGGAGGGTCGCGTCTCGCGTCAAATAAAAAACTCTGCCGTTCTTTTCGCGTGCGTCGTGTTGATCCACTTCTGGGACGCGTCTAACATGCGGCCGCGCTGCGACTGGTGTGCATTGGCTGATTGACTTTGGCCACGTTGTCGCGCCGTTGACGTTTCTGGGTTATACTCGCCTACCGTGTTGGTCATCATTATAGTAGAGAAGACAGAGTAAATATAATCTACACAAAGAAACTGTAACCCGATCGACTCACAGCCTCGAAAAGTAAGGGTTACGTTACATCAGAAACTCGTTCGGTACGCCTCCGTTCCGAACCGAGCACCACGTACCGAAACGGTTCAATACAAATACATGTACCGTTACACCCTTAATAGAAAGTGATCTGAAATCAAGAAAGTGACCCATAGAGGTCACACTATCAACAGGATGTAAGCCAAATTCAACAGGACGAGATCTAGAAATTCCACATAATCATCAGGCAGTGGCCCAGAATTGCCCAAATATCAATAGAAAGTGATCTGATATCAATATGAAGTGCCCGGAAATGCCCCCAAATTAACAGGAAGTAGGTGACACGGAAATTCCTCAAACGATAGAGGAAGTGACCTGCAAATTCCTTTTCTATTTTAAATAGAAAAAAAAATGTAAAAAAATATTTATTTATTAGTTTATAATTTTAAACGTATTTATTTCATGCATATTTTTAAAAAAGAGGAAAAACATTCATTTTAGTTCTTAACCTGTGATTTTAAATAAATAAATAAATGAAAAATATATAAATAAAAGCAGTAAGTGGTAATTTTTCATCTGGACTTCAATCCCCGCCTCCCAAAAAACACACAAAATAAAACGGAGAATTTTTTAAATATTATTTGATTTCTGTAGCGTTTTATAATATTGAATATTTGCAAAAATCTGCTTTTATTTTGAAAACCAACATATTTAGTTCCAGAATATTCAAAGGGCAAATTTTGTCACCCCCTATTTTTGGCTTCCCATGCACATTTCAAGCTCTTATGCGACTAGAAGTGGGAACCTCTTGGTACCTCACGATGCGATACGATTTGTGATACAAAACTCACGATAACGATGATCTGACGATATGGCGATACGATTATCGATACATTGGTCAGGAAATGATTCTTGGATATTCTACAAACAACTAACAAACAGAAAAATAAGCTTCTGCTGTGAATTGGAAAGAGTTTATCAGTAGTAGACGTCCAATGACTCCAATCCATTTGAAGTGGGAGGGATGGCAGCGAATGAGCAAATGTTCATTCGCTGCCACCCTCCCAGTTCAAACAGACTGAACGTCTATGGCCGTCAGTGGCAGCCAGTGTCAGGCAATGATTAATTAAAGTAATTTGGTGCCATTTAAGTTCATTTACCTGTTGATTTTCAGTTACTTCCTGTTGATTTGGGGGTATTTTATGGGTCACTTCCTGTTTATTTTTATTTACCGAACAGGAAGTGACCTGGGAATCACCCAAATGAACTGGCAGTGACTCAAACTCAACAGAAAATGACCTGTAAATGCCCTAAAATGAAAAGCAAGTGACCTGTAAAGGCCCTGAAAATCGGACAGAATGACTTGTTGGTTCCTTTTTATATATTTATTTTTTAGACATTGATACCTTTTCAAAACGAAATCTCGATTCTTGGCAGGAGCATATCGATAACCTTTTGGGATACAAATTATCACGATATATCACAATTTCGATATTTTGTCACACCCCTTATATGCGACAGTGAAAAGAATGAAAACAAAAATCTTAACTTTCAACTTCTCGTCTTTTCACGCCAGGTTCTCTCGTCGTAGTAAATAATCCACCACTGATAATGTTTCGAGTGAAAAGTTTCTTCTTACCTGTCGTCGACTTGCTGAGTCGTCTGCACGAGTGAGCGAGAGCCTCACCTTGTTAACGAGTCCGGGCCACACCCTCTGTTGAATTCTTGCCACGGGCTGTTGCCGTGTCAACATCTCGAACACGCCCGTCTACAATAACACATCCACAATAGCGACAACACCATGTGCACACTAAGCTTTGTCAAAAGTATTGAAAAGTATGCAGTTATCCATACTGAATTGTTTTTTAATCGTATTTTTTTCCTTCCTCTTTCCTTAAATATTCAATATAAAAAAATGTAGAAAAATCATTTAAAAAACCGAATATTCCTTTTTTACTTATGTTTTGTGTTTAAAAAAAGGAAATAAAAGGGAAAAGGTGAAATATGAAAATATTTACTGTATTCGTTTTGTGAAACAAATGTAAAAAAACTAAAAAAGGTTATTTCTTTTTTCTATATAAAAAAACTAAAAAAGGTTCTTTTTTCTATTAAAAATACAAATGAAAATAAAAGTAAAAGTAAAAAATATTCTGTAACTTTAAAACAGAAAATTTTAAAAAGTTAAAAAAAAAGAAAAAGTAAATGGAATATTCAGTTTTTCCTTGTTTTAATACCCCCCCAAAAAAATGAAAAAGAGAGAATTACGTTTTTTTTTATTGTTTTATTTTTAAAAAATACACACAAAAAAAACCCAAACCAAATCAGCAAAGTGCAACGTTTGTGACGATAGGAAGTCAGAAGATATCACTAGAGCTGTCCGATGACGATTCAACTCTGTTGGGTCCCGTGGGCGTTGCTTCTGCCGGGTCTGCGACACAACATTGTCATGGTAACGCGGCCCAGCCTGCGGTCATCGTATCTACTCGACAGTGAAAAGCGCCTACCTGACTGTCGAGTGGAGACTTTGCTAAATATTGGGCCCTCTTTCTTCACATATTCACGTGTGTGCTTGTACGTGACCTGAAGGGGTCGACTCGGGAGGTCAGAGGTCAACATCTGACCGTGCGCCGGCAACGGGTCAAAGTTGATACTTTCGTCGGTCGCCTCCAAAACAGCTTCTGTTAAAGGAAATGCGTCGTTATTGCGGTCGTGTGATTCGGTCGCGAAGATGTCATACCTCCACTTCCATCAAGTAGAGGCGTAGTGGAGTGCGTCACCTCCCCTGAGCTCAGATCGTCCGGCTGTCGCTAAAGACAGGTATGTCAAAGGTCACGGTCAGGTAGATGCACGCACATGAGCGTGAGTGTGCATTAGTACCAAAGTTCTGTTTTTCACATGGACCGTTTCCACTGTGTGCACTGGGACCTGCCCTTCACTGGGAGGATCCAAGTCCTAGAAAAATGAATTATATGTGATCAAGCAGCAAACAGGAAGTGAAGTAGATTTGAATGCTTTGAGGTACGGAACCCCAAAAGGGTAAAAACTAACTAAATAAAAACAGTATTTTGAAATAAAGAGAATTAAATAAATAACAGACAAATTGTGCAATATGGCTCTTAAAGCAACAGTAGGCAGTTTTGGTTGATTTTAGCGAGGCTGGTGGACAAAAGCGGTAGTGTTTTGCTTTAAGGAAGACTGCATTTCCCATAAAGACCAGCGCAAACCCGCACAGTGTTGTGAAATGATGATCCCCAGTCGCCTGCAGATAGATTAAACGACATTTCTGTTTCCAGCGGCTGTGTGAAGGATGAATAGTAATAAGGTAATGAATCCAGTTGTGGCTATACAATAGCAAACGTGTGGCTCAGTGTAGCTAAACCCCCACCCCACCCCACCTGAACAAGTCAGCGTTGACGAGTTCAGTTGAGGGTGGGAGCGAGTGAAAACCAATGTTTATTCTTGAGTATCCTTTATCCCTAGTCACCTACCTTTTTTTTTTTTCCTCCTCTGACAAAACTTTTTGTCTCTTTTGCAGCGCTGCCATCTTTTCAGAATTCGCGCGAAAGCGTGCAAATCAACTTCGGTCTTTATAATGAAATGGGGGAAGTGACGTATGCCATAAAGCAGTCAGCACATTTGTAGTCTTTTTGTGTGGCAGGATTCCTGCCACCCTCCTCAAAGTTAATTAGTGCCATTGAAAGCGATGCACCCCCTCAAGATATAAAAGAGGTGTCATTCAACTAGTTAACAGTCAACATATCCCAAATGTTATGAAAATATTTTTAAAGGTTGAAAAGTTACCTAGTGTTGCTTTAAATGTAAAATAAGGTAATATAATTATGAAAAATATTTTACAAGATAAAAAGCGTATTTCATAAAGTATTTTTTTTTCATAATGCCTTTGTCCACAATAACCTTTTTGTTTCATAATGTCGTTTTTCGGCACAATGAAGCATGTGCTGTCAATCAAATACATAAGGCAGAGTCAGTTAAGTGATTGGCTGGATCTTGGAGTCTATGACTCTGGCTCGCTGCGCTAGCATTTGGTAGCGTTGATGAACTGTTGGGTAAATTTCCAGAAAGAATCTAATCAAAAACACACTGCTGCTGAAATCCTCGCTCAGGCTCAGGTAAAAGCCCTTTATTACTATCCAACCGGTTCGCAACTTCTCGAAGTAACTCTAAAAGTGATGCTATAAAATAATAGCAAAGCTAGCTAGACTCAACGATCCATCCAGCCTATGTCTTAACTGACTCCGCCTTATGTATTTGATTGACAGCACACGCTTCATTGTGCTGGGTAAAAAAATCATTTTAATTAGGATATTTCATGATATACAGTGAGGAGCAGAAGTATTTGCACCTCTTGTGATTTTGCAAGTTCAACCACTTAGAAAATAGAGGTCTGAAATTTCAATCATAAATGCATTTCCACTCATAGAGACATAAACTTAAAAAAAAAAAAAAAAAATCCGTAAATCACATTGTATGATGTTTCAATAATTTATTTGTAATTTACTGGGGTTCCTAAGTATTTGTACCCTTGAGAAAATCAGTGGTAATATTTAGTGCAGAAGTCTTTGTTTGCAATTACAAAGGTCAGATGTTTTCTTTAGTTCTTCACCAGGTTTTCACATATGGTAGCAGGGATTTTGGCCCATTCCTCCACACAAATTTTCTCTAGATCTGCCAGGTTTCAGCTCAATTCAAAGATTTTCTATTGGATTGAGATCTGGAGACTTGAGGTCACTCCAGAACCTTGATATACTCTTTTACACAGCCACTCCTTGGTCAGCTTGGATGTGTGCTTCGGATCATTGTAATGTTGGAAGATCCAGCCATGACACATCCTCAAGTCTCTGACTGAGGAAAGGAGGTTGTGGCTCAAAATCTGACCATACATTTCACCATTCATCCTCTGCTTTATACAGTACAGTCGTCCTGTCCCCTTTGCCGAAAGCAGCCCAGAAGCATGAGGTTTCCACCCCCATACTTTACAGTGGAGAAGGTGTTCTTGAGATTATACTTAATCCTTCTTTTTCCTCCACAAACAACAAGTAAAGTTTGCACTAGAAAGTTGTACTTTGGTCTCATTTGACCACATGGCTTTCTTCCATGACGCCTCTGCATCATTTAGATAGTCCCTGACAAACTTCAGACGGGCCTTCCCATGTACTGGCTTCAACAGGGGAACCTTCTGAGCAATGCATGATTTTAAACCATTGCACCGTAGTGTTCTATTGACAGCAGCCTTGAAACTGTGGATCAAGCTCTCTTCAGGTCATTGACCACCCCCTGCCGTGTAGTTCTAGTCTGAGCTCTCACTTTTCTCATCATCAGTGATGCCCCACGAGGAGAGATTTTACATAGAGCCCTAGTCCGAGGTAGATTATCAGTCATGTTTAGCCTTTTCCATTTTCTAACAATTGCTGCAACTGTTGATTTATTCTCACTAGGCTGCTTTCCAATTGTCCCCTTTACTTTTCAAGCTTTGTGGAGCTCTTTTTTTTTTTCTCTGGTGTCTTTTGAATGCTCTCTGGTCTTGCAGTTGGATTATGACTGACTGTAGGGTGCACAAGTGACAATTACAGTATGTGCTTAAACTGGTGCAGGGTGGGATGTTACTCATGGGGTAAAGGTGGACTTTTTTAAGGTAGACTGAAAACTCTTTGAGTGTCATAATTATTGCTAATTCTCAGGGGTACAAATACTTATGAACCCCAGTAAATTACAAAAAAAAAAAAAAAAAAAAACTACAGTGTGAGTTCTGGATTTTTTTAGATTATGTCTCTATGAGTGGAAATGCATCTATGATTGAAATTTCAGACCTGTACCTATTTTCTAAGTGGGTGAACTTGCAAAATCACTATGGGTGCAAATACTTTGGCTCCTCATGGGAAAAAAAATGCCACTTCTAAAACAAGTAAAAAATGATTTGAAATGAGATAACATTTGCTTATAACAAGTAAGAAAATTCTGCCAATGGAACAAGCAATTTTTGTCTTGGTATGAATTCTTAAACTAAGACATCCATTCAGGGTGAACTAGTAAAATATAACTTGTTTCAAGATCTTGTTGAACTAGTAAAATATAACTAGTTTCAAGAACTCATTCATCCTGAATGGATGTCTTATTTTAAGAATTCTTACGAAGACAAAAATTGCTTGTTCAATTGGCAGAATTTTCTTGTTATAACTTATAAGCTAATCTTATCTCACTTCAAGTAATTTTTTACTCGTTTTAGAGGTTGCATTTTTTCCAGTCTAAATAGAATAAAACTAAACAAAAAACAAAAACAAAACAAAAAAAAAAAAAACACAATTTGGAAAAAGAAATGAGTTCGAGAGCCCAGGCTTTCAGTATTCCTCACCTCTTGAAAAGAACTTGACGAACTGGCCTCCTCTAAAGACACAAAAGATTACTTTGAGATAATACCAACAATGTCAACTGGAATGAACCGATTGTCCGACGTCTGGAGTGACGGTGAATGAACGAACGACTACTAACCACCTGTCATAGCGTCCACGTGGCTGAAGCTGATCAGCAGTTCACCCTCCGACACCAGTTTGAGTCCCGTATCGCTTCCTGTCACAGTAGTACTGTCGGTACAACTGGTGGTACATGAGGAGTCCTCAGAAGGACCGGAGGCGGGGTCCGGATCGGGCTCGTGAGGTGGGACACGTGGAGGTGAAGGAACAGCTTCTTCTTGAACATCAGGCACTTGCGAGACCGTGCGGTGGTCCTCCTCTGCGTCCGGCTGGAGGTCAGGTTGGGAAAACGTCGTGTTGAGGACCTCATCGAGGTTCTGCTCAGGGCTGGGGACGGGTGTGGATACAGGTTCTGAGGGTACGGAACAATAGTCAGGGTGTGAGGAGTGCTAAGTACAAGGGTTAGTCCAGAAATAGAGGGCATTTGGCATTCTAAACACGAAATAATCCGCAAAGAAAATACCTTTCTGAGTCAACTGAGAAAAGAATGCAGAAAAATAGCTTTTAAAATAGCAAATACAAGGCATTCTGACTATTTACTATGAGTGGTAATATCGGGGTACCTCACGATAAAATATGATTAGCTCACATTATCAATGATCTCACGATATGGCAAAACAAAAATAATTGCTACATGGGTCAGGAAATCATTAGACAATATACATTATATTGATTTTTGGTGACTGATTTTTGGTCACTTTCTGATTATTTTGGGTTGCTGGACAAGAAAGTGACTTCAAATCCAATAGAAGTGGCCTGTAAATGCCCTAAAATGAACAGGAAGTGACCTATAAATACCCACAAAACCGGAAAGACTGGCTTTGAATGCTGTTTCCGTGCCATTGACCGTGCTAAACGTACAATTATCTTTGATTCCCCCCGGTCAATATGGATTGGACATCTAGCGCCGGCAATGGCAGCCAAGAGTTAAAATGTGTCAAAAGGCCTAAATGCTAATAACACAATTTCCCAAAACAGCTCTAACTGTACAACCTGGTTGGGCTGCGATAGCAGAATCGTCGATAGGCGAGTAGCTCGGTTCAGATGGAGGTGGCGTAGGGAGGGGTGAGGGGTCCTTGATGGACGAAACGGGGCTCGGAAGAGGGGTAGGTAGAGGTGTGACGACTGCAGTCATCACGGGAACCACGGGAAGAATCTTCTCCTGAAAAGGCGTGGCTACCCTCGGACCTTCGTTTAGTTCCGGATTCGGTGAGAGTACCGAAACGTCCTTCGGTTCTAGCACCTGATCCTTTATCTCAGCCAAAACCTGACAAACTAGGTTCTTGACGTGAGTCGAGTCTACGCAGTCGCCGGCGCCCAGGAGCAACTGGGGATCATCTCCGCCGGCGACATCCGCTGCAGCACAAAAGCACAACCTTCAACATCTGCCAGGTCCGGAGGGGAAAAAAAAAATCACGTTCCAGATGTTCGCCAGGGTTTCCACTCACCAACGTCTGAGGAGAAACTGCGTTCCTCCACATCGGATTGGGCTTTCTGCTCAAGTGCAGGAGGCGGATACTGCTCCCAAATCAATCTTGTCATCAGCTGCTGCTCCACCCTAAACGCGACAAAACGGTTGCAACCTCAATAAACCAGGACAGACTACCTGTTACCAGAAATAGAGGTGGGAACCTCTGGGTACCACAAAATAAGATACAATTTGCGATATAAAGATGATCTCACCATATGGCGATACAACAATTACCAATAAATGGGTTAGGAAATCGTTCTAGGATATTCTACAAATCAATCAATAACCAGAAAAACAAGCTCTCTTTATCCTTCGAAGAAGAGACCAGACGACAATCTTACCATTGCACCATACGGTTGAGCATGTCGTCATCTAGGTTGGGCACGCAGCTATGGCTGAGGGTAGGTGGCAAACTGTGTTTCTTGGGGGGGAAGTCTGGACCCTGGTAGTCCGCCGGAGGAGGAGACGGACCGCCATCCAGATGGACTGCTTCCTCGCCCGCTACAGACGGATCTGACCCGACTACGGATTCCTGTTCCTGGAATGATATTGTCATTGGTTTTGTCAGTTTGACGATCTCACCGATGTCACAAATCAGATGATGGTCAGATGTTGATGAGGTGTTAGCTGTTAAATGTTGCCCATCAGATGATTGAGGTTATTCCAATCTTAGATGTTAGTTGTCGGAAGTTAAATGTCAGATCTTTGGTGTTAAAACTTAGTAGTTTAGTCAGCAGAGGTGAGTAGTAACCAGTGTTGTTAATACCGGCATTAGAGTATAACTGCGTTACTAACAGCGTTATTTTTGTCAGTAGTGAGTAGGGCTGGAGCTATCGATTATTTTAGTAGTCGATTAATCGATGAACTAGTTAGTTTGAATAATCGAGTAATCCGATAAGGAACATAAGAAATTAAAATACCCAAGCTGAGCTTCAAACGACATAAAAAAAGGATATATGTACAGCAAAGAACAATTGGCTAACTTACATGGCAAAAATCCGCTAGCTTAAATGCTATAAAACATTAACGTTTTTTCTTTCTTTTTTTTTTACAATGCTCTTAACAAATGGTTCAGACACATATTCCCACAAAAAAAAAAAAAACGCTAAATATACTTATAAACTACTTTACGAATGCATAAAAAATAACATTAGCTCAAACAAAAGCTTAGTCTATGTTGGTCTTAACAGGGAGCAGTTGGATTCAGCCACGTGAAATGAGGCAGAACAGAGGGCAGTGTATCCACCTAAATAAAACTAAAACACTTTCAAAACAAACCATTACAACGTCACTCTAATTAAACGAATACGCGAAGCAGCAACATTTAACACGATTTTTTTTTTCTAATCGAATACTCGAGTTGATCGATTAATTGTTGCAGCACTAGACGTGAGTAATCTAATTAATTACATTTCCCATATTTGCAATGCTGTTACAGTCACTGAGGATGTGAAGGCGCGCGTTACTACAATTTGGGTGAATGACGCGGAAGACATGGAGGGGGTAAGAGGGACGGGGGTTGTGACACCGTTGCAAACGTGATGCTAGGTGGCGCGAAGCGTTAGCATCACATTCGCGTTCTCATTAGCATTAGCATTTAGCGTGGCGAGCGTAATCTTAAACTCTCGGACAAATTTTTTTTTTTTTTTTAAGTTTGTACACCATTTAGTGCGGCAACGATTAATCGATTAACTCGAGTATTCGATTAGAATAAAATATCGAATTCAATTTTGTTGCTTCGAGTATTCGTTTAATTAAAGTGGTGTTGTAATGGTTTATTTTGAAACTGTTTGCATTTAGTTTTATTGATTAGGGTGGATACACTGCCCTCTGGTCTGCCTCATTTCACATGGCTGAATCCGACTGCTCCCTGTTAAGACCAACGTAAGCTTTTGTTTGAGGTAATGTTTTTTAATTCATTCGTAAATTATTTTATAAATATATTTAGCCGTTTTTGTGGGTGTTAGGTTTTGTGTTGGAGTCGTGGTCGTGCGGACCAGGCACTGAGTCGTCGTCGGCGTCGTGCATACCAGGAACGGAGTCAGAGTTGTCTGCTGGTGGAACAGCGTCTGGGTCGTCTGCTGGCGGGACAGCAGCGGGTTCGGTGGAGTCTGCTGGTGGGACAGCAGCGGGTTTGGCGGAGTCTCCTGGCGGGACAGCAGCAGAGTCGCAGGTCCTGCCGAATCCGCTGAACCCGCTGCTGTCCCGCCAGCAGATGACTCTGACTTCGTTCCTGGTCCGCACGACGAAAACTCAGACGACGACTCCGTGCCTGGTCCGTACGATGACGACTCAGTGCCTGGTCCGCACGGCGACGACTCAGTGACTGGTCCGCACGACGACGACTCCAACACAAAACCTAACAGTGGGAATATGTCTGAACCATTTGTTAAGAGCATTGTAAAAAAACGTTAGCATTTTATAGCATTTAAGCTAATGGACCTTTGCTATGTAAGTTAGCCAATTGTTCTTCTGTTGTACATAGATCCTAATTTATTTTTTTTTACCGTTTGAGGCTCAGCTCAGGTATTTTAATTTTTCATGCTCCTTATCCGATTACTCGATTATTAGAACTAACTAGTTCATCGATTAATTGACTACTACAATAATCGATAGCTGCAGCCCTTATACCATTACACGCTTATATAGGTGAATTTTTTTTTTAAAAATGTAAAAACTGTGACCTATGTTATTTTTGGAATGAAAAAGACAGTTCAGTCTAATTCAATATAAACATATTTGATGTGAAAGACATTATAGTGTGTCAAATTTGGTGGATGGCGGCATTACAGTCCAAAAATTACAGTAAAATAAATTAATATACCTTTAGACGCTTGTTGACAGGCGTTTGACGTTAGAGTGCAGAACTTGTTAGATGATGGTTTGTAGACTTTACAGGTTGTCGGATGTTATTCACTTTTCAGATGTTAAGCGTCAGATATTTGTAAGTAATTTAGTAATCAGATTTTAGATGTCGGTTATCAGATTTTTGATGTAGGTACCAAATGTTAGATGCTAGACAACAGGCATTGTCAGTAGTACCACATTGGCGACAGACAGGAAGTTTGTTCCAGGAAATCCATTCACTTCCTCCTGGTCTTCCTCCGTCTCCATCGCCTCAACAATGATCGATGGGGGTGGCGGAGCTTCAACGCCTTCCTCTGACTTAGTTTTCTCTTGACACACAGGCGAGTCCGATTTTACCTAGCAACGAGACACAGTAAGTCCCAAAGTTAAGCCTTAAAATGTAGCAACGTGGGGTTTTTTTGCCCCTGAAATCATTTTCGCTTAACAACTAGTCTGCCATTTTGGTTTGAACTGCCAGTATGAACTACTATTACTAAATTTTGGCTGATGACCATCAAATTTTAAGCGGTCCTAAGAAATGCTGACCATGTGAGAAAATGAAAATGACTGCACTAATTTCATTTTACAATTGGAATACGCATTTCTTTTACCATCTTAGTTATTCCGTCCAAATCCAGGCACCACGGAACGCCCAACTCTTTCTCAGCAATTCTGGTTGTGACACTCATGCCTCGCTTTCTCAAGCTGTGCTAGCTGGTATATGTTGATAGAAAGCTCACACAGCTTCAACAGCCTATGGATAGCATGCTAGCAGACACTCATTCTGGGTGTGACACCATCTTCTGGTTGAAGAATTTTTAGTGAGCGGGGCCAAGGCAGCTGAAATAGGAAGACTAACAAGGAGCTACTCTCAAAAGGTCATCGGTTGCCTCTTTCCCTTGTTCTCTTTTCCACCATCTACACTTTACAGTGGCTAAGAAGGGCAATCATAAAGGAGCATCATAAAAGACTATACACACCCCAGCTTCCACCTCTTCAACCTGTTGCCCCCTGGCAGGCGCTACAGGGCCATACCAGCCAAAACAAACAGAATCAGAGACGGTTCTTTCCAAGAGCTGTCACCATACTCAAATTTGCACAGAAATGACAGTCATTGCTAATGCCACAACATTGTCACATGCATCCCACTAAGTAATATGTTCTCAGACATGTCTCAATCAGGGAACTGCTTAATCTGGGTACTGCAGTTACAATATTTGCATAGTTACATTACCACATTTTGCACTGTTACATCAATATCTGTGCACATCATATCAGACCAACCGTCTGGCTCCTTGTATAAGTACTCTCATACACGCACTGTTTTACTATCACTAACTCACTACTTGCTGCTGCTTGTCACTTATTTACTTTATTCCCAATGTGTGTACACTGTAACTTGTGTTTTTTATATTAGCCTCATTGTACTTTTGCTTTTATTTTATGTAGTGCACGTAATGGCGAAGGTTTAAATCTCTTTGTACTCTGTACAATGACAATAAAGGCTTTCTATTCAATTCTATTCTAAAGCCTTTTTATGTCACTTTTTTTCAATTGATTTGTCACTTGTTGCAGTATGTCATCCCTCTTTTATGATTACGTTTCCTTTAACTTGCAAACTCACATCGAGTCCTCCATCTGGCAGACTTTCCAACGCCAAGGCAAGCTCTTCTTGCACTTCCACGGGTACAGGACTCGGCTGGGATGGGAGGTCTGCGGCAGGAGGTTCAGGTGAGTTAGGGTCCAGTACCTGAAGGTCCTTTGTGCTAGCATCGGGTACGTGAGGGGCCTTTGTGCGAGTGTCCGGTTCTTTATGCTCCACACGTGACAGTGTAACAGGAATCGGTGTCACTGTTTGTTGCCATCTGGGGGAGGGGCCTATCCTTGGATGCGCTTTAGATGGGACGGGATCACGGTGAAACGGGCAGCATTTAAGGCGGAACCTTGTATCTGTGAATTACTGACCTAGTGGGATGGCTATGGCAGGAGAAGGAGCCTCAGTGGGTCCCACAGAGCTCAGGTTAGAGGACTGGCGTTGTGGAGGTGCAGAGGGGAAGGCCTGTGGCTGTGAAGGTTTCAACTTTGCCCCTGAGAAAAGGCAATAAGCTTCACTTCCTGTTTCCAAGAGATGCCGGTTTTGAGAAAACGCTACGTTCAAGTCTGACCTCTCACACTGTCCGCCACCAGGGGGCGTGGCCTCCCATCAGCGGGCATCACTGTCAATCTTAAGGGAAGCTCCGGGATCCTCTTGATGTCCTGTGGTGCTCTCCCGTACAGACGCGTTAGGTACGCCTCGCCGTCCGTCAGTACAGAGGCGGCGAGCGGCACCCCCTGGAGTATTGAACGCCAAGTATGGTCGTGTACAAGTCTGATCGATCAGGAGAGAGGAAGACGTACCTGCCTGGTGGCAGTTTGGGTTCGGGGTCCTCTTCCCGCCACAGCAATCTTTTTACTTTCTGTTCCTTTGAGCGAGCTTATTGGCCGACTTGTGTGGGCGGGGTTTCTCCTGGCCGCTGCCCCTTGCCGAGATAATGCCGGGACGGGTTGACGATTGGATGACTCCTCCCCGACCTTGGCCTGTGCATTGCACAATATGTGAACAAAGAGAATTCTTCAGTAAAAATCCAAGTTTACCTCGTTGGCTGCCATTTTGGGATGGACATCTATTGCCGTCAAGGGCAGTGAATGTGTTAACTGGTGAGGGTGAGGCGGGAGGGGCCTACCTGCACGTCACGGCTGATCAGGTGTATCCACGCGTCCACAGTCTTCTTGATGCGAGCCTGCTCACTGGATTCGCTAAAATCACACACAAAAATCAAGCTCAGGAGCGCCATCTGAAGTTTTGGAGGACAAACTGCAAATCTTCTTTTTGGGCCCCTTAATAGTGTATTCATTCATCAGTTTTAATTTTGTAGATTTACATTTTTTTAATGAAAAAAAAAAAAAAAAAAAACAGGACTTGGACATTGTAAAACCCTGCACATACTTTAATTCTTTTATTGAATTCTTTTGAATTAATTAATTTTTTTCGTCTTATTTAAATTTATTAACATTTTCTAATTCATCGGTTACTCCATTTAATAACAAAAGCGAATAGGAATAATAAAAATACTTTGAAAATTTTAGTTATACATTTACTGATAAACATACGTTTTAATTTTAAAAACTGAGGTTTGAGAAAATCTATTCAAAATATTTGAGAAAAAAATTACACTGATTCACTTATTTTTTGTATATACATTTATTTGCATTTCTGATTCAAAAAGGGGAAAACATTAACTATTCTCTTTTGCCATTTTTTAATCAATATACACACAAATAAAACAAGATTCTACATACGATACATTACTTTTTTTTACTCATTCCCTGCCACTGACAACAATAGACATTCAATTTATTTAAACTGGGATGACTGGCTGCCAATGTTAATTTTTAAAGTCCCCCATCAAGTTTATTTTCACACTAACTAAATGATTAAATCTTGACAATGAGTATTCAAAAAACAATTATCAAGACTCATGAAATTGTAAAATCAAATTAATTTTTGTAACGGTTCGCCTCTGTTTCGGTGAAACCAATGTGAAAGCCAAGGATTCCGGCAGAAGGCATAGGACTGCATGTAAAACAGCATTTAATATTCATTGACAGTGCAAGGGCTCGCTTGACCAAATTTAAAGTGGGTCAGAGTAGGACTTAAGTCCCAAAGAACATGATTTTACCCTAAAAGTTCACTGCACGAGTGAGAAGGCGAGCGAGTGACAGGGAGAGAGAACGCGTTAGACATGGAAGCAAGTGGACTCCCATTACAGCAATGAAACTAAACGCATGACAAAGCCAGCCTTCGATTGCATTTCTTCCGGTTACTGATGCTGGCCAACAATGAAATTGGATTGAAATTGTGTTTTGCCCTTTTTTGGTTCATTTAACAAACAAAAGGACCACAGGTTGTGGCTAAGTGAAGTACAACCAGTCAAATTGAGTCAAGTACCTCCTGATGTGACAGGAGGACTTTAAGTGTCATTGATGGCACTAGACGTACAATCCTGATAATTTCTGTAGTCCTCAAGTTTTGATTGAGAAGTTGGTTAAAAATTCAGTCTACCTGTTCGCAGCAAGAGCTTCCAGCTGGCAGCGCAAGACCTCTCCTGCACGGGCCCTCTCCAATGTCTCCATGTTCTCGTTCAGAACTTTCTTCTGCCGCTGAATCTGGCGCAGACGGCGGCGGGCCTCGTCCAACGTGGAACGTGGCACCGGATACATCTGTGTTCAGTCAAATTTTAGTGTTAAACTGAAACCGAACCACTGGAAGTAAATCAAGCGCCTCCACTTAAGTTTTTAAAATGATACATTTCGGTAGTTAGAAAATCGGACAAAATTTACTTCTACTTCATTCCACCTGACCGCCAGAAGGCGGTGCTTAGCACCTGGATATCTACGTGTGCTTTTTCATCCCTCCTTTAACAAATTTATTCTTTTGAATTTAAAAACAAATACAGTGATCCTTTGTTTTTCTTGATCCCACAACAAAAATTGAAAATCTGTATTACTGTATGTATTCAGATTTAAAAGCATTGTAAAGAGATACATAAAAGACATGTTTTTTCCCCGTTTTTGCCAAAGTATAAATCATTTTAAAAAAACAAAAAACCTTATATGTATATTTTTATAAATGGTTTTTAAGCACTGCAAATGTAATAATTATGATATAAATGAGATATATATACAAAAGAAAACAATGATTTGTAAACGTATACATGCATATTTCTTAACATTTTTGAATAAAATACAGAATTTTATTTTTTTCATTGAAAAAAACCTCCCGATGGACTGAGGGCGTAAAGTTTGAAGCGCAAAGTAGCGAGGCATCACTGTAGTTTATTTATTGGGTTTTCCGTTCTTTGACAAAATTTAAAAAACATATACTTATATTATATATATATATATATCAGAGGTTGCGCTAGACTTTTTCGTTGTCTGTCATTTTGACTGACAGGGTCATAAAAATCCGGTCATAATCTATTTTTACCCGTCACTTAAATTTTTAAAATGATGATAATGACATTGTGGTGACCCTTTGTTTGGCAAAATTCACCTTCCCTACTTGTGTGTCTATTTGGCCGAGCGCGTTAGCGGCTACGACACAGTCACGTGACAGAGACACTTAAGAGCCGCGCGCGTTCCGGCGTTCTGACAAATTTTGCAACCCATCAAAAATTGCTACCTTGCCGTTTTGCGCATGCGCGTAACGTTAAAAATGACCGTGAATGCAGCGATTCCAAAGTAAACACTACAAACTTTCTTTAAAGAAAGGAATATTTACTTAAGTTTGAACATGTAAAGACATGTACAAAAGTTCTCAGACACATCCTACCATGTTAGCTGCACACAGCAACTGCACCCCGCGCTCTCACTGTTAACGACTTCACCGTGTCGTTAAGTATTAATTTACGGCATTTTTGCGTTGCACATGTATGTTTATGATGTATCTAGTTTAGTTAGCACCTTTGGATAACATTGAGAGTCCAATTGAATGTAAAAGAGGGCTTTTTCCAGCGCCACAAAAGCTTTGGGAACAAAATTTTATAAGGGAGCAAATTTTGACAGAACATGCCATCACACATCAAGCAGATGAATATGTAACTTTTTCTCCGCAGTGACAAAAACAGCTGACTGTGGCCCCAGTAGGTAGGCTACATTATGGAACAATGAAATTAAAAGTTCACCTGCTGTGGTCTGAACGGAGTCTTACACTTTCCTCCTGGTGCGCATGGACTTGAATTGCGTGCCCGCTTGTGCAGTCCCTGTTTTTTCACCTCTTTTATCAACACCATCGCCGTTTTGGGGCTTTTTGAAGAAACTTCGGACACTCAGTTGCCTTGACATTTTTCAGAGTAAGGCCAACGACGTCATGCATCAAGAGAGACAATAGCTAATTAATATGCGCACTCGCCACCCTGTGGTCTGGGGTGTGAATTGCAACCTGTTCATATGACAGGTGGACTTCAGTTTTTTCCGTCACCGTTTTAAAAAATCGGTCAACGACGGAAAATATTCGGTTAACGCGACCCCTGATATACAGTGCCTTGCAAAAGTATTCGGCCCCCTTGAACCTTGCAACCTTTCGCCACATTTCAGGCTTCAAACAAAGATATAAAATTTTTATATTTTATCAAGAATCAACAACAAGTGGGACACAATCGTGAAGTGGAACAACATTTATTGGATAATTTAAACCTTTTTAACAAATAAAAAACTGAAAAGTGGGGCGTGCAATATTATTCGGCCCCCTTGCGTTAATACTTTGTAGCGCCACCTTTTGCTCCAATTACAGCTGCAAGTCCCTTGGGGTATGTTTCTATCAGTTTTGCACATCGAGAGACTGACATTCTTGCCCATTCTTCCTTGCAAAACAGCTCGAGCTCAGTGAGGTTGGATGGAGAGTGTTTGTGAACAGCAGTCTTCAGCTCTTTCCACAGATTCTCGATTGGATTCAGGTCTGGACTTTGACTTGGCCATTCTAACACCTGGATACGTTTATTTTTGAACCATTCCATTGTAGATTTGGCTTTATGTTTTGGATCATTGTCCTGTTGGAAGATAAATCTCCGTCCCAGTCTCAGGTCTTGTGCAGATACAAACAGGTTTTCTTCCAGAATGTTCCTGTATTTGGCTGCATCCATCTTCCCGTCAATTTTAACCATCTTCCCTGTCCCTGCTGAAGAAAGGCAGGCCCAAACCATGATGCTGCCACCACCATGTTTGACAGTGGGGATGGTGTGTTCAGGGTAGAGCAGGGCGGTAAACCGAAAATTTACCGTCACCGAAATTCTTAACGATGACCGACGTAATTTTGACCATGTCGGTAAATTCGGTAAATTAATAAAACAAGAAAATATAGTCTTTTCATCCCGCTTTGATTCTGTGTTGTTCGTCTATGTTCATTCCCCTTTAAGAAAGCAGTGAATGTGCTTACGTAGGGAGTCACGTGATCATCAGGAAGCCAATCAAACAAAAGCCCGGTAAGCTAACGCTAGCAGCTAACGCTACAAGCAAAACGTGATGGAGTGTGGCTTAAGGGAGGTTCACCAAACTTTAAACCGACATTTAGTAGACTCTTGGTGGCATCCAGACGGGCTTTCACCCGATGTCCTCCTTTGTTCTCACGATTTCCGGAGATGGTGCTTTCAGTGCTTTCTACTGATAGCCAGGCTAACGCTAGCTAGCGGCTAACGCTACAAATGAACGTTATGGAGTCGGATAGAGGCTCTAACCTTGTCAAAACGGCTGAACTTAATGAGTGGATTGGGCACGGACTGCATCTAGCAATTACTATGTGGTGTTATTTTGTATCTGTCTGTGTGTGATTCCTCTGATAGCTTTTGTGATGGTAAAGAATTCCGCATAAAGTACAATCCAACGGCGAAACTTATAATGACCGAGAAATGGCCCCAGCTATTTTTATTGTGCGTGCATTTATTAAAAAATGCACTGGGGAGGGGGGGGGGCCTTAAACCATAAAGTAAACACTTGTATTTAATAATTATATCACAGCAGCCATTAACAATAAGTTGTCTTTTTGAAGTGTACTGTTCAAGCTGCAAGTCATTTGTGTTACAATTACATGTTTGCACAGTCATATTGATTTTGACAATGTACATTGTTCAAGTCATACACGCTGTTATAAATGTTCATACTTGAATTCTTATTGCTTACAATACATTTTTATAAACTTAATGTTTAGACTGCATGTACAATTATTAAATACAGTATATGAAATTGAATGCTGTTAAATAAATCAACAAGATATAGTTAATCTGTATTTCATGCGTTGATTCAGATTTTCAAATTACCGTATTTTTCGGACTACAAGTCGCTCCTGAGTATAAGTCGATCCAGCCATAAAATGCCCAACGAAGAGAAAAAAAACATGTACAAGTCGCACCGGAGTATAAGTCGAATTTTGGGGGGAAATTTACTTGATAAAATCCAACACATAGAACAGACATGTCATCTTGAAAGGCAATTTAATATAAAAATACAATAGAGAACAACATGCTAAATAAATATACAGTGTACAGTGCATGAACAACGAAATGTGAATATACTGTCCTACGCTACAGCTCGGTCCTGGCTGTACAGCGAACTCCCAAAAGATAATACTGGACGTCCGTATAATTTGCTGTATCAATTTGGTCCTCGATAGAAAACAGGTTCGGATCAACGTAAATAAATGATAATTAGGTACTATTAGTAATAAGTAACAGGTTAGCATGCGTTCGCTATCATTAGCACATCGTTCAAACAACCACACAACTGGCTCTAAGTGTCCGATCGCGGGTGGAAAACACACAACAACAACAGAAAAGATGATACACGCAGGCGTTGCCTCTGTAGAGATGATTTTAAAGCATAAACAATGAAAGTAGGCTCGCAGCCGTCTATTCTCTCTCGCTGTAACTCGCCCACTCACTCAGAGCTACGTAGCTGTCCGTCTTCTTCTGGCGTGTGAGCACTCTTCTCCACGTAAACAAGTGCGAGTGCGCCCTCACGTGGGCATGAAAGCGCCACAAACTAAATGCATCCATTTCAAGATAAAAAAGTCAATAATACAATTGAACATACACTGCCAAAGGCAGAACGCGAAAGGGGCCATAGCTATAAAGAGTTATTCAGATAACTATAGCATAAGAACATGCTAACAACTTTACAAAACCATCAGTGTCACTGCAAAACACCAAAATAACATGTGAAATTATATCATAATGTGTTAATAATTCCACACATAAGTCGCTCCTGAGTATAAGTCGCACCCCCAGCCAAAATATGAAAAAAAAAACGCGACTTGTAGTCCGAAAAATACGGTATATAACAGTCCGCTTGGGCGAATTTATCGTCATTTATCGTTATCGAGATAAATCTGCTCAATTTATCGTGATACATGTTTAAGGCCATATCGCCCAGCCCTAGTTCAGGGTGATGAGCTGTGTTGCTTTTACGCCAAACATATCGTTTTGCATTGTGGCCACAAAGTTCAATTTTGGTTTCATCTGACCAGAGCACCTTCTTCCACATGTTTGGTGTGTCTCCCAGGTGGCTTGTGGCAATTTTTAAACGAGACTTTTTATGGATATCTTTGAGAAATGGCTTTCTTCTTGCCACTCTTCCATAAAGGCCAGATTTGTGCAGTGTACGACTGATTGTTGTCCTATGGACAGACTCTCCCACCTCAGCTGTAGATCTCTGCAGTTCATCCAGAGTGATCACGGAGCTCTTGGCTGCATCTCTGATCAGTTTTCTCCTTGTTTGAGAAGAAAGTTTGGAAGGACGGCCGGGTCATGGTAGATTTGCAGTGGTCTGATGCTCCTTCCATTTCAATATGATGGCTTGCACAGTGCTCCTTGAGATGTTTAAAGCTTGGGAAATCTTTTTGTATCCAAATCCGGCTTTAAACTTCTCCACAGCAGTATCTCGGACCTGCCTGGTGTGTTCCTTGATTTTCATAATGCTCTCTGCACTTTAAACAGAACCCTGAGACTATCACAGAGCAGGTGCATTTATACGGAGACTTGATTACACACAGGTGGATTCTATTTATCATCATCGGTCATTTAGGACAACATTGGATCATTCAGAGATCCTCACTGAACTTCTGGAGTGAGTTTGCTGCACTGAAAGTAAAGGGGCCGAATAATATTGCACGCCCCACTTTTCAGTTTTTTATTTGTTAAAAAAGTTTAAATTATCCAATAAATGTTGTTCCACTTCATGATTGTGTCCCACTTGTTGCTGATTCTTGACAAAAAAATTAAGTTTCATATCTTTATGTCTGAAGGCTGAAAAGTGGCGAAAGGTTGCAAGATTCAAGGGGGCCGAATACTTTTGCAAGGCACTGTATATATATTATATATATACAGTGGTACCTCTACATACGAATTTAATTCGTTCCAGGACCTTGTTTGTAAGTCGAAATGGTCGTATGTCGAGCAGGATTTTCCCATAGGAATACATTATAATTCCATTAATTCGTTCCAAAGCCTAAAAACATACACTAAATTCTTAATAAATACTGCTGGCACTGTTACAAATGGCAATTAAACATAGAAAAACAAATAAGTTATAAATAAATAATTCAGAATAATATAATAATAATAAGAATAATTAATAATTATTCCTGTAAATAATGTAACGAATCGGATTCTAATATGGCGGACACTTTTTACTGTCCCTGAACGCACCGCGAAGGTGACGTCTCAGTGAGATAGGTCGGTGCGGTAGAGATAATACTTTCGTTTTCTTGAGAGCGGTCAACTGCTTAAGACAATGGGCGTTTTGTGTTGGATAAGTTCTTAAATAAATGATAAAAACGTGACGAAGCTGGCGATTTCCTTGGCAATGTTACCACAATAATAATTGTCACCTTAACTTATAAATAGTGGCGAACGGTGGTCGGAAGAGGACCATGGAGCTGTATTGTTGAGCCAGTTCAGGGACGCGCACCCCCAAGCTCATATTTTTCTATAACTTGCATCTTCATTTCAAAGGTAAGCATCACTTTTTTCCTTGTTTCTCCAACTGTATCAACTTTTTTTGAAAACTGTGTTGATTTCTCACACAAGAAAATCCACCGTGCGTTCGTTTGCAGTGCTGTCATGTCGTCGTATTTCGAGCAACTCGTCGGATGTAGAAACAAATGGCGGCTCAAATTTTACGTCGGATGTCGAAAAGATCGTGTGTCGAAGTGATCGTATTTAGAGGTACCACTGTATATATACACACACACAGTATATATATAAATAAAATAATAAAACCATAACCCTAATTCTGAAAAATGTAATGTTTATTTTAGAGCTGTCCCGACTAGTCGACATAGTCGACGTCATCGATGACGTAAATCCGTCGACGAGGACAACATCCCGTCGACGGTTAATGAAGGGTTAAAAAAATATATGCGTGGAAAGTTAGAATGTCGGATGCTCTGTTTGCAAGCGGGGAAAGCGGCACAAAGCCAAAAAAGCGCACCAGAGTGTCCAAAACATTGACTTATTTCAAAGAAACAAAGGAGAGTACACTCTTCTGTCCTGTCTCTTCAATGCCAAGCTCGGCTGCACGTCGGCCGTGAATAAACACCTCAAGCGCCTTCACGCAGTTGGTAATTTTTTTTTTTTGTACACCAGAGGGTGCTGTCGCCTTACTAAATAATAATGTTTCATTGACAATGGGCCTATAAGTGCTATTAGTATTGTTCTTAATGCTAATTGAAAGGTTTATTTTATGGTATAGAAAATTATATAAGATTAAAAGGTCATAAATATATACAGTATATACAGTGATTGCACTCAAGGGAGAGATTGTCAATGATAAGGTAATAAATTAAGGTAAAGGCAATTCATATAGGCAATTCATTGATATATAAATAAGGTTTAAAAGGAAAAAGGTGAAAAGTTTTTGTTAATTTCTAATTGTGTTGCTTTATTTGTGTGCACCGTAGCTCTTACAGTGTGTTTACATCAAGGATGGAATAAAAGTTGTAAACCATCAGTTTAAGAGACCATCTTTTCAATCGGGATGTTACACTAGTTAATTCTATCAGCATTTGAACTCATAGTTTATTTGTGATTTATTATTGTTATTTACGTGTTTATTTGTACTTTAATAAATAATTTGAGTGTTCCAATATGTTTTTTGTGAATTGATAAGCGTCAACAAAAATTTCATTGCTAAATTAGTAAAAAAAAAAAAAAAAAAAAAAATTTAATTATTAGATTAGTCGACTAATCGTAAAAATAGTCGGCTGACTAATCGGGAGAAAATTAGTCGTTTGGGACAGCCCTAGTTTATTTTATTTTTTTCCCCACTTAAAAAAAATGGAATTTAATAAACATTATGTATTCCCTTATTTTTTACATATTTATTTTCAAATCATTTTTAATACTCTATTTCAAAATGAATATTTTATTTGAAGACGCACATCAAAAAAGACAAAAAAAAAAAAAAAAAAAAAAAAAAAACACTGAGTCATTTTTAATTTATACTACACTTTATTGACTGCCACTGACAGCATTTTGATCAAAACAGATTAGATGTTTATCACTTTCAATGGCAGCCAATGAGTTAAATATTTGAAAGTTTTATTTTTAGAATATTAGTCAAGCCCACCAAATTTGACGACATTTGTTCCTAAACAGTGCTGCAATGATTCATCGATTAACTCGAGTAATTCAATTAGAAAATGCTTCGAATCGCATTTGCTGCTTTGAGGATCCGTTTAAATAGAGTGACGTTGTAATGGTTTGTTTTGAAAGTGTTGCATATACGGTAGTTTTATTGATTTGAGTGAATACACTGCCCTCTAGTGGCGACAGTGAATATGCCATAACTTGTCCAACATAGCTGAATCCAACTGCTACCAACATAAGGTACAGTTGTGTTCAAAATTATTCAACCCCCCACACTAGATAAGTGTTTTTGCAGGTTTGACATTTATTTTCCATCTGGTTTGAAATCACATTAAATTATGACAGGTCAAATAGACAAAAACAGCTGATGTAACAAAAATATTTTTGGGAATATTCCAATTTATGGACTTTCTGTGATTACTTCATTGACAAAATTAGCTGGACCCAAATTTCTTACAGCGATCCACAGTTATCTTTGCCCATTCCACATGGGCAAAGGCCTCCAGTTCATGAACATATTTGGTCTTGCGTGCTGCAACTGCCTTTTTCAAGTCCCACAAGAGATTTTCAAAGGGATTTAGTCTGGTGATTACAAGAGCCACTCCAGAATCTTTCAGCCCTTCTTTTGCAACCAAGATGTGGTAGATGTTGAGGTATGCTTAGGATCCTGTTAGAAGGTCGAACCTCTTCCAATCCTCGGCTTTGCACTGACTGACTGCATGATATTTGCATCCAAGATCTCCTGGTAGTGAACTGAATTCATAATACCTTGCACACGCTGAAGATTCGCTGTACCTGAAGAAGCAAAACAACCCCAGAGCATGACTGACCCTCTCCCCCCACCCACCGTGCTTCACTGTAGGCAAGGTGTTTTCTTTGTAAGCATCATTCTTTCTCCTCCACACGAACCGTTGATCCTTTGGCCCAAAAGGTTCTAGTTTGGTCTTATGACTACAGAGAACAGTATCCCAAAACCTTTGTGGTTTGTCCACATGGTTTTTGCCATACTGGAGTCGAGTCTTCTTGTGCTTTGGAGTCAGCAGTGAGGTGTGCCTGGGATGGAAGCCATCATTTCACAGTGTGCGTCTTATTGTCTTGGATGAAATCTAAATACCTTCCTCTGACAAGTGCTGTCGTAGTTCCTCAGCGGTCACCCCAGGATTTTTTTCCACCTTCCATTTCAGGTATCGCACAACAGTTGCAGACAGTAACCTCTTTTCACCACGTCCAGGTAGCGTTTCCACTGTGCCTTTAGCTTTTGCGGACTATGCTCCCAGTTGTGTCTCTTGACATTTTTAGTCCTTTTGTTATCTTTTTATATCCATATCCTTGCTTATGAAGTGAAATGACCTCCTCTCTGAACTTTTTGACCATTCCTTGGACTTCACCATGTTGTAAAGATATCATTAACTTCCAAGAAGAGCTATGTGTCACAGTCCATTTAAATCTGCGTAATTGCTGCTCATTAGGGTTTCGTTCACATCTACAAATGTTATGTCATTAGCTGTTTGACCACACCCGATGGAAACGCTTGTTCTTGAGAGCGGTGGACTTAGAGGGGTTGAATAATTTTGTTAATGAGGTTATCACAGAAAGGAATTGGAATATTCCCAAAATAGTTTTGTTATTTAAGTTGTTTTTGTCTATTAGACATGTCATTATTTGATGTGATTATAAACAAGATGGAAAAATGAATGTCAAACTTGCAAAAACACTTATCTACTGTAGGGGTTGAATAATTTTGAACACAACTGTATCTTTCTGTTTGAGCTAGTCTGTTTATGCATTCGTTATTTAGTTTAGAAGTATATCAGTTTTTTTGTAGGAATATGTGCTTGAACGATTTTAGAGCTTTGTAAAAAAAAAATAGATATTAGCATTTTATAGCAATTAAGCTAGCAGACTTTCCTATGCAAGTTAGCTAATTGTTCTTGTGTTGTACTTAGATCATTTATTATTTGATATCCTCATTTATTGTTCGATATTAATTTTGATATATGTTTATATATCGATTGAGGCTAATCTCAGGAATTTCAATTTATTTTTAAACGCATTTATTGCTCTGGTGCAATGAAAGCACAATGCTGCATCGTTTAAAGAAACACTCAGGAATTTTATTTCGTATTCGGATGTTTTCTTTTGAAAGTGTAATATTAGCAAGCAAAAATAAATATAATTGCAAGCAAAACCACTTGTTTTACATATCTTAAATGTATTCTCCAATGCATTATATATTCGTAATCTGATTACTCGATTATTTGAACTGATCCGTAGATTAATCGATTACTTAAATAATCGATTACTGTAGCTTAATTCCTAAATCCCAGTAATTGCATCATGTCTCTCGTGGCGATCCTCACCTTTGTCTCCGCCTCCCTCGTCGTCTTATTGGCCATCGTGGCGAAACTGTCGTTGGCTTGGGTTGCTACGGAAACAACGTTGGGACGGTGCTCCTCCCTGCAGGATAAAATGAGCGTGGTTGGAGAGGGCAATAATTTTTTTCTTTTTAAAAACACTAGAAAATGCCATTTCAGGAAATATTGCATGTGGATGCTCTCTCCCATGAGTGACTTCCACTATACTTCCTGTATATTTTGCTCACCACCTGTTAATTTTGTGGCAATTCGAGGAACTTTTTAAAAATATTTTTTGTCAATCATTTGGCTCAATTTCTGCTGATTTGGGGCAACTCGAGAATTTTTTTTTTTTTGTCAATCATTTGGATCTGTATTAGATCATTTTGGACCACCAATGAATTTTTCTTTTTTTTTTTTGCAGGGTTTGCAGGTCCGAAGCTGAAAATCAATAGAGGTGAATTTAAATGTTATATGTACCATTGAAAATGTATGGGCACATTTTTGTCAAATTGTGGCAGCAGTTTTACCAAAAACTGGCCAATAACTATTGCTTACCTTGAATTTTTGAAATTATGCTGATGTGTAAATTATGTGAATTGGAGTGTTTATGAGCAGAAATATTGGGAGGTCGAACATTATGGGATGCAGAGACCACATTTGCTGCAGAAGGGCTCTGTTGCTAGGCGACACATCTGCTGCGGTTCCCCACGGCAACAGCGACTAGCGCAAAAATCGGACCACCTTGGTAGGACTTGACATACTTTATTGACTTTGGGACGTTTACAACATAGCAACACATGAACAATTACACCTCAATATGTAAAAAAAAGACGTAAAAAGATTGCTAAAAAACTGAAAAGTCAGATCTATCAAAGGACACTAGAAAATAGGACTCTTTTGATGAACTTATTGTCTGCCATTGACAACAATAGACGTCCAATTCATTTAAACTGGGAAGTTTGGCTTTAAATGCTCCTGTTTAGGTTCAGCAAATGAGTTAAGTGATTCGCCTCCAACCCCTTATTATTTAAATATATATATTTTGTATTTAAATTTTTTTTAAAGAATCAGAATTTAAAAAAAAAATTTAGATATTTTTTTAATTGTCGAAACTCAAAGGACGTCTAGCTCTGTCAGTGGCAGCCAATGAGTTAATAAGCAATCACCACCACCTAAATGAATAAATATATAAATAAATAATCTATACAGATCTTTTTTTTTTTAAATAATAAAACAAACCTGCAATGAAAAAATACAAAAACATTTGTTTTAATTGTCCAAATGTATTGGACGTCACCCATCATCAATGAGTTAATCAGAAATGTTTCCCTTTTAATATGTTTGTTTAAATTGTCCAGATGGATTGAATGTGTATTGCCATCAATGAGGGGGTGTCAGCAATCAAACAATGGCTGCCATCCCACCCAGGTCAAATGGATTAGACGTCTATCATAGTCAATGGCAGTGAATGAGTTGGGGGAAAAAAAACACAATTTTATTTTCTATCCTCATCAACGGCACTGACTACTAACTTATTGGCTGCCATTGAGAGCACTAGGCGACCAAACTATTCTGAATGGTAGGGGTGGCTGCAATCGTTCGATCAAAAAAGAAAATTTATTCTATATTGTATTCCTCTGGGTTTTTCTTAAAAAATAAATCTAAAAAATGAATAAATTTCAGTTTATAAAGAGGAGATTATAAAGTTTTTTTTACATGAATAAAAATAATAATAATACAAAAAAAAAAAAGTAAATTCCATCCATTCAGGTTTTAAGGAATTGGATGTCTGTCGCCACCAACAGCAGCCAATGAGTTGACTGCGCCGAAGGTCACGACCTCAAGGGTCCCTCTCCTTCTTGACTTTGACATCGCCTGCCAAGATAGTGGCGATCTCTCCCTGCATGAAGGCCCAGGGTACGTCAGAGCCCAGCAGGGGGCACTTGTCCCCGCTGGGGCAGTACACCTCCGCGGCGCCTCCCTGGGCCTCGATGCTGTCCCGCGAGCATGGGAAGCAAAATTTGTGGTGGGTGGCGGACGGGCACTGGACAAAGTGCGTGTCCTCCAACCGCTCGTGACAGAGCGTGCAGCACAGCGACCCGCCAGCTGCCGCGGGGGACGCCGTTCTATCATCCTTGTCAGGGGACGGCGTGGGGGACTCGGGTGGGGCGGAGCGTTTCGCGTCCTCGGCCCGATCACAGAGCCGTCGCCGTTCCGGGGACGGCTTCCTCTTCCTGGAACCACTCGGGGGCCGGGGGGAGGGTGGCGGCGGGTGGGCCCCGTCCACATGGGGCTGCGGGAGCGCGTCCCCACTCACGCGTTCCCTAAAGACCCGCAAAGGTTCCGGTAACAAATCTCCCAGAAGCCTCCAGTCCCCGGAACCGTGCTTCTTTTCATACTCCAAGTACTTGAACCCCGACGACAACCCCCGACCAGGGTCTTTGGCGCAGTCCCGGTGCATCTGCTTGGCAGCCCCAGAAGCACTGGAGAAGACATTGCCAGAGCCGGCCGGGTACTCGATAAACATCTTGAGCTCGTATTCGGCGCCCGATTTGGATGCGGCGTCGAAGGCGAAGACGCGGCCCACCAGACCGTGGTCCTTCTTGAAGCGGACCCGGAAGGGGGCGCAACCCGACAGGGCCAGCAGGGTGCTCCTAACAGTCTCGGGCTTGCCCGACCAGTCCTCCCGCCGGTTCCGGAGGCTTTCGCTTAGCTCGCTCAGCGTTTCTGCGTTCCTTTGCTTGTCTTTCGTCTCTCGGTCTGGCTCCGCAGTTCCGCCCGGAGGCGTCCGGGGTGGTAAATCGGGCGGACCCCCGTGACTCTTATTCCCAGAGTCGGGGCTTTGACGGTTGAGCTCAGGCGGCCCCTCGTCCGATTTGAACCCGTCGGGCGGCCCGCCCCGGTAGTCCGACCTAACCCGCGCGTCCCCGAAAGGGGGCGGACGCTGGACCTCCTTGCTGTTTCTGCTCTCCCGTAGTCCTTGAGTCCGCCTGAGGTGGCGTGCGGTCTCGATGGCAAAGTCGATGCGGTCGGCGCCCTCGTAGTTGACGCAGCCGCGGCACACGGGCTCGCCAAAGTCCCAGATCATGGCCCACGACATGCGGGGAAGGTCACAAAGGTAGCAGGATCGTCTGCGTGGCGGCACTGCCGCCGCCGGCTGAGAAAGGGCAAACATGAGCGCTTGCAAGGGCGCTGGGAAAATGATGCTGAACCGCAAAGTGCAGGAAAACAAGTCTCTTTCTTTTCTCTTTCGGCGGGCTGCTGCAGTGAGGAAGGGAGGGAGGAGGCGGCGCTACACTGAAAACACCCCCCCACCAACACACATACATGCACGGCATAAATCCCACCTCCTAGTAGTAAGTGACATCACCCCAGACGCGTGCAGACAAAGCGTTTTGCTGAACAGAAAATATGGGCGTTGCCATGGAGACACACATGCAAATGAGAAGATTCATAAGAACGGTTGTTCCTTACCTGGGGCAGTCGCTGCATGTTGCCGTGGTAACCAGGTCAGTCCCCACATTTGTCCTTGCCAACCGGTCCAAGACAGTCGCTGAATCAAAAATAAACACAGGTTTAACCCCTTGATGCCTGGGTTGATATTAAACAGATTTACATCAAAAGGCAGTGCCCCCCTCCCCACTGCTGATTTAAATTTGTAGAAGTAAAATATCAGTAATAATAAATTAAAAAATATATTTACATATATATATATATATATTTCTGAAAATTACAAATAAAAAACGGTGAATAATAAAAGTATAATAATATTTTGTAATAAATAAACATGAAGTAAATACAAAAAAATATGATTACAAAGAATAAAATATAACTTAAAAACAACTCATAGTGATGAACTCATTGACGGCAATAGACGTCCAATTCATTTGGACTAGGACATTGTTCTACCAAGAGGCTAAAAATAGCCGCGGCCTTGTTGCCATGACAACTAGTCTCCATCCCCACAATAGGAAAGGATGCAAGTCTGGTGTCTGTTTCTATGATAACAACAGCTCAAGTCACATGGATACCACTGCCATCTGCTGGTCAGTACTAGTATTATAACAACAACGCCTGTTTTGATATATCGATGTGCCCCAACTCTCCGAGCCTCTGAAGTGTAAGGGTCATGAAGGGGCGTTTCCACAAAGTGAGGATAGAGGCTCGCTTCATTTAGGGGAGGTTCTGAATAGGCCTGTCCAGATAAAAAAATTTAGTAGATATATCGTCTCACAAATTATTGCCGATATGTGATATTATCGACATTTTTTTTTTTAAACCAATTCAACCACTAATTTAGTGACAATACATCCTAATAAATCACCCATTCAAATGCAATAAATTGTTATTCTTAAATGAAACAAACTACTTCATGAGTGACGTACTGGATGAGGCCACTCCTCCCACTGGAACCAAAAGTTTATATTATGTATGACTTGTTGTACGTTGATTTTTCATCGCCATACAATATATTATTATGACTGTTGAGGTACTGTTTGTGTTTGGTTTCTGTTTCATATGTATAGGTCCTTTTGTTTTCTTCTTTTTTTCAGGGGGTAGAGTCCCCTCACACATTATGGTCACACAGGTTATGAATTTGATCCCATTGCTAAGGATGTGTGCCAAATTTAACTTCTGTGACAGGAAAACAAAAAAATGTTGAAGACAAAAATTATATACGTACGTATGTGATAATCGATGTACTTAGAGGATTTGGTCAGACAATATCTAGCAAAATAATTCCTTCCCAACACACGCGCACACACACCCACAAATTAACAAATCACAATTGTGGTTGGGAGACAACTGACTGTGATTATACACCTAGCCAGTAGGTGGTACCATGCACACATGAAGCTTTGAGAAATGATCCTTTCTCGAACCATTTGGCTCAAGTTGTTTAATGTCTCATGAAGCTTCATCTCTCAATCACAACACCCCAGAAATGGCGGCCAACACTACAGGGCGAGGTTCATAAATCTCTTCTCGGATTACCTGCAGTATGTGCCGGCCGTTCCGTGGGCGGGGCCTGCGGCGTGACCTGTGGTGTGCCCGGTATTAGGTCACACGGTGTGGCCACACTTGAAGATCCAAATGTATCAATGGCGCCCTCCTGCGGACCCCCCGCAACCTCTGTGAGGTCCTGCCGAGGCTTTAATAGCTGAATTTTCTCCTCCTGTCTATGGGGTGCGCCGCGAGCACTGAGAAGCATAAGGAAAAAGTATCAAACAAGTAGTAAAAAAGGAACCCAAACAAATCCTACAGTTTTATGCACTCACCGCTGCCTGAGAGCCGCCAACACGGCACCCCGAGACCCCACCTCAAAATGACACGTTTGGAGCTCGTGACCTAGAGGTCGGGAGGTCAGCGTCAGTGTTTCACTTCAAAATAAAAATTTAACCTAGCCAGTCTCCAGATCTCAACCCCATAGAAAATCTGTGGAGGGAGTTGAAAGTCCGTGTTGCCCAACAACAGCCCCAAAACATCACTGCTCTAGAGATCTGCATGGAGGAATGGATCAAAATACAAGCAACAGTGTGTGAAAAGCTTGCGAAGAGTTACAGAAAACGTTTGGCCTCCGTTATTGCCAGCAAAGGGTACATAACAAAGTATTGAGATGAACTTTTAGTATTGACCAAATACTTATTTTCCACCATGATTTGTAAATAAATTCTTTAAAAATTAAACAATGTGATTTTCTGTTTTTTTTTTTTTTCCCCACATTCTGTCTCTCATGGTTGAGTTTTACCCATGTTGACAATTACAGGCCTCTCTAATATTTTCAAGTGGGAGAACTTGCACAATTAGTGGTTGACTAAATACTTATTTGCCCCACTGTATTTCTGTCAATTCCACTGCCTCTGCCAGATGTGTTATTTAGTAGAGTAAACAAACTTTTTACCACTTGTATTTGGAACACGAAAAAATCTAGGTTGCGTCTTAGACTTCTATACCTCCCATATGAAGGAGGAGGACAACGCTTTCGAAATTTAAAAATGGTACAATTGCTCTGCTCAATTGGCATGCTAAATGGCATTTTACTTTGCAGATGAGACACAGACATCTTGGTTGTCTATAGAGCAGGCATCGGTACCATGCCTACCTTTAAGACTATTTGTACTCTGCTGACCTCAAGGAAACCCATTTGTCAAAAATTGCATTGACATTTGGCATAAGACACATCAACACGATAAGGATGTTCCTCAAATTTCTCAGTATAGTACTCTGTGGGGTAATTCAAATTTTGATGATGGTGGTTTCAAAATATGGGCAGAGGAGGGAGTTGGAAAAGCTTGTGATCCATATTTGAACTAGGGGTGTGACAAAATATCGAAATGGTGATATATCGTGATACTTTGTATCCCAAAAGGTTATCGATATGCTCCTGTCAAGAATCGAGATATCGTTTTAAAAAGGTGGCAATTTTAAAAAAAGGCTGCCATTGACGGTGCTCCACGCCCAATCCATTTAGACTGGGAACGTTCGTTAATTCAAAACCAGAGCATTCACAGTCATTCGGTCCGACTTTCAGGGCATTTACAGGTCATTTACAGGTCATTTCCTGTTGAGTTTGAGTTACTGCCTAATCATTTGGGTGATTCCCAGGTCACTTCCTGTTCTGTAACTCAAAATAAACAGGAAGTGACCCATAAAATACCCCAAAATCAACAGGAAGTAACTGAAAATCAATAGGTAAATGACCTTAAATGGCCCAAAATGACCTCATTGCCTGGCATAGATGTTCGTTTTGTTTGAAGTGGGAGGGAGCCACCCTCAGTTCAAATGGATTGGATGTTTACTAGTGATAAACTCATTGCAATTCACAGCAGAAGCTTGTTTTCTTTGTTTATTAGTTTTTGTAGAGTATCCTAGAATGATTTCCCAACAAATGTATCGAAAACCGTTGTATCGCTATATCGTCGGATCATCGTTATCGTGAGCTTTGTATCGCAAATCGTATCGTGAGGTACCAAAAGGTTCCCACTCCTAATTTAAACAATATTTTACTCACATTTGAAGAGATTTCTGACAGATTTCATATCCCTAAAAAACACTTATTTAAACATTTGCAGGTAAAACATTTTATTATTTCAAAATACAAACAGGTTGAATCAGAACTCCACTGTCTATTTTAGAAAATCTGACACTCACATCATGAGAAGGGCTTACTCTTTTTATACTATTGGGTCTTGGTAAAGAGTGATGATGAAAACGCAACGGATAGATTGGAAGCATGGAATTCTGAACTTGGGGAGGCAACAACAGAGGAAGAATGGAACAGGGCATGTCAAAAAGCCCAAAAGCAAACTATTAACACAAGAATTAGGTTACTGCAATACAAATGGTCCCCCAATATTCCAGACACCAGCATTAAATGTATAGAAGGACAAGGAACTCTTTTACCGAGTGTTTGGGACTGCCCTAAATTGCAGGGGTATTGGACAGAAGTGGGGGTTGTTATGTCGTATATTGTTGGGACTGACGTACCGTACAATGCAAAATTGTTTATACTGGGCATTTACCCAAGAGACTGTGATCTGCCAAAAAAAAAAGAAAAAAAAAACAGACTTTGATTGATTTTGGACCGCTACAGGCCAGGAGGCTCATTGCGCTATTCTGGAAGAAAATAGACACGCCTCCAATAAATCACTGGATTAAGTGGCATAAAATTTCATTCAGGAGGTGCGACAGCAAAGGTGAAGTCGACAGTTTTGACCATTATTGAGTAATTTTGCCATGTCATCCTGAATAAATGCATTTTTATTCTTTCATATTCCATTTAGCACAAGACTGTTATTTGTCATGGCCATGCCATTTATTTAGCTATTGGGGAAAAATACTTGGTTAAAAAGAATATCCTGTAAAAATATTGGAGTAGAGAGACTGAAACAATGACATTTTGCGGCTCTCTTTGTCACGTTTTCCTCGTTCTGAATAATTCCCCTTCAATGGGCTGAATAGTAGAACCGATGAGCCTATTCTCCCGCTGATGTCATCCACCCGTTGGGGACGCGAGAGCCCTATGATGGTAGGCGTGGCTAACCAGCAGATTAAAAGACTAATTTGTCCTCATCTGTATAATCAAATTTTCTCAAACTATGATTCTAATTCACATAATAATACAATTTTAGACTTTTTTTCTTCTGTCGTACGCACTTTAAGGAAATGATGAACTCTGTTATGATGGAAAAACTAATTTATATAGTGAGAGGGAAGGCAGAGGATTTTGAGCAAATATGGAAACCCTTATTGGACTTTATTGACAAGTGGGGTGTACAACCTATGGAGGACCAGGAGTGCAAAAATTCAATAAATAAATACACAATTAAATAAATAATTAAAAGTGTCATTAAAATGCTTTTATTTCAATATTTTTTTATTTATTTCAATATTTATTTCAATGTTTATTTATTTATTTATTTCAATATTTATTTCAAATTTTATTTATTTATTTCAATTTTTATTTATTTATTTTTATTTATTTATTTCAATTTTTATTTATTTATTTCAATTTATATTTATTTATTTCGATTTTTATTTATGTATTTCAATTTTAATGTATTTATTTCAATTTATATTTATTTATTTCGATTTATATTTATTTATTTCGATTTTTATTTATTTATTTCAAATTTTATTTCGATTTTTATTTATTTATTTCAACTTATATTTATTTATTTCAATTTTTATTTATTTATTTCAGTTTTTATTTATTTATTTCAATTTTTATTTATTTATTTCACTTTTTATTTATTTCATTCTTGCACTCTTGTTCCTCTGGCGGTGCAACCATGAAATAATTTTATCCGTCACGTTTGCTCGTCAAAGTTTCTAACGTCTGATTGGTTGCTCTTCAAAGTAAGCCTTAACTAGTCGATCTCAGATAATAGATTGACGCCTGAGGCATTCACTAATTTTTATGTACACACGATACATAAAGTGGCAGTGTAGATCCGTATAATCTGAAAAATAATTGCTCCCTCAAAATCACAAAGACGACGAAGATTAGTAGCGTCACTAGCGTGGTCAGTGTAGTGGTAGTAGGCTTTGATGCATTTCGTGTGTTGTCCAAGCAAAACATACATATGTCCAAAATGTGCCCAGAGCTGCCCAGAGAAGCAGCAAATTTAATCGAGGACACTCTGAGGAGAACTCCACCAGCAGCCCAAGGTCCCATGGTGGAGTCCAGTTTGTGGCTTCTACATCGCGCGGGCCAGCGCCTTTAAACGGGCTGATGTCTGCATACGGGAAACTCAAGTATAACTCAGAAGTGGAACAGTCCTTGGATATTTACCAGATTTTATTATTATTGTATTTTTTTTTTTTAATCAAGTTTTGAAATAAGGCTAAATGACAGAAATAACTAGCAGTTTTCTAAGTAGTTTTACTCTGAACTCCGACATCATTTTTACATGATAATGATTTAGTTTGGGTCAAGGGGTGCTCCAGTGTCTCTCTAAAGTGGACCCGTTATCGAATAGGTCACAGTTTTTCCCCCCATATATTTAATAAAGGGACTTGCGCTCTGAAGCCACGTCATTGCATTCTGAAGCCAGCGCATTGCATTACCGTAATGCAAACAATAATCCAAATGAGGGGCGGCTGGTTTGACTTCGTTTTTACGAGTGGAGGCTGGCTTGACCGCAGTTCTAAACTATAGTAAACTCTTCGATCAACATCTTGATCTGACAGAGCCGAGATGATGCCAATAACGTTAATTAATTGCTCTGTTTTGTAGGACACGTACTCAGGGTCCAAATGTCCTGCTTCAATTTGTTCTGAGAAATCTAACATGTCCCAAGAGAGCTCATGCAAAATCTCAGATAATGCCGCCATGTTGGGAAGAAATAGGACGAAGCAATCGCTTATTACTCGATCAACTCAAACCCCGCCTAGTTCACGCCCGCCCATCGAGTTTGATGAGCCAATGACAGATAAAATTATTTCATGCCGCCACACGGGGAACAAGAGTGCAAGAATGAAATAAATAAAAAGTGAAATAAATAAATGTTGAAATAAATAAAGATGAAATAAATAAAAATTGAAATAAATAAATAAAAATTGAAATAAATGGATACAAATTGAAATAAATAAATAAAAATCGAAATAAATAAATAAAAGTTGATATAAATAAATAAAAGTTGAAATAAATAAATAAAAATCGAAATAAAATTTGAAATGAATAAATATAAATTGAAATAAATAAATAAAAATTGAAATAAATAAATATAAATTAAAATAAATAAATAAAACTCGAAATAAATAAAAATTGAAATAAATAAATAAAAATTGAAATAAATATAAATTGAAATAAATACATTTTGAAATAAATAAATAAAAATTGAAATAAATAAATAAAAATTGAAATAAATATTGAAATAAATAAATAAATATTGAAATAGAAGCATTTTAATGACACTTTTAATTATTTATTTGTGTATTTATTTATTGAATTTTTGCACTCCTGGTCCTCCATAACAACCACCTGTGGTATCCTAATGTGTGAAATTATTTGACTTGTAGACTGTTTTGTTTTTTGTTTTGTGTTATCACGTTGTTATAAAGTGTGTATAATAGATGAAAATATTGTGGTGGGGGGGGGGGGAGTATAAATACAATTCTTACATTTTTATTTAAAGTTTTATTCTTTTTTTTTTTTTTTTTTTTAGCTTATGTACACATTTTTTTCGTTTTAGGATTTTCTATATTACCTTAAATTTCATATCACTTAATGAAGTAAAGCTGGCTGAGATATTGAAGTGTATTACTTTTTATTATTCGTTTGCTGCAGAGTATTTGTATAAAAATTTAACTCCACAAGAAATATTTCAAAATATGGTGATGATTTGGAAACTCATTTGTGCAAATAAAATGTTCACACTAACAACATATTAATAACAGGGGACAATACTTCATAATAATAATATAAATAAACAATAATAACAACAATAAAAGAATCAAATTAGTTCTTCCTCTGGGCAAGATGCGTTTGAGTCACGCTCACCGGCTTCTGAGCTAGACGACGTCTGAGGATTCAGCCTGTGTCCGGCGGCGGACTTCGGGCACCTGGAGCTCCGCCTCTGGTACTCGCCAGCCTCTTTTTGGATCGTCAAACGGACCTGACCGACGTCGGGATTAATCTTATCCGAGAGTCCACTCCGGTTTACGTCCGCGCGTGGCGACAAAACGCTCATTTGAAATTCGAATTAGGACTCGGCTAATTTCGGCTAATTCAAGTTCCCGCTTTAAGTGTCTGCAGCAACTCCGTTTGGTCCCACGAAGGTTAGCGCTGGAAAACCACATTTAGTTTGAGAAAAAAAATGGCGCTCAAGTTAGTCTTTTGGTAAAAGTTTCGAGAATTATTTTAAAAATGGGGAAAGTCTGCGCCCTAAAGCATCAAAAGTCAACAAGTTGGACTGTTGCTACAAACATTTTACTTCCGGTTTCCGCTCCGTGGCAAAAATCCTAACTAATTGTGTAAATGTCTCACTCTGCTCAACTTTGTTTCAAAATAAAATTCCTAATCGTAACACGGACATGCACTATAGTCCGGCTCTATTTTTTTTTTATTTTATTTTATTTTTTTATTTGAACTCTGGATGTTAAGAGAATATTGTAAATGTTTTACTCGTGAACCCAGAGTGACTCGGAAACGTTTACGTACTAGTGCAACCCGGAAGTTTTTTTGGGCGCACACACGTTGTCTTTAGAGCAAAAAGGGACACTCTAACCCCGTTTTTGCACATTTACATGTTTTGGGGAATATAGATGAATCAACTATTTAACACTTTGTCATTTCCTCTACGCTTTATTTGTATTTATAAGTTATTACAAACGTCTATCGTACACTACTCCACTTCCGTCTAATTCGTCCTTCAGTCAGTTTGAAGGTTTTCACGTCAAACTCCACCAGGTAAGGAAAAGTGATTAAAATCTCGGCATTCCGCAAAATCTGAATATATAACAAAATTGTATGCGTGTTAAACTAAAGAAGCTAAAGGCTCTTGGCAAGCTTTTAGCCTTTTTCGGCTAAAGCCAGGATCGTGTTTCCTACAACTCGACGAAATGCATGATTAACTTTTCGAATTTTATTGTAAATTGCCGGAAATGAAACTAAACGTGTTGACCTCTTTTAAAGCTGGCAAGAAGAGGGCGCGATTTGCTAGTTATTTTTCAACATGGCTGTTCAGGTGTCCGAGTCAGACCAGATCAAACAGGTCATTAAACATCTCATCTTTGTATTGGAGCATCCATGATGGAGTTGATGTGTGACGTCATTTCCATGTTCAGTTCAAGGAGTTCCTGGGGACGTACAACAAACTGACAGAGAACTGCTTCATGGACTGCGTCAAGGACTTCACCAGCCGGGAGGTCCGGCCTGAAGAGGTAGGAACCCGACCCGGACATCTGATGGTTTTCACAGTATCCCCATCATCTTGTGGTTGTTCTTCTACTCAGTCGAGCTGCTCAGAGTCGTGTCTCCAGAAATACCTGAAGATGACGCAGCGGATCTCCATGCGCTTTCAGGAGTACCACATCCAGCAGAATGAGGCGCTGGCTGCAAAAGCGGGTCTGCTGGCTCAGCCCAGATGAGGCCGACGTGACGCGAAGGACTCGCCCGCCAGAACTGCTGTATTAAGTTTTGTCATGGATTGTGAGGTTATCATTGTGTGCCGGAATGACCATCGAGCACTTTCAACACCTTCGACAACCATCATTATCTCACACATCAACTCTCATGTCACATTTTAAAGATGTTTGGATAAATACAATTAAATGATTACTAATGAAATTTAAAATATGAAGCAAAAACATACAAATAATTGTAATCCCTGGTCACAATACAGCAGATGTGAATCTTACTCTGTTGCATTTACGACAGTAAGTTTTTGTGAAAATGTACTTTTAAGAGTAGTTTTACCACACCATACTTTTGAGTAGATTTGCAATGACGAAACTACATTTCCTTCGCTACTTTGGGCTACATGAGTAGTTACATTTTTCGTCTTTATTCTACATTTTAGATTTGACTTTATTTTTGCCAGAATCGTGGCTCTACCAGATTCACCAATGATATGTCGCAACAATAATCACATGACTCCATTACACCAGTCAGATGGAACACAGTCAAATGACAGACGCAGCCTTGCAGTCAGAACTCGTATGATCACGTAGGCCTGTTCAATCATGTGGCGTATGTAAAGTGCTGTAAAAATTTATCTGACAGAGTCAACATTACTCGAAAGCGTGGACTTTCTCCCAGTTTTTATTCAGCAGCAATTTATTTGACGGCGATAGACTCGTTTTCAATTCACGGAAGAGGACATGCTTGCTCTTCGGATAAGTAATGTTTCATTGTTCTAGGTTGAATTTGATGATGGTAAATTTTTTGGCCTAATATGGTCATGTACAATTCAATATATAATACATTATAACAGTTCATATAGATGTTGTGCTGCTAAAAAACATTGTTTAAACGAATATCGCACTGTAAAGTGTTACAAAGTTAGTCATAACTTGAGTATTCATTTCACCGGATACTTATTTACTAATACTTGAGTACATTTTTTGGATGACTTTAGTTTTACTTGAGTAATATTTCAAGTAATCCTACTCTAACCACCTCTGCAATATAGTATGTATTTTTTCTTTTTGTTTATATTTAATTTACCGGTAATTATCATCTCTGGATTAAAATTCTCATATATACATATACAGTCGATACTTTAAGGTAAAAAATTAATTTGTTCCTGAGTGGCTTTTGTATTTTTTCATATAATTGTTTTACCTGTAAATCACTTTAATTTGTTAACATTAAATTTGCTGTCATGTCCACCAATTGCCTGTCATTTGTAATGCTTTGTCGCCCCCTGTGGCACCCAAGTGTAACTAGTTTAGGTCATTCTCCAGATGTTGTCACTATAAGGCAAGCTGACATCATTGCTTGCCATTTCATCACGCTTTTTGCAAATATTCTTTTGTTTTATGTACATGAGCATTGTGGTGTTTATATTTCATTTGTTCACATTCAAACATTAAGTAATTCTTGCTGCGAGCGGTAAAGATCAATTACTGGATGTGTTATCCGTATGACGAATTTCTTGTAACATGAAGCAAAAAGCTTCGAAAAATCACATGGAAATTGAATTTTTCCTGTAGTGACGCTGTGGCATCTCGAGGCTCCTAAATATTTTTTGACTTCATTAAACTGGTAAAAAGTTTAATAATTTAAAGTGTAGTCTACAATTCTTAAATAGTAATCATTTTAACCTTTTAATTGTGCTCTGGATAATTTTTAAAATATTTTTTTTGCATTTCATGAATTATTTTTTATTTAAATATTACTCAGTGGTTACAATTCTCAAGTTGATTTTTATGAAGTATATTTAAGATTTTAATCAATTTTTTTTTACATAAAAATTTTACTGTATTTTAAATGTATTTCTAAATATTCTTGGTACATTTCTAAAATGTTTTGATATATTTTCTGAATTAGTAATTCTCAAAATTGTGGCTTATTTAAATTTTTTAAAAAATATATATCGTGGGTACAATTCTCAATTGTTTTTTTTTTTTTAAACCTAAAAATTATATTTTTGGTTAATTCCTATAATTTGAATAATTTTATGTTTATCTTTTTAATATTTAAAACGTATTTTAAAAAATAATCTGGGTACAAATCTTTTTTGTAATTACGGAATACATTTATACAGTGGTATGAAAAAACCTTAAGGAATTTCTCACATTTCTCACATGTGATCTGATCTTTGTCAAAATCACACAGCTGAAAAAACTGTCCGCTTTAGCTAAAAACAACCCAACATTTACAGGTTTTCATATTCTAATGAGGATTACATGCAAACAATGGCAGAAGGAAAAATAAGTGAACCATCCAATTAATATTTTGTGCCCCCCCACCCTTTGGCAGCAATAACTTCAACCAGACGCTTCTTGTAGCTGCAGATCAGTCTGGCACATCCATCAGGACGAATCTTAGCCCATTTTCCTCTACAATACTGTAGTTCAGTCCGATTCCTGGGATATCTGGCATGAATCGCTGCCTTTACGTCACACATAACACAGCATCTCAATGGGGTTCACGTCTGGACTTTGACTAGGCCACACCAGAAGCTGCATTTTGTTCTTCTGAAACCATTCTGAAATTGATCTACTACTGTGTTTTGGATCACTGAAGCTAAAAAGAGGATCGATGTTGCAACAAAACTGTCTGACAGACGGCCTCAGGTTTTCCTGGAAAACAACCTGATAAACTTATTTAAAAAAAAAAAAAAAAAAGGCAGGGTTCACTTACTGATTTTTCCCTCTTCTGTCATTGTTTGCATGGTATCCTCATTAAAATACGAAAACCTATAAATGTTTGGGTGGTTTTAGTTAAAGCAGACACTGTTTTCACATCTGTGTGATTTTGACAAAGATCAGATCACATTTGATGGTAATTTTATGCAGATATGTGAGAAATTCCAAAAGGTTCAGATACTTTTTCATACCACTGTATATAAATATATATATATGTTATTTGTAATTGTAACGAATGAACTTAATCTGCGGTTACGGTTTTCTTATGAAATTCTCCATTTGATGCAATAATTGAAACTAACAATTGTAATCTGTTCTCCTGTAAAACGCATGCTTACACAAAGTGAATATTTTAAAACTTTATTGGAAACGGTCGCCGAGCGTCCGGGAAGGCTTTTCCCCTGGGCGGCTGACGGAAGCGTACAAAGTCCTCTCTTAAAAATATTATAAATCATTCTTTACATTTTCACCCACATCTTATTTACACAAAAGTCCACCAGCGCCACAGGAAACGAACGGGAAGAAGCGAGCGGTCGGGTCAGACACCAAATGTCAAACCGTTACAAAGTCAAAAATCCTTTTTAAAATGTTCTTTGGCTTCAAATGGATTCGATGTCTATCGCTGTCATTGGCAGACTGAGTTCCAAAATTGAATTTGTTCTTCCTCTTGCCAAGACGCATCATCTCGCTGATGAGTTTATCGCTTGTAGACGTCTAATCCGTTTCAAACGGATTGGATGTCTATTACGTCAGTGACAGACGAGTTAAAAATAATAATAATTTGTTCTTCTTCTGGCCAAGATGAGTTTATCACTAGCATACGTCCAATCCATTTGAAGCGCCCACCGCGGCAGCCGATGAGTTAAAATCCTCACTGCGATGCAACAGAAAAAAAATTTATTCATCATTTTCTTTTTTATTACCAAAATAGAATCTCTAATTTCGTAGAAAAGTAAAAAAAAAAAAATTTTTTTTTTTACTTGACACAAAATTTGATGTCCAAGTACTGTTTTGCATAAGCAGCTGATTTGGCTCCTCCCCCCCTGACCCTACAGCTGTACTCCCGAGTTCATACGTGTGAAAATCGTCCAGAAATAGAGGGAGAAGAACGTGAAGACGAATGGAAATAAAAAGCGGAAGTGCTCTGTGGCTGATGAAGAGTCAAACAGGAAGTCAGTCCTTTTTCTGTGGTCCGTAGGTCGGTCGGGCGTGTCATCACCTGCACTCCACCGCCACACCGCCTTGTGCGGGAGATGCCGACGACGGGCTCATGGCGGCGTCCGACGAGCCCGAAGACGTTGACGCAGTGGTGTTGGACACTGACAGACAATAAGGAAAGGTCGGCGGTTAGTTAGCGGTGACAAAGGTTACTCATCATCGAGGAAAACCAACAATAAATTGTCCGGTGCCGTCCCCGATCACGTGATCTGAAATCGATGTTGATTATTTTCAGAGGATTGGAATTGGCTTAAAAAAGATTGTTTTTTAAAAATGTGCTTATTTTTATGGATGCCGATAGATGTCCAATCCATTTGAACTGGAAGGATGGCAACGGAAAACAGTAAAACAAAAAAAATTCAAATCTGCGGAAATTTCAACTAGTGTAAACTAGGGGTGTGGCATCTTAGACATCCCACGATTTGATTCGATTACGATTCAGGGTGCTTCGATTCGATATTGAATGATGATCACAGTATTGACGACGATCACGGTTATCGCGATTATCGATGCATCGTACATTACTAGTTAATACAGTAGCCAAAAAAATTTATGTCCATCACTTATCTAAAATATCCTAATGATTCAACAGAAACGATGGAAACATGCCAATACAACAAAAAGCTGCCCTTAAGCTGCTTATTAATTAATTAATTTATTTATTTTCAAGAAAGTGCAAAAGCATTAACCATTTTAAAGGGAGTACTTATTTCTTTCAACAATACAATAAAACTTACACAGTTGGAATGAATTCCACATTTTCTGGAAACAAAGTGTCTTTGTAAATAAGACTTCTTTTAACCAATATACTTTGTTTTCACATATTTCTGTACTATTTTGCATGTTTGTAGTGTTACCGCTGTACTTAATCATGGTTTTACACGTTCTGCATATGAAATACACGTAAGTGAATTAGCTAATTAGCTTAGCGCTAACTATTAACATCTTAAAAACAACAACAACAATAAAGGCTAAACAGGACAAGAGGGTTCGTGTACTCACTTCCTATAGATGCACACACTCAGGACATTTTTCAGTTGAAATGTCTTAAAACTACAGCTGAAAATTTTTACCTGCGCACAAAAGCGCGACCGCGGGGCAGGCAGGCAGGCAGGCAGGCAAGCAGGCAGGCACCGAAGCGCCGGGTCGCGCCTGTCTCATACACAAATTAATTTTTCTCTCAGTAACAGGCAGCATCCATCATAACGTGCGTGCGCCCGTTAACGGTGCCCGGGCGGCAGACGTGTCTTGAATTTTGTTCTGCTACGAGCGGCTGCCATAAAGTTATGAGGGAAAATCATCGTTTTTGAACCTTTATTTTATGAATCGTAGTCGAATCGTCACGTGTTGAATCGCGATGCATGTAATAATCGATTTTTTGGAACTCCTCTAGCGTGAACGGCAAAAAAAAAAAAAAAAAAAAAAGAGCGTGAAAAGCACAATAAATTGAAAAACCGCAAAATACACAAATTCTTTGGGGGGCTGATGGAAGAACTGAGGAGAACTGAATGCAAAAAATATGCAAATAAATGCAGTAAACATATCAGAGTTTATCCAATTTATTTCAAGCAAGGGGTGGGCAGTATAAAACAAAAAAGCAAAAGAAAACTGACGAGACAACTGACGTACATAGAATCTTCAAACCGCCCAAAAAAAAAAAAAAAAAAAAAAAAAAAAACACTGGGAACCATTAGGAAAAAAAGTTTTTGCGAAAAACGCACTCATTCAAAGTAGTTAGAAACCTTTATTTTTGTAGTATTTTTTTTTTTACTTTACAAACATTTTTAGTAAACAGTTGATTAAAACTTACGGTGGCCAAGAGGTGTCATGCAAAATGCAAAGTCCAAAGACTTTGCAAATAGAAGCACGAACCCCAATTGCAATTGCTTTGCAGAAGAAAAATGCAAGCTGGCACAACACGACTCCCACTGCCAAAGACGACTGCAAGTTGACAAAAGCATGAACCCCAATTGCCACAACACGAATGCAAAGCTCGCCACACTACTGCAAATGGCTTGCAAGACAAATGGAAAAAAACAGCACAACTGCTAAAAGCCACAGCACAATGGCAAAAAGCTAGAGCACGATGGCAAGAGGACAACCCCCCCAAATTTTTTTTTTTTTTTTTAAATCGGACGACACTTTCTATATTGCTATATGTGCTTTGTGACCATCTCTGCGGACCTCTGTGAATTTGCCCCCCCCCCCCCCCAATCAGACGCAAATTTATACAGAAATGATGTCAATCGTTTGTGCTGTAAAAAATTGTCGTTTATGCTGCTATCGTTTTATAAAGATTGAGATATTAATTTCCAATAAGGACGTCATAACTCCTGTGGCTGACGGAGCGTATCATCAACTCTCAATAACGAGGGTGTCAACAACTAGTATAAACAAATTCAGGTCCATTTTGCAGTAAATGGGGGCTCGAGATTTGAATTTCAAGTGATGACATCACTCTCAGCCCATTTGCTGCAAAATGGACCCAAAGTGGTGCAATTCATTTCTGATACATTCGTGACATTCATCTTGCAAGCCATTTGCAGTTGAAATTGACATTCGTTCTTTAGCCAACTTGCAGTCGTGCTTTGGCAAGTGGGAGTTGTGCTGCGCCAGCTTGCGTTTCTGCTTTTTTTCTTTTGCAAAGCGTTTGCAATTGCGGTTCGTGTTTTTTTTCCATTTTCAAACTGTTTGGACTTTGCATTTCACTTGACATCTCTCGGCCACAGTAAAAACTAGACAAAATTAGTCTTGAGTTTTCGTCAAAAAACTAGAAGACAAACACATTGAGATGACTAAAATATGATAGACTAACAAGTATTATCGTCCAAAAGATCAAGATTAAGAAAAAAAAACGAAAAAGGACTGTCAAAAACAACACTGGATATATGCTATTTGGAGGACGGGGACATAAGTCACTGCCGAGGAAACCTTGATTAATGCGCTTTCTTGAAGTTTGGAACACTTGAAAAATGGCTCTCAAATTTCCAATTGCTATGCTCTATGATATATCGATGTATATTTGTGTGGAACTATAGATAACAAACTATTCCGTTCACGCCAAAACTAGTAAAGCTCTTTACAAGGCTATTACACTCTGCTACTCCTTAAAATAAGCTAATATCTTGTGTAACAAGAAGAGTCGATCGAAAGCCAGACAAGTGTACGAGTCCCAGCGGCACCGAAGCGGAGCAAAGTTGCTCCTGGCTGGATTAAACGGCGACTGGCAGAGGGGATGTGGAGGTCGCGAAAACAAATGTGACAAAAAGAGGGACTGGTCGTGCAATAAAAGTTTTGCACTAGTGTTGTTTTCGTCTACAATGACGATAACGAAAATATTTCGACGATGAACAATTTGTCATGACGATGATAAGCTAAAAACGTGGCTTGGAAGACTTGAACACCATGAGACATGCCAGTTTTTGTCTGACGAGATGAAAATGTGACATAGTTTCTGTCTGTCATATGTTCACAATTTGTGATACTTTCATATTGTACATAGAGTACATCAGCTTGCATCATAGCAGTGTTTGGCTCACTCATGTGCTGCACCTCACGCTCTCCTCACCGGAGTTCAGGATGTGTCTAAAGCAGTCAAATAGTGGGGCGCGCCCCCCTGCGCAGAGCGATGCCGGGGGGGGCGCATGTGACCTCGGGGAACATGCTTTTTTTTTTGTTTTTTTTGCCGTACTGGAATAAAGTGTACTTGCACATCCACTCAGTAGGTGGCAGTGGCACTCTCATTTTCAGAGTGCGCGCAGTATTTTTGAACTAAGGAAGAGCACTCAGCACACACAGAAAACAGATATGAAGAGCAGTGTGCCACCTCCGTTTTCGAAAGCCGTTTTCCGACCAGACACACTCACGCAGCGACCCACTGTCTTGTCCGGTTCTCACGTCGCTGCCCGAGAAGTGCCATTTTCGGCTTGAGATCGTCACGACGACTGCCCTCACCTACGGTTCTACCTCGGCCGCCGAGAATGCGCTTTTTTCGTGCCGTTTGCCTTTTAGCTTTGACTTTTAATACAGTGGGTGATGAGGAAAGACCACTGTTTACTGTGTGTAAAAATAATTATAGCGGACAGCCAGAAGCCAAATCAATTAAGACGCCACTTAAAGACATTAGACCCCAATCTCATTGATAAGCCGCTTGATTGTTTTTCAGTGAAAACGTGCCGAATATTGCCAACAGTCGTCCTGCTTTGTCAGTGTTATATCAATAAACCAGTGAGCATTGTTAGCATGCTCATTGCAAAATAACTCCACACCATTGCAAAGGAGGTAAATACTGTGAGCAGCAAAAATAAAAACTGTCCTGTCCAAGGACACTTTTTTTTTCTTCTTTTATTCAGTTTTGTTTTTTCGGTCAAATTTTTTGGCATATTGTCCTCATGAGTGAATGTTTCTAATCAATTTTAATTTGTTATTATTTACTGATTTTATTACATTTTATTTTTCTGTATCAAATGGTCAAAAATGTACCTTGAGTGTATTTTTTAGTCTGGATGTGACTTTTTTTTTTTAATTCAGGCAAATTGATGCACGTCAAGTCTTCTCTGTTACAAACAAAACAATGTTAATAAAGTAATACTTTATTATAAGTTGATCTATGTTACTTTTTTTTCTTTATTAGAAAAAAAGGACAATGTTAGGCAGATGCGTATTTATAATAGATAGTAATTTTATAGACAAATGATATTATTTACAGTGGCGGCAGAGAGTTTGGGGGGGGGGGGGACACAAAACATTTACGTCTTCCTTGGGGAGGCGTGGCAGAAAATAATTGAGAAGCACTGGTCTAAAGCGAGGCCGCACTCCATCTTGCTTGTTGGGAAACATGGTAAGATTTGTTTTCTTATCTTGGCAAGAGAGAATGTGCAATGCTGCTTTAGCCTCTAAAGGTCAGTGCCGAGTGATCAACAGATGCTAAATGTAACTCCTAGCATTAGGATAGCATTCACATTAGCATTAGCCTCAGAATGGTGAGCGTCCTCTTAAAACACTGGACAGTCTAAAGCAGAGACACTTGGTTTCTCTGGTCAGTAAGTCTAGAGGAGAGCCAGTTGACGAAATGGCATTTAATAATAATAGCCCACTTCAGCTCTTGTTTGGTAAATGAGCAATTACTGGAAAATATTGGTGGTATGCAACTTCAGGCTAGACTATGAGAAAAGCCCTGGAAAAAAAAATACCCGTCTTCCCAGTGTTAAATGCTTGGACAACATTTTAAATACAGTTCGTGGCTTCTAGGCGGTTCTAATTGAAAATGATCTACTGCCTTTCCTGCTGAGTGTGTATTATCATCACCAAGTTGGCATTGTCCTTGTAGATTAGGGGTGCACGATATCCACTTTTTGAAACCGATACCGATAACTTCCTGCTCCTCAAAGCCGATACAGATAACCGATAATAAATATATAATTTTTAAATGTATATTCAGTTTTTGAACCCCTGAAGGTTTAAAAAAAAACTAGTGGTGGATTCAACATAGATTTCCCTTTGACCTAACCAGATGTTTCATCATGACATGAACATTATAATAATGAACAAAACAAAGACAAGAACAGTCTCGACTTTAAATAAAGTGCCCTGTTGTGAAATGTTTGTTTGAAATGCATAATTGAATTCAATAGTGAATAATTGTTCAGTTTAAAACCAGCTAAAAGAAATAGTTAAAGTGCATGTGACACGAAAAAGCATGTTTATTTCATAATACACGCGGTATTTTATGCTCCTGAATGATATGGACCGCTTGGATGTGTGTGGAAGCGATCGCTATATTTATTTCGTTTTTTGAATCCCACGCCATGAAAATGAGAGACTTCCGGCTTCGGTCTTGCATTGAGGAGGAGGGCGCTGTGACGTGTACGGTAGAAGACGTCCTCTTCACTATACAGCGTACTGCTGTGTATGAGGACGAAGGATTCAGCTGATTTTGCGGATTAATACGTTTATTTTTCGCATCACGCCAGCCAAACGGCTGCAGAAAAATCATTCTGTATGAGGGAGAGGCGTATGCGCCTTTTTGGAGTTTCAAAAGGTTCCCATTCACTGTGGATATTGGCCAAAACAAGCCCGACTACAGTGGGACCATTGGACTTGGAAGTGAGTAAACATCTTGTTTAGTATTATGTCAAATATTAATACAGCTATTACAAAGTAAACACTACAAACTTTCTTTAAATAAAGGATTACTTACGTTTGATCATTGATAGGCATGTAAAAAGCTCTCCTCATGCACATTAGCACGTTAGCTTCACAACAACTGCAGCCACCCTCCTCCGCTCTCCGCCGGGCGGTTTGCCGATCCGCGAGGACAATTGACATCTCAGTCATCATGTCAAATAATCCAGGCGAGTTATGTGTGATTTTCCGCTTCGAAGACTTTGAAACATCACTCGGTTCGGGTTAGCATGTCGGCTAGCTGTCACGCCTTTTGGTTTGTTTGGGGAAGGGAAATGACGTACAGTACAGTATGTCCGATTTAGGTGTCATAAAATATCGTTCGGGAGGTGCGACAGTAAAGGTGAAGTCGACAGTTTTGACCATTATGGAATAATTTTGCCATGTCGTCCTGAATAAATGCATTTTTATCATTTCATATTCCATTTAGCACAAGACTTATTTGTGTCATGACCATGCCATTTATTTAGCAATTGGGGAAAATACTTGGATAAAAAGAATATCTTGTAAAAATATTGAAGTAAAGAGACAGAAACAATGACATTTTGCAGCTATTTTCGTCGCGTTTTCCTCGTTGTGAATAGTTCCCCCTCGACGGGCTGACTGGTCCTTCTCAAGCTATTTATATAGCTATTGGGGAGAAATACTTGGATAAAAAGAATATCCTGTAAAAATATTGGAGTAGAGAGACTGAAACAATGACGTTTTGCGGTTCTCTTCGTCGCGTTTTCCGCGTTCTGAATAATTCCCCCTCAATCGGCTGAATAGTAAAACCGATGAGCCCAGTCTACCGCTGACGTCATCCACCTGTTGGGGACGCTAAAGCCCTATAATGGTAGGCGTGGCTAATCAGCAGATTAAAATACTAATTTCTCGTCATCTGCGCTTTGCTAAATTGTTGTATATAGTCGAATCGTCTCAAAATATGATTCTAATTCACATAATAATGCCATTTAAGAGTTTTTTTCTCATGTCATATGCTCTTTAAATTATAAAACGTTTCTATTTACATTATTTACATTGAAAGGTAATGAATACACAGCTAAAATTAATATGATTATTATTTCCTGAACAGTTAATATACTGCTAGAGATTTGACAGCAAGTGCTTTTATTTTGAATTGCGACAGAGGGAACTGTTGTATTTTGTGTTACCTGAAGAAGAAGAAAAAGAGAAAAAGCAAGCTATGCTGAATGAGCCTGTGTTATGGCCACTAAGCCTGAACGATATATCGTTTAAACATCGCCATCGCGATGTGTGCGTGCGCGATAGTCCCATCGCGAGCACGTGCGATAGTTTTTTGTTTTTTTTTTAATCCACATACGCCCTGCTTTCTGCTCTGCGCAGAGCCTCACACGCTCTTTGAACCTCACAGTCACTGCAGCACTTGCTTATTAAAGTTAACGATGCTGGTATCTTTGATCTTGCCAAAGGAGCGGACATCACAGCACAGAAGCTGTCAATCATCGTTTAACTGGGTAAACATTTTCTGCAAGGAAGCTGCTTTGGAATGAATGTGTGTGCGTGTGGAGACGTTTGAGACATAAATTAAATGCCAGAAGTGATCATGAGGAGTTTGTAATTTCTACATGTCCACCACGAGTCTCAGCTAAGGTAGATAAACAGAAGTATTTAATAAAGCCAAGCATTTTTCTACTACAGTACTATATTCTTGTTCAAAAATGATTTGGTTGGACAGTTATGTTTAAAACTGATCATAATTATTACATTTGAAGTGCTTAAAACCATTTATTAATATGTATATACATTTTTAAAAATCATACTCTGGGGGGGAAAAGTGAGAAAAAAACATGCCTGATATGTATCTCTTTCCAATGCAAAATCTGAATAAATACATTGAGCACACACACACAAAAAAATAAAAATTTGGGGGGCGGGGTACGCAACTTCGCAGTTTTTCCACTTATTGCGGCGGGTTCTGGTCCCCATTAACCATGAAAAACGAGGGATCACTGTACACTGGTCATTGTGAGTCATCCAAAGTCTTTCCAAACAGCTATTCAAGTCATCTAGTGAAAATTTCTTTAAAAAAAAAAAAAAAAAAAAAAATTTATATCGCAATATAATATCGCAAACCCCCAAAAAATCGCAGCAATAGTTTTTTCCAATATCGTTCAGGCCTAATGGCCACAATGCCTTTGTTTTATGTTAAACTGCAGCATTTTTAAGCAGTAAATGTTCAAGTTCAAAAGCGAGCATCTTGGTCATCATTGAGAAGCTTCCACTACCCTTACATGCCCAAATTTATTTTTCTTAAATAAATATAATTTGAGTCAATCACAATCAATTAGTCAATGTCATTGAAAAGGTGTTCCCTGAACAATGAGCACTGAACTAAAACAAACCCAACAAGTACTGTGCTTTGTCATCAGATAAAAACATTTGGTACTAGAGGAGAGGAGACTGTTGTGGTCTTGGTCCATTAAACAATTTAACCTGGCAATTACGAGACAGTGAGCTTCTCAATAACTGGTAAAAATAACACTTTAAAATGCAAACATTTGCTAATTGCCATAGTAGGTTCATCACTCAATGATAAAAAAATAAGGCCTCTAGAACAGTAACAAAACTTTGCATAAGCCAAGGCTAGGATTCAACTAAAGAAATACTTACAGGTAAATGTTTATAAATTTAACTGAAACAAAAAGCGCATTAAGACTCTTCACAGTATCCAAAAGTAAATAACTATGACACTGAAACAAGTTATAAATTTAGTGAAAGCGCATTTCTCATCAAATATGGTAGAACAAAAAGCATTAATGGCTTGCCTTATAATCCATATAAACGGCAGTGAGTGAACCCATTTTCAATGAAGCGTGACGTTTCTTCTCTGTACAGTACGAAATCCTTATCCAGCCACTGCACCGTCAGACCAAGCATGCTGACAGGACTAACATTACACGTCCATATGTCCGTGGTGAAACCGATATGTGCCGTGCATGGTTGCTGATCTAAGTATGGAGGAGTGTGGTAATCTCATCATAGCCGTTAAACATTCATCTGAAAAGTGGTGGCATCTTGGGAGTAATGAATGTGGGCTCCAAATGACGAAGTAGCTGCCTGAATGCTATGTTTTATACAAGGGAAAAGGGCTGGTCGTCTTCCGCCAACATTTAGCCACATAGCTGGCTTTGTAATTGGATGGGCAGCTTCATTTGCAGCCAGCGTGTCGACGTACTCTTTTAAAACACCATCGAAGCAATTGTGATCTTTTAAGTGACTTTTTAAGATGCGTTGTAGCTCAATACCTTTTTCCTTCCTTGTGGAACCTCGGCTTTGCATGTGTTACAAATTGCAAGTGAAGCGTTTTCCACTGACAAATCCCACACTACAGAAACCATGCTAGTTGTTTTGTTAGCCAGCTGTGCTGCACAGTACTGCTGTCAGTTGAGCGTTACGTCACAGAAAGGGAGCTCTTGATTTGTTGTAAAACTCCCTCTTCCCAAACCACACAAACAAGACTGTAAGATGGATATTCAATAAACATTTATATATTTTATATTTGCATGTGTGTTCTAACAGGTGGATAGTGGATTTGACATTTATTTTAATCTCCTCGAGTTGGCAGAAAAAAACACTCCCTCTTCCCAAACCACACACAGTCACTGATTCGTTGTGTACTGGCAAAACAGGAGTGGAAACAAACGCACACATCCCAATCAGCCAACACCGTGCCAAATATATTATACGTATATTATCGGTCCAATTAATAACGTTATTGGATTTATTGGGATGACGTCATAATTCCTATTATCGGACCGATAATTATTGTGTACCTGTATTGTAGATGCTACAATATGTTCTTGTCTGTCTATGCCCACTTGAAAATTTTGGAAACCTTTATTTTTGCACAGACAAAAAGATTTTGAGTAGTTGTCGACTGAAACTAGACAAAATTTCTATTAGATTTTGTTGACTAAAACTAAAACTGGACAAAGACACTTTGTAATGACGAAAATATGACTAACACTAATAAGTATTTTCGTCCAAAAGACGAAAACAAATATTAGAAGGGCTGCCAAAAACAACACTATTCTATCAAACCACAGCAAATGCACGAGTATGCATTTAAATACTCCTCGATTTGTATAAAGTTCACTTGATTAAACGGAATTAAATGTGCTGTACTCAATGTGGTGAGGAACATCAAGGGAAAGCAACTTCAGAACGAGCGTTTAGCAGCAATGAAGCAAATATATTTTATTTTCCTACATTTCATAGTTTATATTTTTAGACAGGGTACTGAGAAATATTGTGTGCCTAACACTTCCAAGTTTTCTCTAGGACTTGACACAAAATTTAAGTACTTTTAAAACCTTGAAAAGAAACACGACAGTAAAATTGAAGCATTTTCAAGGATTTCAAGGAACCATGTGAAACCTGTTTTAAAAACACCAAATTAATCAATTATATAGACAGTGGGGCATCCCAATGTTTTTCGCCATCAAGGTTCTCTAGGATGTATGATTTCTCGATGACCGTTTAGGAGGCGGAGTTTGCCAAAGGTTAATAAGGTCGAAGTGTGTAGGCGTGCTGAAAAAACGAAAAAAGCATTATACAGCTTACCTTCTCGCTCCTTCTTTTTTAAGCGCTTCCTGCGTCTATCGATGGACGCCACCTCGGACTTGAGGCTCATGTAGTACTTGCGGATCTCCTGCAGCTTGTCCTGCAGGAAGGAGATCCTCTCGCTACTCGACATGCTGTCCAAAGCGTCTAAATGGGACGGAAACCCAAATTCTTATCGTTAGTGGAATACTGCTACAATTGGAAAAGATAAAAAAAAACATTTCCGTTATCTCATTCACCGTCGTTGACAGCACTAGACGGCCAGTAATCTTTCTGCATTGATTGGAAATATGTTACGAGTAGATGTCCGATCTATTTGAAAATGAAAAAAGTGAAAAAACTGCAAAATTGCACACACAAAAAAATTGAAAATCTATGTAAAACATGGAAAAACGCAAACACAAAAAAACACACGATCATTGTAAAAAACATGTAAACCATGACAAATAAACTGCAAAAATAGGAACGCCAAACAAAACACCTACTGTAAAACTGACAAAAAAAATAACAAAAAACTGAAAACAGAAAACTTGTAAATCAAAAAATGAAAAACCTCAAAAAAGCTGGAAAATGGCGATAACAACAAAAACATGCAAAAGAAATTAAAAACCGCAAAAAACAAATTTGAAAAATCAAATAATGCAGTGCAAATAAACTCTAAAAATTTGACTTTGGACGTCAATCGCAGTCAAAGGCATCGATAGAGTCAACCAAGCAAAAACACGAACAAAAAACCCCCCTCAAAACTAGAAAAAACTAGAAAGAAAACACAGAAAGTAATCAAAGTCAACATTGGTGTATTTTACCGAGCTGAAAGGTCCACTTGGATGCTCGCTGCGGTGAGGCGGCGTTTTGTTTGTCTTTGGCGTGCGGCGACGTAACGGAAGGGCAGCGAGACTTGTTGGGTTTAGGCAAAGCCGAAAGACGCGATTGGTCCTCGCTGTCGCTGCTGTGACCTGACGGGTGGAGGAGAGAGCGTCATCACCTCGTGTCCAAAGCGACGGGACAGGGACGGTGTACTCACCTGCGCTGTTCTTGTCGCTCTTGGACGTCGACCCGCCGGCTCGCTTGTGGTTGCGTTTGTGTTTTTTGGAGGCGGGGCTTGTCGAGTTGCACTCCACCAGACGCTTTTGACCTAAGAGGCAAAAGTCCATTAGCTCAATCTCAACTGATGGCGATGGACGACAAATCCATTTGTTACAACATAAGATAACTTGTATTAGAACAAACACGCATATAAAAATGGCTAAAATGTTGTATTGTTTTTTTTTAGTTTCAATGTTGTTAAGTTAAACTAATGCTAATAGGAAAACAATCATGTTGAAGGGACACTCAAGTGGAACTCATTATTAAACAATGATTGCCAAATTTGAATTAAAAAAATAGTGTGATGTAACTATATTTAATAAGTATAAAACTGTACTAGTGCCAAACAATAAAAAATAGGACTAAGTCATAATATTATGAGGAAAAAAGATGTAATATTACAATTAAGTCATTATTTGTAATACAAAAAGTTGACTTTTTTGGGGGTAATATTACAAATTGTAATATTACGAGATTCATGTCATAAAATGAGGATAAAAGTCGTACTCGGAGATTAAGACATAACACGACACTACTGCGACAGTTGTTATGAGATTTAAATTTTAATACTATGTAAAACTACATCATATTGAGAAAAAAAGTCATAGTATTAAAAGAAAAAGTCATGTAATATTAGTAAACGTAATATGAGAAAAAATATTACGAGATTAAAGTGTAATGTTAGGAAATTTTAAGTATTACAAGAAAATACTGTTTCGTATCGTTGCTTAATATTACGTGAATAATGTCATAATATTACAAGAAAAAAAAATCACACACACACAATATGTAAATATATATATATAGTATATAACTACTTCAATGTTGTAATATTGTTTTCTCAAAATATTGCAAAATTAGTCTCGTCACATTACAAGTTTGTTCTCTTATGGTTGCGACTTTTTTCTCATGGTATTACAACGTAAACTTCATTCTTGTTACTAGTCACATGAGACCGGACAGGGGTGGAGCCCAACACCCACCTCGGGCTTCCTGCAGCGCGTCCGCATCCGGACCGGAGTGGGTGTCGTCCTCCTTCTCTCTGGCTCCACACACCACCACTTCCTCTATCTGGGAGTCGAGGGCAGCCGGGCGGAGCTCCTCAGGACAGGTGTTGCAGCCGGAGACCTCGTCTGGTAGGAAGGGTCGGCGGGGCAACGGGGGTGTCTGCTCCCTCGCCACGAGGAGGCGGGACTCCGAGCAAGAGGCGGGCTTGTCCTTGTCATCGGGATCATCCAGGTCGACCTCATGGCAGAGTAACGCTTCGGCGCCCATGGGTAGCTCTTCGCCGGGGGCGGGGCCCAGGACTTCCCGGGTACGGGGCGACGTCCCGGCACTCTCCGGCGTGTGTTCGTCAGTCTCTTCGCCCGCTCGCTCTTGCACTTCGTCCGCCCTGGCTGCTTTGCGGTCGCTCCTTTCCGCCTCTGCACCGCGTTGTGGGGATGGGAGGGATTTGGGTGAAGCGCCAGGGGCCGCCTCGGAGGGGCTCGTCGAGGACTTTGGTGAGGTGGGCGTCATCTCTTCCCGCTTCGTATCGTAGGACGGCTTCAGCTCGGGTTTTTCCTCCTCCTCCTCGCTGGCGGAGTCTGTGTCCGACGGGGTGGTAACGGGTGGCATAGGGGGTTCCGGCCGGGGACGCGGTGTGGGGAGGCAGTGGAGCACCACCATGGGTTTATCCGGCCTGGTCAGAACACTATGGGGAGGAGGGAGAAGAGGCAGTTCGGGACTGGTGGCGCTAGCCGGACCGCAGAGTTTAGGCGGCGTTTCGCAGTTGTGAACTTTAAGCGCTGGCGGTGACAAAGGTGGTGTCTTGGGGTCTTCCAACAGGGCAGGTGGAGCATCGGGTCGAGGGGACAAGGAGGGTGACGCCGTTTCAGCCACTTCAGGCGCATCGATGAGCTCATCTGCTACTTTGATAGTTTCCTCAGCCGGTCGGTCCTTCTCTTGGGAAGGGGTGGTGACGTGGGCGGTGGCCTGTGGCACCGCGCTAGGGCGAGGTGGTGTGGCAGGACACGGAGAGGCCGCCACGACTAAGGCCCGGCTCAGCTCAACCTCCTTCGAGTCCTCATTTCCAGGCCTCCCTCGCCATGGCTTCTTGTCAGGCGGCTCTTCTGATTCACTGTCAACCGTGGAGTTCCCAGAGTCCTCTGCAGGGAGAGCGCGCCATAATTGTATATCAAATGTGTGGTATTTTTTAAGGATGGCTTTTGACTTTTACTCCCTGCATTTAAAGACTGACACCTGTACCAAAAGGGTGTAGTAGCCCGTTTTGTATGTTTTTGTTACTTAGTACAGGTCCATTTTAGAGTTTGTAGTAAAAGCAATGATAACAGCAACTGTATCGCTAACAGTAAGTACAACATAACAGTAACCTAACTGTAACACTGATGTAAGAGTAACTGAACAGGAACGTAACAATAACGGTTACAGAGCAATGTAACCGTAAGGTGAGTAAAAGTAGAGTACAAGTAATAGAGATGTCAAGGACTAACCGTTTGAGGCGCGGTCCGAGTCGTACATCCCTGATGTCCTCCTTGTCCTACGGACACGTGACAAGTCTACAAAAGAACAAGCACTCATGAGCTACCGGCTGAATAATCAACCTTGAGACAACATTTTTCAAAATATATTTTATATCTAACAAAATCCATTGCAATGAAACCACGAAAAACAAAGGAATTGATTAAAAAAAACAAACACTAGTGTACACACCACCAACAACAACTACAATGTACATGGCAACTAGACAAGCCTTCAGACTGAAAAATAAATTATGATTATGAATAAATGGTCATGATCGCCACTAGCCCGTCCTAGTTCAAATGGATTGATGTCGATCGCTGTCAATGGCGGCCGAAGAGTTATGCGTAAAGAACAAGTCGATTCCTGAGTGGGTGAGGCTTACTGTCGCCATTGGCCATGTTGTGCGGCAACTCGGCACGTCCGCTTTTGCCGTTGAGCCGGCCCTCGCTGCTTGGCGTCTTACGTCCGGGCGGCGTGTTGCTGGGCGCGCTCCGGATTTGGGGGCGTCCTCGCTTGGCCCCCGTGGTCTTATGCGGCAGCGGGGGCGTGGTCGCCAACGTCGGCATTTTTTCCTCCTCCTTGTCGGCTTCTTCTTTGTTCTGGGGTAAAGTTCAAAGGTCATTAGGAAGTCTGAGGAGCAGCAACGGGAAACGAGGTCTCACCTTCACCTTCTTCCTGGTTCTCTTCCTTGTTCCTTTCTCGGCCGGCCAGATGATGCGGTCGGCCTTGACCCATTCGTCATACCTGCGGTGAAAGGAGGCCATCTGTAAGCCATTATTTTGATAGGACACTCATTGGCTGCCATTGACGGTGCTAGAAATCCAATCCATTCAGACTGGGAATCTAAATTAATTGGACGGCCATCGCTGTCAATGACAATGAGTTAAATACTATTAATTTAATGATACGCAAACAGAACTATTACTTCTAACTAGGGCTGTCAAACGATTAAAATTTTTAATCAAGTTAATTACAGCTTAAAAATTAATTAATCGTAATTAATCGCAATTCAAACCATCTATAAAATATGCCATATTTTTCTGTAAATTATATATATATTCTGTAAAATAAATTGTTGGAATGGAGAGATGAGACACAAGATGGATATATGCATTCAACATATGGTACATAAGGACTGGAGTGGGCATTTCACTCTACTGTCATTTAAATCTGTCTATGCTGTCCTCACTCCAAAGCGTCTACTTTTTCCAAAGCTAGACAGCTAGTGAACGACGCCTTAATAATCAGACTTCTTCCTTTTTCATCTGATTTATTAATAAAATGGCCTAAAACCATTGTCCTCTTTAGACCGTCGTAAAACTACAAAAAAAAAAGTACACAAGCATTACATTAGCAACAACGTTAGCTTAGCATGCTATACATGTTCACTAAACATAAACAAAAAGCGTCTCATACAAAAAATATAACATTTCGCTTACTAACATAATATGTACATTCTTTACAACAACCATACTTACGGATAAATCTTGTCCAAGGATCATATAAGCACAACATTACAACGTAGGCGTCAGCCCGAGACGTCGTGCAGCCATATTGAACTGGCAAGAAAACAATAAACCATGTCGCAAAGCGACCACAAGAGTTCGCTGTTAGACAGCACAAAAATCCTTGCTGTAAAACTTACCAAAAGGCAGAATACTGTCTGAGCGGGACATGTGCGTTAATTGCGTCAAATATTTGAATGTGATTAATTAAAAAAATTAATTACCGCGCATTAACGCGATAATTTTGACAGCCCTACTTCTAACCATTAGATTTCACTCCAAACCTGCAAAAATTATTTCTGACGAAACAAATATTATCTTCGAATTACCCCAAAATTAACAAGTGACCCCAAAATATTTCTTACTAAAAAAAATCTCATTAATCTGCATTGGCAAAGCCAAAATTTTCAGAATCTTACTTCAATGGCCCCATTCACTTCTAATGGCACATTCAACTCCCACAAATACGTGTCCAGTCACTCCTACTTATTGTCCACTCGCTCAAGCAAAAAATCTCTTGGTGTCATTATTTTTCTTGACAACAAAAGTATTCGACTTGCCCAAAATTAACAGGAAATGGCCCTAAATTAAAAAGTTTGGAAAAAACTTCCTTATACATTTTCAATGGCCCTTATTCATTTCCAATGGCATTCATCTCCCACAAAACATCCTAAATATATATATATATTCAACCCAGTCCTGCAAAAATAAATAAATAAATAAAATAAAAATAAAAATTGGGTGGTCATTACTTTAGACAAAAAAAGTCCCTTGAATTGCCCCAAAACTAACAGTAAGTGACTCAATATGTTCGAGAAGAAAAAACACACGTCCAAATGTAAAATATTTAAAACTCTCTCTTGCATGATGCTCACTTAAAGTTAGCTTCCCTAACAGCCAGCATAACATTTCCCTACCAGCAGCGTTCATTTCCACCTCCTGTTTCAGTGTGTCCTGTAATAACGCAAAGGACAATACATATATTTTTTTTGTTTCTTTTCACATTATCCTTGTACTTCTTGTAGTTAGTGTTTTTAATTTAAAATTTTATGTGCTACAACGCAACAAAATCAACATTTTAAAACATTGATCTTTTCCACCTAATTCCTTTCATCTGAAACTGACGCGATAGGGCCCAATTTCCGATCCCGTGATGGGATATCATGGTATTTCGTTCGTGACGATAAACATTTCAGCTTTCACAAACGTATCACTCACCTGACGTTCCAACCGTAGTAATGCACCAAGTAAAAGTGTTCTCCATTGTCGTTGTCCGTCTTCTTGATGTGCGCCTCGTAGATCTTTTGCGTCTTCCCTCTCCCGTACTTGACCCTCACTTTTGTCCCCGTCACGGCATCACTGTCCTCCTCGTCCTCGCTCCTGAATGCAACTTTGTTAAAAATGGCCTTACCATCTGGGAAAACGAAAATGTCGTCTCACCTGACACCCAGCCGTCTTTCCCTCTCTTCGTCCTCGTCGTCCTCATCTTCTTCATCGTCTTCGTCATCCTCATCCTCCTGTTCTTCCTCCTCCTCTTCATCCTCGTCCTCCTCGGAGCCCCGGTCGGAGCCGTCGAGGCGTCGGCTGCTGCGTCGCCGCACGTCCCTGGATTCCTCGCTGATGTCATCTCCTCCCTTGTTGGGAGGCTCCATCTTGGACACCTCCATTTTGGCGCTGCATCGTCTTCTCCCCTTCGCAGGACAAGACAGAGGACGTCAAACTTGACTAACTTTTATTGATTTTCAACTCAGACCTGCCAAAAATCTCCATAGATGGGTCATTATTTTTTACCAAAAAATGCCTTGAATTGCCCCAAAATTGCAGAAAGTGACCCGTAAATGACCAGGAAGTGATCCGGGAATGCCCGAAAATCATCAGAATGTGACCCAAAAATCGCCTGGAAGTGACCAATGAGGAAGAAGTGACATGGAAATGCCTGTAAATCAACGGATACAGGATGTGCAATGCCCCAAAATGCACAAGAAGTGACCTGTTAAGTCACCTAAAATCAACAAGGTTGATTGGTTAGTTCCTGTTTATTTTGGGGCATTTGCGAGTCACGTCATTTTAATGCTGCAACAACAACTAATCGATTGCAATCGATTAAATAAATTAGTTGCCAACTAATTAGATATTCCATTTTTGCCGGAAGCTATGAGCAGTCTCGTTTGGGTCTTTGTGTGTAATGTGAGGATGCACGCGAGCTAATGATTAGAGCGAGAGAGTTCACTGCTATACTCAGGTTGTGTTGGTGAATCAATAATAATGCATAGTGTCAAGAGTTAGATTGTCTTTTGTGTCGTTAGATCCAGTGTGCCTCCGTCAGAAGTGAGTAAATGAAGCCAATTGTATTGTTTGTATTCTTTGTTGATGAGATGTTACTACTTAGCACGGACCGCTAAGCTAGTTAGCAATTATGCTAATCGGTGTCTTAAGTGTCCGTTTGTATTATGTTTTGGAGAAGCATATTATTGTTGTATAAAGTTGTCTCATTTCTTTTTATAAAGAAACCACATTCACATAAGAGCGAGTCTCTCAACACAAACTCCCATTCAAACTGTAAACTATCAGACAAGAAGAGTGTGCTTTGAAATCGGATTTGGATTGATTTTATGAACTATTTTATAAAGAAAACTGATTCATGTCAATCTGCCTCCTCGTTCGATTTTGTTGTTCAGTTGGTTTAAAGAAAACATGAGGTACAATTTATTTGCCTGGCACGGCCAGACTGTTCTCCCTGTATTTTTCAAACACTAAGAGAATAGTCTGGGACCCGGCCCATTAACGGCCTCTCGAGCAAGTAGAAAATCAATCGACAAATCAGATTCGTTTATTTGCGTGACGTGTTCTTAACGAGCAACGTCACTCTTCCGCCTTGGAAGTCGTCTCCACAACAACACAGATGGTGAACAGGAGAGCCGAGAATATGTTCCAATCCACGGTAAAATCAGTTTTAAATTACCAAAAACACATCGACACAAGTCATTGACAACAGTCCGTCTCGCGCTACCCATGTTGAATAAACTTCGCTCTCCTCGTATGATTACTTCCGCACGCAAGTCCCTCGTCCCGCCCGTCGCTGATTGGTCCCCTCCGCTGTCTGTTTGCTGTGGCTTGCTCCGCCCTGGAAATTTTATCCGCTTAATGGTGGCCAGACTCAATAGCTGGAACAGCGGTCAGTCTGGAGTACCAGGCTAACAATTTATATCAGCACATTGCCCACAGGAAAAAAAAAAGGCCAATCAGCAGCACTATTTTCTTTAATGACCAGAACTTTGGTCTGATTTGTGTACTGAGAAATTTATTTTATGTTTTGTACTCAGAACCTTTATTCTAAACTTAACAAGTTTTATGTACTTACAGTTCTAGACTACAGTTAAGTCAGGAAGCTGTCATAAATATAATTGAAACAGTCATTCATTTTATCTTCATTGTTACTTACAACATGCCTAAAACAACTTCAAGTGGTTAAGGTAAATGAAAAAAGTGACATTCATCCGGTTCGTCCGATTAATTGATTATAAAAATAATCATTAGTTGCAGCCCTATTCAACATGCAGTAGTCTTGCAAACTCAACTGACCGGCCACTTCCCCGGTCCTCTGACGTTTGTCGGGAGTGCAAAGCGGTTCTTGTAGATTTGAAGATTTTGTAATTTTATCGCAATTACACTGCCTTTCTTCATTAAAAGAAGAGGAAACACCGTCACGAAAAGCTTTTCCCGCGAACAAATACATCATACAGTGGCTTAATGTGGATTGGGTAGCCTTCTGATGGTGAGCTAATAAGGGGAAAGAGGCGGGAGCTGCAGACGTAACCAGTAAACTTGAATTCGATGGCGAAATGCAAAGCGGTTTTGTTGACAGGTCCATTTCCCAAGTTTTGTCGCAAGTACATTTCCTCATTAAATAGGAAAGAATATCGAGTGAGGAGCTGTCGTCCAATCAGCAGCTGTATATTTTTTGAAGGTTCCTCCCATGAAACAAGCCTCAATTGGCTCTCTCCCAGATTGAAATGTGGAATGTATTCGTAGCGGATATATGGAACATAACTAGAGAGTTGTTTTTTTTTTTTTTTTTTTTTTTTTTTGCAGGTCCGAGTTCAAAATCAGTAGTGAGTGGACATATTTTCGTGGGAGTTGAATGTGCCATGGAAAATGTATGAGGACATTTTTTTTTTTGGTGCAACTGTACATTTTTGCCATAAATTGGCTGATCACTTTTGTGCGCCTACGTTTTGTGAATTATCTAAATAGGACAAAATCTGTAAGGCAAGTAGTATTTTGAGTATTTGTAATGTTTTTGCCATTGGAAATGAATGAGGCTTTTTGTCAAAAATTGAAATTTTGGGATGTTTGGAACAGTGTGAATCAGGCAAAGTGTGGGGCGTGCCAAAAAAATGGACAGAAAAAAGTACCCGAATTTTATAGCTCCGTCCGCTACCATGGCGACCACTCACCCGAGGAGACATCTGTCTGTCCTTAAGCTCTTCTTTGTCACTTCCGCTCTCAGACTCATCGCCCTTGTCCTCCACCTTCAGGGTGGCCAAGGTGAAGTCGGCCCTGCCGGTCCTGGGAATGTTTCCTATCCTGGGAATGCCCGGTACTTTAGGAGGGCGCATGTTGTTGTGGTGGACTGTCCTGAAGGTGATGCAGGCGGAGCGGCAGTACTCCTCAAAGCCGAACAGGTATCTGCCGACGGGAAAGGGAAATCTGTGTGAATTTTGCGGACGCATCCGCTGAGCTCCCGCTTACAAAGACTTACTTCTTGTAGGCAGTCTTGACGTTGTACGATGCTGCCGAGTTGAGGATGGGGATGCCCAAGTCCATGTAAATCTGCTTCCACACTGTACCGCTTTCAATCTAAGAAACAAATGAGCCGGGTCAACAAATGAGCAGAGACAGAATGATCTAAATTGCTCACGAAATTATACATATATATAAAAAATAAATCATGATCTTTTCTTTGGCCTGAGAAAGTTACCTTGCGGCAGCCGCCGTGTTGGTAGACTAGTCGGTAGAGTTTGAACAGATTCAAGTCTTTGTAGCCCAACACCGGAGGCTTATTAATGGGCGTTCCTGAAAGGCACAAAGACCAACGCTAAAACTAAAAGGTTCTCCAAGTGACGGACGCTGTCAATCGGACGTACCTCGGTCTTCCATAAATTTGTAGAGCTGCTGTAGGAAGTACTCCCGCTCCTCCGGGTCTGGCTCCTCCTCCGGCTACGCAAAGAGAAGGAATCGTGACTTGTGAGGTGTGTTTGTTGTCTTTTTAACTTTTATATACACTTGTGTAAAGCTATGCTTCATTTATTTGTATACTCTGCCTAATGTTTGTATGTCCTTGACCTGTTTCAGGACAACGAATATGAATTTCCAGCTATGCTAACTCCATATTAACATTGATGCTTTGGGCTGACATTTTGATTAATGTGCAATATCCTTTATCAAATTAAAAAAAAAAAAAAAAAAACATATATATATTAGGCATGTGCTGATTACCGGTTGCAAGGTATACCGTGGTATGAAAACGTCAAGGTTTCAAAACTGCAAAAATTTTCCATCATACTCTCCCCAAAGTATTAGCTATTTTTATGTCCCAAAAATGCAGGGAGAAATCCCTCGCTTGCTGCTGCAAGGCTCAACCCTCCCCCATCGGTTGTTGCTCAGTGTCAGTGTGCTACAAGATGGCTGGAGGAGGTGAAAACTCCTGAACCACCCCCCATCGAAGAAAATGAAATCGCTTGTATGGGAATACTTCGGCTCCAGAAAAGTTACAGATGGCTGCGGCTTAGAGGAGGAGGGCCAACCGACATGTAAAACATGTTTGCAAAGGGTGGCTGCTGAAGAGGCAATACCTCCAATATGATTTTGCATTTAAACAAAATTAAAGGCTAGTAAACACCATCATGAATGTTTCCCACCAGCTACGAGTTAACGCCAGCGTGTTTAGTGCGTCTAGCGGTGGTAAAACATGTTCTTTTTCTCTCTGGCAACTGTGTTGAGAAAGAGTGTGTGTATAATGTAAACATTATACAAGTCATACACACATGCTTTTTATGGAAAATAATTCATTTTTGTTGTGATGGTAATAATGTTGAGCTGTGGGTTACGCTCACCTAAGGGACTGCATTTATTTTATCTAAAATATATTTTTAAAATTTATTTTAACATTATACTTATGTTCCAATTTGCTAATATGTTTTGAAAATAAAAATCCTGATCAGCGGGAAAAAGTTTTTTCTTTTAACCCAGATATCTAAAAGTAACACATTTAGAGCTGTAACTGCAATACCGTGAAGCCGTGACATTTTTGCTTAATGTTATCAAACCGTCGGAATCTAATAGCGCCACATGTCTAAAATTATTATGTCGGTTATATTGTTGGGGGAAAAAAGGCCTGTAAGAATAAAGTTGTAATATTACGAGTCCTAATATCACACTGGTAAAAAGTCTTCAATACAAGAATAAAGTAATGTTATTGAGCCACTTTACATAAAGATTAAAATCACAATATTCCGTAACGTTACGCAATAGTTCGAGAATAAAGATTGAAGATAAAGATTGAAGCCGTAATATTACACAACGTTGATATTTCAAGAATACAGATGTCGTCTAGGAGAGTAAACCCGTAATATGACTAGATTAAAGTTGTATTATTACACTTAATATAAAATTTAAAGATTAAAGACATTAGGATTTAACGTACTTGAATATTATGTGACAATAATATTACATAAATATACAGAAGATTAATTTTGTTCCCCGTAGACACCTACATAAATTGAAGTGCCCAAAATTACAAAGGTATTGGACAGAAGTGGGGCATATTATGTCAAATATTGTTGGAATTTATGTAAAAACAATGCAAAACTGATTATATTGGGTATTTACTACTGATGCACCGATACCGATACCAGTATCGGCAGGGGAGGCCGAGCCGCAGGGCGCCGATACCATTTACCAGTCCAGGATAATAACACTTAACCCGCACCGCAGCCTTTTTTTCATTCTGACACTCACTACACTGTTTCTGTAATGTGTGATGACACGTGATAACTTTGCATGCCAAGCAGCTATCGCTATTGGCCTGCTTCAGACCAATGAGAGCGGGCCAATAGCCGCTCTTAACCAATGCCGGGGCAGCTTTTTCATATGGAGGAAAAACAAACCAGGAGTCACGTTGGGAAAAACTAACTTATGTTGTAAGAGGGAAGGCAGAGGAGTTTGAACAAATGTGGAAACCTTCACTGGACTTTATTGACAAGTGGGGTGCACAACCAACTATTATATCTTAATGTGTGAGGTCATTGCACATTTGGAATATTTTTGTTTGGTTTTGTGTGTTTTACTCTATTTCTTGTCATGTCTTTATTAGGGGTGTGACAATATATCGAAATGGTGATACATCACGATACTTTGTATTCTAAAAGTTTATTGATATCCTTCCGCCAAGAACCATTCTATCTAGTGGTGCAACGAATAATCAAATAACTTGAATAATTCGATTGGAAAAAGCTTTGAATCAACATTTGCTGTTTCAAGGATTCGTTCAATTGGAGTGGCGTTGTAATTGTTTGTTTTGAAAGTGTTTGCATTTAGTTTTATTGGTTTGCATGGATACACTACTCCCGAGTGGCAACAGTGAATGTGACATAACTCATCCAACATTGCTGCATCCAGCAGCTCCCCGTTAAGACCAAAATAAGGTTGTAAGTTTTTATATAAAATATATATATAAAAGGTCAATTCCTGTTCATTTTAGGGCATTTTAGGCTTCGTGTTGATTTTTAGTCCATTTGGGGATATTCCCAGATTACTTCCTGTTAAGTAACCCAAAATCAACAGAAAGTGACCCAGAAATACCCCAAAATCAACAAGAAGTGATGAAAAATGAAAAAGAAATGCCCCAAATTTAACTCATTGGCTGCCAAGGCCAAAAGACAGTCTTTTTTTAAGTGAGAGGGATGGCAGCGAATGAAAGGACGTTCGTTCACTGCCGCCCTCTCAGTTCAAATGGATTTGGTGTATACGAGTGACAAACTCATTTCAAATCATAGCTGTTTATTAGTTGCATTATAGAGTATCGTACAATGATTTCCGTGAACCATGTATCAATTATTGTTGTATCGCCATATTGTGAGATCGTATTGTGAGCTAACCCGAGGTTACCACCCCTATTTTTTATAGAGAAGATAAAAGTCGTGGTAGGGCAACATTGAATTCCCTTCATAATATTAACTATCTCATAGGCCCATCTTGTTATTTCTAATACTCTGTCGTATGTATAAAATAAAAACTTTTTTTAAAGGGCACGGACCTCCTCTCTGCTGAGCTTTTTCCTCTTCTCCTCCTCATCCATGTCTTCATCTTCACTCTCTTTCTCCACATCATCGTTGTCGTTTTCACGTTCTTCGTCGCTGGAGGACGAGTCCAAGATTTGACTCATGTCCATCTTCCATATCTCCGGGACCTCTTTTCTTCGCGCAAATGCCTGAGCTGCTTCAAAACCTGGAGGAGACGAGCCGGGAGGCCGTGTTAGGAAGACAGGAGAGAGACCACCCCCCCTAAAAAAAAACCACGACAAAGACAAACGCAAGGCGCAAAGAGACTGACCGCGAGTGTTTGAGAGCTCTGATTTGTTGATGTTGATGGAGTTGAGGGGATACACGTTCCTCCTGGCCACTGTAAAACTGAAAGAAGCAGGAAGTAGAACAAGATGAAAACACAAACTAGCGGCGTCGGTTGTCAAAGACTAACTCGCTGGTTGCATCGACAGCACAGAGCATCCAATGGAACTATTACGAAGCCACGCCCACTTGGAAAACTGACAACCCTAGGCTCTGTCAAATTCTCTCAGTGACAGTGACTGAGTGAACGAACGATTTATGGATGATGGCAGGAGTTCAAATTTCAGCATTTGCACTACCAAAGCTGCCAATAGACCAGTTTTTTTTGTTTTTTTTAAATTAAATGTAGGGCTGCAACTATCGAATATTTTAGTAATCGAGTAATCGACTGAAAATTCTATCGATTAATCGAGTAATCGGATAAAACAAATATAATTTTAGGTGAAGAGCAATTATAACTATACATGAGAAAACAAGACATTTCATCTAATCTTGAACCATTTTCAGTCAAACAATGTCTTTATTTTCGATGTATATTGTTGAAAACAGCCAACAATTGCATCTCAGATGTAACTACAAAAAAACAAACAAAAAAAGACTAATTCACTGCTTTCACTCCAAAAACTTAAGATCTTAAAAAAAAAATATATATATATATATATATATACACAGTATCTTACCTAAAAATGCTGTTACGCTTGATAACACACATCACTTAAAAGTTTGGATTTTTTTCCCACGTGTTTCAATTGAATTTCTATTTGTCTCAAGCCATTTTTAAGTTCTAGTTAAGTTTTAATTTAGTCTAAACTGTAAGTCCTGATAGGATTTTGAGTTTTTGCAGTGTTCAAAATAAATGTATGATACAGGCTGTACTGGAGCACATTAGGGACCAGTGCTACTTGGTGTTTTATCCAGCAATGACTACTGAGCTAAAATTGATAGTTAGCATTATTAAGTTTTTATTTTACACCCTCATCACTCCACAACGCCATGTTATGTTAAAGCCTGTATGTAAGACAGGTTAGCCACGCATCGACGGTGGTCATAATTAATAGAAACCTAGCCCTCCGCAGGGCTAACATTACGTGAGCTAGTGACAGTAACGTTAATCTTATTTATTAGCGCTTAGCGCTCTACTGCTTTAAGATGGCGGCTGTTTACTAACGCTACCCAGACGCGGCCGAGTCTGTCATTCGCAAGTAGTTCAACATACACGTGATCTCTATGAGACGCATGAGACACTACCTGCTACCAACGTAGCATCGTGCGGGCTAGTATTTAGCAACGTCGGCGTCGTTTGTAGCGGCTGTCGGCTGCAGTAAGTTTTTTTTTTTTTTTTTGCTTATTCCTCTGCGCACGTGACATCAGCGCGTTGTGCCGCATTAAAAGTAGTCTGACCCAAACATGATGCTTAGAGCTGTCAAAATAAACGATTACTCGAGGTGAATAAAATTACTCGGATCCGTTTTTAAACTCTAGTTACTCGAGTTGCTCGAGTATTCGTTTCAGCTCTAATGAAATGTTTTCTTTATTTTGTCTAGAAGCACAAAGAGAGGGTTGCAGCGTGCAAAGGAGAGGAGTAGGTCCATGGTATTAAACTTTACATAGAGGAGACCAATATTATAATCGAGGTGAAATGCTACCACTCACAACTTAAAAACAACGTTAGCTACTTAATAACATTATGTCACGTGTTCTGTCAGATTTTTCTCCTAAAGTTTTTGTGACAATGAATATGCAGTCTTTTACATTCAGTTGGATTCTCAATATTATGCAGAAGTGCTAAATAAACACCTTACATCATAAAGATACATGTTCAATATGAATAAATGCTCTAGGCCAATGGTTTTTAACCTTGCTAAAAGTACCAAACCCCACGAGTTTCGCATGCACATTAACCGAACCCTTCAAAATTTTATAATGACCCTTTGAAGTTCAAAACCAATATAGCTAAGCTTGCAAGCAAATTCCCGTTGAAAAGTATTCAAATTTACTACAAATAAATTTGGTATTTTGCAGTCAATTTTCATGTTGGTATATAAATTTTTTTGTCTACATTATTCGTCTTCACAGTATCATTTCTTTTTTTTTTTTTTTCTTTTTTCTTTTTAAATTTAATAATATGACCTTTCTGCCCTTTGGTGAAACGTGTATTTGATTATAATGCGGACTTTTGTTTTGTGATGCATGCTTTTATTTTCGTGCAGGAAGCGTGGAGCAGGAAGTACGCACGCGAGTAAGAGCACATGTGCACACGAAGAAGACTGTACTGTATTTGCGCCCACGAAGATGTCGCACAGCCAAATGACAGAGGGGAAAGATTGCATTTTAGCTCGCTGTCTAGCTAGGACTTAGCTTCAACGTCTTGGCGAGGACAGTATAATGATGCATAATACATGTTTTTGGATAGTTATTTTGAGATATCGGGGGTATTTAAAGGGTTAATTCCGACATACGCAGAAGTTCGAGTTACGTCGCTAGCATAAGAACGGAATTCGTTCGTGACACGGGGGCTACCTGTATTATAAATTATCACTTTTTATTTTGGAATGTAAAATCGTCTTGGGAAAAATATAATTAAAATGAATAAACTGGAATAAATGAATGAAATAAAACAATTGTGATTCATTCATTCAATGCCATTGACGACAAATCCAACTTCAAGGCCCTCTCGGTCCAATTGAATTGGACGTCAATTGCCGTCAATATCCAATAGGTTTTAATGGTAAAGAAGAACTCACAACTTTGAGTCACTGAAGGACCTGACCAGACATTGATCCTTCTTCACCACCAACTCGTCATTGCAGCTGGGAGACACAACCTACACGCAAAAAAATGCATTAATTAAGGATGAGATCCAAGCAGGCACACAATTGGTCGCTTACAAGTGCCAAAAAACAGGAGGCAGGCTGCTCCTCCTTCTTGATGCTACAGACTTTCCCCAGGAGATCATCGTTGGGCCTCCTGCGGTCATCGTCGTCTTCTTCGCTGGATGACGACTCGTTCTCTTCGTCCGCCCTGGAGGATAGACGCTTCGCCGTCAGACGTCGCCTCCCGTCGTTGGGGAGAACGGCAACGCGGCTTCTCAGAAACTCACACGGCCTGCGAGGAACGCCGTCCGCGGTTGGACTTCTTGCCGATGACCGGAGTGCCAAAGTGTTCTGGGTTGGTGAGGGGAAGCTGGTCCAACGTCTGAGGAGCCAAAAAAGGAACAACATGATTATTTGAAAGAGATTTTCTTTAGCTCAAACTTATGAAGTGGGAGGGTTGCCTGCAAAGAAACAAACTTTCATGTTTTTTTGACGTTTTGCATTCGTTTTATTTTTTCAGATTTTCGCTTTTGGAATTTTTGTATTTTTTCGCAGTTCTTGTTTTTTTTTTTTTCCAGTTTAATTGCTTTCAATTTTTCCACAGTTGTCCAGTTTATCACAGTTTTCAAATTTTTTTAACAATGGGGTTTTTTTTCGGATTTTTGACTTTTTTTTTGCAATTTTTCATGTTTGTCCTTTTTGCAATGTTACTCGTTTTTTTGCCATCCTCTTGTTTTTTGCTTTTGATAGGATTTTTTCGCCTGTCTTTTGTTTTTCCAGTGTCTGCATGTTTTTCACTTTCACCATTTCTGGCAATTTCCACATTTTTTTCAATTTAACTCACTGACTGCCAATGGCGGTGCTAAACGTCCAATCCAATCCACATTGGTTTGCTGCCACCCTCATGCACCAAATGGATTGGACGTCCACTACTGATAATTTTTTAAAAATGCTTTAAAAGAGTAAGAGCTACATGATTGGATATCCATCATCATAAATGGCAATTAAATAGTTTTACATTTTTTTTATTTTTTTATTAATACCGACATCGAGTCGAAAATTTTGTACAGTGACAACAGTAAAGGGGGTCCTCGAGTTACGACCAAGTTCCGTTCCAACACTGGCGATGTAACACCAATTGGATTACGCAAGTTCGCTAATTTTTAGGTCCGCTGATTTGACCACAGGAAAAAGAACGTCCGTTGAATTTAACGCAGTTTTTCTTTTAAGACTTAGCTTTCTTATTTAGGGACATAATATGAAAAAAAGGGGCAGAAAAAGGCAAACACACTCCCCTGTCTCAGCGCACAAAGACAGACAAGCACTTTGCATTAACGAAGCTGAAACTTATGGTGCTGGGGACTAAATGGCGGACGAAGCACAGGCCACTTAAAGTCAAAAAGTTGTAGGTCGAGGACATTAGGGGTGTGACGGTACACAAAAATCTCGGTTGGGTACGTACCTTGGTTTTGAGGTCACGGTTCGGTTAATTTTTGGTACAGTAAGAAAACAAAATGCAAAACATAAATGTGCCTGTTGTTTATTACACACCTTTGTGCTTTCAACAATAGGAACATTAGCCTATACAAAGCTAGAATTCTGCTCAAAAAGTAGCAGGTATTTAAAGATAATCCAAGAACTATTTGCCTTTCAGACCCCGCGTATTGGTCAGCTTTCTTTCTTTCTGAAAGGAAAAAAGTCCTGTGCGAAAGAGAAAAGCAATCCCAGTGACAAAGATTTTAACATGTATATTACAAATGAAACGCCGCAATGAATCTTTTTTTTTCTTATGAACAGTTTTCAAAAGCTTTATTGGTGGATTTTCTCAAGTTAAAGCGCCACACAAATACCTTTAATTGTGTAAGCAGGATCTGTGTATTATTCTTATTATTTAATTACAGGTGTTTTAGCGCATTTCAATTTATTTTATTTAAATGGGCTATCACTTATTTTATTATGTGGTTATATTTTACAAATGTGATGTAGTATTCATTTATATTGTCTATTTTATGTTGTATAACTTTAGTTCCTATGTGAATATTAGTTCCTCCTTATTTTGTTGTGGTAGGAGGGTTTTGTATTGAACACGGGGCCGTGTTGGTTATTATTATAGCAGAGAAGACAGCAGTAAATCAACAAATACAAGTCAACTGTGCCCCGATCTACCACTCATGAGATCTGATGGACTCAAAAAGTGGGTTACGATTGCATATTAGTTTGAAAATCGACCGGATCCAACGTATTTTTACACAAGTGACTTCCGGTCTGTCCGATCCTAGCTACCGGTAGTAGTATTGACGCAGGACGGTCGCATCTCGCGTCATAATAAACTTTGCCATTCTTTTCGCGTGGTGTTGAGCCGCTTCTGGGGCGCGTCTAACACGCGGCCGCATTGGGACTAGTGTGGATTGGCTGATTGACTTTAATGCCCGCGTTTCACTGCGTTCTCGCGGTGGCCACGTTGTCGCACCGTTGACGTTTCTGGGTTATACTGTCCTACCGTGTTGGTCCTCATTATAGTAGAGAAGACGGCGTAAATATAATCTGCACAAAGAAACTGTAACCCGATCGACTCACAGCCTCGAAAAGTAAGGGTTACATTACGTCAGAAACTAGTTCGGTACGCCTCCGTTCCGAACCGAGCACCACATACCGAAACGGTTCAATACAAATCCATGTACCGTTACACCCTTAGAGGACATCATAACCCGAGGACTCCCTGTACAATGAGGTGGAATGAAAAGGGGAAAAAAATTGCGGAAATGCCCCAACTCACCTCGCTTTCCGCAAAGTGCCGCTCGCCTTTTAAACACAAGGACGACCTCCGCAGCGTCTTCTCGTCTCCGTCGTCAAAAACTGAAAGAAAAAGCCAGGTCAAGCTGCGCCACAGCGACTCCATGGATGCCGGGGCGTGACGACGCTTACCGACGGTGTAGAGGCTGGCGTCTGTCAGCTTGCCGATGATGGCCTCACTGCACACTCCTTCATTTGTCTTGACCTCCACTGTGGAGCCCACCTGTTGGCGCAGCGCACGTACGGTTAATGGGCGGTCAGAGCGCTGTCACAACGACGGGGGCGCTTACCCTGAGGGGACCTTTGACCTGATCGTCGTGGACCACCTGGCTAGTACTCTCCCCTTTTAGAGTCACCTACAGGCAAACAAACAAACATAAAAATTTTAACTACTGGTTTTGTTGAACAGGAATATGCAAAAGTATGTAGAGTAGCCAAAACCTTTACTCAAGTAAAAGTAGCGTTACTTCAAAATAATATTATTCAAATAAAAGCCCAAAGTTCTCTAAATTAACTGTTAATATTATATTGTACAATAACCCATTACATTAAACAATTAAGCCAAGAAATACAAAAATAAATCATTGAATTCTGGCAAGAGAAAAAAAAAATACAGAAATGAAGCATCATTCGTCCAAAGCGCATGAGTACCCTTTAGTGGAGAAAATAGGTTCTAGTTTGAAAAGTTGAATTTGTGAATACAGTGGTACCTCGACATACGAACACCTCAACACACGATCCTTTCGACATCCGACGTAAAATTTGACTCGTAGATTGTCACGACATACGACGACATGCTCGAAATAACACAATTTACAACAGCGTCGCGATTTCATTGTTTTGCCCCAAGACGGCAGCATGCTGGATTTTCTTGTGAGAAATCAACATGGGTCTGACTCCCAAGACGGTTAGTGCAGGTGGTGAAAAAAAGGAAAAAGGTGATGCTTGCTTACCATTGAAATTAAGAAGGAGATGATAGAAAAAATATGAGCATGGTGTGAGTGTCAGTGTACTGGCTCGACAATACGGCTGGAATATGTCTACTGCGATCTCCAGGACGACTCTCATCAATATCATTGCAACATTGGCAAGGAAGTCGTCAGGTTTTTAATCATTTAAATCAGAACTTGTGCAACACAACACGGCTACTGTCCACCGTAGCCGATGCCAACAACAACAGAACATGGAAAGAGAACGTAAAACTCACTCTTCCGCACCCCTCTCACTCTCGCGTCAGTCACATGGTGCGTTCAAGAACAGCATGCAAAACACAACCGCCACATTAGAACCCGTTCCGTTACATTATTATTATCATTCCGATTTGTATTCATAATATAATGGTTTTGGTATGTGTAATTGCTATTTTTAATTGTAGCTGCAGTATTTATTAAGGATTTAGCATAGGTTTTTGGGCTGTGAAATGAATTCATTGAAGTATAAGGTATTCTTATGGAAAAATCCCGCTCGAAATACGACCATTTCGACTTACAAACCAAGTCCTGGAATGACTTAAATACGTATGTAGAGGTACCACTATTGTTGCTTCAGAGTTCCCATTATAAAATTAAAAGAATATCGCCAATTTTCTGTGGTTAATTTGTACCAAATAAAAACTGGGAGAAAGCGCTTTGGAGTCATGTTGAGCGTAGGCATGTGCCGGTATGAGATTTTGACGGTACGATAACCGTGAGCAAAAATACGGCGGTTTCACGGTATCACGGTATTGCAATTATAGCTCCAAAATGTGTTATTTTGAGATGTATGAGTTAAAAAAAAAAAAACTTTTTTCCATTGAACAGGATTTTTTTTTCCAGAACATAGTTGCAAATTGGAATATGAATGTATTGTTCAAATAAATAAATTATCAATTAAAAAAATATATTTTAAATAAAATTAAAATATAACGTAGACTATACCCACAGCTACAGCTCAAGTTGCTCAAGTTTAGAGCAAGAACAAAATAATTTCTATAAAAAAAAGGTAAAAACTCTTCTGATTAAAATTTTTAAAAATTTATACTGCATAATTTTTTGGGAGGATTGAAAAGCTCAAGTGAAGTTTCGCCATTTTTAGCCACTGTGTCAACTCTAGTCTACATGATGTCATGCCTTTGTGTTAGAAAGAACAAAGAATTCAAAAGTTAATAAGTTAGTTAAAAATGTATAAGTTAGTTAAAATGTAAATATTGTTGTGGAAAGGTTTCATCTAAAAAAGAAAAAAATCATTGGGAGTGAGACCTCTCCTTGATCCAGCGAACGTGGATTTGTGCTTAGGGCAAGATCATCTTTCCTCAATTAACGATCTTTGATGCTATGCCTTTTTTTCCCCTTCATTCAAGCGAGTCAAGCTTGTTTTCTCACTCTGCGGCTGTCACCCTCGACGAAGTTGCTCTCCCAGCTAAGCCTAGGCTAACATTAGTCTTTTATAAGCTTTTAGTTAGTTTGTATATCGAATTTCAAAGGAAAATGTGTGTTTTGTTTTTGGCGAACTTTTTCCATGGTGCTAATCTGTTTAGCTACTCACACATGGAAAAATACAATTGTACGTTTTAAATGTATTCCTTTTGTATATTCCACTTACCACGATTTGAGAGCTCAATAAATTGAAGAAAAGAACGCCTTATGTTTGGAGTATTTGTTTAGGGTTTGCTGGCTGTTTAGCCGATAGTCACTTTCACACACAGCAACAAACGCGAGGGGGTGAGCGCTTCCGCACCACGCCACTTCTGGCTGCATTTTTGACACATGAAAAATGGTGAACACCGTACTACGGTCTGACGGAAAATTTTAGTGGTTTTGAAACCGCGACGTTTTCACACCACGGTAAACCGTGAAACCAGTAACCGGCACAGGTCTAGTTGAGCGCAGCGCTTTATGTTGAATACTTAATTTTTTACAGTGCATCAAAGACGCCACATGATTGAACTAGCGTGATCTTAGAACAGAAAACTCTAATCTGATTGGTATAATGCAGTACTTCTCAAATGGTGGGGCGCCCCCCCCCAGGGGGGCGCAGAGCGATGCCAGGGGGGGCGCGAGTGACCTCGGGGAACATGCTTTTTTTTTTTTTTTTGCCGTACTAGAATAAAGTGTACTTGCACATCCACTCCGTGGGTGGCAGTGGCGCTCTCATTTACAAAGTGCGTGCAGTATTTTTGAAGTAAGCAAGAGCTCACGGAAGAGACTCATGCAGAGCTGGACTCACGCAGCTACCCGCTGTCTTCTTCGGTTCTCACGTGTCCGGCCGAGAAGTGCCGTTTTCGGCTTGGGATCGTCACGACCACCGCCCTCACCTACGGTTCTCCCTCGGCCGCCGAGAATGCGCTTTTTTCGGGCCGTTTGCCTTTGACTTTTAATATAGTGGGAAATGAGGAAAGACCACTGTTTACTGAGTCTAAAAATGATTATAGCGGAGAAGCCAAATCAGTTAAGATGCCACTTAAAGACATTAGACCTCAATCTCATTGATAAGCCGCTTGATTGTTTTTCAGCGAAAACGTGCCGAATATTGCCAATTGTCACAATCGTCCTGCTTTGTCAGTGTTATATCAGTAAACCAGTGAGCACTGTGGTGAATCAGCGAAAATAAAAACTTTCCTTCTGTCCAAAGACCTTTTTCCCCCCTTCTATTCAGTTTTGTTTTTTTTCGGTCAAATTTTTTGGCATGTTGTCCTGAAGAGTAAATGTTTCTAATCAATTTGAATTTGTTATTATTTACTGAGTTTATTACATTTTATTTTTCAGTATCAAATGGTCAAAAATGTACCTTGAGTGTATTTTTACAGTTTGGATGTGACTTTTTTTTAAAAATTTTTAACTTCAGGCAAATTGATGCGCGTTAAGTCTTTTCTGTTACAAGCAACACAATGTTAAAAAAGTTATACTTTATTATATGTTGATCTATGTTACTTTTTTTCTTTAATAGAAAAAAAAGGACACAATGTTAGGCTGAGGCGTACTTATAATAGTAATATAGACGAATGATACTATTTACAGTGGCGGCAGAGAGTTGGGGGGGCGCGAAACATTTACGTCTTCCTTGGGGGGGCGTAACAGAAAATAATTGAGAAGCACTGGTATAATGGATTAAATATGATTATTGTTGCGACACCTCATTGGTGAAACTGGTAGAGCTACTTTTGTCATCGCTGGCAAAAAAAAGTCAAATCTACTACGTAGAACAGGGGTCTCCGAACTTTTTCGTGTGAGGGCCACATAACGTTACGCTTCTCTGATGAGGGGCCGGGGTCAGTTTGTAAGAGAAAAAGTGTGACGATTGCAGGAGTGCCTAAATGTAAAAATGTATTGTTTTTCAGAAAGCCACAATCAAATAACCCTTTCTGGGTTCTTCACGGAACAAAAGTAAAAAAATAAAATAAAAATAATAATATAATATAATATAATAATAATAACACTATTAATTAAATAGATAATAACCAAATAACCCTCTCTGGGTTCTTTACAGAAAAAAAAAGCCAGGAAATAAATAACACTACTAAATCAAAATGCTCTCTGGTATTGTTCAGCGGGCCAGCCCAAATGTGGAGGCGGGCCAAGAGTAGGGTTTTGTCTTCACAAATCTACTCAACTAAAAAGTATGGTTTAGTAAAACTACTGTTAGAAGTACATCTTTCTCAAAAAGTTACTCAAGTAAATGTAATGGCGTAAATGTAACGCGTTACTACCCACCTCTGATCATTGGGGAACCTTTGGAATGAGTATCTAAAATAGGGCTGCTAAACTTAATCACTAATCGATTATCAAATGAAATGACGATTTCATTTTTTTCATATTTTTCAATTTTAAGATCATCATTTTTAGCTCTTCTTCGTGTAGTTTTCTATATATCTAGTAGTACACATACTATTTTAATGTACTTATGTATTCCTCCGATGCTTGATATAGATTTGTTTCATGTAAATTCAGGCATCTAGGTGTTAATCATTTCGAGAAACAGGCTACATTTACATGGACAAAATTTCCTTAAACCCATCATTTTGCGGATTAAAAATTAGCATCAGATGCACTGTTTTCATGGACACTGAAAATATTGCTCCAATCTGGACTTGCCCGTTTATTCATCACACTTTTGGTCGGAATGAGTTATTTTGACATATGCCGATTGACCAAATATCATCATCTACTTCTTCAGCTTTTTCTGACCAAATATACCGGAAATCAAAGTAGATGTCTTTCAACAATTTGAAGATCTTTTAATACTTCCAGCAGCATGTTCGTCTGGGATACAGACCAGTTTAGTCTTGCGCCTACCTAGTCTTCCGCTTGCGCTGCTTCTTCAAGCTTCCGGGAATAACAAACGCATGTAGTGACGTCACAGACATGCATGGTAAATAGGAGTGGGAACCTCACGATACGATACGCGATACAAAGCTCACGATAACGATGTGACGATATGGCGATACAACTATTATTTGCTTTACATTGCTCAGGAAATCAATCTAGGATATTCTACAAACAACTAATAAACAGAAAAACAAGCTTCTGCTGTGAATCGGAATGAGTTTATCACTAGCAGACGTCCAATCCATTTGAAATGGGAGGGTGGCAGCGAATGAACATTCGTTTATTCGCTGCCATCCCTCCCACTTCAAACAGATTGAACGTCTATGGCCGGTAGTGACAACTAATGCCAGGCAATGAGGTAATTTGGGGTCATTTAAGGTCATTTTCCTGTTGATTTTCAGTTATTTCCTGTTGATTTTGGGGTATTTTATGGGTGTCTTCCTATTTATTTTGAGTTACAGAACAGGAAGTGACCTGGGAATTACCCAAATGAATAGGCAGTGACTCAAACTCAAAAGGAAATGCCCTAAAATGAACTGCAAGTGACCTGTAAATGTCCTGATAATCAGACAGAATGACTGAATGCTCTGGTTTCGAATTTACGAATGTTCCTAGTCTAAATGGATTGGGTGTCGTGCATCGTCAATGCAGCCTTATAGTTAAATCTTCCACCATAATAGTGTCTCAGTTTGGTAGCAACCTGTTGGTTCCTTTTTATTTTTTATTTTATTCGACATTGACACCATTTTAAAACGATATCTCGCTTCTTAGCAGAAGCATATCGACAGCCTTTTGGGACACAAAGTATCACGATATATCACCATTTTGATATTTTGTCCCACCCCTAATGGTAAAGACTATTTGTTCCGAAATCTTGGAATAAAATGTTTTCATGCACGTAGATCAGATTATCAATCGACATAAACCTCCCCTCTTGTTCGAAATAGAATCTCGATCGGATTGGGTTAGAATATTCTGAATGAAGTGTGTTCGTGAAGCATTTTTTTTTATTGATATCAGGCTTTTAATGCGTATAAAAGTGTAAAAGATGTAGTCACTTACTAAAAATTGTACAAATCCTGTTTCAAGCCTCTTAATAGTGAATATTTGCTTATCTGAATTATTGAACTCATTGGCTGCCATTCATTCTTCTAGTCAAATTGAATTGGACGTCTAGCGCCATCGATGCTAGCGAATTAGTTATGAGCATGAAAAACAAAGAGTACTAGGATTTTTTTTCTATCAAGCCAAATAAAAAATTGATATGTCGTACACATCTGATGTTTTTGTATTTGTATTGGGATTTGTCTAGTCTTGTAGTCCAAGTATCGGGATATACGTGTATCAAGATGCACACTGTATCGTGACGTTGTTTGGAACAGCCAGCACTAACGTTCAGTTCGCTTCCACCAAAAATATGAAGCAGTAATGAACTTTCGCTGTCTTACCTTGACCTTGACCAGCCTCTTGACGATCTTGATCTTGGCCTCGCAGAAGGCCCCTCGGTACTTGGCGCTCACGTCAGTACCAACGGTCAGGTAGGCAGGCTCGTCAGCTGCCTGTAAAAACACCAAACCCACAAGTCTTGTGATCGCTTATATGACATTGGAGCAAAATTTTAAACACCCACCTTCATTTTGTTGTGCTTTTTTGAGGAAGTCCAGCGCCGGAGCTTTCCTGGATTGCTGAGATATGACAAGTGAATGTTAGCAGAGGCTGGATGGAGGAAACGCTTCTTGGTTATTACTTCTTGGTTATTAAAGACATGAAATAATAACGCAGGTGGATGCTGCCTTAAAGGAATACAATTTTAAAAAATATCCATGAAAAAAAGGAATATTCACTTTGTTACACCTTACTTTCTTTTAATAAAAAATATTGACTGTTCTTTTCCACTGATTTGTTTCATTAAAAAAGTAAAGGAACGTATTATGAGAATCTTTACTATTAACTAATTTGCCACCATTTACGACTTGCACGATCGCTCTCAACCCTCTCAGTCCAAATCGACTGGACGTTCATCACTGTCAATAGAAGTAAAATGGATTCAAAGGAAGTTGTCTTTGAAGACCATTAAGATTGCCAAAGTAGCCAGAGAAACAAACTCTCGACGACTCCCCTCCTCCTAGTTGGGTTAGAACAAACATGCCAGATTGAATTTTAGTTTTAATTAATTTTGTTTTAATGATAGTTTTTTTCTTCAGTCAACTCATTGGCTGCCATAGACGGGACTAGACGTTCAATTCAATCCATTTGAAATAGAGGAGTGATGGCGGCGGATAATTGAAGTAAGTTTGCTACTTTAATCTTCGGCTGCCATTGTCGTTCATTCGCCCCCCTTCCAGTCAAAACGGATTGGACGTCTATCCCCGTCAACGGCACTGAAACCAGAGCATTCCCAACGAGTCCTCTTTGTTTAAAAGAAATTGACATCCATCGTTGTCAATGGTGGGCAAGGAGTTAATTTTGGATCACTCTTGTTGATTTTAGGGTACTGACAGGTCACTTCCAAAACATTTTGGATCATTTCCTGAAAAACTATGCCACCTCGCTACATTAACATTGGCTACCATTGACGGTGCTAGACGTCTAATCCATTTAGACAGCGCTGGTTCATTCGCCCCTTCCGGTCAAAATGGATTCGACATCTATCCCCGTCCATGGTAGTAAAATGGAATAAAAGCTATCCGTCTTTGAAGAACTTAAAGATTAGCAAAGTCTCGAACTTGCCAACTTGAAACTGTTGAGTTTTTCCGGCAGTCCGACCCCCCTCCCCCTCTACTCGTAGTTGGGTCAGAACTAACATGTCAACTCGCCTTCACTTAAAAATGCCGCTAGCCGAGCCATTCTGCGCCCGGTTCGTTTGTGTTATCCGCTTCCGAACAGAGTAGGTCCCCTTCCCGCTCCGCCCTGTACTCCACCGTGAGTCACGTCGCCATGTCAGCTCAGCTAAGCGGCTAACTTTAGCTTTGTCCGTCTCTTCCCCTCTGGTGCAGTCCTTCCTCCCACTCTTTAACAGTTCTCCAACGACCCTCCAACGAGGGCAACGGACAGCGAACCCTTCACCGGGCGAACACGAAACGGACGGTCGGTCAACAAGAAGAACCTCAACCCGTTCGCTCTCCGGGTACCCAAAGCTAGCATGCTAAGTAGGCTAGCGAGCTAGTTTGACCGGAGCTTTAAAGCGTCTCGCTTTCGAGCGTTGGCTCGCAAGCGCACGAGGAACTTCACTTTTCACACCACGGCAGTGTTAAATGTGACATTTAACGAGAGTTTTTCGCTTTGAAATGAGATGTTTAGGGTTCGTCCGGCTGTTTGACAAAAGGCACGCACACACATTCACATTTCTTCCGAGCGAAAACAAGCCGCGGCTGCCATTCAATTGCTGGTGAGCGCGGCGAAAGCGGACATCTTCCGACACCGACGTGGCCTCCTCTTGTACCAGGGCAAGCGAACGACCCGGAGCGGGAGAACGGCGACACTTTTCGGGGTGCTAAATTAAGATGTTCTACTCACGTTCAACGAGGCGTCTCGCTTCCCTCTCGCCCGGGCTCGCAACGCGATCCGCGAACAACAAGCTGTTGAGTCCCGACCTGTGTTTCCCGTTAGCTCATTGGTAGACAGCGGTCCGCTGCTCGACAACGATTGGCTTCTGAATTCCTCCCTTTTTATTGGTCGTTACTGTTGCGCTTTTCTTGGTTGGCGGGTACGAACGTGGCGCCACAAGGGAAATGACGACAGTGGTTGAGGACGTCTCCGATAGGACGACGTTTAGGAAGGAAAGCGTGCCATTGGAGGGGTGTGAGGAGACGTGACATGATTGGTCAATCCGTCTTCCTTGTCTGAATGAAGCCACGCCCTGATACGTGCTCAACCTTTAGGACGCGCACAAATAGTAGACTGGACTGCTTGACTGAAAAGCGAATTCGAGGCAGTTTTGTTGTCTCCGACATATTCTCGTCTGAATAAAGATTTTACGGTAGTGAAATACACTATCTGGACTGGACTCGTTTGACTGAAAAGCAAATTGGAGGCGGTCCGACATATACCCCCGCAAATAAAACTACGGTGGTGAAATACACTATCTAGAGAAATTGTGTGGGGATGCTTTACCATTTCCTGTAGATTTTCACTCACTTCCTTTTATTTTTGGGGTATTTTTAGGTCAACTTGCACCAATGGCGCGAGACGTCCATTCCAGTTTGACTGGGCGAGGGCAATTGAACTTACCAATCTTCTGAAAATGACATATCGGGCCCAATTTCCGATCACGCGATCGTTTGATCGCTTCCAGCACTCCGGTCAAACATACGTAGCAGGAAGTGAGGTAGCAAATACTTCCATGGTCATTTGTGTGCACCAAGAAAAAGGTAGACAGGCTGGAAACAACTTAGTTTATTTTTAACTATAAAACATGAAAAACAAGAAAATGTCAGCAGCAGGTTCACATGTTGTCTTCGTCCGAGTCATCTTCATCTTCTAGCGAGTCCTGAAAAAGACGAGACTGCATTAGACGCGATACAAAAAAGACATGAGTCGTGTTCGCGGATGCGTCACCTTGGCGTATTTTTCCGCCTCCTCCCTGACGTCCTTAGGGACGAGCACGTGTCTTCCGTTCGTGACTGAGAAAACAAGATGGAAGTGGTTATTTGTTGTGGCGATCGGTGCGTGGGCTGACGGTGACTGCTAGACGAGGGGGTATGGGGTCAGACAGCCAAGAGGAAGTGACATCACAGAAGTTCAGTCCTACAGCGAAACCATTTGGACTCTCATCATCCCTAGACACAAGGGAAGCGAAATGGCTCGCGTGCTTACTTTCTCCGACCCAGCTGAGCTCCAATTCGAAGGCTTTGTCCTTCACCTCATCGTGAATGATGTAGATGCTGGAAACGAACATCGTGGTTAGCAAGTAGAAGAAGCAGTTTAACATACAAGCGTCTCATAGCTATGAAAACAAGTGGATACCGTTTTCAAATAACAGTTTTTCGTGCGATACCCATAACTGTCATCTGCTGCCGACCTTCCACTTCAAATGGGAGTGGGTATCTACTAGTGATGGTCATTTTAATTCACAGCAAAACCATGAAAAGACTTGATTGCCCCTACATGTCCGCTAGGTGGCTGCTAAGCTAACTTCCCATCAAAGTTGATGTATTGACATTAAAATTAAGTCATAACTACCTCATTTTTCAACCCATTTAAAAAATATATATATATATCAGTGTCAAAGCATATGCTATTTTCCCTTGTCTGCCATTGACAGCGCTAGACATCCAAGTAGGAGGGTCGGCAATGTATACATTTTAAATGGACTGGATGTCTATATTGGGTATGTTTACATGGACAGATTTTTCAAATTCAAATTAGGATCGGATGCACCGTTTTCATGGACACTAAAAATATTGATCCGATTAGGACTTGCATGTCCATGCATCACACTTCGGGTGGGAACAAAATATTCTGCCATCCGCAGTTGGACAAAATTGCAAGTATTGCCTGTGTGGAGAAGGAAGTTTCTACGAATGGGGGTACACGAAGGAAAGTTCTCTCTCTCCCCGCGCCAGTAAGCATTTATTTACGCCGTAATCATGTTGCAGAAGTTATTTATGATGCAACTTGTTTCGCGCTTGTTACGCTCGTTTCACACATTTATTTTCTAAATGAAAAAAAAAAAAAAAAGTTCACAATTCAGTTGAATCTTTTCCAAACTGAGATGTGGAATTTATCAAATAGGTGTACTAGAGGAGTTCCAAAAAATCGATTATTACATGCATCGCGATTCGACACGTGACGATTCGATTACGATTCATAAAGGTTAAAAAACGATTATTTTCACTCCTAACAACGCTCGTAGCGAAACGAAATTCAAGACACGTCTGCGGCCCGGACACCGTTAACGGACGCACACACAACGTTATGATGGATGCTTCCAGTTACTGGAAGATAGATTTACTCCTTTTTAAAAGACTGGAAAATAAATTTGTGTATATGGCAGGCAGGACCAGAAGCCGGTCGCGCTTTTGTGCGCATTTTTAGAGCGAGAGGGGAAGAGAGATAGTTCTTTGCTCGTTGCTCCTTGCCTTTCAGATGACCAGCTGTAGTTTTAAGGCATTTCAATTAAAAAAAATATCCTGAGTGTGTTGCTAAGACCCGTGTGCATCTATAAGAGGTGAGTACAAGAACCCTCTTGTACTGTTTAGCCTTTATTGTTGTTGTTTTTGAGATGTTAATAGTTAGCGCCGAGCGCTAAGCTAATGAGCTAATTCGCTAACGTGTATTTCATATGCAGAACTTGTAAAACCATGATAAAGCACAGTGGTAACACTACAAACATGCGAAATAGAAAGAGAAGAAAGTGCGCGCGCTGTAATGAGTGTGAGTGTAGCAGTGTCAAGACCAGTTGAGATTTCCACCTGTTACTCCAAGAGGTAACACTGTGAAAACAAAGTATATTGGTTAAAAGAAGTCTTATTTCTAAAGACACTTTGTTTGTGTCCAGAAAATGTCGAATTCATTCCACCAGTGTAAATTTCATTGCATTGTTGAGAGAAATGAGTACTCCCTTTAAAATAGTTAAGCATTTTGCACTTTCTTGTAAAACGAAATAAATAAAAAAGCAGCTTAAGGGCAGCTTTTTGTTGTATGGGCATTATTCCATCTTTCCTGTTGAATCATAAGGATATTTTAAATAAATAATGGACATAAATTTGCTTGGCTGCTTTAGTAATCAGTGCTGCACGATGCATCGATAATCGTGATAACCGCGATAACCGCGATCATAGACGATATCGCGATAATCGATTAAAAATCAAATCGTGGCGTCCTGAATCGTAATCGAATCGAATCGTGGGGTGCCTAAGATGGCACACCCCTAAGGTGTACCGAAGTTCCACTGTATTTTATTTGACCCCAAAATTTTCTAAACATCCGTGTCAACTCACATTTTGGCAACCTCTTTGACCAGCTCCCTGCACGTCATGTCCTTCATCTGCAATACAAAAATATGTTACACAATGCCAGACGGAATCCACTTTAAAAAAAAAAAAAAAAAAGTAAATTAAAAAAACATTTAGATTTGTTTAACCCTTTAACACCAAACGTGTGGACTGCGACATGTTTACCCATATCATCTTTGAAACCACGTCACCCACGTGCCACTGGTTGGTCTCATTTTAAAGTGCGTAAATTGAGGTCCACGCCAGTTTTACTTCAAGTCAATCGACCAAGTAAAACGGGAGATAATGTCACTTGAGTTTTATTGCACTCATAAATAAGCATTAAGACACTGCATGGACCATGTGTTTATGTCCATATTTCTATCATTTCTTGTCCTTTTTCAAAACCGAAAGCACCACATCTCAGCGAGTGACAGCAGAGCGCAAATGGCAGAAGAGTGGTGAGTGGGCTGTTCATGTGCAAACTTTCTTGAGTCGCATGCCTGAAATATATTTGTATTATATTTGATTTTTTCTCTTCACTATCAATCTTTTCAATTTTTATATAGTTGCGTGTGTTCGAGAAGCTTCATTGCATGTATATATTTTTGATAAGGTGATGGGTACAATTCCTAACCTCACAAAGAGATATCCTCCAAACCTTTCTTATGTTAGATGACATACAGGTCCTTCTCAAAAAATTAGCATATTGTGATAAATTATTTTCTGTAATGTACCGATAAACATGAGACTTTCATATATTCTAGATTCATTACACACAACTGAAGTAGTTCAAGCCTTTTATTGTTTTAATATTGATGATTTTGGCAAAAAAGTCAAGAAAACTCAAAAATCCCAGCTCAAAAATTTGAATATTTCATCCAACGATACCAAAAAAGTCAACCTTCAATTATATCAGCTATGCACTCAATACTTGGTCGGGAATCCTTTTGCAGAAATGACTGCTTCAATGCGGAGTGGCATGGAGGCAATCAGCCTGTGGCACTGCTGAGGTGTTATGGAGGCCCAGGATGCTTTGATAGTGGCCTTAAGCTCATCCACAGTGTTGGGTTTGGTGTCTCTCAACTGCCTCTTCACAATATCCCACAGATTCTCTACAGGGTTCAGGTCAGGAGAGTTGGCAGGCCAATTGAGCACAATAATGCCATGGTCAGTATACCATTTACCAGTGGTTTTGGCACTGTGAGCAGGTGCCAGGTCGTGCTGAAAAATGAAATCTTCATCTCCATAAAGCTTTTCAGCAGATGGAAGCATGAAGTGCTCCAAAATCTCCTGATAGCTGGTTGCATTGACCCTGCCCTTGATAAAACACAGTAGACCAACACCAGCAGCTGACATGGCACCAGAGACCATCACTGACTGTGGGTACTTGAAACTGGACTTATTGCATTTTGGCATTTCCTTCTCCCATGTCTTCCTCCAAACTCTGGCACCTTGATTTCCGAATGAAATGCCAAATTTGCTTTCATCTGAAAAAAGTACTTTGGACCACTGAGCAACAGTCCAGTGCTGCTTCTCTGTAGCCCAGATCAGGCGCTTCTGCCGCTGTTTTAGGTTCAAAAGTGGCTTGACCTGGGGAATGCGGCACCTGTGGGCCATTTCCAGGTTTCTGCAGGTCCCCCAAGGTCTGGAATCAGCCCTTCTCCAGAATCTTTCTCAGGGTGCGGTCACCTCTTCTGGTTGTGCAGCGTTTCCTGCCACGCGCTTTCCTTCCCACAGACTTCCCACTGAGGTGCCTTGAACAGCCTATTCGTTCAGAAATTTCTTTCTGTGTCTTAGCCTCTTGCTTGAGGCTGTCCATGATGGCCTTCTGGAAGGCAGTCAGGTCGGCAGTCTCACCCATGTTTGCGGTTTTGAGTAATGAACCAGGCTGGGAGTTTTTAAAAGCCACAGGAATCTTTCGCATGTGTTTTGAGTTAATTCGTTGATTCAGATGATTGCGTTAGTAGCTTTTTTAGAGTACCTTTTCATTATATGCTAATTTTTTGAGATAGGGATTTTTGGGCTTTCTCGACTTTTTTGCCAAAATCATCAATATTAAAACAATAAAAGGCTTGAACTACTTCAGTTGTGTGTAATGAATGTAAAATATATGAAAAAGTAACGTTTATCAGTACATTACAGAAAATAATCAACTTTATCACAATATGCTATTTTTTTTTTAGAAGCACCCGTATATATACATACATACATACATACATACATACATACATACATATATATACATATATACACACACACACACAGTTGTGGTCAAAAGTTAACATACACTTGTGAAGAACATAATGTCATGGCTCTCGAGTTTCCAGTTATTTCTACAACTCTTGATTTTTCTCCGATAGAGTGATTGGAACAGATACTTCTTTGTCACAAAAAACATTCATGAAGTTTGGTTCTTTTATGACTTTATTATGGGTTAACAGAAAAAGTGATCAAATCTGCTGGGTCAAAAATATACATACATGGATCTGAAAAAGCGAATCATTGACTTGAACAAGTCAGGAAAGTCACTTGGAGCCATTTCAAAGCAGCTGCAGGTCCCAAGAGTAACAGTGCAGTACAGCAGTGTCCACAGTCAAGCGTATTTTGCATCTCCATGGACTGAGAGGCTGCCGTGCAAGAAGGAAGCCCTTGCTCCAAAAGCAGCACCTTAAGGCTCGACTGAAGTTTGCTGCTGATCACATGGACAAAGATAAGACCTTCTGGAGGAAAGTTCTGTGGTCAGACGAAACAAAAATCGAGCTGTTTGGCCACAATGCCCAGCAATATGTTTGGAGGAGAAAAGGTGAGGCCTTTAACCCCAAGTACACCATATCTACCGTCAAGCACGGTGGTGGTAGTATTATGCTGTGGGGCTGTTTTGCTGCCAATGGAACTGGTGCTTTACAGAGAGTAAATGGGATAATGAAGAAGGAGGATTACCTTCAAATTCTTCAAGATAACCTAACGTCATCAGCCCGAAGATTGGGTCTTGGGAGCAGTTGGGTGTTCCAACAGGACAATGACCCCAAACAAACATCAAAAGTGGTAATGGAATGGCTAAATCAGGCTAGAATTAAGGTTTTCGAATGGCCTTGACTTAAACCCCATTGAGAACTTGTGGACAATGCTGAAGAAACAAGTCCATGTCAGAAAGCCATCAAATTTAACTGAACTGCACCAATTCTGTCATGAGGAGTGGTCAAAGATTCAACCAGAAGCTTGCCAGAAGCTTGTGGATGGCTACCAAAAGCGCCTAATTGAAGTGAAAATGGCCAAGGGACATGTTACCAAATATTAGCGCTGCTGTATGTATATTTTTGACCCAGCAGATTTGATCACTTTTTTCTGTTCACCCATAATAAAGTCATAAAAGAACCAAACTTCATGAATGTTTTTTGTGACAAAGACGTATCTGTTCCAATCACTATATCAGAGAAAAATCAGAGTTGTGGAAATAACTGGAAACTCAAGAGAACCATGACATTATGTTCTTCACAAGTGTATGTAAACTTTTGACCACAACTGTATATATATTCACTATTTTGCACTGTATATAGCCTATTTTGAGCATAGTATGTGTAAAGGCCAAAAACGCCTATGACCATACCTGCTGTTTGTGTTGAATTGTCAAACATAAAACTATTCAGTCTCATTTTGTTCGGTTGAATGTTTATTCTGACAAGTTGAATAAATTATCAAGCTTCAAAATGGTTGGTCGAGCATGTTTGGTTGTCAATGGGACATCAACATTACAAATTTTCACAAAGGATTTTGAGATTTTTTTGTCTTTTTGGGTCGAAAATGTTGATAATTGGTCAGTGAAGAAAACAACACTTTGGACATGAAGATTATGGTGTCCGGAAAAAAGGGACACAACCTGGTCATTGTGTACAATTTTTCTTTAAAATATAAAGGCAACATTAAAGGCATGCAAATTTGGCCAGAATAGGCTTAGGTGTTAAAGGGTTAAAATTACAAAAATAAACTGATATCATCACACATTTTGCAGAAATTCACATGGGTCCAAATTTCCTTAATTTTTTTTTTTGAAAATTAAATCTTAAACCTGACAGTAAGGGCGGCACAATCTGAAAATGTGGAGTCTTTGTAGTAACAAAAGAAAAATCTAAATGCGGCGCTGCCATAGATTTGTCAAAATTGCGGATTTTAAATTCTTGCGGTTTTTATTTGGTGCTGATTGACCACGGAACAACGATAGTATTGTTTTAGTTTGATGGTAAAAAAAAACATATATACACACTTGCGCAACATGACAACGGGCGCTGCAGCTCTTTCTATTTAGTCATCACTCTACAAAAATGGGAAAAATTCCGTTGATAATTCTCTTCATGGTGACCCTTCCAAAGATTTCTGACGAAAACAACAAATATAAAAGCAACTGCGAGAGTTAGATGACGAACTTAAGACGTTACAAGTGCTACAACGCTGACGTGTAGAGACCACACGTCATTTGCGGGCTCGACTGAATACAAAATAAATATACGGAAAGCCCCCCAAACTCTTTTACGACGAGGAAGACTTTGGAGATATTTCATTTTCGTCCAAGGAGGAAGCAAGCGTCTAAGAAGAGGACAATAATTATGTTGATTTTGCCATAGTTGAATTCCCCACCCCTTGTACTCTAGATATTATAAACCTGTTTTGTATGCATACAACTTCATGTTTATCTGTTCAATCCATTTGAAGTGGGACGGATGTCTGCAAACGAACAGCCGACAGCCCTCCATCCTGCTTCAAATGGATTAAAAGTTTACAGGTGATAAACTCATTTCAGTTGACGGCAAAAGCATCAAAAAGACCTTTCATGGCCCCTACCAAAATGGTCTCAGGGCAGCCATGGTAAGGGCAATGCTCCTATCACAGTCAATGGCTTACCGCACGCAGTCTATTTTTAGACCGTGACGTCGCATCGTAAAGCGGAAGTAAAGCCGAAGTGGGACATTATAGACCCGCCCTCGCGTAGACCCAACGTAAAAAGTGCTACTTTTCTCCGGTAATCTTTCAAAAACGAACATGCCCATCACGCATTGCTTTTTTGGATCTTGTAGAAACGGCTCTATACATTACGACACATGAAGGATGTTTTCTTCCTACGTTTCCGGAAACCAAAAACTCGGGAGGAAAAAATGTAAAGACCGAATCAACTTGCGCGGACTTTAACACCAGCTCGGCGAATCCATTCACGTTTCATATGCAGTAAACATTATGTTGGGTTGGCATGGTCTTTCAGAGGACAAAGAGGTAAGCCATTTTTATATTTTTAACTTTTTTTTTTTTTTTGCGTAACGTTGTGCCATACTGCTTCTGTCTGACAATGAATGACCTGAAAAGAATTACAATGGTATCTGACTGCCACTGTTACCGTTTCTGTTATATTATATATATATATATATATATATATATATATATATATATATATATATATATATATATATATATATATATATATATATATATATATATATATATATATATATATATAAACAACTTTAGTAAGGGGGAAGTGTAAATAAATTATAGGATTAAGATGTGTTATCAATGAAAAAATTAAAAGTGTTCGTTGGCTGTCAGTGAGTAGCATTTGCGATCGCTACACAAAGCTAACTAAATTACCCCCAAGAACGGTAAGAGACGTAGGACAACCAGAGGATATATAAGAAAGACAGGGCTGATGGTAAAGGATAGCTTGTTGAAACAGGAGAATGTCACTGTCAGTCGCGTCGATAAAAAGCTAAAGCTATGCTTAGGTCGGCTCGTTTTTTTCGTCTTTTTCAGCCTTCGACACTAAAGCCATCTCTTTAACTTAACATTTTTATGTTCTTCCACATCTTTGCCAGTCAATTTGGCACCAGGCACATCATTTTTGGAGAGAATTGGTAGGTTTAGCTCTGTAAACATCTCCTTCGTACACGATTTCCATTCATTTCCTATTAGGGACAAACGATGGCTTGTCCCTACTTAGCAACAGTAGCTAATGTCATGAATATTAATGAGCGGAAGTGACGTGTTGCTTGCGGTACGCCATTCATTCACATTTAAATGACGTTATAACCATCTTATTTCTCAATCCATTTTTTAAAAACATGTCAAAGCATTTACTCTTTGTCTGCCAATGACAGCGCCAAATGTTCAATCCATTTGAAGAGGAAAGGTTTGCAGCGAATAACCAAGCATTCCTTTGCTGCCAACTTCCTTTTGCAAACGGACTGGACGTCTACTAGCGATAAATGTATTTGCGGAAGGATAATTGGATGCCACACATCTGAGCCACTCACCTGCAGTTTTTCAATTTCTGTCTTGGCGGCTTGTTTGGCTTTTCCGATCGCACACCCCCAATAACCCTGAAACAAACACCCGCGCGTTAATAAGTGTTGATCTAGGTGCGCACGTCCACAAAACTTGCTCGCGTGGAGTCAGACAGCCAAGAGAAAATGGTGACATCACGTGACATCAGCCCGATAAGCGAAACCTTCTCTGCATCATCACTCTGACAATTTCAATTTTTTTCAACGATGGAGCGGAGTACTCACGTATGAGACGCCCGAGGGGTCCACCATGTAGAGCTGCGGTCCGTCGTCTTTGTCATGAGAGCCCAAGATGAAGCTACGGGCGACAATGCGCATCAGTCAGTCGGGTGAGCAGTCCCGGTCGGCCGGCGGGGACTCACCTGCAGCCAAACGGCCGCACGGCGCTGTAGAGTGTGTAGGCGTGCACGTACATGGCCACGCGTTCAGACAAGTGCTGTGGAGTCAATAAATACTGTAAATTTAAACTTTTTATAGGGCCAGTGCAGTCTATGGCCAGTGACAATTTTATAGTAAGTTAAAAAAAAAAAAATTCCTTTGTCGGGCAGTCACTGAATTCATTGGCTGTCATTTGCCACTTTTACATGGAGCCAAATATTCCAATTACAATCGGAATATTTGTTCAAACCGAATAAATGTGTTCCATATAAACACCTCATTCGGAATGAACAGGCCCAAACCGAATGGAATTTCATTCCGATTCACAGGGGTGGAATATTCCTTTTCCCAAACCGATTAGAAGTAAAATTATATCATGTAAACAGGGAAGCGGAATGGTGTCTGGTTGCGTTCTTTCTGCACATGCCGGAGCAAAGTGCGTGGTGATGTCACTTTGTGACGTAAGTAACGTCACTTGCAACATGGCTTCCAAGCACAGCGCACCTAATTGGAGTCCGGCGGAAAGATTGTATTTAATTCAAACTTTAAAAGAATTGAATATAATTGCTCGCTTAGACGGGCGTAAAACGAGGAACAGTGAACTATTTAAAAAAGTTCACGAGAGGTTACACGAAGCCGGAATAGACCGGAGCGTTGACCAGATTAGAAACCGGTGGAAAACCGGCTACTACAAGGCAAAAGAGCAAAACAGCAGAAGCGGATACGACCCCACAAACACAACAAGTGGCTAAAGTTACAACAGCAGCACTCCAACGATCGATCTCCATGTTTTGCAACGTGACGTTTTGTTTTGATTAATCTGCGCATGTCAGACGGCAGTTGTCAAACGTCCTTTCGGAATAAAGGCAGTCACATGTAAACGCTGGATCGGAATAGATGAAGTGACATGTAAACAGCTGATCTGAAATTTCCATTCGGAATGATTTGAATCGGTATGAATAAAAGTCAGCATGTAAACGTGGCTATTGACGCTGCTAGATGTAAAATCCATTTCGATTGGAGGGGATCAAATCAACAGCGACCTGGAAATGGCCTAAAATAAGGCTGCAACAACTAATCCATTAAAATCGATTAATAAATTAGTTGCCAACTAATTTGATGATTGATTTTTTGCCGGCAGCTATGAGTACTGCCGTTTGGGTTCTAGAGGACTTCCAAAAAATCGATTATTACATGCATCACGATTCGTCACATGACGATTCGATTACGATTCATAAAGGTTCAAAAATGATGTTTTTCCCTCATAACTTTATGGCAGCCGCTCGTAGCAGAACGAAATTTAAGACATGTCTGCCGCCGGGCACCGTTAACAGGCGTGCGCACGTTATGATGGATGCTGCTGGTTACTGAGAGAGAGACTTACTCCTTTTTAAAAGACTGGAAAATAAATGTGTGTATGCGAGAGGCAGGTACAGAAGCGCAACCCGGTGGTCGCGCTTTTGTGCGCAAGTTAGTTTTTTAGAGCAAGAGGGGAAGAGAGAGAGTTCGTTGCTCCTTGTCATTTAGACATATTAGTTTTAAGGTATTTCGATTGAAAAATGTCCTGAGTGTGTTGCTAAGACCCGTGTGCATCTAGAAGAGGTGAGTACACGAACCCTCTTGTACTGTTTAGCCTTATTGTTGTTGTTTTTGAGATGTTAATAGTTAGTAGTGGTGCAACGGATCATTATTGGTCCGAGATCCGTTCGGATCAACGTCATCGGTTCGGTACACATGTGATCCGCGGATTGATTTCTGAGAGAAAAAAAAAGTGCTTCGGGCGCACAAACTTGTGTAGAGCGGAGAAAGAGGGGAGCAGAGTGCACAGTGCAGCGTCGCATACATGGCAAGCGGAGGAAAGGAGGAGCTTGAACGCCGCGCTAAACTTAAATCCCCTGTATGGGCGCATATTGGTTTCCCTGTCAAGTACGATGACAAAGGAAAAAGGTCACTGGACAAAACCGCGACAGTGTGTACGCATTGTGGCATAAGAAGCCATATGACAGCGGAAACACATCCAGTATGTTCACGTGCTAGAAGCGACATCACCCGGGTGTTTTACTGACCGAAGAAAACGTGGCAAACAACCGCGCATCACCGACCATTTAAGCAGCCTGTTCCTGCACAATCCGACCGGACATCACTAAATATATCAGTGTGTTTATAACGGCAGACATGAGACAATATTCAGTTGTGCAAAACGAGGGCTTTAAATACATGTTGAAAGTGCTTGAGCCATTGCCTGGCTCTGCCAGACTTTTCTCCCTGTATTTTTCAAACACTGAGAGAAATAGTCTGGGAACCATCCCATTAACAGCCTTTTCGAGCAGGTACAAAATCAATCGACAAATCAGATTCGTTTATTTGCGTGACGTGTTTTTAACGAGCAACGTCACTCTTGCGCGTCGGAAGTCGTCTCCACAACAAAGCTGAACAGGAGAGCCGAGAATATGTTCCAATCCAAGGTAAAATCAGTTTTAAATTACCAAAAACACATCGACACGAGTCATTGACAAGTCTGTCCCGCGCTAGCCATGTTGAATAAACTCCGCTCTCCTCGTACGTTTACTTCCGCGCGCAAGTCCCTGGTCCTGCCCTCGTCGCTTTAATAACGTGACGTCTGACCTGCCCGTCGCTGATTGGTCCACTCCGCTGTCTGTTTGCTGTGGCTTGCTCCGCCCTGGAAATTGTATCCGCGGGAATGGTGGCCAGACTCAATAGCTGGAACAGCGGTGAGTCTGGTGTACCAGGCTACTTGAGCCACGCTACGACATCCCATCGCGAACACACTTTAGAGAAAAGATTGTGCCAAATCTCTACGAAGGAGAGAAGAAAAACGTTGTGAATGAACTATCCCGGGCGTCAACTGTTGCGCTCAAGACGGACGGGTGGACGTCCAGTGGAAGGGAGAGTTTATGTGACGATAACCGCTCACTTTATCACACCAGAGTGGGAGATGAAAAGTCCAGTGCTGCAGACACGCCCCCTCTATGAGAGTCACACAGGCACTCATCTTGCGCAGGTACTGACACAAGCATTGGAAGAATGGAAGATACGGAGGCCCAGTACTAATATCCCAGTAACAACTGATAATGCAAAAAAAATCAAATAAATGCAGTGAAGGAGGCAGGACTGGGTGCACAAATAGGGTGCTTTGCACATGTAGTGAATTTGGCATCACAAAAGGGAGTCTCGGTCAATAAAATGGACCATCTCCTTCTATTTTATTAGTGGTCATTGGAACCAATATTAAAAGGAGATGTGCATTTCTATGTTGCTGTTGCACTTTAAGTTATAATTTTGTTAAAAAGAAGATATTATGCCTTGTGCACTACTTTTCTATATTCTAATTTAATAATTTTAGTTTTCACTAAACAAACAAAAAAATAATATATGGTGTTTTTTTTTTTTTTTGCTTTTCGCTGATCCGAAAAATGATCCGATCCGTGACTCTTGATCCGAGGAACGATCCGATCCGTGAGTTTTGTGATCCGTTGCACCCCTAATAGTTAGCGCCGAGCGCTAAGCTAATTAGCTAATTCGCTAATGTGTATTTTATATGCAGAACGTACAAAACCACAAATAAGTACAGCGGTAACACTACAAACATGCGAAATAGTACAGAATTCTGTGAAAACAAAGTATATTGGTTAAAAGAAGTCTTATTTCTAAAGACACTTTGTTTCCAGAAAATGTGGAATTCATTCCACCTGTGTAAATGTTATTGTATTGTTGAGAGAAATAAGTACTCCCTTTAAAATGGTTTATGTTTTTGCACTTTCTTGTAAAATAAATAAATAAATAAAAAAGTAGCTTAAAGGCAACTTTTTGTCGTATGGGCATGTTTCCATCGTTCCTGTTGAATCATTAGGATATTTTAAATAAATAATGGACATAAATTTGCTTGGCTACTGCATTTAGTAGTAATGTACAATGCACCGATAATCGTCATTTAATAATCGGATCGTAGCACCCTGAATCGTAATCGAATTGAATTGTGGGGTGCAAAGCGATTATGCAAATCGGTGTATTAAATGTGTTTGGATTGTGTTTGGGAGAAGAATATTAGCACTTAAGTTATTGTTAGACAGTAAAGTTTTCCGATTTCTTGTTATAAAGAAACCACACACATAAACCTATTCAAATAACACCTTAGAATCTCCTTTCAACAAAAAATTCCAATCTAAATGTAAATTGTCATACAAGAGAGCGTGCTTTTAAAGTGGATTTGGATTGTATTTATGAACAACTGTTGGATAAAGAAAACTGATTTATTACAGTCTGCCTCCTCCTTATTCAATTTTGTTGTTTAGTTTGTTTAAAGAAAATAAATGAGTCAGTGACACAATTTATATCAGAGATTTGCCCACCAAAAAAAAAAAAATGTCAATCAGCAGCTATTTTTTATTTTTATTTGAATGAACGGGACTTTGGTCTGATTTATGCATGGAGAAATTCTTTTTTTGTTTCTCCTCAGAACCTTTATTAAACTTTAACAAGTTTAATGTACTTAAAACATTACAGTTGTAGACTACAGTTAAGTCAGGAAGCTGTAATAAAATATTTTTGAAGGAAATAGTCATCCATTCTGTCTTGTTACTTACAACATGCCTAACATCAACTTCAAGTTAAATGTGAAGGTAATTTAAAAAGGTGACATTTATCAGATTAATCGTTTAATCATCTGATAATAATAATCATTAGTTGCAGCCCTACCTAAAATGTACAGGAAGTGACCCATAAGTTTCCCAAAACAAACAGGAAGTGATACAGAAAAGCCCCAAAATCCACACGAAATGATACAAAACGTATCGGAAATGACCCCGGAACACCCCAAAATGTCCTATACCCCACAATGAGTTCAATGAATGCCCTACAAATGGTTAGAAAGGGACAATGCAGAACGAGGCTGTGATTTTTCAATGTTAGCGTGTGAGGTCTACCTTAAGAGGGATGTCGTGGCCGTAGTTGGAGCGGAAGTTGGAGGCTTCGTCACGGGCAACCTCAGCTAGTGAGCGCGCGTCCGCCAGGAGGCCCGCCACGGCCTGGGGAGGGAGGGGCACCAGACTGTCACAAACAGGAAGTACTCTTGCAGTAGGGCTTGTTCCAACCCATTTTGACTGAGAAGGGCTAATAGCATTAATTGAGTGATGATCAGTGACAATATTTATTGATTTTAAATTAATTGAACATTTTGAATCATTTTGCAATCATTTTTTGTTCACAATCCTATACTGCAAACATTTTCCAATTCTTATTAGAGAAGTGTTTGCTATTTTGTATGTCTGAACTTTAATTCTACGGCATGTTGATGACCAATAAACATCTGTGAAAGGAACTGGAGTCTCATTTCCAATCAACACGCACGTGTGACGATCGTACGCGGCACACGCACGTGGCGATAAATCACAGCCGGGAAAATTGCAGACCTTATCTTTATTTACCAACCGATAAATTGACTTATTGCATTATCGTGACAAGACTTAGGCTGCCCTAACATGTGTAGTGTGTTAGAATCGGAAAATGTTTAGGTCTTCATCTTACTTCCCCAGAAATAGCAGTAAATATTTGTATCATGGAGTGTTGCCTCAAGTCACGAGACGTTGTGCGCACGTGTAGTTACCATGCCAACGTGTCTGTCAATGTTGAAGATGCGTTTGTTTGAGCCTTCCTCATATAGTTTGGACAACACCAACTTCTCCACTCCAAACACAACGCCGTCTTTACAGCGGATCCCGATGGCTGTGCTGAATATAAGCACCAACATTGTTTTTTTATTGTTTGTTTGTTTTTTAATTTGGACACCGTATGGCCACTCTGCTTACCTGCTGTTCTCCACAGCCTTGATGGCATACTCCACCTGGAAAACTCGCCCGTCAGGAGAGAAGGTGGATGCCGACAGGTCGTACTGGAATGGAAATTTGAAACTGACATTTATTTGTCTTCTCTCAGTGCTGTTCTTTTCCATTCATTGATGATGATAGAAATTGGATCGTGTGCCTGTTAGGAGGTGGGAATCTTGGGGCACCTCACGATTCGATTACAATTCAGAGGATATGATTCGATTATAATTGATTATTGATGCACAACCCCCCCCCCCCATAGCCATTAGCTGCTTTCAATGTTTCATACATTAGTTACAAAAATAGTACAAAATCCTCTCAGGCTTAAACAAACTACTACTTCAGTATCAAGTTAACAGTTCAAAAAAGTAAATAAAATGCTCAAGTCCCCATTCTGTATCAGCAGCTTTAAACTACATTCAATCTTAAACAGAATAAATCGTAGGATTTTTGCAGAAATATATTTTTATATAACTAAAAGTGAACTCGGGTATAAATGAAAGACAATTTGTACTAATACTTCAATACAAATGGCTAAAAAAAGGTGCTTTTTTGCTTTAAGTCACGTGTGCCTTCAGCTCCCACTCATCGGTTATGAAATGGGCTCTTACTATAACAAACCATTAGGGGGGTACAGATGTCCACGCATCACACTTACTGGCGACGCTCTACATTCGACAGCGATGACATGTTTTTTACTTTTGTCTGCTTGTAGAGAGTGGGTGTTCTGCAATTCCTTGCTACTCGGCGAGACGTCTACGCCATGCTCATTGCTCAAGCGTCCGCTCACATGCGCACATCGGTTGAAAGCGGCGAGTACTCGCTATTTTTGTTTTGTTTTTATTACATTTTCATTGCGTCAAAAATACTTTTGGATGTATTTCCCTGTCATATGTTTAACCATTGTCTTTTTTTGTGGTAGTGTTCAAGCAAAATGTTGATCTCTTGACCGCATTAGTCACGTAGCGTATTTAAACCGTTCTTATTTGATAGAACTACATTTAGGCATTTTCTTAAGGCATTTTTTAGTACGATCTGCCTGTATGCATCTAAACAAAACATGTTTAGAGCGCACGGTAGTACTTTGGGTGTCAAATTCGCCTCATGTAGACGTTTCTCCAATGTAGCACATTTTGGCAGAACACCAGGACTGCCATGTCAGTGAAACGGCGTCGAGACGGGATGACATACCTCGGCTTGCTTTCAACATTATTCAAAATCCCCTATTTTCTACAAGAGGATTTTCTTGTAGAATCCAAAATAATTCCACACGTCTGCTTTTAAATTTTTAGGAGCAGGTCTGATCTCACGGAGAGGTTGGTTGGTTAGGTCGGCCATGCTTGTTGCAGTTTTGAATCTAGCAGCACGAGTAGTGGATGTTTACTCTCGGTCCGTTCCTCATTGCAATCCGAAGACCACGCTGATTGTGTTTTAGTTCCGCTTTACTTAGCATATTCAAATAATCGGAATATGGATGTTTGTGAATCTTTCTTGAATCTTCAGTGGCCGAATCGCGAATAATCTAAGAATCGGAAATTTCACACATCTTTACTGTTAATACATTCAGGGTACCATCAAATATCGTATCTGGATGCAACATTTCAGGACTGATACTTTAGACATCCCTATTTCGTGTTAATTCTATGGCATTTTCAAGTGTCTTCATGTTCATTGGTCATTATGTTGGTTTTGTGTCATTTCGTGGCATTTCAGGGTATTCCAGGTCACTTTGTGTTCAATAATCAATTTGTTGGTTTTGGGTCACTTCATTCATTTTGGGGCATTCTGGGGGTCACTTCCTGTACATTATTTTTTTTTATCCTTTTCTATTTATGTTTGGCAATTTCCGGGTCACTTGCTGTTGATTTAGGGACATTTCTGGGTCACTTCTTTTCCAAGCCAATTGCTGTTGGTTTTTGGGTACTTACAGGTCACTACTTCTGTACGGTAATTACTACTCTTAGTACTGTACGTCTGTCACTGTTGATGGCACGATTGCTTGTCAGTGGCAGTGAATGCTTTCACACCAGGACTACAATAATAGGCCAGGACGACTAAACAGACCTATGTTTGTGAAGCTCGTTATAATAAAACTAGTTTACAGGCAGTCTGGGTACATCCAATATGGCGAACGCGCTGACGCAGCACCTTAGCAACGCGCTCAATGCAGGACGATTTCATTGGCCGATTGCGTTAATAAACCACACTAACTTCCAAAATGCACGAGCGTGATTGCCTACTTTTACCGTAAATTGTAGCTATTTACTAGCTTAACAACAACAAGACAGTAATTATATTTTTAGTTTCGTATCAACCGTTTGCGCTAGGCCGGCCTCCATACTGTGAAGTGACTCAGCAGGCTAACGGCTAACTAGCTAGACCAAGACTGCTTCTTTTACTTTCGGTGTGACTTATGAATGAAATACTCTCCCTAGACAAATTCTAATAAAGCGAATGGTTACAGTTACAAATTAAAATATTTCATGGAAGGGAAAAAACTTACCCCGGTACCGATGGAGCTCATTTTGACACCAACTGTTGGTCCAGCGTGAAAGTGCAAAAGCTACAGAAACGAAACTCCGTTTGGCTCTATTATCAAACCTGCAGTAATCACGTAAATGCATCCGACCAACCTTTCACAATAATGGCCTCTTACGTAGGATATTACGTTTAAGATTTGGATGATTTGAGTGAATAGCTATTGTTAAAAACATAGAAATACAATATAGCATACACGGAAGTTCAAGACCAAAAGTTTTCCAGTCAGAACCTTTAGAGAAAATAAACGGCTTTTAAAATGAAATATTCACGTCCGGTGTGACAGTTTTCCGGATGTCATTTCTTCTGCCGCCTGCTGCCGCTGAGTGTTACTACACCCATGTTTTATTCATTACATACTGTAGATACGCATCTTACATAGTAAACGCTCTTTTAAAAAATCTATACCGTACAAAAGTATATATATTTTTTAAAAAACTTATACTCGATAAAATAAAAAACTAATGTACATTTTCTTCATGAAACCAGTCATCCAATCCTGTGGCTCTTAAAATCTCTTTAAATGTGTTTTATCACGGTTAGCCGTCCAATTCGTGTGAACTGGGAGGGTTGGCAGCGAATGAAGACAATGTTAGGCAAGTACCAATGAAAACGCCAAAATATCCTCCATTACTATCAAGAGTAGTGCAAAATCTGACAAATTTCTTTTGCAATCAAGTATTGTATCCAGATACATTTCAGTATCAGTACTTTTGACAGCTTATTTCCTATTGATTTGAGGGGAATTCCCGGGTCACTTCATGTTCTTTTGGGGTACTTACTGGTCACTTGCTGTACATTTTTAGAGCATTATGGGCACTTCCTATTGATTTTACCTCATGACAACTTCATGGTAAGCAAAAACAAATAACCGAGCATTGATACTATTGCAATCAAATATTCTACCTGGATACAACGTTTCAGTACCAATACCCCTTTCTTACCTCTTTTGTAGTGGTGTTGGAATATAAAAATCATTTAAAAAAACATAGAACACATAAAAAAAGAAAAATCAAGAAATAGATTTTCAAAAGTTTTATTGTGAAACAAAAAAACAGCTCGTTGATTGAACTGGCGCCTTTATTTTTTTTTCTGTACTCTATCGCCATCTTAGATGATACTGAAGCTTTGGTCACGTTGAGTGAAAAACATTCGTTTTACAGTAATATGCAAATAAAAAGAGAACCAAAATAAACAAAAGTGACATTAAGGCAAACACACTTAAGCTCCTCCCACAAACAAAAACCTGAAAGGAGCTACGATTAAGAGAGGAAAATTAGCGAGACGACCGGAAGCAGACATCAGTCGACTACTGTACTGTATTTTACCGGAATACAAACCTGATCAAGGCTTTCATTTCTTTGAGTAAGAACAGGACCCACACTTGCGGTTGAGTATTTGCACCACACAAAGAAAGAACAAAAATAGTCAAGGTAGAATATTACGAGAATAAAGTCGTAATATTACAGGAATACTCTTACGTCGTTAATATTGCAAGAAAAAAGTCATGACGTTACTAAAATGACAAAAAGTTAAAATTTTACATAGATTAGTTGTAATATTACGAGAGTAAAGTTGTAGTGTTACAAGAAAAAAAGTAACGTGACGTACTTTAATGTAATATGAAAAAAACCGTAATGCTACGTATTGTCATAACATCACAACTTTTATCTTGTAAAATTAGAGTATTTTTTCCCCCGTATTATAGTATTACAACTTCTCGTCATTACAATTTTTTCTCGTAATGACTTTTTTCTTGTAATATTCCAACAAATGAAAAAAGTTGTATAGTTTCGTAATACCACTTTAATCTCATGACTTTTCCCGCAATATTACGATCTCATAATATTACAAAACATGAGTTGATTCTTGTATTATTACAAGATTAAAGTCGTAATACTAATATTACTATTCTATAAGGCCTATTTTTTTCTTCATTCTTTGTGTGGCTCTAATACTTAGGACGCGGCAAAGTAAAAGCCAGTTTACGATAACAGGAAACAGTGTGCAACAGTGGCTCTCCTCAACGAGACTGGACGGAACCAGACTGGTGAAAAGTGACTCTGAAGGCATCAGATTGATCCAGGATCTGGCTTAGATTAATTTAGGACCTGGCACGGACCGATTAGGACTGATCTAGATCGGCCCATACTGGAGCAAAACCGACAGATGACCCAGATTGAGACCGACATGATCTGATCCGATAACAATTTGTGCGCGTGTTGACAAAGAGGACAGCGTATGGTTAGTAGTGTTGCACCGATACTATTTTCAACACGCGGCTGTGTGGTATCGGTTGATACTGGTACTCAACCGAATACATTTTTTTAAAATATACCTTTTTTTTTTCTTTAAATACGAAATTACTGCATACTCGCTTGACTGTGAAGTCATTGCTAGCATGGCTTGGTCAGACACTGATCAACTCATTGTCTGCCATTGACAGAGGCATGAACGTTTGTTCATTCGCTGGCAACCCTCCTGTTCCAAATGGATTGAACGTCTATGTGTGATTTTAAGACTTGTTTAAATTCACAGCACAAGCACAAAAAGAGCTTTCATCACCCCTACTAACATGGCCTCAGGGTGGCGGCCATGTTGGTAGGGGCAACATTTATGTTTTGACATCTTAAACAACATTTAAAAATTGACAAATCAAACAAACCAATTTTTAAAAGATCAATTTTATCAATGTCAAAGCATCTGCTATTTACTCATTGTGTACCATTGACGGGGCTAGATGTCCAATCCATTTGAAGTGGGAGGGTTGGCAGAGAACAAACGCCTACACACAATTGGACATGTATCATCTGGCGGCCATACTGGACAGGGCGACCAGCAGTTGGAAACAAAATCCCGATAAGTACATAATGCACAGCATCGGCACGTTATTCATTTGTCCTCTCCGATACCGATGACATCATTTTAGTGCTGTAGATACTAATACTAGTATCGGTGCAACGCTAATTAGTGATGAAAAGAACAGACTTCCCGTTTAATTGTTTATAAGCCTTCCTATTGTTGTTGTGCAGTCCACCTGACAGGCAAACCCTACCACACAAGCCCCTCCCACATGGTATAGAGTGGGCGTGGCTTTGACAAGGGAAGCGTGGTTAAGTGTTTCCTCTCAGGACACCCAGACAGCTCTGCAACAACTGCAGGTTCCCCTGAAAGGTCGACGAGGACACAAAAGGTCAATGAGGAAACACGGCAAGGTAGCTGGCGAAAATCTCGCTAGCTACCTTAGCGTGTTTGAGCTCCAGTTCGGCTAGCTCCACCAGGTTTTTCCGAAACGCTGCCACTCGCCTCGTCTTGAAGTCGATGAGTTCTGAGCAGAAAACAAGGAGTACAAAGTAGGCCTGAACGATATATCGTTTAAACATCGCCATCGCGATGTGCACATGCGCAATAGTCCCATCGCAAGGACGTGCGATAGTTTTTTCATTTCATTTTTTCAAATCCACAAACGTTTGTTTTGAGGAAGGAGAGGGAAGGAGAGCGCACAGCTTCTCTTTCCCTCCAGCAAGTCATCGGCTCCTCCCCCTCCCCCCGCGGCAGCGGAGTGGAGGGAGGAGGGGCCGAACAGCAGAGCGGAGGGAGGAGGGGCCGTTCTCAAAGTGAAAGCAAGAAAGCAACACGTTGAAGCAAGGAAACGAGGCAAGACAGTCTCCAAAAGGAGTTTTGGAAGTATTTTGGCAAGACAAAGACTATAAGGGACAAAAAACAGCCCTGTCGACAGTGCCTCGCCATGGTTGCATCAACAAGATGTAATCTGTCTAACATGTGGGACCATTTAAAACGCAGGTATCTATGCATTCCTGCTAAGACCTTCCCATCAGAGGCTTTTTAGTACAGGTGGGAACATTGTTACGTCCCAACGTTCTTGTCTCAAGCCTGCAATAGTGGATAAACTAGTAGTCTTGGCCAAAAACCTATGAGACCCAGTTGAGAATTGCTGAGCAAGGAAGGTGGACGATATGCAGACAAATACATAACACAGCTGGAGGGATGTCTTTTCTTCTTTTTATTCATGTGACCGCTATCAGGAAGGCAGGAAATTTGGTTCTGTTATTCATCAGTTATTTGCAGTTATTCAGGTCAATTATTTACAAGTTCAATTGAGTTTCTGTTTCTTTTATATTTAAATTTATTGTAAATCGTATTTTTCAAATAACTATATACAGTGCTGCTCAAAAGTTTGTGAACCCCACAGCGATGGTCAGATTTTTTGTAAAAAAAAACTAAAATAACCTTATTAAATGTTAAGTTATACCCAAATCCAGAATACTGACATTCCAAATAATGGACTGAAACAAAAGAAATAGTTATATTGTCATTCTTTATTTAACAAAAGTGGTTGATTTAAGAAAAACTCAGATATCATGTGTGCAAAAGTATGTGAACCCCTTCAGTTAATAGGATATTGCGCCTCCTTTTGCAGAGATTACCTCAACCAAACGGTTTCTGTAGTGACTAATCAGCCTCTCACATCTACTTGGGGGATTTTTGCCCATTCTTCCTTGCAGAACGCAGTCAGTTGAGAGAGGTTTGATGGGCGTCTGGCATGAACTGCTCGCTTCAGGTCCCGCCACAGCATTTCAATGGGATTTAGGTCAGGACTTTGACTGGGCCAGTCCAGAACACGAATCTTCTTCTTTTTCAGCCATTCCTTGGTTGTATTGCTGGAATGCTTTGGATCATTATCATGTTGCATGATCCACCTTCTGCCAAGCTTTAACTTCAAAACAGATGGCGTCAGGTTATGTTCTAGGATTTGACAATATTCCTCAGAATTCATGATTCCCTGGACTATGTGGAGTTGTCCAGGTCCTGAGGATGAAAAGCAAGCCCAGATCTTGACATTCCCACCTCCATGCTTCACTGTTGGGAGAAGGTTCTTTTGGTGGTATGCAGTGTTGACTTTTCGCCAGACATGGCGGTTTTGGTTGTGACCAAACAGTTCAATTTTGCACCTACATCAGTTGATGAAAACTCTTTTTAATTTAGTCTCGACAACACAACTGTTAAAAAAAACCAAAAAAAACTACTGAATTGATTGATTAGGAAATCAGGTTGAAATAATAGAAAATTCCAAAATGTTGAGGGGGTTCACAAACTTTTGAGCAGCACTGTATAGTACTGCTGCACATAAAGTTTTGACACTTAATATTTTTGTTTAAATATTTTTACAACTTTGTTGCCGTTTTGCAGTTTTATATTGTAATATTTTGTGTAAACAGCTCAGGGGACTAATGCACTTGCACTTTTATTAGTCAGATTTAATATTTAAGTTCAAATATGTTAACAACTTTGTTGTTTTACTGAGGTTTTTATTTATTGTTATAGTTTGTGAACAACTCTTTTATTTGTCATATTTAATATTTTTGTTCAAATATGTTTACAACTTTGTTGTTATTTTACAGAAGTTTTTATTTATTGTTATATTTTGTCAAAAACTTAGGGGACTAATGCACCTGCTCTTTTATTTATCATTTAATGTATTTGCTGCTGTTGAAGTGTAAAATATTGTGTTCAATAAATGATCTATTTTGTGCAGACATGGCTTCCTGGATCCCTTCATAAAGCAATCTTCATCATTCACAAATGAAACGGTATTATATGAATACACTGTGGTCACAGTGTGTCAAGTAAAGTATTTCCAAACAGCTATTCAAGTCATCTAGTGAAAATTTCTTTAAAAAAGATTTTAAAAATATATATATAATATCGCAATATAATATCGCAATATATTGCAAACCTAAAAAAAATTGCAACAATAGTTTTTTCCAATATCGTTCAGGCCTAGTACAAAGTATCGATTCAGTTGTTAATTCATTGGCTGCCTTCCTGTTAATTTGGAGCATTCTAGTGTCACTTCTTGTTGATTTTGTGTCAATTTTTTAATGGGGTCACAGTTTGTTAATTTTAGCTAGCTTTCGGGCGGATGATTTCGGGCAATTCCCGGGGCACTTCCTGTTAATTTTAGGGCAGTTTGATTTTTTTTCAGTAATAATAACCAACAATGGAGAAAAACATATTTTCAATTTACCGTATTTTTCGGACTATAAGTCGCAGTTTTTAATCATAGTTTGGCTGGGGGTGCGACTTATACTCTGGAGCGACTTAAGTGTGAAATTATTAACACATTATGATATCATTTCACATGTTATTTTGGTGTTTTGGAGTGACACTGATGGTTTTGTAAACTTGTTAGCATGTTCTTTATGCTATAGTTACCTGAATAACTCATAATAGCTACAGTATGTTACGTTAAAATACCGGCCATGTACGCATTTTGTTGTTCATGCATCATGTAACATTATCGTACTGAACACTTATTCAGCATGTTGTTCTCTATTGTATTTTTATTTTATATTGCCATCAAGATGACATATCTGTTCTATGTGTTGGAGTTTATCAAGCAAATTTCCCCCAAAAATGCGACTTATACTCAGGTGCGACTTGTATGTTTTTTTTCCTCTTCGTTTGGCATTTTATGGCTGGTGTGACTTATATACAGGCGCGACTTATAGTCCGAAAATTACGGTAGTATCGATGGAGTTGAAAACATTGAAGGAAGATGAAGGGGAGAGGAGACGAGTGGGCTTGAACGCAACAAAATGGGGAGAAATACGTATGGACTGCGAGGAGAACAGATTAGCTTGAGTCATGTAGCTAAAGAACTGAGGGATTGAGGAACAATGACCAGAAGAAAAGTTTAGAGAGGAGTCCTGACCTTGTTTTGCTGACTCTGAGATCTTGTCAAACTTGCGGCAGCAAAGTTGCTGGCAGGTGTCTGCCTGGAGGACGTCGCGGTTCTTGGCGCGAGCCTTGTCCAAAGCCTTGTTGGCGTTCTCGTAGTCCAGCAGCGCCCGACTGCGACGGTAAAGGAGGTCCTGTAGGGGGCGACACGCTCACGTCACGGCACCACCGAGTCTCGCGGTACGTCGCCGACGAGCCCTACGGGACCTTGGCAGCCTGTGACTCCCTCAGGTAATATTTTAGCAAGTCGGCCAGCTTCAAGTCCTCATCAGCGGCCACGCGAGCTTCGATTTTCTGTCGTGGAGAAAAAAAATAATCATAATTCGGCACAACGTGCTATCAAACTACACGATGCGAGTCATGTGACTTACCCTCGTTTTTTCAAAGAGCTCGGACACTTTGAGGAAGAACCTGCAAAAATACAAAAGGGGTGTGACAATATATCGATATAGTGATATATGGCCATTATTTTGGATCCTGATAGGCTCCCACCAAGAATCCATATAAAGTGGTACTTATACTTACGAACGTGTCGAAATAAGGAATTTTTAGGTTAGGACATGGCTCAACAGGAAAATATTGTCTCTTGTTGCAAAAGAAATTTCAGGATACGAAAGGCAAAAATAATAGTATAGGCTGCTACTCGCAGCTCCCTGAGTTTACTGAACGTAACATACTCATACCTGCTCTGCCATTGGCTTTTGCCAAGCATCTTCCTGGCATCCAATTGGCTCAGAGGGACCTCCACTGTACATGTGTGTTTCACAGAGTCCTCTTCATTCGCCCCTCATCTTCCAACAGTTTTACGTGAGTGTATTGACTTTTATTCTTTACTTTTAACATTATGCACAACTCTCATTTTGTTGTTATTGTGCAACAATCTAAAAGTAATATGTATTTGTTTTGATGCATTTTTATGCTTTATAAACCATTTGTGTCTGAATTTTTGGGGGCTTGGAACGGATTAGGACCTTTACATGGAAAACATGTCTCTACTTTTCAGTTTACAAAACTACTTCCAGGACCTATTAATTTCGTAAGTAAGTAGTAAGCTTGACCTATTAATTTTGGGTGATGACGTGACTCTCAGCCCCCCAGTTTACTGCAAAATGGACCTGAAGGGGTGCCATTCGTTTGTGTTACGTTTGCTCTAGTTGTTGGGACACCCCTCTGTTATTGAGAGAGTTGGGTCGCTCCGTTAGCTGCGACAGAGGCACTGCGATTGAAGTTTTCAATCGATATTAATCTCTCAATATCTATAAAACGATAGCAGCACAAAGGAGCAAAAACGAATGGGACCATTGCAGTTCCGTTCCGCCGTAGATGGGGCGGCTACGTGACATCACTTGAAATTAATACAGTGGTACCTCTACATACGAAGTTAATTCGTTCCAGGACGTTGTTTGTAAGTCAAAATGATCCTCTGCCGACCAGGATTTTTCCATAAGAATACGATATTAATCCATTAATTCGTTCCACAGCCCGAAAACCTTCACTAAATCTTTAATAAATACTGCTGGTACTATTGCAAATAGCAATTACACAGAGCAAAACATATAAATTATGAATAAAAATCGTAATAATTATATCATAATAGTAATATTAATAATACCTGTAATAAAGTAACAAATCCTGTTCTAATGTAGCGGTTGTGTTTTGCGTGGTGTACCTGAAAGCACCGGCTGGCTGACGCGAGAGTGAGAGGACTTTTTATTTTCACTTTTCATGTTCTGCTGCAGCGGACAGTAGGCATGTTGTGTTGGAAAGTTCCTAAATAAATTATTAATAAACCTGACGAAGCTGGCAATTTATTGGCGATGCTACAATAATAACGTCACCTTAACTTATAAAGGCTGGCGAACGGCCAGTAATGTCAAGCCCGTTCACGGACGGTCACGCTCATATTTTTCCATCATTTCCACGTTCATTTCAATGCTAAACCCCACCTTTTTCCTTTTTCACCACCTACACTAACATTCTTGGAACCAATGTTGATTTCTCTCACAGAAAATCCGCCGTGCGCCCATCTTGCGGGGAAAAAAAAAACCTGCGACACTGTCATAAATCGTTGTATTTCGAGAATGTCGTCAGATGTAGAAACAAATGGCGAGTCAAATTTTACGTCGGATGTCGAAAAGATCGTGTGTCGAAGCGATAGTAAGTCGAGGCACCACTATATCTCAATATCTCAAAAACGATAGCAGCACAAACTAACATTTTTACAGCACAAACGATTGACATAATTTTAATATAAATTTATGTCTCATGGGGCCCAACTTCAGAGGTTTCATTTTCTGCCAGACTCCCACTTCAAATAGACATCTACTAAACTAATTCATGCCAGAAGCATGAAAAGAGCTTTCATTGCCCCAACCAAAACGTCCTCAAATCGGCCACGTTGGCAGGGGCGACATTCCCATCAAAGTTAATGCATTGACATTCAAATTAAGTCAGAACTAGCTTATTTCTCACCAATTTCTTTCCTGTTTATGTTATATCAAAGAATGCAAATTAAGTCAGAACTAGCTTATTTCTCACCAATTTCTTTCCTGTTTATGTTATATCAAAGAATATCATAGATTAATTCCCTAAACCGTGTATCGATAAAGATTGCATCACCATATTGTGAGATCATCATAATATCGTACAATATCACAAGGTGACGGCCATCTTACTTGCACAGATCGGTCGAATCCTGCGTTCCTAACACGTACAGAGTCGACGCCATTCTGTTGATGTCGTCGGCGGCGTCTAAAGAGAAACAAGTTCATCAGAAACATGGAGGCGGGACTTCCTGTCCGCGTGTCTGAGGCCTTATTCCATCTTACTCTTGTGCGAGCGGATCATCCTGTCTGACTTGGCCGAGGCGTCTTTGACTCTGTTGTGATACTCTAACAAAAAAGTCTTTTCGTGCTCGAAAAAGTCGTCAACGTCCTGTGGACAAAGACGGACCCGGGTGTCAAAGGGTGAGATTCGTTGCGGAAAGCGTTTAACTGAGTTACCTTGACGCCCGCTACCAGGACTCCGTCGGCTGACTTGACCACATTCTTGAAGAAGTCCTCCAACTTCTCCTTCTTGTTCTTCCCTCGCACGCTCAGCTGTGATCAAAAGACAGAGATTAGTGTTGCACCGATACCATTTTTGGGCCGCTGATACCGATAGTGGTTCTGTGTGGTATACAATTCTTTAATACCAAATTGGTGCATACTCACTTAAATGAACATTTTCAGTTTAGTGCAGTTTTCTGAATGGTCAAAACTAACTCCAAACCGAATCCAGACCCTCATTGGAAGCTATAGGAAGTGTTTGGAGGCTGTTATTTCTGCTAAAGGGGGCGCTACTAAATAATGATCATGCTTTTCTGTAGGTGTGCCAAAATTTATGCACCGGTCTAGTTTGATTTAAGTAATTATTTACTTTCTGCTTATCCTATAAACTTTATTTCACGTCTAAAATATTGCTCTGTGCATCTGCTATAAGATATATTTAATTGAAATTTTTGTTTCAAACAATGACCGATTTACAAAGGAAAATCTCTTTTGCATACCACTGTCGCTTATTTGTTATACAATTTTTTTTTTTTTAAATTGGCAAAGCATCTGCTACTCAGTGGCTTCCATTGATAGCGCTAAACATTCAATCCATTTGAAGTTGAATGGCAGCAAATGAACGTTCATAAATTGCCAGTCCCTCCCACTTCAAATAGATTGGACGTCTATTTGTGATAAACTCATTGTGATAAAACTCATTTCAATTCAAAGCAGAAGGACGAGATTGCTGGCGGCCATCTTGGGTAGGGCAATCAGCGGTTGGAAGGCGACTCACGTCCTGGTTGTACTCCAGGAAGACGTGGAAGTTGAGGTCCTTCCTGAGAACAGGATGCGCTGCCACGCGACACAGGAAGACCTCGTGCATGGCGACCGTCTTCTTGAAGATGGCCAGGTACTCTCTGTGGAGGACAGGAAGTGTCACGGAGGTGCTGGGAATAGAGCTGTGACTATATATCAATATTAGAGGTGGGAATCTTTGGGTACCTAACGATTCGATTACGATTACGATTCAGAGGCTCCGATTCGATTATAAATCGATCATTGATGTCACCCAAACCCCCCCATTAATGTTTTGTACATTAGTTCCAAAATAGTTTAAAAATCCTATTACGCTAAACCAAACTAATATGTAAGTATTAAGTTAACAGTTAAAAACATTAAAGAAAATACTCAAGTCCCCATTCAGTATCAGCAGCTTTAAACTACATTCAATTAATTTAATGATGTGAATCAACCGTTAAAGTTGATAAAATTGCTCCCGTTATTCCATAATTTCCCTTCCGTCTACTTATGTCAAAGTTTTAAAACTGTTTCATTATTTAAAGATGGATTCAAGTCAAGATTTTGCTGATTTACGAGTATTTCAGATAAAAATTAGGTTCGCTACAACAGAGCCTTCTAGAGAAGTCTACTGCTTTAAGTTGGCGGCTGTTTACAACGCGGCAACTACTAAACGGCAAGCCTGTCGTTTCGCATCTAGTTCTTTTTATATGTTCTAACCCCGCAGTCGTCTATGATTTAGCATCTAGTTCTGCATGTATGTAATATCTACTATAGACCCTACTCACATGACGTCACAACCACGCCTCCACGCCATATTGTCCGTCTACTCGTCGCGTTGATGCATTACCGCTACGTAAAGTCCTCCTATTATGGCGTGTTTTTCTGCTCGTTAACATTAATAATCAAAATGGTAAAGGCGTGTGTGGCGGTTGGTTGCAATAACAGAGAAGATAGACGGAGAGACTTGAAGTTCTACCGTATTCCGGGAGACCCGGAGAGGAGAGCGAGATGGACTGCTGCAATTCGACGAGAAAACTGGGCTCCAAACGATTACCACGGATTATGTAGTAGTCATTTTGTATCTGGTAAGATGCATTTAATATATATTTAGAGGGTTTTGGGCTGACCACAATTAAGATCATTGCGAGGCTAATCGCCGACAACATACATTCAAGATGCTTATTTCTTCCACCATCATTACATTTTGAATAGTATTTAGCTGGTACTAAGTGAAAGAAGCTGGCCTCGTCTACAGATCATCAGTTAAACAGGTGTGTCCAAACCTTTTGCAAAGGGGGCCAGATTTGGTGTGGTAAAAATGCGGGGGGCTACCAATATATTTAAACAAATTTTAGCAAGCCCTTCTGTGTGTCACATTTGCTTTATTATTTTTTTAAATTCATAATTTCAACAGTCTCGTCTTTGTGGCTTTCTCTTTCGACACTCGTACTCTTGCGAAATACTACTGTTGTGAAAAATAAACTAGCTTCAAGTTGCTATAATTTCTCGCTGCGTATCTTCCCTGTAATGTTGTACATGTCACCGTGTCTTGTTTAGTAATATTGCGTCACATCGAACTCTTTGAAAACAGTGACTGCCTCTTTGCAAATGAGGCAGACACAGTTGTTGCGTGTTTTATTGAAGAAATAGTCCAATATCCACCTATCCTTGAAGCGTCGGCCATCGCAGTCAAATTTTTTTTTTTTTTCATTGTCGCCATTTTAGAAATCACACAGGGTAATGTCGCTTAGAGTGCTGCCCTTAAAGTTTTTCAAACTTTCGTGAGAATAGGCTGATTTTGTGTGGACAAGATAGTTGTAGATATCAGGGTAGCAGATGTCAGGCAGAGAGGGCGAAGACAGCGGGTCGAAAAATATCGATTTAGGCATCAAATATGGATCTGGCTAATGGATAGACTGAAGCTTTTCCACATAACGCCTTTTATGCAACGCATCCAATGAGTTTACAGCATCTGAAAGCACCGGGGCTTCCATGAATTGCTCTATAAACTGAACGACTAATTGAAACCATTGACAATAGGGCTAAACAGAGACGGACAATATGGCGGCAGGATACAGCGATACGTCATTCTGTGACGTTGGTGAGTAGGGTCTATAGCCGTATGTGGCCGTATGTTTGTAGCAACTAGCAACTGGGTGTTGTTTGAACCAGCTGTCGGCCGCAGTCAGGTATTTTTGTTTTTTTATCTAGCGGCATGAGTTGAATATGAACATGATATTTGCTCTCGGAGCATTCCTCATTGGGTCCTGAAGACCGCGCTGACTGTGTTTTAGTTCTGCTTTACCTGGTATAATTCAATAATCGGAATTTGGATGTTTGTGAATCGTTCTCGAATCTTCCACGGCCGAATCACGAATAATCTAAGAATCTGAAATTTCGCACGCCTCTAATCAATATGGTGATATAATGCAATACTTTGTATCGTTAAGGTGCTCCTGCCAATAATTGATATATTGTTTTAAAAACATGTCACTGTTTAATCAATGAACCAACAGGAAAACATTTTCCACTCGAACAAAATGTTCTACGAGAATAATGCCTATGTTAACTCACTGGCTGCCATTGACGGCGCTAAACGACTTTTTTTTGTTGTCAAAAATAATGACCACCAATTGAGCAAAACTGAAAGAATTATTTTAATTTATATAGTACTGAAAATCATATGGAGTATTTTTTGAGAGTATTGATATCAAGTTGAATTTTTTAGTATCGTAGAACTGAGACCTCATCAAAACCCTATTAAACATTGGCAGGAGGACCTGAAGCTGGAATGTGCACCCTTCAACTAGAGCAATAGATTGGCTTCCATTGACAGTCATAGACATCCAATCTATTCGACTTTGAATGGCTGACAGCCTCCCACTTCAAATGGATTAGAAGTCTAGTGATAAACTCGTTGAAATTCACAGAAGGATGATTGGGTGCCACCTGAAGAATACGTGACCGATTGCAAATCTGACTTACGCTTCTAGTTCCTGCTTCATCTTGGTGAACTCCTCCTTGGTCATAGAGCCCTCGCCCTCACCCAACTTCTGCAGCTTCTCTCTGGAGGCGTCAAAGTCTGGTCTGGGCGGCGCGGGCGGGATCTGAACCGCCACGTGAATAGGAAGTGAGTAGATGACACGGGCGTGGTGTACGCCTTACTCACGATGTATCCGGCGTAGTCTTCGTTCTCCACGAACGAGTCGTGCAGCCAGATGAACTCCTCATGTTGACGGACCACCGAGAACTCGTTCTGCTTGAAGTTCGGAAGCGTGCTCTGCGGATGCACGTCGGCGGTCGGAACGGGGCTTGACATCGCGCAGCTGGAGGGGATGGGGGCCTCACCTTGGTGTGCACGGTGAACTTGACCTTGTCTCGCTCGCTGAGGGCGTCTGAGATGTCCACCTGAAGCGTTGCATCCGTCTGGAGGTCCACACTGACCGCCCTGGGCTGCGCCAACCAACACAGAATAATGCTATCAAAATTCTCCACTAGAATATCGATGTTAACTCATTGGGACTCTTTTGGGGCATTCAAAGGTCACTTTCTTAACATATTTGGTTACTTCCTGTCAATTTTGAGGCAATTCGAGGACATTTTGTTTTCTTTAGGGGAAAAAAAAATAATGGCGAAAGTGTTAACATGTCTTTCTTTTTTTTTTTTTTTTTTTTAATTTTGGAGTATTGTAAACCGCGTAGTTATTTTTGAGTATCGATTTAGAGTTCCTTCATTTGCTGCTAATCCTCCTACTTCAAATGGATTGGACTAGTCAAGCGGTGGGCAAACCAATCCTCAAGGGCCCCAGTGGGTCCTGATCTTTGGTTACATTTGATCCAGTGGAGGCAGTTTAACCACTGAGGGGTCAGCGGAAACAAGACTGCAATCAACTGATTGCACTTACAGTGGTATGAAACAGTATCTGAACCTTTTGGAATTTCTCACATTTCTGCATAAAATCACCATCAAATGTGAACTGATCTTTGTCAAAATCACACAGATGGAAAAAAAAGTGTGTGCTTTAACTAAAACCACCCAAACATTTATAGTTTTCCTATTTTAATGAGGATAGTATGCAAACAATGACAAAGTGAACAATCACATTTAATATCTTGTGCCGCCCCCCCCCTTTGGCAGCAATAACTTCAACCAGACGCTTCCTGCAGGTGCAGATCAGTCTGGCACATCAATCAGGACTAATCTTGGCCCATTCCTCTCGACAAAACTGCTGTAGTTCTGTCAGATTTCTGGGATGTCTGGCATGAATCGCTGTCTTTAGGTCATGCCACAGCATCTCCATGGGGTTCAAGTCTGGACTTTGACTTGGCCAATCCAGAACGTGTATTTTGTTCTTCTGAAACCATTCTGAAGTTGATTTACTTCTGTGTTTTGGATCATTGTCTTGTTGCAGCATCCATCCTCTTTTTAGCTTCAACTGTCTTGACAGACACCAGCCTCAGGTTTTCCTGCAAAACATCCTGATAAACATTTGAATTCCTTCTTCCATTAATGATTGCAAATTGTCCAGGCCCCTAGGCAGCAAAACAGCCCCAAATCATGATGCTCCCTCCACCAGGCTTCATGGTGGGGATGAGGTGTTGATGTTGGTGAGCGGTTCCATTTTTCCTCCACACATGACAGTGTGTTTTACAACTAGACAATTCAACTTTGGTTTCATCAGTCCACAAAATATTTAGCCAAAACGTCTATGGAGTGTCCAAGTGCTTTTTTGCAAACATTAAACGAGCAAAAATGTCCTTTTTTTTAGACAGCAGCAGCTTCCTCCATGGAGTCATCCCATGAACACCATTCTTGGCCATTGTTTTACATATAGTTGATGTGTGCACAGATATTTTGGGACTGTGCCAGTGATTTCTCTAAGTTTTTGGCAGACACTCTAGGGTTCTTTTTTACCTGAGAATTCTGCGCTGAACTCTTGGCATCATCTTTGGTGGACGGCCACTCCTTGGGAGAGAAGCAGCAGTGCCAAACTCGCTCCATTAGCAGCCAACTTCTCTGAATGCCGATTGATGAACATCCAGACTTTTAGAGATGGTTTTGTACCCTTTCCCATCCTTATACAAATCAACAATCCTTGATCGCAGGTCTTCAGACAGCTCTTTTGACAGAGCCATGATGCACATCAGACAATGCATCAAGACAATTCTTACACGGTGTGTGTTTTATAGTGGGCAGGGCAGCTTTAAACCACTCATCAGTGATTGGGCACACACCTGACTTAAATTGTTTAGTAAAAATTGGTTTTAAATTGCTCTTTAAGTCTCCTTAGGCAGAGGGTTCACTTATTTTTCCCCCTTTTGTCATTATTTGCATGCTATCCTCATTAAAATTAGGCTCGAGCGTTTACGTCACAGCAGCACGGGATCGTGCGAGATTTGCGACAACGCAGCCATTGCGGAAGCACGTCTGCATCACGGGACATTTAAACTTAACGGCAAATACAATTGAACTACGAGTGCCAAAGATGGGAAAATGTAGGGAAAACTTGCCAGTTCGATACAAACTTGTTACCACGGCGAAGGACAGATATGTGAGCAATTTAAAGGATGTGAACAATGTTGACCCTCACGAGCAAGCCGAACACAAATGGAATAAAGATGTCGACAAGCTTCCACCACTACGCGAAATGGATATCATGCTGTATTTAGTGTTTGGTGTATGTTACTACACTCATCAGCAATTCCGAAACTACAAATCGCTACAAAGCTACGAACAGTTTTGCTGCGGATGGGTGCAGGATCTTCACATTATGACCATAGCAAACGGCAACACCATCTTTCTAGCAAAGGTAGGCAATGTGTGTTTACATTAGTCTCTGACCACGGATGTACAATTTTTTTGTTGCAGAAAATGTAGCCTGTGTACAAATTCTTTGCCACTCTCTCACGTCAAAATATTACAGCTTTTTCATTTAGCAACGACAGGAATTATGTCTTATGAAGACAATGCACATGTATGCATGCTAGTTGTTTAGCTGTAGCTTTAGCTAACAACAGGCCGACTTAGGGCGTAAAGTTACTGAAATTTGCGTAAACAAACGAAATTAACTTACCGGAGTGGAAGTGCATAGAGCAAACTCAGTGTGTAACTGGAGAATCAAACGTTATGCCCTTCCTTCTGATCGAGGCCACCCATGCCATTCTTCGACGTTTGGTAAGTTCAGATATGACCTTTCCCTCGCCTTTTCTCCATGTAGGGATCCGGAAGAAACTCAATGGTGTTCCGTCGAGCTGTACATTCTCCTTTCTATTGGATCGGTTGTTGCAATTCTTTACCGCACAATAATTTCCAACCATTTTTAAAGAGCGACCTGTGTTGAAATGCTTCACTGTTTATGTTTCTCGCTTCCACAATGGCGATAGTGGTGGAAACCTCGCGAGTGCCACGTCATACGCTCGAGTCTAATATGAAAACCTATAAATGTTAGGGTTGTTTTGGTTAAAGAAGACACTGTATTTTCATCTGTGTGATTTTGACAAAGATCAGATCACATTTGATGGTGATTCTATGCAGAAATGTGAGAATAAAAAAAAAAATTCAGATACTTTTTCATACCACTGTATAACACCAGATTAATGAAGAGGTGTCCACTTGATGGGTTGCAACAAAAACCCGCACCCACTGTGGCCCTTTTTGGAATAGTTTGGCAACCCCTGGAGTATTCACTACTCAGTTTTGATTTAGTTTTTAGCGGCCACATTAGGCTCAATGTAATATTGAGAATGAACAGTGGTGCAATTTGAGGAAGTTTTTTTGTTTGTTTGTTTTCATCAAAATAAATGACCACCAATGGAGAAATATTTAACAAAATAATTTGGGGATTATTATTACGATTTTTTTTTCTCCAGTATTGATATCATATTGAAAATGTTAGTATCGTGACAACAGTACTTTGTCAGCATCCTTGATGTCTGTTTTTAAGGTGGCTGTATTGATTCAATAAAAACAGCAAGTATTACGCCTTTGTATCTAAAAATTATATTCAACATTTTAAAAAGCTTAATATTGCCTTTAAAAAACAACAAACCAAGTTGGGATGGATTTTAAATGTCAATTTGTGAAGAAATATACATTTAAAAATATTTATATTTGCAGGCTTTTGTATTTTTTAAAATCTATTCTTTAATCGCTTGTTTGCTTTTCCTCATGTTTAAAGCGAAACAGGTGCACGTGATCGTCACGTGACCTGCTGGCAAAACCAGTTTCCTCAAAGCTGCAGGTAGCAGAAAGCTAATGCTAACAGGCGGAGCTAAAGCGAGCCAACAAGCCTCTTTTATCCGCTCCGGTAGCGCAGCCCGGGCCGAACCGAGCGGTTTAGGTCGAGGTAGACGAAATACGGCGTAAACAAGGAGGAAAAAAGAAGAAAACTCACTCCTCGATCCTCTTCGGAGAGGAAGTCTGGTCCGTCGTCCAGTCCTTCCTGCTACGGAAATACAAAGCGCATAAGGCCGTCATTTTTAGCGGGCCAGTGGAAGCCCGTCAAAGCCGCGGGCGTTTCCCGCCGGTTCGGTTCCGACGTAGTGCCGATAAAAGAAGCAAAAGAGCAGAGGGAAGGGAAAAGATGCGAAGCTAACCTACCATCATGGCTGCCAACGGGTGGAGACAGGAAGACGTGTGACGTCACAACCTCGTTTGAAAACATCCAACTGAATGACGTCACATTTGACGTGTTCGGACATATGTCACGGAAATAAAAATGGCAGAAAAGGACTGTCAGCTGCATTTTAGTTTGACCGTCCACTTTATTTGCATTTAATCCTCCCAGGCCAAATGGATTGGACGTTTATAGTCGTCAGTGGCAACAAAAGCATGATCACTCACTGCCAGCCTAATCTGAACAAGGTTAATAGTAAATATTCTCATCTTTCAATATATCAATGATATGAAAAAAGCACATTTTAAACATTTTTAATTCCTATTTTTTGCCAAATAGTCACATTCCAGATCAATGCAAGCTTTTTTTTTTTTTTTTTTAAACCATGGATGCCTCTTGTCACTAATTTGCATGATAAATAAACAGAAATGTATTTTATTATATACTATTACTATACACACTAGGGATGTCCCGATCTGATCACGTGGTTGCGCCATTTTTCAGAGGATCGCAATCGGGTGAAAAGGATTTGTTTTTTAATTACAAACATACATTTATATTGTTCTGCTTCATGCTCGTACAGCCTCTCACTCTCCCTCCTGCTGCTTTTCTTGGTCAGTGGGCAGCTGGAGTTTGCTACGTAAAGTTAACGATGATTGACAGGTTCGTAGCTTTGATCTGGCGAGCGAAAGCTCTGTAGCTCTACGATCAAGGACCCAAATGTGTTAATCATCGTTTAGTCAATCTTCATTGTCTAGAGCAGACATGTCCAAAGTGTGGCCCGAGGGCCAAATGCAGCCCTTGGTCAAATTTCATCCGGCCCCCAGCCTCTATCATAAGATCAATAACGTCTGGCCCGCACACAGACTTAATAAATTGGTCAGCAGTACTGCTACCAGCATATGAAGTAGCTTACACATTAAATGCTGATCCTCATTTACCCACTAAAAGGCAGCAGCCCTTCAAGCAACATTACTCCGTGTGACCCTTGACTTCCAATTTTGTAAAATGGCAACAATCAACAACAACAACAAAAAAGATGACTGCCACGGCCACCGCTGGACTGGCCATCGGGCATACCGGGCATTTGCCCGGTGGGCCGATGGCGATTTTGGGCCGGTCCTGAATTTTTTTATTTTTTTTTTCCTAAGGGCATTAATCACATTGGTACACAAAACTGGTAGATCGGCCCATCAGTCAAGATTGGTTATGGGCTGGACCAATTACAAACGAGGGCCGATGCCCCCTCCCTCTTGATCAGAGGTATCAGATATACATTAATCAGACATACAGAGAGAGGAGATAAACAAAATGGATAACTACAAGAAAAGGAAAGGAGGCGCGGAAAAAATTAGAGATAGAAAGAGACAAGCCCTTCATGCGGATGCCGCTAAATGTGTTAAAATAACACAGATGTTTGCCGGTGGCGGAGCTTCCTCTTCAGCGACAGCAGCAACCGCAGGTTACAATGGCGGGGGTGGCCGTCAGGTGGATGAGGGGAAGGGGAGGCAGGAGGAGAGACCCGCGGCCGCCGGCGGTCCGAGGGCAGGGGAATCTGAACTTCAGGTAAGAAGTGTTGAACTGCAGTCTATCTGGTTCAGATATGAATTAAGCGTGGGTGTAGTTTATTTTCATTGCGCTCGCTAACTCTTAACACCGCCAGTAGTTATAATTAGGCCGTTAAGCAATTTAGCTAGCTGTGCATGCAAACTAACATGATGGGGTTTCTCTAATGCTGGACGGTTTCTATGATGCTATTCTAGTTGTAATTATGTTAGTGCTTAAGTAACTTTATTTTATTAATTTAGTTAGTTAAGTATTATCTCTATTTGTTAGGTAGTTAAAAACTTTATAAGGTCGAGCGGACGCGCCGGCGCGTCCGAGCACATAACTTTTTTTGGGCAAGACAACACAGGCAAGATCTAGCCTGGTAGTTTCCATTCAAACTTATGATAAGTCGATCACTCCATACTTTGTTCATTGTTTGTTCAGGAGTTTGCCCTAAGTAAGTACTATATGGAGTATATAATGCAACTACTTTCCCAGATTTTTCTAGGAACCAGTACTGTGATCATACCAGTCCATAAAGTGTTATTCTTTATCACTTATCTTCCTCTGTCTCCTTTCACTTTTTAAAGGTCTCTGTGTTTGAGGGCCTATTCTGTGGATATATTTATTTGCACTTTTATTGATGCAGTAAATAAATAGTCTATGAAAAAATCACTAAATCTGTCATTTATTCATTTTAATATATTCATCAATGATCATGTCTCACCTCTATTCCGTATTAATCCCTGTCCTAATTTCAGGATCCCATCATACGTTGTACATTGTTCAGGAGGTTAACTAGACCATGCAGCCTTTTGATATCCGCTAACTACTGTATAGAATATTGGGACAGGAAGGATGGTGTATGTTTAAGTTTATGTTTAAGTATATATACACCAACAAGACAGTGTGAAAGCATTGTCACAAGAAAGTTGGTTTTCATTTATAGGCTTAATTGTCTTTCCATCAATACCTGGTGGGCCGGTCTCGGCTCAAAATGCCCGGGCCGATTTTTTGTCCCAGTCCAGCCCTGGCCACGGCCGATGCTTCAAGGATAGGTGGAAATTGGACTATTTCTCCATTAAAATACGCAAGAACTGTGTCTGCCTCATTTGCAAAGAAACAGTCGCTGTTTTTAAAGAGTTTAATGTGAGGCGATATTACCAAACAAGACACGCTGATATGTACGACAAGATTACAGGGAAGATACGCAGCGAGAAATTGAAGAAACTTGAAGCTAGTTTAATTTCACAGCAGCAGTATTTCGCAAGATCCCGAGAATTGAAAGAGAACGCCACAAAGGCTAGTTGCGAGATTGTTGAAATTTTTAATTAAAAAATAATAATAAAGCAAATGTGACACACAGAATGGCTTGATAAAATTTGCTTAAAGATATTGTTTTACGTAAAGTACGTCAGCCAAGGTCGGCCCCCCACATTTTTACCACACCAAATCTGGGCCCCTTTGCAAAAAGTTTGGACACCCCTGGTCTAGAGGCTGTGAGCATCAAAGCGTGAGTGAATTTGAGTGTACTCACTCATATGAATTATAAGAATGTAATGGAGATTAACTAAATGCATGCCGTTAAAGGTGATGCAATGAAAAATGTGGGTGCGACTACATTTTGTACATGTATGGAAAATGCACTTCTTCTTTCATTATCTTTAATTAAGAACAGAGCTGGAGTCGGTTGTAGCAATAAAATGCTCTTAATCCCAAGGGATTGTTCTGTGTGTATTAACAAAGTTAAATTCACTGGCACTTTCAGCTCTAATAAAGAAGAAAAAAATAAGTTTAAATACGAGATACTCTAAATACTTTATTTGTCATTATTTTTATTTTGCCAGCAAATCGTAATCAATATCGGAAAATCGGTTTTCAGAGGAAATAAGCGGGATTTTCTTGTGAGGTTAAATCGAACAGCCCTAAAACGGTGCGTTCAAAGTCCCCACAGCAATAACAATTTCGCAGATGATCACTCCAAATTTAATGTGGAAGTGCATACGAAATTGACGGAACACAATAATAATACTAGGCCTGCAAGCAGGACTGAACGGGCCCTCGCAATCTAGCGCAACTCGGACGTCACGCAACTCGGACTGTGTGCAGGTCAGGGTGGTGGCAGATCCTCCTCTCTAATCATCTCATTAGAACCTAACATGCTCGAAAGTCGCCTATTTACATTCCCACACCCAAGAGATAAAAACCCCTATTGGAGAGAGTACTACAAAAAAGGAGCCACTACTGAGCTGTGCAGCCAAGCCCTTATTCAAAACCTAAATTAATCTTCTAACTGGGCCAATTCGACCAAGTGTGCCAACTATTGTGGCTCTATAAGCTCCCTGAGTCTCTGAAAAAAAATATTTCCTTTAAATGGCGAACAAAGGGTCGTCACGGCAACAGACAGAGACACGTGGACATGGGCCGTAAAAAAGTATTTTAATAGGTCTTGAAACTACAATGACCAACATGAAAAGAACTGGACATGTTTTGGAAAAACGAGTGACTTTATATCGCCACTAGTTGGCGCTGTAGGGTTGATGCAAATGACCCCTACAAGGCCCTTCAGGGTATGACTCTCAACAAGCACGGGAAGTTTGGCGCAGATATCTTGTATATCTGCCGAGTTATGACTGTTCAAAGTTTTTGGAGAGAAAAATTGTTGACAGTCATTTTCACTTTCCTGTTTGGACCCCTCCGCTTCAACGAAACTTCAATATTTTTCATCAGGCACCTGAAGACAGGTCTTAAGGTTTCCCTTATGCAGGTTTGAAGTAGATTGATTTTTTCCCTTTAGAGGAGGAGTGTGTCCCGTAAAAAAGGGCATTTCCTGTTCCCACTAGGAGGCGCCAGGCACAAATGGTAAATTTTCAATCCAGTCCTGCTCAGGCTGGTATACCTCACACACATGCCAGATTTAAAATAGATTGAACGTTGTATGAGGGAGTTATCAGTCATTTTCCGAATTCGGTGTTTTGGCGAAAAAATGGAAGAATTTGGCGCCCCGCCCAGGTCAGGCCCGTGAATGAAAACACACCATTTTTATAACTTAAGATTTCATATGCCTCATGAACAGTCTCACCAATTTTGAGAATGATCAAACTAATTCCCTAGGTGCCAAGGTGTAAAATGTGCACACTGTAAATCGATAAAAAGTTCACATTCAATCCAAAATACCCGATTTCCTGTAGGATTTGGAATGTGTGTGCAAGAGACTTTTTGGAGCAGTTTTGCACAAAGTTTTGACTCTCCAAATTTCATCACTCTATGTTAGAAAAACCTAAATGGAGAGGCCTTTTTGAAAATTTCAAGGGGGCGCCACTGAGCCATTTTGTTAAATTGTTTCGTAACGTTGCAAGATTATCGAACGTTATCCAAAGCCGCATGTATGTGCAAATTTTGGTGAGTTTTTATGCATATTCAAGCCTCCAAATGTAAACTCTTACTGTGAACCCATGAAAATTTCACATTCGACCCAAAATACCCGATTTCCTGTTGGATTTGGAATATGGGTGCAAGAGACTTTTTGGAGCAGTTTTGCATAAGGTATCTACTCCCCAAATTTCCTTGCTCTATGTTGAAAAAACCCAATAGGAAAGGCCTTTTTTAAAACTTCTTTCTGTCGCCACTAGTTGGCACTGTAGAGTTGATGCAAATGACCCCTACAAGAACCTTCAGGGTATGACTCTCAACAAACACGGAAAGTTTGGCGCAGATATGTTGCATATCTGCCGAGTTATGACTGTTCAAAATTTTTGGCGAGACAAATTGTTGACGGTCATTTTCACTTCCAGTTTGGACCTCTCCGCTTCAACGAAACCTCAATATTTTTCATCAGGGACCTGAACACATGTCTTGAGGCTCCCCTGAAACAGGTTTGAGGTCAATAGATTTTTTTCCCTTGGAGGAGGAGCCTGTCTCGTAAAGAAGGCCATTTCCTGTTCCCACTAGGGGGCGCCAGGCCTAATGGGTAATATTTCAATGCAGTCGTGTTCAGGCTGGGATATCTCATATACATGCTAGAAATGAAAAAGATTGAACGTTGTATCACGGAGTTTTTAATCATTTTCTGAATTTGGTATTTTGCCCAAAAATGGCCGACTTTGGGACCACGCCCAGGTCAGACCCTTGAGTGAAAACTCACCATTTTGAAAACTTAAGATCTCATATGTCTCCTGAATAGTCTGACCAATTTTGAAGACGATCCAACTATTTTCTTCAGCGACAAGGTCTCAAATGTAAATCGATAAAATTTCACATTTGATCCAAAATTTCTGGCTTCCAGTTGGGTTTGGAATATGGGTGCAAGAGACTTTTTGGAGCAGTTTTGCACAATGTATCGACTCGCCAAATTTCATCGTTCTACGTTGAAAAAACCTAATAGGAAAGGCCTTTTTGAAAATTTCAAGGGGGCGCCACTGAGCCATTTTGTTAAATTTTTTTGTAGATTATCAAAATTTACGCAAAGTTGCATGTATGTGCAAATTTTGGTGAGTTTTCGTGCATGTTCAGGCCTCCAAATGTAAACTCAAACTGTGAACCGATAAAAATTTCACATTTGATCCAAAATATCCGATTTCCTGTTGGATTTGGAATATGGGTGCAAGAGGCTTTTTTGAACAGTTAGGCATAAGGTATCTACTCCCCAAATTTCATTGCTCTACGTTGAAAACCTGAGAGGAGAGGCCTTTTTGAAAATTTTAAGGGTCAAGGGGGCGCCACTGAGCCATTTTTTGACATTTTTTCAAAACGACACAAGATTATCGAAATTTACGCAAAGCCGCACGTTTGTGCAAATTTTGGTGACTTTTCGTGCATGTTCAGGCCTCCAAATTGGCCATTTTCATTTGCCCTGAAAAAAGAATAATAATAATAATAATAACTAGGCCTGCAAGCAGGACTGAACGGGCCCTCGCAATCTAGCGCAACTCGGACGTCACGCAACTCGGACTGTGTGCAGGTCAGGCTGGTGGCAGATCCTCCTCTCTAATTATCTCATTAGAACCTAACATGCTCGAAAGTCGCCTATTTACATTCCCACACCCAAGAGATAAAAACCCCTATTGGAGAGAGTACTACAAAAAAGGAGCCACTACTGAGCTGTGCAGCCAAGCCCTTATTCAAAACCCAAAATTAATCTTCTAACTCGGCCAATTCGACCAAGTGTGCCAAATACTGTGGCTCTATAAGCTGCCTGAGTCTCTGAAAAAAAATATTTCCTTTAAATGGCGAACAAAGGGTCGTCACGGCAACAGACAGAGACACGTGGACATGGGCCGTAAATAAGTATTTTAATAGGTCTTGAAACTACAATGACCAACCTGAAAAGAACTGAACATGTATTGGAAAAACGAGTGACTTTCTATTGCCACTAGTTGGCGCTGTAGGTTTGATGCAAATGACCCCTACAAGGCCCTTCAGGGTATGACTCTCAACAAGCACGGGAAGTTTGCCGCAGATATGTTGTATATCTGCCGAGTTATGACTGTTCAAAATTTTTGGAGAGAAAAATTATTGACAGTCATTTTCACTTTCCTGTTTGGACCCCTCCGCTTCAACGAAACTTCAATATTTTTCATCAGGCACCTGAAGACAGGTCTTAAGGCTTCCCTTATGCAGGTTTGAGGTCGATTAATTTTTTCCCTTGGAGGAGGAGTGTGTCACCGTAAAAAAGGGCATTTCCTGTTCCCACTAGGAGGCGCCAGGCACAAATGGTAAATTTTCAATCCAGTCGTGCTCAGGCTGGTATACCTCACACACATGGCAGATTTAAAATAGATTGAACGTTGTATGAGGGAGTTATCAGTCATTTTCCGAATTCGGTGTTTTGGCGAAAAAATGGCCGACTTTGGCACCCCGCCCAGGTCAGGCCCGTGAATGAAAACACACCATTTTGATAACTTAAGATTTCATATGCCTCATGAACAGTCTCGCCAATTTTGAGAATGATCAAACTAATTCCCTAGGTGCCAAGGTGTAAAATGTGCACACTGTAAATCGATAAAAAATTCACATTCAATCCAAAATACCCGATTTCCTGTTGGGTTTGGAATACGCATGCAAGAGACTTTTTGGAGCAGTTTTGTACAAGGTATTGACTCTCCGAATTTCATCCATCTACGTTGAAAAAACCTAAATGGAGAGGCCTTTTTGAAAATTTCAAGGGGGCGCCACTGAGCCATTTTGTTACATTTTTTCGTAACGTTGCAAGATTATTGAACGTTATGCAAAGCCGCATGTATGTCGAAATTTTTGTGAGTTTTCGTGCATGTTCAAGCCTCCAAATGTAAACTCCTACTGTGAACCGATAAAAATTTCACATTTGATCCAAAATACCCGATTTCCTGTTGGATTTGGAAAATGGGTGCAAGAGACTTTTTGGAGCAGTTTTGCACAAGGTATCAACTCCCCAAATTTCCTCACTCTATGTTGGAAAAACCCAATAGGAAAGGCCTTTTTTAAAACTTCTTTCTGTCGCCACTAGTTGGCACTGTAGAGTTGATGCAAATGACCCCTACACGAACCTTCAGGGTATGACTCTCAACAAACACGGGAAGTTTGGCGCAGATATGTTGTATATCTGCCGAGTTATGACTGTTCAAAGTTTTTGGCGAGACAAATTGTTGACGGTCATTTTCACTTCCAGTTTGTACCTCTCCGCTTCTACAAAACCTCAATATTTTTCATTAGGCACCTGAACACATGTCTTGAGGCTCCCCTGAAACAGGTTTGAGGTCAATAGATTTTTTTCCCTTGGAGGAGGAGCCTGTCTCGTAAAGAAGGCCATTTCCTGTTCCCACTAGGGGGCGCCAAGCCTAATGGGTAAAATTTAAATGCAGTCGTGTTCAGGCTGGGATATCTCATATACTTGCTAGAAATGAAAAAGATTGAACGTTGTATCACAGAGTTTTTAATCATTTTCTGAATTTGGTGTTTTGCCCAAAAATGGCCAACTTTGGGACTACGCCCAGGCCAGACCCTTGGATGAAAACTCACCATTTTGAAAACTTAAGATCTCATATGTCTCCTGTATAGTCTGACCAATTTTGAAGACGATCCAACTATTTTCTTCAGCGACAAGGTCTCAAATGTAAATCGATAAAATTTCGCATTTGATCCAAAATTTCCGACTTCCTGTTGGATTTGGAATATAGGTGCAAGAGACTTTTTGGAGCAGTTTTACGCAATGTATCGACTCACCAAATTTCATCATTCTACGTTGAAAAAACCTAATAGGAAAGGCCTTTTTGAAAATTTCAAGGGGGCGCCACTGAGCGATTTTGTTAAATTTTTTTGTAGATTATCAAAATTTACGCAAAGTTGCATGTATGTGCAAATTTTGGTGAGTTTTCGTGCATGTTCAGGCCTCCAAACATAAACTCCAACTGTGAACCGAAAAAATTTCACATTTGATCCAAAATATCCGATTTCCTGTCGGATTTGGAATATGGGTGCAAGAGGCTTTTTTGAACAGTTAGGCATAAGGTATCTACTCCCCAAATTTCATCGCTCTATGTTGAAAACCTGAGAGGAGAGGCCTTTTTGAAAATTTTAAGGGTCAAGGGGGCGCCACTGAGCCATTTTTTGAAATTTTTTCAAAACGACGCAAGATTATCAAATTTTACGCGAATCTGCACGTATGTGCAAATTTTGGTGACTTTTCGTGCATGTTCAGGCCTCCAAATTGGCCATTTTCATTTGCCATGAAGAAAGAAGAATAATAATAATAACTAGGCCTGCAAGCAGGACTGAACGGGCCCTCGCAATCTAGCGCAACTCGGACGTCATGCAACTCGGACAGTGTGCAGGTCAGGGTGGTGGCAGATCGTCCTCTCTAATCATCTCATTAGAACCTAACATGCGCGAAAGTTGCCTCTTTACATTCACACACCTAAGAGATAAAAACCCCTATTGGACAGAGGACTACAAAAAAGGAGCGAATAAAGGGTCATCACAGCAACAGACAGAGACATGTGGACATGGGCCGTAAAATAAGTATTTTAAAAGGTCTTGAAACTACAATGACCAACCTGAAAAGAACTGGACATATATTTAAAAAAATGAGTGACTTTCTATTGCCACTAGTTGGCGCTGTAGGGTTGATGCAAATGACCCCTACAGGACCCTTCAGACTATGACTCAACAAGCACGATATGTTTGGCGCAGATATGTTGTAGAAGTTATGACTGTTCAAAACTTGTGGTGAGACGAAATGGCTTCAGTCATTTTTACTTCTCCTGTTGGACCCTTCTGCTTCAACCAAACCTCAGTATTTTTCATCAGGCACCTGAACACATGTCTTCAGGCTCCCCTGATGCAGGTTTGAGGTGAATAGATTTTTTTTTCCTTGGAGGAGGAGCCTGTTTCGTAAAAAAGGCATTTCCTGTTCCCACTAGGGGGCGCTAGGCCTAATGAGTAATATTTCAATGCACTCGTGTTCAGGGTGGGATCCCGCACATACATGCCAGATATGAAAAAGATTGAACGTTGTTTCAAGGAGCTATTAGTCCTTTACTGAATTTGTCATTTTGCCGAAAAAATGGCCGACTTTGGCACCACGCCCAGGTCAGACCCATGAATGAAAACACACCATTTTGAAAAGTTTAGATTTCATAGGTCTCCTGAATTGTCTAACCAATTTTGAAGATGATCCAATTGATTCCCTCTGTGACAAGGTCTCAAATGTGCACCCTGTTAATTGATAAAAATTTCACATTCGATCCAAAATACCCGATTTCCTGTTGGGTTTGGAATATGGGTGCAAGAGACTTTTTGGAGCAGTTTTGCACAAGGTATCGACTCCCCAAATTTCATTGCTCTACGTTAAAAAAACCTAATAGGAAACGCCTTTTTGAAAAATTCAAGGGGGCGCCACTGAGCCATTTTGTTACATTTTTTTGTAACGTTGCAAGATTATCGAAATCCACACAAAGCCGCATGTATGTGCAAAATTTGGTGAGTTTTTGTGCATGTCCAGGCCTCCAAATGTAAACTGTACTAGAAATGGACAGAAATTTCACATTTGATCCAAAATACCCGATTGTCTGTTGGATTTGGAATATGGGTGCAAGAGGCTTTTTTGAGCAGTTAGGCATAAGGTATCTACTCCCCAAATTTCATTGCTCTACGTTGAAAAAACCCAACAGGAAAGGCCTTTTTTAAAACTTCTTTCTGTCGCCACTAGTTGGCACTGTAGAGTTGATGCAAATGACCCCTACAAGAACCTTCAGGGTATGACTCTCAACAAACACGGAAAGTTTGGCGCAGATATGTTGCATATCTGCCGAGTTATGACTGTTCAAAGTTTTTGGCGAGACAAATTGTTGACGGTCATTTTCACTTCCAGTTTGGACCTCTCCGCTTCAACAAAACCTCAATATTTTTCATCAGGCACCTGAACACATGTCTTGAGGCTCCCCTGAAACAGGTTTGAGGTCAATAGATTTTTTTCCCTTGGAGGAGGAGCCTGTCTCCTAAAGAAGGCCATTTCCTGTTTCCACTAGGGGCGCCAGGCCTAATGGGTAATATTTCAATGCAGTCGTGTTCAGGCTGGGATATCTCATAAACATGCTAAAAATGAAAAAGATTGAACGTTGGATCACGGAGTTTTTAATCATTTTCTGAATTTGGTATTTTGCCTAAAAATGGCCGACTTTGGGACCACGCCCAGGCCAGACCCTTGAATGAAAACACACCATTTTGAAAACTTAAGATCTCATAGGTCTCCTGAATAGTCTGACCAATTTTGAAGACGATCCAACTTTATCCTTCAGCGACAAGGTCTCAAATGTAAATCGATAAAATTTCGCATTTGACCCAAAATTTCCAGCTTCCTGTTGGGTTTGGAATATGGGTGCAAGAGACTTTTTGGAGCAGTTTTGTACAATGTATCGACTCACTAAATTTCATTGTTCTACGTTGAAAAAACCTAATAGGAGAGGCCTTTTTGAAAATTTCAAGGGGGCGCCACTGAGCCATTTTGTTAAATTTTTTTGTAGATTATCAAAATTTACGCAAAGTTGAATGTATGTGCAAATTTTGGTGAGTTTTCGTGCATGTTCAAGCCTCCAAACGTAAACTCCAACTGTGAACCGAAAAAATTTCACATTCGATCCAAAATACCCGATTTCCTGTTGGATTTGGAATATGGGTGCAAGAGGCTTTTTTGAACAGTTAGGCATAAGGTATCTACTCCCCAAATTTCATTGCTCTACGTTGAAAACCTGAGAGGAGAGGCCTTTTTGAAAATTTTAAGGGTCAAGGGGGCGCCACTGAGCCATTTTTTGACATTTTTTCAAAACGACGCAAGATTATCGAAATTTACGCGAATCTGCACGTATGTGCAAATTTTGGTGACTTTTCGTGCATGTTCAGGCCTCCAAATTGGCCATTTTCATTTGCCATGAAGAAAGAAGAATAATAACTAGGCCTGCAAGCAGGACTGAACGGGCCCTCGCAATCTAGCGCAACTCGGACGTCACGCAACTCGGACTGTGTGCAGGTCAGGGTGGTGGCAGATCCTCCTCTCTAATCATCTCATTAGAACCTAACATGCTCGAAAGTCGCCTATTTACATTCCCACACCCAAGAGATAAAAACCCCTATTGGAGAGAGTACTACAAAAAAGGAGCCACTACTGAGCTGTGCAGCCAAGCCCTTATTCAAAACCTAAATTAATCTTCGAACTGGGCCAATTCGACCAAGTGTGCCAACTATTGTGGCTCTATAAGCTCCCTGAGTCTCTGAAAAAAAATATTTCCTTTAAATGGCGAACAAAGGGTCGTCACGGCAACAGACAGAGACACGTGGACATGGGCCGTAAAAAAGTATTTTAATAGGTCTTGAAACTACAATGACCAACATGAAAAGAACTGGACATGTTTTGGAAAAACGAGTGACTTTATATCGCCACTAGTTGGCGCTGTAGGGTTGATGCAAATGACCCCTACAAGGCCCTTCAGGGTATGACTCTCAACAAGCACGGGAAGTTTGGCGCAGATATCTTGTATATCTGCCGAGTTATGACTGTTCAAAGTTTTTGGAGAGAAAAATTGTTGACAGTCATTTTCACTTTCCTGTTTGGACCCCTCCGCTTCAACGAAACTTCAATATTTTTCATCAGGCACCTGAAGACAGGTCTTAAGGTTTCCCTTATGCAGGTTTGAAGTAGATTGATTTTTTCCCTTTAGAGGAGGAGTGTGTCCCGTAAAAAAGGGCATTTCCTGTTCCCACTAGGAGGCGCCAGGCACAAATGGTAAATTTTCAATCCAGTCCTGCTCAGGCTGGTATACCTCACACACATGCCAGATTTAAAATAGATTGAACGTTGTATGAGGGAGTTATCAGTCATTTTCCGAATTCGGTGTTTTGGCGAAAAAATGGAAGAATTTGGCGCCCCGCCCAGGTCAGGCCTGTGAATGAAAACACACCATTTTTATAACTTAAGATTTCATATGCCTCATGAACAGTCTCACCAATTTTGAGAATGATCAAACTAATTCCCTAGGTGCCAAGGTGTAAAATGTGCACACTGTAAATCGATAAAAAGTTCACATTCAATCCAAAATACCCGATTTCCTGTAGGATTTGGAATGTGTGTGCAAGAGACTTTTTGGAGCAGTTTTGCACAAAGTTTTGACTCTCCAAATTTCATCACTCTATGTTAGAAAAACCTAAATGGAGAGGCCTTTTTGAAAATTTCAAGGGGGCGCCACTGAGCCATTTTGTTAAATTGTTTCGTAACGTTGCAAGATTATCGAACGTTATCCAAAGCCGCATGTATGTGCAAATTTTGGTGAGTTTTTATGCATATTCAAGCCTCCAAATGTAAACTCTTACTGTGAACCCATGAAAATTTCACATTCGACCCAAAATACCCGATTTCCTGTTGGATTTGGAATATGGGTGCAAGAGACTTTTTGGAGCAGTTTTGCATAAGGTATCTACTCCCCAAATTTCCTTGCTCTATGTTGAAAAAACCCAATAGGAAAGGCCTTTTTTAAAACTTCTTTCTGTCGCCACTAGTTGGCACTGTAGAGTTGATGCAAATGACCCCTACAAGAACCTTCAGGGTATGACTCTCAACAAACACGGAAAGTTTGGCGCAGATATGTTGCATATCTGCCGAGTTATGACTGTTCAAAATTTTTGGCGAGACAAATTGTTGACGGTCATTTTCACTTCCAGTTTGGACCTCTCCGCTTCAACGAAACCTCAATATTTTTCATCAGGGACCTGAACACATGTCTTGAGGCTCCCCTGAAACAGGTTTGAGGTCAATAGATTTTTTTCCCTTGGAGGAGGAGCCTGTCTCGTAAAGAAGGCCATTTCCTGTTCCCACTAGGGGGCGCCAGGCCTAATGGGTAATATTTCAATGCAGTCGTGTTCAGGCTGGGATATCTCATATACATGCTAGAAATGAAAAAGATTGAACGTTGTATCACGGAGTTTTTAATCATTTTCTGAATTTGGTATTTTGCCCAAAAATGGCCGACTTTGGGACCACGCCCAGGTCAGACCCTTGAGTGAAAACTCACCATTTTGAAAACTTAAGATCTCATATGTCTCCTGAATAGTCTGACCAATTTTGAAGACGATCCAACTATTTTCTTCAGCGACAAGGTCTCAAATGTAAATCGATAAAATTTCACATTTGATCCAAAATTTCTGGCTTCCAGTTGGGTTTGGAATATGGGTGCAAGAGACTTTTTGGAGCAGTTTTGCACAATGTATCGACTCGCCAAATTTCATCGTTCTACGTTGAAAAAACCTAATAGGAAAGGCCTTTTTGAAAATTTCAAGGGGGCGCCACTGAGCCATTTTGTTAAATTTTTTTGTAGATTATCAAAATTTACGCAAAGTTGCATGTATGTGCAAATTTTGGTGAGTTTTCGTGCATGTTCAGGCCTCCAAATGTAAACTCAAACTGTGAACCGATAAAAATTTCACATTTGATCCAAAATTTCCGATTTCCTGTTGGATTTGGAATATGGGTGCAAGAGGCTTTTTTGAACAGTTAGGCATAAGGTATCTACTCCCCAAATTTCATTGCTCTACGTTGAAAACCTGAGAGGAGAGGCCTTTTTGAAAATTTTAAGGGTCAAGGGGGCGCCACTGAGCCATTTTTTGACATTTTTTCAAAACGACACAAGATTATCGAAATTTACGCAAAGCCGCACGTTTGTGCAAATTTTGGTGACTTTTCGTGCATGTTCAGGCCTCCAAATTGGCCATTTTCATTTGCCCTGAAAAAAGAAGAATAATAATAACTAGGCCTGCAAGCAGGACTGAACGGGCCCTCGCAATCTAGCGCAACTCGGACGTCACGCAACTCGGACTGTGTGCAGGTCAGGGTGGTGGCAGATCCTCCTCTCTAATCATCTCATTAGAACCTAAGATGCTCGAAAGTAGCAAAAACCCCTATTGGAGAGAGTACTACAAAAAAGGAGCCACTACTGAGCTGTGTAGCCAAGCCCTTATTCAAAACCCAAAACTAATCTTCTAAGTGGGCCAATTCGACCAAGTGTGCCAAATATTGTGGCTCTATAAGCTGCCTGAGTCTCTGAAAAAAAATATTTCCTTTAAATGGCGAACAAAGGGTCGTCACGGCAACAGACAGAGACACGTGGACATGGGCCGTAAATAAGTATTTTAATAGGTCTTGAAACTACAATGACCAACCTGAAAAGAACTGAACATGTATTGGAAAAACGAGTGACTTTCTATCGCCACTAGTTGGCGCTGTAGGTTTGATGCAAATGACCCCTACAAGGCCCTTCAGGGTATGACTCTCAACAAGCACGGGAAGTTTGGCGCAGATATGTTGTATATCTGCCGAGTTATGACTGTTCAAAGTTTTTGGAGAGAAAAATTGTTGACAGTCATTTTCACTTTCCTGTTTGGACCCCTCCGCTTCAACGAAACTTCAATATTTTTCATCAGGCACCTGAAGACAGGTCTTAAGGCTTCCCTTATGCAGCTTTGAGGTAGATTGATTTTTTCCCTTTAGAGGAGGAGTGTGTCCCGTAAAAAAAGGGCATTTCCTGTTCCCACTAGGAGGCGCCAAGCACAAATGGTAAATTTTCAATCCAGTCCTGCTCAGGCTGGTATACCTCACACACATGCCAGATTTAAAATAGATTGAACGTTGTATGAGGGAGTTATCAGTCATTTTCCAAATTCGGTGTTTTGGCGAAAAAATGGCCGACTTTGGCACCCCGCCCAGGTCAGGCCCGTGAATGAAAACACACCATTTTGATAACTTAAGATTTCATATGCCTCATGAACAGTCTCGCCAATTTTGAGAATGATCAAACTAATTCCCTAGGTGCCAAGGTGTAAAATGTGCACACTGTAAATCGATAAAAATTTCACATTCAATCCAAAATACCCGATTTCCTGTTGGGTTTGGAATATGCATGCAAGAGACTTTTTGGAGCAGTTTTGTACAAGGTATCGACTCTCCGAATTTCATCCCTCTACGTTGAAAAAACCTAAATGGAGAGGCCTTTTTGAAAATTTCAAGGGGGCGCCACTGAGCCATTTTGTTACATGTTTTCGTAACGTTGCAAGATTATTGAACGTTATGCAAAGCCACATGTATGTCCAAATTTTTGTGAGTTTTCGTGCATGTTCAAGCCTCCAAATGTAAACTCCTACTGTGAACCGATAAAAATTTCACATTCGATCCAAAATACCCGATTTCCTGTTGGATTTGGAATACGGGTGCAAGAGACTTTTTGGAGCAGTTTTGCACAAGGTATCGACTCCCCAAATTTCATCACTCTCTGTCAAAAAAACCTAATAGGAAACGCCTTTTTGAAAAATTCAAGGGGGCGCCACTGAGGCATTTTGCTACATTTTTTCGTAACATTGCAAGATTATCGAACGTTATCTAAAGCCGCATGTATGTGCAAATTTTTACGAGTTTTTGTGCATATTCAAGCCTCCAAATGTAAACTCCTACTGTGAACCCATGAAAATTTCACATTCGATCCAAAATACCCGATTTCCTGTTGGATTTGGAAAATGGGTGCAAGAGACTTTTTGGAGCAGTTTTGCATAAGGTATCTACTCCCCAAATTTCCTTGCTCTATGTTGAAAAAACCCAATAGGAAAGGCCTTTTTTAAAACTTCTTTCTGTCGCCACTAGTTGGCACTGTAGAGTTGATGCAAATGACCCCTACAAGAACCTTCAGGGTATGACTCTCAACAAACACGGGAAGTTTGGCGCAGATATGTTGTATATCTGCCGAGTTATGACTGTTCAAAGTTTTTTGCGTGACAAATTGTTGACGTTCATTTTCACTTTCCTGTTTGGACCCCTCCGCCTCAACAAAACCTCAATATTTTTCATCAGGCACCTGAACACAGGTCTTAAGGCTCCCCTGATGCAGGTTTGAGGTCAACAGATTTTTTTCCCTTGGAGGAGGAACCTGTCTCGTAAAAAAAGGCATTTCCTGTTCTCACTAGGGGGCGCTAGACCTAATGGGTAATATTTCAATGCACTCGTGTTAAGGGTGGGATACCACACATACATGCCAAATATGAAAAAGATTGAACGTTGTGTCAAGGAACTATAAGTCATTTACTGAATTTGTCATTTTGCCGAAAAAATGGTCGACTTTGGCACCACGCCCAGGTCAGACCCGTGAATGAAAACGCACCATTTTCAAAACTTAAGATTTCATATGTCTCCTGAACAGTCTCACCAATTTTGAAGATGATCCAACTAACTAACTCGGCGAAAAGGTCTCAAATGTGCACCCTGTAAATCGATAAAAATTTCATATTTGATCCAAAATAACCGATTTCCTGTTGGGTTTGGAATATGCGTGTATATGCTTTTTTGGAGCGGTTTTGGACAAGGTATAGACCCCCCAAATTTCATTGCTCTACGCTGACAGACCCTAATGTTATAGGCCAATTTTAAAATTTCAAGGGGGCGCCACTGAGCCATTTTGTTATATTTTTTTGCAACGTTGCAAAATTATCGAAATTTACAATTTTCCGGACGTATGTGCAAATTTTGGTGACTTTTCGTGCATGTTCAGGCCTCCAAATTGGCCGTTTTCATTTGCCCTGAAAAAAAAAAAAAAAAAAAAAAATAAAAAAAAAAATAATCCTTTGCAAAACAATAGGGCCTTCGCACGCTTAGTGCTCGGGCCCTAATAATAATAATAATCCTTTGCATTACAATAGGGCCTTCGCACGCCTAGTGCTCGGGCCCTAATAATAATAATAACTAGGCCTGCAAGCAGGACTGAACGGGCCCTCGCAATCTAGCGCAACTCGGACGTCACGCAACTCAGACTGTGTGCAGGTCAGGGTGGTGGCAGATCCTCCTCTCTAATCATCTCATTAGAACCTAACATGCTCGAAAGTCGCCTATTTACATTCCCACACCTAAGAGATAAAAACTCCTATTGGAGAGAGTACTACAAAAAAGGAGCCACTACTGAGCTGTGCAGTCAAGCCCTTATTCAAAACCAAAATTAATCTTCTAACTGGGCCAATTCGACCAAGTGTGCCAAATATTGTGGCTCTATAAACTGCCTGAGTCTCTGAAAAAAAATATTTCCTTTAAATGGCGAACAAAGGGTCGTCATGGCAACAGACAGAGACACGTGGACATGGGCTGTAAATAAGTATTTTAATAGGTCTTGAAACTACAATGATCAAACTAAAAAGAACTGGACATGTATTGGAAAAACGAGTGACTTTCTATTGCCACTAGTTGGCGCTGTAGGGTTGATGCAAATGACCCCTACAAGGCCCTTCAGGGTATGACTCTCAACAAGCACGGGAAGTTTGGCGCAGATATGTTGTATATCTGCCGTGTTATGACTGTTCAAAGTTTTTGGAGAGAAAAATTGTTGACAGTCATTTTCACTTTCCTGTTTGGACCCCTCCGCTTCAACGAAACTTCAATATTTTTCATCAGGCACCTGAAGACAGGTCTTAAGGCTTCCCTTATGCAGGTTTGAGGTTGATTGATTTTTTTTTTCCCTTAGAGGAGGAGTGTCTCCCGTAAAAAAGGGCATTTCCTGTTCCCACTAGGAGGCGCCAGGCACAAATGGTAAATTTTCAATCCAGTCCTGCTCAGGCTGGTATACCTCACACACATGGCAGATTTAAAATAGATTGAACGTTGTATGAGGGAGTTATCAGTCATTTTCCGAATTCGATGTTTTGGCGAAAAAATGGCCGACTTTGGCACCCCGCCCAGGTCAGGCCCGTGAATGAAAACACACCATTTTGATAACTTAAGATTTCATATGCCTCATGAACAGTCTCGCCAATTTTGAGAATGATCAAACTAATTCCCTAGGTGCCAAGGTGTAAAATGTGCACACTGTAAATCGATAAAAAATTCACATTCAATCCAAAATACCCGATTTCCTATTGGGTTTGGAATACGCATGCAAGAGACTTTTTGGAGCAGTTTTGTACAAGGTATTGACTCTCCGAATTTCATCCCTCTACGTTGAAAAAACCTAAATGGAGAGGCCTTTTTGAAAATTTCAAGGGGGCGCCAGTGAGCCATTTTGTTACATGTTTTCGTAACGTTGCAAGATTATTGAACGTTATGCAAAGCCGCATGTATGTCGAAATTTTTGTGAGTTTTCGTGCATGTTCAAGCCTCCAAATGTAAACTCCTACTGTGAACCGATAAAAATTTCACATTTGATCCAAAATACCCGATTTCCTGTTGGATTTGGAATATGGGTGCAAGAGACTTTTTGGAGCAGTTTTGCATAAGGTATCTACTCCCCAAATTTCCTTGCTCTATGTTGAAAAAACCCAATAGGAAAGGCCTTTTTTAAAACTTCTTTCTGTCGCCACTAGTTGGCACTGTAGAGTTGATGCAAATGACCCCTACAAGAACCTTCAGGGTATGATTCTCAACAAACACGGAAAGTTTGGCGCAGATATGTTGCATATCTGCCGAGTTATGACTGTTCAAAGTTTTTGGCGAGACAAATTGTTGACGGTCATTTTCACTTCCAGTTTGGACCTCTCCGCTTCAACGAAAACTCAATATTTTTCATCAGGCACCTGAACACATGTCTTGAGGCTCCCCTGAAACAGGTTTGAGGTCAATAGATTTTTTTCCCTTGGAGGAGGAGCCTGTCTCGTAAAGAAGGCCATTTCCTGTTTCCACTAGGGGCGCCAGGCCTAATGGGTAATATTTCAATGCAGTCGTGTTCAGGCTGGGATATCTCATAAACATGCTAGAAATGAAAAAGATTGAACGTTGGATCACGGAGTTTTTAATCATTTTCTGAATTTGGTATTTTGCCTAAAAATGGCCGACTTTGGGACCACGCCCAGGCCAGACCCTTGAATGAAAACACACCATTTTGAAAACTTAAGATCTCATAGGTCTCCTGAATAGTCTGACCAATTTTGAAGACGATCCAACTTTATCCTTCAGCGACAAGGTCTCAAATGTAAATCGATAAAATTTCGCATTTGACCCAAAATTTCCGGCTTCCTGTTGGGTTTGGAATATGGGTGCAAGAGACTTTTTGGAGCAGTTTTGTACAATGTATCGACTCACTAAATTTCATTGTTCTACGTTGAAAAAACCTAATAGGAAAGGCCTTTTTGAAAATTTCAAGGGGGCGCCACTGAGCCATTTTGTTAATTTTTTTTATAGATTATCAAAATCTACGCAAAGTTGAATGTATGTGCAAATTTTGGTGAGTTTTCATGCATGTTCAAGCCTCCAAACGTAAACTCCAACTGTGAACCGAAAAAATTTCACATTCAATCCAAAATACCCGATTTCCTGTTGGATTTGGAATATGGGTGCAAGAGGCTTTTTTGAGCAGTTAGGCATAAGGTATCTACTCCCCAAATTTCATTGCTCTACGTTGAAAACCTGAGAGGAGAGGCGTTTTTGAAAATTTTAAGGGTCAAGGGGGCGCCACTGAGCCATTTTTTGACATTTTTTCAAAACGACGCAAGATTATCGAAATTTACGCGAATCTGCACGTATGTGCAAATTTTGGTGACTTTTCGTGCATGTTCAGGCCTCCAAATTGGCCATTTTCATTTGCCATGAAAAAAGAAGAATAATAATAATAATCCTTTGCATTACAATAGGGCCTTCGCACGTCTAGTGCTCGGGCCCTAATAATAATCCTTTGCATTACAATAGGGCCTTCGCACGTCTAGTGCTCGGGCCCTAATAACTAGGCCTGCAAGCAGGACTGAATGGGCCCTCGCAATCTAGCGCAACTCGGACGTCACGCAACTCGGACTGTGTGCAGGTCAGGGTGGTGGCAGATCCTCCTCTCTAATCATCTCATTAGAACCTAACATGCTCGAATGTCGCCTATTTACATTCCCACACCCAAGAGATAAAAACCCCTATTGGAGAGAGTACTACAAAAAAGGAGCCACTACTGAGCTGTGCAGCCAAGCCCTTATTCAAAACCAAAATTATTCTTCTAACTTGGCCAATTCGACCAAGTGTGCCAAATATTGTGGCTCTATAAGCTGCCTGAGTCTCTGAAAAAAAATATTTCCTTTAAATGGCGAACAAAGGGTCGTCACGGCAACAGACAGTGACACGTGGACATGGGCCGTAAAAAAGAATTTTAATAGGTCTTGAAACTACAATGACCAACATGAAAAGAACTGGACATGTTTTGGAAAAACGAGTGACTTCCTATCGCCACTAGTTGGCGCTGTAGGGTTGATGCAAATGACCCCTACAAGTTCCTTCAGGGTATGACTCTCAACAAGCACGGGAAGTTTGGCGCAGATATGTTCTATATCTGCCGAGTTATGATTGTTCAAAGTTTTTGGAGAGAAAAATTGTTGACAGTCATTTTCACTTTCCTGTTTGGACCCCTCCGCTTCAACGAAACTTCAATATTTTTCATCAGGCACCTGAAGACAGGTCTTAAGGCTTCCCTTATGCAGGTTTGAGGTAGATTGGTTTTTTCCCTTTAGAGGAGGAGTGTGTCCCGTAAAAAAGGGCATTTCCTGTTTCCACTAGGAGGCGCCAGGCACAAATGGTAAATTTTCAATCCAGTCCTGCTCAGGCTGGTATACCTCACACACATGCCAGATTTAAAATAGATTTAACATTGTATGAGGGTGTTATCAGTCATTTTCCGAATTCGGTGTTTTGGCGAAAAAATGGAAGAATTTGGCGCCCCGCCCAGGTCAGGCCCGTGAATGAAAACACACCATTTTTATAACTTAAGATTTCATATGCCTCATGAACAGTCTCGACAATTTTGAGAATGATCAAACTAATTCCCTAGGTGCCAAGGTGTAAAATGTGCACACTGTAAATCGATAAAAAGTTCACATTCAATCCAAAATACCCGATTTCCTGTAGGATTTGGAATGTGTGTGCAAGAGACTTTTTGGAGCAGTTTTGCACAAAGTTTTGACTCTCCAAATTTCATCACTCTATATTGGAAAAACCTAAATGGAGAGGCCTTTTTGAAAATTTCAAGGGGGCGCCACTGAGCCATTTTGTTAAAATTTTTCGTAACGTTGCAAGATTATCGAACGTTATCCAAAGCCGCATGTATGTGCAAATTTTGGTGAGTTTTTATGCATATTCAAGCCTCCAAATGTAAACTCTTACTGTGAACCCATGAAAATTTCACATTCGACCCAAAATACCCGATTTCCTGTTGGATTTGGAATATGGGTGCAAGAGACTTTTTGGAGCAGTTTTGCATAAGGTATGTACTCCCCAAATTTCCTTGCTCTATGTTGAAAAAACCCAATAGGAAAGGCCTTTTTTAAAACTTCTTTCTGTCGCCACTAGTTGGCACTGTAGAGTTGATGCAAATGACCCCTACAAGAACCTTCAGGGTATGACTGTCAACAAACACGGAAGGTTTGGCGCAGATATGTTGCATATCTGCCGAGTTATGACTGTTCAAAATTTTTGGCGAGACAAATTGTTGACGGTCATTTTCACTTCCAGTTTGGACCTCTCCGCTTCAACGAAACCTCAATATTTTTCATCAGGGACCTGAACACATGTCTTGAGGCTCCCCTGAAACAGGTTTGAGGTCAATAGATTTTTTTCCCTTGGAGGAGGAGCCTGTCTTGTAAAGAAGGACATTTCCTGTTCCCACTAGGGGGCGCCAGGCCTAATGGGTAATATTTCAATGCAGTCGTGTTCAGGCTGGGATATCTCATATACATGCTAGAAATGAAAAAGATTGAACGTCGTATCACAGAGTTTTTAATCATTTTCTGAATTTGGTATTTTGCCCAAAAATGGCCGACTTTGGGACCACGCCCAGGTCAGACCCTTGAGTGAAAACTCACCATTTTGAAAACTTAAGATCTCATATGTCTCCTGAATAGTCTGACCAATTTTGAAGACGATCCAACTATTTTCTTCAGCGACAAGGTCTCAAATGTAAATCGATAAAATTTCACATTTGATCCAAAATTTCCGGCTTCCTGTTGGGTTTGGAATATGGGTGCAAGAGACTTTTTGGAGCAGTTTTGCACAATGTATCGACTCGCCAAATTTCATCGTTCTACGTTGAAAAAACCTAATAGGAAAGGCCTTTTTGAAAATTTCAAGGGGGCGCCACTGAGCCATTTTGTTAAATTTTTTTGTAGATTATCAAAATTTACGCAAAGTTGAACATATGTGCAAATTTTGGTGAGTTTTCGTGCATGTTCAGGCCTCCAAATGTAAACTCAAACTGTGAACCGATAAAAATTTCACATTTGATCCAAAATATCAGATTTCCTGTTGGATTTGGAATATGGGTGCAAGAGGGTTTTTTGAACAGTTAGGCATAAGGTATCTACTCCCCAAATTTCATTGCTCTACATTGAAAACCTGAGAGGAGAGGCCTTTTTGAAAATTTTAAGGGTCAAGGGGGCGCCACTGAGCCATTTTTTGACATTTTTTCAAAACGACACAAGATTATCGAAATTTACGCAAAGCCGCACGTTTGTGCAAATTTTGGTGACTTTTCGTGCATGTTCAGGCCTCCAAATTGGCCATTTTCATTTGCCCTGAAAAAAGAAGAATAATAATAATAATAACTAGGCCTGCAAGCAGGACTGAACGGGCCCTCGCAATCTAGCGCAACTCGGACGTCACGCAACTCGGACTGTGTGCAGGTCAGGGTGGTGGCAGATCCTCCTCTCTAATCATCTCATTAGAACCTAACATGCTCGAAAGTCGCCTATTTACATTCCCACACCCAAGAGATAAAAACCCCTATTGGAGAGAGTACTACAAAAAAGGAGCCACTACTGAGCTGTGCAGCCAAGCCCTTATTCAAAACCTAAATTAATCTTCTAACTGGGCCAATTCGACCAAGTGTGCCAACTATTGTGGCTCTATAAGCTCCCTGAGTCTCTGAAAAAAAATATTTCCTTTAAATGGCGAACAAAGGGTCGTCACGGCAACAGACAGAGACACGTGGACATGGGCCGTAAAAAAGTATTTTAATAGGTCTTGAAACTACAATGACCAACATGAAAAGAACTGGACATGTTTTGGAAAAACGAGTGACTTTATATCGCCACTAGTTGGCGCTGTAGGGTTGATGCAAATGACCCCTACAAGGCCCTTCAGGGTATGACTCTCAACAAGCACGGGAAGTTTGGCGCAGATATCTTGTATATCTGCCGAGTTATGACTGTTCAAAGTTTTTGGAGAGAAAAATTGTTGACAGTCATTTTCACTTTCCTGTTTGGACCCCTCCGCTTCAACGAAACTTCAATATTTTTCATCAGGCACCTGAAGACAGGTCTTAAGGTTTCCCTTATGCAGGTTTGAAGTAGATTGATTTTTTCCCTTTAGAGGAGGAGTGTGTCCCGTAAAAAAGGGCATTTCCTGTTCCCACTAGGAGGCGCCAGGCACAAATGGTAAATTTTCAATCCAGTCCTGCTCAGGCTGGTATACCTCACACACATGCCAGATTTAAAATAGATTGAACGTTGTATGAGGGAGTTATCAGTCATTTTCCGAATTCGGTGTTTTGGCGAAAAAATGGAAGAATTTGGCGCCCCGCCCAGGTCAGGCCCGTGAATGAAAACACACCATTTTTATAACTTAAGATTTCATATGCCTCATGAACAGTCTCACCAATTTTGAGAATGATCAAACTAATTCCCTAGGTGCCAAGGTGTAAAATGTGCACACTGTAAATCGATAAAAAGTTCACATTCAATCCAAAATACCCGATTTCCTGTAGGATTTGGAATGTGTGTGCAAGAGACTTTTTGGAGCAGTTTTGCACAAAGTTTTGACTCTCAAAATTTCATCACTCTATGTTAGAAAAACCTAAATGGAGAGGCCTTTTTGAAAATTTCAAGGGGGCGCCACTGAGCCATTTTGTTAAATTGTTTCGTAACGTTGCAAGATTATCGAACGTTATCCAAAGCCGCATGTATGTGCAAATTTTGGTGAGTTTTTATGCATATTCAAGCCTCCAAATGTAAACTCTTACTGTGAACCCATGAAAATTTCACATTCGACCCAAAATACCCGATTTCCTGTTGGATTTGGAATATGGGTGCAAGAGACTTTTTGGAGCAGTTTTGCATAAGGTATCTACTCCCCAAATTTCCTTGCTCTATGTTGAAAAAACCCAATAGGAAAGGCCTTTTTTAAAACTTCTTTCTGTCGCCACTAGTTGGCACTGTAGAGTTGATGCAAATGACCCCTACAAGAACCTTCAGGGTATGACTCTCAACAAACACGGAAAGTTTGGCGCAGATATGTTGCATATCTGCCGAGTTATGACTGTTCAAAATTTTTGGCGAGACAAATTGTTGACGGTCATTTTCACTTCCAGTTTGGACCTCTCCGCTTCAACGAAACCTCAATATTTTTCATCAGGGACCTGAACACATGTCTTGAGGCTCCCCTGAAACAGGTTTGAGGTCAATAGATTTTTTTCCCTTGGAGGAGGAGCCTGTCTCGTAAAGAAGGCCATTTCCTGTTCCCACTAGGGGGCGCCAGGCCTAATGGGTAATATTTCAATGCAGTCGTGTTCAGGCTGGGATATCTCATATACATGCTAGAAATGAAAAAGATTGAACGTTGTATCACGGAGTTTTTAATCATTTTCTGAATTTGGTATTTTGCCCAAAAATGGCCGACTTTGGGACCACGCCCAGGTCAGACCCTTGAGTGAAAACTCACCATTTTGAAAACTTAAGATCTCATATGTCTCCTGAATAGCCTGACCAATTTTGAAGACGATCCAACTATTTTCTTCAGCGACAAGGTCTCAAATGTAAATCGATAAAATTTCACATTTGATCCAAAATTTCTGGCTTCCAGTTGGGTTTGGAATATGGGTGCAAGAGACTTTTTGGAGCAGTTTTGCACAATGTATCGACTCGCCAAATTTCATCGTTCTACGTTGAAAAAACCTAATAGGAAAGGCCTTTTTGAAAATTTCAAGGGGGCGCCACTGAGCCATTTTGTTAAATTTTTTTGTAGATTATCAAAATTTACCCAAAGTTGCATGTATGTGCAAATTTTGGTGAGTTTTCGTGCATGTTCAGGCCTCCAAATGTAAACTCAAACTGTGAACCGATAAAAATTTCACATTTGATCCAAAATATCCGATTTCCTGTTGGATTTGGAATATGGGTGCAAGAGGCTTTTTTGAACAGTTAGGCATAAGGTATCTACTCCCCAAATTTCATTGCTCTACGTTGAAAACCTGAGAGGAGAGGCCTTTTTGAAAATTTTAAGGGTCAAGGGGGCGCCACTGAGCCATTTTTTGACATTTTTTCAAAACGACACAAGATTATCGAAATTTACGCAAAGCCGCACGTTTGTGCAAATTTTGGTGACTTTTCGTGCATGTTCAGGCCTCCAAATTGGCCATTTTCATTTGCCCTGAAAAAAGAATAATAATAATAATAATAATAATAATAACTAGGCCTGCAAGCAGGACTGAACGGGCCCTCGCAATCTTGCGCAACTCGGACAGTGTGCAGGTCAGGGTGGTGGCAGATCGTCCTCTCTAATCACCTCTTTAGAACCTAACATGCTCGAAAGTCGGCTTTTTAAATTCACACACCTAATAGATAAAAACCCCTATTGGAAAGAGTACTACAAAAAAGGAGGCGCTACTGAGCTGTGCAGCCAAGCCCTCATTCAAAACCAAAATGAATCTTCTAACTGGGCCAATTCGACCGAGTGTGCCAAATTCTGTGGCTCTATAAGCTGCCTGAGTCTCTGAAAAAAAAAAATTCCTTTTAATGGCGAACAAAGGGTCATCACGGCAACAGACAGAGACATGTGGATATGGGCCGTGAAATAAGTATTACAAAAGGTCTTGAAATTACAATGACCAACCTGAAAAGAACTGGACATATATTAGAAAAAAATAGTGACTTTCTATTGCCACTAGTTGGCGCTGTAGGGTTGATGCAAATGACCCTTACAGGACCCTTCAGAGTATGACTCAACAAGCACGAGATGTTTGGCGGAGATGTGTTGTAGAAGTTATGACTGTTCAAAACTTTTGGTGAGACGAAATGGGTTCAGTCATTTTTACTTCTCCTGTTGGACCCTTCTGCTTCACCCAAACCTCAGTATTTTTCATCAGGCACCTGAACACGTCTTAAGGCTCCCCTCTTGCAGGTTTGAGGTGAATAGATTTTTTTTCCTTGGAGGAGGAGCCTGTTTCGTAAAAAAAGGCATTTCCTGTTCCCACTAGGTGGCGCTAGGCCTAGTGGGTAATATTTCAATGCACTCTTGTTAAGGGTGGGATCCCGCACATACATGCCAGATATGAAAAAGATTGAACATTGTTTCAAGGAGCTATTAGTCATTTACTGAATTTGTCATTTTGCCGAAAAAAAGGCTGACTTTGGCACCACGCCCAGGTCAGACCCATGAATGAAAACGCACCATTTTGAAAATTTTAGATCTCCTATGTCTCCTGAACAGTCTAACCAATTTTGAAGATGATCCAACTAATTTCCTCTGTGACAAGGTCTCAAATGTGCACCCTGTTAATTGATAAAAATTTCACATTTGATCCAAAATACCCGATTTCCTGTTGGGTTTGGAATATGGGTTCAAGAGACATTTTGGAGCAGTTTTGCACAAGGTATCGACTCCCCAAATTTCATAACTCTACGTTAAAAAAACCTAATAGGAAACGCCTTTTTGAAAAATTCAAGGGGGCGCCACTGAGCCATTTTGTTACATTTTTTTGTAACGCCATAAGATTATCGAAATCCACGCAAAGCCGCATGTATGTGCACAATTTGGTGAGTTTTCGTGCATGTTCAGGCCTCCAAATGTATACTTTACTACAAATGGATAAAAAATTCACATTCGATCCAAAATAACAGATTTTCTGTTGGATTTGGAAAATGGGTGCAAGAGACTTTTTGGAACAGTTTTGCATAAGGTATGGACTCCCCAAATTTCATTGCTCTACGTTGAAAAAACCCAATAGGAAAGGCCTTTTTTAGAACTCCTTTCTGTCGCCACTAGTTGGCACTGTAGAGTTGATGCAAATGACCCCTACCAGACCCTTCAGAGTATGACTCTCAACAAGCACGGGAAGTTTGGCGCAGATATGTTGTATATCTGCCGAGTTATGACTGTTCAAAGTCTTTTGCGAGACAAATTGTTGACGGTCATTTTCACTTTCCTGTTTGGACCCCTCCGCTTCAACGAAACCTCAATATTTTTCATCAGGCACCTGAACACAGGTCTTAAGGCTCCCCTGATGCAGGTTTGAGGTCAACAGATTATTTTTCCTTGGAGGAGGAACCTGTCTCGTAAAAAAAGGCATTTCCTGTTCTCACTAGGGGGCGCTAGGCCTAATGGGTAATATTTCAATGCACTCGTGTTAAGGGTGGGATGTCGCACATACATGCCAGATATGAAAAAGATTGAACGTTGTGTGAAGGAACTATTAGTCATTTACTGAATTTGTCATTTTGCCGAAAAAATGGCCGACTTTGACACTACGCCCAGGTCAGACCCGTGAATGAAAACGCACCATTTTAAAAACTTAAGACCTCATATGTTTCCTGAATAGTCTTACCAATTTTGAAGATGATCCAACTAACCCCCTCGGCGAAAAGGCCTCAAATGTGCACCCTGTAAATCGATAAAAATTTCATATTCGATCCAAAATAACCGATTTCCTGTTGGGTTTGGAATATGGGTGTAAATGCTTTTTTGGGGTGGTTTTGGACAAGGTATAGACTCCCCAAATTTCATTGCTCTACGTTGACAGACCCTAATGTTATAGGCCAATTTTAAAATTTCAAGGGGGCGCCACTGAGCCATTTTGTTACATTTTTTTTCAACATTGCAAAATTATCGAAATTTACAATTTTCCGCACGTATGTGCAAATTTTGGTGACTTTTCGTGCATGTTCAGGCCTCCAAATTGGCCGTTTTCATTTGCCCTGAAAAAAAAAAATAATAATAACTAGGCCTGCAAGCAGGACTGAACGGGCCCTCGCAATCTAGCGCAACTCGGACGTCACGCAACTCGGACTGTGTGCAGGTCAGGGTGGTGGCAGATCCTCCTCTCTAATCATCTCATTAGAACCTAACATGCTCGAAAGTCGCCTAATTACATTCCCACACCCAAGAGATAAAAACCCCTATTGGAGAGAGTACTACAAAAAAGGAGCCACTACTGAGCTGTGCAGCCAAGCCCTTATTCAAAACCAAAATTAATCTTCTAACTTGGCCAATTCGACCAAGTGTGCCAAATATTGTGGCTCTATAAGCTGCCTGAGTCTCTGAAAAAAAATATTTCCTTTAAATGGCGAACAAAGGGTCGTCATGGCAACAGACAGAGACACGTGGACATGGGCCGTAAAAAAGTATTTTAATAGGTCTTGAAACTACAATGACCAACATGAAAAGAACTGGACATGTTTTGGAAAAACGAGTGACTTCCTATCGCCACTAGTTGGCGCTGTAGGGTTGATGCAAATGACCCCTACAAGTTCCTTCAGGGTATGACTCTCAACAAGCACGGGAAGTTTGGCGCAGATATGTTCTATATCTGCCGAGTTATGATTGTTCAAAGTTTTTGGAGAGAAAAATTGTTGACAGTCATTTTCACTTTCCTGTTTGGACCCCTCCGCTTCAACGAAACTTCAATATTTTTCATCAGGCACCTGAAGACAGGTCTTAAGGCTTCCCTTATGCAGGTTTGAGGTAGATTGGTTTTTTCCCTTTAGAGGAGGAGTGTGTCCCGTAAAAAAGGGCATTTCCTGTTTCCACTAGGAGGCGCCAGGCACAAATGGTAAATTTTCAATCCAGTCCTGCTCAGGCTGGTATACCTCACACACATGCCAGATTTAAAATAGATTTAACATTGTATGAGGGTGTTATCAGTCATTTTCCGAATTTGGTGTTTTGGCGAAAAAATGGAAGAATTTGGCGCCCCGCCCAGGTCAGGCCCGTGAATGAAAACACACCATTTTTATAACTTAAGATTTCATATGCCTCATGAACAGTCTCGCCAATTTTGAGAATGATCAAACTAATTCCCTAGGTGCCAAGGTGTAAAATGTGCACACTGTAAATCGATAAAAAGTTCACATTCAATCCAAAATACCCGATTTCCTGTAGGATTTGGAATGTGTGTGCAAGAGACTTTTTGGAGCAGTTTTGCACAAAGTTTTGACTCTCCAAATTTCATCACTCTATGTTAGAAAAACCTAAATGGAGAGGCCTTTTTGAAAATTTCAAGGGGGCGCCACTGAGCCATTTTCTTAAATTGTTTCGTAACGTTGCAAGATTATCGAACGTTATCCAAAGCCGCATGTATGTGCAAATTTTGGTGAGTTTTTATGCATATTCAAGCCTCCAAATGTAAACTCTTACTGTGAACCCATGAAAATTTCACATTCGATCCAAAATACCCGATTTCCTGTTGGATTTGGAATATGGGTGCAAGAGACTTTTTGGAGCAGTTTTGCATAAGGTATCTACTCCCCAAATTTCCTTGCTCTATGTTGAAAAAACCCAATAGGAAAGGCCTTTTTTAAAACTTCTTTCTGTCGCCACTAGTTGGCACTGTAGAGTTGATGCAAATGACCCCTACAAGAACCTTCAGGGTATGACTCTCAACAAACACGGAAAGTTTGGCGCAGATATGTTGCATATCTGCCGAGTTATGACTGTTCAAAATTTTTGGCGAGACAAATTGTTGACGGTCATTTTCACTTCCAGTTTGGACCTCTCCGCTTCAACGAAACCTCAATATTTTTCATCAGGGACCTGAACACATGTCTTGAGGCTCCCCTGAAACAGGTTTGAGGTCAATAGATTTTTTTCCCTTGGAGGAGGAGCCTGTCTCGTAAAGAAGGCCATTTCCTGTTCCCACTAGGGGGCGCCAGGCCTAATGGGTAATATTTCAATGCAGTCGTGTTCAGGCTGGGATATCTCATATACATGCTAGAAATGAAAAAGATTGAACGTTGTATCACGGAGTTTTTAATCATTTTCTGAATTTGGTATTTTGCCCAAAAATGGCCGACTTTGGGACCACGCCCAGGTCAGACCCTTGAGTGAAAACTCCCCATTTTGAAAACTTAAGATCTCATATGTCTCCTGAATAGTCTGACCAATTTTGAAGACTATCCAACTATTTTCTTCAGCGACAAGGTCTCAAATGTAAATCGATAAAATTTCACATTTGATCCAAAATTTCCGGCTTCCTGTTGGGTTTGGAATATGGGTGCAAGAGACTTTTTGGAGCAGTTTTGCACAATGTATCGACTTGCCAAATTTCATCGTTCTACGTTGAAAAAACCCAATAGGAAAGGCCTTTTTGAAAATTTCAAGGGGGCGCCACTGAGCCATTTTGTTAAATTTTTTTGTAGATTATCAAAATTTACGCAAAGTTGCATGTATGTGCAAATTTTGGTGAGTTTTCGTGCATGTTCAGGCCTCCAAATGTAAACTCAAACTGTGAACCGATAAAAATTTCACATTTGATCCAAAATATCCGATTTCCTGTTGGATTTGGAATATGGGTGCAAGAGGCTTTTTTGAACAGTTAGGCATAAGGTATCTACTCCCCAAATTTCATTGCTCTACGTTGAAAACCTGAGAGGAGAGGCCTTTTTGAAAATTTTAAGGGTCAAGGGGGCGCCACTGAGCCATTTTTTGACATTTTTTCAAAACGACACAAGATTATCGAAATTTACGCAAAGCCGCACGTTTGTGCAAATTTTGGTGACTTTTCGTGCATGTTCAGGCCTCCAAATTGGCCATTTTCATTTGCCCTGAAAAAAGAATAATAATAATAATAATAATAATAATAATAATCCTTTGCAAAACAATAGGGCCTTCGCACGCTTAGTGCTCGGGCCCTAATAATAATAATAATAATAATAATAATAATAATAATAATAATAATCCTTTGCAAAACAATAGGGCCTTCGCACGCTTAGTGCTCGGGCCCTAATAATAATAATAACTAGGCCTGCAAGCAGGACTGAACGGGCCCTCGCGATCTAGCGCAACTCGGACGTCACGCAACTCGGACTGTGTGCAGGTCAGGGCGGTGGCAGATCCTCCTCTCTAATCATCTCATTAGAACCTAACATGCTCGAAAGTCGCCTATTTACATTCCCACACCCAAGAGATAAAAACCCCTATTGGAGAGAGTACTACAAAAAAGGAGCCACTACTGAGCTGTGCAGCCAAGCCCTTATTCAAAACTAAAATTAATCTTCTAACTGGGCCAATTCGACCAAGTGTGCCAACTATTGTGGCTCTATAAGCTGCCTGAGTCTCTGAAAAAAAATATTTCCTTTAAATGGCGAACAAAGGGTCGTCACGGCAACAGACAGAGACACGTGGACATGGGCCGTAAATAAGTATTTTAATAGGTCTTGAAACTACAATGACCAACCTGAAAAGAACTGGACATGTATTGGAAAAACGAGTGACTTTCTATTGCCACTAGTTGGCGCTGTAGGGTTGATGCAAATGACCCCTACAAGGCCCTTCAGGGTATGACTCTCAACAAGCACGGGAAGTTTGGCGCAGATATGTTGTATATCTGCCGAGTTATGACTGTTCAAAGTTTTTGGAGAGAAAAATTGTTGACAGTCATTTTCACTTTCCTGTTTGGACCCCTCCGCTTCAACGAAACTTCAATATTTTTCATCAGGCACCTGAACACAGGTCTTAAGGCTTCCCTTTTGCAGGTTTGAGGTAGATTGATTTTTTCCCTTTAGAGGAGGAGTGTGTCCCGTAAAAAAGGGCATTTCCTGTTCCCACTAGGAGGCGCCAGGCACAAATGGTAAATTTTCAATCCAGTCCTGCTCAGGCTAGTATACCTCACACACATGCCAGATTTAAAATAGATTGAACGTTGTATGAGGGAGTTATCAGTCATTTTCCGAATTCGGTGTTTTGGCGAAAAAATGGCCGACTTTGGCACCCCGCCCAGGTCAGGCCCGTGAATGAAAACACACCATTTTTATAACTTAAGATTTCATATGCCTCATGAACAGGCTCGCCAATTTTGAGAATGATCAAACTAATTCCCTAGGTGCCAAGGTGTAAAATGTGCACACTGTAAATCGATAAAAATTTCACATTCAATCCAAAATACCCGATTTCCTGTAGGATTTGGAATGTGTGTGCAAGAGACTTTTTGGAGCAGTTTTGCACAAAGTTTTGACTCTCCAAATTTCATCACTCTATGTTAGAAAAACCTAAATGGAGAGGCCTTTTTGAAAATTTCAAGGGGGCGCCACTGAGCCATTTTGTTAAATTTTTTCGTAACGTTGCAAGATTATCGAACGTTATCCAAAGCCGCATGTATGTGCAAATTTTGGTGAGTTTTTATGCATATTCAAGCCTCCAAATGTAAACTCTTACTGTGAACCCATGAAAATTTCACATTCGATCCAAAATACCCAATTTCCTGTTGGATTTGGAATATGGGTGCAAGAGACTTTTTGGAGCAGTTTTGCATAAGGTATCTACTCCCCAAATTTCCTTGCTCTATGTTGAAAAAACCCAATAGGAAAGGCCTTTTTTAAAACTTCTTTCTTTCGCCACTAGTTGGCACTGTAGAGTTGATGCAAATGACCCCTACAAGAACCTTCAGGGTATGACTCTCAACAAACACGGAAAGTTTGGCGCAGATATGTTGCATATCTGCCGAGTTATGACTGTTCAAAATTTTTGGCGAGACAAATTGTTGACGGTCATTTTCACTTCCAGTTTGGACCTCTCCGCTTCAACGAAACCTCAATATTTTTTATCAGGGACCTGAACACATGTCTTGAGGCTCCCCTGAAACAGGTTTGAGGTCAATAGTTTTTTTTCCCTTGGAGGAGGAACCTGTCTCGTAAAGAAGGCCATTTCCTGTTCCCACTAGGGGGCGCCAGGCCTAATGGGTAATATTTCAATGCAGTCGTGTTCAGGCTGGGATATCTCATATACATGCTAGAAATGAAAAAGATTGAACGTTGTATCACGGAGTTTTTAATCATTTTCTGAATTTGGTATTTTGCCCAAAAATGGCCGACTTTGGGACCACGCCCAGGCCCGACCCTTGAGTGAAAACACACCATTTTGAAAACTTAAGATCTCATATGTCTCCTGAATACTCTGACCAATTTTGAAGACGATCCAACTATTTTCTTCAGCGACAAGGTCTCAAATGTAAATCGATAAAATTTCACATTTGATCCAAAATTTCCGACTTCCTGTTGGATTTGGAATATGGGTGCAAGAGACTTTTTGGAGCAGTTTTGCACAATGTATCGACTCGCCAAATTTCATCGTTCTACGTTGAAAAAACCTAATAGGAAAGGCCTTTTTGAAAATTTCAAGGGGGCGCCACTGAGCGATTTTGTTAAATTTTTTTGTAGATTATCAAAATTTACGCAAAGTTGCATGTATGTGCAAATTTTGGTGAGTTTTCGTGCATGTTCAGGCCTCCAAATGTAAACCCCAACTGTGAACCGATAAAAATTTCACATTTGATCCAAAATATCCGATTTCCTGTTGGATTTGGAATATGGGTGCAAGAGGCTTTTTTGAACAGTTAGGCATAAGGTATCTACTCCCCAAATTTCATTGCTCTACGTTGAAAACCTGAGAGGAGAGGCCTTTTTGAAAATTTTAAGGGTAAAGGGGGCGCCACTGAGCCATTTTTTGACATTTTTTCAAAACGACACAAGATTATCGAAATTTACGCGAAGCGGCACGTATGTGCAAATTTTGGTGACTTTTCGTGCATGTTCAGGCCTCCAAATTGGCCATTTTCATTTGCCCTGAAAAAAGAATAATAATAATAATAATAATAATAATAATAATAATAACTAGGCCTGCAAGCAGGACTGAACGGGCCCTCGCAATCTAGCGCAACTCGGACGTCACGCAACTCGGACTGTGTGCAGGTCAGGGTGGTGGCAGATCCTCCTCTCTAATCATCTCATTAGAACCTAACATGCTCGAAAGTCGCCTATTTACATTCCCACACCCAAGAGATAAAAACCCCTATTGGAGAGAGTACTACAAAAAAGGAGCCACTACTGAGCTGTGCAGCCAAACCCTTATTCAAAACCTAAATTAATCTTCTAACTGGGCCAATTCGACCAAGTGTGCCAACTATTGTGGCTCTATAAGCTCCCTGAGTCTCTGAAAAAAAATATTTCCTTTAAATGGCGAACAAAGGGTCGTCACGGCAACAGACAGAGACACGTGGACATGGGCCGTAAAAAAGTATTTTAATAGGTCTTGAAACTACAATGACCAACATGAAAAGAACTGGACATGTTTTGGAAAAACGAGTGACTTTATATCGCCACTAGTTGGCGCTGTAGGGTTGATGCAAATGACCCCTACAAGGCCCTTCAGGGTATGACTCTCAACAAGCACGGGAAGTTTGGCGCAGATATCTTGTATATCTGCCGAGTTATGACTGTTCAAAGTTTTTGGAGAGAAAAATTGTTGACAGTCATTTTCACTTTCCTGTTTGGACCCCTCCGCTTCAACGAAACTTCAATATTTTTCATCAGGCACCTGAAGACAGGTCTTAAGGTTTCCCTTATGCAGGTTTGAGGTAGATTGATTTTTTCCCTTTAGAGGAGGAGTGTGTCCCGTAAAAAAGGGCATTTCCTGTTCCCACTAGGAGGCGCCAGGCACAAATGGTAAATTTTCAATCCAGTCCTGCTCAGGCTGGTATACCTCACACACATGCCAGATTTAAAATAGATTGAACGTTGTATGAGGGAGTTATCAGTCATTTTCCGAATTCGGTGTTTTGGCGAAAAAATGGAAGAATTTGGCGCCCCGCCCAGGTCAGGCCCGTGAATGAAAACACACCATTTTTATAACTTAAGATTTCATATGCCTCATGAACAGTCTCACCAATTTTGAGAATGATCAAACTAATTCCCTAGGTGCCAAGGTGTAAAATGTGCACACTGTAAATCGATAAAAAGTTCACATTCAATCCAAAATACCCGATTTCCTGTAGGATTTGGAATGTGTGTGCAAGAGACTTTTTGGAGCAGTTTTGCACAAAGTTTTGACTCTCCAAATTTCATCACTCTATGTTAGAAAAACCTAAATGGAGAGGCCTTTTTGAAAATTTCAAGGGGGCGCCACTGAGCCATTTTGTTAAATTGTTTCGTAACGTTGCAAGATTATCGAACGTTATCCAAAGCCGCATGTATGTGCAAATTTTGGTGAGTTTTTATGCATATTCAAGCCTCCAAATGTAAACTCTTACTGTGAACCCATGAAAATTTCACATTCGACCCAAAATACCCGATTTCCTGTTGGATTTGGAATATGGGTGCAAGAGACTTTTTGGAGCAGTTTTGCATAAGGTATCTACTCCCCAAATTTCCTTGCTCTATGTTGAAAAAACCCAATAGGAAAGGCCTTTTTTAAAACTTCTTTCTGTCGCCACTAGTTGGCACTGTAGAGTTGATGCAAATGACCCCTACAAGAACCTTCAGGGTATGACTCTCAACAAACACGGAAAGTTTGGCGCAGATATGTTGCATATCTGCCGAGTTATGACTGTTCAAAAGTTTTGGCGAGACAAATTGTTGACGGTCATTTTCACTTCCAGTTTGGACCTCTCCGCTTCAACGAAACCTCAATATTTTTCATCAGGGACCTGAACACATGTCTTGAGGCTCCCCTGAAACAGGTTTGAGGTCAATAGATTTTTTTCCCTTGGAGGAGGAGCCTGTCTCGTAAAGAAGGCCATTTCCTGTTCCCACTAGGGGGCGCCAGGCCTAATGGGTAATATTTCAATGCAGTCGTGTTCAGGCTGGGATATCTCATATACATGCTAGAAATGAAAAAGATTGAACGTTGTATCACGGAGTTTTTAATCATTTTCTGAATTTGGTATTTTGCCCAAAAATGGCCGACTTTGGGACCACGCCCAGGTCAGACCCTTGAGTGAAAACTCACCATTTTGAAAACTTAAGATCTCATATGTCTCCTGAATAGTCTGACCAATTTTGAAGACGATCCAACTATTTTCTTCAGCGACAAGCTCTCAAATGTAAATCGATAAAATTTCACATTTGATCCAAAATTTCTGGCTTCCAGTTGGGTTTGGAATATGGGTGCAAGAGACTTTTTGGAGCAGTTTTGCACAATGTATCGACTCGCCAAATTTCATCGTTCTACGTTGAAAAAACCTAATAGGAAAGGCCTTTTTGAAAATTTCAAGGGGGCGCCACTGAGCCATTTTGTTAAATTTTTTTGTAGATTATCAAAATTTACGCAAAGTTGCATGTATGTGCAAATTTTGGTGAGTTTTCGTGCATGTTCAGGCCTCCAAATGTAAACTCAAACTGTGAACCGATAAAAATTTCACATTTGATCCAAAATATCCGATTTCCTGTTGGATTTGGAATATGGGTGCAAGAGGCTTTTTTGAACAGTTAGGCATAAGGTATCTACTCCCCAAATTTCATTGCTCTATGTTGAAAACCTGAGAGGAGAGGCCTTTTTGAAAATTTTAAGGGTCAAGGGGGCGCCACTGAGCCATTTTTTGACATTTTTTCAAAACGACACAAGATTATCGAAATTTACGCAAAGCCGCACGTTTGTGCAAATTTTGGTGACTTTTCGTGCATGTTCAGGCCTCCAAATTGGCCATTTTCATTTGCCCTGAAAAAAGAAGAATAATAATAATAATAATAATAATAATAATAATAATAATAATAATAATAATAATAATCCTTTGCAAAACAATAGGGCCTTCGCACGCTTAGTGCTCGGGCCCTAATAATAATAATAATAATAATAATAATAATAATAATCCTTTGCAAAACAATAGGGCCTTCGCACGTCTAGTGCTCGGGCCCTAATAATAATAATAATAATAATAATAATAATAATAATCCTTTGCAAAACAATAGGGCCTTCGCACGCTTAGTGCTCGGGCCCTAACTAGGCCTGCAAGCAGGACTGAACGGGCCCTCGCAATCTAGCGCAACTCGGACGTCACGCAAGTCGGACTGTGTGCAGGTCAGGGTGGTGGCAGATCCTCCTCTCTAATCATCTCATTAGAACCTAACATGCTCGAAAGTCGCCTAATTACATTCCCACACCCAAGAGATAAAAACCCCTATTGGAGAGAGTACTACAAAAAAGGAGCCACTACTGAGCTGTGCAGCCAAGCCCTTATTCAAAACCAAAATTAATCTTCTAACTTGGCCAATTCGACCAAGTGTGCCAAATATTGTGGCTCTATAAGCTGCCTGAGTCTCTGAAAAAAAATATTTCCTTTAAATGGCGAACAAAGGGTCGTCACGGCAACAGACAGAGACACGTGGACATGGGCCGTAAAAAAGTATTTTAATAGGTCTTGAAACTACAATGACCAACATGAAAAGAACTGGACATGTTTTGGAAAAACGAGTGACTTCCTATCGCCACTAGTTGGCGCTGTAGGGTTGATGCAAATGACCCCTACAAGTTCCTTCAGGGTATGACTCTCAACAAGCACGGGAAGTTTGGCGCAGATATGTTCTATATCTGCCGAGTTATGATTGTTCAAAGTTTTTGGAGAGAAAAATTGTTGACAGTCATTTTCACTTTCCTGTTTGGACCCCTCCGCTTCAACGAAACTTCAATATTTTTCATCAGGCACCTGAAGACAGGTCTTAAGGCTTCCCTTATGCAGGTTTGAGGTAGATTGGTTTTTTCCCTTTAGAGGAGGAGTGTGTCCCGTAAAAAAGGGCATTTCCTGTTTCCACTAGGAGGCGCCAGGCACAAATGGTAAATTTTCAATCCAGTCCTGCTCAGGCTGGTATACCTCACACACATGCCAGATTTAAAATAGATTTAACATTGTATGAGGGTGTTATCAGTCATTTTCCGAATTTGGTGTTTTGGCGAAAAAATGGAAGAATTTGGCGCCCCGCCCAGGTCAGGCCCGTGAATGAAAACACACCATTTTTATAACTTAAGATTTCATATGCCTCATGAACAGTCTCGCCAATTTTGAGAATGATCAAACTAATTCCCTAGGTGCCAAGGTGTAAAATGTGCACACTGTAAATCGATAAAAAGTTCACATTCAATCCAAAATACCCGATTTCCTGTAGGATTTGGAATGTGTGTGCAAGAGACTTTTTGGAGCAGTTTTGCACAAAGTTTTGACTCTCCAAATTTCATCACTCTATGTTAGAAAAACCTAAATGGAGAGGCCTTTTTGAAAATTTCAAGGGGGCGCCACTGAGCCATTTTCTTAAATTGTTTCGTAACGTTGCAAGATTATCGAACGTTATCCAAAGCCGCATGTATGTGCAAATTTTGGTGAGTTTTTATGCATATTCAAGCCTCCAAATGTAAACTCTTACTGTGAACCCATGAAAATTTCACATTCGATCCAAAATACCCGATTTCCTGTCTGATCTGGAATATGGGTGCAAGAGACTTTTTGGAGCAGTTTTGCATAAGGTATCTACTCCCCAAATTTCCTTGCTCTATGTTGAAAAAACCCAATAGGAAAGGCCTTTTTTAAAACTTCTTTCTGTCGCCACTAGTTGGCACTGTAGAGTTGATGCAAATGACCCCTACAAGAACCTTCAGGGTATGACTCTCAACAAACACGGAAAGTTTGGCGCAGATATGTTGCATATCTGCCGAGTTATGACTGTTCAAAATTTTTGGCGAGACAAATTGTTGACGGTCATTTTCACTTCCAGTTTGGACCTCTCCGCTTCAACGAAACCTCAATATTTTTCATCAGGGACCTGAACACATGTCTTGAGGCTCCCCTGAAACAGGTTTGAGGTCAATAGATTTTTTTCCCTTGGAGGAGGAGCCTGTCTCGTAAAGAAGGCCATTTCCTGTTCCCACTAGGGGGCGCCAGGCCTAATGGGTAATATTTCAATGCAGTCGTGTTCAGGCTGGGATATCTCATATACATGCTAGAAATGAAAAAGATTGAACGTTGTATCACGGAGTTTTTAATCATTTTCTGAATTTGGTATTTTGCCCAAAAATGGCCGACTTTGGGACCACGCCCAGGTCAGACCCTTGAGTGAAAACTCACCATTTTGAAAACTTAAGATCTCATATGTCTCCTGAATAGTCTGACCAATTTTGAAGACTATCCAACTATTTTCTTCAGCGACAAGGTCTCAAATGTAAATCGATAAAATTTCACATTTGATCCAAAATTTCCGGCTTCCTGTTGGGTTTGGAATATGGGTGCAAGAGACTTTTTGGAGCAGTTTTGCACAATGTATCGACTTGCCAAATTTCATCGTTCTACGTTGAAAAAACCTAATAGGAAAGGCCTTTTTGAAAATTTCAAGGGGGCGCCACTGAGCCATTTTGTTAAATTTTTTTGTAGATTATCAAAATTTACGCAAATTTGCATGTATGTGCAAATTTTGGTGAGTTTTCGTGCATGTTCAGGCCTCCAAATGTAAACTCAAACTGTGAACCGATAAAAATTTCACATTTGATCCAAAATATCCGATTTCCTGTTGGATTTGGAATATGGGTGCAAGAGGCTTTTTTGAACAGTTAGGCATAAGGTATCTACTCCCCAAATTTCATTGCTCTACGTTGAAAACCTGAGAGGAGAGGCCTTTTTGAAAATTTTAAGGGTCAAGGGGGCGCCACTGAGCCATTTTTTGACATTTTTTCAAAACGACACAAGATTATCGAAATTTACGCAAAGCCGCACGTTTGTGCAAATTTTGGTGACTTTTCGTGCATGTTCAGGCCTCCAAATTGGCCATTTTCATTTGCCCTGAAAAAAGAATAATAATAATAATAATAATAATAATAATAATAATAATAATAATAATAATAATCCTTTGCAAAACAATAGGGCCTTCGCACGCTTAGTGCTCGGGCCCTAATAACTAGCCCTGCAAGCAGGACTGAACGGGCCCTCGCGTATGGCGCAAGTCGGACGTCAAAGAAAGTCGGAGGGCACGCAGGTCGGGGCGGTGGCAGTCGACAACAGAGAGATATCCAGGCACATATATTGCATGTCTGAATGTTCAGAATTAGTGGGGAGAGAAAATGGCGACGGTCATTATGACTTTCGTATCGGACCCCTCTGCTTTAACAAAACAAAATTATTTATTAGGCACCTGAACGCGGTCATTATGACTTTGCTATTGGACCCCTCTCCTCTGCTTTAACGAAACAAAATTGTTGATCAGGCACCTGAACACATGTCTTAAGGCTCCGCTGATTCAGGTTTGAGGTCAATTGATTTTTGGCCCTGAGAAGCAGGAGCCTTTCTATTTAATTAAAAGGGTGTTTCCTGTTCCCACTAGGGGGCGCCATGCGTAATGGGTAATATTTCAATAAAGTCATGTGCAGGCTGAAATACTTCACATTCATGCCAAATATGAAAAAGATTGCACCTTCAATCAGGAAGTTATTACCGTATTTCTGGGACTACAAGTCGCACCTGAGTACAAGTCGCACAAGCCATAAAATACCCAACAAAGAGAAAAAAAACATATAGGTCGCACCGGAGTATAAGTCGCATTTTTTGGGGAAATTTACAAACAATTAGCAAACAGGTTCACATCAACGTAAATAAATGATAATTAGGTACTATTACAGCAATAACGTAACAGATTAGCATGCGTTCGCTCGCATTAGCACACCATTCAAACAACCACACAACTGGCTGTAAGTGTCCGCTCGCGGGTGGAAAACACACAACAACAACAGAAAAGATGATACACGCAGGCGTTGCCTCTGTAGAGATATTTTAAAAGCATAAACAATGAACGTAGGTTCGCAGCCGTCTTTCCCTCTCGCTAACTCGCCCACTCACTCACTCACTCACTCACTCACTCACTCACTCACTCACTCACTCACTCACTCACTCACTCACTCACTCACTCACTCACTCACTCACTCACTCACTCACTCACTCACTCACTCACTTACTCACTCAGAGCTACGTAGCTGTCTGTCTTCTTCTGGTGTGCAAGCGCTCTTCTTCACGTGAACAAGTGCGAGTGTGCTCCCAGGTGGGCGTGAAAGCTCCACAAACTAAATGCATCCATTTCAATATAAAAAAGTCAATTATACAATTGAACATACATTGCCAAAGGCAGAACGCGAACGTGGCCATAGCTATTAAGAGTTATTCAGATAACTATAGCATGCTAACAAGTTTACAAAACCATTAGTCCAAAACACCAAAATAACATGGGAAATTTTATCATAATGTGTTAATAATTTCACACATAAGTCGCTGCTGAGTATAAGTCGCACCCCAAACCAAAATATGAAAACAACCGCGACTTATAGTCCGAAAAATACAGTAGTCATTTACTGAATTGTATTGTCAAAAATAAGACACATTTGCTCCCCTGCCCAGGAAAGGGTCGTGAATGAAATGCCACCATTTTGATAACCTAACATCTCATATGTGTCATGAACAATCTGACCAATTTTGAGGAGCATTCAACTTACTGCTTCGGCGTAATGGTCTCAAACGTGCACGCAGGTTTGTGACAAAAAATGCCATGTTCTGCAAGATTCAATCCATAATACCTGATTTCCTGTTGGGTTTGGAATATGGGTGCAAGAGACTTTTTGGAGCAGTTTTGCACAACGTATCTACTCCCCAAATTTCATCACTCTACGTCGAAAAAAACTAATAGGACAGGCCTTTTGTAAAAATTGAAGGGGGCGCCACTGAGCCATTTTATTACATCTTTTGGCAATGTTGCTAAATTCATGAAATTTACATGAAGCCGCATGTATGTGCACATTTTGGTGAGTTTTCGAGCATGTTCAGACCTTGAAATTGGCCATTTTGAGACAAAATGCCGAGGGTCTTTTCACTTTCCTGTTTGGGTACTGCTACATCAACGAAAACTCAATATTTTTTGTCAGATACCTAAAGACATGTCTTAATGCTCCCCTGATGCAGGTTTGAGGTCAATTGATGTTTTTCACCAGGAGGAGGAGCCTTTTTAGTAAAAAAGGGTGTTTCCTCTTCCCACAAGGGGGCGCCAGGCCTAATGGAAAATATTTCAATGCAGTCATGTTCAGGTTAAGACACTTTACACGCATGCCAAATGTGAAAAAGATTGGACCTTGTATCAGGAAGTTATTAATCATTTACTGAAATTGGCGCGTGGCCAAAAAAACACTCGACTTTGGTACCCCGCCCAGGTCAGGCCCGTGGACGAAAACTCACCATTTTCACAACTTAGTATCTCATATGTCTCATCAACACTTTCACCAATTTTGAGGAAGATCCAACGTACTGGCTCGGCGCAATGGTCTGAAACGTGCATGCTGGTTTTCGCCCAAAATGCTATGTTTTTCAACATTCAATCCAAAATATCCCATTTCCTGTTGGGTTTGGAATATGGGTGCTGCAGACTTTTTGAAGCGTCTCTGGACAATGTATCCACTCCCCAAATTTCATCGCTCTACGTTGAAAAACATCAAAGCAAAGAGCATTTTTAAAATTGCAAGGGGGCGCCACTGAGCCATTTGTTGATTTTTTCTTTAAACGTTGCTAAATTTTCGAAATTTTCGCGAAGCCGGATGTATGTGCAAATTTTGGTGAGTTTTTGAGCATGTTCAGGCCTTCAAATTGCCCATTTTCATTTGCCATGAAAAAATAATAATAATAATAATAATAATAACTAGGCCTGCAAGCAGGACTGAACGGGCCCTCGCAATCTAGCGCAACTCGGACGTCACGCAACTCGGACTGTGTGCAGGTCAGGGTGGTGGCAGATCCTCCTCTTTAATCATCTCATTAGAACCTAACATGCTCGAAAGTCGCCTATTTACATTCCCACACCCAAGAGATAAAAACCCCTATTGGAGAGAGTACTACAAAAAAGGAGCCACTACTGAGCTGTGCAGCCAAGCCCTTATTCAAAACCAAAATTAATCTTCTAACTCGGCCAATTCGACCAAGTGTGCCAACTATTGTGGCTCTATAAGCTCCCTGAGTCTCTGAAAAAAAATATTTCCTTTAAATGGCGAACAAAGGGTCGTCACGGCAACAGACAGAGACACGTGGACATGGGCCGTAAAAAAGTATTTTAATAGGTCTTGAAACTACAATGACCAACATGAAAAGAACTGGACATGTTTTGGAAAAACGAGTGACTTTCTATCGCCACTAGTTGGCGCTGTAGGGTTGATGCAAATGACCCCTACAAGGCCCTTCAGGGTATGACTCTCAACAAGCACGGGAAGTTTGGCGCAGATATCTTGTATATCTGCCGAGTTATGACTGTTCAAAGTTTTTGGAGAGAAAAATTGTTGACAGTCATTTTCACTTTCCTGTTTGGACCCCTCCGCTTCAACGAAACTTCAATATTTTTCATCAGGCACCTGAAGACAGGTCTTAAGGTTTCCCTTATGCAGGTTTGAGGTAGATTGATTTTTTTCCCTTTAGAGGAGGAGTGTGTCCCGTAAAAAAGGGCATTTCCTGTTCCCACTAGGAGGCGCCAGGCACAAATGGTAAATTTTCAATCCAGTCCTGCTCAGGCTGGTATACCTCACACACATGCCAGATTTAAAATAGATTGAACGTTGTATGAGGGAGTTATCAGTCATTTTCCGAATTCGGTTTTTGGCGAAAAAATGGAAGAGTTTGGCGCCCCGCCCAGGTCAGGCCCATGAATGAAAACACACCATTTTTATAACTTAAGATTTCATATGCCTCATGAACAGTCTCACTAATTTTGAGAATGATCAAACTAATTCCCTAGGTGCCAAGGTGTAAAATGTGCACACTGTAAATCGATAAAAAGTTCACATTCAATCCAAAATACCCGATTTCCTGTAGGATTTGGAATGTGTGTGCAAGAGACTTTTTGGAGCAGTTTTGCACAAAGTTTTGACTCTCCAAATTTCATCACTCTATGTTAGAAAAACCTAAATGGAGAGGCCTTTTTGAAAATTTCAAGGGGGCGCCAGTGAGCCATTTTTTTACATGTTTTCGTAACGTTGCAAGATTATTGAACGTTATGCAAAGCCGCATGTATGTCGAAATTTTTGTGAGTTTTCGTGCATGTTCAAGCCTCCAAATGTAAACTCCTACTGTGAACCGATAAAAATTTCACATTTGATCCAAAATACCCGATTTCCTGTTGGATTTGGAATACGGGTGCAAGAGACTTTTTGGAGCAGTTTTGCATAAGGTATCTACTCCCCAAATTTCCTCGCTCTATGTTGAAAAAACCCAATAGGAAAGGCCTTTTTTAAAACTTCTTTCTGTCGCCACTAGTTGGCACTGTAGAGTTGATGCAAATGACCCCTACAAGAACCTTCAGGGTATGACTCTCAACAAACACGGAAAGTTTGGCGCAGATATGTTGCATATCTGCCGAGTTATGACTGTTCAAAGTTTTTGGCGAGACAAATTGTTGACGGTCATTTTCACTTCCAGTTTGGACCTCTCCGCTTCAACGAAACCTCAATATTTTTCATCAGGCACCTGAACACATGTCTTGAGGCTCCCCTGAAACAGGTTTGAAGTCAATAGATTTTTTTCCCTTGGAGGAGGAGCCTGTCTCGTAAAGAAGGCCATTTCCTGTTCCCACTAGGGGGCGCCAGGCCTAATGAGTAATATTTCAATGCAGTCGTGTTCAGGCTGGGATATCTCATATACATGCTAGAAATGAAAAAGATTGAACGTTGTATCACGGAGTTTTTAATCATTTTCTGAATTTGGTATTTTGCCCAAAAATGGCCGACTTTGGGACCACGCCCAGGTCAGACCCTTGGATGAAAACTCACCATTTTGAAAACTTAAGATCTCATATGTCTCCTGAATAGTCTGACCAATTTTGAAGACGATCCAACTATTTTCTTCAGCGACAAGGTCTCAAATGTAAATCGATAAAATTTCGCATTTGATCCAAAATTTCCGACTTCCTGTTGGATTTGGAATATAGGTGCAAGAGACTTTTTGGAGCAGTTTTACACAATGTATCGACTCACCAAATTTCATCATTCTACGTTGAAAAAACCTAATAGGACAGGCCTTTTTGAAAATTTCAAGGGGGCGCCACTGAGCCTTTTTGTTAATTTTTTTCAAAGATTATCAAAATTTACGCAAAGTTGAACATATGTGCACATTTTGGTGAGTTTTCGTGCATGTTCAAGCCTCCAAATGTGAACTCCAACTGTGAACCGAAAAAATTTCAGATTCGATCCAAAATAACCGATTTCCTGTTGGATTTGGAATATGGGTGCAAGAGGCTTTTTTGAGCAGTTAGGCATAAGGTATCTACTCCCCAAATTTCATTGCTCTACGTTGAAAACCTGAGAGGAGAGGCCTTTTTGAAAATTTTAAGGGTCAAGGGGGCGCCACTGAGCCATTTTTTGACATTTTTTCAAAACGACGCAAGATTATCGAAATTTACGCGAATCTGCACGTATGTGCAAATTTTGGTGACTTTTCGTGCATGTTCAGGCCTCCAAATTGGCCATTTTCATTTGCCATGAAGAAAGAATAATAATAATAATAATAATAATAATAATAATAATAATAATAATAATAATAATAATCCTTTGCATTACAATAGGGCCTTCGCACGCCTAGTGCTCGGGCCCTAATAATCCTTCGAAGAACAATAGGGCCTCGCACGCTGAGAGTGCTCGGGCCCTAATAATCCTTCGAAGAACAATAGGGCCTCGCACGCTGAGAGTGCTCGGGCCCTAATAATAATCCTTCGAAGAACAATAGGGCCTCGCACGCTGAGAGTGCTCGGGCCCTAATAATCCTTCGAAGAACAATAGGGCCTCGCACGCTGAGAGTGCTCGGGCCCTAATAATAATAATAATAATAATAATAATAATAATAATCCTTTGCATTACAATAGGGCCTTCGCACGCCTAGTGCTCGGGCCCTAACTAGCCCTGCAAGCAGGACTGACGGGCCCTCGCGTATGGCGCAACTCGGACGTCAAACAAAGTCGGAGGGCAGGCAGGTCGGGGCGGTGGCAGTCGACAACAGACAGATATCCAGGCAGATATATTGCATGTCTGAATGTTCAGAATTAGTGGGGAGAGAAAATGGCGACGGTCATGATGACTTTCTTATCGGACCCCTCTGCTTTAACAAAACAAAAGTGTTTATTAGGCACCTGAACACGGTCATTATGACTTTCCTATTGGACCCCTCTGCTTTAAGGAAACAAAAGTCTTACCGGAGTATAAGTCGCATTTGTGGGTGAAATTTACTTGATAAAATCCAACACATAGAACAGATATCTCATCTTGAAAGGCAATTTAATATAAAGATACAATAGAGAACAACATGCTGAATAAATGTACAGTGTACAGTGCATAAACAACGAAATGCGAATATACTGTCCTCACCAGGACGCTACCGCTCGGTCCTGGCTATAGACAGCGAACTCCAAAAAGACAATTCTGGATGTCCGCATAATTTGTTGAATCAATTTGGTCCTCGATAGCAAACAGGTTCACATCACCGTAAATAAATGATAATTACGTACTATTACAGCAATAATGTAACAGATTAGCATGCGTTCGCTAGCATTAGCACAGCATTCAAACAACCACACAACTGGCTGTAAGTGTCCGCTCGCGGGTGGAAAACACACAACAACAGAAAAGATGATACACGCAGGCGTTGCCTCTGTAGAGATATTTTAAAGGCATAAACAATGAACGTAGGTTCGCAGCCGTCTTTCTCTCTCGCTAACTAGTCCACTCACTCACTCACTCACTCACTCACTCACTCACTCACTCACTCACTCACTCACTCAGAGCTACGTGGCTGTCTGTCTTCTTCTGGTGTGCGAGCGCTTATTCACATAAACAAGTACGAGTGCGCTCCCAGGTGGGCGTGAAAGCGCCACAAACTAAATGCATCCATTTCAATATAAAAAAGTCAATTATACAATTGAACATACATTGCCAAAGGCAGAACGCGAACGTGGCCATAGCTATTAACAGTTATTCAGATAACTATAGCATGCTAACAAGTTTACAAAACCATCAGTCCAAAACACCAAAATAACACGGGAAATTATATCATAATGTGTTAATAATTTCACTCACCAGGGGGCACCAGGCCTAATGGTTTTGTAAACCTGTTAGCATGCTATAGTAATCTGAATAACTGTTAATAGCTATGGCCACGTTCGCGTTCTGCCTTTGGCAATGTATGTTCAATTGTATAATTGACTTTTTTATATTGAAATGGATGCATTTAGTTTGTGGCGCTTTCACGCCTAACTGGGAGCGCACTCGTTATTATTATTTTTTCATGGCAAATGAAAATGGCCATAGCTATTAAGAGTTATTCAGATAACTATAGCATGCTAACAAGTTTACAAAACCATTAGTCCAAAACACCTAAATAACATGGGAAATGTTATCATAATGTGTTAATAATTTCACACATAAGTCACTGCTGAGTATAAGTCGCACCCCAAACCAAAATATGAAGAAAAAAAAACACGACTTATAGTCGGAAAAATACAGTAGTCTTTTACTGAATTGTATTGTCAAAAATAAGACACATTTGCTCCCCTGCCCAGGAAAGGGCCGTGAATGAAATGTCACCATTTTGATAACCTAACATCTCATATGTGTCATGAACATTCATTCATTCATTCATTTTCCATGCCGCTTTTCCTCACGAGGGTCGCGGAGGTGCTGGAGCCTATCCCAGCTAACTCGGGGCAGTAGGCAGGGGACACCCTGAACTGGTTGCCAGCCAATTGCAGGGCACAAGGAGACATACAACCATTCACGTGCACACTCATACCTACGGACAATTTAGAGTGCTCAATCAGCCTACCATGCATGTTTTTGGGATGTCTGACCAATTTTGAGAAGCATTCAACTTACTGCTTCGGCGTAATGGTCTCAAACGTGCATGCAGGTTTTTGACAAAAATGCAAGATTCAATCCATAATACCCGATTTCCTGTTGGGTTTGGAATATGGGTGCAAGAGACTTTTTGGAGCAGTTTTGCACAACGTATCCACTCCCCAAATTTCATCACTCTACGTCGAAAAAAACTAATAGGACAGGCCTTTTTTAAAAATTGAAGGGGGCGCCACTGAGCCATTTTATTACATCTTTTGGCAATGTTGCTAAATTCATGAAATCTACATGAAGCCACATGTATGTGCACATTTTGGTGAGTTTTCGAGCATGTTCAGACCTTGAAATTTGCCATTTTGAGAGAAAATGCCGAGGGTCTTTTCACTTTCCTGTTTGGATACTGCAACATCAACGAAAACTCAATATTTTTCATCAGATACCTAAAGACATGTCTTAAGGCTCCCCTGATGCAGGTTTGAGATCAATTGATGTTTTTCACCAGGAGGAGGAGCCTTTTTAGTAAAAAAGGGTGTTTCCTCTTCCCACAAGGGGGCGCCAGGCCTAATGGAAAATATTTCAATGCAGTCGTGTTCAGGTTAAGACACCTTACATGCATGCCAAATATGAAAAAGATTGGACCTTGTATCAGGAAGTTATTAATCATTTACTGAAATTGGCGCGTTGCCAAAAAAACACCCGACTTTGGTACCCCGCCCAGGTCAGGCCCGTGGACGAAAACTCACCATTTTCACAACTTAGTATCTCATATGTCTCATGAACACTTACACCAATTTTGAGGAAGATCCAACGTACTGGCTCAGCGCAACGGTCTGAAACGTGCATGCTGGTTTTCGCCCAAAATGCTATGTTTTTCAACATTCAATCCAGAATATCCCATTTCCTGTTGGGTTTGGAATATGGGTGCTTTAGACTTTTTGAAGCGGTTCTGGACAACGTATCCACTCCCCAAATTTCATCGCCCTACGTTGAAATACATCAAAGCAAAGGGCATTTTGAAAATTGCAAGGGGGCGCCACTGAGCCATTTTTTTATTTTTTTTGTAAACGTTGCCAAATTATCGAAATTTTCGCGAAGCCGGATGTATGTGCAAATTTTGGTGAGTTTTTGAGCATGTTCAGGCCTTCAAATTGGCCATTTTCATTTGCCATGAAAAAAAAATAATAATAACTAGCCCTGCAAGCAGGACTGAACGGGCCCTCGCGTATGGCGCAACTCGGACGTCAAACAAAGTCGGAGGGCAGGCAGGTCGGGGCGGTGGCAGTCGACAACAGACAGATATCCAGGCAGATATATTGCATGTCTGAATGTTCAGAATTAGTGGGGAGAGAAAATGGCGACGGTCATTATGACTTTCCTATGGGACCCCTCTGCTTTAACAAAACAAAATTGTTTATTAGGCACCTGAACACGGTCATTATGACTTTCCTTTTGGACCCCTCTGCTTTAACGAAACAAAATTGTTGATCAGGCACCTGAACACATGTCTTAAGGCTCCGCTGATTCAGGTTTGAGGTCAATTGATTTTTGACCCTGAGAAGCAGGAGCCTTTCTATTTAATTAAAAGTGTGTTTCCTGTTCCCACTAAGGGGCGCCAGGCGTAATGAGTAATATTTCAATAAAGTCATGTGCAGGCTGAAATACTTCACATTCATGCCAAATATGAAAAAGATTGCACCTTCAATCAGGAAGTTATTACCGTATTTTTCGGACTACAAGTCGCACCTGAGTATAAGTCGCACAAGCCAGAAAATGCCCAACAAAGAGAAAAAAAACATATATAAGTCTTACCGGAGTATAAGTCGCAATTTTGGGGGAAATTTACTTGATAAAATCCAACACATAGAACAGATATGTCATCTTGAAAGGCAGTTTAATATAAAAATACAATAGAGAACAACATGCTGAATAAATCTACAGTGTACAGTGCATAAACAACGAAATGCGAATATACTGTCCTCACCAGGACGCTACCGCTCGGTCCTGGCTATATACAGCGAACTCCAAAAAGACAATGCTGGACGTCCGCATAATTTGTTGAATCAATTTGGTCCTCGATAGCAAACAGGTTCACATCAACGTAAATAAATGATAATTAGGTACTATTGCAGCAATAACATAACAGATTAGCATGCGTTCGCTAGCATTAGCACACCATTCAAACAACCACACAACTGGCTGTAAGTGTCCGCTCGCGGGTGGAAAACACACAACAACAACAGAAAAGATGATACACGCAGGCGTTGCCTCTGTAGAGATATTTTAAAAGCATAAACAATGAACGTAGCTTCGCAGCCGTCTTTCCCTCTCGCTAACTCGCCCACTCACTCACTCACTCACTCACTCACTCACTCACTCACTCACTCACTCACTCACTCACTCACTCACTCACTCACTCACTCACTCACTCACTCACTCACTCACTCACTCACTCACTCACTCACTCAGAGCTACGTAGCTGTCTGTCTTCTTCTGGTGTGCGAGCGCTCTTCTTCACGTAAACAAGTGCGAGTGCGCTCCCAGGTGGGCGTGAAAGCGCCACAAACTAAATGCATCCATTTCAATTTAAAAAAGTCAATTATACAATTGAACATACATTGCCAAAGGCAGAACGCGAACGTGGCCATAGCTATTAAGAGTTATTCAGATAACTATAGCATGCTAACAAGTTTACAAAACCATTAGTCCAAAACAGCAAAATAACATGGGAAATTTTATCATAATGTGTTAATAATTTCACACATAAGTCGCTGCTGAGTATAAGTCGCACCCCAAAGCAAAATATGAAAAAAACCGCGACTTATAGTCATTTACTGAATTGTATTGTCAAAAATAAGACACATTTGCTCCCCTGGCCAGGAAAGGGCCGTGAATGAAATGTCACCATTTTGATAACCTAACATCTCATATGTGTCAATAATAGTCTGACCAATTTTGAGGAGCATTCAACTTACTGCCTCGGCGTAATGGTGTCAAACGTGCATGCTGGTTTTAGACAAAAATGCCATGTTGTGCAAGATTCAATCCCTAATACCCGATTTCCTGTTGGGTTTGGAATATGGGTGCAAGAGACTTTTTGGAGCAGTTTTGCACAACGTATCCACTCCCCAAATTTCATCACTCTACGTCGAAAAAAACTAATAGGACAGGCCTTTTTTAAAAATTGAAGGGGGCGCCACTGAGCCATTTTATTACATCTTTTGGCAATGTTGCTAAATTCATGAAATTTACATGAAGCCGCATGTATGTGCAAATTTAGGTGAGTTTTCGAGCATGTTCAGACCTGGAAATTGGCCATTTTGTGACAAAATGCCGAGGGTCTTTTCACTTTCCTGTTTGGGTACTGCTACATCAACGAAAACTCAATATTTTTCATCATATACCTAAAGACATGTCTTAAGGCTCCCCTGATGCAGGTTTGAGGTCAATTGATGTTTTTCACCAGGAGGAGGAGCCTTTCTCGTAAAAATGGGTGTTTCCTCTTCCCACAAGGGGGCGCCAGGCCTAATGGAAAATATTTCAATGCAGTCGTGTTCAGGTTAAGACACCTTACACGCATGCCAAATATGAAAAAGATTGGACCTTGTATCAGGAAGTTATTAATCATTTACTGAAATTGGCGCGTTGCCAAAAAAACACCCGACTTTGGTACCCCGCCCAGGTTAGGCCCGTTGACGAAAACTCACCATTTTCACAACTTAATATCTCATATGTCTCATGAAGACGTACACCAATTTTGAGGAAGATCCAACGTACTGGCTCGGCGCAATGGTCTGAAACGTGCATGCTGGTTTTCGCCCAAAATGCTATGTTTTTCAACATTCAATCCAAAATATCCGATTTCCTGTTGGGTTTGGAATATGGGTGCTGCAGACTTTTTGAAGCGTCTCTGGACAACGTATCCACTCCCCAAATTTCATCGCTCTACGTTGAAAAACATCAAAGCAAAGGGCATTTTTAAAATTTCAAGGGGGCGCCACTGAGCCATTTTTTGATTTTTTTAAAAAACGTTGCTAAATTTTCGAAATTTTCGCGAAGCCGGATGTATATGCAAAATTTGGTGAGTTTTTGAGCATGTTCAGGCCTTCAAATTGGCCATTTTCATTTGCCATGAAAAAATAATAATAATAATAATAATAATAATAATCCTTCGAAGAACAATAGGGCCTCGCACGCTGAGAGTGCTCGGGCCCTAAATATATCTGCCAAGTTATGACTGTTCAAAGTTTTTGGAGAGAAAAATTGTTGACAGTCATTTTCACTTTCCTTTTTGGACCCCTCCGCTTCAACGAAACTTCAATATTTTTCATCAGGCACCTGAAGACAGGTCTTAAGGCTTCCCTTTTGCAGGTTTGAGGTAGATTGATTTTTTCCCTTTAGAGGAGGAGTGTGTCCCGTAAAAAAGGGCATTTCCTGTTCCCACTAGGAGACGCCAGGCACAAATGGTAAATTTTCAATCCAGTCCTGCTCAGGCTGGTATACCTCACACACATGCCAGATTTAAAATAGATTGAACGTTGTATGAGGGAGTTATCAGTCATTTTCCGAATTCGGTGTTTTGGCGAAAAAATGGAAGAATTTGGCGCCCCGCCCAGGTCAGGCCCGTGAATGAAAACACACCATTTTTATAACTTAAGATTTCATATGCCTCATGAACAGTCTCACCAATTTTGAGAATGATTAAACTAATTCCCTAGGTGCCAAGGTGTAAAATGTGCACACTGTAAATCGATAAAAAGTTCACATTCAATCCAAAATACCCGATTTCCTGTAGGATTTGGAATGTGTGTGCAAGAGACTTTTTGGAGCAGTTTTGCACAAAGTTTTGACTCTCCAAATTTCATCACTCTATGTTAGAAAAACCTAAATGGAGAGGCCTTTTTGAAAATTTCAAGGGGGCGCCACTGAGCCATTTTGTTAAATTGTTTCGTAACGTTGCAAGATTATCGAACGTTATCCAAAGCCGCATGTATGTGCAAATTTTGGTGAGTTTTTATGCATATTCAAGCCTCCAAATGTAAACTCTTACTGTGAACCCATGAAAATTTCACATTCGATCCAAAATACCCGATTTCCTGTTGGATTTGGAATATGGGTGCAAGAGACTTTTTGGAGCAGTTTTGCATAAGGTATCTACTCCCCAAATTTCCTTGCTCTATGTTGAAAAAACCCAATAGGAGAGGCCTTTTTTAAAACTTCTTTCTGTCGCCACTAGTTGGCACTGTAGAGTTGATGCAAATGACCCCTACAAGAACCTTCAGGGTATGACTCTCAACATACACGGAAAGTTTGGCGCAGATATGTTGCATATCTGCCGAGTTATGACTGTTCAAAATTTTTGGCGAGACAAATTGTTGACGGTCATTTTCACTTCCAGTTTGGACCTCTCCGCTTCAACGAAACCTCAATATTTTTCATCAGGGACCTGAACACATGTCTTGAGGCTCCCCTGAAACAGGTTTGAGGTCAATAGATTTTTTTCCCTTGGAGGAGGAGCCTGTCTCGTAAAGAAGGCCATTTCCTGTTCCCACTAGGGGGCGCCAGGCCTAATGGGTAATATTTCAATACAGTCGTGTTCAGGCTGGGATATCTCATATACATGCTAGAAATGAAAAAGATTGAACGTTGTATCACGGAGTTTTTAATCATTTTCTGAATCTGGTATTTTGCCCAAAAATGGCCGACTTTGGGACCACGCCCAGGTCAGACCCTTGAGTGAAAACTCACCATTTTGAAAACTTAAGATCTCATATGTCTCCTGAATAGTCTGACCAATTTTGAAGACGATCCAAGTATTTTCTTCAGCGACAAGGTCTCAAATGTAAATCGATAAAATTTCACATTTGACCCAAAATTTCCGGCTTCCTGTTGGGTTTGGAATATGGGTGCAAGAGACTTTTTGGAGCAGTTTTGCACAATGTATCGACTCGCCAAATTTCATCGTTCTACGTTGAAAAAACTTAATAGGAAAGGCCTTTTTGAAAATTTCAAGGGGGCGCCACTGAGCCATTTTGTTAAATTTTTTTGTAGATTATCAAAATTTACGCAAAGTTGCATGTATGTGCAAATTTTGGTGAGTTTTCGTGCATGTTCAGGCCTCCAAATGTAAACTCCAACTGTGAACCGATAAAAATTTCACATTTGATCCAAAATATCCGATTTCCTGTTGGATTTGGAATATGGGTGCAAGAGGCTTTTTTGAACAGTTAGGCATAAGGTATCTACTCCCCAAATTTCATTGCTCTACGTTGAAAACCTGAGAGGAGAGGCCTTTTTGAAAATTTTAAGGGTCAAGGGGGCGCCACTGAGCCATTTTTTGACATTTTTTCAAAACAACACAAGATTATCGAAATTTACGCAAAGCCGCACGTATGTGCAAATTTTGGTGACTTTTCGTGCATGTTCAGGCCTCCAAATTGGCCATTTTCATTTGCCCTGAAAAAAGAAGAATAATAACTAGGCCTGCAAGCAGGACTGAACGGGCCCTCGCAATCTAGCGCAACTCGGACGTCATGCAACTCGGACAGTGTGCAGGTCAGGGTGGTGGCAGATCGTCCTCTCTAATCATCTCATTAGAACCTAACATGCGCGAAAGTTGCCTCTTTACATTCACACACCTAAGAGATAAAAACCCCTATTGGACAGAGGACTACAAAAAAGGAGCGAATAAAGGGTCATCACAGCAACAGACAGAGACATGTGGACATGGGCCGTAAAATAAGTATTTTAAAAGGTCTTGAAACTACAATGACCAACCTGAAAAGAACTGGACATATATTTAAAAAAATGAGTGACTTTCTATTGCCACTAGTTGGCGCTGTAGGGTTGATGCAAATGACCCCTACAGGACCCTTCAGACTATGACTCAACAAGCACGATATGTTTGGCGCAGATATGTTGTAGAAGTTATGACTGTTCAAAACTTGTGGTGAGACGAAATGGCTTCAGTCATTTTTACTTCTCCTGTTGGACCCTTCTGCTTCAACCAAACCTCAGTATTTTTCATCAGGCACCTGAACACATGTCTTCAGGCTCCCCTGATGCAGGTTTGAGGTGAATAGATTTTTTTTTCCTTGGAGGAGGAGCCTGTTTCGTAAAAAAGGCATTTCCTGTTCCCACTAGGGGGCGCTAGGCCTAATGAGTAATATTTCAATGCACTCGTGTTCAGGGTGGGATCCCGCACATACATGCCAGATATGAAAAAGATTGAACGTTGTTTCAAGGAGCTATTAGTCCTTTACTGAATTTGTCATTTTGCCGAAAAAATGGCCGACTTTGGCACCACGCCCAGGTCAGACCCATGAATGAAAACACACCATTTTGAAAAGTTTAGATTTCATAGGTCTCCTGAATTGTCTAACCAATTTTGAAGATGATCCAATTGATTCCCTCTGTGACAAGGTCTCAAATGTGCACCCTGTTAATTGATAAAAATTTCACATTCGATCCAAAATACCCGATTTCCTGTTGGGTTTGGAATATGGGTGCAAGAGACTTTTTGGAGCAGTTTTGCACAAGGTATCGACTCCCCAAATTTCATTGCTCTACGTTAAAAAAACTTAATAGGAAACGCCTTTTTGAAAAATTCAAGGGGGCGCCACTGAGCCATTTTGTTACATTTTTTTGTAACGTTGCAAGATTATCGAAATCCACACAAAGCCGCATGTATGTGCAAAAGTTTTCGTGCATGTCCAGGCCTCCAAATGTAAACTGTACTAGAAATGGACAGAAATTTCACATTTGATCCAAAATACCCGATTTTCTGTTGGATTTGGAATATGGGTGCAAGAGGCTTTTTTGAGCAGTTAGGCATAAGGTATCTACTCCCCAAATTTCATTGCTCTACGTTGAAAAAACCCAACAGGAAAGGCCTTTTTTAAAACTTCTTTCTGTCGCCACTAGTTGGCACTGTAGAGTTGATGCAAATGACCCCTACAAGAACCTTCAGGGTATGACTCTCAACAAACACGGAAAGTTTGGCGCAGATATGTTGCATATCTGCCGAGTTATGACTGTTCAAAGTTTTTGGCGAGACAAATTGTTGACGGTCATTTTCACTTCCAGTTTGGACCTCTCCGCTTCAACGAAACCTCAATATTTTTCATCAGGCACCTGAACACATGTCTTGAGTCTCCCCTGAAACAGGTTTGAGGTCAAAAGATTTTTTTCCCTTGGAGGAGGAGCCTGTCTCGTAAAGAAGGCCATTTCCTGTTTCCACTAGGGGCGCCAGGCCTAATGGGTAATATTTCAATGCAGTCGTGTTCAGGCTGGGATATCTCATAAACATGCTAGAAATGAAAAAGATTGAACGTTGGATCACGGAGTTTTTAATCATTTTCTGAATTTGGTATTTTGCCTAAAAATGGCCGACTTTGGGACCACGCCCAGGCCAGACCCTTGGATGAAAACACACCATTTTGAAAACTTAAGATCTCATATGTCTCCTGAATACTCTGACCAATTTTGAAGACGATCCAACTTTATCCTTCAGCGACAAGGTCTCAAATGTAAATCGATAAAATTTCGCATTTGACCCAAAATTTCCGGCTTCCTGTTGGGTTTGGAATATGGGTGCAAGAGACTTTTTGGAGCAGTTTTGTACAATGTATCGACTCACCAAATTTCATTGTTCTACGTTGAAAAAACCTAATTGGAGAGGCCTTTTTGAAAATTTCAAGGGGGCGCCACTGAGCCATTTTGTTAAATTTTTTTGTAGATTATCAAAATTTACACAAAGTTGAACATATGTGCAAATTTTGGTGAGTTTTCGTGCATGTTCAAGGCTCCAAATGTAAACTCCAACTGTGAACCGAAAAAATTTCACATTCGATCCAAAATACCCGATTTCCTGTTGGATTTGGAATATGGGTGCAAGAGGCTTTTTTGAACAGTTAGGCATAAGGTATCTACTCCCCAAATTTCATCGCTCTACGTTGAAAACCTGAGAGGAGAGGCCTTTTTGAAAATTTTAAGGGTCAAGGGGGCGCCACTGAGCCATTTTTTGAAATTTTTTCAAAACGACGCAAGATTATCGAAATTTACGCGAAGCCGCACGTATGTGCAAATTTTGGTGACTTTTCGTGCATGTTCAGGCCTCCAAATTGGCCATTTTCATTTGCCATGAAAAAAGAAGAATAATAATAATAATCCTTTGCATTACAATAGGGCCTTCGCACGCCTAGTGCTCGGGCCCTAATAACTAGCCCTGCAAGCAGGACTGACGGGCCCTCGCGTATGGCGCAACTCGGACGTCAAACAAAGTCGGAGGGCAGGCAGGTCGGGGCGGTGGCAGTCGACAACAGACAGATATCCAGGCAGATATATTGCATGTCTGAATGTTCAGAATTAGTGGGGAGAGAAAATGGCGACGGTCATGATGACTTTCTTATCGGACCCCTCTGCTTTAACAAAACAAAAGTGTTTATTAGGCACCTGAACACGGTCATTATGACTTTCCTATTGGACCCCTCTGCTTTAAGGAAACAAAAGTCTTACCGGAGTATAAGTCGCATTTGTGGGTGAAATTTACTTGATAAAATCCAACACATAGAACAGATATGTCATCTTGAAAGGCAATTTAATATAAAGATACAATAGAGAACAACATGCTGAATAAATGTACAGTGTACAGTGCATAAACAACGAAATGCGAATATACTGTCCTCACCAGGACGCTACCGCTCGGTCCTGGCTATAGACAGCGAACTCCAAAAAGACAATTCTGGATGTCCGCATAATTTGTTGAATCAATTTGGTCCTCGATAGCAAACAGGTTCACATCACCGTAAATAAATGATAATTACGTACTATTACAGCAATAATGTAACAGATTAGCATGCGTTCGCTAGCATTAGCACACCATTCAAACAACCACACAACTGGCTGTAAGTGTCCGCTCGCGGGTGGAAAACACACAACAACAGAAAAGATGATACACGCAGGCGTTGCCTCTGTAGAGATATTTTAAAGGCATAAACAATGAACGTAGGTTCGCAGCCGTCTTTCTCTCTTGCTAACTCGCCCACTCACTCACTCACTCACTCACTCACTCACTCACTCACTCACTCACTCACTCACTCACTCACTCACTCACTCACTCACTCACTCACTCACTCACTCACTCACTCACTCACTCAGAGCTATGTGGCTGTCTGTCTTCTTCTGGTGTGCGAGCGCTTATTCACGTAAACAAGTGCGAGTGCGCTCCCAGGTGGGCGTGAAAGCGCCACAAACTAAATGCATCCATTTCAATATAAAAAAGTCAATTATACAATTGAACATACATTGCCAAAGGCAGAACGTGAACGTGGCCATAGCTATTAACAGTTATTCAGATAACTATAGCATGCTAACAAGTTTACAAAACCATCAGTCCAAAACACCAAAATAACACGGGAAATTATATCATAATGTGTTAATAATTTCACTCACCAGGGGGCACCAGGCCTAATGGTTTTGTAAACCTGTTAGCATGCTATAGTAATCTGAATAACTGTTAATAGCTATGGCCACGTTCGCGTTCTGCCTTTGGCAATGTATGTTCAATTGTATAATTGACTTTTTTATATTGAAATGGATGCATTTAGTTTGTGGCGCTTTCACGCCCAACTGGGAGCGCACTCGTTATTATTATTTTTTCATGGCAAATGAAAATGGCCATAGCTATTAAGAGTTATTCAGATAACTATAGCATGCTAACAAGTTTACAAAACCATTAGTCCAAAACACCTAAATAACATGGGAAATGTTATCATAATGTGTTAATAATTTCACACATAAGTCACGGCTGAGTATAAATCGCACCCCAAACCAAAATATGAAGAAAAAAAAACACGACTTATAGTCGGAAAAATACAGTAGTCTTTTACTGAATTGTATTGTCAAAAATAAGACACATTTGCTCCCCTGCCCAGGAAAGGGCCGTGAATGAAATGTCACCATTTTGATAACCTAACATCTCATATGTGTCATGAACATTCATTCATTCATTCATTTTCCATGCCGCTTTTCCTCACGAGGGTCGCGGAGGTGCTGGAGCCTATCCCAGCTAACTCGGGGCAGTAGGCAGGGGACACCCTGAACTGGTTGCCAGCCAATTGCAGGGCACAAGGAGACATACAACCATTCACGCGCACACTCATACCTACGGACAATTTAGAGTGCTCAATCAGCCTACCATGCATGTTTTTGGGATGTCTGACCAATTTTGAGAAGCATTCAACTTACTGCTTCGGCGTAATGGTCTCAAACGTGCATGCAGGTTTTTGACAAAAATGCAAGATTCAATCCATAATACCCGATTTCCTGTTGGGTTTGGAATATGGGTGCAAGAGACTTTTTGGAGCAGTTTTGCACAACGTATCCACTCCCCAAATTTCATCACTCTACGTCGAAAAAAACTAATAGGACAGGCCTTTTTTAAAAATTGAAGGGGGCGCCACTGAGCCATTTTATTACATCTTTTGGCAATGTTGCTAAATTCATGAAATCTACATGAAGCCACATGTATGTGCGCATTTTGGTGAGTTTTCGAGCATGTTCAGACCTTGAAATTTGCCATTTTGAGAGAAAATGCCGAGGGTCTTTTCACTTTCCTGTTTGGATACTGCAACATCAACGAAAACTCAATATTTTTCATCAGATACCTAAAGACATGTCTTAAGGCTCCCCTGATGCAGGTTTGAGATCAATTGATGTTTTTCACCAGGAGGAGGAGCCTTTTTCGTAAAAAAGGGTGTTTCCTCTTCCCACAAGGGGGCGCCAGGCCTAATGGAAAATATTTCAATGCAGTCGTGTTCAGGTTAAGACACCTTACATGCATGCCAAATATGAAAAAGATTGGACCTTGTATCAGGAAGTTATTAATCATTTACTGAAATTGGCGCGTTGCCAAAAAAACACCCGACTTTGGTACCCCGCCCAGGTCAGGCCCGTGGACGAAAACTCACCATTTTCACAACTTAGTATCTCATATGTCTCATGAACACTTACACCAATTTTGAGGAAGATCCAACGTACTGGCTCGGCGCAACGGTCTGAAACGTGCATGCTGGTTTTCGCCCAAAATGCTATGTTTTTCAACATTCAATCCAGAATATCCCATTTCCTGTTGGGTTTGGAATATGGGTGCTTTAGACTTTTTGAAGCGGTTCTGGACAACGTATCCACTCCCCAAATTTCATCGCCCTACGTTGAAATACATCAAAGCAAAGGGCATTTTGAAAATTGCAAGGGGGCGCCACTGAGCCATTTTTTTACTTTTTTTGTAAACGTTGCCAAATTGTCGAAATTTTCGCGAAGCCGGATGTATGTGCAAATTTTGGTGAGTTTTTGAGCATGTTCAGGCCTTCAAATTGGCCATTTTCATTTGCCATGAAAAAATAATAATAATAATCCTTCGAAGAACAATAGGGCCTCGCACGCTGAGAGTGCTCGGGCCCTAACTAGCCCTGCAAGCAGGACTGACGGGCCCTCGCGTATGGCGCAACTCGGACGTCAAACAAAGTCGGAGGGCAGGCAGGTCGGGGCGGTGGCAGTCGACAACAGACAGATATCCAGGCAGATATATTGCATGTCTGAATGTTCAGAATTAGTGGGGAGAGAAAATGGCGACGGTCATGATGACTTTCTTATCGGACCCCTCTGCTTTAACAAAACAAAAGTGTTTATTAGGCACCTGAACACGGTCATTATGACTTTCCTATTGGACCCCTCTGCTTTAAGGAAACAAAAGTCTTACCCGAGTATAAGTCGCATTTGTGGGTGAAATTTACTTGATAAAATCCAACACATAGAACAGATATGTCATCTTGAAAGGCAATTTAATATAAAGATACAATAGAGAACAACATGCTGAATAAATGTACAGTGTACAGTGCATAAACAACGAAATGCGAATATACTGTCCTCACCAGGACGCTACCGCTCGGTCCTGGCTATAGACAGCGAACTCCAAAAAGACAATTCTGGATGTCCGCATAATTTGTTGAATCAATTTGGTCCTCGATAGCAAACAGGTTCACATCACCGTAAATAAATGATAATTACGTACTATTACAGCAATAATGTAACAGATTAGCATGCGTTCGCTAGCATTAGCACACCATTCAAACAACCACACAACTGGCTGTAAGTGTCCGCTCGCGGGTGGAAAACACACAACAACAGAAAAGATGATACACGCAGGCGTTGCCTCTGTAGAGATATTTTAAAGGCATAAACAATGAACGTAGGTTCGCAGCCGTCTTTCTCTCTCGCTAACTAGTCCACTCACTCACTCACTCACTCACTCACTCACTCACTCACTCACTCACTCACTCACTCACTCACTCACTCACTCACTCACTCACTCACTCACTCAGAGCTACGTGGCTGTCTGTCTTCTTCTGGTGTGCGAGCGCTTATTCACGTAAACAAGTGCGAGTGCGCTCCCAGGTGGGCGTGAAAGCGCCACAAACTAAATGCATCCATTTCAATATAAAAAAGTCAATTATACAATTGAACATACATTGCCAAAGGCAGAACGCGAACGTGGCCATAGCTATTAACAGTTATTCAGATAACTATAGCATGCTAACAAGTTTACAAAACCATCAGTCCAAAACACCAAAATAACACGGGAAATTATATCATAATGTGTTAATAATTTCACTCACCAGGGGGCACCAGGCCTAATGGTTTTGTAAACCTGTTAGCATGCTATAGTAATCTGAATAACTGTTAATAGCTATGGCCACGTTCGCGTTCTGCCTTTGGCAATGTATGTTCAATTGTATAATTGACTTTTTTATATTGAAATGGATGCATTTAGTTTGTGGCGCTTTCACGCCCAACTGGGAGCGCACTCGTTATTATTATTTTTTCATGGCAAATGAAAATGGCCATAGCTATTAAGAGTTATTCAGATAACTATAGCATGCTAACAAGTTTACAAAACCATTAGTCCAAAACACCTAAATAACATGGGAAATGTTATCATAATGTGTTAATAATTTCACACATAAGTCACTGCTGAGTATAAGTCGCACCCCAAACCAAAATATGAAGAAAAAAAAACACGACTTATAGTCGGAAAAATACAGTAGTCTTTTACTGAATTGTATTGTCAAAAATAAGACACATTTGCTCCCCTGCCCAGGAAAGGGCCGTGAATGAAATGTCACCATTTTGATAACCTAACATCTCATATGTGTCATGAACATTCATTCATTCATTCATTTTCCATGCCGCTTTTCCTCACGAGGGTCGCGGAGGTGCTGGAGCCTATCCCAGCTAACTCAGGGCAGTAGGCAGGGGACACCCTGAACTGGTTGCCAGCCAATTGCAGGGCACAAGGAGACATACAACCATTCACGCGCACACTCATACCTACGGACAATTTAGAGTGCTCAATCAGCCTACCATGCATGTTTTTGGGATGTCTGACCAATTTTGAGAAGCATTCAACTTACTGCTTCGGCGTAATGGTCTCAAACGTGCATGTAGGTTTTTGACAAAAATGCAAGATTCAATCCATAATACCCGATTTCCTGTTGGGTTTGGAATATGGGTGCAAGAGACTTTTTGGAGCAGTTTTGCACAACGTATCCACTCCCCAAATTTCATCACTCTACGTCGAAAAAAGCTAATAGGACAGGCCTTTTTTAAAAATTGAAGGGGGCGCCACTGAGCCATTTTATTACATCTTTTGGCAATGTTGCTAAATTCATGAAATCTACATGAAGCCACATGTATGTGCACATTTTGGTGAGTTTTCGAGCATGTTCAGACCTTGAAATTTGCCATTTTGAGAGAAAATGCCGAGGGTCTTTTCACTTTCCTGTTTGGATACTGCAACATCAACGAAAACTCAATATTTTTCATCAGATACCTAAAGACATGTCTTAAGGCTCCCCTGATGCAGGTTTGAGATCAATTGATATTTTTCACCAGGAGGAGGAGCCTTTTTAGTAAAAAAGGGTGTTTCCTCTTCCCACAAGGGGGCGCCAGGCCTAATGGAAAATATTTCAATGCAGTCGTGTTCAGGTTAAGACACCTTACATGCATGCCAAATATGAAAAAGATTGGACCTTGTATCAGGAAGTTATTAATCATTTACTGAAATTGGCGCGTTGCCAAAAAAACACCCGACTTTGGTACCCCGCCCAGGTCAGGCCCGTGGACGAAAACTCACCATTTTCACAACTTAGTATCTCATATGTCTCATGAACACTTACACCAATTTTGAGGAAGATCCAACGTACTGGCTCGGCGCAACGGTCTGAAACGTGCATGCTGGTTTTCGCCCAAAATGCTATGTTTTTCAACATTCAATCCAGAATATCCGATTTCCTGTTGGGTTTGGAATATGGGTGCTTTAGACTTTTTGAAGCGGTTCTGGACAACGTATCCACTCCCCAAATTTCATCGCCCTACGTTGAAATACATCAAAGCAAAGGGCATTTTGAAAATTGCAAGGGGGCGCCACTGAGCCATTTTTTAATTTTTTTTGTAAACGTTGCCAAATTTTCGAAATTTTCGCGAAGCCGGATGTATGTGCAAATTTTGGTGAGTTTTTGAGCATGTTCAGGCCTTCAAATTGGCCATTTTCATTTGCCATGAAAAAAAAATAATAATAACTAGCCCTGCAAGCAGGACTGACGGGCCCTCGCGTATGGCGCAACTCGGACGTCAAACAAAGTTGGAGGGCAGGCAGGTCGGGGCGGTGGCAGTCGACAACAGACAGATATCCAGGCAGATATATTGCATGTCTGAATGTTCAGAATTAGTGGGGAGAGAAAATGGCGACGGTCATGATGACTTTCTTATCGGACCCCTCTGCTTTAACAAAACAAAAGTGTTTATTAGGCACCTGAACACGGTCATTATGACTTTCCTATTGGACCCCTCTGCTTTAAGGAAACAAAAGTCTTACCGGAGTATAAGTCGCATTTGTGGGTGAAATTTACTTGATAAAATCCAACACATAGAACAGATATGTCATCTTGAAAGGCAATTTAATATAAAAATACAATAGAGAACAACATGCTGAATAAATGTACAGTGTACAGTGCATAAACAACGAAATGCGAATATACTGTCCTCACCAGGACGCTACCGCTCGGTCCTGGCTATAGACAGCGAACTCCAAAAAGACAATTCTGGATGTCCGCATAATTTGTTGAATCAATTTGGTCCTCAATAGCAAACAGGTTCACATCACCGTAAATAAATGATAATGACGTACTATTACAGCAATAATGTAACAGATTAGCATGCGTTCGCTAGCATTAGCACACCATTCAAACAACCACACAACTGGCTGTAAGTGTCCGCTCGCGGGTGGAAAACACACAACAACAGAAAAGATGATACACGCAGGCGTTGCCTCTGTAGAGATATTTTAAAGGCATAAACAATGAACGTAGGTTCGCAGCCGTCTTTCTCTCTCGCTAACTAGTCCACTCACTCACTCACTCACTCACTCACTCACTCACTCACTCACTCACTCACTCACTCAGAGCTACGTGGCTGTCTGTCTTCTTCTGGTGTGCGAGCGCTTATTCACGTAAACAAGTGCGAGTGCGCTCCCAGGTGGGCGTGAAAGCGCCACAAACTAAATGCATCCATTTCAATATAAAAAAGTCAATTATACAATTGAACATACATTGCCAAAGGCAGAACGCGAACGTGGCCATAGCTATTAACAGTTATTCAGATAACTATAGCATGCTAACAAGTTTACAAAACCATCAGTCCAAAACACCAAAATAACACGGGAAATTACATCATAATGTGTTAATAATTTCACTCACCAGGGGGCACCAGGCCTAATGGTTTTGTAAACCTGTTAGCATGCTATAGTAATCTGAATAACTGTTAATAGCTATGGCCACGTTCGCGTTCTGCCTTTGGCAATGTATGTTCAATTGTATAATTGACTTTTTTATATTGAAATGGATGCATTTAGTTTGTGGCGCTTTCACGCCCAACTGGGAGCGCACTCGTTATTATTATTTTTTCATGGCAAATGAAAATGGCCATAGCTATTAAGAGTTATTCAGATAACTATAGCATGCTAACAAGTTTACAAAACCATTAGTCCAAAACACCTAAATAACATGGGAAATGTTATCATAATGTGTTAATAATTTCACACATAAGTCACTGCTGAGTATAAGTCGCACCCCAAACCAAAATATGAAGAAAAAAAAACACGACTTATAGTCGGAAAAATACAGTAGTCTTTTACTGAATTGTATTGTCAAAAATAAGACACATTTGCTCCCCTGCCCAGGAAAGGTCCGTGAATGAAATGTCACCATTTTGATAACCTAACATCTCATATGTGTCATGAACATTCATTCATTCATTCATTTTCCATGCCGCTTTTCCTCACGAGGGTCGCGGAGGTGCTGGAGCCTATCCCAGCTAACTCGGGGCAGTAGGCAGGGGACACCCTGAACTGGTTGCCAGCCAATTGCAGGGCACAAGGAGACATACAACCATTCACGCGCACACTCATACCTACGGACAATTTAGAGTGCTCAATCAGCCTACCATGCATGTTTTTGGGATGTCTGACCAATTTTGAGAAGCATTCAACTTACTGCTTCGGCGTAATGGTCTCAAACGTGCATGCAGGTTTTTGACAAAAATGCAAGATTCAATCCATAATACCCGATTTCCTGTTGGGTTTGGAATATGGGTGCAAGAGACTTTTTGGAGCAGTTTTGCACAACGTATCCACTCCCCAAATGTCATCACTCTACGTCGAAAAAAACTAATAGGACAGGCCTTTTTTTAAAATTGAAGGGGGCGCCACTGAGCCATTTTATTACATCTTTTGGCAATGTTGCTAAATTCATGAAATCTACATGAAGCCACATGTATGTGCACATTTTGGTGAGTTTTCGAGCATGTTCAGACCTTGAAATTTGCCATTTTGAGAGAAAATGCCGAGGGTCTTTTCACTTTCCTGTTTGGATACTGCAACATCAACGAAAACTCAATATTTTTCATCAGATACCTAAAGACATGTCTTAAGGCTCCCCTGATGCAGGTTTGAGATCAATTGATGTTTTTCACCAGGAGGAGGAGCCTTTTTCGTAAAAAAGGGTGTTTCCTCTTCCCACAAGGGGGCGCCAGGCCTAATGGAAAATATTTCAATGCAGTCGTGTTCAGGTTAAGACACCTTACATGCATGCCAAATATGAAAAAGATTGGACCTTGTATCAGGAAGTTATTAATCATTTACTGAAATTGGCGCGTTGCCAAAAAAACACCCGACTTTGGTACCCCGCCCAGGTCAGGCCCGTGGACGAAAACTCACCATTTTCACAACTTAGTATCTCATATGTCTCATGAACACTTACACCAATTTTGAGGAAGATCCAACGTACTGGCTCGGCGCAACGGTCTGAAACGTGCATGCTGGTTTTCGCCCAAAATGCTATGTTTTTCAACATTCAATCCAGAATATCCCATTTCCTGTTGGGTTTGGAATATGGGTGCTTTAGACTTTTTGAAGCGGTTCTGGACAACGTATCCACTCCCCAAATTTCATCGCCCTACGTTGAAATACATCAAAGCAAAGGGCATTTTGAAAATTGCAAGGGGGCGCCACTGAGCCATTTTTTTATTTTTTTTGTAAACGTTGCCAAATTGTCGAAATTTTCGCGAAGCCGGATGTATGTGCAAATTTTGGTGAGTTTTTGAGCATGTTCAAGCCTTCAAATTGGCCATTTTCATTTGCCATGAAAAAATAATAATAATAATCCTTCGAAGAACAATAGGGCCTCGCACGCTGAGAGTGCTCGGGCCCTAAAAATAAATGATAATTACGTACTATTACAGCAATAATGTAACAGATTAGCATGCGTTCGCTAGCATTAGCACAGCATTCAAACAACCACACAACTGGCTGTAAGTGTCCGCTCGCGGGTGCAAAACACACAACAACAGAAAAGATGATACACGCAGGCGTTGCCTCTGTAGAGATATTTTAAAGGCATAAACAATGAACGTAGGTTCGCAGCCGTCTTTCTCTCTCGCTAACTAGTCCACTCACTCACTCACTCACTCACTCACTCACTCACTCACTCACTCACTCACTCACTCACTCACTCACTCACTCACTCACTCACTCACTCACTCACTCAGAGCTACGTGGCTGTCTGTCTTCTTCTGGTGTGCGAGCGCTTATTCACATAAACAAGTGCGAGTGCGCTCCCAGGTGGGCGTGAAAGCGCCACAAACTAAATGCATCCATTTCAATATAAAAAAGTCAATTATACAATTGAACATACATTGCCAAAGGCAGAACGCGAACGTGGCCATAGCTATTAACAGTTATTCAGATAACTATAGCATGCTAACAAGTTTACAAAACCATCAGTCCAAAACACCAAAATAACACGGGAAATTATATCATAATGTGTTAATAATTTCACTCACCAGGGGGCACCAGGCCTAATGGTTTTGTAAACCTGTTAGCATGCTATAGTAATCTGAATAACTGTTAATAGCTATGGCCACGTTCGCGTTCTGCCTTTGGCAATGTATGTTCAATTGTATAATTGACTTTTTTATATTGAAATGGATGCATTTAGTTTGTGGCGCTTTCACGCCCAACTGGGAGCGCACTCGTTATTATTATTTTTTCATGGCAAATGAAAATGGCCATAGCTATTAAGAGTTATTCAGATAACTATAGCATGCTAACAAGTTTACAAAACCATTAGTCCAAAACACCTAAATAACATGGGAAATGTTATCATAATGTGTTAATAATTTCACACATAAGTCACTGCTGAGTATAAGTCGCACCCCAAACCAAAATATGAAGAAAAAAAAACACGACTTATAGTCGGAAAAATACAGTAGTCTTTTACTGAATTGTATTGTCAAAAATAAGACACATTTGCTCCCCTGCCCAGGAAAGGGCCGTGAATGAAATGTCACCATTTTGATAACCTAACATCTCATATGTGTCATGAACATTCATTCATTCATTCATTTTCCATGCCGCTTTTCCTCACGAGGGTCGCGGAGGTGCTGGAGCCTATCCCAGCTAACTCGGGGCAGTAGGCAGGGGACACCCTGAACTGGTTGCCAGCCAATTGCAGGGCACAAGGAGACATACAACCATTCACGCGCACACTCATACCTACGGACAATTTAGAGTGCTCAATCAGCCTACCATGCATGTTTTTGGGATGTCTGACCAATTTTGAGAAGCATTCAACTTACTGCTTCGGCGTAATGGTCTCAAACGTGCATGTAGGTTTTTGACAAAAATGCAAGATTCAATCCATAATACCCGATTTCCTGTTGGGTTTGGAATATGGGTGCAAGAGACTTTTTGGAGCAGTTTTGCACAACGTATCCACTCCCCAAATTTCATCACTCTACGTCGAAAAAAGCTAATAGGACAGGCCTTTTTTAAAAATTGAAGGGGGCGCCACTGAGCCATTTTATTACATCTTTTGGCAATGTTGCTAAATTCATGAAATCTACATGAAGCCACATGTATGTGCACATTTTGGTGAGTTTTCGAGCATGTTCAGACCTTGAAATTTGCCATTTTGAGAGAAAATGCCGAGGGTCTTTTCACTTTCCTGTTTGGATACTGCAACATCAACGAAAACTCAATATTTTTCATCAGATACCTAAAGACATGTCTTAAGGCTCCCCTGATGCAGGTTTGAGATCAATTGATATTTTTCACCAGGAGGAGGAGCCTTTTTAGTAAAAAAGGGTGTTTCCTCTTCCCACAAGGGGGCGCCAGGCCTAATGGAAAATATTTCAATGCAGTCGTGTTCAGGTTAAGACACCTTACATGCATGCCAAATATGAAAAAGATTGGACCTTGTATCAGGAAGTTATTAATCATTTACTGAAATTGGCGCGTTGCCAAAAAAACACCCGACTTTGGTACCCCGCCCAGGTCAGGCCCGTGGACGAAAACTCACCATTTTCACAACTTAGTATCTCATATGTCTCATGAACACTTACACCAATTTTGAGGAAGATCCAACGTACTGGCTCGGCGCAACGGTCTGAAACGTGCATGCTGGTTTTCGCCCAAAATGCTATGTTTTTCAACATTCAATCCAGAATATCCCATTTCCTGTTGGGTTTGGAATATGGGTGCTTTAGACTTTTTGAAGCGGTTCTGGACAACGTATCCACTCCCCAAATTTCATCGCCCTACGTTGAAATACATCAAAGCAAAGGGCATTTTGAAAATTGCAAGGGGGCGCCACTGAGCCATTTTTTTATTTTTTTTGTAAACGTTGCCAAATTTTCGAAATTTTCGCGAAGCCGGATGTATGTGCAAATTTTGGTGAGTTTTTGAGCATGTTCAGGCCTTCAAATTGGCCATTTTCATTTGCCATGAAAAAATAATAATAATAATCCTTCGAAGAACAATAGGGCCTCGCACGCTGAGAGTGCTCGGGCCCTAATAAATATAAAAATACAATAGAGAACAACATGCTGAATAAATGTACAGTGTACAGTGCATAAACAACGAAATGCGAATATACTGTCCTCACCAGGACGCTACCGCTTGGTCCTGGCTATAGACAGCGATCTCCAAAAAGACAATTCTGGATGTCCGCATAATTTGTTGAATCAATTTGGTCCTCGATAGCAAACAGGTTCACATCACCGTAAATAAATGATAATTACGTACTATTACAGCAATAATGTAACAGATTAGCATGCGTTCGCTAGCATTAGCACACCATTCAAACAACCACACAACTGGCTGTAAGTGTCCGCTCGCGGGTGGAAAACACACAACAACAGAAAAGATGATACACGCAGGCGTTGCCTCTGTAGAGATATTTTAAAGGCATAAACAATGAACGTAGGTTCGCAGCCGTCTTTCTCTCTCGCTAACTAGTCCACTCACTCACTCACTCACTCACTCACTCACTCACTCACTCACTCACTCACTCACTCACTCACTCACTCACTCACTCACTCACTCACTCACTCACTCACTCACTCACTCACTCACTCACTCACTCACTCACTCACTCAGAGCTACGTAGCTGTCTGTCTTCTTCTGGTGTGCGAGCGCTTATTCACGTAAACAAGTGCGAGTGCGCTCCCAGGTGGGCGTGAAAGCGCCACAAACTAAATGCATCCATTTCAATATAAAAAAGTCAATTATACAATTGAACATACATTGCCAAAGGCAGAACGCGAACGTGGCCATAGCTATTAACAGTTATTCAGATAACTATAGCATGCTAACAAGTTTACAAAACCATCAGTCCAAAACACCATAATAACACGGGAAATTATATCATAATGTGTTAATAATTTCACTCACCAGGGGGCACCAGGCCTAATGGTTTTGTAAACCTGTTAGCATGCTATAGTAATCTGAATAACTGTTAATAGCTATGGTCACGTTCGCGTTCTGCCTTTGGCAATGTATGTTCAATTGTATAATTGACTTTTTTATATTGAAATGCATGCATTTAGTTTGTGGCGCTTTCACGCCCAACTGGGAGCGCACTCGTTATTATTATTTTTTCATGGCAAATGAAAATGGCCATAGCTATTAAGAGTTATTCAGATAACTATAGCATGCTAACAAGTTTACAAAACCATTAGTCCAAAACACCTAAATAACATGGGAAATGTTATCATAATGTGTTAATAATTTCACACATAAGTCACTGCTGAGTATAAGTCGCACCCCAAACCAAAATATGAAGAAAAAAAAACACGACTTATAGTCGGAAAAATACAGTAGTCTTTTACTGAATTGTATTGTCAAAAATAAGACACATTTGCTGCCCTGCCCAGGAAAGGGCCGTGAATGAAATGTCACCATTTTGATAACCTAACATCTCATATGTGTCATGAACATTCATTCATTCGTTCATTTTCCATGCCGCTTTTCCTCACGAGGGTCGCGGAGGTGCTGAAGCCTATCCCAGCTAACTCGGGGCAGTAGGCAGGGGACACCCTGAACTGGTTGCCAGCCAATTGCAGGGCACAAGGAGACATACAACCATTCACGCGCACACTCATACCTACGGACAATTTAGAGTGCTCAATCAGCCTACCATGCATGTTTTTGGGATGTCTGACCAATTTTGAGAAGCATTCAACTTACTGCTTCGGCGTAATGGTCTCAAACGTGCATGCAGGTTTTTGACAAAAATGCAAGATTCAATCCATAATACCCGATTTCCTGTTGGGTTTGGAATATGGGTGCAAGAGACTTTTTGGAGCAGTTTTGCACAACGTATCCACTCCCCAAATTTCATCACTCTACGTCGAAAAAAACTAATAGGACAGGCCTTTTTTAAAAATTGAAGGGGGCGCCACTGAGCCATTTTATTACATCTTTTGGCAATGTTGCTAAATTCATGAAATCTACATGAAGCCACATGTATGTGCACATTTTGGTGAGTTTTCGAGCATGTTCAGACCTTGAAATTTGCCATTTTGAGAGAAAATGCCGAGGGTCTTTTCACTTTCCTGTTTGGATACTGCAACATCAACGAAAACTCAATATTTTTCATCAGATACCTAAAGACATGTCTTAAGGCTCCCCTGATGCAGGTTTGAGATCAATTGATGTTTTTCACCAGGAGGAGGAGCCTTTTTCGTAAAAAAGTGTGTTTCCTCTTCCCACAAGGGGGCGCCAGGCCTAATGGAAAATATTTCAATGCAGTCGTGTTCAGGTTAAGACACCTTATATGCATGCCAAATATGAAAAAGATTGGACCTTGTATCAGGAAGTTATTAATCATTTACTGAAATTGGCGCGTTGCCAAAAAAACACCCGACTTTGGTACCCCGCCCAGGTCAGGCCCGTGGACGAAAACTCACCATTTTCACAACTTAGTATCTCATATGTCTCATGAACACTTACACCAATTTTGAGGAAGATCCAACGTACTGGCTCGGCGCAACGGTCTGAAACGTGCATGCTGGTTTTCGCCCAAAATGCTATGTTTTTCAACATTCAATCCAGAATATCCCATTTCCTGTTGGGTTTGGAATATGGGTGCTTTAGACTTTTTGAAGCGGTTCTGGACAACGTATCCACTCCCCAAATTTCATCGCCCTACGTTGAAATACATCAAAGCAAAGGGCATTTTGAAAATTGCAAGGGGGCGCCACTGAGCCATTTTTTTATTTTTTTTGTAAACGTTGCCAAATTGTCGAAATTTTCGCGAAGCCGGATGTATGTGCAAATTTTGGTGAGTTTTTGAGCATGTTCAGGCCTTCAAATTGGCCATTTTCATTTGCCATGAAAAAATAATAATAACTAGCCCTGCAAGCAGGACTGAACGGGCCCTCGCGTATGGCGCAACTCGGACGTCAAACAAAGTCGAAGGGCAGGCAGGTCGGGGCAGTGGCAGTCGACAACAGACAGATATCCAGGCAGATATATTGCATGTCTGAATGTTCAGAATTAGTGGGGAGAGAAAATGGCGACAGTCATTATGACTTTCCTTTTGGACCCCTCTGCTTTAACGAAACAAAATTTTTGATCAGGCACCTGAACACATGTCTTAAGGCTCCCCTGATTCAGGTTTGAGGTCAATTGATTTTTGTCCCTGAGAAGCAGGAGCCTTTCTCTTTAACTAAAAGTGTGTTTCCTGTTCCCACTAGGGGGCGCCAGGCGTAATGAGTAATATTTCAATAAAATCATGTGCAGGCTGAAATACTTCACATTCATGCCAAATATGAAAAAGATTGCACCCTCTGCTTTAACAAAACAAAATTGTTTATTAGGCACCTGAACACGGTCATTATGACTTTCCTTTTGGACTCCTCTGCTTTAACGAAACAAAATTGTTGATCAGGCACCTGAACACATGTCTTAAGGCTCCCTTGATTCAGGTTTGAGGTCAATTGATTTTTGTCCCTGAGAAGCAGGAGCCTTTCTCTTTAACTAAAAGTGTGTTTCCTGTTCCCACTAGGGGGCGCCAGGCGTAATGAGTAATATTTCAATAAAATCATGTGCAGGCTGAAATACTTCACATTCATGCCAAATATGAAAAAGATTGCACCTTCAATCAGGAAGTTATTACCGTATTTTTCGGACTACAAGTCGCACCTGAGTATAAGTCGCACAAGCCAGAAAATGCCCAACAAAGAGAAAAAAAACATACATAAGTCTTACCGGAGTATAAGTCGCAATTTTGGGGGAAATTTACTTGATAAAATCCAACACATAGAACAGATATGTCATCTTGAAAGGCAGTTTAATATAAAAATACAATAGAGAACAACATGCTGAATAAATGTACAGTGTACAGTGCATAAACAACGAAATGCAAATATACTGTCCTCACCAGGACGCTACCGCTCGGTCCTGACTATATACAGCGAACTCCAAAAAGACAATGCTGGACGTCCGCATAATTTGTTGAATCAATTTGGTCCTCGATAGCAAACAGGTTCACATCAACGTAAATAAATGATAATTAGGTACTATTGCAGCAATAACGTAACAGATTAGCATGCGTTCGCTAGCATTAGCACACCATTCAAACAACCACACAACCGGCTGTAAGTGTCCGCTCGCGGGTGGAAAACACAACAACAACAGAAAAGATGATACACGCAGGCGTTGCCTCTGTAGAGATATTTTAAAAGCATAAACAATGAACGTAGGTTCGCAGCCGTCTTTCCCTCTCGCTAACTCGCCCACTCACTCACTCACTCACTCACTCACTCACTCACTCACTCACTCACTCACTCACTCACTCACTCACTCACTCACTCACTCACTCACTCACTCACTCACTCACTCACTCACTCACTCACTCACTCACTCACTCACTCACTCAGAGCTACGTAGCTGTCTGTCTTCTTCTGGTGTGCGAGCGCTCTTCTTCACGTAAACAAGTGCGAGTGCGCTCCCAGGTGGGCGTGAAAGCGCCACAAACTAAATGCATCCATTTCAATATAAAAAAGTCAATTATACAATTGAACATACATTGCCAAAGGCAGAACGCGAACGTGGCCATAGCTATTAAGAGTTATTCAGATAACTATAGCATGCTAACAAGTTTACAAAACCATTAGTCCAAAACACCAAAATAAAATGGGAAATTTTATCATAATGTGTTAATAATTTCACACATAAGTCGCTGCTGAGTATAAGTCGCAACCCAAAGCAAAATATGAAAAAAACCGCGACTTATAGTCATTTACTGAATTGTATTGTCGAAAATAAGACACATTTGCTCCCCTGGCCAGGAAAGGGCCGTGAATGAAATGTCACCATTTTGATAACCTAACATCTCATATGTGTCACGAATAGTCTGACCAATTTTGAGGAGCATTCAACTTACTGCCTCGGCGTAATGGTGTCAAACGTGCATGCTGGTTTTAGACAAAAATGCCATGTTGTGCAAGATTCAATCCCTAATACCCGATTTCCTGTTGGGTTTGGAATATGGGTGCAAGAGACTTTTTGGAGCAGTTTTGCACAACGTATCCACTCCCCAAATTTCATCACTCTACGTCGAAAAAAACTAATAGGACAGGCCTTTTTTAAAAATTGAAGGGGGCGCCACTGAGCCATTTTGTTACATCTTTTGGCAATGTTGCTAAATTCATGAACTTTACATGAAGCCGCATGTATGTGCAAATTTAGGTGAGTTTTCGAGCATGTTCAGACCTCGAAATTGGCCATTTTGTGACAAAATGCCGAGGGTCTTTTCACTTTCCTGTTTGGGTACTGCTACATCAACGAAAACTCAATATTTTTCATCAGATACCTAAAGACATGTCTTAAGGCTCCCCTGATGCAGGTTTGAGGTCAATTGATGTTTTTCACCAGGAGGAGGAGCCTTTCTTGTAAAAAAGGGTGTTTCCTCTTCCCACAAGGGGGCGCCAGGCCTAATGGAAAATATTTCAATGCAGTCGTGTTCAGGTTAAGACACCTTACACGCATGCCAAATATGAAAACGATTGGACCTTGTATCAGGAAGTTATTAATCATTTACTGAAATTGGCGCGTTGCCAAAAAAACACCCGACTTTGGTACCCTGCCCAGGTTAGGCCCGTGGACGAAAACTCACCATTTTCACAACTTAATATCTCATATGTCTCATGAAGACGTACACCAATTTTGAGGAAGATCCAACGTACTGGCTCGGCGCAATGGTCTGAAACGTGCATGCTGGTTTTCGCCCAAAATGCTATGTTTTTCAACATTCAATCCAAAATATCAGATTTCCTGTTGGGTTTGGAATATGGGTGCTGCAGACTTTTTGAAGCGTCTCTGGACAACGTATCCACTCCCCAAATTTCATCGCTCTACGTTGAAAAACATCAAAGCAAAGGGCATTTTTAAAATTTCAAGGGGGCGCCACTGAGCCATTTTTTGATTTTTTTAAAAAACGTTGCTAAATTTTCGAAATTTTCGCGAAGCCGGATGTATGTGCAAATTTTGGTGAGTTTTTGAGCATGTTCAGGCCTTCAAATTGCCCATTTTCATTTGCCATGAAAAAATAATAATAATTATGACTTTCCTATGGGACCCCTCTGCTTTAACAAAACAAAATGGTTTATTAGGCACCTGAACACGGTCATTATGACTTTCCTTTTGGACCCCTCTGCTTTAACGAAACAAAATTGTTGATCAGGCACCTGAACACATGTCTTAAGGCTCCGCTGATTCAGGTTTGAGGTCAATTGATTTTTGACCCTGAGAAGCAGGAGCCTTTCTATTTAATTAAAAGTGTGTTTCCTGTTCCCACTAGGGGGCGCCAGGCGTAATGAGTAATATTTCAATAAAGTCATGTGCAGGCTGAAATACTTCACATTCATGCCAAATATGAAAAAGATTGCACCTTCAATCAGGAAGTTATTACCGTATTTTTCGGACTACAAGTCGCACCTGAGTATAAGTCGCACAAGCCAGAAAATGCCCAACAAAGAGAAAAAAAACATATATAAGTCTTACCGGAGTATAAGTCGCAATTTTGGGGGAAATTTACTTGATAAAATCCAACACATAGAACAGATATGTCATCTTGAAAGGCAGTTTAATATAAAAATACAATAGAGAACAACATGCTGAATAAATCTACAGTGTACAGTGCATAAACAACGAAATGCGAATATACTGTCCTCACCAGGACGCTACCGCTCGGTCCTGGCTATATACAGCGAACTCCAAAAAGACAATGCTGGACGTCCGCATAATTTGTTGAATCAATTTGGTCCTCGATAGCAAACAGGTTCACATCAACGTAAATAAATGATAATTAGGTACTATTGCAGCAATAACATAACAGATTAGCATGCGTTCGCTAGCATTAGCACACCATTCAAACAACCACACAACTGGCTGTAAGTGTCCGCTCGCGGGTGGAAAACACACAACAACAACAGAAAAGATGATACACGCAGGCGTTGCCTCTGTAGAGATATTTTAAAAGCATAAACAATGAACGTAGCTTCGCAGCCGTCTTTCCCTCTCGCTAACTCGCCCACTCGCTCGCTCGCTCGCTCACTCACTCACTCACTCACTCACTCACTCACTCACTCACTCACTCAGAGCTACGTAGCTGTCTGTCTTCTTCTGGTGTGCGAGCGCTCTTCTTCACGTAAACAAGTGCGAGTGCGCTCCCAGGTGGGCGTGAAAGCGCCACAAACTAAATGCATCCATTTCAATTTAAAAAAGTCAATTATACAATTGAACATACATTGCCAAAGGCAGAACGCGAACGTGGCCATAGCTATTAAGAGTTATTCAGATAACTATAGCATGCTAACAAGTTTACAAAACCATTAGTCCAAAACACCAAAATAACATGGGAAATTTTATCATAATGTGTTAATAATTTCACACATAAGTCGCTGCTGAGTATAAGTCGCACCCCAAAGCAAAATATGAAAAAAACCGCGACTTATAGTCATTTACTGAATTGTATTGTCAAAAATAAGACACATTTGCTCCCCTGGCCAGGAAAGGGCCGTGAATGAAATGTCACCATTTTGATAACCTAACATCTCATATGTGTCAATAATAGTCTGACCAATTTTGAGGAGCATTCAACTTACTGCCTCGGCGTAATGGTGTCAAACGTGCATGCTGGTTTTAGACAAAAATGCCATGTTGTGCAAGATTCAATCCCTAATACCCGATTTCCTGTTGGGTTTGGAATATGGGTGCAAGAGACTTTTTGGAGCAGTTTTGCACAACGTATCCACTCCCCAAATTTCATCACTCTACGTCGAAAAAAACTAATAGGACAGGCCTTTTTTAAAAATTGAAGGGGGCGCCACTGAGCCATTTTATTACATCTTTTGGCAATGTTGCTAAATTCATGAAATTTACATGAAGCCGCATGTATGTGCAAATTTAGGTGAGTTTTCGAGCATGTTCAGACCTGGAAATTGGCCATTTTGTGACAAAATGCCGAGGGTCTTTTCACTTTCCTGTTTGGGTACTGCTACATCAACGAAAACTCAATATTTTTCATCATATACCTAAAGACATGTCTTAAGGCTCCCCTGATGCAGGTTTGAGGTCAATTGATGTTTTTCACCAGGAGGAGGAGCCTTTCTCGTAAAAATGGGTGTTTCCTCTTCCCACAAGGGGGCGCCAGGCCTAATGGAAAATATTTCAATGCAGTCGTGTTCAGGTTAAGACACCTTACACGCATGCCAAATATGAAAAAGATTGGACCTTGTATCAGGAAGTTATTAATCATTTACTGAAATTGGCGCGTTGCCAAAAAAACACCCGACTTTGGTACCCCGCCCAGGTTAGGCCCGTGGACGAAAACTCACCATTTTCACAACTTAATATCTCATATGTCTCATGAAGACGTGCACCAATTTTGAGGAAGATCCAACGTACTGGCTCGGCGCAATGGTCTGAAACGTGCATGCTGGTTTTCGCCCAAAATGCTATGTTTTTCAACATTCAATCCAAAATATCCGATTTCCTGTTGGGTTTGGAATATGGGTGCTGCAGACTTTTTGAAGCGTCTCTGGACAACGTATCCACTCCCCAAATTTCATCGCTCTACGTTGAAAAACATCAAAGCAAAGGGCATTTTTAAAATTTCAAGGGGGCGCCACTGAGCCATTTTTTGATTTTTTTAAAAAACGTTGCTAAATTTTCGAAATTTTCGCGAAGCCGGATGTATGTGCAAATTTTGGTGAGTTTTTGAGCATGTTCAGGCCTTCAAATTGGCCATTTTCATTTGCCATGAAAAAATAATAATAATAATAATAATAACTAGGCCTGCAAGCAGGACTGAACGGGCCCTCGCAAACTAGCGCAACTCGGACGTCACGCAACTCGGACTGTGTGCAGGTCAGGGTGGTGGCAGATCCTCCTCTCTAATCATCTCATTAGAACCTAACATGCTCGAAAGTCGCCTATTTACATTCCCACACCCAAGAGATAAAAACCCCTATTGGAGAGAGTACTACAAAAAAGGAGCCACTACTGAGCTGTGCAGCCAAACCCTTATTCAAAACCAAAATTAATCTTCTAACTTGGCCAATTCGACCAAGTGTGCCAAATATTGTGGCTCTATAAGCTGCCTGAGTCTCTGAAAAAAAATATTTCCTTTAAATGGCGAACAAAGGGTCGTCACGGCAACAGACAGAGACACGTGGACATGGGCCGTAAAAAAGTATTTTAATAGGTCTTGAAACTACAATGACCAACATGAAAAGAACTGGACATGTTTTGGAAAAACGAGTGACTTCCTATCGCCACTAGTTGGCGCTGTAGGGTTGATGCAAATGACCCCTACAAGTTCCTTCAGGGTATGACTCTCAACAAGCACGGGAAGTTTGGCGCAGATATGTTCTATATCTGCCGAGTTATGATTGTTCAAAGTTTTTGGAGAGAAAAATTGTTGACAGTCATTTTCACTTTCCTGTTTGGACCCCTCCGCTTCAACGAAACTTCAATATTTTTCATCAGGCACCTGAAGACAGGTCTTAAGGCTTCCCTTATGCAGGTTTGAGGTAGATTGGTTTTTTCCCTTTAGAGGAGGAGTGTGTCCCGTAAAAAAGGGCATTTCCTGTTTCCACTAGGAGGCGCCAGGCACAAATGGTAAATTTTCAATCCAGTCCTGCTCAGGCTGGTATACCTCACACACATGCCAGATTTAAAATAGATTTAACATTGTATGAGGGTGTTATCAGTCATTTTCCGAATTTGGTGTTTTGGCGAAAAAATGGAAGAATTTGGCGCCCCGCCCAGGTCAGGCCCGTGAATGAAAACACACCATTTTTATAACTTAAGATTTCATATGCCTCATGAACAGTCTCGCCAATTTTGAGAATGATCAAACTAATTCCCTAGGTGCCAAGGTGTAAAATGTGCACACTGTAAATCGATAAAAAGTTCACATTCAATCCAAAATACCCGATTTCCTGTAGGATTTGGAATGTGTGTGCAAGAGACTTTTTGGAGCAGTTTTGCACAAAGTTTTGACTCTCCAAATTTCATCACTCTATGTTAGAAAAACCTAAATGGAGAGGCCTTTTTGAAAATTTCAAGGGGGCGCCACTGAGCCATTTTCTTAAATTGTTTCGTAACGTTGCAAGATTATCGAACGTTATCCAAAGCCGCATGTATGTGCAAATTTTGGTGAGTTTTTATGCATATTCAAGCCTCCAAATGTAAACTCTTACTGTGAACCCATGAAAATTTCACATTCGATCCAAAATACCCGATTTCCTGTCTGATCTGGAATATGGGTGCAAGAGACTTTTTGGAGCAGTTTTGCATAAGGTATCTACTCCCCAAATTTCCTTGCTCTATGTTGAAAAAACCCAATAGGAAAGGCCTTTTTTAAAACTTCTTTCTGTCGCCACTAGTTGGCACTGTAGAGTTGATGCAAATGACCCCTACAAGAACCTTCAGGGTATGACTCTCAACAAACACGGAAAGTTTGGCGCAGATATGTTGCATATCTGCCGAGTTATGACTGTTCAAAATTTTTGGCGAGACAAATTGTTGACGGTCATTTTCACTTCCAGTTTGGACCTCTCCGCTTCAACGAAACCTCAATATTTTTCATCAGGGACCTGAACACATGTCTTGAGGCTCCCCTGAAACAGGTTTGAGGTCAATAGATTTTTTTCCCTTGGAGGAGGAGCCTGTCTCGTAAAGAAGGCCATTTCCTGTTCCCACTAGGGGGCGCCAGGCCTAATGGGTAATATTTCAATGCAGTCGTGTTCAGGCTGGGATATCTCATATACATGCTAGAAATGAAAAAGATTGAACGTTGTATCACGGAGTTTTTAATCATTTTCTGAATTTGGTATTTTGCCCAAAAATGGCCGACTTTGGGACCACGCCCAGGTCAGACCCTTGAGTGAAAACTCACCATTTTGAAAACTTAAGATCTCATATGTCTCCTGAATAGTCTGACCAATTTTGAAGACTATCCAACTATTTTCTTCAGCGACAAGGTCTCAAATGTAAATCGATAAAATTTCACATTTGATCCAAAATTTCCGGCTTCCTGTTGGGTTTGGAATATGGGTGCAAGAGACTTTTTGGAGCAGTTTTGCACAATGTATCGACTTGCCAAATTTCATCGTTCTACGTTGAAAAAACCTAATAGGAAAGGCCTTTTTGAAAATTTCAAGGGGGCGCCACTGAGCCATTTTGTTAAATTTTTTTGTAGATTATCAAAATTTACGCAAATTTGCATGTATGTGCAAATTTTGGTGAGTTTTCGTGCATGTTCAGGCCTCCAAATGTAAACTCAAACTGTGAACCGATAAAAATTTCACATTTGATCCAAAATATCCGATTTCCTGTTGGATTTGGAATATGGGTGCAAGAGGCTTTTTTGAACAGTTAGGCATAAGGTATCTACTCCCCAAATTTCATTGCTCTACGTTGAAAACCTGAGAGGAGAGGCCTTTTTGAAAATTTTAAGGGTCAAGGGGGCGCCACTGAGCCATTTTTTGACATTTTTTCAAAACGACACAAGATTATCGAAATTTACGCAAAGCCGCACGTTTGTGCAAATTTTGGTGACTTTTCGTGCATGTTCAGGCCTCCAAATTGGCCATTTTCATTTGCCCTGAAAAAAGAATAATAATAATAATAATAATAATAATAATAATAATAATAATAATAATAATAATAATAATAATAATAATCCTTTGCAAAACAATAGGGCCTTCGCACGCTTAGTGCTCGGGCCCTAATAACTAGCCCTGCAAGCAGGACTGAACGGGCCCTCGCGTATGGCGCAAGTCGGACGTCAAAGAAAGTCGGAGGGCACGCAGGTCGGGGCGGTGGCAGTCGACAACAGAGAGATATCCAGGCACATATATTGCATGTCTGAATGTTCAGAATTAGTGGGGAGAGAAAATGGCGACGGTCATTATGACTTTCGTATCGGACCCCTCTGCTTTAACAAAACAAAATTATTTATTAGGCACCTGAACGCGGTCATTATGACTTTGCTATTGGACCCCTCTCCTCTGCTTTAACGAAACAAAATTGTTGATCAGGCACCTGAACACATGTCTTAAGGCTCCGCTGATTCAGGTTTGAGGTCAATTGATTTTTGGCCCTGAGAAGCAGGAGCCTTTCTATTTAATTAAAAGGGTGTTTCCTGTTCCCACTAGGGGGCGCCATGCGTAATGGGTAATATTTCAATAAAGTCATGTGCAGGCTGAAATACTTCACATTCATGCCAAATATGAAAAAGATTGCACCTTCAATCAGGAAGTTATTACCGTATTTCTGGGACTACAAGTCGCACCTGAGTACAAGTCGCACAAGCCATAAAATACCCAACAAAGAGAAAAAAAACATATAGGTCGCACCGGAGTATAAGTCGCATTTTTTGGGGAAATTTACAAACAATTAGCAAACAGGTTCACATCAACGTAAATAAATGATAATTAGGTACTATTACAGCAATAACGTAACAGATTAGCATGCGTTCGCTCGCATTAGCACACCATTCAAACAACCACACAACTGGCTGTAAGTGTCCGCTCGCGGGTGGAAAACACACAACAACAACAGAAAAGATGATACACGCAGGCGTTGCCTCTGTAGAGATATTTTAAAAGCATAAACAATGAACGTAGGTTCGCAGCCGTCTTTCCCTCTCGCTAACTCGCCCACTCACTCACTCACTCACTCACTCACTCACTCACTCACTCACTCACTCACTCACTCACTCACTCACTCACTCACTCACTCACTCACTCACTCACTCACTCACTCACTCACTCACTTACTCACTCAGAGCTACGTAGCTGTCTGTCTTCTTCTGGTGTGCAAGCGCTCTTCTTCACGTGAACAAGTGCGAGTGTGCTCCCAGGTGGGCGTGAAAGCTCCACAAACTAAATGCATCCATTTCAATATAAAAAAGTCAATTATACAATTGAACATACATTGCCAAAGGCAGAACGCGAACGTGGCCATAGCTATTAAGAGTTATTCAGATAACTATAGCATGCTAACAAGTTTACAAAACCATTAGTCCAAAACACCAAAATAACATGGGAAATTTTATCATAATGTGTTAATAATTTCACACATAAGTCGCTGCTGAGTATAAGTCGCACCCCAAACCAAAATATGAAAACAACCGCGACTTATAGTCCGAAAAATACAGTAGTCATTTACTGAATTGTATTGTCAAAAATAAGACACATTTGCTCCCCTGCCCAGGAAAGGGTCGTGAATGAAATGCCACCATTTTGATAACCTAACATCTCATATGTGTCATGAACAATCTGACCAATTTTGAGGAGCATTCAACTTACTGCTTCGGCGTAATGGTCTCAAACGTGCACGCAGGTTTGTGACAAAAAATGCCATGTTCTGCAAGATTCAATCCATAATACCTGATTTCCTGTTGGGTTTGGAATATGGGTGCAAGAGACTTTTTGGAGCAGTTTTGCACAACGTATCTACTCCCCAAATTTCATCACTCTACGTCGAAAAAAACTAATAGGACAGGCCTTTTGTAAAAATTGAAGGGGGCGCCACTGAGCCATTTTATTACATCTTTTGGCAATGTTGCTAAATTCATGAAATTTACATGAAGCCGCATGTATGTGCACATTTTGGTGAGTTTTCGAGCATGTTCAGACCTTGAAATTGGCCATTTTGAGACAAAATGCCGAGGGTCTTTTCACTTTCCTGTTTGGGTACTGCTACATCAACGAAAACTCAATATTTTTTGTCAGATACCTAAAGACATGTCTTAATGCTCCCCTGATGCAGGTTTGAGGTCAATTGATGTTTTTCACCAGGAGGAGGAGCCTTTTTAGTAAAAAAGGGTGTTTCCTCTTCCCACAAGGGGGCGCCAGGCCTAATGGAAAATATTTCAATGCAGTCATGTTCAGGTTAAGACACTTTACACGCATGCCAAATGTGAAAAAGATTGGACCTTGTATCAGGAAGTTATTAATCATTTACTGAAATTGGCGCGTGGCCAAAAAAACACTCGACTTTGGTACCCCGCCCAGGTCAGGCCCGTGGACGAAAACTCACCATTTTCACAACTTAGTATCTCATATGTCTCATCAACACTTTCACCAATTTTGAGGAAGATCCAACGTACTGGCTCGGCGCAATGGTCTGAAACGTGCATGCTGGTTTTCGCCCAAAATGCTATGTTTTTCAACATTCAATCCAAAATATCCCATTTCCTGTTGGGTTTGGAATATGGGTGCTGCAGACTTTTTGAAGCGTCTCTGGACAATGTATCCACTCCCCAAATTTCATCGCTCTACGTTGAAAAACATCAAAGCAAAGAGCATTTTTAAAATTGCAAGGGGGCGCCACTGAGCCATTTGTTGATTTTTTCTTTAAACGTTGCTAAATTTTCGAAATTTTCGCGAAGCCGGATGTATGTGCAAATTTTGGTGAGTTTTTGAGCATGTTCAGGCCTTCAAATTGCCCATTTTCATTTGCCATGAAAAAATAATAATAATAATAATAATAATAACTAGGCCTGCAAGCAGGACTGAACGGGCCCTCGCAATCTAGCGCAACTCGGACGTCACGCAACTCGGACTGTGTGCAGGTCAGGGTGGTGGCAGATCCTCCTCTTTAATCATCTCATTAGAACCTAACATGCTCGAAAGTCGCCTATTTACATTCCCACACCCAAGAGATAAAAACCCCTATTGGAGAGAGTACTACAAAAAAGGAGCCACTACTGAGCTGTGCAGCCAAGCCCTTATTCAAAACCAAAATTAATCTTCTAACTCGGCCAATTCGACCAAGTGTGCCAACTATTGTGGCTCTATAAGCTCCCTGAGTCTCTGAAAAAAAATATTTCCTTTAAATGGCGAACAAAGGGTCGTCACGGCAACAGACAGAGACACGTGGACATGGGCCGTAAAAAAGTATTTTAATAGGTCTTGAAACTACAATGACCAACATGAAAAGAACTGGACATGTTTTGGAAAAACGAGTGACTTTCTATCGCCACTAGTTGGCGCTGTAGGGTTGATGCAAATGACCCCTACAAGGCCCTTCAGGGTATGACTCTCAACAAGCACGGGAAGTTTGGCGCAGATATCTTGTATATCTGCCGAGTTATGACTGTTCAAAGTTTTTGGAGAGAAAAATTGTTGACAGTCATTTTCACTTTCCTGTTTGGACCCCTCCGCTTCAACGAAACTTCAATATTTTTCATCAGGCACCTGAAGACAGGTCTTAAGGTTTCCCTTATGCAGGTTTGAGGTAGATTGATTTTTTTCCCTTTAGAGGAGGAGTGTGTCCCGTAAAAAAGGGCATTTCCTGTTCCCACTAGGAGGCGCCAGGCACAAATGGTAAATTTTCAATCCAGTCCTGCTCAGGCTGGTATACCTCACACACATGCCAGATTTAAAATAGATTGAACGTTGTATGAGGGAGTTATCAGTCATTTTCCGAATTCGGTTTTTGGCGAAAAAATGGAAGAGTTTGGCGCCCCGCCCAGGTCAGGCCCATGAATGAAAACACACCATTTTTATAACTTAAGATTTCATATGCCTCATGAACAGTCTCACTAATTTTGAGAATGATCAAACTAATTCCCTAGGTGCCAAGGTGTAAAATGTGCACACTGTAAATCGATAAAAAGTTCACATTCAATCCAAAATACCCGATTTCCTGTAGGATTTGGAATGTGTGTGCAAGAGACTTTTTGGAGCAGTTTTGCACAAAGTTTTGACTCTCCAAATTTCATCACTCTATGTTAGAAAAACCTAAATGGAGAGGCCTTTTTGAAAATTTCAAGGGGGCGCCAGTGAGCCATTTTTTTACATGTTTTCGTAACGTTGCAAGATTATTGAACGTTATGCAAAGCCGCATGTATGTCGAAATTTTTGTGAGTTTTCGTGCATGTTCAAGCCTCCAAATGTAAACTCCTACTGTGAACCGATAAAAATTTCACATTTGATCCAAAATACCCGATTTCCTGTTGGATTTGGAATACGGGTGCAAGAGACTTTTTGGAGCAGTTTTGCATAAGGTATCTACTCCCCAAATTTCCTCGCTCTATGTTGAAAAAACCCAATAGGAAAGGCCTTTTTTAAAACTTCTTTCTGTCGCCACTAGTTGGCACTGTAGAGTTGATGCAAATGACCCCTACAAGAACCTTCAGGGTATGACTCTCAACAAACACGGAAAGTTTGGCGCAGATATGTTGCATATCTGCCGAGTTATGACTGTTCAAAGTTTTTGGCGAGACAAATTGTTGACGGTCATTTTCACTTCCAGTTTGGACCTCTCCGCTTCAACGAAACCTCAATATTTTTCATCAGGCACCTGAACACATGTCTTGAGGCTCCCCTGAAACAGGTTTGAAGTCAATAGATTTTTTTCCCTTGGAGGAGGAGCCTGTCTCGTAAAGAAGGCCATTTCCTGTTCCCACTAGGGGGCGCCAGGCCTAATGAGTAATATTTCAATGCAGTCGTGTTCAGGCTGGGATATCTCATATACATGCTAGAAATGAAAAAGATTGAACGTTGTATCACGGAGTTTTTAATCATTTTCTGAATTTGGTATTTTGCCCAAAAATGGCCGACTTTGGGACCACGCCCAGGTCAGACCCTTGGATGAAAACTCACCATTTTGAAAACTTAAGATCTCATATGTCTCCTGAATAGTCTGACCAATTTTGAAGACGATCCAACTATTTTCTTCAGCGACAAGGTCTCAAATGTAAATCGATAAAATTTCGCATTTGATCCAAAATTTCCGACTTCCTGTTGGATTTGGAATATAGGTGCAAGAGACTTTTTGGAGCAGTTTTACACAATGTATCGACTCACCAAATTTCATCATTCTACGTTGAAAAAACCTAATAGGACAGGCCTTTTTGAAAATTTCAAGGGGGCGCCACTGAGCCTTTTTGTTAATTTTTTTCAAAGATTATCAAAATTTACGCAAAGTTGAACATATGTGCACATTTTGGTGAGTTTTCGTGCATGTTCAAGCCTCCAAATGTGAACTCCAACTGTGAACCGAAAAAATTTCAGATTCGATCCAAAATAACCGATTTCCTGTTGGATTTGGAATATGGGTGCAAGAGGCTTTTTTGAGCAGTTAGGCATAAGGTATCTACTCCCCAAATTTCATTGCTCTACGTTGAAAACCTGAGAGGAGAGGCCTTTTTGAAAATTTTAAGGGTCAAGGGGGCGCCACTGAGCCATTTTTTGACATTTTTTCAAAACGACGCAAGATTATCGAAATTTACGCGAATCTGCACGTATGTGCAAATTTTGGTGACTTTTCGTGCATGTTCAGGCCTCCAAATTGGCCATTTTCATTTGCCATGAAGAAAGAATAATAATAATAATAATAATAATAATAATAATAATAATAATAATAATAATAATAATCCTTTGCATTACAATAGGGCCTTCGCACGCCTAGTGCTCGGGCCCTAATAATCCTTCGAAGAACAATAGGGCCTCGCACGCTGAGAGTGCTCGGGCCCTAATAATCCTTCGAAGAACAATAGGGCCTCGCACGCTGAGAGTGCTCGGGCCCTAATAATAATCCTTCGAAGAACAATAGGGCCTCGCACGCTGAGAGTGCTCGGGCCCTAATAATCCTTCGAAGAACAATAGGGCCTCGCACGCTGAGAGTGCTCGGGCCCTAATAATAATAATAATAATAATAATAATAATAATAATCCTTTGCATTACAATAGGGCCTTCGCACGCCTAGTGCTCGGGCCCTAACTAGCCCTGCAAGCAGGACTGACGGGCCCTCGCGTATGGCGCAACTCGGACGTCAAACAAAGTCGGAGGGCAGGCAGGTCGGGGCGGTGGCAGTCGACAACAGACAGATATCCAGGCAGATATATTGCATGTCTGAATGTTCAGAATTAGTGGGGAGAGAAAATGGCGACGGTCATGATGACTTTCTTATCGGACCCCTCTGCTTTAACAAAACAAAAGTGTTTATTAGGCACCTGAACACGGTCATTATGACTTTCCTATTGGACCCCTCTGCTTTAAGGAAACAAAAGTCTTACCGGAGTATAAGTCGCATTTGTGGGTGAAATTTACTTGATAAAATCCAACACATAGAACAGATATCTCATCTTGAAAGGCAATTTAATATAAAGATACAATAGAGAACAACATGCTGAATAAATGTACAGTGTACAGTGCATAAACAACGAAATGCGAATATACTGTCCTCACCAGGACGCTACCGCTCGGTCCTGGCTATAGACAGCGAACTCCAAAAAGACAATTCTGGATGTCCGCATAATTTGTTGAATCAATTTGGTCCTCGATAGCAAACAGGTTCACATCACCGTAAATAAATGATAATTACGTACTATTACAGCAATAATGTAACAGATTAGCATGCGTTCGCTAGCATTAGCACAGCATTCAAACAACCACACAACTGGCTGTAAGTGTCCGCTCGCGGGTGGAAAACACACAACAACAGAAAAGATGATACACGCAGGCGTTGCCTCTGTAGAGATATTTTAAAGGCATAAACAATGAACGTAGGTTCGCAGCCGTCTTTCTCTCTCGCTAACTAGTCCACTCACTCACTCACTCACTCACTCACTCACTCACTCACTCACTCACTCACTCACTCAGAGCTACGTGGCTGTCTGTCTTCTTCTGGTGTGCGAGCGCTTATTCACATAAACAAGTACGAGTGCGCTCCCAGGTGGGCGTGAAAGCGCCACAAACTAAATGCATCCATTTCAATATAAAAAAGTCAATTATACAATTGAACATACATTGCCAAAGGCAGAACGCGAACGTGGCCATAGCTATTAACAGTTATTCAGATAACTATAGCATGCTAACAAGTTTACAAAACCATCAGTCCAAAACACCAAAATAACACGGGAAATTATATCATAATGTGTTAATAATTTCACTCACCAGGGGGCACCAGGCCTAATGGTTTTGTAAACCTGTTAGCATGCTATAGTAATCTGAATAACTGTTAATAGCTATGGCCACGTTCGCGTTCTGCCTTTGGCAATGTATGTTCAATTGTATAATTGACTTTTTTATATTGAAATGGATGCATTTAGTTTGTGGCGCTTTCACGCCTAACTGGGAGCGCACTCGTTATTATTATTTTTTCATGGCAAATGAAAATGGCCATAGCTATTAAGAGTTATTCAGATAACTATAGCATGCTAACAAGTTTACAAAACCATTAGTCCAAAACACCTAAATAACATGGGAAATGTTATCATAATGTGTTAATAATTTCACACATAAGTCACTGCTGAGTATAAGTCGCACCCCAAACCAAAATATGAAGAAAAAAAAACACGACTTATAGTCGGAAAAATACAGTAGTCTTTTACTGAATTGTATTGTCAAAAATAAGACACATTTGCTCCCCTGCCCAGGAAAGGGCCGTGAATGAAATGTCACCATTTTGATAACCTAACATCTCATATGTGTCATGAACATTCATTCATTCATTCATTTTCCATGCCGCTTTTCCTCACGAGGGTCGCGGAGGTGCTGGAGCCTATCCCAGCTAACTCGGGGCAGTAGGCAGGGGACACCCTGAACTGGTTGCCAGCCAATTGCAGGGCACAAGGAGACATACAACCATTCACGTGCACACTCATACCTACGGACAATTTAGAGTGCTCAATCAGCCTACCATGCATGTTTTTGGGATGTCTGACCAATTTTGAGAAGCATTCAACTTACTGCTTCGGCGTAATGGTCTCAAACGTGCATGCAGGTTTTTGACAAAAATGCAAGATTCAATCCATAATACCCGATTTCCTGTTGGGTTTGGAATATGGGTGCAAGAGACTTTTTGGAGCAGTTTTGCACAACGTATCCACTCCCCAAATTTCATCACTCTACGTCGAAAAAAACTAATAGGACAGGCCTTTTTTAAAAATTGAAGGGGGCGCCACTGAGCCATTTTATTACATCTTTTGGCAATGTTGCTAAATTCATGAAATCTACATGAAGCCACATGTATGTGCACATTTTGGTGAGTTTTCGAGCATGTTCAGACCTTGAAATTTGCCATTTTGAGAGAAAATGCCGAGGGTCTTTTCACTTTCCTGTTTGGATACTGCAACATCAACGAAAACTCAATATTTTTCATCAGATACCTAAAGACATGTCTTAAGGCTCCCCTGATGCAGGTTTGAGATCAATTGATGTTTTTCACCAGGAGGAGGAGCCTTTTTAGTAAAAAAGGGTGTTTCCTCTTCCCACAAGGGGGCGCCAGGCCTAATGGAAAATATTTCAATGCAGTCGTGTTCAGGTTAAGACACCTTACATGCATGCCAAATATGAAAAAGATTGGACCTTGTATCAGGAAGTTATTAATCATTTACTGAAATTGGCGCGTTGCCAAAAAAACACCCGACTTTGGTACCCCGCCCAGGTCAGGCCCGTGGACGAAAACTCACCATTTTCACAACTTAGTATCTCATATGTCTCATGAACACTTACACCAATTTTGAGGAAGATCCAACGTACTGGCTCAGCGCAACGGTCTGAAACGTGCATGCTGGTTTTCGCCCAAAATGCTATGTTTTTCAACATTCAATCCAGAATATCCCATTTCCTGTTGGGTTTGGAATATGGGTGCTTTAGACTTTTTGAAGCGGTTCTGGACAACGTATCCACTCCCCAAATTTCATCGCCCTACGTTGAAATACATCAAAGCAAAGGGCATTTTGAAAATTGCAAGGGGGCGCCACTGAGCCATTTTTTTATTTTTTTTGTAAACGTTGCCAAATTATCGAAATTTTCGCGAAGCCGGATGTATGTGCAAATTTTGGTGAGTTTTTGAGCATGTTCAGGCCTTCAAATTGGCCATTTTCATTTGCCATGAAAAAAAAATAATAATAACTAGCCCTGCAAGCAGGACTGAACGGGCCCTCGCGTATGGCGCAACTCGGACGTCAAACAAAGTCGGAGGGCAGGCAGGTCGGGGCGGTGGCAGTCGACAACAGACAGATATCCAGGCAGATATATTGCATGTCTGAATGTTCAGAATTAGTGGGGAGAGAAAATGGCGACGGTCATTATGACTTTCCTATGGGACCCCTCTGCTTTAACAAAACAAAATTGTTTATTAGGCACCTGAACACGGTCATTATGACTTTCCTTTTGGACCCCTCTGCTTTAACGAAACAAAATTGTTGATCAGGCACCTGAACACATGTCTTAAGGCTCCGCTGATTCAGGTTTGAGGTCAATTGATTTTTGACCCTGAGAAGCAGGAGCCTTTCTATTTAATTAAAAGTGTGTTTCCTGTTCCCACTAAGGGGCGCCAGGCGTAATGAGTAATATTTCAATAAAGTCATGTGCAGGCTGAAATACTTCACATTCATGCCAAATATGAAAAAGATTGCACCTTCAATCAGGAAGTTATTACCGTATTTTTCGGACTACAAGTCGCACCTGAGTATAAGTCGCACAAGCCAGAAAATGCCCAACAAAGAGAAAAAAAACATATATAAGTCTTACCGGAGTATAAGTCGCAATTTTGGGGGAAATTTACTTGATAAAATCCAACACATAGAACAGATATGTCATCTTGAAAGGCAGTTTAATATAAAAATACAATAGAGAACAACATGCTGAATAAATCTACAGTGTACAGTGCATAAACAACGAAATGCGAATATACTGTCCTCACCAGGACGCTACCGCTCGGTCCTGGCTATATACAGCGAACTCCAAAAAGACAATGCTGGACGTCCGCATAATTTGTTGAATCAATTTGGTCCTCGATAGCAAACAGGTTCACATCAACGTAAATAAATGATAATTAGGTACTATTGCAGCAATAACATAACAGATTAGCATGCGTTCGCTAGCATTAGCACACCATTCAAACAACCACACAACTGGCTGTAAGTGTCCGCTCGCGGGTGGAAAACACACAACAACAACAGAAAAGATGATACACGCAGGCGTTGCCTCTGTAGAGATATTTTAAAAGCATAAACAATGAACGTAGCTTCGCAGCCGTCTTTCCCTCTCGCTAACTCGCCCACTCACTCACTCACTCACTCACTCACTCACTCACTCACTCACTCACTCACTCACTCACTCACTCACTCACTCACTCACTCACTCACTCACTCACTCACTCACTCACTCACTCACTCACTCACTCAGAGCTACGTAGCTGTCTGTCTTCTTCTGGTGTGCGAGCGCTCTTCTTCACGTAAACAAGTGCGAGTGCGCTCCCAGGTGGGCGTGAAAGCGCCACAAACTAAATGCATCCATTTCAATTTAAAAAAGTCAATTATACAATTGAACATACATTGCCAAAGGCAGAACGCGAACGTGGCCATAGCTATTAAGAGTTATTCAGATAACTATAGCATGCTAACAAGTTTACAAAACCATTAGTCCAAAACAGCAAAATAACATGGGAAATTTTATCATAATGTGTTAATAATTTCACACATAAGTCGCTGCTGAGTATAAGTCGCACCCCAAAGCAAAATATGAAAAAAACCGCGACTTATAGTCATTTACTGAATTGTATTGTCAAAAATAAGACACATTTGCTCCCCTGGCCAGGAAAGGGCCGTGAATGAAATGTCACCATTTTGATAACCTAACATCTCATATGTGTCAATAATAGTCTGACCAATTTTGAGGAGCATTCAACTTACTGCCTCGGCGTAATGGTGTCAAACGTGCATGCTGGTTTTAGACAAAAATGCCATGTTGTGCAAGATTCAATCCCTAATACCCGATTTCCTGTTGGGTTTGGAATATGGGTGCAAGAGACTTTTTGGAGCAGTTTTGCACAACGTATCCACTCCCCAAATTTCATCACTCTACGTCGAAAAAAACTAATAGGACAGGCCTTTTTTAAAAATTGAAGGGGGCGCCACTGAGCCATTTTATTACATCTTTTGGCAATGTTGCTAAATTCATGAAATTTACATGAAGCCGCATGTATGTGCAAATTTAGGTGAGTTTTCGAGCATGTTCAGACCTGGAAATTGGCCATTTTGTGACAAAATGCCGAGGGTCTTTTCACTTTCCTGTTTGGGTACTGCTACATCAACGAAAACTCAATATTTTTCATCATATACCTAAAGACATGTCTTAAGGCTCCCCTGATGCAGGTTTGAGGTCAATTGATGTTTTTCACCAGGAGGAGGAGCCTTTCTCGTAAAAATGGGTGTTTCCTCTTCCCACAAGGGGGCGCCAGGCCTAATGGAAAATATTTCAATGCAGTCGTGTTCAGGTTAAGACACCTTACACGCATGCCAAATATGAAAAAGATTGGACCTTGTATCAGGAAGTTATTAATCATTTACTGAAATTGGCGCGTTGCCAAAAAAACACCCGACTTTGGTACCCCGCCCAGGTTAGGCCCGTTGACGAAAACTCACCATTTTCACAACTTAATATCTCATATGTCTCATGAAGACGTACACCAATTTTGAGGAAGATCCAACGTACTGGCTCGGCGCAATGGTCTGAAACGTGCATGCTGGTTTTCGCCCAAAATGCTATGTTTTTCAACATTCAATCCAAAATATCCGATTTCCTGTTGGGTTTGGAATATGGGTGCTGCAGACTTTTTGAAGCGTCTCTGGACAACGTATCCACTCCCCAAATTTCATCGCTCTACGTTGAAAAACATCAAAGCAAAGGGCATTTTTAAAATTTCAAGGGGGCGCCACTGAGCCATTTTTTGATTTTTTTAAAAAACGTTGCTAAATTTTCGAAATTTTCGCGAAGCCGGATGTATATGCAAAATTTGGTGAGTTTTTGAGCATGTTCAGGCCTTCAAATTGGCCATTTTCATTTGCCATGAAAAAATAATAATAATAATAATAATAATAATAATCCTTCGAAGAACAATAGGGCCTCGCACGCTGAGAGTGCTCGGGCCCTAAATATATCTGCCAAGTTATGACTGTTCAAAGTTTTTGGAGAGAAAAATTGTTGACAGTCATTTTCACTTTCCTTTTTGGACCCCTCCGCTTCAACGAAACTTCAATATTTTTCATCAGGCACCTGAAGACAGGTCTTAAGGCTTCCCTTTTGCAGGTTTGAGGTAGATTGATTTTTTCCCTTTAGAGGAGGAGTGTGTCCCGTAAAAAAGGGCATTTCCTGTTCCCACTAGGAGACGCCAGGCACAAATGGTAAATTTTCAATCCAGTCCTGCTCAGGCTGGTATACCTCACACACATGCCAGATTTAAAATAGATTGAACGTTGTATGAGGGAGTTATCAGTCATTTTCCGAATTCGGTGTTTTGGCGAAAAAATGGAAGAATTTGGCGCCCCGCCCAGGTCAGGCCCGTGAATGAAAACACACCATTTTTATAACTTAAGATTTCATATGCCTCATGAACAGTCTCACCAATTTTGAGAATGATTAAACTAATTCCCTAGGTGCCAAGGTGTAAAATGTGCACACTGTAAATCGATAAAAAGTTCACATTCAATCCAAAATACCCGATTTCCTGTAGGATTTGGAATGTGTGTGCAAGAGACTTTTTGGAGCAGTTTTGCACAAAGTTTTGACTCTCCAAATTTCATCACTCTATGTTAGAAAAACCTAAATGGAGAGGCCTTTTTGAAAATTTCAAGGGGGCGCCACTGAGCCATTTTGTTAAATTGTTTCGTAACGTTGCAAGATTATCGAACGTTATCCAAAGCCGCATGTATGTGCAAATTTTGGTGAGTTTTTATGCATATTCAAGCCTCCAAATGTAAACTCTTACTGTGAACCCATGAAAATTTCACATTCGATCCAAAATACCCGATTTCCTGTTGGATTTGGAATATGGGTGCAAGAGACTTTTTGGAGCAGTTTTGCATAAGGTATCTACTCCCCAAATTTCCTTGCTCTATGTTGAAAAAACCCAATAGGAGAGGCCTTTTTTAAAACTTCTTTCTGTCGCCACTAGTTGGCACTGTAGAGTTGATGCAAATGACCCCTACAAGAACCTTCAGGGTATGACTCTCAACATACACGGAAAGTTTGGCGCAGATATGTTGCATATCTGCCGAGTTATGACTGTTCAAAATTTTTGGCGAGACAAATTGTTGACGGTCATTTTCACTTCCAGTTTGGACCTCTCCGCTTCAACGAAACCTCAATATTTTTCATCAGGGACCTGAACACATGTCTTGAGGCTCCCCTGAAACAGGTTTGAGGTCAATAGATTTTTTTCCCTTGGAGGAGGAGCCTGTCTCGTAAAGAAGGCCATTTCCTGTTCCCACTAGGGGGCGCCAGGCCTAATGGGTAATATTTCAATACAGTCGTGTTCAGGCTGGGATATCTCATATACATGCTAGAAATGAAAAAGATTGAACGTTGTATCACGGAGTTTTTAATCATTTTCTGAATCTGGTATTTTGCCCAAAAATGGCCGACTTTGGGACCACGCCCAGGTCAGACCCTTGAGTGAAAACTCACCATTTTGAAAACTTAAGATCTCATATGTCTCCTGAATAGTCTGACCAATTTTGAAGACGATCCAAGTATTTTCTTCAGCGACAAGGTCTCAAATGTAAATCGATAAAATTTCACATTTGACCCAAAATTTCCGGCTTCCTGTTGGGTTTGGAATATGGGTGCAAGAGACTTTTTGGAGCAGTTTTGCACAATGTATCGACTCGCCAAATTTCATCGTTCTACGTTGAAAAAACTTAATAGGAAAGGCCTTTTTGAAAATTTCAAGGGGGCGCCACTGAGCCATTTTGTTAAATTTTTTTGTAGATTATCAAAATTTACGCAAAGTTGCATGTATGTGCAAATTTTGGTGAGTTTTCGTGCATGTTCAGGCCTCCAAATGTAAACTCCAACTGTGAACCGATAAAAATTTCACATTTGATCCAAAATATCCGATTTCCTGTTGGATTTGGAATATGGGTGCAAGAGGCTTTTTTGAACAGTTAGGCATAAGGTATCTACTCCCCAAATTTCATTGCTCTACGTTGAAAACCTGAGAGGAGAGGCCTTTTTGAAAATTTTAAGGGTCAAGGGGGCGCCACTGAGCCATTTTTTGACATTTTTTCAAAACAACACAAGATTATCGAAATTTACGCAAAGCCGCACGTATGTGCAAATTTTGGTGACTTTTCGTGCATGTTCAGGCCTCCAAATTGGCCATTTTCATTTGCCCTGAAAAAAGAAGAATAATAACTAGGCCTGCAAGCAGGACTGAACGGGCCCTCGCAATCTAGCGCAACTCGGACGTCATGCAACTCGGACAGTGTGCAGGTCAGGGTGGTGGCAGATCGTCCTCTCTAATCATCTCATTAGAACCTAACATGCGCGAAAGTTGCCTCTTTACATTCACACACCTAAGAGATAAAAACCCCTATTGGACAGAGGACTACAAAAAAGGAGCGAATAAAGGGTCATCACAGCAACAGACAGAGACATGTGGACATGGGCCGTAAAATAAGTATTTTAAAAGGTCTTGAAACTACAATGACCAACCTGAAAAGAACTGGACATATATTTAAAAAAATGAGTGACTTTCTATTGCCACTAGTTGGCGCTGTAGGGTTGATGCAAATGACCCCTACAGGACCCTTCAGACTATGACTCAACAAGCACGATATGTTTGGCGCAGATATGTTGTAGAAGTTATGACTGTTCAAAACTTGTGGTGAGACGAAATGGCTTCAGTCATTTTTACTTCTCCTGTTGGACCCTTCTGCTTCAACCAAACCTCAGTATTTTTCATCAGGCACCTGAACACATGTCTTCAGGCTCCCCTGATGCAGGTTTGAGGTGAATAGATTTTTTTTTCCTTGGAGGAGGAGCCTGTTTCGTAAAAAAGGCATTTCCTGTTCCCACTAGGGGGCGCTAGGCCTAATGAGTAATATTTCAATGCACTCGTGTTCAGGGTGGGATCCCGCACATACATGCCAGATATGAAAAAGATTGAACGTTGTTTCAAGGAGCTATTAGTCCTTTACTGAATTTGTCATTTTGCCGAAAAAATGGCCGACTTTGGCACCACGCCCAGGTCAGACCCATGAATGAAAACACACCATTTTGAAAAGTTTAGATTTCATAGGTCTCCTGAATTGTCTAACCAATTTTGAAGATGATCCAATTGATTCCCTCTGTGACAAGGTCTCAAATGTGCACCCTGTTAATTGATAAAAATTTCACATTCGATCCAAAATACCCGATTTCCTGTTGGGTTTGGAATATGGGTGCAAGAGACTTTTTGGAGCAGTTTTGCACAAGGTATCGACTCCCCAAATTTCATTGCTCTACGTTAAAAAAACTTAATAGGAAACGCCTTTTTGAAAAATTCAAGGGGGCGCCACTGAGCCATTTTGTTACATTTTTTTGTAACGTTGCAAGATTATCGAAATCCACACAAAGCCGCATGTATGTGCAAAAGTTTTCGTGCATGTCCAGGCCTCCAAATGTAAACTGTACTAGAAATGGACAGAAATTTCACATTTGATCCAAAATACCCGATTTTCTGTTGGATTTGGAATATGGGTGCAAGAGGCTTTTTTGAGCAGTTAGGCATAAGGTATCTACTCCCCAAATTTCATTGCTCTACGTTGAAAAAACCCAACAGGAAAGGCCTTTTTTAAAACTTCTTTCTGTCGCCACTAGTTGGCACTGTAGAGTTGATGCAAATGACCCCTACAAGAACCTTCAGGGTATGACTCTCAACAAACACGGAAAGTTTGGCGCAGATATGTTGCATATCTGCCGAGTTATGACTGTTCAAAGTTTTTGGCGAGACAAATTGTTGACGGTCATTTTCACTTCCAGTTTGGACCTCTCCGCTTCAACGAAACCTCAATATTTTTCATCAGGCACCTGAACACATGTCTTGAGTCTCCCCTGAAACAGGTTTGAGGTCAAAAGATTTTTTTCCCTTGGAGGAGGAGCCTGTCTCGTAAAGAAGGCCATTTCCTGTTTCCACTAGGGGCGCCAGGCCTAATGGGTAATATTTCAATGCAGTCGTGTTCAGGCTGGGATATCTCATAAACATGCTAGAAATGAAAAAGATTGAACGTTGGATCACGGAGTTTTTAATCATTTTCTGAATTTGGTATTTTGCCTAAAAATGGCCGACTTTGGGACCACGCCCAGGCCAGACCCTTGGATGAAAACACACCATTTTGAAAACTTAAGATCTCATATGTCTCCTGAATACTCTGACCAATTTTGAAGACGATCCAACTTTATCCTTCAGCGACAAGGTCTCAAATGTAAATCGATAAAATTTCGCATTTGACCCAAAATTTCCGGCTTCCTGTTGGGTTTGGAATATGGGTGCAAGAGACTTTTTGGAGCAGTTTTGTACAATGTATCGACTCACCAAATTTCATTGTTCTACGTTGAAAAAACCTAATTGGAGAGGCCTTTTTGAAAATTTCAAGGGGGCGCCACTGAGCCATTTTGTTAAATTTTTTTGTAGATTATCAAAATTTACACAAAGTTGAACATATGTGCAAATTTTGGTGAGTTTTCGTGCATGTTCAAGGCTCCAAATGTAAACTCCAACTGTGAACCGAAAAAATTTCACATTCGATCCAAAATACCCGATTTCCTGTTGGATTTGGAATATGGGTGCAAGAGGCTTTTTTGAACAGTTAGGCATAAGGTATCTACTCCCCAAATTTCATCGCTCTACGTTGAAAACCTGAGAGGAGAGGCCTTTTTGAAAATTTTAAGGGTCAAGGGGGCGCCACTGAGCCATTTTTTGAAATTTTTTCAAAACGACGCAAGATTATCGAAATTTACGCGAAGCCGCACGTATGTGCAAATTTTGGTGACTTTTCGTGCATGTTCAGGCCTCCAAATTGGCCATTTTCATTTGCCATGAAAAAAGAAGAATAATAATAATAATCCTTTGCATTACAATAGGGCCTTCGCACGCCTAGTGCTCGGGCCCTAATAACTAGCCCTGCAAGCAGGACTGACGGGCCCTCGCGTATGGCGCAACTCGGACGTCAAACAAAGTCGGAGGGCAGGCAGGTCGGGGCGGTGGCAGTCGACAACAGACAGATATCCAGGCAGATATATTGCATGTCTGAATGTTCAGAATTAGTGGGGAGAGAAAATGGCGACGGTCATGATGACTTTCTTATCGGACCCCTCTGCTTTAACAAAACAAAAGTGTTTATTAGGCACCTGAACACGGTCATTATGACTTTCCTATTGGACCCCTCTGCTTTAAGGAAACAAAAGTCTTACCGGAGTATAAGTCGCATTTGTGGGTGAAATTTACTTGATAAAATCCAACACATAGAACAGATATGTCATCTTGAAAGGCAATTTAATATAAAGATACAATAGAGAACAACATGCTGAATAAATGTACAGTGTACAGTGCATAAACAACGAAATGCGAATATACTGTCCTCACCAGGACGCTACCGCTCGGTCCTGGCTATAGACAGCGAACTCCAAAAAGACAATTCTGGATGTCCGCATAATTTGTTGAATCAATTTGGTCCTCGATAGCAAACAGGTTCACATCACCGTAAATAAATGATAATTACGTACTATTACAGCAATAATGTAACAGATTAGCATGCGTTCGCTAGCATTAGCACACCATTCAAACAACCACACAACTGGCTGTAAGTGTCCGCTCGCGGGTGGAAAACACACAACAACAGAAAAGATGATACACGCAGGCGTTGCCTCTGTAGAGATATTTTAAAGGCATAAACAATGAACGTAGGTTCGCAGCCGTCTTTCTCTCTTGCTAACTCGCCCACTCACTCACTCACTCACTCACTCACTCACTCACTCACTCACTCACTCACTCACTCACTCACTCACTCACTCACTCACTCACTCACTCACTCACTCACTCACTCACTCACTCACTCACTCACTCACTCACTCACTCAGAGCTATGTGGCTGTCTGTCTTCTTCTGGTGTGCGAGCGCTTATTCACGTAAACAAGTGCGAGTGCGCTCCCAGGTGGGCGTGAAAGCGCCACAAACTAAATGCATCCATTTCAATATAAAAAAGTCAATTATACAATTGAACATACATTGCCAAAGGCAGAACGTGAACGTGGCCATAGCTATTAACAGTTATTCAGATAACTATAGCATGCTAACAAGTTTACAAAACCATCAGTCCAAAACACCAAAATAACACGGGAAATTATATCATAATGTGTTAATAATTTCACTCACCAGGGGGCACCAGGCCTAATGGTTTTGTAAACCTGTTAGCATGCTATAGTAATCTGAATAACTGTTAATAGCTATGGCCACGTTCGCGTTCTGCCTTTGGCAATGTATGTTCAATTGTATAATTGACTTTTTTATATTGAAATGGATGCATTTAGTTTGTGGCGCTTTCACGCCCAACTGGGAGCGCACTCGTTATTATTATTTTTTCATGGCAAATGAAAATGGCCATAGCTATTAAGAGTTATTCAGATAACTATAGCATGCTAACAAGTTTACAAAACCATTAGTCCAAAACACCTAAATAACATGGGAAATGTTATCATAATGTGTTAATAATTTCACACATAAGTCACGGCTGAGTATAAATCGCACCCCAAACCAAAATATGAAGAAAAAAAAACACGACTTATAGTCGGAAAAATACAGTAGTCTTTTACTGAATTGTATTGTCAAAAATAAGACACATTTGCTCCCCTGCCCAGGAAAGGGCCGTGAATGAAATGTCACCATTTTGATAACCTAACATCTCATATGTGTCATGAACATTCATTCATTCATTCATTTTCCATGCCGCTTTTCCTCACGAGGGTCGCGGAGGTGCTGGAGCCTATCCCAGCTAACTCGGGGCAGTAGGCAGGGGACACCCTGAACTGGTTGCCAGCCAATTGCAGGGCACAAGGAGACATACAACCATTCACGCGCACACTCATACCTACGGACAATTTAGAGTGCTCAATCAGCCTACCATGCATGTTTTTGGGATGTCTGACCAATTTTGAGAAGCATTCAACTTACTGCTTCGGCGTAATGGTCTCAAACGTGCATGCAGGTTTTTGACAAAAATGCAAGATTCAATCCATAATACCCGATTTCCTGTTGGGTTTGGAATATGGGTGCAAGAGACTTTTTGGAGCAGTTTTGCACAACGTATCCACTCCCCAAATTTCATCACTCTACGTCGAAAAAAACTAATAGGACAGGCCTTTTTTAAAAATTGAAGGGGGCGCCACTGAGCCATTTTATTACATCTTTTGGCAATGTTGCTAAATTCATGAAATCTACATGAAGCCACATGTATGTGCGCATTTTGGTGAGTTTTCGAGCATGTTCAGACCTTGAAATTTGCCATTTTGAGAGAAAATGCCGAGGGTCTTTTCACTTTCCTGTTTGGATACTGCAACATCAACGAAAACTCAATATTTTTCATCAGATACCTAAAGACATGTCTTAAGGCTCCCCTGATGCAGGTTTGAGATCAATTGATGTTTTTCACCAGGAGGAGGAGCCTTTTTCGTAAAAAAGGGTGTTTCCTCTTCCCACAAGGGGGCGCCAGGCCTAATGGAAAATATTTCAATGCAGTCGTGTTCAGGTTAAGACACCTTACATGCATGCCAAATATGAAAAAGATTGGACCTTGTATCAGGAAGTTATTAATCATTTACTGAAATTGGCGCGTTGCCAAAAAAACACCCGACTTTGGTACCCCGCCCAGGTCAGGCCCGTGGACGAAAACTCACCATTTTCACAACTTAGTATCTCATATGTCTCATGAACACTTACACCAATTTTGAGGAAGATCCAACGTACTGGCTCGGCGCAACGGTCTGAAACGTGCATGCTGGTTTTCGCCCAAAATGCTATGTTTTTCAACATTCAATCCAGAATATCCCATTTCCTGTTGGGTTTGGAATATGGGTGCTTTAGACTTTTTGAAGCGGTTCTGGACAACGTATCCACTCCCCAAATTTCATCGCCCTACGTTGAAATACATCAAAGCAAAGGGCATTTTGAAAATTGCAAGGGGGCGCCACTGAGCCATTTTTTTACTTTTTTTGTAAACGTTGCCAAATTGTCGAAATTTTCGCGAAGCCGGATGTATGTGCAAATTTTGGTGAGTTTTTGAGCATGTTCAGGCCTTCAAATTGGCCATTTTCATTTGCCATGAAAAAATAATAATAATAATCCTTCGAAGAACAATAGGGCCTCGCACGCTGAGAGTGCTCGGGCCCTAACTAGCCCTGCAAGCAGGACTGACGGGCCCTCGCGTATGGCGCAACTCGGACGTCAAACAAAGTCGGAGGGCAGGCAGGTCGGGGCGGTGGCAGTCGACAACAGACAGATATCCAGGCAGATATATTGCATGTCTGAATGTTCAGAATTAGTGGGGAGAGAAAATGGCGACGGTCATGATGACTTTCTTATCGGACCCCTCTGCTTTAACAAAACAAAAGTATTTATTAGGCACCTGAACACGGTCATTATGACTTTCCTATTGGACCCCTCTGCTTTAAGGAAACAAAAGTCTTACCCGAGTATAAGTCGCATTTGTGGGTGAAATTTACTTGATAAAATCCAACACATAGAACAGATATGTCATCTTGAAAGGCAATTTAATATAAAGATACAATAGAGAACAACATGCTGAATAAATGTACAGTGTACAGTGCATAAACAACGAAATGCGAATATACTGTCCTCACCAGGACGCTACCGCTCGGTCCTGGCTATAGACAGCGAACTCCAAAAAGACAATTCTGGATGTCCGCATAATTTGTTGAATCAATTTGGTCCTCGATAGCAAACAGGTTCACATCACCGTAAATAAATGATAATTACGTACTATTACAGCAATAATGTAACAGATTAGCATGCGTTCGCTAGCATTAGCACACCATTCAAACAACCACACAACTGGCTGTAAGTGTCCGCTCGCGGGTGGAAAACACACAACAACAGAAAAGATGATACACGCAGGCGTTGCCTCTGTAGAGATATTTTAAAGGCATAAACAATGAACGTAGGTTCGCAGCCGTCTTTCTCTCTCGCTAACTAGTCCACTCACTCACTCACTCACTCACTCACTCACTCACTCACTCACTCACTCACTCACTCACTCACTCACTCACTCACTCACTCACTCACTCACTCACTCACTCACTCACTCAGAGCTACGTGGCTGTCTGTCTTCTTCTGGTGTGCGAGCGCTTATTCACGTAAACAAGTGCGAGTGCGCTCCCAGGTGGGCGTGAAAGCGCCACAAACTAAATGCATCCATTTCAATATAAAAAAGTCAATTATACAATTGAACATACATTGCCAAAGGCAGAACGCGAACGTGGCCATAGCTATTAACAGTTATTCAGATAACTATAGCATGCTAACAAGTTTACAAAACCATCAGTCCAAAACACCAAAATAACACGGGAAATTATATCATAATGTGTTAATAATTTCACTCACCAGGGGGCACCAGGCCTAATGGTTTTGTAAACCTGTTAGCATGCTATAGTAATCTGAATAACTGTTAATAGCTATGGCCACGTTCGCGTTCTGCCTTTGGCAATGTATGTTCAATTGTATAATTGACTTTTTTATATTGAAATGGATGCATTTAGTTTGTGGCGCTTTCACGCCCAACTGGGAGCGCACTCGTTATTATTATTTTTTCATGGCAAATGAAAATGGCCATAGCTATTAAGAGTTATTCAGATAACTATAGCATGCTAACAAGTTTACAAAACCATTAGTCCAAAACACCTAAATAACATGGGAAATGTTATCATAATGTGTTAATAATTTCACACATAAGTCACTGCTGAGTATAAGTCGCACCCCAAACCAAAATATGAAGAAAAAAAAACACGACTTATAGTCGGAAAAATACAGTAGTCTTTTACTGAATTGTATTGTCAAAAATAAGACACATTTGCTCCCCTGCCCAGGAAAGGGCCGTGAATGAAATGTCACCATTTTGATAACCTAACATCTCATATGTGTCATGAACATTCATTCATTCATTCATTTTCCATGCCGCTTTTCCTCACGAGGGTCGCGGAGGTGCTGGAGCCTATCCCAGCTAACTCAGGGCAGTAGGCAGGGGACACCCTGAACTGGTTGCCAGCCAATTGCAGGGCACAAGGAGACATACAACCATTCACGCGCACACTCATACCTACGGACAATTTAGAGTGCTCAATCAGCCTACCATGCATGTTTTTGGGATGTCTGACCAATTTTGAGAAGCATTCAACTTACTGCTTCGGCGTAATGGTCTCAAACGTGCATGTAGGTTTTTGACAAAAATGCAAGATTCAATCCATAATACCCGATTTCCTGTTGGGTTTGGAATATGGGTGCAAGAGACTTTTTGGAGCAGTTTTGCACAACGTATCCACTCCCCAAATTTCATCACTCTACGTCGAAAAAAGCTAATAGGACAGGCCTTTTTTAAAAATTGAAGGGGGCGCCACTGAGCCATTTTATTACATCTTTTGGCAATGTTGCTAAATTCATGAAATCTACATGAAGCCACATGTATGTGCACATTTTGGTGAGTTTTCGAGCATGTTCAGACCTTGAAATTTGCCATTTTGAGAGAAAATGCCGAGGGTCTTTTCACTTTCCTGTTTGGATACTGCAACATCAACGAAAACTCAATATTTTTCATCAGATACCTAAAGACATGTCTTAAGGCTCCCCTGATGCAGGTTTGAGATCAATTGATATTTTTCACCAGGAGGAGGAGCCTTTTTAGTAAAAAAGGGTGTTTCCTCTTCCCACAAGGGGGCGCCAGGCCTAATGGAAAATATTTCAATGCAGTCGTGTTCAGGTTAAGACACCTTACATGCATGCCAAATATGAAAAAGATTGGACCTTGTATCAGGAAGTTATTAATCATTTACTGAAATTGGCGCGTTGCCAAAAAAACACCCGACTTTGGTACCCCGCCCAGGTCAGGCCCGTGGACGAAAACTCACCATTTTCACAACTTAGTATCTCATATGTCTCATGAACACTTACACCAATTTTGAGGAAGATCCAACGTACTGGCTCGGCGCAACGGTCTGAAACGTGCATGCTGGTTTTCGCCCAAAATGCTATGTTTTTCAACATTCAATCCAGAATATCCGATTTCCTGTTGGGTTTGGAATATGGGTGCTTTAGACTTTTTGAAGCGGTTCTGGACAACGTATCCACTCCCCAAATTTCATCGCCCTACGTTGAAATACATCAAAGCAAAGGGCATTTTGAAAATTGCAAGGGGGCGCCACTGAGCCATTTTTTAATTTTTTTTGTAAACGTTGCCAAATTTTCGAAATTTTCGCGAAGCCGGATGTATGTGCAAATTTTGGTGAGTTTTTGAGCATGTTCAGGCCTTCAAATTGGCCATTTTCATTTGCCATGAAAAAAAAATAATAATAACTAGCCCTGCAAGCAGGACTGACGGGCCCTCGCGTATGGCGCAACTCGGACGTCAAACAAAGTTGGAGGGCAGGCAGGTCGGGGCGGTGGCAGTCGACAACAGACAGATATCCAGGCAGATATATTGCATGTCTGAATGTTCAGAATTAGTGGGGAGAGAAAATGGCGACGGTCATGATGACTTTCTTATCGGACCCCTCTGCTTTAACAAAACAAAAGTGTTTATTAGGCACCTGAACACGGTCATTATGACTTTCCTATTGGACCCCTCTGCTTTAAGGAAACAAAAGTCTTACCGGAGTATAAGTCGCATTTGTGGGTGAAATTTACTTGATAAAATCCAACACATAGAACAGATATGTCATCTTGAAAGGCAATTTAATATAAAAATACAATAGAGAACAACATGCTGAATAAATGTACAGTGTACAGTGCATAAACAACGAAATGCGAATATACTGTCCTCACCAGGACGCTACCGCTCGGTCCTGGCTATAGACAGCGAACTCCAAAAAGACAATTCTGGATGTCCGCATAATTTGTTGAATCAATTTGGTCCTCAATAGCAAACAGGTTCACATCACCGTAAATAAATGATAATGACGTACTATTACAGCAATAATGTAACAGATTAGCATGCGTTCGCTAGCATTAGCACACCATTCAAACAACCACACAACTGGCTGTAAGTGTCCGCTCGCGGGTGGAAAACACACAACAACAGAAAAGATGATACACGCAGGCGTTGCCTCTGTAGAGATATTTTAAAGGCATAAACAATGAACGTAGGTTCGCAGCCGTCTTTCTCTCTCGCTAACTAGTCCACTCACTCACTCACTCACTCACTCACTCACTCACTCACTCACTCACTCACTCACTCACTCAGAGCTACGTGGCTGTCTGTCTTCTTCTGGTGTGCGAGCGCTTATTCACGTAAACAAGTGCGAGTGCGCTCCCAGGTGGGCGTGAAAGCGCCACAAACTAAATGCATCCATTTCAATATAAAAAAGTCAATTATACAATTGAACATACATTGCCAAAGGCAGAACGCGAACGTGGCCATAGCTATTAACAGTTATTCAGATAACTATAGCATGCTAACAAGTTTACAAAACCATCAGTCCAAAACACCAAAATAACACGGGAAATTACATCATAATGTGTTAATAATTTCACTCACCAGGGGGCACCAGGCCTAATGGTTTTGTAAACCTGTTAGCATGCTATAGTAATCTGAATAACTGTTAATAGCTATGGCCACGTTCGCGTTCTGCCTTTGGCAATGTATGTTCAATTGTATAATTGACTTTTTTATATTGAAATGGATGCATTTAGTTTGTGGCGCTTTCACGCCCAACTGGGAGCGCACTCGTTATTATTATTTTTTCATGGCAAATGAAAATGGCCATAGCTATTAAGAGTTATTCAGATAACTATAGCATGCTAACAAGTTTACAAAACCATTAGTCCAAAACACCTAAATAACATGGGAAATGTTATCATAATGTGTTAATAATTTCACACATAAGTCACTGCTGAGTATAAGTCGCACCCCAAACCAAAATATGAAGAAAAAAAAACACGACTTATAGTCGGAAAAATACAGTAGTCTTTTACTGAATTGTATTGTCAAAAATAAGACACATTTGCTCCCCTGCCCAGGAAAGGTCCGTGAATGAAATGTCACCATTTTGATAACCTAACATCTCATATGTGTCATGAACATTCATTCATTCATTCATTTTCCATGCCGCTTTTCCTCACGAGGGTCGCGGAGGTGCTGGAGCCTATCCCAGCTAACTCGGGGCAGTAGGCAGGGGACACCCTGAACTGGTTGCCAGCCAATTGCAGGGCACAAGGAGACATACAACCATTCACGCGCACACTCATACCTACGGACAATTTAGAGTGCTCAATCAGCCTACCATGCATGTTTTTGGGATGTCTGACCAATTTTGAGAAGCATTCAACTTACTGCTTCGGCGTAATGGTCTCAAACGTGCATGCAGGTTTTTGACAAAAATGCAAGATTCAATCCATAATACCCGATTTCCTGTTGGGTTTGGAATATGGGTGCAAGAGACTTTTTGGAGCAGTTTTGCACAACGTATCCACTCCCCAAATGTCATCACTCTACGTCGAAAAAAACTAATAGGACAGGCCTTTTTTTAAAATTGAAGGGGGCGCCACTGAGCCATTTTATTACATCTTTTGGCAATGTTGCTAAATTCATGAAATCTACATGAAGCCACATGTATGTGCACATTTTGGTGAGTTTTCGAGCATGTTCAGACCTTGAAATTTGCCATTTTGAGAGAAAATGCCGAGGGTCTTTTCACTTTCCTGTTTGGATACTGCAACATCAACGAAAACTCAATATTTTTCATCAGATACCTAAAGACATGTCTTAAGGCTCCCCTGATGCAGGTTTGAGATCAATTGATGTTTTTCACCAGGAGGAGGAGCCTTTTTCGTAAAAAAGGGTGTTTCCTCTTCCCACAAGGGGGCGCCAGGCCTAATGGAAAATATTTCAATGCAGTCGTGTTCAGGTTAAGACACCTTACATGCATGCCAAATATGAAAAAGATTGGACCTTGTATCAGGAAGTTATTAATCATTTACTGAAATTGGCGCGTTGCCAAAAAAACACCCGACTTTGGTACCCCGCCCAGGTCAGGCCCGTGGACGAAAACTCACCATTTTCACAACTTAGTATCTCATATGTCTCATGAACACTTACACCAATTTTGAGGAAGATCCAACGTACTGGCTCGGCGCAACGGTCTGAAACGTGCATGCTGGTTTTCGCCCAAAATGCTATGTTTTTCAACATTCAATCCAGAATATCCCATTTCCTGTTGGGTTTGGAATATGGGTGCTTTAGACTTTTTGAAGCGGTTCTGGACAACGTATCCACTCCCCAAATTTCATCGCCCTACGTTGAAATACATCAAAGCAAAGGGCATTTTGAAAATTGCAAGGGGGCGCCACTGAGCCATTTTTTTATTTTTTTTGTAAACGTTGCCAAATTGTCGAAATTTTCGCGAAGCCGGATGTATGTGCAAATTTTGGTGAGTTTTTGAGCATGTTCAAGCCTTCAAATTGGCCATTTTCATTTGCCATGAAAAAATAATAATAATAATCCTTCGAAGAACAATAGGGCCTCGCACGCTGAGAGTGCTCGGGCCCTAAAAATAAATGATAATTACGTACTATTACAGCAATAATGTAACAGATTAGCATGCGTTCGCTAGCATTAGCACAGCATTCAAACAACCACACAACTGGCTGTAAGTGTCCGCTCGCGGGTGCAAAACACACAACAACAGAAAAGATGATACACGCAGGCGTTGCCTCTGTAGAGATATTTTAAAGGCATAAACAATGAACGTAGGTTCGCAGCCGTCTTTCTCTCTCGCTAACTAGTCCACTCACTCACTCACTCACTCACTCACTCACTCACTCACTCACTCACTCACTCACTCACTCACTCACTCACTCACTCACTCACTCACTCACTCACTCACTCAGAGCTACGTGGCTGTCTGTCTTCTTCTGGTGTGCGAGCGCTTATTCACATAAACAAGTGCGAGTGCGCTCCCAGGTGGGCGTGAAAGCGCCACAAACTAAATGCATCCATTTCAATATAAAAAAGTCAATTATACAATTGAACATACATTGCCAAAGGCAGAACGCGAACGTGGCCATAGCTATTAACAGTTATTCAGATAACTATAGCATGCTAACAAGTTTACAAAACCATCAGTCCAAAACACCAAAATAACACGGGAAATTATATCATAATGTGTTAATAATTTCACTCACCAGGGGGCACCAGGCCTAATGGTTTTGTAAACCTGTTAGCATGCTATAGTAATCTGAATAACTGTTAATAGCTATGGCCACGTTCGCGTTCTGCCTTTGGCAATGTATGTTCAATTGTATAATTGACTTTTTTATATTGAAATGGATGCATTTAGTTTGTGGCGCTTTCACGCCCAACTGGGAGCGCACTCGTTATTATTATTTTTTCATGGCAAATGAAAATGGCCATAGCTATTAAGAGTTATTCAGATAACTATAGCATGCTAACAAGTTTACAAAACCATTAGTCCAAAACACCTAAATAACATGGGAAATGTTATCATAATGTGTTAATAATTTCACACATAAGTCACTGCTGAGTATAAGTCGCACCCCAAACCAAAATATGAAGAAAAAAAAACACGACTTATAGTCGGAAAAATACAGTAGTCTTTTACTGAATTGTATTGTCAAAAATAAGACACATTTGCTCCCCTGCCCAGGAAAGGGCCGTGAATGAAATGTCACCATTTTGATAACCTAACATCTCATATGTGTCATGAACATTCATTCATTCATTCATTTTCCATGCCGCTTTTCCTCACGAGGGTCGCGGAGGTGCTGGAGCCTATCCCAGCTAACTCGGGGCAGTAGGCAGGGGACACCCTGAACTGGTTGCCAGCCAATTGCAGGGCACAAGGAGACATACAACCATTCACGCGCACACTCATACCTACGGACAATTTAGAGTGCTCAATCAGCCTACCATGCATGTTTTTGGGATGTCTGACCAATTTTGAGAAGCATTCAACTTACTGCTTCGGCGTAATGGTCTCAAACGTGCATGTAGGTTTTTGACAAAAATGCAAGATTCAATCCATAATACCCGATTTCCTGTTGGGTTTGGAATATGGGTGCAAGAGACTTTTTGGAGCAGTTTTGCACAACGTATCCACTCCCCAAATTTCATCACTCTACGTCGAAAAAAGCTAATAGGACAGGCCTTTTTTAAAAATTGAAGGGGGCGCCACTGAGCCATTTTATTACATCTTTTGGCAATGTTGCTAAATTCATGAAATCTACATGAAGCCACATGTATGTGCACATTTTGGTGAGTTTTCGAGCATGTTCAGACCTTGAAATTTGCCATTTTGAGAGAAAATGCCGAGGGTCTTTTCACTTTCCTGTTTGGATACTGCAACATCAACGAAAACTCAATATTTTTCATCAGATACCTAAAGACATGTCTTAAGGCTCCCCTGATGCAGGTTTGAGATCAATTGATATTTTTCACCAGGAGGAGGAGCCTTTTTAGTAAAAAAGGGTGTTTCCTCTTCCCACAAGGGGGCGCCAGGCCTAATGGAAAATATTTCAATGCAGTCGTGTTCAGGTTAAGACACCTTACATGCATGCCAAATATGAAAAAGATTGGACCTTGTATCAGGAAGTTATTAATCATTTACTGAAATTGGCGCGTTGCCAAAAAAACACCCGACTTTGGTACCCCGCCCAGGTCAGGCCCGTGGACGAAAACTCACCATTTTCACAACTTAGTATCTCATATGTCTCATGAACACTTACACCAATTTTGAGGAAGATCCAACGTACTGGCTCGGCGCAACGGTCTGAAACGTGCATGCTGGTTTTCGCCCAAAATGCTATGTTTTTCAACATTCAATCCAGAATATCCCATTTCCTGTTGGGTTTGGAATATGGGTGCTTTAGACTTTTTGAAGCGGTTCTGGACAACGTATCCACTCCCCAAATTTCATCGCCCTACGTTGAAATACATCAAAGCAAAGGGCATTTTGAAAATTGCAAGGGGGCGCCACTGAGCCATTTTTTTATTTTTTTTGTAAACGTTGCCAAATTTTCGAAATTTTCGCGAAGCCGGATGTATGTGCAAATTTTGGTGAGTTTTTGAGCATGTTCAGGCCTTCAAATTGGCCATTTTCATTTGCCATGAAAAAATAATAATAATAATCCTTCGAAGAACAATAGGGCCTCGCACGCTGAGAGTGCTCGGGCCCTAATAAATATAAAAATACAATAGAGAACAACATGCTGAATAAATGTACAGTGTACAGTGCATAAACAACGAAATGCGAATATACTGTCCTCACCAGGACGCTACCGCTTGGTCCTGGCTATAGACAGCGATCTCCAAAAAGACAATTCTGGATGTCCGCATAATTTGTTGAATCAATTTGGTCCTCGATAGCAAACAGGTTCACATCACCGTAAATAAATGATAATTACGTACTATTACAGCAATAATGTAACAGATTAGCATGCGTTCGCTAGCATTAGCACACCATTCAAACAACCACACAACTGGCTGTAAGTGTCCGCTCGCGGGTGGAAAACACACAACAACAGAAAAGATGATACACGCAGGCGTTGCCTCTGTAGAGATATTTTAAAGGCATAAACAATGAACGTAGGTTCGCAGCCGTCTTTCTCTCTCGCTAACTAGTCCACTCACTCACTCACTCACTCACTCACTCACTCACTCACTCACTCACTCACTCACTCACTCACTCACTCACTCACTCACTCACTCACTCACTCACTCACTCACTCACTCACTCACTCACTCAGAGCTACGTAGCTGTCTGTCTTCTTCTGGTGTGCGAGCGCTTATTCACGTAAACAAGTGCGAGTGCGCTCCCAGGTGGGCGTGAAAGCGCCACAAACTAAATGCATCCATTTCAATATAAAAAAGTCAATTATACAATTGAACATACATTGCCAAAGGCAGAACGCGAACGTGGCCATAGCTATTAACAGTTATTCAGATAACTATAGCATGCTAACAAGTTTACAAAACCATCAGTCCAAAACACCATAATAACACGGGAAATTATATCATAATGTGTTAATAATTTCACTCACCAGGGGGCACCAGGCCTAATGGTTTTGTAAACCTGTTAGCATGCTATAGTAATCTGAATAACTGTTAATAGCTATGGTCACGTTCGCGTTCTGCCTTTGGCAATGTATGTTCAATTGTATAATTGACTTTTTTATATTGAAATGCATGCATTTAGTTTGTGGCGCTTTCACGCCCAACTGGGAGCGCACTCGTTATTATTATTTTTTCATGGCAAATGAAAATGGCCATAGCTATTAAGAGTTATTCAGATAACTATAGCATGCTAACAAGTTTACAAAACCATTAGTCCAAAACACCTAAATAACATGGGAAATGTTATCATAATGTGTTAATAATTTCACACATAAGTCACTGCTGAGTATAAGTCGCACCCCAAACCAAAATATGAAGAAAAAAAAACACGACTTATAGTCGGAAAAATACAGTAGTCTTTTACTGAATTGTATTGTCAAAAATAAGACACATTTGCTGCCCTGCCCAGGAAAGGGCCGTGAATGAAATGTCACCATTTTGATAACCTAACATCTCATATGTGTCATGAACATTCATTCATTCGTTCATTTTCCATGCCGCTTTTCCTCACGAGGGTCGCGGAGGTGCTGAAGCCTATCCCAGCTAACTCGGGGCAGTAGGCAGGGGACACCCTGAACTGGTTGCCAGCCAATTGCAGGGCACAAGGAGACATACAACCATTCACGCGCACACTCATACCTACGGACAATTTAGAGTGCTCAATCAGCCTACCATGCATGTTTTTGGGATGTCTGACCAATTTTGAGAAGCATTCAACTTACTGCTTCGGCGTAATGGTCTCAAACGTGCATGCAGGTTTTTGACAAAAATGCAAGATTCAATCCATAATACCCGATTTCCTGTTGGGTTTGGAATATGGGTGCAAGAGACTTTTTGGAGCAGTTTTGCACAACGTATCCACTCCCCAAATTTCATCACTCTACGTCGAAAAAAACTAATAGGACAGGCCTTTTTTAAAAATTGAAGGGGGCGCCACTGAGCCATTTTATTACATCTTTTGGCAATGTTGCTAAATTCATGAAATCTACATGAAGCCACATGTATGTGCACATTTTGGTGAGTTTTCGAGCATGTTCAGACCTTGAAATTTGCCATTTTGAGAGAAAATGCCGAGGGTCTTTTCACTTTCCTGTTTGGATACTGCAACATCAACGAAAACTCAATATTTTTCATCAGATACCTAAAGACATGTCTTAAGGCTCCCCTGATGCAGGTTTGAGATCAATTGATGTTTTTCACCAGGAGGAGGAGCCTTTTTCGTAAAAAAGTGTGTTTCCTCTTCCCACAAGGGGGCGCCAGGCCTAATGGAAAATATTTCAATGCAGTCGTGTTCAGGTTAAGACACCTTATATGCATGCCAAATATGAAAAAGATTGGACCTTGTATCAGGAAGTTATTAATCATTTACTGAAATTGGCGCGTTGCCAAAAAAACACCCGACTTTGGTACCCCGCCCAGGTCAGGCCCGTGGACGAAAACTCACCATTTTCACAACTTAGTATCTCATATGTCTCATGAACACTTACACCAATTTTGAGGAAGATCCAACGTACTGGCTCGGCGCAACGGTCTGAAACGTGCATGCTGGTTTTCGCCCAAAATGCTATGTTTTTCAACATTCAATCCAGAATATCCCATTTCCTGTTGGGTTTGGAATATGGGTGCTTTAGACTTTTTGAAGCGGTTCTGGACAACGTATCCACTCCCCAAATTTCATCGCCCTACGTTGAAATACATCAAAGCAAAGGGCATTTTGAAAATTGCAAGGGGGCGCCACTGAGCCATTTTTTTATTTTTTTTGTAAACGTTGCCAAATTGTCGAAATTTTCGCGAAGCCGGATGTATGTGCAAATTTTGGTGAGTTTTTGAGCATGTTCAGGCCTTCAAATTGGCCATTTTCATTTGCCATGAAAAAATAATAATAACTAGGCCTGCAAGCAGGACTGAACGGGCCCTCGCAATCTAGCGCAACTCGGACGTCACGCAACTCGGACTGTGTGCAGGTCAGGGTGGTGGCAGATCCTCCTCTCTAATCATCTCATTAGAACCTAACATGCTCGAAAATCGCCTATTTACATTCCCACACCCAAGAGATAAAAACTCCTATTGGAGAGAGTACTACAAAAAAGGAGCCACTACTGAGCTGTGCAGCCAAGCCCTTATTCAAAACCAAAATTAATCTTCTAACTGGGCCAATTCGACCAAGTGTGCCAAATATTGTGGCTCTATAAGCTGCCTGAGTCTCTGAAAAAAAAGATTTCCTTTAAATGGCGAACAAAGGGTCGTCACGGCAACAGACAAAGACACGTGGACATTGGCCGTAAATAAGTATTTTAATAGGTCTTGAAACTACAATGACCAACCTGAAAAGAACTGGACATGTTTTGGAAAAACGAGTGACTTTCTATCGCCACTAGTTGGCGCTGTAGGGTTGATGCAAATGACCCCTACAAGGCCCTTCAGGGTATGACTCTCAACAAGCACGGGAAGTTTGGCGCAGATATCTTGTATATCTGCCGAGTTATGACTGTTCAAAGTTTTTGGAGAGAAAAATTGTTAACAGTCATTTTCACTTTCCTGTTTGGACCCTTCCGCTTCAACGAAACTTCAATATTTTTCATCAGGCAGCTGAAGACAGGTCTTAAGGCTTCCCTTATGCAGGTTTGAGGTAGATTGATTTTTTCTTTTAGAGGAGGAGTGTGTCCCGTAAAAAAGGGCATTTCCTGTTCCCACTAGGAGGCGCCAGGCACAAATGGTAAATGTTCAATCCAGTCCTGCTCAGGCTGGTATACCTCACACACATGCCAGATTTAAAATAGATTGAACGTTGTATGAGGGAGTTATCAGTCATTTTCCGAATTTGGTGTTTTGGCGAAAAAATGGCCGACTTTGGCACCCCGCCCAGGTCAGGCCCGTGAATGAAAACACACCATTTTGATAACTTAAGATTTCATATGCCTCATGAACAGTCTCGCCAATTTTGAGAATGATCAAACTAATTCCCTAGGTGCCAAGGTGTAAAATGTGCACACTGTAAATCGATAAAAATTTCACATTCAATCCAAAATACCCGATTTCCTGTTGGGTTTGGAATATGCATGCAAGAGACTTTTTGGAGCAGTTTTGTACAAGGTATCGACTCTCCGAATTTCATCCCTCTACGTTGAAAAAACCTAAAAGGAGAGGCCTTTTTGAAAATTTCAAGGGGGCGCCACTGAGCCATTTTGTTACATGTGTTCGTAACGTTGCAAGATTATTGAACGTTATGCAAAGCCGCATGTATGTGCAAATTTTGGTGAGTTTTTATGCATATTCAAGCCTCAAAATGTAAACTCTTACTGTGAACCCATGAAAATTTCACATTCGATCCAAAATACCCGATTTCCTGTTGGATTTGGAATATGGGTGCAAGAGACTTTTTGGAGCAGTTTTGCATAAGGTATCTACTCCCCAAATTTCCTCGCTCTATGTTGAAAAAACCCAGTAGGAAAGGCCTTTTTCAAAACTTCTTTCTGTCGCCACTAGTTGGCACTGTAGAGTTGATGCAAATGACCCCTACAAGAACCTTCAGGGTATGACTCTCAACAAACACGGAAAGTTTGGCGCAGATATGTTGCATATCTGCCGAGTTATGACTGTTCAAAGTTTTTGGCGAGACAAATTGTTGACGGTCATTTTCACTTCCAGTTTGGACCTCTCCGCTTCAACGAAACCTCAATATTTTTCATCAGGCACCTGAACACATGTCTTGAGGCTCCCCTGAAACAGGTTTGAGGTCAATAGATTTTTTTCCCTTGGAGGAGGAGCCTGTCTCGTAAAGAAGGCCATTTCCTGTTTCCACTAGGGGCGCTAGGCCTAATGGGTAATATTTCAATGCAGTCATGTTCAGGCTGGGATATCTCATAAACATGGTAAAAATGAAAAAGATTGAACGTTGGATCACGGAGTTTTTAATCATTTTCTGAATTTGGTGTTTTGCCCAAAAATGGCCAACTTTGGGACTACGCCCAGGCCAGACCCTTGGATGAAAACTCACCATTTTGAAAACTTAAGATCTCATATGTCTCCTGTATAGTCTGACCAATTTTGAAGACGATCCAACTATTTTCTTCAGCGACAAGGTCTCAAATGTAAATCGATAAAATTTCACATTTGATCCAAAATTTCCGACTTCCTGTTGGATTTGGAATATAGGTGCAAGAGACTTTTTGGAGCAGTTTTACGCAATGTATCGACTCACCAAATTTCATCGTTCTACGTTGAAAAAACCTAATAGGAAAGGCCTTTTTGAAAATTTCAAGGGGGCGCCACTGAGCGATTTTGTTACATTTTTTTGTAGATTATCAAAATTTACGCAAAGTTGCATGTATGTGCAAATTTTGGTGAGTTTTCGTGCATGTTCAGGCCTCCAAACGTAAACTCCAACTGTGAACCGAAAAAATTTCACATTTGATCCAAAATATCCGATTTCCTGTCGGATTTGGAATATGGGTGCAAGAGGCTTTTTTGAACAGTTAGGCATAAGGTATCTACTCCCCAAATTTCATCGCTCTACGTTGAAAACCTGAGAGGAGAGGCCTTTTTGAAAATTTTAAGGGTCAAGGGGGCGCCACTGAGCCATTTTTTGAAATTTTTTCAAAACGACGCAAGATTATCAAATTTTACGCGAATCTGCACGTATGTGCAAATTTTGGTGACTTTTCGTGCATGTTCAGGCCTCCAAATTGGCCATTTTCATTTGCCCTGAAAAAAGAAGAATAATAATAATAACTAGGCCTGCAAGCAGGACTGAACGGGCCCTCGCAATCTAGCGCAACTCGGACGTCACGCAACTCGGACTGTGTGCAGGTCAGGGTGGTGGCAGATCCTCCTCTCTAATCATCTCATTAGAACCTAACATGCTCGAAAGTCGCCTATTTACATTCACACACCCAAGAGATAAAAACCCATATTGGAGAGAGTACTACAAAAAAGGAGCCACTACTGAGCTGTGCAGCCAAGCCCTTATTCAAAACCAAAATTAATCTTCTAACTGGGCCAATTCGACCAAGCGTGCCAAATATTGTGGCTCTATAAACTGCCTGAGTCTCTGAAAAAAAATATTTCCTATAAATGGCGAACAAAGGGTCGTCACGGCAACAGACAGAGACACGTGGACATGGGCCGTAAATACGTATTTTAATAGGTCTTGAAACTACAATGACCAACCTGAAGAGAACTGGACATGTATTGGAAAAACGAGTGACTTTCTATTGCCACTAGTTGGCGCTGTAGGGTTGATGCAAATGACACCTACAAGGCCCTTCAGGGTATGACTCTCAACAAGCACGGGAAGTTTGGCGCAGATATGTTGTATATCTGCCGAGTTATGACTGTTCAAAGTTTTTGGAGAGAAAAATTGTTGACAGTCATTTTCACTTTCCTGTTTGGACCCCTCCGCTTCAACGAAACTTCAATATTTTTCATCAGGCACCTGAAGACAGGTCTTAAGGTTTCCCTTATGCAGGTTTGAGGTCGATTGATTTTTTCCCTTTAGAGGAGGAGTGTGTCCCGTAAAAAAGGGCATTTCCTGTTCCCACTAGGAGGCGCCAGGCACAAATGGTAAATTTTCAATCCAGTCCTGCTCAGGCTGGTATACCTCACACACATGCCAGATTTAAAATAGATTGAACGTTGTATGAGGGAGTTATCAGTCATTTTCCGAATTCGGTGTTTTGGCGAAAAAATGGAAGAATTTGGCGCCCCGCCCAGGTCAGGCCCTTGAATGAAAACACACCATTTTTATAACTTAAGATTTCATATGCCTCATGAACAGTCTCACCAATTTTGAGAATGATCAAACTAATTCCCTAGGTGCCAAGGTGTAAAATGTGCACACTGTAAATCGATAAAAAGTTCACATTCAATCCAAAATACCCGATTTCCTGTTGGGTTTGGAATACGCATGCAAGAGACTTTTTGGAGCAGTTTTGTACAAGGTATTGACTCTCCGAATTTCATCCATCTACGTTGAAAAAACCTAAATGGAGAGGCCTTTTTGAAAATTTCAAGGGGGCGCCACTGAGCCATTTTGTTACATTTTTTCGTAACGTTGCAAGATTATTGAACGTTATGCAAAGCCGCATGTATGTCGAAATTTTTGTGAGTTTTCGTGCATGTTCAAGCCTCCAAATGTAAACTCCTACTGTTAACCGATAAAAATTTCACATTTGATCCAAAATACCCGATTTCCTGTTGGATTTGGAAAATGGGTGCAAGAGACTTTTTGGAGCAGTTTTGCATAAGGTATCAACTCCCCAAATTTCCTCACTCTATGTTGGAAAAACCCAATAGGAAAGGCCTTTTTTAAAACTTCTTTCTGTCGCCACTAGTTGGCACTGTAGAGTTGATGCAAATGACCCCTACACGAACCTTCAGGGTATGACTCTCAAAAAACACGGGAAGTTTGGCGCAGATATGTTGTATATCTGCCGAGTTATGACTGTTCAAAGTTTTTGGCGAGACAAATTGTTGACGGTCATTTTCACTTCCAGTTTGGACCTCTCCGCTTCTACAAAACCTCAATATTTTTCATTAGGCACCTGAACACATGTCTTGAGGCTCCCCTGAAACAGGTTTGAGGTCAATAGATTTTTTTCCCTTGGAGGAGGAGCCTGTCTCGTAAAGAAGGCCATTTCCTGTTCCCACTAGGGGGCGCCAAGCCTAATGGGTAATATTTCAATGCAGTCGTGTTCAGGCTGGGATATCTCATATACTTGCTAGAAATGAAAAAGACTGAACGTTGTATCACGGAGTTTTTAATCATTTTCTGAATTTGGTGTTTTGCCCAAAAATGGCCAATTTTGGGACTACGCCCAGGCCAGACCGTTGGATGAAAACTCACCATTTTGAAAACTTAAGATCTCATATGTCTCCTGTATAGTCTGACCAATTTTGAAGACGATCCAACTATTTTCTTCAGCGACAAGGTCTCAAATGTAAATCGATAAAATTTCACATTTGATCCAAAATTTCCGACTTCCTGTTGGATTTGGAATATAGGTGCAAGAGACTTTTTGGAGCAGTTTTACGCAATGTATCGACTCACCAAATTTCATCGTTCTACGTTGAAAAAACCTAATAGGAGAGGCCTTTTTGAAAATTTCAAGGGGGCGCCACTGAGCGATTTTGTTAAATTTTTTTGTAGATTATCAAAATTTACGCAAAGTTGCATGTATGTGCAAATTTTGGTGAGTTTTCGTGCATGTTCAGGCCTCCAAACGTAAACTCCAACTGTGAACCGAAAAAATTTCACATTTGATCCAAAATATCCGATTTCCTGTCGGATTTGGAATATGGGTGCAAGAGGCTTTTTTGAACAGTTAGGCATAAGGTATCTACTCCCCAAATTTCATCGCTCTACGTTGAAAACCTAAGAGGAGAGGCCTTTTTGAAAATTTTAAGGGTCAAGGGGGCGCCACTGAGCCATTTTTTGAATTTTTTTGAAAACGACGCTAGATTATCAAATTTTACGCGAACCTGCACGTATGTGCAAATTTTGGTGACTTTTCGTGCATGTTCAGGCCTCCAAATTGGCCATTTTCATTTGCCATGAAAAAAGAAGAATAATAATAATAATAATAATAATAATAATAATAATAATAATCCTTTGCATTACAATAGGGCCTTCGCACGCCTAGTGCTCGGGCCCTAACTAGCCCTGCAAGCAGGACTGAACGGGCCCTCGCGTATGGCGCAACTCGGACGTCAAACAAAGTCGAAGGGCAGGCAGGTCGGGGCAGTGGCAGTCGACAACAGACAGATATCCAGGCAGATATATTGCATGTCTGAATGTTCAGAATTAGTGGGGAGAGAAAATGGCGACAGTCATTATGACTTTCCTTTTGGACCCCTCTGCTTTAACGAAACAAAATTTTTGATCAGGCACCTGAACACATGTCTTAAGGCTCCCCTGATTCAGGTTTGAGGTCAATTGATTTTTGTCCCTGAGAAGCAGGAGCCTTTCTCTTTAACTAAAAGTGTGTTTCCTGTTCCCACTAGGGGGCGCCAGGCGTAATGAGTAATATTTCAATAAAATCATGTGCAGGCTGAAATACTTCACATTCATGCCAAATATGAAAAAGATTGCACCCTCTGCTTTAACAAAACAAAATTGTTTATTAGGCACCTGAACACGGTCATTATGACTTTCCTTTTGGACTCCTCTGCTTTAACGAAACAAAATTGTTGATCAGGCACCTGAACACATGTCTTAAGGCTCCCTTGATTCAGGTTTGAGGTCAATTGATTTTTGTCCCTGAGAAGCAGGAGCCTTTCTCTTTAACTAAAAGTGTGTTTCCTGTTCCCACTAGGGGGCGCCAGGCGTAATGAGTAATATTTCAATAAAATCATGTGCAGGCTGAAATACTTCACATTCATGCCAAATATGAAAAAGATTGCACCTTCAATCAGGAAGTTATTACCGTATTTTTCGGACTACAAGTCGCACCTGAGTATAAGTCGCACAAGCCAGAAAATGCCCAACAAAGAGAAAAAAAACATACATAAGTCTTACCGGAGTATAAGTCGCAATTTTGGGGGAAATTTACTTGATAAAATCCAACACATAGAACAGATATGTCATCTTGAAAGGCAGTTTAATATAAAAATACAATAGAGAACAACATGCTGAATAAATGTACAGTGTACAGTGCATAAACAACGAAATGCAAATATACTGTCCTCACCAGGACGCTACCGCTCGGTCCTGACTATATACAGCGAACTCCAAAAAGACAATGCTGGACGTCCGCATAATTTGTTGAATCAATTTGGTCCTCGATAGCAAACAGGTTCACATCAACGTAAATAAATGATAATTAGGTACTATTGCAGCAATAACGTAACAGATTAGCATGCGTTCGCTAGCATTAGCACACCATTCAAACAACCACACAACCGGCTGTAAGTGTCCGCTCGCGGGTGGAAAACACAACAACAACAGAAAAGATGATACACGCAGGCGTTGCCTCTGTAGAGATATTTTAAAAGCATAAACAATGAACGTAGGTTCGCAGCCGTCTTTCCCTCTCGCTAACTCGCCCACTCACTCACTCACTCACTCACTCACTCACTCACTCACTCACTCACTCACTCACTCACTCACTCACTCACTCACTCACTCACTCACTCACTCACTCACTCACTCACTCACTCACTCACTCACTCACTCACTCAGAGCTACGTAGCTGTCTGTCTTCTTCTGGTGTGCGAGCGCTCTTCTTCACGTAAACAAGTGCGAGTGCGCTCCCAGGTGGGCGTGAAAGCGCCACAAACTAAATGCATCCATTTCAATATAAAAAAGTCAATTATACAATTGAACATACATTGCCAAAGGCAGAACGCGAACGTGGCCATAGCTATTAAGAGTTATTCAGATAACTATAGCATGCTAACAAGTTTACAAAACCATTAGTCCAAAACACCAAAATAAAATGGGAAATTTTATCATAATGTGTTAATAATTTCACACATAAGTCGCTGCTGAGTATAAGTCGCAACCCAAAGCAAAATATGAAAAAAACCGCGACTTATAGTCATTTACTGAATTGTATTGTCGAAAATAAGACACATTTGCTCCCCTGGCCAGGAAAGGGCCGTGAATGAAATGTCACCATTTTGATAACCTAACATCTCATATGTGTCACGAATAGTCTGACCAATTTTGAGGAGCATTCAACTTACTGCCTCGGCGTAATGGTGTCAAACGTGCATGCTGGTTTTAGACAAAAATGCCATGTTGTGCAAGATTCAATCCCTAATACCCGATTTCCTGTTGGGTTTGGAATATGGGTGCAAGAGACTTTTTGGAGCAGTTTTGCACAACGTATCCACTCCCCAAATTTCATCACTCTACGTCGAAAAAAACTAATAGGACAGGCCTTTTTTAAAAATTGAAGGGGGCGCCACTGAGCCATTTTGTTACATCTTTTGGCAATGTTGCTAAATTCATGAACTTTACATGAAGCCGCATGTATGTGCAAATTTAGGTGAGTTTTCGAGCATGTTCAGACCTCGAAATTGGCCATTTTGTGACAAAATGCCGAGGGTCTTTTCACTTTCCTGTTTGGGTACTGCTACATCAACGAAAACTCAATATTTTTCATCAGATACCTAAAGACATGTCTTAAGGCTCCCCTGATGCAGGTTTGAGGTCAATTGATGTTTTTCACCAGGAGGAGGAGCCTTTCTTGTAAAAAAGGGTGTTTCCTCTTCCCACAAGGGGGCGCCAGGCCTAATGGAAAATATTTCAATGCAGTCGTGTTCAGGTTAAGACACCTTACACGCATGCCAAATATGAAAACGATTGGACCTTGTATCAGGAAGTTATTAATCATTTACTGAAATTGGCGCGTTGCCAAAAAAACACCCGACTTTGGTACCCTGCCCAGGTTAGGCCCGTGGACGAAAACTCACCATTTTCACAACTTAATATCTCATATGTCTCATGAAGACGTACACCAATTTTGAGGAAGATCCAACGTACTGGCTCGGCGCAATGGTCTGAAACGTGCATGCTGGTTTTCGCCCAAAATGCTATGTTTTTCAACATTCAATCCAAAATATCAGATTTCCTGTTGGGTTTGGAATATGGGTGCTGCAGACTTTTTGAAGCGTCTCTGGACAACGTATCCACTCCCCAAATTTCATCGCTCTACGTTGAAAAACATCAAAGCAAAGGGCATTTTTAAAATTTCAAGGGGGCGCCACTGAGCCATTTTTTGATTTTTTTAAAAAACGTTGCTAAATTTTCGAAATTTTCGCGAAGCCGGATGTATGTGCAAATTTTGGTGAGTTTTTGAGCATGTTCAGGCCTTCAAATTGCCCATTTTCATTTGCCATGAAAAAATAATAATAATTATGACTTTCCTATGGGACCCCTCTGCTTTAACAAAACAAAATGGTTTATTAGGCACCTGAACACGGTCATTATGACTTTCCTTTTGGACCCCTCTGCTTTAACGAAACAAAATTGTTGATCAGGCACCTGAACACATGTCTTAAGGCTCCGCTGATTCAGGTTTGAGGTCAATTGATTTTTGACCCTGAGAAGCAGGAGCCTTTCTATTTAATTAAAAGTGTGTTTCCTGTTCCCACTAGGGGGCGCCAGGCGTAATGAGTAATATTTCAATAAAGTCATGTGCAGGCTGAAATACTTCACATTCATGCCAAATATGAAAAAGATTGCACCTTCAATCAGGAAGTTATTACCGTATTTTTCGGACTACAAGTCGCACCTGAGTATAAGTCGCACAAGCCAGAAAATGCCCAACAAAGAGAAAAAAAACATATATAAGTCTTACCGGAGTATAAGTCGCAATTTTGGGGGAAATTTACTTGATAAAATCCAACACATAGAACAGATATGTCATCTTGAAAGGCAGTTTAATATAAAAATACAATAGAGAACAACATGCTGAATAAATCTACAGTGTACAGTGCATAAACAACGAAATGCGAATATACTGTCCTCACCAGGACGCTACCGCTCGGTCCTGGCTATATACAGCGAACTCCAAAAAGACAATGCTGGACGTCCGCATAATTTGTTGAATCAATTTGGTCCTCGATAGCAAACAGGTTCACATCAACGTAAATAAATGATAATTAGGTACTATTGCAGCAATAACATAACAGATTAGCATGCGTTCGCTAGCATTAGCACACCATTCAAACAACCACACAACTGGCTGTAAGTGTCCGCTCGCGGGTGGAAAACACACAACAACAACAGAAAAGATGATACACGCAGGCGTTGCCTCTGTAGAGATATTTTAAAAGCATAAACAATGAACGTAGCTTCGCAGCCGTCTTTCCCTCTCGCTAACTCGCCCACTCGCTCGCTCGCTCGCTCACTCACTCACTCACTCACTCACTCACTCACTCACTCACTCACTCAGAGCTACGTAGCTGTCTGTCTTCTTCTGGTGTGCGAGCGCTCTTCTTCACGTAAACAAGTGCGAGTGCGCTCCCAGGTGGGCGTGAAAGCGCCACAAACTAAATGCATCCATTTCAATTTAAAAAAGTCAATTATACAATTGAACATACATTGCCAAAGGCAGAACGCGAACGTGGCCATAGCTATTAAGAGTTATTCAGATAACTATAGCATGCTAACAAGTTTACAAAACCATTAGTCCAAAACACCAAAATAACATGGGAAATTTTATCATAATGTGTTAATAATTTCACACATAAGTCGCTGCTGAGTATAAGTCGCACCCCAAAGCAAAATATGAAAAAAACCGCGACTTATAGTCATTTACTGAATTGTATTGTCAAAAATAAGACACATTTGCTCCCCTGGCCAGGAAAGGGCCGTGAATGAAATGTCACCATTTTGATAACCTAACATCTCATATGTGTCAATAATAGTCTGACCAATTTTGAGGAGCATTCAACTTACTGCCTCGGCGTAATGGTGTCAAACGTGCATGCTGGTTTTAGACAAAAATGCCATGTTGTGCAAGATTCAATCCCTAATACCCGATTTCCTGTTGGGTTTGGAATATGGGTGCAAGAGACTTTTTGGAGCAGTTTTGCACAACGTATCCACTCCCCAAATTTCATCACTCTACGTCGAAAAAAACTAATAGGACAGGCCTTTTTTAAAAATTGAAGGGGGCGCCACTGAGCCATTTTATTACATCTTTTGGCAATGTTGCTAAATTCATGAAATTTACATGAAGCCGCATGTATGTGCAAATTTAGGTGAGTTTTCGAGCATGTTCAGACCTGGAAATTGGCCATTTTGTGACAAAATGCCGAGGGTCTTTTCACTTTCCTGTTTGGGTACTGCTACATCAACGAAAACTCAATATTTTTCATCATATACCTAAAGACATGTCTTAAGGCTCCCCTGATGCAGGTTTGAGGTCAATTGATGTTTTTCACCAGGAGGAGGAGCCTTTCTCGTAAAAATGGGTGTTTCCTCTTCCCACAAGGGGGCGCCAGGCCTAATGGAAAATATTTCAATGCAGTCGTGTTCAGGTTAAGACACCTTACACGCATGCCAAATATGAAAAAGATTGGACCTTGTATCAGGAAGTTATTAATCATTTACTGAAATTGGCGCGTTGCCAAAAAAACACCCGACTTTGGTACCCCGCCCAGGTTAGGCCCGTGGACGAAAACTCACCATTTTCACAACTTAATATCTCATATGTCTCATGAAGACGTGCACCAATTTTGAGGAAGATCCAACGTACTGGCTCGGCGCAATGGTCTGAAACGTGCATGCTGGTTTTCGCCCAAAATGCTATGTTTTTCAACATTCAATCCAAAATATCCGATTTCCTGTTGGGTTTGGAATATGGGTGCTGCAGACTTTTTGAAGCGTCTCTGGACAACGTATCCACTCCCCAAATTTCATCGCTCTACGTTGAAAAACATCAAAGCAAAGGGCATTTTTAAAATTTCAAGGGGGCGCCACTGAGCCATTTTTTGATTTTTTTAAAAAACGTTGCTAAATTTTCGAAATTTTCGCGAAGCCGGATGTATGTGCAAATTTTGGTGAGTTTTTGAGCATGTTCAGGCCTTCAAATTGGCCATTTTCATTTGCCATGAAAAAATAATAATAATAATAATAATAACTAGGCCTGCAAGCAGGACTGAACGGGCCCTCGCAAACTAGCGCAACTCGGACGTCACGCAACTCGGACTGTGTGCAGGTCAGGGTGGTGGCAGATCCTCCTCTCTAATCATCTCATTAGAACCTAACATGCTCGAAAGTCGCCTATTTACATTCCCACACCCAAGAGATAAAAACCCCTATTGGAGAGAGTACTACAAAAAAGGAGCCACTACTGAGCTGTGCAGCCAAACCCTTATTCAAAACCAAAATTAATCTTCTAACTTGGCCAATTCGACCAAGTGTGCCAAATATTGTGGCTCTATAAGCTGCCTGAGTCTCTGAAAAAAAATATTTCCTTTAAATGGCGAACAAAGGGTCGTCACGGCAACAGACAGAGACACGTGGACATGGGCCGTAAAAAAGTATTTTAATAGGTCTTGAAACTACAATGACCAACATGAAAAGAACTGGACATGTTTTGGAAAAACGAGTGACTTCCTATCGCCACTAGTTGGCGCTGTAGGGTTGATGCAAATGACCCCTACAAGTTCCTTCAGGGTATGACTCTCAACAAGCACGGGAAGTTTGGCGCAGATATGTTCTATATCTGCCGAGTTATGATTGTTCAAAGTTTTTGGAGAGAAAAATTGTTGACAGTCATTTTCACTTTCCTGTTTGGACCCCTCCGCTTCAACGAAACTTCAATATTTTTCATCAGGCACCTGAAGACAGGTCTTAAGGCTTCCCTTATGCAGGTTTGAGGTAGATTGGTTTTTTCCCTTTAGAGGAGGAGTGTGTCCCGTAAAAAAGGGCATTTCCTGTTTCCACTAGGAGGCGCCAGGCACAAATGGTAAATTTTCAATCCAGTCCTGCTCAGGCTGGTATACCTCACACACATGCCAGATTTAAAATAGATTTAACATTGTATGAGGGTGTTATCAGTCATTTTCCGAATTTGGTGTTTTGGCGAAAAAAATGGAAGAATTTGGCGCCCCGCCCAGGTCAGGCCCGTGAATGAAAACACACCATTTTTATAACTTAAGATTTCATATGCCTCATGAACAGTCTCGCCAATTTTGAGAATGATCAAACTAATTCCCTAGGTGCCAAGGTGTAAAATGTGCACACTGTAAATCGATAAAAAGTTCACATTCAATCCAAAATACCCGATTTCCTGTAGGATTTGGAATGTGTGTGCAAGAGACTTTTTGGAGCAGTTTTGCACAAAGTTTTGACTCTCCAAATTTCATCACTCTATGTTAGAAAAACCTAAATGGAGAGGCCTTTTTGAAAATTTCAAGGGGGCGCCACTGAGCCATTTTCTTAAATTGTTTCGTAACGTTGCAAGATTATCGAACGTTATCCAAAGCCGCATGTATGTGCAAATTTTGGTGAGTTTTTATGCATATTCAAGCCTCCAAATGTAAACTCTTACTGTGAACCCATGAAAATTTCACATTCGATCCAAAATACCCGATTTCCTGTTGGATTTGGAATATGGGTGCAAGAGACTTTTTGGAGCAGTTTTGCATAAGGTATCTACTCCCCAAATTTCCTTGCTCTATGTTGAAAAAACCCAATAGGAAAGGCCTTTTTTAAAACTTCTTTCTGTCGCCACTAGTTGGCACTGTAGAGTTGATGCAAATGACCCCTACAAGAACCTTCAGGGTATGACTCTCAACAAACACGGAAAGTTTGGCGCAGATATGTTGCATATCTGCCGAGTTATGACTGTTCAAAATTTTTGGCGAGACAAATTGTTGACGGTCATTTTCACTTCCAGTTTGGACCTCTCCGCTTCAACGAAACCTCAATATTTTTCATCAGGGACCTGAACACATGTCTTGAGGCTCCCCTGAAACAGGTTTGAGGTCAATAGATTTTTTTCCCTTGGAGGAGGAGCCTGTCTCGTAAAGAAGGCCATTTCCTGTTCCCACTAGGGGGCGCCAGGCCTAATGGGTAATATTTCAATGCAGTCGTGTTCAGGCTGGGATATCTCATATACATGCTAGAAATGAAAAAGATTGAACGTTGTATCACGGAGTTTTTAATCATTTTCTGAATTTGGTATTTTGCCCAAAAATGGCCGACTTTGGGACCACGCCCAGGTCAGACCCTTGAGTGAAAACTCACCATTTTGAAAACTTAAGATCTCATATGTCTCCTGAATAGTCTGACCAATTTTGAAGACTATCCAACTATTTTCTTCAGCGACAAGGTCTCAAATGTAAATCGATAAAATTTCACATTTGATCCAAAATTTCCGGCTTCCTGTTGGGTTTGGAATATGGGTGCAAGAGACTTTTTGGAGCAGTTTTGCACAATGTATCGACTTGCCAAATTTCATCGTTCTACGTTGAAAAAACCTAATAGGAAAGGCCTTTTTGAAAATTTCAAGGGGGCGCCACTGAGCCATTTTGTTAAATTTTTTTGTAGATTATCAAAATTTACGCAAAGTTGCATGTATGTGCAAATTTTGGTGAGTTTTCGTGCATGTTCAGGCCTCCAAATGTAAACTCAAACTGTGAACCGATAAAAATTTCACATTTGATCCAAAATATCCGATTTCCTGTTGGATTTGGAATATGGGTGCAAGAGGCTTTTTTGAACAGTTAGGCATAAGGTATCTACTCCCCAAATTTCATTGCTCTACGTTGAAAACCTGAGAGGAGAGGCCTTTTTGAAAATTTTAAGGGTCAAGGGGGCGCCACTGAGCCATTTTTTGACATTTTTTCAAAACGACACAAGATTATCGAAATTTACGCAAAGCCGCACGTTTGTGCAAATTTTGGTGACTTTTCGTGCATGTTCAGGCCTCCAAATTGGCCATTTTCATTTGCCCTGATAAAAGAAGAATAATAATAATAATAATAATAATAATAATAATAATAATAATAATAATCCTTTGCAAAACAATAGGGCCTTCGCACGCTTAGTGCTCGGGCCCTAATAATAATAATAACTAGCCCTGCAAGCAGGACTGAACGGGCCCTCGCGTATGGCGCAACTCGGACGTCAAACAAAGTCGAAGGGCAGGCAGGTCGGGGCAGTGGCAGTCGACAACAGACAGATATCCGGGCAGTGGCAGTCGACAACAGACAGATATTCAGGCAGATATATTGCATGTCTGAATGTTCAGAATTAGTGGGGAGAGAAAATGGCGACGGTCATTATGACTTTCCTATGGGACCCCTCTGCTTTAACAAAACAAAATTGTTTATTAGGCACCTGAACACGGTCATTATGACTTTCCTTTTGGACCCCTCTGCTTTAACGAAACAAAATTGTTGATCAGGCACCTGAACACATGTCTTAAGGCTCCCCTGATTCAGGTTTGAGGTCAATTGATTTTTGTCCCTGAGAAGCAGGAGCCTTTCTGTTTAACTAAAAGTGTGTTTACTGTTCCCACTAGGGGGCGCCAGGCGTAATGAGTAATATTTCAATAAAGTCATGTGCAGGCTGAAATACTTCACATTCATGCCAAATATGAAAAAGATTGCACCTTCAATCAGGAAGTTATTACCGTATTTTTCAGACAACAAGTCGCACCTGAGTATAAGTCGCACAAGCCAGAAAATGACCAACAAAGAGAATAAAAACATATATAAGTCTTACCGGAGTATAAGTCACAATTTTGGGGGAAATTTACTTGATAAAATCCAACACATAGAACAGATATGTCATCTTGAAAGGCAGTTGCTGAATAAATGTACAGTGTACAGTGCATAAACAACGAAATGCGAATATACTGTCCTCACCAGGACGCTACCGCTCGGTCCTGGCTATATACAGCGAACTCCAAAAAGACAATGCTGGACGTCCGCATAATTTGTTGAATCGATTTGGTCCTCGATAGCAAACAGGTTCACATCAACGTAAATAAATGATAATTAGGTACTTTTGCAGCAATAAAGTAACAGATTAGCATGCGTTCGCTAGCATTAGCACACCATTCAAACAACCACACAACTGGCTGTAAGTGTCCGCTCGCGGGTGGAAAACACACAACAACAACAGAAAAGATGATACACGCAGGCGTTGCCTCTGTAGAGATATTTTAAAAGCATAAACAATGAACGTAGGTTCGCATTCGTCTTTCCCTCTCGCTAACTCACTCACTCACTCACTCACTCACTCACTCACTCACTCACTCACTCACTCACTCACTCACTCACTCACTCACTCACTCACTCACTCACTCACTCACTCACTCACTCACTCACTCACTCACTCAGAGCTACGTAGCTGTCTGTCTTCTTCTGGTGTGCGAGTGCGCTCCCAGGTGGGCATGAAAGCGCCACAAACTAAATGCATCCATTTCAATATAAAAAAGTCAATTATACAATTGAACATACATTGCCAAAGGCAGAATGCGAACGTGGCCATAGCTATTAAGAGTTATTCAGATAACTATAGCATGCTAACAAGTTTACAAAACCATTAGTCCAAAACACCAAAATAACATGGGAAATTTTATCATAATGTGTTAATAATTTCACACATAAGTCGCTGCTGAGTATAAGTCGCACCCCAAAGCAAAATATGAAAAAAACCGCGACTTATAGTCATTTACTGAATTGTATTGTCAAAAATAAGACACATTTGCTCCCCTGGCCAGGAAAGGGCCGTGAATGAAATGTCACCATTTTGATAACCTAACATCTCATATGTGTCATGAATCGTCTGACCAATTTTGAGGAGCATTCAACTTACTGCCTCGGCGTAATGGTGTCAAACGTGCATGCTGGTTTTAGACAAAAATGCCATGTTGTGCAAGATTCAATCCCTAATACCCGATTTCCTGTTGGGTTTGGAATATGGGTGCAAGAGACTTTTTGGAGCAGTTTTGCACAACGTATCCACTCCCCAAATTTCATCACTCTACGTCGAAAAAAACTAATAGGACAGGCCTTTTTTAAAAATTGAAGGGGGCGCCACTGAGCCATTTTATTACATCTTTTGGCAATGTTGCTAAATTCATGAAATTTACATGAAGCCGCATGTATGTGCAAATTTAGGTGAGTTTTCGAGCATGTTCAGACCTCGAAATTGGCCATTTTGTCACAAAATGCCGAGGGTCTTTTCACTTTCCTTTTTGGGTACTGCTACATCAACGAAAACTCAATATTTTTCATCAGATACCTAAAGACATGTCTTAAGGCTCCCCTGATGCAGGTTTGAGGTCAATTGATGTTTTTCACCAGGAGGAGGAGCCTTTCTCGTAAAAAAGGGTGTTTCCTCTTCCCACAAGGGGGCGCCAGGCCTAATGGAAAATATTTCAATGCAGTCGTGTTCAGGTTAAGACACCTTACACGCATGCCAAATATGAAAAAGATTGGACCTTGTATCAGGAAGTTATTAATCATTTACTGAAATTGGCGCATTGCCAAAAAAACACCCGACTTTGGTACCCCGCCCAGGTTAGGCCCGTGGACGAAAACTCACCATTTTCACAACTTAATATCTCATATGTCTCATGAAGACGTACACCAATTTTGAGGAAGATCCAACGTACTGGCTCGGCGCAATGGTCTGAAACGTGCATGCTGGTTTTCGCCCAAAATGCTATGTTTTTCAACATTCAATCCAAAATATCAGATTTCCTGTTGGGTTTGGAATATGGGTGCTGCAGACTTTTTGAAGCGTCTCTGGACAACGTATCCACTCCCCAAATTTCATCGCTCTACGTTGAAAAACATCAAAGCAAAGGGCATTTTTAAAATTTCAAGGGGGCGCCACTGAGCCATTTTTTGATTTTTTTTAAAAACGTTGCTAAATTTTCGAAATTTTCGCGAAGCCGGATGTATGTGCAAATTTTGGTGAGTTTTTGAGCATGTTCAGGCCTTCAAATTGGCCATTTTCATTTGCCATGAAAAAAAAATAATAATAATAATAATAACTAGGCCTGCAAGCAGGACTGAACGGGCCCTCGCAATCTAGCGCAAATTCGGACTGTGTGCAGGTCAGGGTGGTGGCAGATCCTCCTCTCTAATCATCTCATTAGAACCTAACATGCTCGAAAGTCGCCTATTTACATTCCCACACCCAAGAGATAAAAACCCCTATTGGAGAGAGTACTACAAAAAAGGAGCCACTTCTGAGCTGTGCGGCCAGGCCCTTATTCAAAACCAAAATTAATCTTCTAACTGGGCCAATTCGACCAAGTGTGCCAACTATTGTGGCTCTATAAGCTCCCTGAGTCTCTGAAAAAAAATATTTCCTTTAAATGGCGAACAAAGGGTCGTCACGGCAACAGACAGAGACACGTGGACATGGGCCGTAAAAAAGTATTTTAATAGGTCTTGAAACTACAATGACCAACCTGAAAAGAACTGGACATGTTTTGGAAAAACGAGTGACTTTCTATCGCCACTAGTTGGCGCTGTAGGGTTGATGCAAATGACCCCTACAAGGCCCTTCAGGGTATGACTCTCAACAAGCACGGGAAGTTTGGCGCAGATATCTTGTATATCTGCCGAGTTATGACTGTTCAAAGTTTTTGGAGAGAAAAATTGTTGACAGTCATTTTCACTTTCCTGTTTGGACCCCTCCGCTTCAACGAAACTTCAATATTTTTCATCAGGCACCTGAAGACAGGTCTTAAGGTTTCCCTTATGCAGGTTTGAGGTAGATTGATTTTTTCCCTTTAGAGGAGGAGTGTGTCCCGTAAAAAAGGGCATTTCCTGTTCCCACTAGGAGGCGCCAGGCACAAATGGTAAATTTTCAATCCAGTCCTGCTCAGGCTGGTATACCTCACACACATGCCAGATTTAAAATAGATTGAACGTTGTATGAGGGAGTTATCAGTCATTTTCCGAATTCGGTGTTTTGGCGAAAAAATGGAAGAATTTGGCGCCCCGCCCAGGTCAGGCCCGTGAATGAAAACACACCATTTTTATAACTTAAGATTTCATATGCCTCATGAACAGTCTCACCAATTTTGAGAATGATCAAACTAATTCCCTAGGTGCCAAGGTGTAAAATGTGCACACTGTAAATCGATAAAAATTTCACATTCAATCCAAAATACCCGATTTCCTGTTGGGTTTGGAATATGCATGCAAGAGACTTTTTGGAGCAGTTTTGTACAAGGTATCGACTCTCCGAATTTCATCCCTCTACGTTGAAAAAACCTAAATGGAGAGGCCTTTTTGAAAATTTCAAGGGGGCGCCACTGAGCCATTTTGTTACATGTTTTCGTAACGTTGCAAGATTATCGAACGTTATCCAAAGCCGCATGTATGTGCAAATTTTGGTGAGTTTTTATGCATATTCAAGCCTCCAAATGTAAACTCTTACTGTGAACCCATGAAAATTTCACATTCGATCCAAAATACCCGATTTCCTGTTGGATTTGGAATATGGGTGCAAGAGACTTTTTGGAGCAGTTTTGCATAAGGTATCTACTCCCCAAATTTCCTTGCTCTATGTTGAAAAAACCCAATAGGAAAGGCCTTTTTTAAAACTTCTTTCTGTCGCCACTAGTTGGCACTGTAGAGTTGATGCAAATGACCCCTACAAGAACCTTCAGGGTATGACTCTCAACAAACACGGAAAGTTTGGCGCAGATATGTTGCATATCTGCCGAGTTATGACTGTTCAAAGTTTTTGGCGAGACAAATTGTTGACGGTCATTTTCACTTCCAGTTTGGACCTCTCCGCTTCAACGAAACCTCAATATTTTTCATCAGGGACCTGAACACATGTCTTGAGGCTCCCCTGAAACAGGTTTGAGGTCAATAGATTTTTTTCCCTTGGAGGAGGAGCCTGTCTCGTAAAGAAGGCCATTTCCTGTTTCCACTAGGGGGCGCCAGGCCTAATGGGTAATATTTCAATGCAGTCGTGTTCAGGCTGGGATATCTCATATACATGCTAGAAATGAAAAAGATTGAACGTTGTATCACCGAGTTTTTAATCATATTCTGAATTTGGTATTTTGCCCAAAAATGGCCGACTTTGGGACCACGCCCAGGTCAGACCCTTGAGTGAAAACTCACCATTTTGAAAACTTAAGATCTCATATGTCTCCTGAATAGTCTGACCAATTTTGAAGACGATCCAACTATTTTCTTCAGCGACAAGGTCTCAAATGTAAATCGATAAAATTTCACATTTGATCCAAAATTTCCGGCTTCCTGTTGGGTTTGGAATATTGGTGCAAGAGACTTTTTGGAGCAGTTTTACACAATGTATCGACTCACCAAATTTCATCATTCTACGTTGAAAAAACCTAATAGGACAGGCCTTTTTGAAAATTTCAAGGGGGCGCCACTGAGCGATTTTGTTAAATTTTTTTGTAGATTATCAAAATTTACGCAAAGTTGCATGTATGTGCAAATTTTGGTGAGTTTTCGTGCATGTTCAGGCCTCCAAACGTAAACTCCAACTGTGAACCGAAAAAATTTCACATTTGATCCAAAATATCCGATTTCCTGTCAGATTTGGAATATGGGTGCAAGAGGCTTTTTTGAACAGTTAGGCATAAGGTATCTACTCCCCAAATTTCATCGCTCTACGTTGAAAACCTGAGAGGAAAGGCCTTTTTGAAAATTTTAAGGGTCAAGGGGGCGCCACTGAGCCATTTTTTGACATTTTTTCAAAACGACGCTAGATTATCAAATTTTACGCGAATCTGCACGTATGTGCAAATTTTGGTGACTTTTCGTGCATGTTCAGGCCTCCAAATTGGCCATTTTCATTTGCCATGAAGAAAGAAGAATAATAATAATAATAATAATAATAATCCTTTGCATTACAATAGGGCCTTCGCACGCCTAGTGCTCGGGCCCTAATAATAATAATAATAATCCTTCGAAGAACAATAGGGCCTCGCACGCTGAGAGTGCTCGGGCCCTAATAATCCTTCGAAGAACAATAGGGCCTCGCACGCTGAGAGTGCTCGGGCCCTAATAATCCTTCGAAGAACAATAGGGCCTCGCACGCTGAGAGTGCTCGGGCCCTAATAATCCTTCGAAGAACAATAGGGCCTCGCACGCTGAGAGTGCTCGGGCCCTAACTAGCCCTGCAAGCAGGACTGAACGGGCCCTCGCGTATGGCGCAAGTCGGACGTCAAAGAAAGTCGGAGGTCACGCAGGTCGGGGCGGTGGCAGTCGACAACAGAGAGATATCCAGGCACATATATTGCATGTCTGAATGTTCAGAATTAGTGGGGAGAGAAAATGGCGACGGTCATTATGACTTTCGTATCGGACCCCTCTGCTTTAACAAAACAAAATTGTTTATTAGGCACCTGAACGCGGTCATTATGACTTTCCTATTGGACCCCTCTCCTCTGCTTTAACGAAACAAAATTGTTGATCAGGCACCTGAACACATGTCTTAAGGCTCCGCTGATTCAGGTTTGAGGTCAATTGATTTTTGACCCTGAGAAGCAGGAGCCTTTCTATTTAATTAAAAGGGTGTTTCCTGTTCCCACTAGGGGGCGCCATGCGTAATGGGTAATATTTCAATAAAGTCATGTGCAGGCTGAAATACTTCACATTCATGCCATATATGAAAAAGATTGCACCTTCAATCAGGAAGTTATTACCGTATTTCTGGGACTACAAGTCGCACCTGAGTATAAGTCGCACAAGCCATAAAATGCCCAACAAAGAGAAAAAAAACATATAGGTCGCACCGGAGTATAAGTCGCATTTTTGGGGGAAATTTACAAACAATTAGCAAACAGGTTCACATCAACGTGAATAAATGATAATTAGGTACTATTACAGCAATAACGTAACAGATTAGCATGCGTTCGCTAGCATTAGCACACCATTCAAACAACCACACAACTGGCTGTAAGTGTCCGCTCGCGGGTGGAAAACACACAACAACAACAGAAAAGATGATACACGCAGGCGTTGCCTCTGTAGAGATATTTTAAAAGCATAAACAATGAACGTAGGTTCGCAGCCGTCTTTCCCTCTCGCTAACTCGCCCACTCACTCACTCACTCACTCACTCACTCACTCACTCACTCACTCACTCACTCACTCACTCACTCACTCACTCACTCACTCACTCACTCACTCACTCAGAGCTACGTAGCTGTCTGTCTTCTTCTGGTGTGCAAGCGCTCTTCTTCACGTAAACAAGTGCGAGTGTGCTCCCAGGTGGGCGTGAAAGCTCCACAAACTAAATGCATCCAATTCAATGTAAAAAAGTCAATTATACAATTGAACATACATTGCCAAAGGCAGAACGCGAACGTGGCCATAGCTATTAAGAGTTATTCAGATAACTATAGCATGCTAACAAGTTTACAAAACCATTAGTCCAAAACACCAAAATAACATGGGAAATTTTATCATAATGTGTTAATAATTTCACACATAAGTCGCTGCTGAGTATAAGTCGCACCCCAAACCAAAATATGAAAACAACCGCGACTTATAGTCCGAAAAATACAGTAGTCATTTACTGAATTGTATTGTCAAAAATAAGACACATTTGCTCCCCTGCCCAGGAAAGGGTCGTGAATGAAATGTCACCATTGTGATAACCTAACATCTCATATGTGTCATGAACAATCTGACCAATTTTGAGGAGCATTCAACTTACTGCTTCGGCGTAATGGTCTCAAACGTGCACGCAGGTTTTTGACACAAAATGCCATGTTCGGCAAGATTCAATCCATAATACCTGATTTCCTGTTGGGTTTGGAATATGGGTGCAAGAGACTTTTTGGAGCAGTTTTGCACAACGTATCTACTCCTCAAATTTCATCACTCTACGTCGAAAAAAACTAATAGGACAGGCCTTTTGTAAAAATTGAAGGGGGCGCCACTGAGCCATTTTATTACATCTTTTGGCAATGTTGCTAAATTCATGAAATTTACATGAAGCCGCATGTATGTGCACATTTTGGTGAGTTTTCGAGCATGTTCAGACCTTGAAATTGGCCATTTTGAGACAAAATGCCGAGGGTCTTTTCACTTTCCTGTTTGGGTAGTGCTACATCAACGAAAACTCAATATTTTTTGTCAGATACCTAAAGACATGTCTTAATGCTCCCCTGATGCAGGTTTGAGGTCAATTGATGTTTTTCACCAGGAGGAGGAGCCTTTTTAGTAAAAAAGGGTGTTTCCTCTTCCCACAAGGGGGCGCCAGGCCTAATGGAAAATATTTCAATGCAGTCATGTTCAGGTTAAGACACTTTACACGCATGCCAAATATGAAAAAGATTGGACCTTGTATCAGGAAGTTATTAATCATTTATTGAAATTGGCGCGTTGCCAAAAAAACACTCGACTTTGGTACCCCGCCCAGGTCAGGCCCGTGGACGAAAACTCACCATTTTCACAACTTAGTATCTCATATGTCTCATCAACACTTTCACCAATTTTGAGGAAGATCCAACGTACTGGCTCGGCGCAATGGTCTGAAACGTGCATGCTGGTTTTCGCCCAAAATGCTATGTTTTTCAACATTCAATCCAAAATATCACATTTCCTGTTGGGTTTGGAATATGGGTGCTGCAGACTTTTTGAAGCGTCTCTGGACAATGTATCCACTGCCAAAATTTCATCGCTCTACGTTGAAAAACATCAAAGCAAAGAGCATTTTTAAAATTGCAAGGGGGCGCCACTGAGCCATTTGTTGATTTTTTCTTTAAACGTTGCTAAATTTTCGAAATTTTCGCGAAGCCGGATGTATGTGCAAATTTTGGTGAGTTTTTGAGCATGTTCAGGCCTTCAAATTGCCAATTTTCATTTGCCATGAAAAAATAATAATAACTAGCCCTGCAAGCAGGACTGAACGGGCCCTCGCGTATGGCGCAACTCGGACGTCAAACAAAGTCGAAGGGCAGGCAGGTCGGGGCGGTGGCAGTCGACAACAGACAGATATCCAGGCAGATATATTGCATGTCTGAATGTTCAGAATTAGTGGGGAGAGAAAATGGCGACGGTCATTATGACTTTCCTATGGGACCCCTCTGCTTTAACAAAACAAAATTGTTTATTAGGCACCTGAACACGGTCATTATGACTTTCCTTTTGGACCCCTCTGCTTTAACGAAACAAAATTGTTGATCAGGCACCTGAACACATGTCTTAAGGCTCCGCTGATTCAGGTTTGAGGTCAATTGATTTTTGACCCTGAGAAGCAGGAGCCTTCCTATTTAATTAAAAGTGTGTTTCCTGTTCCCACTAGGGGGCGCCAGGCGTAATGAGTAATATTTCAATAAAGTCATGTGCAGGCTGAAATACTTCACATTCATGCCAAATATGAAAAAGATTGCACCTTCAATCAGGAAGTTATTACCGTATTTTTCGGACTACAAGTCGCACCTGAGTATAAGTCGCACAAGCCAGAAAATGCCCAACAAAGAGAAAAAAAACATATATAAGTCTTACCGGAGTATAAGTCGCAATTTTGGGGGAAATTTACTTGATAAAATCCAACACATAGAACAGATATGTCATCTTGAAAGGCAGTTTAATATAAAAATACAATAGAGAACAACATGCTGAATAAATCTACAGTGTACAGTGCATAAACAACGAAATGCGAATATACTGTCCTCACCAGGACGCTACCGCTCGGTCCTGGCTATATACAGCGAACTCCAAAAAGACAATGCTGGACGTCCGCATAATTTGTTGAATCAATTTGGTCCTCGATAGCAAACAGGTTCACATCAACGTAAATAAATGATAATTAGGTACTATTGCAGCAATAACATAACAGATTAGCATGCGTTCGCTAGCATTAGCACACCATTCAAACAACCACACAACTGGCTGTAAGTGTCCGCTCGCGGGTGGAAAACACACAACAACAACAGAAAAGATGATACACGCAGGCGTTGCCTCTGTAGAGATATTTTAAAAGCATAAACAATGAACGTAGCTTCGCAGCCGTCTTTCCCTCTCGCTAACTCGCCCACTCACTCACTCACTCACTCACTCACTCACTCACTCACTCACTCACTCACTCACTCACTCACTCACTCACTCACTCACTCACTCACTCACTCACTCACTCACTCAGAGCTACGTAGCTGTCTGTCTTCTTCTGGTGTGCGAGCGCTCTTCTTCACGTAAACAAGTGCGAGTGCGCTCCCAGGTGGGCGTGAAAGCGCCACAAACTAAATGCATCCATTTCAATTTAAAAAAGTCAATTATACAATTGAACATACATTGCCAAAGGCAGAACGCGAACGTGGCCATAGCTATTAAGAGTTATTCAGATAACTATAGCATGCTAACAAGTTTACAAAACCATTAGTCCAAAACACCAAAATAACATGGGAAATTTTATCATAATGTGTTAATAATTTCACACATAAGTCGCTGCTGAGTATAAGTGGCACCCCAAAGCAAAATATGAAAAAAAACGCGACTTATAGTCATTTACTGAATTGTATTGTCAAAAATAAGACACATTTGCTCCCCTGGCCAGGAAAGGGCCGTGAATGAAATGTCACCATTTTGATAACCTAACATCTCATATGTGTCAATAATAGTCTGACCAATTTTGAGGAGCATTCAACTTACTGCCTCGGCGTAATGGTGTCAAACGTGCATGCTGGTTTTAGACAAAAATGCCATGTTGTGCAAGATTCAATCCCTAATACCCGATTTCCTGTTGGGTTTGGAATATGGGTGCAAGAGACTTTTTGGAGCAGTTTTGCACAACGTATCCACTCCCCAAATGTCATCACTCTACGTCGAAAAAAACTAATAGGACAGGCCTTTTTTAAAAATTGAAGGGGGCGCCACTGAGCCATTTTATTACATCTTTTGGCAATGTTGCTAAATTCATGAAATTTACATGAAGCCGCATGTATGTGCAAATTTAGGTGAGTTTTCGAACATGTTCAGACCTGGAAATTGGCCATTTTGTGACAAAATGCCGAGGGTCTTTTCACTTTCCTGTTTGGGTACTGCTACATCAACGAAAACTCAATATTTTTCATCATATACCTAAAGACATGTCTTAAGGCTCCCCTGATGCAGGTTTGAGGTCAATTGATGTTTTTCACCAGGAGGAGGAGCCTTTCTCGTAAAAATGGGTGTTTCCTCTTCCCACAAGGGGGCGCCAGGCCTAATGGAAAATATTTCAATGCAGTCGTGTTCAGGTTAAGACACCTTACACGCATGCCAAATATGAAAAAGATTGGACCTTGTATCAGGAAGTTATTAATCATTTACTGAAATTGGCGCGTTGCCAAAAAAACACCCGACTTTGGTACCCCGCCCAGGTTAGGCCCGTGGACGAAAACTCACCATTTTCACAACTTAATATCTCATATGTCTCATGAAGACGTACACCAATTTTGAGGAAGATCCAACGTACTGGCTGGGCGCAATGGTCTGAAACGTGCATGCTGGTTTTCGCCCAAAATGCTATGTTTTTCAACATTCAATCCAAAATATCCGATTTCCTGTTGGGTTTGGAATATGGGTGCTGCAGACTTTTTGAAGCGTCTCTGGACAACGTATCCACTCCCCAAATTTCATCGCTCTACGTTGAAAAACATCAAAGCAAAGGGCATTTTTAAAATTTCAAGGGGGCGCCACTGAGCCATTTTTTGATTTTTTTAAAAAACGTTGCTAAATTTTCGAAATTTTCGCGAAGCCGGATGTATATGCAAAATTTGGTGAGTTTTTGAGCATGTTCAGGCCTTCAAATTGGCCATTTTCATTTGCCATGAAAAAATAATAATAATAATAATAATAATAATAATAACTAGCCCTGCAAGCAGGACTGACGGGCCCTCGCGTATGGCGCAACTCGGACGTCAAACAAAGTCGGAGGGCAGGCAGGTCGGGGCGGTGGCAGTCGACAACAGACAGATATCCAGGCAGATATATTGCATGTCTGAATGTTCAGAATTAGTGGGGAGAGAAAATGGCGACGGTCATGATGACTTTCTTATCGGACCCCTCTGCTTTAACAAAACAAAAGTGTTTATTAGGCACCTGAACACGGTCATTATGACTTTCCTATTGGACCCCTCTGCTTTAAGGAAACAAAAGTCTTACCGGAGTATAAGTCGCATTTGTGGGTGAAATTTACTTGATAAAATCCAACACATAGAACAGATATGTCATCTTGAAAGGCAATTTAATATAAAAATACAATAGAGAACAACATGCTGAATAAATGTACAGTGTACAGTGCATAAACAACGAAATGCGAATATACTGTCCTCACCAGGACGCTACCGCTCGGTCCTGGCTATAGACAGCGAACTCCAAAAAGACAATTCTGGATGTCCGCATAATTTGTTGAATCAATTTGGTCCTCGATAGCAAACAGGTTCACATCACCGTAAATAAATGATAATTACGTACTATTACAGCAATAATGTAACAGATTAGCATGCGTTCGCTAGCATTAGCACACCATTCAAACAACCACACAACTGGCTGTAAGTGTCCGCTCGCGGGTGGAAAACACACAACAACAGAAAAGATGATACACGCAGGCGTTGCCTCTGTAGAGATATTTTAAAGGCATAAACAATGAACGTAGGTTCGCAGCCGTCTTTCTCTCTCGCTAACTAGTCCACTCACTCACTCACTCACTCACTCACTCACTCACTCACTCACTCACTCAGAGCTACGTGGCTGTCTGTCTTCTTCTGGTGTGCGAGCGCTTATTCACGTAAACAAGTGCGAGTGCGCTCCCAGGTGGGCGTGAAAGCGCCACAAACTAAATGCATCCATTTCAATATAAAAAAGTCAATTATACAATTGAACATACATTGCCAAAGGCAGAACGCGAACGTGGCCATAGCTATTAACAGTTATTCAGATAACTATAGCATGCTAACAAGTTTACAAAACCATCAGTCCAAAACACCAAAATAACACGGGAAATTATATCATAATGTGTTAATAATTTCACTCACCAGGGGGCACCAGGCCTAATGGTTTTGTAAACCTGTTAGCATGCTATAGTAATCTGAATAACTGTTAATAGCTATGGCCACGTTCGCGTTCTGCCTTTGGCAATGTATGTTCAATTGTATAATTGACTTTTTTATATTGAAATGGATGCATTTAGTTTGTGGCGCTTTCACGCCCAACTGGGAGCGCACTCGTTAGGGCCCGAGCACTAGACGTGCGAAGGCCCTATTGTTTTGCAAAGGATTATTATTATTATTATTATTATTATTATTAGGGCCCGAGCACTGAGCGTGCGAAGGCCCTATTGTTTTGCAAAGGATTATTATTATTATTATTAGGGCCCGAGCACTAGGCGTGCGAAGGCCCTATTGTAATGCAAAGGATTATTATTATTATTATTATTATTATTCTTCTTTCTTCATGGCAAATGAAAATGGCCAATTTGGAGGCCTGAACATGCACGAAAAGTCACCAAAATTTGCACATACGTGCAGATTCGCGTAAAATTTGATAATCTTGCGTCGTTTTGAAAAAATTTTTAAAAATGGCTCAGTGGCGCCCCCTTGACCCTTAAAATTTTCAAAAAGGCCTCTCCTCTCAGGTTTTCAACGTAGAGCGATGAAATTTGGGGAGTAGATACCTTATGCCTAACTGTTCAAAAAAGCCTCTTGCACCCATATTCCAAATCCGACAGGAAATCGGATATTTTGGATCAAATGTGAAATTTTTTCGGTTCACAGTTGGAGTTTACGTTTGGAGGCCTGAACATGCACGAAAACTCACCAAAATTTGCACATACATGCAACTTTGCGTAAATTTTGATAATCTACAAAAAAATTTAACAAAATCGCTCAGTGGCGCCCCCTTGAAATTTTCAAAAAGGCCTTTCCTATTAGGTTTTTTCAACGTAGAATGATGAAATTTGGTGAGTCGATACATTGCGTAAAACTGCTCCAAAAAGTCTCTTGCACCTATATTCCAAATCCAACAGGAAGTCGGAAATTTTGGATCAAATGCGAAATTTTATCGATTTACATTTGAGACCTTGTCGCTGAAGAAAATAGTTGGATCGTCTTCAAAATTGGTCAGACTATACAGGAGACATATGAGATCTTAAGTTTTCAAAATGGTGAGTTTTCACTCAAGGGTCTGACCTGGGCGTGGTCCCAAAGTCGGCCATTTTTGGGCAAAATACCAAATTCAGAAAATGATTAAAAACTCCGTGATACAACGTTCAATCTTTTTCATTTCTAGCATGTATATGAGATATCCCAGCCTGAACACGACTGCATTGAAATATTACCCATTAGGCCTGGCGCCCCCTAGTGGGAACAGGAAATGGCCTTCTTTACGAGACAGGCTCCTCCTCCAAGGGAAAAAAATCTATTGACCTCAAACCTGTTTCAGGGGAGCCTCAAGACATGTGTTCAGGTCCCTGATGAAAAATATTGAGGTTTCGTTGAAGCGGAGAGGTCCAAACTGGAAGTGAAAATGACCGTCAACAATTTGTCTCGCCAAAAATTTTGAACAGTCATAACTCGGCAGATATGCAACATATCTGCGCCAAACTTTCCGTGTTTGTTGAGAGTCATACCCTGAAGGTTCTTGTAGGGGTCATTTGCATCAACTCTACAGTGCCAACTAGTGGCGACAGAAAGAAGTTTTAAAAAAGGCCTTTCCTATTGGGTTTTTTCAACATAGAGCAAGGAAATTTGGGGAGTAGATACCTTATGCAAAACTGCTCCAAAAAGTCTCTTGCACCCATATTCCAAATCCAACAGGAAATCGGGTATTTTGGATCGAATGTGAAATTTTCATGGGTTCACAGTAAGAGTTTACATTTGGAGGCTTGAATATGCATAAAAACTCACCAAAATTTGCACATACATACGGCTTTGGATAACGTTCGATAATCTTGCAACGTTACGAAACAATTTAAGAAAATGGCTCAGTGGCGCCCCCTTGAAATTTTCAAAAAGGCCTCTCCATTTAGGTTTTTCTAACATAGAGTGATGAAATTTGGAGAGTCAAAACTTTGTGCAAAACTGCTCCAAAAAGTCTCTTGCACACACATTCCAAATCCTACAGGAAATCGGGTATTTTGGATTGAATGTGAACTTTTTATCGATTTACAGTGTGCACATTTTACACCTTGGCACCTAGGGAATTAGTTTGATCATTCTCAAAATTGGTGAGACTGTTCATGAGGCATATGAAATCTTAAGTTATAAAAATGGTGTGTTTTCATTCACGGGCCTGACCTGGGCGGGGCGCCAAATTCTTCCATTTTTTCGCCAAAACACCGAATTCGGAAAATGACTGATAACTCCCTCATACAACGTTCAATCTATTTCAAATCTGGCATGTGTGTGAGGTATACCAGCCTGAGCAGGACTGGATTGAAAATTTACCATTTGTGCCTGGCGCCTCCTAGTGGGAACAGGAAATGCCCTTTTTTACGGGCCACACTCCTCCTCTAAAGGGAAAAAATCAATCTACCTCAAACCTGCATAAGGGAAACCTTAAGACCTGTCTTCAGGTGCCTGATGAAAAATATTGAAGTTTCGTTGAAGCGGAGGGGTCCAAACAGGAAAGTGAAAATGACTGTCAACAATTTTTCTCTCCAAAAACTTTGAACAGTCATAACTCGGCAGATATACAACATATCTGCACCAAACTTCCCGTGCTTGTTGAGAGTCATACCCTGAAGGGCCTTGTAGGGGTCATTTGCATCAACCCTACAGCGCCAACTAGTGGCGATAGAAAGTCACTCGTTTTTCCAAAACATGTCCAGTTCTTTTCATGTTGGTCATTGTAGTTTCAAGACCTATTAAAATACTTTTTTACGGCCCATGTCCACATGTCTCTGTCTGTTGCTGTGACGACCCTTTGTTCGCCATTTAAAGGAAGTATTTTTTTTCAGAGACTCAGGGAGCTTATAGAGCCACAATAGTTGGCACACTTGGTCGAATTGGCCCAGTTAGAAGATTAATTTTGGTTTTGAATAAGGGCTTGGCTGCACAGCTCAGTAGTGGCTCCTTTTTTGTAGTACTCTCTCCAATAGGGGTTTTTATCTCTTGGGTGTGGGAATGTAAATAGGCGACTTTCGAGCATGTTAGGTTCTAATGAGATGATTAGAGAGGAGGATCTCCCACCACCCTGACCTGCACACAGTCCGAGTTGCGTGACGTCCGAGTTGCGCTAGATTGCGAGGGCCCGTTCAGTCCTGCTTGCAGGCCTAGTTATTATTATTATTCTTCTTTTTTCAGGGCAAATGAAAATGGCCAATTTGGAGGCCTGAACATGCACGAAAAGTCACCAAAATTTGCACATACGTGCGGCTTTGCGTAAAATTCGATAATCTTGTGTCGTTTTGAAAAAATGTCAAAAAATGGCTCAGTGGCGCCCCCTTGACCCTTAAAATTTTCAAAAAGGCCTCTCCTCTCAGGTTTTCAACGTAGAGCAATGAAATTTGGGGAGTAGATACCTTATGCCTAACTGTTCAAAAAAGCCTCTTGCACCCATATTCCAAATCCAACAGGAAATCGGATATTTTGGATCAAATGTGAAATTTTTATCGGTTCACAGTTGGAGTCTACATTTGGAGGCCTGAACATGCACGAAAACTCACCAAAATTTGCACATACATGCAACTTTGCGTAAATTTTGATAATCTACACAAAAATTTAACAAAATGGCTCAGTGGCGCCCCCTTGAAATTTTCAAAAAGGCCTTTCCTATTAGGTTTTTTCAACGTAGAATGATGAAATTTGGCGAGTCGATACATTGTGCAAAACTGCTCCAAAAAGTCTCTTGCACCCATATTCCAAACCCAACAGGAAGCCGGAAATTTTGGATCAAATGTGAAATTTTATCGATTTACATTTGAGACCTTGTCGCTGAAGAAAATAGTTGGATCGTCTTCAAAATTGGTCAGACTATTCAGGAGACATATGAGATCTTAAGTTTTCAAAATGGTGAGTTTTCACTCAAGGGTCTGACCTGGGCGTGGTCCCAAAGTCGGCCATTTTTGGGCAAAATACCAAATTCAGAAAATGATTAAAAACTCCGTGATACAACGTTCAATCTTTTTCATTTCTAGCATGTATATGAGATATCCCAGCCTGAACACGACTGCATTGAAATATTACCCATTAGGCCTGGCGCCCCCTAGTGGGAACAGGAAATGGCCTTCTTTACGAGACAGGCTCCTCCTCCAAGGGAAAAAAATCTATTGACCTCAAACCTGTTTCAGGGGAGCCTCAAGACATGTGTTCAGGTCCCTGATGAAAAATATTGAGGTTTCGTTGAAGCGGAGAGGTCCAAACTGGAAGTGAAAATGACCGTCAACAATTTGTCTCGCCAAAAATTTTGAACAGTCATAACTCAGCAGATATGCAACATATCTGCGCCAAACTTTCCGTGTTTGTTGAGAGTCATACCCTGAAGGTTCTTGTAGGGGTCATTTGCATCAACTCTACAGTGCCAACTAGTGGCGACAGAAAGAAGTTTTAAAAAAGGCCTTTCCTATTGGGTTTTTTCAACATAGAGCAAGGAAATTTGGGGAGTAGATACCTTATGCAAAACTGCTCCAAAAAGTCTCTTGCACCCATATTCCAAATCCAACAGGAAATCGGGTATTTTGGATCGAATGTGAAATTTTCATGGGTTCACAGTAAGAGTTTACATTTGGAGGCTTGAATATGCATAAAAACTCACCAAAATTTGCACATTCATGCGGCTTTGGATAACGTTCGATAATCTTGCAACGTTACGAAACAATTTAACAAAATGGCTCAGTGGCGCCCCCTTGAAATTTTCAAAAAGGCCTCTCCATTTAGGTTTTTCTAACATAGAGTGATGAAATTTGGAGAGTCAAAACTTTGTGCAAAACTGCTCCAAAAAGTCTCTTGCACACACATTCCAAATCCTACAGGAAATCGGGTATTTTGGATTGAATGTGAACTTTTTATCGATTTACAGTGTGCACATTTTACACCTTGGCACCTAGGGAATTAGTTTGATCATTCTCAAAATTGGTGAGACTGTTCATGAGGCATATGAAATCTTAAGTTATAAAAATGGTGTGTTTTCATTCACGGGCCTGACCTGGGCGGGGCGCCAAATTCTTCCATTTTTTCGCCAAAACACCGAATTCGGAAAATGACTGATAACTCCCTCATACAACGTTCAATCTATTTTAAATCTGGCATGTGTGTGAGGTATACCAGCCTGAGCAGGACTGGATTGAAAATTTACCATTTGTGCCTGGCGCCTCCTAGTGGGAACAGGAAATGCCCTTTTTTACGGGACACACTCCTCCTCTAAAGGGAAAAAATCAATCTACCTCGAACCTGCATAAGGGAAACCTTAAGACCTGTCTTCAGGTTGCTGATGAAAAATATTGAAGTTTCGTTGAAGCGGAGGGGTCCAAACAGGAAAGTGAAAATGACTGTCAACAATTTTTCTCTCCAAAAACTTTGAACAGTCATAACTCGGCAGATATACAAGATATCTGCGCCAAACTTCCCGTGCTTGTTAAGAGTCATACCCTGAAGGGCCTTGTAGGGGTCATTTGCATCAACCCTACAGCGCCAACTAGTGGCGATAGAAAGTCACTCGTTTTTCCAAAACATGTCCAGTTCTTTTCATGTTGGTCATTGTAGTTTCAAGACCTATTACAATACTTTTTTACGGCCCATGTCCACGTGTCTCTGTCTGTTGCCGTGACGACCCTTTGTTCGCCATTTAAAGGAAATATTTTTTTTCAGAGACTCAGGGAGCTTATAGAGCCACAATAGTTGGCACACTTGGTCGAATTGGCCCAGTTAGAAGATTAATTTTGGTTTTGAATAAGGGCTTGGCTGCACAGCTCAGTAGTGGCTCCTTTTTTGTAGTACTCTCTCCAATAGGGGTTTTTATCTCTTGGGTGTGGGAATGTAAATAGGCGACTTTCGAGCATGTTGGGTTCTAATGAGATGATTAGAGAGGAGGATCTGCCACCACCCTGACCTGCACACAGTCCGAGTTGCGTGACGTCCGAGTTGCGCTAGATTGCGAGGGCCCGTTCAGTCCTGCTTGCAGGCCTAGTTATTATTATTTTTTCATGGCAAATGAAAATGGCCATAGCTATTAAGAGTTATTCAGATAACTATAGCATGCTAACAAGTTTACAAAACCATTAGTCCAAAACACCTAAATAACATGGGAAATGTTATCATAATGTGTTAATAATTTCACACATAAGTCACTGCTGAGTATAAGTCGCACCCCAAACCAAAATATGAAGAAAAAAAAACACGACTTATAGTCGGAAAAATACAGTAGTCTTTTACTGAATTGTATTGTCAAAAATAAGACACATTTGCTCCCCTGCCCAGGAAAGGGCCGTGAATGAAATGTCACCATTTTGATAACCTAACATCTCATATGTGTCATGAACATTCATTCATTCATTCATTTTCCATGCCGCTTTTCCTCACGAGGGTCGCGGAGGTGCTGGAGCCTATCCCAGCTAACTCAGGGCAGTAGGCAGGGGACACCCTGAACTGGTTGCCAGCCAATTGCAGGGCACAAGGAGACATACAACCATTCACGCGCACACTCATACCTACGGACAATTTAGAGTGCTCAATCAGCCTACCATGCATGTTTTTGGGATGTCTGACCAATTTTGAGAAGCATTCAACTTACTGCTTCGGCGTAATGGTCTCAAACGTGCATGTAGGTTTTTGACAAAAATGCAAGATTCAATCCATAATACCCGATTTCCTGTTGGGTTTGGAATATGGGTGCAAGAGACTTTTTGGAGCAGTTTTGCACAACGTATCCACTCCCCAAATTTCATCACTCTACGTCGAAAAAAGCTAATAGGACAGGCCTTTTTTAAAAATTGAAGGGGGCGCCACTGAGCCATTTTATTACATCTTTTGGCAATGTTGCTAAATTCATGAAATCTACATGAAGCCACATGTATGTGCACATTTTGGTGAGTTTTCGAGCATGTTCAGACCTTGAAATTTGCCATTTTGAGAGAAAATGCCGAGGGTCTTTTCACTTTCCTGTTTGGATACTGCAACATCAACGAAAACTCAATATTTTTCATCAGATACCTAAAGACATGTCTTAAGGCTCCCCTGATGCAGGTTTGAGATCAATTGATATTTTTCACCAGGAGGAGGAGCCTTTTTCGTAAAAAAGGGTGTTTCCTCTTCCCACAAGGGGGCGCCAGGCCTAATGGAAAATATTTCAATGCAGTCGTGTTCAGGTTAAGACACCTTACATGCATGCCAATTATGAAAAAGATTGGACCTTGTATCAGGAAGTTATTAATCATTTACTGAAATTGGCGCGTTGCCAAAAAAACACCCGACTTTGGTACCCCGCCCAGGTCAGGCCCGTGGACGAAAACTCACCATTTTCACAACTTAGTATCTCATATGTCTCATGAACACTTACACCAATTTTGAGGAAGATCCAACGTACTGGCTCGGCGCAACGGTCTGAAACGTGCATGCTGGTTTTCGCCCAAAATGCTATGTTTTTCAACATTCAATCCAGAATATCCCATTTCCTGTTGGGTTTGGAATATGGGTGCTTTAGACTTTTTGAAGCGGTTCTGGACAACGTATCCACTCCCCAAATTTCATCGCCCTACGTTGAAATACATCAAAGCAAAGGGCATTTTGAAAATTGCAAGGGGGCGCCACTGAGCCATTTTTTTATTTTTTTTGTAAACGTTGCCAAATTTTCGAAATTTTCGCGAAGCCGGATGTATGTGCAAATTTTGGTGAGTTTTTGAGCATGTTCAGGCCTTCAAATTGGCCATTTTCATTTGCCATGAAAAAATAATAATAATAATCCTTCGAAGAACAATAGGGCCTCGCACGCTGAGAGTGCTCGGGCCCTAATAATAATCCTTCGAAGAACAATAGGGCCTCGCACGCTGAGAGTGCTCGGGCCCTAATAATCCTTCGAAGAACAATAGGGCCTCGCACGCTGAGAGTGCTCGGGCCCTAACTAGGCCTGCAAGCAGGACTGAACGGGCCCTCGCAATCTAGCGCAACTCGGACGTCACGCAAGTCGGACTGTGTGCAGGTCAGGGTGGTGGCAGATCCTCCTCTCTAATCATCTCATTAGAACCTAACATGCTCGAAAGTCGCCTAATTACATTCCCACACCCAAGAGATAAAAACCCCTATTGGAGAGAGTACTACAAAAAAGGAGCCACTACTGAGCTGTGCAGCCAAGCCCTTATTCAAAACCAAAATTAATCTTCTAACTTGGCCAATTCGACCAAGTGTGCCAAATATTGTGGCTCTATAAGCTGCCTGAGTCTCTGAAAAAAAATATTTCCTTTAAATGGCGAACAAAGGGTCGTCACGGCAACAGACAGAGACACGTGGACATGGGCCGTAAAAAAGTATTTTAATAGGTCTTGAAACTACAATGACCAACATGAAAAGAACTGGACATGTTTTGGAAAAACGAGTGACTTCCTATCGCCACTAGTTGGCGCTGTAGGGTTGATGCAAATGACCCCTACAAGTTCCTTCAGGGTATGACTCTCAACAAGCACGGGAAGTTTGGCGCAGATATGTTCTATATCTGCCGAGTTATGATTGTTCAAAGTTTTTGGAGAGAAAAATTGTTGACAGTCATTTTCACTTTCCTGTTTGGACCCCTCCGCTTCAACGAAACTTCAATATTTTTCATCAGGCACCTGAAGACAGGTCTTAAGGCTTCCCTTATGCAGGTTTGAGGTAGATTGGTTTTTTCCCTTTAGAGGAGGAGTGTGTCCCGTAAAAAAGGGCATTTCCTGTTTCCACTAGGAGGCGCCAGGCACAAATGGTAAATTTTCAATCCAGTCCTGCTCAGGCTGGTATACCTCACACACATGCCAGATTTAAAATAGATTTAACATTGTATGAGGGTGTTATCAGTCATTTTCCGAATTTGGTGTTTTGGCGAAAAAATGGAAGAATTTGGCGCCCCGCCCAGGTCAGGCCCGTGAATGAAAACACACCATTTTTATAACTTAAGATTTCATATGCCTCATGAACAGTCTCGCCAATTTTGAGAATGATCAAACTAATTCCCTAGGTGCCAAGGTGTAAAATGTGCACACTGTAAATCGATAAAAAGTTCACATTCAATCCAAAATACCCGATTTCCTGTAGGATTTGGAATGTGTGTGCAAGAGACTTTTTGGAGCAGTTTTGCACAAAGTTTTGACTCTCCAAATTTCATCACTCTATGTTAGAAAAACCTAAATGGAGAGGCCTTTTTGAAAATTTCAAGGGGGCGCCACTGAGCCATTTTCTTAAATTGTTTCGTAACGTTGCAAGATTATCGAACGTTATCCAAAGCCGCATGTATGTGCAAATTTTGGTGAGTTTTTATGCATATTCAAGCCTCCAAATGTAAACTCTTACTGTGAACCCATGAAAATTTCACATTCGATCCAAAATACCCGATTTCCTGTCTGATCTGGAATATGGGTGCAAGAGACTTTTTGGAGCAGTTTTGCATAAGGTATCTACTCCCCAAATTTCCTTGCTCTATGTTGAAAAAACCCAATAGGAAAGGCCTTTTTTAAAACTTCTTTCTGTCGCCACTAGTTGGCACTGTAGAGTTGATGCAAATGACCCCTACAAGAACCTTCAGGGTATGACTCTCAACAAACACGGAAAGTTTGGCGCAGATATGTTGCATATCTGCCGAGTTATGACTGTTCAAAATTTTTGGCGAGACAAATTGTTGACGGTCATTTTCACTTCCAGTTTGGACCTCTCCGCTTCAACGAAACCTCAATATTTTTCATCAGGGACCTGAACACATGTCTTGAGGCTCCCCTGAAACAGGTTTGAGGTCAATAGATTTTTTTCCCTTGGAGGAGGAGCCTGTCTCGTAAAGAAGGCCATTTCCTGTTCCCACTAGGGGGCGCCAGGCCTAATGGGTAATATTTCAATGCAGTCGTGTTCAGGCTGGGATATCTCATATACATGCTAGAAATGAAAAAGATTGAACGTTGTATCACGGAGTTTTTAATCATTTTCTGAATTTGGTATTTTGCCCAAAAATGGCCGACTTTGGGACCACGCCCAGGTCAGACCCTTGAGTGAAAACTCACCATTTTGAAAACTTAAGATCTCATATGTCTCCTGAATAGTCTGACCAATTTTGAAGACTATCCAACTATTTTCTTCAGCGACAAGGTCTCAAATGTAAATCGATAAAATTTCACATTTGATCCAAAATTTCCGGCTTCCTGTTGGGTTTGGAATATGGGTGCAAGAGACTTTTTGGAGCAGTTTTGCACAATGTATCGACTTGCCAAATTTCATCGTTCTACGTTGAAAAAACCTAATAGGAAAGGCCTTTTTGAAAATTTCAAGGGGGCGCCACTGAGCCATTTTGTTAAATTTTTTTGTAGATTATCAAAATTTACGCAAATTTGCATGTATGTGCAAATTTTGGTGAGTTTTCGTGCATGTTCAGGCCTCCAAATGTAAACTCAAACTGTGAACCGATAAAAATTTCACATTTGATCCAAAATATCCGATTTCCTGTTGGATTTGGAATATGGGTGCAAGAGGCTTTTTTGAACAGTTAGGCATAATGTATCTACTCCCCAAATTTCATTGCTCTACGTTGAAAACCTGAGAGGAGAGGCCTTTTTGAAAATTTTAAGGGTCAAGGGGGCGCCACTGAGCCATTTTTTGACATTTTTTCAAAACGACACAAGATTATCGAAATTTACGCAAAGCCGCACGTTTGTGCAAATTTTGGTGACTTTTCGTGCATGTTCAGGCCTCCAAATTGGCCATTTTCATTTGCCCTGAAAAAAGAATAATAATAATAATAATAACTAGGCCTGCAAGCAGGACTGAACGGGCCCTCGCAATCTAGCGCAACTCGGACGTCACGCAACTCGGACTGTGTGCAGGTCATGGTGGTGGCAGATCCTCCTCTCTAATCATCTCATTAGAACCTAACATGCTCGAAAGTCGCCTATTTACATTCCCACACCCAAGAGATAAAAACCCCTATTGGAGAGAGTACTACAAAAAAGGAGCCATTACTGAGCTGTGCAGCCAAGCCCTTATTCAAAACCAAAATTAATCTTCGAACTGGGCCAATTCGACCAAGTGTGCCAACTATTGTGGCTCTATAAGCTCCCTGAGTCTCTGAAAAAAAATATTTCCTTTAAATGGCGAACAAAGGGTCGTCACGGCAACAGACAGAGACACGTGGACATGGGCCGTAAAAAAGTATTTTAATAGGTCTTGAAACTACAATGACCAACATGAAAAGAACTGGACATGTTTTGGAAAAACGAGTGACTTTCTATCGCCACTAGTTGGCGCTGTAGGGTTGATGCAAATGACCCCTACAAGGCCCTTCAGGGTATGACTCTCAACAAGCACGGGAAGTTTGGCGCAGATATCTTGTATATCTGCCGAGTTATGACTGTTCAAAGTTTTTGGAGAGAAAAATTGTTGACAGTCATTTTCACTTTCCTGTTTGGACCCCTCCGCTTCAACGAAACTTCAGTATTTTTCATCAGGCACCTGAAGACAGGTCTTAAGGTTTCCCTTATGCAGGTTTGAGGTAGATTGATTTTTTCCCTTTAGAGGAGGAGTGTGTCCCGTAAAAAAGGGCATTTCCTGTTCCCACTAGGAGGCGCCAGGCACAAATGGTAAATTTTCAATCCAGTCCTGCTCAGGCTGGTATACCTCACACACATGCCAGATTTAAAATAGATTGAACGTTGTATGAGGGAGTTATCAGTCATTTTCCGAATTCGGTGTTTTGGCGAAAAAATGGAAGAATTTGGCGCCCCGCCCAGGTCAGGCCCGTGAATGAAAACACACCATTTTTATAACTTAAGATTTCATATGTCTCATGAACAGTCTCACCAATTTTGAGAATGATCAAACTAATTCCCTAGGTGCCAAGGTGTAAAATGTGCACACTGTAAATCGATAAAAAGTTCACATTCAATCCAAAATACCCGATTTCCTGTAGGATTTGGAATGTGTGTGCAAGAGACTTTTTGGAGCAGTTTTGCACAAAGTTTTGACTCTCCAAATTTCATCACTCTATGTTAGAAAAACCTAAATGGAGAGGCCTTTTTGAAAATTTCAAGGGGGCGCCACTGAGCCATTTTGTTACATGTTTTCATAACGTTGCAAGATTATCGAACGTTATCCAAAGCCGCATGTATGTGCAAATTTTGGTGAGTTTTTATGCATATTCAAGCCTCCAAATGTAAACTCTTACTGTGAACCCATGAAAATTTCACATTCGATCCAAAATACCCGATTTCCTGTTGGATTTGGAATATGGGTGCAAGAGACTTTTTGGAGCAGTTTTGCATAAGGTATCTACTCCCCAAATTGCCTTGCTCTATGTTGAAAAAACCCAATAGGAAAGGCCTTTTTAAAAACTTCTTTCTGTCGCCACTAGTTGGCACTGTAGAGTTGATGCAAATGACCCCTACAAGAACCTTCAGGGTATGACTCTCAACAAACACGGAAAGTTTGGCGCAGATATGTTGCATATCTGCCGAGTTATGACTGTTCAAAATTTTTGGCGAGACAAATTGTTGACGGTCATTTTCACTTGCAGTTTGGACCTCTCCGCTTCAACGAAACCTCAATATTTTTCATCAGGGACCTGAACACATGTCTTGAGGCTCCCCTGAAACAGGTTTGAGGTCAATAGATTTTTTTCCCTTGGAGGAGGAGCCTGTCTCGTAAAGAAGGCCATTTCCTGTTCCCACTAGGGGGCGCCAGGCCTAATAGGTAATATTTCAATGCAGTCGTGTTCAGGCTGGGATATCTCATATACATGCTAGAAATGAAAAAGATTGAACGTTGTATCACGGAGTTTTTAATCATTTTCTGAATTTGGTATTTTGCCCAAAAATGGCCGACTTTGGGACCACGCCCAGGCCAGACCCTTGAATGAAAACACACCATTTTGAAAACTTAAGATCTCATAGGTCTCCTGAATAGTCTGACCAATTTTGAAGACGATCCAACTTTATCCTTCAGCGACAAGGTCTCAAATGTAAATCGATAAAATTTCGCATTTGACCCAAAATTTCCGGCTTCCTGTTGGGTTTGGAATATGGGTGCAAGAGACTTTTTGGAGCAGTTTTGCACAATGTATCGACTCGCCAAATTTCATCGTTCTACGTTGAAAAAACCTAATAGGAAAGGCCTTTTTGAAAATTTCAAGGGGGCGCCACTGAGCCATTTTGTTAAATTTTTTTGTAGATTATCAAAATTTACGCAAAGTTGCATGTATGTGCAAATTTTTGTGAGTTTTCGTGCATGTTCAGGCCTCCAAATGTAAACTCCAACTGTGAACCGATAAAAATTTCACATTTGATCCAAAATATCCGATTTCCTGTTGGATTTGGAATATGGGTGCAAGAGGCTTTTTTGAACAGTTAGGCATAAGGTATCTACTCCCCAAATTTCATTGCTCTACGTTGAAAACCTGAGAGGAGAGGCCTTTTTGAAAATTTTAAGGGTCAAGGGGGCGCCACTGAGCCATTTTTTGACATTTTTTCAAAACGACACAAGATTATCGAATTTTACGCAAAGCCGCACGTATGTGCAAATTTTGGTGACTTTTCGTGCATGTTCAGGCCTCCAAATTGGCCATTTTCATTTGCCCTGAAAAAAGAATAATAATAATAACTAGGCCTGCAAGCAGGACTGAACGGGCCCTCGCAATCTAGCGCAACTCGGACGTCACGCAACTCGGACTGTGTGCAGGTCAGGGTGGTGGCAGATCCTCCTCTCTAATCATCTCATTAGAACCTAACATGCTCGAAAGTCGCCTAATTACATTCCCACACCCAAGAGATAAAAACCCCTATTGGAGAGAGTACTACAAAAAAGGAGCCACTACTGAGCTGTGCAGCCAAGCCCTTATTCAAAACCAAAATTAATCTTCTAACTTGGCCAATTCGACCAAGTGTGCCAAATATTGTGGCTCTATAAGCTGCCTGAGTCTCTGAAAAAAAATATTTCCTTTAAATGGCGAACAAAGGGTCGTCACGGCAACAGACAGAGACACGTGGACATGGGCCGTAAAAAAGTATTTTAATAGGTCTTGAAACTACAATGACCAACATGAAAAGAACTGGACATGTTTTGGAAAAACGAGTGACTTCCTATCGCCACGAGTTGGCGCTGTAGGGTTGATGCAAATGACCCCTACAAGTTCCTTCAGGGTATGACTCTCAACAAGCACGGGAAGTTTGGCGCAGATATGTTCTATATCTGCCGAGTTATGATTGTTCAAAGTTTTTGGAGAGAAAAATTGTTGACAGTCATTTTCACTTTCCTGTTTGGACCCCTCCGCTTCAACGAAACTTCAATATTTTTCATCAGGCACCTGAAGACAGGTCTTAAGGCTTCCCTTATGCAGGTTTGAGGTAGATTGGTTTTTTCCCTTTAGAGGAGGAGTGTGTCCCGTAAAAAAGGGCATTTCCTGTTTCCACTAGGAGGCGCCAGGCACAAATGGTAAATTTTCAATCCAGTCCTGCTCAGGCTGGTATACCTCACACACATGCCAGATTTAAAATAGATTTAACATTGTATGAGGGTGTTATCAGTCATTTTCCGAATTTGGTGTTTTGGCGAAAAAATGGAAGAATTTGGCGCCCCGCCCAGGTCAGGCCCGTGAATGAAAACACACCATTTTTATAACTTAAGATTTCATATGCCTCATGAACAGTCTCGCCAATTTTGAGAATGATCAAACTAATTCCCTAGGTGCCAAGGTGTAAAATGTGCACACTGTAAATCGATAAAAAGTTCACATTCAATCCAAAATACCCGATTTCCTGTAGGATTTGGAATGTGTGTGCAAGAGACTTTTTGGAGCAGTTTTGCACAAAGTTTTGACTCTCCAAATTTCATCACTCTATGTTAGAAAAACCTAAATGGAGAGGCCTTTTTGAAAATTTCAAGGGGGCGCCACTGAGCCATTTTCTTAAATTGTTTCGTAACGTTGCAAGATTATCGAACGTTATCCAAAGCCGCATGTATGTGCAAATTTTGGTGAGTTTTTATGCATATTCAAGCCTCCAAATGTAAACTCTTACTGTGAACCCATGAAAATTTCACATTCGATCCAAAATACCCGATTTCCTGTTGGATTTGGAATATGGGTGCAAGAGACTTTTTGGAGCAGTTTTGCATAAGGTATCTACTCCCCAAATTTCCTTGCTCTATGTTGAAAAAACCCAATAGGAAAGGCCTTTTTTAAAACTTCTTTCTGTCGCCACTAGTTGGCACTGTAGAGTTGATGCAAATGACCCCTACAAGAACCTTCAGGGTATGACTCTCAACAAACACGGAAAGTTTGGCGCAGATATGTTGCATATCTGCCGAGTTATGACTGTTCAAAATTTTTGGCGAGACAAATTGTTGACGGTCATTTTCACTTCCAGTTTGGACCTCTCCGCTTCAACGAAACCTCAATATTTTTCATCAGGGACCTGAACACATGTCTTGAGGCTCCCCTGAAACAGGTTTGAGGTCAATAGATTTTTTTCCCTTGGAGGAGGAGCCTGTCTCGTAAAGAAGGCCATTTCCTGTTCCCACTAGGGGGCGCCAGGCCTAATGGGTAATATTTCAATGCAGTCGTGTTCAGGCTGGGATATCTCATATACATGCTAGAAATGAAAAAGATTGAACGTTGTATCACGGAGTTTTTAATCATTTTCTGAATTTGGTATTTTGCCCAAAAATGGCCGACTTTGGGACCACGCCCAGGTCAGACCCTTGAGTGAAAACTCACCATTTTGAAAACTTAAGATCTCATATGTCTCCTGAATAGTCTGACCAATTTTGAAGACTATCCAACTATTTTCTTCAGCGACAAGGTCTCAAATGTAAATCGATAAAATTTCACATTTGATCCAAAATTTCCGGCTTCCTGTTGGGTTTGGAATATGGGTGCAAGAGACTTTTTGGAGCAGTTTTGCACAATGTATCGACTTGCCAAATTTCATCGTTCTACGTTGAAAAAACCTAATAGGAAAGGCCTTTTTGAAAATTTCAAGGGGGCGCCACTGAGCCATTTTGTTAAATTTTTTTGTAGATTATCAAAATTTATGCAAAGTTGCATGTATGTGCAAATTTTGGTGAGTTTTCGTGCATGTTCAGGCCTCCAAATGTAAACTCAAACTGTGAACCGATAAAAATTTCCCATTTGATCCAAAATATCCGATTTCCTGTTGGATTTGGAATATGGGTGCAAGAGGCTTTTTTGAACAGTTAGGCATAAGGTATCTACTCCCCAAATTTCATTGCTCTACGTTGAAAACCTGAGAGGAGAGGCCTTTTTGAAAATTTTAAGGGTCAAGGGGGCGCCACTGAGCCATTTTTTGACATTTTTTCAAAACGACACAAGATTATCGAAATTTACGCAAAGCCGCACGTTTGTGCAAATTTTGGTGACTTTTCGTGCATGTTCAGGCCTCCAAATTGGCCATTTTCATTTGCCCTGAAAAAAGAATAATAATAATAATAATAATAATAATAATAATAATAATAATAATAATAATAATAATCCTTTGCAAAACAATAGGGCCTTCGCACGCTTAGTGCTCGGGCCCTAATAATAATAATAATAATAATAATAATAATAATAATAATAATAATAATAATAATAATCCTTTGCAAAACAATAGGGCCTTCGCACGTCTAGTGCTTGGGCCCTAACTAGGCCTGCAAGCAGGACTGAACGGGCCCTCGCGATCTAGCGCAACTCGGACGTCACGCAACTCGGACTGTGTGCAGGTCAGGGCGGTGGCAGATCCTCCTCTCTAATCATCTCATTAGAACCTAACATGCTCGAAAGTCGCCTATTTACATTCCCACACCCAAGAGATAAAAACCCCTATTGGAGAGAGTACTACAAAAAAGGAGCCACTACTGAGCTGTGCAGCCAAGCCCTTATTCAAAACTAAAATTAATCTTCTAACTGGGCCAATTCGACCAAGTGTGCCAACTATTGTGGCTCTATAAGCTGCCTGAGTCTCTGAAAAAAAATATTTCCTTTAAATGGCGAACAAAGGGTCGTCACGGCAACAGACAGAGACACGTGGACATGGGCCGTAAATAAGTATTTTAATAGGTCTTGAAACTACAATGACCAACCTGAAAAGAACTGGACATGTATTGGAAAAACGAGTGACTTTCTATTGCCACTAGTTGGCGCTGTAGGGTTGATGCAAATGACCCCTACAAGGCCCTTCAGGGTATGACTCTCAACAAGCACGGGAAGTTTGGCGCAGATATGTTGTATATCTGCCGAGTTATGACTGTTCAAAGTTTTTGGAGAGAAAAATTGTTGACAGTCATTTTCACTTTCCTGTTTGGACCCCTCCGCTTCAACGAAACTTCAATATTTTTCATCAGGCACCTGAACACAGGTCTTAAGGCTTCCCTTTTGCAGGTTTGAGGTAGATTGATTTTTTCCCTTTAGAGGAGGAGTGTGTCCCGTAAAAAAGGGCATTTCCTGTTCCCACTAGGAGGCGCCAGGCACAAATGGTAAATTTTCAATCCAGTCCTGCTCAGGCTAGTATACCTCACACACATGCCAGATTTAAAATAGATTGAACGTTGTATGAGGGAGTTATCAGTCATTTTCCGAATTCGGTGTTTTGGCGAAAAAATGGCCGACTTTGGCACCCCGCCCAGGTCAGGCCCGTGAATGAAAACACACCATTTTTATAACTTAAGATTTCATATGCCTCATGAACAGGCTCGCCAATTTTGAGAATGATCAAACTAATTCCCTAGGTGCCAAGGTGTAAAATGTGCACACTGTAAATCGATAAAAATTTCACATTCAATCCAAAATACCCGATTTCCTGTAGGATTTGGAATGTGTGTGCAAGAGACTTTTTGGAGCAGTTTTGCACAAAGTTTTGACTCTCCAAATTTCATCACTCTATGTTAGAAAAACCTAAATGGAGAGGCCTTTTTGAAAATTTCAAGGGGGCGCCACTGAGCCATTTTGTTAAATTTTTTCGTAACGTTGCAAGATTATCGAACGTTATCCAAAGCCGCATGTATGTGCAAATTTTGGTGAGTTTTTATGCATATTCAAGCCTCCAAATGTAAACTCTTACTGTGAACCCATGAAAATTTCACATTCGATCCAAAATACCCAATTTCCTGTTGGATTTGGAATATGGGTGCAAGAGACTTTTTGGAGCAGTTTTGCATAAGGTATCTACTCCCCAAATTTCCTTGCTCTATGTTGAAAAAACCCAATAGGAAAGGCCTTTTTTAAAACTTCTTTCTTTCGCCACTAGTTGGCACTGTAGAGTTGATGCAAATGACCCCTACAAGAACCTTCAGGGTATGACTCTCAACAAACACGGAAAGTTTGGCGCAGATATGTTGCATATCTGCCGAGTTATGACTGTTCAAAATTTTTGGCGAGACAAATTGTTGACGGTCATTTTCACTTCCAGTTTGGACCTCTCCGCTTCAACGAAACCTCAATATTTTTTATCAGGGACCTGAACACATGTCTTGAGGCTCCCCTGAAACAGGTTTGAGGTCAATAGTTTTTTTTCCCTTGGAGGAGGAACCTGTCTCGTAAAGAAGGCCATTTCCTGTTCCCACTAGGGGGCGCCAGGCCTAATGGGTAATATTTCAATGCAGTCGTGTTCAGGCTGGGATATCTCATATACATGCTAGAAATGAAAAAGATTGAACGTTGTATCACGGAGTTTTTAATCATTTTCTGAATTTGGTATTTTGCCCAAAAATGGCCGACTTTGGGACCACGCCCAGGCCCGACCCTTGAGTGAAAACACACCATTTTGAAAACTTAAGATCTCATATGTCTCCTGAATACTCTGACCAATTTTGAAGACGATCCAACTATTTTCTTCAGCGACAAGGTCTCAAATGTAAATCGATAAAATTTCACATTTGATCCAAAATTTCCGACTTCCTGTTGGATTTGGAATATGGGTGCAAGAGACTTTTTGGAGCAGTTTTGCACAATGTATCGACTCGCCAAATTTCATCGTTCTACGTTGAAAAAACCTAATAGGAAAGGCCTTTTTGAAAATTTCAAGGGGGCGCCACTGAGCGATTTTGTTAAATTTTTTTGTAGATTATCAAAATTTACGCAAAGTTGCATGTATGTGCAAATTTTGGTGAGTTTTCGTGCATGTTCAGGCCTCCAAATGTAAACCCCAACTGTGAACCGATAAAAATTTCACATTTGATCCAAAATATCCGATTTCCTGTTGGATTTGGAATATGGGTGCAAGAGGCTTTTTTGAACAGTTAGGCATAAGGTATCTACTCCCCAAATTTCATTGCTCTACGTTGAAAACCTGAGAGGAGAGGCCTTTTTGAAAATTTTAAGGGTAAAGGGGGCGCCACTGAGCCATTTTTTGACATTTTTTCAAAACGACACAAGATTATCGAAATTTACGCGAAGCGGCACGTATGTGCAAATTTTGGTGACTTTTCGTGCATGTTCAGGCCTCCAAATTGGCCATTTTCATTTGCCCTGAAAAAAGAATAATAATAATAATAATAATAATAATAATAACTAGGCCTGCAAGCAGGACTGAACGGGCCCTCGCAATCTAGCGCAACTCGGACGTCACGCAACTCGGACTGTGTGCAGGTCAGGGTGGTGGCAGATCCTCCTCTCTAATCATCTCATTAGAACCTAACATGCACGAAAGTCGCCTATTTACATTACCACACCCAAGAGATAAAAAACCCTATTGGAGAGAGTACTACAAAAAAGGAGCAACTACTGAGCTGTGCAGCCAAGCCCTTATTCAAAACCAAATTAATCTTCTAACTGGGCCAATTCGACCAAGTGTGCCAAATATTGTGGCTCTATAAGCTGCCTGAGTCTCTGAAAAAAAATATTTCCTTTAAATGGCGAACAAAGGGTCGTCACGGCAACAGATAGAGACACGTGGACATGTGCCGTAAATAAGTATTTTAATAGGTCTTGAAATTACAATGACCAACCTGAAAAGAACTGGACATGTATTGGAAAAACGAGTGACTTTCTATTGCCACTAGTTGGCGCTGTAGCGTTGATGCAAATGACCCCTACAAGGCCCTTCAGGGTATGACTCTCAACAAGCACGGGAAGTTTGGCGCAGATATGTTGTATATCTGCCGAGTTATGACTGTTCAAAGTTTTTGGAGAGAAAAATTGATGACAGTCATTTTCACTTTGCTGTTTGGACCCCTCCGCTTCAACGAAACTTCAATATTCTTCATCAGGCACCTGAAGACAGGTCTTAAGGCTTCCCTTATGCAGGTTTGAGGTAGATTGATTTTTTCCCTTTAGAGGAGGAGTGTGTCCAGTAAAAAAGGGCATTTCCTGTTCCCACTAGGAGGCGCCAGGCACAAACGGTAAATTTTCAATCCAGTCCTGCTCAGGCTGGTATACCTCACACACATGCCAGATTTAAAATAGATTGAAGGTTGTATGAGGGAGTTATCAGTCATTTTCCGAATTCGGTGTTTTGGCGAAAAAATGGCCGACTTTGGCACCCCGCCCATGTCAGGCCCGTGAATGAAAACACACCATTTTGATAACTTAAGATTTCATGTGCCTCATGAACAGTCTCGCCAATTTTGAGAATGATCAAACTAATTCCCTAGGTGCCAAGGTGTAAAATGTGCACACTGTAAATCGATACAATTTTCATATTCAATCCAAAATACCTGATTTCCTGTTGGGTTTGGAATACGCATGCAAGAGACTTTTTGGAGCAGTTTTGTACAAGGTATCGACTCTCCGAATTTCATCCTTCTACGTTGAAAAAACCTAAATAGAGAGGCCTTTTTGAAAATTTCAAGGGGGCGCCACTGAGCCATTTTGTTACATGTTTTCGTAACGTTGCAAGATTATTTAACGTTATGCAAAGCCGCATGTATGTCCAAATTTTTGTGAGTTTTCGTGCATGTTCAAGCCTCCAAATGTAAACTCCTACTGTGAACCGATAAAAATTTCACATTCGATCTAAAATACCCGATTTCCTGTTGGATTTGGAATACGGGTGCAAGAGACTTTTTGGAGCAGTTTTGCACAAGGTATCGACTCCCCAAATTTCATCACTCTATGTTAAAAAAACCTAATAGGAAACGCCTTTTTGAAAAATTCAAGGGGGCGCCACTGAGGCATTTTGTTACATTTTTTCGTAACATTGCAAGATTATCGAACGTTATCCAAAGCCGCATGTATGTGCAAATTTTTACGAGTTTTTGTGCATATTCAAGCCTCCAAATGTAAACTCCTACTGTGAACCCATGAAAATTTCACATTCGATCCAAAATACCCGATTTCCTGTTGGATTTGGAATACGGGTGCAAGAGACTTTTTGGAGCAGTTTTGCATAAGGTATCTACTCCCCAAATTTCCTTGCTCTATGTTGAAAAAACCCAATAGGAAAGGCCTTTTTTAAAACTTCTTTCTGTCGCCACTAGTTGGCACTGTAGAGTTGATGCAAATGACCCCTACAAGAACCTTCAGGGTATGACTCTCAACAAACACGGGAAGTTTGGCGCAGATATGTTGTATATCTGCCGAGTTATGACTGTTCAAAGTTTTTTGCGTGACAAATTGTTGACGTTCATTTTCACTTTCCTGTTTGGACCCCTCCGCCTCAACGAAACCTCAATATTTTTCATCAGGCACCTGAACACAGGTCTTAAGGCTCCCCTGATGCAGGTTTGAGGTCAACAGATTTTTTTCCCTTGGAGGAGGAACCTGTCGCGTAAAAAAAGGCATTTCCTGTTCTCACTAGGGGGCGCTAGACCTAATGGGTAATATTTCAATGCACTCGTGTTAAGGGTGGGATACCACACATACATGCCAAATATGAAAAAGATTGAACGTTGTGTCAAGGAACTATTAGTCATTTACTGAATTTGTCATTTTGCCGAAAAAATGGTCGACTTTGGCACCATGCCCAGGTCAGACCCGTGAATGAAAACGCACCATTTTCAAAACTTAAGATTTCATATGTCTCCTGAACAGTCTCACCAATTTTGAAGATGATCCAACTAACTCCCTCGGCGAAAAGGTCTCAAATGTGCACCCTGTGAATCGATAAAAATTTCATATTTGATCCAAAATAACCGATTTCCTGTTGGGTTTGGAATATGCGTGTAAATGCTTTTTTGGAGCGGTTTTGGACAAGGTATAGACCCCCCAAATTTCATTGCTCTACGCTGACATACCCTAATGTTATAGGCCAATTTTAAAATTTCAAGGGGGCGCCACTGAGCCATTTTGTTATATTTTTTTGCAACGTTGCAAAATTATCGAAATTTACAATTTTCCGGACGTATGTGCAAATTTTGGTGACTTTTCGTGCATGTTCAGGCCTCCAAATTGGCCGTTTTCATTTGCCCTGAAAAAAAAAAAAAAAAAAAAAAATAAAAAAAAAAATAATCCTTTGCAAAACAATAGGGCCTTCGCACGTCTAGTGCTCGGGCCCTAATAATAATAATAACTAGGCCTGCAAGCAGGACTGAACGGGCCCTCGCAATCTAGCGCAACTCGGACGTCACGCAACTAGGACTGTGTGCAGGTCAGGGTGGTGGCAGATCCTCCTCTCTAATCATCTCATTAGAACCTAACAAGCTCGAAAGTCGCCTCTTTACATTCCCACACCCAAGAGATAAAAACCCCTATTGGAGAGAGTACTACAAAAAAGGAGCCACTACTGAGCTGTGCAGCCAAGCCCTTATTCAAAACCAAATTAATCTTCTAACTGGGCCAATTCGACCAAGTGTGCCAACTATTGTGGCTCTATAAGCTCCCTGAGTCTCTGAAAAAAATATATTTCCTTTAAATGGCGAACAAAGGGTCGTCACGGCAACAGACAGAGACACGTGGACATGGGCCGTAAAAAAGTATTTTAATAGGTCTTGAAACTACAATGACCAACATGAAAAGAACTGGACATGTTTTGGAAAAACGAGTGACTTTCTATCGCCACTAGTTGGCGCTGTAGGGTTGATGCAAATGACCCCTACAAGGCCCTTCAGGGTATGACTCTCAACAAGCACGGGAAGTTTGGCGCAGATATCTTGTATATCTTCCGAGTTATGACTGTTCAAAGTTTTTGGAGAGAAAAATTGTTGACAGTCATTTTCACTTTCCTGTTTGGACCCCTCCGCTTCAACGAAACTTCAATATTTTTCATCAGGCACCTGAAGACAGGTCTTAAGGTTTCCCTTATGCAGGTTTGAGGTAGATTGATTTTTTCCCTTTAGAGGAGGAGTGTGTCCCGTAAAAAAGGGCATTTCCTGTTCCCACTAGGAGGCGCCAGGCACAAATGGTAAATTTTCAATCCAGTCCTGCTCAGGCTGGTATACCTCACACACATGCCAGATTTAAAATAGATTGAACGTTGTATGAGGGAGTTATCAGTCATTTTCCGAATTCGGTGTTTTGGCGAAAAAATGGAAGAATTTGGCGCCCCGCCCAGGTCAGGCCCGTGAATGAAAACACACCATTTTTATAACTTAAGATTTCATATGCCTCATGAACAGTCTCACCAATTTTGAGAATGATCAAACTAATTCCCTAGGTGCCAAGGTGTAAAATGTGCACACTGTAAATCGATAAAAAGTTCACATTCAATCCAAAATACCCGATTTCCTGTAGGATTTGGAATGTGTGTGCAAGAGACTTTTTGGAGCAGTTTTGCACAAAGTTTTGACTCTCCAAATTTCATCACTCTATGTTAGAAAAACCTAAATGGAGAGGCCTTTTTGAAAATTTCAAGGGGGCGCCACTGAGCCATTTTGTTAAATTGTTTCGTAACGTTGCAAGATTATCGAACGTTATCCAAAGCCGCATGTATGTGCAAATTTTGGTGAGTTTTTATGCATATTCAAGCCTCCAAATGTAAACTCTTACTGTGAACCCATGAAAATTTCACATTCGATCCAAAATACCCGATTTCCTGTTGGATTTGGAATATGGGTGCAAGAGACTTTTTGGAGCAGTTTTGCATAATGTATCTACTCCCCAAATTTCCTTGCTCTATGTTGAAAAAACCCAATAGGAAAGGCCTTTTTTAAAACTTCTTTCTGTCGCCACTAGTTGGCACTGTAGAGTTGATGCAAATGACCCCTACAAGAACCTTCAGGGTATGACTCTCAACAAACACGGAAAGTTTGGCGCAGATATGTTGCATATCTGCCGAGTTATGACTGTTCAAAATTTTTGGCGAGACAAATTGTTGACGGTCATTTTCACTTCCAGTTTGGACCTCTCCGCTTCAACGAAACCTCAATATTTTTCATCAGGGACCTGAACACATGTCTTGAGGCTCCCCTGAAACAGGTTTGAGGTCAATAGATTTTTTTCCCTTGGAGGAGGAGCCTGTCTCGTAAAGAAGGCCATTTCCTGTTCCCACTAGGGGGCGCCAGGCCTAATGGGTAATATTTCAATGCAGTCGTGTTCAGGCTGGGATATCTCATATACATGCTAGAAATGAAAAAGATTGAACGTTGTATCACGGAGTTTTTAATCATTTTCTGAATTTGGTATTTTGCCCAAAAATGGCCGACTTTGGGACCACGCCCAGGTCAGACCCTTGAGTGAAAACTCACCATTTTCAAAACTTAAGATCTCATATGTCTCCTGAATAGTCTGACCAATTTTGAAGACGATCCAACTATTTTCTTCAGCGACAAGGTCTCAAATGTAAATCGATAAAATTTCACATTTGATCCAAAATTTCCGGCTTCCTGTTGGGTTTGGAATATGGGTGCAAGAGACTTTTTGGAGCAGTTTTGCACAATGTATCGACTCGCCAAATTTCATCGTTCTACGTTGAAAAAACCTAATAGGAAAGGCCTTTTTGAAAATTTCAAGGGGGCGCCACTGAGCCATTTTGTTAAATTTTTTTGTAGATTATCAAAATTTACGTAAAGTTGCATGTATGTGCAAATTTTGGTGAGTTTTCGTGCATGTTCAGGCCTCCAAATGTAAACTCCAACTGTGAACCGATAAAAATTTCACATTTGATCCAAAATATCCGATTTCCTGTTGGATTTGGAATATGGGTGCAAGAGGCTTTTTTGAACAGTTAGGCATAAGGTATCTACTCCCCAAATTTCATTGCTCTACGTTGAAAACCTGAGAGGAGAGGCCTTTTTGAAAATTTTAAGGGTAAAGGGGGCGCCACTGAGCCATTTTTTGACATTTTTTCAAAACGACACAAGATTATCGAAATTTACGCAAAGCCGCACGTATGTGCAAATTTTGGTGACTTTTCGTGCATGTTCAGGCCTCCAAATTGGCCATTTTCATTTGCCCTGAAAAAAGAATAATAATAATAATAATAATAATAATAATAATAATAATAATAATCCTTTGCAAAACAATAGGGCCTTCGCACGCTGAGTGCTCGGGCCCTAATAATAACTAGGCCTGCAAGCAGGACTGAACGGGCCCTCGCGATCTAGCGCAACTCGGACGTCACGCAACTCGGACTGTGTGCAGGTCAGGGCGGTGGCAGATCCTCCTCTCTAATCATCTCATTAGAACCTAACATGCTCGAAAGTCGCCTATTTACATTCCCACACCCAAGAGATAAAAACCCCTATTGGAGAGAGTACTACAAAAAAGGAGCCACTACTGAGCTGTGCAGCCAAGCCCTTATTCAAAACTAAAATTAATCTTCTAACTGGGCCAATTCGACCAAGTGTGCCAACTATTGTGGCTCTATAAGCTGCCTGAGTCTCTGAAAAAAAATATTTCCTTTAAATGGCGAACAAAGGGTCGTCACGGCAACAGACAGAGACACGTGGACATGGGCCGTAAAAAAGTATTTTAATAGGTCTTGAAACTACAATGACCAACATGAAAAGAACTGGACATGTTTTGGAAAAACGAGTGACTTTCTATCGCCACTAGTTGGCGCTGTAGGGTTGATGCAAATGACCCCTACAAGGCCCTTCAGGGTATGACTCTCAACAAGCACGGGAAGTTTGGCGCAGATATCTTGTATATCTGCCGAGTTATGACTGTTCAAAGTTTTTGGAGAGAAAAATTGTTGACAGTCATTTTCACTTTCCTGTTTGGACCCCTCCGCTTCAACGAAACTTCAATATTTTTCATCAGGCACCTGAAGACAGGTCTTAAGGTTTCCCTTATGCAGGTTTGAGGTAGATTGATTTTTTCCCTTTAGAGGAGGAGTGTGTCCCGTAAAAAAGGGCATTTCCTGTTCCCACTAGGAGGCGCCAGGCACAAATGGTAAATTTTCAATCCAGTCCTGCTCAGGCTGGTATACCTCACACACATGCCAGATTTAAAATAGATTGAACGTTGTATGAGGGAGTTATCAGTCATTTTCCGAATTCGGTGTTTTTGCGAAAAAATGGAAGAATTTGGCGCCCCGCCCAGGTCAGGCCCGTGAATGAAAACACACCATTTTTATAACTTAAGATTTCATATGCCTCATGAACAGTCTCACCAATTTTGAGAATGATCAAACTAATTCCCTAGGTGCCAAGGTGTAAAATGTGCACACTGTAAATCGATAAAAAGTTCACATTCAATCCAAAATACCCGATTTCCTGTAGGATTTGGAATGTGTGTGCAAGAGACTTTTTGGAGCAGTTTTGCACAAAGTTTTGACTCTCCAAATTTCATCACTCTATGTTAGAAAAACCTAAATGGAGAGGCCTTTTTGAAAATTTCAAGGGGGCGCCACTGAGCCATTTTGTTACATGTTTTCGTAACGTTGCAAGATTATCGAACGTTATCCAAAGCCGCATGTATGTGCAAATTTTGGTGAGTTTTTATGCATATTCAAGCCTCCAAATGTAAACTCTTACTGTGAACCCATGAAAATTTCACATTCGATCCAAAATACCCAATTTCCTGTTGGATTTGGAATATGGGTGCAAGAGACTTTTTGGAGCAGTTTTGCATAAGGTATCTACTCCCCAAATTTCCTTGCTCTATGTTGAAAAAACCCAATAGGAAAGGCCTTTTTTAAAACTTCTTTCTGTTGCCACTAGTTGGCACTGTAGAGTTGATGCAAATGACCCCTACAAGAACCTTCAGGGTATGACTCTCAACAAACACGGAAAGTTTGGCGCAGATATGTTGCATATCTGCCGAGTTATGACTGTTCAAAATTTTTGGCGAGACAAATTGTTGACGGTCATTTTCACTTGCAGTTTGGACCTCTCCGCTTCAACGAAACCTCAATATTTTTCATCAGGGACCTGAACACATGTCTTGAGGCTCCCCTGAAACAGGTTTGAGGTCAATAGATTTTTTTCCCTTGGAGGAGGAGCCTGTCTCGTGAAGAAGGCCATTTCCTGTTCCCACTAGGGGGCGCCAGGCCTAATAGGTAATATTTCAATGCAGTCGTGTTCAGGCTGAGATATCTCATATACATGCTAGAAATGAAAAAGATTGAACGTTGTATCACGGAGTTTTTAATCATTTTCTGAATTTGGTATTTTGCCCAAAAATGGCCGACTTTGGGACCACGCCCAGGCCAGACCCTTGAATGAAAACACACCATTTTGAAAACTTAAGATCTCATAGGTCTCCTGAATAGTCTGACCAATTTTGAAGACGATCCAACTTTATCCTTCAGCGACAAGGTCTCAAATGTAAATCGATAAAATTTCGCATTTGACCCAAAATTTCCGGCTTCCTGTTGGGTTTGGAATATGGGTGCAAGAGACTTTTTGGAGCAGTTTTGCACAATGTATCGACTCGCCAAATTTCATCGTTCTACGTTGAAAAAACCTAATAGGAAAGGCCTTTTTGAAAATTTCAAGGGGGCGCCACTGAGCCATTTTGTTAAATTTTTTTGTAGATTATCAAAATTTTTGCAAAGTTGCATGTATGTGCAAATTTTGGTGAGTTTTCGTGCATGTTCAGGCCTCCAAATGTAAACTCCAACTGTGAACCGATAAAAATTTCACATTTGATCCAAAATATCCGATTTCCTGTTGGATTTGGAATATGGGTGCAAGAGGCTTTTTTGAACAGTTAGGCATAAGGTATCTACTCCCCAAATTTCATTGCTCTACGTTGAAAACCTGAGAGGAGAGGCCTTTTTGAAAATTTTAAGGGTCAAGGGGGCGCCACTGAGCCATTTTTTGACATTTTTTCAAAACGACACAAGATTATCGAATTTTACGCAAAGCCGCACGTATGTGCAAATTTTGGTGACTTTTCGTGCATGTTCAGGCCTCCAAATTGGCCATTTTCATTTGCCCTGAAAAAAGAATAATAATAATAATAATAATAATAATAATAATAATAATAATAATAATAATAATAATCCTTTGCAAAACAATAGGGCCTTCGCACGTCTAGTGCTCGGGCCCTAATAATAATAATAATAATCCTTTGCAAAACAATAGGGCCTTCGCACGTCTAGTGCTCGGGCCCTAATAATAACTAGGCCTGCAAGCAGGACTGAACGGGCCCTCGCAATCTAGCGCAACTCGGACGTCACGCAACTCGGACTGTGTGCAGGTCAGGGTGGTGGCAGATCCTCCTCTCTAATCATCTCATTAGAACCTAACAAGCTCGAAAGTCGCCTCTTTACATTCCCACACCCAAGAGATAAAAACCCCTATTGGAGAGAGTACTACAAAAAAGGAGCCACTACTGAGCTGTGCAGCCAAGCCCTTATTCAAAACCAAATTAATCTTCTAACTGGGCCAATTCGACCAAGTGTGCCAACTATTGTGGCTCTATAAGCTCCCTGAGTCTCTGAAAAAAATATATTTCCTTTAAATGGCGAACAAAGGGTCGTCACGGCAACAGACAGAGACACGTGGACATGGGCCGTAAAAAAGTATTTTAATAGGTCTTGAAACTACAATGACCAACATGAAAAGAACTGGACATGTTTTGGAAAAACGAGTGACTTTCTATCGCCACTAGTTGGCGCTGTAGGGTTGATGCAAATGACCCCTACAAGGCCCTTCAGGGTATGACTCTCAACAAGCACGGGAAGTTTGGCGCAGATATCTTGTATATCTGCCGAGTTATGACTGTTCAAAGTTTTTGGAGAGAAAAATTGTTGACAGTCATTTTCACTTTCCTGTTTGGACCCCTCCGCTTCAACGAAACTTCAATATTTTTCATCAGGCACCTGAAGACAGGTCTTAAGGTTTCCCTTATGCAGGTTTGAGGTAGATTGATTTTTTCCCTTTAGAGGAGGAGTGTGTCCCGTAAAAAAGGGCATTTCCTGTTCCCACTAGGAGGCGCCAGGCACAAATGGTAAATTTTCAATCCAGTCCTGCTCAGGCTGGTATACCTCACACACATGCCAGATTTAAAATAGATTGAACGTTGTATGAGGGAGTTATCAGTCATTTTCCGAATTCGGTGTTTTGGCGAAAAAATGGAAGAATTTGGCGCCCCGCCCAGGTCAGGCCCGTGAATGAAAACACACCATTTTTATAACTTAAGATTTCATATGCCTCATGAACAGTCTCACCAATTTTGAGAATGATCAAACTAATTCCCTAGGTGCCAAGGTGTAAAATGTGCACACTGTAAATCGATAAAAAGTTCACATTCAATCCAAAATACCCGATTTCCTGTAGGATTTGGAATGTGTGTGCAAGAGACTTTTTGGAGCAGTTTTGCACAAAGTTTTGACTCTCCAAATTTCATCACTCTATGTTAGAAAAACCTAAATGGAGAGGCCTTTTTGAAAATTTCAAGGGGGCGCCACTGAGCCATTTTCTTAAATTGTTTCGTAACGTTGCAAGATTATCGAACGTTATCCAAAGCCGCATGTATGTGCAAATTTTGGTGAGTTTTTATGCATATTCAAGCCTCCAAATGTAAACTCCAACTGTGAACCGAAAAAATTTCAGATTCGATCCAAAATACCCGATTTCCTGTTGGATTTGGAATATGGGTGCAAGAGACTTTTTGGAGCAGTTTTGCATAAGGTATCTACTCCCCAAATTTCCTTGCTGTATGTTGAAAAAACCCAATAGGAAAGGCCTTTTTTAAAACTTCTTTCTGTCGCCACTAGTTGGCACTGTAGAGTTGATGCAAATGACCCCTACAAGAACCTTCAGGGTATGACTCTCAACAAACACGGAAAGTTTGGCGCAGATATGTTGCATATCTGCCGAGTTATGACTGTTCAAAATTTTTGGCGAGACAAATTGTTGACGGTCATTTTCACTTCCAGTTTGGACCTCTCCGCTTCAACGAAACCTCAATATTTTTCATCAGGGACCTGAACACATGTCTTGAGGCTCCCCTGAAACAGGTTTGAGGTCAATAGATTTTTTTCCCTTGGAGGAGGAGCCTGTCTCGTAAAGAAGGCCATTTCCTGTTCCCACTAGGGGGCGCCAGGCCTAATGGGTAATATTTCAATGCAGTCGTGTTCAGGCTGGGATATCTCATATACATGCTAGAAATGAAAAAGATTGAACGTTGTATCACGGAGTTTTTAATCATTTTCTGAATTTGGTATTTTGCCCAAAAATGGCCGACTTTGGGACCACGCCCAGGTCAGACCCTTGAGTGAAAACTCACCATTTTGAAAACTTAAGATCTCATATGTCTCCTGAATAGTCTGACCAATTTTGAAGACGATCCAACTATTTTCTTCAGCGACAAGGTCTCAAATGTAAATCGATAAAATTTCACATTTGATCCAAAATTTCCGGCTTCCTGTTGGGTTTGGAATATGGGTGCAAGAGACTTTTTGGAGCAGTTTTGCACAATGTATCGACTCGCCAAATTTCATCGTTCTACGTTGAAAAAACCTAATAGGAAAGGCCTTTTTGAAAATTTCAAGGGGGCGCCACTGAGCCATTTTGTTAAAATTTTTTGTAGATTATCAAAATTTACGCAAAGTTGCATGTATGTGCAAATTTTGGTGAGTTTTCGTGCATGTTCAGGCCTCCAAATGTAAACTCCAACTGTGAACCGATAAAAATTTCACATTTGATCCAAAATATCCGATTTCCTGTTGGATTTGGAATATGGGTGCAAGAGGCTTTTTTGAACAGTTAGGCATAAGGTATCTACTCCCCAAATTTCATTGCTCTACGTTGAAAACCTGAGAGGAGAGGCCTTTTTGAAAATTTTAAGGGTCAAGGGGGCGCCACTGAGCCATTTTTTGACATTTTTTCAAAACGACACAAGATTATCGAAATTTACGCAAAGCCGCACGTATGTGCAAATTTTGGTGACTTTTCGTGCATGTTCAGGCCTCCAAATTGGCCATTTTCATTTGCCCTGAAAAAAGAATAATAATAATAATAATAATAATAATAATAATAATAATAATAATAATAATCCTTTGCAAAACAATAGGGCCTTCGCACGCTGAGTGCTCGGGCCCTAATAATAATAATAATAACTAGGCCTGCAAGCAGGACTGAACGGGCCCTCGCAATCTAGCGCAACTCGGACGTCACGCAACTCGGACAGTGTGCAGGTCAGGGTGGTGGCAGATCGTCCTCTCTAATCATCTCATTAGAACCTAACATGCGCGAAAGTTGCCTCTTTACATTCACACACCTAAGAGATAAAAACCCCTATTGGACAGAGGACTACAAAAAAGGAGCGAATAAAGGGTCATCACAGCAACAGACAGAGACATGTGGACATGGGCCGTAAAATAAGTATTTTAAAAGGTCTTGAAACTACAATGACCAACCTGAAAAGAACTGGACATATATTTAAAAAAATGAGTGACTTTCTATTGCCACTAGTTGGCGCTGTAGGGTTGATGCAAATGACCCCTACAGGACCCTTCAGACTATGACTCAACAAGCACGATATGTTTGGCGCAGATATGTTGTAGAAGTTATGACTGTTCAAAACTTGTGGTGAGACGAAATGGCTTCAGTCATTTTTACTTCTCCTGTTGGACCCTTCTGCTTCAACCAAACCTCAGTATTTTTCATCAGGCACCTGAACACATGTCTTCAGGCTCCCCTGATGCAGGTTTGAGGTGAATAGATTTTTTTTTCCTTGGAGGAGGAGCCTGTTTCGTAAAAAAGGCATTTCCTGTTCCCACTAGGGGGCGCTAGGCCTAATGAGTAATATTTCAATGCACTCGTGTTCAGGGTGGGATCCCGCACATACATGCCAGATATGAAAAAGATTGAACGTTGTTTCAAGGAGCTATTAGTCCTTTACTGAATTTGTCATTTTGCCGAAAAAATGGCCGACTTTGGCACCACGCCCAGGTCAGACCCATGAATGAAAACACACCATTTTGAAAAGTTTAGATTTCATAGGTCTCCTGAATTGTCTAACCAATTTTGAAGATGATCCAATTGATTCCCTCTGTGACAAGGTCTCAAATGTGCACCCTGTTAATTGATAAAAATTTCACATCCGATCCAAAATACCCGATTTCCTGTTGGGTTTGGAATATGGGTGCAAGAGACTTTTTGGAGCAGTTTTGCACAAGGTATCGACTCCCCAAATTTCATTGCTCTACGTTAAAAAAACCTAATAGGAAACGCCTTTTTGAAAAATTCAAGGGGGCGCCACTGAGCCATTTTGTTACATTTTTTTGTAACGTTGAGAGATTATCGAAATCCACACAAAGCCGCATGTATGTGCAAAATTTGGTGAGTTTTCGTGCATGTCCAGGCCTCCAAATGTAAACTGTACTAGAAATGGACAGAAATTTCACATTTGATCCAAAATACCCGATTTTCTGTTGGATTTGGAATATGGGTGCAAGAGGCTTTTTTGAGCAGTTAGGCATAAGGTATCTACTTCCCAAATTTCCTTGCTCTATGTTGAAAAAACCCAACAGGAAAGGCCTTTTTTAAAACTTCTTTCTGTCGCCACTAGTTGGCACTGTAGAGTTGATGCAAATGACCCCTACAAGAACCTTCAGGGTATGACTCTCAACAAACACGGAAAGTTTGGCGCAGATATGTTGCATATCTGCCGAGTTATGACTGTTCAAAGTTTTTGGCGAGACAAATTGTTGACGGTCATTTTCACTTCCAGTTTGGACCTCTCCGCTTCAACGAAACCTCAATATTTTTCATCAGGCACCTGAACACATGTCTTGAGGCTCCCCTGAAACAGGTTTGAGGTCAATAGATTTTTTTCCCTTGGAGGAGGAGCCTGTCTCGTAAAGAAGGCCATTTCCTGTTTCCACTAGGGGCGCCAGGCCTAATGGGTAATATTTCAATGCAGTCGTGTTCAGGCTGGGATATCTCATAAACATGCTAAAAATGAAAAAGATTGAACGTTGGATCACGGAGTTTTTAATCATTTTCTGAATTTGGTATTTTGCCTAAAAATGGCCGACTTTGGGACCACGCCCAGGCCAGACCCTTGAATGAAAACACACCATTTTGAAAACTTAAGATCTCATAGGTCTCCTGAATAGTCTGACCAATTTTGAAGACGATCCAACTTTATCCTTCAGCGACAAGGTCTCAAATGTAAATCGATAAAATTTCGCATTTGACCCAAAATTTCCAGCTTCCTGTTGGGTTTGGAATATGGGTGCAAGAGACTTTTTGGAGCAGTTTTGTACAATGTATCGACTCACTAAATTTCATTGTTCTACGTTGAAAAAACCTAATAGGAGAGGCCTTTTTGAAAATTTCAAGGGGGCGCCACTGAGCCATTTTGTTAAATTTTTTTGTAGATTATCAAAATTTACGCAAAGTTGAATGTATGTGCAAATTTTGGTGAGTTTTCGTGCATGTTCAAGCCTCCAAACGTAAACTCCAACTGTGAACCGAAAAAATTTCACATTCGATCCAAAATACCCGATTTCCTGTTGGATTTGGAATATGGGTGCAAGAGGCTTTTTTGAACAGTTAGGCATAAGGTATCTACTCCCCAAATTTCATTGCTCTACGTTGAAAACCTGAGAGGAGAGGCCTTTTTGAAAATTTTAAGGGTCAAGGGGGCGCCACTGAGCCATTTTTTGACATTTTTTCAAAACGACGCAAGATTATCGAAATTTACGCGAATCTGCACGTATGTGCAAATTTTGGTGACTTTTCGTGCATGTTCAGGCCTCCAAATTGGCCATTTTCATTTGCCATGAAGAAAGAAGAATAATAATAATAACTAGGCCTGCAAGCAGGACTGAACGGGCCCTCGCAATCTAGCGCAACTCGGACGTCACGCAACTCGGACAGTGTGCAGGTCAGGGTGGTGGCAGATCGTCCTCTCTAATCATCTCATTAGAACCTAACATGCGCGAAAGTTGCCTCTTTACATTCACACACCTAAGAGATAAAAACCCCTATTGGACAGAGGACTACAAAAAAGGAGCGAATAAAGGGTCATCACAGCAACAGACAGAGACATGTGGACATGGGCCGTAAAATAAGTATTTTAAAAGGTCTTGAAACTACAATGACCAACCTGAAAAGAACTGGACATATATTTAAAAAAATGAGTGACTTTCTATTGCCACTAGTTGGCGCTGTAGGGTTGATGCAAATGACCCCTACAGGACCCTTCAGACTATGACTCAACAAGCACGATATGTTTGGCACAGATATGTTGTAGAAGTTATGACTGTTCAAAACTTGTGGTGAGACGAAATGGCTTCAGTCATTTTTACTTCTCCTGTTGGACCCTTCTGCTTCAACCAAACCTCAGTATTTTTCATCAGGCACCTGAACACATGTCTTCAGGCTCCCCTGATGCAGGTTTGAGGTGAATAGATTTTTTTTTTCCTTGGAGGAGGAGCCTGTTTCGTAAAAAAGGCATTTCCTGTTCCCACTAGGGGGCGCTAGGCCTAATGAGTAATATTTCAATGCACTCGTGTTCAGGGTGGGATCCCGCACATACATGCCAGATATGAAAAAGATTGAACGTTGTTTCAAGGAGCTATTAGTCCTTTACTGAATTTGTCATTTTGCCGAAAAAATGGCCGACTTTGGCACCACGCCCAGGTCAGACCCATGAATGAAAACACACCATTTTGAAAAGTTTAGATTTCATAGGTCTCCTGAATTGTCTAACCAATTTTGAAGATGATCCAATTGATTCCCTCTGTGACAAGGTCTCAAATGTGCACCCTGTTAATTGATAAAAATTTCACATTCGATCCAAAATACCCGATTTCCTGTTGGGTTTGGAATATGGGTGCAAGAGACTTTTTGGAGCAGTTTTGCACAAGGTATCGACTCCCCAAATTTCATTGCTCTACGTTAAAAAAACCTAATAGGAAACGCCTTTTTGAAAAATTCAAGGGGGCGCCACTGAGCCATTTTGTTACATTTTTTTGTAACGTTGCAAGATTATCGAAATCCACACAAAGCCGCGTGTATGTGCAAAATTTGGTGAGTTTTCGTGCATGTCCAGGCCTCCAAATGTAAACTGTACTAGAAATGGACAGAAATTTCACATTTGATCCAAAATACCCGATTTTCTGTTGGATTTGGAATATGGGTGCAAGAGGCTTTTTTGAGCAGTTAGGCATAAGGTATCTACTTCCCAAATTTCCTTGCTCTATGTTGAAAAAACCCAACAGGAAAGGCCTTTTTTAAAACTTCTTTCTGTCGCCACTAGTTGGCACTGTAGAGTTGATGCAAATGACCCCTACAAGAACCTTCAGGGTATGACTCTCAACAAACACGGAAAGTTTGGCGCAGATATGTTGCATATCTGCCGAGTTATGACTGTTCAAAGTTTTTGGCGAGACAAATTGTTGACGGTCATTTTCACTTCCAGTTTGGACCTCTCCGCTTCAACGAAACCTCAATATTTTTCATCAGGCACCTGAACACATGTCTTGAGGCTCCCCTGAAACAGGTTTGAGGTCAATAGATTTTTTTCCCTTGGAGGAGGAGCCTGTCTCGTAAAGAAGGCCATTTCCTGTTTCCACTAGGGGCGCCAGGCCTAATGGGTAATATTTCAATGCAGTCGTGTTCAGGCTGGGATATCTCATAAACATGCTAAAAATGAAAAAGATTGAACGTTGGATCACGGAGTTTTTAATCATTTTCTGAATTTGGTATTTTGCCTAAAAATGGCCGACTTTGGGACCACGCCCAGGCCAGACCCTTGAATGAAAACACACCATTTTGAAAACTTAAGATCTCATAGGTCTCCTGAATAGTCTGACCAATTTTGAAGACGATCCAACTTTATCCTTCAGCGACAAGGTCTCAAATGTAAATCGATAAAATTTCGCATTTGACCCAAAATTTCCAGCTTCCTGTTGGGTTTGGAATATGGGTGCAAGAGACTTTTTGGAGCAGTTTTGTACAATGTATCGACTCACTAAATTTCATTGTTCTACGTTGAAAAAACCTAATAGGAGAGGCCTTTTTGAAAATTTCAAGGGGGCGCCACTGAGCCATTTTGTTAAATTTTTTTGTAGATTATCAAAATTTACGCAAAGTTGAATGTATGTGCAAATTTTGGTGAGTTTTCGTGCATGTTCAAGCCTCCAAACGTAAACTCCAACTGTGAACCGAAAAAATTTCACATTCGATCCAAAATACCCGATTTCCTGTTGGATTTGGAATATGGGTGCAAGAGGCTTTTTTGAACAGTTAGGCATAAGGTATCTACTCCCCAAATTTCATTGCTCTACATTGAAAACCTGAGAGGAGAGGCCTTTTTGAAAATTTTAAGGGTCAAGGGGGCGCCACTGAGCCATTTTTTGACATTTTTTCAAAACGACGCAAGATTATCGAAATTTACGCGAATCTGCACGTATGTGCAAATTTTGGTGACTTTTCGTGCATGTTCAGGCCTCCAAATTGGCCATTTTCATTTGCCATGAAGAAAGAAGAATAATAATAATAATAATAATAATAATAATCCTTTGCATTACAATAGGGCCTTCGCACGTCTAGTGCTCGGGCCCTAACTAGGCCTGCAAGCAGGACTGAACGGGCCCTCGCGATCTAGCGCAACTCGGACGTCACGCAACTCGGACTGTGTGCAGGTCAGGGCGGTGGCAGATCCTCCTCTCTAATCATCTCATTAGAACCTAACATGCTCGAAAGTCGCCTATTTACATTCCCACACCCAAGAGATAAAAACCCCTATTGGAGAAAGTACTACAAAAAAGGAGCCACTACTGAGCTGTGCAGCCAAGCCCTTATTCAAAACTAAAATTAATCTTCTAACTGGGCCAATTCGACCAAGTGTGCCAACTATTGTGGCTCTATAAGCTGCCTGAGTCTCTGAAAAAAAATATTTCCTTTAAATGGCGAACAAAGGGTCGTCACGGCAACAGACAGAGACACGTGGACATGGGCCGTAAATAAGTATTTTAATAGGTCTTGAAACTACAATGACCAACCTGAAAAGAACTGGACATGTATTGGAAAAACGAGTGACTTTCTATTGCCACTAGTTGGCGCTGTAGGGTTGATGCAAATGACCCCTACAAGGCCCTTCAGGGTATGACTCTCAACAAGCACGGGAAGTTTGGCGCAGATATGTTGTATATCTGCCGAGTTATGACTGTTCAAAGTTTTTGGAGAGAAAAATTGTTGACAGTCATTTTCACTTTCCTGTTTGGACCCCTCCGCTTCAACGAAACTTCAATATTTTTCATCAGGCACCTGAACACAGGTCTTAAGGCTTCCCTTTTGCAGGTTTGAGGTAGATTGATTTTTTCCCTTTAGAGGAGGAGTGTGTCCCGTAAAAAAGGGCATTTCCTGTTCCCACTAGGAGGCGCCAGGCACAAATGGTAAATTTTCAATCCAGTCCTGCTCAGGCTAGTATACCTCACACACATGCCAGATTTAAAATAGATTGAACGTTGTATGAGGGAGTTATCAGTCATTTTCCGAATTCGGTGTTTTGGCGAAAAAATGGCCGACTTTGGCACCCCGCCCAGGTCAGGCCCGTGAATGAAAACACACCATTTTTATAACTTAAGATTTCATATGCCTCATGAACAGGCTCGCCAATTTTGAGAATGATCAAACTAATTCCCTAGGTGCCAAGGTGTAAAATGTGCACACTGTAAATCGATAAAAATTTCACATTCAATCCAAAATACCCGATTTCCTGTAGGATTTGGAATGTGTGTGCAAGAGACTTTTTGGAGCAGTTTTGCACAAAGTTTTGACTCTCCAAATTTCATCACTCTATGTTAGAAAAACCTAAATGGAGAGGCCTTTTTGAAAATTTCAAGGGGGCGCCACTGAGCCATTTTGTTAAATTTTTTCGTAACGTTGCAAGATTATCGAACGTTATCCAAAGCCGCATGTATGTGCAAATTTTGGTGAGTTTTTATGCATATTCAAGCCTCCAAATGTAAACTCTTACTGTGAACCCATGAAAATTTCACATTCGATCCAAAATACCCAATTTCCTGTTGGATTTGGAATATGGGTGCAAGAGACTTTTTGGAGCAGTTTTGCATAAGGTATCTACTCCCCAAATTTCCTTGCTCTATGTTGAAAAAACCCAATAGGAAAGGCCTTTTTTAAAACTTCTTTCTTTCGCCACTAGTTGGCACTGTAGAGTTGATGCAAATGACCCCTACAAGAACCTTCAGGGTATGACTCTCAACAAACACGGAAAGTTTGGCGCAGATATGTTGCATATCTGCCGAGTTATGACTGTTCAAAATTTTTGGCGAGACAAATTGTTGACGGTCATTTTCACTTCCAGTTTGGACCTCTCCGCTTCAACGAAACCTCAATATTTTTTATCAGGGACCTGAACACATGTCTTGAGGCTCCCCTGAAACAGGTTTGAGGTCAATAGATTTTTTTCCCTTGGAGGAGGAGCCTGTCTCGTAAAGAAGGCCATTTCCTGTTCCCACTAGGGGGCGCCAGGCCTAATGGGTAATATTTCAATGCAGTCGTGTTCAGGCTGGGATATCTCATATACATGCTAGAAATGAAAAAGATTGAACGTTGTATCACGGAGTTTTTAATCATTTTCTGAATTTGGTATTTTGCCCAAAAATGGCCGACTTTGGGACCACGCCCAGGCCCGACCCTTGAGTGAAAACACACCATTTTGAAAACTTAAGATCTCATATGTCTCCTGAATACTCTGACCAATTTTGAAGACGATCCAACTATTTTCTTCAGCGACAAGGTCTCAAATGTAAATCGATAAAATTTCACATTTGATCCAAAATTTCCGACTTCCTGTTGGATTTGGAATATGGGTGCAAGAGACTTTTTGGAGCAGTTTTGCACAATGTATCGACTCGCCAAATTTCATCGTTCTACGTTGAAAAAACCTAATAGGAAAGGCCTTTTTGAAAATTTCAAGGGGGCGCCACTGAGCGATTTTGTTAAATTTTTTTGTAGATTATCAAAATTTACGCAAAGTTGCATGTATGTGCAAATTTTGGTGAGTTTTCGTGCATGTTCAGGCCTCCAAATGTAAACCCCAACTGTGAACCGATAAAAATTTCACATTTGATCCAAAATATCCGATTTCCTGTTGGATTTGGAATATGGGTGCAAGAGGCTTTTTTGAACAGTTAGGCATAAGGTATCTACTCCCCAAATTTCATTGCTCTACGTTGAAAACCTGAGAGGAGAGGCCTTTTTGAAAATTTTAAGGGTAAAGGGGGCGCCACTGAGCCATTTTTTGACATTTTTTCAAAACGACACAAGATTATCGAAATTTACGCGAAGCGGCACGTATGTGCAAATTTTGGTGACTTTTCGTGCATGTTCAGGCCTCCAAATTGGCCATTTTCATTTGCCCTGAAAAAAGAATAATAATAATAATAATAATAATAATAATAATAATAATAATAATAATAATAATAATCCTTTGCAAAACAATAGGGCCTTCGCACGTCTAGTGCTCGGGCCCTAATAATAATAATAATAATAACTAGGCCTGCAAGCAGGACTGAACGGGCCCTCGCAATCTAGCGCAACTCGGACGTCACGCAACTCGGACAGTGTGCAGGTCAGGGTGGTGGCAGATCGTCCTCTCTAATCATCTCATTAGAACCTAACATGCGCGAAAGTTGCCTCTTTACATTCACACACCTAAGAGATAAAAACCCCTATTGGACAGAGGACTACAAAAAAGGAGCGAATAAAGGGTCATCACAGCAACAGACAGAGACATGTGGACATGGGCCGTAAAATAAGTATTTTAAAAGGTCTTGAAACTACAATGACCAACCTGAAAAGAACTGGACATATATTTAAAAAAATGAGTGACTTTCTATTGCCACTAGTTGGCGCTGTAGGGTTGATGCAAATGACCCCTACAGGACCCTTCAGACTATGACTCAACAAGCACGATATGTTTGGCGCAGATATGTTGTAGAAGTTATGACTGTTCAAAACTTGTGGTGAGACGAAATGGCTTCAGTCATTTTTACTTCTCCTGTTGGACCCTTCTGCTTCAACCAAACCTCAGTATTTTTCATCAGGCACCTGAACACATGTCTTCAGGCTCCCCTGATGCAGGTTTGAGGTGAATAGATTTTTTTTTCCTTGGAGGAGGAGCCTGTTTCGTAAAAAAGGCATTTCCTGTTCCCACTAGGGGGCGCTAGGCCTAATGAGTAATATTTCAATGCACTCGTGTTCAGGGTGGGATCCCGCACATACATGCCAGATATGAAAAAGATTGAACGTTGTTTCAAGGAGCTATTAGTCCTTTACTGAATTTGTCATTTTGCCGAAAAAATGGCCGACTTTGGCACCACGCCCAGGTCAGACCCATGAATGAAAACACACCATTTTGAAAAGTTTAGATTTCATAGGTCTCCTGAATTGTCTAACCAATTTTGAAGATGATCCAATTGATTCCCTCTGTGACAAGGTCTCAAATGTGCACCCTGTTAATTGATAAAAATTTCACATCCGATCCAAAATACCCGATTTCCTGTTGGGTTTGGAATATGGGTGCAAGAGACTTTTTGGAGCAGTTTTGCACAAGGTATCGACTCCCCAAATTTCATTGCTCTACGTTAAAAAAACCTAATAGGAAACGCCTTTTTGAAAAATTCAAGGGGGCGCCACTGAGCCATTTTGTTACATTTTTTTGTAACGTTGAGAGATTATCGAAATCCACACAAAGCCGCATGTATGTGCAAAATTTGGTGAGTTTTCGTGCATGTCCAGGCCTCCAAATGTAAACTGTACTAGAAATGGACAGAAATTTCACATTTGATCCAAAATACCCGATTTTCTGTTGGATTTGGAATATGGGTGCAAGAGGCTTTTTTGAGCAGTTAGGCATAAGGTATCTACTTCCCAAATTTCCTTGCTCTATGTTGAAAAAACCCAACAGGAAAGGCCTTTTTTAAAACTTCTTTCTGTCGCCACTAGTTGGCACTGTAGAGTTGATGCAAATGACCCCTACAAGAACCTTCAGGGTATGACTCTCAACAAACACGGAAAGTTTGGCGCAGATATGTTGCATATCTGCCGAGTTATGACTGTTCAAAGTTTTTGGCGAGACAAATTGTTGACGGTCATTTTCACTTCCAGTTTGGACCTCTCCGCTTCAACGAAACCTCAATATTTTTCATCAGGCACCTGAACACATGTCTTGAGGCTCCCCTGAAACAGGTTTGAGGTCAATAGATTTTTTTCCCTTGGAGGAGGAGCCTGTCTCGTAAAGAAGGCCATTTCCTGTTTCCACTAGGGGCGCCAGGCCTAATGGGTAATATTTCAATGCAGTCGTGTTCAGGCTGGGATATCTCATAAACATGCTAAAAATGAAAAAGATTGAACGTTGGATCACGGAGTTTTTAATCATTTTCTGAATTTGGTATTTTGCCTAAAAATGGCCGACTTTGGGACCACGCCCAGGCCAGACCCTTGAATGAAAACACACCATTTTGAAAACTTAAGATCTCATAGGTCTCCTGAATAGTCTGACCAATTTTGAAGACGATCCAACTTTATCCTTCAGCGACAAGGTCTCAAATGTAAATCGATAAAATTTCGCATTTGACCCAAAATTTCCAGCTTCCTGTTGGGTTTGGAATATGGGTGCAAGAGACTTTTTGGAGCAGTTTTGTACAATGTATCGACTCACTAAATTTCATTGTTCTACGTTGAAAAAACCTAATAGGAGAGGCCTTTTTGAAAATTTCAAGGGGGCGCCACTGAGCCATTTTGTTAAATTTTTTTGTAGATTATCAAAATTTACGCAAAGTTGAATGTATGTGCAAATTTTGGTGAGTTTTCGTGCATGTTCAAGCCTCCAAACGTAAACTCCAACTGTGAACCGAAAAAATTTCACATTCGATCCAAAATACCCGATTTCCTGTTGGATTTGGAATATGGGTGCAAGAGGCTTTTTTGAACAGTTAGGCATAAGGTATCTACTCCCCAAATTTCATTGCTCTACGTTGAAAACCTGAGAGGAGAGGCCTTTTTGAAAATTTTAAGGGTCAAGGGGGCGCCACTGAGCCATTTTTTGACATTTTTTCAAAACGACGCAAGATTATCGAAATTTACGCGAATCTGCACGTATGTGCAAATTTTGGTGACTTTTCGTGCATGTTCAGGCCTCCAAATTGGCCATTTTCATTTGCCATGAAGAAAGAATAATAATAACTAGGCCTGCAAGCAGGACTGAACGGGCCCTCGCAATCTAGCGCAACTCGGACGTCACGCAACTCGGACTGTGTGCAGGTCAGGGTGGTGGCAGATCCTCCTCTTTAATCATCTCATTAGAACCTAACATGCTCGAAAGTCGCCTATTTACATTCCCACACCCAAGAGATAAAAACCCCTATTGGAGAGAGTACTACAAAAAAGGAGCCACTACTGAGCTGTGCAGCCAAGCCCTTATTCAAAACCAAAATTAATCTTCTAACTCGGCCAATTCGACCAAGTGTGCCAACTATTGTGGCTCTATAAGCTCCCTGAGTCTCTGAAAAAAAATATTTCCTTTAAATGGCGAACAAAGGGTCGTCACGGCAACAGACAGAGACACGTGGACATGGGCCGTAAAAAAGTATTTTAATAGGTCTTGAAACTACAATGACCAACATGAAAAGAACTGGACATGTTTTGGAAAAACGAGTGACTTTCTATCGCCACTAGTTGGCGCTGTAGGGTTGATGCAAATGACCCCTACAAGGCCCTTCAGGGTATGACTCTCAACAAGCACGGGAAGTTTGGCGCAGATATCTTGTATATCTGCCGAGTTATGACTGTTCAAAGTTTTTGGAGAGAAAAATTGTTGACAGTCATTTTCACTTTCCTGTTTGGACCCCTCCGCTTCAACGAAACTTCAATATTTTTCATCAGGCACCTGAAGACAGGTCTTAAGGTTTCCCTTATGCAGGTTTGAGGTAGATTGATTTTTTTCCCTTTAGAGGAGGAGTGTGTCCCGTAAAAAAGGGCATTTCCTGTTCCCACTAGGAGGCGCCAGGCACAAATGGTAAATTTTCAATCCAGTCGTGCTCAGGCTGGTATACCTCACACACATGGCAGATTTAAAATAGATTGAACGTTGTATGAGGGAGTTATCAGTCATTTTCCGAATTCGGTTTTTGGCGAAAAAATGGAAGAGTTTGGCGCCCCGCCCAGGTCAGGCCCATGAATGAAAACACACCATTTTTATAACTTAAGATTTCATATGCCTCATGAACAGTCTCACTAATTTTGAGAATGATCAAACTAATTCCCTAGGTGCCAAGGTGTAAAATGTGCACACTGTAAATCGATAAAAAGTTCACATTCAATCCAAAATACCCGATTTCCTGTAGGATTTGGAATGTGTGTGCAAGAGACTTTTTGGAGCAGTTTTGCACAAAGTTTTGACTCTCCAAATTTCATCACTCTATGTTAGAAAAACCTAAATGGAGAGGCCTTTTTGAAAATTTCAAGGGGGCGCCAGTGAGCCATTTTTTTACATGTTTTCGTAACGTTGCAAGATTATTGAACGTTATGCAAAGCCGCATGTATGTCGAAATTTTTGTGAGTTTTCGTGCATGTTCAAGCCTCCAAATGTAAACTCCTACTGTGAACCGATAAAAATTTCACATTTGATCCAAAATACCCGATTTCCTGTTGGATTTGGAATACGGGTGCAAGAGACTTTTTGGAGCAGTTTTGCATAAGGTATCTACTCCCCAAATTTCCTCGCTCTATGTTGAAAAAACCCAATAGGAAAGGCCTTTTTTAAAACTTCTTTCTGTCGCCACTAGTTGGCACTGTAGAGTTGATGCAAATGACCCCTACAAAAACCTTCAGGGTATGACTCTCAACAAACACGGAAAGTTTGGCGCAGATATGTTGCATATCTGCCGAGTTATGACTGTTCAAAGTTTTTGGCGAGACAAATTGTTGACGGTCATTTTCACTTCCAGTTTGGACCTCTCCGCTTCAACGAAACCTCAATATTTTTCATCAGGCACCTGAACACATGTCTTGAGGCTCCCCTGAAACAGGTTTGAAGTCAATAGATTTTTTTCCCTTGGAGGAGGAGCCTGTCTCGTAAAGAAGGCCATTTCCTGTTCCCACTAGGGGGCGCCAGGCCTAATGAGTAATATTTCAATGCAGTCGTGTTCAGGCTGGGATATCTCATATACATGCTAGAAATGAAAAAGATTGAACGTTGTATCACGGAGTTTTTAATCATTTTCTGAATTTGGTATTTTGCCCAAAAATGGCCGACTTTGGGACCACGCCCAGGTCAGACCCTTGGATGAAAACTCACCATTTTGAAAACTTAAGATCTCATATGTCTCCTGAATAGTCTGACCAATTTTGAAGACGATCCAACTATTTTCTTCAGCGACAAGGTCTCAAATGTAAATCGATAAAATTTCGCATTTGATCCAAAATTTCCGACTTCCTGTTGGATTTGGAATATAGGTGCAAGAGACTTTTTGGAGCAGTTTTACACAATGTATCGACTCACCAAATTTCATCATTCTACGTTGAAAAAACCTAATAGGACAGGCCTTTTTGAAAATTTCAAGGGGGCGCCACTGAGCCTTTTTGTTAATTTTTTTCAAAGATTATCAAAATTTACGCAAAGTTGAACATATGTGCACATTTTGGTGAGTTTTCGTGCATGTTCAAGCCTCCAAATGTGAACTCCAACTGTGAACCGAAAAAATTTCAGATTCGATCCAAAATAACCGATTTCCTGTTGGATTTGGAATATGGGTGCAAGAGGCTTTTTTGAGCAGTTAGGCATAAGGTATCTACTCCCCAAATTTCATTGCTCTACGTTGAAAACCTGAGAGGAGAGGCCTTTTTGAAAATTTTAAGGGTCAAGGGGGCGCCACTGAGCCATTTTTTGACATTTTTTCAAAACGACGCAAGATTATCGAAATTTACGCGAATCTGCACGTATGTGCAAATTTTGGTGACTTTTCGTGCATGTTCAGGCCTCCAAATTGGCCATTTTCATTTGCCATGAAGAAAGAAGAATAATAATAATAATAATAATAATAATAATAATAATAATAATAATAATCCTTTGCATTACAATAGGGCCTTCGCACGCCTAGTGCTCGGGCCCTAATAATAATAATCCTTTGCAAAACAATAGGGCCTTCGCACGCTTAGTGCTCGGGCCCTAATAATAATAATAATAATAATAATAATAATAATCCTTTGCAAAACAATAGGGCCTTCGCACGCTTAGTGCTCGGGCCCTAATTAATACATTTTATTTGAAGGCGCCTTTCTGGCATTCAAGGTCGCCATACAAAAACAATTAAAAAAATTAAATACTAAAACCAGTAAAAATAATTAAGTATAGAACGTGTAAAACAATAAAAATACTAATAGATGAAAATAATTAGCAGAGAACACAAAGAAATCAGGGATTATTATGGACAGGTGGTCTGAACAGGTGAGTTTTGAGTTTGGATTGGAAAAGGGGGAGTGAGCCAGTGTTCCTGAGGTCGGGTGGTAGTGAATTCCAAAGCAGAGCGACCCAATGCTCTGCTCCCCATGGTGCTGAGGCGAGCGGGGGGGGACAGACAGGTGTATGGGGGTGGGGGACCTGAGGGCACAGGAGGGATTTGTAGTATGGAGGAGGTCGGAAAACTATGAAGGGGCAAGGCTGTGGATGGCCTTGAATGTGAGGAGAAGAACTTTGAACGGAATGCCAAAGTCGACCGGGAGCCAATGGAGCTGGCGGAGAACTGGAGTGATGCGGATGAGTTGGGTACGGGTTATGATGCGAGCAGCTGAATTCTGGATCTGTTGGGAGTTTATTGAGGGAGGCCAAAGAGGAGGGAGTTGCAGTAATCCAGGTGGGAAGTGACAAGACTATGAACCAGGATGGCAGCAGAATGGGGGATGAGGGAGGGGTGGAGGCAGATGATGGTGTGTGGGTGGAAGTGAGCAATCTGGGTAATGTTATTGATGTGTGAATAAAAAGAGAATGTACTGTCCAGGCTCTTGACTTGGGGGGGAGGGTGAAACAGTGGAGTTGTTGATGGTGAGGGGATGGCTGTGGTATTTGGATATGGTGGATTTGGAGTCGATGAGGAGCATCTCGGTTTTACTGCTGTTGAGTTTGAGGAAATTGTGGGTGAGCCAGTTTTTTATTTCGGTGAGACAATCAGTCAGGAAAAATATAATACAAATAGTGAAAATAAAGTACACAGAGGAGAACAAGAAAGCAAATGATCAACATTTTGAACATTCTTTTTGCTCGCACTTCAGTCGAATCTCTTTTCTCCCACACTCTTATGTTACCTTCAGTTTTCCTCATGGAGAGGAGCAGACAGTACCTCCTCGACCAATGAGATGAGCGGAGTTGTCATTGTTCTGTCAGCTCATTGGTCAGAAAGCAGGAGAGGCGGGGAAATGCGTTCAGCTACATATTCTTTAATAGCACCATACCAGTATTCGTTGTTTTAAAAATAAAACACTAATAAGGAACAAAGCGTGTCCCTTGTAAGATCAGGGGTGAAAATAGGCTGGAACGACCTGGAACACCGTTCCGGGAATAGAGTTGAATGGGGCGGGACGGTGCTCTGATCCTAAAAGTATGACGCCAACTGGCCATGCTAAAAAAAAACCTGCCAGGCTGCTACACACAAATCTCATCTCCAACAAGAATCTACCAACGTCACATTTATATACACAAATGTTAACAACAAGCATATTAAAGTGCCTGTGTAGTGTAATCAATTTCCATCAATTATTTATTTATTCCACGGAGCTCTCCAAGCTGCAGCAGTTTAACTGAGTTGACGACTCAGTGACAAGTTGAGTCGTGTGCATGCGCGCAGAAAACCACCCTTTACTCAGTTGTCCGTTCAATACCCTAGAAGGGTCAAACTCGTTCTTGTACCTCATGCTAGACGCATGTAAATAGTGTAAGAACGAGATGTCTACTGAGCTAAACCTACTAATTCTGTCCGAAAATTATGTCCCTGGCGCCAGATTCACTGGTAAAGATGTGGAAGAACACACAAATGTTCAGTTAAAGAGATGACTTGATGTGGTAGGGCATGCTCGGGTTGGGGGTTCCGGTGCCGGGATTGGCGATGCGGCGGCGTAGGGGTTGGTCGCCAACGGGCTTACACTCATAAGAGATTCACACGATTACTGGGTTCTAGATCACAGAACTGATTTGTGTACACTCTACCCCTTTCAATCACTTAGCTTATAGTCTTATAGACACCCCCACCCCCATTCTCCTCTTTCACTGGCCAATTAGCCCCCACATGGTGTAAACCGGAAATACATCTCGCTGACGATAGCACCAGCATATTAGTAACTAGTTTAGATGTTCAATGTATTTCTTGTTGTTGTTTGTGTATGTGTTTCTTTTCTTTCTTCTCTTGTATTTCTTTTCTTCTGTCCCTCCATAATCCCTTCCTGTTCGCTGCTTTGTCATAATAAAAAGGTATTTTGAATGATCACAATGGGAGTATGTCAGCCTCTCCATGTGAAACATTAAAACTGTTCAGAATCCGGGCACTTAGACTTCCATTCTCTGTGTCAAACAGCTGAACAGGACATGTTTAAAAATAAATAAATAAATAAATAAAGAGATGACTTGAGTGTAGAGGGCTGAAAAAGACGGGGGAAAAAGAGCCGACCTGATCTAGAGGTAGCTTTTTATCGACACCTTTTTCATGTTTTTTTTTTTTACTAACAAAACCTTATGCCACTGACAATGACATTCTCCTGTTTCAACAAGCTATCCATTGCCACCATAAGCCCTGTCTGTCTTATATATTATACCCTCTGGTTGTCTTACGTCTCTGACAGTTCTGTCAGTAATTTATATTGCTATTTTGGTGTAGCGATCGCAAATGCTACTCAGCGACATTTTTTACAGCAGAAGTGCCTGCTCATCATTTACCTAAACTTATTGTTAAAATGCACTTTGATCATATTTAGGTACAGAGGGTCAAATAAATATTTTGTCAACCACCAATTGTGCAAGTTCTCCTACTTGAAAAGATTAGAGAGGCCTGTAATTGTCAACCTGGGTAAACCTCAACCATGAGAGACAGAATGTGTGAAAAAAAAAAAAAGAAAATCACAATGTTTGATTTTTAAAGAATTTATTTCCAAATTAGAGTGGAAAATAAGTATTTGGTCACCTACAAACAAGCAAGATTTCTGGCTGTCAAAGAGGTCTAACTACTTCTAACGAGGTCTAACGAGGCTCCACTCGTTACCTGTATTAATGGCACCTGTTTTAACTCATTATCGGTATAAAAGACACCTGTCCACAATCTCAGTCAGTCACACTCCAAACTCCACTATGGCCAAGACCAAAGAGCTGTCGAAAGACACCAGAGACAAAATTGTAGACCTGCACCAGGCTGGGAAGACTGAATCTGCAATAGGTAAAACGCTTGGTGTAAAGAAATCAACTGTGGGAGCAATTATTAGAAAATGGACCACTGATAATCTCCCTCGATCTGGGGATCCATGCAAGATCTCACCCCGTGGTGTCAAAATGATAACAAGAACGGTGAGCAAATATCCTAGAACCACACGGGGGGACCTAGTGAATGACCTACAGAGAGCTGGGACCACAGTAACAAAGGCTACTATCAGTAACACAATGCGCCGCCAGGGACTCAAATCCTGCACTGCCAGACGTGTCCCCCTGCTGAAGAAAGTACACGTCCAGGCCGGTCTGCGGTTCGCTAGAGAGCATTTGGATGATCCATAAGAGGACTAGGAGAATGTGTTATGGTCAGATGAAACCAAAATAGAACTTTTTGGTTGAAACACAGGTTCTACTGTTTGGAGGAGAAAGAATACTAAATTGCATCCGAAGAACACCACACCCACTGTGAAGCATGGGAGTGGAAACATGCTTTGGGGCTTTTTTTCTGCGAAGGGACCAGGACGACTGATCTGTGTAAAGTAAAGAATGAATGGGGCCATGTATCGAAAGATTTTGAATGAAAATCTCCTTCCATCAGCAAGGGCACTGAAGATGAGACGTGGCTGGGTCTTTCAGCATGACAATGATCCCAAACACACAGCCAGGGGAACAAAGGATTGGCTTCGTAAGAAGCATTTCAAGGTCCTGGAGTGGCCTAGCCTGTCTCCAGGTCTCAAACCGATAGAAAATCTGTGGAGGGAGTTGAAACTCCGTGTTGCCCAACGACAGCCCCAAAACATCACTGCTCTAGAGATCTGCATGGAGGAATGGGCCAAAATACCAGCAACAGTGTGTGAAAAGCTTGTGAAGAGTTACAGGGAGTTGGCCGAGGGAGTTGAATATGGCCATGAAGTGTAAAAAATGAAAGTCAAGTAAAAAATGTCATTTTACTGGCATTATCTTTAACATCATCCAGAGTCAGTAGGGCCCCATCCTCAGGTTTCTGATCACTTGGAGGCACATCAGGAGAGAAAGGCCTTGATCTCGTTATTGTTGCTTCATTCTTTAGTATGATGTTTTCAATCTTGGACTGCAACATGTATCTTTCATATACAGTCTGACAGCCAACATCCACCAACACTTTTGAACATTTGGAGCAGGGTTCCGGAGCGTCTGTTTGAATCCTTACAGAGGTAGCCTGACAGAGTAACAAAGATACATTTACCTTAACACTGGTACAAGTTTATGGGCCTACAAATGTACTGTATAAATTTAAGTGGACTAGATAAGGAATTAGCTTGAAATATGCTTAATTATAAAAATAACAATGCATATTATAAAATTATAAATTGAAATTTATTAATGAAATATGCTTTATCAACTGAAGTTTCATGGATAACTTCAGTGGCCGTAAAATTTGATTATTGAAATGTAGAGTGCTTCGCTACACCTTATTCTGATGTTATTGAACATGAGGTTTTTGTAAAAGTGTATATTACGAGGGCCAATTTCTTAATACTCCCGATTTGTTGTTTGATAGAACAAATATTCAAACATCAGAATAGTGTAACGTCGCTTACTTTAACACTACATCATCAAAGAATATCTTTGAACTTACTCCATTTTTTCCTGAATCAGTAACATCTAGAGGTGACATCATATGGAGATCCAACAAGCTGTTTGCCGCGTCAAGATCAGTGTTTGCCGAGTCCACCACTTTCCTTCTTTTTGTGGCTGGAGCACTTGCGAATGGCTGTGGTATTGGTGCTTTTCTCATGCGCCTGACAATATGTTCAATCTGCAACAATAAACCGAAATTCTTTACAAAACTCCACAAAAAGTATGCTAAGTCCTACTGATGATAACCTGTCATACATCACTGTAGGTGAGGCCTTAGTTGTCAACAACAAATTATTGATTCCCAGTTCGCTCAACAACTAAATAAAAAAGATAGTTCATAAATATCACGATTTATGTGTGAGTCAATCTGACTGTTGGCAACACAGGTTAGAACAACAGTGACGGCCCGATACCATTTTAATTTTTTTCAGGTCATACATTGTCAGACAGAAGCAGCACGGCAAAACGCAACGCAAAAAAATAAGTAAAAATATCAAAATGGCTTACCTCTTCGGGGCAGGCAACGGATCAGGATTGTCATCTGTAGGACCATGGCCCCCAACAAAATGTTTACTACATATAAAGGTAAATGACTTCACCTTGCTGGCGTTAAACTGGTCTTTTGGACGTCCGCACAAGTTTATCCATTGTTCACATTTATCCCTCTGAGTTTTTGGCTTTGGGAAACGTATGAAGAAAACATCCTTCATATGTGGACGGTCGTAATGTCTAGAGTCGTTTCTACAAGTTCCATAGCAGTAGTATTTACTCGGCATGTTATTTTTTGTAAATATTACCGGCAGAAAACAAGCAGTACTGGCATGGTTCTTATGCGAGCACGCTTCTATGTTGACCCCCTTCAGGTTTACTATGGGGATGTCACACTCGTGTCGCACTCGTGCGGTATGCTATTGGCTGACAGACTGACACGTGATCAGCATGGATAGTTAGTTCTGATTGGTTCAAATTCAAATGTTTTCTGGAACAGCAAAAAAAGAAAAATAGAACAAGCTTGTTGAACTAATGCAATAAAAAGGATAATGCAACGGAAAATTGATAGTTGAAGAGGCTCATTTTATTTTATTTACTCTGATGGGGAGGTTCAGAACATCTTCCATGTTAATGTGCACTTTGGACTTATTTTCGTTCATCAATGTTAGACTTTCATTACAATTTAAAAAATTAATGTTTGCTTGATCTTCAAAATATATTCCATTTCACTGTGCATAATGTAAGTCGTTTGTACTTATTTTTGTAAATGTATAGTACTCATTTCTATTATTTAAAAGAAAATAAGTACATGTTTATATTTCTTTAATTTTATTGTACATCCTATGTTCTTAAGTAGTTAAAATTGAGGTTTTGCATTTAGATCTAAGGAAATGAGGAAAAATAAAAATCAAGAGATGGAGGTTGGCGTAACTGGTGTTTTTGTTTACTGTAATGTTGCAAATCATTGGGGAAAAAAATACAATGTATTTATTTATTTATTTGTTTATTTATTATTATTTTTTTTAAAAAGAAAAGAAAAAAAATACAATTTTGAATGATAATCAGTTTCTCATGTATGCCTTGTGTGACAGTATGTGAAAAGCAGTACCCTGATGCATGTGCAAAACCCGTTTTGTTTGTGTGTGTGTGTGTGTGTGTGTGTGTGTGTGTGTGTGTGTGTGTGTGTGTGTGTGTGTGTGTGTGTGTGTGTGTATGTGTGTTATAGGTATAACTGCCAAAAGCAGCTTTCTTTGCATTTCAGTGGTTTTAGGAGGTTGGAAACCCCCCACCCCAAAAAATATATATACATCCATACAAAATCTGTCTCTGTGGCGACCTTTATATCAGGGAGTTCCAACAAGGTTCTTTAAAGTGCCTGTGACAGCATGAAAAAAAACTTAAATGGCATTTTTATGTGAATTAGAATAGTATTTTGAGACGATTCAACTATATACAACAATTTGGCAAAGCGCAGATGACGAGAAATTATCCTTTTAATTTCCCGCCTGTCATTATAGCACTCTAGCGTCCCCATCTGGATGATGACGTCGGCAGGGTCACAATTTCAGCTGATTTAGAATTCAGTCCATTGAGGGGGAAGATTCAGAATGAGAGAATGCGACACAGAGCAGCAAAATGTCATCATTGTTGCAATCTCTGTACTCCAATATTTTTACAGGATATTCTTTTAATCTAAGTATTATTCCCCAATTGCTAAATAAATGGTATGGTCACCAAAAATACCAGTCTTGTGCTAAACGGAATATGAAATATTAAAAATGCATTTTTTCAGTACGACAGCGCAAAAGTACTGCATAATGGTCAAAACTGCCGACTTCTTGCACCTCCTGAACGATATTTTATGCCACCGGACTTAGTCTGGCTTTAGTCATTTCCCTGCTCTGGCTTCAGAGTCGGAGAAAAGAGCATAAACAAAACAGGAGGCGTGACAGCTAGCTGACATGCTAACCCGAACCGGGCAGCATTTTCAAGTTTTATTTTCGCCTTTCGGACTCAGTCACATACGGCGGCAGGGTTGATTGTTTTCACCGATTGCCCGGCCCCTGGTAGCGAGCAAGTTTCGGCTCGTCATTCCCCTGCTGCGGGCAGGAGTGGTCATTGCCGGGAACACAGCTGGAAATTAACTGCCGGACAAACTGGACAACGTCGAGACGGGGTGCTGGTCGTAGCCAAGCCGAGGAAAGCGCATTCTTGGCAGACACGCCTTTATCGGCCGGCAACCATGGTGTGCGACAAGCCGCCGGGCATTGGCCGTGTAGCCTTCTCGGTGGACAGGGAGTATTTTCACCCACAAAATGCAAGCCACCTCATTAAAACGTGTCCCATGATCCCAGTATTTGACATAATATAAAACACGTAGCTTACTCACCTTACAGTGGTCTCACAGTTGTCGGACTTTGTCCACGGTGAACAGGAACTTTTTGAATCCCCAAAAGGCTCTCTCCCTGGTGCAGCAACAAAAAGCCTGCAGCATATAGGGCTGGCGTGATGCGAAAAATAAATGAAATAATCCGCAAAATGGGCTGAATCCGCAGTCGTTCTGCATACTGTAGTATTGGCTGTATACTGAAGATGATTATCCCGCTGACGTCACATTTTCGCATCCTTCGTCAATCCAGGAAGTCATTTTCATGGCGCGGGATTCAAAATATATACGATATATTTATATATATATCGTTTCCACACACATCCAAGTAGTCCATTTCATTCAGGAGCATAAAATTCCGTGTGAAATATGAAATAAACATGCCTTTTGATGTCATAGGCACTTTAATTCTAGCCACTTTCACCCCTGTGTAAGATGAATACGGGACGCGTACGTTTGTTTCTGAATACGAGACGATTCCGTTTTTCAAGGGGCTGTTGGCAACCCGATTGCTTGGTTTGAATGTTATTTATATAACTGCTGGAAAACCTAATGTAGTTGTTAATATCTGTTCATTTTGTTGTTAAAGATGGAAGAGGATGAAAGAATCAGAGGGTAACTTACCATTGTGTGTATATACAGTACGTTGAGTTTAACTTTAGTCTTTGTCAAATCGCTGTCTTATCTTGTTAGGTATGTTAGATTGCCATGTGTGTTTTTCCTGTTAATCTGGCCTGTATTTCTGAGAATACATAATTTTCCCTACTGTGCCACAACACCAAATTTTGGGGCTTCCCCACCTATCAAATCCAACGTTAACCACTGTTTTAAACTCAGTACTTCTCAAATAGTAGCCCCCCCCCAAGGGGCAAAGAGCAATGCCGGAGGTAGTGCATGTGACCTCAGGGATCATACTTTTTTTGGCCGTACTAGAATAAAGTGTAATTGCACATCAACTCTGTGGGTGGCAGTGACGCTCTCATTTTCAGAATGTGTGCAATATCTTTTAACTGAACAAGAGCAACCAGCAAAGAGAGTTTGGTAGTTTGTTTTCTTATTATGAACTGATAGTTTCGTTTTCATGCCTCCGGCGCATCGACAAGCCCCGCAAAACTACTGTATACCGTAATGGGGCAATAGGGGCAGCAACATGGGTGCAAGCAAAATTAGGCAGGTGAACAAGATATCTACCAATTAAAAACCAACAGTGAAAGCAACGTACCTTCAGATGGGTGCTGCACACTCTTGTCCAGCAGGTGGGGGTATGTACCTCATACTTACTTGCAATCCCCCATTAAGCTAAATTTGGAAGTTTTTTTGAGCTTGTTAAGCTTCTGTTTTCAGTGCAGTCAATGTTATTGCCTGTTTTCCATTCTGCACAGTTTTCAATAAAATCGAGCAGTCAATGACTTTGTCAAATTTTTGCACTGGGAGAAAATACTTTTACTTTTTTCATGTAAAGTTAATTTTAATACCAGTACTTTTGTACTTTTACTTGAGTATTTTTTTTCTTAGATACTTGTCCTTTTACTTGAGTATTTTTGCCCCTTATCTGTACTTTTCCTCAAGTTAAAAAAACTGAGTACTTCATCCATGACTGCTTTCTGTACATTTTGGTGGATTCAGTGGTCAATTTCTGTAGATTGGTTATTTCTGTTAATTTTTGGGCAGTTCAAGGACTGACCTAACCTTAACCTCCAAACGCGTTTTTGTTTCTTTGTTCATTTTAGGATACTTATTTACTGATCTCTGCAAAACGACCAGATGTACCCTATCCGACATTGCCGAGTTGTGTTACTATTTACATTTTCTGACACTGGTCTGCTACTGAGGTGTGTAAACGCCCCAGTAATGACGGCTGCTACCACTGTAGAGGGTGACATACAAATCTTTACTCGGATTAGTCAATGGGTCACTTCCTGTACATTTTGGGGCATTCTGGGATTACTTCCTGTACATTTTGGCTCATTTCCTGTTGATTTAGAGGCATTTCTGGGTGACTTTCTGTTAGTTTTGGGTCACCTCGTGTAGAATTTAGGGAATTCTGGGGTCACTTCCTGGACATTTGAGGTCCTTTCTTGTTGATTTTAGAGCATTTTTCATGTTGCTACCTGTCCACTGGTCACTTCCTGTTGATTTAGAGGCATTTCCGGATCACTTTCTGTTGATGTCGGGTCACTGCCTGTTGATTTAGATGCATTTCCGGATCACTTTATGTTGATTCTGTGTCACTTCCTGTACATTAAGCTGCTTTCCTGTTGATTTTATGGCATTTCCAGGTCACTTTCTGTTGATTTTGGGGTAACTTCCTGCAGGGCCGGCGCTAGCTATTTTGGTGCCCTAGGCATAAATGCTTTGTGGTGCCCCCCCCATCCACCAATACAAGACAAAACATTCAGGGATTATACGGTGAAATATCGTTTTGAACCATGGTACAAACATTTTCTAAATTAATTATAGTATTATACAGGCCCATATTTAAAACACAGATAAATAAAAACTTTAATATTATACCTTTACAGACATGGACTGATAGGGCACTATATAAACATTCTGGACATAATGTGGAAACAATGAATATGAATATGGAAATCTACATAGCTTTAAGATAGTTTTTTTTTTTTTCTAATTAGTTTCACCAGTAGATGTCGCTCTTGGCCTCTGAACCTCTCGAAAAAGACTACGGCTTCTTACTAATGGAAAAATTTCGGTATCAACATAGTCGTTGCATAAAACCACTACCGGTATGTCTCGTAACATTCCATTCAATTTTCATTGTGCAATGAATTTGCAAGTCACATCATTTCCACCACAGCGTTTTGGAGTGGTTTTTTTTTGGTTGTGCACACAACCGATCATAACCCGATTTCTGGAGTTACCAGATTATTCAAGTGGTCATGTAAAGAGCATGATCCGTTATCCTTTATCTGATAAACACCGCTATTTTACTTCTCTGAGCATGTGTACAAATGGAAAAACGGATGTCGCTAGAGAGGCCTTAGGGACGCCAAACTGATTCGCTTTCAGCCTATGGGCCTACTCTGCAGTTAGCGAGCTTGTGTAACGCAATCGCCACACTCGCATTTGAAGAGGTTCAGTGGGACAACTTCAAGCAAGCATGGGTTTTTGGTAAACATGGAGGAAGGCCTATGCTGAGACCAAGAGTTTTACGTCATGTACTTGGAAAGAAATCGAACTATTGACTTAACATGTAAACCGTTTTTTTCCTGATTATCACATCACTGAAGTGCACGTAAATGCGTCAAATCTCATTATTATCATTACCTGGTTATTCCCAGTTATCAGATAATTGTAGTCATGTAAACGTAGCTGATAATAAATAAACAATTATTAAAAAAAAAAAATAATAATAATAATTCTTACCTGCGAGTGATGCGCGGGCATCATCTCGCTGCTTTTTCCTCTTCTTTTTTCCGCCCCTGACTCTTGTTGTCTTTTCGATGACATTTCCTTTCAAGAATAAACTTCTGCCAAATTTGCGACTGAAGCATAATGGAGCAAACCACTAGGGAATTGGGGGGGGCACCAAAGGTAGACTGACGAGAGGGCCGCACAGGAGATTCTTTTTTTCTGTAAATAATGAGCCTATGTTACTTATATTTGTATTACTTGCATTTATCAGGCTTTACAAAGTTTTATTTTAAATACTATATATTGTTGTTATTATAACAATTACTATTTTTTAGGATTTTTTACAAACTTGATTTTTTTTTTTTTTTTGTGTGCCCCTTTAGGCAGAGTTGGTGCCCTACGCGCAGTGCGTGTTATGCGTATGGGGAGCGCCGTGTCTGACTTCCTGTTAGTTTTTAAATGATTGCAAACCGTTCCAGTTCAAATGGATCCAACGTCCAACGTAGGAGAGTATGATCATTCTCTCGACATCATTGTGAAAAATGTCACAAATCTGACAAGGAGACGAGATGGAAACCCAGGAAGTATGTGGGTGGAATTCCTGCAAACAGGTTGAAAAACGTTCTTTGTCTCCGGCTGAAATTCGGAGTCAACTTCCTCAGAGTTTAAGATGATGATGATGACTGAATGTCGCGCCACTCCTGCCTCAGCGAGGACACAATTTCAGTATGAGTCGTCAACACGGTTGGACAGGTTTCTCCTGATCTTCTGAGTGAATCGAAACAGCCATTTAGAGCGATTTGAATTTTTTTGTGTGGAGGTGTGGTGTTTCAGGTTTTTTTTTTATGGCAACTTTTTGCTTGCTAGCACAAATTAGAAGAACACTAGTCAAGTTTCCCAGGGAGTGGGGATCCTCACAAAATGGATCCCAAGGTCATCAAGGATGGTTTTGTGATGTGAAGTTTTGGTCTAGTTAATTGTTGGTCGTACTTTTTTGTCGTGTTTATTTTAATAACTAAAACGTGAAACAGTAGTCAAGCTCCCAGGTAGAGTCCAGCCTCCCAAAATGGACCACAAGAAGTCTCCGAGGCTTGTTTTGTGATGTGAAGTCATACTGGGTGACAATTTGGTTCGTAGTTAAGAGTTGATGTGGCCCTTTTTTTATTGCTATTACAAGTAATTCAAAATGTATAACAGTAGTAAAGCTTCCCAAGGATTATTCGGCCTCCCAAAATGGATCCCGAGTGGATACAAAGACTTGTTTTGTGATGTGAAGTTGTGCTGGGTAACAGTTTGGTTAGTCGTAAAGAGTTTTGGTGATATTTTTTGTTTGTTATTGGAAATTACCAATACATGGAACAATAATCAAGTTTCCCGGAGAGTGTCCAGCTTCCAAAAATGGACCATGAGAGATCGCAGAGGCCTGTTTTGTGATGTGAGGTCAAACAAGGTAATAATTTGGTCGGATGTAAAAACTTTTGGTGGCAATTTTTGTTTGCGAGCAACAATTAGCAGAACATGGAAGACTAATTAAGTTTCCCAGGGAGCGTCCAGCTACCCAAAAGACAGGTTGCCAAGGCGTGTTTTGTGAAGTGAAGACGCACTGACTAACAATTTGGTGAGTCACAAAGAGTTTTGGTGGCAGTTTTTGTTTGCTAGCACCAGTTAGCAGAATACAGAACACTAATCCAGTTTCCCAGGAATGTCTGACCTCCCAAAATGGTGTTTTGTGCTGTGAAGTTGTGCTGGGTGACAATTTGGTTGGTGGTAAAGAGTTTTCGTGGCACTTTTTATTGGTTGTCACAAACAATTTAAATGTGGAACTGTAGTGAAGCTTCCCAGGGAATGCAAAACGAACCCCGAGAGATTGCCGAGACTTTATTTTTGATGCCAAGTCGCACTAAGTAACAATTTGATCAGCTTTGGAGTCTTTTTGCTTGCTATTACTAAACTAGTAGTGTTTTGAGTAAGACCATGCAGGTAGACATGAGATAGTGCTGGGCTGCTCCGTGAGGAAGATGCCCTGAAGCGGTCAGGACACGCCTTTAAAGGCGTCACAAAATACTTCCTGAATTTGTCAAGACCTTACCAAACCTGCACGATATCGTGTCATCGCAAGACCTTCGTAGACAAGATGGTAAGTAGATGTTTGTTTCTCGGTTATGTATGGGAATCCAATTTGGGCAAACCCAAAAAGGGTCGCTTTTAAAAGAGTTTAACTGTTACTGAAGTGCTAGGTGAAACCGGTTCTTCTAGCTGTTCACATGATGTGCTGCTGTTTAGTATTTTTTTCCCTGTTTTTCTTGTTTTGTTTGATCAAAAATGCTAAAATAACCCTGGGATTGTCAGTTTCTGCTTTCTTTTGTTGGGACAAACAACATTTTTGTGAATTACATATTTTTTTCCTGATAAGAATGGATTCAGTCTAGTCTGATTTATTTTACAGTCATGGAATAATAAAATAAAACACGTCTAATAGCGAAAAATCATCGTCAATTTTGGTCGTTAGAGTAGCTAGCCGCTAACACCTAATTATACATTTTCATTGACGATACTTGGTGACGACAGCAAGCCCCGCCTAGTCAAAATGGATTGGAATCAATGCCCCAGAAACAAGATCCTTCACTGCCAGATGGATGAGACACATCCAGTCATTTGATGTCCAATCATCTGCTGGGGATTTCAGTGAGTTCAGCGCGAGTAGACGTCCAATCCATTTGAAGTGGACCCTCCTTCTTCAAATGGATTGGACGTCTAGTGCCGTCAATGGCAGCCAATGAGTATATAACAGATCGTTGACATAAATGAAATAATCATTTAAAGAAATAAGCTAGTTATGACTTGAATTTAATGTCCATGCATTGACTTAGATGGGAACATTGTCCCAACCAACATGGCCTCAGGAACGATGAAAGGTTTTTTTTAATGCTTCTGCTGTCAAATCAATGAGTTTATCACTCGTAGACGTCCAATCCATTTCAAGCGGAAGGCTAACACTTGTACCTCAAATGAATTGGACATCTAGCGCCGTCATTGGCATCTAATAAGTTAAATTGAACGAAAATGGGGAAAAAAATGGAAAACCTGCACCTGCCCCCCCTCCCACAACCTACTAAAACAGCAAAATACTGTGACTAAACTGTGTAAAACTGTGAAAGCAGCAAAAAACTGCCAAAGCTGAAAAAAAAAAAAAAAACTCCGCAAAAATAGGAAAACTGAAAAAATAAGAAAACCGCCAAATCTAAAAAAATGCCCCTCAAAAACTTTGAAAACCCCAAAACCACACCGCAAAAACCTCCTGCTTCGAATTGATTGGATGAGGGGCATAAAAAGAGCTTTCATCACCCTTACTAACATGGCTTCAAGGCGACCATGTTGTTTGGGGCCACATTCCCATCAAAGTCAATGCATTGACAATTCAAATCAAGTCATAACTGGCTTAAACTGATTTTTGATGAATTATTTTATCAACATGAAAACATCTGCTATTTATTGACGGCATGAGACGTCCAATCCATTTGGAGCGGGATCAAACGGTCATTTGCTGCTAGCCCTCTCACTTCAAATGGATTGGGCATCTGCTAGTGATAAACTCATTTCAATTTACGTTAGAAGAATGATTGGATGTCACACGATTGGACGCCTATTATCATCCCATTTTTTATGACGCAGTATGTAGCTGGTGGCCATCTTGGGTATGGCAACTGGATGCTGGAAACTCGTAAAGTACGTACCCAGATAGCAGACCGACATTGAATATACGTTGATTTTCCATCTAAATCATCAGTATGGTTGACATCGAAATTATCGACGTCAAATGATGTTGAAACAACGTTGTTCTATGGTATGTCAGGTGATGGTTGGGTTAACATTGTTTTATAGTTGATGAACTAATGTTGACAAATATTTCATTTATGTTTGACTGGGAAATACAATTGAAAAGTCATTGAATTATGGATGAGCGGGCATTTTGGTCGAAAACATAACATTGATTCAGCTTAGTTCCAATATCATTAATAACAGAAATGACGTTTAGGTTTTGTAAGGATTACAACGTTGAAACAATATTAATTGAGGGTGCAAAAGTGACGTTGATACAACGATATAAGATGGACAGCGGAATGTTGATCCAACATCTTTTCAACGTCGGTCTGCTATCTGGGTATTGTATGTTATTTCTTGGTACGCGCCGATGATCGTTTTGAGCCGCATTGGGGTGTGCTAGTATGCTAACCAGGGTTGGGCATCGTTCGAAATCGAACGATTCCGGTTCGGATTCCGATTCCACATTTCGATTCTGGTTCCGAACGATTCTCGATTCTTTTAAGAGGCAGGTTAAAAAAAAATACAGGGTTAAAAAAATGCTTTTTTTTTTTTTTTTTTAAGTCTTAACTTCTAGACGATTTTTTTTAGATTAAATGAACTTCTCACACTCGGAGGATGGTGTGGCTCAGTGGTAGAGTAGTTGTCGATGGTGTGGCTTAGTGGTAGAGTAGTTGTCCCCCAACCCAGAGGTTGTGCGTTTGATTCTCTACCCTGTTGAACTCGCCTAAGTATCCTTGAGCAAGATACTGAACCCCACATTGCTCCTGGTGCTGCGTCACCAGTAGGTAGATGGCAATGTAGTGTAAAGCGCTTAGAGCACCTTGAAAGGTGGAAAAGCGCTATACAAGTATAACACCATTTATAGGGCTAATTTTAATTTGTATATAAATATCAGTCTCTGAATTCGTGCAATTTTTCTCCACTTGCCGGTCAGAGCATCGAAACAAGGAATCGAAATTTAAAATTTCGAACGATTCTGGGAGCATCAGACTGTTAGAACCGGTTCCCATCGATGCTCGATGCCCAACCCTAATGCTAATTGACACTGGCATTATAGTTAGCTCTAGCCTCACTCCTGAGTAGGAGTGTGACAATATATCGAAAAGGTAATATATCACGATACTTTGTAGCCCAAACGGTTATCAATATGTTCTCACTAAAAAGGTGTCACTGTTTAAAAAAATAACTGAACCAACAGGTTGTTACCAAAATCTTTCGCTAAAATAGTTAGCTGCGATTGAAGGCGCTAAACATCCCATTGCACAATGGACGTCTAACATCGTCGATGACATTGGCTGAGTTAGGCGGAGTTTGACTTTTGTGGAGAGGGGAGGGGCATGTTGATGACCCCGAAACGTAGTCTCAGCAATAATACAAACTTGTGTATATTTACAGTACTGTATATGTATATTTATCTTGACACTGTTTGTGTTCAAGCTACATTGAATAGCCATCTTGTCCCCTCAGGTGAAGTTTTGGCTAAGCAAAGCAAAGGACCGTCTCTAAGGAGCTAGTCACATGATCAGTCCGAAAAATAATTTTGACCCCTTATGAAATACTTTGTAGGATTCTTCTTCATTTCATTCATTTTTGTTGTTCGTTTTATTGCTTTACAACTTTTATAGACAACATTTTAACGGCTAGGTCTTTACTTCTACTACTTACTACTAAGTTCAGAATTTTTTACATTAGGCTTAATCTTCCAGTTAGCAGGGTTTTAATTAGTCGGTGCAGTTGATTTCAACAAATTCTGTGCAGCTTCAGTTATTTGATAGTTTCAGGGCTCCAGAATGGCTAAGATAGTGCAAGTAAGAGGTGCCTGTCTTACATTTTTTTGAGCCCATAATCTCCGCCTATGGCGAAAGCTCAGATTTCTGTCATTTACAGGTCACTTCCCGTTCATTTTAAAGTAGGGTTGTTCCGATCATGTTTTTTGCTCCCGATTCAATTCCAATCATTCCTGATAATTTTCCCTGATCATATACATTTTGGCAATGCATTAAGAAAAAAATGAATAAAACTTGGACGAATATATACATTCAACATACAGTACATTAGTACTGTGTTTGTTTATTATGGCAATAAATCCTCAAGATGGCATTTAGATTATTAACATTCTTTCTGTGAGAGGGATCCACGGATAGAAAGACTTGTAGTTCTTAAAGGATAAATGTGACTTTTTATATTGTGACTAAATATTGCCATCTAGTGTATTTGTTGAGCTTTCTGTAAATGATACTGCAGCCATTTAACTTCTGCCCAAATGCATGATGGGAAGTGCAACCATGACTGTGCTTAGGGGCACCAATTGATATATCTTCTCTGCGTAGGGAACGATCATAGGGCGTTAAGAAAATGATCAACTGCTACCTTTCTTCTCCACATTGCCTCCCACATTATTTTTAATTGCTGAGAGAGGTATTGTAAGGCTTTAGCCACATAAAATGGCTCAAAAGGCTGTCAAAATTCTCTCTACTCATTATACGCTGCCTTTTAGCGCTATTTATAGGTAAAACGGCGTCTTCATAGATTGAACGCGACAATGCGTGAGTTGGTCGTGCAGCGTATGCGTTAACGTGATTAGTTAAAAAAAATTAATTGCCGCCGTTATTGCAACAAATTTGATAGCCCTACTTTAAGCCAAAACTACTCTGGATGAGTGTAAGACATTTTGTCTGTAACGTTAAATACAATTACAAAACGATTTAAATAAAAAAATTATATATATTAAAAAAAGGCATGTCCGATATTTTTTTGCCAATTCCGATACTTTGAAAATGACGTGATCGGACCCGATCGATCGGCATCCCGATCAATCGGGACATCTTTATTTCAAAGTGTTTGCAGGGTACATCCTGTTGATTTTGAATCACTTCCTATTGCTTTGGAAACATTCTTGAGTCACTTCCTGTTCAGTAACCGCAAATCAACAGAAAGTGATCCAGAAATGCCTCAAAATCAACAGGAAGTGACACAAAAATAAACAGCAAATTACCTGAAATGCCCTAAAATTATCTCATTGGCTGCCATTGACAACCATAGATGTCCAATCCGTATGAAAAGGGAGGGATCCTCCCGGTTCAAACGAATTGGACGTATAAGCCTACTAGTGATCAACTTATTTCAATTAATAGGATGAAAAGTTTACTTACTATTTGTTACTTATTACTTGTTAATAAAATATAGAATGATTTCCTGATCTAAGGATCGATTATTGTTGTGTCACCTTATCGTAAGATCGTTAGAGTGCGCTAGCATCAGCGAGTTAGCCAGGCGGTTTAGCTCGGTTGTCTTCTCGATGCGCTGTCGTGATAATAAACCAGGTTTAGGTAAAATGATCTGACCTCAAGTCCGGTGGACTTCAATTGTTGAGTTTTTAATGATAACTTTTTAACTTTTCCATTAAAACTTGGCGACAGATGTCCAATTTGAACCGGGAAGGCCAGCTGATCTACCGAGGCGTTTTTTTTTGTCAGAGTTCCCCGTTTTGACTTGTTGCCAAATGCCAACCATTCTTGCCTTGGATTAAAAAAATGGGCTTGGTTCCATGATGAGACTAGCGCCGTCGTCATCGTCATTCCGCTAACGTCGTTTTCGCTAACTTTGGTTAACTTTTCCCGGCAGGCGTCAGGCGTGGCCGTGGACGATGAAGTCATCAATTTGTTCAATGATATCAAGAAGCACAGGAAGCAGAAGGCGGCGTTCTTCCGCCTCAGCGACGACAAGACGAAGATCATCGTGGACCACTGCATGAAGGTCATGTGCGACGACGCCGACCCTTTCAAATCCTTCAAGGACATGCTCCCGAAAGATGACTGCCGATTCATCGTCTACGACGCGTTGTTCGACACGGAGGATTCCAAAAATAGGGAACAAATGATCTTCATCAGCTGGTGAGCGTCCGCGTGTGAACGTGCTAATGCTAGTAGAGAGTCCAAACATTTCTCACGCGCGACCTGCTTTCTGCACCACTGACAATGATAGAGGTCCAATCGTCTGGCGTCTGGTCATTTTTCTGCAAATGATAAACATGAGTAGTTTCCCTAGTTTTTCAAAAAAAATTTGCAGTTTTAAGGTTTTTCTTCTGCATTTTTTTCTTTCCTGTTTTCTGCAATTTTTTCATTTCTCATGATTGAGACTTTTTTTTAATAGATTTTTTGTTTTTTCGCATTTGTAGTTTTTCATGTTTTTTCCCCATTTTTTTGCAGTGTTTTTTGTGTTCGTTTTTTTTTGTTGCCGTTTTTTGGCTTTACATACATTTTACGTTTTTTTTGTCTGTTCTTTGGCTGCAGCACTTCAAATGGATTGGACGTCTACTCGTGACAATTTTTTTTTCGTATTTTTGTGTTTTTTTTTTTAGTTTAGGCATTTTTTGTGTATTTTGTTTTTTTCCGCAGTTTTCATTTTTCAGATTTCTCGTGCTTGACGCGGTTTTCAGGTTTTTCGTTTATTTGCATTTGTTCAAATTTTTTGCGGTTTTTTGGTTTTTCGGTTTTACATACATTTTGCTTTTTTTTTTGGTTTTGTTTTTTTTTTGTTGGCTGTAGCCCTCCCACTTTAAATGGATAAGACGTCTGCTAGAGACAAACTCATTTCGATTTTTTTTGCTTTTGTTGCTTTTTTTTTGTGTGTCTTTTGCAGTTTTTATTTTTGGAGTTCTTCAATTTCTCATATTTGACACACTTTTCAGGTTTTTTGTTTTTTGCATTCGCTGTATTCTAATCAAATTTTTGTTGTTTTTTGTTGTTTTTCGGTTTTACATTCTTTTTTCGTCAATTGGCTGTGTTTTTAAATTTTTTGCCGCATTTTGGTGTTTGTTTTGGTGTTTTTTGCAGTTTTCATTTTTGCAGTTCTTTGATTTCTCGCGCATGACTTGCTTTCCAGTTATTTGTTTTGTTGTTCAATTATTTTTTTGTTTTTTTGCCGGTTTTTGGTTTTACATTCATTTTGCTTTTTTTTTTTTTTTTTTTAACATTCATTGACTGCAGCCCTCCCACTTCAAATGAAATGGACGTCCACTCGTGACAAACTCAGTTTTTCGTCTTTTCTTTTTTTGTTTTTTAATTGTTTTAATTTTAGTTATTTATTTATTTATTTTTGCAGTTTTGGCTTTTTTGTGTTTTTTTTTTGCAGATTTTCGATGTCTTGTGCTTGACGCACTTTTCAGTTTTTTTTGCAATGTTAGATTTTTTTTTTTAAATTATTTATTTTTTGTTTTTGTTTTGTTTTTTGTTGTTTATTTTATTTTATTTATTTATTTATTTTTGCAGTTTGGGCTATTTTGTGGTTTTTTTTTTTGCAGATTTTCAATGTCTTCTGCTTGGCGCACTTTTCAGGTTTTTTTTGCAATGTTTGAGTATTTAAAAAAGAAAAAATTTGCATTTTTTTATATGTTTGTTTTTTGTTGTTTTTTGCTGTTTTGGGGTTTTACATTGTGTGTTTGGTTTTTGTTTTGTTTTGTTTTGTTTTGTTTTAGATTTTCGTTCGTTGGCTGCAGCCCTCCAACTTCAAATGTAATGGATGTCTACTTGTGACCACCTTTTTTTGGGGGAGTTTTGTTGTTGTTGTTTGTTTGTCTTTTTTCTTTTGCTGTTTTGGCATCTTTTGGGGTTTTCATTTTTGCAGTTCTTTGATTTCTCATGCTTGACACACATTTCAGGTTTTCAGTTTTTTTGCATTTGATTTGTTAATTTTTTTGCTGTTTTTTTTGTCGTTTTTTTGCTTTACATTATTTTTTCATTAATTAGCTGCATTTTAAAAAAATTAGCCGTTTGATTTTTGTTATTTCGTGTTTTGTGTTTTTTTTGCTGTTTTCCTTTTCCCAGTTTTTCAATTTCTCATGCTTGACACACTTGTCAGTTTTTTTTTTTCGAATTTGCTGTTTTTTAAATTTCTTTGCGTTTTTTTCCTTTCATCGCGTTTTTTTTAATGTATTTTGCTATTTTTCAGTTTTACATACATTTTGCGTTTGTTTTTGTTCAGTTGCTGCAGCCTCCCACTTCAAATGGATTGAAAGTAAGCTTATGACAAACTCATTTTTTTTTTTTTTATTACAAGCTTTTTCATGGTTTTTCATGTTTTTTCAATTTTTTTTTTTGCTTGCAGTTTTTTCAAAATTATATATATATATATATATATATATATATATATATATATATATATATATATATATATATATATATATATATATATATATTTATATATATTTTCATAACGTAGTATCAGTTTCGGCATCAGCCGGGTGTCAAAATCTGTATCAGGAGCCAAACAACGGTATCGTTGCAACACTAATTCAAAGACGCTAACATTACAGCTCTTCCGTAGTGCCTGATGTCATTTTCCTGTTTGTTTTACGCTCAGGGCTCCCGATACCGCTACCGTCCAGAAAAAGATGATCCACGCATCCTCCCGTGAAAACATCAAGAAACTCTTTGGCCGTGAGTCCCCTTCCGCGAGTTTAATCCCTCGTGCCGTCGCGCGGCGATGATAATGTCATTGTGACGTCTCTTCCACAGTGACTGCGGAGTGGCAGGTGAACGATTTATGCGAAGTTCAACCTGAAGATCTGGCTGAAAGGTTGAGCAGGGATACCGTGGTCTGCATAGACGGGAAGGTCTTACCGGGTAAATGCGGCTGACACCAACAGCAAGTCACTTGGCGTTAAAAAGCGGTCTGGTTTCATCGAACGTGTCTGTCCTTTTTGGACTTCCACCGATTATTTGGACTTGATTTCATAGTAGTGCTGTATGATATGACGAAAGGGGAGGGAAGCTCCAAGTCTCTTCCTTCCGATACGATTTGCTCACGATATGATCTCACCCTTTGGCGAAACACGGTTGGGAAATCAATCGGTGATTTTCTACCAGAAAAATAAGCCTTTACTAAACGGAAATCTAGATATTATTACAACAGTCTTGTCCACAAATGAGTGTCTTTATGAACTCATTGACTGGCATTTCCGAGGATAAACATCTAATTCATTTAAAGTGGTAGGACTGGCGCCTGGCAGTCAATGCTCAGTAAATGATCCAAAATGTACAGGAAGTGACCCCGGAATGCCCCAAATTTGTGCTTCCTGATTGATTTTTTTTGTCAAGAACAGTATGTCATATTTATTTATTTCCTTACCGTTAATATAAATCGCCAAAACGATACCATTTTTTAATTTTTAATTTTACATGTCTAATCGTCATTATTGCCAGACTTTTTCTGCAATACATATTTTGGCCAGCCGATGACGCCCAGTATGACGAGATTGCAAATGCGTAGTAGTACCACCCATCGGCCACTAAGTGTCCTAATCTCCCAGCACTCACGAGTAGTTTTACCAAATAATCAAAAATGTATTACATCGTGGCATGTCATGATCCATTTTTTTCTTTATATCACACAGCACTAGCTAAAAATAAGCAATAATCAAAATATTTGTCCAATAGCTTTTTCCTTTTCTCACGTGTTCCTTTGCTGGGTTTATTTTGGTTTGTGTGACAAACTGTTGATGACCTTTAAAAAAAATGGAAACTGTTTGAAAATATTTTCCTTTTTTTGGGGTGCGTGTTTTCATTGGAATCATTTTTCCCCTTTTTGTTTTGGTGGATCAAGTGTCCTCTCAAAAATAAAAATAAAAATAGATGAATATCTATATAAATGTGTCTTTTTGTTCATTTCCACTCCCCCTACTTTTTGTTAGCTTTGTACAGTTACCGATACAAGAATAGTTGCCGATATGGCACTAAAATAACGTGCCGATGCTGCGTAACATGTACTTTTTGAGATCTACTTTTTAGCTGCCGGTCGCTCTACCCAAGATGGCCGTCGGTTACGTATCGCAAAGGAGCGCTTGTCACGGACGGTAGAGACATAACACATAACTTTTCAGGATGCTCAAATTGTCCCCACCAACTTTTAAGCAACTATATTTGCATTATATACTGTAATGCAAATATTATAATATATATATAATATTAATATTATAATAGTAATAATATCATAATAAGTTATATAGGTAACTATATATGTTGTAAGGATAGAATTGACCCTACCATTATGAAGTAAATTATTTTGATCATGTTCAGACTTACATTTGCCCCTTTTCCCTTGCTGAGTGTGCCAGTCCATTTTTCCCCCTCAAACCCACGTTTGATTGGCTGATGACTTGACCCAGACACACACACAAACAAGCACACTGACACAACCAAAGCAGAAATACATGCCAACATGCCGCCTCCTCTGCCCCCTTCGAAGACGAGGGATATTGGATGTTTTTTCACAGTAAAGCCCCTTTCACACACACCTAAACACCTTTTAAATCCCGGGATTTAGCCCTGATGTGTGAAGGCAATTTCACGGGTCTACTGACATAGAGAGGACGCGGACATTTACCAAGCTGATCTTAATAAAATGTCCGGTACTTTCCCGGGAAGCGTTGTGTGTGAAATTCCCAGGTCACAGCATGATGTCTGATGACATAAATATCATGGTGGGTCGATCGTCATTTCCTCTTTCTTCGCAGTAAGACGAAAAGCGGTAAACAAACATCGCAATTATCAACATGGCAAACTGGAAAGAGCTAAATTAAACTGAAAACAAAGCGAAATTAAATAGCCACTGGATTATTGAGCCGAGGAAGAGAGTCCATCATTCATTTTTGGAAATGTGTGGTTTATTTTGTTGCCAATGTTAGGGTCCGTAACTGCGGAAACAAGGTTGTAACTCAAAGCAGAAAACAACAGAGGCATGCGTTGAAGGGTTTATTAAATACAAACAAAAATACACGTGATCGCGGAAAAAGGGAATAACATAATAGGTCCGTGACAGTAGGTTGACGGGGATCAATAATACCAACCTGAGTCATATAGGCAGAGAGCCGATGAGACAACATAACAAATACACTCAAATAACAGCACAACGTATGGGATTTCAAAGCAAGGGCGGCAGATGAACAAGCTAGCAAATGCACAAAATTCGAGAGTACAAGGTGTCGAATGGTGCCCAGCAAGTTAATATTTCTGCAACCTTCTCTTTGATCGCGTGGGCTTAAATACTGTCTTGATGTGCTTGAATTGGCTGCAGGTACGACGTCGGGAACGCTCCCACAACCGGCTTTGTAACAAAACACAATCTGACCGACTGAATGTGACAGCCGATGCCGACCAAAAATTACGTGATATCCGGTTGATAAAGTCGCGCCAGCAGCCCTTCCCGCACATAGAGCACCGATTCAGCAACACGAGACAAGTTTGTGAAAGTGTCCAACCCCCGTCATTCCCGGGTTATCTCTCCATTTGTGAAAGCAATGACGCAATTAAATCCCGCGTCATCTTACACGGGAATTTACCAGGATATGTTTGTTAAAGGGGCTCAAGTAATGTAAAAAGACATCGAAGTTGTGGCGGTGGGGAACACATCTCAAATTTTGCTACTGAAAGTCTGACCTGCATCAGTTAGCATAACATTAAATTGTTTGAATTTGCTAACCTGCAAAACCCCGGTAGGAATCTGCTTAGAGAGAAGTGTCCTCCTGTAGGTGTTGTCTACTGTTAATGTTAATTAAACTGTGAGAATTGTTGTGAACCGAAGTTTTCCCCAATTTTCATTTTTACTTTATTTATGTCTTAAAGCTGCCCGAAGGAGCTTTCATTTTTTTGTCGAGTTTGGTTGTGCTTGTAGACAAAAGCAGCAGTGTTTTACCTGCCCGAAAGCTAAATTTTCATTTATTTTGTTATTCTGTGACTAATACAGTTATATTTAATTTATTTAGGGGTCGGCAACTCAAAATGTTGAGCCATATTGGACCAAAAAAACAAATAATAAATATGTTTGGAGCCGCAAAAAATTAAAAGCCTTAAATAAGCCTAATAATGAAGGCAACACATGCTGTATGTATCTGTATTAGCTATATTAGCCTACTATAAAATTTACTAAGTCGGCTAAATATATATAATGAGCCTTCATGATTTAATGTTTATTTTCCCTGCAGTGCATCCAATGCACCAGGTGACTACTCTGGTGTATGATGCCACCTCAAGTTTAACTTCATTACAATATTAATGAATTGTTTCATTGCTTCCATGAAATTATAGAAATGCAATAAAGAAATCCCATTTTTGATGTCGTTTTTATTTTAAGGTTTCGAAAAACAACAAAATGGAATGTGCATAACATGCCCCTTATCTGGGCATGTCTAGGATTTTCACTATTATCTCGGTTTTGTTTCTGAAGTCTGCAAAAAGGTGGTCTGATATGTTGATGAATGTCTCCTTCATGTCACCTGTGAATGGTTTCACAACCTTGATTATCTCCCGGATTGCAAAAAAACATGCAGCAGTAGTGGAGTTTGGCGATGCAATCCACTTCTTAAATCTATTTTTGTGCTCTTCTAAGTTCTTCAGAAATAATGGAATCATACTTTTCCTCTCACTCCTAACTGGGTACTCGACTCCCGGCTTGTTTACAATAGCCACCTGCCTGGCATTCCGCCCTGCTGATAGAAACGTGTGTCGCAGGCTATGACGCAAATCCTCGTTGACAGAAATGTTGAAATTTCATATTTATTCTACAGATTTTTACAGTGTTGGAAAACGTAAAGAATGTTTGTGCCATTTTTGTGAAACTATATAACAGAAACTATATAAAACCAAAAAATTTTTTCCCTCAACCATCTTCTTCCATTTTCAAACATTTTTGAAAAGGCTCGAGGTAGCCACTAGGGCAGCGCTAAAGAGCCGCATGCGGCTCTCAAAACACGGGTTGCCGACCCCCGATTTTTGAATGTTGAGTAGTCTTCAAACAATTTTTTTTTTTTTTTTTTGCATTCTGGGGGTTAGTTAAGAGATTATTAACAAGTTTGTATATTGTGTGTATTGTAGGGCTGTCAAATGATTAAAATTTTTAATCGAGTTAATTACAGGTTAAAAATTAATTAATCATAATTAATCACAATTCAAACCATATATAAAATATGCCATATTTTTCTGTAAATTATTGTTGGAATGGAAAGATAAGACACAAGACGGATATATACATTCAACATACAGTACATAAGTACTGTATTAGTTAATTATAACAATAAATCAACAAGATGGCATTAACATTATTAACATTCTCTTAAAGCGATCCATGGATAGAAAGACTTGTAGTTCTTAAAAGATAAATGTTAGTACAAGTTATAGAAATTTTATATTCAAACCCCTCTTAATGTTTTTGTTTTATTAAAACTTGTAAAAATTTTCAATCAAAAAACTAAAAGCTCGCCATTGTTGCTGTCAATAATTACACCATCCTCACTCATGAAAGGCATAAAATCAGTTGGACCCAACTGCCAGCAGAGGGCGCCAAACACCAAAAAACAATTAACAAGCGGACATTACACTCTGCTGTCATTTTAATCTGTTGGAGCGGGGCATGTGCGTTAATTGAGTCAAATATTTTAACGTGATCAATTTTAAAAATTCATTACCGCCCGTTAACGCGATAATTTTGACAGCCCTAATTTACTGTGTATGTTAACATAATTTATCTTCAAAAATTGCTATTTAAATTTGTTGATAAAATCCAGACATTTATTCTGGAAGTTTTCCAAGTGTTTCTTTTGTAGTTTTTGAAAACAAAGGTCTGAAATGAACGGTGTATCACCTGAACCTATGACAGTTAATATATGACGGAAAACACAGCCAAGACTGAAAAAGCAGTTTCTGCTCCTGCACCCCTCTTTAAAATAAACTGCTGTATTTTAAGCTAAAACAACTGTTGTGTTTGATAGAACAATATGTCTTTATGCTGCCATGGCAGATTCATGGAGCATTAAGCCCCCAAACTATTTTTAATTTGTCCCTTTTACCCTAAAAACCCCCGTTTACAGACGTCGCGCAGCCGCTTTTGTTTCAACCTAGCCTTAAAACGAAGGTAAGTAATTATATTTATTATTCAAAATGTCCGTCATTTTTAGCTTAGAATCATTAATTGATGTCTAAAATTTAGTTTAAAAAAAAAAAAAAAACTTTAAAAAAATTCACTCACATATTTTAAACTTTTAAACAAATTACGTCACAATGAAAAATTTGGCGTCTGTAAAAAAAGTCATAACTCGCTTAACCGTAGAGCAGTACTTCTCAAATGGTGGGGCGCGCCCCCCCAGGGGGGCGCAGAGCGATGCCAGGGGGGGCGCGAGTGACCTCGGGGAACATGCTTTTTTTTTTTTTTTTTTTTTTGCCGTACTAGAATAAAGTGTACTTGCACATCCACTCCGTGGGTGGCAGTGGCGCTCTCATTTTCAAAGTGCGTGCAGTATTTTTGAAGTAAGCAAGAGCACACGGAAGAGACTCATGCAGAGCTGGACTCACGCAGCGACCCACTGTCTTCTTCGGTTCTCACGTGTCCGGCCGAGAAGTGCCGTTTTCGGTTTGGGATCGTCACGACCACCGCCCTCACCTACGGTTCTCCCTCGGCCGCCGAGAATGCGCTTTTTTCGGGCCGTTTGCCTTTGACTTTTAATGTAGTGGGAAATGAGGAAAGACCACTGTTTACTGAGTCTAAAAATGATTATAGCGGAGAAGCCAAATCAGTTAAGACGCCACTTAAAGACATTAGACCTCAATCTCATTGATAAGCCGCTTGATTGTTTTTCAGCGAAAATGTGCCGAATATTGCCAATTGTCACAATCGTCCCGCTTTGTCAGTGTTATATCAGTAAACCAGTGAGCACTGTGGTGAATCAGCGAAAATAAAAACTTTCCTTCTGTCCAAAGACTTTTTTCCCCCCTTCTATTCAGTCTTGTTTTTTTTCGGTCAAATTTTTTGGCATGTTGTCCTGAAGAGTAAATGTTTCTAATCAATTTGAATTTGTTATTATTTACTGATTTTATTACATTTTATTTTTCAGTATCAAATGGTCAAAAATGTACCTTGAGTGTATTTTTACAGTTTGGATGTGACTTTTTTTTTTTTTTTTAATTTCAGGCAAATTGATGCGCGTTAAGTCTTTTCTGTTACAAGCAACACAATGTTAAAAAAAGTTATACTTTATTATAAGTTGATCTGTTACTTTTTTTCTTTAATAGAAAAAAAGGACACAATGTTAGGCTGAGGCGTACTTATAATAGTAATATAGACGAATGATACTATTTACAGTGGCGGCAGAGAGTTGGGGGGGGCGCGAAACATTTACGTCTTCCTTGGGGGGGCGTAACAGAAAATAATTGAGAAGCACTGCCGTATAGGTGTGCATCGGTACTGCCCTCACGATTCGATTACGATTCGGAGGGCCACAATTCGATTCAATTCGATTTGATTCGATTCAGAGGGTCACGATTCGATTCGGTTCGATTCGGCAATGCATCGCGATGCCTTAAAGCCTGGGATGCATTACAATTCTAAAGCAAAGCATATTTTTCGTGAATCATGAGGCAACACAAGCGGTCAGACATTAAACAACTTTTTATTGGCTCTTGTGTCACTCCTGGTTGAAGTCAAATGAAAATACTTTTAGATATATATCTAAAAAACAAAAAACAAAACAGATCACAGCATTTAATTGGTGCTTTGAATGAGACCAGGGCTTTCTCTTTTTTTTACACACAGTAGCAGCCTTTCACACAGTGCAACATCTGAACTCCTGTGCAAAATCAGTAATAACAGTCACTCTATTTTAGTCACAACAACCCATCGATAAAAATATTCAAGTAAATATTAAAGAAAGCGACAACGAAAATATTGTAGTGCAGCAGCATCTTTATCGCAATATTAATCCAGGGATCCGTTCAGTTGCAAACAAAACATCCAACTAAATTGCAATGTAGAACAAAAGTAAAATGTAGGCCTAGCCCACTATATATGTGCAATCAACTTAGTAATGCAATCAGTAACTACCACATAACAATAAAAAATAATGAATTAAAATGAAGTGCAGCAGCATTTTAGCAGCCATAACAATCTGTTTCAACATGAGGAAGTATCATTTTTTTGCAACTGAGAGAGCAGAGAGATAGTAGAGGTTAGATGGGGCCTAAAAAATCCAGCCCGACCCAACACGGCCCGCTGGTATTGAAGCCTGACCCGGCTTGGAGTGATGCGGAAAAAAAAACGCAGCAGCAATTTATTTTCATTTCTTCGAGATGGCAGAAAAAACGCATGTTTCTTAATGTTTAAATAGTCTACATATTTTTGTGATCATTATAGAAGCATTTACACAACGAATTAACGCTGGGAAAGTTTAATATTAAAAAAAAAAACATGCGATTTTGCAGACACACAAAGGAGAAGATTCAAAAGCATCACATTTGTGTTGCCTTTGTGTGCATAAATAAAAGTGTCTTTTGTAACGAATCGCAAGCGCCACAGCGGAGGAGAAGAAGAAAGAGCGGGCGGCGCCACTGCTTCATGTGAGTGCACAAGCAAATGCACAATACAGAGAGCCTGCTCTCGGTTTTATCCCATTTTTTTTTTTTATAATTTATTAGTCCGGCGCGGGGCGGCCCGACCCGACCGGAACGTGAATGCTTAACATTTTGGGCCCGACCTGTTCGGGTTCGGGCACAAGATCTAACCTCTAAGACAGGGGTGGGCAAACCGGTCCTCAAGGGCCTTAGTGGGTCCTGGTCTTTGCTCCAACTGATCCAGCAAGGACAGTTTAACCAATGAGGTTTCTGCTGAAACAAGAAGCACCTGACTGCGATCAACTGATTGCGCTTGCAAGACACCAGATTGGTAAAAAGGTTTCCTCTTGATGGGTTGGAACAGAAACCCGCACCCACTGCGGCCCTTTGTGGAATAGTTTGCCCACCCTTGCTCTAAGACAGGGGTGGGCAATTAATTCCACAAAGGGCCGCAGTGGGTGCGGGTTTTTGTTGCAACCCATTAAGAGGACACCTTTTCACCAATCTGCTGTTTTACAAGTGCAATCAGTCGATTGCAGTCAGGTGCTTCTCATTTCTGCTGAAACCGCATTGGTTAAACTATCTGTGCTGGGTCAGTTGGAACAAAGACCAGGACCCACTGCGGCCCTCGAGGACCGGTTTGCCCACCCCTGCTCTAAGAGATAGGACATAACATAACAATGGCTGAAGCGGAGAAAGAGGGAGCAAGAAAGATTCTTGATGCACCTAAGACATTGAAAGCTGACATCTGGAGACATTTTGGCTTCTATGAGGTTGGTGGGAAACTTGACCAGAGTTATGCAGTGTGTAAAAAATGAAACATGACAATAATAATACAAATGGGGAAACCAAATCCATTGCATCACCGGAATTGCGAAGGGAAGATTTTTGAACGTACTTATATATTTTAAAATGCGCTGAATCGATTCGGCTTGTTGCCCGCATCGAATCGAATCGTCCATGCCCCGCATCGGGATGCATCGCCGCATCGATTATTGTTGACACCACTACTTAACTGTATTTTTTTTTTTGTTACTGTCTGTGAGATGTGCTTTAATGCTTTTGCACAATAACAGTATTAACAATATTCACAATAATAGTAAATGCAATTATGTGTGTTTAAAACTAGGTGTTATGATTGTTTTCTCTATTCACTTGTGCTTTTTAGTGTTTACACAGTGGAAAGAGTAAAGTTTCTGTTTTCAGTAAACGTCACCATAATGTTTCATTCTGGTTTCTGTTCTCAGTAAATGATACAATCTCGATAAAACAAAACTTACGCATGTGCAATGAATGCTCTCCAACTCCTTAATAAAAGGCTGGCGCTCCTCAGGGGGGGTTTTAGATAAGCTTGCTGTGAGCCACACGGCCCGCATCAATCTCTCTCTCCTGACGGCCGTCAGTGTTAAAAGCTTTATCTTCGTCTCAAGTCTGATTCTCTCTCCGCCCTCCCTCAGATCCTTTATTATTTTCTTAGTACAATAGTAAGTTTAGACCCAACATTTCTTGGTGCCGAAAGCCGGGACCTAAAAATCCGCTTCCTTCCGGGCCGCCGCGGGGCCAGTGGACGCCGCCGGGATATTTACGACCTTTTTTCGTGACCGGGCGGCTGCGCCTTTGTTCCTGCGACGACCCGGATTGCCGGTGACAGGTCCCAGACGAACCAGGGCAGGACGGAGTGAGGTAGGATAAAGTTTAATTAAGTTGTTGATGTTTTCGGGTTTAAATACGGGGCGGATTGAATTATGAAGTCGAAGTACTGACTCATAATTGTTCGAAGTACTGAACATCCGTTAAGTAAACCGTTGAAATTTAAACCATCCTAGTTCGAAGTACTGAACTATTGTGTGACGAGTTACGTGCGTTTAAAGGGTCTAAAAACGTTACGTAAACAGTCATCCTCGAAGTACTGAGGACTAACACACAGGCGATATTTTGCGAAGTAAAGACAAAATATTGCGGAAAGCGGGCCGAAGTACCGAGCCATAAAAAGTTATAAAAACGTCCAAACCCAACTTTTTTCTTGTAGATTCAGGAGCGGAACATTCGTGCGTTAAAGACATTGCACGTTTAAGACCAAGTAATAAAACAATCCGCGCCATGTCAGCTAAAGGGAAAACAACTTTAAATGCGATAAGTGAACCCAAAGAAGATCCAGAAACAATGTGTATAGTTGTCATGGCACCTAACTGGCCACACAATCTACTGGGAAGATACAAAATAGCAACTGATCAGACTTCCCAGTTCGTTGTGGAGGCTTATGATGACGTCTGATACCATTGGTCACTTGACGCTCCCACTCGGGGGGCTAGATAAAACAGTTGAGGCACTAATTGCAGAAATTTAAAGACTATCAAAACATAGCATCGTCAACAGGAAAGCAAAAATGGGCGATGAAAGGTTTCTACCAAAATTATTGATCATATGGGCAGCTGAATAGAGCCACACGATTGTCAAGTGTCTACAGGGGGGAGGACTGAGTTGGTTAATAATTGGTTAATAGACAATATGAAAATTGTGGCCCAATGTCTTCAATTCATACTTGGAACAAAACATTTTTTCAAGTGTTTACTTTGCATAAACAATATTAAGAGAGACCAAAAAGAGGGAGGTTTCTAGAACCAACTGAACTATTTCATACATTGCACATGTATTTATATTGAATTAAATAGACTGTTGGGGAAAAGATATTGCCTGGGGAAAAAATAGATGTATTTTCTAGATTAGTTAAGATTTTTCGTAGCGTACACGAGGACGAAAAAACAGTGATTGCATGTACAGACCCCAGTCTGCCAGACTATTGGAAAAGACAAATTGGACAATTTAATAACAGACTGATGCAGAAGGAAAGACTTTGCCACCTTTTAAACTGCCAGATTTAACCCCAGGACCTGTTAAAGGTTCTGGCAGCATTCTAGCTCACATAAAGAAACAGTTTGATCAAAGACAAGTTTGAGACAACAATGATCTGCCAGAATGTTCCGATCCACAGACTCTCAAGGTGCGGGTCGGAGACTTGGTCTTCCTGAAAGTGTTGCAGCGTGCCAGATGGGACAGTGAACGCTGGGACGGTCCTTAAGAGATGGTTGGCGTCAGCCCGACTGCAGTGAAAGTCTACAGACGCAGTGCATGAATTCATCAATCCCAGTGCAAGCTCTTCCCGGTTGCCAGAAGGACCTAGCGACGCCAGTCCACCAGGCCCTGATTCCTAACGTCCACGCTGGGACGGCCCCTACACAGTTTCCTGACCACCCTGCAAAACCTTGGGAAACCTTGACCCTCTGATATGCAACCTTACCATTGTCAAACCAAGCAGTCCAGAACACTGGCATGTCATGAGGACCGGCCTCTGGTGGTTCTGTGGAGGAGTAACCCTATACTCCAAGCTCCTGATGGAATGGATCGGACGATGTGCCCTCGTCACCCCCGTCCAAAAGTCCACAATGATCGTGCTCGATTAAAGACACAGCAACATGACAGCTGATGAAGAACCAAAGTCCACTCGCCGAAGAAAAAGATCCATCTTGGCTGAGCTGCTCACCGACGCAAACGGAGTCCATCCGGCAGCCGAGGAACATTCCTGACAAGGCCAAGCTCATCGACGAAGGTAACGCGGCAGCAGCATCCCAGCTACCTATCATTGGAGCGCTCTTCTTGGTTACCACCTACAAGCACTCCAATCAAGGTTTGCCGAACAATTGCACGCCGTCTACTCAAGAAAACAGGAAAATGCTGTACTTATGGTCCCCATCGCCACACCCACAGCGATCAAGGTAGAAGGCAAAACATCTTGGATTCATCTGTCACACTGAAAAAAACGAGAGCTGTCCGAAATGGGAGAGCAGCTACCAGCAGTCAACTAGACGCAGGTCTTCTCTTGCATAGCAGTGACAACAACGGGTGTTGTGGTTAGATAATAGGTGTTCGCGGCTCAGTGCTTTTACGCATCAGTGTACCGGGCACCTGGCCACAACCCCGCTACGTTAGACAACAAGGTGTTCTTACGGCCCAATGCCGGGCACCCTACTAGACCTCCTAGACATCGTTGAGGATAACACTGTACCCGCCTCTCGATATGGGCCTACAGCAGCACCACCTTACACCCTTCCGCTCCAATCCGTATCCAAATACGACCTGGTGTCACAGGTCCCCCTAGAAGAACCAGTTACTGGTTTGGACAGTGACGATACGGACAATGTCGTCTAAAGCAGTTTCCCCATTTTGGCCATCCCGATTCTGCAACCCTATGGACTCTCGATAAATAACACCGACGCGGCGATCATAAATCGCTGAAATATGGCGTTCAAAAGAATTCCAGCCTGTATATACACTTGCTCACCATATTATTTCAATGTATTGTGTTCCATGAAGCCATGGCAATGAAGCTGCTCTCGTCCCTAGCGCTAATGGGGAGGGAATAGGGGAATTTTTTCCTACGTGCTTAGGTTTTTCGCCCCTATCGTGGCATTTCATAACTCCTGCTAATGGATAATTGACGGGTCTGACACCAACCCCTCTCTCAGGAATGTCTAACTCTGATAAAAGCTGAAAAGTTTTAAACCCACAACAGGAGGGAAATGTGAGATGTGCTTTAATGCTTTTGCACAATAACAGTATTAACAATATTCACAATAATAGTAAATGCAATTATGTGTGTTTAAAACTAGGTGTTATGATTGTTTTCTCTATTCACTTATGCTTTTTAGTGTTTACACAGTGGAAAGAGTAAAGTTTCTGTTTTCAGTAAATGTCACCATAATGTTTCATTCTGGTTTCTGTTCTCAGTAAATGATACAATCTCGATAAAACAAAACTTACGCATGTGCAATGAATGCTCTCCAACTCCCTAATAAAAGGCTGGCGCTCCTCAGGGGGGGTTTTAGATAAGCTTGCTGTGAGCCACACGGCCCGCATCAATCTCTCTCCTGACGGCCGTCAGTGTTAAAAGCTTTATCTTCGTCTCAAGTCTGATTCTCTCTCCGCCCTCCCTCAGGTCCTTTATTATTTTCTTAGTACAATAGTAAGTTTAGACCCAACACTGTCACATTTTCCCCAATATGGTAGACGATAAATAATCGATCCAAACAAAATTTTTTTGAAAAATAACATTTGAAAGGGTAACTATACGAAAAAGAAAATCTCAACCACTCCTTGTTGTTTTCAATTTCTGCATCGCGACCCTTGTTATATCACCCTGTTTCACACATAAAATCCCCCCAAAATCTGGCTGTGGTTATTCACAGCTGTGTCTTGACACTCGGTGATACATGCTACATTGAGTTTTTGGATCGAAACATGGTATGTACGCAATAATATCTCGTTAAAATTGTGGCGTCTTTAATTCTGCTCTTGCGTGCTCTTGCCTCCAGTTAGGGTTTTGCTGTTTAATTTTTTTTTTTTTTTAAATGCTCTCCTGTTCAAATTTTGTCTTTCCCCAGAAAATTGAGATTTTAAGCTTTCCAATGATGTATCACACGTGCATATCGGACAGTTTTTAAATTTGGCCAAATTGGGGGTCTCAGAGCGGAACTTCAAGTCACCTGAGTGTTTTCCGCCATATGTCAATACAGATTTATTTTGCATTGATCTTTTAGCCTATCAATTAATTAGGTCCATATTGATGAGAAATGCAGCCCTGTCTCCCGTTTATCCAATCTGTATGATTTTATTAATGGCCCGTCCCCAGCAAAAAGTGTACACGCAGGTTATGCTGTTATATCATCCTTACCAATGTTGAGACCAAACCTATGCCGTTGTGCTAGACGTCCAATCTGGTGGTGTCAAATTGTCCTTCTGCTATGAATTGAAATTAGTTTATCACTAGTTGCCGTCGAGTTCATTTGAAGTGGGGGGTTGGCATTCGTTCAACTGGCAGACCTCCTAGTTTAAATGGATTGGATGTCTACAAGTGGTAAACCCATTTGAATTTACAGCAGAAGGACGATTGGACGCCACATAATTCGATGTCTATTGTAAGAATGCAATTATGTGTGTTTAAAACTAGGTGTTATGATTATGTTTTCTCATGTAACAGTCTATTCACTTGTGCTTTGGTGAGTAAAGTTTCTGTTTTCAGTAAACGTCACCATAATGTTTCATTCTGGTTTCTGTTCTCAGTAAATGATACAATCTCGATAAAACAAAACTTACGCATGTGCAATGAATGCTCTCCCACTTTTTAATAAAAGGCTGCGCTCCTCAGGGGGAGGGCGGGTAAGCTTGTTGTGAGCCAGTCGCTCCGCATCAACCTTCCTCCTGACGGCCGTTAGCGTAAAAACCTTATCTCTGTCTCCGTTCTGATTCTCTCTTCGCCCTCCCTCAGGTCCTTTATTACTTTCTTAGTACAATAGTAAGTTTAGACCCAACATCTATCATCGTCAATGGCCTTGAAAAGTAATGATATGATGCTAATTTATCATAGCGTATTGACTTCTTCCCATATATTGCACAGCACAACCAGCTGCTATTGCTTAAGTCTTTATTTATTTTTGTGTGCCAAGTGGGATTAGTCCTATGTAAACGCCTCGTTCCACTTGATCGTAAACTGTGCAAAAGCTTTCATTTGATTGACGGGATCGCTTTCAAAGAGGGAAGTTTAGCTTAAGAAGTAAAAACAAAACCAAAGCGCATAGTATCTACTCCAGAAAAAAATTCAAGTCTAATACCTGGTTCTGTTAAAGCTATGTAGGGTTTGTGTTCGCTTCCTTACAAGTGTATGAGTACTGTACTAGTGTCCATGATTGCCCATTGATTTCACCTCTTGTGCCTGTGTGGTGGTTCCTGGCACGATCAAGTTGGGCTGTTGCCTGGGGCGGCAAATTGCTAAGGGCGCATGCACGCAGGGATTTTCTCCTATTATAATTGGTGCCTCTAGTATTGCAATGACGCTCCCTGCAGACTGCAGTTACTGTCTACACGCAACCACAAAAGAAGAAGGAGGTGGTAGCGGGGATTGGATCAGTTAACAGTGTCACTCACAAAGGGTTGACTTTGATTTTTAATGTGCAAAGAATCTTTTTTTTTTTTTTTTTTTTTTTTTAAACTTGAATATTTGACCTAGTTGCATAGTGTACAGTATACAGTGGGGCAAATAAGTATTTAGTCAACCACCAATTGTGCAAGTTCTCCTACTTGAAAAGATTAGAGAGGCCTGTAATTGTCAACATGGGTAAACCTCAACCACGAGAGACAGAATGTGGAAAAAAAAAACAGAAAATCACATTGTTTGGTGTTAAACTTACATAGCGCTTTTCCACCTTTCAAGACGCTCTACACTATCTCTCCATCCACCTACTGGTGACGTAGCAACGTGGGGTTCAGTATCTTGCTCAAGGACACTTAGGCGAGTTCATCAGGGCGGAGAATTGAACCCACAACCTCTGTGTTGCGAGACAACTACTCTACCACTGAGCCACGCCACCCCATTTGATTTTTAGAGAATTTATTTCCAAATTAGAGTGGAAAATAAGTATTTGGTCACCTACAAACAAGCAAGATTACTGGCTGTCAAAGAGGTCTAACTTCTTTCAACGAGGTCTAACGAGGCTCCACTCGTTACCTGTGTTAATGGCACCTGTTTTAACTCATTATCGGTGTAAAAGACACCTGTCCACAACCTCAGTCAGTCACACTTCAAACTCCGCTATGGACAAGACCAAAGAGCTGTCGAAGGACACCAGAGACAAAATTGTAGACCTGCACCAGGCTGGGAAGACTAAATCTGCAATAGGTAAAACACTTGGTATAAAGAAATCAACTGTAGGAGCAATTATTAGAAAATGGAAGACATACAAGACCACTGATAATCTCCCTCGATCTGGGGCTCCATGCAAGATCTTACCCTGTGGCGTCAAAATGATAACAAGAACGGTGAGTAAAAATCCCAGAACCACACGGGGGGACCTAGTGAATGACCTACAGAGAGCTGGGACCACGGTAACAAAGGCTACCATCAGTAACACAATGCGCTGCCAGGGACTCAAATCCTGCACTGCCAGACGTGTCCCCCTGCTCAAGAAAGTACACGTCCAGGCCTGTCTGCGATTCGCTAGAGAGCATTTGGATGATCCAGAAGAGGACTGGGAGAATGTGTTATGGTCAGATGAAACCAAAATAGAACTTTTTGGTAGAAACACAGGTTCTCGTGTTTGGAGGAGAAAGAACACTGAATTGCATCCGAAGAGCACCATACACACTGTGAAGCATAGGGGTGGAAACATCATGTTTTTGGGCTGTTTTTCTGCAAAGGGACCAGGACGACTGATCTGTGTAAAGGAAAGAATGAATGGGGCCATGTTTCGAGCAAGGGCATTGAAGATGAGACGTGGCTGGGTCTTTCAGCATGACAGTGATCCCAAACACACAGCCAGGGCAACAAAGGAGTGGCTTCGTAAGAAGCGTTTCAAGGTCCTGGAGTGGCCTAGCCAGTCTCCAGATCTCAACCCCATAGAAAATCTGTGGAGGGAGTCGAAGGTCCGTGTTTCCTAACGACAGCCCCAAAACATCACTGCTCTAGAAGAGATCTGCATGGAGGAATGAGCCAAAATACCAGCAACAGTGTGTGAAAAGCTTATGAAGAGTTACAGAAAACGTTTGGCCTCCGTTATTGCCAACAAAGAGTACATAACAAAGTATTGAGATGAACTTTTGGTATTGATCAAATACTTATTTTCCACCATGATTTGCAAATAAATTCTTTAAAAATCAAACAATGTGAATTTCTGGATTTTTTTTCCACATTCTGTCTGTCATGGTTGAGGTTTACCCATGTTTACAATTACAGGCCTCTCTAATATTTTCAAGTGAGAGAACTTGCACAATTAGTGGTTGACTAAATACTTATTTGCCCCACTGTATGTATTCTTTCTGTTAAAAATTCTTCAAGTTGTTCAATAGTTTAGCCGGACTTTTGTTAGAAAAATTTGGCTAATTTAATCGACTAAATTTACATAATAATCAGACTAGATGGACGTTTGAACACCAATTGTTTAGTGTCAAGTATTATCTATAAAAATGTGTGCCGCTTTGAACATAAGTGTACATATGTGTGTTACAGCTTTACAAATTGTCAAAAGTGAAGGAAGTAAACAGCTTCAAAACCACAATTGCCTTGTTTGCTGTCTGACAAGCTGAGCAACTTCACGTTTAGTGAGGACAGAACACGTCATATTAATAAAGTAAAAAGAAAGACATTGTGAGGTATAATAAGGAACTGTTTAATAGAGGTGGGAATCTTGGGGCACCTAACGATTCGATTACAATTCAGAGGCTACGATTCGATTATAAATCGATTATTGATGCACCCTCTCCCCGCTTTTAATGTTTCGTAAATTAGTTCCAAAATTGTTCAAAAATCCTATGAGGCTTAACCAAACTACTATTTCAGTATCAGGTAAACAGTTCAAAACAGTAAATAAAATACTCAAGTCCCCATTCTGTATCAGCAGCTTTAAAATACATTCAGTTAATTTTAATATTGTGAGTCAATCGTTATAGTTGTTGAAATTGCTCCCGTTATTCCATGATTTCCCTTCCGTTTACTTTCAACATGTGAAAGTTTAAAACTGTTTAATCATTTAAAGATAAATTCGAGTCTAGATTTTGCCGATTTAGGAGTATTTTAGATAAAAAGTTAATTGGGCTCGTAACAACAGCGCCTTCCAGAGAAGTCTACTGCTTTAAGATAGCGGCTGTTTACTAACGCCAGCAAGTCTGTCATTTCGCATCTAGTTCTCTATAAATGTTCTAACGCCGCCATCGTCTGTCATGTTGCATCTAGTTCTATATACAGTATATGTGATATCTACCGTAGCATTATATTCCTGTATGTTTGTAGCAACTAGCGACTGGGTGTTGTCTGTCGCGGCTGTCGGCATCAGTCAGGTATTATTGTTTACAGCGACAGCCGAACCAAATGGTGTTCTGCTGGCACCACTCCCGTAAGTCGGCCGGGAGGGGCCAATCCCGCGCGTTCACTCCGGCGTTAACCCTTTGTACTGACTCCATTTTGAACGGTTTAAAGGAAGCTCACCGAAAACAGGTTGACAATTTATCCGTCGACAATGGTCAAAAACAATGCAAAACAGACGAAGGAGAGACAATGCTGGATCCAGGGTCGGCAAAACAACGGCTACGTAGAAATGTCCCCGAGAAGCGACAGTTGTTAGCTAGATGTTCAATCTTTTTTTTAATTTCTTTTTTGAAACCTGTCCTGTTCAGCTGTTTGACACGGAGAATGGAAGTCTAAGTGCCCGGATGGTCTGAACAGTTTTAATGTTTCACATTGAGAGTTTGACACACTCCCATTGTGATCATTCAACATACCTCGTTTATTATGACAAAGCAGCAAACAGGAAGGGGTTACGGAGGAACAGAAGGAAAGAAACATAAGAGAAGAAGGAAAAGAAACACAAACTACAACAAGAAATACATTGAACATCTAGACCAATTACTGATATGTTGGTGCTATCCTCAGCTAGATGTATTTCATGTTGAAACTATGTGGGGGGCCTGTTGACCAGGGAAAGAGGGGGATGGTGTGGGGGAGTCTATAAGCTAAGTGATTAAAAGGGGTAGAGTGTACACAAATCAGCTCTGTGATATAGGACCCAGTCATCGTGTGAATCCCTTGTGAGTGTAAGCCTGTTGGCGACCAACCCTACGCCGCCCAATCACCAATCCCAGCACCGGGACGCCCCACCCGAGCGCACTCCATCAAATCCAGCCGCACGTGAGCCCCACCAGGCGCGCAACAGCCACGCAGACGAGCGGAGACGCCATGCGGGCGCAGACACAGGGCCACGGCCCCCAGCCAGCCAGCCCAGGGAGGGAGGGCGGTCGGTGGGGGGTGTGGTTCAGTGCAGCCCGTCCCTCCTCCCGCAGCCCAGCAAAGGAGCCATCGTCCCCTCCCGGGATCCAGGGTGGTCCCCTAAGCCACCCGCGCACTCATCAACTGGCCTTCAGGGATGGCAAGAGGGGACGTGCCACCAACTCCACCTAACTGCCTAAACTATGGTTACATGCTTTACTATAATGAATAAGTTAGACTAATGCAAGCAATTAGATGGTGTGTGCGAGAAAGATAACTATTCCCTTTAAGTTAAACATGATATTTACTCTCTGTCCGTTCCTCATTGCGTCCCAAAGACTGCGCTGACTGTGTTTTAGTTCCGATTTACCTGTTATAATTAAATAATTGGAATTTGGATGTTTGTGAATCGTTCTCGAATCTTCCACGGCCGAATCATGAATAATCTAAGAATCGGACATTTCGTTCGCCTCTACTGTTTACGCAACTAAAAAAAAAAAAAAAAAAAAACGAATGTTGGCAAAATGGCGGACGAGACTTTAGCGTTGTAAAGTCGAAATCACGTAAGTCGAGTACGCCACATCCCAGGGACTACCTGTATTTTCTCTTTTCATGTTCTGATGTTGCTGGCGTCGGCTACGGCGGACAGTAGCTTTGTTGTGCTGCACACATTCTGACATAAATGATTAAAAACCTGACGAAGCTGGCGACTTCCCTGCCGATTTACAATAATAATAATTCACCCTAACTTATAAAGACTGGCGAACGGATGTCGAAGGAGTACCGTCGAGCTCGTAAATATATTTCGAGCCAGTTCACTGGCGTGCACCCCATGCTCATACTTTCCTATCATTTCCAACTGAATCTCAATGGTAAGCGTCACCTTTTTCCTTTGTTCACCTCCTGAACTAACCTTCTTGGGACAAATGTTTATTTCTCTCACAAGAAAATCCGCTGTGCTGCCATCTTTCGGGAAAATAATGAAACGCGACGCTGTTGTAATTAGTTGTATTTCGCGAGTCGTCTTATGTTGGGACGAACGACGAGTCAAATCTTGCGTCGGATGTCGAAATCATCATATGTTGAGGTGTTCGCATGTCGAGGTACCACTGTACTTCCAAACTGAGGACATGTTGTTTGTGAGACAGTACAGGTAGTCCCCAAGGGTACGACGTATCCGACTTACAGGCCTTTTTTTTTTTTTTTTTACTCGCATAAACAATACCTGGTTCTTTCCATGTCAGGATCGCCTCCTCCCCCAGCAGCGTCGCAGCCATCCTGCAGTTCCTGACAGTGTCAGGTCCCACTTCCTTGTTCCCATGCTGCTGCTGCTTCCCCCCTTCTCTTGCAAGTCCCGGTCCGTTTTCTTTCAGTTTGGACGGCAGGCTGGCGACCTGAGACACCATGATATCCCTCTTCTCTCGCCTCCCTACTCTGTCCACAGCGCCCTTTTCTCTTAGCAAGGCGACTCACTCATGAGCAGGGGGTACGGAGGATCTTTTTTAGTTTTCCCCATCCAAAAACAGCCGTTTCGGTCCAAATTTGTCATGCTCACGCGATTTCTCCATACAAGGCATGGACAGTGGCATTACACACACATGATGGATAATTTACGTACTACTACTAGGCTACTATAAAGACAACATTCTATTTCGCCTACAGTGTGCATGTTGGAGTTTTTAAATTGGAAATAAAAGTGTCTGTGTTTTATAATAAAAATCCCTGCAGCTAGACAGCGCAATGACAAACGAACACTTTGTCTTATCTTATATCTTAGGTGGGCGTGTACAGTGTATCACAAAAGTGAGTATACCTCTCACATTTCTGCAGATATTTAAGTATATTTTTTCATGGAACAAGACTGACAAAACGACACTTTGACACAATGATAAGTAGTCTGTGTGCAGCTTATATAATAGAGTTCATTTTATTTTCCCTTTAAATAACTCAAAATATAGTCATTAATTGCTAAACACCTGGCAACAAAAGTAAGTAAACCCCATAGAAACTACATCCCTAAATGTCCAAATTGAGTACTGCTTGTCATTTTCCCTCCAAAATGTCATGTGACTCGTTACAGGAGTGTTATCAGCATTGCTGCAGAGATTGAAGATGTGGGGGGTCAGCCTGTTAGTGCTCAGACCATACGCTGCACTCTACATCAAATTGATGTGCATGGTTGTCACCCCAGGAGGAAGCCTCTTCTGAAGACGGTACACAAGAAAGCGCGCAAACAGTTTGCTGAAGACATGTCAACCAAGCACATAGATTACTGGAACCATGTCCTATGGTCTGATGAGACGGGCTGGCTCTCTTTTGCAGCAATGCTGAGAGCACTCCTTTAACTAGTCACATGACATTTTGGAGGGAAAATGAGAAGCAGTACTCAATTTGGACATTAAGGAATGTACGTAGTTTCTATGGGGTTTACTCACTTTTGTTGCCAGGGGTTCAGATATTAATGGCTATATTTTGAGTTATTTTGAGGGGAAAATAAATTACCTCTATTATATAAGCTGCACACAGACTACTTTTCATTGTGTCAATGTGTCGTTTTATCAGTGTTGTCCCATGAAAAGATATACTTAAATATCTGCAAAAATGTGAGTGGTGTACTCACTTTTGTGATACACTGTATATTGACTGGTAATGGTTTACACAACTCTGTTTAATCCAGTACTTCTCAAATAGTGGGGCACGCCCCCCCAGGGCGATGTCAGGGGTGGCGCATGCAGAGACGTAGCAAGGGTCCCCAGGGGCCCCAGGCAACAAGTAACAAGGGGCCCTTCGAGCGTGTGCAAGTAAGGGGAACAGTTGGACTTGGAGCAATAGCATATTTAATAAAAGTATAATAACGCCTCGGTCTCATAGAGCAGTTTTTAGGACACTCAATGTGCCCGGCTTCAATTACATTAGGACATAAAACTACAGTAACATAGTACACTCGCCGCTGTTTTGCATCCTTTTCTCCTCTTCTGCTTTTTTTCCCCTTTCTTTTGTCGCTTCCAGAAGGATAACTTCTCTCTATTTTGGATATACGGCAATTAAAAAAAAGCCAAATTGCCGCTCACTCTCACTCTGAGTCACGTGGGGAAGGGGGGGGAATGTAAAGCGAGGGAAGGGGCCCCTTCAGGGAACTCAGACACAAGGCTTTCACTGGCACTGTCGCACTCTTCGCTGCGACAAGTGCGACAGTGCAGTAAAGCTGCGTGTGCTAAATCTGTTTGCCCTCTGGGGGCCCCTGCTGGCTGGGGGCCCTAGGCAATTGCCTGGTTTGCCTAATGGGACGTGACGCCTCTGGGCGCATGTGACCTCGGGGAACATGTTTTTTTTTTCCGCCATACTGGAATAAAGTGTACTTGCACATCCACTCAGTGGGTGGCAATTTTTCAGAGTGCGCGCAATATTTTTGAACTAAGCAAGAGTACACAGAAAAGAGCTATGAAGAGCTGTGAGTGTGCGGCGTTTTCGAAAGCCATTTTCCAGCCGGACTCACGCAGCGACCTTCTCTGGTTCTCACGTGTCCGCCCGAGAAGTGCCATTTTCGGCTTGGGATCGTCATGACGACCGCCCTCACCTACGGTTCTCCCTCGGCCGCCGAGAATGCGCTTTTTATCGTGCCGTTTGCCTTTTGGCTTTGACTTTTAATACAGTGGGAGATGAGGAAAGACCACTTTTTACTGTGTCTAAAAATAATTATAGCGGACAGCCAGAAGCTAAATCAATTAAGACGGCACTTAAAGACATTAGACCCCAATCTCATTGATAAGCCGCTTTTTTCAGCGAAAACGTGCCGAATATTGCCAACAATCGCCCCGCTTTGTCAGTGTTATATCAGTAAACCAGTGAGCACTGTTAGCATGCTCAGTGCAAAATAACCCCACACCATTGCAAAGGAGGCGATACGGTGAGTAGCAAAAATAAAAATTGCCCTTCTGTCCAAAGACACTCTTTTTTTCATTTATTCAGTTTTGTTTTTTCGGTCAAATTTTTTGGCATAATGTCCTCATGAGTTAATGTTTCTAATCAATTTGAATTTGTTATTATTTACTGATTTTATTACATTTTATTTTTCTGTATCAAATGGTCAAAAATGTACCTTGAGTATTTTTACAGTTTGGATGTGACTTTTTTTTTTTTTTTTTAATTCAGGCAAATTGATGCGCGTTAAGTCTTTCCTAGTACAAAAAAACATTCTTAATAAAGTTATACTTTATTATAAGTTGATCTATGTTACTTTTTTTCTTTAATTGTCAGGAACGCGGGCAGGCAGGTTGTGTGTGGACCCAAATGCAGGGAAGGGAGACGAGGCAGATTGATGGTGCAAAATTATTTAATTATGGCAAGCGAAAAACAAAGTACCAACAAATAATGACGAGGTTCCAAAAAACACAGGGGAAAACAAAACTCAGGTTACTAACAAAGGCTGGGTATCAAAAACTTACTGAGGGGAACACGAGGGCTTGGAGAGACGCAAGAATGTTGACCAGAGCATGTACATGGACGTAGACAGACTTTGACATAGACAATGACGCAACAAGGAGTGACAAGAAACTGGGTCATTATATACGCAGACAAGGGGTAACGAGACGAGGAACAGCTGGGTAACACAGGTGGATGCAGATTGCAGGATACACTGGGAAAACACACACAGGTGAGAGCAATGGGTAATCACAGGGACAAGTCACACTAGGAGAAACCAACACAAAACCTAACATTAATAGAAAAAAAGGACAATGTTAGGCAGAGGCGTACTTATAATAGTAATTTTATAGACAAATGATACTATTTACGTACAGTGGCGGCAGAGAGTTTGGGGGGGTGCGGAACATTTATGTCTTCCTTGGGGGGGCGTTACAGAAAATAATTGAGAAGCACTGGTTTAATCCAACATTGAAAATGGTAGTGTCTTTTTTTTTTTTTTTTTTTTTAGAAAAAAGTTACAAAAATGGCCAATACACTTCGGTTTAACACCCCCTTTTCACGACACTAAAATAAATTGCACATGAATATCCAACAACGCTCTGCACGCCGGCAGCTTAACAGCAACAACAAACAATCATATGGCTGCAGTGCAAGCATGCCTTACCTATTTAACTCATTCACTCCCAGCCATTTTCACCAGAGAAAGGCCCTTCGCTCCCGGCTGCTTTAGTGGAATTTAACTGATTTTGCAAGGCCCACAGAAAATTATGTTCTATTGTTATATAAACATGGAACCCACCAAAAGAAAGATAAAACTCTCTTTTTTCAGCAGAAAAAAAGAAAGTTCATATCTTTTTCCATTCTTTAGAAATCAGCATTAGAAAATTCCCTTAGTTTGAGCACTTTTCCAATTTCTGATGAAAAAACTGAGAAATTGAGCTTTTTGTGAACGCATACATTTCAAACATAACTTTGACTTTAACACAGCTATTTTTTGCTTAAATTACATCCCAAACATCTGAATACTGTTTTCCTTTTCCAAAAAAAAAAACAGAAACAACAAGACGAATAGAGCTTTTGATAGAAAAGTAACAATTTTTTTAGACATAACTAACTGAAAGATGACGTTGTGTTGGCCACGACAGCAGGTTAAACTTTTCCCCTCATTGCCGGCTGTTTCAAAAAGATGAATTTTTTTTAGTCTCTGCGGGGTCTGCTCGCGCGCAGAACGGACTGTACGGTATATAGTGGTCCCGGTTGTTCTGCTCGGTCATCCGCCGCCTTTCTCCATTTGGTCGTATTCCACCCTCTCCCCGGCTTTGCGACTTGGCCGTTGGTTGCCGTTGAATAGGGTTGCAGGTCTTACCAAATGCGCTACTGCCCTCCAGTGGCCAGTTTTATTGCTTTAAAATGGGTTTTGAGCTTTGTGCATTCTATCTGAGATACATGGGAACCTATAGATGCCGATTGTGAAAAAAATACAAAAGCCGTATAAATACATTTTTGGGACACTGAAGCAATTAAAAATACAACGTATTTATATGTTTTTGGGAGCAAATGAGTTAAAGACACCAAAGGACAATAATCTTCATTTTTGACCCTGAATTGAATTTTAGAAAATGTTGCTGCTTTTGTAAAGAATTTTCTTTTTTTTTTGTGCCATGTTGAAACCTCCTTTTTTAAGAGTTTAATTTTCCGTTCCAATAACGCCTTATTCAACATGACCCGGTAAGCAAGCAATGTGTCAGATGGTGTTAGTTTACAAAAAATACTTTTTCAACATATATATTTAATCACTTAAGTTAAATATGCTATTGTTTCAATGTTTTATTTATTTATTTTTAACACACACAAAAAAAATAGAATCTACCAAAACCTTTTTTCTCCCCAACACCAAGGGGTGCTGCAGCACCCTCAGAACCCCGCTTCCCGCGCAACCGCTCGTGAGTAAAGCCCGAGTACAGGTGGTCCCCAAGTTATGAACGAGTTCCGTTCCTACGCTGGCAAAGTTCCAAAAAGGGACCCTTCAAATCTGAGAGACCTGGAACAGTTCACAAAAGAGTGGTCCAAAATTCCATTTGAGAGGTGCACGAAACTTGTTGATGGTCATAGGAAGCGATTGCTTTCTGTTGTTTCTTCTAAAGAATGTGCAACCAAATATTGAGTTGAGGGTGCAAAGAATTTTGTCCAGCCCATTTTTTGCATTCTGTGTAAAATTGTGTACATTTTGGGTTTTCTAATTAGTTTTCATTTTTTGTGTTTTTCCACTGCAAATCCAAAAAATAAACACATTCATACCGAAAACATTTGTTATTGCGTTAATGTCTGGGAGAAACTGTGTATTTTCTGGAAAATTTTCAGGGGTGCCAATAATTTCGTCCATGACGTTTTTTTTTTTTTTAATTGGGGATTTAATTTTTTTAAAAATTGGAAATAAGCATTACATATTTTCTTCCATTTATTTAAAAACATTTTAAAATTTATTTTAACAAACAACAAAGAAAAAAACAGTAAATAGTCTTTCTTTTAATTCAAATTTACAATTTTTACATATTAAACAAAAAAATGGGGGGGGGGGGATTTCTTTAGTCCTTCATGAATGCAAACAATTATCTTTGTAATGAATCAAAATGAGATCTTTTCTGTGGAAAATATATTATACAGTTCCATAATTCATTAAGTAATAGGGCTGGCAGCAGATGATCACCTTGCAAGGCCCCCTAGTGGTGATAAATGTGCTCACCGCAAATTTCCCACTCGTTGACAATGAAAGTGATGACATCATCACCTCAATTTGACCCAAAAAATCTTTTTTATTGTCCAACACTTAGTCAAACATGCTAAAGGGAGGAAAAAAGTTGACATAAAAGCGCTCGCCGCCAACGTCCTCGTTGTCCCGCCTCTCGCTCGGGAACTTCCTGCCGAGACGGGAAGTGGATTTATCCTCGTTGTGCTTGTTTGAAAAATAAATTCCAGCGGGTTTTGTCGTTTCCTCGTCGCTGGGATGTCGCTCAGTCTGAAGGCACTTAAGTGTCATGGCGGACGACTGTCGCAAGTGTGTGTTCTCACGGGAGGGGTTTGTATCTGTGTGTGTGTGTTAATGCTTTCAGCGCCATTGACGGCGATAGAAGTCCAATTATGTTGGTCTTTCGGTCGTGAGTTGAAGGAAGTTCATCGCTTGTAGACGTCCGATCCATTTGAAGCTTCAAATGGATTGGACATCTGGCGCCGTCAATGGTACCCAATTAGTTATATAGTTTTTCATTCTTTTAAATATACTTCTTGATAGTTTTTCATACTACATATTTTTAAAAAAAACATTATTTTCATCCTTTTTAAAAATGCTAATGTATGAAAAAGGTATGAAAACCAGTTTATCACGCGAAGACATCCATAACATTCGTTCATTCACTGCCAAAACTTCCACTTCAAATGGATTGGACATCTACTCGTGATAAAGTCTTTGAAATTCGCAGCAGAAGGACAAAAATAGGTTCTTAACAACAACAACAAAAAAATCAATCATCTATTTTACGTCATTGGCTGCCATATCGATACAGAGTTGAAAATTTTCGTATTGTGTAGGCATACTGCGATTTTTTTTTTTCGTAATTTGCGATTCAAGATGGCCGACCGGTCGATCGTACGTAGGACAGTTCGTGGGGTCGCCAGCGGGTTCACTGTGGCGAAACAATTGGGAACGAATCTTAAACTAAGCTCAAAGCCGTTGACGCAAAAGGCAGGAGCGGGCGGGGCTAAAAGCGGTTGCGATGTCACCTCCGTTGGCCTATCAGAGTCAAGCTGAGAGTGACGAGGAATAAGCTGGGCTGGCAAGGCGGGGAGAATGAGATTAGGTCTGAGAAAGAGAGAGAGACTATCATTAGTGTCTCAACTCATTAGCCGGTATAGACGTTGATAGATGTCACTTACTGTTGGACGGTGGATCTTTGCATGGACCTTCTTGAATGGCGATGTCATCAACAGCGATGTCACCCTCGATGCCGGCGCCACGCACACCCTCTAGCATCACCTGACGTGACAAACATTAGCTGTTAGTATGACAGCGCCCGAGTGTTGTTTTTGGCAGTCCTTTTAATTTTTGTCTTTGTCTTAGTCTTTTGGACGAAAATACTTATTAGTCTCAGTCATATTTTAGTTATTTCAAAATATGTTCGTCACGATTGCAAATTGGCAAAAGCACAATTGCAAATTAGCAAAAGCACGAACTCCAATTGCCACGACACTAATGCTAATGGCTCGCAATACTACCACAAGAAGATACTGATTATGGTGTCTTTAATGCTAAACTTATAGGGATATAAAAATATATGGCAGAAAACACAGACAAGGCTGAAAAAGCAGTTTCTGCTCTTGCACTCCTAAACTTTTGCCATATACGATGATGCTTTCATTTCCTGGGCTACGAGAGGTATTTGCAGGCTTAGGGACCTTTACATCGATAATACATTTGCGACATTTGAACAACTGGTGACAAAATTTGGTATTCCTCGGAATAATTTCTTTAGATTTTTGCAAGTGCGCAGTTTTATTAACAGTTTGAATGCCTGTTTCCCTGCTTTGCCAGAGGAGAATGCTTTGGATACCTTTCTAATGCCTTTACCTTCACTTAAAGGCAGTTTATATATTACGGCCAAATTTGTAGTCTACAAAATGTATCATTGGCACAAATTAAAGCACTGTGGGAGCAAGAAATGGGTGTTATGATTTCGGAGGAAGTATGGGAGGCTGCACACTGAAAAGAATATTTCAACGCATTCATAATGCCATGCACCCTAACAAGGTTCCCAGGGCCTTTGGAAGCGAAACAGCCCCACAGCATCACTGACCCACCCCCATACTTCACAGTGGGTATGAGCTGCTTTTCAGCATGCGCATCTTTCGTGGCACGCCAGACCCACTTAGAGTGTTTGTTGCCAAAAAGCTCAATCTTGGTCTCACACAGAAATTCACACGGTCCCAGGCTTCAACTGGGACCGTGTGCTTTGGTCAGATGACTACTGAATGCTTTGAAATACCAGGACATTTTAAATCAAAATCTGTTGCCCTCTGCCCGAAAGCTGAAGATGGGTTGTCACTGGTTCTTTCAGCAAGACAATGACCCTAAACATATGGCCAAATCTACAAAGAAATGGTTCACCAGACACAAAATCAAGCTCCTCCCATGGCCATCTCAGTCCCCAGACCTTGTTTTGTTGGCAAAAGGGGGCTGTACAAAGTATTAACACCAGGGGTGCTAATAATTGTGACACACATTATTCGATGTCAAATAATTTTTTCTTTATGTGGGATTTTTCCCCCACTGAACGAATGCACTTGCATTGAAGGCTGGATTTTTCTCTTTTTTTCCATTAAGGTCCCATATTATTTGAATTTTAAAAAAATATATTAGAAGCTAAAAAACACATCTTTTTCAGGGGTGCCAATAATTATGGAGGGCACTGCATCTCAAAGTAACACATTTTAGAGCTGTAATTGCACTACCATGAAACCGTGATATTTTGGATTTAAGGTTATCATACCGTTAGAATCTCATACCGGCATATGCCTACGCATAGGGACGGTAGGGACATAACACTACCAACTTTTCAAGATTCTCAAATTGTCCCCATCAACTTTTAGGCAACCCTATTTGCATTATATAATTATATAATATAATATATTATATAATGGCTTCATTAATATATATATTTAGATTGTCTTCCCATATGTTGTATGAAAAGAATTGACCCTACCATTACTAAGTGATTTTTTTTCATTATGTTCAGACTTACATTTGTCACTTTTCACCTGCTGAATGTGCCAGTCCATTATTTTCCACCTTAAACGCATATCTAATTGGCTGATGCCCCCCCCCCCCCCCCCCCCACACACACACACACGCACAAAGCCCAGACACAGACAATATGCCCCCTTTGAAGACAAGGGATATTAGATGTTTTTTTTTCAGCCAGCTGCAGCCACTGTAAGCAATGTAAAAATATTGTGGAGGTGGGGAACACACCACTAATTTTGCTACTGAAAGTCAAACTTGGATCAGAGTCAGCATAACATTAAACTGTGAACTTGCTAACAGGCAAAAAGAAGCTGCTTAGAGCAGGGGTCCTCAACCTTTTTTGCACCACGGACCGGTGTTATTTGGGTCTTTTTTTTTCACGGACCGGTGTTCTGACAAATTTTGCAACCCATCAAAAATTGCAACGATGCGGTTCTGCGCATGCGCGTAATGTGAAACATAGCCGCAAAATGCGCAAATGCAGCGATTCCAAAGTAAACACTACAAACTTTCTGCCATGTAAGCTTCACACAACAGCTGCATACCGCGCTCACCATTAACGACTTCGCCTTGTCGTTAAACATTAATTAAGAAGCCCACTTCACAAAGATACGATTTTGGAAATTGTAGCAAGGTTTTCAACGCTCTTGTCGCGATGTCAGGATATTCCAGAATGACTTTAATCCAGAACCTCGGTAGAGTTGTTGTCTCAAATGTAGGTTGGTTGGAGGTTGTAGGCTCGTCAGGTGCCCTTTTCGCCGTAAAAATATTTCGAAAGACGTCTGTTTCCTGTTATCTTCGCTCGTGTGGGGGCTAATTATTTCCGGGAACAAATGTGCTGCGCCGCGGCCTGGTAATACGCTATTATCAAGGACAAGCGCACATAGATATATTATATACACAAACAAGATGTACTGCTAGCAGTCCAATCAATGGACTTCTATGACAACATTCTAATCTATCCCGTAGTATTATATCTAGACTAGACAGAGATATTGGTGTGTTAAGCAGGGGCACAGGGTTAATTCGGCCAGAATGCGGTCGTTATTAAATTATTTTTTCTTTGCGGCCCGGTCGCAAATGCGCCACGGACCGGTATCGGTCCGCGGCCCGGCAGATGGGGACCCCTGGCTTAGAGGGAAGCGTCCTTCTGTGTTCTCTACTGATAACGTTAATTACAGTGCCTTGCAAAAGTATTCGGCCCCCTTGAACCTTGCAACCTTTCGCCACATTTCAGGCTTCAAACATAAAGATATAAAATGAGGTTGGATGGAGAGTGTTTGGGAACAGCAGTCTTCAGCTCTTTCCACAGATTCTCGATTGGATTCAGGTCTGGACTTTGACTTGGCCATTCTAACACCTGGATACGTTTATTTTTGAACCATTCCATTGTAGATTTGGCTTTATGTTATGGATCATTTTCCTGTTGGAAGATAAATCTCTGTCCCAGTCTCAGGTCTTGTGCAGATACCAACAGGTTTTCTTCCAGAATGTTCCTGTATTTGGCTGCATCCATCTTCCCGTCAATTTTAACCATCTTCCCTGTCCCTGCTGAAGAAAAGCAGGCCCAAACCATGATGCTGCCACCACCATGTTTGACAGTGGGGATGGTGTGTTCAGGGTGATGAGCTGTGTTGCTTTTACGCCAAACATATCGTTTTGCATTGTGGCCAAAAAGTTCAATTTTGGTTTCATCTGACCAGAGCACCTTCTTCCTCATGTTTGGTGTGTCTCCCAGGTGGCTTGTGGCAAACTTTAAACGAGACTTTTTATGGATATCTTTGAGAAATGGCTTTCTTCTAGCCACTCTTCCATAAAGGCCAGATTTGTGCAGTGTACGACTGATTGTTGTCCTATGGACAGACTCTCCCACCTCAGCTGTAGATCTCTGCAGTTCATCCAGAGTGATCATGGGCCTCTTGGCTGCATCTCTGATCAGTTTTCTCCTTGTTTGAGAAGAAAGTTTGGAAGGACGGCCGGGTCTTGGTAGATTTTGGATCATTCAGAGATCCTCACTGAACTTCTGGAGTGAGTTTGCTGCACTGAAAGTAGAGGGGCCGAATAATATTGCACGCCCCACTTTTCAGTTTTTTATTTGTTAAAAAAGTTTAAATTATCCAATAAATGTTGTTCCACTTCACGATTGTGTCCCACTTGTTGTTGATTCTTGACAAAAAAATTAAATTTCATATCTTTATGTTTGAAGCCTGAAATGTGGCGAAAGGTTGCAAGATTCAAGGGGGCCGAATACTTTTGCAAGGCACTGTAAACTGTGAGAAATGTAGTGAACCGAGGTTCATCCCTTCCCAATTTTCATTTTTTATTTCATTTTTGTGGTCTTAAAGCAGCCCAAAGATGCTTTCATTTTGCTGTTGTGTTTGGCTAAGCTTGTGGAAAATGCCGTGGTTGTTCTAATTGAAGGAAGTGTCCATTCTAATTTATTGTTGTTATTCCCTGACTAAGAAGGTTTTTCAGTGATATTTATTTATTTAGACAGACAATGTTGAGTTGTCTTAAAACAAATGTTTATTTTTTGCATTCCTGGATAGTTAAAGAGATTATTAACAAGTTTGTATTTATTGTGTATGTTAACATAATTCATGTAAAAATAGTGCAATTTAAATTTGCTAATTAATTAGGTTCATATTCGTGAGAAATGTAGCCCTGACCGCCCGTGTGTCTGGTCTTATTAACGGTTTTATTAATGTCCCGCCCCCAGCAAAAAGTGTGCTTCCAAGTGATGTTGTTATATCGTCCCTACCAATGTTGTTGCCAAACCTACGCCCTTGCCTACTAATAATAAATGCAAACATGAGGGCTACATGACTGCACAGCCGTATTGCTTTCAAACTGGGCATTTTCGTACTGTAAGAGCACATTTTATTAAGAGCATATTTTCCTATGTGTTCGCCATGTTGCTGACCGGGTGGAGTCAGGAAGGAGGTTTACGTGATCACGGCGTCACCAGCCAATAGAAAGTCACGGAGTGCTTGCACCTGGCTGACGGACAGGTCACTGCCCAATGAAAGAAGAGCAGTCAAAGTGTCCGCGACCGTAATCAGCCAATGGCGGCACGGTAAACCATGGCGCCTGGGTGCGCCAGTATAAATACCGTTGCCAGTTCTGGTGGACGCATCAACGACCGCGTTACAGTCAAACTGTAAAACTTTAACGGACATTCTTCAAACTTCCTTGTTTGGTCAGTCAAGAGAGGCATGATGGTAAGAGTGGCTTTTTAAAACGTTTACAGGTTGCATACTAGAGTTGGCGTGTTTGTGCGTCATCGATCTCGGGAAAAAAGAACTGGGTAGAGATGGAGTGAAAGTAAATTTTGAATTTGTTGGAACATTTTCATGTGTTGAGAAAATTCGTCTTCATAATCCGCGAAATTTGGTACTCAACTGCTGACTGCGTGGACAAGTTAGCAAGCCGTCTGACGCCCAGTGTTGTTAATAACGGCGTTATTTTTGTGAGTAGAGTGTAATCTTCGAATTAATTACTTTTCCCATCTTTGCAACGTCGTTACCGTTACTGAGGATGGAAAGGCATGCGTTATTACGTTGGTTGAAAAACGCCAGAAATGTCTGAGCGATACTGAGAGAGCAGAGCGATAGGGGAGGAGGGGCAGGGGGCCGTGTCGGAGTTACAAACATGCTAGGTAACTAGGAGCGTTAGCATAATATTCGCGCTCTTGCTAGCATTAGCATTTAGCGTGGCAAGGGTCATGTTAAATGCTCGGGAAACTTTTTTTCTTTTTCTTCTTTTTTTTTTTTTTTAAAGTTCATGACGTTCAGGTGGGCACTGTTAATTGAAAATAATGGACTGTTTGCCCTTTTCAGTACGCATTATCATCACCAAGTGCCAGGGCCGGAGTGGGACTCCTTTTCAGACCGGTGTTCTGCCAAAATATCGGCGAAACGTGCTACATTAGTCGAATTTGACACCTAAAGTACTACCGTGCGCTCTTAACTTGTTTTGTTTAGATGCATACAGGAATAAGGTACTAAAAAAATGCCTGCAGAAAATACTTAAATGTAGTTATATCAAATAAGGACGGTTTAAACACGCTACGTGACTAATGTGGTCAACTGCTTCAAAGCTAACACAAAAAAAACACAATGGTTAAAAGTATGAGAGGGTAATACATGCAAAAAGTATCTTTGAGGCTGTGAAAAGGTTCTAAATAACTAAATAAAAACAAAAATAGTGAGTAATCACCGCCTCTAACCGATGTGCGCATGCATGTGAATGCATGCGCAAGCGCCCTGAGCATTGTGTAGGACGTTTCGCCGCGTAGTAAGGAATGGCCGAACACCGGTGTTCTGCCAAAATCTCCTACATCGGGGAAACGTCTACATTATTCGAATTTGACACCCAAAGTACTACCGTGCGCTCTAAACTTGTTTTGTTTAGATGCATACAGGACTAACGTACTAAAAAATGCCTGCAGAAAACACTTAAATGTAGTTACATCAAATAAGGACTGTTTAAATACGTTATGTGACTAATGTGGTCAACTGCTTCAAAGCTAACACCAAAAAAAACAATGGTTAAAAGGATGAGATGGTAATACATGCAAAAAGTATGTTTGAGGCAGTGAAAAGATTCTAAATAACTAATTAAAAACAAAAAATAGTGCGTACTTGCCGCTTCTAACCCATGTGCGCATGCGTGTGGATTAGGGGTGTGGAAAATAATCGATACGGATTGTGGTCGAGATAAAAAGGTGCGCGATGCGAGTGTATCGATTCATTCAGTGTACATCGGTGCAAAGACGGCGTAAAATCAAGATGCATTTGTCTTCAAGGTTGTATTGATATTTTCCACGTTGTACTGCATTCTGTCCTGTTTTCCGAGGTGTCTTGAATGCACCATCAGCTAGTGCTACAAGTCAACATGGCGAAGGGGAGCAGCAGTGGCGCTGAAGCGGATCAGATTTTAAATGCACTCTCAAAGTTCAATCCGTCGTTTGGCAGTACTATGGATTTTACAAGAAAGATTGCAGACTTCACAAGACTCACGCTATGTGTAAAGAATGCCGCGCTTCTAAACCTTACAACGCCAGCACAACCAACATGGGAACTCACTTGAAGAGACAGCATGGTATCGACGTCGCGAAAATGACAGAGCAGGGGGCTAACAACAAGACTGGCGAGAAGGACGAGAAGATAACTGATTATTATGGCAAGAACAGTAAAGCTACTACTTTTCCAGCAAGCTCTATCCGTGCTAAAGAGATAACTGAGGCCATTGCATTTTTCATCTGCAAAGACATCTAGCCTTATAATGTTGTTGAAGGAGAAGGCTTCAAGTATCTCATGAAGGTATAGAACCCAGATACAAAATACCAGATAGGTCGACTTTCACAGAAGCCAAAGTCCCTGCTCTGTATAAAAAAGTAAAAACGGAGATAACTGCGTCACTGCGCAATGCTGACAGAGTTGCACTTACAGCTGATGGCTGGACGTCATGCGCCACTCAATCATACATGACACTGACGGCACACTATATTGATAAGGAGTGTAGGCCTGTCGCGATGACAAATTTTAGTGGGCGATAATTTATCTCATAAATTATTGCGATATGCGATATTATTGCGCCCCCCCCCCCAAAAAAAGTTTTTTTTTTGGGGGGGGGGGGGGGGGGAGCGTTTATTTATTTATTTATTTATTGTCATCATCATCGGTATCATTGACAGTTGCAAGATGTGATATGAGCAACCCGAAAAAAACCGAAGAAAAGACAAGGGCTGACGAGAGAAGCATATGCTTATCAAGTCCCGTCCCCTTTTAACCGATGTACAATAACACAGTGAGAATACAGTATATATTAATAGATCAAGTACACCCATTTAAATGCAATAAATGTTTACTTTTAAATAAAAAAATACCTTTTAAGAAATCACAAAAACAATAGACCATGCCTCATTCAAGTAAAAGACAACAATATTAATACCGCACGGAAACACATAATACATGTATTTTTTCAAGAAAAAATAAAATTGCACTTAATAACTGAAGCATTTAGGCACATAGGTATAAAGTTGCAGTAACAGAAATTAAAGATGCACCGATACTAGTATCGGCAGGGGGTGCCGATCCAGCCCGAAATGGTGGTATCGGTATCGGCGAGTACCAACAAAGACGGCGCCGATACCATTTACCGGTCCATTATTAACTGTAGTCTCCTTACTGGCACAATGCCGTGTGACTTTAAGCATGCAGTAGTAGAACCGTTATTGAAGAAAAGAGGCCTAGACTCCACCCTCTGTTCAAATTTTAGGCCCATTTCTCATCTTCCATATATTTCTAAAATACTAGAAAAGGTTATCTATAGTCAGCTGCTACCATTCCTTGAAGAAAACCAGATTTCAGAACCATTCCAGTCTGGTTTTAAATCCCTCCACAGCACTGGGTCGGTTTTTTAAGAGTATCAAATGATATACTTCTGGCAACAGACTCTGGCAAGTTTGTTGTTTTAGTTATTTTAGATTTATCTGCAGGATTTGATACCGTAGACCATGAGATTTTAATTTCTCGTCTTGAACACAGTGTGGGTATTCAAGGTGTCGCTCTTGAATGGTTTAAGTCTTACCTAAATGAACGGAGTTTTTGTGTGAAAATGGGCAATTTCATGTCCAAAAAGGCATCGCTTCCTTACGGGGTTCCCCAGGGATCTGTTCTCGGCCCTCTTTTATTTTCGCTTTATTTATTGCCTCTTGGTTCTGTTTTAAGGAAACATGGTGTTTTATTTCATTTGTATGCTGATGACTGTCAGATCTATTTTCCAATGGCACAGAATGGCACTTTCTGTCAACTTATTGAATGCCTTAACGATATAAAGTCGTGGCTCTCATGTAATTTTTTTAAGTTTGAATGACAGCAAGTCTGAAATCATGGTGTTCAAACCAAGTAGCCAGGCCTCCCTGAATGTTGACCTCGGTTCATTGTAGGGCTGGGCGATATGGCCTTAAACATGTATCACGATAAATTGAGCAGATTTATCTCGATAACGATAAATGACGATAAATTCGCCCAAGCGGACTGTTATATAATTTGAAAATCTGAATCAATGCATGAAATACAGATTAACTATTTCTTGTTGATATATATACCAGCATTCAATTTGATATACTGTATTTAACAATTGTACATGCAGTCTAAACATTAAGTTTATAAAAATGTATTGTAAGCAATAAGAATTCAAGTATGAACATTTATAACAGCGTCTATGACTTGAACAATGTACATTGTCAAAATCAATATGCCTGTGCAAACATGTAATTGTAACACAAATGACTTGCAGCTTGAACAGTACACTTCAAAAAGACAACTTATTGTTAATGGCTGCTGTGACATAATTATTAAATACAAGTGTTTATTTTATGGTTTAAGGTTTTTTTTTCCCCCCAGTGCATTTTTTTAATAAATGCACGTACAATAAAAAATAGCTGGGGCCATTTCTCGGTCATTATAAGTTTCGCCATTGGATTGTACTTTATGCTGAATGCTTTACCATCACAAAAGCTATCAGAGGAATCACACACAGACAGATACAAAATAACGCCACATAGTAATTGCTAGATGCAGTCCGTGCCCAATCCACTCATTAAGTTCAGCCGTTTCGACAAGGTTAGAGCCGCTATCCGACTCCATAACGTTCATTTGTAGCGTTAGCCGCTAGCTAGCGTTAGCCTGGCTACCAGTAGAAAGCACTGAAAGCACCATCTCCGGAAATCGTGAGAACAAAGGAGGACAGCGGGTGAAAGCCCGTCTGGATGCCACCAAGAGTCTACTAAATGTCGGTTGAAAGTTTGGTGAACCTCCCTTAAGCCAGACTTCATCACGTTTTGCTTGTAGCGTTAGCTGCTAGCGTTAGCTTACTGGGCTTTTGTTTGATTGGCTTCCTGATGATCACGTGACTCCCTACGTAAGCACATTCACTGCTTTCTTAAAGGGGAATGAACATAGACGAACAACACAGAATCAAAGCGGGATGAAAAGACTATATTTTCTTGTTTTATTAATTTACCGAATTTACCGACATGGTCCAAAATTACGTCGGTAATCGTTAAGAATTTCGGTGACGGTAAATTTTCGGTTTACCGTCCTGCTCTAGTTCATTGTCTCCGTTTCTTAAGAATTATGTCAAAAATCTAGGGGTCCAATTTGATTCTGATTTTAAATTTGAGAAGCAGATTTCTTGTGTTGTACGGGACTGTTTTTATCAGCTTCGCCAGATTGCTAAGGTGAAATCTATTGTTTCACGCTCTGATATGGAAAAATTGATTCATGCTTTTGTCATAACTCGGCTGGATTTCAGTAATTCTTTGTATGCAGGTGTCAGTCAGGCGGCACTGGCCCGTCTGCAACTTGTACAAAACTCTGCTGCTCGACTCCTAACTAGAACCGGCAGGCGCGAACATATCACCCCGATTTTAGCATCTCTTCACTGGCTCTCGGTACGTTACCGAATACATTTTAAGATATTATTATTTGTTTTTAAATGTTTGAATAATCTTGCGCCGCCATATCTGTCAGAACTGCTTCAGCCTTACAGTCCAACCAGAACCCTCAGATCAGCTGACCACCTGCTTCTAGTGGTCGCAAGATCAAGGCTGAAGCTTAGGGGTGACCGTGCATTTGCGGTGATGGCGCCCAGGCTGTGGAACCAATTAGCACTTACTATTAGACAGGCCCCCTCACTTACGGATTTTAAATCACGCCTTAAAACATTTTATTTTTCTTCAGCTTTTAATGTGCAATGACAGTTTATGACCTCGTCTTTCATTTATTTTATTTTATGCATTTGTTTTATCTTTTTGTTTTATCTGCTCCAGACCAATGAGAGCGGGCCAATGGCCACTTTGACCAATGACAAGGGCGCTATTTCATATGGAGGAAAAGGAAACCAGGAGAAATGGCGGCAGTCTGGAAATATTTCCAAAATAGAAACCCCGTTGATTAAAATCAATGGCTGCATGCAAGATTTGCGGCCTGAAAGTCTCGAGATGTGGAGTTAAATCGGGCAGTTTCAATACCTCGAACCTGATAAAACATTTGAAGACGAAATGTGAACGAACACAACGAGTTTGAGCCTCCAAGAGCAGGACTGCTATCCAGAGGAAGGGCGCTGGATCAGAGCAACAATCTCTGGTCAATTCACTACGTCTACTGTACTTTTATTGTGTTTTACTGAAAGAAATGCCGCAGTAATTTGGGAACTATTTCCAAAGTAGGGTTGCCACCCTTCAGAAATATAAATAAGGGACTCCCCCCTCCCGAAAAAAGGAGGCTAATAGAGAGACGGGATGCTGTGGTCAATTATTATTACTTATAATTGTTAGCGTCCGCAAATGCGGAAACAAAGTTGGAACTCGAAGCAGACAACAAACGGGGGATACGTTAAAGGGTTTAATGATTGCAAACAAAAAAATAACACGCGATCGCGGGATAGAAGAAATAACAAAAGGACCCCGTGACAGCAGGTCGACGGAGCTTAATACTACAAACTCGAAGGTTAACTAAGATGATAGACAGCGAGCCAAAAAGCCAAAATAAAAACACTCAAATACCTGCACATGGTTGAGGTTACAAACGAGAGCAGCACACTAACAGAAAAAAAACCCAATGCAGGGGCGTAACAAGCAAATGTAGCGAGACTCTAGTGCAAGATGTCAAATGGCAATCAGCAAGGCAAATATCTTTGCGACCACCCGTGCTTAAATGCTGCGCTGATGAGCCTGCATTGGATTCAGGTGCGACGTCAGGAACGCCCCCACGACCAGCCCAGCAACAAAACACAGTCTAACCAGCAGCACAATGTGACAATAATTTCATGAAAGTTGCACTGTTTGGCCTTTGAGAGGTTTAAAAAAGTTTATTCAGTTCATTCAGAGTTTATTATTATGAATTTATTTTTACTTTCTTACTGTTGGGCTAGCATTATACATGTTTTATTAATTTCACAAATGTAGCACTATTTTGGCCTTTGAGAGCCAAAGGTTTGTTAAACTATTGTCTACTAGGGTTTAGTACACTATTCACTTTGTACTAGTCTTTTTCCTATTTTGCAAAGGTAAGCAACAGCCTGACAAAGCTTTGATAGAATGATTTCACATCCAATTATGTAGCTCTTTGGGGGGGGGGGGTATATATATATACAATGGGGTGGTATCAGTTTTTGCCGATACTGCACAGCCAGGTATCTGTATCGGGGCCAAAAAATGGTATCGGTGCAACGCTAACAGTAATTGCACTTCAACAACAGAGAAAAATAGACTAATTAAGTAGCAGTAACAAAAATCTGGCTCCCAAAGGTATCAAATATCATTTAAGAGAGGTAAAACGGTCTCATTTCTTGAGCAATGTAGCGGACTTCACTTTCCGTGAGGGAACGCTATTTTGCGCGGTGTCGTCTGTATTTCTCACATCAAGCAAATACCTCTAAAGATTGTCAATTAACGTGACGAGGAGGCTCCGCTTGTTGCGATGCAATTTTCTTACTAAGCAGTGAAAACTGGAGAGGATGATAGTGTTTCAAATGAGCATGTTCATTTATTCTGTTGGCCATCTTTGTTGAAAAAAAACCTCCAGAAACATTTTGCAGACTGGTTCGTCCTCTTCCTCATTCCGCTCACTCATTGCTGTGTGCCGACAGTGCACTCGGCCCTGCCTCCATCCATTAAATGACGGTCACTTAAACTCAAATGTATAAAACGAACATACCCAGAAGTCAATAAAACAGAATGGCACAAGGAAGCAGAACTTTAAACAGCGTCGTCAAGCACGTGCGTCACGCGCACACGCACGTGACAAACGCACACGTGCACGCGAGGCGATAAATCACCGCAGGAAAATTACCGTCTTCATTTTTATATACCGCGCAATAAATGGAATTATTGCATATTGTGACAGGCTTAAAGGAGTGTTATTTTTTAATTATTATTTATTTTCATATTACTATTTGGCTGACGCTGACAGGCATATATGGAAATTGTAAATAAAACACTCAGAGGAGAGTTCTCAGTTTACAGCAGATGAAGCAAGATGAGCAGATTTACAGCAGATGTCACTCACTGCTAAGTTGTTTGTATTCTTCTTTTCACAAGCAGTTGTGATTTATTAAATTGTGAAATTTAAATTGTGAAAGGTCATTATTTGTTATTGTTTTTCATATTACTATTTGGGATATAGATGGACATTGCACTTAAGACACTCATGCCACTGACAAGTTGTTTGTGGTTTTCTTTGCACAAGCAGTTGTGTGTATTTCATATTACGTTTTGTCTGACAGACAGGGATGTAGACATTGCAAAGTGTTACTTTATGTCACACATTGAGAGTGATTAATGTTACTGTAACGTTTACACGTACAGCATCTTGAAGCTATCTCTATTTGTTTTGTTTTACTCAGAAATCAATAAACCAAAGCCTTTTGTGACATACTTAATTGCCATCTTATTTTTTGTTTGTTTGTTTGCTTAGTATATAAAATACGATATATCATTTTTGCTTCACACTGAATCGCATTTGATTGAACTAATTTATCAAAAAGGAACACACACGTGTATCGCACTTTATCGAAGTGCATCACGTCATATCGGGAACAGGTTGTATTGTAGCATATCAAATCGGGATGGAGGGTGAATCATATCGTATCGAAAACATGGATTAATCGTAAGTATCGTATCGGGCAGGGATTCATTGTATCGCAGATTATATCGTATCACTGGCAGGGCATCGAGATGCATATCTAATCGCCACAGTAATGGAGATCCACACCCCTAGTGTGGATGCATGCGCAAGCGCGCTGAACATTATGTAGGACGTTTCGCCGCGTATAAGGAATGGCCAAACACCGGGAGTTTCATTCCACTGACCGTCCCACTTTATATCATGACCTACCGTATTGAAATATCATAAAAATAATTGTGCTGTGAAACAATTAAAATGTTAGCTCGCGATTAATCGCATGCTCTCGATCATAAACTTACGATTAATGGCATTTTTTTTTTTTTAATGAAAAAAAATTATATATTTTAATTTTTAAATACAACTATTAGTACAGGAGTTGACCAATGTGCTTAACTTGCATCATTCGAATTTAAGCCTCATTAGAAAACAAAAAAGCTTTACTTTACACTTGTAAAGGTTAATTAAATATGAATTTTCCCCAAATAACTTGTAAAAAGGGAGGCACGGAGGAAGAGTGGTGAGCATGTCCACTGACAGTTCTGAGATCAAGGGCTCAAGTACGGGTTTTGTGTGGAGTTACCATTTTATTTTTGGGGTACTATCTATAATTTTATCTTACAATATATACTGTATTGGACTGACTTTTTAAAGGCTCAGGAAGCTTTTGCAGGTGTTTTGAATTACACATGTGTTACACTGGGCATAGACTTCATAATGTATTGAAAGCACACTGGGCACAGGGCCGATTCATAGGGGGCCTATCGCCGTCAAAGCTGACCGAGTGGAAAGAAAAAGAGCTTTTTCTGTTAAAAATTCTTGTGAGTAAATGCTTAAATCCCTGAATTCTTTATAGATATGGACGTAAAACAGTCTCGATTCTTGGTTAAAAGCAAAAAAAAAACAAAAAAAAAACGTGCAGGTAGTTTTTATTTTACGTAAATATTGCAAACTATGAGGCTAGTCAGTAAGGAAATTAGCGGTTGCCATATGTAAACGAAGAGCTTTTTCTGTTAAAAATTCTTGTGAATAAATGCTTAAATTCATGAATTCTTTATAGATATGGACGTAAAACTTAATTAATTTTACGTAAATATTGCAAAGTATAATGCCTATGCTGTAGCGGCTAATTTCTCCCATTGATTTTTTTCACATTTCAAAATACATGCATGGGCACGTTATAAAATGGATCATGTAATAACTTGTAGAACATGACAAGTAACGTCAGTAACTTTGCCAAGTAACTACTCTTACGTTGAGGTTACTGAGTTACTAACGCAGTTACTTTTAGGGAGATGTAATTTGTAACTGCAATTAGTTAACTTTTTTAAAGTAAGATTAACAACACTGCTGACGCCAATGATTTTCTCTCGCGGCACTTTTTTGTCCTAAAGACTTACTATTTTTTTGACTGGTGCTGTTGATGAGTAGAAACTTAATTCTGTTCTCAAGAGTTGCACATTGGGATGGGTAATGAGCACAGCGGTTGGCGTTACGCTACCAACGCCCAGGGACCTTCAATCCAGGGAGAGGAGGAGGAGGATAGATCGGGGGCAATGGTTTGTGATGGGGCGAGTGCTGAGTAGAGGAGTTCCAAAAAATTGATTATTACATGCATCGCAATTCGACACGTGACGATTCGATTACGATTCATAAAGGTTCAAAAACGATATTTTTCCCTCATAACTCTATGGCAGCCGCTCGTAGCAGAACGAAATTCAAGACACCTCTGCCGCCGGGCACCGTTAACAAGCGCGCATGTTATGATGGATGCTGCTGGTTACTGAGAGAGAGATTTATTGCTTTTTAAAAGACTGGAAAATAAATTTGTGTATGATAGAGGCAGGAAAACAGAAGCGCAACCCGGTGGTCGCGGTTTTGTGCGCAAGTTTTTTTTTTTTTTGAGCAAGAAGGGAAGAGAGAGAGTTCGTTGCTCCTTGTCATTTAGATGTCCAGCAGTAGTTTTAAGGCATTTCAATCGAAAAATGTCCTGAGTGTGTTGCTGAGACCCGTGTGCATCTAAAAGAGGTGAGTACACAAACCCTCTTGTACTGTTTAGCCTTTATTGTTGTTGTCTTTGAGATCTTAATAGTTAGCGCCGAGCGCTAAGCTTATTCGCTAACATGTTTGTCATATGCAGAACGTGTAAAACCACGATTAAGTACAGTGGTAACACTACAAACATGTGAAATAGTACAGAATTCTGTGAAAACAGTATATTGGTTAAAAGAAGTCTTATTCCTAAAGACACTTTGTTTCCAGAAAATGAGAGAATTTAGGGAATTCAGAATTCATTCCACCTGTGTAAATTTTATTGTATTGTTGAGAGAAATAAGTCCTTTAAAATGGTTAATGTTTTTGCATTTTCTTGTTAAAAAATAAATAAATAAATAAATAAAAAAGCAGCTTAAAGGCAGCTTTTTGTTGTATGGGCATGTTTCCATCATTCCTGTTGAATCATTGGGATATTTTAAATAATGGACATAAATTTGTTTGGCTACTGTATTAAGTAGTAATGTACGATGCATCGATAATCGTGATAATCGCGATAACTGTGATGATCATCAGTACCGCGATCATTGTTTAATAATCGGATCGTAGCACCCTGAATGGTAATCGAATCGAATCGTGGGGTGCCTAAGATGGCACACCTCTAGTGCTGAGGCCACGCACTGATGGCATGAAGCTGAGCGGAGTCTTCAAATGATGGATACCAATAACTTAAAACTTCTCAACATTCGGCGATTTTTCACTGGTGACTAAAGTAACATTCAGGGATAATCTGCAATGTCAGCAACTATATTAAATGTAAATAACTCAATGAATTTAATTTCCATCCTCTGCATAGCGTGAGTGCATCTCCATCCACGTTGGTCAAGCTGGCGTCCAGATGGGCAATGCATGCTGGGAGCTGTACTGTCTGGAACACGGCATTCAGCCGGACGGACAGATGCCCAGCGACAAGACAATCGGATGCGGGGATGATTCCTTCTACACCTTCTTCAGTGAGACTGGAGCTGGAAACCGCGTCCCCAGAGCTGTCTTTGTCGACCTGGAGCCCACTGTCATTGGTAAACCAATCGCTCGTGTAGAAATCAATTACTCCGAGACATCGTACGGCAAATTTTTACGGAATCTTATCAGGTGAGATCCGAACTGGAACCTACCGCCAGCTTTTCCACCCCGAGCAACTGATCACAGGCAAAGAAGACGCTGCCAACAACTACGCACGTGGACACTATACCATTGGCCAAGAAATTATTGACCTGGTCCTAGACAGGATCCGCAAATTGGTGTGTACAGGTCTCCTTCCTTCACCAATTAGCCTAGTCATGATCATGGGTTATCATGTTTTCTGAAATCACAGAAGCCTTTTGTCCTAATTTGTCCATTGCTTTGTCTCCTTAGGCCGACCAGTGCACCAGCCTCCAGGGCTTCTTGGTGTTCCACAGCTTTGGAGGTGGCACCGGTTCAGGTTTCACCTCCCTGCTGATGGAGCGTCTCTCCGTGTACTATGGCAAGAAGTCCAAACTAGAGTTCTCCATCTACCCTGCGCCTCAGGTGTCCACTGCTGTGGTGGAGCCCTACAACTCCATCCTGACTACTCACACAACTCTGGAACACTCAGACTGCTCCTTCATGGTGGACAACGAAGCCATCTACGATATCTGCCGCAGGAACCTCAACATCCAGGGCCCTTCTTACACCAACCTGAACAGGCTGATCGGCCAGATCGTGTCTTCCATCACCGCCTCCCTTCGGTTCGATGGTGCCCTGAATGTGGATCTGACAGAGTTCCAGACCAATTTGGTGCCCTACCCTCGTATCCACTTCCCCCTGGCCACCTATGCCCCCATCATCTCCGCTGAGAAGGCATACCACGAGCAACTGTCTGTGGCTGAAATCACCAATGCCTGCTTTGAACCTGCGAATCAGATGGTCAAATGCGACCCTCGTCACGGCAAGTACATGGCCTGCTGCCTCCTGTACCGTGGTGACGTGGTGCCCAAAGATGTAAACGCAGCAATTGCTACCATCAAAACCAAGCGCACCATCCAATTTGTGGACTGGTGCCCCACTGGTTTCAAAGTCGGCATTAACTACCAGCCTCCAACCGTGGTTCCGGGTGGAGACCTGGCCAAGGTCCAGAGGGCTGTGTGCATGCTGAGCAGCACCACCGCCATTGCAGAGACCTGGGCCCGCCTCGACCACAAGTTTGACCTAATGTATGCCAAACGCGCCTTCGTGCACTGGTACATTGGTGAGGGCATGGAGGAAGGGGAATTCGCCGAGGCCAGAGAAGACATGGCTGCTCTGGAGAAGGATTACGAGGAGGTTGGACTCGATTCCATTGAGGGTGAAGTAGAAGACGAAGGAGAAGAATATTAAATGGCACTCGGTACATTTGGAAAATTTGTTCTCAAAAAAGCATTTCCATATTCTGTTATTAAAGGATGACTTGTTTGAATAAAGATGACGTGAAGCTGCTCTGTTTTAATGATTGGTAATGCATTAATATTTTGCAATATCGTACTACAGCTCAGATGACATGCAACTAGGGCTGTCAAACGATTAAAATTTTTAATCGAGTTAATCACAGCTTAAAAATTGTAATTAATCGCAATTCAAACCATCTATAAAATATGCCGTATTTTTCTGTAAATTATTGTTGGAATGGAAAGACAAGACGGATATATACATTCAACATAATGTACATAAGTACTGTATTTGTTGATTATAACAATAAATCAACAAGATGGCAATAACATTCTGTTAAAGCGATCCATGGATAGAAAGACTTGTAGTTCTTAAAAGATAAATGTTAGTACAAGTTATGGAAATTTTATATTAAAACCCCTCTTAATGTTTTCGTTTTAATAACATTTTCAATCAAAAAATAAACTAGTAGCTCGCCATTGTTGATGTCAATAATTACACTCATTGTGCTGAAACCCATAAAATCAGTCGCACCCAAGCGCCAGCAGAGGGCGACAAAACACAAGTAACAAGTTGACATGACACTGTGCTGTCATTTTAATCTGAGCGGGGTATGTGCGTTAATTGCGCCAAATATTTTAACCTGATTAATAAAAAAATAATAATTACCGCCCGTTAACTTATTCATTTTGACTGCCCTACATGCAACATAGCAAAATTCCACCATGTTGAGTCGCTGCTCATTTTAAATTCCACTGCTTCCCCTGGTGGTTGATTTAGAAGAACTGATGTATGCGGACAATATTCTTTTGTCTTAGGACGTAAAACATGTAGAATTAGGCCTAAATGTGCACTCGTATTAGTGATTGGTATATGAGCCAAGATTTCATGCTGATACGTATACAAATAGTGAAATTGACAGAATACTCTTGCCACTTAAGTCTTCAAGGGACAATCAGCCTTGTGTTTGCAAGGCCATATATTTTCTAGGAGGGTGGTATTCAGGTTTTAAGATACCAACCGAACAAACATTTTGGCCATTGAGAGCAATTTATCAAGTTTTGGAGGAGTTTATTCATGTCAGGGAGGCAATAAAAAGTACTGGAAATACTATAAATGCTTTAAATTTTACTAAAGCGTAGCGTTTCTTCAAAACAATAGTACTCAAGTAAAAGTAGACATTTACGAAATGCACTCAAGTATCCAGTGAAAACAATACTCATGTAACGAGTAACCGCTTATTTTGTTTGATTTTTGTTTTTATAAATTATTTTTTTATGAACTGCTATAATGGGAAAAAAAAGGGAAAAAAATTCCGGTGAGAGAAAAAAAGAAATGAACCATTATTAATCCAAAAAAACTATGACTGGCCTCTAGTAGAGAAAATAGTTCATATTTTGAATAGTCCTTCATAATTGCTATTATGGAATTAAAAGGATCATATCTCCGGTTTTTGGTGGTCAATTGGTGCCAAATAAAAATTGGGAGAGAGATTTAAATTCACGCTTTCGAGTCATGTTGAGGGCAGCACTCTCTGTCAAATATTTCATTCTTTACGGTGCTTTAAAGACGCTACATGATTGAACAGGCTGGGGTGATCATACACAGAGATGCAGTACTTCTCAAATGGTGGGGCGCGCCCCCCCAGGGGGGCGCAGAGCGATGCCAGGTGAAGGCGAGTGACCTTGGTGAACATGCTTTTTTTTTTTTTTTTTTTTTTTTTTTTTTTGCCGTACTAGAATAAAGTGTACTTGCACATCCACTCCATGGGTGGCAGTGGCGCTCCCATTTTCAAAGTGCGTGCAGTATTTTTGAAGTAAGCAAGAGCACACGGAAGAGACTCATGCAGAGCTGGACTCACGCAGCGACCCACTGTCTTCTTCGGTTCTCACGTGTCCGGCCGAGAAGTGCCGTTTTCGGCTTGGGATCGTCACGACCACCGCCCTCACCTACGGTTCTCCCTCGGCCGCCGAGAATGCGCTTTTTTCGGGCCGTTTGCCTTTGACTTTTAATATAGTGGGAAATGAGGAAAGACCACTGTTTACTGAGTCTAAAAATGATTATAGCGGAGAAGCCAAATCAGTTAAGACGCCACTTAAAGACATTAGACCTCAATCTCATTGATAAGCCGCTTGATTGTTTTTCAGCGAAAATGTGCCGAATATTGCCAATTGTCACAATCGTCCCGCTTTGTCAGTGTTATATCAGTAAACCAGTGAGCACTGTGGTGAATCAGCGAAAATAAAAACTTTCCTTCTGTCCAAAGACTTTTTTCCCCCCCTTCTATTCAGTTTTGTTTTTTTTCGGTCAAATTTTTTGGCATGTTGTCCTGAAGAGTAAATGTTTCTAATCAATTTGAATTTGTTATTATTTACTGATTTTATTACATTTTATTTTTCAGTATCAAATGGTCAAAAATGTACCTTGAGTGTATTTTTACAGTTTGGATGTGACTTTTTTTTTTTTTTTTTAACTTAAGGCAAATTGATGCGCGTTAAGTCTTTTCTGTTACAAGCAACACAATGTTAAAAAAGTTATACTTTATTATAAGTTGATCTATGTTACTTTTTTTAATAGAAAAAAAAGGACACAATGTTAAGCTGAGGCGTACTTATAATAGTAATATAGACGAATGATACTATTTACAGTGGCGGCAGAGAGTTGGGGGGGGGCGCGAAACATTTACGTCTTCCTTGGGGGGGGGGTAACAGAAAATAATTGAGAAGCACTGGATTAAGGGGTGGCCGGGAAGCATAGCTCTCCAAATGGTCGAAAATATCCTAGCATGTAATCTACTTTCCAATACAGTGGTACTGCTACATACGAAGTTAAATCGTTCCAGTACCTTGTTTGTAAGTCGAAATGGTCGTATGTCGAGCAGGATTTTTTCCATAAGAATACATTATAATTCCATTAATTCACTCCACAGCCCGAAAACCTGAACTAAATTCTTAATAAATACAGATGTAACTATTACAAATATCAATTACAAAGAGCAAAACAAATAGATTATGTATAAAAATTGGAATAATAGTAATATTACCTGTAATAATATTAACAAACCGGGTTCTAATGTGGCAAATGTGTTTGCGTGGTGTACCTGAACGTATCGCGTGGCTGACTTGACGGAGTGGGCCTTTTTACTTTCATTTTTTTACTTGCTGCAGGGGATGGTAGGCGTGATGTGTTGCACAAGTTGAAGAATAAATGATTAGATAACCAACAATGCAGGCGATTTCTTTGGCGATGTTACCACAAAATTTGCCACCTTAACTTATAAAGACCGGCGAACAGAGGAGGACCGCCGAGATACAGTCGACGGCTGTATTGTTGAGCCATATCACGGATGCGCACCCCACGCTCATATTTTTCTATCATATCCATCTTCATGTCAATGGTAAGCATCACTTATTTCCTTTTTTTTCACCACCTGCACTAATATTGTTGGAACCCATGTTGATTTCTTTCACATGAAAATATGCTGTGCGTATGTCTTGCGGGAAAACAAAGACACTGCGGTGCTGTCATAGATATTTAGAGCATGTCGTCAGATGTAGAAACATATAGCAGGTCAAATTATACGTTGGATTTCAAAGAACGTGTGTCGAAGCGATCGTATATCGAGGTACTGCTGTATATGAATTTAAAATAAAGACTTTGTCGGTAAAATGTCTCTAAAGTTGTAAAGCAATAGAACAACAAAAATGAATGAAATTAACAAAACATTTTCATAATGGGTCAAAATTAATTTTCAACAATGAGGTCAAAAGAATGGAATGTAAACAGATTCAAAACACTGACTTTATCGTTCCAAAATGATTCAAAACGACATGAAAAAATGTAGCATTAATATTATAGTATACTAATATATGTGTATGGTGGAAAACACAGACAAGACTGAAAAAGCAGTTTCTGCTCTTGCACTCTTTAAAATAAACTGCTGTATTTTAGGCCAAAACAACTGTTGTGTTTGATCAAACAATATGTCTATATGCTGCCATAGCAGATTCATGGCGCGTTCAGCCCCCGAACTATTTTTAATTTGTCCGTTTTACCCTGGAAACCCCCGTTTACAGACGTCACGCAACCGCTTTTGTTTCAACCCAGCCATAAAACTAAGGTAATTAATCATATTTATTATTCAAAACTTCTGTCATTTTAAGTTAAAATCATTAATTAATGTCTAATATTTCGTAAAAAAAAAAAAAAAAGACTTTAAAAAAATTATTCAGTCGCATATTTTAAACAAATTAAGGCACGATGAAAAAAATGGTGTCTGTAAAAAAGTCATGGATATCTACTTCATAACTATTGCTTTATTGTATTTTTTTGTTAGTCGCATTTTCTCCGATATGTTAGATGATAATCGGTCCAAACAAAGAAAAAACGTTTAAAAGGGTAAATATATGAAAAAGAAAATCTCAACCACTCCTTGATGTCTGCAATTTCTGCATCGCGACCCCTTGTTTTATGACCATGTTTCACCCATAACATCCCCCAAAAATCCAGCTGTGGCCATTCACAGCTGTGTCTTGACATTCAGTGATACATGCTACATGGAGTTTTGGATCGAAACAAGGTAAGTACGCAATAATATCTCGTTAAAAGTCATGGCGTCTGTAATTCTGCTCTTACGTGCTCTCACCTCCAGATAGGGTTTTGCTGTTATTTATTTTTTTTAAATGCCCTCCTGTTCAAAATTTTTCTTTCCCCAGAAAATTGAGATTTTAAGCTTTCCAATGATGTATCACACATTCAATTTCAAGTCGCCATATGGAGGAAAACAGGTGACTTAAAGTTCTGCTCTGAGACCCCTAATTTGGCCAACTTTCAAAATTGTCTGATATGCACGTGTAATACATCATTGGAAAGCTTAAAATCTCAGTTTTCTTGGGGAAGAAAAATTTTGAACAGGAGGGCATTTTAAACAGTAAAACTCTAACTGGAGGTGAGAGCACGCGAGAGCATAAGTAAAGGCGCCATGATTTTAATGAGATGTTATCGTGTACTTACCTCTTTTTGATCCAAAAACTCCATGTAGCATGTAATCACCGAGTGTCAAGACACAGCTGTGAATGGTCACAGCCAGATTTTTGGCGGATTTTATGGGTGAAATGTGGTAATATAACAAGGGTCGCAATGCAGAAATCGCAGACCTCAAGGAATGGTTGAGATGTTCTTTTTCATATATTTATTCTTTTAAACATTTTTTCAAAGTTTCTTTGTTTTGATTGATTATTTATCGTCTAACATATCGGAGAAAATGTGACAGTAACAAAAAAAAAAAAAAAATACAGTGTATCACAAAAGTATGTACACCCCTGGCATTTCTGCAGATATTTAAGTATATCTTTTCATGGGACAACACCGACAAAATGGCACTTTGACACAATGAAAAGTAGTCTGTGTGCAGCTTATTTAATAGAGTTCATTTATTTTCCCCTCAACATAACTAAAAGTATAGCCATTAATATCTAAAGCCTTGGCAACAAAAGTGAATACACCGCATGGAAACTACGTACATCGATAAATGTCCAAATTGAGTACTGCTTGTCATTTTCCCTCCAAAATGTCATGTGACTTGTTACAGGAGTGCTGTCAGAATTGCTGCAGAGATTGAAGAGGTGGTGGTGGTGGTGGTGGTGGTGGGGGGGGGGGGTCATTCCAACCACCATGCTTGACTGTAGGCATGACACACTTATCTTTGTACTCCTCACCTGGTCGCCGCTACACATGCTTGAGACCATCGGAACCAAACAAATTAATGTTCGTCTCATAAGACCATAGGGCATGGTTCCATTAATCCAAGTGCTTTGTTGACATGTCTTCAGCAAACTGTTTGCGGGCTTTCTAGTGTACTGTCTTCAGAAGAGGCTTCCTTCTGGAGTAACAGCCAAGCACACCAATTTGATGTAGAGTACGGCGTATGGTCTGAGCACTAAAAGGATTACCCCCCCACCTCTTCAATCTCTGCAGCAATGCTGACAGCACTCCTGTAACAAGTCACATGACATTTTGGAGGGAAAATGACAAGCAGTACTCAATTTGGACATTTAGGGATGTACGTTTTTTCAAAGGGGTGTACTCACTTTTGTTGCCAGGGGTTTAGATATTAATGGATATATTTTAAGTTGTTTTGAGGGGAAAATAAATGAACTCTATTACATAAGCTGCACACAGACTACTTTCATTGTGTCAGTCTCATTTTGTCAGTGATGTCCCATGAAAAGATATACTTAAATACCTGCAGAAATGCGAGGGGTGTACTCACTTTTGTGATACACTGTACAATCAAGTGATAGTTACGAGGTAGATATCCGTGACTTTTTTACAGACGCTAATTTTTTCATTGTGACGTAATTTATTTAAAAGTTTAAAATATACGAGTGAATAATTTTTTTAAGTCGTCTTTTTAATTCAATTAATGACTCTAATCTAAAAATGACAGACATTTCGGATAATAAATACGATTACTTACCTTCTTTTTATGGCTAGGTTGAAACAAAAGCGGTTGCGCTATGTCCTTAAACGGGGAATCCTCACCTAGGTGACTTTGAACATGGCGGCAGGCAAAACAGCAGACTGCATCCTTTTTGACTGAATATTCCAGCCAAGAATATTTATAAGCATACATTGATTTTTTTTTGTTTTGTTTCCCATCATGTTTTTAGTGGAATTCTAAATTCTTGGCTTTTGACCAAGGACGTCGTCCATTGAATATGGTATGCCTGGTTGTGGCTCTGTTGCACAATTAGCAGCTTTCGTGGGACATACTGAAACTCCGCTCATCATTTTGGCAGTGCTCTCTGAAGTCTCATAGTCCACATCTTCATTCCTTGCTTCTCGCTCAGTCGTTGTCGCTTTTGAAAGCTTAGGTTTGAAAAAAAAAAATACGTATATCCATCTAGTTTCTTCTATCCTCAGGTGGTTTTGGCTAAGCAAAGCAAATGACCGTCTCTAAGGTGCTAGTCACATGATCTGTTCGAAAATTAATTTTGAACTATTCTAAAAATATATATTTTTTGTTCATTTCATTCATTTTTGTTGTTTTATTGCTTTACAGCTTTCATAGACAACATTTTACCAGCAAAGTTTTAATATATTGGAAAATCGATTACATGCAATGACATTTTCGACCTCATTGTTTTTTTGTTATTTATTATTGTTATTTATAAAGATGTCCTGATCGATCGGCATCCGATCACGTGATTTTCAAAGTATTGGAATCGGCAAAAAAATATCGGACATGCCTTTTTTTAATATATATATATTTTTTATTTAAATCGTTTTCTAATTGTATTTAACGTTACAGACTAAATGTCTTACACTCATCCAGAGTAGTTTTGGCTTAAAGTAGAGCTATCAAATTTATTGCGTTAACGGTGGAAATGAATTTTTTAAAATTAATTACGTTAAATAATTAACGCATGCGCTGCACGAGCCACTCACGCATTGTCGCGTTCAATCTATAAAGACGCTGTTTTACCTATAGATAGCGCTAAAAGGCAGCTTATAATGAGTAGAGAGAATTTTGACAGGCTTTGAAGCCATTTTTTATGTGGGTAAAGCCTTACAATACCGCTCTCAGCAATTAAAAATAACATGGGAGGCAATGTGGGGAAGAAAGGTAGTAGTTAATCATTTTTGTAACACCCTATGTTCTTTCCCAACGCAGAGAAGATATATCAATTGGTGCCCCTACGCACAGTCATGGTTGCACTTCCCATCATGCATTTGGGCAGAAGTTAAATGGCTGCAGTATCATTTACTGAAAGCTCAACAAATACACTAGATGGCAATATTTAGTCACAATATACAAAGTCACATTTATCCTTTAAGAGTTACAAGTCTTTCTGTCCGTGGATCCCTCTCACAGTAAGAATGTTAATAATGTAAATGTCATCTTGAGGATTTATTGTCATAATAAACAAATACAGTACTAATGTACTGTATGTTGACTGTATATATTCGTCCGAGTTTTATTCTTTTTTTTTCTTAATGCATTGCCAAAATGTATATGATCGGGAAAAATTATCGGGAATGATTGGAATTGAGTCGGGAGCAAAAAAAAAGCAATCGGGTAATATCGGGATCGGCAGATACTCAAAACGATCGGGATCGGATCGGGAGCAAAAATACATTATCGGAACAACCCTAGTTATTTATGTATTTATTTTATGGCTGTCAAAATTATCGCGTTAATTAATTTTTTTAATTAATCACGTTAAAATATTTGACGCATTTAACGCACTTGCCCCGCTCAAACAGATTAAAATGACAGCACAGTGTCATATCCACTTGTTACTTGTGTTTTATTGTGTTTTTTCGCCCTCTGCTGGCACTTGGGTGCGACTGATTTTATGGGTTTCAGCACCATAAGCATTGTGTAATTATTGACATCATCAATGGCGAGCTACTACTTTATTTTTTGTTTGAAATTTTTACAAATTTTATTAAAATGAAAACATTAAGAGGGGTTTTAATATAAAATTTCTATAACTTGTACTAACATTTATCTTTTAAGAACTACAAGTCTTTCTATCCATGGATCGCTTTAACAGAATGTTAATAATGTTAATACCATCTTGTTGATTTATTGTTATAATAAACAAATACAGTACTTATGTACAGTATGTTGAATGTATATATCCGTCTTGTGTCTTATCTTTCCATTCCAACAATAATTTACAGAAAAATGTGGCATATTTTATACACGGTTTGAATTGCGATTAATTTTTAAGCTGTGATTAACTTGATTAAAAATTTTAATCGTTTGACAGCCCTAATTTATTTTTACTTTAAAAAAGGATTTAAGTGTTCCAAAAATGGCAAAATAGGGAAAAAAATTATTAGAGTAGTTGACTAATCGTTAAAAAATTCTGCCGACTAATTGGGAGAAAAATAGCTATTAGTCCACAGCTTGTGAAACGTGTAGAAATGCTTTTGAAAAGCAATTTTTTTGGTCTTCTTTTTTTTCGTCCATCACGTCTCACCTGGAAGTCCGCGCTAGGGTGAATGTCGACGGCGGCGCGGCGCCATCGGTCGCCTTGGTTACCGCTCAAACTCCACACCGTCGTCTCTGATGCTTGCGGCGCGCCTTTTTGCCTCAGGAAGACGTTGAGCGCTCCTAAAGTCCGAACAGGAAGTCACGGTGAACCGTTGCCAACGACGCCGCGACGGCCCCGCCCCGACTCACCGATGTGCTTGCCGTACATGTGGTAGTAGAAAGACAGGCAATAGGCGGCACCGCTTTTAGAGCCTGTGTTGAAAAAGGGCGACAGGAGGCGGGCTTTGTCGCCCTCTATTCTGGGACGTGACGTCTCGATGTAGACGTAGTACCCTGTAAAGAGGTAAAATTTCAAATCTTTCAAAAATCTGACTCCTGTGTCAAATTAAAGGGAACCTCGGATTTAAAGACTTGTAGGCTCTAATAAGCCACAATTGTTCTCTTTTACGAAAATATGTTATTAGAAACACATAAAATATTGCCATTGATAAAAAATCTATAATATTTGTTAAATGTTTTGACTTACAGAGGACGCCATGTTTTAAGAGCACAATGGACGCACGTGGTGATGTTGTAGGTCGTCACTGTCACTTGACGAATACTACCGCGGTGAGACATCCAACACTTGCGCACATCGGTTAAAAGCAGCGAGTACTTACTATTTGTGTTTTTATTGAGTCTTTTATTACCATTTTATTGCCTCAAAACACTTTTTGCATGTGTTTCCCTCTTATACTTTTAAGCATTGTGTTTTCATGTGGTAGCTTTAAAGCAGATTGTTGTTCTGTTGACCACATTTGCCACATAGCATATTTAAACCACCCTTATTTGATATTACAATGTTGAATTATTTTCTTAAGGCATCTTTAGTATGTTCTGTCTGTATGCATCTAACAAAAAAAAAGCTGAAAGCGCACGGTAGTACTTTGGGTATCAAATTCGCCTCATGTCGCACATTTCGCCAGTGTAGCACATTTTGGCAGAACGCCGTTTTTCCCCCCTTACTCTGGTCTCGTCTCATCCCCTCTTTCCTGTTCATTTTGCTTTTGCTGCTCGTTTTGAGAAATATCGACAGTGCTGTAATGCTCATTAATGTTTCTCTCGGGTTCAAATTGAAAAGGTTGAACAGATGACATGTTTATGTCGCTAGATTCATGCTCTGGAAGCCCGGCAGTGTAACCATGTGATGTCAATGGCAACGCCTTGCAACGTCAACAACAATGGCGACCTACCAGTTAAACTAATTTTACAACTTGTATAAAAACGAAAACATCAAGCAGTGTTTCGATATCAAATTATTTTAACTCATAATAACATTTATCTTTCAAGAACTACAAGTCTTTCTGTCCGTGGATCCCTACAGCTAACTACAGTGAGGCAAATAAGTATTCAGTCAACCACCAATTGTGCAAGTCCTCCTACTTGAAACATTAGAGAGGCCTGTAATTGTCAACATAGGTAAACCTCAACCATGAGCGACAGAATGTGGAAAAAAAAACAAAATCACATTGTTTGATTTTTAAAGAATTTATTTTCAAATTAGAATGGAAAATAAGTATTTGGTCACCTACAAACAAGCAACATTTCTGGCTATCAAAGAGGTCTAACTTCTTCAAACGAGGTCTAACGAGGCTCCACTCGTTACCTGTATTAATAGGACCTTTTTTTAAACTCATTATCGGTATAAAAGACACCTGTCCACAACCTGAGTCAGTCACACTCCAAACTCCACTATGGCCAAGACCAGTGAGCTGTCGAAGGACACCAGAGACAAAATTGTAGACCAGCGCCAGGCTGGGAAGACTGAACCTGCAATAGGTAAAACGCTTAGTATAAGGCGGAAAACACAGACAAGGCTGAAAAAGCAGTTTCTGCTCTTGCACCCCTCTTTAAAATAAACTGCTGTATTTTAAGCCAAAAGAACTGTTGTCCTTAATAGAACAATATGTCTATATGCTGCCAAAGCACATTCATGGCGCACTAAGCCTCCGAACTATTTTTAATTTGTCCGTTTTACCCTGAAAACCCCCGTTTACAGACGTCGCGCAACCGCTTTTGTTTAAACCTAGCCATAAAAAGAAGGCAAGTAATTATATTTATCATTCAAAATGTCTCTCATTTTTAGCTTAGAATCATTAATTTATGTATACATTTTAGTTTAGAAAAAAAAAAACGACTTTAAAAAATTATTCACTCGCATATTTTAAACTTTTAAACAAATTACGTCACAATGAAAATTTTGGCGTCTGTAAAAAAGTCACGGGATATCTACCTCATAACTATTGCTTAACTGTATTTTTTTTGTTACTGTCACATTATCCCCGATATGTTAGATGATAAATAATCGATCCAAACAAAAAAAATTGAAAAATAACATTTAAAAGGGTAACTATATGGAAAAGAAAATCTCAACCACTCCTTGTTGTCTGTGATTTCTGCATCGCGACCCTTGTTTTATCACCATGTTTCACCCATAAAATCCCCCCGAAATCCGGCTGTGGCCATTCACAGCTGTGTCTTGACACTTGGTGAAACATGCTACATCGAGTTTTTGGATCAAAACAAGGTAAGTACGCGATAATATCTCGTTAAAATTGTGGCGTCTTTAATTCTGCTCTTGCGTGTTCTCGCCTCCAATTAGGTTTTTGCTGTTTAAAAAAAACATTTTTTTTTTAAACTGCTTTCCTTTTCAAAATGTTTGTTTCCCCAGAAAATTGAGATTTTAAGCTTTCCAATGATGTATCACACATGCGTTTCGGACAATTTTGAAAGTTGGCCAAATTGAGGGTCTCAGAGCGGAACTTCAAGTCACCTGAGTGTTTTCCGCCATAAAGAAATCAACTGTGGGAGCAATTATTAGAAAATGGAAGACATACAAGACCACTGATAATCTCCCTCGATCTGGGGCTCCATGCAAGATCTCACCCCGTGGCGTCAAAATGATAACAAGAACGAAGAGCAAAAATCCCAGAACCACACGGAGGGATCTAGTGAATGACCTAAAGAGAGCTGGGACCACAGTAACAAAGGCTGCTATCAGTAACACAATGCACCGCCAGGGACTCAAATCCTGCACTGCCAGACGTGTCCCCCTGCTGAAGAAAGTACATGTCCAGGCCTGTCTGCGATTCGCTAGAGAGCATTTGGATGACCCAGAGGAGGACTGGGAGAATGTGTTATGGTCAGATGAAACCAAAATAGAACTTTTTAGTAGAAACACAGGTTCTCGTGTTTGGAGGAAAAAGAATACTGAATTGCATCCGAAGAACACCATACACACTGTGAAGCATAGGGGTGGAAACATCAGGCTTTGGGGCTGTTTTTCTGCAAAGGGACCAGGACGACTGATCTGTGTAAAGGAAAGAATGAATAGGCCATGTATTGAGAGATTTTGAGTGAAAATCTCCTTCCATCAGCAAGGGCATTGAAGATGAGACGTGGCTGGGTCTTTCAGCATGACAATGATCCCAAACACACAGCCAGGGCAACAAAGAAGTGGCTCATAAGAAGCATTTCAAGGTCCTGGAGTGGCCTAGCCCATAGAAAATCTGTGGAGGGAGTTGAAAGTCCGTGTTGCCCAACGACAGCCCCAAAACATCACTGCTCTAGAGGAGATCTGCATGGAGGGAAGGGCCAAAATACCAGCAACAGTGTGTGAAAAGCTTGTGAAGAGTTCCAGAAAACGTTTGACCTCTGTTATTGCCAACAAAGGGTTCATAACAAAGTATTGAGATTAACTTTTGGTATTGACCAAATACTTATACTCTTTAAACCCCCCCCCCCCCCCCCCACACACACACACACACATTCCGTCTCTCATGGTTGAGGTTTACCCATGTTGACAATTACAGGCCTCTCTAATATTTTCAAGTGGGGGAACTTGCACAATTAGTGGTTGACTAAATACTTATTTGCCCCACTTACTATACATTCTGTCTGAGTTTTCCATTGTTTGTTAGCATTAAGCTGAGTGCTTTTGCAAAGTGATAATATACAGTATGTATTCAGTGTGGAGTATTGTATACTATTACATAGTGATTTCTTTAGCCTTGCACTCATTTAACTAGTTAGCTGTCATTGACGGCGATAGGCGTCCAATCATGTGGCAATTAATAACTAAAAGTCTTTAAATGAGTTATTGCTAGTAAATGTCCAATCCATTTGAAGTGGGAGGATGGCAGCTAATGGACGTTCATGCACTGCGACCCTCCCACTTCAAATGGATTGGACGTCTAGAGCTGTCAATGACAGCCAATGAGTTAAAACTAAAACTTTTTTTTCTTTTTTCTTTTAATTAAAACCCCTTGACGCCTGAATTCACATTGCACGAATAAACATCAAAAGCACTGGGGAATATACATAAGTACATGAAAAATAATAATGATAGTGAAAAAAACAAATATTGAAAATTAAACTGAAAAAATACAATTAAAAAAATGAAAATCCTGAGGGGAAAAAAATAGAAAACATAGAAAGTTAATCAAAAATACAACTTTAAAAAATATGAAATATATTATTAATTATAGTACTATATTATATCATCAAATGTATCATTTATATTTTTTCAATTTTTATATTTACTTGTATTTCTTACCTTTTCATTTTTTGTTTTAATTTTAGGGTTTTCAACTTCTAGCCATATTTTCAATTTAAATGTATATACTATATTTCATTTTCCCCCCGTATTTCTTCTTTTTTTTGAGGGGTGGAGTGGGCAAAGCGTCTTGTTGCCCAGGGCACCATGTAGGCTAGGAACGCCCCTGCTCGTTGATGGCGCATGTTTATGAAAATGGATTTAAAAGAGCAGGCGGGGTGAACACCGGTGCAATTTACCCGCAAAATGCAGAATGATTTGATAAGTTGAGCGCACGCGCGCATGCCTGTGTAGGAGAGATTAAAGTACGTGTATTGTTATTATTATGCTGCACTTAATCCACTCTAACACGCTGTCATAACAGTCACATTTTTTTTTCCTGTGCTCACCACCCGCACGATTACGAGGAGGACTGCCAAAATCTGTAATATATACAGTATTCAGATACCGTTGTTATTTTTTGCTTTTCATTTGTAATTATTTATACACAAAGTTTTATCTATTTTAATAGGTATTTATGAACATTAAAATTTCTTTTTGTATTTATGAATTTTAGTCTGGGCTGTATGGAAAAAAATACTCTTCGTTTTAATACATCTGTAATGATTTGGTAAAAAAAAAAAAAAAAAAAAAAAATTAAAAATGATGCAACAATTATGACTGCTTTCACCCTATTGGATTTGTGTTTGAATGGACATTAAGAAAGAGCATCACTGTGTGACCTTGCTTGGAGCCACGGCGGTCGGCGCTTGGTCCGGTGTTGGGCGTGTACTTGGTGTCGCGGGAGGCGGCGCTGTGGCGCGTCCAATCGAAATCGTCGCTTTTGTCCTGAGAGAAGAGACACAAGGCCTCGTCCTCGAAAGCACACTGGAACTCCCCTGCGATCGTGACAAGAAGCTCATTCAATTTACGTCGAGACAAAAGAAAAATCACACCATTCAAAAACATATCATTGATTCACATTGACTTTCAACTCGGGCCCACCCAAAAATTCTAGATTCACTTCCACTGACTCTCATTTCGGACCCACAAAAACAATTCTACATTCGTTCCCACTGACATTCAAACTCTGACCCACCCAAAAAATATCTACATTCACCCTTATTGACGTTAAACTTGGACCACCCATTAAAATTCTCTCCGATTTTCCGTTAATGACTTTTTAACCGGTATCCTGATATTGTACAACTTCAAAAATCCGATACCGATATGAAACCAATTCCGATATACGCAGTCGCGCATTTAACGTGTTATTCCTAATTGAATTGCCCCACTGGATGCTTTGATAAAGATAAATGTACCAACTTCAAGGTTTTCCAAATAAAATAAACATTCTGTGAAAATTAAAGAACAACTTCAACTGAAAAATTTTAGAAAATAAATGTCCCATATGAATAATACAAATTGCCAAACTGTCCATCATTAAATGAATCATTACAATTAAATCACGTTTACAGTAGTTACCCCAAAGAGGCACTAGGGGGTGACCAAAGCATTACAAATACAAGCAGGCAATTGTTGTTAGGTCCTTTGCCCCTCTCTCCTGAGACCCGACCCACCCTGGGCAGGTGGACATGTTTTAATCTGATTACAATTTGGGACGGGTGGAGCGGCCACAGGTGCGGGCAATACAATCGGCCATCTTTAAAAGCCAGTGGACGCCACCACCTCCTCGCCCGATCAACTCGTCTGGTTCATTCCGTCACTTGCATCTCACATTTTTGATACTCATTTTGATTACCGGCTGTTGACTATTTTTGCTCTTGACCCAGGACTTCTTGTGCGCGCCAATTGTCGTATCTCACGCCTGCCTACTTCCGAGCCTCATCATCGCCCACCAGCTAGACTACTTCGAGCCGGACATCACCCGCCTTCTGCCTTGGCTCTCACACCATTAACACCCATTTTATGTTCACCAATAAATTATTATTCATCACAACCCTGTCTGCTTTGGACCCCCCCCCCCCCCCCCCCATGCACCCCTAACAATTGTTATTACTTTTTTAGTTTTCTTAGTGACGATTTCTTTCTGGTAATGCAATCGTTATACAGTGGGGAGAACAAGTATTTGATACACTGCCAATGGGAAAAACCATTGGCAGTGTATCAAATACTTGTTCTCCCCACTGTATGTAATGAGTTTATAATTCATTATTTTTTAAACATTTCAAGTTCATTTAATTTTTTGCACCATGAATGCCAATGGCCTGCTCACATAACAAAACAGAAGCATCTCAGTTTAGAGACAACTATTGGTTGGTTAGCATACTTGCTGCACCAAACTGTAACCAGCCCCAGTACAATGGCAGAAGCCCAAAAGGTACTATGCATATTAGCCCAACACCAATATTAACCGTTATCATTTAAAAATGCTATTGTCAACCGATAGTATCAGAAAACTCTAATTAAAATTAAAGTCCTTTGTTCCCATTGACTTTCAACTCTGACCCCCCCCCCCCCCCAAAAAAAAAAATCCACATTCATTCCCATTGACTTTGTAATTGGACCCACCAAAAAATTCTACATTCACTCTTATTGACTTTCAAGTCAGACCCAAGAAAAACATTTTTTTAAAAACATTTTTTTATTCCTTTTGGCTGTCAAGTCGGCCCCATCCACATTCACTCTCACTGACTCTAAACTGGGACCCCTCCCCCCCAAAAAATCATTTGTTCCCATTAACTTTCCAACCCTGGCCCACCAAAAGAATTTCACCTTCAACCCCATTGACTGTAAACTCTGAGTCTCTGACAGAGTGAAAAAAATTCACTTTCACTCACACTGACTTTAAACTTGGATCACCCTACCAAAAAATCCAAATTAATTCCCACTGACTTTCCAACGCAGTCGCAGAGACGGCAAAAATTCCACATTCACTGCCATTAGTTTTCAACTCTGACCCACTAAACAAGTCGACATTAACTCCCATTGACTCTGAACTCAAGACACTCAAAAAAAAAATCCACATTTTCTCTTACTGACTAGTCTGACTCTCAACTTGAACCCGCCAGATAATTCCACCCAATTCAACATTATTCCACCTCTTTTTGCATTCCAACATTCAAACACAATTTCTAAAGATATTCCATTGCAGGGGTCCCCAACCTATTCCACTAAGGCACACTGTGGGTGCAGGATTTCATTCTTACCAAACAAGATGACAACACTTTTTCCCCAATCTGGTGTTTTACAAGTGCAATCAGTTGATTGCAGTCAGGTGTGGCTTGTTTTAGCAGAAGCCTCATTGGTTCAACTGTCTCTGCTGGATCGGCTGGAACAAAAACCAGGACCCACAGTGTGCCTTGAGGACTGGGTTGAAAACCGTCTAATGAATGAATCCAAGGGCGTAGGTTTGGTCTCAACATTGGTAGGGACGATATAACAGCATAAACGGCTTTAGGGGTGTAATGGTACACAAAAATCTCGGTTCGGTACGTACCTCGGTTTTGAGGTCACGGTTCGGTTAATTTTCAGTACAGTAAGAAAACAAAATGCAAAATATAAATGTGCTAGTTGTTTATTACACACCTTTGTGCTTTCAACAATAGGAACATTAGCCTATACAAAGCTAGAATTCTGCTCAAAAAGTAGCGGGTATTTAAAGATAATCCAACAACAATTTGCCTTACAGACCCCGTGTATTGGTCAGCTTTCTTTCTGAAAGAAAGAAGAAAAAAGACGTCCTGTGCTAAAGAGAAAAGCAATCCCAATGACAAAGACTTTAACATGTATTTTACAAATGAAATACCACAATGAATCATGTATTTTCCTTATGAACAGTTTTCAAAAGTTTTATTGGTGGATTTTCTCAAGTTAAAGCGCCACACAGAAATTAATAAATTTAATTGTGTAAGCAGGATCTGTGTATTATTCTTATTATTTAATTACAGGTGTTTTAGCTCATTTCAATTAATTTTATTTAAATGGGCTATTATTTATTTTATTATGTGTTTATATTTTACAAATGTGATGTAGTATTGATTTATATTGTATATTTTATGTTGTATAACTTTAGTTCCTATGTGAATATTAGTTCCTACTTGTTTTGTTGTGGTAGGAGGGTTTTGTATAGAACACGGGGCCATGTTGGTTATTATTCTAGCAGAAAAGGCAGCAGTAAATCAACAAAGACAAGTCAACCGTGCCCCGATCTACCACTCAAGAGATCTGATGGACTCAAAAAGTGAGTTACAATTGCATATTAGTTTGAAAATCGACCGGATCCACCGTATTTTTACACAAGTGACTTCCGGTCTGCCCGATCCTAGCGACCAGTAGCAGTATTGACGCAGGAGGATCGCGTCTCGCATCAAATGATAAACTCTGCCGTTCTTTTCGCATGCGTCGTGTTGAGCCGCTTCTGGGATGAGTCTAACACGCAGCCGCACTGCGACTTGTGTGCATTGGCTGACTGACTTTAACGCCCGCGTTTCACTGCGTTCTTGCGGCGGCCACGTTGTCGCGCCGTTGACGTTTCTGGGTTATACTGTCCTACCGTGTTGGTCCTCATTATGGTAGAGAAGACGGAATACCGTAATTTCCCGAATATAACCCGCACTTTTTTTCCCCCAAAATCAACTTGTAAAATCATGGTGCGCATTATAAACGGGTACGGGATGGAGACAGAAATATATATATATATACATATACGTATATAAACCGATTTTTTTTTTTTTTTTTTTATGACACGGCCACGTTGTGTTGAAGAAACGTATGCGGCGATCCGTTGCCGACCATTACGGTACGTGACGTCACCATTTTGTTTCGGTAATACTTCACTCTAATTGGCCGAATTATTTCGTGTATGTTAAATTCCGCTTTTTTCACTCTTCATAAAGCACATAATTTAGTTTCTTGAACTCATTCGAGTCAACGTTTATTGCAGCTCCGCAACTCGGACCATAACAAACGTAACAACACAGACTTCCTGTGTGTGTCCGTCAACTATATCTGTCCCTCGGGAAACTCAAACCCAAATAAGAATAGTTCCTATCGTTACTGTTGTGTCGACAGCGATGAGCTCTCACAGATTTCCGACTGACGTTCGCACTTTCATTTTACTGTATCAATCCATGGAAGAAACATTTATTCATCATGATGAAACGAGCAAGTTATACAGCAGCCTTTAAAAGAAAAGTCACATCTGTTTTGTTTTCTCCTAGATTCTGGTAAGTTGGAGAAGTTGTCAAATCATTTTATTACCCTAAATATTGTCAGTTTATGGTAATGTTTTGAACTACCAATGTGCTATGCTTGTGCTGTGTTTCACCAGTCAGTAAAATGACATTTCTGTATCTGTACACGAGCTCTGTTTTCTTGTATTCTTCTATTTATTGGTGCTAAAATTAGGGTGCGCGTTATAAATGGGTACAATAATTTTTCCTAGATTTTACAAGTAAATTTGGGGTGCGCAATATACACGGGTGCGCCTTATATTCGGGAAATTACGGTAGATATAATCTACACAATGAAACTGTAACCCGATCGACTCACAGCCTAGAAAAGTAAGGGTTACATTATGTCAGAAACTCGTTCGGTATGCCTCCGTTCCAAACCGAGCACCACATACCGAAACGGTTCAATACAAATGCTTGTACCGTTACACCCTTAACCTGCATGTACACTTTTTGATCGGGATGGGACATTAATAAGATCAAACAGAATGGGTGATCGGGGGTTAGGGCAACATTTCTCACAAATATGAACCTAATTAATTGATATGATAAATCAGGGGTGCTCATTACGTCGAACACAATTGACCAGTTGATCGCAACGCTAGTGTGGGTAGCTCGTGACACCCTCTACCCCCCCAAAAAATTTTTTTTTGATGTACATCGTTAATTACGATTATGCTGCGTGTATGTTGTGTTGGTTGAGCAACATATAAGGTTATGCAGCATCCGTGTCTCTGTAAGCTCACATTTTTCTGATTCTATTGTTTCCAGCAGAGTTCACTACATTTCTCAGTTAACGTTAACAGTAGAAAACACAATCAGAAGGACACTTCTCTCTAAGCAGCTTCCTATTTGAATTTTGCAGGTTAGCAAGTTCACAAAGTTTAATGTTATGCTAACTCTGATGCAGGTCAGACTTTCAGAACCAAAATTAGTGGTGTGTTTCCCATCTCCACAACATTGGCTTCTTTTTAAATTACTTACAGTGGCTGCTCCTGGCCGAAAAAAAAACTTCTAATATCCCTCCTCTTCGAAGGGGGCGGAGGAGCCGGCATATTGTCGACATGTATTTCTGTCGGGGCTGTGTGAGTGTGCGCCTGTGTGTGTACAGTATGTCGGGGGTGGGTCAAATCATAAGCCAATCAAACATGCGTTTGAGACGGAAAAAATGGACCGGCACATTTAGGAAGTGCAAAGGTGTAAATGTAAGTTTGAACATAATGAAAATTATTCACTAAATAATAGTAGGTAGTCAATTCTATCCTTACAACAGAGGGGAAGACCATATAAATAACTTGTATAGCTTTACTCATTATATGGCGGAAAACACAGACAAGACTGAAAAAGCAGTTTTTGCTTTTGCACTCCTCTTTAAAAGAAACTGCTGTATTTTAAGCCAAAACAACTGTTGTGTTTGACAGAACAATGTCTATAAGCTGCCATAGCAGATTCATGTCGCATTAAGCCCCCGAACTATTTTTAATTTGTCCATTTTACCCTGAAAATCCCTGTTTACAGACATCGCGCAACCGCTTTTGTTTCAACCCAGCCATAAAAAGAAGGTAATTAATTATATTTCTTAATCAAAATGTCTGTCATTTTTATCTTAGAATCATTAATTGATCTCATATTTCGTAAAAAAAAAAAAAAAACGACTTTAAAAAATGATTCACTCACATATTTTAAACTTTTAAACAAATGACGTCACAATGAAAAAAATGGCGTCAGTAAAAAAGTCACGATATCTACCTCATAACTATCGCTTAATTGTATTTTTTTTGTTACTGTCGCCTTTTCTCCGATATGTTAGATGATAAATAATCGATCCAAACAAAAAAAAATTGAAAAAAAACGTTTAAATGGGTAAATATACGAATAAGAAAATCTCGACCACTCCTTGATGTCTGCAATTTCTGCATCGCGACCCTTGTTATATTACCATGTTTCACCCATTAAATCCCCCAAAAATCCTGCTGTGGCCATTCACAGCTGTGTCTTGACACTCAGTGATACATGCTACATGGAGGTTTTGGATCGAAACAAGGTAAGTACACGATAATATCTCGTTAAATTCATGGCGTCTGTAATTCTGCTCTCGCGTGCTCTCACCTCCAGATAGGGTTTTGCTGTTTAAAAAATATTTTTCTAAAAAAATGCTCTCCTGTTCAAATGTATTCTTCCCCCAGAAAATTGAGATTTTAAGCTTTCCAATGATGTATCACACATGCATATTGGACAATTTTGAAAGTTGCCCAAATTGGGGGTCTCAGAGCGGAACTTCAAGTCAACTGAGTGTTTTCAGCCATATAATGCATATAAGGTGGCTTAAAGGTTGGTGGAGACAATTTGAGCATCCTGAAAAGTTGGTAGTGTTACGTCCCTACCGTCCCTATGCAAACTTACGCCCTTGAATGAATCAATCAATTAAAATGAGAGACTCACTGAGGTGTGGATTCACCGGAGCTGTGAAGGGAACACAACACCCGTTAAATGTACACATTTCCTACACACGCAAATGTTAGAGTATCCAGTTTCGCGTGAACACGAATTACCGCTGTAGGCGATGATGCGCTCAGTGGCGTCGCCTTCGCCGTAGCGAGTGATGGGCGTCAGGCGGACCACGTAGGACTCGGGTTTGACCAGGTCTGTCAGGTTGTATGTCAACAACTCCCCCTTGTGGATGTTGGCCTCCATAGGGATCTCCTGTTCCCACCAGCGCCCTTGCCCTACCTGACACAAGCACGCATGCGATATTATTGTAGCTAGCATTACGCGCGTCGTGATATGCAATAAGTCAATTCATCAAACGGTAAATAAAAATGAGGTTGGTAATTTTCCCGACTGTGATTAATGTGCTTTGCATGTGCTTCGTGCACTCAACAGACAAGCGTGTTGATTGCATATGAGATTCTAGTTTCTTTTACAAATGTTTATTGGTCATCAACACAACGTAGAATTAAATTTCAGATTTACAAAATTAAGGAAACACATCTGTATTGAACATTGTTAGCATTGCTAGATTGAGGCAAATGGAAAAAAGACCACTTTAGACTGCTATAAAACATTAGGAGTCTTCTCCAAAACGCAAAGTTGCGGTTAAAAGTTGACACTTCAAACATGAAAACTCGCTGGTTTACAGCATTTGTAAACGTTGCGAAATTTTTTTTAAAAATCTATTACTGACACCACATGCATGACGAAAATATTTTTTACGGAGAGGAAAGTTTATGGTTAGTGGCTTAGCGAACGTACTTTCAGTGAACACTACATAATAAAAGAATGTCATGTTCAACACAAAGATTTCTGGAGTTAATCTCACATATTTGAGATTATACACTAAAAATAACTTTAAAATGACATGAAAAATCTGTTTGGCAATGATAATTCGGCTTAAAATTTTGCTAACATGCGCTGTTTGTAGGACAAAATGACAGTTATTTTGGATTAAATAAACACTTTTGATGAGCTCTAATTGGGAGAGAACAAAAATGGCATTGGGTTTCTCACCTATTTCATATGTTGCACTTAGCTAGCTTTCAAATGACTCATTATGTATTGTTTTTAAAAAAAAATTTTTTTTTAATTATTTTTAATATAGTTTGTGTTTTACTGCATAATAACATTTTATTGCATTTGAATGGGTGATTTATTAGGATGTATTATCACGACATTAGTGTTTGAATTGGTTAGAAAATATAAAATAATATCACGTATCAGCAATAATTTATAAGGCAATATATTGCCTTCTAAAATTGGTTATCGCGACAGGCCTAGCTAGCGTTACCAATATAGTCCCGAAGCGTGCTGAATTCGAAATTACCTGTCGTCTGCCCAACCTGTAGGCCAGGATGCGGTCCACACCTGCGGGCTCCATCTGGGTCCACTGCAGCTTGAAGCCGTAGGAGCGTGGCCGGTTCTGCCACAGAGCGCCGCGGGTGTCGTAGTAGAACTCAGGAGGGTATGCTTTCCCTAGGGGGGGATAGAAACCAGGCAGAGTGTTGAATAGAGGTTGACCGATATAGGATTTTCAAAGGCCTGCGCCGCTAAACAAATTATCATATACAGTGGTATGAAAAAGCATCTGAACCTTTTGAAATTGTTCACATTTCTGCAAATTATCACCATTAAATGTGATCTGATCTTTGTCAAAATCACACAGATGTAAAAACAGTGTCTGCTTTAACTACAACCACCCAAACATTTATAGCAAGGGTCCCCAAACTTTTTCCTGTGAGGGCCACATAACTTTTCCCTTCTCTAATGAGGAGCCGGGGTCAGTTTGTAACAGAAAAGGTGTGACGAGTGCAGGAGTGCCTAAATGTAAAAATTAGGGCTGTCAAACGATTAAAATTTTTAATCGAGTTAATTACAGCTTAAAAAATAATTAATCATAATTAATCGCAATTCAAACCATCTCTAAAATATGCCATATTTTTCTATAAATTATTGTTGGAATGGAAAGATAAAACACAAGATGGATATATACATTCAACATACGGTACATAAGTACTGGAGATGTCCCGATCGATCGGGATCACGTCATTTTCAAAGTATCGGAATCGGCCAAAAAATATCGGCCATGCCTTTTTTTCAATATACAGTATATATATTTTTTAATTAAATCGTTTTCTAATTGTATTTAACGTTACAGACATAAAATGTTACACTCATCCAGAGTCTTTAGTTTAGGCTTAAGGTAGGGTTATCAAATTTATCCCGATAACGGCGGTAATTTTTTTTTTTTTTAATAAATGTATCACGTTAATAAATTTAACGCAATTAATGCATGCGTTGCTCGACCCACTCACGCATTGGCGCACTCAATCTGTAATGGCGCCATTTCACCTATATAGAGAGAAAAAAGGTAGCGTAAAATGAGTAGAGTGAATTTTGGCAGCCTATGAAGCCTTTTTTAAATTGGCTAGAGCCTTACAATCCCTCTCCCTACGATTAGAACTATCATGGGAAGCAATGTGGGGAAGCAGGGTAGCAATTGATCTTTTTCTTAACACCTTACGTTATTTCCCAACGCAGAGAAGATATATCCATTGGTAGCACTACGCACAGTCATGGTTCCACTTCCCATCATGCATTTGGGCATGCCTACAGTATCATTTACTGAAAGCTCAACAAATACACTAGATGGCAATATTTAGTCACAATATACAAAGTCACAAGTCTTTCTATCGGTGGATCCCTCTCACAGAAAGAATGTTAATAATGTAAATGCCATCTTGAGGATTTATTGTCATAATAAACAAATACAGTACTGTATATTGAATGTACTGTATGTTGAATGTATATATTCGTCCGAGTTTTATTCATTTTTTTCGTAATGCATTGCCAAAATGTATATTATCGGGAATGATTGGAATTGAATCGTGAGCAAAAAAAAACAATCGGATCGGGAAATATCGGGATCTGCAGATACTCAAACTAAAACGATCTGATCGGGAGCAAAAAAACATGATCGAAAAGACCCTAATAAGTACTGTATTTGTTTATTATAACAATAAATCAACAAGATGGCATTAACATTATTAACATTCTGTTAAAGCAATCCATGGATAGAAAGACTTGTAGTTCTTAAAAGATAAATGTTCGTACAAGTTATAGAAATTTTATATTAAAACTCCTCTTAAGGTTTTTGTTTTAATAAAATTTGTAAAATTTTTAATCAAAAAATAAACTAGTAGCCCGCCATTGTTGATGTCAATAATTACACAATGCTCATGGATGCTTAAGCCCATAAAATCAGTCGCACCCAAGCGCCAACAGAGGGCGGAAAAACTCCAAAAAACACAAGTAGCAAGTTGACATTGCGCTGTGCTGTTATTTTGTTATTTGTTATTTAATTGCATCATATATTTTAAAGTGATTAATTAAAAAAATTATTTACCGCCCGTTAACGCGATACTTTTGACAGCCCTAGTAAAAATTTATTGTTTTTCAGAACGCCACAATCAAATAACCCTTTCTAAATTCTTCACGGAACAAAAGTAAATAAAATGAAAATAATAATATAATATAATATAATATTAATAATAAATAATAATAATAACACTATTAATTAAATAGATAATAACCAAATAACCCTCTCTGGGTTCTTCACAGAAAAAAGCCAGGAAATAAATAAAACTTTTTTTTTTTTTTTGTTCAGGGGGCCGGACCAAATGTGGCCGCGGGCCGGATTTGGGGACCCCTGATTTATAGGTTTAATGGGATAGCATGCAAACAATGACAGAAAGGGGAAAATAAGTAAGTGAACCCTCTGCCTAAGGAGACTTAAAGAGCAATTGAAACCAATTTTTACCAAACAATTTAAGTCAGGTGTGTTCCCAATCACTGATGAGTGGTTTAAAGCTGCCCTGCCCACTATAAAAGACACACCATGGTAAATGGTAAATGGTGTTATACTTATATAGCGATTTTCCATGTAAGAATTGTCTTGATGCATTGTCTGATGTGCATCATGGCTCGGTCAAAAGAGCTGTCTGAAGACCTGTGATCATGGATTGCAGATTTGTATAAAGCTGGGAAAGGATAAAATAAAACATCTCTAAAAGTCTGGATGTTCCATTCGTAACATCCAGAATGAAGAATGGTGTTCATGTGAGGACTCCACGGAGGAAGCCACTGCTGTCTAAAAAAATATATATATATATTTTTGCTCGTTTAATGTCCGCAAAAAGGCACTTGGACACCCCACAGAAGTTTTGGCAAAATATTTTGTGGACTGATGAAACCAAAGTTGAACTGTTTGTGAATAACACACAACGTCATGTGTGGGGGGAAAAATGGAACATCTCACCAACATCAACACCTCATCCCCACTGTGAAGCATGGTGACGGGAGCACCATGATTTGGCGCTGTTTTGTTGCCTCAGGGCCTGGACAACTTGCAATCATTAATGGAAGAATAAATTCAAAAGTTTATCAGGATGTTTTTCAGGAAAACCTGAGGCCGTCTGTCAGACAGTTGAAGCTAAAAAGAGGATGGATGCTGCAAAAAGACAATGATTCAAAACACAGAAGTAAATCAACTTCAGAAGAAGCAAATACACGTTCTGGAGTGGCCAGGTCAAAGTCCAGACTTGAACCCATTGAGATGACTAAACTACTTCAAGATTAGTCCTGATCGATGCGCCAGACTGATCTGCAGCTACAGGAAGCATCTGGTCGAAGTTATTGCTGCCAAAGGGAGGGGGGGGGGCACCAAATATTAAATGTGATGGCTCACTTACTTATTTTTCTTCCATCTGTCATTGTTTGCATACAATCCTCATTAAAATATGAAAACCTATAAATGTTTGGGTGGTTTTAGTTAAAGCAGACTGTTTTTTCATCTGTGTGATTTTGACAAAGATCAGATCACATTTGATGGTGATTTTATGCAGAAATGTGCGAAATTCCAAAAGGTTCAAAAACATTTTCGTACCACTGTAAGCATTACACATTTTCTTCCATTTATTTAAAAACTTTTGGAAATATATACCGTATTAACAAACAACAACAAAAAACAGCAAATAGTCTTTTATAATTCAAATTTACAGTTTTTACATATTAAACAAAAAAACGGGGGGAAAAAATTCCAAAAGGTTCAGATACTTTTTCATACCACTGTAATATTGAAGTGGGAGGGCTGGCAGTAAATGATCTTTGACTTGCCCCTCCCAGACAAAATGGATCGGATGTCTCGCGCTGTCAATGGGAGCCAGTGAGTTAATAAATTTAATCTGTATGGAATCGGTACTTGGTATTGGCGGATCATCAAAATCAGGAGACGAAAAATATGTGATTGGGACAAAGTGATTCTTTCAACTCCCGTCACATTTTTTGTCGGACTGCTATCTGGGATGTTGCAATTTTTTTTTGTGTAACGCCACCTTCAAAATTTGAACAAAAAAATCCATCAGAATGCTGCAGTTAATCCAGTGTGCTTTTGGTTATTTTTGCATCAATCACGACAGCCATCTGACACACTCGCTAGCGTCGATACGACCTTGCGTTTCTTCTGACCATCCTGACCTTCTGCGTGAGTGCTGAGATGGCTTTTCCTCTTCAGAGGAGCTGTGGCGCAGCTTAAGAAGCTTAACTCAGGAAGTCAAGAAGCATGCTGACAGGCGCACTCAGAAGAGCTTTCACGGGGGCCGAGATGGGATGCGTTGAGACGTCGTTACTTTTGACATAAAAGAAAGTGACGACTCAAATCCCAGCACATCAAGCTACAATTTTACACTCTAAGTGGGAGGAGCTCAAAGGATCTTGTCTGCGTGTGCGTGGGTGTGTGGGCGCGTGTGTGTGGTTTAAGCCCCTCAGGATAAATGTCGGATCTTCTGTTACGGCTCTGTCATTGATATTTTTCAGAGGGGCTAATTTTCATCTGCTAATGACCTGGCACTCGGAAACGAGACGTCCTATTGGTCAAAAGTTTAGTTAACGCTCCTTCGGTTGAAGTTTGTTCAGTCATTCACCGCCATTGACAGTGATAGGCCTCAAATTCATTTGAACTGGGAGGGCTGGCATGTTTCAGCGCTAACAGACATCCAATCTATTTGGTTTAATGGATTGTACGTTTATCACCGACAATGGCAGATAATGTTATTTATGGAATAATGGTACAGGCAGTGTTGAGTCACAATCAGGAAACGTGTGGGGTCAAACTGTTAGGTTTAGTGTTGGTTACCTTCTAGTGTGTCACCGTGATTGCCCATTGATTTTACCTGTTGTAACTGCTCCTAGTGTATCCTCCAACCTGCATTCTCCTGTGTCACCCACCTGTTCCTGGTTGTCTATTACCCCTTGTCTGTATGTGTATTTTCGCTCCCAGTTTCTTTTCACTCCTTGTTGCATCATTGTCAATGTCTATCCCAGTGTGGTCGATATCTACTTCTGAAGCCCTCGTGTTCCTGCATTCCCTGTTTGAGTAAGTTTTGATGCCTTTAATTTGATCCCCTGGCCTTTTGTTGGTACTTTGTGCTTTTGTTAATGACCATTAAACAAATTTTGAGTTCGCTGCTACCCAGTCTTGCCTCCCTGCCTTGCCTTGGATTTGTTTCCCTCCTTTTTGGGTCCACACTGCTCGTCCGCCCACGTTCCGTGTCACAAACAGTAAGTGTTGAGCAGAGGTTGCGCTAGACATTTTCGTTGTCTGTCATTTTGACTGACAGGGTCATAAAAATCCGGTCATAGTCTATTTTTACCCGTCACTTAAATTTTTAAAATGATAATGATGACATATTCAATAGTATTTAGTTTTCATTCATTTTTAATTAATATTGTAACGCTTGCTTGGCGGCGAAAAATTAGACACGGAAGTCGTGGTATTTTTCTCCCTTTTTACTCTGCTTACCGCCAACAACTCCGCCCCCAAAGAAAAAGAGGCAACGATATAGACCCCAATCACCAACGTCACACAATGATCTTAATTGTGGTTGTCAGCCCAAAATCTTCTAAATATATATTAAATGCATCTTACCAGATATAAAAAGACTACTACATAGTCCGTGGTGATCGTTTGGTGCCCAGATTTCTTGTCGAATTACAGCAGTCCATCTTGCTCTCATCTTCGGGTCTCTCAGAATACGGTAGAACTTCAAGTCTCTCCGTCTATCTTCTCTGTTACAGCAACCAACCGCCACACACGCCTTCACCATTTTGATTATTAATATTAACGAGCAGAAAAACACGCCGTAATAGGAGGCATGTACGTAGCGGTAATGTGTAAACATGACGAGCTGACACACAATATGGCGGCTCCAGTCAGGGGGGCGGAGTTGTGACGTCATGTGATTGGGGTCTATACACAGGCGGCAATCTTGTCCATCAATTGGATGACGCGCTGGCACACCGGGTGCACCAATAAGAACCTCGCGTTGATGTGTCAATCACGGTGCCGCCGCCAGACCCCGGTGACGCTACAATATTCTGACAGAAGAGCCAATGACGTCATGCATTAAGAGAGACAATAGCTAATTAATATGCTAACTCGCCACCCTGTGGTCTGGGGTGTGAATTGCAACCTGTCAAAATGGCGGACGGACTTCAGTTTTTTCCGTCACCGTTTTAAAAAAACCGGTCAACGACGGAAAATATCCGGTTAACGCGACCCCTGGTGTTGAGTCACAACCAGGAAATTTTTGGAGTCAAGCAGGAAGTGTTGTCACAAAAATGCAGCCCAGAGCCAAGCGACAACTGCTATAAACCATGCCCCCTCCAAACCACGCCTACTGTTGGTACGGAGGCGTGAAGAATTCGTTTACGATGTGAAGTTCAAAGGGTTTTTGGGCAGTGTTGTCTCCAGTAATGTGTTACTGTAATCTGATTACTTTCTTTCGGTAACATGGAATCTAACACATTCATTTTTCCAAACCACTAATCTGATAAAACTTAATTTCCATAGTGTCTGTGCGTTACTATTTTATTATTGCCTCATAATGTATGAAGAATGAAGACTATTGTTGTCATGTACGAAGAGTATTTTGAAAAGAAAATGTTAGAAAAGTTCGTAGGACATGTTTGTTTCCATGGTAACTAGAGATGCCGATCGATCGGGTCCGATCACGTCATTTTCAAAGTATCGGAATCGGCAAAAAAATATCGGACATGCCTTTTTTTAATATATATACTGTATATTGTTTTGATTAAATTGTTTTCTAATTGTATTTAACGTTACAGACATAATATGTTACACTCATCCAGAGATTTTAGTTTAGGCTTAAGGTAGGGTTATCAAATTCATCCCGTTAACGGGAGTAATTAATTTTTAAAAAAATGTATCACGTTAAAATATTTAACACAATTAACGGACGCGCTGCACGACCCACTCACGCATTGTTGCGTTCAATCTGTAATGGCGCTGTTTTACCTATATATAGAGCTAAAAGGCAGCGTAAAATGAGTAGAGTGAATTTTGGCAGCCTTTGGAGCCTTTTTTTAATTGGCTAAAGCCTTACAATGCCTCTCCCTACGATTAGAAATATCGTGGGAAGCAATGTGGGGAGGAAAGGTAGTAATTGATCTTTTTCTTAACACCCTAAGTTATCTCCTAACACAGAGAAGATATATCAATTGGGACCAGTACGCACAGTCATGGTTGCACTTCCCATCATGCATTTGGCCAGAACAGTTAAATGGCTACATGGTTAAATGTATATGATCGGGAAAAATTATCGGGAATGATTGGAATTGAATCGGGAGCAAAAAAAAAAGCAATCGGATCGGGAAATATCGGGATCGGCAGGTACTCAAACTAAAACGATCGGATCGGGAGCAAAAAAACATGATCGGAACAACCCTAATGGTAACCGCTCACACTTACTTCCTGTTTTGGTCTCAAGTCACACGCGCTAAGTGTTTTGTGATTGAGAAAGGCGTGTGCCAGCGCAGGTGCACATTCAAGCCAAGTGCAGCCACCTGTTGAGACGTCCGAGAGAATGTTGATCTGTGTGCATCCATGAATGAATGTGAGTATTTTTCCTTCATTCTGGAGGGTTCCAGCAATAGGTTCAAGCTGCTAAATGCGCTGCCGCTTCGTAGCTTTGCCGTTGCAACGGCAGGTAGTCATTGGCGAGCATTGTTTACATCATATTTGTGTTGCACATTTATGCCGTGAGGTTATGTGTTCGTTTAGCATCTTTGGGATATGTTGTAAGTCCGATGGAGTGTATAGTGCTTAGTTGCCGCCACGTTTTGTGGCCAAATTGACAGCGTGTGTGTATGGTGTATGGCGTGTATCCGCGCCCGCCCCCGCCCTGGAGTTTATTACACTGTGCAATTCATTTGTGTGCTGTTGATTATTGTGGAGCCAATTTGCATTGTTTTACATAGGCACTGATATGCTGTTAAACCCTAACCCGAAGTTCAGAATTTTTGACATTAGGCTTAATTTTCGAGTTAGCGGGGGTTTAATTAGTCGGTGGAGTTGATTTTAACAAATTCCATGCAGTTTGCCAGTTATTTCTTAGTTCCAGGGCTCCGGCGTAGCCAAGCTAGCGTGAGTCAATGGTGGTTGAAATCAACTCCATTGACTAATTAAACTTCCGCTAACTCGAAGATTAAGCCTCATGTGATAAACTCTGATCTTCCTCTTTAAATTCTTTTATCGGAAACTCAATTACATGGGATGACATTTCTGTTGTCATTCTTACGTTGAGTTGGCAAAGGGAGAAAAATCAGTAAAAAGTAACCGATAAATTACTTTTGAAGTAACTTAGTTATTTTTATAATAAAGTAATCAGTAAAGTAATTAGATTACTTTTTTGAGGCGTAATCAGTATTCAAATTACTTTTTCAACTACCGTAATTCTCGGACTATAAGGGGCACCTGACTATAAGCCGCTACCCACCAAATTTGACACGAAAAAAAATTTGTTCGTAGATAAGTCGCAATGCACTATTAGCTGCAGCTGTCCTCACTGTATTATGGGATATTTACGCCAAAAGATATCAACCGGTAATACTTAATTTGACAGCGGCATCATAAGACTGTCATAAGATCAAATGTACCACCATGAAGCTTTCAACCACTTGGCTGCAAAGCTTTAGTGCTGTCGCTTGGCTCTGGGCTAAAGCCAGGTAATATTGCAAAAATGGAGTACACTAAGGCAAGCAGGAAGTAAGAGAAGCCACAACCAGGAAATCCATCCATCATCTGCCGCTTAATCCAGGGTCGGGTCGCACTGGCAGCAGCTTTAGCAGGGAAACCAAGACTTCCCTCTCCCCAGCCACTTCAAAGCAGCTCCTCTGGTGGGATCCCAAGGCATTCCCAGGACAGCCGAGAGACATGGTCTCTCCAGTGTGTACTGGATCATCCCCGGGGCCTCCCGCGGGTGGGGCATGCCCGGAACACCTCTCCAGTATGGAGGCATCCGAACCGGATGCCCGAGCCACCTCAACTGGCTCCTCTCAAAGCGGAGTAGTAGCGGCTGGACACCAAGTCCCTACCGGATGACCGAGCTTCCCACCCTATCTCTAAGGGAGAGCCTGGACACCCTGCGGAGGAAACTCATTCCGGCCACTTGTATATGAGATCTTGTTCTTTAGGTCACGACCCGCAGCTCGTGACCATAGGTGAGGTAGGAACGTAGATCGACTGGTAAATCGAGAGCTTCGCCTTTCAGCTCAGCTCCTTCTTCACAACTATGGACCGGTGCAGAGTCTGCATCACCGCAGACGCTGCACCGATCCGCCCATCGATCTCCCGCTCCCTCATACCCTCACAAGACCCAAAGATACTTGAACTCCTCCATTTGGAGCAGGGTCTCATCCCCGACCCGGAGAGGGCACGCCACCCTTTTCCAGCTGAGGACCATGGTCTCGGATTTGGAGGTGCTGATCTTAATCCCAATAGCTTCACACTCGGCTGCCAACCACTCCAGTGAGAGTTGGAGGTCACGGCTTGATGAAGCCAACAGCACCACATCATCTGCAAAAAGCAGAGATGCAATGCTGAGGCCACCAAACCAGATACCCTCAACGCTTTGGCGGCGCATAGAAATTCTGTCAATAAAAATTATAAACAGAATCGGAAGTCCAACCCTCATTGGGAACGAATTCTACTTATTGCCTGCAATTCGGACCAACCTCTGACACCGAGCGTACAGGGACCGAACAGTCCCGTACTCCCGGAGCACCCCCCACCCACAGGACTCCCCGGGGCACACGGTCGAACGCCTTCTCCAAATCCACAAAACACATGTAGACTTGTTGAGCAAACTCCCGTTCACCCTCGAGGGAAAACCACACTGCTCCTCCTGAATCCGAGATTCAACTTCCCGACAGACCCTCCTCTCCAGCACCCCAGAATAGATTCTACCGGGGAGGCTGAGGAGTGTGATCCCTCTATAATTGGAACACACCCGCCGGTCCCTCTTCTTAAAAAGAGGGACCACGACTGCGGTCTGCCAATCCAGAGGCATTGTCCCCAATGTTGTAGAGGCGTGTCAGCCACGACAGCCCCTCAACATCCAGAGCCTTTAGGAACTCCAGGCAGATCTCATCAACCCCCAGGGCCTTGCCACTGAGGAGCTACAACCAGGAAATGTGTGGGGAAAAACAGGAAGTTGATGAATCACAAACAGGAAGTATAGAGTCAAACGGATGTGTCTAGAGTGGAACAGAAACTGTGAGTTGTAAAAAAACAACAAGTGTGGAGTCTTAAACAGGAAGTGTCATGTCATAAACAGGAAACTTGTGCAGTCAAACAAGACATGTTAAGTAACAGGCAGGAAATTTGGGTCCATGACCAAAACCGGAAGTGGAGTTAAGTATCCACTTTCCCATAGGCATCATTCTCTCGACTCACCTGTGACCAGAAAGGTGCACCTCCCTGCTCCGGCTTCGTTGCTGATGTCGCAGGTGTACTCTCCGTATCCTTCGCGGTTGAGAGCGCGCACCTGGTAGTGCGTGTCGTCGTGCTGCTCGTCCAACTGGCCCACCGTCAGGAGGCGGGAGCCCAACTTCCACTCGTAGCGCAGTTGCCGGGCCGGGTGGGCGCGCAGCAGTCGGCACGTCAGGGTGAATGCCCGGCCCAGGGCCTGACGCACCTCGGAGAATGCTGGCTCCACCACCGGGGGGACTGCGGGACCGGAAGGGATTTGTCACGTTGGGTCGTGACCGTCAAGTACTTGTTTGCGGAGGTGGGTAGTAACGCGTTATATTTACTCTTGTTACTAAGTGACCCTGAAATTGCTTCAAAATGACCCTACAGGAAGTAACCTAGGAATTGTGCTAGTCTCTTTGTGCTTTCCTGCGTTAAAACCCACCAAAAAGCAACAACAAAAAAAGACTGAAAACAACTGTGAAAACTGCAAAAAATTGTGAAAAATCGCAAAAATCTGCATCACACTAAAACATTTAGTCTTAAAAACCTGAAAAACCGTTTAAAAAAACGCAAAATCTAAAAAAAAAAAGACCAAAAAAACTGACACAAAAAACAACACACCTTTTTAAAATTCAGCAGCAAAAACACCCCCAAATTTTTTTGAAAAACTGAAAAACCATGAAAATACACATAAAAACTGATAGAAAAAAACAAAAAACGATGCTCTAAATCTAAAGTATTTTTTTTCTCCTATTTAACTCATTGGCTATCAGTGACGGTGCTAGACGTCCAATCCATGTGGATTGGGTCCCCGTCCAAATGGATTGGACTTCTAGCGACGTCAATAGCAGCAAATGATCTCCTAGCTAGTAACTAACCTTTGTAGTCTTTTCATCGTATATTTTTTTACTTGAGTATGTTTTTTGAATGATTACTTTTACTTGTACTTGAGTCATATTATTTTGAAGTAACACTACTCTTACTCGAGTACAATTTTTGGCCACTCCACCAACCTCCGCTCGTGTGTCGGTGCGCGTTACCCACAATGCACCAGTAGCTCAATCAGCGCCTGTCGGGGTTTGACGTTGAAGCCGTTGTACTGGCTGGTCCGGCAGCAGTAAGTTCCGCCCATCTCCCGCGTCACATTTCCCAGCCTCAGGATCCCGTCGTTACTTTCCGTGTGGGCGGGGTCCTCGGTCGCCGGGGGCGCTCCGGCCGCGACCCCCGCTGGCAACTCGGCCGTGACCGCCGCCGCGGGGCCGTCTTCCACCCGGGACCACAGGATGACTGGTTTGGGTTTTCCCGACACCAAACACTGGAGTTCCACCGCCTCGCCCTCCTGCGCGATGATGTGAGAGCGCCCTCTGGGCACCGTCAGCTCCGGCGGGACTGCGGACCAACCCCAGAAGTCCGGTCGATAAAGCGGAACAGACGGATGGAGGTCTATGGAGCTAAATCAAGGGCAAAAGTATTGTCATCTGAAACTAGAAGAGGAGAAACAGCGTGGGGGGGGGTTGCTCTCCCATGGGTCACTTCCTTCAAATTTTGGGCCATTTTCGGCAATTGGGCCATTAGACGTCTAGCGCCGTCGATAGCAGCCAATAAGTTAAGTGACCCAAAATACCACAAAATTAGTAGGAGTGAGAGCAAAGAATCCCAACACGGTTTGTCCAGAAACGGCATCTTCTCGTTTGAGACAACAATACTTTTGTCCTTGATTTAGCTCCCGCCCCGCCCCGCCCCACCCCTCACCCGTCGTGGACGAGATGTTGACGTCGATGCTGATCTCGGGACTTCCCCCGTCCCTGAGCGACGCCACGCAGGTGTACGTGCCAAAGTCGGTGAACTTGAGGTCGATGATGTCCAGGTCGGTGACGCCCGGCGAAATTTCGGCGTCCGTGTGCGTGATGACCATTCGCTCGGAGCTTCGCAGGGGGCGACCGTTCTTCAGCCACCCGAAGCGCAGCTCCTCGGGGGGCGTGGCTTCCACTTGGCAGCTGATCTTCACCTCGCGACCGATCTGGATGTGGTCGTCGTTGTGGTACGGGTCCGGAGTGATCCAGAAACGAGCCTTGCGGAGACCTAGCGGAGGAGCCAGATTGCCGAGTCACAAACAGGAAGTGTTGAGGACTAAACAGGAAGCGGAGTGATGGAGTCCCACCAAAATATTTGAAAATACAAACCGGTAGCGCCTGTTATTAATTGTTAGTGACGGCCACAGAAGTCCAATCCACTTGATAACCTGTGTGTTTAGGTCAACAGTAAGTGTGTTTTGGTACCAACAGGTCATATTGAGTGTAAACAGGAAGTATGTTTAGTTGCAAACAGGAAGTGTTTTCAGTCACAAGCAGGATATGTGGATTTGTAGACCAAAAGTGTGTTTATTGTCATGACGGGAATAGCATCCTTTCCCATATTTACTGTTTGACTGTTTGTATTACACACCAAATATAAAATAAATATCATTTAAATCATGGTTTAAGAAAGCAAGTAGAATATATTTGATATTATGCGTGGTTGGACTTGAAGTGATTGGAATTTGCAGCGCCAAGACAACGGACAGATAAGGGCATAACAACGCGCGTGTCATGCAGCTGACTGAATGAGACCGACATCCATATGTACAGTCCCTGACAAAAGTCTTGTCGCTTACCCATTTTGTAGAAACAATTGCTAATAACCTGACTTTAAGTTATTGAATTGGTTTCAGAAATGGTTCATATGAAAGCTAAGACCCTCCCAAATGATGTTGAATGTACAAAAATACATTTGTTTCAGTGAAAAAAGATTTCATCATTTAATGAAGACATAAAGGTCAAATTTTGGCTAGACAAAAGTTTTGTCGCCTACAGAAAGTAGTGTGAAAATTGAACAAAAAATGTACTTCAAATACAAAAATATGTTACGTAACATAAGCGAATTAAGTAGTGGTGCTGTGAGATCCAAATTTAATATTTTGTATGACTTCCATGGGCTTCGGCAAGGATTCATACAATTTATTGATGAAGTCATCAGGAACATCAAAGAAAGCAGTCTTGCATGCCTCCCAGAGTTCATCAACATTCTTGGGTTGCGTCTTCCATGCTTCCACTTTCATCCTACCCCAGACATGCTCAATGATGTTCATGTCTGGCGACTGGGCTGGCCTTTCCTGGAGGATCTTGATCTTCTTTGCCTTGAGGAACTTTGAGGTAGAGATTGAAGTATGCGATGGAGCACCATCCTGCAGCAGAATTTGTCCCTTTTTATGGTTAGAAATGTAAGAGGCAGCTAAGATTTGTTGATATTTCAGACTATTTATGTTGCCTTCCACCCTGCAGATCTCTCGCACACCCCCATACTGGATGTAACCTCAGACCATGATTTTGGTAATGATGTAACCACCAAACTTCACTGTTTTCCTAGTGAATCTCGGATCCATGCGTGCTCCAGTAGGTCTCCAGCAATATTTGCGGCGACTGTAGTGTAATTCAATGGAAGATTCATCACCTTTTGCCACTTTTCCAGCATCCATCCTTTTGACAGGCAGTAGGCCTTGGCAAATGCCACAGGGTTTTTTAATTGTCTGCTCTGAAATATCAACAAATCTTAGCTGCCTCTTACATTCTTAACCATAAAAAGGGACAAATTCTGCAGCAGGACGGTGCGCCATCACATAGTTCATCTCTACCTCACAGTTCCTCAAGGCAAAGCAGATCAAGATCCTCCAGGACTGGCCAGCGCAGTCAGCAGACGTGAACATCATTGAGCATGTCTGGGATAGGATGAAAGAGGAAGCATGGAAGACGAAACCCAGTGTTGATGAACTCTGGGAGGCATGCAAGACTGCTTTCTTTGATGTTCCTGATGACTTCATAAATAAATTGTATGAATCCTTGCCGAAGCCCACGGACGTCATACAAAATATTAAATTTGGATCTCACATCACCACTACTTAATGCTTATATTATGTAACATACTTTTGTATTTGAAGACCCTTTTTTGTTCAATTTTCACACTAATTTCTGTAGGCGACAAAACTTTTGTCTTGCCCAAATTTTACCTTTATGTCTTCATTACAATGATAAATCTTTTTTCAGTGAAACAAATATGTTTTTGTACATTCAACATCATTTGGGAGGGTCTTAGCGTTCATATGAACCATTTCTGAAACCAACTGAATAATTAAAAGTCAGGTTATTAGCAATTGTTTCTACAAAATGGATAAGCGACAAGACTTTTGTCAGGGACTGTACATATGGACTTCGGGGATTTTAGCATTTACTCACACGAATTTTCATCGTAAAAAGCTCTTTTTTTGTGATAAGGCGGTGCCACATTGGCTAAAAGACTAGCATCACATTCAACATATTTACGTAAAATAACTGCTAACTGCCCGGATTTTTGCTTCTAACCGAGAATCAAGACTGTTTTATGTTCATATCTTTAAAGAATTTAGGGATTTAAGCATTTATTCCCAATAATTTTCAACGTAAAAAGCTCTTTGTCCGTGTTTCCACTCGGTCAGCTTTGACGGAGATAGGCCCCCTATGAGTCGGCCCCGCGCCCCATGTCCCGTCAATACATTATGAAGTCTATGGTTTGATCACAAACAGGAAGTGCTAAATTGTAAACAGTAAGTGTGTTTATTTGATAACAGGAAGTGTTGGTTGTAAAGTGGAAGTGTGTGTATCCATTGTGTCAACTATATAAATAGTATACAGTGGATGGATAAAACCTGATCATTCAAGTCAACAACTTAAGTTCCAAATACTCAATAAAACAAGTTAGTGAAGAAAACATTAGAATTTGAGGTGTGGTTACTTCAAATCTTATCATAACTTATAGTAAGTTTCATTTTTTACAGTGTGTGAACAGCACATGCCTTCGTGTGTGTGTCAGTCCATAAATAGTTGCAACCGCCTCCCAATAAATAAAAAAACGTGTTTATGTTGGCGTGTGCATTATTTGAAGCTCTGTTACATAACATGCGCGGGCTCTGACTTTGGCGAGACTTTTGACGCATTTTGGAGAAACTGGAGGACGCCCACGATGCAGAAAATACACACCTGCATAGCGCCTCTCACTGGCTGAAAGTGGTATGAAACTATAGCTATATACAGTGATATGAAAAAGTATCTGAACCTTTTGAAATTTCTCACATTTCTGCATAAAATCAACAACAAATGCGAGCTGATCTTTGTCAAAATCACACAAATGAAAATACAGTGTCAGCTTTAACAAAAATCACCCAAACATTTATAGGTTTTCATATTCTAATGAGGATAGCATGCAAACAATGACAGAAGGGGGAAAAATAAGGAAGTGAATCCTTTGCCTAAGGAGAGCAATTGAAACCAATTTTTACCAAACATTTTAAGTCAGGTGTGTGCCCAATCACTGATGAATGGTTTAAAGCTGCCCTGCCCACTATAAAACATACACCTGGTAAGAAATGTCTTGATGCATTGTCTGTTGTGCATCAAGGTTCGCTCAAAAAAGCTGTCTGAAGACCTGCAATCAAGGATTGTTGATTTGTATGAAGCTGGGAAAGGATACAAAACCATCTCTAAAAGTTTGGATGTTCATCAGTCGACAGTCAGAGAATTTGTCTACAAATGGAGAGAGTTTGGCACTGTTGCTTCTCTCCTAAGGAGTGCTTGTCCATCAAAGATGACGCCAAGAGTTCAGCGCAGAATACTCCGAGAGGTAAAAAAGAACCCTGGAGTGTCTGCTAAAGACTTACAGAAATCACTTGCTCAGTCATTATCTCTGTGCACATATCAACTATATGTTAAAACTATGGCCAACAATGGTATTCATGGGAGGTCTCCACGGAGGAAGCCACTGCTGTCTTAAAAAAAACCTTGTTCTTCGTTTAATGTTTGCAAAAAGGCACTTGGACACTCCACATAAGTTTTGGCAAAATATTTTGTGGACCGATGAAACCAAAGTTGAATTGTTTGGGAGTAACACATAACGTCATGTGTGGAAGAAAAATGGAACAGCCCACCACCATCAACACCTCATCCCCACCGTGAAGCATGGTGGAGGGAGCATCATGATTTGGGGCTGTTTCGCTACCTCAGGGCCTGGACAACTTGCAATCATTAATGGAAGAATGAATTCAAAAGTTTAACAGGATGTTTTGCGGGAAAACCTGAGGCCATCTGTCAGACAGTTGAAGCTAAAAAGACGATGGATGCTGCAACAAAACAATGAATGAATGAATGAAATATTTATTGTCATCATCATCGGTGTCATTAACAATCATTGACAATTACAAATGTGATATGATTTGCCCGAAGGAAGGAACTGAAGAAGACAAAGGCAGACGGGAGGAAGCATATGCTTATCAGTTTCCCGTCCCCCCATACACCTAAACACGCACAATCAGACATGGTACAGTTACATACATCATATGGCACAAACTGTACAATAACACTATCAACAATCTGGATTTACAATAACTCAAACAATAATAACTCAACAATGGTCCAAAACACAGAAGTAAATCAACTACAGAATGATTTCAGAAGAACAAAATACACGTTCTGGAGTAGCCAAGTCAAATTACAGACTTGAACCCCTTTGAGATGCTGTGGCATGGCCTAAAGACACACATCCCAGGAATCTTACGGAACTACAGCAGTTTTGTAGAGGAGAATGGGCCAAGATTAGTCCTGATCGGTGTGCCAGACTGATTTGCAGCTATACAGGAAGCGTCTGGTTGAAGTTATTGCTGCCAAAGGAGGGCCACAAAATATTAAATTTGATGGTTCACTTACTTATTTTCCCCCTTCTGTCATTGTTTGCATACTATCCTCAATAAAATATGAAAACCTATAAATGTTTGGGTGGTTTTAGTTAAAGCAGACACTGTTTTTTTCATCTGTGAGATTTTGACAAAGATCAGATCACATTTGATGGTGATTTAGCAGATTTGTGAGAAATTCCAAAAGGTTCAGATACTTTTTCATACCACTGTATGTAACAATAATGCGGATGTGGCACTAAAATAACAATATCGAAGAGTATTAAGAAATAATGTCGCCCTAACTCAAGATGGCCGCCAGCTATGCACGTCGCCATAAAAAAAAAAAAAAAAAAAAAAAAAAAAAAAAAAAAAGGAATGCTTGTGGCCCTTTCTGAGATGCTAATTGATTGTGTGGCTTTCAATCATTCTTCTATTGTGAATTTTAATTTCAATTCGATGACGTTGATGGGAATGTTACTCCAGAGCTGCCATGTTGGTATTTGCAATGAAAGCTCTTTATCACGAGTAGACGTCCAATCCATTAGATCGCTAATTCGCTGCCACACCTCCCACTTTAAATAGATTGGGCATCTACCCGTGTTACCCTATTTGAAAGAGTAGTTTTTAAGAGCCACATGATTGCATGTCTATCATTGTTAATGGCACTGAAACGGCTGATTAGAAAAAATGCGTCACCTCTGACGAGGACATTGGCAGACTTCCTGGCGGCGTTGCCCACGTTGTTTTCCGCCAGACAGCTGTAGGCGCCCCCGTCGTCCACGCCGATGGCAGGGATGGTGAGGGTGCCACCCTTGTCCACGCTCCTCTTGGGGAGCGGCTCCCCGCCGGGACGAACCCACCTCAGGACGGGAGGGGGATCCCCGCCGGACGCCACACACACCAGGGTCACCGTATCGCCCGGGTTCACCACCAGGGGGTCGTCCAGCAGGAGCTTGATGGAGGGAGGAGCTGACACAAAAAAAGAAACACTCCGTCATCATTTTATCTCTCATTGACAACTATTTTTATAGCAGATGAAAGAATGTTGAATGCCCCAAAATGTACAGGAAGTGACCCTAAATCGGGGGGCCCAAGTCTGGTCATCGAGAGCCTCTATCCAGCTTGTTTCCATGTTTCCCTCCTCCAACACACCTGAATCAAATATTCAGGATGGTTATCAGGCTCCTGCAGATTTGATTTAGGCTACGTCTACACTACGACGGATAACGGCCTTAAACGTGCAATTAGTTGGACTATACGACATGTCGGCTACACTAGTATGCCTATTATCCGGATTAGTTGTTAGACGGATGTTAGATGTTCCACACATTTTTCTTTGACCTTCAAACTACGTCTCAATAATATGCTTAAATTCAGTGCCCATTTGGGGTCCTCCCATCGCGGATGAGATGGAGATAAGCGTTTTTTACAGAGCTCGTCTCCCGAGTTGTCTCCGATCAGCCAGCTGCGGGGCTGGCCCCTCCCAACTCAATGCCGACCGAACATGAGTACTGTATATAAAAATGCGAAGAGGAAAATTAAACCCCAAAAAGTGACCTGCCTGGTACCCCCAGTCAAAGAGGTGCGCGATCAGTTTTATTCCCAGACATTTCTGCCAGTCAAAACTGTTGCCACTTCCTGGATCACCACTTTTATGCACAAGCAGTACTGGTTGCTGCTTCCAGGAAATATACTTTGCGCCACACCATATGCTTCTATTTGTTATTTTCCAAGTGGTGAGAGCGCAACTGAGCATCGATTGTAACATCCCAAGTAATGATGTCAGGCTTCCGTTGTTTTATAAAGATTTATTTCAATCACAACACGGCGCCTGCTCGTAAAAGCAGAGCGTGCTCTCCCTTCCACTCTCGCTCATGTGTGATGCATTTAATTGCCATTACGAAAAAATAATGACAGTCTAGAAGGTGTAGTAATTTCGAAACTTGCCGCGTGCTAGGAATGAGTTTCCGTTTAAGAGGTAAACCGCGCGGACGATGACGTAATACATGAGGTTTCTCCTTTTTACGCATGCGTAGTTTGTAGGGAGGGTTGAGCCTGGCAGCTGCAAGGGAGGAATTTGTCCATGCATTTTTTTGGGACATAAAAAATAACGGTAATACCTTAGGGACGGTATGGCGGGAAATTTTGAAACCTTGATGTTTTGATACCACGGTAAACCTTGAAACCGGTAATTAGCACATGCATAGACTTGGGCACCATTGCCTTAAATAAACAGAAAGGGACCCAGAATGCCCTAAAGTCAAATGGAAGTGACCAATCAACAGGAAGTAACCTGGAAATGCCCTAAAAACACCAGCAAATAATTCCAAAATGTATAAGAAGTGACCCCAGAATGCCCCAAAATTTTCAGGAAGTGTCCCAAAACCAACAGGAAGTGACCCTAAATAAACAGGAAGGGACCCAAAATGCCCCAAAGTCAACAGGAAGTGACTAATAAACAGTAAACAACTTGGAAATGCCCTATTATCATTAAGTAATTATCAAAAATGTACAGGAGGTGACCCTGGACTTCATGGCTGGATTTCGTTTTGTTTTGTTTTGTTTAGCAAATTTAAATAGCAATATTTGAACATAATTTAAATAATATTAACATACACAATAATCTCTGAACTATCCAGGAATGCAAAAAATAAACAATTGTCCAGTGCTTTATTTGTAAATCATAAGGAGCCGGAACGCAAAGTTCATATAACAGCGTAGGAATGACAAGACGGACACAGGTCCCAGAACATGCGCAGAAAATGGTGCTGAAAACAAAACGCTAATACTCACTTGCCATGCTGTGGTACTTTTTTTTTCCTTTTCTTTTCTTTGTGCTTTTCTGACTCGTTTTGAACCATCTTCCTTCTTTTTGAAAAAAGACAGTAAATGCAACTGTCTTTTTGGCATGTTGAAATACCGTTTTATCCTGGCTGCTTGCTCCCCAAATGCCGCAAATTTCAAGTTTTTTTTTTTTCTAATGTCAGGGGAGTGATTTGTTGGTCCAGCTTTTCAGTGTATCAACAAATCTCCAACTCTTTCAAATGACGTTAAATTTTTATAAACAACATGCAATTCTTGGGATTTGTTCTGTGAATGAATTTATGCATATTATTATACTGTAATGTCCGTAACTATGTGCAATATTCTGATATGTTTTCCGAGGCACCCTGAAGTGCACTCAAAGTTACTGTTGTTTTGGTCACGTGACGTTGGAGTGAGATAGAGAGGCAGAGCCTGCCGACTCGAGAGCCACAAGTTCACCCTAAATCAACAGGAAGTGACCAATGAACAGAAAGTGACCTGAAAATGCTCTAAAATCACCAGGAAATGATCCAAAATGTATAAGTAGAGACCTGAAAAACACTAAAATCACCAGGAAATTATCCAAAATGTATAGGTAGTGGCCCCAGAATGCCCCAAAATGTACAGGAAGTGCCCTAAAACCAACAGGAAGTGGACTAAATCAACAGGAAGTGACAAATGAACAGGAGGTGACCCGAAAATACCCTAAAAACACTAGAAAATGGTCCAAAATGTATAGGAAGTGAACTGGAAATGCCCTAAAATCACCAACAAATGATCACAAATGTATAGGAATTGACCCCAACATGCCCCAAAATATTCAGGAAGTGCCCAAAAACCAACAGGAAGTGACCCTAAATCAACAAGAAGTGACCAATGAACAGGAAGTGACCTGAAAACGCCCTTAAATCACCAGGAAAGGGTCCAAAAATGTTTAGGTAGTGACCTGAAAATGCCCTAAAATTAACAGGAAATGATCCAAAATGTATAGGTAGTGACCCCAACGTGCCTCAAAATGTACCGGAAGTAGGGCTGGGCGATATGGCCTTAAGTACGTATCACGATAAATTGAGCAGATTTACCTCGATAACGATAAATGACGATAAATTCGCCCAAGCAAACTGTTATATAATTTGAAAATTTGAATCAATGCATGGAATACAAATTAACAGTTTCTCGTTAAATTTATTTACCAGCTTTCAATTTAACAATTGCACATGCAGTCTAAACATTAAGTATTAAAAAAAATCTTGTAAACAATAAGAATTCTTGTGTGAACATTTATAACAGCTTGTATGACTTGAAAAATATCATCACTTGAATTTCATTAAATTCATTCCGCATTGTTATACACTACATAGTGGCATACGTTTAGATATTTAGAATAGATACAAATACGACACATCCACCTGCCCCCAGAAATTATACTTAATTAAAAAATAAATGTTTCACAAACCTTTCCTTTCTTTTATTCGGCTCAATTATTTACATCTTATGATTTTGGAAATCCTTACAGTATGCAATAAATAATATTCCTGTTCCCAAGCACTGTGCTTACTGTACTGTAATTTTTACAAAAAATAAACAATACATAGTTACTCCCCGTCATCTAGGACGAGCCACTTACAAGACTAGCACTGTCGTGTATTACAAATACTGCTTTGAACACATCTTCACAGACAAAAGCAATGGCACAGGCTTAAAGAGGTCAACTTTAATTGTGTAAATCACACTTAATGACGACATGATCTCCTGGTTGAAATAGACGACATCCACTTAATTCTATTAAAGATATGTAATGCTGAGGCAATTTGTCAACTTTACTTTTAAAAAGAAACGTGTGTGGTGACCCTTTGTTGACATAATTCACCCACCTTAATTGTGTGTCTGATTGGCCAAGCGCGTTACCGGCTGCGTCACAGTCACATGACTAGACATTATAAAGACCCGCGCGCGTTCCGGTTCAAAAACAGAGTGTACGAGAGTTCGCGAGAGTTACATCGCTGGACACAGCAATTGAGCAATAAAGACTCTTTAACAAGCATCCCGCTTCACTGGTGACCCCGACGTGCCTCGCTGAAGTCTCAGAGGCATTTTCGAACACTTTTGAGCAATGGCGGATTCTAGCTTTCTCGAGCTAGCGATGTTTTCCGAGTCTTCTGCGGCCGCGTGGTTCGCTAACGCGGAGGAGCAGTTCGTCCTCCGTGGTGTTTCCGACGACACCATGCGCTTCTACCACGTGGTGGCCGCGCTCGGGTACTCAACGGCGGTCAGAGCACAGCGCTTCGTGGTCTATCCGCCGAAGGTGGGCAAGTACACGGGGCTCAAGGCGCACCTCCTCAGACTTTTTGAACCGTCGTACAAATCGACTTCAGAGGCGCCCAGGGTGCCCGCCTCGAGAGCCCTGCTGCCCGAGGTTCCCGCCAAAGATGGCGGCACTTCCGCCCCGGTTCCTCGCAGCCGTACTTCTGTCCCGGTACCCACGCCACCGCCGCGCGCTTCCGCTCTGGCACTTGCCGACGCCAACGTTGCTGTCTCGCCTCCGGCCCCGCTCACGCTCGCCTCGGCTCCGTCGCCGCTCTCCGTCGATGCCGCTGCGCCCGTCCCTGGCTTTCCCGGCAGCGGCGCCATTGCGCCCGCATGCGGCCTACTCGACGACGGTGCGCCCGCTTGCGGCCTACTCGACGACGCCCCGTCAGCCTCGGGCCTACTCGACGAGGCCCCGTCCGCCTCGGGCCTACTCGAAGAGGCCCCGTCCGCCTCGGGCCTACTCGACGAGGCCCCGTCCGCCTCTGGTTTTCTCGACGGCGTCCCGTCCGGCCCTGGTCTATTCGACGGCGTCTCGTCCGGCCCTGGTCTTCTCGTCGACACTGCGCCTGCTCTTGGCCTTCCTCACGACGTCATTCCTGTGCCTGCGTCTCTGGCCGCTGCTGACGTCGCTCCAGCACCTGCGCCTCTGGAAGTCTCCGAGGTCGCCACTCTTCCGGCGCCGCTGGACGCCACCGCCACTGTCCTCGCTCCTGCGCCTCCGGGAGTCTCCGAGGTCAGTCCTCTGCCAGCGCCGCTGGCCTCTGCCGCTGACCTCGCTGCTGTGCCAGCGCCTCCGGAAGTCTCCGTGGTTGCACCTCGGCCAGCGCCTGCGAACGCCGACGTCTCTCCTCGTCCTCCGCTTGTGGACAGCGATGGCGTCGCTTCGTCTCTGGTTTCGGCGTTTCCACTGCCCCTGCTACGACCGGTCGACTTGGTTCGTCTCGCCTGTCGCCCTTGTCCACGGCCGGGCGACTCCGACCGCCACGCCGGTCGCCCTCGTCTCCGGCCACGACCGATCGATTCCGACCGCCACGCCGGTCGCCCTCGTCTCCGGCCTCGACCGGTCGATTCCGACCGCCGCGCCCGTCGCCCTCGTCTGCAGCCTCGACCGGGTGGTGCTGCTCGTCGCAGGTCTCGACCTCTTCCTCGACCGCTGCTGAGCAACGCGTGCCGCCTCTCTCGGCGCCCGCTTCTCCAGCCTCGCCTGCACGGTGCTGCACGGCGCGCTCCTCGTCATGGGCGTCCTCCTGACCGTTCTGCTCGGACGTCGCGCATCTGGCGTCCTGGACGGCCGCCTGATCGTCACGTTCCGTCGCCCGCCGCCTGGCATCCTGGGCGTCCTCCAGACTGTTCTGCTTGGGCGTTCCGCATCTGGCATCCTGGACGGCCGCCTGACCGTCCATTCGGTCGCCTTCCACAGACGCCCCGGCCACGCAACCCTTCCGTTCCGTACTTTTGTTGCAGGTTGCGCCTGGCGTCATGTGTGGGTGAATTCTGGGGGGACCTGTGTGGTGACCCTTTGTTGACATAATTCACCCACCTTAATTGTGTGTCTGATTGGCCAAGCGCGTTACCGGCTGCGTCACAGTCACATGACTAGACATTATAAAGAGCCGCGCGCGTTCCGGTTCAAAAAGAGAGTGTACGAGAGTTCGCGAGAGTTACATCGCTGGACACAGCAATTGAGCAATAAAGACTCTTTAACAAGCATCCCGCTTCACGTGCACTGTTTATCCAGTAGATGGGGCTCTTGCAGTGTGTCAAACAGTGATTCAATTTAGGGCAATTGTCTTAAAAGTGGTTCATTGTTTCAGAAAGCCTCGGTTTTTCCATCCCTATCTGGAACCCGTCAAGAGTTTACATAATGTCGGGTGAAAGTTTGGCGAAGCTAACTTAAGCCCGACTTCATCCCATTTACTTGTAGCGTTAGCCGCTAGCGTTAGCATACCGGGCTTCTGTTTGATTGGCTTCCGGAAAACCATGTGACTCCAAACGTAAGCACACTGTCTGCTTTCTTAAAGGGGAATGAACATAGCCGAACAACACAGAGTCAAAGCGGGATGAAAAGACTATTTTTTCTTCTTTTATTAAATTACCGAATTTACCGACATGGTCAAAATTACGTCGGTCATCATGAAGAATTTCGGTAACGGTAAATTTTCGGTTTACCGCCCTGCTCTAACCGGAAGTACTCCAAAACTAACAGGAAGTGACCCTAAATCAACAGGAAGTGATCAATGAACAGGAAGTGACCTGAAAATGCCCTAAAATCACCAGGAAAGGGTCCAAAAATGTTTAGGTAGTGACCTGAAAATGCCCTAAAATTAACAGGAAATGATCCAAAATCTATAGGTAGTGACTCCAACATGCCCCAAAATGTACCGGAAGTACTCCGAAACTAACAGGAAGTGACCCTAAATCAGTACTTCTCAAATAGTGGGGCGCGCCCCCCTGGGGGGGCGCAGAGCAATGCCAGGGGGGGCGCATGTGACCTCGGGGAACATGTTTTTTTTTGCCGTACTGGAATAAAGTGTACTTGCACATCCACTCAGTAGGTGGCAGTGGCGCTCGCATTTTCAGAGTGCGCGCAGTATTTTTGAACTAAGGAAGAGCACTCAGCACACACAGACAACAGATATGAAGAGCAGTGTGCCACCGCCGTTTTCCGACCGGACTCACTCACGCAGCGACCCACTGTCTTGTCCGGTTCTCACGTCGCCGCCCGAGAAGTGCCATTTTCGGCTTGGGATCGTCACGACGACTGCCCTCACTACCTCGGCCGCCGTGAATGCGCTTTTTTCGTGCCGTTTGCCTTTTAGCTTTGACTTTTAATACAGTGGGTGATGATGAAAGACCACTGTTTACTGTGTCTAAAAATAATTATAGCAGACAGCAAGAAGCCAAATCAATTAAGACGCCACTTAAAGACATTAGACCCCAATCTCATTGTTAAGCCGCTTGATTTTTTCAGTGAAAACGTGCCGAATATTGCCAACAATCGTCCTGCTTTGTCAGTGTTATATCAGTAAGCCAGTGAGCATTGTTAGCGTGCTAATTGCAAAATAACTCCACACCATTGCAAAGGAGGTAAATACTGTGAGCAGCAAAAATAAAAACTGTCCTGTCCAAGGACACTTTTTTCCCCCCTTTTATTCAGATGTTTTTTCGGTCAAATTTTTTGGCACATTGTCCTCATGAGTGAATGTTTCTAATCAATTTTAATTTGGTATTATTTACTGAATTTATTACATTTTATTTTTCTGTATCAAATGGTCAAAAATGTACCTTGAGTGTATTTTTTAGTTTGGATGTGAATTTTTTTTTTGGTTTTAATTCAGGCAAATCGATGCACGTCAAGTCTTCTCTGTTACAAACAAAACAATGTTAATAAAGTTATACTTTATTATAAGTTGATCTATGTTACTTTTTTTCTTTATTAGAAAAAACGGACACAATATTAGGCAGATGCGTATTTATAATAGTAATTTTATAGACAAATGATACTATTTACAGTGGCGGCAGAGAGTTTGGGGGGGCGCGAAACATTTACGTCTTCCTTGGGGGGGCGTGACAGAAAATAATTGAGAAGCACTGCCCTAAATCAACAGGGAGTGATCAATGAACTGAAAGTGACCTGAAAATGCCCTAAAATCACTAGGAGTTGATCCAAAATGTATAGGTAGTTGTTAGGGCCTCCGACCCTCCTTCCTGAGCTCTGCCTCAGGTGAGGGGAGTTAAGCTGATTACAGGTTGGACATCAGACGGGTGGAGTGGCCACAGCTGAAAGCAGTTAACATCAGCCAGCTTTAAAAGCCCAGCAGACGCACCACCAAGTCGCCCGATCAACTCGTCTGGTTTCGCCGTCAGTTGCTTCTCGCATTCTTAAATGATCTCAGTGATTCCCGGCTCACGACTGTTTTGCTCTCGCCCCAGGTCCTGTCTTCTGCGCGCTCCCTGTCGGATTCTACGCCTGCCTCCTTCCAAGTTTCCACGCCCGCCTCCTCACGAGCTTTCACGTCTCACGCCGGCTCAGCTATCCCAAGCAAAGCAACTTCTACCCGCCACGCTCTTTCTGGTGCTCGCAAATAAAATATTACTCGCCATAACCTGTTTGTCTGCACTGGGATCCCCTCCTGCTCATGCACCCCTAACAGGTCGTGACCTGAAAATGCCCTAAAATCACCAGGAAAGAATCCAAAATGTACAGGAAGTGCACCAAAACCAACAGGAAGTGATCCTAAATCAACACCAGGTGACCCTATAACAACAGGAAGTGACCTGGAAATGCCCTAAAATAACCAACAAATGATCAAAACTGTATAGGAAGTGACCCCAACATGCCCAAAAATGTACAGAAAGTGCCCCAAAACCAGCAGGAAGTGACCAAATCAATAGGAATGAACCTAAAATGCCCCAAATTTAACAGGAAGTGACTTGGAAATGCCCTAAAATCTCCAGCAAATGATCCAAAATGTATAGGAAGTGCACCAAAACCAACAGGGAGTGACAAACGAACAGGAAGTAAATTGGGAATGCCCAATCTCCAGGAAATGATCCAAAATGTATAGATAGTGACCTGAAAATGCCCTAAAATCACCAAGAAATTATATAAAATGTGTTGGTAGTGACCCAGGAATGCCTCAAAATGTGCAAGTAGTGACCCTTGAGTACCGTAAAATGAACAAGGAAGTGACCTAAAATGAACTGCCACTGGCTTTGAATGCTCATTTTTGATAGCGATAGGTACCCAATCCATTTTAGAGAAGGACAGGCTAATGAACGAACGCTACGCGAAGCCGCCGTACGTACCTGTTTTGTTGTTGAGGCTGAAGTGCGCAATCTTGTCCGGTATGTCGCAGACGTTCCTGACGGAGGCGACGCACGTGTAGTTGGCGTAATCCTGAGGACGAAGGTTCTTCAACTTGAGGATCTTCGTCTCGCCCTGAAAGGCAGTTTGGCAAGCAAAAGCTAATAGCCATCTTGGAAGAGAAAAGTAGGGACAGGGAGACGGCACCTGCGTGAAGAACGGCTCATAGATGTCCACTCCGGCGTCCGCTCCTTGAGAGAGGACCTGGCGACCTCTCCTCCAGGTGTAGTGGACGGGCGGGTTGGACGTAGACACGCAGCGTAGAAACACCGTCCGCTCGAAGTAAAAGAGCTCCTTGGCGTCGCCCACGCTTTGGTGCACCGTGATCAGCGGATCGTCCAGAACTGCCCACACAAACACAGGTCGTGACACGCTAATCCACAATGAATCGATGATCTATTTAACACAAGTAGTGCTGCAACGAATAATCGATTAACTCGAGTACTGTACTGGCCCGAATATAAGACGGCCCTGATTATAAGACGACCCCCTCTTTTTCAAGACTCAAGTTTGAAAAAAGACTTTTTGAACACCAAATTAATTTTTATACACAAAATAATTGCAGTACATCCGAAACAAATGATTATAACAATGTATCTGAGGGAAAAATCATGTTATTTTGCCTCATTCAAATCTTAATATCTGAACATTTAAATATGTAAACTAAAGTGCAATCACATTCGTAAAAGAATGGCTTCTGGTTTTTGAAATGTAAATAAGCCAATCTATTGTGATAAAACAACAAAATTGCAATAACTGCATTAACCATCGAAGTGAAGTCTTACTGTAACTGTAGTCTTGAAACAAATCTGAATGAGGAAAAACATTGCAATAAAATAATGCAAACTGGTTAGACTTGAGAGTAGCTGAGATCTGTCATGACAGAACATTGCTTCAATGTTATATGGCGCCATCTAGCGTCGTGAATGGGTATAATGTCTAGATTGCGAATATAAGACAACCCCCTCGAGGAACAGTGAACTATTTAAAAAAGTTCACGGGAGGTTACACGAAGCCGGAATAGACCGGAGCGTTGACCAGATTAGAAACCGGTGGAAAACCGGCTACTACAAGGCAAAAGAGCAAAACAGCAGAAGCGGATACGACCCCACAAACACAACAAGTGGGTTAAAGTTAAAACAGCAGCACTCCGACGATCGATCTCCATGTTTTGCAACGTGACGCTTTGTTTTGATTAATCTGCGCATGTCAGACGGCAGTTGTCAAACGTCCTTTCAGAATAAAGGCAGTCACATGTAAACGCTGGATCGGAATAGATGAAGTGACATGTAAACAGCTGATCTGAAATTTCCATTCGGAATGATTTGAATCGGTATGAATAAAAGTCAGCATGGAAACGTGGCTTATAAGCAGCTACTTTTCTCCATTTTGAATCCTGCGGTTTATAGTCCAGTGCGGCTTTTTTATTGATTTATTTGGGGTAGTAGGTAACAATTTATTTGACAGCGTCATAAGACCGTCATAATTATGACGTGACACTATCATGGGCTTTATTGAATGCTTTCGTTCTATTTTTAATTGTTTCAGTTTCCCAAAGACGTATTTATATGTTTTTTACGTTTTTGTTCACAAGAGACATCTCTAGGTTCTGATTCAACCTAGCTCCAAAGCACAATGCTGAAAATCCATTTTAAAGGAATAAAACTGGCCACTGGAGGGCAGTAGCGCATTTGGTAAGACCCCCTTCCCGATTTAACGGAACGAACGGCCGGGCCGCTCGGCCAGGGCGCCGGCGGAAGATGACCGAATGGACGTCCAGGATGCCAGGCGGCGGATGACCGAGCAGAACAGCCGGGAGGATGCCCGTGATGCCAGGCGCTGGACGATCGAGCAGAACGACTGGGACCACCAATGCAGCGGACGATACTGTTAAGTCCGTGCTGCTCGCCGAGCAGAGCCTGCGCCGCTGTGCTCGGCCGCTCGCGTCCTCCGCACGCTCCAGTGTCCCTCACGGAAACGTGCACGGCCAAACCAGTTCCCTCCAGGAAAACAAGTTCCCCAGGCGAATTCTGCCACGAGGCAGTGATCACCACAAAAGAAAGACTCAAAAAATCCATCTTTATGAGACAGGCGGTCATGAGGGAAAAGTTTACCCCGGCTGTCGAAGCTACAACAGAGTCATCTCTTGGTTAGTTATGTGTAAATAAATTGTCACTTTGCTATCAAAAGCTCTATTTGTCTTGTTGTTAATGTTATTTTGTAAAAGGAAAACATTATTCAGATGTTCGGGATGTAACTAAAGCAAAAAATAGCTGTGTTACAGTCAAAGTTATGTTTGAAAAGTATGCATTTTCACAAAGTTAAATTTTTCTCTTTTTTCATCAGAAATTGGAAAATTGCTCAAACTAAGCTATTTTCTAATGCTGATTTCTAAAGAATGGAAAAAGATATGAACTAACTTTTTTTTCCTGCTGAAGAGAGTAATCTTTCTTTTGGTGGTTTCCATGTTTATATAGGAATAGAACAGAATTTTTTGTGGGCCTTGCAAAATCAGTCAAAAGCCAGTAAAACGGTCGTGAGCGAAGGGGGTTGCACCGGTGAAAATGGCTGGGAGTGAATGAGTTAAGTGTCATCTGGCAAATTATGTCACTAACTCAATTTGTGTCCAGCTCGAAACTTTTACGTCCATTCAAAAGTGAGATAATTTGTCAGATAATACTAAATGACATGTGTGTTAGGCATTCATAAATGCTCATGACAGTGCCATGTCAATAATTATGATTATGTAATGACAGTTTTATGGTGCCACTGCCAAATAAAGTGTTACCAAATACCATAACTAGCAATTAATGAAACAACTGGAACAGTAACTGAAGAAATAATTAGCACAGAACATGAATTTTGATTGTTGTTTACATCTGAAGCGCTGCAATGCATGCTAGGAGGCATGTTGGAGAACAACAGTGTTGACAGCAGGTGGCAGAAGAGGCTGACTGTCTCCCCCAAGGGAGCAGTGATGGCCAAATGAAGTTTCTTGAAGCAATGAAGCTTTGCAGTCAATTGGTTCAATGCTTCATGGAGGTTCATTTGGTCTTATGACAGTCGTATGATGCCGCTGTCAAATAAAGTGTTCCCTGTTAATATCTTTTGGTGTAAATATCCCATAATACAGTGAGAACAGCTGCAGCTTTTAGTCCAGTGTGGATCATAAACAAATGTCATGTTCGTGTCAAATTTGGTAGGTGGGGCCTGAAAGTCAGGTGCGCCTTGTAGTGCGAAAATTACGGTATTTGTCTTTGTGAGAGTATGGTTTATGTGAGAGAGTAAGACTATGAGTGTGTATTCATCTTTGTAAGAGTGTGTTTTATGAGTGAGTGCCAGTCTGATAGCGTTTATGAGAGTTTATTTGTGTGATCGTTTTTGTGAGTGTGAGTGACTGAGTGATCTATTTGTGAGAAGGTGTTTTTGTGAGTGAAGGGTGTGTGTGGGGGTACAGTTGTGGTCAAAAGTTTACATACACTTGTGAAGAACATAATGTCATGGCTCTCTTGAGTTTACAGTTATTTCTAAAACTCTGATTTTTCTCCGATAGAGTGATTGGAACAGATACTTCTTTGTCACAAAAAACATTCATGAAGTTTGGTTCTTTTATGACTTTATTATGGGTTAACAGGAAAAAGTGATCAAATCTGCTGGGTCAAAAATATACATACATGGATCTGAAAAAGCGAATCATTGACTTGAACAAGTCTGGAAAGTCACTTGGAGCCATTTCAAAGCAGCTGCAGGTCCCAAGAGCAACAGTGCAAACAATTGTTTGTAAGTATAAAGTGCATGGCACTGTTTTTTCACTGCCACGATCAGGAAGAAAACGCAAGCTATCACCTGCTGCTGAGAGAAAATTGGTCAGGAGGGTGAAGATTCAACCGCGAATCACCAAAAAGCGGATCTGCCAAGAATTAGAAGCTGCTGGAACACAGGTGTCAGTGTCCACAGTCAAGCGTGTTTTGCATCTCCATGGACTGAGAGGCTGCCGTGCAAGAAGGAAGCCCTTGCCCCAAAAGCAGCACCTTAAGGCTCTACTGAAGTTTGCTGCTGATCACATGGACAAAGATAAGACCTTCTGGAGGAAAGTTCTGTGGTCAGACGAAACAAAAATCGAGCTGATTGGCCACAATGCCCAGCAATATGTTCGGAGGAGAAAAGGTGAGGCCTTTAACCCCAAGTACACCATGCCTACCGTCAAGCACAGTGATGGTAGTATTATGCTGTGGGGCTGTTTTGCTGCCAATGGAACTGGTGCTTTACAGAGAGTAAATGGGATAATGAAGAAGGAGGATTACCTTCAAATTCTTCAAGATAACCTAACGTCATCAGCCCAAAGATTGGGTCTTGGGCGCAGTTCGGTGTTCCAACAGGACAATGACCCCAAACACACATCAAAAGTGGTAATGGAATGGCTAAATCAGGCTAGAATTAAGGTTTTCGAATGGCCTTCCCAAAGTCCTGACTTAAACCCCATTGAGAACTTGTGGACAATGCTGAAGAAACAAGTCCATGTCAGAAAGCCATCAAATTTAACTGAACTGCACCAATTCTGTCAAGAGGAGTGGTCAAAGATTCAACCAGAAGCTTGCCAGAAGCTTGTGGGTGGCTACCTAAAACGCCTAATTGAAGTGAAAATGGCCAAGGGACATGTTACCAAATATTGTGATATCACCGACCATCTGCCTATCTTCACAAACTACACTCCACGCAACCACTGCGTAAATCCGACAAAGACAGTGTACAAAAGAATCAGAACTGATCAAAACATTGAAAACATGAAAAAAGATCTCTAAATTCAAGACTGGAATGATGTTTACAATGCAAACAATGTGAATGCAGCTTATGGGTGCTTTATGAATACACTTCAGCTATGATAAGCACTGCCTGGTCAAGTTGACTCCCACGAGACAAAGAATGCAAAACAAACCTTGGATGACCAAGACGCTTATCAACGCTTGCAAAAAGAAAACAGCTTTGTATAAGTATTTTATGCCAAAGGACAGGGCCTGCTTAGGAGAAGTTTAAGAAATATAGAAATAAGCTAAACTCCCTACATCAACTTGGACATCAACGGATACAATGAATCCACTCAAATTGACAATATGTGAAATTCCATGGCAATCAATGACTTTTGAATGATATGTGGAAAAAAACAACAAAAAAAACCTGATAATAACTGGACTGTAACACAAACATGCTTGACTGTGCGTCCCGGGCGGTTGGGGGACGGGTATCGATAAGCATTTGCTTTTTCCCGTCTTTCCTTGTCTATCATCGTCTTTCTTTCGGGCAAATTCCACACTCTGAAACTGTCAATGATTATGATGATGATGACAATGACAATAAATGACAATAAATAAAAAATTAGCGCTGCTGTATGTATATTTTTGACCCAGCAGATTGAATCACTTTTTTCTGTTCACCCATAATAAAGTCATAAAAGAACCAAACTTCATGAATTTTTTTGTGACAAAGAAGTATCTGTTCCAATCACTCTATCAGAGAAAAATCAGAGTTGTAGAAATAACTGGAAACTCAAGAGAGCCATGACATTAGGTTCTTCACAAGTGTATGTAAACTTTTGACCACAACAGTATGTGTGTAAGAGAGTATGCAGGGGTGTATTTGTGCGAGTGTGTTTTTATGAGTGTCCATATTACAGTATACACTATAGTGTGTCTGAGAGTGACTATTTGTGTGAGCTTTTTTTATACAAGTGTGTGAGGGGGTGATGGTGTGAGGGTGTGTGTGTTCGTCGGGGGTGTATTTGCTTTTGTGAGAGTTGTGAGAGTATTTATGAGTGCATTCGTCTTCGTGAGAAAGTTTTGTGAGAGTGTAAAAATCTGACACGTATAATGTTTACATTATACAGTGGTATGAAAAAGTATCTGAACCTTTTGGAATTTCTCACATTTCTGCGTAAAATCACCATCAAATGTGATCTGATCTTTGTCAAAACCACACAGATGAAAAAACAGTGTCTGCTATAACTAAAAACCACCCAAACATTTATAGGTTTTCACATTTTAATGAAGATAGTATGCAAACAATGACAGAAGGGGGAAAATAAGTAAGTGAATTATCACATTTAATATTTTGTGCTCCCCTTTGGCATCAATAACTTCAACCAGATGCTTCCTGTAGCTGCGGCTCAGTCTGGCACATCGATCAGGACTAATCTTGGCCCATTCTTCTCTACAAAACTGCTGTATTTCAGTCAGATTCCTGGGATGTCTGGCATGAATCGCTGTCTTTAGGTCATGCCACAGTATCTCAATGGGGTTCAGGTCTGGAATTTGACTTGGCCACTCCTGAACGTGTATTTTGTTCTTCTGAAACCATTAAGAAGTTGATTTACTTCTATGTTTTGGATCATTGTCTTGTTGCAGCATCCATCCTCTTTTTAGCTTCAACTGTCTGACAGACAGCCTCAGGTTTTCCTGCAATACATCCCGATAAACTTTTGAATTCATTTTTCCATTAATGATTGCGAATTGTCCAGGCATCATGATGCTCCCTCCACCATGCTTCACGTTGGTGATGATGTTGGTGAGCTGTTCCTTTTTTCCTCCACACATGGCATTGTGTGTCACTCCCTAACAATTCAACTTTGATTTAATCAGTCCAAAAAAATACTTTGCCAAAGCTTCTGTGGAGTGTCCAAGTGCCTTTTTGTGAACATTAAACGAGCAACAATGTTTTTTAGACAGCAGTGGGTTCCTCCGTGGCGTCCTGCCATGAACACCATTCTTGGCCATTGTTTTACATATAGTTGACGTGAGGACAGAGATACTGGACTGGGCAAGATATTTCTGTAAGTCTTTAGCAGACACGCTAGGGTTCTTTTTTTACCTCTCTGAGTATTCTGCACTGAACTCTTGGCGGAGCAACAGTGCCAAACTCTTTCCATTTGTAGACAACTTCTCTGACTGTCAGTTGATGAACATCCAGACTTTTAGAGATGGTTTTATATCCTTTCCCAGCTTTATACAAATCAACACAATCGTTGATCGCAGGTCTTCAGACAGCTCTTTTGACCGAGCCATGATGCACATCAGACAATGCTTCTCATCAAGAAAATTCTTACCAGGTGTTCGTTTTATAGTGGTCAGGGCAGTTTTAAACCACTCATCAGTGATTGGGCACACACGTGACTTAACTTGTTTGGTAAAATGTGGTTTCAATTGCTGTTTAAGTCTCCTTAGGCAGAGGGTTCACATATTTATTTTCCCCCTTCTGTCATTGTTTGCATGCTACCCTCATTAAAATACGAAAACCTTGGGTGGTTTTAGTTAAAGCAGACACTGTTTTTACATCTGTGTGATTTTGACAAAGATCAGATCACATTTGATGGTGATTTTATGCAGAAATGTGAGAAATTCCAAAAGGTTCAGATACTTTTTCATACCACTGTACACACACGCTCTGTTTCTCAACACAGACAGTTGCCAGAGAAAAAAACCCACCACGTTTTACCACCGCTAGACACACTGAACACGCTGGAGTTAACTCTCGTAGTTGGTGGGAATCGTTCCTGACAGTGTTAACTAACCTTTAATTTTGTAAAAATGCGAAATCATATTGGGGGAATTGCCTTCTCGGCAGCCACCCTCTGCAAACATGTTTAAGATGTCGGTTGGCCCTCCTCTAGGCCGCGGCCATCTGTAACTTTTCTGTGGCTGAAGTATTCCCATACCAGCGATTTCGTTTTCTTCGATGGGGGAAAAGTTCAGGAGTTTAACCTCCTCCAGACATCATGTAGCACAGCTGACTCACTGACAGTGAGCAACAACAGGTGGGGGGAGGGTTGAGCCTTGCAGCTGCAAGCGAGGGATTTCTCCCTGCATTTTCTGGACATAAAAAATAGCTAATACCTTAGGGACGGTATGACATTTTCATACCACGGTATACCTTGAAACTGGTAATCGGCACGAGTTTGTTTTTCAGAGAGTTTATGTGTGTATGTACTCACAGTATACATCGACTCTTATGGAGCGTATGGCGGGGGTCCCCATGCCGTTGTCGGCTTTGCAGTAGTAGCGCCCACCCTGGTGGCGGTTGATGCTTTCAATCTTCAAGGTGTCGTTTTGTGCCCAGGAGTCTCCTTGGCGCTCGGAATTTCCGCCTGCTGTTTTAGTCCAGCGTACCTGGGAGGCCAAGCCAATGTTTAGAACAGCGAATGCTCATCTTTCAGCACCAATGGCGCTTGACGTTCGATCCCTTTTGGCCGGTAGGGGCGGATAAACCAACGTTCACTTGCCCTTCCCGGTCAAAACGGATCAGACGTCAGTGGCAGTCAATGAAAGCAAAGCTGACCTGCGGTCGCGGGTGTCCGGTCACCAGGCAGACGAGTTCCAGAGTTTCTCCTTCCCGGATGGTATAGACTCGCTCGCTGTGTCGTTCCTCCTCTACGTTACAGGCTTGTCCCGAGTGCACGATGGCAACCGTAGGTGGCGCTGCGGACCACAAAGCACCATTACTTAAAACGCAGCTCTTTTACCTCTTTTCTGCCTGTCGCCATGGCAACCCAAAGCTCATTTTACTAGAGGACAAAATAATAATCATGCCCGTGACATTGTTATGGCAACCGTGTGACAGACCTCGGCGGCAAAGTGGAGGTTTGGTGGTGCTGCGACAGGAAGTGATGGCTCCAGACAAGAAGCCTAGACGCCACGCATTTCTGTCACACTTTCTGTTAGTAACGGGTCACTTCCTGCTACTTGCGAGGCATTTCGGCGTCGCTTCCTGATGATCAGGTGAGATCAGGTGTATTTCGCGGCATTTACGGGTCACTTCCTGTGCTATTTGGTCACTTCCTGTCGATTTTGGGGCATTTCGGGGACACTTCCTACTTATACAGTGGGGCAAATAAGTATTTAGTCAACCACTAATTGTTCTCCAATTGTTCTTCAAGTTCTCCCACTTAAAAATATTAGAGAGGCCTGTAATTGTCAACATGGGTAAACCTCAACCATGAGAGACAGGATGTGGGGAAAAAAAAAACTGAAAATCACATTGTTTGATTTTTAAAGAATTTATTTGCAAATCATGGTGGAAAATAAGTATTTGGTCACCTACAAACAAGATTTCTGGCTGTCAAAGAGGTCTAACTTCTTATAACGAGGTCTAACGAGGTCTAACCAGGCTCCACTCGTTACCTGTATTAATGGCACCTGTTATAACTCATTATTGGTATAAAAGACACCTGTCCACAACCTCAGTCAGTCACACTCCAAACTCCACTATGGCCTAGACCAGGGAGCTGTTGAAGGACACCGGAGACAAAATTGTAGACCTGCACCAGGCTGGGAAGACTGAATCTGTAATAGGTAAAACGCTTGGTATAAAGAAATCAACTGTGGGAGCAGTTATTACAAAATGGAAGACATACAAGACCGCTGATAATCTCCCTCGATCTGGGGCTCCATGCAAGATCTCACCCCGTGGCGTCAAAATGAAAACAAGAACGGTGAGCAAAAATCCCGGAACCACACGGGGGGACCTAGTGGATGGCCTACAGAGAGCTGGGACCACAGTAACAAAGGCTACTATCAGTAACACAATGCACTGCCACGGATCCAAATCCTGCACTGCCAGACGTGTCCCCCTGCTGAAGCCAGTACACGTCCAGGCCCGTCTGCGGTTCGCTAGAGAGCATTTGGATGATCCAGAAGAGGACTGGGAGAATGTGTTATGATCAGATGTAACCAAAATAGAACTTTTTGGTAGAAACACAGGTTCTCGTGTTTGGAGGAGAAAGAGTTTTGAATTGCATCCGAAGAACACCATACCCACTGTGAAGCATGGGAGTGGAAACTTCATGCTTTGGGACTGTTTTTCTGCAAAGGGACCAGGATGACTGATCTGTGTAAAGGAAAGAATGAGTGGGGCCATGTATCGAGAGATTTTGAGTGAAAATCTCCTTCCATCAGCAAGGACATTGAAGATGAGACGTGGCTGGGTCTTTCAGCATGACAATAATCTCAAACACACAGCCAGGGCAACAAAGGAGTGGCTTCGTAAGAAGCATTTCAAGTTCCTGGAATGGCCTAGCCAGTTTTCAGATCTCAACCCCATAGAAAATCTGTGGAGGGAGTTGAAAGTCCGTGTTGCCCAACGACAGCCCCAAAACATTACTGCTCTAGAGGAGATCTGCATGGAGGAATGGGTCAAAATACCAGCAACAGTGTGTGAAAAGTTTGTGAAGAGTTACAGAAAACGTTTGGCCTCCGTTATTGCCAACAAAGGGTACATAACAAAGTATTGAGATGAACTTTTGGTATTGATCAACTACTTATTTTCCACCATGATTTGCAAATAAATTATTTAAAAATCAAACAATGTGATTTTCTGGGGGGGGTTGCAACATTGTGTCTCTCATGTTTGAGGTTTACCCATGTTGACAATTACAGGCCTCTCTAATATTTTCAAGTGGGAGAACTTGCACAATTAGTGGTTGACTAAATACTTATTTGCCCCACTGTATTAGGTCAAAATCTGTTGATTTGGGGGAATTTACAAGTCACTTCTTTTGATTAGGAGCATTCCATGTCACTATTTTGGGGAAATTTTCAGTAGTTTCTATTGATTTTGGGACATTTTTGTGACACTTCCTCGTTGATATTTGGGTCACTTCCTGATGATTTTGAGACAACTGATTGATCTTAGGGCATTTTCAGGTCCCTTCCTGTTGGTTTTGGGTCACTTCCTGTTGGTTAGGGTGCATTTCCAGGTCACTTTCTGTTGATTTCAAGACAACTGATTGACTTTAGGGCATTTTCAGGTCACCTCCTGTGCTACTAGGTGACTTCCCGTTGAGTTTGGCACATTTTCCATGTTTTTCTATTGATTTTGTCACTTCCTTTGTTCGAACAGATCCAGACTTTTATGGTGCAAAACAATCTTTTTAACTCATTTCAGTCTGGATTTCGGCCACAACACAGCACCGAGACCGTGCTTATCAAAGTCCTAAATGATATTCGTCGGAATACCGATGCAGGCAAATCATCTGTTCTGTTACTATTGGATCTCAGCGCCGCATTCGACACGGTTGATCACAACGTACTACTCAGCAGATTGGAACAGTGGGTAGGGCTTACTGACACTATTCTTCAGTGGTTCATATCCTATTTACATGATAGGGATTTCTTTGTGTCAATCAGAAACTATCAGTCAGAACGAACCAAATTCACGTGTGGAGTCCCTCAAGGGTCAATTCTTGGACCACTCTTATTTAACATATATATGCTTCTGTTAGCTCAGATAATGGAACAGTATGACATCTCCTATCACACCTATGCAGATGACACACAACTGTACATTTCTGTGTCCCCACATGATTATAGTCCCTTAGTCTCCCTGAGTAAATGCATTCATCAAATCAATGAAGGGATGTGCCAGAATTTTCTCCAGTTAAATGTGGAGAAGAAAGAAGTGATCATATTTGGGCCAAAAAAGGAAAGGTCAAAGATAAGCAGGCAACTTAGCACAATGTCACTTACAGCTACAAATCAAGTCAGAAACCTTGGCGTAATTATTGACTCAGACCTAAAATTTGATAGCCATCTAAAGTCCGTCACTAAATCCGCTTATTACCACCTAAAAAATATAACCAGAATTAAGGGGCTTCTGACTCAACAAGACATGGAAAAACTTATGCATGCATTCATTTTCAGCAGATTGGACTATTGCAACGGTATATTTACGGGTCTTGATAAAAAATCAGTCAGGAAGCTGCAGCTAGTACAGAATGCTGCAGCCAGAGTCCTCACAAATACAAGGAAGCTGGACCACATTACACCGGTTTTGAAATCGCTACACTGGCTTCCAGTGAGTCAAAGGATAGACTATAAAATACTACTGCTCGTCTACAAAACACTTAATGGCCTTGGACCAAAATACATGCTTGACTCGTTAGATTCCTATGGGACATCTAGACCCCTAAGGTCGTCTGGAACGGGTCTTCTGCATATTCCAAGAACAAGAACCAAGCAGGGTGAGGCAGCATTTAGTTATTATGCCCCTCACCTCTGGAACAAGTTACCTGAACGTATGCTCAAACTGTTAGCTCTTTTAAATCAGGGCTAAAAACGCTTTTGTTTAGCACTGCATATCCATAACTGGCTATATATTTCAATCTACCTGCTTTCTATTCCTCTTGTGCTTATCTCCATTGCTGATTTCAATTATTATTAGTAGTAGTAGTTTTTGTTATATTTTTGTTTTATTTTTATTTATTTATTTTTATTCTATTTGTGATTAAATGCGATCTTTTGTCTTGGTTTTTACGTTGTATTGATTTAAATGTGATTTTTATGATCTTCATGTGATGTAAAGCACTTTGAATTAATTGCCTTGTGTTGAATTGTGCTATATAAATAAATTTGCCTTGCCTTGCCTTCCTGTTGATTAGGCGCATTTCCATGTCACTTTCTGTTTATTGGGGGACGTTTTTGTGACACTTCCTCGTTGACATCAGGTCACTTCCTGATGATTTTGAGACAACTGATTGATTTTAGAGCATTTTCAGGTCACTTCCTGCCAGTTTTGGTCACTTCCTGTTGATTAGGCGCATTTCCATGTCACTTTCTGTTGATTTTGGGACATTTTTGTAACACTTCCTCGTGGATATCAGGTCACTTCCTGATGATTTTGAGACAATTGATTGATTCTAGAGCATTTTTATGTCACCTCCTGTGCTACTTGGTGACTTCCTATTGAGTTTGGTGCATTTCCCAGTTTTTTCTATTGATTGTTTTGTCACTTCCTGCCTGTTTTGGGTCACTTCCTGTTGTTTAGGTGCATCTCCAGGTTCCTTTCTGTTGATTTTGGGACATTTTTGTGACACTTTCTCGTTGACATCAGGTTACTCCCTGTTGATTTCGAGACAACTGTGCCACTTCTTGTGCTACTGGGTCACTTCCTGTTGATTTTGGAGGATTACCGGGACACTTCCTATTTATATTGGGTCACTCCCTGTTGATTTTGAGCCATTTTCAGAACCTTCTTATTTACAGGTAGTCCCAGGGTTATAACGTACCTGACTTACATGATTTCGACTTTACGACGCCGGAGTCTACGCCATTTTGTCTCCAATCATTTTTTACTCTTTTTAGTCGCGTAACACTGTCTTGTCCGCCATTGTGTCGCTAGTTGCATTCTTATTTTTTTACTTTATTTTATTAATATGATGTATAGTACATGTTTTGGGATAGTTATTTTGAGATTTAGGGGATATTTAGTGGTACCTAAAGGTTAATTATGAATTACGTGGAAATTCAGGTTACGTCACCAGCGTAGGAACCAGTGTTGTTAATCTTACTGAAAAAAAGTAATTAATTATAGTTACAAATTACTTCTCCCAAAAAGTAATTGCGTTAGTAACTCAATTACCTGAATGTAAGAGTAATTAGTTACTTGGCAAAGTAATTGGTGATAATTACTTTTTTTTTTCCTTAAAAAAAAAAAAAAAAAAAAAAAAAAACATTGGCCACACTATGTGTTAATGCTAAGTTTTTTTGTGAAGGTTTTTGGTACAATTGGCCCGAGCCCAATTCTTTACCCTAATTTACCCTTCACCCTGAATCAACTGTTAAAAGTTGTTAAAATTGCTCCCATTATTGCATTAGTTCCCTTCTCTCTACTTTTGACAAATGAAAGTTTTAAAACTATTTCATCATTTAAAGATAGATTCAAGTCAAGATTTTGCCGATTTAGAAGTATTTTAGATAAAAAGTTACTTAGGTTCGTTAGGAAGGTTCTCTACAACAGAGCCGTAATAAAAGGTCTACTGCTTTAAGATGGCGGCTGTTTACTAACGCATCTAGTGCCGTGTCTGTCATTTTGCATCTAGTTATATCTATATACAGTATATGCAGTGTTGTTAATTTTACTTTAAAATAGTAATTAATTACAGTTACAAATTACTTCTCCCAAAAAGTAATTGTGTTAGTAACTCAGTTACCTGAATGTAAGAGTAATTAGTTACTTGGCAAAGTAACTAGTGATAATTTTGTTTTTTTTCTCAAAAAAAACAACAACAACAACAACAAAAAAACAGGTCACACAATGTGAAGTTTAAAGGATTTGGGGGACAATTGGCCCTAGCCCAATTCTTTACCCTCCACTTAACTAGACACAAGGGTATTGCGATAACTAGCTAGTAACCTTTGCTATGTGTGGAAGTCATTTAAAGTTGTGAATCAACCGTTAAAGTTGTTAAAATTGCTCCCGTTATTGCATTAGTTCCCTTCTGTCTACTTTAAACATGTGTAAGTTTTAAAACTGTTTCATCATTTAAAGATAGATTTAAGTTAAGATTTTGCCGATTTAGAAGCATTTTAGATTTTAAAAAAAAAAAAAAAACTTAGGTTCACTAGGAAGGATCTCTACATCAGGGCCTTCCTGAGAGGTCTACTGCTTTAAGATGGCGGCTGTTTACTAACGCCTGTAGTCCTTAAAACATGTTGGCAATGCAGCTGTGTCAGTTTTTGCATCTAGTTCTATAATATGATATCTACCGTGTCATGTGGGCGTAGGCGTCAGGTATTATTGGAGCCACCTAGCATCGCGGTTGCAACGGCGTCTTCCCCACTGCTGCTCTGCTCTCGTCCCCGTGAGTCCATTTCTCTCTGACTTTTTTTATTCAACCAACTTAGTAACGCATAGTAACGCACGCCTTTCCCGCCTCAGTAACGGTAATGGCGTTGCCAAGATGAGAAAAGTAATTAATTAGATTACTCATTGCTGAAAAAAATAACGCCGTTAGTAACGCCGTTATATTGTAACGCCGTTATTAACAACACTGGTAGGAACAGAACTCGTTCGTAACCCGGGGACTACCGGTATATCTGGTCACAATCTGTTGATTTTGGGGAATTTACAAGTTACTTCTGTTGGTAAGGGGTCTCTTCCTGTTGATTTAGGGCATTCCAGGTCACTTCCTGTTGATTTGGGGACATTTTCGTGTCACTTCCTTGTTGATATCCGTCACTTCCTGTTTGAGACGACGGATTTTAGGGCATGTTCAGGTCATCTCCTGTTAATGGGACTCTTTACTGTTGATTTCGGAGGATTTCCCAGTCACTTTCTATTGATTTTGAGTCACTTCCTGTTGATTAGGAGCATTTTCGGGTCACTTTCGGCTGATTTTGGGACATTTTTGTGTCACTTCCTGTTGATTTTAAGACAACTGATATATTTTAGGGCATGTTCACTTCCTTCTAGTTTGGGGTCGCGTTCTAATGATCATGGGGCATTCCCGGGTCACTGCCTGTACTTGTTGGAATCACTACCTGTTCATTTTGGGCAAAAAAAGAGGGAGGATTTTGATTTTTTAAAAAATAAAGACCACTAAAGGAGAATTTTTGCAGGTCGGATTTGAAAATCTATAGGAGTGACTGCAAATGTTAAAAGTCCCATTGAAAATGTATAGGGCGCCATGATTTTATGAATTTCTTTCAGTGTGCGAATTATGTAACTGGGACAAAAACTGCAGGACAAGCACTTTGAAAATGTGAAACTTGATGTTTTTTTCCAGTGGAAATGAATGCGGCTTTTTTTTTTTTTCATTAAAAAAAAGTTTTTGATGCAACCGTTAGGAATGAAATGCAAAGAGAGCCTGCGTTGCAAATTTTTCTATGTGGGGAGCTCTGCTTTGCCACACGCAGAGACGGAGACGACACGCGTGCGCAAGCACGCACTTTGACCTCAGGCTGACACTGTCAATGCGAGGACACGGATGTATTATTAGTCCAACTCACTATGATATAATACACAATATATAATGTATGAAGTGAGGAAGACGAGCGGATGAGGAGGGTGCAAGTGAAAGAAAGCAGGTAGGGGATGGGTCGCCAGAGGGAGGATGTCCTACTTTGTCTTTTCTATTTTTAGATTGGGATTTTTTTTTAGGCTCCTCCTACTGCTGACGTCATCCCGCACGCGCAGCTGTCCTGTTCTGATGTTTTGGGCTTTTAACTCCTTGTATTCCATTTATGGCGCTAGATGTGCACTCCTCCCACTGCTAATGGATTGGACGTCATTGGTGGGAAGGTGCATCGTAGCTAGAGGAAGAACTCAGTTTATTTTTTAAGTCATTGGGTGCCATTACTAGCAATATATGTCCAATCCATTTAAAGTAAAAGAGTTGGCAGTGAATGAGCAAACATTCATTCACGACCAGCCTTTAATTTTATATATAAATATAAAAGAAGAACACAGAAAATATTCTCTCATTTATTGATTTTTTTCTTTTCAAAAATTTACATTTTTGAAAATTCATTTCGTTCCCGGACCTGGTTTGTAAGTCGAAATGGTCGGATGTTGAGCGGGATTTTCCCATAAGTATACGTTAGAATCCGATTCATTCATTTCACAGCCCAAAAACCTACACTAAAACCTTAATAAATACTGCTGGTACAATTACAAATAGCAATTACACATAGCAAAACAAATTAATTAGAAATACAAATTGGAATAATAATAATATAATAATAATGTATCGAATCGGGTTCTAATGTGGCCATTGTGTTTTGCATGCTGTTCCTGAACGCACCGTGTGACTGACGAGAGAGAGAGCGGTCCGGTCGAGTGGGAAGCTTTTACTTTTTTTTATGCCATTCCATGTTGTATTGCACAAGTTCGGAAAAAAATGATGAAAAAACCTAAAAAAGCTGGCGACTTCCTTGCCGATGTAACAATAATAATAATAATAAATTAGAAATGAAAAAGCGTTTTACCTTAACTTACTGAGACTGGCGAACAGAGGTCGCAGGAGACCGGCCATATTGTCGAGCCAGTTCACGCACACGTACATAATGCTCATATTTTTCTATCATTTCATTGCTAAATTCAATGGTAAGCATCACCTTTTCCCTTTTTTCACTAATGTTCTTGAGACCCATGTTGATTTCTCTCACAAGAAAATCTGCCGTGCGTCCGTCTTGCGAGAAAACGATGAAATTGCGACAGTGTCATAAAATGTCGTATTTCAAGCATGTCTAGATAAATGACGAGTCAAATTTTACGTCAGATGTCGGAAGGATTGTAAGTCGATGCGATTGTATGTCGAGGTACCACTGTACAGTGAGGAAAATAAGTATTTGAACACCCTGCGATTTTGAAAGTTCTCCCAATTGGAAATGATGGGTGGGTTTGAAATTTTCATGGTAGACAATCTAAAAAAAAAACAAATCCAGAAATCACAGTGTATGATTTTTTTCACAATTTATTTGTTTTATACTGCTACAAATATGTATTTGAACCAGTGGTGTTACCAGGATGCCAGGTGTGGGTGGGCATTAGTCTTACCTGGGGAGGGGGGGCCAAAAAAAAAAAAAATAAACCTACGATGCTCAAGTAGGTGGAAATCCAGTGTAGGGCTACTGCATCTTAAAACATGTTTTGTTTTCTCCTTGAGATAACTGTTGTTGTGATTTGGTCTAAAAAAAAATAAAAGTTGATCTGATTTTATTTGACTTCGAACACATCCATAACTGAACAGTATGGACATGCAGGTGACAGTGTTTTTTTTTAGGTAACCTATTGTGGTTCCTCGGTTTTATTATTATTATTAGGGTTGTTCCGATCATGTTTTTTTGCTCCCGATCCGATCCCGATCATTTTAGTTTGAGTATCTGCCGATCCCAATATTTCCCGATTTGATTTTTTTTTTTTTTTTTTTGCTCCCGATTCAATTCCAATCATTCCCGATAATTTTTCCCGATCATATACATTTTGGCAATGCATTAAGAAAAAAATGAATAAAACTCGGACGAATATATACATTCAACATACAGTACATAAGTACTGTATTTGTTTATTATGACAATAAATCCTCAAGATGGCATTTACATTATTAACATTCTTTCTGTGAGAGGGATCCACGGATAGAAAGACTTGTAATTCTTAAAGGCCAGATGTGACTTTGTATATTGTGACTAAATATTGTCATGTAGTGGATTTTTATGAGCTTTCAGTAAATGATAATTCAGGCATTTAACCTCTGCCCAAATGCATGATGGGAAGTGCACCCATGACTGTGCGTAGTGCTACCAATTGATATATCTTCTCTGCGTTGAGGACTAACTTAAGGTGTTAAGACAAAGATCAAGTGCTATCTTGCTTCCCCACATGCTACCCATGAAAATTGTTATTGTAGGGAGAGGGATTGTAAGACTGTAGCCAATTAAAAAAAAGGCTCCAAAGGCTGCCAAAATTTACACTACTGGTTATACGCTGCTTTTTATCTCTCTATATGGGTAAAACGACGCTAACACAGATTGAGCGCAACAATGCGAGAGTGGGTCATGCAGCGCATGCATTAATTTCATTAAATATTTTAACGTGACACATTTTTAAAAACAATAATTACCGCCGCTATCGGGATAAATTTGATAACCCTACCTTAAGCCTAAACTAAAGACTCTGGATGAGTGTAACATATTATGTTTGTAACGTTAAATACAATGAGAAAACGATTTAATAAAAAAAAAAATATATATATATTTAAAAAAAGCATGGCTGATATTTTTTTGCCGATTCCGATACTTTGAAAATGACGTGATTGGACCCGATCGATCAGGATGCCGATCGATCAGGACATCTCTAATTATTATAGTTGTTCTTTGTTCCACAGCCCCTTTGAGCTCAATTTGACGCCCTTAGAATGCTTCAAAATGCAGCAAAATCAGCAGGCAGGTCAAGACAGGTGCATTGTTTGATACCGTGTAAAGACAAATTCCAAATACACTATGTAGCGCCCCGTAGCAGTCATTCTTTGTCCCGCCGATGCTTTGAGCCCTACTTTGACCCCCTCAGAATGCTTCAAAACTCACCAAACTCAACAGCCAGGTGAACACTGGTGAAAACTCTGACAAAAAGATAAAAAATGCGTAAATGTGTGTAGCGCCCCCTAGGAACAAAACCAACATTTCATTTCATTTTTTTTAAGGTGAAAGAGGAGCTATCAACGCAAAGGTTAAAACTTAGAACACATCAGTACTATATGAATGGGATACCATACGCGGTGCCCAGACTGCTGTTAGTACTAAATCCAGTTTTCTTTGGGTGGGCAGAACGTGTCCGTGGGTGGGCACTGTTAGCAATGGAAGAAGCTAAACATGACTATCAATCTCCCTCGGATTGGGGCTCCATGCAAGATTTACCTCGTAGGGTCTCAATGATCCTAAAAATGGTGAGGAATCATCCAGAAACTACACAGGAGGGGCTGGTCAATGGCCTGAAAGGAGCTGGGATCACCATTTTCGAGGTTACTATAGGTAGTACACCGAGACATTATGGTTTAAAATCAAGCATGGCACGGAAGGTTGGCCTTATCAAACAAACACATGTCCAGGCCCGTTTTAAGTTTGTCAGTGACCATTTGGTTGATCCAGAGAAGTCATGGGAGAACCTCATGTGGTCATATGAGATCAAAATGGAACTTTTTGGTCTTAATTCCACTCAGTGTTTGGAGAAAGAATAATCATAAGTACCATCCCAAGAACACCATCCCTACTGTGAAGCATGGGGGTGGTAGCATCATGCTTTGGGGGTGTTTTCTGCACATTGGACTAGACGACTGCCCTGTATTGAGGAGAGGATGACCAGGGTCGTGCATTGTGAGATTCTGGTGAATAACCTCCTTCCCTCAATTAGAGCTTTGAAAATGGGTCGTGACTGGGTCTTCCAACATGACAATGGCCTGAAGCGACAGCCAGAATAACCATGGAGTGGCTTCGTAAAAGGCATATTAAGGTTCTGGAGGTGCCTTGCCAGTCTTCAGACCTAAACCGAATAGAAAATCTTTGGAGGAAGCTCAAACTCCATGTTTCTCAGTGACAGTCCAGAAACCGGATTGATCTCGAGAAGATCTGTGTGGAGCAGTGGTGCAAAACCCCTGCTGCAGTCTGTGACAATCTGATGAAAAGTTACAGGAAACATTTGACCTGCGTAATTGTAAACAAAGGCTATTTGTACTCAGTATTGATATTGATTTTCTCTGGTGTTCAAATACTTATTTGCAGCAGTATAATACATATAAATTGTTCAAAAATAATACAGTGTGATTTCTGTATTTTTTTAGATTGTCTGTTACAGTGGACAAGCACCTACCATGAAAACGTCAAACCTGCCCGTCATTTTTAAGTGGGAGAACTTTCAAAATCGCAGGGTGTTCAAATACTTATTTTCCTCACTGTATATGCATTTTTTTCATTAATTGACAACGTTTGAATTCAAAAACGAAAATTGGTGTCTGTTAGAACTCTTGTGCATCCAGTTAACATATATGTTTTCCTTATTATAGTTAGTCACCTGATAGGATAACCTCTGTCTGTTCAGCCTTTCCTTTGTCCTGGGCCATGTGCCCCCTATGTTGTCTATGTATTCTATTGTAAAATCTATGTTGCTTTCCTGCCCCTTCCATCCCAATCTTTGCCCTTGAATAAAGAGGGTTGCAATAACAGCAACTGGTGGAGTAGCTACCAACCTCCACAAAAGCTACATCGACTTCCTGTATTTCCAAACTAGGTGTACATTTACTCTTTAATTTACACTTTAATTATTTGACAATAATATAAAATACAGTAATACAAAAAAAAAAAGGCAAAATCGGCAAATATTTGATTTTTTTAATAGATTTTTAAAATATATTTTTTATGCATTGATTTTTTTATTTTTAGATAAAGGAAATAACTAAATAATAAGGAAATAAATAATCATTTTCTTATGTATTTTATATTATTTAATATAATTATTTGAAAATGGTAAATATATGCATATATAATATAACTATACAGTAAATAAAATGTATTAATTTTAAAAATTGTTAAAGATTTATATTTTTTAAACAAATAACAGAAGGGGGGAATTGTACATTTTTTTCTTTTTTGTTTGTAAAAAAAATTTATTACAAAAATATATATTAAAAAAGGAAAAAAGGAAATATTCTCCCAGTCAGAATGGATTCGACATCTCTCAGTGTCAGTGGCGGCGAAGGAGTCAAGTGTGGCACACTTTCATCTCCTCGGTGCGTGTCGGTGTTACATAAGACGCCCCCTCTCACTCTCTCACTCGCTCTTTTTTCTATTTGTGGGCCGAGGACGCCGCAGTCAGTCAGTGGGCCGGACAAAAATAACCGGCGGCGTCCGATTGGCTGGCAGCGCCACACGCTGGCGCATACGTAATGAGGCCACCGGAGGAACAAACGGTGAATGGGAGCCACCGTGACGCGTCGGCTGGCGGCCTGCCGATTCCGCGATCGTCGATCCCGGGCGGGTCCGATCGGAGCCGCTCGTGTGACACAAAAGCAGCGTGTGACTCACGCTCGTTTCTTGTGTTGATGCTGCAGGATGTTTCCTCTGACTCACGTGTGTGGAAGAAATAGCTACTTAAGTTCCAAACTTAAGATCACATATGAACTCGTGTCCCAAGTATCGGTACTAAAACGACAAAATGAGGATCGGACAGTACTAAAAAAAATGTGCACATGCTATGCCATATATACTTTTCGAGAACTTGTTTCCAGGGGCGCTTGAAGTCACTCACAGCAGGGGGTGCTGAGGATCTAAGTTATGTTTTTCCTATCCAAAAACAGCTATTTTGGTCCAAATTTGTCATGCTGGCACATTTCTCGATAAAATGGCAGTACACACGCATGCGGATAGTTTACGTACTACTACTAGGCTACTAAAAAGACAGCATTCTATTTCACCTACAGTGTGAGTTGGGAGTTTTTGTATTGGAAATAAAAGCGCCCATGTAATATAATGCAATTCCCCGCAGCTAGACAGCGCAATGACAAACAAACACATTTGAAAACTAAAAGGTTCAATAATCCTTGGTTTAACACACACTTTTCACAACACTCCAAATTGCACACGAATATCCAACAGTGTACTGCAAAGCGGCAGCTCAACAGCAACAACAAACAATAATATGGCTACAATGCAAACTATTTGAAGTTCTCCATGGTCTAAATATGCAGCTAACGATACAGTTAAGGCACGGTTCGGTACGATTTTCGATGCGAGGGACACAATTTTCGATTTGATTCAATACACTTAATGGTCTGAAACAAAAAAATACAAGTGTGTTTTTTATTTATTTATTTTTATTTTATTTTGCTAACAGGCAAAAATAACAATGCCATCATATAAACATGCATTCTAGTACATAATATTTATGTGCTTACTTCCTACTGATCTGAAGAAATTTTGTATAAAAGTGCTGAGGACAAACTTTACCGTTTGTAAAGTGAGGCGGGGCACACTGTTGATTGCTGTAACTCTCTTAGCAGGTATGTTTACCACATGAGAAAAACATCCTATTTGTGGTCCGAGTCCATCTGTGTTACGTACTGAATTAACAACTTTTGCAGCATTATCTATAGTCACTGGTTTGGATTGATTTGGCCTGCTTAGCTTCTATTCAGTCATGGCGGTTTTTAATCCATCGATGTAGAATATGGAATACGCGTCCCATGATCACTCTAGGCTCACGCAGCCAATGGCATGGGACTTGGAGGGGGTCTAACGTAGCGCATCTAGGTTGCTATTTGATTATATCTAGTGTGTGCACGTGAGTGTTGTCGGGCATTAAAAAAAGTTAACAAACGCCACAGAAGTCACGTCTGCTCTTTACTGCACAACACCAGCATTTGACAATCGACTTTCATAAACAGAACGAGTTTGAAGTACAGCGCTCTTAATTTGCCACTCATTGTTCATCATGTAACCGTGAGTTAGCTCATTGTGACCCACGGTCTTAACCAGTCTGTTCTCAAAGCCAGTTTATTCGTACCAGCCAAACTGACAACAAGATATTGGCGGACTTAGTTGTACGTATCCGTTAAGACAGCCTTTGTGTAATATGTACAAGTGGGGATAGCATATGAGCTCACCCAAAATGCTGCTAAAAAACGGATCTGTACGATACTGAAGCTGTCAAGCCGCCTCCTTAAGTTTCTGTCTTTCCTCACGAGCAATGATCCTCGTGCGCCACAGCTCTCACCTTTCATGCAATTTGGGGGAGGAGTGGAGGAGAGGGGGCTGCTCGCTGCAGAGTTTGTTTTTTCAAGGCAAAGCTGCGCCGGACATTTTAGCGACAGAGACGACAAAAATAAATTCGGAAAATACATTTTGGGAGCTTTTCATTTGGATCGAATGTTTTTGCGTATTGAATCGAAGAAGGGGTGTCGAACGGTTCAGTATAAAACCGAGTATTGTTGCATCCTTAATGGGCACTGATTTAAACAGGGGTGCACATAATTTTTTTGCCCAGGTTCTCAGAGGAGGACCTGGAGATGTGACTTGGTCCTCATTGAGCTTAAGAGCCGACCCGCCTGATGCGATAAATTTATAACAAGCTTTACTTAGAGCCAATTAACTTTAATTAATTATATTAACAATTAATGCTTGATTAACATCAACTGGCACAACAAAATTGCCATTACTTTGAAGTGAAATGTAAAGAAATAAAAAGCACCAATTGAAAAATAAAGGGCATTATGCGGCTCCCACATTAACTCCAAGCCTTTTTAAAAGTGGGATGTCCTCCTCATAAGACCTCATTGAACGTGCATGTTTAGCTTTGTAAAATGCGAGCAAAAACACGTTTGTCGGTGCATGTCGCTGTTCATTACCTTTATTCCGCCACTTGTCCATAGGGCGAGTGGGGTCATGTCTGACATCGATAGTTTGCTTAATTGCCACATGCTCTCAGTTTTTTTCGTGCTTTTCAAAGTTTGGATGGCTGAAATTCTTTGACCCTACATAAAATGCGCTGCTCTTATCGGCGACATTGGGATTCTCACGGCACATTTTGTACCGCATTTCCGTGCGAGCATCATTTGCTTCTAGCCATGGTACCTCCTGTAGCCACTTTTCAGCAAAAGTCCTTTTTTTCGGTAGCTCCGGTGACGTCTCTGTCGTCTGTCTGTCTTTTGACGGGGGTGGGGGAACACGGAAGTAATTACTCAGTGTGGCCTGCCTCGTCGACATTTTGAGAAGTTATTTTCTCGTGTCCGCCGCAAATACAGTAGTCAGCCATCGGTACGCAAAAGCATATGGAAGCCGTTGAGGGCCAGCGCGTTTGTCTACGTCCAGTACGCATGCGCGCATGCGGACCACTTATGTGCACCCCTGGATATAAACTATCATAATCATCTTCATTTTCGATGTCGAATTGAACTTCAGAAAATTTCGCTGTTTTTTGTAAAGGAACAAATGGCTCACTAGTTTTAGGGTCTTGTAAACATCTCCTCTGTCAACAGTTAACTTTTCCGTTCCAATAGCGCCTTATTCAACGTGACCCGATGCCAAGCAAGGTGTTAGGTGGTGACCACGTTATTAACACAAAAACATATATATTTAATTCCTAAATTAAATATGCTATTTTTTCAATATGTTTTATTTATTGATTTATCTTTAACCATAAAAAGCTACCAAAACACTTTTTTTTCGTCCCAAACACCAGGGGATGGTGCAGCACCCTTAGCACCCTACTTCCCGCGCCACTGCTTGTTTCCAACTGCTGGTCTCCCATCCCAAGATGGCCACGTGTAGCGTCCAATCATCTTTCTGCTGTGAATTGAAATGAGTTCATCATTAGTAGATGTCCAATTCATTTGAAGTAGGAGGGTAGCAGCGAATAACTGTTCGTTCATTGCCTGCCGTCCTTCCCACTTCCAATTGATCAGCCGCAATGGCAGATAATGAGTAAAGAGTACTTGTCATTAGCTTTGATATTGATCAAATAATCTTTCAAAATTTGGTTGAGAAATAATGTAGTTAGAGTATTATTTTAATATCAGTGCATTGACTTTGATGAGAATCCTGCCCCTACCAACACGGCCACCCTGGGGCCATTTACACTGCTGGCCAAAAGTATTGGCACCCCTGCAATTCTCTCAGATAATGCACAATTTCTCCCAGAAAATGATTGCAATTACATTTTTTTTTTTTTTTTTTTTTTTAAACCTGTCCTGTTCAGCTGTTTGACACAGAGAATGGAAGTCTAAGTGCCCGGGTTGTCTGAACAGTTTTAATGTTTCACATTGAGAATCTGATATACTCCCTTGTGATCATTCAAAATACCTTTTTATTATGACAAAGCAGCGAACAAGAAGGGATTATGGGAGGACAGAAGAAAAGCAACACAAGAGAAGAAAGAAAAGAAACACATACACAAACAACAACAAGAAATACATAGAACATCTAGACTAATTATTAATATGCTGGTGCCATCGTCAGCGAGATGTATTTCCGGTTTACACCATGTGGGGGCCTATTGGCCAGTGAAAGAGGGGGACAGGGGTGTCTATAAGCTAAGTGATTGAAAGAGGTAGAGTGTACACAAATCAGTTCTGTGATCTAGAACCCAGTAATCATGTGAATCTCTTCTGAATGTAAGCCCGTTGGCGACCAACCCTACGCCGCCCCATCGCCAATCCCGGCACCAAGACCCCCAACCTGAGCATGCACTACCGCATCCCGCGGCACGCGAGCCCCACCGGACGCGCGACAGCCACGCAGACGGGCGGAGAAGCCGCGCGGGAGCCAACCCAGGGCCACACCCCCACCCAGCCAGCCCGGGGAGGGAGGGCCGGCAGGGGGTCGGGGGGTCCAGCGCAGCCCATCCCTCCTCCCGCAGCCCAGCAAGGGAGCCATCGCCCCCCACCAGGATCCATTGTGGTCCCCCGGGCCACCCGCGCACCCATCAACCGGCCTTCAGGGATGGCAGGAGGGGACGCACCACCAACCCCACATCTATCCCCACCCCCGCCCGCCCACCCGGGCCACGAGCCACAGCCGCAGCCCCCCAACCGGCACGGCACGCCACGGGAACCCCAGCAGCCCACTAAGCCCAAGGCAGGGCAGGGCCCCCCGCCGGTGCAGGCAACACCCTGCTGATACACCGGCGCCCAGCCAGCGACCCGCGACAGAGCGCAGGGCGGATGCCCAGTCAGAGAAGAGGGGAAGGCGGAGGCAGGAGAACGCCGAGGAACTGCCACGGGGCGATGCAAGATCGGAGCCCCGACCCCCCCACCCCACTCCCGCAGCCGACAGCCCAGGCAGAGGGGAGGCCACACATCATTCTGTCAGATAATTCTCAATTTCTCCCAGAAAATGATTGCAATTACAAATGCGTTGGTAGTAATATCTTCATTTATTTTGCTTGCAATGAAAAAACACAGAATGGAAAATAAATTCAATCTTTAGCATTTTACACAAAACTCCAAACATGGGCCGAACAAAAGTATTGGCACCCTTTGAAAAATCATGTGATGCTTCTCTAATTTGTGTAATTAACAGCACCCGTTACTTACCCGTAGCACATTACAGGTGGTGGCAATAGCTAAATCACACTTGCAGCCAGTTAAAATGGATTTAAGTTCACTCAAACTCTGTCCTGTGTCCTTGTGTGTACCACATTGAGCATGGAGAAAAGAAAGAAGACCAAAGAACCGTCTGAGGACTTGAGAAGCAAAATTGTGAGGAAGCATGGGCAATCTCAAGGCTACAAGTCCATCTCCAAAGACCTGAATGTTCCTGTGTTTGCCGTGCGAAGTGTCATCAATAAGTGTAAAGCCCATGGCACTGTGGCTAACCTCTCTAGATGTGGACGGAAAATAAAAATGGATGAGAGATTTCAACGAAAGATTGATGAGAGATTTCTACAAAAGATTGTGCAGATGGTGGATAAAGAACCTCGACTAACATCCAAACAGGTTCAAGCTGTCTTGCAGTCCGAGGGTAAAACAGTGTCAACCTGTACTATCCATCGGCGTCTGAATGAAAAGGGACTCTACGGAAGGATACCCCAGGAAGACCCCACTTTTGACCCAGTGACATAAAAAAGCTAGGCTGAAGTTTGCCAAAACTTACCTGAGAAAGCCAAAAACGTTTTGGAAGAATGTTCTCTGGTCAGATAAGACAAAAGTAGAGCTTTTTTTTTCAAGCACATCAACATAGAGATTACAGAAAAAAAACGAGGCCTTCAAAGAAAAGAACATAGTCCCCACAGTCAAACATGGCGGAGGTTCCCTGATGTTTTGGGGTTGCTTTGCTGCCTCTTGCACTGAACTGCATGACCGTGTGCATGGCATTATGAAGTCTGAAGACTACCAACAAATTTTACAGCATAATGTAGGGCCCAGTGTGAGATAGCTGGGTCTCCCTCAGGGTTCATGGGTCTTCCAGCAGGACAATGACCCAAAACACACTTCAAAAAGCACTAGAAAATGGTTTGAGAAAAAGCACTGGAGACTTCTAAAGTGTCCAGCAATGAGTCCAGACCTGAATCCCATTGAACACCTGTGGAGCGATCTGAAAATGGCAGTTTGGAGAAGGCACCCTTTAAATCTCAGAGACCTGGAGCAGTGTGCCAAAGAAGAATGGTCTAAAATTCCAGCAGAGCATTGTAAGAAACTCATTGATTGATAATGGAAGTGGTTGTTCGGAGTGATTTCGTCTAAAAGTTGTGCTACTAAGTATTAGGCTGAGGGTGCCCTTTTTTGGAGTTTTGTCTAAAATGATAATGATTTGATTTTTTTTCATTGTCTTTTGTGTTTTTTCATTGCAAGCAAAATAAATGAAGATATTACTACCAAAGCTTTTGTAATTGCAATCATTTTCTGGGAGAAATTGAGCATTATCTGACAGAATTGCAGGGGCGCCAATTCTTTTGGCCATCAGTGTAGCTAGGGGGCGATGAAAGCTCTTTTCATGCTACTACCATGAATTACAACGGGTTTATCACTAGTAGACGTCGAATCCGTTTGAAGTAGGTCGGTGGCTGCCCTGCCACTTCAAATGGATTGGACGTCTAGCGCCGTCAGTGGCAGGCAAAAAGTATGTATTAGATAGTTTAACATTGATAAAATATTCTCTTCTATTCTCTTCTTTTGAGGAATAAGCAAGTTATGACTTGATTTTATTGTCAGTGCATTGACTTTGATGACAAAGTCTCCGTTACCAACATGGCCTGAAGGCAGCCATGTTGGTACGGGCGATGAAAGGTCGTTTTATGCTTCTGCCATCAAGTGAAACGAGTTCAGCACAAGTAAATGCCGAATCCATCTGGGCAATGAACATTTGTTTATTCGCTGCCAACCCTCTTATTTTAAATGGATTGGACGTCAAGTGAGGTAGCCAATGAGATGAGCAGTTTCTAATTCAATATTCTAATTTCCTGACTGTCTCAGGAAATTAGAATATTGTGTATTCTAATTTCCTGAGACAGTCCTGTATATATACACAGGACTGTCTCAAAAAATTTGAATACAGTGGTACCTCTACATACGAATTTAATTCGTTCCAGGACCTTGTTTGTAAGTCGAAATGGTCGTATGTCGAGCAGGATTTTCCCATAGGAATACATTATAATTCCATTAATTCGTTCCAAAGCCTAAAAACATACACTAAATTATTAATAAATACTGCTGGCACTGTTACAAATGGCAATTAAACATAGAAAAACAAATAAGTTATAAATAAATAATTCAGAATAATATAAGAAGAAGAAGAATTAATAATTATTCCTGAAAATAATGTAACGAATCGGATTCTAATATGGCGGACACTTTTTACTGTCCCTGAACGCACCGCGAAGGTGACGTCTTCAGTGAGATAGGTCGGTGCGGTAGAGATAATACTTTCGTTTTCCAGAGAGCAGTCAACTGCTTAAGACAATGAGCGTTTTGTGTTGGATAAGTTCTTAAATAAATGATAAAAACGTGACAAAGCTGGCGATTTCCTTGGCAATGTTACCACAATAATAATTGTCACCTTAACTTATAAATAGTGGCGAACGGTGGTCATAAGAGGACCATGGAGCTGTATTGTTGAGCCAGTTCAGGGACGCGCACCCCAAGCTCATATTTTTCTATAACTTGCATTTTCATTTCAAAGGTAAGCATCACTTTTTTCCTTGTTTCTCCAACTGTATCAACTTTTTTTGAAAACTGTGTTGATTTCTCACATGAGAAAATCCACCGTGGGTTCGTTTGCAGTGCTGTCATGTCGTCATATTTCGAGCAACTCGTCGGATGTAGAAACAAATGGCGGCTCAAATTTTACGTCGGATGTCGAAAAGATCGTGTGTCGAAGTGATCGTATGTAGAGGTACCACTGTATTGTGTATTCTAATTTCCTGAGACAGTCCAGTATACGTATATATATATATATATATATATATATATATATATACGTATGTATGTATATATATATATATATATATATAATTTTTTAAATTTATATATATATATATATATATATATATATATATTAGGGCTGTCAAACGATTAAAATTTTTAATCGAGTTAATTACAGCTTAAAAATTAATTAATCGTAATTTATCGCAATTAATCGCAATCAGTGTTGTTAATCTTACTGAAAAAAAGTAATTAATTATAGTTACAAATTACTTCTCCCAAAAAGTAATTGCGTTAGTAACTCAATTACCTGAATGTAAGAGTAATTAGTTACTTGGCAAAGTAATTGGTGATAATTACTTTTTTTTTTTCCTCAATTAAAAAAAAAAAAAAAAAAAAAACATTGGCCACACTATGTGAATTTTTTTGTGAAGGTTTTCGGTACAATTGGCCCGAGCCCAATTCTTTACCCTAATTTACTCTTTACCCTGAATCAACTGTTAAAAGTTGTTAGAATTGCTCCCATTATTGCATTAGTTCCCTTCTCTCTACTTTCGACATATGAAAGTTTTAAAACTGTTTCATCATTTAAAGATAGATTCAAGTCAATATTTTGCCGATTTAGAAGTATTTTATATAAAAAGTTACTTAGGTTTGCTAGGAAGGTTCTCTACAACAGAGCCATCCTAAAAAGTCTACTGCTTCAAGATGGCGGCTGTCTACTAACGCATTTAGTGTCTGTCATTTTGCATCTAGTTATATCTATATACAGTACATGTGATATCTACCATATCTACCATGTCTACCATATCTACCATAACATGCGGGTGTAGTTTGAAGGCTATCGGCAACAACATGTATTATTGGAGCTACCTAGCATCGCGTTTGTTCGGCGTCACAACTTTCTTGCCTCCTCCACACTCCTGCTCTGCTCTGTCGTCTCGGTGAGTCAGTCTCCCTCAGACTTTTCGACCACTATAGTAACGCATAGTAACGCATGCCTTTCCGTCCTCAGTAACGGTAACGGCGTTGCCAAGATGAGAAAAGTAATTAATTAGATTACCCACTACTGAAAAAAATAACGCCGTTAGTAACGCCGTTATATTGTAACGCCGTTATTAACAACACTGATCGCAATTCAAACCATCTATAAAATATGCCATATTTTTCTGTAAATTATATATATATATATATTCTGTAAAATAATTTGTTGGAATGGAAAGATAAGACACAAGATGGATATATACATTCAACATACGGTACATAAGGACTGTAGTGGGCATTTCACTCTACTGTCATTTAAATCTGTCTATGCTGTCCTCACTCCGAAGCGTCTACTTTTTCCAAAGCTAGACAGCTAGTGAACGACGCCTTAATAATCAGACTTCTTCCTTTTTCATCTGATTTATTAATAAAATGGCTTCAAACCACTGTCCTCTTTAGACCGTGGTGAAACTACAAAAAAAAAGTACACAAGCATTGCATTAGCAACAACGTTAGCTTAGCACGCTATACAGGTTCACTAAACATAAACAAAAAGCGTCTCATACAAAAAATGTAACATTTCGCTTACTAACATAATATGTACATTCTTTACAACAACCATACTTACGGACAAATCTTGTCCAAGGATCATATGAGCACAACATTACAACGTAGGCGTCAGCCCGAGATGTCGTGCAGCCATATTGAACTGGCAAGAAAGCAATAAACCATGTCGCAAAGCGACCACAAGAGTTCGCTGTTAGACAGCAATAAAAACCTTGCTGTAAAACTTACCAAAAGGCAGAATACTGTCTGAGCGGGACATGTGCGTTAATTGCGTCAAATATTTTAAAGTGATTAATTTAAAAAATTAATTACCATGCGTTAACGCGATAATTTTGACAGCCCTAATATATATATATATATATATATATATATATATATATATATATATATATATACAGTGCCTTGCAAAAGTATTCGGCCCCCTTGAACCTTGCAACCTTTCGCCACATTTCAGGCTTCAAATATAAAGATATAAAATTTTAATTTTTTGTCAAGAATCAACAACAAGTGGGACACAATCGTGAAGTGGAACAAAATTTATTGGATAATTTAAACTTTTTTAACAAATAAAAAACTGAAAAGTGGGGCGTGCAATATTATTCGGCCCCCTTGCGTTAATACTTTGTAGCGCCACCTTTTGCTCCAATTACAGCTGCAAGTCGCTTGGGATATGTTTCTATCAGTTTTGCACATCGAGAGACTGACATTCTTGCCCATTCTTCCTTGCAAAACAGCTCGAGCTCAGTGAGGTTGGATGGAGAGTGTTTGTGAACAGCAGTCTTCAGCTCTTTCCACAGATTCTCGATTGGATTCAGGTCTGGACTTTGACTTGGCCATGCTAACACCTGGATACGTTTATTTTTGAACCATTCCATTGTAGATTATGCTTTATGTTTTGGATCATTGTCCTGTTGGAAGATAAATCTCCGTCCCAGTCTCAGGTCTTGTGCAGATACCAACAGGTTTTCTTCCAGAATGTTCCTGTATTTGGCTGCATCCATCTTCCCGTCAATTTTAACCATCTTCCCTGTCCCTGCTGAAGAAAAGCAGGCCCAAACCATGATGCTGCCACCACCATGTTTGACAGTGGGGATGGTGTGTTCAGGGTGATGAGCTGTGTTGCTTTTATGCCAAACATATCGTTTTGCATTGTGGCCAAAAAGTTCAATTTTGGTTTCATCTGACCAGAGCACCTTCTTCCACATGTTTGGTGTGTCTCCTAGGTGGCTTGTGGCAAACTTTAAACGAGACTTTTTATGGATATCTTTGAGAAATGGCTTTCTTCTTGCCACTCTTCCATAAAGGCCAGATTTGTGCAGTGTACGACTGATTGTTGTCCTATGGACAGACTCTCCCACCTCAGCTGTAGATCTCTGCAGTTCATCCAGAGTGATCATGGGCCTCTTGGCTGCATCTCTGATCAGTTTTCTCCTTGTTTGAGAAGAAAGTTTGGAAGGACGGCTGGGTCTTGGTAGATTTGCAGTGGTCTGATGCTCCTTCCATTTCAATATGATGGCTCGCACAGTGCTCCTTGAGATGTTTAAAGCTTGGGAAATCTTTTTGTATCCAAATCCGGCTCTAAACGTCTCCACAACAGTATCTCGGACCTGCCTGGTGTGTTCCTTGGTTTTCATAATGCTCTCTGCACTTTAAATAGAACCCTGAGACTATCACAGAGCAGGTGCATTTATACGGAGACTTGATTACACACAGATGGATTCTATTTTTCATCATCGGTCATTTAGGACAACATTGGATCATTCAGAGATCCTCACTGAACTTCTGGAGTGAGTTTGCTGCACTGAAAGTAAAGGGGCCGAATAATATTGCACGCCCCACTTTTCAGTTTTTTATTTGTTAAAAAAGTTTAAATTATCCAATAAATGTTGTTCCACTTCACGATTGTGTCCCACTTGTTGTTGATTCTTGACAAAAAAATTAAATTTCATATCTTTATGTTTGAAGCCTGAAATGTGGCGAAAGGTTGCAAGATTCAAGGGGGCCGAATACTTTTGCAAGGCACTGTATATATATATATATTTATTAGGCACACCACACTTTTGCCTTCAGAACTGCCTCAATTCTTCATGGCATAGATTCAACAAGGTGCTGGAAGCATTCCTCAAAGAGTTTGGCCCATATTGACATGATGGCATCACACAGTTGGTGCAGATTTGTCGGCTGCACATCCATGATGCGAATCTCCCGTCCCACCACATCCTAAAGATGCTGTATTGGATTGAGATCTGGAGACTGTGGTGGCCATTTGAGTACAGTGAACTCATTGTCATGTTCAAGAAACCAGTCTGAGATGATTCCAGCTTTATGACATGGCGCATTATCCTGCTGAGAGTAGCCATCAGAAGTTGGGTACATTGTGGTCATAAAGGGATGGACATGGTCAGCAACAATACTCAGGTAGGCTGTGGTGTTCCAACGATGCTCAATTGGTACCAAGGGGCCCAAAGAGTGCCAAGAAAATATTCCCCACACCATTACACCACCACCAGCAGCCTGAACCGTTGATACAAGGCAGGATGGATCCATGCTTTCATGTTGTTGACGCCAAAATCTGACCCTACCATCCGAATGTCGCAGCAGAAATCGAGACTCATCAGACCAGCTAACATTTTTCCAATCTTCTATTGTCCAATTTCGATGAGCTTGTGCAAATTGTAGCCTCAGTTTCCTGTTCTTAGCTGAAAGGAGTGGCACCCGGTGTGGTCATATGCTGCTGTAGCCCATCTGCCTCAAAGTTCGACGTACTGTGCGTTCAGAGATGCTCTTCTGCCTACCTTGGTTGTAACGGGTGGTTATTTGAGTCACTGTTGCCTTTCTATCAGCTCGAACCAATCTGGCCATTCTCCTCTGGCCTCTGGCATCAATAAGGCATTTCCGCCCACAGATCTGCCGCTCACTGGATATTTTTTCTTTTTCGGACCATTCTCTGTAAACCCTAGAGATGGTTGTGCGTGAAAATCCCAGTAGATCAGCAGTTTCTGAAATACTCAGACCTGCCCTTCTGGCACCAACAACCATGCCACGTTCAAAGTCACTCAAATCACCTTTCTTCCCCATACTGATGCTTGGTTTGAACTGCAGGAGATTGTCTTAAACCATGTCTACATGCCTAAATGCACTGAGTTGCCACCATGTGATTGGCTGATTAGAAATTAAGTGTTAACGAGCAGTTGGACAGGTGTAGCTAATAAAGTGGCCGGTGAGTTATATATATATATATATATATATATATATATATATATATATATATATATATATATATATATATATATATATATACAGTGGGGAGAACAAGTATTTGATACACTGCAAATGGGTTTTCCCATTGTGAGTGTATCAAATACTTGTTCTCCCCACTGTATATATATATATATATATATATATATATATATATATATATATATATATATATGTAGATATATATATGTATATGTAGATATATATATATATGTATATGCATATATATATGTATATATATATATATATACGTATATATATTTCGTCCCATCACTAAAGTAATTACTCAGTGTGGCCTGCCTCTTCAAAATTTTGAGAAGTTATTTTCTCGTGTCCGCCGCAAATACAGTGGTCAGCCATCGGTACGCAAAAGCGTATGGAAGCCGTTGAGGGCCAGCGCATTTGTCTACGTTCAGTCCGCATGCGCGCATGCGGACCACTTATGTGCACCCCTGTATATATATATATATATATATATATATATTGTGACATCAGGCGGGGACAGTTAGTGGAGGGCCGTTACATTCCTTTTCCAGAGATGAAGAATCAAGTCAAAATGGCCGCCCTATATATATATATATATATATATATATATATATATATATATATATATATATATATATATATATATATATATATATTAGGGCTGCAGCTATCGAATATTTTAGTAATCGAGTAATCGACTGAAAATTCTATCGATTAATCGAGTAATCGGATAAAACAAATATATTTTTAGGTGAAGAGCAATTATAAATATACATGAGAAAACAAGACATTTCATCTAATCTTGAACCATTTTTAGTCAATCAGTGTCTTTATTTTCGATGTATATTGTAGCTAGAATAATTTTAAAAAACTAATTCACTGCTTTCACTCAAAAAACTTTTAGATCTTATTTAAAAATATATATATATTGCCAATTGCGTTAATTGCGTCAAATTTTTTAACGGGATTAATTTAAAAAATTAATTAACGCCCGTTAACGCGATAATTTTGACAGCCCTAATATATATATATATATATTACCTAAAAATGCCGTTACGCTTGATAACACACATCACTTAAAAGTTAGGATTTTTTCCCACGTGTTTCAATTGAATTTCTCTTTGTGTCAAGCCATTTTTAAGTTCTAGTTAAGTTTTAAGTTAGTCTAAACTGTAAGTCCTGATAGGATTTTGAGTTTTTGCAGTGTTTAAAATAAATGTATGATACAGGCTGTACTGGAGCACATTAGGGACCAGTGCTACTTGGTGTTTTATCCAGCAATGACTACTGAGCTAAAATTGATAGTTAGCATGATTAAGTTTTTATTTTACACCCTCATCACTCCACAATGCAATGTTATGTTTAAGCCTGTATGTAAGACACGTTAGCCACGCAACGACAGTGGTCATAATTAATTGAAACCTAGTCCTCCGCAGGGCTAACTTTACGTGAGCTAGTAGCGACAGTAACGTTGATCTTATTTATTAGCGCTTAGCGCTCTTTATTAGCGCTTAGCGCTGTACTGCTTTAAGATGGCGGCTGTTTAATAACGCTGCCCAGACGCGGCCGAGTCTGTCATTGCGCATCTAGTTCAACATACATGTGATCTTTATGAGACGCACCGGACGCTAGCTGTTACCAACTTAGCATCGTGCGGGCTAGTATTTGGCAACGTCGGCGTCGTTTGTGGCGGCTGTCAGCTGCAGTAAGTTTTTTTTCTTCCCTTCTTCCTATCCGCACGTGACAGCGCGTTGTCCCGCATTAAAAGTAGTCCAAGCAAAACGTGATGCTTAGAGCTGTCAAAATAAACGATTACTCGAGGTGAATAAAATTACTCGGATCAGTTTTTAAACTCGAGTTACTCGAGTTGCTCGAGTACTCGTTTCAGCTCTAATATATATATGGCGGAAAACACAGACAACACTGTAAAAGCAGTTTCTGCTCTTGCACTCCTCTTTAAAAGAAACTGCTGTATTTTAAGCCAAAACAACTGTTGTGTTTGATAGAACAATATGTCTATATGCTGCCATAGCAGATTCATGGCGCATTAAACCCCCGAACTATTTTTAATTTGTCCATTTTACCCTGAAAACCCCCATTTACAGATGTCGCGCAATCGCTTTTTTTCAACCCAGCCATTAAATGAAGGTTATTAATTATATGTATTATTCAAAATGTCTGTCTTTTTTAGCTTAGAATCATTAATTGATGTCTCATATTTCATTTTTTTTTTTTAATTACTTAAAAAAAAAATTCACTCACATATTTTAAACTTTTAAACAAATTATGTCACAATGAAAAATATGGCGTCTGTAAAAAAGTCACGGATATCTACCTCATAACTATCGCTTAATTAAATTTTTTCTGTCAGTATTAGATGATGTATTAGATGATAAATAATCGATCCAAACAAAGAAAAATTAAAGGGTAAATATAAGGATAAATTAATTAATTAAAGGGTAAATACAGTATATAAAAAAGAAATCTCGACCACTCCTTGATGTCTGCAATTTCTGCATCGCGACCCTTGTTATATGACCATGTTTCACCCATGGAATCCCCCAAAAATGCGGCTCTGGCCATTCACAGCTGTGTCTTGACACTTGGTGATACATGCTACATGGAGTTTTTGGATCGAAAAGAGGTAAGAACACGATAATATCGCATTAAAATTGTGGCGTCTTTAATTCTGCTCTCTCGTGCTCTCACCTCCAATTAGGGTTTTGCTGCTTAATTTTTTATTTTTTTATTTTCCAAAATTCCCTCCTGTTCAAAATTTTTCTTTTCCCAGAAAATTGAGACTTTAAGCTTTCCAATGATGTATGTACAGTGGGGCAAATAAGTATTTAGTAAACCACCAATTGTGCAAGTTCTCCTACTTGAAAAGATTAGAGAGGCCTGTAATTGTCATCATGGGTAAACCTCAACCATGAGAGACAGAATGTGAAAAAAAAACAGAAAATCACATTGTTTGATTTTTAAAGAATTTGTTTCCAAATTAGAATGGAAAATAAGCATTTGGTCACCTACAAACAAGCAAGATTTCTGGCTGTCAAGGAGGTCTAACTTCCAACGAGGTCTAACGAGGCTCCACTCGTTACCTGTATTAATGGCATCTGTTTTAACTCATTATCGGTATAAAAGACACCTGTCCACAACCTGCGTCAGTCACACTCCAAGCTCCTCTATGGCCAAGACCAAAGAGCTGTCGAAGGACACCAGAGACAAAATTGTAGACCTGCACCAGGCTGGGAGGACTGAATCTGCAATAGGTAAAACGCTTGGTGTATAAAAATCAACTGTGGGAGCGATTATTACAAAATGGAAGACATACAAGACCATAATCTCCCTCGATCTGGGGCTCCATGCAAGATCTCACCCCATGGCGTCAAAATGATAACAAGAACGGTGAGCAAAAATCCCAGAACCACACGGGGGGACCTAGTGCATGACCTACAGAGAGCTGGGACCACAGTAACAAAGGCTACTATCAGTAACACAACCAAGGACTCAAATCCTGCACTGCCAGACGTGTCCCCCTGCTGAAGCCAGTACACATCCAGGCCCGTCTGTGGTTCGCTAGAGAGCATTTGAATGATCCAGAAGAGGACTGGGAGAATGTGTTATGGTCAGATGAAACCAAAATAGAACTTTTTGGTAGAAACACAGGTTCTCATGTTTGGAGGAGAAAGAACACTGAATTGCATCCGAAGAACACCATACCCGCTGTGAAGCATTGGGATGGAAACATCATGCTTTGGGGCTGTTTTTCTGCAAAGGGACCAGGACGACTGATCTGTGTAAAGGAAAGAATGAATGGGGCCATGTATCGAGAGATTTTGAGTGAAAATCTCCTTCCATCAGCAAGGGCATTGAAGATGACACTTGGCTGGGTCTTTCAGCATGACAATGATCCCAAACACACAGCCAGGGCAACAAAGGAGTGTCTTCGTAAGAAGCATTTCAAGGTCCTGGAGTGGCCTAGCCCATAGAAAATCTGTGGAGGGAGTTGAAAGTCCGTGTTGCCCAACGACAGCCCCAAAACATCACTGCTCTAGAGGAGATCTGCATGGAGGAATGGGCCAAAATACCAGCAACAGTACGTGAAAAGCTTGTGAAGAGTTACAGAAAACGTTTCGCCTCCGTTATTGCCAACAAAGGGTACATAACAAAGTATTGAGATGAACTTTTGGTATGACCAAATACTTATTTTCCACCATGATTTGCAAATAAATTCTTTAAAAACCAAACAACGTGATTTTCTGTTTTTTTTCCACATTCTGTCTCTCATGGTTGAGCTTTACCCATGAAGACAATTACAGGCCTCTCTAATATTTTCAAGTGGGAGAACTTGCACTATATATATATATATATATATTAGGGCTGTCAAACGATTAAAAATTTTAATCGAGTTAATTACAGCTTAAAAATTAATTAATCGTAATTAATCGCAATTAATCGCAATTCAAACCATCTAGATAATATGCCATATTATTCTGTAAATTATTGTTGGAATGGAAAGATAAGACGCAAGATGGATATATATATATTCAGCATGCGGTACTTAAGGACTGTATTTGTTTATTATAACAATAAATCAACAAGATGGCATTAACATTATTAACATTCTGTTAAAGTGATCCATGGATAGAAAGACTTGTAGTTCTTTATGAAAAATGTTAGTACAAGTTATAGAAATTTTATATTAAAACCCCTCTTAATGTTTTCGTTTTAATAAAATTTGTAAAATTTTCAATCAAAAAATTAACTTGTAGCCCGCCATTGTTGATGGCAATAATTACTTACACTATAAAATCAGTCGCACCCAAGCACCAGCAGAGGGCAGCAAAACTCCGCAAAACACAATTAACAAGTGGGCCTTTCACTCCTCTGTCATTTAAATCTGTCTGAGCTGTGCCAATTGCGTCAATTGCGTCAAATTTTTTAACAGGATTAATTTAAAAAATTAATTAACGCCCGTTAACGCGATAATTTTGACAGCCCTAATATATATATATATATATATATATATATATATATATATATATATACCACACGGCGCAATACTACTTTATATGCATATATATATGGTATTTTTTTTGCACATTTTTTACGTATCGTAGGCATCGTCTGATACCACACGGTGCAACACTACTTTATATACAATACATATATAAATGGTATTTTTCTTTGCACATTCAACATCCACCAAAAAAAAAAAAAAAATCATCATTTTTTACAAAAACCTAATTTACCAAAAACTGAATTACTCCAAAATGGACAGGAAGTGGCCCAGAATCAAGGGCTTAGGTTTGGTCTCAACATTGGTAGAGACAATATAACAGCATAATCTTCATGTACACTTTTTGCTGTAAATGGGACATTAATAAGACCAAACAGATTGGGTGAACGAGGGACATGGCTGCATTTCTCATGAGTATGAACCGAATTAATTGAAAGGCTAAATGATCGATTGGAAATAAATCTGTATTGATTCATAATAACTTTCATGTGGATCGGTGATACACTGTTCGATTTACACTGTTCGATTCAAACCTTTGTTTTCAAAAACTTCGAAAGAAACATTTTGAAAACTTCCAGAAGAAATGTCTGAATTTTATTAGTGAATTTAAAATTGCAATATTCGAACATAATTCTAAATATATTAACATACACGATAAATAGAAACTTATGAATAATTTCTTAACTATCCAGCAATGGAAAAAAATGAACATTTCTCTTAGTTAAAACACCTCAACATTGTCTAAATAAAAATTTCATTCATTTTCCGAGCCGCTTAGCCTCTCGAGGGTCGCGGGGGTGCTGGTGCTTATCCCATCTAACAATGGGCACCCTGAATCGGTTGCCAGCCAATCGCAGGGCACAAGGAGATGAACAACCATTCGTGCACACACTCATACCAAAATAGATAAAAATTGAGGCTTATATCAGGTAAAACACCACTAGTTTTGTCCACATACACAGCCAAACTCAACAAAACATGAAAACTTTTTACCTCGATTATGAATAATGTAGTACTATCTGAAAAAAAATGTCTGCAGAAGTTGCAAATAAAAATATTTTTTAAATAACGTAGATGATAAATAAATACATTTTCATTCAGCAAAAATTTATTCAGCAAGTGAAAAGGGGCAAATGTAAGTCTGAACATAATGAAAATAATTTGTAGTGTTAATTCTATCCCTACAACATATGGGAAGACAATCTAAATTACCTATATACTGTAACTGAAGTCATTATATAATGCAAATAAGGTTGATTAAAAGTTGGTGGGGACAAACTGAGCATCCTGAAAAGTTGCTAGTGTTATGTCCCTATATCAGGCTCGAGCCACTTTTCCTGTCGTGTTTTCCATGTCTCCCTCCTTCAACACACCTGAATCAAATACTGTAATCAGGATCATGATCAGGCTTCTGGAGAGGTTGCTGATGACATAATCGTTTGATTCAGGTGTGTTAGGGAAGAGAGACGTGGAAAACACGACAGGATACATGGCCTCGAGGTCCAGATTTGCTGAACCCTGCCCTATACCGTCCCTATGCAAACCTACGCCCTTGCCTGAAATGCCCCAAAATCATCAGGAAGAGACCAGCATTCAACAGGAAGTGACCCGGGAATGTCCCAAAATCATTTGTAGATGACCCAAAATTAACTCATTGTATGCCATTGACAAAGATAGCGTCCAATTCATTTAAACTGCGAGGACTTGGGTGGGAATGCTCATCAGAGGCGTAGCAAAGGTCCCCGGGGGCCCCAGGCAACTAGCAACATGGGGCCCTTCACGCGTGTGCAAGTAAGGGGGACAGTTGGACTTTGAACAATAGAAAAAAAGAGTAGCAACACAAAAATACCACCATCGGATGCGGAGGTATATACCTTTGTGTGAAATCAGTAGTCAGATTGGCCCTATGACCCACCAAATTCAAATTATTTCGTAAAAACCACTGATTGGTGGACTACCGACCGAAATGAGTATTAAATTTGCTAATAAAATTGTTTAGGATTATTTTAGATGCATATATGTTATATTTTTCTTATAGAGTATTCGACGAGGAATACGATAGACTTTTTAATAGACTTTTTTGGAAAAATCCAAATTTCTTTCAGTAGTCACATGAATAATGAGGTGGCCTTTGAAAATCAACATAAAACAACTCGGCAAGGACTTTCCAGAGAGTACTTGATGAGTCTTTAAACAATCATGATGTATTAATAGCTGATTGGAGTTTCTTAAACATGTATAATCTACGTGACATGGTTAGTGCTGATTGGGATTGATAACAGAATCGTTAGATAATCTGCCAAATGATTCCATGGTATTGAAACACTCCCTAAACTTGTCGCTGCGACAGTGCAGTAAAGCTGCGTGTGCTAAATCTGTTGGCCTTCTGGGGGCCCCTGCTGGCTGGGGGCCCTAGGCAATTGCCTGGTTTGCCTAATGGGACGCGACGCCTCTGATGCTCATCTTTCACTGCTATTGACAGAACAAGACGTCCAATCCATTTCGACTGGGAGGGGCGAAATTCGCAGTTGCGCCATCAATGGTCACCAATGAGCGCCAAGCTAGCAATTTCGCGAACGAAGACCCCAACCCGTAAAGCGCACTCAATTGGCGAGCATCTGTTGGATTGCCGTCAACTCCCAGATGTTGTCGCTTAATCCCACCCGCGTAATCCTCGTGTGTCACGTGACACCGGAAGTGCTTCTCTTCCGGTGCGTGACGAGTGACCTTGACAGGTGTGTCGTCACGTGACCTGCAGCATCGGCTCCCGTGACGTCAGACTACCTGTCAATCGCGCAAGGTCACGTGCGCGCGTGCGCGCGGCCGCTTACCGTACACGCCCTGCGCGTGTCCGCCGTGCACGACGCCGCTCAAGAGCCACACGAGCGCCACCAGCGGGCCCATCTTCACATCCTCCCCCCGGGACGAGCTCGTCTGTCCTGCCTCTTGCAGCCACTCTCCCGCTGCCCACCAGCTCGTCCTCCTCCTCCTCTTCTTCTGCTTCTCCTTCTTCTTCGTCCTCCTCAGAACAGAGTCGTGCCCAGTGTCGGCGTCTCATGCAAACGGACGCCAGCAGTATCCGCGCCGGTCAGGTGGTCCTGCTCATCCCCGCAGGAGAAGCGACGGTGCGGCAGCCGGAGACGCTTCAGACGGCTCTCCTCGGTGCTGACATTGTGGGGGGGGAAAGTGCCGTTCCCAAGCTTGACCCTCCGACCGAGTCCTCCCGTCTCTCTCGCCCCACGTCAACGCATCGTCGCCGGGGAAGGAAGCAAACGGCGGTGCCGGTACCGGTGCCGGCTCCGCTCCGAGTGTCAGCGGCTCGTCGCCCTCCGTCAGGCCGCCGAGGGGCGAGCGGAGTCGGCCTGAAGATGGAGCGGCGCTTCGCTCGCTCGGTGATGGATTTTACCGGTGAGACGTCAGCAAGAAGACTGAGAAAGACGTTCTTCCGGGGTGGGCTTTCAAAATAAAACGGTTTTGGGAGCCGACGCAACGTTTTAGTTTGGAATCTTCACAAATATCATTTTTTGTTCATTGAACACATGATTTTGGTATTTGTTTATTCATATATTTGACAGATTTATTTCTGTATTCTTAAATTTTATTTCATTTGTACTTATTTTGATTTAAATATATTTATATTTAAATCTGTTATTTTGATTTAAATATATTTATATTTAAATCAAAAGGTCATCGGCTGCCTCCTTCCTCCTTTGTCACCACCTACAACTCTCGGTGCCTACATAAAAGACTACACACACCCCAGCTTCATCCTCTTTAACCTGTTGCCCTCTGGCAAGTGCTACAGGGCAAAAACAGCCAAGGCAAACAGACTGAGAGACAGTTTTCCCCCCAAGAGCTATCACAAGTTTGCACTGAAATGCCACTGCCATTGCACTGCTAACGCCACAACATTGTCACATGCATCTCACTAGGTAATATGTTCTCAGACATCTTTCCCAATCTAGGTACTTCATAATCTGGGTTCTGGAAATGCAATATTGGCAGAGTTACATTGTTGCATTTTTGCACTGTTACATCAATATCTAATCAAGTCAGACATCTGCCTCCTAGTCTGAGCACTGCAAATTGTCATGTAAGCACTGTTTTATTACCACTTCATCACCACTTGCTGTTCGTTCATCACTTATTCACTTTATTCCCAATCTGTGTACACTGTAACCTTTGTTTTGTATCTTAGCCTTATTGCACTTTTGCTTTTGTTTCATGTGGTGCAGTATGGCGAAGTTTTAAATCTCGTTGTACACTGTACAATAACAATAAAGGTTTTGTATAGTAATTTATTCTATTCTATAGTTCAGTTTTTATATATACTTTAATGATTTATGCTTAATTTGATTTAAATATTTCTGTTTTTCCTGTTTTCTGTTTATTTCAAAAGTCCTTTATTTCACTTACAATAATTGCCCAGGGGTACGGTGAAGGAGTGGCTAGCACGTCTGCCTCATGTGTGTATGACACCAAAAAGCATGTTTATTTCATATCTCACACGGTGTTTTATGCGCCTAAATGAAATGGACTGCTTGGATGTGTGTGGAAGCGATCGTTATATATTCAATTTTTGAATCCCGCGCCATGAAATTGAGTGACTTCCGGCTTCAGTCTCGGGTTTAAGATGAATGCGAATGTGACATCACTCACCAGTGTTTTATAGCATGCAGATGGACTGCGGATTCAGCTGATTTTGCGGATTAATTTGTTTATTTTTCGCATCACGCCATCTAAACGGCTGCAGAAAATTGTTGCTGCACCAAGGAGAGGCGTGTGAGCCTTTTTGGGTTTCAAAAGGTTCCCATTCACTGCGGATATTGGCCAAAACAAGCCCTACTATTGAGGGACTATTGGACTTGCGAGGAAGTGAGTAAACATCTTATTTTGTATTATGTCAAATACTGGGATCATGGCACACGTTTTAATATGGAGGTGGCTTGCATTTTGTGGCCGATTGTCCAGAATGCCACTCGGCCGATGACCGGCAACTTGTTTGCACACCCCTCTATACTTAGCTTTTTGCCCTCTTCGTGTGCTCGGTGTTCTGTCAAATTTTCAACCCCATCAGAAATTGCAATATTGTGTTAAAAATGGCTGCGAATACAGCGATGACAAAGTAAACACTACAAACTTTCTTTAAATAAAGGACTATTTTCTTACGTTTGATCATGGGCTGACATGTAGAGAAGTTCTCCTCAGACATATCCTGCCATGTTAGCTGCAAAACAACTGCAAGCCGCTCTATGTTTATGTCTTCGCCGTTTGGTAAAGCATTATTTTACGCCATATTCGTGGTGACTATGTGGCAGCTAAGCACTCCTCCGACGTCGGCCGGTTTGTCCGGCGGTACTCTCCAGCTGCTTCTCTGGCGAGCTCTCCTGTCCGTAGCAGGGCAACGAGTTGTAACTTGCTCGCCGCAGGGCGGTTTGCCGATCGGCAAAGCCAACAACCTAGATTAGATTAGATTAGAACTAGATTAGTGTGATCTTTCGCTTCGAAAAGCGAAAATAACACTTTGAGACGCCATTCGGTTCGGATTAGCATGTGGGCTAGCTGTCACGCCTCTTGGTTTGTTTATATTCTCTGAAGCCGGGGCAGGGAAATGACAAAAGCCTGACTAAAAACGGTGACATAAAATATCGTTCGGGAGGTGCGACACTAAAGGTGAAGTCGACACGTTTGACCATTATGGAGTAATTTTGCCGTGTCGTACTGAATAAATGCATTTATATTATTTCATATTGTTTTCATATTCCATTTTGCACAAGACTGTTATTTGTCATGGCCATACCATTTATTTGGCAATTGGGGAAAAATACTTGGATAAAAAGAACATCCTGTAAAAATATTGGAGTAGAGGGACTGAAACAATGACATTTTGCGGCTCTCTTTGTCGCAATTTCCTCGTTGTGAATAATTCCCCCTCAATGGGCTGCATACTAAATCAGATGAAATCGTGACTCCGCTGACATCATCCACCTGTTGGGGACGCTAGAGCCCTATAATGGTAGGCATGGCTAACCGTCAGATTAAAAGACTAATTTCTCACCATCTGCGCTTTGCTACATTGTTGTACAGTATATAGTCATACCTGTCAAGTTGTACAGTTTTGGAGTAATTTGTACAAGTGAACACTGATTTTTAAATGTGTACGCCGTAAGTTCAAAATCTATACGTTTTTCGTGCATTACATTTTTTTTTTCTCCGTTCAGATTTTGTCACCGTTTCGGCATCGAGACAATGTGCGTTACTACGCTGGTTGAATGACGCGAGAAAAGTCAGAGACACGGAGAAAGAAGAGCGGGAGTGGGAAGGAGGGAAGAGTGTTGTGACGCTGTTGCAAACGCAATGCTAAACTAGGTGGCTCCAATATTTCCTGACTGTAGCCGACAGCCTACAATCTACACCTACTTGATGCTACACTAGATATCATATGCATATACAACTAGATGCGAAATGACAGACTGGGCGGCGTTAGTAAACAACCGCCATCTTAAAGCAGTAGACTTCTCAGAAAGGCTCTGTTGTGGTGAACCTTCCTAGCGAACCTAAGTAACTTTTTATCTAAAATACTCCTAAATCGGCAAAATCTTGACTTTAATCTATCTTTAAACGATGAAACAGTTTTAAAACTTTCAAATGTCGAAAGTAGACAGAAGGGAACATAGTACAGGTTGCTGAAAAAAAAACATGAAAGGTAACACCAGTGACTTTGCCAAGTGACTTATTACTCTTACATTCAGGTAACTGAGTTATTAACTCAATTACTTTTGGGAGAATTAATTTGTAACTGTAATTAATTACTTTTTAAAAGTAAGATTAACAACACTGGTCATAAAGATGCAGTCTGCAGAGTAAAAAGTGACCAAAGCGGAGATTTTATTCAGCCAATTTGTTGCCGAACACAATTTTCCCGCAACTATTGCTGATCAGTTTTCAGAATTAGCTAAAGAAATGTTCCCTGACTCAAAGATTGCATCGGTAAGTTAATTTTATCAATTGACCTTTTTAATTTATAATTGGACACACTAACGAACTACCTTCAAGTCAAACTGAATTGCAAGCCGAAGTGCCATGAAGTGCAGCCATCAAAAGACATGATAGAAATTGCCAAAAGTGCTACATACAGTTATAACAAAAGTCCCTGTTAAATTTTATTAATCATGATGTAGCTGAAGATATTGATTGTTCTTTGATTGCACCAGGTTATATGTGACAATGTTACCAATAAATTCATATTATTTAAAAAATTTAGTTTTATTATTGTTTCATATCGCACGCTATATAAAACGTTGTAAGATTAATCACTAATTTGTAAGGGTATATGTCACTATTTGTAAGATTGCCAACGGCCTCGGGTTGACAGGTATGTATAGTCGAATCGTCTCAAAATATGATTCTAATTCACACAATATGCTATTTAAGACTTTTTTTTTTTTTAAATTCTTTCGTACACACTTTAAGCCCTTGATGCGTGAATAAACTTCAACAAATACTCTTTGGGGAATGTATAAATACTTGAAAATAATGTTATATATGCATACAGTGGGGCAAATAAGTATTTAGTCAACCACCAATTGTGCAAGTTCTCCTACTTGAAAAGATTAGAGAGGCCTGTAATCGTCAACACGGGTAAACCTCAACCCAGAGCATTTGGACGATCCAGAAGAGGATTGGGAGAATGTATTAAGGTCAGATGAAACCAAAATAGAACTTTTTGGTAGAAACACAGGTTCTCGTGTTTGGAGGAGAAAGAATACTGAATTGCATCCGAAGAACACCATACCCACTGTGAAGCAATGGGGTGGAAACATCATGCTTTGGGGCTGTTTTTCTGCAAAGGGACCAGGACGACTGATCTGTATAAAGCAGGGGTGTCCAAACTTTTTGCAAAGGGGGCCAGATTTGGTGTGGTAAAAATGTGGGGGGCCGACCTTGGCTGATGTCCTTTACGTAGAACAATATATTTAAGCAAATTTTAGCAAGCCATTCTGTGTGTCACATTTGCTTTATTATTATTTTTTAATTAATAATTTCAACAATTATGCAACTAGCCTTTGTGGCGTTCTCTTTCGACTCTCGGGCTCTTGCAAAATACTGCTACTGTGAAATTAAACTAGCATCAAGTTGCTTCAATTTCTCGCTGCGTATCTTTCCTGTAATCTTGTCGTACAGTACATGTCAGCGTGTCTTGTTTGGTCATATCGCCTCACAATGAACTCTTTAAAAACAGCAACTGTCTCTTTACAAATGAGGCAGACACAGTTGCGTATTTTAGTGAAAAAATAGTCCAATTTCCACCTATCCTTGAAGTGTCTGCCGTCGCAGTCAACTTTTTTTTTTTGTTGCTTGTCGCCATTTTAGAAAATTGGAAGTAAAGGGTCACACGGGGTAATGTTGCTTAGAGTGCTGCTGCCTTTTAGTGGGTAAATGAGAAGCAGCATTTAGTGTGTAATATATGCTGGTAGCAGTACTGCTGACCAATTTATTAAGTCTGTGTGCGGGCTAGACGTTATTAATTTTATGACGGAGGCTGGGGCCCGGATGAAATTTGACGACGGGCCGCATTTGGCACCCGGGCCGGACTTTGGACATGTCTGGTATAAAGGAAACAATGAATAGGCCATGTATCGAGAAATTTTGAGTGAAAATCTCCTTCCATCAGCAAGGGGTTTGAAGATGAGATGTGGCCGGGTCTTTCAGCATGACAATGATCCCAAACAGACAGCCAGGGCAATGGAGTGGCTTCGTAAGAAGGATTTCAAGGTCCTGGAGTGGCCTAGCCAGTCTCCAGATCTCAACCCCATAGAAAATCTGTGGAGGGAGTTGAAAGTCCATGTTGCCCAACGACAGCCCCAAAACATCAGTGCTCTAGAGGAGATCTGCATGGAAGAATGGGCCAAAATACCAGCAACAGTGTGTGAAAAGCTTGCGAAGAGTTACTGAAAACGTTTGGCCTCCATTACTGCCAACAAAGGGTACATAACAAAGTATTGAGATGAACTTTTGGTATTGACCAAATACTTATTTTCACTATGATTTGCAAATAAATTCTTTAATTATCAAACAATGTGATTTTCTAGTTTTTTTCCCACATTGTATTATAATATCAAAAATTAATTACAAATCTATATTTCTTTGTAAATATAAAAAAATATATATTTTGTTGATTTATTTTGGCACTCTTGGTCTTGCATAGAGAGTTTGTCCTTATTAGCAAAGAATACAGACAACAAACTGGTGCCCCATTGAGGTCACGTTTACATTTATTTGTCTTTTGTTTCAGTACAATTTAAACAGAAGAAACGAACAAACAAACACCACGACATCATGCCCACTTTTTGTGGCTCTAGCCAGCATAGGGAAACTTGAGCAGCACCGCTTCCCCGGCGCCCAGACGCAGCTTGGCGGGTTCCACGTGGGCGCCTGCCTTGAGGGTGCCGCCGGTGGCGACAACCACTTCGGCCAGCGGCGGGAGGCCCCGGCTGCCCAGGGGCCCAGCCTCCTCTGACTCCCAGTTGAAGGCGGCCAGGAAACGAGCGTTGCGGTCCCACGAGCGCACGAACACCAGCGATTTGGACGAGTTGGCGATGACATCAAAATCGCCGAAGAGCAGGGAGCGCTCTTTTGCGCGTAGGTCACTCAGACTGCGGACCAACAGACGAGAAGAAGCACGGCGGGCCATGGCTTCCTGCGAAGATGGGTCAGCATTGTTAATTTATTGGCTGCAATCGACGGTCACAGGCGTCCAATTCGAAATTGTCAAGTCTCATGACAATATTCAATTAATCGTTTTAAATATTGTAAATTATTGCATCAGAAAATTAAACTTGTCAAGTTAAAACTACGGCTGGGCGAGTTAACGTACTGTATATATTAGGGGTGTCAAATGATTAAAGTTGCACCGATACCGATACCAGTATTGGCAGGGGGCACCGATCCGGCCCGAATTGGTGGTATCGGTATCGACGAGTACCAACATTTAGGGCGCCGATACTATCTACTAGCGTCACTTGAGGGCAAATGAACTGTCTTACCCACGTGAGCTCACTTCCCAAATCCCGATGCATGACATCTGTATGTTTTTGTCCCGAATTTACCAAACGAAAATATCATCTTCGTCTTCAATATTCAGGATGTTCACTACAATGCATGTCCGTGATGTTACGCTGCTTTTCCTTTATGGGATTCACAAACGATTAGCATGCGTAAGCTAACGCCCGCTATTCGTGCGCCGATGGGATCAGAAAGGTTAAGACCGTGAGAGACTAAGCAAACTCATGGTTTCATGATGAACAATGAGTGGCAAATTAAGAGCGCCGTACTTTAAACTCGTCCTGTTTATGAAAGTCGATTCTCATATGCTGGTGCTGTGCAGTAATGAGCAGAAGTGACTTCTGTGGGCAGAAAACACTCAAGCGGCGCAGCGCACACACTAGATATCATCAGATAGCGACCTAGATATCCTATGTTTGATCCCATGCTAACTCTTGCGCGCACACACTAGATATCATCAAATAGCAACCGAGATTTGATACATTAGATCCCATGCCATTAGCTGCGTGAACCCAGAGTGACGCCATATTGTCCATTGATGAATTAGAAACCGCCATGACTGAATGGAAGTTAAGCAGGCCAAATCAATCCATACCAGTGACTATAGATAATGCTGCAAATACTGTTAATTCAGCACATGTTACAGATGGACTCGGACCACAAATAGGATGTTTTGCTTATATGGTAAATATAGCTGCTAAGAGAGCTGCAGCAATCAACAGTGTGCCCCACTTTACAAACAGTAAAGATTGTTCTCAGCACTTATATACAAAATTTCTTCAGATCAGTAAGAAGTGGGCACATAAATATTATGCACTAAAATGCTTGATTATATGATGGCACTGTTATTTTTGCTTGTTACCAAAAAATAAATAAATAAATAAATAAATAAATAAATAATAACAGTTGTATTCTCTGTTTCAGAGCATTAAATGTATTGAATTGTATCGAAAATCGTACCGAACCGTGACTTAACTGTACCGTTGCATCCCTTATACATATATATATACATATATATATATATACATATATATATATGTGTGTGTATGTATATATATATATGTATATATATATATGTATGTGTATATATTACATATATACGTATATATATGTGTGTGTGTGTGTGTGTATATATATATATATATATATATATATATATATATATGTTTTTTTTTTTTTTGCAAACAGTGGTATCGGAATGGTATCGGTATCGGCCGATACTGCACAGCCAGGTATCTGTATCGGTATCGGGCCCAAAAAATGGTATCGGTGCAACACTACAAATGATTAAAATTTTTAATCGAGTTAATTATAGCTTAAAAATTAATTAATCGTAATTAATCGCAATTAATCGCAATTCAAACCATCTATAAAATATGCCATATTTTTCTGTAAATTATTGCTGGAATGGAAAGATGAAATACAAGATGGATATATACATTCAACATAAGGTACATAAGTACTGTATTTGTTTATTATAACAATAAATCAACAAGCTGGCATTACCATTATTAACATTATGTTAAAGCGATCCAGGGATAGAAAGACTTGTAGTTCTTAAAAGATAAATGTTAGTACTAGTTATAGAAATTTTATATTAAAACCCCTCGTAATGTTTTCGTTTTAATAAAATTTATAAAATCAATCAAAAAATAAACTAATAGCCTGCCATTGTTAATGCCAATAATTACTAACACCAATGCTCATGAGTAAATCTAAATAGATTAATGTCATGAATATGACACTACATTTAAAATAAAAAAAAAACTGAATACTATACTTTTCCATTCATTATTATACAGAATGCAATTACTCGCATTTAAAGCAACACTAGGTAACTAGGTAAGTTTTGGTCGATCTTGGCGACCAAAAATAACAAATAACTGACAAACTGCACAAAAATTGTTGAAATCAACTCCACAGACTAATTAACCCCCGCTAACTCGAACATTAAGCTTAATGTAAAAAATTCTGAACTTTAAGGAAGACTGCGTTTCCCATAAGGACCAGCGCACAGTGTCGTAAAATCTTGATTTCCCGGTTGCCTGCAGACGGATTGAACGACATTTGTATCCAGCAGATGTGTGAGGGATGAAAAGTAACAAGGTAATGAATCCAGTGGCTAAACAATAGCATATGACGATGTTTAAAAAAGAAATGTTTGATTTTGTATCGTATTCCCCCAAAGGCCCTCTGCACCCCCCTCCGCAAGCAGTGAAGCGGAAGTACCTCGGAAACTTGTCTATAAACGTTTTACACATATAGGCGGAATTTGACTTTTGGGGGTGGGGCACAATATGTTGATGACCCCGATACGCAGTGTCAGCAATAAAATTAACTTACAAGAATATTAATATTAATAAGTTGAAAATAAGCGTTTTTTTGTTTCCCATCATTCTTGATGGGAATTCCAAATCAAGCCGCTTAGGACAGCGATACTTTTCACCAAGATCATCATCCAGTGAATATGGTATGACTGCCGGTGTCGTGCCAATTTAGTTACCCCCGTCAAAAATTGTATCCCCTGGGCAGAGCCGCTGCGCTGCACTGATTTGCTTGATTTCCCTGTTTTGGTGATGTATTTATCTATGAGGTTTTAAAACTTGGCCCATCCATCAAAAAAAAAAAAAAACTTTTTTTTTTCTGTCGTATAACGTAACATATGTACTGAATGTAAAAAAAAGGCAATGTTTTAATGTTTTACTCGTAGGATGACCTATAACTGTTATTACTGTAATTCAAGTCCTGTATGGAGTTTCTCCAGTTTAATAAACGTCGATGTCCAAAATATATAACTGTGGTTCTATTCCGGCTTCAATTAATTGTTTCTTTCTTTATTTATGTTCCCTTAAGTCGACATAACTCATAACTAATGTTTGTGTGTGTGCTCTCGCGGTCAGGGGATACAATTTTTGACGGGGGTAACTACATTGGCAAAACACCGGTGGTGGCTCAGTTATACAAATAAGTGGGGCAAACTGAAACTCTGCTAACCCTTTTGGCGGTTCTCTCTGGCATTTCATGGTCCACATTTTCAATTCTTGGTTTTTGCTCAGTAGTTGTTGTCGCTTTTGAAAGCTTAAGTTTGAAAAAATTATGTATATCCATCTTGCTATCCATCTAAGGTGCTAGTCACGTGATATGTTCGAAAAATAATTTTGACCCATTACTAAAAATATCTTTTTTTGTTAATTTCATTCTTTTTTGTTGTATTGCTTTACAACTTTTATAGACAATATTTTACAGGAAAACTCTTAATGTTAAAATATTATTTCGGAAAGTCAATTACATGCAATGACACATTTCAGCCACCAAGGGGGGCCTGGCACCCCCCAGCCCCCCTTAAACTCTGCGTATGGTTTTACATTAAAAAAAAAGATGTCCCTTTTGTTTTCTTTTTTTCTAAAGTGATATACAAATATCTCAATAATCGTCTTCAAGTGTAGTATCAGGATTAATCTAGGGCTGCAGCTATCGATTATTTTAGTAGTCGATTAATCGATGAATTAGTTAGTTCGAATAATCGAGTAATCGGATAAGAAACATGAAAAATTAATGAGCTGAGCTACAAATGGTATAAAAAAATAAAATTAATAAGGATCCATGTACAACAAAAGAAAAACTTACATAGCAAAATTCCGCTAGCTTAAATGCTATAAAATGCTAACTTTTTTTTTTTTTTTTTTTTTTACAATGCTCCTAACAAATGGTTCAAACATATATTCCCACAAAAAACGGCTAAATATACCTATAAACTTAATTACGAATGCATTAAAAAACAAGCGCTCAAACAAAAACTTATCTTATGTTGGTCTGAACAGGGAGCAGTTGGATTGAGCCATGTGAAATGAGGCAAACCAAAGTTTAGTGTATCCACCATAATCAATAAAATGAAATGCAAACACTTTCAAACTAAACCTTAACAATGCCACTATAATTAAACGAATACTCAAAGCAACAAAATTTAATTTAAATATTTTTTTTCTAATCGAAATTGAATAATCGTTGCAGCACTAAATTAATCTGGATCGCATCGAATCGTGACCTGTGAATTGTCAAAACTAGTTGTATCGCCAGATATGAGGAAATACACACCCCTAGTATATACAGTTATGTTTAATGTAAATTCTGATTTCAAGGGGTTAATTAATACCATTTCCACCCATGATTTGAGATGCGTTTTGACATGCAAGTGCAGTCCAGGAAAAATTTTAACTCATATCTCAAGGCACTACTCTATTTTTACCTTCAAGGTGCCGTTAAGCTTCTCCTCCTCTTTCTGCGCCGGGTCGTCCCATATCATCTTTGGAAACTTGTTGTCCTTCAAAGTCCACAGAAAACAAAAAAACTGAGTGAACAGCACCTCCTTGTGGCCGCATAAGGAACCACGCTTACGTCATCCGTCAGCCCGATCTCGTCGCCGTACTCCAGCACGGGCGTCCCAGGCAGCGTGAAGAGCAACACCTGGTAAAGCGGCACCAAATCTGGTTTCACAAGCGAGGCCATGTGACCTTGACTCCGCCCGCCCAGGTTCCAGGCCAACCCGATCGGCCCGTTAGCGGAGTACAACTCCAGGACGGATTGGACCAGCGTCTCCATGTCGTCATCCAGGAGGACCTCAGACGTCAGGAGGTCCACGCCGGTGGACGCCAGAACGGCAGAGACACCCGCAGCCGAACGGCGCTCACTCACGCCCATCAGGAGTCTGCGGGGAGGAAGTCGGTGTTTTAATATCAAAATAACAGACATGCCTATGCAAAACACACAGCGTTATCATTGCCTCTTTAATAAAAGGGAGTACCACTATTTGCCGGAAAAAACAGAAGGAAGTGACCCAAAATCAACAGGAAGTAACCAATGAACAGGAAGTGACCCAGAAATGCCAAGAAAACAACAGGACATGATCCAAAATATAAAGGAAGTGACCTAAGAATGCCTCAAAACTCTAACTCTCTAACTCCAAACTCTAACCCTACTCTTAAAATTAACAAGGAAGTAACCCAAAAATCTATAGAAAGTGACCCATAAGTGCCTCAAAACCCAGACTTTGGAATGCCACAAAATGTAAAGGAAATGACCCAAAATTAACAAGGAAGTGACTCTAAATTTGCAGGAACTGACCCATGAATTCCCCAGAAATATATCGGAAATGACCCCAAAATTTAAAGGTGAGTCAAAATGTATTGGAAGTGCCCATAAATGCCCCAAAATCAGTTGTAAGTGACCAATGAAAAGAAACCTTGAAATGCCATAAAATCAAAAGGGAAATGATCCAAAATGTGCAGGAATGAGTCCGGAATGTCCCAATATGTACAACAAGTGACCCAAAATCAAAAGGAAATCTTCCGACCTCCTCGCAGGTTGTTCGTTGGTCCCATTTCTGACAATGGCCCGGATGTCCTCCCACAGCGACGGCACGACGGCGGCCGCGTACTCCACGTCCGCTAGCTGAACGCCGTCCACGCCCTCGCTGAACCAGAACACTAACGCAGACTGAGGGCAAAGATGATCAGGGATGAACGGGATCCCCCTGCCGGCAGGGGGGGTCCCCATCTGACAACGCTCACCTTCAGTTTCTCGGCCACCGCTGTCACGCTGGCGTTGGAGTACCAGAACCTGCTAGAGCCGAGGTAGTTCGGTGTCAGGTCCAAAACAACAGACATCCCTACACAGAACACAAAGTGTCATCATTACCCGAAATTAACAGTAAGTGGCCCAAAATATACAGGAAGTGTCCCGTAAATGCCCCAAAATCAATAGGAAGTGATCCCGAAATAAACAGGAAATGACCTCGAAATGACCCAAAACCAACAAGAAGTGATATGTGGACAGGAATTGACCCATAAATATAAAAAAATCAACAGGAAGTCACCCAAAATATACAGGAAATTACTCAGAAAGTCAAAAGGAAGTGACCAATCAGAAGGAAGTGACCTCAGAATGGCCCATAATGTACAGGACGTGACCATAGAGTGTCACATAAGTGCGCCAAACCAATAGGAAGTGACACAAAATCAACAGGAAATGACCCAAAAGTACCCTAAAATGAACAAGGAAGTGACCCAAAATTAACTCATTGCCTACATTGACATGATAATTCATTTAAACTGGATGGAACAGCTGTGAATATTCATGTTTTAGTGCCACCAACGGCACTGGATGTCCAATGGAAAATGCAGCTCTGGCGTGTACACTCACCCTTCCTGTGTGCGACTACCAGAAGATCCTTTAACTGCTCCAGACTTCCAGCTTCAGGAGCAATCTCCTGAAAGCTCAGCGCTGTGGCGTCATCGGGCGGGGCCACGTGGACCGGCCCCAGGACCAAACCTTTAAACTTCAGCTGGTACAAGGCGTCCACCTTTTGCCGCACACCTGACACACGCAACAACAACATCAACAACAACCTAGCGTCCACCTTTATTATTTATTTACAGTTGTGTTTAAAATTATTCAACCCCTATAGTGGATAAGTGTTTTTACAAGTTTGACATTCATTTTTCATCTTGTTTATAATCGCATAATATAATGACGTGTCAAATAGACAAATACAACTGAAAAAAACAAAAATATTTTTGGGAATATTCCAATGAATGGCCTTTCTGTGTTTATCTCATTGACAAAATTATTCAACCACCCAAGTCCACCACTCTTAAGAATAAAGGTTCAGAGAGGAGGTCATTTCACTTCATAAGCAAGGATATGGATATAAAAAGATAGCAAAAGGACTAAAAATTTCAAGAGACACAATTGGGGACACAGTCCCACAAGTTTAAAGCTAAAGGCACAGTGGAAACGCTACCTGGGCGTGGTAGAAAGAGGTTACTGTCTGCAACTGCTGTGCGATACCTGAAGCAAAAAGTGGACAAAAATCCCCGGGTGACAGCTGAGGAACTACGACAGGACATGTCATAGGAAGGTATTGAGGTTTCATCCCAGACAATAAAACGCACACTGCGAAATGATGGCTTCCATCCCAGGTGCAACCCCCTGCTGACTCCAAAGCACAAGAAGTATGCCAAAAACCATGTGGACAAACCACAAAGGTTTTGGGATACTGTTTTCTGGAGTAATGAGACCAAACCGGAACTTTTTGGGCCAATCGATCAAAGGTTCGTGTGAAGGAGAAAGAATGAGGTCTATAAAGAAAAGAACACCCTATCTACTGTGAAGCACAGTGGGTGTGTGTGTGTGTGTGGGGGGGGGGGCATGCTCTGGGGTTGTTTTGCGTCTTTAGGTACAGGGAATCGTCAGCGTGCGCAAGGTATTATCAATTCAGTTAAACACCAGGAGACCTTGGATGCAAATGTCATGCAGTCATTGACAAACCTGAGGCTTGGGTGAGGTTGGACCTTCCATCAGGACAATGATCATAAGCATACATCAAAATCTACCACGTCTCGGTTGCAAAAGAAGTGTTGGACGATTCTAGAGTGGCCATCACAATCACCAGTCTTAAATACCATTGAAAATCTCTGGTGGTACTTGAATATGGCAGTTGAAGCACGCAAGCCCAAAAATGTTAATGAACTGGAGGCCTTGCCAATGATGAATGGGCAAAGATACCTGTGGATCACTGCTAGAAACTTGTGTTAAGCTGTGCTTCACGTAAAGGATGTTATTGTTGCAAAGGACGTTGCAAAAAGTACTGAAGTTTACATCCTTAAGGGGTTGAAAAATTTTGTCAATGAAGTAATCACAGAAAGGCCACAAATTGGAATTCTCCAAAAAATACTTATTTCAGTTGTATTTGTCTATTTGACATGTCATTATTTAATGTGATTATAGACCAGATGAAAAATAAATGTCAAACTTGTAAAAACACTAACAGTGGGGCAAATAAGTATTTAGTCAACCACCAATTGTGCAAGTTCTCCTACTTGAAAAGATTAGAGAAACCTGTAATTGTCAACATGGGTAAACCTCAACCATGAGAGACAGAATGTGGGAAAAAAAACAGAAAATCACATTGTTTGATTTTTAAAGAATTTATTTCCAAATTAGAGTGGAAAATAAGTATTTGGTCACAAGCAAGATTTCTGGCTGTCAAAGAGGTCTTACTTCATCTAACGAGGTCTAACGAGGCTCCACTCGTTACCTGTATTAATGGCACCTGTTTTAACTCATTATCAGTATAAAAGACACCTGTCCACAATCTCAGTCAGTCACACTCCAAACTCCACTATGGACGAGACCAAAGAGCTGTCGAAGGACACCAGAGACAAAATTGTAGACCTGCACCAGGCTGGGAAGACTGAATCTGCAATAGGTAAAACGCTTGATGTAAAGAAATCAACTGTGGGAGCAATTATTAGAAAATGGAAGACATACAAGACCACTGATAATCTCCCTCGATCTGGGGCTCCATGCAAGATCTCACCCCGTGGCGTCAAAATGATAACAAGAACGGTGAGCAAAAATCCCAGAACCACACGGGGAGACCTATTGAATGACCTACAGAGAGCTGGGACCACAGTAACAAAGGCTACTATCAGTAACACAATGCACCGCCAGGGACTCAAATCCTGCACTGCCAGAGGTGTACCCCTGTTGAAGAAAGTACACGTCCAGGCCCATCTGCGGTTCGCTAAAGAGCATTTGGATGATCCTGAAGAGGACTGGGAGAATGTGTTATGGTCAGATGAAACCAAAATAAAACTTTTTGGTAGAAACACAGGTTCTCGTGTTTGGAGGAGAAATAATACTGAATTGCATCCGAAGAACACCATACCCACTGTGAAGTGGGGGGGGAAACATTATGCTTTGGGGCTGTTTTTCTGCAAAGGGACCAGGACGACTGATCTCTGTCAAGGAAAGAATGAATGGGGCCATGTATCGAGAGATACATCAGCAAGGGCATTGAAGATGAGACGTGGCTGAGTCTTTCAGCATGACAGTGATCCCAAACACACAGCCAGCCAACAAAGGAGTGGATTCGTAAGAAGCATTTCAAGGTCCTGGAGTGGCCTAGCCCATAGAAAATCTGTGGAGGGAGTTGAAAGTCCGTGTTGCCCAACGACAGCCCCAAAACATCACTGCTCTAGAGGAGATCTGCATGGAGGTATGGGCCAAAATACCAGCAACTGTGTGTGAAATCTTGTGAAGAGTTACAGAAAACGTTTGGCCTCCGTTACTGCCAACAAAGGGTACATAACAAAGTGTTAAGATGAACTTTTGGTATTGACCAAATACGTATTTTCCACCATGATTTGCAAATAAATTCTTTAAAAATCAAACAATGTGATTTCCTGTTTTTTTTCCCACATTCTGTCTCTCATGGTTGAGGTTTACCCACGTTGACAATTACAGGCCTCTCTAATATTTTCAAGTGGGAGAACTTGCACAATTAGTGGTTGACTAAATACTGTACTTATTTGCCCCACTATAAATGAGTTGCCGAAAGGTGGCGTCATATCTCATTTTGAATACTGCACCAGGAGCGCCCGCTATCGGTTGAACGGCTCTCGTGGGTCAGCGCGTCCGCCATATTGGATGTGGAAGCTCGAGCAAATACACAAACGCACATATCTCCTATCCACCCTCACCTGCGATGTCTCCTGAGTAGGTGAAGGCCTGCACGCTGGGGATGCGGTAGAGCGCCCCTTTGTTCCACCAGTGGGTGACAGGCAATTCTCGGCAGCGTGGCGCTTGTGCGATGAGCAGCGCGGCGCCTCCGAGCATGCCAAGCCAGCCCAGCCAGAACAAAACCAGCAAAGCCCAACGGGTACGCACCCACCTGCACAAAACAAGTAAAAATAAAACGTTAAAGCTGCTAAATGAGAATTATGGGGCGCCGTTTGTAAAGCGGCACGTACTGAAGATTACAGCAACATTTTGTCACATTTAGCACCACACAGTGTTTAAAATGTGGTGTTTAAAAGTAGTGTTTGCACATGTACTCGTAGTACATGGCCTTGGCATTTCTGTCATGTCCTTGTGTTATTGACGGGACAATAAGAAGGAGCGTGGTGAATTGTTCCGGTTTTTTTTTCTTTTCTTTTTTTCTTGTAACTAAAGCAATTCTCGACTCATGAATCACATATCTGTCAACCTTGGCCCAGAGTAGCCCTTATAAAACATTGTTTTCTTCCGTAAAACGTATAACCCAAGTGGGGGTGGTGCTAGCGTAGCATAGCTTGTGGAGTGTTTTCCCGTATATTTACTGTATTCGAGGCCGAGGGGTGTCAAACCGGTGTTCTGCCAAAATGTTCTACATCGGCAAAACGTGCTACAAGAGGTGAATTTGACACCCAAAATACTACCGTGCACTTTCAACTTGTTTTGTTTAGATGCATACAGAGAGAACGTACTAAAAAATGCCTTAAAATACTTAAATGCAGTTATATCAAATAAGGGTGGTTTAAATACGTTGCGTGACTAATGTGGTCAACAGATCAACACTCTGCTTCAATGTTACTACAAGAAAACACAATGCTTAAAAGTATGAGGGAAACATGTGCAAAATGTATTTTGAGGCAATGAAAGGGTAATAAAAGACTCAATAAAAACAAAAATAGTCAGTACTCGTTGCTTTTAACTGATGGGCGCATGCATGTGCATGCGTGCGCATGCAAGCGCACTGGGCATTGTGTAGGGCGTATTGCCGGAATTGCAGAACACCAGTCTTTAAAGGGCCACAGTAGGTGCTGGATTTCCTTCTAACCAAACGAGATTAATCCCTTTACACCAATCTGGTGTTTTACAAGTGCAATCAGTTGATTGCAGTCAGGAACTGCTTGTTTTAGCAGAAACCTCACTGGTTGAACTGACTGTGCCGGATCTGTCGGAACAAAGACCAGGACCCACTGCGGAAATTGTGAAAATTCCATACAAAATTCAGGCTGGTGGAAGAAAAATTGCGACTATGGTCATACTCCAAAACCGTAATCTGAATAGCTATCCACTACAGTTTTTTTAATGTCCTAGAAGCCTTTATTAGCAGACCATTAGCAGATATGACATTAAAATGTGATTCAATCGATTAATTAACTACAACTCCTGTAATTAATTAATCAAATTTCATTGCCTGACAGCACTAATATAGAAATAAAAAAGTGTTCCCTCACCCTCCTCTCGGTAGCTCGGGTCCTCTACCAGAGGTCTATGAGCTTGAGGGTCCCTTGCAGTACCTTTGCTATTCCTAAAACTGCACTCTCCTACACGGAGATGTCTGATGTTTCACCAGGTATCTGCTGGAGCCACTTCTCCAGTATGGGGTTCACGGCCCCCAGTGCTCCTATGACCACGAGCACTACTGACGTTTCCACCTTCCGGGCTCTCTGAAGCTCTTCCTTGAGCCCTTGGTATTTCCCTATTTTTTTTTAGCTCCTTTTTCCTGATATTGTCATCGTTGGGGATGGCTACATCAATCACAATGGCTCATCCATGATCCCATTGTCCGGTTGGTTGGCCATGACTATCTTATCAGTTTTTATCCGGAAGTCCCACAGGATCTTAGCCCTCTCATTTTCCACCACCTAGGGAGGTGTTTCCCATTGCGATCTAGGGGTCTCCGGTCCATACTCTGCACGGATGTTTCTGTACACTATACCGGCGACTTGGTTATCGCGGTCCATGTATTATTTTCCTGCCAGTATCTTACACCCTGCTATTATGTGTTGGACTGTTTCAGGGGCCTATTTGCCTAGGATCCTGCCTGTTGTGGTATATCTGGGTGTGATGTTCACAATGTAGTTATTGCATGTATGTTAATGTAGTTGGGTTCCGGTGCCTTTGGGGGGAGCCATCGGAGTTGTTGGGGTTATTGGGAATGCGGAAGCAAGTTAGTCTAAGTAAAGTTGCTGTTGGAAGCAAACGTGTGTGTTTCTTCGGCATCACAAATATAACATTTGGCAGACGAGGATGGCTGATTATGCTCTGCCACCGCCTCCACCTTTTCTCCCCTTCCCGGGGGAGCCGACTGTTCCTTGGGATAGGTGGCTGGCGTCTTTTGAGGACTACCTGCTGGCTTTGGGTCACGCAGGGTTGGAAGATGCGAGAAAGTGCGCGCTGCTGCGGCATTGCCTCGGGCAGGAGGGGCAACGCATCTTCGCAACGCTTCCGTTAGTGGATGACAAGTATGCCACGGCTATAGCTGGCTTAAGAACTCATTTTTGTTCGGGACGGAGCCGGCGTATGTATCGTTTTGAGTTCCGGCGGAGGGCTCAAAAGGCGGGCGAGTCGGTTGCCCAGTACGTCGCGGCTCTGCGTGAGCTGGCAAGACACTGTGATTTCGGCGGCTTGGAGGATGGACTTATCGTGGATCAGCTAATAGAGAAGACACAGTGCTGTCAGCTGAGGGAGAGGCTGTTGTTGGAACCTGACACGATGACGCTCGCTGACACGCTCGCACTCGGAAGGCAGTTGGAGGCGGCGTTGTCGGAAGCCCGCCTGTTTAGCCGCGCAATCCACGAGCTGGTGACGTCATCAGACGCGCCCGTCCAAGCGATAGAGTATGCTGGCGCGGCGGGGTGCAGCCTGGAGGTGCAAAGAGTGGATCGGGCACCAAAGGAGGCTGCGCCTGCATGTTGCACTAATTGTGGTTCATCCAAGCACACGTCTAGGGATAGTGCATGCCCCGCACAGGGCAAACGATGCCATAATTGCAATAAACTGAACCATTTTGCTCGTTGCTGCCGCTCCTCTCCAGCGCGCCTAAATACAGCAGATGTTCCCATTAATGCTGTTCATAGCAGGCAGGCATCGTTCAAACATTGTACATGCAACGTGGGGGGCGCGCCTGTCTCGTTGCTTGTGGATACAGCAGCTAAAGTGTCAATTCTCAACAAATACATGTATGATCGTCTGTTTAGTCATGTGCCGTTAAAAAGGGCGACGTTGCCTCTGTCGGGCTATGGCCATTCTCCAATCTCCATCATGGGCGTAGCGTGCCTTCCTGTCAGGTACGACGTGCGCAGTGTTCCTGCTGCTGAATTCCACATCACGCGGAGGGGTGCGAACATCATGGGCCTAGACCTGCTGCTTGCATTGGGCTTCACCATGACTGACGCAAAAGGCGTGCAGATCCTGAACGTCGCCTCCTCCTGGACTGACTGCTATCCGGAGCTGTTCATAGGACTGGGCCACATGTCCGGGTTTGTGCACCAACCCACCGTTGATCCGTCTGTGCGTCCAGTTATACAGTCGCTGCGTCGCATTCCATTGGCTCTTCGGGACTCAGTGAAGGTGGAGTTACACCGCTTGGTGAAGGAGGACGTCATTGAGCCTGTCAATGCTTCACCATGGGTGTCGAACTTAGTGATTGTGAAAAAAAGAGGGGGCGGATTGCGTCTTTGTGTTGACCTGACGGACGTCAGCAAAGCCATTATCCCGGACAAATACCCTCTGCCCACGGCCGAAGAACTGACCAGGCATTTTCATGGCTCTGCAGTTTTCAGTAAGATGGACTTGCGTAATGGATATCTTCAAGTCCCTCTAGCACCAGTCAGCATGGACCTCACGGCGTTTGTAACCCATGTGGGGGTCTTCAGGTACAAACGCATGGCATTTGGGCTGTCGTCGGCTCCCAGCTGTTTCCAGAAAATAATGTCTCTCATCCTGGCTGACATTCACGGGGTGTCCATCTACCTGGATGACTTTGTGGTGCATGCCCCATCAAGAGAGCTTCATGACACCCGCCTTCGGCAGGTTTTTGAGAGGTTTAAACAGCACGGTGTCACCTTGAACCCCGATAAGTGTACTTTCGGTGTGGCTGAGGTGGAGTTTTTGGGATTCAGGTTGTCCAAAGAAGGCATCGCTCCAATTATGTCGCACACTGATGCGGTGCTCTCGCTGCCAGACCCGCAGTCATCCTCCCAGCTCGCGTCCTTTCTGGGAATGGCAACCTACTACCTGCGGTTCCTGCCTCATTTCTCTGAGTCAACGGCCCCTCTGCGACAGCTCCTGAGGAAAGATGCCGCGTGGCGCTGGACCCCAGCCTGCCGTGAGGCTGTACAAACAATCAAGCAGCAGCTTACGTCCCCTCCTACTTTGACACACTTCAGCCTGACTGCGCCCACTATGGTCACCTGTGACGCATCTGGAGTGGCACTTGGTGCTGTTCTCTCGCAGGTCCACGGAGGAGTTGAGTGTCCTGTAGCCTTTGCCTCCAGAGCCCTCAGCCCGGCTGAGCAGAAGTACTCAGTGGGAGAAAGGGAGGCTCTAGCCTGTTTGTGGGCATGCGAGCGCTGGCATGTTTTTCTGTATGGCAGGAGGTTCACAATCCGCACAGACCACCAAGCACTGACGGCATTGCTGGCGACAAAAGGCTCAGGTCATAAGCCAATGAGACTGCTGAGGTGGTCAGACAGGCTGAACCAGTACATCTTCGACCTGGAGTTTATGCCTGGACGGGCAAATACAGTAGCCGACCTCCTCTCCAGGGCAGTCTCAATCACGAGGGCAACGACTGATCAAACGCCTGAGCTGGAGTGCGAGGAGGACTGGGTCCATGTGTTGCACGGGCCTCTCAGCACGGTGGTCACGCTGGCAGAACTGCAGCAGGCGTCGTATGAGGACGATACCCTCGTGACCCTCCGCCAGTACATTCAGAATGGATGGCCGGATAAGGTAGAAGACCAGCTGTTACCCTTTTACCGGGTCAGGGATGAACTCTCGTGCTGGGGAGAAGTCTGCCTTGCCCGTGGTCACCACACCATTGTTCCACAGAGACTAAGGGGTCGAGTACTGCATATGGCGCATGAGGGCCACCTGGGGGTGGTCAAGGTGAAACAACGTTGCTGTGACACCGTGTGGTGGCCTCAAATCGACACTGATGTGGAGGACCTGGTACGGAACTGCTCATGCTGTCTCCTGAGTGGTAAGACAGGCAAGCCTGCCACGGCACCTCTTAACCCAACACCATGGCCTTCAGCACCATGGGCCATATTCAGATTGACCTTTGTGGGGAGCTGCATGGGGCACCTGCTCATGCACGCTACCTGCTTGTCGTGCATGACCTACATTCTAAGTGGCCCGAAGTGGTGCAGTTGTCCTCTATCACCACGCACGCCATGATCAACAGTCTGGACGTGCTTTTTGGGCGTTGGGGCCTCCCCGCTGCCATCACCTCGGACAACGGGACTCAATTCACGTCGTCGGAGTTCCAGGAGTTCTTGGCACAGCGGTCCATCAAGCATATCAGGTCAGCGCTGTATCACCCAGAGGGTAACGGGGGGGTAGAAAGACTGAACAAAACATTGAAAGAGGGCATTCGAGCCTGCCTAGAAGACGGGCAAATGTTTAATGCTGCTCTAAATCGTACCCTCCTGACTATCCGAGCATCGAGACACTGCACCACGGGAGTTTCACCTGCGCTGCTGATGATAGGGCGAGAGCTGAAGCAACCGTTGGACCGTCTGAGAGCTGTGACTACACGTATACAGGAGGGTCAGGAGCATCGAGAAGTCAGGGCCCATGTCCAAAGTGCACAAGCCCGCATGAAGGGGAGGTTTGTTTGTTGTCACTCATCATACCAAGACCCCGGCATTCTCGGTTGGTGACTGGGTCAGGATCAGGTATGCACACCGTCAAAACAAGCTGAAGTCGTACTGGTCTGAACCTGTTCGGGTGTCAGCGCAATTGGGTCCGGTCACATACCGTCTGGAGAATGGGACTCGTTGGCACTCAAACCGGCTGCACAGAGTCTCACCCCCCACAGTCACCCCTCCAACGTTCTCCCGGGCCGCATCCCTTAATTGGAGGCCGCGTCCAGGAAACCTCCAGGAGGGGACTCTCCCTGCTGCACAGACAGGGGCGGCCCGCCAGCCGACTCATCCTCAGAGAGCAAGGGCCCCGCCGGTCTGGCATGGCGATTATGTTATCGGGACATGAGAGACTTTGGGTGAGGGGGGGGGGGGGGGGGCATTTCATGTTACGGTTAAAGGTTTGTGATTTTGTTTTTTTCTCAAGGGAAGAGGGGGAAAATGTGATGTTCACAATGTAGTTATTGCATGTATGTTAATGTAGTTGGGTTCCGGTGCCTTTGGGGGGAGCCATCGGAGTTGTTGGGGTTATTGGGAATGCGGAAGCAAGTTAGTCTAAGTAAAGTTGTTGTTGGAAGCAAACGTGTGTGTTTCTTCGGCATCACAAATATAACACTGGGCCTCTATTGCTCTGGTGCTCTAGCCCTGCTCCTTTGCTGCCATGATTAGCACCTCTGTGCTGTCTTTTAGTCCAGCCCTCTCTAACCATTTGAAGGACTTGTTCAGATCTGCCACTTCAGTTATCTGACGGTGGTACATCCCATGCAGGTTTTTCCTCCCATGGGGGTTCCTCCGACTTCTTCTTTTCTAGTTTCCAGTGCCTGAGAAATTCGTTAAGTGCTTTGTCTTTTGGGGCCATCTTTGTGATGTATTCGTGGAGCTTGGATGTTTTGTCTTGGATAGTGGTCCTGATGCTCATAAACCTAAGGCCTCTCTCCTTGTGCTTAGCGTATAGCCTCTGGATACTCGATTTGGGGTTGAACCATCCATGCATGGTGAGCAACTTCCGTGTTTTCACATCTGTGGTCTGAACCTTTGGCCTGCTTTTTCTCCCAGCAGGGTATCTGACGACTGGGTGGGGCACAGCTGTTAATTGCTCGGACCTCTTTTTGCCATTGAGCTGACTTCTCAGGACCTTCCTTGCTTGTTGCAGTTGACCATTCCCAAAAGTTTTGACACACCTTTTCTTTCGTGCGTTTTCTTTATTTTCCTGTCAGTGTCTATTTACATGGTAAAATCTCAATGAAGTTAATAAAACTATAAATGACCACATGTGGAATTATTGCCATTCTCATGATGAGCTTAAAGAGGGAGTCAGCTAAAATGGTTTTTGACCTCACTGGTATGCCTTTTCAGGATTGAACAGAGAAATGTATTACTTCATTATCAATGGGGTTGGGACCTTCATTTGTGTTACAATGAATAGGGTGTGCCCAAACTTTTGGCATGTACTGTATATACAGTATATAAATATACATAAATGTTTTTAGAAATAATCATAATCTGCCTCTTCTCCCTCTGACTCCTCCATTCCTTTTTCAGCAGTCTGGTTTAACTAATAGAGAAAGAGGGGCACAGGATGTTTATTACTGACATATTTTATATATTGATTTTAATTCATTTTATTATTTATCAATTATTAGGTGCTGTATGTTTTACTGCCATGACTTTAAAAAAACGTTCTTAACAGTTTAGCTTGAGATAAAATTGGATAAACCATTATTAGTCCCACCGTGTGGAAATGTACACAATATACGTATATAGCTATAAATTTTTAACTTTGTGAAAATAATAGCTATAAACTGTAGCACATGCAAACTGACTTTATAGAAAACTAAAATAACACTGTAGAGTCTAGTCTGCTCATTAATTTCTCTCTTTTTACTAATCACTCTCTTTACACACGTACACATGCTCATGCTTTTCAGCAGCGTTCTCAGCACCTCCCTCATTCATTTCCGTTTTAGTTGTCCGAGGGGTGGGGTGAGTGGAGCAGCGAGATACTAACAAACTAATAAAAAATGGCGCAACGAATGGGCCGCGTGCTACGGCTGAGAAACTATTTTTTAAATATTTTTTAATTAAACAGCGTCAACCGCCCAAAAATGTGTGTTGGCCCACCTGAAAGTGCCCGGTACGCCCGATGTGAACTAATCAAGTCTTCGTACTTACATAAAAGTAACACGGAAAACACAAAAAAGCCTTTAAAGTGTCTCCAAACGTCTATTTGCACTAAGATACTGTTAACACAATGACCCATGATTGACGCCGTTAAGAGCATACGTTTTTTTTTTTTTTTTTTTTTTCAATGACAACAGTCTGAGCTCAGCCACCTTTTATTTTGTTGCTTCCGGTCGCTGGTCATTTCAATTGCATTCTAGCTAAATACACTTTTTAGAGTCAACATTTAGGATTTAGATTTAATATTTAAATTTAGATATAACATTTATATTTAAATACATTATTTAGATTTAACATTTATATTCAAGATTTAGATTTAAATCAAATATTTACTTCTGGATTTCAACATTTAAAGAGCATACGACACCAGAAAAAAAGTCTTAAATGGCATTATTATGTGAATTAGAATCATATTTTGAGACGATTCGACTATATACAACAATTTAGCAAAGCGCAGATGACGAGAAATTAGTCTTTTAATCTGCCGGTTAGCCACGCCTACAATTATAGGGCTTTAGCGTCCCCAACAGGTGGATGACGTCAGCGGTAGACTAGGCTCATCGGTTTTACTATTCAGCCCATTGAGGGGGAATTGTTCAGAACGAGGAAAACGAGACAAAGAGAGCTGCAAAATGTCATTGTTTCAGTCTCTCTACTCCCAATATTTTTACAGGATATTCTTTTTATCCAAGTATTTTCCCCAATAGCTATATAAATGGCTTGAGAAGGACCAGTCAGCCCGTCGAGGGGGAACTATTCACAATGAGGAAAACGCGACGAAGAGAGCGGCAAAATGTCATTGTTTCTGTCTCTTTACTTCAATATTTTTACAGGATATTCTTTTTATCCAAGTATTTTTCCCCAATAGCTATATAAATGGCTTGAGAAGGACCAGTCAGCCCGTCGAGGGGGAACTATTCACAATGAGGAAAACGCGACGAAGAGAGCGGCAAAATGTCATTGTTTCTGTCTCTTTACTTCAATATTTTTACAGGATATTCTTTTTACCCAAGTACTTTCCCCAATTGCTAAATAAATGGCATGGTCATGACAAATAACTTGTGCTAAATGGAATATAAAATAATAAAAATCCATTTATTCAAGACGACATGGCAAAATTACTCCATAATGGTCAAAACAGTCGACTTTACCTTTACTGTCACACCTGCCGAACGATATTTTATGACGCCTAAATCGGACATATGTCATTTCCCTTCCCCGGCTTCGGAGAATGTAAACAGACCAGAAGGAGTGACAGCTAGCCGACATGCTAACCCGAACCGAGGGATGTTTCAAAGTCTTCGAAGTGGAAAATCACACATAACTAGCCTGGATTATTTGACATGACGACCCGGTTGTCGAGTTTCTTTGCGGATCGGCAAACCGCCCGGCGGAGAGCAATTTACAGTTCGTTCCCTGGAGGAGGGTGGCTGGAATTGTTGTGTAGCTAACGTGCTAACAGCTAACTGCTAATGAGCGTGAGGATAGCTTTTTACATGCCTATCAATGATCAAACGTAAGTAGTCCTTTATTTAAAGGAATTTTATAGTGTTTACTTTGTAATCACTGTATTCGTATTTGACATAATACAAAACAAGATGTTTACTCACTTCCTTGTAAGTCCAATGGTCCCACAGTAAATATCCACGGTGAATGGGAACCTTTTGAAACTCCAAAAAGGCGCATACGCCTCTCCCGCATACAGAATGATTTTTCTGCAGCCGTTTGGCTGGCGTGATGCAAAAAATATAAGTATTAATCCGCAAAATCAGCTGAATCCTTCGTCCTCATACACAACAGTACACTGTAGCGTGAAGAGGACGTCTTCTACCGTACACGTCACAGCGCCCTCCTGCTCAATGCGAGACCGAAGCCGGAAGTCACTCATTTTCCTGGCGCGGGATTAAAAAAACTAAATAAATATAGCGATCGCTTCCACACACATCCAAGCGGTCCATATCATTCAGGAGCATAAAATACCGCGTGTATTATGAAATAAACATGCTTTTTCGTGTCACAAGCACTTTAAGGCAACACTAGGTAGCTTTTGAACCTTTGTAAAAAATTTCAAAACATTTGTGATAATATGTCAACTGACAACTAGTTGAATGACACCTTTTTTATATCTTGAGGGGGTCTGTATCGCTTTCACCGGCACTAATTAACTTTGAGGAGGATGGCAGAAACCCTGCCACACCCAAAAAACTACAAATGTGTTGACTGCTTTACAGCATACGTCACTTCCTCCTTACCCCTATATTCATTATAAACATGGAAGTCGATGCAAAAGCTTTCGCGCGAATTCTGCAAAGATAGCAGAGCAACAAAATAGACAAAAGTTTTGTCTGAGGAGGAAAAAAGGCTGGCTTTCTCTCGCTGGTGTGATGCCAGCCCCCAAGACAAAAAGAACTCGCCAGCGCTGCCAAGTTTGGGTGGGGTGGCCACAAGGTTGCTAACCGTCATATGCTATTATTTAGCCACAACTGGATTCATTACCTTATTACTATTCATCCTTCACACAGCTTCTTTGGAGTGTCCTGTTCGCCCATCTTAACATGTGAACTGCTAGCGTATGATTATGTACTGTATTTTGATGTGCGAATAAACTGAAACTGAACTGAAAACAAGTTAAATCCATCTGCAGGCGACCGGGCGATTGATTTTGATTGATGATTTTACAACACTTTGCGGGTGTGCGCTGGTCCTCATGAAAACACAGTGCTGGTCTTTATGGGAAACGCGGTCTTAAGAAACAACACTACTGCTTTTGTCCACCGGCGTCGCTAAAATCCACCAAAACTTAAAAATTACCAAGTGTTTCTTTAAGTGTAACAATTATTATTTGGACATAAATATTTCAGTTGCTAAATATTGTTGTAAATGTGCATTTAAGAATGACTCTAAATTTTTCACACATTTTAAACACTATGTGGCGCTCAATGTAATAGAATGTTGCGGTAATCTTCAATATGTGCTGCTTTACGAACATGCTCCATAGAGAATATCGAAGAACACCTATTCCACTGCATTTGTTTACTTTATGTCCTAATACTCTCCAATAACTGGTGTTACGGCGCTATGGTGCTAAAGTGACATTACTGCTATCGGGGCCCCGCCGATGATGCGCAAAAGGTACGTTTCTAATTTCGCCCGAACCAAGATGACCGCCAGCTACGCATGCTGCCTTAAAAAATAGAGCGCTGGTCGCTCTTCCTATGACAATGACAAAAGTGTGTGGCGTCCAGTCATTGTTCTGCTGTGAAACGAAATTAGTTTATCACTTGTAGATGTCCAATCCATTTGAAGTGGGAGGCTGGCAGGGACTGAACGTTCGGCAGACAATGAGTAAGCAGCAGATGTTTTGACATTGATAAAAGTATCTTTAAGATACAGTAATTGACTTCCCTTGCATGTCAATACATTGACTTGGATGGAACGTTGAAAGGTATTCTCCTGCTTATGCCATGAATAGTGTACCGCACGAATGCTATTTTGAGACCGTGACGTCACCATCGCAACGTGGAAAAGGGACATTATAGACACGCCCTCGCATACAAACCATATTATTTCTGCTTGTTTTCTCCGATAATCTTTCAAAAAAGAACATGCCGATCAAATACTGCTGCTATGGAACTTGTAGAAACGACTCTAGACATTACGACATATGAAGGATGTTTTCTTCATACGTTTTCCGAAACCAAAAACTCGAAAACAAAAAATGTGAAGGATGGATCAACTTGTGCGGACGTCAAAAGACCAGTTTAACGCCAGCAAGGTGAAGCCATTCACCTTCAAATGCAGTAAACATTTCGTTAGGGGCCATGGTCCTTCAGGGGACGAAGAGGTAAGCCATTTTGATATTTTTAACTTATTTTTTAGCGTGGTGTTTTGCTGTGCTGCTTCTGTCTGACAATGAATGACCAGAAAAACATTAAAATGGTATCTGAATGCCACTGTTACCTTTGCTGTTGTAAAAAAAAAACAACTTTAGTCAGGGGGAAGTGAAAATAAATTATAGAATTAAGATTTGTTTTTAATGAAAAATTAAAAGTGTTCGTTGGCTGTCACTGAGTAGCATTTGCGATCGCTACACATAAATACCTCAAAGAACGGTCAGAGACGTAAGACAACCAGAGGATATAATATATAAGAAAGACAGGGCATATGATGGTAAAGGATAGATTGCTGAAACAGGAGAATGTCATTGGCAGTGGCGTAAGAAAAGGGTGTTGATAAAAAAAGGCTAAGGCTAAGCTTAGGTCGGCTCTGGTCTTTTCCCCCGTCTTTTTCAGCCCTTGACACTCAAACACAAACCATCTCTTTAACTGAACATTTGTATGTTCTTCCACAACTTTACCAGTGAATTTGGCACAAGCGGCATCATTTTCAGACAGAATTGGTAGGCTTAGCTCAGTAAACATCTTGTTCGAACACTATTTCCATTTATTTACAATTGGGGTCAAACGGGAGGTTGACCCGCCTAGCCACAATTGATAACGTCATGAATATTAATGAGCAAAAGTGACGTGTTGCTTGCAGTACACCGTTGCAAACGTCATGGATATTAATGAACAAAAGTGTCGTGGTCCTTGCGGTACGGCATTGAAAAGAGTTAATCACAAGTAGACGTCCAATCCATTTATGGTGGCAGCGTTTGATCATTCGCTGCAATCCCTCCCACTTCAAACGCCTAGTGCCATCAATGAGTTAAGCAGTGCCTGCGCAAGATATAATGGCATGCAGTAATTTAGTACCAAATATTTAAGATCGAAAGATCGCTGGCATTTATTTCATAGGCCCAATGGATTGGAAGTCTACCGCCGTCAAAGAGTGAAAACGATCTGTGAAAAATCTGACCCTGGTGTGCCTGCCACTCGCATCAGCTCCTCCTTGTTGAGCCCTGTGAACTTCTCGTCCTCGTCGTCTTCTAACTTGACTTTCACGCAACCGTTCTTCTCCGACAAAGCGAAACCGGGTTGGTCCCCCCCGGCGGTCATGGGTTGCTTCTCCTGATTCTCATCCTGGACCACCTCGCTGACTTCGGCCTCCGTCGCATCAGCAGCATCCGCAGCTGCAGCCTCCTCACCCCGAGCTCCAGCCAGCTCGGGTGGAGCATCCGGAACTTCCGTGTCCACCGGGTCCGGTTTCGGGTTCTGGTCTTCGTTCTGGTCCATGGTGCTCACCAGAAACGGTTGGTGAAGGAATGAAAGTAGACAATGGTTGTATTCGTTGGTCGCTCGCTGTGCCCGGCTTCGTCTCAGCCGTGCTGCGTTCAGGGTTTCCGGAAACTTGATAATCTTTCATGGCGACGTCATTTCCATCAAACTCCTCTTGAATTTTGACAAATACCTTTCATCTACATTTCTTGGTTAACTCATTGACTGCCACTGGCGGCTACGGACGTAAAAAGGGAGGGGCTCGTAATGAGTTAATGAATGATCATTCATATTTCCGTAGCGCTCTGAAGGCATCAATTTACAGGCTGTACAGCGCTCTGACCATTGATATCACATTAAAACGCTAGATGTCTAGATGTTTTATCCAATGGGTGTGTCGGCGGCCATCTTGAGCCGGGTGAGTCCGACGGTGGGGTATATTTAGTGGATGTAAGGTGAGATATTTTTTTCCCCACAGAGCTAGATTTTTTTTTCTCCCCCGTAGTTCTTAAATGAGACAATAACAATAAAAACAGACAAAGCGCAAAGCTAGTTTAACCCATCCCATAGTACTCTTCAATCTAATAAAATATTTTTGTTAAGATATCCAAACAAACCCATGCCGTCTGAAATACTCGAAAAGTCGAGCGCACCGTTAAGTCCTGTCTGTTGTTGCGTAAGCGCGCGTCTTTTCGTGCCTTTATGGCGTCACCGCCCGGGCTCTTCAGCCTCTTAGCTACCATTGGCTGGCGGCTTGATGGTGGCAACACTCACAGCCAATCGCGGCAAGTATTAGCGGCTAAGCCCCGCCTGCTAATTCACTAGTTGTGGTGCGTTCAAACGCACCAGCTCAGAGAACCCGATTCATTTTAAATAATTTAGATAAAAACATGAATTTGTTACAAACACCTGCCTTTTAATCAAACTATTGGTGTAATAGGGTCCTTTATATGCGTTAATAACCGCAAAACACTCGTTTGATTCAACTCAAACAAAAATATATATTTTGACGGCGTTTCAAGTCAATTTGTTTTCTCGGCGAAATTTATTCTACGCGCTTAAACTAAAGTTTAGCAATTAACCCCGTCAAAAGCATCGCCGCTTTCAATCAAAGATACGTCTGCTCGTCACTCAACGGAAGCCGAACATGAACACGCGCACATTTCCGAGCTTTGTTCCGTTCCGTGAAGTAGCATAAAACTTGGTCAACAAGCCGAAGCCGCCACTGAGCCCGCTCAACCCGGCCGGTACAGTTGTTTGCTTGGCGTCGCGCGGATTATCTGGATACGCCGTACAGAGCAACAGAACCGAACATTCCTCGTTCAAACGAGCCCGAACAGGTACGTTTGACACCGCGGAGTTCTTCCGGGCTCGACTACCCCCTCTTAAACAAGACAGAAGCGGCACAAGGAGCGAAGAGTTCGCCTCCACGCGGCCGTCTACTTCTCGCTTCTTAACAAAAGAACCGCCGAAATGCACCCGGAGAATCCCCCCCATGGGGTCGGCGTCTAGACAACGGGAGCGTGCCGACTGTTTTTAATCGCTTCTCCCTGGTTTTGTTCCAGGGCAGCCCCCACCCCACGAGATGCCGCTTCTTCACAAGAAAGCTTTCGTTCGACAGGAGCCTCCGGCCGACCTGCGCCCCGACGAGGAGGTCTTCCTCTGCCGCATAACGCATGAAATCTTCCGTACCTACGAGTGAGTTGAATAACTTTGGTCAACCTTCACCGACGCTCCCATCACCTGAACCCGGTCCGCCGACGTGATGTGACGTCACGGCACCCTAGTCCAACTTGCTAGCTTTCGATAAACTTCCACATAAAGTCAACGTAATAATACAAATGTTGGAGTATTGTCTGTCTAAATACGTTTTGTATCTATTATGTGCGTTAGATTTAATGGACACACTTTGAGCCTGTCGTATTGTTAGTCTACTGATTAGCTGTCACTTGTTAGCTACTTTTAGCCACTACCTGCTAACAGGCCAAGCGTGGTTGGGATTAGGGCTGGGTGTCATTATAATAGTCACGATACGATATGTATGACGATATCTTGACGAGAAGGTGATGGATGCAAATCACATGGTACTCTGAGCCCTTAATTTATTTGCTGCCATTGACAGGGATAGACGTTCAGTCCTTGTCAAGTGGGAGGGTCGGCTGCGAATGAATGAATGAATGAACGAACGTTCTTCTACTTCAAATGGATTGGATGTTAATTAGTGACACTCATTTGAATTCACTGCAGATGGATGAAAAGAGCCGCCTGATTGGACATCTATCACCGTCAATGACAGTTTATTTTTATTTTGTATGTATTTTTAAAAAAATACACATTCTTTCATAAATGGGAAAAAAAGAAAAAAAATTTTTTTTAATAAAATATTAATCCGGTGCCTTTTTTAGTTTTTTAGTTATTTAGTTTTTTAATTTAGTGCCTTTCTATTTTTTTTCCATGAGAATGTAGGTCTTGGCTGTCTTTAGGTGGCCAAAATATGCCTGATCAGAGAAACAACAAATTGCAACTCGCCAACAGGGGGATTCAAAACACGTAACATGCAAACAACCTGGCATTTTTAATAGATTTAGTGTAGGGTTTTGGGCTGTGGAATGAATTAATGGAATTATAATGTATTCTCACGGGAAAATCCTGCTCGACATACGACCATTTCGTCTTACAAACAAGGTACGAATTAACTTCGTATGTAGAGGAAAAAAATATTTTTTTAATAATTTTTTTTTTTTTTTAATCATTGAAAAATTTGTGATTTAAAAATATTTTATACCGGCCCATTAACCCTTTAACACCTAAGCCTATTTTGGCCGAATTTGCATGCATTTGATGTTGCCTTTATATTTCAAAGAAAAAATTGTTCACAATGGCCAAGTTGGGTCCCTTTTTTAAGGACACCTTTAACTTCATGTCCAAACTGTTGTTTTCTTCACTGACCAATTATAATCCACATTTTGGACCCAAATAGACAAAAAAAAATCCCAAAATATTTTTTCAAAATTTGTAATGTTGATGTCCCGTTGACAACCAAACATGCTGGACCAAACGTTTTGAAGCTTGATCATATTTATTCTACTTGTTAGGATAAACATTCAATAGAAAAAAATAAGATTGAATAGTTTTATGTCTGACAATTCAACACAAACAGCAAGTATGGTCATAGGCGTTTTTGGCCTTTACACATACTATGGTCAAAACGGGTTATATACAGTGCAAAATAGTGAGGAAAAAAAATATATATATATAATCTAACACAAAAAGGGTTTGGAGGATATCTCTTTGTGAAGTTAGGTATTATACCCATCACCTTATCTAAAGTATTTACGCACATGCAACCAAGCTTCTCGAACACTCATCTTTATAAAATTTTCTTGAAGAAAAATATATATAACATTTAAAAAAAAGTATTTAAAAAAATATTGACAAGCAGTTCAGTTCAATTCAACTTTTTCTGGCATACGACCCAATAAAGTTTTTTTTTTTTTTTTTTTTTTTTTTTTTTGCGAACTCAATAAAGCTTCTGCATGAACAGGTCACGGAGCTGCGTCACACACAACGTCACACAGCCTACTCCGTCCCTTTGCGCGCTGCTGTCAGCCTGTCACTTCTACTTGTAAAAACGCCGACTCATCCCAGGAAAACAACGGCAAATACGGCGCATCTTCTTCCTTGAGTTAATGAAATAATGCATTAGCTTGCGCTAAATTTAGTTTTAGATTCATTCTGCACGTTTCAAAGTCGCTCGCTCAAACTGGCCGTTGTTTGCTTCAGCATGCCTCCTTTTCCTTAGTTGGCGCCTCGCTCGGAAATGTATTTAATTTTTTTTTTTCAACAAATGTCCACATTCGGTTCGTCCTTCTTGACATCACAACGACTCTTGGGATATGTAGTCTTTTGTGCTTCTTTCGGTTTTGAAAAAGGACAAGAAATGATGGAAATATGGAGATAGATACATGGTCCATGCAGCGTTTTAATGCATATTTATGAGTGCAATAAAACTATAAAACTCAAATGACAATATCTCCCGTTTTTCTTGGTCGATTGACTTCAAATAAAAACTGGTGTGGACATCAACTTCTGTACTTTCAAATGAGACCAACCAACGGCACGTGGGTGACGTAATTACAGCATGACGAAGCTTCAAAGACGACATGGGTAAACGCGTCGCTGCCGACACGTTCGGTGTTAAAGGGTTAACGGACGAAGTGATAATTTTAAAATATTTGTCTTTCAAATTTTAAAGATTTATTCATTTACTTATCATTTTTAAATGTATTAAAAGTATTGCAAATAAAAAAACAAAAAAGGTCAAATATAATTGAATTTCCTTTTTTGTTTATTTAAAAAAAAGATAAAACGACAAAAACACCAAATATTGTGATATTTTATATTTATTATTGAAAAATGCGCTTTTTTTCAATTAAGTAAGGAAGAAATCTAAATATTGTTTTAACTTTTTAAAAAATATATTTCTATATTAAAAAAAGGGACAAATACTTGTATTCATTTCCATATTCTACTTAAAAATAAAGATTTAAAAACAAAAACAAAATCTTTTTTTTTTTTATGTAAAAAAATATTCTTTTATAAGTAAAAGAAATATTCTCAGAATTTCTTTATGTTTGAATTTTTTTTTTTAATGGTGGGTTAAAAAAAATCTATATTCTAAGATTTCTGTAGTCCTCAATGTAAAATGTTTTTAGTTTATCAAAAATAAGTTGCTCTTTTGCTTTAGGAAAAAAAATGACAGATTCCAAGCAAAGGGCATTTCTGTTCATAAATTGTTTTAAATTGCTTGTAAATGGTTTCATTTTTCTCCAAAAGCGAGTTCTTCGAGAGGACCATCCTGTGCAACAGTCTGGTGTGGAGCTGCGCTTTGACCGGCCGAGCAGGCCTGACTTACCTGGAGGCGGTGGAGAGTGAGCGGCGTGCCAGGCAAAACCTCCGCAACTTTCCCGCCGCGCTCATCAGGCCGCTTCTGCACCTGGCGGCACTGTGTCGACGCGGCCGCCTGAGCGAGCTGTGTGAAGACATCTATGCCTTCACCAAAGAGCGCTTTTTCCCCGGCGAGACGGTGGACGTCAGCGGACGCAACGGGGCAAGGTATCAACATTTTTTTTTTTTTTTTTCGTTTAAAAAAAAAAAATATCATTTACGATATTTTCGTCAGCTCCCATTGACGGTGCGACATGTCCAATCCATTTCGACCGGGAAGGGCAAATGACAAAGGGCAAATCAGTCGAAATGGATTGGACATCTCGCGCCGTCAGAAACCAGAGCATTCACAGCCATTTTACTAAAGTCTGTTTTAAAATGGCGGCAGCCGATAGTGAAGGGTTCAGCGACAACCCATTCATTGTTTACGTAGGAGAGGACTTCTTGGCGAAAATGAGCCACGGCGGTCGTTTTGGACGGAGCGGAAAGTCTTGAGTGAATTTTTGCCGAGGGGCGTGGTCCAAAATAGAGACTTGTTGTATTCTCACAGCGCCACCGCGCTGACGTCAACAACACATCCAATAGCAGAGGGGCAGGCGTGCTAGAGATCGACCAATATGGGTTTTCCAGGACCAAAACCGATTGTTGGAGGGGGCTGGTAACCGATTTTTGAAGCCGATATTCATTTGCAGTAAAAGTGTAAAAGCTGGCGTAATAAAATTGAATAATGCAAATACAGTGGTACCTCGACATACGATCGCTACAACACATGATTGTTTCTACATCCGACGAATTGCTCGAAATGCGACGATTCATGTCAGTGTCGCAATTTCATTGTTTTCCCGCAAGACTGACGCATGGCAGATTTTCTTGTGAGAGAAATTAACATGGGTTCCAAGAATGTTAAAGCAGGTGATGAAAAAAGAAAAAAAGTGAGGCTTACCGTTGAAATGAAGATGGAATGATAGATAAATATGAGCGTTGGGTGCATGTCTATGAACTGCTTGACAATACTCCTCAGACCTCTGTTCGCCATTCTTTATATGTTAAGGTGACAATTATTATTCTGGTACCATCGCCAAAGAGGTCACCAGTTTCGTCAGGTTTTCAATCATTGATTTCAAAACTTGTGGAACACAACGCGCGTCGCCAATTGATAGCAACAACAGGACGTGAAAAGAGAAAGTCAACTGCACGCTCTCACTCTGCCGTCAGCCCCGCGGTGCGTTCAGGTACACTACGCAAAATACATAATGTAATTGTTTTGCTCTTGTAATTGCTTTTTGCAATAGTAACAGCATTATTTATTAAGGATTTTGTGAAAAAAGCACCGAGCTGGTCTGACTAGAAGAATAGATACCACTGCAGATAGTCCGGTTAGAACAATAATGATGCCCGTCCCGAATTAATCACACCAAAACTTTCTCTTCATCAACGCGTTGCCTTTTTATTTTTTTTCTATGAGAATGTAGGTCTTAGCTTTCTTTAGGTGGCCAAAATATGCCTGATCAGAAAAACAACAAATTGCAACTCGCCAACAGGGGGATTCAAAACACGTAACATGCAAACAACCTGGCATTTTTAACAGATTTAGTGTAGGCTTTTGGGCTGTGGAACGAATTAATGGAATTTAGAGCTGAAACGAATACTCGAGCAACTCGAGTAACTCGAGTTTAAAAACTGATCCGAGTAGTTTTATTCACCTCGAGTAATCGTTTATTTTGACAGCTCTAAGCATCACGTTTTGCTCGGACTACTTTTAATGCGGGACAACGCGCTGATGTCACGTGCGTAGAGGAAGAAGCAAAAAAAAAAACTTACTGCAGCCGACAACCGCTACAAACGACGCCGACGTTGCTAAATACTAGCCCGCACATGCTACATTAGTTGCAGCTAGCGTCTGGTAAGTCTCATAGAGATCACATGTATGTTGAACTAGATGCGCAATGACAGACTAGGCCGCGTCTGGGCAGCGTTAGCAAACAGCCGCCATCTTAAAGCAGTAGAGCGCTAAGCGCTAATAAAAAGCGCTAAGCGCTAATATATAAGGTTAACGTTACTGTCACTACTAGCTCATCTTACGTTAGCCCTGCGGAGGGCTAGGTTTCAATCAATTAAAACCACTTTCGATGCGTGGCTAACGTGTCTTACATACAGGCTTTAACATAACATAGCGTTGTGGAGTGATAAGGGTGTCAAATAAAAACTCAATAATGCTAACTATCAATTTTAGCTCAGTAGTCATTGCTGGATAAAACACCAAGTAGCACTAGTCCCTAATGTGCTCCAATACAGCCTGTATCATACATTTTGAACAGTGCAAAAACTCAAAATCCTATCAGGACCTTAACTAGAACTTAAAAATGGCTTGACACAAATAGAAATTCAATTGAAAAACGTGGGGGAAAATCCTAACTTTTAAGTGATGTGTGTTATCAAGCGTAAAGGCATTTTTAGGTGTGTGTATATATATATACATACTGGACTGTCTCAGGAAATTAGAATACACAATATTCTAATTTTTTGAGACAGTCCTGTGTATATATACAGGACTGTCTCAAAAAATTAGAATATTGTGTATTCTAATTTTCTGAGACAGTCCAGTATATATATATATATTGTAAATAAGATCTAAAGGTTTTTTGAGTGAAAGCAGTGAATTAGTCTTTTTTTTTTTTAAATTCTAGTTACATCTGAGATGCAATTGTTCGCTGTTTTCAACAATATACATAAAAAATAAAGACATTGATTGACTGAAAATGATAAAATGTCTTGTTTTCTCATGTAAATCTATAATTGCTCTTCACCTAAAAATATTTTTGTTTTATCCGATTACTCGATTAATCGATAGAATTTTCAGTCGATTACTCGATTACTAAAATATTCGATAGCTGCAGCCCTAATGGAATTATAATGTATACTTATGGGAAAATCCTGCTCGACATAAGACCATTTCGTCTTACAAACAAGGTCTTGGAACGAATTAACTTTGTATGTAGAGGTACCACTGTACTGAACTTCATTGAAATGCCAAAAGCATGTTTATTGAATCACACAAATAGTGCTGCGGCACCAGCAGGTAGATGAGGATAGCGTGTGAACCGGTTTGAGGGCCTTAAAAAGGTGGAAAGGCGCAATACAAGTTAGAGCTTAGATCTTGAGCCCGAACCCGACTCAACCCGAATTTCGGGCCGGTTCGGGCCCAAAATGTATTATTTACGTTCGGGTCGGGTCAGGCTTTTTTTTTTAATGAATATATATTCATATATTTATACTAAAATGATGTACTGATGTTAAACTAAGGAATAATAGTTATAAAATAAATAATTTGGGTAAAACAGAGAAGGCACTGTGCATGCCTGTGCACATGAATGCCGTGGCCCCGCCCTCTTTTTAGTCTTCCTCTCCCACCCTGGCGCCCTCCGCAAGTCCGCATCCTGGTATTTCCTTTTCGATATGAAACAGCAAGAAGTTAAAAACAAACTAAAGACGGGGGAACTGAAAAGGCAAACAGGTACCGCGGTAGGATAGGGTATGGAAAGGCTTCAAATTCATTGTTGAAGATGCTATACAGAAACCTGTGTCGGCTTCGCTGAATGTCAATAAATGTGGCGCTTTGCTCTCATATGATGTATGATATATGTTTTACAAACTTTTCCAGCGTTATTTTGTTGTGTAAATGCATTTATAATGATCATAAAAATATGAAGACTATTTAAACATTGAGAAAACTTTTTTCCTGCCAACTGGAAGAGATTAAAATAAATGTGAAATCCACTATCTGCCTCATAGAACAGACACACAAATATAAAAGATATAAATGTTTATTGAATATGTATCTTAGTCTTGTTTAATATAAATGTTTATTGAATATGCATCTTAGTCTTGTTTAACTGGGAGAATGTGTTAAAAAAGGCAAGCTTTAAATTGTTATCATTATGCACAGGCATCGTCACAAATGTGATCACACAAAAGGCAACCACGCATCACATCCCATCCCGCATTTGCTCCTTCTCCTGAGTCCTCACAAATAAATCGTAACATTTCGGGGAGGGTTTGGGCTCATGCCTACAAGTAAAACGTAAAATTTCGAGGGTTTTTGGGCTCGGGCCTGCAAATCAAGTTAATTGATCGGGCCAGGCTGGACTTTAATACCCGTGGGCCGGGTCGAGCTGGATTTTTTTAGTCCTGATCTAACAGCGGGCTGGATTTTTTAGACCTGATCTAACCTCTAATACAAGTGTAACGCTTTTCACCATTACCATTTAACCAATCAGAGGACTGGATGAATACTAGTGCAGGGGACGGCAGGCAAGAGAGTCACAGCTGCATCTGAACCGAAATAACCCAGTTTTAAATGGACTTTTTTAATCATTTTGGCCGGTCGGATTTAAAAAACCAAAAATATCAAATTATATATTAAATTAAATTAAAAATTAATTAAATTATATCAGCGTCGATAATCTATCTCTAAGCTATACTTTGTGCTGTCAGGCTCTTTTGGAGGACGGATATGCATAAATCACGGCAGACGAAACCTTGATAAATGCACTTTTTTAAAGTTTGATTCTCCCAGTTGTGGCTCTACTGTGTGGCTCTAGAGCCTGTTGTAGCACGGTACGATGGTGCTGGAGCCTGTTGTAGCACGGTACAATGGCATTAGTGCTATTTTTGATGTCAGCCCCCAAATACAAAGTAATATTTTCACAAAGAAACTTTTCTCATGGAATAATCTATTGAATAATTCCTCAATTTTCTACTTGGTGAAAATTAACATGAAAATCTCACATTAATCCGTAAAATTGATTTAACATGCTGGATTTGCTGAACCTCTTTGTGTCTGGTTCCCTACCTTAAGAAAAATGTCTTTTTAGGCACATTTGCGAAATCCTTAAGGTCCACTCGCCGTATTCCAGCACCAAGGGGGCGCCGGTCGTAAACGGACACAAGTCTGCAGACGGCGACACCATCGTTATCAGCGACAGCGATGATGAAGACGCCGCCGCCTTTCAAAGTCCCAGCAGGTCAAAATATACGTCCGAAACAGAACGGTGCATGATTTGACATGCCCGTCTCCAAACAGGAAAAAGAAGAAATCACTAAGTCCGTCGGCGTTCAAGTACGAAGTGAGGTTGACGAAGGATGAGCCTGGGGAGCCGTTTATCACCAGAGCCAATCAGATCAGGTAACGCACGGCCCACCATTTTGTATTTAAGAGAAGAAAAAAAAAAAAACTCAGTGCTGACCTTGTGGTGTTCAGCCGTAGGAAAAACGTAATGTCACGCGAACGTCTCAAGCTGCTACTCAAGCAGCACTGTGAGCCGGCCAACGGCATCATTAGGCTAAAGGTAAGAAGCTACACTTTCACTACCCACAATCCTTGAGTTACTCAGATGTGGGGCTGTCAAGAGCAGAGGCGTAGCAACAGTCCCTGGGGGCCCCAGGCAACAAGCAACACGGGGCCCTTCAAGCGTGTGCAAGTAAGGGGGACAGTTGGACTTGGAGCAATAGCATATTTAATAAAAGTATAATAACGCCTCGATCTCAAAGAGCGCTTTTTAGGACACTCAAAGTGCCCGGCTTCTACTACATTACAAACTACAAAAAAACAACAACAAATAAAAACTACAGTAACATAGTACATTCACACTTAACATTTCCTTTTCTCCTCTTCTGCTTTTTTTTTCTTTCTTTTGTAATTTCCAGAAGGATAACTTCTCTTTATTTTGGATATACGTCAATTAAAAAAAAAAGCCAAATCGCCGCTCACTCTCACTCTGAGTCACGTGAGGGAGGGGGGCGAGTGTAGAGCGAGTGAAGGGGCCCCTTCAGGGAACTCAGACACAAGGGTTTCACTGGCACTGTCGCACTTGTTGCAGCGACAGTGCAGTAAAGCTGCGTGTGTTAAATCTGTAGGCCCTTGGGGGCCCCTGCTGGCTGGGGACCCTAGTCAATTGCCTGGTTTGCCTAATGGGACGCGACGCCTCTGGTCAAGAGTAATCAACTAATTGCTTAGCAACTGAATCTAAAACAACAGTCCCTTTCAGATACGCCGAAACCGTTAAACACCGTTAAAATCCCAGGATTTAAACGGGCAGCCCTTGTATGTGAAAGCAATTTCCCGGTCGACTGACACGGAGATTATCATGGGTCGCGTCTTTTATAATGTTTGGGAAAGTCCCGAGATGAGGCTTATGTGAAAGCAAGCGTTAAATTGCCGGGTCACAGCACAATGATGACGTAAATATAAAATCACGCCAGCAGCCCTCCCTGCACAGAGAGTGCCAGTGGTCTGTGAAAGTCTCTAACCCGCGTCATTCTCAGACATCTCTACGTGCGTGAAAGCAATGAAGTGAATAAACCCCGCTTACACGGGAATTTACCGGGATATGTATGTGAAAGGGGCTTTTTTTTTGATGGTCGACAAATCTTACATTTTGACCTCAAATCTTGTTTTCAGCCAATTACAGTAAATAATTTCATGACTATTTATTTAAATGTTTCTTTCTCAAGGAAAACAAAGTCTCATTTTTACGTATTGTATAAAAAGAACTTAACTATTGCATTTAGGGCTTCAACTAACAATTATTTTTATAATCGTTTCATAAGACGAGTAATTGATTAATCGGACAAATTTCACTTATTTTTCAGTTACCCTCACAACAAAAGTTTGTTAGGCATGTTATAAGTAACAATGAAGACAAAATGGATTAGTATTTCCCTTGAAAATAATATTTTATTAGATTCCCGATTTAAAACAGAACAGGTGTAAGTACGTGAAGTACATAAAACATTTTCAGTAAAGGTTCTGTGTATAAAATATACAAAGAATTTCTCAGTACACAAATCAGAACAAAAGTCCTTTTTATTCATATTAATAAAGTACTGCTGATTGACATTTTCTTCTTGTGGGCAAAGCGCTGACATATTGTGACATCATTGTGTCAATGACTCATTTGCAAAAACTAAACAAAATTGAATGAGGAAGCAGACTGAAATGAATCAGTTTTCTTTATCAAACTGTCGTTCATAAATACAATCCATATCCAATTTCAAAGCACACTCTCTTGTATGACAATTTATAGTTTGTATGGGTGAGTTTTGAATGAGTTAGTGTTGAAAGGAGACTGTAAGCTGTTATATGAATGGGTTTATGTGTGTAGTTTCTTTCTAAAAAGAGATGAGACAATTTTACTCTCTGGTTGGCTTCTAAAAGAAATAAGACAACTTTACTATCTAACTATAACTAAAGTGCTGATATGCTTCTCCAAAACTTAAGACACTGATAAGCATAAGTGCCAACTAGCTTAGTGCTCCATGCTAAGTAATAACATCTCATCAAAAAAAGACACAAAAAATACAATTGGCTTTATTTACTCACCTCTAATGGAGGCACACTCATTCGAACAACACAAAAGACAATCTAACTCTGGACACTTTGTAATATTATTGATTCAATAACCCACTTCGTAATATTATTGATTCAATAACCCAACCTGAGTGTAGCAGTGAACTCTCCCTCTCTTGCCCCAATCACTGGTGCGCTCGCGCAGATTACACACAAACAAGGACCCAAACGGGACTGCTTGGTTGACTATGAAATGGTCTGTGGCAAACCTCTGTTGTGATTTCCTGTTCATCCGGCAGGCATCAAGCATTGCAAAGTACCGACTGTCCGATCAAAACTTCTCACAATTCTTCCCCGATGACCCTCCACAGTTCCCCTGCAGTGTTAAGATGGAGGCACGAGGCTCACAATTGCAGGTGAGAACAAAACTGGACAACTAATACTAAAAATAATATATTTAACAATAACTCAATGAAACATCATTTTTCAAAAATCATTTAAATAAGATTTCAAAGATCGCATTTCAGCCACAAATTACGCATCATAACGTGACAAATTTCACATCATAATGTGAAAAATTGAGCATCATAACATGGCAAATTTCACTTCATAATGCGACTGATTTCGCATGATAACTAGAAATGTTACGCTTGTGCCTTCCAGCTCGAATCCGATTCGAGCAAATGAAGTAGAGGCGTGTCAAAGCAGTGTTCCAGAAACGGCATTGAGCCAGCCAAAAATCGCGTGACTACTGCAGACGAGGCATTGAACGTCAGACATGTCAGCGAATCACTGTTAATTTAATTAAATTCATGCACATTGTTATGCACTAGATAGTAACATTAGATTAGATATTTAGAATAGATACAAATAAATACATACACACTACACAACTACGCCCCCGACTCCCAGGAATTATACTTAAACAAGATAAAATATTTCACAAACCTTCCTTTTATTCGGCTCATTTATTTCCATCTTATGATTTTGGAAATCCTTATGCTCTGCAATAAATAATATACCTGTTCCCAAGCACTGTGCTTTGGCATCATATTGTGAAATTTTGTTTCGTCAGTCTTTCATTCTAACGATTCTAATGAAAAATTTTGCATTCTATCGTAAAAAACTTTCACAATTCGAAAAATTTCGCTTCCCTATGCGACAAAATTTGCGTCATAACGTGACTCATTTTTTGCAACACGACAAAATTTTTTGTTGTAACGTGAAACTTCTGAACTCATATCGTGAAATATTTTTGCTTCGTAATGTGACAAATTTGACAGAATTTGCATCATAACGTGTTATTACAGATACATTTGGCATCATATTGTGAAATATTTTGATTGATTGATTGAATTTATTTCGAAAACATGCATCACATTATGGATATACAAGAATGCAAACAAAACATAAGATTTGAAAAGGAGTAGGAAGAAGTAAAAAACTTATATGAATCCTACCCATTTGTCCGCTACATTCGCATTAGCATGAATCAGACAAAACGAATACAATTCACAACAGTTCAATAATGCCTAAAGAATAAGAGTTGGCATCACTCAACATTTTTTCAACATAAATACTATAATTCATTTCTATAATTACAGAAAACAAGATATTTATTTTCTCTTAAACACACTTAAATTAGCGCTTTTCTTTAGGTCCTCAGTAAGTTTGTTCCTCAAGTCCACACCTAAAATTGAAGGACAAAAGCTCTTTTTTGTTGTACGGTGATATTGCTTTTTGAAATTCAACTCCCCTCTCAGATTATACCCTCCTTGTCTATTTGATAACAAATCTTGTATATTTCCAGGTAATGCGTTTTTCCGTGCCTTAAACATGATTATGGCCGTTTTGAATTTGACGAGATCCAGGAATTTTAACTGCTTGGATTCCAAGAACAGTCTATTTGTATGTTCGAGGTATTTAGCCTTGTGCACTATTCTTATTGCCTTTTTTTTTTTTTTTTTAAGTACCACAAGTGACTGTAAATTGCTGGGATATGTATTGTCCCAAACCTCCACACAGTAGCTGAGGTAACTAACGAGAACAAGATATGGCATGCTTTATAATTTAAAAAGGGTTTCGTTTTGTTCAGTAGTCCAACACTTTTTGCCAGTTTTGTTTTTATGTTCTTTATTTGTGACTTCCAATTCAACTGTTCATCCAGTATTACACCTAAAAATATCGTCTGTTACTCGCTAAATTTCCCTATTGCCTATAATTATCTTTTCTTCAGTTTCTTTTTATTTCCGAACAAAATATATTTAGTTTTTTCCATATTTATTGATAATTTGTTTAGCGTGAACCAGTGATTCAGATATGTTAATTCAGTCATTACCTCATGCATCAGATTCTTTAAAAAAAAAAATCCTGAGCATAGGATGCTGGTGTCATCTGCAAAGAGTAGAAATTTTAAATTTTTAGATGTCATACATAGGTCATTGATAAATAGTGTAAAGAGTTTTGGACCCAATACAGAGCCCTGTGGTACTCCAACTGTAATGTCCGATAATGATGATCTGTAATCACCAATCTGTACATACTGTTTGTGATTTCCCTTGTTTCCCACTTTTTAACCATTCCAGAACAATGCCTCTAAACCCGTATCTTTCCATTTTCCCAAGTAATATATCATGGTTAATTGTATCGAATGTCTTTTTTAAATCCACAAAAACACCAACTACGTGATTACTTTTGTCAATACATATTTCTTCAGTAAGGTCAAGCAATGCAAGTGCAGTTGATCTTTGTTCTCTGAACCCATACTGGCTTTCCGACAAAATACTGAATTTTTCCAAGAAAATTTTAAGTCTCTTTTCGAACAGTTTCTCCAGTATTTTTGAGAACTGGCACAATAAAGACACCGAGCGATAATTGGAATATAATTTGCTGTCACCTGATTTATAAAGTGGAATGACTTTGGCCGTTTTCATTTTCTGTGGAAAAACTCTAGTGCTAAAGGAGAGGTTGCAGATGTAGGTTAGTGGATTTACTATACTATGTATTACAGTTTTTACAATCGTCATGTCAATCCCATTGCAATCAGTTGAAGTCTTGTTTTTGAATGTATTTACTGTATCAATAACCTCCATGTTTTCCACCTTGCTTAGAAATACTGAATTTGGATTTCTTGAGATATTTTTAAAAACAGTTGGATCAATGATCTGATTTCCATTAATTTGCATCATAGTGTGACAAATTTTTCATCCTAATGCGTGAAAATTTTGCATCGTGAAATATTTTGCTTCGTAATGCAAAAATTTTCACTTTATATTGCAGCAAAATTGGTATCATAACGCAATAAATATGTCGTCATGAAGTGACAAATTCTACGTCATAATGCGCTGAATTCTGTGTCATAAGGCAATGAATTCCGCATCATAAGGCGACAAATTTAACATCATAAAGCGACAAATTGTGCGCCATCATGCGACAAATTGTGCGCCGTAACTGGACGAGTTTTGCAAAAGTGAAACGTAGCATCATAACATGAGAAATTTGGCTTTTAACATTACAGCTAACATTTTGATTTGACAATTTTTTTTTTTAATTCACGTCAGTCAAGCACATCACACCTAATGGCGGCTGAGGAGAAGCTAAAGCTCCTGCAGCAGGAATTGTTTGCCAAGGCAAAGCTGAAGAACAAGGAGGAGTCACAGGAGGCCAAAGAAAGGTTTAAGGAGGAGCAGAGGAAGCGCTTTGAGGAGGAGAAGCAAAAGAGGAGAGAGGAAAAGGAGCGCAAAAAGCAGGAAAAGGATCTGGTGAGTTCTCCTTAACCCTTTAAGGTCTGGGCCTATTTTGTCTGATTTTGCATGCCTTTGAAGTTGCCTTTATATTTCAAAGAAAGAATTGTTTACGATGGCCTGGTTTGGTCCCTTTTTTGTGACACCTTGAACTTCATGTCCAAACTGTTGTTTCCTTCACTGACCAATTATAAATCATCATTTTGGGCCCAAAAAGACCAAAAATTCCAAAATCGTTTTGTCAAAATGTTTAATATTGATGTCCAATTGACAACCAAGCATGCGTAACGAACCGTTTTGAAACTTTGTAATATTTATTCAACATGTTAGGATGAACATTCAACCAAAAAAAATTAGAATAAATAGTCTTATACTGTATTTGACAATTCAACATAAACAACAGGTATAGCCATAGGCGTTTTTTGCCTTTATACATGCTCTAGTCAAAACAGGCTATATACAGCAGACCAAACAGTGAAGAACAGTGAAAAAATATATACCATCTAACACAAAAAGTGTTTAGAGGCCATCTCTTTATGAGTTTAGGTATTGCGGCCCATCACTTGATGAAAACTATGTACACACAATCAAGGTTCTTGAACACACATTTATATACACAAATTGAGAAAACTGATTGTGGAGGGGAAAAAATATATATATATAACATTGGGGGGGGGGGGAGTATTTTCAAAAATATTTACAATAAACAAGTTAAATTTTTTTCAGGCATGCCACTCCGAAAAGCAGTTTCGTCCTGGAATTAGACACAGGGCTACATCAGACAGCCCACACTTCCATGGGGTTTCGGTCCTCTTTCCACCGTTCCATTTTCATTTCACTCTACTTTCATTGTCACTATAAATGTACATGAAGAAAAAGTCAGTGTTTATGAAAATAATAAAGTATAAAATAAAAATATTTACAGCAATAAATAATAATGGAAATCTATATGTATGACAATAGAAAGAATACCATAGCTGAATATGTGCTACATCCCTAATCTTCATATAGAAAGAAGAACACCACAAATTATAAATTCCTGCCTGGCATACACACAGTGCACGTACGACTTTGATCTGATATGCACATTTTATTATTATATACACAAACACACACTTATAATGCATTAAAATTAACTTTGTCTTGCAATATCAAAAGAAACTTTTTCAGCATTAAAAAAAAAAAGTGAGTTGGCTTACCTCTGCTCGTCGATGGCGTCACCCACGTGTTCAAATCCGTCACTATCTTCACTCGAGGACTCTTCCGAAGAAGACGATGATGACTAATTTGGACCAGCCTTTTCCTCAAGTCGATCAAAAAGCACAATTGCTTGTGCTTTTCCGTTCATTCTCAAAGTCACACAAAGTCGCTGCTCGATCCAAACGGCCGTCGCTCGCCACCTCGCTGCTTTAGAACACTCCTCCCTCTCGTTCGGTGGAACATCGCACAGCAGTTATATATATATTTTTTTAAAAACGCATTTTGTGCTTCCACTGTGACTTCGAAAGGGTTCGTTTGATTAGTTTTTTTCATGGAGCTTCCGTTTTGAAAAAGACAAGAAATGATGGAAATATAGACATAAACAAATGATCCATGCAGCGTTTTAATGTTTTTTTGAGAGGACAATAAAACTATAAAACTTAAATGACAATATCTCACGTTTTAGTTGGTCGATTGACTTCAAATAATAACGAGAGTAAACCGCAACTTCCACACTTTAAAACGAGACCAACCAACGGCATGTGGGTGACGTAATTAAAACGTGAGGGCGCTTCAAAGACTACGTGCGCTGAGGACGCGCCGGCACGTCCTTCGACTCTCAAGGGTTAAAGTTGTATTTTTTTACCTTTGAATATCTCAACCTGCTTTGTTCCAGGAGCGTGAAAAGCTAAAGGAGGAGAAGAAGAAATATGCCGAGAGGCTGAAACTGTGGAACAAACCGAGAGAGGACATGGAATGTGAAGACCTAAAGGTCAGCAAACGCACCGTTAGGGTCCAGCGTGAGGCACCGCCAGACCCTCAGTATCTCGTGTGCTCCTCGCAGGATCTGCCTACTCCCACGCCTGTCAGGACTCGGCTCCCACCCGAGCTTTTTGGAGAAGCCATGATGGTGCTGGAGTTCCTCCGGGCGTTCGGCGAGGACTTCGGACTCAAGGATGAATTCCCAGATGGAGTCTCACTTGGTAAGAGGTTGCTGCCGCAGTACTTTTCCATGGAAGTTGCTAAAGTCTTCTTTCTGTCTGCCTGTTTTCAGAGGTTCTGGAAGAGGCCCTTGTGGGCTCCGATTCAGAAGGTCCTCTCTGTGAGATGTTATTCTTCTTCATCACGGCCATCTTTCAGGCTTTGGATGAAGAACAAGAAGAGGTGGCTACAGATGCTCAGGAAGGTAAGATTAGACTAGTATTTCTTCACTGACCCAAAGTGGATAGCTCAATTTCTGAAGGAGATTGACAAGAACCCGAAATATCCTTAGTCATTTCATTTAGAATTGATGGCAATTTGTATTTTTGTTTATTCAACATTTCTCTATTTGAATTTAGATTTCTTTCTTTTTTTTATATATATATTTTTTTATCTCGACATTTCTTTATTTCAATTTTCATAAGAATATATTAAAGACAATGTCTTTAAAGGTCAATAAATTAAAGACAATGTCTTTAAAGGTCAATAATATTAATTTCATTTTAATATATAATAAAGGATCTAATAAATGTTTAAAACTGAAATAGAAAAATAGGTGTTACATAAAATTTTTAAAATCTAAATGTGTATTTATATATATATATATATATATATATATATATACACACACACACACACACACATACAGTTGTGGTCAAAAGTTTACATACACTTGTGAAGAACATAATGTCATGGCTCTCTTGAGTTTCCAGTTATTTCTACAACTCTGATTTTTCTCCGATAGAGTGATCGGAACAGATACTTCTTTGTCACAAAAAACATTCATGAAGTTTGGTTCTTTTATGACTTTATTATGGGTGAACAGAAAAAGTGATCAAATCTGCTGGGTCAAAAATATACATACAGCAGCGGTAATATTTGGTAACATGTCCCTTGGCCATTTTCACTTCAATTAGGCGCTTTTGGTAGCCATCCACAAGCTTCTGGTTGAATCTTTGACCACTCCTCATGACAGAATTGGTGCAGTTCAGTTAAATTTGATGGCTCTCTGACATGGACTTGTTTCTTCAGCATTGTCCACAAATTCTCAATGGGGTTTAAGTCAGGACTTTGGGAAGGCCATTCGAAAACCTTATCTTGAAATTCTTCAAGATAACCTAATCTTGAAGAATTTGAAGGTAATCCTCCTTCTTCATTATCCCATTTACTCTCTGTAAAGCACCAGTTCCATTGGCAGCAAAACAGCCCCACAGCATAATACTACCACCACCACCCTGCTTGACGGTAGGCATGGTGTACTTGGGGTTAAAGGCCTCACCTTTTCTCCTCAAAACATATTGCTGGGCATTGTGGCCAAACAGCTCGATTTTTGTTTCGTCTGATCACAGAACTTTCCTCCAGAAGGTCTTATCTTTGTCCATGTGATCAGCAGCAAACTTCAGTCGAGCCTTAAGGTGCCGCTTTTGGAGCAAGTGCTTCCTTCTTGCACGGCAGCCTCTCAGTTCATGGAGATGCAAAACACGCTTGACTGTGGACACTGACACCTGTGTTCCAGCAGCTTCTAATTCTTGGCAGATCTGCTTTTTGGTGATTCTCGGTTGAACCTTCACCCTCCTGACCAATTTTCTCTCAGCAGATGATAGCTTGCGTTTTCTTCCTGATCGTGGCAGTGACAAAACAGTGCCATGCACTTTATACTTACAGTTGTTTGCACTGTTGCTCTTGGGACCTGGAGCTGCTTTGAAATGGCTCCAAATGACTTTCCTGACTTGTTCAAGTCAATGATTCGCTTTTTCAGATCCATGCTGAATGTATGTGTTGCTGTATGTATATTTTTGACCCAGCAGATTTGATCACTTTTTCTGTTAACCCATAATAAAGTCATTAAAGAACCAAACTTCATGAAGGTTTTTTGTGACAAAGAAGTATGTTCCAATCACTCTATCGGAGAAAAATCAAGAGTTGTAGTAATAACTGGAAACTCAAGAGAGCCATGACATTATGTTCTTCACAAGTGTATGTAAACTTTTGACCACAACTGCACACACGCACACACACACAGTGGTACCTCTACATACGAATTTAATTTGCTCCAGGACCTTGTTTATAAGTCGAGATGATCATATGTCAAGCGGGATTTTCCTGTAAGAATACATAATTCGATGAATTTGTTCCACAACCCAAAAAAAAACTACGCTAAATCTTTAATAAATACTGCTGGTACAATTACACATAGCAAAACAAAGAAATTATCAATACAATCTTAATAATAATAATGTAACGAATCGGGTTCTAATGTGGCGGTTGTGTTTTGCATGCTGTTCCTCAACGCACCGTGTGACTGACGAGAGATAGAGAAGTGTGGTATAGTGAGAAGTTCTTACTTTTTTTCATGCTGATGGCTACTGTGGACAGTAGCCGTGTTGTGTTGCACAAATGGCGACCGATTTTACTATAATAATTAAAGTTGCACCGATACCGATACCAGTATCGGCAGGGGGCGCCGATCCAGCCCGAATTGGTGGTATCTGTATCGACGAGTACCAACATTTAGGGCGCCGATACCATCTACTGGCATCACTTGAACGCAAATGTACACTGTCCTCCCCACGTGAGCTAACTTCCCAAATCCCGATGCATGACATCTGTATGTCTTTGTCTCGAAATTACCAAACGAAATTAACTCCTTTGTCTTCAATTTTAAGGATGTAAACTACAACGCATATCCGCGATGTTACGCTGCTCATCGAACTTGGCAATCACAAACGATTAGCATGCGTAAGCTAACGCTTGCTATTATAGCGCCGATGGGATCAGAAAACTTAAAACCGTGGGAGACTAAGCAAACTCATGGTTTCATGATGAACAATGAGTGGCAAATTAAGAGCGCCGTACTTCAAACTCGTCCTGTTTATGAAAGTCGATTGTCATAGCAGTAATGAGCAGAAGTGACTTTTGTGGCCAGATAACAACTCAAGCGGCGCAGCCGCAGCGCGCACACTAGATATCATCAAATAGCAACCTAGATGTCCTGTGTTGGATCCCATGCTAACTCTCGCGCACACACACTAGATATCATCAAATAGCAACCTAGATGTGCTACATTAGGTTCCATGCCATTAGCTGTGTGAGCCCAGAGCGACGCGTAGTCCATATACTACATTGATAAATTAGAAACCGCCATGACTGAATGGAAGTTAAGCAGGCCAAATCAATCCATACCAGTGACTATAGATAATGCTGCAAATACTGTTAATTCAGTACATGTTACAGATGGACTCGGACCACAAATAGGATGTTTTGCTTATATGGTAAATATAGCTGCTAAGAGAGCTGCAGCAATCAACAGTGTGCCCCACTTTACAAACAGTAAAGATTGTTCTCAGCACTTATATACAAAATTTCTTCAGATCAGTAAGAAGTAAGCACATAAATATTATGCACTAAAATGCTTGTTTATATGATGTTATTTTTGCTTGTCAGCAAATAATAATAATAATAAGTTTTATTTTCTGTTTCAGAGCATTTAATGTATTGAATTGTATCGAAAATCGTACCAAACCATGACTTAACTGTATCGTTGCATCCCTTATACGTACATATATATATACACACACAGTACTGTATATATATATTTTTTAAATTATTAAATTTATTAGGATCATGGAAGCTTCCACTTGGAGAAAATATATACATACAATATATCCTGTATATACATAATATAGTAAAAATATACAGTACTGTGCAAAAGTTTTAGGCAGGTGTCCCTATAGGCAGGTGTCCCGCCTAAAACTTTTGCACAGTACTGTATATTTTTATTATATTATGTATATACAGGATATACTGTATGTATATATTTTCCCCAAGTGGAAGCTTCCATGATCCTAATTTAATAATTAAAAAAAAAAAATACAGTACTGTGCAAAAGTTTTAGGTAGGTGTCCTGCCTAAAACTTTTGATCAGTACTGTATATGTTTTTGCTAACAGAGTGGTATCGGAATGGTATCGGTATCGGCCGATACTGCACAGCCAGGTATCGGTATCTGGCCCAAAAAATGGTATCGGTGCAACACTAATAATAATAGTCACCTTAAAGTGCCTGTGACACGAAAAAGCATGTTTATTTCATAATACACGCGGTATTTTATGCCCCTGAATGATATGGGCCGCTTGGATGTGTGTGGAAGCGATCGCTATTTTTATTTAGTTTTTTTTAATCCCGCGCCATGAAAATGAGTGACTTCTGGCTTCGGTCTTGCATTGAGGAGGAGGGCGCTGTGACGTGTACGGTAGAAGACGTCCTCTTCACGCTACAGTGTATTGTTGTGTGTGAGGACGAAGGATTCAGCTGATTTTGCGGATTAATACGTTTATTTTTCGCATCACGCCAGCCAAACGGCTGCAGAAAAATCATTCTGTATGAGGGAGAGGCGTATGCGCCTTTTTGGAGTTTCAAAAGGTTCCCAATCACCGTGGATATTTACTGTGGGACCATTGGACTTACGAGGAAGTGAGTAAACATCTTGTTTTGTATTATGTCAAATACGAATACAGCGATTACAAAGTAAACACTACAAACTTCCTTTAAATGAAGGACTACTTACGTTTGATCATTGATAGGCATGTAAAAAGCTCTCCTAATGCTCATTAGCAGCAGCACGTTAGCTGCACAACAACTCCAGCCATCTTCCTCCGGGGAACGAACTGTAAATTGCTCTCCGCCGGGCGGTTTGCCGATTCGCGAACACAATCGACAACCGGGTCGTCATGTCAAATAATCCAGGATAGTTATGTGTGATTTTCCGCTTCGAAGACTTTGAAACATCACTCGGTTCGGGTTAGCATGTCGGCTAGCTGTCACGCCTTCTGGTTTGTTTACATTCTCCGAAGCCGGGGAAGGGAAATGACATACAGCATGTCCGATTTAGGTGTCATAAAATATCGTTCGGGAGGTGCGACAGTAAAGGTGAAGTCGACAGTTTTGACCATTATGGAGTAATTTTGCCATGTCGTCCTGAATAAATGCAATCATATTCCATTCAGCACAAGACTGTTATTTGTCATGACCATGCCATTTATTTAGCAATTGGGGAAAATACTTGGATAAAAAGAATATCCTGTAAAAATATTGGAGTAGAGAGACAGAAACAATGACATTTTGCCGCTCTCTTCGTCGCGTTTTCCTCGTTGTGAATAGTTCCCCCTCGACGGGCTGACTGGTCCTTCTCAAGCCATTTATATAGCTATTGGGGAAAAATACTTGGATAAAAAGAATATCCTGTAAAAATATTGGAGTAGAGAGACTGAAACAATGACATTTTGCGGCTCTCTTCATCGTGTTTTCCTCGTTCTGAATAATTCCCCCTCAATAGGCTGAATAGTAAAACCGATGAGCCCAGTCTACCGCTGACCTCATCCACCTGTTGGGGACGCTAAAGCCCTATAATGGTAGGCGTGGCTAACCGGCAGATTAAAAGACTAATTTCTCGTCATCTGTGTTTTGCTAAATTGTTGTATATAGTCGAATCGTCTCAAAATTTGATTCTAATTCACATAATAATGCCATTTAAGACTTTTTTTCTCGTGTCATATGCTCTTTAACTTATAAAGACTGGAAAACAGGGGTCCGAGGAGAACCATCAAGATCGTATACATATTAAGGCCAGTTCACTGACGCGCAAACGACGCTCATATTTTTCATTTCGTTCCATGTCTTTCTATAGTTTTCACCACCTGCACTAACCTTCTTGGGACCCATGTTGATATCTCTAACGCGAAAATCCGCCGTGCGTCCGTCTTGCGGAAAAACTGTGAAATTGCGACGCTGTCATAACGTCGTACTTCGAGCAAGTCATCATATCGAGACAAAATGATGAGTTTTACATCGGATGTTGAAAGGATCGTATGTTGAGGTACCACTGTATCATCCTCCATAGAAATGTTTTTGTGAATTTATCTAAAAGCTATATAAATTTCTAAATACAATGGTACCGCTACTTACGGACGTCTGTACATAGAGAATTTTCAGACGCCTCAACTGGAAAATATTGGGTCTTGTTATGAAAGAAATTTAAGGATACGAAAGGCAAAAATACAGTATGGCTTGTACTCGCAGCTCCGAGTTTACTGAACGTAACATACTTAAATCTGCTCTGCCATTGGCTATTGCCTAGTATTCATGGCATCCAATTGGCTAAGTGGTAGTGATGGAGAAACCGAAGCTTTCTGAAGCTGTAAATCAATATCAAGCAATGTGTCGAAATGGTTCAGTGTTAGGAAGCATTTGCCATGAATCAGTGTGGTGAATCACGACACTGCTTCACCGCTGCTTTCTGTACCGCTGAAGCAAATGTGTTGAAATGGTTCAGTGCTACGAGGCAATTGACACAATTCAGTGTGGTGACATCTTCTGGACAAAAATATATTGAAATTTCATATAACCAAATGACCAAGTGTCATCTGAACAAAGAAACCTGTGGGTGGTATGGTGGTTATAAACTTTGTGTGATGTGCTAACAGTAGTGGGTTCGACCCCTAGCCTGAAATGTATTCTTTATTCTTCCCCCAGATTAATAAAATATATATATATATATATATATATATATATATATATATATATATATATATATATATATATATATATATATATATATATATAACGAAAAGAAAAAAGCTCTTGTGTTACTTTTAAATGAAATACGGAAATGCTTGTGCAATAGGGAACTCTTGATGGTAGATGTATAGAATGCTAGTGACATTGGGATGGGGATTTGGGTGTTTCACACATTTTTATTTAAAAACAGAATCATCTCAGCAGCATTTGGTTTCAGTGGGTTCGTCTTTTTGCTAATGACCTCTCCAGCTTTTGAGAATATTCTCTCACATGGCACGAACAAATATACAAACTGGCAGATGGACAAACAAACACAAAAACTGACAAAAAGACGGACACAAAAACTGCCAGACACAAAAACTAACTTGTGTGTGTGTGAGGGGGGGGGGTGCGTATTATAAAATCAGTGTAGTGTGTCAATAAATGCCTATACTATGTGCATTTGCAAATTAATGTGTAATCTGATCTAATTTCACGTTACTCTCCCTCGTTCTCCATATGACGTAATGCCCGCAAAAGCTCCCCTCACAACCCACAACATTTTGAGGGATATTTCCCCTTTTTGTAAGCATTGTGAGTTTGACTGAACCAAATTGACTGACTCGACTCCTCGCTACCTGAGTGACACGTCCACGGTCACAGCCGACATGCGTGTGACATCATCGTGTGTGCTTAATTGTCCGTATGAAAGATTTGAACTCATTGTGTGACATTGACGGCGCTAGACATCCAATCCATTTGAAGTGGGAGGGATGGTAGCAAATGAACATATGTTCTGCCTCCCACTTCAAACGGATTTGATGTCTACTAGCAATAAACTTTAGACTAAACTTGGCCAATTTTGCTTGATATTTTCTTTGGTGCATCGGCAGAAGCATCTGAAGCCCCGGATGACGACTCTGAGCGTCCCGACTGGGCTGAGAGCGCCGCCCTGTCATCGGCCGCTGCCTGGTCTCAACTTCACCTGGGCTGCAGTCTCCAGGAGGTGGATCTGGACAGCTGCACGCTGTCAGAAATCCTGCGCCTGCACATTCTGGGGTCCAGCGCCTACTGCAACCATGCCAACGCCAAGTTCCGCTACCAGAAGCAGGGCGGCTACACGTCCACAGACGACCCCTGCGTTGAGCTCTGCTCGGCCCGCCCGGCACTCATGGGGAGGCTCGCGTGCACCGCCGTGTACGATTTGACACCAGGTGAGAGTTGTATGAAGGACTATCTGTGCCACTAGAGTTTGAATTTTATTTGGAACAGATAATTTTTTCAGCATCAAATTCCAGCAGTGAAAAAATTTAGTTGCAAAAAAGTACAGTCGCCAAAATCCTGGTAGCAAAAACTGGAGCCACCCAAAAAAAAAAAAAAAATACTGAGCTCGCCCCACCCCAAAAAACTATAGTGCCCCCCCAAAGAAAAAGAATAATTTATTTTTCATTTGCAAAATCTGAGTAGGAGGGAGAAGCAATCACTTCTGGTTTCACTTCATCCGACGTCCATGCAATCAAGTTCGGGTATCGACTGCTTTTCCTTGGTTATTTGATTTTGTGACTGAATTTTTTTCTAACTGAATTTTCAGATTTTTTTTGCACCTGAATTTCTCTGCCTGAAAAACAAAACTTCATGTCCATGCTGAAAAAAAAAAAATCACTGTTAGAAACTGCTATTCAAACTATGGTGGCTTTCGACAACGATTAATGTCCAATCCATTTTGGGATGGGATCCCTCGCCACCGACAAGTTAATCATGAGTGACGTGTTGATGAAGTTGCGTGTTTGTGTTCAGGCGAGAAACTTAGCATCCTCCAGGCGTTAGCGGGCAAGCTACTGACGTTAGCGTCCAGCCGAGATCTGATAGAGGACTGCTTGGAGGAGCAGCGCGCCGCCCGCCAGGAGCTGAGGGAGATCCGAGCCGAGCAACACCGCAGGGAACGCGAGGAGGCGGCGCACAGGTACGCTGGCTCCACCTGCTTAGCGTCAACCTACTGTGACCGACTGCCGTCGCCTGCAGGGTCCGTCTTCGCAAAGAGGAGCGTCTTAAGGAGCAGGAGCAGCGACTGAAAATGAAAGAGCAGGAACTGAAGGACGGCGAGACGAACTCGTCGCCGAGTGTGAAGACTGTAAAAGGTTGGGTCTCAACGGCGGCACGCGCACCGGGAAATAATCATTTGTTGACGGTTGGGTTCTTTCAGATGAAGTGAAAGAATCTGTGACAGCTTCTCACTCCCAAGTTCCTGTGAGGCCCCTTGCCACTCCGACGGTGGCACAATTAGAGGAAGAGCAGGAGAAGGTGAGATGTTCATCAAAATTTTGCTGGTCTTCATGTTGAAAAAGGGGAAGGAAATGGCAGAAAGCAATTAGCAATGAGTTTCGGAGGTTGGAGAAGGAGGTTGCTGTTTGAAATTATCTTGATCTCCCCGGATCATCCCTTTCCGATTATGTTCCCAATAATCCTCCCATCGTCCGATTTTACACAATTTAAACAATCCCTCCTGAGAATCCAATCTCAATTAGATTCACAATATTTAACTTGTTCTTCTGATCTTGGATTAAATTCTCGGTGTTTTACTCGTTCGTCCAATCTCTATTAAATTCACGGTGTTTTACTCATTCGTTCAATTACATTAAATTCACGATATTTTTACTCGTTCGTCCAATCTCTATTAAATTCACGGTATTTTACCCGTTCGTCCAATCTCGATTATTTTCAGGATATTTTACCCCAACTTCTGATCACAATTTTCACAACTCGTACGCAATTATTTTCACGATATTTTACTCCATCTTCCATTCTGAATTATTTTCATGATATGTTACCCCCAGCTTCCTATCTCAATTATTTTCATGATTTGATTCCTCTATTATCGATCTCAGTTATCACAATCCCCCCATTCTCCGATCTGTTATTTTCACGCCCCCCATCCAATCATCTGAATCCTGTGGTCAGGCTGTATTTCCACCATCTTTGAAACATTAAATCTGTCACTTACGTCCCCCAAATCCACCTCAATTATTTTTTCCATCAACGATCACCGCTTAGGCCCAATTAGTATGAAAACCTTGAAAAAAAAATCATTTTTTCCTTTGCCGCTCCCGCACAGGTCCGTGAGCTACTAGAGCGCATCCAGAAGGCTGCGGCGTGTACCAGCCTTCACCCGCTGGGCCGGGACCGCCTCTATCGCCGTTACTGGCTCCTCCCGTCGGCCTCAGCGCTTTTCGTGGAAGAGGACAGCTTCGGCCTGACGGAGGACATGTTGCAGCCCCGCCCTAAACCTGTCCAGGACACCTCTGCCGACATGGAGGACGTCCAGGAGGAGCCCGCGGAAGGAAGGTGGGTCAAAAAAGACACGGCGCCGTCGACTCCCGGCTCCAGAATGACCCATTCTCCTCCCCGCAGCGTGGGATCAAGCCCAGCCCTGCCGTACTCCAGTGGCCCGCCGGTCAACCGTCCGAACCAGTGGTTCTTCTACAGCTCGGTGGAGGAGTTGGACCAGCTGCTGGATGCGCTGAACCCGCGGGGACATCGGGAGAGCGCCCTGAAAGAGGCACTGTTGCAGGAGCGTGAACGTCTGCAGGAGGTTCTGCAGGCCTGCCAGTGCAGCAAGTATACCTGCACAGGTTAGCGTTTTGCTAATAGTTCGTTTTGGGTAATTGTATGGAGTGTGTGTGATAGTGTGTGCCAAAAAAGTAATCAGAGCAGAGGCTGACTACTTTGAATACACAAGAATATTACACATGTTTTTAATTATTTACCTTTTTTTCTAAGTACATAATTCCACATGTCAGGGAAGCTCAAGTTTGAACTCCGAGACAAGTATCAACAGATAACAAAATGAGAATAATTAATCAAACAGCCAAGGATTGCCTGCTTCGAAGACTTTATAAACATGATATATCACGGGTACAAAATGATGTGACTCAGCCAGATGCTGAGATCAATTCAGAAGTACAAAGCTGTACAATAGAAGCTGGACATTTATCTCACAAGCCTTGGTATTTTTCTGTATTTTTCTGTTTTGAAAAACAGGAACATAACAGTCCATATTTGGGCATATGGTGATACAGTCAAGGCCATGAGGAGGCACAATCAAAAAGACTACAACAGATTAATGTAATAATGATAGTCTATGCTATAATGTTCTCAATAAAGATACACGATAATATCGGTCACCGATAATTATCGGCCGATAATGGCAATTATGACGTCACACAGATAATCCAGATAATAAAAAAATTCAACCGATAATGCAATCCGATAATTATATACTTGATTTTGCCTCCAAATGTGCGCAACCGAAGAATTCAGCACGCCGCCTCCTCAACTCCTCCCCTCTCTGAAGCCCCTGAGGGAGGAGGGGTTGAGGAGGCGGAGTTACAAGACAAGAAGTAGTATTATGGCGGCTGTTACTAAAAAAACGACGCTCTCGCCATCTGCAAAACATGTACCGTAGAAGTTCCACGAGGCAGAAAGAACGCGTCCTCATTCAAAACCACTAACCCAGCAGCCATTTAAAACTGCATCACAAAGAATTTTGGAACAAATACGAGGCTGCTGCTAGCAGGAATGCTAAAGCTATTGTAAACACTAAGTTAAACTACAGGGCTTGAGACGATACAGAGTTGGGCTGTTTGGGAATTCAGCCCAAGGCGGGTGGTAAATTCGCATCTAAGGCTAAACACCGGCACTACTACTACAAGTAGCCGTCTTCCGACGGAGCCCGCCACTCTGGCCAGTCCGGCAGGCCGCCGTATGGCGAGGGCCGAGCCCGGTTCCCCGGCCTCGGGACCTCTGGCGAACACCCCGGTTTCTCGAGCGTTCCCCCGCGGCGTGCGAGCAGAGCCAGGACCCGAATGCGCCGCGGCGAACCGGCCGGGGCGGGCGGATTATCCGGTACGAACGTAGCTGCCGCCGAGACGAGACATGTTTTTTTTTTTTTTTTACCTTAATGACCCGAGAACCAAAGCCCTGGATAAAAGAAATGCAGTTTATACGACCACCATTCTTCATGAAAAAGTGATGTCCGGTAAGCAAGCTTATCATGACGGCACAGTGGTTATAAGATAGTTTAAACATGGAGAAAACGAAGTCAGCAAGTCAATAATGCATTCAGAATGTGAAATGACGAGCGGTCAGATGACTTTGTAACGATGCCTTTATTTTCGGCTTAATAAAACTCAGGCACAAAACAACACGCACGCGGATGCGAGCTCCAACTCCGTCCAAATAGTACTGCCGTGTAGCAGTTTAGCTGCTGTAACGCAAATGTCGTGAAAGCCGCAAATGTAAACAAAATGCTGCAGAATGGGTACATGACATCTCGCTCTTTAGAGGTAATCATTTTCACAGTGTGCAACAAAGCATATAACATTAGCATTCACTTTTCAAATTATTTAACTTATTTCTCTGCTTAATTACAGTTACAGTAGATAATCAAATTCTTAAATCAATATTATGTAGCCACAAATATTATTCAAAATCTTTCCTTCTTCCAAGTTTTTTTTTTTTTTTTTTAGGATTAAGTATAATAATGTATTACTTAAAACAAGGCTGTTAAGATTATTTTCAGCTAGCTATTTTTCTTCCAAGAAATCTGAGAGATACACTTGAAGCGATTTCAGATAATTTCACTTATTGCCAATAGATTTACACTTAAAACTGACTAGTTTTAAGGAGGTGTGTTTTGCAGCGGATTAATGTTATATATGTTAGGAATGGCTTTTAAACGCATTTTTGTGCAACTTAGGTATTTACTCTGTAAGTAATTGTTGCCAAAGGTTTACCATTACACAATGTCAGACAATCTGTCATTTAGATGTTTGAATTGACTACTTGTTCATACTTTATGTTGAAAAAAAGAGCAATAAATTATATTTTTGCACAGTAATATTTTCTTTTGTGTATACTTTAAAATTTTACATAAATCTTTTAATAGAATTATCGGCTTGACATTATCATTTATCGGTTGGAATGAGGAGGAAATTATCGGTGATCGGTATCGGTTGAAAAATGCATTATCGAGCATCACTAGTTCTCATGCAAGCATAACAAATGCATTCAAAATATGAAATGTATAATGGTTTTTTTTGAGGCATGAATAAAATTCTCTCACACCACACATGTTCAATTGTAGTTTTATTACCTTCAGTGAGAGTTTACAATGTAAATAGACACGAAAATCAAGAAAACGTATGAATAAGAAGGTGTGTCCTAACGTTTGGCCTATACTGTATATTAACTCGCATCCTGTTAATATTTTGTTGTTTTTTTCAGCAAAAATAATGACCACAAATGGAGATTTTATAGATCTGAGTTGAAAATCAAAAGTGAATGAAAATGTATTGGTGCTATTGGAAATGTATGGGAAAGTTCTGTCAAAATAGGATTTAGAAATTTTGAAATGTCAGAATTTTTGAGTTGGGGGGGGGTGTGTCTGTTTTTGGCAAAATAGAAATTATGACTAGTCTCATCTGTCGCGTTCATTGCTTGTGTTCAGATGATCCAGAGTCCTCCCGATCTGTCCCAGAACGCACTGCTACGGCCAAGACCGTCATGGAGGTCAGACTGCGAGACCTCTTGCTGGATATAGAGGATCGCATCCACCAGGGAACTCTAGGAACACTCAAGGTACCAGGAATTCCCCTCTAAATTTGACGTCCACCACCGTCAATTGATCTGAAAGATGACCATTCGCAGCCAATAGTTAATTTTGGGGTTTTACTTACGGGTTGCTTCCTATTGATTGGTCACTTATGCATTTTTTGGTGTATTCCAGGGTTGTTTCCTGTATATCTTGGATCATTTCTTGTAGATTTTAAGGCATTTTTTGGGCCACTTTCTCTTGATTGTCGGTTCCAATGTTACAGTACTGTACTTTTTACAGTATTTCCATTCCTGCTTTTTCCGGGAGTGTAAAACATATCTATTTCTGTATCTGTTGGCAATGACATTGTATTTCTGGATTATTTTTCTTCTTCTTCTTTATTCTTTTTTAGCCTTTAGTAAAGAAAAAATATGAATTAGGCCTGAATAATATTGGAAAAAATAACATTGTGATATATATTGCCGAGGCTCTACACTTTTTGCATTGGTTGCACTGGTACACCTAACTTTTTTTCTTAAGGTGCACCAGCACAAAATGTAGGCGCGCGCACATTTTTCATAGAATCACCTTTAACGCCATACTTTTAATCACTCTCCAGAACATTTAATCATTCATTCATCTTCCTCAAAAGGGTCGCGGGGGTGCTGGATCGTATCACAGCTCACTACAGGCAGAAGGCAGGGTACACCCTGAACAAATTGACTCACGTTTTGTCGCTCACACTGCCGAGAACAGCCTCGACAGCAAAGATTGACTAAACGATGATTAACACATTTGTGCCTTAGATCGTAGAGCACCTATGCTTTTCTTTCATCAGATTAAAGCTACAAACCTGTCAATCATCGTTAAATTTAAGTACCAAACACCTGCTGCACTGGTGAACAAGAAAAACAGCAGGAGGGAGGGTGAGGAGTTGTACGATCATGAAGCAGAAAAACAAATATACTAGTATATTTTTAATTAAAAACCCAATCCTTTTCACCCAATTCACATCCTCTAAAAAATGGCGTGATATCCGATCACGTGATTGGATTGGGACATTACTATTCTGGATATAATGTTACCAAATCAGTTGCACAGTAATGATGTCAGACTCACAATGGCTTCACTCTTTTCCAGGTGGCGGACAGACAGGTGTGGCGCGCTGCTATGGAGGCAGGAAACTACGGGCTCCTGTTGGCTGTAAGCGAAGTCGCAGAGATCGACTCTGGCGACACAATGGCAGCAGTGAGAAGTCTGGCTCGGGCGCTGGGCCACATCGAGCAGGGAATCGAAAGACGCTTCCTTAAATCTCCGCTAGGTAGGACTTTTTGAATGCGAGGTTAACTTGTTGGCTGCCATTAAAACACTAAAAGTGTTCCATGTTTTTTCGAGTTTATTTTTTTCCCTGTTTTTTCTTCAGTTTTATTTTTTATTTTTGCAGTTATTTGCGGTTTTGCCATTTTTTTCCGTTGCAGTTTTGAGGTTTTTTGTTTGTTTGTTTGTTTAGGTTTTTTTTTTTTTTTTTTTTTTTTTTTTTTTTTTTTTTTTGCCTTGTAATGCAGTTTTTTGTTTTAAATGTTTATTTGAAATTATTTTTTAAAGAATATTCAGGTTTTTTTTTTTTTTTTTGGGCTGTCAAAATTATCGCCTTAATGGGCGTTAATTTTTTTAATTAATCACGTTAAAATATTTGATGCAATTAACGCATGCACCGAATGACCCGCTCACACATTGCCTTAAACAGATTACAATGTGCTATTTGTGCTCCACACATATTTCTGTAAGTTTTCTTTCTTTTAGTGGCAATTATGTGTCTCTTGTTGTATTTTGGGTAAGATACGTACAGAGATATAAATGTTATAAAGGCGAGTGGACACAGAGACGTTCTTTGGACCGCGCCGTTTATTGGCATAAGTTTCAGCAACTCCTTCACATCAACATAAGTATCATTTAGTGAAAGCACAACAAAAATAATATTCCTATCTCTCAAACAAAAATAATATTCACAAAAAGAAAAGCACTTCAGTCTATAGTAATGAGGCCCTGTTCTCACACAGTTAAACAACAATGCAAAATGAACTGGCATTCCATATCAAAATAGCTATGCAAAATACTCGCAAAACTTACTCAGACTTTGGTCACTCTATTCTTATTATTGTTATTTTTATTCCTATTATTATATTAACTCTACTTTTGATTGAAAATTTTACAAATTATATTAAAACCAAAACATGAAGAGGGTTTTTAATATAAAATTACGATAACTTGTAACTATAACATTATCTTTTAAGAACTACAAGTCTTTCTATCCGTGGATCACTTTAACAGAAAGAATGTTAATAGTGCCATTTGTGGATTTATCGTTATAATAAACAAATACAGTACTTATGTACAGTATGTTGTATGTATATATCCGTCTTGTCTTATCTTTCCATTCCAACAATAATTTACAGAAAAATATGGCATATTTTAGAGATGGTTTGAATTGCGATTAATTACGATTAATTAATTTTTAAGCTGTGATTAACTCGATTAAAAATTTTAATTGTTTGACAGCCCTAGTTTTTTTGCATTTATTTATGGGTATTTAGAGGTAACTTCCTGCATATACAGTGGGGAGACAAGTATTTGATACACTGCCAGTGGGTTTTCCCATTGACAGTGTATCAAATACTTATTCTCCCCACTGTAGGTCACTTCCTGTAGAATTTGGGACTTTTTAGGCCACTTATCTGGTCATTTTTCCCACTGGAAATGAATGGGACCAATGGTAAAAAATGTGGGGATGTTGTTGTCAAATTTAGTTGGAACAATTAACTCGTTGACTGCCATTTTCAATAATAAACAACTAATTGATTTAAACTGCGAGGACTTGCTGTCAATGCTTTCAGCACCACTGATGGCACTAGACCGTCCAATCTATTTTGACTGGGAGGCGCCAATGAACTCGCCCCTCCCAGTCAAAATGGATTGAACATCCATCGCCGTCAAAGGCAGTGAGTAAATCCATGTTCACGCTAATGTGATGACCTCAAGTAAATGATCTGTGCAGTTGAGGAGGAGTCTAAAAAAGAGGCCAAGAGTAAAAAGAGCAAGAAAAAGGATGAAGACCAGGCCAGCGACGGTATGTTGGACAGCACCTTTGATATCACATATACAGAACTAGATGTCAAATGTTTCACTCCAGAGTTTGTGGGTCATTATATTAAATTAAACATTAAAAGTCTTTAGATGGATTTTGTCAAAATTCAGGCTTTAAAAAACCTTAAACTAAATGTTCGAGCCATTAAAAATGATGGAAGCCTTACGGGTTTGGGTATGGTTGTTTATACTTCTCAGTTTTGCTTCCTATAAGAGTTACGTTATATTAAGCCAAGGTATCACCCTTATGTACCGGTAGCACCTCTTGTTGCAAATTTTAGGGCTGAACAGTGCGAGCATTTTGCTCGCATTTGTCTAAAAATAATTTGTTGCGAGTAGAGAAAAAAGAATGTTGGCACAAGTGCAAGCACAGATTTTACCCCTTTAATTCACATTTTGCTCCTATAAAATATGAGAAATTTGAAGATGTCTTGATCCCCATCTTTTTTATCTTACAATAAATCATTAGTTATTTAGAGAATTGTTCCAGGCACCGTATGCCACCAATAGGGCTGATGATTAGCGGCGTCACCAATAAAATGTGGGCTAAAACGTTACACGAAGTATTCACCGTAAAATTCAACTGCGGCTTGCCGTTTGGAGCATATGAAACAGCTGTAGGATTACATTTAGTGTCTGATGATCATACAGAACAAAAATTAAAAAAAAAAAAAAAATCCTAAACTCCAGTGAGGATGGAGCGGCGCAGCACATCTCACATGAGTGACGCAACCCAAACACTGCCACGATGCAAGCTGATGTGTTCCGTGTACAATATGAAGATGTCAAGTATTGTGAGCATATGGCAGAAACTGTCGCATTTTTGTCCGTCATCTCGTTAGACGAAATCTGACCTTCGTCTCCTTATGTTCTAGTCTCCTAAGCCACGTTTTTAGCTCGCCATCGCCATGAAAAAATTATTCATCGATGAAATATTTTTGTTTTCGTCATTGTTGACAAAAGCAACCCTGCCTCAGGCTAATTAAATATTTCTGAATGTAACGGTCTACATCATCACAACAATATTTTTTTTTTTTTTTTACCTGACCCTCCTGAAATTACAACCAGTGACGTCAGCCAATTAACAAATGTTATGCTCTGATGCGATGTAGACACGCCATAAGGAACTTAAAACGTTACTTCAATGTCCATATTAAGGTTGTTTTTCCCAGATTTAAATCAGAATTATATTAAGTTGAAATGCCTTTCTGTGGATTTTTCTCCCGATTTCCAACTCTGCGCCGACATAGTCAGGCACAAATTTACAACAGGAGAACCGGTGCGATTATCAAAATAAAGTGTGTAAAGGAACAATTTGTATTTGACGTGCAATTTCAGATGACTTCTGGCAAATAGTGTTTGATTAATGAGTTATTTTTATATTAAGTCATGTTACATTGTAATATGTAGTTTGTATAATTTTATCTTTAAATATTACAAAAAAATTCATTTGCAAGCGGGGGCAGCATTTATTTTGGGGAAAGTCAAAGTCCTCTCAGCAATGACATTTTCGTAAATGATCACTCCAAATATTTGAAAATACAAATGAAATTGACAGAACACAAAAATGTAATACAATTAGTGAAAATAAAGTGCATAAAGAAAAAAAATGATCATCATTTTGAACATGCTTTTTACTCGCACTTCAATCAAAGCTCTTAACTCCTACACTCTTATGCTGTTTTCTGCTTGTATTGTCATTGTTCCGTCAGCTCATTGGTCAAAAAGCAGAGGAGCCGAGGGAATCCGGTCCCCTACATATTCTTTAATAGCACCTTGCCAGTATTTGTTCATTCTACAAATAAAACAATATTTTCAATCTTCTTGATAATAAGAGACAAAGCGCATCCCTTGTAAGATTAATACGTGACGCTTACTTTTGTTTCTGAATACGGGATGATTCTGTTTTTCAAGGGATAGTTGGCAACAGTTTTCCCTCTGAGCTGCGCACTACTTCCAACATACTCTGAGCACAAGGAAATGTAAGCAGCGCACAAAACAAAATCCAACCAAAACGTATTGGAACGCCACTAGGACTACTGTCTGCACCGCAGTGATGTGTCAGCATGACACTCCTGTTGGTTCGTTCGATGCTGCAAGGCGACGCTCCCATTGAAGAGTTACTAGTACTACATCACGATTGAATATGGTTGTGAAATGTATGACCTGTGTGGGTGTGGCGAAAAATAGTGAAACGTGAGCCAGACTCTTTGCTGATTTACTGAAGCAACATTCAGCTGCCAATTTTTACAAGCCCTACATTGTTAATATCTAATTTTAGAATGGATATAATCTAGTTAATTAGACCAACAAAATTGTTTTCTGTAGCATTTTGCAATGTAACTCAATAAGAAACAGGTGTCTAGCCAATAATACGGTACAGTTTACTTACGCGATCCAGCCAATCATAGCATTGACAGTGTTGTGCAGGTTAGCTAGCTAACAACAGTGCAGTGGAGTTAAGGGGTTAGCATTTGGGTCTCTTATCATGGCAGCGATACTACTCCTCAAGCCAAAGTAAAAAATAAATTTGGTTCTCTTAAGATGGAATGGCTGTATGTGCAAATAGAAGAACAAGCGGTGAAACTAAGTGAGGTTTTTTTTTTTCTTTTTTTTTCTTTTTTTTATATAACCTATCCTGCATAGCTGCTTAAGACATGGAGAAAAAAAATCTTGAGTGTTGTTATTGTCTGAACAGTTTTAATGTGCGAGTTTGATACCCTCCCATTGTGGTTGTTCATTTATGTTTTATTTATTAACTCACCTATGCCAAAACTAGACCTTACCCAGGCAAAGCAGGACTACTGTATGGTTAAAGCAGGCCTCTTACATATAACAAAGTACATATCTCATGAACAATGAGGCTTTTGTCTTTTTCATTTTAAGTAGGCCAAACCAATTATTTTAAAAGGAAACTAATGAACTTGCTGCAGTAATTTCATTCTTTTAATAAGCCATGCAACTTGCTATGAGCCAAGGTTTTGAACAGACTTGATTATTGGTGTGTTTGGCCACAGCGTCCACAGCTGATGTTGCTTACAGTGGTCCTCAGTGTGCTCGGGGAGCTTGTGTTTCTGCTCAGACATATGAAAAATTAGAGGGAACATTGGTTGATCATTAGTTTAAAGTAGAATTAAAAGTGGCTCTAAAAAGCATTAAATGAGATTTGCTGACACGTATAGAAAACCCTGCACTCAGTGACGTTGTGAACCAGCTTGCTTCAGAGGACTTCTTAGGCATGGTCTATTGTAGTGATTTTCTCCACTAAAATGTGTGAAATCTGGAGTTTGTTACAGTTTGGTTTGTAACAAATAATTTCAACTTTGTAATAATATTTTGAATTCATGTATTTTTGCCTGTTTTTCTCAGACGGCAGTGAGAGCAGCCGTACGTCAAAGTCGGTGTTGGAGCGCTGGAGAGAATCTCTGCTGTCGTCTTCCAGCCTGTCTCAGGTCTGCCATCTCGCCGCTGTCGTCGCCTTCCGATCGGCCCGCTCAAATTCTCGACTCATATTTGCCCACAGGTTTTCGTTCACTTATCCATCCTGGAGAGAAGCATTCTGTGGTCTCGCTCGGTCCTGAACGCCCGTTGCCGCGTGTGCCGGCGCAAAGGCGACGCCGACAGTATGCTGCTCTGTGACCTGTGTGACCGTGGACACCACACCCACTGTTTGAGGCCACGTCTCAAGGTGCTTGGCAACCATTCAGAGGCGAGTTCACTTCCGGGCGTGCTCCTGACTGCTTCTTTTCCCTCCTTCTTAAGAGTATTCCGGAAGGCGAATGGTTTTGTCCCGACTGTCGGCCCAAAGAGTCCAAACGCCTTCCTTCTCGACAGCGTTTATCAATGGAAGATGAGCGCGAGGACGATGAGGAAGAGTCCAAGGAAGACGAGGATGAAGAGGAGTCGGAAGAGGAAGAACTAGTTGTCGCAAGGTAAGTTGCAAAATCGGAATTAGAAGTTGAGCTGCTGAAACAGTTGTTTTTTTTTTTTTTTTAAACCTTTCAGCAGTTCCAAGAAAAGTCAGGCGACGCCCCCTAAAGGCAAGAGTAATCAGACCGTGTCTAAAAGCCAACAGTCCACATCCAAGAAAGCTGCAGTGTCAAATGGGAAGAGCACAAACAAGTAGGTATCATTTAGGAGCGTGGATTTCAGTACCACTGGACGACTATTGTCGTCAATGGCGGCCACTTAGTAGGTAATGGATGGTTTGACATTGATGAAATCTTTTAAAAATCAGTAACCTAACGCTTAATTTGAATGTCAATGCATTGACTTTGATGGGAACGTTGCCTACATGACCCCACTGTGGCTATGTTGGTTGGGATGATGAAATGGCTTTTCATGCTTCTGCTGTAAATTGAAATGAGTTTGTCATTAGTAGGCTCCCAAGCCATTTGACATGAGAGTGTTGGCAGCGAATGAACAGGCTTTTAATTTGCTGCCAACCAGTGTTGTTAATTACTGCGTTAGAGTATAACGCCGTTACTAACGGTGAGTGTGAGTAATGAAGGGGGTTGTGACGCCGTTGTAAACGTGATGCTAGGTGGCTCGGAGCATAAGCATAGCATTCGCGTTCTCGCTAGCATTAGCATGTAGCGTGCCAAGCATCATCTGAAACTAGCGCAACCTTTTTTTTTTTTTTTTTTCTACACATATAGTTCGTGGCCTCTAGGTGGTTACAAATAATTAAAAGTAATGGACTGTTTTCTTTTTGAGTATGCATTATCATCACCAAGTGGCCGTTGTCCTTGAAGATTACAAAAAAGTCACTTGCCCTAAACTTTTCTTGTGTTATCCTTGCTAACCTTGTGATTTTTTTTTCCCCAAATCAAAGCAAGTAAAGATAGAAGAGGGAAAAAATTCAGAGCCTCACCTGCATATTGAAAAATATATCAATTAGGGATGTCAAACGATTAAAATTTTTAATCGAGTTAACTACAGCTTAAAAATTAATTAATCGTAATTAATCACAATTCAAACCATCTATAAAATATGCCATATTTTTCAGTAAATTATTGTTGGAATGGAAAGATAAGACACAAGATGGATATATACATTCAACATACGGTACATAAGTACTGTATTTGTTTATTATAACAATAAATCAACAAGATGGCATTAACATTATTAACTTTCTGTTAAAGCGATCCATGAATAGAAAGACTTGTAGTTCTTAAAAGATAAATGTTAGTACAAGTTATAGAAATTATATATTAAAACCCCTTTTAAATGTTTTCGTTTTAATAAAATGTGTTAAATTTTCAATCAAAATATAAACTAGTAGCCCGCCATTGTTGATGTCAATAATTACACAATGCTCATGGGTGCTTAAGCCCATAAAATCAGTCGCACCCAAGTGCCAGCAGAGGGCGACAAAACTCCAAAAAACACAAGTAACATTGCACTGTGTTGTCATTTTAATCTGTTTGAGTGGGGCATGTGCGTTAATTGCGTCAAATATTTTAACGTGATTCATTAAAAAAAATTAATTACCGCGCGTTAACGCGATAATTTTGACAGCCTTAGGTAATATCTATATATTAGGGGTGTGATGGTACACACATCACGGTTCAGTACGTACCTCGGTACCGGGGTAACTGGTGAGAGTTCAGTACAACAGGAAAAACATAAAGGCTTTTTTTCTCACAGCATTTGGAAGTTTGTATAGCATAGGTGAAATTTTAAAAAGTGTGACCTACTGTGTTTTTTGGAATGAAAAAGACCGTTCAATCAGTTAATATAAACATATTTAATGTGAAAGATGTAATAGAATGGATCATGAAGACTGTTCAATTCAATCAGTTGATATAAACATATTGGATGTGGAAGACGTTATACAATGAATCATGTAATAACGTGCAGAGCATAAAGAAGTAACATCAGTTTGCCGAGTAACCGATGACTCTTACATTGAGGTAACTGAGTTATTAACGCAATTTTTGGGAGAAGTATTTAACTGACAAATTACTTTTTTAAAGTAAGATTAACAACACTGCTGCCAACACTGCTGCCATTAGGGGTGGGAACCTCCTGGTACCTCACGATACGATATGATTTGTGATACAAAGTGCACGATAACGATGATCTCACGATTTAGCGATGCAACGATTATCAATAGGTGTCAGGAAATCGTTCCACAAAACAACTAATAAACATGAAATACCAGCTATTTTCATCCTTCTGCTTGAGTTTATCACTGGTAGACGTCTGATCCATTTGAACTGGGAGGGTGAACGAATGTTCATTCACTGCCGTTCCTCCCACTTCAAATGGAATGGACGTCTATGGTGGTTAATGGCTACCAATGAGTTTAATTTGAGGTCATTTGCTGTTGATATTGGTGCATTTACGGGTCACTTCCTGTTGATATTGGGGCATTTCTGACACACTTCCCGTTGATTTTGTGTGACAGAACAGGAATTGACTTGGGAATCTCCCCAATGAATAGGCAGTGACTGAAACTCAACAGGAAGTGACCTGTATATGCCCTAAAATGAACAAAAAGTGACCAAGTAACGCCCCAAAAATTGGAAAGGCTGGCTGTGAATGCTCTGGTTTCAAATTCACAAATAATCATTCACTTCTGCCAGTCTAAATGGATTGAGCGTCTTGCTCTTTCAATGGCAGCCAGAGTTAACGGAGAAACTATTTTGGTAGAAGATTTTGGTGGCAACTTGTTGCTTCCTTTTTTATTTTTTTGTAAAACATTGACACCTCTTAAAAATGATATATTGATTCTTGGCGGAGCATATCGATAACCTTTTGGGATACAAAATATCACGATATATCACCATTTCGATATTTTGTCAGACCCATTGCTGCCAACCCTTCCACTTCAAATGGATTGGGCGTCTTTCGCAGTAAATGGCAGATAATAAGTTAAAAGCAGTGTGTGACCAAGTCAATAGGAATGAATCTACATTGATATGAGTATGCAGTAAGTTAGTATTAAAATTTTTTAAAAGTAACTTCATTTCAACTGAAGTCATTGGTGGGGGGTACTGTCAATTAGGGGTGTAACAAAATATCAAAATGGTGATATCTTGTGATACTTTGCATCCTAAAAGGTTATCGATACGCTCATGTTTGAGGTGAGTTTGAGGCACTGCCTATTCATTCCCTGTTGATTTTGGGTTACAGAACAGGAAGTGACCTTTAAAATGCCCCAAAATCAACAGGAAGTGACTGAAAATCAACAGGTAATGACCTGAATTGGCTCAATATTACCTCGTTGCCTGGCATTAGATGTCACTGACGGTCATAAAAGTGAGAGTGGCCCGTTTAAAGTGGGTTATCAATTTCACTTTGACATGATCAATTTCATGTATTCAGTTTCACCTCTGCGACATATTCCATTTGACATTTTTGACGCTTTCAATTTGACACCTATCATGCATACAAATTCGTTTCTTAGCTCATTTCAGTTTAACTCTTTTTGCCCCTGAGGGCGAGAGACATCCTATTCATTTGAAGAGGGAGGGGGTAGGGCGTTCGTTTGTTCGCTGCAATCCTTCCGTTTCAAATGGATTGGACATCTACAACTAATAAACTTAGTAGATTGAACGTCTATTGTTGTTAACTTACCACATTTCTCACCACTTTTTTGATTTTACATTTTGTCAACCTCACTTATAGGTTGTCAGGCAAGAAGACCAATCCCCATCCATCGTCCAAGACCGCCAAAAACAATGAGAGCCTCAAAAATTCTACGAGTTCAAAGAGGCCGCCACAGACGTCCCGAGTCCTTAACGTCCTCCCTTCCCTACCCTCCACCCTGGATTCGGGCAGCCGTCGCTCGTCAGGGAGGAACCGAGGTGTCCACGAGCTGTCGGCGTTAGAGCTCTTGATCGTGGAGCTGGTCCGCCACGACGACAGCTGGCCCTTCATGAAGCTGGTGACCCGAACGCAGGTCGGCGCTGTCTTCTAACGCTTAGCGCTTTAGCGTCACCGGCGCCGCTTAACGTTGTGCTCTTGTGTGCAGGTGCCTGACTACTATGACATCATCACCAAACCCATCGCGCTGAGCACCATCAGAGAGAAAGTCAACAACTGCCAGTACCTCAACACGGGTAGGAATGTCATTGACAGTGTGAGACAACCAGTCCATTTGAACTAAGGGGGCGAATGAAGGTTAATTTGTTCTTCCTGTTGATTTACGGGGCATTTCTGGGTCACTTCCTGTTCATTGGCCACTTCCTGTTGCTTTTAAAGCATTACATATAACTTTAGTTTCTGATGATTTTGGGCATTCCAGGTCCACTGCAAGGGCGTAGGTTTGGTCTCAACATTGGTAGGGACGATATGGCATAACCTGCATGTACACTTTTTGCTGGGGACAGGACATTTATAATGATCAATGCAAAATAAATCTGTATTAATGTATACTAAATTTTATGTGTATTGGTTCAACCTACATCGTTCAGTTCAAACCTTTGTTTTTCAAAACTACTAACGAAACATTTTGAAAATTTCCAGAAAAAAATGTCCGGATTTTATGAGCAAATTTAAATTGCGTTATTTGAACATCACTTACTTTATATTAACATACAAAATAAATACTACCTTATTAATAATCTCTTAACAATGCAGGAATTTAAAAAAATAAACATTTGTCTTAAGACCACTCACACTGTCTAAATAAAGAAATAAATATAACTGAAAAAATTCTTTTGTCAGGGAATAGCAAAAATTGTAAAAAAATGGAGCCGTCCTCCAGGTAAAACACTACAGCTTTTGTCAACAAGCACAGCCAAACGCAACAAAAAATGAAAGCTCCAGTGGGCCATATAAGACCACATAAATAAAATAAAAAGTAAAATTGGGGAGATGGGGTTAACTGTCACTACATTTCTCACAGTTAATTTAACGTTAACAGTAGAAAACACATACAGGAGGACACTTCTCTCTAAGCAGCTTCCTACTCGAGTTTTGCAGGTTAGCAAGTTCACACAGTTTAAGGTTATACTAACTAGGGTTGTTCCGATCATGTTTTTTTGCTTCCGATCGTTTTAGTTTGAGTATCTGCCGATCCCGATATTTCCCGATCCGATTGCTTTTTTTTGCTCCCGATTCAATTCCAATCATTCCCGATAATTTTTCCCGATCATATACATTTTGGCAATGCATTAAGAAAAAAATGAATAAAACTCGGACGAATATATACATTCAACATAAAGTACATAAGTACTGTATTTGTTTATTATGACAAATCCTCAAGATGGCATTTACATTATTAACATTCTTTCTGTGAGAGGGATCCACGGATAGAAAGACTTGTGACTTTGTATATTGTGACTAAATATTGCCATCTAGTGTATTTGTTCAGCTTTCAGTAAATGATACTGTAGGCATGCCCAAATGCATGATGGGAAGTGGAACCATGACTGTGCGTAGTGCTACCAATTGATATATCTTCTCTGCGTTGGGAAATAACAAGGTGTTAAGAAAAAGGTCAATTGCTACCTTGCTTCCCCACATTGCTTCCGATGATATTTCTAATCATAGGGAGAGGGATTGTAAGGCTTTAGCCAATTAAAAAAGGGCTCCACAGGCTGCCAAAATTCACTCTACTCATTTTACGCTGCCTTTTACCTTTCTATATGGGTAAAACGGCGCCATTACTGATTGAGTGCGACAATGCGTGAGTGGGTCGTGCAGCGCATGCATTTATTGCATTAAATATTTTAACGTGATACATTGTTTTAAAAATGACCGCCGTTATTGGGATAAGTTTGATATCCCTACCTCAAGCCTAAACTAAAGACTCCGAGTGTAACATTATGTCTGTAACGTTAAACACAATTAGAAAACGATTTAATTAAATAATATATATAAAAAAAAAAAGGCATGGCCGATATTTTTTTGCCGATTCCGATACTTTGAAAATGACGTGATGCCGATCAATCGGGGCATCTCTAATACTAACTCTGATGCAGGTCTGACTTTCAGTAGCAAAAGTGGTGTTTCCCACTTCCACAACATTGACGTCTTTTTACATTTCTTACAGTGGCTTCTGCTAGATGAAAAAAACATCTTAAATCTAATAACACTAAAATCTAATGTGTGTGTTTTTTTTGGGGGGGGGGGTCAAATCATCAGCCAATCAAATGTGCGTTTATGTGTGAAAAAAAAAATGGGCAAATTTAGCTTGTGAAAAGAGGTACATGTAAGTCTGAACAATAATGAAAATAATTCTCTTAATAATGGTGGGGTCAATTACAACAACTAAAACATTTTGGAAGACAATCTAAATGACCTATATAACTGAAATCATTACATAACACAAATAACGTTGCTTAAAAGTTTGTGGGGACAATTTGAGCATCCAGAAAAGTTGGTAGTGTTTTGTCCCTATGCAAACCTACGCCCTCTACACTTTGAATCATTTCTTGTTGTTTTTTGTGCATTTATTGGTGCATTTCTTGGTCATTTTGAAGGGATTAGCATGGCAGCAAAAGTACCATTTCCCCTTCACTTCCTATTGATTTTTTGATCATATCTGGGTCGCTTCCTATAAATTGTGAGTCACACCTGTACATTTTGAGGCATTCTAGCGTCGCTTTCTTTCTGCTGTTTATATTACGACAGTCAGTCCCTGTTAATTGGTCACTTCCTGTTGGTTTAGGGGCATTTCGGGTCACTTTCTGTTGATTTCAGGTTACTTTCTGATGATTTTAGGGCATTCCACGTTCACTGCCTTTACGTTTTGAATCATTTCCTGTTGATTTAGGGCATTTCCAGATCACCTGTTGCTTTTGAGGCACTTTGGTTAAAATAATGGTTTATGTCTTGCAAGACGCTATTTTGTTTCTGACGGTTACTTGTGTTTTTTCCAAACCGGCAGGCGACTTCATCGCAGACGTGGACCTGATGTTCTCCAACTGTCTTCGGTACAATGCTCGACACACCAATGAGGCCAAGGCCGGCCTGCGCCTGCAGCAGTTTTTCCATACCCAGCTGAAGAAACTGGGCCTATCGGACCACGGCGCCGACACCCCGCCTGCCAAGCGAGCTCGCCGCTGACGCGGTCCATCCGCCCGCTGCATTCAAAAAGGGACGGCGCCACCACGTTTTGCAACTACTGACCTGCTGATGTTCGTTCATGGTGCCGACTTCCTGTGGTGCTTCACTTCCTGTTGAATCATTTTTGTTGTTGTTGTTTTTTTTTTTTTTTTGTGCACTGACACACGCATTCGCATCTTTAGTGTTTCTCAGGGACAACTACAAAAAAAGCTAATTACCTATAGTGTTGCACAGATACCTTTTTTGCTACCGATACTGATGATACTGTACTGATCCATTCTTATAAAAGAATTTTTTTCTTTTTCTGTAATAGTTATAATTCTATAATACTAAAGTACTAAAATATTGTCATTGACAACGCTAGGCATCCAGTCTGAAGTGCAAGGGTGCCCATGCACGGGAACATCTGTGCAAATGTACTTGAAGTTTTTTTCAAAAACTGTGTTATCGGTACAGTTTCAGCATTGGCCGGGAGTCTGTATCGGGAGCTAAAAAAAATTGGTATCAGTGCAACTGTAGCTCGTTACCAAAATCATTCCTGTTTCTTCTTTTTTTTTTTTTTTGCGGGGTTTTTTATTGGGGGGAAGAAGTGAAAAACAAGCTAGCAGCTACATTCTCTATAGAAAAAAGTCCTTACAAACACAAAAACCTTTTTTTTTTTAAAATTTTTTTTTTTTTTATTTATTTATTTTTTTTTTTTGTAAATGCACAGAAAAAAATCAACAGAGGATGCCTTCATCGTGCATCATGAACTGCTGCGGGTTTTTGGGTTGCAAATAAATGTTTGTGTTCCTTATTTATTTATGACTGATAGACCAGCCACCAGCACAGCCGTTTTTTCTAGCCTCTATGTTGTGAAAATAAAGTTTTTAAAAAATATATATATTTTGCGTCATTTTCAAACAGCTGTTAGTATCGTATGGCAATGGCATATTTCAATTTTTCGACGTCTGTTTATTTTAATTTGTATTGAAAATAAAAACTAGTTGAAATAACTAGAAACAAAAGTTGAAGTTTAAATTCATGTATTTAGATCAAGATTAGGTTTCGTCTTTCAAATGTTATTTTCAGCATTTCAGTTTTTATTTGAATTTGTATTAAGATGTCAAGTTGTAGAAAGAAATGTTCAAATAAATGGAAATTGAAAGGAAAAATATAAAAATCCTAAATCGACTCATTGGCAACCAGTGCCGTCGCTAGACGTCCAATTTATTTGAAGTGGGAGCAGTAGCGTGCACAGACAATTTAGGGGGCACGTTCTCGGGTGGGGGAAAAAAGCGGGCACCTTTTGCGGCCTGTATAACTGCCAGCCCGGCTGTTTTGTTAGAACATTGTGAATTAATAAAAGAAAAAACATTGCAGATGTATTATAGAGTACTGTGCAAAGGTTTTAGGCAGGTGTCCTGCCTAAAACTTTTGCACAGTACTGTATATTTAAATATAAACCTATTCCAAACTAGCAAGTGTCAACAACACATTGTAACACTTGAAATAAAAGACGAACTATGCAAATGAGAATTATTCCAGCTTTAATGGAGCAATCTCAAAGTCTGCTTTAAACTTGTCGCAACAGTGTATCTGTTTGGGCATACTCAAATGAGGGAGTTTAGTTTTTTTTGGAGTATATTATCAGAGGTGGGTAGAGTACCCAAAATTTGTACTCGAGTAAGAGTTGCATTACTTTAAAATAATATTACTCAAGTAAAAGTGGTCATCCCAAAAATGTCCTCAAGTACAAGTAAAAAAGTGGTGAAAAAAATTCTCAAGTAATGAGTAACGTTAAGTAACTGCTCACGATGTTTTTTTTGTTTTTTTTTTCAGCAATGGTACTTTCAACAGAACTGAAACATCAGCTGTCTAATGGAGAAAATAGTTCCCAGTATGAAATGTTGAATAGTGAATAGGTTCCTATTATGAAGTTAAAAGGATTATATCTCCAGTTTTCCGTGGTACATTGGTGCCAAAAAACTGGGAGGGAGGTTAAAATCTCCGCTTTTGAGTCAGGTTGAGGGCAGCGCTCTATGTGAAATACTTCCATTTTTTACAGTGCAGTAAAGATGCCACGTGACTGAAAAGGTCAGCGTGATTATAGAATGGCAAGCTTGCGTCTGATTGGTATAATGGTGTCAAGTGATTATTGTTGCCAAGTCTTATTGATGGAACTGGTAGGCGTCGCTGGCAAATAAAAGTTTTATGTAGAATAAAGAGGAAAAATGTAACGACTAGTGTAGCCCAAAGTAGCGGAGTAAGTAGCCTTCATGAGTCTACTGAAGTAAAAAGTGGCTTCGTAAAACTACTCTTAGAAGTACATTTTTCTCAGAGTTACTCAAGTAAATGTAACGAGTTATTACCCACCTCTGTATTTTATTCATTTTCTGCTCCACACACCGTCTCGCTTCCTCTAGGTGAGTTTTAAATTGTATTCTGTACTATCCCTACACTGCTGTCCAAAAGTATTGGCACCCCTGGAATTCTGTCAGATAATGCCCAATTTCTCCCAGAAAATTGTTGCAATTACAAATGCTTTGGTAGTAATATCTTCATTTATTTTGCTTGCAATAAAAAACACGAGAATGGTGGGGGGGGATTATTTTACACAAAACTCCAAACTTTGGGCTGGACAAAAGTATTGGCACTCTTTAAAAAATCATGTGATGCTTCTCTAATTTCGCTAATTTGTGTAATTAACAGCACCTGTTACTTACCTGTGGGACATAACAGGTGGTGGCAATAACTAAATCACACTTGCAGCCAGTTAAAATGGATTAAAGTTGACTCAACCTGTGTCTTTGTGTGTGCCACATTGAGCATGGAGAAAAAGAAGACCAAGGAAATGTCTGAGGACATGAGAAGCAAAATTGTGAGGAAGCATGGGCAATCTCAAGGCAACAAGTCCATCTACAAAGACCTGAATGTCCCCGTGTCTACCGTGCGCAGTGTCATCAATAAGTGTAAAGCCCATGGCACTGAGGCTAACCTCCATAGATGTGGACGGAAAAGGAAGACCCCACTTCTGACCCAGATACATAAAAAGCCAGGCTGGAGTTTGCCAAAACATACTTGAGAAAGCCAAAAACATTTTGAAAGAACGTTCGCTGGTCAGATGAGACAAAAGTAGAGCTTTTTGGGAAAAAGCATCAACATAGAGTTTACAGGGAAAAAAAACGAGGCCTTATAAAGAAAAGAACACGGTCCCCACAGTCAAACATGGCGGAGGTTCCCTGATGTTTTGGGGTTGCTTTTCTTCCTCTGGCACTGGACTGCTTGACCGTGTGCATGGCATCATGAAGTCTGAAGACTACCAACAAATTTTGCAGCATAATGTGTGAGAAAGCTGGGTCTCCCTCAGAGGCCATGGGTCTTCCAGCAGGACAATGACTCAAAACACACTTCAAAAAACACACTAGAAAATAGAAGGCTCCAGTGCTTTCTCTCAAACCAAATTGGCCAGCAATGATTCCAGGCGTGAATCCCATAGAACACCTGTGGAGAAATCTGAAAATGGCAGTTTGGAGAAGGCACCCTTCAAATCTCAGAGACCTGGAGCAGTTGGTCAAAGAAGAATGATCTAAAATTCCAGCAGAGCTTTGTAAGAAACTCATTGATGGATACCGGAAGTGGTTGTTCGCAGTTAGTTTGTCTAAAGGCTGTGCTACCAAGTAATAGGCTGAGGGTGCCAATACTTTTGTCCGGCCCATTTTTGGAGTTCTGTGTAAAATGATCATAATTTTTTTTTTTTTTGCTTTTTGTTTGTCTTTTGTGTTTTTTCATTGCAAAAAAAAATAATTGAAGATATTACTACCAAAGCATTTTTAATTGCTATCATTTTCTGGGAAAAAAAATTGACAGACAGAATTGCAGGGGTGCCAATACTTTTGGCCAGCTTTATAACTATGCGCAGCCCCTTTAGGAGACACCTTCCAGACTCTTCTCCTTTCTCAGCCAGGGGTTTTACAGTAGCCGGGGGTATTACTGTATATTTTTTGTGTGTGTTTATTATCTTATAGTTTTTGTCAAGCAGCAACATTCTCCTGAGGTAGCAGTACTAGTATAAACATGCAAACACATGACTAAATATTGAGCTATAATATAAAGTTTTATCAATTTTTTTCTACCGACAGTGGGTAGGTTGTGTGCTGGCGAGTGGCTTGCCTAGCTTCATTAATAGGTGGATATGGGCAGTTGTCTAATTTAGAGAGTTGCACAGAGACAGACTATTTCTCGAAAAAAATAAACAACTAAGGTTTACGGGGAACACACTCGAGATTCGGCTCATTATGTGTTACCTCTGCGTAGGGGCTGCAGGCAGGGGTGTGGATGGCAACTATTGTAAGTGCAGGTTCTGGTGCAATTAATGTACTGCCTCATGGGTTCGTGTCCGCACTCCGCGTTCACGTTGACCAATGACGGGCGGAATGCAACTCGCAGGAGGGCGTCTGTTAGCACGTTTGGAGGACAGAGGGCGCTCTCACCGTAAATCTGGCTGCGGCGCTTGGGAGGGCACATGCATTACTATCATAATGATCATGACAAAATAACCGCGATGAGGGCACTTGCTCCGTTAAGAGGGCAAGTGCCAGTGCTTGAGCACTACCTACCATCCATGTGTGCACGCCAGTGAGTGGGAGGGTGGCAGCGAAGGAACGAACACTTGTTGTCCTTCCTAATAAGTAACACTAGTAGACATCCAAGTGGGAGTGTCAAACTCATTTTGGTTCGCAGGCCAGATTTATTGGAATTCAATCTCATGTGGGCTGAACTAGTTTATTTTTGGCCATACAACTGGCTGCCATTTACGACGCTAGACGTCCAATCCATTTTGCCTGATAGGGGGCGAATGAACATCGATTTGCCCACCTGTCAGTCAAAATGAATTAGATGTCTAGCGTCATTAATGGCAATGAAAGATTAGTATTCGCAGCCGATCCTTCCAGTTTAAGTGAATTGGACGTCTATTGTTGTCAATACCAAGCAATGAGTTCATTTGGTCACTTTCTTATTTTACGATACATACCGGTCACTACTTTGTAAATTTTGGATCATTTCCTGTTAATTTTTGGGCACTTCCACGTGACTTCCTGTTGGTTTTGGGCTATTTTGGGGTCACTACCTTGGTAACTTGTTTTAAACGTGTTACTTGGTAGTTGTTTGGATCATCTGTGCATGCAGTCGTTCTTTTTGTTTAAATTGAACAATACAAAAACAAAAATTCAAATATACAAGACATATAACAGGAACCACAACAAAAATACAAATATTAACACAAAATGATAATAATACAAAGCACAATATGCCATATGCCAGATGTTTTAAAAAAAAATCAATGATTAAACAAAAACATTACATTTGAATACAAACACTGTTTTTAGAGCCTTTGGATAAATTTCAATACAGATATATGTATATATATATATATATATATATATATATATATATATGGCGGAAAACATTCAAGTTACTTGAAGTTCCGCTCTGAGACCCCCCAATTTGACCACATTTCAAAATTGTCCTATATGCATGTGTGATACATCATTGGAAATCTTAAAATCTGTATTTTCTGGGGGAAGAAAAATTTTGAACGGATGGGCATTTAAAAAAAAAAAAAAATTTAAACAGAAAAACTAACTGGAGGTGAGAGCACGCAAGAGCAGAAGTAAAGACGCCATGATTTTAACGAGATATTATGGCGTTCTTACCTCGTTTCAATCCAAAAACTCCATGTAGCATGTATTATCGAGTGTCAAGCCACAGATGTGAATGGCCACAGCCGGATTTTGGGGGGATTTTATGGGTGGAACATTGTCATATAACAAGGGTCGCGATGCAGAAATCGCAGACATCAAAGAGGCGTCGAGATGTTCTTTTTCATATATTTACCCTTTTAAACTTTTTTTCTTTCAATTTTTCTTTGTTTGGATCGATTATTTATCATCTAACATATTAGGGAAACTGCAACAGTAACAAAAAAATACAATTAATCGATAGTCATGAGGTAGATATCCGTGATTTTTTTTACGGACGCCATTTTTTTCATTTTGACGTAATTTGTTTAAAAGTTTAAAATATGCGAGTGAATAATTTTTTTAAGCTTTTTTTTTTTTTTTTTTAAACGAAATATTAGACATCAATTAATGATTCTAAGATAAAAATGACAGACATTTTGATTAATAAATATAATTATTTACCTTCTTTTTATGGTTGGGTCGAAACAAAAGCGGTTGCGCGACGTCTGTAAACGGGGGTTTCCAGGGTAAAAGGGACAAATTAAAAATAGTTTGGGGGCTTAATGTGCCCTGAATCTGCAATGTCAACAAATACACATATTGTTCTATCAAATACAGTAGTTCTTTTGGCTTAAAATACAGCAGTTTATTTTAAAGAGGAGTGCAAGAGCAGAAACTGCTTTTTCAGTCTTATCATTTTTTTTTTCTGATACCATTTCTTTTTCAAAGGCATTAAAATGAGGTTTTGATCGGGAGAATTTTCACTTATGAATACAAACTTTTGCGAGTCAATGCTTTAGCCAAAAATTAGATCAGATTAATCAAATAAAGTGGTTCTTTCTTTCTTGGACGCTTTGATACTTGAGAGCGACGTCACCCTACTTCCAAAAGTCGTTCATTCGCTGCCATCTCTCCCACTTCAAACGGATTGAACGTCTTTCGCTGCCATTGACCCCTTTTGAGTAAATAAATGAGAGATGCTTTGACATTGATAAAATAATCACTGAAAAATCTGGAATGTATGGATACACGTAAATACAAAAAAAACGCTCAGTACTGTATATTTTTAGGGTGGGCTGTCTGAAATCCCCACGTGAGAATATGGACGTAAAGGCAACGCCTATGCCGATTGGACGACGGCTTCATTAATATTCAGACGTGAACAGCGGTTTGCTGTCTTGTAGCCACGCCCCTGTGCCAAAGGCGGGCAAGTTTCCTCCGTATTCCCGCCCCTTTTCCTCCTCATCATCCTCCTACTCTTCGTTTGCGGCTGTCCACATTCCTGCTGGTCGCTAGCCCCTTCCCTCCTTCACCGAAGCCTTGTGACGGCGAAGCTAGGCCGACAAAGTCCGGGAGAGAATGGTAAGAAGGGGCACTCGGCGGTCCTCGAGCGGCGCCGTTAGCCGAACTAGCGACGGATTCCCGTTAGAAGCTTGCGCGCGTGTGCGTGCGTGTGCTTGAATGGCGGCCAGCGTGATGTTAGCCAGCATGGCCGCCGCTATTAGTCGGTGACGGGACCGAACGTGGTTCAAGTGGTGGGGTCGGCATTCGAGTTTGGGCAGGCCGGCTTAACTCCTGACCGTACTCTGTTGGGTTCAAGCGGCGTGCTCCGCATAGGACTGGACCGGTGTCAGTCTGGGCCGGGCTGTGCTTCGGGGCCGTTATATCCCGGGGCGGCCATTTTAGCCCAGCTAGCCACGCCACACCGCCTTACCGGACATGTCCAAGTATCATCCAAGAGTTTAAAAAAAAAACATAAAAAAACACAAAATTAAAAGTCCAGTGACTGCCAGTCCTTCCAGTTGAAATGGGTTGGACGTCTATCGCCGTCAATGGTAGCCAATGAGTTAACTAAGTTCAAGATTTTGTGTGTATTCACTTTTAGGCATTTATTAGAATTTTTACTCACTTCAATTTTGATGTAATTAATTTTAGTGTTGCACGGATACTAATACCAGTATTGGTACCAATACAGCACAATAATAAATGACACGCCAATGCTACACTTTGATATTTCCTTCCCAACTGCTGGTTGCCCTTCCCAAGATGGCTTCCGGTTACACTATTTCCAAAATGATGTTCGATGTCCAATCTTGTGGCGTCCAGTCATCTAAGCCGTGAATTGAAATGAGTTAATCTCAAGTCGATGCCCGATCCATTGGAAGAATGAGCGCTTCCGCTTCAAATGGATTTGATGTCTAGCGTAGGCATTGGCAGCTATAAGTTGAAAAAAAAATATCATTTGTTCTTCCTCTGGCCAAGATATACCCTCCCACCTATGAGATTACCGTAATTTTTGGACTATAAGACGCACCTGACTATAAACAGCCACCCACCAAATTTGATACCAAAACAGCATTGTTCATTTATATGCCCCACCTACCAAATTTGACAAAACAATTTTTTGAAGTATACAGGGGTGTGCCATCTTAGGCACCCCATGATTCGATTGCGATTAAGGGTGAAACGATTTGATAATGACACGATGCTCATGGTATTGGCAATGATCATGTTTATCGATGCATCATACATGATTAATTATTAAAGTAGCCAAACAAATTTATGTCCAGTATTTCTGTCAATTTCCGAATGATTCAAAAGGAACGATGCCCACACAACAAAAAGCTACCCTTAAGCTGATTTTTTTTTTTTTTTAACAAGAAAGTACAAAACAAAAAAAATTCAAAAGGCAGTACTCATTTCTCAACATGCCTATACAACACAGCTGACCTTAAGCTACTCTTTTTCACAAGAAGGTGCAAAAACATTAGCTGTTTGAAAGGCAGATTTCACAGATTTCTGTACAATTTAGCATGTTTGTAGTGTTACCGCTGTACTTAAACCTGGTTTTACACGTTCTGTATCTGGAGTAACTTTTATACACCACCAAACAACGCACTAATCGACACATTAGCGAATTCGCAAATTTGGTACAACTCAAAAACGACAACAATGAAGGCTAAACAGTACAAGAGGGTTCGTGTACTCGCCTCTTATAGACGCACACGGGACTTTGCAACACACTAGGGACATTTTCCAATCAACACGATTTGAACCTACTGCTGGACAACTGAAAGGCAAAGAGCAACAAACTATCTCTCTTGCCCTCTCGCTCTAGAAAAATAACTTGCGCACAGAAGAGGACCCAGTGCTTGCCTATCTCATACACAAATGTATTTTCGAGTCTTTTGAACAGGAGTAAATTTTTCGCTCAGCCCTCTGGACCTTGTGCATCACTTAAAGCAGTGGTCTCCAATGTATTCCACATAGGGCCGCAGTGGGTGCAGGATTTCACTCCAACAAAACAAGACCACACTTTTTCACCAATCGGGTGTTTTATAAGTGTAATCAGTTGATTGCAGTCAGGTGCTGCTTGTTTTAGTACAAACCACATTGGTGAAAAGGTCTGTGCTCGATCGGTATGAACAAAACCAGGACCCACAGCAGCCCTCGAGGACCGGTTTGGAGACCCCTGCCTTAAGGTGTCCGGGCGGCAGACGTGTTTTGAATTTCGTTCCGCTAACTGCGGGCTGTCATTAAGCTATTAGGGAAAATCATCGTTTTTTGAACATTTATGAATTGTAATCAAATCGTCACGTGTCGAATTTCGAAACTAATAATCGATTTTTGGGGCACGCCCTTAGTGTATAAGCCGCACTAGACGATAAGCAACAGGAATAGGCACACCTAAATGAAGAGAGTACTTATATGGCGCATTTATGTACATTGTTACAATGCCCAAAGTTCTTTACATTAGCAAACATTTCCCCTTTCACGCACACAATCACACACCAATGGTGCTGCTGTCATGCAAGGCGCTGCCAACCCATTGGGAGCAAATTAGAGTTCAGTGCCTTGCCCAAGGGCACTTCAACAGTGGGCAATCATAGCCGGGAGTCGACCACTAACTCGTCGGTCCCAGGACAACTCGTGCTACCAACTGCGCCAAGGCCACCTAAAGACTACTGTTGTCGCGAGACTATATTTTTAACTTTTCTAACTTTTTAACCCTATCTGTACTCAAAAAAAAATACTCAATACTAGAGTTGTGCGAAATTTCCGATCCTTGGATTATTCGCGATTCGGTCATGAAAGATTCAAGAATGATTCAGAAACATCCAAATTCCGATTAAATGTAAGGTAAAGCGGAACTTAAAGAGCATACGACATGAGAAAAAAAGTCTTAAATGGCATTATTATGTGAATTAGAATCATATTTTGAGACGATTCGACTATATACAACAATTTAGCAAAGCGCAGATGACGAGAAATTAGTCTTTTAATCTGCTGATTAGCCACGCCTACTATTATAGTGCTTTAGCGTCCCCAACAGGTGGATGACATCAGCGGTAGACTGGGCTCATCGGTTTTACTATTCAGCCCATTGAGGGGGGAATTATTCAGAACGAGGAAAACGCGATGGAGAGCCGCAAAACGTCATTGTTTCAGTCTCTCTACTCCAATATTTTTACAGGATATTCTTTTTATCCAAGTATTTCTCCCCAATAGCTATATAAATGGCTTGAGAAGGACCAGTCAGCCCGTCGAGGGGGAACTATTCACAACGAGGAAAATGCGACGAAGAGAGCTGCAAAATGTCATTGTTTCTGTCTCTTTAAGTCAATATTTTTACAAGATATTTTTTTTATCCAAGTATTTTCCCCAATTGCTAAATAAACGGCATGGTCATGACACAAATAACAGTCTTGTGCTAAATGGAATATGAAATAATAAAAATGCATTTATTCAGGACGACATGGCAAAATTACTCCATAATGGTCAAAACTGTCGACTTCACCTTTACTGTCGCACCTCCCGAACGATGTTTTATGACACCTAAATCGGACATACTCTATGTCATTTCCCTTCCCCGGCTTCGGAGAATGTAAACAAACCAAAAGGAGTGACAGCTAGCCGACATGCTAACCCGAACTGAGTGATGTTTCAAAGTCTTCAAAGCGGAAAATCACACATAACTCGCCTGGATTATTTGACATGATGACCGAGTTGTCGATTGTCTTCATGGATCGGCAAACCGCCCGCCGGAGAGCAATTTACAGTTCGTTCCCCGGAGGAGGGTGGCTGCAGTTGTTGTGCAGCTAACGTGCTAATGTGCATGAGGAGAGCTTTTTACGTGCCTATCAATGATCAAACGTAAGTAGTCCTTTATTTAAAGAAAGTTTGTAGTGTTTACTTTGTAATAGCTGTATTAATATTTGACATAATACTAAACAAGATGTTTACTCACTTCCTCCTAAGTCCAATGGTCCCACTGTAGTCGGGCTTGTTTTGGCCAATATCCACGGTGAATGGGAACCTTTTGAAACTCCAAAAAGGCGCATACACCTCTCCCTCATACAGAATGATTTTTCTGCAGCCGTTTGGCTGGCGTGATGCGAAAAATAAACGTATTAATCCGCAAAATCAGCTGAATCCTTCGTCCTCGTACACAACAGTACGCTGTATAGTGAAGAGGACGTCTTCTACCGTACACGTCACAGCGCCCTCCTCCTCAATGCAAGACCGAAGCCGGAAGTCACTCATTTTCATGGCGCGGGCTTCAAAAAACTAAATAAATATAGCGATCGCTTCCACACACATCCAAGCGGTCCATATTATTCAGGAGCATAAAATACCGCGTGTATTATGAAATAAACATGCTTTTTCGTGTCACATGCACTTTAAACACAGTCAGCGCAGTCTTCGGGACGCAATTAAGAACGGACCGAGAGTAAACATCATGCTTGTCAGTACCCGGGTAATGACAATGCTCAATTCACGGCTCTGGCTCAACCCATGTTGCTAGATAAAAAACAATGTTGACTTATGTTTGTGCGCAGGCGTCAGGCGTGACCGTTAACGACGAGGTGATCAAAGTGTTCAACGACATGAAGGTGCGCAAGTCGCACCGGTCGCCAGAGGAGGTTAAGCAGCGCAAGAAGGCGGTCCTCTTCTGCCTCAGCGACGACCGCAAGAAGATCATCGTGGAGGAGGGCAAACAGATCCTGGTGGGCGACATAGGCGAGACGGTGGAGGATCCCTACGCCTGTTTCGTCAAGCTCCTCCCCCTCAACGACTGCAGATACGGACTGTACGACGCCACCTATGAGACCAAGGAGTCCAAGAAGGAAGACTTGGTCTTCATCTTCTGGTGAGTCATCTCACCGCTTCCTGGTTGTGTGATGTCATTTCCTGTTTCGAGTTTCCATGCCTGACTTGTTGATAGGTTTGCGATAGTACTCAAATATTGGCGCCGGATACAATCTACAATCTGCAAAAGTATTAATACTCGGGTCACCAGGAATTTGTTGTGATTGGGTAAATTATAGACCCTACCCACCGACGTCACAAAATCACGTGATCGCTGTATTGTTCCGCCCCCGTGTCCGTCATTTTGTGTCTGTATTATCAATGGTCTCAATTGATCGAGCAACTTATAATGCATTTCATGGAAGACCCGGTGCTTTCGGATGCCGTAAACTCACTTGATGCGTTGCATAAAAGGCGTTAAGTGGAAAAGCTTCAGTTTATCCATTCGCCAGATCCATATTTGATGCCTAAATCGATGTTTTTCGACCCGCTGTCTCCGCCGTATTTGCCTGACATCTGCTAGCTACCCTGATATGTACAACTATCTTGTCCACACAAAATCAGCCTATTCTCACGAAAGTTTGAAAAACTTTAAGAGCTTGGAGGCTTATAAATACTTCGTTGCTGGTTGGGTGAAACAGGTCCTCGTCCATGAAAATTTGGCAGGAATCTATCTTGTGCTTGGAAAGGTGAGTTACGAAATTTTCAATTCAAAATCTTTTGTTCTTGCTAACATCCACTGTCAAGTCTAATGTATTTCATGTCATTTGTCAATGGAGCTAGGGCTTTTAATGTTTATATGGTTTAGCGATAGCACTCTCACTACATACATACGTGTATGTTGTCGGCGATTAGCCTAGCAATGATCTTAATTGTGGTTGTCAGCCCAAAACCCTCTAAATATATATTAAATGCATCTTACCAGATATAAAATGACTACTACATAATCTGTGGTAATCGTTTGGAGCCCAGTTTTCTCGTCTAATTGCAGCAGCACATCTCGCTCTCTCCTCTCCGAGTCTCTCGGAATCCGGTAGACTTCAAGTCTCTCCGTCTATCTTCTCTGTTACTGCAACCGACCGCCACACACGCCTTCACCATTTTGATTATTAATGTTAACGAGCAGAAAAACACGCCGTAAATAGGAGGAATGTACGTAGCCGTAACAGGTAAACATGATGTGTTGACGGACAATTGGGCGGTACCAGTCAGGAGGACGGAGTTGTGACGTCACGTGGGTAGGGTCTATAGACTGTTGATTTTTGGGTCACTTCCTGTTTATTTAAGGCGTTTCCAGGTCACTTCCTAATTGGTTTTGGGACACTTACAGGCCACTTCCTGCACATTTTGGGTCATTTCCGTTTGATTTTAGCACATATCTGGGTCAATTCCTATTTATTGCTCACTTTTTGTTGACCTTGTGCCACTTTAAGTACATTTTGGAGCTTTGCGGGATCACTTTTTGCGCATTTTGGGTCATTTCTTGTTAATATTAGGCAATTTCTGGGTGTATTCCTGTTTATTGGTCACATTCTGTTGATCTTGGGGCATTTCCAAGTCACTCTGATTTTTTTGGGTCACTTCCAGCTAATTTTAGAGCCTTTTTTAGATCAATTCCTGTTTATTGGTCACTTTCTATTGATTTTTGGACCCTTCCGGTAAATTTTAGAGCATTGCAGGGTCACCTGCACATTTTGGGTCACTTCATGTTGATTTGGGGGCACTTCCAGGTCACTTATTGTTGGTTTTGGGGCACTTAAGGTTTTATTTCTGTTGATTTCGGGGTTCTTCCTGTACATTTTAGGGCGTCATGGGTCACTGTCCCTTTCTGGGTCACGTCTTTTTGATTTTAGGCCACTTTCTGATGATCATGGGGAACTTAACATGTCGTTTTCTGTTGCGTTTGGGTCACTACCTGTTGACTTTTGTTCACTTGTTAATTGTTGATTTTGGAGCAGTTCCAGGTTACTTATTGTTGATTTTGGGGCACTTACACTTTGTTGAGTTTGAGGCAGTTCCTGTACATTTTGGGGCGTCCTGGGTCACTGTCCATTTCTGGGTCATGTCTTGTTGATTTTGGGTGACTTTCTGATGATCGTGGGGAACTTAATATGTCACTTTCTGTTGCGTTTGTGTCACGGCCTGTTGACTTTTGGTCTCATGTTAATTTCCTGTTGATTTTGGGGCAGTTCCAGGATACTTCCTGTTGATTTTGGCTCATTTCTGGGTCGCTTTCCGTACGTTTTGGGTAACTTTTTAATTTTTCAAGCAATTGTTAATTTTTTCTTTTTATGTCCAAATTTTTTACCTCCAGTGGCGAAACACCCAAAAAAGGTAACATTTATGGGTTGGGGTTATTTTTTAGTATTGAAAAATGTCTTATTTTTGGTTTTATTTTTTGCTTATCAATATTGAGTTGAAAAGTTCTTAAGGAGAGTGTCATGTTTTATAAGTGTCCTTATATAAGTTTTTAAAAAGTTAGTTTGTTAGCCCCTCTAACCAATTATGATAGATTGAACGTCTAGCGTTGTCATTGGCACTAAAGATGAGGATTCACAGCCAGTACTTTAAATGAATTGTATGTCTATAGGTGGCTTCTTAAACCCTCAAAGGTCCCGCATCGACTTCAGTAGACCTTTATTAGATGCATTTTGAGTGACAATAAATGGCATGCTATTGTTTTCTAAGCAGCCTTGTGTGACATCACTTCCTGTTTGCTTTCCTCCCAACCAGGGCTCCTGAGGGCGCACCGCTTAAAAGCAAAATGATATATGCCAGCTCCAAGGACGCCATAAAGAAAAAGTTTACAGGTGAGTCCAAAAGGCCGTTCGGTGAACCGTAGGGCTGGGTAAAAAAAATAAATAAATAAAAACACAAAAAACGATAATGAAAATCAAAATATGATGATAGAACTCCCTTTGTTGGCTGTTAAGGCCGAGTTATACTTCCGCGTCAGACCTACGCCGTCAAGGAAGAATTGAGTTACGACCCTACGCCGTAGGCTTACGCGCGCCTCTCGATTTTTCTAACCTTCGCATCGCGTAGAGGCGTATGACGTAGCGAAAACGGACTGTGATTGGTCCGCTCAGACTGTTGTTTCCGGTTCAGCGGGAAATCCCCGCTATTGTAGAATAGAATCAAACATTATTTTCTACACGCAAAAATGCACCAAGCCGGCGGGAGTGTCATCGAAGAACAAGTCTCGCCAAGACATTATTATTGTGATTGCCAAATGGCAAGGTCGGCGATCGGGGAAAAAAAATGGAAGAACCACCGAGACGTGGGTGTTCGGAATCGAGTGGCCACACGAAGCGGTGACCCAGTCGGCCAAAAACTGCCAACTTTTTATCACTTTGTCGTATTTTTGGTTGGTGCACTTCATCATTTACTGTGTACATATGTTTCAAGTATATGAAGAATAAAGCACAGATTTGGTGTCAAAAGAGTTGTTTTGATCTTTAATTTTCAATAACAGACAGTTCACACACACAATACATCATCACTGATTGAGAGTGCCTCGGTGCTTTTTATGATAACCTTAAAATCAAGCCTCCCAACGCAGTTTGGGAAGTTCCCTAGACGCCAGAAATCTGCTAAGGCTTCCCACTGGCTGGTTGTAGGACACGGCAAACAAATCAGGCTGGAGGGCTTTGCAGACCTTGAACGCAGTGCTCGACGCCAGTTTGAAGCTAGCCGCCACAGCTAGCTCTCCACCCGAGTCTAAAACTCTCTGTGCGGCATCAAAAGTCGGCCAGACCGCCTCGAAACCGTCTTCTGCGTCGCCTGCCCGTCAACATTTGTATGTTCCATATTTATTCAGTGTCGATGAGCAGAATATTTACTTTCAAGAGTTCCATCTTGCATTGTTTATTTTTTCTCCGACTAGCGGAAGTAAACAAGCATGTCCCAAAACCGTACAAACATAACGCCACATCCCTCTAGTGGCTTGGCGGTGAATTACAGAGCAACGCGTTCCCTCACCGCAAAACTATCAAATGTCGAATGACGCCGTAGTCGCTACGCCGTCACCGCAACGTGGGAGTATAACTCAGGCTTTAGGGTGATGATCTTTGTTACTTTTGTTTTTGCACCCCCTCGTGGCCAAAAGGAAGTAGTGGATGAGCTTCCTCGAAGCACACCATTCAGGTTACTCTTTAGATTTTAGTGTATGTCATATTTTTTGACTGCTCCTTACCTGTTCTGTACTTTTCATTTGACTTGGTTGTGTCTGGGTATAAGTTCAATAGATGTTTGGAGGTCCGTCGCTGTATTTAAATTTTATATAGTGTACGTTTTCTTTGTCTCAAACAATCAATGTGCTTTTAAAAACCAAGTTGGTCCAACTGCGAACCGCAGTTCTCGCAGGAGGCGCGGTTGGCGAATGACTAATATTTGATCTGATTGGTCGTTGATTCCAGTGGGCGTGGTTGGCGGATGAAAATGCTTGCTCTGATTGGTCATTGATGGCAAGGGATAAGAGCTCAAGCTGGTCAAAAGAGTTCGCTCTTCAGGGAAGACACGAAACTATTCCAACAGCATCTAATTTTAGAATTATATGTATTAATCCTTTTAAGTCATTTACAGGTACTCCCCGGATTACGACGTACTCGATTTACACAATTTCGACTTTACGACGCCGAAGTCTCGTCCGCTATTCTGTCTCCAAGTTTTTTTATTATTATTTATTTATTATTATTATTTTTTTTTACGTCTCATAAACGGTACCCAGTTGTTGCCTCCCGCAGCAGTGTCGCCACAGTCCTACAGTTCCTGACGGCGTCAGGTCCCACCCGCTATCATCTCCGGTTCTCATGTGTCCGGCAGAAAAGCGCCCTTTTCGGCTTGGGAGAGTCATGACGCCCGCCTCAACCTCCAGTTCTTCCCTGGCCGCCAACAATGTGCCTTTTTCAGGCTTTCCACTTACTTCTTCTCATGCTGCTGCTGCTACTCCCCTGGTGCCGACTGTTTTTTTGAGTTCAGACGGCAGGCTCGCATTGAGACGCAACCTAAGCGGCCATGATATCCCATCTCTCTCACCTCCAAGCTCTTTCCACAGTGCCCGATTCTCTCAGCAAAGCGACTCGCGAGTAAACCCCGAATACTTTTTTTTTTGGCCCAAATAATCATTCAATGTAACAGCATTTAACACTTTAACACATTTTTTATTTGAGCTTATTCATATGACGTATAATACATGTTATTGGACAGTTATTTTGTATTTAGAGGTGCTTAAAGGGTTAATTCATACTTCCGCGGAAATGTGGGTTACATCACCAGCCAAAAGCCAGAAGGTTAAGCAGAACTAGTTCGTAACCCGGGGACAGCCTGTAGTTAAATTTTCGGTGGGATTATATAAATCATAATGTTCCAAGGGGCGGCACGGTGGCTGAGTGGTTAGCACGTCTGCCTCACAGTTCTAAGATCAAGGGTTCAATCCCGGGCTTCGGCCTTCCTGTGTGGAGTTTGCATGTTCTCCCCGTGCCTGCGTGGGTTTCCTCCGGGAACTCCGGTTTCCTCCCACATCCCAAAAACATGCTTGGTAGGCTGATTGAACACTCTGAATTGTCCGTAGGTATGAGTGTGTGCGTGAATGGTTGTATGTCTCCTTGTGCCCTGCAATTGGCTGGCAACCAGTTCAGGGTGTCCCCTGCCTACTGCCCCGAGTTAGCTGGGATAGGCTCCAGCACCTCCGCGACCCTCGTGAGGACAAGCGGCATGGAAAATGAATGAATGAATGAATAATGTTCCAAGGTCTAATTAAGTTTAGGGCTAAATATATATAAATTTCTGTTTATACGGAAGACTAGTTAAGTTTAGGGTTTAAACCCCTGTAGTTGAGCTTAGAGTGAATTGTGGGTAATCAGGTTCTTGATTAAAGGGTGTTGGATGTATTCGGGCAAGTTCCCCATAATCCACCTATCTGTTCATTCCTATATACTAGTATAACGGTTCGGATCGTTGAAGGCCGGGGGCGCGGTTGGATGATGACAACCGTTTGATCTGATTGAAAGCATGGGGCGTGGTTGGCGGATGAGGAATGCTTGATCTGATTGGTCGTTGAAAGCAGGGTGTGCGGTTGTCTCGTACTGCGGGCCGCAGTTTGACATTTCTCTTAAAAACAAGTATATCGGCTTATAAAGTAAGCTTTGGAAATCAGAAATGTGCTCGTTTTTTAAAAATATTAGTTGGTTCGGTCTATGAAAATCCATATGGTTGACAACGACACAGACGTCATCATGTAGGTAGGCAGGCAGGCTGATTGCTTGACTGGCTGGTTTGGAAGGGTTGAGGGTGAGGTTGTAAGGTAAGGTTGGTTGAGGAGGGTTGGGTGTAGGTAGCTTGCTTGGTTGATTTGAGAGGGTTGGTACTTGGTATGTTTGGTTGTTGATCTCGTAGGGTTTTTGGTAGTTGGTTGGTTTGGGAGGATTGGGGGGGGTCTGTATGTAGGTAGGTATCTAGTCGGTTGGTTTGGGAGAGTGGTTGGTTTGTTGGCTGCCTTGAGAGGGTTGGTTCGTTGGGGGTTGTTTAGTTGGTTTGGGAGATTTGAGGGTAGGCTGGTTGGTTGGTTTGGGATAGGGATGTCCTAATCGCATATTTTTCCAACCGAGTCACCCACCTAATTTTGAGAATCTGCCATTACCGAGTCCCAGCCTGATATAAATAAAAAGTCTTTGAGTCTTTATTCCAAACATGTTACAGTACTGTAATGTTTTTAGTCCTTCCTCTTCTGTGTGTTTTTGTTTCTTTTGGCAATGCCATTTTATTTTTGGATTTTTTTGTTGCTATTTAGCACTCAGAAAAATTTGTATGTCTTAAAAGTAAAAACCCGATCCTTTTCACCTGATTCCAATCCTCTGAGAAATGGCCCGATCGACCCGATGTCTGATCACGTGATCGGATTGGGAACATCCCTAGAGGCCGTTTACATGGTGACTCCGAGAATATGAAAAATTTCAAATTTGCATTTGCGTCTCCATTCGAACAATGTTGCAATTCCGCATGAAGACGATATAGTATTCATGCCAGGCCCTAGGGGGCAGTGGATATTTAAAGGGTGACAGAGAATGATGCACTTTGAACCCACCAAACTCCCTCAGCCTGGAAAAATATATGCCCGCCCACTCGATGCAATGGCATTTTTCTTTTGTTCAAAAAGGCACAAAAATTGAAACATTCAACATATTTAATTTAAAAATATTATTGAAACGGTAAATTAAAGCAGACGTTCCGCCATATTTGCTGTTTTTATTAAGTAGCACCTCTGCGCACGCCCAATGCGACGTGTACGAGTGCTGACGTTAACGGCGCGGTCTCGCGCCGCGGGAGCTTTTGATATGCATGCCGAGGAACACCCCCACCCCCCACCCCACCCGCCCCCCGGAATCGCATTCCTCCACTTTGGAGGCAGGATTCAGAATTTTTCGTCTTTGCCTTCCTTCTTCGCCGACACCATATGCACGCGAGTCGAGTCCGCTACTCAGTCATTGAGTCTTTGTGTCGCAGAGTCGCCATGTAAACTGCCCCCTAGTTTGGGAGGTTTGCTTGTTGCTGGCTTGGCTTGCTTGAGCGGGTTGTTGGTTGGTCGGGGGTAGGTGGTTCAGTTCATTTAAACCGGGAAAACTGGCTATAAATCAGGGGTCTCTGAACTATTCCACATGGGGTTGCAAAGGGTAGGGCAGGATTTCATTTCAACAGAACAATAGGCCACCTTTTCACCAATCTGGTGTCTTACAAATATAATCAGTTGATTGCACTTAGATGCTGCTTGTTTTAGAAGAAACCTCATTGGTTAATTGGAGGCTTGGAGACACCTGCAGTAAATGCTAATATTTCAGTGCCATTGGTGGTGCTAGGTGTCCAATCCTTTTTATACGGGACGACCATTCATTTGCTGCCAGCCTTTCCACTTCAAAGGGATTGGATGTCTAGTGCCATCAATGGCAGCTAAATAAGTGCCCTATAAGGATTAGGACAAAAAGAAATGCGAATTGGTGAATTGAAGTGTTACTAGTGTGGATGTCTGGTGACAGATGATGACGCCACGATTTGCACAACCCCATGAAAAGAGTCCCATTGACCATGTCTCAGCAGCGAGTTTTTGAACAAAAAAGTAATCACGGTGAGAAGCATTTTGACAGTGAATTTTTTTCGGCAGGCATCAAGCACGAGTGGCAGGTGAACGGACTGGACGATATCCAGGACCGCACCACGCTGGCCGAGAAGCTGGGCGGCAACGTGGTGGTGTCGCTGGAGGGGAAGCCACTGTGACATGGCCCGGCCGCCGCGCCATTCGGACCCGCCACCGCTTGCCGTTTGTGTCCGTGCCGTCGAGGAGTTTAGGCCCGCCATGTTTATCTTTTGGTTTGTTTTCGCTTTTTTTGTTTGTTTTTTCGTCCCCGGAATGGAGGAGGAGCTCGTTAAAGTTCAAATATGCAAACCCCTCCCACTTTGACGTCGACCCGGCGGGAAAGGTCGTCTCCGAGCGTTGCCAAAAAAAAAAAAAAAAAAAAAACGGGCCTTTTTTTTTTTGTCGGTTTGTTTTTTACGTGACTAATTTATTCCGGTGCATCGCCACGCGGATCGATGGCACGGTTAGCTGTTAGCTCTCTCCCGTTTTCCTTTGAATGTAACACGTCGTCGGAGTGCACTTTGGTTTTGGAAGCCCAGCCCCCAAATCCCCGGCGCGAGACGACCGAGCCCCGCCCCCCGCGGAGATGCCGAGAACGTCGCGCCATCCGCAGCCTTAAAGTGGAACCTTGTTTGTGACCTCGCAGGAAGCCGCTCTGCAATAAAAGCCTGTGGCCCCGCCCTCCCTTGACTCATCTCTGACTCCGCCCGCTGAAGCTTCTTGACCGAACCGGGCCCCCAGAATTAGTGGTCTTTCGCAGATACCTTTTTTTTTTTTTTTTTTTTTTTTTTTTAGTTCCCAATAACAATTTAAAACAGGGCTGTCTACTGTAGAACGACACAGAACCGTTACCATGTTTTTTGAAAAGTATACACTTTTTCTTCCTTTTAATACTAAAATATTGCATACTCGACTGTGAAGTCATTGCAAGCATGGCTGGGTCAGACGAATAAACGAATTCAAATGCATTGGACGTCTACTAGGGATAAACTCTGGTAAGAGGCTGCTCAAATTTTATTTGTCTCCAATGACAGCAATAGACGTCCAGCCCATTCGAAGTGGGAGGGTTTGCAGCAAATGAACAAATGCTCATTCTCTGCCAGATTCCCATTTCGAATGGATTCTACGTCTTCTAGTGATTAATTTGTTTCAGTTGACAGCAGAAGCATGAAAAGGTTATCAGGGCGGCCATGTTGGTAGGGGTAAGTCAACGCATTGACATTGAAATGTCATAGCTTTTTTTCTCGTTTTTTTTTCTTTGTGTATTTCAAATCATCTACATTGTATCACAAAAGCGAGTACACCCCTTGCATTTCTGCAGATAATTAACACAAGCAGTACTGAATTTGGACATTTAGGGATGTGCCATAAAAACACATATCTGCAGAAATGCGAGAGGTGTACTCTTGTGATAAACTAAACTCATTTATGTTTAAATATTTTATTAAAATGAGAAAAGTAATTGTTTTTGTAAATGTTTACTGTTAGGTTTTACATAGCTTTTTTTTTTTTTTTTTTTCTTTAGGTAAGTATTGATTAACTAGTCTTATCGTGGCAGCCTTAATGTAAAACCTGACTCCTTTGCCAAAAATGGTCACTTATAAGCATTAGCAGAATCTGCAAGTCACTTTAATTTGAGCACACCCTAATTTTTGAGGGCTGACTTTGGTAGGCTTGGGCCATGTCTACACGTAGCAGGGTATTTGGCAAAAATACTACGGTTTGGCCTATTTACACGCACATTTAACAAGTTCTTGAAAACTGCGGCCCAAGTGGCGAATTCTGCGTTTGTGGCGCCATCATGTGGACACATAACCGAAGTAGGTGTTTTTTACTACCATTTATTTACAAACTGGCAGTGCTTCATATTGAACACATGGGAAGGATGGGGGTTTATGGACAATTACTTTTTGCCCATTGTTAATGAATGTACTTAAAAATGAATGAATGTGGTTGGCTGTGGAAGTTTTTTTTTTTTTTTTTTTCCCGTCTAAAACGTGCTGGTGTGGACATAATTTCCCCCGACGTATTAGGGCAGGATCCTCGGTTTAAAAAAAAAAAAAAAAAAAACCCTGCTCCATTTCCACTGGCGTCAAGTGCTTCCCAACAGCCGAGTCCGGACTTCCCGCGTCACTGATGTCACTTCCTGCCGGCGGTGCATTCTTGCCCATAGATGGAGCGGCGTATGCCCTATCGAGAATGCGGGCCTGCTTCTATTTGCAGCGTCCAATCTGTTCCAAATTGGGAGGAGGGGGTCGCACACAGTGGTCGGGTTTCACTTCTGAACACAGTTCGCAGGGGAGAAAAGGGCTAGAATTTCTTGCCGGAACTCCCTGACATGAAGGTTGCCACGGAGCCAGATTTTTTGTATTTTGGGGGACAGTGGGTCAAACCTAAATCCACTGAAATAAAGATGAAACTGCGTTTAGCACAGTTGTAGGGTGACCATATTTTGATTTCCAAAAAAGAGGACATTGTGCCCGGCCTCGAGATACTTGAATTTTACCCGAAGTTCACTCAAAGATGCTTATATTACTTTAATATATTTAAAGTGTGCCTCCTCCGTCCGGACAGAAAAATTCAGTTTTATTTAAAAAAAAAAAAAAAAAAAAAAAAAAAAAAAAGGGCCAAATAGTATATATTCAGGGGTGCACATAATTTTTTTGTCCAGGTTCTCAGAGGAGGACCTGGAGATGTGACTTGGTCCTCATTGAGCTTGAGAGCCGACCCGCCTGATGCGATAAATTTATGACAAGCTTTACTTAGAGCCAATTGACTTTAATTAATTATATTAACAATTAATGCTTGATTAACATCAACTGGCTCAACAAAATTGCCATTACTTTTAAGTGAAATGTAAAGAAATAAGAAGCACCAATTCAAAATAAAGGGCATTATGCGGCTTCCACATTAACTCCAAGCCTTTTTAAAAGTTGGATATCCTCCTCATAAGACCTCATTGAACGTGCATGTTTAGCTTTGTAAAATGCGAGCAAAAACACGTTTGTCAGTGCATGTCGCTGTTCATTACCTTTATTCCGCCACTTGTCCATAGGGTGAGTGGGGTCCTGTTTGACATCGATAATTTGCTTAATTGCCACATGCTCTGTTTTTTTCGTGCTTGTTTTCTAATTTGGATGGCTGAAATTCTTTGACCCTACATAAAATGCGCTGCTCTTATCGGCGACATTGGGATTCTCACGGCACATTTTGGACCGCATTTCTGTGCGAGAATCATTTGCTTCTAGCCATGGTACCTCCTGTAGCCACTTTTCAGCAAAAGTCCTTTTACTCGGTAGCTCCGGTGACGTCTCTGTCGTCTGTCTGTCTTTTGACGGGGGTGGGGGAACACGGAAGCCAAATGAAGCCTCATGAAGCAATGAAGCTTTGCAGCCAATTGGTTTGCACATGTAGCAAAGCTTCATGGTGCTTCATTTACCCTATGGCGCCATCAAGTGGTCTAGAAGCCCAAGAGGTCAACATTGTTAAGAATTCAATGGCTATTTGCTTAAGACAGGTATGAATGTGCTTGTGTTAGTAATTTAGTATGTGAACAAAATGCAACAAGTGCTAAGGGTAATTTGTTACTCATTTTTATTTAGAAATAATAGCTTTCCCACAGTGGCTGGCTTTAAACAGTTTCTTTTTTGGGGGGGAAAATATTTCACCAGCTTTAGAAAATATTCTTTCACAAGGCACAGATGAAGCTGGGGTGCAGAGAAATGTGAGTGCCAGTTTATATAAATTTGGGTAGGTATTCTTTTGTGCCTCCCGAAACACTAATGGATTGTTCATTCCGTTGATGTTTGGTTCAGATAGGTACACACACTCACTCACATTTATATTAAAGTAGTTTTTCTCCCTTACCTTATTGAAAGCAATCAAATCAAACTGTTCCCATACAGGGGAGGATCGCTCTTTTCGCGCAGGTTCCATCGCAAGCAAAGGACACGGCTCGAAAAAAGATTACACTGGTTGCACTGTTGCGCACAGATGTAACAAGTACAGGAGCCCGAAATCCACAAAATGTGAGATAACAGGCGATCGCCATTGCGTTTTGCAACCAATTTATACCGTAGTCTGTCCTGTTTTTGCAATGTGCGCCAAACGTTGGATCGCTTCCGAAGCACTCACGACTCACGAGATTCAGCCGGCCGCCGGCGAGGCTTCCCACGTCATCATTTCCGGGTTTTGCTGAAATGAAGCGCGCCTCGCTACAAGCTTCGTGGAAACCCCCCTCCCATTACTCGACACAAGCTTCGGAACCTCGGCTCATTTCGTCCCATCACTAAAGTAATTACTCAGTGTGGCCTGCCTCTTCAAAATTTTGAGAAGTTATTTTCTCGTGTCCGCCGCAAATACAGTGGTCAGCCATCGGTACGCAAAAGCGTATGGAAGCCGTTGAGGGCCAGCGCATTTGTCTACGTCCAGTACGCATGCGCGCATGCGGACCACCTATGTGCACCCCTGTATATATTATATACTATATGGAAATAAGTTTTTTGCTCAACAGGCTTTATTTTTAGTAAAAAATAATCCCAAAAAAAAAACACAAAATTTTTTTTTTTTTTTAATAATTAAAAATATATCATGCAGACCCGTGGAAATATGGTACAGTCAATACAGACACACAGTAGGCTTGTGGTACATAAACATTTTTATTATTATCACGACAATTGTCGTTGAGAAATTGTTATTCCCACTCAATTTTTATTCTCATTCAATGTTCTAGATTGCACGCAAACAATAACTAAAATAAACTGACAAACTATTCAACCGGCATGTTTCCAAACGCAGCAGTTCAAAACTACGTTTCCCATAATGCATAGCGCGGCTTAGCTCACTGATAGCAGAGCCATATAAAGATAGCTAACCTATTAGCGAGTACTGGGAGACGAGGCAAAATCAAACTTTGCTATATAAGTTTACGATCATCTGTAGTACAACGATGCAACACCAAACGGGATTTTACAGGTCACGCCAGTACAAACCTCTGACAGAAGTCAACAGTTGCCATTATATACGTATTTATAGTAAAACATTTAACAACTGTGCAGGCGCTCCCACTTAGACTATAATACTAACATTCAACCAAATACACGAATGCAGAAAAATTAATACAAGACTAATACAACATACTGCATCTCTTTGTACCCATATATTGTATAGTATATAACAGAAGACACATGAGCGACATTAACAGAAGATAAACTTACAGAAAGGTGTACGGAGCACTATAAACGTCTCTTAAAACTACTCCTTATTGTAGTCTGTAACTGCCTGTTTTCTTGCCAAACCGTCAACCCAGTAGATGGCGGTAATGCCCCATAGTACAATGGGTAAACTGTACTCGTTCTCCCGCCCCTACTAGTAGGAGCCACGACAACGCAGGCAAGTGCTGCCCCCCAGCGGCCGGAGGGATTCTCTTCAAATTGATCCCGTGAAAAATCATAAAAACCGGACATTTTCATGAATTTATAAAACCCGTCCGGATTACGAGGACACGACGTGAAAGTAGGACATGTCCGGGCAAAAGAGGAAGTTTGGTCACCCTACACAGTTATTCATATGACACATCCAAAAAAACAAAAGATTTTCATTCAAAATTGATTTGCAAAAGAATAGCAGTAATCCCAACCATCATCTCCTAATTTTTATTTTCCCTTATGTCCTCAGATTTATATACAAAACCTCAATTTTAACTCCATAAGGGCATTGGGTGTACATTAAAATTGAAGTTCATGTAAACATTTAGTTTTTGGATTTTTTAAATAAAGACTTGAGTAACATTTCCCCCAAAAAAGTACAAATGACTTACAGTATAACACCCACGGTGAAATTGTATATATTTTGAATAAAATGTGTACATTGATTTTAAACTATAAGGAAACGAGTAGCCTAACATAAATGAACAAAAATAAGTCCAAAGTGCACATTGACAGGGAAGATGTTCTGAATCTCGCATCAGAGCAAATAAGCCTTTTCAAGTCTTTCCATTCTCAAGATCTGATAACTTTATGTTGCATTGCCCTTTTTTATCACATAGCTTTTATGCTTTTCAACTCAAGCTTTATCATTTTTTTTGTCGTTTCAGAAAATTTGAATTTGAACCACTCAGAGCAAACTATAACAGATGATCGTGTTTACAGGCCTTTTTGCGATGTGTACCCATCACCATCGTCCTTGTGACATCCATACCTCGTGCTGCCTCAGTTTGTTTGTTTTTATTTTTAATTTCAAAGGGTGATATAGTCGAGGGATTACATTTCAAGATTAAGAAGAGTGATATTTTAAAAAAACTTTAATTTTTATTTAATCATTTAAAGCATTTTTAGACGATAAATTTAGATATATTGGGACAACACAGCTGGAGCCCTACTTGTCTTAAGTTCAAGTTTGGCACAATGGTTGGAGTGATGAAGAGGCCAGCAGTCACCTGGCACTGGCTTTGGCAGGTGATGCTCTACAAGTCCTAGAGAGCAGTGGAACAGACAAGCTCCGAAGCGCTAGAGAGACTATTTGCTCAACATCGCTTCGCTGATGAGAGCATAAACAAATCGGCTGACTGGCGCCGCCTAGAGGGGAAGAGCTTGGGCACTTGCGCTGCGGATGAACAGCCGTATGCACGACAGGGATATCCACATTTCCCTTCAAATGCACGTGAGGAGCTGGCACCTCACATGTTTCTGAAAGTACTCCCGAGGGACTGCGTCGGCACATTCGCCTCATCACAGTGCAAACGCTCAGCACAGCTCTTCGTGAAGCTGAGCGTGTGGAGACTGCGTTTTCCTCGCAGCCTCCCTAGCCTCGAGCTTCCTTGCGTCAGAAGCACGTCAGGATGGCTTATTACGACAGCAGTGGCGCAGATCATGAGAAGGTTTGTTGGGTCCAGCCATCGCTCACACAACGACAGCAGCCACCTTGGTTGTCCCAACAGCACCAGCCTCAGCCGAGTGACTGTTGTGGCCGATTTGGAAATCCTGGGCACTTTTCAAGCCAATGCCGAGCACCTGCGCCGATCTCCAGAAGCTACCAACCGTCAGGAAACGAGAGCAGGGCGGTCTAGAGAGGGGACCACTGCTCTGTTTCCCATAACTCCTCCAAGGACGTTGCATGGTGGTTGGGTGTGTTGGACACGTCGAGGCACTCTACCTGCCCTGTCGGCTTGGCGGCCGAACTTGCCAGGCATTGGTGGACTCGGGTCTACCATGTTCCTTGTGCGACCTGGCATCCTTCCCGGTACCACTGAAAAACTGGCAGCGGCATGGACAGCCACCAGCACTCACCTGACTACCAAGCCTCGGTCAGTCAGCAGGTTCCTGGTTCCTGTAGTCCCATGGGTGGTGGTGACCCTTCATCGCAGCCGTCTCAGCCAGTGTCTCTTGCAGGGTAATCCCCCCTCCCTCTGCTGAAATGGTGGAGGCAATACAGGATTTGTGGCAACGGAGTTCTGCCACGACTTACAGCTACGTCAGCAGTTACAAGGCCTCCTTGACGAGTTTGGAAACATTTTTGCTGCTGAGGACAAAGACTGTAAGAAAACGGGACTCGTCCAGCACACCATCGATACTGGCTCAGCCTGTTTGTCTGTGGCCCCACCGGTTGGCTCTCGCCAAGCAGCAAGCAACAGAAGAGAAGGTCCAGGAGATGCTTGCAGCTGGCATCATCGAGCCCTCCAGCAGTCCATGGGCGGCACCGGTGGTGCTGGTGAGAAAAGGACAGTGGCTGGTGGTTTTGTGTGGATAATCGTCATCTCAAAGCGGTCATCGTAAGGATTCCTTCCCACTGCCACAAATTGATGACGCCCTCGATTGGATTACCGGTTCCAGTTGGTTCAGCTCCCTTGATCTACACAGGGGCTACTGGCAGTTGGAGCTGGCCCCCAATGCCAGACCAAAGACGGTGTTCACCATTGGACAAGGACTGTGGCAATTCCACGTCATGCCTTTTAGACTTGTAATGCGCCGGCTACTTTTGAGACACTAATGGAGACTGTGCTCGCGGATGTGCCTCGTAGTTGGTGCATTGTGTACCTGGACGATCTGTTGGTAAATGCAAGTGACTTTGGCTAGGCCTTGAGTAATCTGCGAGAGGTCTTCACTGCGATCCGACACGCTGGACTGCGGCTGAATTCTGCCAAGTGCCACCTACTCACCAGGCAGACAGAATTCCTCGAATTCGTGTGATCAGTGCTGAAGGCGTTGGAACCAACCCTGCTAAGATGACTGCAGTACGAGACTGGCCAACTTCTGCTAATGTCTGTGAGCTGCAAAGCTTCCTGGGCCTTGCATCATACTACCACCGTTTTATACAGAACTTTGCCACTACTGGCAATCCACTCCACCACTTGACTGACAAGGGCCAACCCTACGACTGGCACCTGTGCAGCAACCTGCAGCCAACTCAAGGCAACCCTCACAGGGGCACTAGTGCTGGCATACCCCGATGAACAACTACCTTTTATTGTTGACACTGATGCCAGTAACGTGGGGGTTCGAGCTGTCCTGTCTCAGGAGAAGGGAGGCGGCGAGTGTGTGGTAGCTTGCTTCAGTTGTACCTGTAGTCTGGCAGAGAACTACTGCGTGACCCGACGTGAACTCTTGGCAGTGGTCTTCCCGGTTCGGTGAGAGACTGGCTGGACAAAGGACAGCGACCAGAGTGGGCAGGGGTGTCTTAGCGAGGCACTGAGGTGAGAGCCTACTATTCCCAGTAGGGCAATTTTGCGGACCGCGATGGGCTGCTGTACTGGAAGTGGCAGGCGCCTGGAGGTGAAGCTGTCCACCTACAGCTGCTGGTACCTGCTGCTCTCTGCTCCAAGGTCTTCCAGCTGGTCCATGGCTCGTTGGGGCAGGACACTTTGGTAATTCCAAGACACTCCGTCGCCTTAAAGGGAGATTCTACTGGCCTGGCTGCCGACAGGACGTGGAGATGTACGTGCACTGCTGTGACTCTTGCACGGCGCAGAAAGGACCGACCCAGTGCTCTCAAGCTCCACTACAGCAGTATTTGTTGGGGGCTCCCATGGAGCGTGTGGGAGTGGACATTTTGGGGCCTTTTCCTGTCAACTGTCTGGTAACCACTATGTTCTTGTGGCCGTGGATTATTTCACTTAGTGGGCAGAAACGTATACGGTGCCAGACCAGAGCGCAACCACGACGGCCGAGAAGCTGGTTGCGGAGATGTTCACCCAGTTTGGAGTTCCTGCTGAGCTCTACAATGACCAAGGGAGGAATTTCGAATCCCGCTTCTTCCAAGAGGTGTATGAGAAGCTGGGGCTGGCGAAGACCAGGATGACACTGCTCCATCCACAAAGCGATGGCCTGGTGGAGCAATTCAACCACACCTTGGCTACCCAACTGGCTATTCTCACCAGTCAACACCAGCGGGACTGGGACCTTCACCTGCCGATGGTCCTGTGGTGTTACTGCACAGCTGTGGAGGAGTCCATCCAGTGCACACCTGCTGTACTAATGTTCGGGGGGAGGGATCCGAACACCTGTGGATTTGTTTTTTGGTGCACCACCGGAGCCTGATGTTATTGGAGGTCCTGAGATGGAATAAAATCACAGACTGCCTGCAAGTGGTCCACGACTACACTCGCCAAGCATAGCTCAACTCCGGAGTGCGGAAGAAGAGGGCTTATTAATTTCCTTTTTTATTTTCCCTTTCCCGAAAAGAAAAGGGCTGACGGGAGAAGCCGAAGCTTATTGAAACCCGTCCCCAGTATACCATAAAGGACGCAGAAAATATCAAATATCAATTTTTGACATTCAGATTTCGTAATGATCACGTTTTTTTTTTTTTTTTTATAATAACCATCCCCTCTGATTGTTCATTTTCCCAATAGTCCATAGTCGATCGATGTGCTCGTTATGTTGATTAGATCCCGTAGACTGGTTCATAATTTAGTACTTAGTTTATTTAGTTGATTCGATCCAGAAGATAGGGAATAGCTGAGGACCGATGGTAGGCCGTGTCCGCCACACTCCTTTTGTTGACTTAATCCTCGTCGCAGTTTTCGTTCCATGCTGACTCCCGACGAACATTCATCTCAAGGTTGCGCAGTTTCGTAGTAGGTTGCATCGCCATTTCGGTTGTGGACTCATGGCCTGGGGGACTGGCGTCGCTAGGTCCTTCAGAACGACCGTCCCAGCGATCACTGTCCCACCTGGCACAATCAGAAGCTGCCAGCAGCACACCAAAAGGAAACATCCTCGATATTGTTCCTCTTCGAGTGTGGTCAGACACAGCGGCCGCCATCTACCCCATCTATCCTCCATAATATCCAGACGTTAAAATGTTTTACAGGCAGGCGCGTTGTCCAGGTTCTGGCAGGACAGTGGCCAATCGACCAGTCCCATGTCGTTGCAAATTTGAAGAATTTGAAGTCAGTTGTCTGTGCATTTACAGCCAACAGATGATATGTCCTTGTGAGTTCTGATTGCATTGGCTTTGAGTTCCCCTTTTTTTTTTTTTGCCTTCCATTGTTTTGGGTACACTCGGTTTTGCTTCCAGCTTTGAGTTGCCACCCAGACATTATTTAACATTTGTACAAACCAGACATTATTTAGCATTTGTACAGTTCTTATTATGTCCGAGTTAGCTTGAGTCAGCAACATAATTATTTAATAAAGTTTGTTTATGTCTCCTCTTAAAAACAGCCAATGACCCTGAGCTGGTCACTGCAGAATCTAGTTTGTTCCAAAGCTTTACATCAGAGTAAGGAACCGAAAATGATTTTAGTGTTGTTCTAGCGTAGTTAAGTTTAAACACATTTTCTCCCCTCAAATCGTATTTCGATTCCCTAGCCTGGAAACGACTTTGTAAGTTATACGGAAGGCAATTGGTTGAGGCTTTGTACACCATCTGTCCCGTTTTGAAATTTATTAAATTATACAGCTTCAATAACTTGGATTTGATGAATAACTCATGTGTATGTGCTGTGTATTTTGCCTTATGAATAATCCGTATTGCTTTTTTTTGGATGACCAACAGAGGGTGTAATCGAGATTTGTAGGTGTTTCCCCAAATCTCGGTGCAGTAAGTCAAATACGGCAAAAACAGTGCACTATAAATTATTTGGAGGGCCCTGTGAGCTAGTAGATTTTGAGCTCTGTAACGAATGGAGATGCTCCTCGCTAATTTATTTTCAGTTGTCTTATACTGTATGTGCATTCCATGTTAATGAATCATCAAGTATATACCTAATACCTTGTGTTCTCTAACACGTTCAATAGCCACCTGGTTTACTTGAATGTCTAGATGTTCTTTCAGACCTTTTTTGCCAAATAGCATATATTTAGTTTTACTAAGGTTTAAGGTTTAGTGACAGTTTATTGGCATTGAACCATTCTTGTAGCTTGTCTAATTCCTCATTCACTTGTTGGGTCATTCTGTTTAGGTCGTTACCTGAGAAAAAGATATTTGTGTCGTCTACAAAAAGCACCAATTTTAATATGCTGGATACCTTGTATATATCATTTATATATAGTAGAAACAATTTTGGTCCCAAGACAGAGCCATGAGGTACTCCACATATAACTTCAAGTTTTTCCGACCTTTTCCCACTTATTGTCACATATTGATGTCTTTTAGATAGATAACTACGTATCCAGTCTAGAGCTATTCCTCTAATTCTTAGACCCAATGCCGGGGGAAGGCCTTCTCGGCAGGAGATAAGGTGTGAGTATACTTTCCAGTCCGCAAGTCGGCACACCTGATCATCAACATCATCATAGTCTCCCGACTTGTACAATCTTAGCCCTCTGCCTCAGTGCGAGTTTATTAACACTTTCAGCAACTTATGAGCGTTATTTGTCATCTTGCCTTCCCAGACCTAGACATACTTTTTGGATCTCTGCCTCTAGCCTGTACCTTGTCTGTGCCTCTGCCTCGTCCACCTGTGTTTCAGCACCTCAGTGACTCTCAGCCTGCAACTTGGACCGGACTCGGTACGTTCCCTGCCGGTGCCTCTGCATTGCCTAACCCCTCCCCACCGCTTGAACAACCCTCCGGACTTCCCTGGGTGCTGAGCCTTTTCGATGTCCTGCTAATCATTCACAATAAACCTTCAGAACTGTGTATGATCTGAGTTCTGCATTTTTGGGTCCGTTTGTTCCCTGCCTCGTGTAAATTAGCCTAATTTGCCTAACAAAAGTCTGCTAGCTTAAATGCTACGGTTGCTAACGCATGTACAATTCTCATAGCTGCTAAACATAGCAAATCGCTAACACATACTTCCATAAAGATTAGCTCCAAACTTAATAACAAATGCATACACAAACATATATTAGCTGAAACAATTTACCGCCTTATGTGGGCCAAACCAGCTGTCCTTATAGACAAATTTCCTGAGCGAAACATGGGCGGCGCCATCTATGAAATTTTCTGCTACGGACTTCTGGTTTAGACATAACACCATGAGTTGCAGTTGAAGTAGTCAGAGTTTTAAACTGCCAAATCAACCCAGAGGAACCCACAGATTCTCCAAAAATTGATTCAGCGTGACGTAGATGACACTCCGGGACTTTCTGTGCTGTGCTTGGTTGTGTGAACTCTTGGAAGCGCGTATATAGTTGCTTGGAAGTGGAATGTTTTGAACACTGTACACCTTCAAAGAGTTACCTCACCATATGCACTAAATCGAAACCAGCAGCAGATTAATGATTTGGCTCAGAGTTTTAACACTAAAAGATCCACCTAAAAGATTGCATGTTTGTTCTTCTCACTTCGTTGATTGTTCATGGACATAATTCTAACAATCTGTGCAGCCTGTGTTAACATGGGTTGTAGATCAATAAGCCGGCCACTTGAGTGACCAAAAGGAGGCAAAATTACAAATATTACAGTTACCGAATGCAGAAGGGCTGACACGGATTTTGTTGTTAAAACGAAATACTGTAAGGTAATTTTCACCTAGTTCGGTTATAGTTATGATAATAATAATAATAATAATACATCAAACTTGTATAGCGCTTTTTTGGACACTCAAAGACGCTTTACATAACATAACACATAAACAGAATTAAGAGGTGGGAAAAGCTAGTTTGGACAGGTGGGTTTTTAGGAGTGATTTGAAGTTTTGTAATGAGTCCGAGTTCCTGATGGGTTTTGGGAGTGAGTTCCAGAGTGAGGGGGCAGCAGCGGCGAAGGCTCGGTCCCCCAAGGTTCGGTGCTAAGTGCGAGTGATGGGTGTGAGGAGATGGGAGTCGGCAGAACGTAGGCGGCGGGAGGGACAGTGCTGTTGTAGAAGGTCAGTGAGGTAGGAAGGGACCAGGTTATGGAGGGACTTGTAGGTGAGGAGGAGGAGTTTGTACTGGATCCGGTATGAGATTGGAAGCCAGTGAAGCTGTTGGAGGATGGGGGTGATGTGTTCTCTGGAGCATGTGTGGGTGAGGAGGCTGTGACGCAACAGAATTGTAGTCAAATTGAACATAATTGTACCTGTAATTACTTTGCGGTGGCACTGTCTTTGTTCCAAGTCTGGATATATTCATATTCATGTATTAGCTTCAGAGCTTTTCAGGTCACTGATTGCGTTTCCATCCAATGCCATTAAATCAATAAAATACAAAACTATTTTGGTTGTGGCGACTCTTAGCCATTTCTTTATGTTGTCCTGGTGATGATGGCAGATGGATGCGGCATTTCCAAATTGTCTTTTTTGAGGGATTTTGATGATTAATGCCACTCCAGCTCCACTGTTGTTTTGGTTAGAAAAAGTGTAAAACAGATGCCGCGAGCAGAAATGCAGAAGTAAAGCGGAAGTACCTTGGAAACTTGTCTATAGCTACGTCAGACGAGTCTGCTCCTCAGTCAGTACTAGGCAAGAGTCCAGCCAGACCCAACGCTGCCACCAGAGGGCAGTGTATCCTCCATCATTAAACAAAATACAATACAGTACTTTCAAACAAAGAGTTATTTTTGAGATTTTAGGGGGTATTTAGGGGTACTTAAAGGGTTAATTTTGATTTACGCAGAAATTTGGGTTACGTCACTAATAGAGATGTCCTGATCGATCGGCACCGGGTCCGATCACGTCATTTTCAAAGTATCGGAATCGGCAAAAAAAAAATCGGCCAATGCCTTTTTTAAATATATATTTTTTAATTAAATCGTTTTCTAATTGTATTTAACGTTAGAAACATAATATGTTACACTCATCCAGAGTCTTTAGTTTAGGCTTAAGGTAGGGTTATCAACTTTATCTCGATAAGGGAGGTAATTAATTTTTTAAAAAATGTATCACGTTAAAATATTTAGCGCAATTAATGCATGCGCTGCACGACCCACTCACGCATCGTAGCGTTCAATCTGTAATGGCGCCGTTTATCAATATTGAGAGAAAAGGCAGAGTAAAATGAGTGGAGTGAATTTTGGCAGCCTTTGGAGCCTTTTTTTAGTTGGCTAAAGCCTTACAATCCCTCTCCCTACGCTTGGAATTATCATGGGAAGCAATGTGGGGAAGCAAGGTAGCAATTGATCATTTTCTTAACACCTTATGTTATTTCCCAACGCAAAGAAGATATATTAATTGGTACCACTACGCACAGTCATGGTTCCACTTCCCATCATGCATTTGGGCATGGCTACAGTATCATTTACTGAAAGCTCAACAAATACACTAGATGGCAATATTTAGTCACAATATACGAAGTCACAAGTCTTTCTATCCGTGGATCCCTCTAACAGAAAGAATGTTAATAATGTTAATGCCATCTTGAGGATTTATTGTCATAATAAACAAATACAGTACTTATGTACTGTATGTTGAATGTATATATTCGTCCGAGTTTTATTCATTTTTTTCTTAATGGATTGCCAAAATGTATATGATCGGGAAAAATTATCGGGAATGATTGGAATTGAATCGGGAGCACAAAAAAAATCGGATCGGGAAATATCGGGATCGGCAGATACTCAGACTAAAACGATCGGGAGCAAAAAAACATGATCGGAACAACTCTAATTATTACTAGTACCAGCATTATTACCAAGTATTAATAAACATTGTTTAAAAAAAAAAAAAAAATCCCCAAAACACATCACATACCCAAACAGTTTTAAAAAGGTCGCAAATGAATAAACTGAAGAATAATAAGAGCCCAGGGGTCGACGGATATCCTGGGGAATTCTACAAATTTTTGTAATCAAGGACTTGGTCCCGATCCTGTGTAGATGGTATAACTACACGTTGAATGACAGTGGACCCCCCAAAAACATGGTCGGAGACCATTATTACTGTTATACACAAAGAAGGACCCAGCGCAATGTTGAAGTTATCAACCTATAAGTCTGTTATGTCAGGATCTTGACCTCTATCCTGGCTAGGGATGGGATTTGATACGATTTTTACGATTCCGATTCCATTATCGATATTGCTTAACGATTCGATTCTTTATCGATTCTCTTATCGATTCTAATTTAGGGGAAAAGAAGATCAAACATTTTGATTGCCATCAAGTTTCTTTAATCAGAAGTCACAACCTTACAAACTCACAACGAGGTCAAAAGAGGCCCAAAGCCTCAACGTTAACAGTGGCAATAAGTGGCAAATGCACAAGAATGAGTAACATTTTACTGAAACATTTTTCTAATAGAAATAAAAAATATTTCTATATATTGGCATATAGGTCTTTGTTCTGCCTTTGGCAATATGTGTTAAAGCAGGGGTCCCCAAACTTTTTCCTGTGAGGGCCACATAACTTTTCCCTTCTCTGATGAGGGGCCAGCGTCAGTTTGTAACAGAAAAAGTGTGACGATTGCAGGAGTGCCTATATGTAAAAAAATATTGTTTTTCAGAAAGCCACAGTCAAATAACCCTTTCTGGATTCTTCACGGAACAAAAGTAAATAAAATAAAAATAATAATATAATATAATATAATAATAATGAATAATAATAACACTATTAATTAAATAGATAATAACCAAATAACCCTCTCTGAGTTCTTCACAGAAAAAGGCCAGGAAATAAATAACACTATTGAGGAAAAAAAAAATTTTTTTTAATTCAAAATGCTCTCTGGTATTGTTCAGGGGGCCGGACCAAATTTGGAGGCGGGCCCTAGTTTGGGGACCCCTGTGTTAAAGCGTATTATTTACCATTATATTGAAATGTATGCCTTTTAGTTTTTATGGTGTTTTCACGCTCAAGTGGGGGCACCCTTGCGCTTCCTCACGCAAAGAAGAATGCGTTCACGTGAAGAAGAGCCCGCTTACACGCGAAGAAGTGCCGCATCCAAGCGAGTGAGCGAGTTAGTGAGAGAGGGAAACACTGCTACAAGTCTACGTTCTTTGTTAATGTTTGTAAAATATCTATAGTGGCAATGCCTGTATGTATCATCTTTGTGTTGTTGTAGTGTGTTTCCACACGCGATCGGACACTTAAATCCAGTTGTGTAGTGGTTTGAACGATGTGCTAATGCTAGCGAACGCATGCTAACCGTTTGTGTCATTACTGTATTAGCAGCTAATCATCGCTGATTTAGGTTGATGCAAATCTGTTTGTTATTGGGGACAAAATTGATTTGTTTCATTTCCATTTTTAGTTTCACTCTTCAAGTGATGGTTGAATACATTCAGCAAATTATACCAACATCTTCTGCATCGTCATTTGGGAGTTTAGCTAGCTGTATAGCCAGGACTGGGCCTTAGCGTCTCGGTGAGGACAGTGCAGTCGTATTCCCTCCCGATGCAGTTATCGCCACCTTGCAATGACTGCAAGTTGCTTTGTTGTAATTTTTCCTCGTGAAGTGAAGACACACTTTCGAGCCTTTTAACCTACGTGCTGTCATTGTTATGTTTACCGCTGCAATGCTCGTGCTAAACCATCGTAACCTTTCATTTTCACCCTCTTTCCATGTGAAGTGTAGCCAGACATTGGAGCGAGTAGTTCTTGGCGCTGTGCTACTTTGATGCGTCTGGACAACAAGACACGTCACGACGCAATACGCGTCTTTAGGAATCGTTAAAGGGATCGTTAAGGCTTTTTCTTTGTGATGTCGAGGCCTCGAAACACTAGGAACCGGTTCGGAATTGGAATCAGATTTTGATTCCCATCCCTAATCCTAGCACATAGAATACAAAAATATACCAGACGATTAGTGAATGCAGACCAAACAGAATTCATCATTGGGCAGCATGGTACTAATAATGTTAGACGTGCTCTAAATCTCCATTCAATTGCCTCTAGAAGACAATCGCCATCGATGTTTCTCAGCCTTGATGCAGAGAAAGCATTTGATAGATTAGATTGGGTATTTTTTGAACAAACACTGATGCAAATTGGCTTTAATGAAATGTTTGTTAAATGGATTGGAGTCTTTTACATGAAACCGCGGTCAAGAGTCATGAGTTGTAATATAATGTCGAATTTGAAGATATCTGAAAATATCACTTTGTGGTAGAGAGAATTTTTCTTGGAGATACGCGAATAGCTGCAGGACATTGTCATGGAATAATTGATCAATAATTTTCAGATTATTGTAGGCCCATCTCCCAAAATAAGTATCGAATACTGAGAGGGTAATTTTGCATTCCCATCTATCTGTACCGCCCGTGAAAGAGCAGCAACCCCTTTCACTTTCTTTCTGACTGTTGACCAAGTTTTTAAGGTGTGTTTTACCGACACATTTTTTATCTCTGCTTTCTTTTGGGTTTGTTTATTTATAAACACTAAGACAGGTAACGGCATATTTGGCTGTGAACTCTGTTTTATGTTCACCCATCCAGATTCTTCGTCATTTGTAATCCAAGCTACAATTGCTGTCAATTGAGCTGCCCAAAAGTAGTATTTCATGTTGGGAAGTCAGAGTCCACCCTTATCCTTCCCAAGAGTGAGTCTCACCCTCAGTCTTTTGTTCTTCCATATAAACCTTGATATCAATTTATCCAGCTTATTGAAGGCTGAAATTGATATACCTACCGGGAGAGACTGAAACAGAAATAATATTCGAGGTAGAAAATTCATTGTATTAGCCTCTATTCTGCCCGAAAGGGATAGCGGCAGCACATCCCATCTCAACAATTCATTTCTAAACATATCAAATAACATTTCGAAATTCGCTTTGTACAACTGTGTAATTTGAGGAGTGAGTGTGATACCCTCATCAAACTGACTAGGCATGGCCCCGATACCATCGTCACTTGCGACCTAGTGGGGTTCGCTTTATAGCTATTGAAGTCAGTATTAGAGATGTCCCGATCGATCGGCATCCGGATCGATCGGGTCCGATCACGTCATTTTCAAAGTATCGGAATCGGCAAAAAAATATCGGACATGCATTTTTTAAATATATATATATATTTTTAATTAAATTGTTTTCTAATTGTACTTAACGTTACAGACATAATATGTTACACTCATCCAGAGTCTTTAGTTTAGGCTTAAGGTAGGGTTATCAAATTTATCCCGTTAACGGCGGTAATTGCCTGCATGCTTCATCTCGTCCGCCTTTGTCGTCTTCTTCGGTTTCTTCGGGCAAATCACATCACATTTTGTAAATGTCAATGATTGTCAATGATACTGATGATGATGACAATAAAATTCCATGAATAAATAAATAAAAATTTAACATTTTTTTTTATCACGTTAAAATATTTAACGCAGTTAACGCATGCGCTGCACGACCCACTCACGCATTGTTGCGTTCAATCTGTAATGGCGCCGTTTTACCTATATATAGAGCTAAAAGGCAGCGTAAAATGAGTTGAGTGAATTTTGGCAGCCTTTGGAGCATTTTTTTAATTGGCTTAAGCCTTACAATCCCTCTCCCTACGATTAGAAATATCGTGGGAAGCAATGTGGGGAAGAAAGGTAGTAATTGATCTTTTTCTCAACACCCTATGTTATTTCCCAACGCAGAGAAGATACTGTATATCAATTGGTACCACTACGCACAGTCATGGGTGCACTTCCCATCATGCATTTGGCCACAACAGTTAAATGGCTACAGTATCATTTACTGAAAGCTCAACAAATACACTAGATGGCAATATTTAGTCACAATATACAAAGTCACATTTATCCTTTAAGAATTACAAGTCTTTCTATCCGTGGATCCCTCTCACAGAAAGAATGTTAATAATGTAAATGCCATCTTGAGGATTTATTGTCATAATAAACAAATACAGTACTTATGTACTGTATGTTGAATGTATATATTCGTCCGAGTTTTATTCATTTTTTTCTTAATGCATTGCCAAAATGTATATGATCGGGAATGATTGGAATTGAATCGGGAGCAAAAAAAAAAAGCAATCGGATCGGGAAATATCGGGATCGGCAGATACTCAAACTAAAACGATCGGGATCGGATCGGGAGCAAAAAAACATGATCGGAACAACCCTAGTCAGTATGCATCTCACCTAATGCAATCATGTCCATAAATGGTGTTGTTTTTCACAGAAAACCGCTAACAGTTAGTTTTGCCTCAGGTAATCATGGGCCTTAACTGCCAACAATAATCATGGACTTTTAACTGCCAACCAGCAAGGCTCATGACCTATTTTGTAAGATGAGTTAATCACCAAACAGACACACCTCCTTTTAAGTATAGCATATAAGCAACGCCGAGCTCTCTGTTTGGCGTGCATTCCTCTACACAGCTTTTGTTCTGTCATTGAATGCACCCAGAAATTTCTAAAATTAAAACTGCGTAGTAATGATCTCTTGACTCCAGTCTTTTATTTGCAATCAAGTCTAGCCGTCTTACCTGAATTGAAAACGAACACGCGGAGGACCTGAAAGACTGCCTCCAACACCAGACACTAGGCCATACTCCTTAAGGTTTTGTACGAGTGGCGGAATCAATTGGACAAGATTTTCGATAAATAGTAATATATCATCTGCATATTATGCAATTTTATACTGGTGTCCACCCTCGTCCCTTATTCCTTGTGTAAAACCATTGTTTCTGATCAATTCAGCCAAGGGCGCAATACTAAGTGCAAACAAAACAGGAGACAGTGCATCCCCTTGCCTCGTTCCCCTACCAACACAGAAAAAATCAGAACATTGACAGTTAACTCTTGAGGACTGGAAAGTTATCAAGAAGCTGCCATAGAATTTGGAAACATATTTAATCAATATAAACAAAAACAAATTGCCCACCCCAAATTTTATGGTTTAAGGTCAATAGATTTTTTCCCTTGGAGGAGGAGCCTGTCTCGTAAAAAAGGGCATTTCCTGTTCTCACTAGGGGGCGCCAGGCTGAATGGGTAATATTTCAATGCAGTCGTGTTCAGGCTGGGATACCTCACATACATGCCAGATATGAAAAAGATTGAACGTTGTATCAGGGAGTTATTAGTAGTGCTGCAACGATGAATCGATTAACTCGAGTATTCGATTAGAAAAAAATATTCGAATTAAATGTTTTTGCTTCGAGCATTCGTTTAATTAAAGTGTTGTTGTAATGGTTTATTTTGAAAGTGTTTGCATTTTGTTTCATTGATTAGGGTGGATTCACTCCCCTCTGGTCTGCCTCTTCATATGGCTGAATCCAACTGATCCCTGTTAAGACCAACGTAAGCTAAGTTTTTGTTTGGGCTAATGTTTTTTGATGCATTCTTAATTTAGTTTATAGGTATATTTGGCCGTTTTTTGTGAGAATACGTGTCTGAACCGTTTCTTAAGAGCATTGTAAAAAAAAACAAAAAAACTTTAGCATTTTATAGCATTTAAGCTAGCGGACTTTTTCTATGCAAGTTAGCCAATTGTTCTTTTGTTGTACATAGATCCTCATTTTTTTTAAAAAATTATACCGTTTGAGGCTCCGCTCAGGTATTTTAATTTTTCATGTTCCTTATCCGATTACTCGAACTAAGTAGTCCATCAATTAATCGACTACTAAAATATTCGATAGGATAGCTGCAGCCCTAGTTATTAGTCTCTTTTCTGAATTTGGTGTTTTGCCAAAAAAATGGCCTACTTTGGAACTCCGCCCAGGTCAGGCCCGTGAATGAAAGCTCGCCTTTTTTTTTAACTTAAGAAATAATATCACATTCTCACCAATTTTGAGGAGGATCCAACTAACTCCATAAGCACCAAGTTCTCAAATGTGCACTCTGTAAATCCATGAAAATTTCCCATTCAATCAAAAATATACGATTTCCTCCATTTGCCGAGAAAAAAACCCTTCTCATTGCAAAAAGGCTATCGCATGCTTAGTGCTCGGGCACTAACTAGTAGGTCGCCACTGTTGTTGACGTCACCGTGACGTCACTGGCTTACGCTGCCGGGCTTCCAGAGCATGACTCTAGCGACATAAACATGTCATCTGTTCAACCCTTTCAATTTAAACCCGAGAGGAACATTAATGAGCATTACAACACTGTTGATATTTCACAAAACAAGCAGCAAAGGCAAAATGAACAGGAAAGACAGGATGAGACGAGACGAGAGTCGGACCAAACTGGTGGTCTCCCAAAATGTGCTACACCGGCGAAACGTCCTACAAGACGTGAATTTGAAACTCAAAGTACTACTGTGTGCTTTCAGCTTGTTTTGTTTAGATGCATACAGACAGAACATACTAAAAATGCATTAAAAAAATACTTAAACATAGTCATATCAAATAAGGGTGGTTTAAATATGCTACATGACTAATGTGGTTAACAGATCAACAATCTGCTTTAAAGCTACCGCAAAAAAACACAATATTTAAAAGTATGAGAGGGAAATACATGCAAAAAGTATTTTAAAGGGTATTATAATACTAAGGGGCTGTGAGATATCAATAGAACCGTTATATGGCAAGATAACAAATATTAATAAAGTTAACAAAAAAATAAATCGGATTTATGAGCAATTATCGAAAATAGATCGAAAATTACGAACATTTCTGAAAGTATTCCGGAAACAACCGAATGGGGCGGAGACGTCACAACAAGGAATCAAAAGGTCGAGGCAGGTGCCATCGTTGTTTATCGACAAGAGAGTTGCGTTCCTGTTTTATCAAAAAAATCGCTAAAATGGTTCAAACGTGTCATGCGATGAGGTGTACAAATAGCCATTTGTCGCAATGTAGTACCCATGAGTTCCCGAACGCGAGAAAAAGAGCTGGACTACGCAGAAAATGAGTAAAGTTTGTCCGTGCTAAGAGGGCTAATTTTGCAGACCCAGCCTCCGGCACGGTATTGTGTGATGCACATTTTACACCTGAAAGCTATTCGAACTATGGACAAATGAAATCAGGTTTTGCTAAGAAATTGCTGCTAAAAGCAGATGCGGTGCCCACCATACACGCGCAGCCACCTAAATGCCCCGAGATATCAAGAAAGAGGACGATGACTGGCCCTGATGAGACCACCCCAGGCTAACCAAAGGAGCGGCGCAGCCAAGCTCGAAATGGCCAGAGTGAGTACTATTTTATAATAAAAAACATATCACGCATTGGATATAGGACTGGACACATCTATAAATTATCGCTCGTAAAATATACTGTATACAACAAATCCTCTAATCCCATTCATATTTGTGTCTGTTGGCAGAGCGAAAACCTATGATAGCACAACAAATGGTAATTATTCTATACATTATTTTGCGGTCACGATGTATCAGCTTCGCATAAAGAAATGCAAAACAAACCATTCGGTGATTCTGTTGCCGCCGGTGTTTCATCAGTGTGATTGCTCCCCTCAATGATTGTTTAATTAGGCTGCATTGGCTTTCGTTTGGGCTCAAATTGATAACCCAAAACACCAAAGAAAGGTTCATAACTCTCCTCATCACCATTAGAAGAATGTTCGTTACGTCGGATTCATCATCGCCGCAATTCAGTACGAAGCACTGAGTCGGGTGTTTTCCTAGTTGTGACGTCACGCACACAATATGCTAGATTTCCGGGATCTCGGGCGCCGATTGGTTTAATTTGACAATCGATCCAAATTTCTATCATTTTCTTGGTGTTGCGATGTGTGTAATTACACAAAGTGACATGATATGAATCCAAACGGCATGCGTTGATGGATAAATGATGGAATATTAGCATTTCCTCAGGTGTTGTCATACCCTTTAAGGCAATGGTAAAAGGTAATAAAACACTTAATAAAAACACAATGGTAAGCACTCTCCGATTTTAACCAATATGTGAACGTCTCGACACGTAGGAAGGAATTGCATAACACCGGTTGTGTTTGTTCAGTGACAGTGACAAACTGCGTTACTTACGTTACTTTTCATGTTCTACAAATTATTACATTATACTTTTTTTATAATATATTTCACATAAAAGATCTTATAGATGAACTGTGTCATGGCTTCAGTTCCTGCTGCAGCATTGCCTGATTGCCTTCAATTATCCCCATCTGTTCTCAATCCACCTACTCACAGCCCAGACAATAAGCACTGCTTCACTCAGCAATCAACCTGTGTATTTAAAACCTTGTTCCTCAGTTCCACTCTGTCAGACCGTCTGCGAAGCCTGCCTTTACCTGTCTGCCTAGCTGGCCAAATCTGACTCTCGATCGTGAACCTGCCTGACTTTGCCCTGCTCTCCTGCCCCGGTAACTCGATCCTGCCTTTTGGAATCCTGAATACTGCCTAGCCCATATTTGTACTGCTGCCTGCTATTTTCCTGCCCTGCTGTTGTGTGTGTGCCTCCCCAACCCTTCAATAAAAGGAAAGTACTGTAAACGTGACACATTTTTGGTCCACCTCTGTCTGGCCAGTGACAAACTGATTGAATTGAACTGATTTTTTTAATTCAAAAAAACAAATGTAGGTCTCACTTTTTTTTCTTTTTTTTAAATTTCGCTGATTTAAGAGTGTAACGCAGGGGTCTGCAAGTCCGGTCCTCGAAAGCCGCTATCCAGCCTGTTTTCCATGTCTCCCTCCTTTAGCACACCTGAATCAAATAATCAGGATTGTTATCAGGCTCCTGCAGAGCTTGCTGATGAGCAGATCATTTGATTCAGGTGTGTTAAAGAAGGGAAACATGGAAAATAAGTTGGATAGTGGCTCTCGAGGACCGGACTTGCAGACCCCTGGTGTAACGGAATAGAAACAAAGGCTGCGTTCCAATCGCGGTTTGAGTTGCCCTCGCTCACTTGCCCTAAGCACTTGCGATGACGTCACACTGAGGCCACTTGGAGGGTGGAGGGAAAGTGGGCGGAGGGGGAGCGAAAGACTTAAATGGAACACACCTGCCCTCGTTCATTCACAGGCAAGAAAATCATGGAACAACCACAAGGTGTTGGAGTAGCGCTATAGACCCTACTCACATGACGTCACAACCACGCCCCCGCGCCATATTGTCCGTCAACTCGTCACTGTTGATGCATTACCGCTACGTAAATTCCTCCTATTATGGCGTGTTTTTCTGCTCGTTAACATTAATAATAAAAATGGTGAAGGCGTGTGTGGCGGTCGGTTGCAATAACAGAGAAGATAGACGGAGAGACTTGAAGTTGTACCGGATTCCGAGAGACCCGGAGAGGAGAGCGAGATGGGCTGCTGCAATTCGACGAGAAAACTGGGCTCCAAACGATTACCACAGATTATGTAGTAGTCATTTTATATCTGGTAAGATGCATTTAATATATATTTAGAGGGTTTTGGGCTGACAACCACAATTAAGATCATTGCTAGGCTAATCGCCGACAACATACACTCAGACGTTGTGAATGAACTACCTGAAAATATATAATTTTAAGGGGATAATAAGACAGTTGTCATACAATTAATTTACAATTTCACTATTGAGGTCAAAAGCCAAAAAAAAAATTCAACTAGGGACAATCTGGAGTAGTGCTATCGCACTTCATATTTATTACATATTATATATGTATGTATTGAGAGTGCTATCGCTAAACCATATAAACATTAAAAGCCCTAGCTCCATTGACAAATGACATGAAATACATTAGACTTTACAGTGGATGTTAGCAAGAACAAGACATTTTGAATTGAAAATTTCGTAAATCACCTTCCCGAGCACAAGATAGATTCCTGCCGAATTTTCGTGGATGAGGACCTGTTTCACCCAACCAGCAACAAAGTATTTATAAGCCTCCAAGCTCTTAAAGTTTTTCAAACTTTTGTGAAAATAGGCTGATTTTGTGTGGACAAGATAGTTGTAAATATCAGGGTAGCAGACGTCAGGCAGAGACGGCGGAGACAGCGGGTCGAAAAACATTGATTTAGGCATCAAATATGGATCTGGCGAATGGATAAACTGAAGCTTTTCCACATAACGCCTTTTATGCAACGCATCCAATGAGTTTACAGCGTCAGATAACACTGGGGCTTCCATGAATTGCTCTATAAATTGCACGACTAATTGAAACCATTGAGAATAGGGCTAAAAAATGACGGACAATATGGCGGCCGGATACAGCGACACGTCATGTTGTGACGTAGGTGAGTAGGGTCTATACTGCTTATTTCAAATCAGTAGCGCCTCCAGAAATTCTTTATTGGGGTGGCCAAATGCCAAACCTTGGGGTGGCACACCAAAAAATAAAAGCCATAATTTCAGGTTTTTACTATGTTGTAGTATTAAACAGGCCAGTAGAAAATTGTCAGAAAGACTTCGAGACACACCTTCTGATATACTTTTGTTGATGGTGTTATATTTTATATTGTAAACTATTATATTGTGTTAATGTACATAGTCCATAATAGTCCAGTCAAAATTTTGAGTTCCGCAGCTACTACAATCTGACATTATACTGGCGAGTGGGGTGACCAGTGGGGTAGCCAACAAATTAATTGGGGGAAGCCGTGGCCAGGCCTCGCCACCCCCTGGTGGCAGCATTATTCCACATCGCACAAAATATACTGCGACTCATGTCAATAAACCAGAGAAGTATTCCGCGCTTAATGGCAATATGTTGGTACCTGGGAATTATCAGAATTATTAGTTTTGTACCAAATTTTATTTGGGCTTTTCATTATTACCGTATTTTTCGGACTACAAGTCGCTCCTAAGTATAAGTCGATCCAGCCATAAAATGCCCAACGAAGAGGAAAAAAAACATATACAAGTCGCACCGGAGTATAAGTCAAATTTTGGGGGGAAATTTACTTGATAAAATCCAACACATAGAACAGACATGTCATCTTGAAAGGCAATTTAATATAAAAATACAATAGAGAACAACATGCTAAATAAATGTACAGTGTACAGTGCATGAACAACGAAATGTGAATATACTGTCCTACGCTACGGCTCGGTCCTGGCTATACAGCGAACTCCCAAAAGACAATGCTGGACGTCCGTATAATTTGCTGAATCAATTTGGTCCTCAATAGAAAACAGGTTCGCATCAACGTAAATAAATGATAATTAGGTACTATTACTAATAAGCAACAGGTTAGCATGCGTTCGCTATCATTAGCACATCGTTCAAACAACCACACAACTGGCTCTAAGTGTCCAATCGCGGGTGGAAAACACACAACAACAACAGAAAAGATGGTACACGCAGGCGTTGCCTCTGTAGAGATGATTTAAAAGCATAAACAATGAAAGTAGGTTCGCAGCCGTCTCTTCTCTCTCGCTAACTCGCCCACTCACTCAGAGCTACGTAGCTGTCCGTCTTCTTCTGGCGTGTGAGCACTCTTCTTCACGTAAACAAGTGCGAGTGCGCCCTCACGTGGGCGTGAAAGCGCCACAAACTAAATGCATCCATTTCAAGATAAAAAAGTCAATAATACAATTGAACATACACTGCCAAAGGCAGAACGCGAACGTGGCCATAGCTATAAAGAGTTATTCAGGTAACTATAGCATAAGAACATGCTAACAACTTTACAAAACCATCAGTGTCACTGCAAAACACCAAAATAACATGTGAAATTATATCATAATGTGTTAATAATTCCACACATAAGTCGCTCCTGAGTATAAGTCGCACCCCCAGCCAAAATATGAAAAAAAACGCGACTTATAGTCCGAAAAATACGGTAATTAATTTTTTTTTTTTTTTTTTTTGTCTATACCTTACAATCTGTAAACAGATTTGATGTTTAAATACATTTAACCTATTAGAAGTTTAGTTTCAGTCCCTCCCAACGCCATTTGATTGACAGACCATTACTTTTGTTAAAAGCAAAATAGAAAAGGCAAGCGAAATAGAAACATCAATGACAAAAACTGTCATTCTATTTTCCTTTTCTTTACTAACAAAAGTGAAAGTCAATAAAAAAGTAACTTTACTCTTTATTTATTCATTTATTTCTCTTTATTTTAATTAATTTATTTATTTTGGCCCTCCTGTGATTCCACACGTCCTGCCATAACTGCCACATACAGTCTAATTTTTTTATTTTTGTTTATTAACAACAATGATAAATTTTACAATTCCAAAGGCAGTTTGGTATTACATTCAAACACCGTGCTGGATCTTCCATTCATTTTCTTCTTCTCTGGTGGTAAATAGATAGCAGCCAACGGTATTTGAGCTTCATTATCACCACCGCATGGACATATTTTCCGTGTACCACTGCAATGCATTGTGGGATACAGGGAGCTCCGGAGTGACCATCGTTTTTCACTCGATCACTGAGCCCTCTGAGGGTCCATCTCACCAAGTTCACTTCGCTGTTTTAGGAATTGGAACGGCCCTTAAGATGGCGGCAGGGATTCCCCCGGGGGGCGGTGGCTAGGGCAAGTGAGCGAGGGCTCATTTAAACCGCGATTGAAACGCAGCCTAACTTCCAAATGCTGTGAGAAAAAAGCCATTTTGTTTTTCTTGTTGTACTGAACCTGCACCGAACCGTCGTCACACCCCTAATATATATAGGGCGGAAAACACTCAGGTGACTTGAAGTTGCTCTGCTGCTCTGAGACCCCGAATTTGGCCAAATTTAAAAATTGTCCTATATGCATGTGTGATACATCATTGGAAAGCTTAAAATTTCAGTTTTCTGGGGGACGAAAAATTTTGAACAGGAGGGCATTTAAATAAATAAATAAATAAATAAAAATTAACATTAAACAGCAAAACCCTAACTGGAGGTGAGAGCACGCGAGAGCAGAATTAAAGAAGCCATGATTTTACCGTGATATTATCGCGTACTTACCTTGTTTCGATCCGAAAACTCCAAGTAGCATGTATCATCGAATGTCAAGACACAGATGTGAATGGCCACAGATGGATTTTTGGGGGATTTTATGGGTGAAACATGGTCATTTAACAAGGGTCGCGATGCAGAAATTGCAGACATCAAGGAGTGGTCGAGATTTTCTTTTTCATATATTTACACTGTTAAATGTTTTTTTCCCCCAATTGTTCTTTATTTGGATCGATTATTTATCATCTAACATATCAGGGAAAATGCGACAGTAACAAAAAAATAAATCAAATTAAGAGTTTTTTAATTATGAGGTAGATAACCGTGACTTATTTACTGACACCCTTTTTTTTTTATTGTGACGTAATTTGTTTAAAAATTTAGAATATGCAAGTGAATAATTTTTTAAGTCGTTTTTTTTTTTTTAACGAAATAATAGACATCAATTAATGAATCTAAGCTACAAATGACAGACATTTTGAATTAGAAATATAATTACCTTCTTTATATGGCTGGGTTGACACAAAAGCGGTTGCGCGACGTCTGTAAACGGGGGTTTCTAGGGTTAAATGGAAAATTAAAAATAGTTCGGGGGCTTAATGCGCCATGAATCTGCTATTGGAGCATACTGACATATTGTTCTATCAAACACAACAGTTCTTTTGGCTTAAAATACAGCAGTTTATTTTAAAGAGGGGTGCAAAAGCAGAAACTGCTTTTTCAGTCTTGTCTGTGTTTTCTGCCATAGATATATTATTCAATATGCAGGTGAGGCTCTGAATCTCCTGCCTTTGCTCTAAATGTGTTGATTAAAAAAAAAAATCACAAAAGGTTCATGGATACGTCATTAAAGAAAAGTTTAGTCATATTGACTATTTTTGGTCATTAAAAAATATATACTGTAGCATCTACAAGTACAACGCCAACTTGGTGATGATAATGCACACTCAGCTGGAAAAAAATACATTATTTCAATGAATTGTACCCACCTGGACGCCACGAACTGTATGTACAAAAAAAAAAAAGTTGTCCGAGAGTTTAAGATGACGCTCGTCATGCTAATTGTTAATGCTAATGAGAACGCGAATGCTATGCTAACGCTCCGAGCCATCTAGCCAATCATCGCGTTTTTAACGGCGTAACCCCCGCCCCATCTCTCCTCTCGCTCTGCTATCTCCCAGGAAGTTGTGACAAAATCAGACAACTCACGCTTCATTCAACCAAACTGTAGTAACGCACCCCTTCACATCCTCAGTAACGGTAACGGCGTTGCTAAGATCGGAAAAGTAATCAATTAGATTACTCACTACCAAAAAAATTAACGCTGTTAGAAACACCGTTATACTCTAACACTGTTATTAACAACACTGGTGACCAGATGTTAGTATTCTGCTGAATGGACGTCTACTTTATAAATGTGATCAAATGAGTTAAAACGAGTTAATCGATTAAGGTGCAATTAAAGTGTGACATAATATGAGTATATGCGAGTAAATAAGGCAAAATTTTATTTTACCCTAACATCTTGAATATCTTTCCTGATTAGGCATGTGCTGATAACCAATTTTAAGGTATACCGTGGTCAGTGTTGTCAGTAACGCGTTACATTTTTCCAAGCCAGTTATCTGATTAAAGTTAGTTTCCTCAGTGCCTGTGCATCACTATTTTGTTGTTGCCTCATACTGTTTGTAGAATGAAAAATACTGTAGTCATGTAAAGGAAGCCGGAGAGATACAACAAACGGCTGCATTTGCTCACTGGAGATACAGCCATTAATTCACATATCCGTCCAGTAAAGATGACAAAAATATCTCCGTGCGTTGCAAACTCAGCGCTGGCTCAGAAAGACCGCTAAAACTCGACATCCAATTCAACAAGGAAGCACTTGGAATTACAGCACAATGCGAAAAAACTCGAAACAAAGCCGACAGGTAACGAGACAGCCAGCACTTCTGCAGTTTGTAACCAGCCTTTATAATATGTGTAATTATGTACATTTTATAGTTAGAGTTTGTAATCATAGGCGGAGTTTTACATTTGTGGGACTGGGGGAAAAGCATGTTGAAGACTGAAACAAAAATCAAAAGTTTGGACACACTTCATCATTTTTGCGTTTTATATATTTTCACTACTATTGTAAATTCTCACTGAAGACATCAAAACTATGAACGAACATGTGGAATGGCAAAAAAACGTGAAATAACTGAAAACAGATTCTGTATTCTACATTCTTCAAAGTATCCACCTTTGAGGTGTCTCCAAACTTTTGGTCAATACTGTATATACAGTGGGGCACATAAGTATTTAGTCAACCACTAATTGTGCAAGTTCTCCCACTTTAAAATATTAGAGAGGCCTGTAATTGTCAACATGTGTAAACCTCAACCATGAGAGACAGAATGTGGGAAAAAAAACTGAAAATCACATAGTTTGATTTTTTGAAAAAATATTTGCAAATCATGGTGGGAAATAAGTATTTGGTCAATACCAAAAGTTCATCTCAATACTTTGTTATGTACCCTTTGTTGGCAATAACGGAGGCCAAACGTTTTCTGTAACTCTTCACAAGCTTTTCACACACTTTTGCTGGTATTTTGGCCCATTCCTCCATGCAAATCTCCTCTAGACCAGTGATGTTTTGGGGCTGTCGTTGGGCAACACAGACTTTCAACTCCGTCCTCACCCCTTAGCGTCAAAATGATAACAAGAACGGTGAGCAAAAATCCCAGAACCACACGGGGGGACCTAGTGAATGACCTACAGAGAGCTGGGACCACAGTAACAAAGGCTACTATCAGTAACACAATGCGCCGCCAGGGACTCAAATCCTGCACTGCCAAACGTGCCCCCCTGCTGAAGAAAGTACACGTCCAGGCCCGTCTGCGGTTCCGCTAGAGAGCATTTGGGTGATCCAGAAGAGGACTGGGAGAATGTGGTATGGTAGAAACACAGGTTCTCCTGTTTGGAGGAGAAAGAATACTGAATTGCACCATACCCACTGTGAAACATGGGGTCGAAACATCATGCTTTGGGGCTGTTTTTCTGCACAGGGACCCGGACGACTGATCTGTGTAAAGGAAAGAATGAATGGGGCTATGTATCGAGAGATTTTGAGTGAAAATCTCCCTCCATCAGCAAGGGCATTGAAGATGAGACATGGCTGGGTCTTTCGGCATGACAATGATCCCAAACACACAGCCAGGGCAACAAAGGAGTGGCTTCGTAAGAAGCATTTCAAGGTCCTGGAGTGGCCTAGCCAGTCTCCAGATCTCAACCCCATAGAAAATCTGTGGAGGGAGTTGAAAGTCCGTGTTGCCCAACGACAGCCCCAAAACATCACTGCTCTAGAGGAGATCCGCATGGAGGAATGGGCCAAAATACCTACAACAGTGTGTGAAAAGCTTGTGAAGAGTTACAGAAAACGTTTGGCCTCCGTTATTGCCAACAAAGGTTACATACCAAAGCATTGAGATTAACTTTAGGTATTGACCAAATACTTATTTTCCACCATGATTTGCAAATAAATTATTCAAAAATCAAACATTGTGATTTTTCTGTTTTTTTTTTCCACATTCTGTCTCTCATGGTTGAGGTTTACCCATGGGGACAATTACAGGCCACTCTAATATTTTCAAGTGGGAGAACTTGCACAATTAGTGGTTGACTAAATACTTATTTGCCCCACCGTATATACACATATCTTGACACTGTTCGAGTTCAATCAACTGTTCAAGTTATTGTTGGTAGCGTTTGAAAGCTTAGGTTTCAAGAAATTCTAAATATCAATCTTGTCTCCTCTGGTGTAGTTTTGGCTAGGCAAAGTAAAGGATAGTCTCCAAGGTGCTAGTCACATGATCTGTTCGAAAAATGATTTTGACCCATTATGAAAACTTTACGTTGTAGGATTTTTGTTCATTTAATTAATTTTTGTTTTATTGCTTTACAACTTTTATAGACATCATTTTAACGGCTAGGTCTTTATTTCAAAGGGGAAGTTCAGAATTGTTTACATTAGGCTTAATCTTGGAGTTAGCGGGGGTTTAATTAGTCGTTGGAATTGATTTAAACAAATTTCGTGCAGTTTGTCAGTTATTTGTTAGTACTAGGGCTCTGGAACAGCTAAGCTAGGACAAGTCAATGGTGGTTGAAATCAACTCCATCGACTAATTTAACCCCCGCTAACTCAAAGATTAGGCCTTATGTGAGAAACTCAATTACACGTGATGACTTTTTTTTGTTATTTTTATGTTGAGGCAGCAAAAGGAGAAACATTGGTGAAAAGTAACTGATAAGTTATTTTTAAAGTAACTTAGTTACATTGATAATAAAGTAATCAGTAAAGTAACTAGATTACTTTTTTGAGGTGTAATCAGTAATCGGTAATTAAATTACTTTTTTAAGTAATCCGTGACAACACTGGAAGGAAGGAAAACGTCACAGTTTCAAAACCGTCATACTGTCCCTAAGGTATTAGCTATGTTTTATGTACCATAAATGCAGGGAGAAATCCATCGCTTGCAGCTGCAAGGCTCAACCCTCCCCGACAGGTTGTTGCTCACTGTCAATAAGTCAGCTGTGCTACACGATGGCTGGAAGAGGTGAAACTGTTGAGCTTTTCCCCCCCATAGCCAGGTCCGGATATTCAGAGTTCTGTAACTCTGTAGGCATTTGTTCGGGAAAAGTTGTCATACAGCATTTTTAGAAATTTCAATGTCTTCTTAATACAAATCCACTGTATGTCAATGACATAAGGTTCCCATTTTTTGTAATCCTTGGTTAAAAATAGATGTTGTTTTCCCAGGCTGGAAATAAATGGCAAATAAGCTAAAATTTTAAACTTTTACATATCACCACAAAACTTTACCAGTTTCTTGCTTACGTTTTTACAAACGCTTTTTGTATTACAAGTTTTCTGAAATACTATGTTTACATATGCAAATGAGGTGACTATTAGGCATAATTGGGTGTAATTGACATTTGATGAAGATCAATGGAAACTTAAAACCTAGTGCATAATTTTGTTGATATAAACCATTAACATGTCCTGAATTGTATTGTTAAGTTTGAACCTTGTTTTTTTTCATGATTAAACTTAGAAATATTGAACTACAGTGAGCCTGATCAATTTTTTAAAATGAGGGATGAATAAAAAAAAAAAAAAAAAGGTGTCTGTGCCATCAATGGACTTTGGTTAACTGGCATTTTGTGAGTATATCTCTGAGGACATCTTGAGTCTTAATATCATTCTAATCAAACATTATTCATATAATTACTGTGTTTGGACCACATCAGAATCAGTGAGATTAATTGACATTCGCTGAACAGAAATCTCGACTTTGCAAACGGTTGGAAAAATCTCTCCCAGAGTCATGCTTATTTAAACAAGCCTCTGGTCCTTTGGACTCTCATGTGGTGATAAGAATACCTGATGAGCATCTGAGAAATATTTTGAAGTTAAATTGTTTCCAGCGAATGGAAACAAGTGCTGTATCTCCACTTTAGTTTAATTTGCCAAGGACTCAGTGTCAGAAAGAATTAGTCAAAGAAATGGATCGAGTTGTGGAAGTACGCATTCACTCAGGATTGCCTGATCACGGAGACTTTTTGCAGTCTAAAGCGGACTCACAAACCTCCAGATTTTCTAAATTGCTTCTTCTGTCAAGAAGAGAAAAGTGACAGATTAATAAAGGCAGGAGTCCGAGGCTTGGAAGCATTAAAATGTGCTTCCTAGAAAAGAGACAAATTGTGTGACCGGGACAACAAGGATACAATAGATCGCATCAGTAATGTATCTCTGGAGGATGTTGAGCAACTGGGTTGGCACAAGTCTTGTTTCTCTTCATTCACAAGCAAGGCTGTCGTTGAAAGATTACAACAGAAAAGGGAGCTTTCCAGAGAACAAGTACTTTGCGAAGCTCAACTGCATTTGTGAAGTGTGGTCTTTGCGTGTTCTGCCAGGACACAAAACCAAAGGAAGCACTCTCATCTGTAATTACTTTTAAAATGAGTGATCAGATCTTGGAATTGTCTAAATATGACCAAGAAGCTCATTTGCCTTTTGCAGGCATTAGTGATCTGATTGCCGCAAATGGGAAATACCATGCAAACTGCTATAAAAAGTTTAAACGGAGTGCGATTAAGACCAAAGATGGAGGAGAACAAAATGATCTGTGAACTCAAAGCACGTGCAAAGAAAGGAGACGTTTTTCAATTATCTGACGTGTATAACAGATACTCTGAATTAGCAGAAAAAACTATAATATTGAAATACCGCCTTCCTTCTTGATTCAGCTCAAGCTGTGAACAGACACACTCCTCTGAGCTCCCAAGAGCAACTTATCTCAACCGATAAGCGCTCAGGTCCAACTCAGGGCCCGCAAGCTCGATTCCCAGTATGGCTCCAAAGAATTTGAAACCTGGAGACTTGGATGAAATAAAATCCTCCATACAGAAATTGGAGGTCTCCTTCAGAGAGCTCCAGTTAATGCGCGCTGAAAACGAGAAACTCAAGCAGGCGGTCGAGAAGAGAGATGTCCGCATCAAGAGGCTGGAAATTTTGGCTGACGATCTCGACCAGTGCCGACGCGCAAATGAACTCATCATTTCTGGATTACAACTGATGCCTAGCCCAGGTGATACAGTTGCGCAACTGGCAATTGCTAAGCTGAAAGAGTATGGAATAAACATGGAACCGCTGGACATCCGTCGCTGCTTTCTGCTCCCATCTAGGGGGAGAGGACCGGCGACAGCACTCATGAAGCTGGCAGACCACAAGACCAAGACTGCCCTGCTTAACCAGCGCCGCCACCTGAAAGGGTTGAAGATATTTTTGAATGACAACTTGACTCGCCGAAATGCCGAAATTGCAAGAAAAGCACGTCAACTCAAGAAAGCTGGGAAAATAGCCAACACCTGGGTCTCGGATTGCAGGATCCTTGTCAAGATGCAAGATATTAAGATTAAAGCTATGAGGAGACTTGACCAGCTGACCTCACTTGAAAATGAATGATGACATCTGAAACCACACTTCTGGACCACAACTTCTACAATAGCTGGATAACTGTAAATACTACACAGCGGACCAGTATAACAACTCGTGAATGTGGACGGTAAGCTGAAACTTATCAACGGCAGGAGTCTCTACAAGAATTTTGAACACATGAAGGATTATCTACTAAAGATAACAAAGGTTCTGACTTTAATTTGCATGGATATAACATGGCACAAATGAATCGGGCATCTAAGGGGGAGGGGGTGTTGCAATTATGAATGACAATCTCCTGGAATGTATTACAATTGAGCTCCTTATCCCCAATTGTAAAAACATAATTATCTGCAGGGTCTACCGAGCTCCTGATTCAAATGTCCATGATCAAATGTTGTTTGATTTTCCTCATACATTCATGTCTGATGAAACTGTTACGGTGATCTTGTGTGCGCCAATTGTTGCCACCATGTACACCTTAGGAATGTATCCTTTTAAGAGACTTATAAGAAAAGCATTTTGAGTCGCTACTCACACCAGCTGCGATAACACATACTTTTGCCACACACATAGCCACAACAAAATGTTCCCACAGCAAACAGATGCTAAAATGTCACGGACATGATAAAGCCATAACTTTGTATGCCCTGAAATTAATCGAGCTGCTTGACTGGAGTTATTGTAAACCCAGATTGTTGATTGTGTTATTGTACAGTTTGTGGCCATCTGATGTATGTACCATGTCTGAGTGTGCATCTTAAGTTGTATGGGGGACGGGAAACTGATAAGCATATGCTTCCTCCCGTCTGCCTTTGTCTTCTTCGGTTCCTTCGGGCAAATCGTATCACATTTTGTAATTGTCAATGATACCGATGATGATGATGATGACAATAAATATTTCATTCATTCATTCATTCATTCAAGTAGGAGAACTACATTCAAAGAAAAACTTCAACTACATGCTGAAGAGTCATATGACTTTATAACTGTACCTAAAAAGAATGTCTTTCTAATTCCCAAGAAATGTACACATGTGCCATTGTCGCATCTTGGGGAAAACTTGTGGAATCCTCTATCAGTCTCCCGATGAAAGATTTTTGAAAATGGTGCGAAGTTAAGATCAGATATACTTAAACACCCCAATTATGAAGGATTTGTTGTCAATGAAGATGAAATGCTATCGTGTGTTCCTGAGAGTGTCTTCATGTTTCTTCGTTTGATATTTGGTGGTCAGACTCTGTTGGAGGGTGACTAAACTGATATTGAAGACATTACTTCAGAGAAAACAGAGGCTGACGTGTAGAGAAGAGTTCTAAGTGTGACCCAAGATCTTGTCTACAATGTGACAGGTGGGAAGCACTGGACACCAAAGCATGCACCTTGCACCAGGCTACAGGATCTAAAGAATTAGTGAAACTCTTTCATAGTGCAGGACACACAATAAGCTACCACAGCCTCTTAAAAGTTGATACTGCTACCACAGCCTCTTAAGTAGGTGATGTATTAGTAACAAAATGCAAACGATCAACTTTCACGGCCTTCCCCAGCTTGTTGTGGCTTGAGGACAGGTCGCTTAATTGTAGGCACCTGGGCTTGGAAGCCTTCAGTTCCCCGCTAATTATTCTTTCTGCTCTTCACTTCAGGTACCTTTGTTTGTTTTTCCTTGGTTGTGTTGGACTTCAGATATTCACACTTGTGCTGATATACATATCCATTTGCGCCAAAACTTTGCAAACATCATTGGCTTTACACACACAAACTGACCGTTTATTATGTTGTTTAAGGCTACGTCTACACTAGGACGGATAATTTTGTTGCCTTGTAATTCCGACAATATTTCATACAGTTGGAATTTGGCTTCTTACAAATCAATGTGTTCTTTTACTCTTTTACCCTCCATAATTATTGGCACCCCTGAAAAAGATGTGTTTTTTAGCTTCTAATATTTTTTTTAATTCAAATAATATGGGACCTTAATGGAAAAAAGAGAAAAATTCAACCTTCAATTCAAGTGCATTTATTCCGTGGGGGAAAAAATCCCACATAAAGAAAAAATTATTTGACATCAAATAATGTGTCACAATTATTAGCACCCCTGGTGTTAATACTTGGTACAACCCCCTTTTGCCAACAAAACAAGGTCTGGGGACTGAGATGGCCATGGGAGGAGCTTGATTTTGTGTCTGGTGAACCATTTTTGTGTAGATTTGGCCATATGTTTAGGGTCATTGTCTTGCTGAAAGACTCAGTGACGACCCATCTTCAGCTTTCGGGCAGAGGGCAACAGATTTTGATTTAAAATGTTCTGGTATTTCAAAGCATTCATGATGCCATGCACCCTAACAAGGTTCCCAGGGCCTTTGGAAGCGAAACAGCCCGAACACAAAAATACACACGGTCCCAGGCTTCAACTGGGACCGTGTGCTTTGGTCAGATGAGACCAAGATTGAGCTTTTTGGCAACAAACACTCGAAGTGGGTCTGGCGTGCCACGAAAGATGCGCATGCTGAAAAGCACCTCATACCCACTGTGAAGTATGGGGGTGGGTCAGTGATGCTGTGGGGCTGTGGGGTAGATCCCCCGTTTTTCGTGATTAATGGGGACTAGAACCCGCCGCGATAAGTGAAAACCGCGAAGTAGCAACCCCCCCCCCCACACACACTTTTTTTTTTCCCTTTTTTGTGCTTGTTAAATGTATTTATTCAGATTTAGCATCGGGAAGAGATACATATAAGACATGTTTTTTCACTTTTTTCTCCCAAGTATAATAATAATAAAAAAGGAATACATATAATATGTTTTCAAGCACTTAAAATGTAATAATTATGATAAGTTTTAAACATGTTACTGTCCCACCGAATTATTTTTAAACAAGAATAAAGTAGTAGGAAAATGCTTGGATTTATTAAATGCTTCATAGTGAGTCTACTCAAATCCTCTCAAGCTGCTCACTTAGTTAAACGATGATTGACGCATGCACAAACTTTTTCTACGATTGAATTTTTGAATTGAAGTAATTTTTCTTTTGAAATTTTTTGTTTGTTTGTTTAAAGCAACTTAAAAAACATACACATACAAATGTCGTAGCCAAAATGTGGCCCAGATGCAAAACATTACTTCAGTCAAAAAAAATGTTGTTTCAATCAAAAAAAAAAAAAATTCAAAGAAAAATAGTTTTGAAATGCTTTTTATGTCTCAAATTTATTTTTGCATTCAACACATTTTTTTGATTGAAAATATACATTTTGACTTTATTTTTGATTGAAGCAACTTTTTTTCATTGACTAATAAAGACACAAATCTACCTCCATAGTTACTGAGGGAGAAAGAAATTAAGAAACCTTTAAAAATAAAACCAACCTGGGAGTCAGATTTTTTAAATTTAAGATTTATATTTGATTATGTAGACATGCATCTTAAGAAAAGGAGGTTAAGTGATTAAAAAAATAAATAAATAAAAAATAAGAGTTGGAGAACAGCTAGGTGAATAGCACAATTGGTAGGAATAACACAGTTTGTAAGGATAGTCAGGTATAAAATACAACAATCATAAACACAATAACTATTATTTTTCTATAAAATTCAATGTAATTATTAGGTGCTAGATTTGTCAAATATGGATAATAATGAAATAATAGTTTTGAAAAAACTGCGCTGATGGTGACTCAGTGACCATCTGATATGATTTGTTGAAGTTTTGTTGTAGAGGTTGAAGGACGAAAAGAGGCAAAGACCGACTGAGTCACAGCCAGAAAGTAATGATGACAGTGTTGATTTCTATTCACCATCCGCCCCTCCGAATTAAAGTATGTCACAGTCACGGCCAATTATACTGTAAAGCTGCATGGTTAAACTGGAAGTTATGTTGTTGTCAGGTGTATTAAATGCTTGTTCATGTGCCCCTTTTGAACCATGAGCACCTGCCCCTCCACCAGTCTCTGCACGGCCCTGATGTACATAGCTAATTATGATTATGTTGCGTGTATGTTGTGTTGGTTGAGCAACATATGAGGTTATGCAGCACCCGTGTCACTGTAAGCTCACGTTTTTCGGATTCTATATTTTCCAGCAGAGTTAAATACATTTCTCAGTTTAATTAACAGTAGAAAACACAATCAGAAGAACACTTCTCTCTAAGCAGCGTCCTACTTGACCTTTTCAGGTTAGCAAGTTCACAAAGTTTAATGTTATGCTATCTCTGATGCAGGTCGGACTTTCAGTAGCAAAACTAGTGGTGTGTTTCCCACATCCACAACATTGGCTTCTTTTTAAATTACTTACAGTGGCTGCTGCTGGCCGGAAAAAAACTTCTAATATCCCTCCTCTTCAACGGAGGCGGAGGAGGCAGCATGTTGTCGACATGTATTTCTGTCGGGGCTGTGTGAGTGTGGTCGTGCGTGTGTATATCGTGGGTGTGTGAATCATCAGCCAATCAAACTTGCGTTTGAGGGGGAAAAATGGACTGGCGCAGTCAGCAAGTGAAAAGGGGTAAATGTAAGTTTGAACATAATGAAAATATGCTGGGAGACACAGCACACCTTACAACGGCACATATTGATGTGCCATTCTGGAGGAACTGGATTACTTGTGCAACTTCTGTAGAGTCCAGGTACCGCACCATGCTATCATCAGAGATGATGATCCAAGCAAAATGCAAAACTAAACTGGTAGAAAGTCAGTCAAAAAAGGAAAAAAAGCATCTGTGGTCTCAACCTTGAAAAGCATTCTTGTTTTGCGGGGCTTGCTCATTGTTGCCCCTGTGATGCTCCAGTTGTTGATTTCATTAAAAACAATGCAGTTGAAACTCATTAACAACCCCCTTGACCATCTCAATATCCCAGAAGTTAGCCTGATAGGTTGCTACACTCAGTTTAAAAAGTGTGTTTTCAATTTTTTTGAGCAGTGTATTTCCTATTTGCACCTCACCTTAGGATCACCTGTCCATCACTCAAGATGAAAAAATGCAACGGCTTTGATAAGAAATTGTGCTTCTGTGCCTTGGTCACCTTGGTCAGCTTCATCTACTGGATCAGCACAATGAGTACTGCTGTGTCTCACCAACCCGCGTTCAAGATGGCCCATGTGGTCAGGGATGACCCCACAGTGATGCTGTCCAAGTCAGTAAAGGTGTCCCCTGGTGTCTCAAACAGTCCGCTGGTGCCTCAAACAGTCAAGGTTCCCTCTGCAGTCACAGTGCCCAACACAATGAAGGTGCACCACACAGAGACAGTACCCCCTGCAGTCAAGATTCCCCCTGGACTCAAGGTACCCCCTGAGAACAAGGTGCCCCACAAGGTCACAGTGCCCCCTGCAGTCAAAGTTACTTCTGGGGTAAAGGTGCCCCCTGCAGTCCCAGCACTAAATACAGTCAAGGTGCCCCTCACAGACAAGGTTCTCCCTGTGGTCAATGTGCTCCCTGAGGCTAAGGTCCCCCCAGCAGCCATGGTGCCCCCTGTGGCAAAGGTTCCCCCTGGGGTCAAGGTGCCCCCTGTGGCAAAGGTTCCCCCTGGGGTCAAGTTGCCACCCACGATTAAGGTTCCACCTGCCACATGCCCCGTCCGGGTGAGCTATGAGTCCATCACGCGTCTGACTGGCACCGAGCACTTGCTGGTGTCGGCCTATGTGGACGGGAGGTACCCTGGCAAGGACGTGCGCGTCATCGCCATCTGCAAGAGGTATCCCTTGCCGCAGCTGCACTGCGTCTTCTGTTGCCAGGATTCATTGACTCAAGTGAGCCCGGCGAAGGTGGCGCCGCATCCCCACCTCTGGGGCTACAAGTACGTCAGCACCTACGTCACGTGTCAGATCCCGGCGGGTTGCCGAGACTCGCATGTAACCCTGGTGCCGTCTGAACGCCGTGCCCATACGGAGAACCTGACGTGGTTGCCCGTCAGGAACCGGAAGGAGGGGGCAAAGGTGGAGAGAAAACTAGAGTTCAACTTGACGGTATGCATCTCCGTCATGTACCAACCATTCAACGATGTCCTCCGGACGGCGCAGGTCCTTGAGATGTACAGGTCGGCATTCCTCATTTGCTCTTCCTGTGGTTTCGTCGGTTAGGATTCATTCTGTTGCCATATGGGACCATTTTGTGGGGATGCTTTCTGTTAATTTTGAGGAATTTCTGAGTAATTTCCTGCTGATTTTGAGTGATTTTCTGATGATCTGGAGGCTTCCTGTTCAATCACTTCCTGTTGATTTTGGTACAATTCCAAATCACTTCCTGTTGATTTTGGGGCATTTATCAGTCACTTCCGGTTGAATTCAGTTTAATTTCAGGTCACTTCTAGCTTGGGTCATTACCTGTTGATTTTGAGTGTACTCTGTGATGATCTGTGGGCTTCCTATGCAATATGGGTCACTTTCTGATTTTGATTTACAGTACGTTCTGCTAATTTGGGGGCTTCCTGTTCAGTTTGAGTCACTTCCTGTTGATTTCAGTACAATTACACATCACTTCCTGTTGATTTGGGGCATTTATCAGTCACTTCCTGTTGAATTCAGTTTAATGTCAGGTCACTTCCATCTTGGGACATTAACTGTGGATTTGGAGTGACTTTCTAATCATTTGGGGGCTTCCTCTGTAATTTGGGTCACTTCTTGTTGATTTTGTGACATTCATCAGTCACTTCCTGTTGAATTCAGTTTAATTTCAGGTCACTTCTATCTTGGGTCACCACTACCTGTTGATTTTGAGTCACTCTCTGAAGATCTGGGGACTTCCTGTGCAAGATGGGTCACCTCCTGATTTTGATTTACTTTCTGCTAATTTGGGGGATTCCTGTTCAATTTGAGTCACTTCCTGTTGATTTCGGTTCAATTCCAGGTAACGTTCTGTTGATTTTAGGGCATTTTTCAATCACTACTTGTAAATTTCAGTTCAGTTTCAGGTCAATCTTGGGACATTGACGGTGGACTTCCAGTGACTTTCTAATCATTTAGGGGCTTACCTCTGTAATGTGGGTCACTTCTGGTTGATTTTGTCACATTTGTCGGGCACTTTTTATCTATGTTGTATTGAAAATGGTACTTTTTTGAGTATGGATACTGAGTTGAAAATGTGAGTATGATGACACTCTCCCACAGATTGCTGGGCGTGGACAAGGTGATGATCTACCACACCAGTAGCGGCCCGGAAATGACCCGCTTATTGCGCAGCTATGGTCAGGATGGTTTGGTGGAGATCATCCCTTGGCCTATCGACAAGTTCCTCTACGTGGCTCCCGGTTGGCTTCCCTCAACGAGCCACGCCGACGTGCACTACTTCGGGCAATTGGTCACGCTGAACGACTGCATTTACCGATCCATGTATCGCTCGCGCTACGTCCTCCTGAACGACGTGGACGAGATCATCATGCCGTACCGCCACAACGACTTGGTGTCCATGATGAACGAGCTCCAACAGCAGCATCCCGATGTAGAGTTTTTCAGAGTCTTGCTCAGGTTTGGTGTGGACGTACTAACTCCGCCTCCATCTGGCTTATCCTCCAGGTGAGCGAATTCCAAATCGACAGCCAGGTTTTTACCCGGCCGGAGAACGCTACAGAGATTTTTGGAACATCTAGATGGGAAAACGTGCCGGGACTTGACATCATGCAACGCATCCACCGCGCTCGTTATTATCGACAACACAAGATGATTGTTCAGCCAAGGTATGCCTCGCAGATGCCACATGATGTGGATCTGTCTTTTAAAAAATTGTCACTGTTTAATAAAGGAACCAACTTGTTGCGAGCAAGATTGTCCGCTTGACCAAAACGTTGTACTAGAATCAGAGGCGTTACCGGGGGGGGGCATTGCCACCCAAAGAAAACGATGTAGTACTAACGGCAGTCTGGGCACCGCGTATGGTATCCCATTCATATAGTACTGTGTATGTCAGCGGACACTGCCGTTGACTCTCTCGCATCAGCCCCTCCCAGCAGAGAGATGTTAACCCGTCATCGTCCAAGTTGCAAATAAATCGTGCATGTGCCAAAGCGCAACTCGCAGACACCGTCCGTAGTTTAGACACTGAACTTGATGTTTGTCATGCTGCTGTTCATTTATTAAATATTCAGTTGGACTCTCAATGTTATTCAACAGTGCTAAAAAACTATTTGCATCATAAACATACTGTACATGTGCAACACGAAAATGGCGTAAATTAATGTTTAACGACACCTCGACACGGCGAAGTCGTCAAGTGAGAGAGCTGCATGCAGTTGTTGTGTGCAGCTAACATGGCAAACGTAAGTTAATATTCCTTTCTTTAAAGAAAGTTTGTAGTATGTACTTTGGAATCGTTGCATTCGCGGTCATTTTTAACGTTACGCGCATGCCAAATTTGTCAAAACGCTGGCAATGTGCGGCAGAAAAATACAGCAAATATAAAATAACTAGGGCTGTCAAAATTATCGCGTTAATGAGCGGTAATTAATTTTTTTAATTAATCCACATCAACAATGGCGGGCTACTAGTTTATTTTTTGATTGGAAATTTTACAAATTTTATTAAAACGAAAACATGAAGAGGGGTTTTGATATAAAATTTCTATAACTTGTATTAACATTTATCTTTTAGGAACTACAAGTCTTTGTACCCATGGATCGCTTTGATAGAATGTTAATAATGGTAATGCCATCTTGTTGATTTATTGTTATAATAAAGAAATACAGTACTTATGTACCGTATGTTGAATGTATATATCCATCTTGTGTCTTATCTTTCCATTCCAACAATAATTTACAAAAAAATATGGCATATTTTATAGATGGTTTGAATTGCGATTAATTGCGATTAATTACGATTAAATAATTTTTAAGCTGTAATTAACTCGGTTAAAAATTTTAATCGTTTGAGACCCCTAAAAATAACATTTGTTTTTAGCCCCATCGTGTTAAGCGCAGGGAAAATACAACTCACCCGCTGAATCAGTGAGAGGCCTGAGCTTGTTTCGTTCGTTTCAGTGCTCTCTTAGCTATGTCAGGATATTCCAAAATGACTTGAAATTGAAATCCAGAACCTCGGTAGAGTTGTTGTCTCAAATGTACGTTTAAGGTCGCCGTGATTTTTCGATCTCTACAAGCTGATATTACTGTTGCACAGACAAGCTCGAATCACTCGGTTTATGCACATACGGGTCACGAATCTACTCCTTCGCAGTTCGTGGGTCTTTAGTGATTGGGAAGTAGCATAGATTTTGTTTTCTTCGAGGTTGTAGGCTCATCTTCTGGCTCGTCAGGTTCCCATTTCCCCATAAAGAATCTGTCCAAAGACGTCTGTTTTTCAGTCATTCTAGAGTGGAGGCTAATTATTTCCGGGAACAAATGTGATGGGCGATGACCTACGTCATGTTATTATCGAGGCCAAGCGCACATACTGTAGATATACAAAACAAGATGTACTGCTAACAGTCCAATCAATGCATTTCTATGACGACCTCCTATCCTGTAGTTGTATATCTAGACTAGACAGGGATATTGGTGTGTTAAACGGCACAGGCCAAAGTCAATCGGCCAGAATGCAGTCGTTAATAAATTATTTATAATTTCTGCGCGGCCCGGTACCAAATGCGCAACGGACCGGTCAGTGGGGACCCCTGCCCAAGACGGTCGTTTAGGAAAACATTAAGGTGCTTTAATTTTTAAAAAATTCAATTAAAATTTTTCAAAATTAAATTATTAAATAATTTAAAAAATAATAATAAATTTTAAAATAATAATAATGAATATATATATTTATATTATTAATTAACTAATTATTAATTATTACATTAATAATTAAATGAATTAATAATTAAATAAATAATAACAAATATTAAGTAATTTAATTAAAAATTTCAAATTTCAATTCAAAATTTTTTTTTGCCCCACCCAGGTAAGACTAATGCCCACCCATACCTAGCATCCTGGTAACACCAATGACTAGAATAGTGTGTATGGTAACTCTCCGATTAATTTTGACAAGGGCATAGTTTTGGTCTCCATATTGGTAGGGACGATATAAAAACATAACCTGCATGGACACTTTTTGCTGGGGACGGGACATTAATAAGACCAAACAGACATTTCTACATTTCTCACCAATATGAACCTAATTAGTTGATAGGCTAAATGATAATGCAAAATAAATCTACATTGACTTATATTAACTTTCAAACTGCAAATTTATAACGTCTTATTCTGATCATTTTTTTCTCAAGTCTAGTTGAACAATTTTCTCCATCTTGTTTTGATTGTTAAAGGGTAGTTAACAGATTAATGTGTCAGATTATTCCATTTGCCTTAAGTAAATATTACAATATTTTCCCCATACATCTAAAACTTGGTGATTTTTCACCTAAATCTAGAAATAAATGCTTTCAAATATTGTTTTGAACAATATCTTTCTTGAATCAAGAACATTTCTGACAAATAATTTTTTTAGATTAAATATACAAACTTTTTGCTTAAAAAATCAGTTAATTTTATTTTCAGCTAGCTATTTTTCTTATTTCAAGAAATCCGAGTAAAATATACAGTTGTGGTCAAAAGTTTACATACACTTGTGAAGAACCTAATGTCATGGCTCTCTTGAGTTTCCAGTTATTTCTACAACTCTGATTTTTCTCTGATAGAGTGATTGGAACAGATACTTCTTTGTCACAAAAAGCATTCATGAAGTTTGATTCTTTTATGACTTTATTATGGGTGAACAGAAAAAAGTGACCAAATCTGCTGGGTCAAAAATATACATACAGCAGCGCTATTATTTGATAACATGTCCCTTGGCCATTTTCACTTCAATTAGGCGCTTTTGGTAGCCATCCACAAGCTTCTGGCAAGCTTCTGGTTGAATCTTTGACCACTCCTCTTGACAGAATTGGTGCAGTTCAGTTAAATTTGATGGCTTTCTGACATGGACTTGTTTCTTCAGCATTGTCCACAAGTTTTCAATGGGGTTTAAGTCAGGACTTTGGGAAGGCCATTCGAAAACCTTAATTCTAGCCTGATTTAGCCATTCCATTACCACTTTTGATGTGTGTTTGGGGTCATTGTCCTGTTGGAACACCCAACTGCGCCCAAGACCCAATCTTCGGGCTGATGACGTTAGGTTATCTTGAAGAATTTGAAGGTAGTCCTCCTTCTTCATTATCCCATTTACTCTCTGTAAAGCACCAGTTCCACTGGCAGCAAAACAGCCCCACAGCATAATACTACCACCACCGTGCTTGACGGTAGGCATGGTGTACTTGGGGTTAAAGGCCTCACCTTTTCTCCTCCAAACATATTGCTGGGCATTGTGGCCAGACAGCTCGATTTTTGTTTCGTCTGACCATAGAACTTTCCTCCAGAAGGTCTTATCTTTGTCCATGTGATCAGCAGCAAACTTCAGTCGAGCCTTAAGGTGCCGCTTTTGGAGCAGGGGCTTCCATGCACTTTATACTTACAAACAATTGTTTGCACTGTTGCTCTTGGGACCTGCAGCTGCTTTGAAATGGCTCCAAGTGACTTTCCTTACTTGTTCAAGTCAATGATTCGCTTTTTCAGATCCATGTATGTATATTTTTGACCCAGCAGATTTGATCACTTTTTCTGTTAACCCATAATGAAGTCATAAAAGAACCAAACTTCATGAATGTTTTTTGTGACAAAGAAGTATCTGTTCCAATCACTCTATCGGAGAAAAATCAGAGTCGTAGAAATAACTGGGAACTCAAGAGAGCCATGACATTATGTTCTTCACAAGTGTATGTAAACTTTTGACCAGAACTGTACTTGAAGCTCTGGCAGATCATTTCACTTTTTTTTTTTGTAGATTTACACTGAAAAAAAGGGAATTTATTTTTTATTTCTTTCAGTTTTAAGGAGGTTTTTTTTTTTTTTGCAGTGCATATGTATTGTTTCAGGTGATACACCGTTCAATTCAACCCTTTGTTTTCAAAAACTACTCAAGACACATTTTGAAAACTTCCAGAATAAATGTCTGGATTTTATCAGCAAATTTAAATTGCAATATTTGAACCCAATTTAAGTTTTATTAACATACACAAGAAATACAAACTTGTTAATCACCTCTTAACTATCCAGGAATTAAAAAAAAAAAAAACTTTGCCTCAAGACCACTCAAAATCTTCTGTCTAAATAAATTAAGTATCACAAAAAACTTCTTAGTCAGCGAATTACAATAAATAAAAATGGAGCCTTCCTTCAAATAAAACACTACTGCTTTTGTCCACAAGCACAGCCAAACTCAACAAAAAATGAACGGTGCTTTGGGCTGCTTTAAGACCATATAAATAAAATAAAAATGAAAACAGGCGAGAAGAGGGTAAACCTTGGTCCACTACATTTCTTATAATTTAATTACTGTATTGGCCCGACTATAACACGTTTTTTTTTTTTTGCATTGAAATAAGACTGAAAAAGAGGGGGTCGTCTTATATTCGCAGTCTAGACATTATACCCATTCACGTGCTAGATGAAGCCAGATATCATTGAAGCGATATTCTGTCATGACAGATCTCAGCTACTCTCCCCAGTAACAACGCTAGATGGCGCCAGATATCATTGAAACAATGTTCTGTCATGATAGATCTCAGCTACTCTCAAATTTGCATTGTTTTGTTGCAATGTTTTTCCTTATTCAGATTTGTTTCAAGACTACATTTACAGTTAGACTTCACTTTGATAGATAATGCAGTTATTGCAATTTTGTTGTTTTATCACAATAGATTGGTTTATTTAAATTTCAAAAACCAGAAACCATTCATTTACGAATGTGATTGCACTTTAGTTTACATATTTAAATGTTCAGATATTAAGAATTGAATGAGGCAAAATAACATGCTTTTTCTATAAAATATATTGTTATAATCATTGGTTTCGGATTTACAGTAATTATTTTCTGTATAAAAAATAATTTAGTGTTCAAAAAGTGTTTTTTCAAACTTGAGTCTTGAAAAAGAGGGGGTCGTCTTATAATCAGGGCCGTCTTATATTCGGGCCAATACGGGTAACGTTAACAGTAGAAAACATCCAGGAGGATATTTCTCTTAAAGCAGCTTCCTCCTCGAGTTCGAGAAATGTACACAGATTTAATGTTATGCTAACTCTGATGCAACTCGGATTTTCAGTAGCAAAATTACTGGTGTGTTCCCCACCTCCACATTTACCCATGTTGTCAATTACAGGCCTCTCTGATATTTTCAAGTGGGAGAATTTGCACAATTAGTGCTTGACTAAATACTTATTTGCCCCACTGTATATTGTAGCACCTTCAATTGCAGCCAATTGAATCAGCAGTATTCCAGTGGAGTATTTTGGTCAAGTGGAATAGTCATACTACCTGTTCACCTCACATCATTTTCTGTTGATTTTGGGTATTTCCGGGATACTTCCTGTTCATTTGTTTCCTGTTGATTTTGGGGCTTTTACATGTCAATTTCCGTTAACCTTAGGCCACTGATCATTTTGAGGCATTTCCTGGTCACGTCCGTTTAGGGGCAATTGGATTTAAGATTTTGTTTTTTGGGAAAAAAATAAAGACCACCAACGTTGATTTTTTTGCAGGTCCGTGTTGAACGTTAATCGCCCCTCTCGGTCAAAATTCAAGAGCGTAGGTTTGCATAGGGACAGTAGGGACTTAACACTACCAACTTTTCAGAATGCTCATATTGTGAATTAGTTTCATCATGTTCAGATTTACATTGACCCGTTTTACCTTGCCGAATGTGCCAGTCCATTTTTTTCAATCAAACGCACATTTGATTGGCTGATGCTTTTACACCCCCCTGATACAATATGCCACCTCCTCCGCCCCCTTCGAAGACGAGGAATATTAGAAGTTTTTTTCCGCCAGCAGCAGCCACTGTAAGTAATGTAAAAAGACGTCGTCAATGTTGTGGAGGTTGGAAACGCGGCACTAATTTTACTCCTGGAAGTCCGACATGCATCAGATCAGAGTTAGCATAACCACAAATCTGTGTGAATTTCTCAAACTCGAACCCTAACCCCGAACTCGTATAACATTAAACTGTGTGAACTTGCTAACTTGCAAAACTCGAGTAGGAAGCTGCTTAGAGAGAAGTGTTCTCCTGTATGTGTTTTCTACTGTTAACATTTTTTAGACTATAAGAAATGTAGTGAACACTGTTGGAAACTATAGAACCAGAAAAACGTGAGCAAGAAGCTGCTAAGAGAGGTCGCAGTCTGTGTTTCACACGAAAGTGTTGACAGTCCAAAAAAACACATGCGGCTGCTTTTTTTTCTTGTAAACGACCTGGTTTAGAAGGAAAAAAGGCTTGAGCATGTTGTGACTTTATACTTTTGAAACCAAATACTTATTAGTGCATATGTTTATTAAATAAAATGTATTTATTTATTTACTACACATCACCTTGCAACAGATTCTTATCAAATTCCATACGATGAACAGCATTTTTTTGTGCGATTTCATGTCTTTTGCCAGATTGACGGAAGAGACATCGGTGCACATGGTGACGAAGCGATCTGGGAAATTCTACATGGTCCCGGAGGAGGTGTGTCGCGTGGCTCACGTCCGCGACATTTCGTCCGAAATGCGCAAGCAGAAGGAACCCATTCTGGATAAGAGGCTGTTGGATTTCCAGCAAAAACTCATTCCCGCAGTCGATCGCGCATTGAAGTGCGGTTATTATTCGCAGTGCGAACAAGACCACAAAAAACCCTGAGTCTCACTTTTTGACAGCCGGTCACGGAAAACCCCGACAATGGACATCGACACCCCTCGGTTTGGACGTCTTTTGGGTTAAAAGGTTAAGATTAATAGGGTGTTTTGAGGAGCCTAAAAGGGAAACTATGTTAATGAATGTAAAATACAAGTGATTATTTTCTATTAAAAGGCTCAGAAGGGAGGATTTGGACATTTTCTATTTAAATCCATTTGAACCGAGAGGGTTGGCACTGAGCGAGAAGGTTTGTAATTGACGTAATCAGTAATCATGACCTTCTCGGTAATGATTGGGGAATTTTCCTCCTCGCAAACTTCTCTGTCTTGTGGGGTGCCACAAGGCTCTATTTTAGGGCCTGTTCTGTTTGCACTTTATCTCCTACCTTTAGGATCAATTATAATAACACATAATATCTCTTTTAATTTTTATGCTGATGAGCTGCAGCTCTGAGACCCAACGAAGAAACTGCTCGCGCTAAATTGATGGAGTGCATATCCGATGTGAAGCAGTGGCTAGCACAAAATATCTTAATAAGAGCAAAACTGAATATATTACTTCTGGCACACCTTTTATGATGAATGCCCTTGAGCCCAACTCTGGCCACAGACTTACATACAGACTTACATAATTGTATTGACGGGTCACATCCATCAGCCACTGAGCAAAGCCTTCAAGTAGGAGGCTGTCCAACAGTCCGCTTCAGTTATTCGCGGTCGGTCGCAGTTAGTCAACACATGCAGGGATCCAACGCCGGATTTAGGTTGAAAAAGTACAAAAGCTGTACCGCATACAAACAGGAAGGATTGTTTCAGGAGTCATTTGTTCGAGGATTCAACGTTATTATTATATTTTTCGTACCATGCATGCATTTTGAAATGTTGTGAAAAAAAATCAATGGCAGAAATTAGCCGCTACAGCATTGGCATTATACTTTGCAAAATTTACGTAAAATAACAGCTAAATGCATGGTTTTTTGCTTTTAACCAAGAATCGAGACTGTTTTACATCCATATCTATAAAGAATTCAGGAATTTAAGCATTTATTCACAAGAATTTTCAACGGAAAAAGCTCTTTGTTTACACATGGCGGCCGCTAACTTCCTTACTGGCTAGCCTCATTGTACGCAATATTTACGTAAAATAAATGCTACCTGCACGCTTTTTTGCTTTTAACCAAGAATCAAGACTGTTTTACGTCCATATCTATAAAGAATTTAGGGATTTAAGCATTTATTCTCAAGAAGTTTTAACGGAAAAAGCTCTTTATTTACATATGGCGGCCACTAATTTCCTTACTGACTAGCCTCATAGTTCGCAATATTTAAGTAAAACAAATGTTACCTGCACGTTTTTTTGCCAAATGCTACCTGCACGCTTTTTTGCTTTTAACCAAGAATCAAGACTGTTTTACGTCCATATCTATAAAGAATTTAGGGATTTAAGCATTTATTCACAAGAATTTTTAACGGAAAAAGCTATTTGTTTACATATGGCGGCCGCTAATTTCCTTACTGACTAGCCTCATAGTTCGCAATATTTAAGTAAAACAAATGCTACATGCACAGTTTATTTGCTTTTAACCAAGAATCAAGACTGTTTTACATCCATATCTATAAAGAATTCAGGGATTTAAGCATTTATTCACAAGAATTTTTAACGGAAAAAGCTCTTTGTTTACATATGGCGGCCGCTAACTTCCTTACTACTACCCTCATAGTTCGCAATATTTAAGTAAAATAAATGCTACCTGCACTTTTTGTTTTTTTTTTTTGCTTTTAACCAAGAATCGAGACTGTTTTATGTCCATATCTATAATTTATGTATTTAAGCCTTTATTCACAGGAATTTTCAAAGGAAAAAAGCTCTTTGTTTACATATGACGGACACTAATTTCCTTATTGACAAGCCTCATAGTTCGCAATATTTACGTAAAACAAATGCTACTTGCACGCTTTTTTGCTTTTAACCAAGAATCAAGACTGTTTTACATCCATATCTATAAAGAATTCAAGGATTTAAGCATTTATTCACAATTTTCAACGGAAAAAGTTCTTTGTTTACATATGGCGGCCGCTAACTTCCTTACTGACTAGCCTTATAGTTCGCAATATTTAAGTAAAATAAATGCTACCTGCACGTTTTTTTTTGTTTGTTTTTTTCTTTTAACCAAGAATCGAGACTGTTTTACGTCCATATCTATAAAGAATTCAGGTATTTAAGCATTTATTCACAGGAATTTTCAACGGAAAAAGCTCTTTGTTTACATATGGCGGCCGCTAGTTTCCTTACTGACTTGCCTCATAGTTCGCAATATTTACGTGAAATAAATGCTACCTGCACGTTTTTTTTTTTTGCTTTTAACCAAGAATCAAGACTGTTTTACGTCCATATCTATAAAGAATTCAGGGATCTAAGCATAATTCACAAGATTGTGAACGGAAAAAGCTCTTTGTTTACATATGGCAGCTGCTAAATTCCTTACTGAGGAGCCTTATTTAGTTCGCAAGTTTACGTAAAATAAATGCTACCAGCACTTTTTTTTTTTGCTTTAAAAAAAATCGAGACTGTGTTACGTTCATATAGATATATAAAGAATTCAGGGATTTAAGCATTTATTCACAAGAATTTTCAACGGAAAAAGCTCTTTGTCTGTGTTTCCACTTGGTTATTCTCCCTAAGAATCGGCCCTGTGTCCCGTCAATACATAATGAAGTCTATGCTCTGGCCCTCAGTCTCCCTTTTTTAAGACACGCGTTAAAAATCTCTGAGTGATATTCGATAGCAGGCTCAACTTTGAAAAACAGATTAGTTCTGTTGTAAGAGCAAGTTTTCTCCTGCTCCGTCTCCTGGCCAAAGTGAAGACTTTTCTTAGTCGCTACAACCTTGAAAAAGCACTTCACGCTTTTATAAGCTCAAGGCTGGACTACTGCAATGCACTTTATGTTGGTCTTCCCAAGTCCTCTATTTCTCAACTTGTTCACAATGCTGCTGCACGATTTTTAACCGGGACACCTAGACGTGAACATATTACCTCCATGCTACCATCGCTCCATGGCTTCCAGTCCATTTTAGGATTGATTTCAAACCTTTACCGTTTGATTTGAATTCTATTTCATTCATTTTTCGGAAATTTTAACCCTCCGTAACTCTGACTGGACTTTTCGTTATACCGGCAAGCTTCTTTTGCAAGTTCCGAGGTCGAAACTTAAACAGTGAGGAGACCTTTTGCGGTTGCTGCCCCTAGGTCTGGAATAGCCTTTTCCCTGAAATCCGCACCATTATGAATCCAGGCCTTTTTAAATCTCGGTTAAAGACACACTTTCTTAGACTTGCCTTTTCCCCAGACTAGGGTAGCCTGGTTTTATTTCTTAAGGGATTTTAATGTTTTCGTATTTTATCTGTTTTATTGTTTGATTTGCTGCTTTGACTTTAATCGCAATGCACTGTTTTTGTTTTGTTTTCTTTCTTTCTTAATGTCATTATACAATACTTTCCTGCCTTTTATTTATCATGAACCATGTTTGTCTTTGTTGTAAAGCATTTTGAAGACCTTTTGGGTTTTTGTAAAGGGCTATATAAATAAATTTGACTGATTGATTGATTGATTCATTGACCAGATCTTCCTGTGTATTTCTTGGCTAATTCGTCACAATTCTTAGGCTCATCGAGACCCTACGACAGGGGTCGGGAAGAAATTTTTTTTCCCGTTATATATACTCCTTTGCCCGTTACCAGCGTCCCCAAGGGGCCGCTGTCCCGTTTCAATATGACCATCATTGCCAATTTAGTGCAGAAGAAGAAGTGGGCGAGCGTAAGGGGAGAGAGAGACGGGTGTGGAGTGAGCTGTGCGGGAGCGCTGTGTTGAGTGGCTGGGTGTCCCACACTGGTTTTTGTTTGTGTTAATAAAGTCTCCGATAAAAAGCCATCCGACATGTCTATCTGTTTTTATACACTACGCCACCTCCCGAAGGAAGATCTGAACATAGGAGGGATGATGAACAAGCCAAGGAAATCGCCGGCCAACTCCCGACTACGGCTCGGAGTTGAGAGCACCGCATTACCAAACAGTGCAGATTGGTAACAGCGCATTGCACAAAACGGCAACGGTCACCAGCGACTAGAAAGCCGGTTCGCAGTAATTTTAGTGGGAAAGTGGCAAACATACATGTCGTTGTGTCTATCTATCTATTTATCAATCGCATAGGCAACGCAGATGAAGCAGAAACACTGTTCAAGTGGAGTTGCCGCATCTTGCTGTGAAAAATAGCGGCCGATGTGCGCTTGTGTGTGAGTTCAGGACGTAAACTTCCCTCGTTTTCCGTGGTGTTGGAAACACTTTTGAGAAGATGGCAAATAGAAAAAAAGACAAGGAGTATCATACTTTTCAGCAGGACATAAGGACATAAATGCGGCACCGTTTTTTCGCTTTGGATGAGTCAACAGACGTGAGCTATTTATCCCAGTTTAGCATGATTGCACGGTTTTGACTATGAAAGGAACAACAAGAGGGGAGGATTTATTCAAGTCCTTCACTGAGTTCGCTAAAGAAAAAAAATCTTACCGATGGATAAACTTGCTTCGGTGTGTGTGTTGTTATTGGTAGCTTTGGCACATGACCCGTGATGTCATAGGTAAACAAGGAAGTGAATGACCTGTACACAGTTGAACAGTCGAGTAGTAAAGTTCGTGCATCAACCCACGCTGATCGTGTGTGTATGTTTTTAATGCAATGCACGACATACAGTGCCTTGCAAAAGTATTCGGCCCCCTTGAATCTTGCAACCTTTCGCCACATTTCAGGCTTCAAACATAAAGATATGAAATTTAATTTTTTTGTCAAGAATCAACAACAAGTGGGACACAATCGTGAAGTGGAACAACATTTATTGGATAATTTAAACTTTTTTAACAAATAAAAAACTGAAAAGTGGGGCGTGCAATATTATTCGGCCCCTTTATTTTCAGTGCAGCAAACTCACTCCAGAAGTTCAGTGAGGATCTCCGAATGATCCAATGTTGTCCTAAATGACCGATGATGATAAATAGAATCCACCTGTGTGTAATCAAGTCTCCGTATAAATGCACCTGCTCTGTGATAGTCTCAGGGTTCTGTTTTAAGTGCAGAGAGCATTATGAAAACCAAGGAACACACCAGGCAGGTCCGAGATACTGTTGTGGAGAAGTTTAAAGCCGGATTTGGATACAAAAAGATTTCCCAAGCTTTAAACATCTCAAGGAGCACTGTGCAAGCCATCATATTCAAATGGAAGGAGCATCAGACCACTGCAAATCTACCAAGACCCGGCCGTCCTTCCAAACTTTCTTCTCAAACAAGGAGAAAACTGATCAGAGATGCAGCCAAAAGGCCCATGATCACTCTGGATGAACTGCAGAGATCTACAGCTGAGGTGGGAGAGTCTGTCCATAGGACAACAATCAGTCGTACACTGCACAAATCTGGCCTTTATGGAAGAGTGGCAAGAAGAAAGCCATTTCTCAAAGATATCCATAAAAAGTCTTGTTTAAAGTTTGCCACAAGCCACCTGGGAGACACACCAAACATGTGGAAGAAGGTGCTCTGGTCAGATGAAACCAAAATTGAACTTTTTGGCCACAATGCAAAACGATATGTTTGGCGTAAAAGCAACACAGCTCATCACCCTGAACACACCATCCCCACTGTCAAACATGGTGGTGGCAGCATCATGGTTTGGGCCTGCTTTTCTTCAGCAGGGACAGGGAAGATGGTTAAAATTGACGGGAAGATGGATGCAGCCAAATACAGGAACATTCTGGAAGAAAACCTGTTGGTATCTGCACAAGACCTGAGACTGGGACGGAGATTTATCTTCTAACAGGACAATGATCCAAAACATAAAGCCAAATCTACAATGGAATGGTTCAAAAATAAACGTATCCAGGTGTTAGAATGGCCAAGTCAAAGTCCAGACCTGAATCCAATCGAGAATCTGTGGAAAGAGCTGAAGATTGCTGTTCACAAACACTCTCCATCCAACCTCACTGAGCTCGAGCTGTTTTGCAAGGAAGAATGGGCAAGAATGTCAGTCTCTCGATGTGCAAAACTGATAGAAACATACCCCAAGCGACTTGCAGCTGTAATTGGAGCAAAAGGTGGCGCTACAAAGTATTAACGCAAGGGGGCCGAATAAAATTGCACGCCCCACTTTTCAGTTTTTTATTTGTTAAAAAAGTTTAAATTATCCAATAAATTTTGTTCCACTTCACGATTGTGTCCCACTTGTTGTTGATTCTTGACAAAAAAATTAAAATTTTATATCTATATCGAATACTTTTGCAAGGCACTGTATATCTGGCTGCTAGTGGAGCAGGACAGGGGGACGAGAAATGGCAAGCTCAAATCTTTTTGCACGTAACTGGGGAAGACGCGTTGGACATTTATAACAGTTTCCAAATTGCACCCGAAGATCTAAAACTACCCACACTGTTAAAGAAATTTGAGGATTACTTTGTGCCCACAAAAAACATAACGTTTGAAAGATACAAGTTCTTCTCATGTGACCAAAAGCCTGGCAATACTTTCGACCTGTACCTGGCGGAATTGTACTCATTGAGCAAGACGTGCGAGTTTGGTGGACTGAGAGATTCACTAATAAAGGACCGCACAGTTTGTGGAATTTATGACAATGCACTGAGAGAGAGATTGCAAAGAGAAAAAGATCTGACTTTGGATAGGGCAGTGGACTTGTGCAGGGCATCACAGACCTCACGTGAGCAAGTCAAAGAACTGGCGAAAACAGAAATGGCGGTGCATGCAGTAAAAATGAAGGAGCAACACAAAAAGTGCCACAATAAACTAAACAAAGACAAAATGGTGGAAAGCAGTTGTAAAAAATGCGGAGGCAGTCACGCGCCGAGAGCATGTTCAGCTTATGGGAAAATGTGCAATAGTTGTGGGAAAAGAAACCATTATGCGAAATGTTGCACAGCTGAGCTAAAGAAAAAAGTGCACACAGTGGATGAGGAACCACACGAGTTTTTCGTTGATGTAGTACAGGCATCCCATGCTGAGAAAGAAGAACGGATTCTTCCAGTGACTGTAAATGAGACAATAATACCGTTTGAATTGGACACCGGAGCTCAAGTGAACTTGTTATCTTTCGTGGACTACAAAACGCTAAAAATAAAAAGCAAAATTTGTCCTGTGAAAATGAAAGTGACAGGTTACACTGGAGAAAGTGTGCCAGTTAAAGGCAGCTGTATAGCGACCTTCCAGCACAAAGGCAAGACATTAAAGGCACAGTTGCTAATTGTTGAAAAGAATGTGCAACCAACTGCATGTGAGAAAAACTTAATCTTGTGAAAAGAGTGTTTTTGGTGGCGTCACAGGCACCTGTCAAAAGGAGCACAGAGATGGAAAATAGTGCTCAAGAGACTTTAATGATGGAGTTCAAGGATGTTTTTGAGGGGCTAGGCTGCTTGCCAGGTGTACACAAGATACATGTGGACGAGACAGTCTCACCAGTGGTTCACGCATGCCAAAAAGTTCCGTTCGCACTGAGAGAAAGGCTAAAGGAGGAATTAGCCAGAATGGAAAAACTGAACGTCATACAGAAAATCAATGAACCAACAGATTGGGTGAGTTCCCTCGTCATTGTACAAAAGAAAAATGGCGCATTACGGATATGCTTGGATCCCAGGGATCTTAATAAGGCAGTCAAACGAGAGCATTTCAAGTTGCCAACCCGTGAGGAAATTATGTCTCAGTTCGCTGGAGCCAAGCGGTTCAGTAAACTAGATGTGTCTTCAGGGTTCTGGCAGATGAAGCTAGATGACGCTAGTTCAAAGCTCTGTACTTTCAATACGCCAGAAGGAAGATACAGATTCCTCCGTCTTCCATATGGAATCCTGTCGGCTCCAGAGGTCTATCACAAGACAATTCACACCACGTTCAAGCACATTCCAGGAGTCACCACCATGATGGATGATGTCATCGTGTGGGGATCCACAAGAGTGGAACATGACGTAAGACTACGACAAGTGCTTGAGCGTACACGAAGTGTCAATCTGAAGCTAAACAGAGACAAATGTGAATTTGCTGTCAAGTCACTGACGTTCATCGGAGATGTGGTATCAGAGAAAGGGATGAGTCCTGACCCGAGAAAGACGTCAGCAATAGCTAATATGGAGAGGCCCCAGAACAAGGACGAGGTGAGACGCTTCTTAGGCATGGTCACATACCTAGTGAAGTTCATACCCCAGCTGTCTGCCATTTCAGCTCCACTCAGGATGCTGCTGGAGCAGAAAAATGAGTGGATGTGGCTACAACAGCAAGAGGACTGTTTTCAGAACCTGAAAAAGATACTCATCTCAGAGCCAGTGCTTAAGTTTTACGATCCCAAACGAGAGACAAGAATCTCCGCTGATGCTTCCCAGTATGGCTTAGGAGCTGTTCTTCTACAGTTGCATGAGGACACGTGGCAACCAGTGGCTTACGCGTCAAGAGCTCTCACTAGCGCTGAGGTCAATTATGCGCAAATTGAGAAGGAATTGCTGGCCACCACTTATGCATGTGAGCGTTTCCACCAATATGTATATGGACAGAGTGTAGAAGCAGAGACAGACCATAAACCCTTGGTCGCCATATTGTCCAAGCCGTTGACGGACTGTCCACTGAGAATACAGCGTATGTAAATACGATGTGAAATTAACATATACTCCAGGAAAATACATGTTTGCAGCTGATACACTGTCACGGGCTGTTGACAAGCATGAAAAGTCAGATTAAGAAAAATGTGCTGACATAAAAGCCTATGTTGATATGATCATGATGTCACTTCCTGTGTCAAGTGAAAAAACAGAGCAACTCAAACGAGAAACTGAAAACGACGAGACATTGAAAGAGCTCAAGAGGGTGATCATACAAGGCTGGCCTGAGCATAAGAACGACTGTCCACAGCGAGTCCGGGACTATTGGACCTGCAAAACAGAGCTAGCGGTGGTCGACAACATTATCTTCAAGGGCAACAGGTTTGTCATCCCATCTTCAATGCGCAAAGATATGCTGATGAAGATACATGAAGGGCACCTAGGGGAAGAAAAGTGTAAGCGCAGAGCTCGTGAAGTGATGTACTGGCCGAGAATGAACCAAGACATTGGCCAGACCACAGCCACATGTGAGGTATGCTTGACTTACAGTTCAAAGCAACAGGCCGAGCCACTTATGACTTACCCAGTGCCAAGTAGACCATTCTACAGAGTAGGAGCGGACCTGTTCGACTGTCATGGGAAGAGCCACATAGTCGTGACGGACTACCTCTCAAACTACCCAGAGGTCGCGACCTTGCAAACAACATCGAGCAAAGCAGTCATTGCATTCCTGAAAACTGTGTTTGCAAGACATGGAGTCCCATGTGAACTCGTATCGGATAATGGTCCACAATTTGCAAGCAGTGAATTTGCTGACTTTGCAAAAGAGTGGGGTTTTCAACATATAACATCTAGCCCACTTTATCCTAGGTCCAATGGCCTTGCAGAAAGCTCAGTTAAAGTGGTCAAAGCTCTCATCACAGCCTGATGATTTACAGGAGTGCGCCACTGCAGAACGGCTTGTCCCCATCCCAAATGCTTATGGGACGACGCCTGAGAACCAATCTGCCAATTCATGAGAACCTTTTGACTCCCAAAGGAGCACACAAAATCAAAATTTGCAAAGAAAAACACACACACACACACAAAAAAAGAGTTTGTGTAAAATGTGGATGTTTATTACAGAAATGTGAAGTTTAACTGGTTACATAAGGTCGTAAACCTAGTTATTGTATTATTTGGTTAATGATAACTTCTTTTTCTTAAGGGGGGAGATGTGTTGTTATTGGTAGCTTTGGCACATGACCCGTGATGTCATAGGTAAACAAGGAAGTGAATGACCTGTACACAGTTGAACAGTCGAGTAGTAAAGTTAGTGCATCAACCCACGCTGATCGTGTGTGTATGTTTTTAATGCAATACACGACATAACAGAGTGCACTGATGGTGCTCTGTGCATAAGTTTCTCAACGCCTGCATGAAGCGTAACCCCACCAAGTATCAACCAGACTACAAAGCCATCTGCAAAACCATGCAGCACCAGAAGTCGCATTAATGGTAAGAAATACGCATCACTTGCCACGTTTACATGGAGCCAAATATTCCAATTACAATCGGAATATTTGTTCAAACCGAATAAATGTGTTCCATATAAACACCTCATTCGGAATGAACAGGCCCAAACCGAATGGAATTTCATTCCGATTCACAGGGGTGGAATATTCCTTTTCCCAAACCGATTAGAAGTAAAATTATATCATGTAAACAGGGAAGCGGAATGGTGTCTGGTTGCGTTCTTTCTGCGCATGCTCCGTACTGACGTTGTGACGTCACTTTGTGACGTAAGTAACGTCACTTGCAACATGGCTTCCAAGCACAGCGCACCTAATTGGAGTCCGGCGGAAAGATTGTATTTAATTCAAACTTTAAAAGAATTGAATATAATTGCTCGCTTAGATGGGCGTAAAACGAGGAACAGTGAACTATTTAAAAAAGTTCACGAGAGGTTACACGAAGCCGGAATAGACCAGAGCGTTGACCAGATTAGAAACCGGTGGAAAACCGGCTACTACAAGGCAAAAGAGCAAAACAGCAGAAGCGGATACGACCCCACAAACACAACAAGTGGGTTAAAGTTAAAACAGCAGCACTCCGACGATCGATCTCCATGTTTTGCAACGTGACGCTTTGTTTTGATTAATCTGCGCATGTCAGACGGCAGTTGTCAAACGTCCTTTCGGAATAAAGGCAGTCACATGTAAACGCTGGATCGGAATAGATGAAGTGACATGTAAACAGTTGATCTGAAATTTCCATTCGGAATGATTTGAATCGGTATGAATAAAAGTCAGCATGTAAACGTGGCTAATGATTAGCAACAGCATAACAATGTTATTAAAAAGAATTCAGAGACTTATTGTACTTTAAAAGTGTTTAAATGACATAAAATGCACATATTACTTGTATTTTTAGTTTTAAACATATTGTATGGCTCTCACGGAACAACATTTAAAAATATGTGGTGTTCATGGCTCTGTCAGCCAAAAAGGTTCCTGACCCCTGCCCTTTGAGGTGGATATTGCATGGAGCCCCAGTCCTGGGGAGATTGACAGTCATGTTTGGCTTCTTCCATTTTCTAATAACTGCTCCAACGGTGGATCCTATATCACCAAGCTGCTTGGCAATTGCCCCCTAACTCTTTCCAGCCTTGTAGAGGTTTACAATTCTGTCTCTGGTGTCTTTGGACAGCTCTTTTGGGTGTATGGTGTGGACAAGTGTTTATATGCAGCAACCGCCCCAAACAGGTCAAAAAATAAGACTCAAAAAGTTCACTTTTTAAAGGCGACTAACAGGTCTTTGAGGCTCACATTCTACCTTATAGACAGTGTTGTGTCCACAAGGCATATATATATATATATATATATATATCAGAGGTTGCGCTAGACATTTTCGTTGTCTGTCATTTTGACTGACAGGGTCATAAAAATCCGGTCATAATCTATTTTTACCAGTCACTGAAATTTTTAAAATGATAATGATGACATATTCAATAGTATTTAGTTTTCATTCATTTTTAATTTTGTAACGCTTGCTTGGCGGCGAAAAATTAGACACTGAAGTTGTATTTTTCTCCCTCTTTTTACTCTGCTTACCGCCAACAACACCAACAAAACAACTCCACTCCCAAAGAAAAAGAGGCAACCATATAGACCCCAATCACCAACGTCACACAATGATCTTAATTGTGGTTGTCAGCCCAAAGTCTTCTAAATATATATTAAATGCATCTTACCAGATATAAAATGACTACTACATAGTCTGTGGTGATCGTTTGGTGCCCCGATTTCTTGTCGAATTACAGCAGTCCATCTCGCTCTCCTCTTCGGTAATTCCAGCTCCAATAGCATATATTTAAAAATGCTACCGTTCACAAGTTCGTAGTTGGATCACGGCGATCTCGGCGAACCACCGTCTGTCACAATTCCTCCCTCTCGGCCTCTCCCGGGAGTCGAGCTGTCATCATCATTGTGGAACGCAAACTATATATGTTCGATATATGTCCATCAACGTACAAGTCAAGTTGTCTTCTCTTTCATAACAGCATTTCCCAGCTGTAAACAAACGAATAAAAACTTGTAACACTTGGATATATGCGGTGCATTCAAACACGATTAGCAACAGGCGGCTAGCAGCAGTAGCAGAAGCTAGTTGTTGTAAAAATGATTAAACTTCGTAATTACAATCATCATCGTAATATCAATAGCAAAGGCAACAAGTCGTTTCATGCGCCAGATTTTAGGTTTCGTATTTTTAGAGCACATTACCTTCCATAACAGCGGGGGCATGACTGCAGGAGCTGTCAGTTTTGTCCATCTCCTTATGACGAGTACGAGCACCCATGGTTTGGAAATCGACATGGTACGAAGCATGGAGGCCTTGGCTTGGTTCTCCACCCGCCTACATCAAAATAACATTCCCGGGATCTTGTATAAAGACCTTCCAACTTCTATTCCACCGCCATTGACTTCAATGGTAAACAGGCGGAAACGGAAGGGGAAGGAAGACATAAGGAAGTAAACCGGTACCTCGAAAACTTGTCTATACACAGGCGGCAATCTAGTCCACCAATTGGATCACGCGCTAGCACACCGGGTGCACCAATAAGAACCTCGCGTTGATGTGTCAATCACGGTGCCGCCGCCAGACCCCGGTTACACTACAATATTCTGACAGAATAGCCAACGACGTCATGCATTAAGAGAGACAATAGCTAATTAATGTGCCACCCTGTGGTCTGGGGTGTGAATTGCAACCTGTCAAAATGACTGACGGACTTCAATTTTTTCCGTCACCGTTTTAAAAAACCGGTCAACGACGGAAAATTTCCGGTTAACGCGACCCCTGATATATATACAGTGGGGAGAGCAAGTATTTGATACACTGCCAATGGGTTTTCCCATTGGCAGTGTATCAAATACTTGTTCTCCCCACTGTATATATAAGGCATATATATATATATATATATATATATATATATATATATATATATATATATATATATATATATATATATATATATATATATATACATATACACATACATATACAGTATATATGGCGGAAAACACAGACAAGACTGAAAAAGCAGTTTCTGCTCTTGCACTCCTCTTTAATAGAAACTGCTGTATTTTAAGCCAAAACAACTGTTGTGTTTGATAGAACTATATGTCTATATGCTGCCATAGCAGAAGCCCCCGAACTATTTTTAATTTGCTTGTTTTACCCTCAAAACCCCCGTTTACAGACGTCGTGCACCCGTTTTTGTTTTAACCCAGCCATGAAAACAAGGTAAGTAATTATATTTATTATTCAAAATGTCTGTCAGTTTTAGCTTAAAATCATTAACTGATGTCTAATATTTTGTTTAAAAAAAAAAAATAAAAAAAACTTTAAAAAATTATTTACTCGCATATTTTAAATTTTTAAGCAAATTCTGTCACAATGACAAAAAATGGCGTCTGTAAAAAAGTCACGGATATCTACCTCATAACTATCGCTAAATTGTATTTTTTTTTGTTAGTGTTGCAGTTTCCTCAGTATGTTAATGATAAATAATCGATACAAACAAAAAAAATTGGGAAAAAAAACGTTTAAAAGGGTAAATATATGAAAAAGTAAATCTCGACCACTCCTTGATGTCTGCGATTTCTGCATCGCGACCCTTGTTATATTATCATCTCTCACCCTTAAAATCCCCAAAAAATCCAGCTGCGGCCATTCACAGCTGTGCCTTTTGACACTCAGTGATCCATGCAATATGGAGTTTTTGGATCGAAACAAGATAAGTACGCGATAATCTCTCGTTAAAGTCATGGCGTCTGTAATTCTGCTCTCGCGTGTTCTCGCCTCCAAATAGGGTTTTGCTGTTTAATTTTTTTTTTTTTTTTTTTAAATGCCCTCCTCTTCAAAATTTTTCTGCCCCCAGAAAATTGAGATTTTAAGCTTTCCAATGATATATCACACATGCATATCGGGCAATTTGGAAATTTGGCCAAATTGGGGGTCTCAGAGCGGAACTTCAAGTCACCTGAGTGTTTTCCGCCATATATATATATATATATATATATATATATATATATATATATATATATATATACAGACAAGTGAATACCTGGCGATTGTGGGATATGTATATGAGGGAGGAGTTTTGGTACACAAGTGAGTGTGTTGTTAGCATGTGTGGCACATGGAAGTATAAGCAGAGTTATTAAGAATGCCAAGCTTGCCTCCGTTTGTGCTCTTACCCTAACACAACAATTTGGCGACAAGGATGGCTGGCTTTAACCTTCCTCCACCGGACCCTGCCGGTATCAGGAGAGCTCGTCATGCCGTGGGGACGATGGTAAACAGGTTTCAATGCCTTTGTCGCAATGGGGTTCACCGTTCACCAGATGAAGGACAAGGGCAAATGAACTCTTCTCATCCATTGCCTCGGCATCGAAGGACAGCGCATTTTGGAAGCGCTTGGCTGCGCTACAATGTTCAACGCGGCTGTGCTGTTGCTTCACAGGGAAACACAGAGTTCTGATGCGCAGATACAAACTACGGAAGCGCCGTCAGCGACCGGGTGAGTCCAATGGAGGGAATAGTTACCTTTCTCGCACACACCATATATCTGTTTGCATTACTCTAACACACTTAATATAATCAATCAGGGAATAGTATCGTTTCTCATATGTACTGTAGGATTGTTTGTACTACTCTAACACACCTAATATAAAATAAATAGCACAACACAGAAGCAGAATAGATACACAACGCCATCTTATCACAGAAGCACAACGTGTGCGTCACGAGCACGATTGACGCACCAACTCTCGCAATCAGTTCTCCCGATCACTCCAAAGACAAAGAGCAGGGCGCTCTGTCCTAAAACAAGTAGCATCTCGCCCAGCCAGGATAACAAGTTGATAGCGGGCGCTTGTGACATCAAGACCGGCGTCAGTCGCTGTGGCAATCACGTACCAACCACGAAGGATGACGCACAAACCTAACCGCCCAAAACCGGCCACAGAGGGATGATCCCAAGACAACACCCAGCCACACCTTCGGCCCGGCCCACTCCACCGCAGCTTTAAAAAAGACTGGACACCGAGATAACAAATGGTCGCTGCTCGGAAACATTTCTATGTAGGCTTGTTTTGGATCCAGCAGGGTCCCTTCGTCGTCTGTTTTGCCTTGTTTTTTGAACACTGTCAATGAATAAATTGTCAACCTGTTTTTGGTGAGCCTTCTACAGACTTTTGGAACATGGAGTCAGTACAAAGGGTTAACACAGGAGGGGAACACGCGGAATTTTGGATCCTCCCGTTTGACTCACGGAGCGGTCTCAGTGGAGCAACCTTTTCCGTGCAGCTTGCCGGGAGGCTGAATTCTTTCAGCATTCAGTCCTTCGTTGCAGACCTCTGCGGCCTTGCTCATCACTGTGACTACGATATGTTGCAGGATCAAATGATACGAGATCAAATGATTGAAGGCACATCGTATGAGAAGACGAGAAGAACTCTTAATGAAATCTGACGATCTGTCACTCACTGACGCTACCAAAATAGCAATACAAGTGGAGTTGGCACTTGAATGTTCTTCCTTGCTAAATACTACCGAAAAAATGTAAAATCAACAAATGCCGACTCACCACGTGATACGGCAACCGCCAACTCAACATACAACAGGTCCAAACTCTGAGCTACTAGGCTTGAATGAAAATGCAAACTATAACATTTGTCTTAGTACGTGTCAGAAAAACAAAATATTTTTAGTAATGTGCTTTCATTTCCATGTGATTTTGTTTAAGGACTATGTTGTTTTTTATTTCACTGTATCATGTATATGCCAATGCACCTATCATGTTTTCTATAATTGTCGTGGCCTCAGTCCCTGCTACAGCATTGCCTGATTGCCTTCAGTTAACCCTACCTGTTCTCAATCCACCTACTCACAGCCCAGCCAATAGCACTGCTTCACTCAACAATCAACCTGTGTATTTAAAGCCTTGATTCCCACTTCCACTCTGTCAGACCATCTGTGAAGCCTGCCTTTTACCTGCCTGCCAAGCTGTCCAAATCTGACTGATGATCCTAAACCTGCCTGACTTTGCCCTGCTCCCCTACCCCGGTAACTCGATACTGCCTTTTGGAGTCCTTACTGCCTAGCCCATGTTTGTACTGCTGCCTGCTTTTTGCCTGCCCTGCTGTTGCGTGTGTGTCTCCCCAGCCCTTTAATTAAAGGAAAGAACTGTGTAAACGTGACACATTTGTGGTCCTCCTTTGTCTGGCCCATGACAATACAACCCCTAGCAAAAAGTATGGAATCACCGGTCTCGGAAGAGCACTCAGACATTTTATCATGTAGAACAAACTACAGGTTTGCATAGGGAGGCTAGGGACAGAACACTACCAACTCTCAGGATGCTTAAATTGTCCCCACCAACTTTTAAGCAACCTTATTTGCATTGTATAATGACTTCAGTTGTATAGGTCATTTGGACTGTCTTCCCATATTGTAAGCATAGAATAGACCCTACCATTATGAAGCATTTTCATTATATTAAAGTTTTCATTGACCCCTTTTCACTTTCTGAATCTGCCAGTCCATTTTATTCCCTCCCTAAACGCGCGTTTGATTGGCTGATGACTTGACCCCACCACCCCCACAAATACAATATGCTGCCTCCTCCGCCCCTTTCAAAGATGAGGAGTATTAGTTTTTTTTCCCCGCCAGCAGCAGCCACTGTAAATAATGTAAAAAGATGTCAATGTTGTGGAGGTGGGGAACAAACCACTAATTTTGCTACTGAAAGTCCGACCTGCATTAGAGTTAGCATAACATTAAATCTGTGTGAATTTCTCAAACTCGAGGCGGAAGCAGCTTTGAGAGAAATATCCTCCCGAATGTTTTCTACTGTTAACTTTAATTAAACTATAAGAAATGTAGCGAACCTCTTTTTCCCCAGTTTTCATTTTTATTTAAATGGTCTTGAAGCAGCCCAAAGGAGCTTTCAATTTTTGTTAGTTTGGCTGTGCTTGTGGACAAAAGCAGTCTTGTTTTACCTGAAGGAAGGCTCCATTTTTTATTTTTTTATTATTCCCTGACTAAGACTAGTTCTTTGTGATCTTAAAGCAGTAATGTGAAGTAAGGTTGGCCAACCATGTTTTTGAATAATATCAATGGCTAAACAGTTATAAGCATATTTTCGTTATTTTTTTTAATCGCAACCTTTCCAAGATTCTTTGTTTAACCCATAGCAACGCCCTTGACAACGAAAATGCTCTTCTTCGGCAATCTTCGGAAATTACGTCACACCGGGAAGTGAGGGAAGTGCGCCATAGAACAGTATTGTTTGTTGCATTGCTTCTCGGTAAGATGCCACGGCGGTGTGTGGCGATGTTTTGTTCTCACTCAAACGAAAAGTTGTATGAGTGGCCAAAGGATAGCAGGGCACGTAAATGGACATCTTTCGTTCGCACTAAGCGAATGAATTTCACGCCATCATCGAGTAGTGTTCTCTGCTGCAAACACTTCGAAGATGCCTGCTTCCTTAACCGGTCTGCTTATGATCAAGGATTTGCCAAAAAGTAAGTGTGATTTTTGGATAGATGACTGATGACTTTGTCAAAGCAGAGCTGCCAACTGTTGTGGAATGAACAGTATAAGCTAGCGACGTTAGCCGAAAGTTAACTCGTGACAATCCCCGATCATAGTTGTTGTTGCGTTCGCTAGGTTAAGCGTGTTTAAATTGTGTGTCATCTACGATCTTGTCCAAAAGGGTTAATCCACTGTCAATCGGGAAATGGGTGTGGATGTGCATATAAACGGGTCGGTGTCGCGGTAATTCACGGTCACGTTGCCGTAAAATACACACACCGCCAGTGAGTTTGTGCACATTTATTTGTATTTGTATTATGTATTTCCACCTTCATGCTTGAAGCATTGCATTGCGGTTGTACGGTTCGCCGTTTCTTTAACAGTGATCGCTTGATAGCCTTCTAGTTTGTGTTTCGCCGCTTCGCGAGAGCCGCTGACAGGTGACAAGTGTTGCTTTTAATGTCTGCTGGCAGCAAATCAGCGAGCGCGCAGGTCATGCAGTGAATCATGGGAAATGTTGTCTCGGGACAACACTGAAGTAGTGCTTTGTAATCTGTTCGCTTGTGTGAAAAAACTACATTTCCTCACGCCATTAGACGCCACTTCCTCCCGATAGCCCCGAGCTGTGTTGTACTGATTAGCTCCATGTGTTAAAAAAGAAACAAAGTTGTCGGCACGTCGTGTGTTCGATACATTTGTAAACAAAAAGCTCATAACAAGACACTGCACGATCCGTTTAAGAAACGCTGGGACTGGAGAGCTGTGAATAGTAGGAGGCAAGGAGGAGATGAACGAGAAGCGAAACTTTGCGGTCGAATGTGGCGGCAGTCCACTATTATTTTGTTTTCTTATTGTTGCTACAATTAAGTGGAGAAAGCCATCAACGACTCATCTCCTTCTTTCCCCCCAACGTTTTTATATTATTATTTTGTATGCACGAGAGCTGCCGGATCTGCCAAAATGAACATGAAGTCTGACTATTATTTTTTTTAACAATGTCATCAGATAGACAAAAACATAAAATTATGTGCAAATGCCTGCATCTTCAAATCATGAAAATAATAACAGCCTATATTTTACCAATCTTTTAATCTCGATGGGTCTTGTATCCATTCCATGTCGGGTAGTCTAGGCACATTGTTTGCATCCTGATTAGCGTCTGGCTAATACATGTTAGGTCCAACATAAAATTCCAACCTCCTCTTCTTCCTCCAACTCTTCAAAAACTTGGATCTCCTCTCTTGCGCTCGATCTATCGCTTATATCGCTGTTTGAATCATTGTTTGAAGGGCTTTGTATGGCGGTCGTTTGTATGGAGCTTCCATCGCTGTTCTCGGTGTGACGTATCACTTCCGGGTTCGTCCCCTTTCAGGCTCGAACTTCGGAAACGCGGTTATTTTGTCAAATATACAACATATAAATTATTTTTTTCATGCTTTATTTGTTGGACAATGTTTAATTACTTTAATTGTGACCCTATTTGGCATGTTATGAAATTACGTCACATTACTGCTTTAAATTTATTTAGACAGACAATTTTGTGTGGTCTTAAGGCAAATGTTTATTTTTTTGAATTCCTGGATCGTTAAGAGTTAATTATCAAGTTTGTATTTCTTGTGTATGTTAATAAAATTTCTGTTCAAACATTGCAAATATAAATTTGCTAATAAAATCCAGACATTTATTCCAGAGGTTTTCAAAATGATTCTTTACTAGTTTGTGAAAACAAAGGTTTGAATTGAATGTTGTACCACCTGAACCAATATGCAATGCAAAACCCGACCTCCTTAAAACTGGAAGACAAAAAAATTAAATCCCCTTGTTTTCAGTGTAAACCTACTGAAAAAAAGTGAAATTATCTGCCAGTGCTTCAAGTGTAATTTACTCAGATTTCTTCATACAAGAAAAATAGCAATCTGAAATAAAGATTAACAGATTTTTTAAAGCAAAAATTGTGTAGATTTAATCTAAAAAAGATTTTTTTTTAAATTTGTCAGAAATATTCTTAATTCAAGAAATATATTGTTGAAAACATTCTTTGAAAGGATTTTTTCTACATTTAGGCAAAAAATGACCAACTTTTAGATGTATGGGCTTTATAAGAAAATATAGTAATTTTTACTTAAATGGAATAATCTGACAATAATCTGTTGGCTACCCTTTAACACCCAAAACAAGATGGAGAAAAATATTCAACTAGACGTCTGAAAGTTAGTTTAAATCAATACAGATTTATTTTGCATTAGTCATTTAGCCTATCAATTAATTAGCTTCATATTGGTGAGAAATATCAGTTTGGTCTTAATAATGTCCCGTCCCCAGCAGAAAGTGTACATGCAGGTTATGCTGTTACATTATCTTCAACTTTAATGTCCACCGTATGTTATTAAGGAGTTAAGATTGAGGTTTTGCATTTAAATGTGAGGAAATTAGGAAAGATAAAAAATTAAGGGTTTCTGTTTGTTGTTGTTAGCTGTTATTTTGCGCATCTTTGAAAAAAATACAATTTTAAATGAAAATCAGTTTCTCATATATGCCATGTTACAGAAGTGTACTGCAGTATAGCCTAATGCATGCGTAAAACCTGTTGTGTTTTATAGGCATAACTTCCAAAAGCATTTTTCTTTGCAGAAAAAAACAAAAAATAATCTGGCTCCGTGGCGACCTTTATTTCAGGGCGTTCCGGCAAGTAATACTAGCCACGTTGACCCCTGGATGGCACAAATATCTGCACAGACAGATTCGGCCCTACCTGAAGAATGGAAGGTAGCGTATACGTCGCCATAGAAACATGCCATGGCCGCCGCGCGGCGCTCGCGCCTTGAGCCAAAGTGATGACGTCATGCGTCACAGGGCTGCCAACCGGCGATGACGTCTTCGACGTGCGGCAGGTGAACCGAGGCGAGGCGACGCCCGTGGCGGCCTTTGTAGTCCGTGACGACGACGACAAGCTTCTCCCGACCGACAGGCAGAAGATGGCGGAGGTTAGAATTGGAGTAAGTTCACAGCTAAATTAAATAGCCACCTCAACACCACACCAATGAACTCATATAACACACAGAGAAGTCAAAATGTGAGTGGAAAGTCAAATAACGGCCGTGTTTTCGGACAAGTGACTTTTGGAAGCTTTGATTGACAACTCCGCTTGAACGGGTAAGGGCGGGATTTGGCTGACGTCACAACCTCTACCCCCACTATGACTAATTACAATTCACATGATGAACTATTTGGTATATTTTATAATGGAGGGCATTTAAAATTTGCATGAAAAAATTTTATAATTCATTCACTGTCATTGACGCCTTTTGACATTTCCCAGTCTGAATTGATTGGACGTCTGTTAGGGCTGTTCGATTTTGCCTAACAAGAAAATCACGATTAATTTCTCTGAAACCCGATTTTCCGATGCTGATTATGATTTCTTGGAGGAAAAAAATTGTAAAGTATTTGGAATGTATTCTATTTAAACTTCTCTTTATAAGAACTGAAAGTCCCAATGAATTTTACTCACACACAAAAAACAATCCCTTGGGATTAAAAGCATTTTATTTATACAACAGACTCCTAATCTGTTCTTAATTAAAGCGATAATGAGAGAAGAAAGTCTATACAGTGGTACCTCTACATATGAATTTAATTTCTTTCCAGGACCTGGTTTGTAAGTCGAAATAGCCGTATGTCGACTGGGATTTTCCCATAAGAATACAATATATTTCAATTAATTTGTTCCACAGTGCAAAAACCTATGCTAAATCCTTAATAAATTCTGCAGATACAATTAAGAATAGCAATTACACCTATCAAAACACATGAATTATAAATAAAAGTTGGAATAATTATAATAATAAATGGAAATTTTAAAAAGTGTTTTTATTGTCACCTTAGAGACTGGCGAACAGATGTGGGAGGAGACGGCGGGTGCATGTGAAAACGGTGAGCTGTGTTCTAATTTAACAAATGCATTAAATAAGACACATGAAAAACTAATAGATTATGAAAAAATAAGGAATAATAACAAAAGGGTTAGTCACCTTAACTTGCTTGCTAACAGAGGTCGGAGGGAGGTGTGTAGGTATGTTAGGGGCAGTGAGCAGCGTTGTCTTGCCAGTTCACTCACACGTACATGACGCTTATAATTTTGTATCATTTCATTTTTAATTTCAATGGTAAGCGTCACCTTTTTGCTTTTTCATAACCTGCACTATGCAGCACTGACCTTCTTGGGACCCATGTTGATGTCTTTCACAAGAAAATCTCCGTGCGTCCGTCTTGCGGGAAAACAATGAACTTGTAGTATTGTCATAAATTGTCATATTTCGAGCGTGTCGTCATGTCAAGACAAATGACGAGTGAAATTTTACTTCGGATGCTGAACGGATCGTAAAGTGGGGAGAACAAGTATTTGATACACTGCCGATTTTGCTGGTTTTCCCACTTCGAAGCCATGTAGAGGTCTGTAATTTGTATCATAAGTTCTCTTCAACTGTGAGGGACGGAATGTAATGCAAAAATCCAGAAAATCACATTGTATAATGTTTAAATAATAAATTTGTATTTAACTGCATGAAATCAGTATTTGATACATTACCAACTAGTAAAATTTTCAGCTCTTAGTTCTTTTTTAAGAACCCCTCCTGTTCTCCACTCATTTCCGGAAGTTACTGCACCTGTTTGAACTTGTTACCTGTATAAAAGACACCTGTTCACATGCTCAAACAAGCAAACTCCAACCTCTCCACAATGGCCAAGACCAAAGAGCTGTATAAGGACATCAGGGATAAAATAATAAACCTGCACAAAGCTGGGATGGGCTACACGAAAATAAGCAAGCAGCTCGGTGAGAAGGTAACAACTGTTGGAGCGATTATTAGAAAATGATTTTCTGGATTTTTGTATTGATCACAGTTGAAGAGAATTTATGATACAAATTACAGACCTCTACATGCTTTGCAAGTGGGAAAACTAGCAAAATCGGCAGTGTATCAAATACTTGTTCTCCCCACTGTATGTCGAGGTACCACTGTATACCATTTGAATCCAAATCAACCATGAGAAAAGGTAGTAGGTCAGTCTGTAAACCAAATAGTTTGTCAGCAAGTCCGTCTGCCAACCAGCTAGCCAGCCAGTCAACCAAGTCAGTCAGGGGAAGTAGGTTGGCAGCCAGGCTCAGGGTGATGTGCTGTCACATTTCTCTCTGGTCTTACTTAGATAAATTAATGATTGGTGCAAAACCGCCACTCAATAATAACAATATGCAAGGTGTAAATCACTCTGTCTAATAAAACACAAATATGCACCCAAGTGAAGGTAACAGAGTGATCCCTTAGGTTTATGAGCCCGCATCTTTACAAAAGACGTCAGATCAAACACATTAATGGGCCAATGAACAATGTGCATATAGATTCAATTTTCAAAAGTAGACATTTGCATTTTGCCAAAATGTTATTGTATGAAAAAGAAAAACATGACATGCTTTTAGTTACTGTAATCTAGTGGCAGCAATCTTGACACGAAAACGAGACAGAGGGACTTTCATACTTGTGGTATTGTGCAATATTCACAGCCAGACGTGGCGCTATATCATCGTCTGTCGTTGTGTTGTACATGAAAGTATGCAGACGAAGTGAATGTTGAACGTTTCAAGGCTGCATGTTTTATTTGATAGTCCACTGCAATCCTTCTACATATCCAACAATTCTTGAGGTGATACGGTGGGGCAAATAAGTATTTAGTCAACCACTAATTGTCCAAGTTCTCCCACTTGAAAATATTGGAGAGGCTTGTAATCGTCAACATGGGTAAACCTTAACCATGAGGGACAGAATGTGATTTAAAAAAAAAAAAAAAACAGAAAATTACATTGTTTGATTTTTGAAGAATGTATGTCAAATCGTGGTGGAAAATGAGTATTTGGTCAATAGCAAAAGTTCATCTCAATACTTTGTTATGTACCCTTTGTTGGCAATAACGGAGGTCAAACGTTTTCTGTAACCCTTCACAAGCTTTTCACACACTGTTGCTGGTATTTTGGCCCATTCCTCCATGCAGATCTCCTCTAAAGCGATGATGTTTTGGGGCTGTCGTTGGGCAACACGGACTTTCAACTCCCTCCACAGATTTTCTATGGGGTTGAGATCTGGAAACTGGCTAGGCCACTCCAGGACCTTGAAATGCTTCTTACGAAGCCACTCCTTTGTTGCCCTGGCTGTGTGTTTGGGATCATTATCATGCTGAAAGACCCAGTGTAGCTGCCATTAAGGCAGAATAAAGAAATAAATAATTGACTCTTTGATCTGGGAGTGTAATGTTAAGTATTTAGTTTCTTTGATATGGGGTGGGAACTAAAGTTCACTGCCGCGGGTTGACAGGGGCACTATTAAGTGTTACATCGGCGTATTATTTGATGAACACTACTACAGTACAGACAACTTTTCAGTACCTCTGATTAAGATCAACAAGGAAACATCTCAAGTGCATAGTGCATCGAAGAATTGAAGCTGAACTAATTTCCTCTGGAGTAAAGCGGCCAATGAGGTAATTTAGTTTGCGTTATTTGTGAGTTTGCGTTAATTGACTTAGTTTCTGTTAGTGTAGTTATGTATTCATGTTGTTTTATGTTTCTGTGTGAATATAATTTGACTTCATGTATATATCTATCTGTGCTGTATGAAAATGATCTGACTTAATGTATATATTTGTCTGAACTGACTTTATGTATATTTTTATCTGTATTGTTCAGTTCTCACGGCATTGTCACAGCATTGTCAAGGCAAATCAAGTTCTGTGATTAAAGCCCGTAAAAGAGAAACAGCTTGGTTCGTCATTTCGACTCGAGAGGGAATTTCACCCAGCCACGTCTCATCTTCAATGCCCTTGCTGATGGAAGGAGATTTTAACTCAAAATCTCTCGATACATGGCCCCATTCATTCTTTCCTTTACACAGATCAGTCGTCCTGGTCCCTTTGCAGAAAAACAGCCCCAAAGCATGTTTCCACTCCCATGCTTCACAGTTGGTATGGTGTTCTTCGGATGCAATTCAGTATTCTTTCTCCTCCAAACACGAGAACCTGGGTTTCTACCAAAAAGTTCTATTTTGGTTTCATCTGACCATAACACATTCTCCCAGTCCTCTTCTGGATCATCCAAATGCTCTCTAGCGAACCGCAGACGGGCTTGGATGTGTACTGGCTTCAGCAAGGGGACACGTCTGGCAGTGCAGGATTTGAGTCCCTGGCGGCGCATTGTGTTACTGATAGTAGCCTTTGTTACTGTGGTCCCAGCTCTCTGTAGGTCATTCACTAGGTCCCCCCGTGTGGTTCTGGGATTTTTGCTCACCGTTCTTGTTATCATTTTGATGCCATGGGGTCAAATCTTGCATGGAGCCCCAGATCATGGGAGATTATCAGTGGTCTTGTATGTTTTCCATTTTCTAATAATTGCTCCTACAGTTGATTTCTTTACACCAAGCGTTTTACCTATTGCAGATTCAGTCTTCCCAGCCTGGTGCAGGTGTACAATTTTGTCTCTGGTGTCCTTCGACAGCTCTTTGGTCTTGGCCATAGTTTGGAGTGTGACTGACGGTTGTGGACAGGTGTATTTTATACCGATAAACAGTTAAAACAGGTGCCACAAATACAGGTAATGAGTGGAACCTCATTACACCTCGTTAGAAGTTAGACCTAATTGACAGCCAGAAATCAGCAGGTAACCAAATACATATTTTCCCCTCTAATTTGGAAATAAATTCTTTAACTTTAAAAATCAAACAATGTGATTTTCTGTTTGTTTTTTCCAACACTCTCTCATGGTTGAGGTTTACCCATGTTGACAATTACAGGCCTCTCTAATCTTTTCAAGTAGGAGAACTTGCACAACTGGTGGTTGACTAAATACTTATTTGCCCCACTGTACATTTACTTGCATTTTGAAATTTGTGTCCAGAGTTGGCTGGGCAAAATTAGCAAAATCGCCGGTAGCCATGGTTGTTGTTGTTCTTGTTTAAGATGGCGCTCGCTCTTGTGGGAGGAAGCAGAAATGCAGAAGAAACTACGGCAGCTCATATAAACCAAAATGGTGCATTTTGTACGGACTTGAACATTTTTAACATCGTTTAAACCAGAAAAGTCGGTTTCAGTTCAAAATACATTAATCGAACAGTCTTATCGTCTATCATTAGCAATGATTCATTAGGTCATTCTAGGGGGGAAAAAAAAATCTTTGAATAGCAAAAATTTATAAAATTGCATTACATTTGTATTATTGTGAACTCACTGGCAGCCACTGACAACAATGCATGTCCAAGGACCTACAACACTTTGTGACTCATGACTTGGGGTTTATGTTTGTTTGTGAACACACTACTGGTGTTCCTCAACACATTTTCTCTTTGACTTATTGGCTTTTTGACTAAACACAGGAAAAACTTCAAATTGCCCCAAAATTAGCAGGAAGAGACACAAAATAAACAGGAACCAAATGACCAAAAATCACCAGAATTTAACCCAAAAGCAACATAAAGTGACCTGTGACCCAGAAATGTCATAAAGTCTACAGAGAATTACCACTCAAATGCCCCAAAGCGTACCGGAAGTGACCCAAAATAGACAATAGGTATCGAATTCATTCAAACTGGGAGGATTAGCGATGAATGCTCATCATTCACCACCATTGACGCCACTAGACATCCAATTCACTTGGAGTGGGAGGGCCAACTGAATGTCTACCAGCGTCAATGGCATGCAATGAGTCAACGAGAAAACGCAAAAAAAACTGTCCTCCAATTTTGACTTATTTGCTGCCAAAGGGTGCAAGACCAGTTAGACTGATTCATTGTGGGCGGAGCTGGAAGTGAATGGGACGCCACGTCTTTATTCCCAAATGTGACCCCGAACCTATATGTCCGCTGTCCTGGCAGGCATGATAAGAAAAAGTTCCCGCCTGGAGTCATCGGGCTACTATAGCAGTGACGGTGTGCCCGTCATCTCGTACAAGGAGACGCCTTACAGGTAGGCAGGTGTGTTCATGACGTATCTAGACCATCAACCTCGCCACCATATCGGATGTGGCAGAGTGATAGCAATTGGGCAAAAAAGACAGCAAAGCTCTGCCACGCCCAATATGGCAGACACGTTTCAAGGAGCTGAAGGTGGCGCTTGCCTTGTCCTCACAGGAAGCTTTGGACTCGGATCCGCGCTCATCCGCGCCTCCGCCGAGCCCCCATGGACAGCGTGAAGACTAACGTCCAGCGGTCGGAAAGTCCCGTCGTAGAAGTTAGTCCGGCACCGGTGCGCAGAGGAGTGGCAGGGCTGCGCTTGGCGCGGAGTTACCTCCTCCCCCTTCTCATTCTTGTAATCTTGATCTGTGAGTTTAACAAATCAGAAGGTTGTAGTACTAAAATATCTCATTTTGAGAGGATTCTGGTCTTGAAAGATGGTTGCGGTCCACAGGTAAAGTTCGAAATTCGCGAGACAGTCGCTAGAATGAGCTCCTGTAAAAAGAGGTTATATTCTGCAGAGATGTTTGTAGTCCAGAGAAAATTGTATACTTGGGGTTCATCTCACAACAGACACCTGTAGTCAAAAAATACTCCTTCAATATAAAGATTGCAGTCCAGAGTAACCTTTCCAATCCTGTTAGAAGATTGGTGTTCTAGTCCGAAGAAAATGTTCTAGTCTTCTTTTCCATCTGCAGGATGGCATACCTCCATGTTCTCACCGTTTTTTGACTTTGACTTCTTCTCCGCAGTGTGGGAGCTGGTAATCCCGCAAATGACGAACGGCATGGCTTCCTCCGACTTGGTACGAGCAGCTTTCTCATTTAGCTCAGACAGACCTGGTGAGCTTTCTCTCACCGGTCCGTCTCTAGACCCGGCAGATCTCCGGACGCAGCAACGAGCTGGTGGAGGAATTTTACAAGAAGTTCAATGAGCTGAAGGCTCGCCTCAACAGCTACGAGGAGCTGATTCGCAAAGACAACAAGGCGCCTCTGTGGGCCAACGTTCCTAACTACGCTCTGGAGTCGGCCGGTGAGTATGCTGCGACCCGCCGGGCCTTGTTGCTGTCTCATGACCTCAGTGAGCCTCATTATGATCTCATTATTGAAAAGCCAGCGCTGCTGTGGGAGCGGATGGCAAACGTACGACATATGACACGTGACAACCCTGTGACAAAAGGGTGATCAATGATAAAACATGTCACATGACAAGGTATGCGTGACATAGAGATGTGTCCTAAACCTGGGACAGGTATGACAAACATGATCAACACATGACAAATGTATCAGACGTGACAAACGTATGACGTATATTTCTTTTGAAAAATGTTTTGTCATTTTTAAAATACCGTATTGCTGCTTAGAAGGTGCACCTAAAAGCCTTCATTTTCTCAAAAGCAGACAGTGCGCCTTAAAATCCGATGCGCCTTATATGAAGGGTGGTCAAAAGTTTACATACACTTGTGAAGAACAATGTCATGGCTCTCTTGAGTTTCCAGTTATTTCTACAACTCTGATTTTTCTCTGATAGAGTGATTGAAACAGATACTTCTTTGTCACAAAAAACATTCATTAAGTTTGGTTCTTTTATGACTTTATTATGGGTGAACAGAAAAAAAGTGATCAAATCTGCTGGGTCAAAAATATACATACAGCAGCGCTATTATTTGGTAACATGTCCCTTGGCCATTTTCACTTCAATTAGGCGCCTTTGGTAGCCATCCGCAAGCTTCTGGCAAGCTTCTGGTTGAATCTTTGACCACTCCTCTTGACAGAATTGGTGCAGTTCAGTTAAATTTGATGGCTTTCTGACATGGACTTGTTTCTTCAGCATTGTCCACAAGTTCTCAATGGGTTTAAGTCAGGACTTTGGGAAGGCCATTCGAAAACCTTAATTCTAGCCTGATTTAGCCATTCCATTACCACTTTTGATGTGTGTTTGGGGTCATTGTCCTGTTGGAACACCCAACTGCGCCCAAGACCCAATCTTCGGGCTGATGACGTTAGGTTATCTTGAAGAATTTGAAGGTAATCCTCCTTCTTCATTATCCCAATTAAATTGTAAAGCACCAGTTCCATTGGCAGCAAAACAGCCCCACAGCATAATACTACCACCACCGTGCTTGACAGTAAGCATGGTGTACTTGGGGTTAAAGGCCTCACCTTTTCTCCTCCAAACATATAGCTCGGCATTGTGGCCAAACAGCTCAATTTTTGTTTCGTCTGACCACAGAACTTTCCTCCAGAAGGTCTTATCTTTGTCCATGTGATCAGCAGCAAACTTCAGTCGAGCCTTAAGGTGCCGCTTTTGGAGCAAGGGCTTCCTTCTTGCACGGCAGCCTCTCAGTCCATGGAGATGCAAAACACGCTTGACTGTGGACACTGACATCTGTGTTCCAGCAGCTTGTAATTCTTGGCAGATCTGCTTTTTGGTGATTCTTGGTTGAACCTTCACCCTCCTGAACAGTTTTCTCTCAGCAGCAGGTGATAACTTGCGTTTTCTTCCTGATCGTGGCAGTGACAAAACAGTGCCATGCACTTTATACTTACAATTGTTTGCACTGTTGCTCTTGGGACCTGCAGCTGCTTTGAAATGGCTCCAAGTGACTTTCCTGACTTGTTCAAGTCAATGATTCGCTTTTTCAGATCCATGTATGTATATTTTTGACCCAGCAGATTTGATCACTTTTTCTGTTAACCCATAATAAAGTCATAAAAGAACCAAACTTCATGAATGTTTTTTGTGACAAAGTATCTGTTCCAATCACTCTATCGGAGAAAAATCAGAGTTGTAGAAATAACTGGAAACTCAAGTGAGCCATGACATCATGTTCTTCACAAGTGTATGTAAACTTTTGACCACAACTGTATATGAAAACAGCTTTAAAATAGGTATTCATTCAAGGTGCGCCTTATAGTGTGAAAAATACGGTAACTTATTTAGATCAGTATTAGTTATTACAGTTTTATAAATACATTTATACTTATTTTACTTTGCAAAATTATTTTGTCATACTATGAAAAATATTTTGTAATTTTTTAAAAAATCCTTTAAAAAATACTTCATACTCTATTATTTTATGTGTTCTTAAAATAGTTTTATGCCATACTTATGAAAATATCTTTTTACTCTGACATACTTTTGAAAATATTGTTTTATACCGTTAACTTTAATTGTCACAATGATAAATGTCCAGTCATCCTTCTGTAAATTTAGATGAATTTATTAGTAGTAGACGTCCAGCCCATTTGAAATAGAAGGGCTGGCAGCGAATCAACAATCATTTGCTGACACATCAATTGGCAGCCAATGAGTTCAAATACTTTCCCAGATACATTTCTTTACTGTTCTTCATTCTACACCCGCGCTCAAAGGATTTGATTATTCACCATTCAGTTGAATGAGTCTCAAAACTTTTGACTAAGTTTAAAAAAAAAAAATAGTGATCTTTTTTTTAAAACTATAATGTATGAAGAACCGACGTGTGCGACATACGTACGCCGAACGTTGACCAGGTTTGCGTCGTCAGGCGCCAGCGTGGTGTGCAGCTCATCGTCGGTGCCATACAACGTCAAGACCAAACCCAACCCCATATTGGGCCTCGGGTGGTTAACAGGCCGTTCCGGCAGGGCCGTCCGGGCGCGAGTGGTCATCGAGGTAAGGCTCGCCGCTCGCTCGTAAGACCGCCTGCAACTGAGCCCTCTCGTGATGTCCTGCCGTTGCCCCCGCAGGGAAAGTCGGAGCTGCAACCGGGTAACTGCTGGGCCTTCGCCGGCCAGCAGGGCAACCTGACGGTGGCCCTCTCGCATCCGGTGGTGGTGACCAGCGTGACGCTAGGACACATCACCAAGAGCATTTCGCCCACCGGCGACATCCCGCACGCGCCTAAGGAGTTCTCGGTTTACGTGAGTAGCTCGCCGATCCGGCTCTGTTCCTCTTGCTATCTGGTCACTTCCTGTTGACTTTGATCTCCAGCAGTGTTGTTTCCGTCAACAATGACGATAACGAAAATATTTCGCTGACGAGCTAAAAATGTGACTTGGGAGACTAGAACATAACGAGACAAATGCTAGTTTTCCTCTGACAAGACGACGAAATGGACATGCGGCAATTTCTGTTATATGTTCACATTGCGTGACATTTTTATATTGTATGTGGAGTACGTCAGCTTGAATCGTAGCAGTTTGGGTCGCGTCACTCATGTGAGATGTGCTGTGCCTCTCCCTCACTCTCCTCACCGGAATTTAGGATGTGTCTAAAGCTAGGCTGCGCTCCATCTTGCTAGTTTGGAAACACGGTACGATTTGTTTTCTTATCTTTGCAAGAGAGAATATGAATTGCTGCTTTAGCTTTCAAAGGTCTGTGCTGAGTGATTATCAGACGCTAAATGTAACTCCTAGCGTAAGCGTAGCATTCACGTTCGCATTAGCTCCAGAATGGTGACCGTACTTTTAAAACACTGGCCGGTCTAAAGCAGAGCTAATTGGATTTTCTGGTCAGTAATTCCAGAGGAGAGCCAGTTGACGAAATTGCATTTAGCCAGGGGTGAAAGTGGGCCGGAACGATCTGGACTGCCGTGCCGGTATAAAATTCAGGAGCGGAACGATGCTTTGATCATAGACCTCAGCTGGATAGCGGCTCTCGAGGACCGGATTTGCAGACAATTGGTTCACATTATTATCAATTTTAATGTACAGTTGAATGAAAAAGTATCTGAACCTTTTGGAATTTCTCACATTTATGCATAAAATGACCATCAAATGTGAGCTGATCTTTTTCAAAATCACACAGATGAAATAAGTGTCTGCTTTAACCAAAACCACCCAAATATTTATAGGTTTTCATATTTGCATGAGGATAGCATGCAAACAATGACAGAATGGGAAAAAATAAGTGAAACCTCTGCCTAAGGAGACTTAAAAAGCAATGGAAACCAATTTTTACCTAACATTTTAAAGTCAGGTGTGAGCCCAATCACTCATGAGTGGTTAAAGCTGCCCTGCCCACATGCAATGCACATGAGAAGCATTGTCTGATGTGAATCATGGCTAAGTCAAAAGAGCTGTCTGAAGACCTGCAATCAAAGATTGGTACAAAGCTGGGAAAGTATACAAAACCATCTCTAAAAGTGGATGTTCATCAATCGGCAGTCAGAGAACTTGTCTACAAATGGAGAGAGTTTGGCACTGGAGTGGCCGTCCACAAAAGATGGCACCAAGAGGTCAGCGCAGAATACGCAGAGAGGTAAAAAAAAAAGAACCCTAGAGTGTCTGTTAAAGACTGACAGAAATCACTGGCACGGTCCAATATCTATGTGCACACATCAACTATATGTAAAACTATGGCCAAGAATGGAGGAGGAAGCCACTGATGTCTTAAAAAAAAATAATTGTTGCTCGTTTATTGTCCGCAAAAAGGGACTTGGACACTCCACACAAGTTTTGGCAAATTATTTTGTGGACTGATGAAACCAAAGTTGAATTGTTTGTGAGTAATACATAACGTCAGGTGTGGAGGAAAAATGGAACAGCTCAACATCATCAACACCTCATCCCCACCGTGAAGCAAGGTGAAGGGAGCATCATGATTTGGGGCTGTTTTGCTACCTCAGGGCCTGGACAACTTGCAATCATTAATGGAAGGATGAATTCAATGGTTTATCAGGGTGTTTTGCAGGAAAACCTATGGCCATCTCTCAGATAGGTAAAGCTAAAAAGAGGATGGATGCTGCAACAAGACCATCCAAAACACAAGGTAACGCAACTTCAGAATCGTTTCAGAAGATCGATGTGCCAGACTGATCTGCAACTACAGGAAGCGTCTGGTTGAAGTTATTGCTGCCAAAGGGGGCGGGGGGGGGGACAGAAAATATTAAATGTGATGGTTCACTTACTTATTTTACCCCCTTCTGTCATTGTTTGCATACTATCCTCATTAAAATATGAAAACCTATTAAGGTTTGGGTGGTTTTAGTTAAAGCAGACACTTTTTTCATCTGTGTGATTTTGACAAAGATCAAAGATTTGTGAACAAAAAAATTCAATGATCTTAGTGTAGTTTTTTTTTTTTTTTCTCCCTGCGCTTTGCCTTCATTAGGGGATGGAGTCGCCCGACTCGCCGGGAATAAAATTGGGAAGCTTCAAGTACAACCGTAACGGTGCCTCCTTCCAGAACTTCCGTGTGTCGGTGAGTATACCACACTGTCAATATGAATATTAAGATGAACTTCAGATGACAAGATGGAACTAGACAATGTAATTTTTATTACCAGGTCAGTTCATATTGCCTATTGACATCGGATCATTTCCTGTTGATTTGGGGGCAATTATATGTCACTGCCTGTACACATCAGGTCACAGGTCACTTTCTATAGATATCGGGTAACTTCCTGTTAATGATGAGGCATTTTCAGGTCACGTTCTGTTGATATTGGGTCACTTCTTGTTGATTATGGGGCATATCCAGATCACTTTTTGTTGACATTTGGTGACTCTCTGGATTTTGGGCCAATTCCATGTCACTTCCCATATCTATCAGGCCAGGGGTCACTTCCTATTGATATTGGGACACTTCCTGTGGATCTTGGGGTCATTACCAGGTCACTCCCTATTGATTTCGGGTCACTTTCTGTGGGTTTTGGGGCATTTCCACGTCACTTCCTATTTATACCAAGTCACGGGCCACTTCCTATTGATATCAGGTCACTTTCAGTTGATTTTGGGGCATTTTCAGGTCAGTTCTTGATGATATCCAGTCATTTCACCTGTAAAAATTTAGTAAATACAGTGATCTGTCGCTACTTCGCGCTTCAAACTTGGTGCCCTCAGTCCATCGCGGATTTTTTTCCAATTTAAAAAACAGCATTTTACCATACTTAAAAATGTAAAGATACAGTAGTATATGCATGTAAACATGTTCAAATCATTTTCTGTTATATATACAGTGGGGCAAATAAGTATTTAGTCAACCAAAGCACAATTTTGTCTCTGGTGTCCTTCGACAGCTCTTTGCTCTTGGCTAAAGATGTCCCGGTCGATCGGGTCATTTTCAAAGTATCGGAATCGGCAAAAAAATATCGGACATGACTTTTTTAAATATATATATTTTTTAATTAAATCGTTTTCTAATTGTATTAACGTTACAGACAAAATGTCTTACACTCATCCAGAGTCTTTAGTTTAGGCTTAAGGTAGGGTTATCAAATTTATCCCGATAACGGCGGTAATTAATTTTTTAAAATGTATCACATTAAATATTTAACACAATTAATGTATGCGTTGCACAACCCACTCACGCATTGTCGTGCTCAATCTGTAATGGCGCCATTCTACCCATTTAGAGAGATAAGAGGCAGCGTAAAATGAATAGAGTGAATTTTGGCAGCCTTTAGAGCCTTTCTTCAATTGGCTAAAACCTTGCAATCCCTCTCCCTATCATTAGAAATATTATGGGAAGCAATGTGGAGAAGCAAGGTAGCAATTGATCTTTTTCTTAACACCTTATGTTAGTTCCCAATGCAGAGAAGATATATCAATTGGTGCCACTTTGCACAGTCATGGTTGCACTTCCCATCATGCATTTGGGCAGAACAGTTAAATGGCTACAGTATCATTTACTGAAAGCTCAACAAATACACTAGATGGCAATATTTAGTCACAATATACAAAGTCACATTTATCCTTTAAGAATTACAAGTCTTTCTATCCGTGGATCCCTCTCACAGAAATTTAATAATGTAAATGCCATCTTGAGGGTTTATTGTCATAATAAACAAATACAGTACTTATGTACTGTATGTTGAATGTATATATTCGTCCGAGTTTTATTCATTTTTTTCTTAATGCATTGCCAAAATGTATATGATCAGGAAAAATTATCGGGAATGATTGGAATTGAATCGGGAGCAAAAAAAAAAAAGCAATCGGATCGGGAAATATCGGGATCGGCAGATACTCAAACTAAAACGATCGGGATCGGATCAGGAGCAAAAAAACATGATCGGAACAACCCTAGTCTTGACCATAGTGGAGTTTAGAGTGTGACTGACTGAGATTGTGGACAGGTGTCTTTCATACCTGTAATGAGTTAAAACAGGTGCCATTAATACAGGAAACGAGTGGAGCCTCGTTAGACCTCGTTTTTTTTTCCACATTCTGTCTCTCATGGTTGAGGTTTACCCATGTTGACAATTACAGACCTCTGTAATATTTTCAAGTGGGAGAACTTGCACAAATAGTGGTTGACTAAATACTTATTTGCACCATTGTATCTTATTCATATCATAATTATTAGATTTGCAGTGCTTAAAAACAATTTATTCTAATACACATATACACACACAAGGGTTTTATTTTTTGTAATTATACTTTATATGATATACAAATATGAATAAGCTCCACCTTTACTTCGCGGATTTTCAATTTCTGCTGGGGTTTGGGGGGGTCTCCATTAACCGCGAAAAACGAGGGATCACTGTATTCCCCTTTTCTATTTTAATATCTATATTTTAATTCCTTTTTTTTTTTAACTTTATTTTTGAACTCTTGGCCGCCAATGACAGCGCAAGACATCCAATGGGAGGGGTCATATCATATGGATTTGACGTCTCGCGCCGTCATTGTCATTAGCATGGAAACTAGCATTATTACTCATTACTCACTATAAAACAACTAAAATGGTACAAAAATATATTTAAAAATATTCTGACACAGGACAATGGATCCCCTGTCAGCAGTTACGTGAACCTATGCGTGGAGAGCAACTGGGGAGACCCCACGTACACGTGCTTGTACAGTTTCAAGGTGCACGGACGGCTGGCGTCCTGACGACCGCAGACAACGCACGGCGACGGACGCCCATTCGCCCGCCATGTCGGTGGGCAGAGCTTCCCATTACGCACTGGCACTTTGAAAAGTCACCTTTCATGAAGATGACGGACTTAACACGTGCAATACTGTGTATTCATAGTTTTATAGTTGTTGTACTGTAATTCAATGTCCGATTTTTTAAATCATCATGAGAAAATACGTGAGAATATAGTTGATGTAAGACGGACCCATCTTAGTGGCTGCTCGCCGTTTCAGCGCTATTGACGGTGATGGATGTCCAATTCCTTTTTTAACTGGCACCCAATGATGGAGCAACTTTATCCAGGTGTCAATACATTTTATGTATTTTCGATTTTATTGTAAATGTAAATATTCACGTTTTGAATTGTTTTAACGAAAATACAGCAAAGTCTTTTTATTTGTCATATTTTTTTAATCATCTTTTTTTATTTACATTTAAAAAAAATAAAAGGGGAAAAAATTACCTTTTTTTTTTTTTACATTTAATAAAAAACAAAAAAGGGAAAAAATATATTCACATTTTTCATCTTTAATTTTTGTTTTATAAAAATAAAACCAAAGATAAAAAGTGAATATTCTATTATTAATTAAAAATGTGTGTGATTAAAAAAAGGAACATACAGTAAATTCTTTTTATATTGATCATTTTTTTAATTGCTAAAACGATTGTTGCCAACCCTCCCATAAAAAATGGATTGGACGTCCAGCACTCGATGGCAGCTAATGAGTTAACAAAAAAAAAAAAAAGATATTTTTTAAGTTAAAAAAATAAAGTGTGTAATTACTGTTTTCTTAAAAAAAAAAAACATTTTTTTAATGAAAAACAATTTTCTGTATTTTCATTTTATAATAAATGTACATTTCACTTCACTAAAATGGACTTTTTCCAATTTACAAAAAAAAAAATCCAAATAAATGTACCAAATTGGTGAGTGACTCAATCTCACAAGAAGTTTGTTTTTAGCGTGATGCTAGGTGATGACTTGGAGGTGGAGCTAGGGGCGGCGCTAGTTTTAGCGCTCTCCTGGCTTCCCTTGAGAGCAGCTTCCAGGCGGGCCTTCAGGGGAGGAGACGTCGACACCAGAGACCTGACGGAAAGTCGACAGTCACATTTTAAGCACTCGCTAACAAAATGGGTGAGCAAATATTGACAGACTTCCCAAACATCCCAAGTCTCCTGGAGGTCTTGTGATATTGTTAAAGTACAGATAAAGTCTGATGAAATATCCCTATTTTGCGACAATGGCTGGTAGTTTTTTTTTTTTTTTTTAACATGCAGGTAAAATAACTCATGCATCATGCTTGGAATAAACTTTCAATTGAATTCAGCCCGTGTGCTTGTTATGGGGCGTCGTAAGGGACATATCAGAGTGACTGCTTGATAAGAGAGCCGATTGGTCTTGTCAGCAAAATTAGCCAATAAGCTTTCAGTGTGAGCGCGCTTCCATTTATCACTCAGGGCAGGGCAGCGCGCAGTACGAAACAAAAATAATTATTTATTAATGACCACATTCTAGCCCAGGGGTCGGGAACCTATGGCTTGCGAGCCATATCTGGCTCTTTTGACGGCCGCATCTGGCTTGCAGACAAATAGTTATTTTAAAAAAAAAAAAAAAAAAAAAAAAGCTCTTTATACTCCTTTGCGCGTTGCGCAAAACGCCGACGTTACCCGGCGACAAGAAAGCTGGTTCGCAGTTATTTTAGTGGGAAAGTGGAGAACATACATGTCGTTGCGTCTATCTATCTAGAATGCCTTGCAAAAGTATTCGGCCCCCTTGAACCTTGCAACCTTTCGCCTCATTTCAGGCTTCAAACATAAAGATATATTCATTCATTCATTCATTCATTTTCCATGCCGCTTTTCCTCACGAGGGTCGCGGAGGTGCTGGAGCCTATCCCAGCTAACTACGGGCAGTAGGCAGGGGACACCCTGTAAAATTTTAATTTTTTGTCAAGAATCAACAACAAGTGGGACACAATCGTGAAGTGGAACAAAATTTATTGGATAATTTAAACTTTTTTAACAAATAAAAAACTGAAAAGTGGGGCGTGCAATATTATTCGGCCCCCTTGCGTTAATACTTTGTAGCGCCACCTTTTGCTCCAATTACAGCTGCAAGTCGCTTGGGGTATGTTTCTATCAGTTTTGCACATCGAGAGACTGACATTCTTGCCCATTCTTCCTTGCAAAACAGCTCGAGCTCAGTGAGGTTGGATGGAGAGTGTTTGTGAACAGCAGTCTTCAGCTCTTTCCACAGATTCTCGATTGGATTCAGGGCTGGACTTTGACTTGGCCATTCTAACACCTGGATACGTTTATTTTTGAACCATTCCATTGTAGATTTGGCTTTATGTTTTGGATCATTGTCCTGTTGGAAAATAAATCTCCGTCCCAGTCTCAGGTCTTGTGCAGATACCAACAGGTTTTCTTCCAGAATGTTCCTGTATTTGGCTGCATCCATCTTCCCGTCAATTTTAACCATCTTCCCTGTCCCTGCTGAAGAAAAGCAGGCCCAAACCATGATGCTGCCACCACCATGTTTGACAGTGGGGATGGTGTGTTCAGGGTGATGAGCTGTGTTGCTTTTACGCCAAACATATCGTTTTGCATTGTGGCCAAAAAGTTCAATTTTGGTTTCATCTGACCAGAGCACCTTCTTCCACATGTTTGGTGTGTCTCCCAGGTGGCTTGTGGCAAACTTTAAACGAGACTTTTTATGGATATCTTTGAGAAATGGCTTTCTTCTTGCCACTCTCCATAAAGGCCAGATTTGTGCAGTGTACGACTGATTGTTGTCCTATGGACAGACTCTCCCACCTCAGCTGTAGATCTCTGCAGTTCATCCAGAGTGATCATGGGCCTCTTGGCTGCATCTCTGATCAGTTTTCTCCCTGTTTGAGAAGAAAGTTTGGAAGGACGGCCGGGTCTTGGTAGATTTGCAGTGGTCTGATGCTCCTTCCATTTCAATATGATGGCTTGCACAGTGCTCCTTGAGATGTTTAAAGCTTGGGAAATCTTTTTGTATCCAAATCCGGCTTTAAACTTCTCCACAACAGTATCTCGGACCTGCCTGGTGTGTTCCTTGGTTTTCATAATGCTCTCTGCACTTTAAACAGAACCCTGAGACTATCACAGAGCAGGTGCATTTATACGGAGACTTGATTACACACAGGTGGATTCTATTTATCATCATCGGTCATTTAGGACAACATTGGATCATTCAGAGATCCTCACTGAACTTCTGGAGTGAGTTTGCTGCACTGAAAGTAAAGGGGCCGAATAATATTGCACGCCCCACTTTTCAGTTTTTTATTTGTTAAAAAAGTTTAAATTATCCAATCAATGTTGTTCCACTTCACGATTGTGTCCCACTTGTTGATTCTTGACAAAAAAATTAAATTTCATATCTTTATGTTTGAAGCCTGAAATGTGGCGAAAGGTTGCAAGATTCAAGGGGGCCGAATACTTTTGCAAGGCACTGTATCTCTATCAATCGCATTGGCAACACAGATGAGGCAGACATTGATCAAGTGGGGCCGCTGCATTTTGCTGTCGAAAAGAACGGCCGATGTGCGCATCAGTGTTGTTAATAACGGCGTTACAATATAACGGCGTTACTAACGGCGTTATTTTTTTCAGTAGTGAGTAATCTAATTAATTACTTTTCTCATCTTGGCAACGCCGTTACCGTTACTGAGGCGGGAAAGGCGTGCGTTACTATGCGTTACTAAGTTGGTTGAATAAAAAAAGTCAGAGACGGACTCACGGAGACGAGAGAGCAGAGCAGGAGTGGGGAAGACACCGTTGCAGACGCGATGCTAGGTGGCTCCAGTAATACCTGACCGTAGCCTACAAACTACGCCCACATGATACGGTAGATATCACATATTATAGAACTAGATGCAAATGACAGACACGACTGCATTGGCAACATGTTTTAAGGACTACATGCGTTAGTAAACAGCTGCCATCTTAAAGCAGTAGACCTCTCAGGAAGGCTCTGTTGTAGAGATCCTTCCTAGCGAACCTACTTTTTTTTTTTTATCTAAAATGGTCCTAAATCGGCAAAATCTTGACTTAAATCTATCTTTAAATGATGAAACAGTTTTAAAACTTACACATGTTGAAAGTAGACAGAAGGGAACTAATGCAATAGCGGGAGCAATTTTAACAACTTTAACGGTTGATTCACAACTTTAAATGACTTCCACACATACTGTAGCAAAGGTTACTATCTAGTTATCGCAATACCCTTGTGTCTAGTTAAGTGGAGGGTAAAGAATTGGGCTAGGGCCAATTGTCCCAAAAACCCTTTAAACTTCACATTGTGTGACCTTTTTTTTTTTTTTTTTTTTTGAGAAAAAAAAAAAAAACATGAAAATTATCACTAGTTACTTTGCCAAGTAACTAATTATTCTAAGATTCAGGTAACTGAGTTACTAACGCAATTACTTTTTGGGAGAAGTAATTTGTAACTGTAATTAATTACTTTTTTAAAGTAAAATTAACAACACTGGTGCACATGTGCGTAGTAATTTTCCCACGGTTTTAGTTCCGTTTTCCCCTAATTTTAGAAACCCTTTTGAGAAGATGGCAAAAAGAAAAAAAAGACGAAGAGTATCGTACTTTTCAGCAGGAATGGACAGAGGAATTTGCCTTCGTGGAGAGAGCAGGTTCTGCGGTGTGTCTATTATGTCTAATATGCAATGATAAAATTGCATTTATGAAAAGGTCAAATATAAAGCGGCACTTCGACACCCGCCATACTACATTTGCATAGAAATATCTGGCGGGGGGGAGCTTCTTACAAGAGTGCAAGCTAGTCAGTAGCAACTCCGTGTTTGGACCAAACAAGGTGACTGGAATTCGGCTAGCTTTGCTGGCGCTTTAGCAATTGTGAGAAACGGGAAGCCATTCACAGATGGGGAATACGCCAAAGCATTCATGCTTGATGTTGCCAATGAACTTTTTGACGACTTTTCGGATAAAGACAAGATTATTAAACGGATAAAAGACACGCCCCTGTCATCAAGAACTATTCACGATTGTACCGTCATGATGTCAAATCAAATTGAGGCAACACAAGTGATGGACATAAATTCGGCTCCATTTTTTCACTCGCTTTGAATGAGTCAACGGACGTAAGCAATTTATCACAGTTCAGCGTGATCGCAAGGTATGTTGTGGGTGACACACTACATGAGGAAAGTCTGGCAGTTTTGGCTATGCAAGGAACAACAAGAGGGGAGGATTTATTCAAGTCCTTCATTGAGTTCGCTAAAGAAAAAAATCTACCAATGGACAAACTTGTTTCGGTGTGCACTGATGGTGCTCCGTGTATGCTTGGAAAAAACAGGATTCATGTCGATTCTCCGTGAACATGAAAAGAGACGTATCCTAAGTTTCTCAATGCCTGCATCACGCTTAACCTCATCAAGTATCAACCAGACTACAAAGCCATCAGCAACACCATGCAGCACCAGAGGTCGCATTAATGGTAAGAAATATTCATCATTGATTAGCAGCAGCATAACAATGTTATTAAAAAGAATTCAGAGACTTATTGTTCTTTAAAAATGTTGAAATTAATAATAAAATGCACACATTACTCGTATTTTTAGTTTTAAACATATTGAATGGCTCTCACGGGATTACATTTTTTAAAAATGTGGTGTTTATGGCTCTCAGCCAGAAAGGTTCCCAACCCCTGTTCCAGCCAGTACCTCCTGACATACCAATATGCTTGCCTACTCTTCAGATATGATCATAAAACTGGATAGGGTGTCGTTACAGAAATTCATAGGAGCTAGCATCTTTTTTTATATCTTGTGTTTGTCCTCAATATTGACACTTGACGTTAGCAAGCACATCAGATTTGTTCCCAGAAACAATATGCCTGCTCACTAGGCAGTGTTTTTTTCATCAACGGCAACGGAAACATTTCGTTGACGAATATTTTTTCATGACGACGCAACGATGACGAGCTGAAAACAAGTCTTGGATGACTGTAACGTGATGAAAAGATTGCCAATTTATGTGACGAGACGAGAACGAGATGAAAATGCGCCATCGTACCTGTTATATGTTTATAATGTGCACATTTTTTTTTTAGTAGCAGTCAGCCTGCTTCCGGGCTGTCTTTTGTGCCATTCCCGTGACTTGCTCACACCCCCACCCTCCCCCGAGGCAATGCACATGAACGGTGTTCTAATACGGCAGTTGAAACGGCGCGAGAATTTATGGTCGCATTTTAAAGAGCATACGACACCAGAAAAAAAGTCTTAAATGGCATTATTATGTGAATTGGAATCATATTTTGAGACGATTCGACCATATACAACAATTTAGCAAAGCGCAGATGACGAGAAATTAGTCTTTTAATCTGCCGGTTAGCCACGCCTACAATTATAGGGCTTTAGCGTCCCCAACAGGTGGATGACGTCAGCGGTAGACTAGGCTCATCCGTTTTACTATTCAGCCCATTGAGGGGGAATAGTTCAGAACGAGGAAAACGAGACGAAGAGAGCTGCAAAATGTCATTGTTTCAGTCTCTCTACTCCCAATATTTTTACAGGATATTCTTTTTATCCAAGTATTTTCCCCAAAAGCTATATAAATGGCTTGAGAAGGACCAGTCAGCCCGTCGAGGGGGAACTATTCACAATGAGGAAAACGCGACGAAGAGAGCGGCAAAATGTCATTGTTTCTGTCTCTTTACTTCAATATTTTTACAGGATATTCTTTTTATCCAAGTATTTTTCCCCAATAGCTATATAAATGGCTTGAGAAGGACCAGTCAGCCCGTCGAGGGGGAACTATTCACAATGAGGAAAACGAGACGAAGAGAGCGGCAAAATGTCATTGTTTCTGTCTCTTTACTTCAATATTTTTACAGGATATTCTTTTTACCCAAGTACTTTCCCCAATTGCTAAATAAATGGCATGGTCATGACAAATAACTTGTGCTAAATGGAATATAAAATAATAAAAATCCATTTATTCAAGACGACATGGCAAAATTACTCCATAATGGTCAAAACAGTCGACTTTACCTTTACTGTCACACCTGCCAAACGATATTTTATGACACCTAAATCGGACATATGTCATTTCCCTTCCCCGGCTTCGGAGAATGTAAACAGACCAGAAGGAGTGACAGCTAGCCGACATGCTAACCCGAACCGAGGGATGTTTCAAAGTCTTCGAAGTGGAAAATCACACATAACTAGCCTGGATTATTTGACATGACGACCCGGTTGTCGAGTTTCTTTGCGGATCGGCAAACCGCCCGGCGGAGAGCAATTTACAGTTCGTTCCCTGGAGGAGGGTGGCTGGAATTGTTGTGTAGCTAACGTGCTAACAGCTAACTGCTAATGAGCGTGAGGATAGCTTTTTACATGCCTATCAATGATCAAACGTAAGTAGTCCTTTATTTAAAGGAATTTTATAGTGTTTACTTTGTAATCACTGTATTCGTATTTGACATAATACAAAACAAGATGTTTACTCACTTCCTTGTAAGTCCAATGGTCCCACAGTAAATATCCACGGTGAATGGGAACCTTTTGAAACTCCAAAAAGGCGCATACGCCTCTCCCGCATACAGAATGATTTTTCTGCAGCCGTTTGGCTGGCGTGATGCAAAAAATAAAAGTATTAATCCGCAAAATCAGCTGAATCCTTCGTCCTCATACACAACAGTACACTGTAGCGTGAAGAGGACGTCTTCTACCGTACACGTCACAGCGCCCTCCTCCTCAATGCGAGACCGAAGCCGGAAGTTACTCATTTTCCTGGCGCGGGATTCAAAAAACTAAATAAATATAGCGATCGCTTCCACACACATCCAAGCGGTCCATATCATTCAGGAGCATAAAATACCGCGTGTATTATGAAATAAACATGCTTTTTCGTGTCACAAGCACTTTAAGTATAATCCGACCAAAAGAAGAATGCAATGCACTGTCCCCGTGGGAGATCAAGGTAAAAAGTGGGGCCATATGCTGGGTTAAAAAATATACTACGAATCTGAAGTGGCCCCTCAAAGTTCGACACACTGATATTAATGCAAAGGTAAGTTGTTTCAAGTCATTTTAAGTGATTATAGACCAAGAGTTTTATTCAGCAAATGGCCTGTTATCATTTTAATATGTATTTCCACATTTTTGGTGTAAATGGAGCGCCAAGTTTAGGCTAATATTTTTGTTTATTTGTAAATAAGCTTTGGAAGTAAACACTGTGGAGCCTGTCCGTGATGCCAAAAAGGTTGGTGACCCCCTGTGCTTTATAAAGTATATCGTCATAACCTGCATATAATTTCTGTGAGTTAAAGATTGTCATAAAATTATGCAAAACTTAGGCTAGCTAAATTTACTAAAAAATGTACCTTAATTTAAAAATGATTTATTGAATTAATTTCTATTACAATAGGATAGGGTCGATAAAACATCTTTTGGAATTTGTGATGTCTGACTTCCATTTTACGGGGCATTTAAAAAACCAAAGTCACCTGAAAACAGCCGGGTGTTGAGGTCCCAGACGCATTAGGTCCTTGAGCGCCGCCTGGTGGAGCGAGCGAGACGGCGCGGGCGCTGAGCTCAGCGCGTTTTCGTCCAACAGGAAGGAGATGAGCAGAGGGAACAAGACGCCCACCAGCTGAGGACCTGAAACAGACATAGGTACAACACAAAAGAGACTTTTAGACCAGTGTTTTTCAACCTCTGAGTCACGGCACGTATTTACATTGGAAAAAAATCTCACACACCACAAACCAAAAATGTTCCAACATTACTTTCTGTACAGTATATTTATACTTACTCAGTGTGAAACCTGAGCCTGTTTAGATGAACCCAAAGCTGATATCCTGGCAGGAATCTTCATCAACAGCTCTCAGTCTCTGTTTTTTTTTGTTTTTTTTTTAAATTTTTTTAGCAGTTAGGCTTGAAAGGCTCAGAATTATCAGATGGGGGGACTATAGCAATGTCTTTAACAGCATCAGGGCCGAGCAGCTCGTTGACAATAGATTTGCAGGCAGGTAGTATTAAAGAGCATACGACATGAGAAAAAAAGTCTTAAATGGCATTATTATGTGAATTAGAAACATATTTTGAGACGATTCGACGATATACAACAATTTAGCAAAGCGCAGATGACGAGAAATTAGTCTTTTAATCTGCCGGTTAGCCACGCCTACCATCATAGGGTTTTAGCGTCCCCAACAGGTGGATGACGTCAGCGGTAGACTGGGCTCATCGGTTTTACTATTCAGCCCATTCAGGGGGAATTATTCAGAACGAGGAAAACGCGACGAAGAGAGCCGTAAAATGTCATTGTTTCAGTCTCTCTACTCCAATATTTTTACAGGATATTCTTTTTATCCAAGTATTTTCCCCAATAGCTATATAAATGACTTGAGAAGGACCAGTCAGCCCGTCGAGGGGGAACTATTCACAACGAGGAAAACGCGACGAAGAAAGCTACAAAATGTCATTGTTTCTGTCTCTTTACTTCAATATTTTTACAGGATATCCTTTTTTATCCAAGTATTTTCTCCAATTGCTAAATAAATGGCATGGTCATGACAAATAACAGTCTTGTGCTAAATGGAATATGAAATCATAAAAAAGCATTTATTCAGGACGACATGGCAAAATTACTCCAAAATGGTGGAAACTGTCGACTTCACCTTTACTGTCGCACCTCCCGAACGATATTTTACGACACCTAAATCGGCCATATGTCATTTCTCTTCCCCGGCTTCGGAGAATGTAAACAAACCAAAAGGCGTGACAGCTAGCCGACATGCTAACCCGAAAGAGTGATGTTTCAAAGTCTTCTAAGCGGAAAATCACACATAACTAGCCTGGATTATTTGACATGATGACTGGGTTGTCAATTGTCTTCGCGGATCGACAAACCCCCCGGCGAAGAGCAATTTACAGTTCGTTCCCCGGAGGAGGGTGGCTGCAGTTGTTGTGCAGCTAACGCGCTGCTAATGTGCATGAGGAGAGCTTTTTACATGCCTATCAATGATCAAACGTAAGTAGTCCTTTATTTAAAGACAGTTTGTAGTGTTTACTTTGTAATAGCTGTATTAATATTTGACATAATACTAAACAAGATGTTTACTCACTTCCTCGTAAGTCCAATGGTCCCACAGTAGTCGTCGGGCTTGTTTTGACCAATATCCACGGTGAATGGGACCTTTTGAAAGTCCAAAAAGGCACATACGCCTCTCCCTCATACAGAATGATTTTTCTGCAGCCGTTTGGCAGGCGTGATGCGAAAAATAAACGTTTAATCCGCAAAATCAGCTGAATCCTTCGTCCTCATACACAACAGTACGCTGTATAGTGAAGAGGACGCCTTCTACCGTACACGTCACAGCGCCCTCCTCATCAATGCAAGACCGAAGCCAGAAGTCACTCATTTTCATGGCACAGGATTAAAAAAACTAAATAAATATAGCGATCGCTTCCACACACATCCAAGCGGTCCATATCATTCAGGAGCATAAAATACCGCGTGTATTATGAAATAAACATGCTTTTTCGTGTCACATGCACTTTAAGGTCTCTGCCACAGTCTGGGAGTTTGCATTTAGCAACAAGTTCAGCAACAAGGTAACTGGCTTTGGGGGCTTTCTCATTTACCTTTGTAGTTTGTCTCAAAAAAGTTGCCTGTTTCTCTGTTTTCACAAAGGCGAACAAAATAGTCCATCGACTTGTTTTGAAGCGACGGGTGTTTCATTTGGGGATGACATTTAGGATAGCTGCTCGTTTCGCGTTCAACAACTGCTCAGATTTCTAGCCGTCAGCCACCTTGCTGCCCTTGACAATGTGTTGGAATAAAACACGGGGAGGATTGACTGTCGTCACATATGGATAAAATAGAAAGGACACTTTCGTGAATATTGACTCTTGACGAGTCGAATCAAATGATGTACAGTAGACGTGCTAGGGTCCACATTGTCGTGGACAGCAAGGTAGCTGATGTTTAGAAATTCGAGCAGTTATTGAACGCGACAAAAGCAATACCTCGCTCATCTGCACACAACTTTCTACCTCCTCCTTCCTTCCTACTGCAACTCCGCCCGACGACGTAAAAAAATAAAAATAAAAATTCGATATTGGATAATTTCTCGCGGCACACCTGACGATCTCTCACGGCACACCAGTTGAAAAACACTTTGTAGAAAAAAAACACATTTTAGACAGCACAGTTTCCCCCCACAAACTCTTTGGCTGCCATTGACAGCGATAGACGTCATTTTGACCATCATTGCAATGGCCTATTTAAAGGTTTTGACACAAAAAACAAAAACAAAAAAACAATCAATAGAGCTCAAAAATGCAAAGAAAATAGACCACATTCCTCTTTTTTTAATCCTCATTGTCTACCTTTGACAGCACTAGACATCCAGTCTATTTCAAGTGAGAGGGTTGGCTGCAAATGAAATACCTTACGGCACCTTAAAGTATTACTGTACTATAAATATAAAAATGTAAATGTAAATATTCATACTTTTTAACATACTAATTCATTAAATAATTTGTGTTCATTTTCATAGTTTTTATCAATACTTTTTTTTGCTACATCCAATCATCTTTCTGCTGTGAACTACTAGTACACGTTCAATCCATTAGAAGTAGGAAGATGGCAGCGAATGAACGTTCATTCATTGACTGCTTGCTTGACTAATTTCTTGTTTTTTGTTTGACGGTTCGTTAATGTCCATTTGCTGCCAGCCCTCTAGCTGATGAGTTTATCACGAGTAGACGTCCAACCCATTTGAAGTGGCAGGATTGGCAGCGAATGAACGTTCATTCGCTGCCAACCCTGCCACTTCAGATGGATTGGACGTCTATAACCGTCAATGGCCCTGGAACATGAGCGATTCTCGCCAACTATGGGGGCGCTTGAAACTTACGCCGGTCCACGTCTGCTGCCAGCACCAAAACCTCCAAGGCGGCAATGGCCTCCAGAACCGCCTGCAGCTCCTCCGGACATTGAGGTCGCCGCCGCTCCACATTCTGGCGAGCGAGCACACATTTTGAGGTCAAACATGGGCGGGCAAAGAGCCACGAGTCCGGCACGGTACCTGGAGGAACCTCAGCAGTGCTGGTCCAAGTGATCGGATGTACGGCGCGGAAACGTCCGGTCGGGTTCCAAAGAGCCACGCCAACAATCGGAAGCAGCGACCCGCCACCTGAGCAACATTCAGTACAAACATTCTATTCAATGGGGCCCAACCGATAGAAATCACATTTTAAAACACATATTTTTCCAACTATGAGCTGCAACTCTAAGGGTGCCTTCACACAAGACGATAAGGATCAGGGTCCGGTTAGAGAGCTACCTCGCAGCAACGCTTGCAAATGAGTTGTTGAAAAGGTTCAGCATTCACAGTCTGCCAACCGAACTTTTTTTTTTACGTGGACGAAAGGCACACTCATTGATTGGACAAATAGAAGAGGAAATACCTCCCTCCTAGGAGGGGAGGGAGCGTGGAGTGTCACAGCGTGGTGCTGTGACACTGCATGTAATGTAGCATAGCATAGCAAGTCATCACTCGGCCAGCGGCTGGGTCACTCCCACCTGACTCAATGCCGAGCGAACTGGAGTATGTAAAAAAATGCATAGAGGAAAATTAAACCACAGAAGGGAACCGCCTGGTACCCCAAGTCACAAAGACGCGCAATCGAGCTCACTTTTGTGACTTTTTGGACTGTCAAATTCTCGCCACTTCCAGGAAGAGTGAGACTCATGAAACGGCCGCCCTGAGCCTCTCTTTGTCACTCTCAAACAGCAACAGCATGCAAACACAATCGCAACAGTAGAACCCGATTCTGTGTATCAAATGCAACTGCTTACCGCCATGACTAATAGTCTTTCATCGTGCAATTGTTTATTTTTGATAGCATGCATGCTGTACTTCCGCTTCCAAGGATGCCCTGTGTGTACCATCACCAATGTTGTTAAATTTACTTTAAAAAATTAATTACAGTTACAAATTACTTCTCCCAAAAAGTAATTGTGTTAGTAACTCAGTTACCTGAATGTAAAAGTAATTAGTTACTTGGCAAAGTAACTAGTGATAATTTTCATGTTTTTTTTTCTCCAAAAAAAAAAAAAAAAAAAAAAAAAAAAAACAGGTCACAAAATGTGAAGTTTAAAGGGTTTTGGGGACAATTGGCCCAAGCCCAATTCTTTACCCTCCACTTAACTATACACAAGGGTATTGCGATAACTAGATTATAACCTTTGCTATTTGTGGAAGTCATTTATAGCTGTGAATCAACCGTTAAAGTTGTTAAAATTGCTCCCGTTATTGCATTAGTTCCCTTCTGTCTACTTTCAACGTGTGTAAGTTTTAAACCTGTTCAATCATTTAAAGATAGACTTGAGTCAAGATTTTGCTGATTTAGGGGCATTTTAGATTTAAAAAAAAAAAAAAAGTTACTTAGGTTCGCTAGCAAGGATTTCTACATCAGAGCCTTCCTGAGAGGTCTACTGCTTTAAGATGGCGGCTGTTTACTAACGCATGTAGTCCTTAAAACATGTTACCAATGCAGCAGTGTCTGTCATTTGCATCTAGTTCTATAATATGTGATATCTACTGTATCATGTGGGCGTTGTTTGTAGGCTATGGCTACTGTCAGGTATTATTGGAGCCACCTAGCATCGCGTTGGCAACAGCGTCTTCCCCACTCCTTCTCTGCTCTTTCGTCTCCGTGAGTCCGTCTCTAACAGTAACACACGCCTTTCCCGCCTCAGTAACGGTAACGGCGTTGCCAAAATGAGAAAAGTAATTACTTAGATTACTCATTACTGAAAAAAATAACGCCGTTAGTAATACTGTTAGATTCTAACGCCGTTATTAACAACACTGACCATCACAGCCTGGACCCTGCTCTGTTCACAAGCGAAGCAGGGTGCGCTTCAAGCGGATTGAGACCCACGGTTTTTGAGCGGAACATAGTTTGTTTGCTCCATCAGAACTAGAGTTCGGATGCACGTTCGCATTTACAAAACGAAGCAGACTCTCGGAGAAAAAGAACTCTGGTCAGTTTAAAACGGACCAAACAGTGCTAGTGTGAAAGCGCACTAAATCCGTTCAAAAGTAGAGAATAATCATGGATTTTTGGACAATTAAAGGGAGTCTTAGGGTTACAATATGCTCGATCTACGATGTTTCGCCTTTACAACGCATGTGCCTCATCCACCATTTAGTGCCAAGCACACAAGTTGCTTAGCTAATGGATAGTGTTCGTCCATGCTTGCGCCATGGGAGTATCTTTGCCTTTTGCGGCCCCAAAATAAAAGCAATAACATGGAAACGAAGCTTAACATCACATCACAAAACGATTGGAGAAAAGAGTCCATCTGTAAAAATATGCTGCTACCAAAGTTAAACCGTCGCACAAGACCGCCTCACTAGTCGCCAAAAGCAGTTTTGTTTTCACAGTTGAAGTTAGCGAAACCGAACAACTTCGGGTTAACGTCACGTAAAAATAAGGATAGTCATGTAATGAATCGGGTTGCGTGTATGGTCCAGGTTGTCATGTTGATGTTTTTAGTGTTGCGTTTTCTGGGTTGTACCTAAACGCACCGCACCTGGAGTGACAGAGCGAAGTGTGGCCGGCCGAGTGTGCTTTGTTGGCGTCACAGTAGTCGTGTTCCGCAATTTCGGTCGGATATAAACCACTGAAAACGTTAGCTCGAGTGCTGCAACGATTAATCGATTAACTCGAGTATTCGATTAGAAAAAAATATTCAAATTAAATTTTGCTGATTCGAGTATTCGTTTAATTAAAGTGGCGTTGTAATGGTTTATTTTGAAATGTTTGCCTTTAGTTTTATTGATTTGGGTGGATACATTGCCCTCTAGTCTGCCTCATTTCACATGGCTGAATCCAGCTGTTCCATGTTAAGACCAACATAAGCCAAGTTTTTGTATGACCTAATGATTTTTTTAATGCATTCGTAATTTATTTAGTTTATAGGTATATTTAGCCATTTCTTTGTGGGAATACGTGTCAGAACCATCTGTTATGAACATTGTTAAAAAAACAAACAATAAAAAAACTAGGGCTGTCAAAATTATCGCGTTAACGCGCGGTAATTAATTTTTTAAATTGATCACGTTAAAATATTTGACGCAATTAACGCACATGTCCCGCTCAGAAGTATTCTGCCTTTTGGTAAGTTTTACAGCAAGGCTTTTTGTGCTGCAGCACAACAGTGAACTCTTGTGGTCGCTTTGCGACATGGTTTTTTTTTTCTTCTTGCCAGTTCATATGGCTGCACGACGTCTCGGGCTGAAGCCTACGTTGTAATGTTGTGCTTATATGATCCTTGGACAAGATTTGTCCGTAAGTATGGTTGTAAAGAATGTACATATTATGTTAGTAAGCGAAATGTTCTATTTTTTGTGTGAGACGCTTTTTGTTTATGTTTAGTGAACCTGTATAGCGTGCTAAGCTAACGTTGTTGCTAATGCAATGCTTGTGTACTTTTTTTTTTTTGTTTGTAGTTTTATGACAGTCTAAAGAGGACAATGGTTTGAGGCTATTTTATTAATAAATCAGATGAAAAAGGAAGAAGTCTGATTATTAAGGCGTCGTTCACTAGCTGTCTAGCTTTGGAAAAAGTAGACGCTTCGGAGTGAGGACAGCATAGACAGATTTAAATGACAGTAGAGTGAAATGCCCACTACAGTCCTTATGTACCGTATGTTGAATGTACAGTGGGGAGAACAAGTATTTGATACACAGCCAATGGATTTTCCCATTGGCAGTGTATCAAATACTTGTTCTCCCCACTGTATATATCCATCTTGTGTCTTATCTTTCCATTCCAACAATTTATTTTACAGAATATATATAATTTACAGAAAAATATGGCATATTTCATAGATTGCTTGAATTGCGATTAATTGCGATTAATTACGATTAATTAATTTTTAAGCTGTAATTAACTCGATTAAAAATTTTAATCGTTTGACAGCCCTAAAAAAAACGTTAGCATTTTATAGCATTTAAGCTAGCGGACTTTTGCTATGTAAGTTAGACATTGTTCTTTTGTTGTACATGGATCCTTATTTATTTTTTTATACCGTTTGAGGATTAGCTCAGGTATTTTAATTTTTCATGTTCCCTATCCAGTTACTCGATTATTCGAACTAACCAGTTCATCAAATAATCGACTACTAAAATAATCGATAGCTGCAGCCCTAGTTAACTCTCCAACCAGCTCTTGGCAGAAATGGTAATTACAGTATCTTACATTTTTAGTTTTTTTATATGAAGTATTTTGACAAAAGTTTCGACTTTTTGGTGAGATCTGAACGCGGAATTCAGGTTATGTCGCCAGCGTAACTCCAGGACTCCCTTTATTTTGATAGTAAATAGATTTCTTTTTGGGGCAGTGGGTGCAATTTAGACCTAAAAAATCTTTTTTGAGTCTATTAACCCATTGATGCCTGAATTTACATTAAATTTACACATATGATTGGAGGAATACATGAATACATAAAAATAGCATCGTAATTGACTGACAAAAAGGAAAAAAACAAAACTTTATATCCATCCATCCATGATTAGAGATGTGACCGAAAATTCAGCGAAGAAAACTTTCGAAATAGCATAAAAGTTTTAGCTGAAAGTTTACCGAATAGTGTGAAGTCCTCTTGGGATGACGTCATCAAAACACGGCAAGAAGCAACACTACTGGCTCACAGCCAACATGTCCGCGGCTTGGAAGTATTTTGAGGTATCAAAGAAATATAGAAATTAGTAAATGAAGGAAAATTAAATAGCTAATAACTAAGCTAAACAAATTTGGTTCATGGCTGCTACACACGCGTTCTGAAGTTAGTGTCCATTGATGTCCCACACAGGGGTCGCGTTAACCGGATATTTTCCGTCGTTGACCGGTTTTTTAAAACGGTGACGGAAAAAACTGAAGTCCGTCCGTCATTTTGACAGGTTGCAATTCACACCCCAGACCACAGGGTGGCGAGTTAGCATATTGATTAGCTATTGTCTCTCTTAATGCATGACGTCGTTGGCTCTTCTGTCGGAATATTGTAGCGTCACCGGCACCGTGATTGACACATTAACGCGAGGTTCTTATTGGTGCACCCGGTGTGCCAGCGCGTCATCCAATTGATGGACAAGATTGCCGCCTGTGTATAGACCCCAATCACATGACGTCACAACTCCGCCCCCCTGACTGGAGCCGCCATATTGTGTGTCAGCTCGTGCCTCCTATTACGGCGTGTTTTTCTGCTCGTTAATATTAATAATCAAAATGGTGAAGGCGTGTGTGGCGGTTGGTTGCTGTAACAGAGAAGATAGACGGAGAGACTTGAAGTTCTACCGTATTCTGAGAGACCCGAAGATGAGAGCGAGATGGACCGCTGTAATTCGACAAGAAATCTGGGCACCAAACGATCACCACAGACTATGTAGTAGTCATTTCATATCTGGTAAGATGCATTTAATATATATTTAGAAGATTTTGGGCTGACAACCACAATTAAGATCATTGTGTGACGTTGGTGATTGGGGTCTATATCGTTGCCTCTTTTTCTTTGGGGGCGGAGTTGTTGGCGGTAAGCAGAGTAAAAAGGGAGAAAAATACCACGACTTCCGTGTCTAATTTTTCGCCGCCAAGCAAGCGTTACAATTAAAAATGAATGAAAACTAAATACTATTGAATATGTCATCATTATTTTAAAAATTTAAGTGACGAGTAAAAATAGACAATGACCGGATTTTTATGACCCTGTCAGTCAAAATGACAGACAACGAAAATGTCTAGCGCAACCTCTGGTCCCACATCACATCGAGTACAGTACATTTGAGCCTGTGCGAGAGTAATTTGGAGTTCAATCAACCGAACAATATACAAATATAGTATTCAAATGCACACATGTGCATTTGCCATGGTTTAGTGGTACAATACTTTTATTGCACAACCACTTCCTCTTTTTATCCCATTTTTCCCCCCCACAACTTCCACACCCCCTCTGCTAGTCGCCGTTTAATCCGTCTGGGAGCAACTTCGCTCGGCTTCGTCGCAGCTACAACTCGGCCCACTCACCTGGCTCTTGATCGATTCGAGTTGTTGCACAAGAAAACATCGAGTCTTATTTTAAGGAGTATTAGAGATTGTAATAGATTTGTAAAGAGCTTTACTAGTTTAGGCTAGAACGGAATTGTTTTTTTTGGTGTTGTTGTGAACTACATTCCTACACAAACGTACGTCAAGATCTCATTTAGTTTAGCAACTGGAGCCATGAGACACATTTTTCGAGTGTCCCAAACTTCCAAGGACGCGCATTTATCAAGGTTTCATCGGCCGTGATGTCCGTTGCTCTGATGACGCCAGCACCATTCAGTTTGCCACAAACACACCCTCCCATAGGGGTTTCAGAATCGGCACCTTTCAAATGAAATGTCTCGAGGACCCCTCTGGGGTTGTAGAACCGATGCCAAGGCAAAGGGCAGTAATCGGAAAATGGTTGGAAAGCTCCTCGGTGGCAAGGCCCCCGGGGTAGATGAGATCCGCCCGGAGTTCCTAAAGGCTCTGGATGTTGTGGGGCTGTCGTGGCTGACATGCCTCTACAACATCGCGTGGACATCGGGGACAGTGCCTCTGGATTAGCAGACCGGGGTGGTGGAGGATGTGTTCCAATTATAGAGGGATCACACTCCTCAGCCTCCCCGGTAAAGTCTATTCAGGGGTGCTGGAGAGGAGGGTCCGTCGGGAAGTCGAATCTCGGATTCAGCAGGAGCAGTGTGGTATTCGTCCCGGCCGTGGAACAGTGGACCAGCTCTACACCCTTGGCAGGGTCCTCGAGGGAGCATGGGAGTTTGCCCAATCAGTCTACATGTGCTTTGTGGATTTGGAGAAGGCGTTCGATCGTATGCCTCGGGGAGTACTGTGGGGGGTGCTCCAGGAGTACAGGGTACCGAGCCCCTTGGTAAGGACTGTTCGGTCCCTGTACGACCGGTGTCAGAGTTTGGTCCACATTGCAGGCAGTAAGTTGAATTCGTTCCCAGTGAGGGTTGGACTCCGCCAAGGCTGCCCTTTATCACCAATTCTGTTCATAATTTTTATGGACAGAATTTCTAGGTGCAGCCAAAACGTTGAGGGGGTCCGGTTTGGTGACCTCAGCATTGCATTTCTGCTTTTGCAGATGATGTGGTGCTGTTGGCTTCATCGATCCGTGACCTCCAACTCTCAATGGGGCGGTTCGCAGCCGAGTGTGAAGCGGTTGGGATGAAGATCAGCACCTCCAAATCCGAGACCATGGTCCTCAGCCGGAAAAGGGTGGAGTGCCCTCTCTGGGTTGGGGATGAGATCCTGCCCCAAGTGGAGGAGTTCCAAGTATCTTGGGGTCTTGACGGTAGGTGGGAGCGGGAGATTGACAGGCGGATTGGTGCAGCGTCTGCAGTAATGCGGACTCTGCACCGGTCCGTAGTGGTGAAGAAGGAGCTGAGCCGAAAGGCAAAGCTCTCGATTTACCAGTCGATCTACGTTCCTACCCTCACCTATGGTCATGAGCTGTGGGTCGATACCAAAAGAACAAGATCTCGAATACAAGCGGCCAAAATGAGTTTCCTCCGCAAGGTGTCCGGTAGAGGCATGCAAAATTTCCGATTCTTAGATTACTCGCGATTCGGCCATGGAAGATTCGAGAACGATTCACAAATATCCAAATTCCAATTATTGAATTATACCAGGTAAAGCGGAAGTAAAACACAGTCAGCGCGGTCTTTGGGACGCAATGAGGAACGGACTAAGAGTAAATATCATGTTCAACTCATGCCGCGAGATTAAAAAAACACAATCATTCCTGACTGCGGCTGACAGCCGCCACAAACAACGCCCAGTTGCTAGTTGCTACAAACATACGGCTACAGTAGATATCATATATATATGTAAAACTAGATGCAAAATGACAGACGACGTCGGTGTTAGAACTTGTATTATTGAACAGAGATGCGAAATGACAGACTTTCCGGCGTAAGTAAACAGCCGCCATCTTAAACCAGTAGACCTCTCTAGAAGGCTCTGTTGTAGCGAACCTAATGAGGGAGGGATGGATGGATGGATGGATGGATGGATGGAAAAAATGAAATACAAATTGAATTATATGCATGTGTATTTTTCAGCTTTTCAGTTTTGATTTTCTCGGCCAAGTTTTTCCAATATTCGGTTTCGGCCAAGAAGTTTGCTTTCCTAATATACAGTATATGTATACATATATATATTAGGGCTGTCGAAATTATCGCGTTAACGGGCGGTAATTAATTTTTTAAATTAATCACGTTAAAATATTTGACGCAATTAACGCACATGCCCCGCACAAACAGATTAAAATGACAGTTCAGTGTAATCTCCGCTTGTTACTTGCTTTTTGGTGTTTGGCGCCCTCTGCTGGCGCTTGGGTCCAATTGATTTTATGGGTTAGTACCATGAGTGAGCATGGTGTAATTATTGACATTAACAATGGCGAGCTACTAGTTTATTTTTTGATTGAAAATTTTACAAATTTTAATAAAACGAAAACATTAAGAGGGGTTTTAATATAAAATTTCTATAACTTGTACTAACATTTATCTTTTAAGAACTACAAGTCTTTCTATCCATGGATCGCTTTAAGAGAATGTTAATAATGTTAATGCCATCTTGTTGATTTATTGTTATAATAAACATATACAGTACTTATGTACCGTATGTTGAATGTATATATCAGTCTTGTCTTATATTTCCATTCCAACAATAATTTACAGAAAAATATGGCATATTTTATAGATGGTTTGAAGTGCGATTAATTTTTAAGCTTTAATTAACTCGATTAAAAATTTTAATCGTTTGACAGCCCTTATATATATATATATATATATTCATATTCATATATATATTGACAACAATGACGATAACAAAAATATTTATAATTTTTTTTTTATGACAGTGACGTCACAATGACGAGCTAAAAACATTGCTTGGAAAACATAACGTGAGAAATGCCAGTTTTTGTCTGACAAGATGACAGAGATGAAAATGCGACCGTTTCTCTCATACGTTCAAAATGCCACTTGTTCATGTCCGCCAATAGACATAATTCCTGTTTTTTCAACAACGGACAGCAGCATTCATGCAGTAGGACGCCAATTAAAGGACGTCATTTTTGAATGAAAATTCCTTCATTGTCATGTTTTAAGGCTTTAACTACTACTACTACTATTACTACGAATACAATACTTTTATTCGGCTCTCTTGGTTTTATTGAAGTGTTAAAAAATTTTTTGGGTCACCCTGTATTCATACATTTTATTTAATCAATTAACTTAGTGCCTGCCATTGACGGCGCCAGACTTCCAATCCAATTTGACGAACGTTCATTAGCCCCTCTCAATCAAAATGGGTTGGATGTCCATCACCATCAATGGCAGCCGATGACTTAAAACACTGACACGTGCGACTTATAGTTAATGCGTTCTGTCGAGATAAATTTTCATCCAATTTCTCAGCGTAAAATAAAGGGAGTACTGACGTCAGGGTCTTTATGGTCCATGGCGTCACCGAAGCGCCGTAGCGTGACGGCGTGCAGCGCAGGCGCCCCCGCACACAAGTCTGGACCGGCGGCTGACAGGAAGACAGTGAGCCCTGTCAGAAGGGCCGCCTCGTCCATACGATCGGCGTTCTGCGCGTCCAGCAGCGTGCAGAGAGCAGAGCGCGCGATGCTCTTCCACGCGTCGCCACTTTTCTCTTGGCGACTCGGTGAGGACGCCAACACCGTTTTGAGCGTGAGCAGAAGCGTCCGAGCCACCAGGCCAGGTCCCGTGAAGTTCAACCCGGAGTCTGCCTCCAGGGTATCCGGGAGAGGCCACACTGTTACTTGAGGTTTTACTGAAAGTACCAGGGAAATTAACATTAAAATCACACACACACAAAATGAAAAAGCAAATAAAATAAACAATAATACTAAATTTAAAAAAAATCTTAAAGCCAAATTTGTCTGAATAAAAATAAAGATTAAAAGATAATAAAACCACACAAACGAGCTAAAGCCAAACATGTAAAAACAAAACAAAATTTTTAAAAAAATACCAGAAACCAAGACTAAAATAAAATAAAAAGACCCAAATACAATCAAGAACTTGATCTGTGGCCCTGGGCGTATCTTAATTTCTTTATAGGGTGCCATTTGGACGTAACGGAGAGGACACTAACAGAGGGGACATTTTGCGCCAAAGTTAGCTCTCAGCCAAGCTTTGCTAGCGTGATACCTAACATGGCTAAGGATACTTAATGAGAAATCTATCATTTTACAAATACAGGTAGTCCGCTAGTTATGACAGACCCGACTGACGCGATTTCGACTTTACGATGCCTGAGCCTCATTGTTTTTTTTTGTTTTTTTTTTAACTTTTGTTGTGATTCATGCTTTTATTTTGGCGCACACACACGCGCGCACACACACACACACACACAGCAGCCGAGTGAAAGAGGTGACAGCCTGCGCGCACATATGTTGCTTGTCAAGCATCCAGAGACACGTGCTGTATATAACCCCTTTTGTACTGTTTATTGTGCGTTTTCAATTGTGGTCAAGTACTTAGGGCGAGTTTATGTGATTGTTTTTGATGATGTGCGGATGCTAACTGATACATGCTAATCATTTGTTATTGCTGTATCAGCAGCTACTTGTAAACGCAAATTTGAATTGCTGTTATTGAAGATGAGACTGATTTCATTTCATTTTAGTTAGGTTCATTCTGCAAGTGTTGATGTCATGAGCAGCTGAATATAAACAGCAAACCACACGGGCGTCTGAAATCGTTATTTTGGAGCTTAGCTCACTGTCTAGTTAGGACTTAGCTCAAACGTCTTGGCGAGGACAGTACAAAGACGTATAATCCATGTTTTTGGATAGTTCTTTTTTATTTAAAGGGTGTTTTGAGGTATTTAAAGGGTTCATTCTGACTTGCGCGAAAATCTGGGTTTCATCGCTAGCGCAGAAACCGAACTTGTTCGAAAACCGGGAACTACACGTAAACCTTTTGAAATGATTCTATTTCTTTAATAAGAGCGTTAACCACACTGAACATACTTCGTGAAACTGCAAAATCTTATTTTTAAAGGCGGTCAAAAATATAATTGCTTACCACAGTTGAATTTCCCGCCACTGGTGTGACATTAACTCAGAAGAGTGATGTCACTGATAAATGGGGAATTTTTTTAAAGGGACACTAACACAACAGACTGGACAGTGACACTGGGGATGAATAGAAAGCCTTTTCTTTCTTAAATTAAATAACATATCTTAATTTAGAAACAAGACATGATTCAAGATAAAAAAAAAATTGAGAACAAAATTATCAGAACTCCAGACTTTTGAAAACAAAACAAAAATACACAAAAACCATAAAGCAAGACTTGTCAAAATAAATTAAAAACAAAAATAGGATAAAGCCAGACTTGTGTCGTTGTGAGTTACCATGTTGTGTGCCGGGTTGTATCGCGAGCTCTCTTAGCACTCCCAGAAGCAAGTAAAGGATTGTGGGTAAGATGGAGATGCTTCCTGCGCCGCAACCATCAAATCAAAGACGAAAACTTTTCATTGGCTGTTCAAGACAATGCAGCGTCGCGGTTGCTTACCTTCGGGCGAGCACACCGACGGCAGCTGAGAGAGGACGCGCAAGGCCGACGACACCAGGAGACAATCGCTGTCGCTCAGATTCCACACCGAACCGCCAGGACCTGCGCACGAACACACATAGACTTTTGGCTGCCGTTGTCGGCGCGACATGTCCAATCCGTTTGAAGCGGGAAGGTTTGCAGCAAATGAGCGAGCATTCGTTCACCTCCTGCTTCAAATGGATTGGACGTCTACTAGTGATGAACTCATTTCAATTGATGGCATAGGCATGAAAAGGCCTTCCTTCGCCCCTACCAAAATGGCCTCAGGGCAGCCATGTTGATAGGGGCCACCTTCCCATCAAAGTCAATGCATTTAAATTTAAATCAAGTCATAACTAGCATTAAAAGTTGATTTGATGACTGCTGGTTACTCAGTGGCTGCCTGTGACGGCACTAGATGTCCAATCCATTTTAAATGGGAGGGTTGGCAGCAGAAGAACAAACGGATTTCAAATGGATGCCTACTAATGACAAAAACGTTACAATTCATAGCGGAAGAATGTTTGGACGTCTATCATCGTCGATGGCACTGAAAGACTTCAATTTATTCCAATCCGTTTGAAAATGACAAATTATAGAGTTGTCCCGATCCGATCTGCCGATACAGAGTACTGATCTGATACCAACGCAATTTATTCATCAACGCATTTACATACTGATTGCAAAACATACATTTTTTTCCTTTTGACATCATCATTGTCCATCTTGATTAATTTGTTGCTTTTTTGCCATTAAAAAATTTCTAAAAACTTCCGATCTTGTAAAAATGACGAGCCAAGGCTCATTTCTGATGACGTTGTCAGATCAGGTTACATCCCTAACCGTTATAGCTCTGGATTATTTTGTTGCTTGTTTCCCTTAACTCATTCCCTGCCATTGACAGAGATAGATGTTCAATTTATTTGAACTGGGAAGGCTGGCATTGAGTGATGATGTTTCTCTGCAATTAACGGCAATAGGCGTCCAATCTAATTTGACTAATCCCCAATCACAATGGATTGGATGTCTATCGCAGTCTTTGGCAGGCAATGAGTTTATACTTGAAAATAAATATATTTTTTCTTTTTCACCTGATTCCGATCTTCTAAAAATGGCATGATAGGGATCGATTTCTGATCACGTACGCGAATCTGGGACAGCCCTAATAATAATTATTAAATAAGAATTTTCAAAAATAAAAAATAATTTATGAATAATTTCTGTTGCATCCAATCCTTCTTTTTCTGTGAATATAGATGACTTTGTCACTAGTAGACGTCCAATCCTGTCCATGAGTTAAGATTGAAGATTAGCTGCTCTGACCGCAAAGGTGCTCCGAGGCGGCCATTTTGGGGCTGAGAACCGGCAGCTTTCTCAGCAGCACGCTGAGACAGATCTCCAGCGCCCCGAAGACCAGCGAGCGTCCAGGCACCAAACCGCCCGTGTCGCGGCCCTCCCCGAACTCCGGCAAGGTCTCCTTCTCCGACGCGCCGTCATCCACTGAGGGAACAACCGCAAAATCATGGCGCCATTCGTTCCCGTCGACAGTCGGACCACACCTTCTGCACTGTGTCGCTTCTCCCTGACGTGCTCCTGAGTGGCCGTCACAATGCGTGCCAGCAAGTCCAACAAGTCCGCCTGGACGGAAGCAGACTCTCTGGTGACCATCAGCCGGTGGAGGACGCCCAGCAGCTCCGCGCTCAGTAGCTAGACACACGTCAACGGTCAAATTGGTTGACATGTCGTCTCAAGGCAAGTGGTGAAGGGCCCACCTGGTCGCAAGCGATTTTGCCTCGTGCCCAGGAGACGTCCAGCAGTGCTTGTAGAGCTCGCAGACAGGAAGTAATGTTCTCCATGCGGTCCTCAGAGTGAGGGGAACACAGGAAGTGCACACTGAGGCCTGACGCAAAGAAACAAGTGATTGATTAAAAATGACAATGACAAAATGTCAGAAAAAAGTAATTATCAAAAAGTGGTGGAGCACTCAGAAAGGAGACCTACACCTATGCAGCAAAATTTAGAGCATCGCCACATTCTGTAGAGTGGGCAGTCCCTTTAAGTGTTGTGAATAGGGATGTCCCGATCGCATATTTTTGCACCCGAGTCAGAGTCACCTGATTTTGAGAATCTGCCGATACAGAGTCCTGATCCGATACCAAAAAAAAAAAAAAAAAAAGTTTCTTTTTTTGTTTTTATTTGAACAAAAGTTCTAAACATTTTACAGTAGTTCAGCAACACTTCTGCTTTTTCTGGGAGTGTTGAAGAGTATAAAACGTATATCTTTTAGAAAAATCCTAGAACCGCCACCGTACCCTCCCATGGGGTTGGGAATTGGCACCTTTCAAACTAAATTTTTCGAGTTTCCGGGGTTGTAGAACCAATGCCAAGGCAAAGGGCAGTAATCGAAAAGTAATTAATTTTTTTTAATTAAAAAATGAATTATATCCATATGTATTTTTCAGCCTTTTGGTTTTTCAGGCAAGTATTTCCAATATTCGGTTTCGGCCAAGAATTTTGCTTTCGGTGTGTTTCTCGCTTTTTTATTGTGGCAACAAAACAAATGCACAACAGTACAACGGACTACTGTCGGCCGCACCCCACACCAGCCCTCTGCTCCCGCTTCACCTGGTCGCTTTCACATAGTATGTCACCTCACATGCCCCGAGCCCCTTTTAAAGGAGACACGCATATTCAAGGACATCAGAATAGGCTACCGTTCATTGTCATTCTGTCACAAGACATTTCAATAGGCTATCACAAAAATTGGTTTCACCATACAATGTTTCTAAATTGTAGTTTTTTTTTGTCTGCATTTGTCCTTAAATCTGCTTGCAATCTGTGTGTGCGTGTATGTGTGATTGTGTTCGTATAAGAACAGTATTACTGTATTTTGTTCATACTTGAATGCTCCATGACCGTGATGGTTTATTTTATCGTTTAATACTCGAAGGCTACAGTACATGCACAATATTTTATTTTGTGTATTCTATTGTTTGATCCTTTAATCCACAGTATCTTAATACTTTAAAGCTACATGCCGATTGTTCTGTATAAACACAGTATTTTTGTTTACTTATAATAAAGGAGTGTACATTTAAGTAAATGGGATTTATTATTTTTACCGTTGTATCAAAATGGTATCGAGAATCATGGAATTTCAATGGTATCGGCATCGATTACTAAATTTCTGGTATTGTGGCATCCCTACTCTTTGAGTCGATATAACAAACATGGTGGACACAGAGATCGATTGACGGTGGCGTGCTCACCCAGGATCAGGTGCAGTCGCTCAGCACCGACATCCTCCGGACTCTGGAGCGCGTCCGCTGAGCTGCCGTGCCCCATGGAGGTGGGCGTGACCGGGCGGGACAGGTTGGCGGGGGCGTCATCACACATCACGAAACCTCGAGACGCACGAACAAATGAACGTTCATTCACCCTCTTCCGGTCAGAATGGATCAGACCTTCAGTGCCGTCAATGGCTGTCAATTAGTTAACACTAAATACCTGCGCTACGAAGCCAGAGAGCAGTGGCGTGCAAGATGGGCGCCCAGGAGGCGGAGTAATAACTTGCGGTCTGACTGGCCATCTCAGTCTCCAAGCCCGTGACGTCATCCCGTGGCAGCATCAGTGCGCTGTAGTCCCGCAGCGCCGCTAGCCACAGGCGGCTCAACTCGGGAAGATCTGATTGGACCAGAGCCAGAAGGCCGTCGGTGCCGTCAGGGTCCACCTCCCGTCCGCTTTTCCAGATGGCTGCGATGTAAACCTGATGGGGGTGAGGTCAGACCAGCCAAAAATGCAAAGAGGCGTCCGCTCTCTGAGCACTCACCTGCGCCCAAGCCTTGAGCACGGCCAGGTTTTCCATGGTAACTGTAGCCTCGTTGTAGAGTTGACCGCGCGCCTCGCTACCCGCCCGGACCTTGGCCAGTGACGAGGCAAGTAGCTGGTGCACGCGCCGGATGTCGCGCGGCTCACTGAGCACACCGCTTGATAGCCATGTGCTGCACACCTGACACGGAAGGGCGACAAACACACCCCTATCATTTTCAATGGCAAAACATTTCAAATTTTCAAAATGCTACTTGTGCTGAGAACTAAGCCATCTAAAGCTTGCCACTTCTTGCATACAGTATATAAGCAATACATTATTTAAATCTATACATCTGCAATTGCTGTGGTTTACTCGAGTACTTTGTTCGTAAGACCAGTTCCTGTCATGGTCACCATCCTGCAACACTCCTCGCAGTCTAGCCTCCCAAGAGGCACTTCCACCGGCTTGTTCGTCGTCAAAAGTCATCGTCTTGGTTCGATCCACTTCTAACCAACTATCTCCTGTGCGTTGTCTGCCAAGCACTTGCAAAACGACAATGAATTCCACGCAAGTGACTATGCTGGCGTCAAGTGTTTTAAGGTGAAATACGAAATTCGTAAGCAAGAAGTCATAGCGAAAGCTTGCCTCCAAACTGAAACTGACACCTGTCTCTGCACACAACCCTGTTGAAGCCAGGGGTGTAAAGTTAGTGAATTTTAAATTTTTGTATGATTATGAAATAGCGAAGCTTGGTGTCAAGCTTCTGACCGACACAACTTCTCCGCCAACAGCTAATCAGAGCAAAGAGTAAGCAAATTAGCTCCAGTATGAAGCAATTTTTTCAGGTGTAGCCAGAAAAGAACCTCCAAAAATGCCCTAGGAAATGACCTTCTAAGCACTTTCAACGCAAATTGTCGTGCCAACCTTGTATAATGGCATCATATGTTATGAGATGTCAAAAAATTAAAGTCAAATGCACCTATAAATATTTTGATAGTATTTCATATTGTACTGTATTGCCTTATTTTTTTTTCAATTAAACTTTCTATATTGAGTATTTTTTATGAACACTATTTTTATGTACTCTACTTATGTATTCCTTCAATGAAAATCAATCAGGATACTGCAGCTAATATAAAATGCTGCTGAAAATGAACCACATTCTATTTTAAATCTTTCAAACACATTACATACGTGCATTACATACATATTCATTGTGATAAACTAATGACAAACTTATTTCAATTCATAGTGAAGGAGGATGATTGAACTGATGTTAATTCAGTCATCAGGGGTTAAACCTAATACAGTCAGGTGTGGAATTCTCTCACCTCACATGCCTTTGCCGTGACATCGGGAGGAGCATCTGCACCGAAAGCTGGTCTGAGAGCAGCTCCGACCTAAATGCACACACATACAAAGAATTTTCCTAGGTGGTCCTCAGTTGGAACGAAGGTGCCCGTGGCTCACGTTGGCCTGGTACTGCTCGAGAATGACGTGACCAGGGAACTCAGGTTCCGCCACGTTCTTGAAGTGCACGATGATGGCCAGCAGCGATCGCAAACCCGCCAGCCGCAGCCGCTCGTGCGGGTCGGTGGCCGCCATGAAGGCCACGCGCACCAGCTCGCCCAGGTGGAGCACTAGGAAGTCTGAGCATACAAACGTCAAATCGAGGTCTTGCTAATTCATTGATCACCAAAATGTCATTAAACAGTACTGAGATACTGTACTGAGTATTTTATCTGGGTATGAAATTGGATTGCAAAAGTATCAGTAGTCATTTATCTGTTGTTTTGTTTTATTCTTTGTTCCATCTAGGGTACTTCCAGGTCACTTCCTGATTTTTAATCTTTTCCTGTTGATTTTGTGGCATTTTTGTATCACTTTCTGTTGTTTTCAGGTCACTTCCTATTATAGGCTGTCTGTTACTTCATGAAAAAAACTTCAAAAAGTGAACCACGAAGTCGCGAGGGATCACTGTATTTATTTAATTTTAATGTACTTATAGGTCACACCTTTACTTTTTGGGGCATTCCCAGGTCACTTCCTTTACATTTTTATTATTTTCTGTTGATTTTGTGGTATTATTGGGTCACACCCAATTTTTTTTCAGGTTACATTCTGCTAGTTTTGGGTCACTTTCTGTTGAATTTGGATCACTTTTTGATGATTTTGGGGCATTATAGAGCCACTTGTGTGCAATTTGGGTCACTTCCTGTTAATTTTAGGGTACTTATTGGTCACTTGAATCGCTAAGCAGTCTTACCGGTGGAGTCGCACTGGCGTTTCTCCTGAGCCAAGGCCAGGTCAAAGTGCGCGGGTTCGTCTTTCTGGCACTGCGCGATGATGCGACAGACACACTCCACTGCGAAGCGGCGCGTGGACCAGCGCATGGCTGTAAACGGGCCCGGCGAGTCAGACCGAGCTCGGAAGGCTAACGAGTCGTCGTCGCCGCCGCCGGGGTCCGCCTCGTCATCTTCTCGGCCCACACTTCCACACGCTGCAATGATAAGATGTCCAATCATGTGACTCTTAAAAACTAAACTAAAACTCCTGAAATTAGGTTATCACTAGTAGACGTCAAATCCAAGCAGGAGGGTGGCAGTGAATGAACGCTTCTTCATCCGCTGCTAAACCTACTTAATTACTACTTTTCTACTACTTACTCAGTTGATTTAATTTTTATTCATATATTTCAAGACTTATTTCATTTTATATTTCAACATTTATTCATTTTAATATTTATTGATCGATTCAAAATTAATCAATTTCAATATTTCCATTTTTATTTATTTATTTTGAAATTATTTTTTATTTCAACTAGGGCTGTCAAACGATTAAAAATTTTAATCGAGTTAATTACAGCTTAAAAATTAATTAATCGTAATTAATCGCAATTAATCGCAATTCAAACCATCTCTAAAATATGCCATATTTTTATGTAAATTATTGTTGGAATGGAAAGATAAGACACACGACGGATATATACATACAACATACTGTACTTCAGTACTGTATTTGTTTATTGTAACAATAAATCCACAAATGGCATTATTAACAATCTTTCTGTTAAAGTGATCCACGGATAGAAAGACTTGTAGTTCTTAAACGATAAATGTTATAGTTACAAGTTATAGTAATTTTATATTAAAACCCCTCTTCATGTTTTCGTTTTAATAAAATTTGTAAAATTTTCAATCAAAAGTAGAGTTAATATAATAATAAGAATAAAAATAACAATAATAAAAATAGAGTGAAAAGTTTTACGTGTATTTTGCATAGCTAAATTGATATGGAATGCCAGTTTATTTAGCATTGTTGTTTAACTGTGTGTCGGAATAGGGCCTCATTACTATAGACTGAAGTGCTTTTCTTTTTGAGAACATTTTTTTTTTTTTTTTGAGAGATAGGAATATTATTTTTGTTGTGCTTTCACTAAACGATACTTATGTTTGTTGTGAAGGAGAAGCTTATGTCAATAAACGGCGCGCCTGTGTCCACTCGCCTTTACTGTATAACATATACAGTGGGGAGAACAAGTATTTGATACACTGCCAAAACCCATTAGCAGTGTATCAAATACTTGTTCTCCCCACTGTACCTGTACATATCTTACCCAAAATAAAACAAGAGACACATAATTGCCACTAAAAGAAAGAAAACTTACCGAAATACGTGTGGAGCACAAATAGCAATTTGCATTGCATTGTGAATACTGCATAAACGTCTCACAACTACTAATTCTCCCAAGTTTAGAAGACATAACATGAGTATGGAACAGCGCTGCCCTCAAGCGGCCGGTGGCATTCTCTTCACTCTTAATGTCCATAAAACGGTCTCATTGTAATGTTTGAGGCAATATGCCAGCGGGTGCGTTAATTGCGTCAAATATTTTAACGTGATTAATTTTAAAAAATAATTAACGCCCGTTAACGCGATAATTTTGACAGCCCTAATTTCAACATATACAAGTATTCCCCGGGTTACGACGTACCTGATTTACGTAATTTCAACTTTACGACGCCAGAGTCTCGTCCGCCATTTTGTCTCCAGTCGTTTTTTTTTTTGTTTGTTTGTCGCTTAACAATGTAAAGCAGCGGTTTCTTAGCCTTCCTAAATGTACCGAACCCCACAGGTTTCACAGGTGTATTCACTAAACCCTTCGGAATTAGATAATTAATCAAAGCAAGGTAATAATTTAGAAAATTCACGTTCAAAATTTTTCTGATTTTGACCACGTTTTATAAACAGGTCAAAATTTGAGACCACTCTGTCCATTGGTCTGTTGTATTCCCTCATACCAAGTGCGAGTCAACCTTCCACTGAGAAAACCAGCTCCTTCTTCCATCAGATCAAGGACTAGCAGTTAAAAGAAATACATTAAGCTTGCAAATTGGGAGCAAACCAGTCCAAAACCTGGTCTAAGAATCCACTTTGCCTGGATTTAATCAGCGTACGAAAATACGGCTCTGTGTTTCTTTACCTTTGCTGAACCCCTTAGACCTACTTACCATAGCCCTAGGGTTCGATCAAAGCCAGGTTAAGAACCATTGGTGCAGAGTGTGCGTTTGAGCTCTGTATTTTTCTCAGTGTAGTGTAAGAGGAGCTGTTGTCTCACTAAGTTAATTGAAAATTTACATGATGTGTGTAAGATAAGCTTGTTTTTGGGTGCCAAATATATTGCTCTCCCGCAGCTATTATACATGCACTCCCAAGCTATTATGAAGAATACAGTTTTAGCCCATAATCATGTGCTTACCGGTGATTGATCACATTCTGCTGATAAGTAGATACACACACATATATTGATTCATCACACAACGTCTCAGTACTTTTCCACCAAGCTGCAGTACTTTGAGTGCAAAATGTGTGTTCAAAACAAAGATATCTTGCCTGCTCAGGTAATTCAATCAGGAAGGTTTAATCAGGAAGTGTGACTGTTCAATCACTGACTAGAAAAAGGAATTTGCCCGACCGAACCTGCCACGTTGGACAACAGTGTTGTAACTGTATTCTGCTCATCAATAAGCCCTCAATAAAAGTTAGCAGCGCGGGAGAGTTCGGAGAGAGACTTGGATGAGAGACATTGGTCGCGGAACATGTCTCCTGACTCTCCCAACCTGCAGGTTGAAAAATGTCAATGTCAATTCTCTGACTTCATCTCACCGTGCCCTGCCTTTTGTCAGCTTGCCTTGGGTAAATAACTAAGTTAAAGAACGAGTTTTAGACCCAACAATGTGCAACCTATTTTTTTTTTGTGCATTGTTTTTAAGTCACATGTACTTGCCTGTTTGTTCACTCGCAGGCCAAAGTGTTCTACGTTGTGTCAGTGGTTTAAAAGTAAAACTACAGTAGACATTAGTGAAACAAGGACTCTTGTGTCTCCACTTGTGAAGCACCCAGCATACTCAGTGTACCTTTTTCACCATCCATTAGCATTACTGGTAAGTACAGTATCTTACAGGCATGAAAATGGGTCAGGGGTTAAAAAGGTGAGAAAGGTGTGGAGGAAATATGTTCCGGCGTTCTGCCAAAATGTCCTCTGTCGGCGAAACGTCCTACATGTGGCGAATTTGACCATTTTAATTTTTCACATAAGGCTTAATATTCGAGCGGGGGTTTAATTAGTTGAAGGAGTTGATTTCAACCACCATTGACTCGCGCTGGCTTAGCCACTCCGGAGCCCTGAAACTAACAAATAACTGGCAAACTGCGCAGAATTTGTTCAAATCAACTCCAATGACTAATTAAACCCCGGCTAACTCAAAGATTAAGCCTAATATAAAAAATTCTGAACTTCCCCTTTAAAATAAAGACCATTGAATATGGCCATTAAAATGTTGTCTATAAAAGTTTTAGAGCAATAAAATAAACAACAAAAATGAATGAAATGAACAAGAATCCTTCAAACTACTGTATTTCATAATGGGTCCAAATTATTTTTCGAACGGATCATGTGACCATAGCACCTTAGAGACAGCCGTTTGCATTGCTTAGCCAAAACTACAGCTGAGGAGGCAAGATGGATAGTTAGAATTTCTTTCAACCTAAGCTTCCTAACCTAAACCTTCAACAACAACTGAGCTTGAACCGAGGATTGAGCACGAGCAGTATCAAAAAGTCCTGGCTTTCATGTTACCTGTTGTGCTGTAATTCCAAGTGGTGCTTGAATTGGATGCTTATAGCGGTCGACAGTCTTTTTGAGCCAGCGCAAAGTTCGCAGCGCACGGAGATATTTTTGTCATCTTTACTGGACAAAAATGTGAAGTAATGGCTGTGTTTCCAGTGTGCAAATGCAGCCGTTTGTAGTATATCTCCTGCCTATTTCATTGCATCCTGGCGAGGTAGCAAGGCTATGTTGTTTTGGCCGCAAACTCCCAGCGCTCACGGCTCATGCATCATGGTAATACACGTGACCCTTTTTTTTTTTCCATCCCCGATTAGAAAATGTGACATGTGATGTCACTCCCATGACTACAGTATTCTTCATTCTACATACATTATGGGGCAATAACAAAATAATAACGTACAGGCATCAAGGAAAGTAATTTTACTCAGATTACTGATTTAGAAAAATGAACGCGTTAGATTGTTCTTTCCTGAAAGAAAGTAATCAGATTACAGTTACGCATTACTCACATAACGCGTTACTGACAACACTGCTTTTATATTACCGTTAAATACACAAGCTTGAAGCTACCTTAACGGGAGCTATTTTTTCACCGGACGCTCTGGCAGTGTTCAACGCAAGCTGCAACAAACGGGAGTAACTTTGTCATACCGCAAAATATGAAAGCGATTAAAACCATTACTCACCAAATTCAATATGCTGGCAAATGCATTCATCTAAAAAAAATTGGGAGTGAGACCTCACCTCGTCCAGCGAACAAGAATTTGTGCTTAGGACAAGATCATCTGTCGCAATTAGCGATCTTTGACGCTCTTTTTTGCCCCCCCGCATACAAACTTGTTTCTCTCTCAGCGGCTGTGATTAACCTCAATGAAGTTGCTCTCCTAGTTTAGCTAAGCCTTGCATATCATTCGTCTTTGTAAGTTTTTAGTAACTTTGTGTATTGAATTTGAAAGGAATATATGTGTTTTGTTTTTGGCGAACTTTTTCATGAAGCTAAACTGTTGAAGCGACTCACACGTGGAAAAATACGATTGTACAACATTTTAAATGTATTCATTTGGTATATTTCAGTTACCACGATTTGAGAGCTCAATGCATTGCAGAATTTACGCCTTGCGTTTGAAAAGTTTGTTTTTGGGTTTGCTGGAATAGCGTCACTGACACTCGCAGCATCAAACAGGGGAAGGGGTAAGCGCTGCCGCGCCAAGCCTTTTCGACACATGAAAAAGAACGAATACGAAGTACTGTATGACAGAAAATTTTAGTGGTTTTGTAACCGCAACGTTTTCATAGCATGGTAAACCGTGAAGGTAACCGGCACATGCCTACACCCGACCCCCCCCCCACCCCCCTTAAAAGTTTTCTCATCGGATCTACACGATTCACGTAGGTCATCCTTTTTTACTTCAAAACGGCGAATTTCGCTGAAAGGTGAGAGATTTTCATGCCTGATCTTATCATTTACTTTGTTTAATTAATATGACATATTTGTTTTTGGATAGTCATTTTAAGATTTAGGGTTACTTAAAGGGTTAATTCCGACTCACACAGAAATTCGGGTTACGTCACCAGCGTAGGAAGAACTCGTTCGTAACCCGGGGAGTACCTGTATTTCAATTTTTATTGGATGACATCAATAAATATTGAAATGGAATGAAATAAATATTGAAATGAATAAATATTGATGTATTATCATTTTAATGTCACATTTAATTATTTAATTGTGCATTTGTGTATGGAATTTTGGTACTCCTGAGCCTCCGTAGGTAACCCTTAGTGTTCCTTTACGAATCGTCTAAATCAGTGGTTCTTAACCTTGCTTAAGGTACCGAACCCCACAAGTTTCACATGTGGATTCACCGAACCCTTCAGAATTAAAAAAATAAAGAATTTTTTTCAAACGCAAAACCAATATTTCTAAGCTGGCAAGCTAATAATTTATCAAACTCCCAGTCATAATTCTACTCATTTGACAGCATGTTTTATAAAGAGGTCACAATTTGAGACCAAGCTACCCATTGGTCTGTTGTATTCCCTCATACCAAGTGTGAGTCAACCTTCAACTGAGCAAACCAGGTCCTCCTCCCATCAGATGAAGAACTAGCAGTTAAAAGAAATTGATTAAGTATGTAATTTGGGAGCAAACCTGTCCAAAACTTGGTTTAAAAAAGCCACTTTGCCTAAATTTAATCAGCGTAAGAAAATAAGACTCTGGGTTTATTAACCTTCACCGAACCCCTAAGACTTACTCACTGAACCCCTGGGGTTCGATCAACCCAGGTTAAGAACCACTAGTCTAAATTCAAGTGAAGAGCGACTCACCGGTGGACGCGGCCAAAATGTCCTTGCAGAGCTTGAGCCTATGCCCCAGTGCGCTGCCAGCATCTCCGGATACCATCATGTGGACCAACGTCTCCCGGATGTCCCTCCGAAGTCCTGCTTCAGACTCCTGATCCAGCAGGGAGAAGAGCGCCCCCTCGAGGCCCACCTCCTTCATTGTGATGTCTGCAAAGGAGGGCAAGCGTTGAGATCCGGCGACGGGCCAGCGCTCGGAGCGGCGACCAACCTAGTTGTGTGTTGTCCCTCCTCTGCAGCTCCTTGACCCGCATGACGGCGAGGCGGCGGACTTCCGGTGCCTCACGCTGCACCAGCTGCCGCAGGCATGCCACCGCCGCCTGCCGCAGGAAAAGCTGCGAGCTGCGCAGGTTGGTCTGATGCACACAAACGCATTCTTGTTGACACATTGGCAAACCATGTACGGCGACGGCCGTTCATAATGTTAATAAATATGAGTGCGAGTGATAATTAGTCACAGCAATGTGAAATTTTTGCATGCGCTGTGTCGATTTTAGTAGAAGGAAAACGCCGGCGGCCATTACGAGCAAACTACAGGATTGTGTTAACTCATTGACTGCCATTGACGGCACTAGACGTCCAATCTGTTTGAAGTGGGAGATTGGATATTCTAACGACTTAATTACAAGTTTCAACAAAAAAAAATCAATTTAGGATGCTGCAGCTAATCCAGAATGCTGTTGTCAGGATTAGAGATGTCCCGATCCGATATTTGGATCGGATCGGACGCCGAGATGGGCAAAAAAATGCGCATCGGTATCGGATCGGAACACGGGAAAAATTCCAATCCAGACTTCCGATCCAGTTTTTTCTTAAATCCGGTCCGGGTTTTCCAGCGCACCGATTTACATAATCCATTCCAGGTTTTGCTTCGGTTTCCCTAAAATCCAGTCCGCCTTTTACGGCACACCTTCAACACACTACATTTACATTATTCATTCATTCATTCATTTTCCATGCCGCTTTTCCTCATTAAGGTCTGCCAATTTACCGAGAGACTATCGGTAAAAATGTCAGCTGTGCGGGATCACCTTAAAGGACGACAAAGATGAAGAGGCAGAGAGCAACATATGCCACAATAAAGTCAAGCGTAGTGGTAAAGCTGTAAGAAGTTTTAATACAACCAACCTAATCAAGCATTTAGCGAAATACCACCACAAACAATATGAGGAGTATGTTAAGAAAACCGAAGACAAAAAGAAAGGTCCTACGCAACTAACACTGGCAGAAACTTTTGCTATGCGTGACAAACTGGCACTCGTCATTGCCGAAGAATTCATTCTGTAAGACGAGCCATTATCTCACGTGAGTAAAGACGCACCATCCAACACGCGATTCGGCCGTGGAAGATTCGAGAACGATTCACAAACATCCAAATTCCGATTATTGAAATATGTCAAGTAAAGCGGAACTAATACACAGCGCGGTCTTCGGGACGCAATGAGAAACTGACCGCATTGCATCCCGAAAGTAAACATAACTTGTCTTAGACACGGGTAATGCCAATGCTCAACTCACGGCTTTAGCTCAACTCATGCCGCTGGATAAAAAACACAAGAATACCTGACTGCTGCTGACAGCCGCTAAAAACTACGTCAACATCGTTTTACTGGAGATAATAGATATCATATGTATATAGGACCAGATGCTACACGACAGACTCGACTGCGTTAGCAACATTGAAGTATTGAAAACCAGATGCGTTCGTAAACAGCCGCCATCTTAAAGCAGAAGACTTCCCTAGTAGGCTGTTGTGAACCTTCCAAGCGAACCTAATTAACTTTTTATCTAAAATACTCCTAAATCGGCAAAATCTTGACTTGAATCTATCTTCAAAACAGTTTTAAAACTTTCACATGTCGAAAGTAGAGAGAAGGGAAATAATGGAATAACGGGAGCAATTTTAACAACTTTAACAGTTGATTCACAAAATTAAATGAATTGAATGTAGTTTAAAGCTGCTGATACAGAATGGGGACTTGAGTATTTTATTTACTGTTTTAAAATGTTAACTTGATACTGAAATAGTCGTTTATTTAAACCTGAGAGGCTTTTTATACAATTTTTGTAACTAATGCACGAAACATTAAAAGCATCTAATAGCTTGGGGGATTTTCCACGAAGGTTGTTGGTGTGTTTTGCTTTTTTTAAGACAGTTTACAATATTATTTGCACGTTTTACTGACTGACTATGCCTTTTTTGTTTGTCATTTATAATGTTTTGTGTGTTTGTCACTGAATAAACAGGTCAGTTTCTTGTTACCAACCAATGTGTGTTGTTCAAACTCACCTAATTCAGCTGGCTAGTTGTTATCAATAGTACTAAAACCTTTTTCAACATGAGTCTGACAACTAAGTAAGGAGGCTAAATAACTTTAAACTTTAACACATGCTCAGATAGGTCGGTATCGGTATCGGCCAGTATCGGTATCGGATCGGAAGTGCAAAACAATATCGGTATCGGATCGGAAGTGCAAAAACCTGGATCGGGACATCCCTAGTCAGGATCCTCACATACACATCACAAGAAAAATTGACCATATTCCTCTTTATTCACTGTCTGACAAATTAGCGGATATTCATTTAAAGGTCTTAATCCAGAATGCCAGATTCTCCAGAAATACAAGGACGACCAGTGACAAACTCGTTTCAATTCACAGCAGAAGGATGATTGGACGCCACGTCATCATCAGTGGCACTGAAAAAGTTCCTTATAAGGACACGCAAAGGATACTTAAAGGAGACATATTATGTAGCAAGCTGGCTGAATTTTTTTTTTCTTCATATCTGGCATGCTGCTATAAAATGTTATGGCCCCCAATAACACTAAAGTTGATTGATGATGTATTTGTTTTTAAATTTCATATCATTCAACACACTGGCTGCCACTGACAGCAATAGATGTCAATTTTTACACGATATGTCTCCTTTTGAGTGTTAAATTAAGTAGTTGAGTAACAATCCAGTAGTTTAGTAACAATCCAAACTTCCACTCAAGAAGAAGCTCGGGGAGAGCACCTACCAACATGGAACATTCCAGTAAGATTTCCTGGAAGAGATGGCAAAGGCTTAAACGTACACACCCACAACTCATTCAATGGCTGCCATTTGCCAATTAGGCATTAGCACGGGCGATATGGCCCAAAAAGGATCACGATGCATGTTTTCATATGGTCTGAGCTTTCATACACTGGTATCTGCCTGACATTGTATATTAGTAATAAGCTAGTAGGCGCTCAAAAGATGAAATGTGTTTTGTACAGACCAGATTCCAAAAAAGTTAGTCATAACTCTTCCATTTTACAATACAAACATATCTTGCAAATGTGGAAAAAAAATTCCTTAATTCCTTAGTTATTTTTGAACATCACATTTCTGAATTCTATGGGACTTTTTACCTCATTACCTTAAAATATAATCACTTTTTTCTATTTCGCATTATAAATATACTTTGCAATTTTATATCAATCTCTATTAGTTCTGATCACTAAATTCCTTTTTTGACCTCTGTAACCCTAGACCTTTGACCTCATTACAAAAGAAACAGTCGGCCATTTTAGTGCTGGTTTAACCCGTTAACGCTACGTGTGTGTTTTGTACATACTTACACAGAGCGTTGGTACAAGGCTAGCCAGGTGGACGTGTTGAGGGCAGAACATGTGCAGTTGTTGCAGACAGGAAACGGCGCGGGCCTGAACCAGACAGTGGGGTGTGGCCTGCATGGCGCCGCATGCTACTAGGCAACTGGAACGCAATGCCGCCATGTCGGACCCCTCACCTGACAAACGAAAAGCCTCATCATTAAGGTTTTTCCGGGTGGCGCAAGAGTTATGCTCCTCCTACCTTGCAGGTCCGGACCCAGGCAAGCGATGAGGCCGTGCAGGCATCGTCCCAGGCTACGATGCACTTCGGGGTGGGTGGGCGACGCAGAGAGCAAGAGGCGCAGCACAAGGTTGAAAGATGGTCCTGCATGGGCTCGGTAGAGACTGCACGATTGTTCCATCAACAGGGAAAGACTGTGTAGAGACCACGTCTAGAGGAAAAATTCCCATGCAATTATGATTGATCATGTTTAAGCCCCATTATCGGCGATACTATCCAATCCTTGCCGAGATGCGCCCTTCCACCAATTGGTAGGGATGTCCCTCATCCGATCACGTAATCAGAAATCGGGCCGATTGGGCTAAAGGGTCGCAATCGGGCGAAAAGGATCGGGTTTTTAATTTTAAATATATATATTAGGGCTGTCAAACGATTAAAATTTTTAATCGAGTTAATTACAGCTTAAAAATTAATCAATCGTAATTAATCGCAATTAATCATAATTCAAACCATCTCTAAAATATGCCATATTTTTCTGTAAATTATTGTTGGAATGGAAAGATAAGACACACGACGGATATATACATACAACATACTGTACATAAGTACTGTATTTGTTTATTGTAACAATAAATCCACAAATGCCATTATTAACATTCTTTCTGTTAAAGTGATCCACGGATAGAAAGACTTGTAGTTCTTAAAAGATAATTGTTATAGTAATTTTATATTAAAACCCCTCTTCATGTTTTTGTTTTAATAAAATTTATAAAATTTTCAATCAAAAGTAGAGTTAATATAGTAATACTAAGAATAAAAATAATCAGTAATCATTACTCCTGAATTTACAGCTGGGGGGGATATGTGTGCAAACACAGGTGTCATTGATAGCGTGCCTGAGCAGGAGCACTGCAGTGTAGTTGGCCACCTGGAAGAGGACGTTGTGTCCATAGCAGCAAGTGACTCGCTGTTTAGGACCGGAGATATAACCTATAGTGGAGACCTTGACATTGGGCCTTCTCCATGCCCCTCGGTAGCGGACTCTGACACATCAGAGTCCCTACCCCCAGAATCTAGTCCTGGTTTGTCTTTCATAAAGCAAACTGTCCAATTAGCCCTTTCACAACTGGGTATTGAGACACTACCAGCTGAGAATTGGGTTTCTAGTGCCTTCTTTAAGACCGCTCAAAAACCACAATTCTGTGTGCCAGCATTGCAACCCTATATCAAAGAGCTTCAGCTTTGCTGGACAGATCCTAAGTCGTCTCAGCTCTATGCATGATGCGGCTCAATATGGGTTAAACAAAATGCCGTCGGTGGACAGCATTGTCGCGAACCTGATAGTGGACCCAGCAGATGCTGCCCGCGCAGAGGCACGATGCCCGCGCCCACAGTGCCGGGTGACTGATGATCTCCTTACCAAGGCCTATAATGTTGCGGCTCGGATTGGCCGCTTGGGTAATACATTTTCCCACCTTGCCCTGGCCCTTTCACAGTCATTGAGGGTTGCAGGTGTCAATGAAAGTTTACAGAACTTGTGCGATGCTTCCCTCCAGACGTTCGCATATATGTCCTGAGAACTTGGCAGACTCATGTCGACACTTACTGTGACCAAACGCCAAGTATGGTTGGCACAGTCTCCTCTGACTGAGTCGTGTAGGGGTGCGCTTCACACTCTACCTGTTGTTCCGGGTCAAGTGTTTGGCCCTGCAGCCCAACAAACCCTTGAGAGAGCTGTGGAAGCCAACAGGTCCCGGCAACAGTTTGTTGACCTGCAACGAGCTTCCAGGCCCCCCCACAGACGTGCTCCTACCTATCACTCTGCAACCAGGGCTCCACCTGCGCCGAGAACTGCACGTCCATTTTCTGCGGATGGACATTCCTCTCAACGGCCTGTTTTTCGGGAGCCGGCAGGAAGACCCCTAAGAGCTGACCGATTTCACAGACTTCAACTCACTCGCCCCTCCAAGCCCTCTACCGCTAGTAGGGGCAGGAACGGTAGAGTTTGACTACCATTGCCAGGGCCTCAGCCATTTTACCAAACACCATCTCAGACGCTGGGTCGCCCTTGTTCCAGACCATGGGTCATTTCAACTCTGTTCAGAGGTTACACTATTCAGTTCAAGCGTCGTCCCCCAAAGTTCAATGGGGTGAAGACAACAGTTGTGTCAGATCCAGGGAAACGTATGGCCCTCAGAAAAGAGATCGTAGAACTCTTACAGAAGGAAGCTATAGAGTTGGTTCCCAGTTCAAACCTGTTGAAAGGGTTTTATTCAATTTATTTTCTTGTTCAGAAGAAGGACGGCGGATTTCGCCCTATCCTCGACCTGAGATCACTAAATTGTTACCTCAAGTGTCTAAAATTTCACATGCTTCGCACGACGGACGTTCTACTATCAATCACTCAAGGAGACTGGTTTACAAGTGTGGATTTAAAGGACGCCTATTTTCACGTGCCAGTGGTACCACACCACAGGCCTTTCCTTCACTTTGCCTTCGAAGGAAAAGCATACCAACACAGAGTGCTGCCATTCGACCTCTCTCTTGCTCCCCGGACATTTACAAGATGCATGGCTGCAGCGCTGGCCCCCCTGCAGAGCCGCGGCCTCAGAATTCTTCCTTACTTGGACGATTGGCTTGTGTGTTCACAGACTCGGGAACAAGCTTTCAGCCACACCACGCTGCTGTTGGACCAAGGCGCGTACCTGAACCTCTGGCGATGTGGTGTCCTGACTCAGCGTGAAGATGACACCCAGACACGTGGACAAATGCTGAGGAGAGCTGACACCGCCCACATAGCGGTGCAGCGTGCCGAGAGCCAGAGCACAGCCGCTGCGAGAAGCCGCGTCTCGGGCACTCTTTAGCCTGTGTGGATGCACAAAACATACAAAGAAGGGAAGGGAAAAACTGAATGATCACTTTTTGAAACTGAATTATTTTTTCAAATAGTAAAAACGTTTTCCATTAAAAAAACATTTTTTTTTAACTCATTCACTGCCAGGCCAGGTCAAAAGGTATCTGTCGTGGTAGTTAATAAAAGAAGAAAATTGACATTGAAAACACCCACTGACAGCAATAGACGTCCAATCAATTTCAACTGGGAGAGGCTGGAAGCGAAAGAACGATCCTAGTTAAAATGATTGGACGTTTTTTGCCATCAATGACAGCCGCGGGTTTGACAACTTTTGTATACAGTGCATAGCAGCTCTCACCTCTCAAAACAGAGAAGCGCAGTGGAGACGGTGAAGCCAGTGTCTCCAACGACCTGCACGAGGCGCGCCAGTCCCTCGGCCGCCGCACACCGCAAGGCGGCGCTGTTGGCGTCCAGCGCCCCTAATAGGAGAGACGCCGCCGGGAGACGGGCTTCCTCCAGGCCGAGACAACCTCGGCAGGTGTTCGGGTCCTGAAGAGAACGTCGATGATATACTCGTGCCCAATTCCCATGTTCATATCTCAACTCGTCTTTCAGTGCTTTGACAATGATATATGTCCAGTCACATTACTTGATAAAATCATTTGTACTTGCCTATGCTTTTTACCAATACTTTTAAACACAATGCATTACAAGCCATTTGAAATATAAAAATATAAATATAAGAATATGAGTGAGAAACGAACCATTTTTGGTGCAGAATGTGAAGTATGTGAGATTAACTTCAGAAATCTTTATTTACATGTTGAACATTATTTGCTTTTGTTTAGAAACGTTCACCGGAAATACGTTCGCTAAGCCACTAACCATAAGCTTTAAGTTCCGTTTAAAAAAAGAATAAAAAAAAAGTGCACTTGTCTTCAATTTTCATCATGCATGTTGTGTCAGTAATAGATTTTTTTTTCTTTTTTTCGCATCGTTTGCAAATGCTGTAAACTAGCGAGTTTTCATGCTTGAAGCGTCACCACCACAAGTTTGCGTTTGTGTGGAGAAGACTGCAAATGTTTTATAGCAGGCTAAAGTTGTTAGTAGATAATCTTTTATTCCATTAGCCTCAATGTAGCAATGCTAACGTTTTCCAATGTTTAATATAAATGTGTTTCCTTATTTTATATCTCTAAACTTTACTGTGTACTGATGACCAATAAACATGTGTGAAAGGAACTGAAGTCTCATATGCAACCAACACGCACGTGTGCCGAGTGCACACAGCACATGCACGCATAAATGTATGCACGCGTCAATAAATCGCAGCTGGGAAAATTACCGACATCATTATATTTACCGTGCTATAAAGTGACATTGCATATTGTGACAGGCTTACTGTCAGCCCTCCCAAATTGGATGTCTAGCACTGTCAACGGCAGTCAATGAGATGAAACAAAAAAAATGCAAAAAATGGAAATGGGCGTAAATACGGCATTTTACCATGAGCAAACTACAGAGGGCAGCACAAACATGGGTCTGGACCGTCTGGTGTCTTTGACTCTTCAGCTGCTTCAGCGTCTGGACGAACTGTTCCAGAATCTTCACCCTAGTGTGTACAAGTTGGAAAGCATTAAAAAGAGATTGGACATTTAGCGCTGTCAGAGGATTGGATGTCTATCATTGTCAACTGCCGTCAATAGGTTTAGTAAAGGTTAAGGTAAGTAAGGTTAACGAAGTAAATTTATTGAGAAAATAACTACTACGGTAATGACAGTAAATGTAATATGTGACTTTCCAACCCATCTGGGACCAACGGGCGACAAACCTCTGAGCGGAGATGATGTGTGGGAAGAGGAGGCCGAAAAGGTAAGTGGCGGCAGCGGGCAAGGCAGCAGTGGAAGGAAGAGGGGCAGGAGCTTCGTCACTTCCGACACACAGAGCGAATGGGTCGTTGTCTAAAGATCCCGCCACGGAGTACACCTGCGACAAGTCGTCATTCATGCAATTATTTTTGCCATTAGATTAGCAAACAATGATGATGATGTGGTGTCCAGTCATCCATCTGCTGTAAATTCAGAGGAGATTATCAGTGCTAGTTTGAAGTGGGAGGGTTGGCAGTGAATGAACGAACGTTCAGACTCTGCCACCCTCCCACTTTAAATTGATTGGACATCTCGTGACGTTAACGGCAGACAATGAGTAAAGCGCAGATGCTTTGACATTGATCAGATCATCTTTGGTTGAGAAATAAGATAGTAATGACTATAGAGCTGAAACGAATACTCGAGCAACTCGAGTAACTCGAGTTTAAAAACTGATCCGAGTAATTTTATTCACCTCGAGTAATCGTTTATATTGACAGCTCTAAGCATCACGTTTTGCTCGGACTACTTTTAATGCGGGACAACGCGCTGATGTCACGTGCGTAGAGGAAGAAGCAAAAAAAAAAAACTTACTGCAGCCGACAACCGCTACAAACGACGCCGACGTTGCTAAATACTAGCCCGCTCATGCTACGTTAGTTGCAGGTAGCGTCCAGTGAGTCTCATAGAGATCACATGTATGTTGAACTAGATCCACAATGACAGACTAGGCCGCGTCTGGGCAGCGTTAGCAAACAGCCGCCATCTTAAAGCAGTAGAGCGCTAAGCGCTAATAAAGAGCGCTAAACGCTAATATACTGTATAAGATTAACGTTACTGTCACTACTAGCTCGCCTTACGTTAGCACAGCGGAGGGCTAGGTTTCAATTAATTAAGACCGCTTTCGATGCGTGGCTAACGTGTCTTACATACAGGCTATAACATAACATAGCGTTGTGGAGTGATGAGGGTGTCAAATAAAAACTCAATAATGCTAACTATCAATTTTAGCTCAGTAGTCATTGCTGGATAAAACACCAAGTAGCACTAGTCCCTAACGTGCTCCAATACAGCCTGTATCATACATTTATTTTGAACAGTGCATGCAAAAACTCAAAATCCTATCAGGACTTACAGTTTAGACTAACTTAAAACTTAACTAGAACTTAAAAATGGCTTGACACAAATAGAAATTTAATTGAAAAACGTGGGAAAAAATCCTAACTTTTAAGTGATGTGTGTTATCAAGCGTAAAGGCATTTTTAGGTGTGTTTATATACTTTTTTAAAATAAGATCTAAAGGTTTTTTGAGTGAAAGCAGTGAATTAGTCATTTTTTAAAATTCTAGTTACATCTGAGATGCAATTGTTGGCTGTTTTCAACAATATACATCAAAAATAAAGACATTGATTGACTGAAAATGATAAAATGTCTTGTTTTCTCATGTATATCTATAATTGCTCTTCACCTAAAAATATATTTGTTTTATCCGATTACTCGATTAATCGATAGAATTTTCAGTCGATTACTCGATTACTAAAATATTCGATAGCTGCAGCCCTAAATGACTACATTGTGATGCCAATGCATTGAGTATAATGGGACTGTCACCCCTACCAACACAGTTGCCTTGAGGCCTTTTTTTTTTCCTCTCTGCAGTTTTTGTATTTTCCCCCCCAGTTTTTCGGTTTTTCATAGTTTTTCATGGTTTTTATGTTTTACGTTTTTTTCAGCTTTTTCCGTTTTTGCTTTTTTTGTGTTTTTTGCAGCTTTTCTTGTTTATTTTTATTTGCAGTTTCATTCATTCATTCATTTATGCATTCCCATTCAAATGCCTTGCACATTTGCTCATTATAAACGGATTTTAATTCATTGCACAAAGATGATTGGACACTACATGATTGGACGTCAATCCTCCTAATGGCACCGAAAGTTTGTGTTTAAGCGTCTCGTTATCCTCACCTGATCCTCAACGTAACCGCTTTCATGGTAGGCCGGGCCGAGCAGCGGGAGGTCATCATGGTGACAGAGGGACGGCAGGAAGTCGGGCTCCGAGCACGGACGGTTGAGGTTCTCCGGGGCCAGCAGGTCCGATACCAGCTGGTTCATCACCAAACCAAAACTCTCTGCCGGAACCGCAAAAAAAATTTTGAAGCGCGTCGACCGTTAGAGGGCAATATAACAGCGGCGTTACCTCTGTAGACGTGTGGCGGCAGCGCGGCAAGCAGCTCGTATGCCCGCAGTCGGTAAAGTGGCGCCCATGCCGCCACGCGAGAACCGTACGAGCCCACCAGAGCAGGAAGTCTACATGAGTTGAGAAAGAGTCAGTGACAATTATGATACTTGCGTGGTTTCAGGGCAGCGAGTGTATCGGCGACTGACTTCGGGAGGAGGGCCACGGCACAAGTAACGGGCGTGAGTAGGTGACCGATGATGTCATCGGTCACCAGATCCTTGCAGTGGATCAGCAGCTTCTTCATTGCTGATAACAGGCAAACAACATGAGCATGTACTTGCACGTAACGTAGTCTGTATGATTTTACTATAAATGAGCACTCACCACAGAGCGCCCCGGCACGTCCCTCCAGCGTCACCTTCCACGTAAAGTAGTCCCCTCGCCTCAGCTCCATCTCCTGTTCCCTGAGGGAGGCAGGAAACACACAGCGCCACAGGAGGAGGAGGCGAGGGAGGTGCTGATCTACAACCGCTGGACCTGAAAACGCCCCCACCCCCACACACACAACCCCACATAAAAGCAATTTATTAAAAAACGAGATGAACATGCGCATTATTTTAATTCACATGTTCACAATATGTGACATTTTATGTGTAGTTCGCCTGCATCATAGAATCATTGTGTCACTCGACGCGCTGTGGCCCCCCCGACTCACCAGTGTGTCATGGAGACTTTAGTCTCCATGAAGGCTTACACACACGGTAAGATTTGTTTTCTTGGCATGAGGGAATATGCAATGTTGCTTTAGCCTTTAAAGGGCTTTGCTGAGTGATCATCACAAACTAAATGTAACTCGTTGCGTTAGCATAGCAATAGTTATTTGCGTTCGCAATTAAAGTTGCACCGATACCAGTATCGGCAGGGAGCGCCGATCCGGCCCGAATTGGTGGTATCGGTATCGACAAGTACCAACATTTAGGGCGCGGATACCATCTACTGGCATCACTTGAATGCAAATATTCTGTCCTCCTAACGTGAGGTAACTTCCCAAATCATTGCATCTGTAAGTCTTTGTCTCGCCATTACCAAACGAAATTTACACCTTCGTCTTCGATATTACGGATGTACACTACAACGCATATCCGCGATGTTTCGCTGCTCATCTAACATGGCATTCACAAACGATTAGCATGCATAAGCTAACGTTTGCTGTTGTAGCGCCAATGGGATCAGAAACATTAAGACCGTGGGAGACTAAGCAAACTCATGGTTTCATGATGAACAATGAGTGGCAAATTAAGAGCACCGTACTTCAAACTCGTCCTGTTTATGAAAGTCGATTGTCATATGTTGTGCAGTAACGAGCAGGAGTGACTTCTGTGGCCAGAAAACACTGAAGCGGCGTAGCGCGCACTCTAGATATCATCAAATAGCAACCTAGATGTAGAAAGTTAGATTCCATGCCAACTCTCGCGTGCACACACTAGATATCATCAAATAGCAACCTAGATGTGCTACATTAGATCCCATGCCATTAGCTGCGTGAGCCCAGAGCCACGCTTAGTCCATATACTACAATAGAAACCTCCATGACTGAATGGAAGTTAAGCAGGCCAAATCAATCCATACCAGTGACTACAGATAATGCTGCAAATACTGTTAATTCAGTACATGTTACAGATGGACTCGGACCACAAATAGGATGTTCTATTTCATTCCTTCTGACCGCCAGAGGGCGGTGCTTAGCACCTGGATATCTACGTGTGCGCAGCACAAAGGTCGAGAATAAAATACCAACAAAGTCACGCCATTGGACGTGACCTGGGTGACGTCAGAGGTTGATAAGAGCCCCACTCACCCAGCACTAGTTCCTTTTCTACATTCTCGCATCGGCGAAGGTCATATTACCGTGTTTGTACCGCGCTCGCTGGAAGCATCGAAACCGGCTTGGTTGGAGCTACGTGGATTACGTCCTCCAGAGGCTGCGAGCTGCGGCTGGACTATCGATTTCTTCACGTTCTGGATTATCTTCAGTTGCATATTTTCTGTGAGTGTTTTCCGCTCTGGACACTATTGATTGTATTGTTGTGAGTATATTCGCTCTGATACGCTAATGTAGCACCGCGGCTATTTCCACCAATCCTGCGGGCCCGCACTGGCTAATGTGTCGCCGCGGCGGTTTCTTCCGAACCGGGTTATTGATTAGGCTGTGAGTGTTTCCCGCTCCGCGCCATTTTTGTTTGGTGTGCCGTGAGTGTTTACTCGCTCTTTGCATTTATACAACGGGAGTGTTTTACTCACTCTTTGCATTTCTACAACGGGAGTGTGTGAGTGTATTTTCGCTCCGCGCCTCCTCCAGCTGTAACCGAGTGGCTTGTTTGCTTCGAGCCTCAATACTGTGGACTGGGCCTCGAGTGTTATTCGCTCGGGGAGCCTCGTACTTTGCTGACTCACTCCGGAGTTCGTGAGTAGGGCTCGCACTGTGTGTAGGCATGTCGGGACCGCTCGTGAACGCGTGTGCTCGCTGTTTAGCCCACCTGAGCCCAGAAGACGGACACACTTTATGCCCGTCGTGTTTAGGTGTTGGGCATTTAAGAAAGGCGCTCACCGAGGAAGCGTGTCTTAATTGTGTCTGCATCCCGTTGTCAGAAAGGTCCGCTAGACTGGCTTTGGTGGAAAATGAAATTTCTCACGGCGCGTTGGCGTCGAGCCCAAAAAAGACGACCAAGCGCCATAAGAAGCAGCATGTTGAGGCCACCTCATCAAAGAAGGCTTGTGATACCGACCACATGCTATCTGCTAAGGTTGACACTTTGGCCTCTGAGTTCACTCAGATTAAATCATTACTCCTGAATTTACAGCCAGGGGAGGATATGTGTGCAAACACAGGTGTCATTGATAGCGTGCCTGAGCAGGAGCACTGCAGTGTGGTTGGCCACCTGGAAGAGGACGTTGTGTCCATAGCAGCAAGTGACTCGCTGTTTAGGACCGGAGATGTTACCTATGGTGGTGACCTTGACATCGGGCCTTCTCCATGCCCCTCGGTAGCAGACTCTGACACTTCCGAGTCCCTACCCCCAGACTCTAGTCCTGGTTTGTCTTTCATAAAGCAAACTGTCCAATTAGCCCTTTCACAACTGGGTATTGAGACACTACCAGCTGACAATTCGGTTTCTAGTGCCTTCTTTAAGACCGCTCAAAAACCACAATTCTGTGTGCCAGCATCACAACCCTATATCAAAGAGCTTCAGCTTTGCTGGACAGATCCTAAGTCGTCCACCCACTTGTCCCAAGACTGTAGGGCACTCAGCTCTATGCATGATGCTGCTCAATATGGGTTAAACAAGATGCCGTCGGTGGACAGCATTGTCGCGAGCCTGATAGTGGACCCAGCAGATGCTGCCCGCGCCCACAGTGCCGGGTGACTGATGATCTCCTTACCAAGGCCTATGATGTTGCGGCTCGGATTGGCCGCTTGGGTAATACATTTTCCCACCTTGCCCTGGCCCTTTCACAGTCATTGAGGGTTGCAGGTGTCAATGAAAGTTTACAGAACCTGAGCGATGCTTCCCTCCAGACATTTGCATATATGTCCAGAGAACTTGGCAAACTCATGTCGACACTTACTGTGACCAGACGCCAAGTATGGTTGGCACAGTCTCCTCTGACTGAGTCGTGTAGGGGTGCGCTTCGCACTCTACCTGTTGTTCCGGGTCAAGTGTTTGGCCCAGCAGCCCAACAAACCCTTGAGAGAGCTGTGGAAGCCAACAGGTCCCGGCAACAGTTTGTTGACCTGCAACGAGCTTCCAGGCCCCCCCACAGACGTGCTCCTACCTATCACTCTGCAACCAGGGCTCCACCTGCGCCGAGAACTGCACGTCCAGTTTCTGCGGATGGACATTCCTCTCTACGGCCTGTTTTTCGGGAGCCGACAGGAAGACCTCCAAGAGCCGACCGATTTCACAGACTTCAACACACTCGCCCCTCCAAGCACTCTACCGCTGGTAGGGGCAGGAACGGTAGAGTTTGACTACCATTGCCAGGGCCTCAGCCGTTTTACCAAACACCATCTCAGACGCTGGGTCGCCCTTGTTCCAGACCCATGGGTCATTTCAACTCTGTTCAGAGGTTACACTATTCAGTTCAAGCGTCGTCCCCCAAAGTTCAATGGGGTGAAGACAACAGTTGTGTCAGATCCAGGGAAACGTATGGCCCTCAGAAAAGAGATCGTAGAACTCTTACAGAAGGAAACTATAGAGTTGGTTCCCAGTTCAAACCTGTTGAAAGGGTTTTATTCAATTTATTTTCTTGTTCAGAAGAAGGACGGCGGATTTCGCCCTATCCTCGACCTGAGATTACTAAATTGTTACCTCAAGCGTCTAAAATTTCACATGCTTCGCACGACGGACGTTCTCCAATCAATCACTCAAGGAGACTGGTTTACAAGTGTGGATTTAAAGGACGCCTATTTTCACGTGCCAGTGGTACCACACCACAGGTCTTTCCTTCGCTTTGCCTTCGAAGGAAAAGCATACCAATACAGAGTGCTGCCATTCGGCCTCTGTCTTGCTCCCCGGACATTTACAAGATGCATGGCTGCGGCGCTGGCCCCCCTGCAGAGCCGCGGCCTCAGAATTCTTCCTTACTTGGACGATTGGCTTGTGTGTTCACAGACTCGGGAACAAGCTCTCAGCCACACCACGCTGCTGTTGAACCATGTGAAGCAACTAGGTCTCAAGGTAAACCTTTCGAAAAGTCATTTGATTCCCAGCCAACATGTGATTTTCATCGGCATGAGCTTAAGCTCCTCAACTATGACCGCCTCTCCGTCGCCACAAAGGGTGGACGACGTTCTCCGAGCGGTCACGCGTGTCAGACACAGTGCGAGTCTGTCATACGGGACCGTCCTCCAGTTGTTGGGGAAACTGACTGCACTATCAATTGTGGTGCCATTGGGGCTTTTGTTTTTGCGCCCGTTACAGATTTGGATGAACGGTTTGGGATTGGATCCCACCCGACATCAACGCAGACTTGTGACTCTCTCAGGGCGTTGTCATCGACTTCTAAGGCCCTGGATGGACAGGCAGTTCATATGCAAAGGGGTCACGTTAGGTTCTCTTCCCTCACGCCGAGAAGTGGTTGTAACGGATGCGTCGCTTTCAGGCTGGGGTGCAGTGTGGAACCACAGGACGATCAGGGGTGTTTGGTCCCCACTGGAGAGACTTTGTCACATAAATGTATTGGAGCTTCGTGCTGTTCGACTTGGTCTCAAGCATTTTCTCCCTGCGCTGAGTGGAAAGCATGTTCTGGTTCGATCGGACAATACGTCCACTGTCTACCATATAAACCACCAAGGGGGGACCAGATCTCCTCTCTCACTGGTGGAGGCTCAAAAACTTCTCCTGTGGGCTTTTCCACACCTTCTGAGTCTCAGGGCAGTCCATCTTCCGGGGGTGCGGAACTGTGCAGCAGACTTACTCTCCAGGCAGAAAACCACCGCCTGGGGAGTGGAGGTTGAACCCTGCTGTGGTTCAGGAGATATGGGGGAGGTTCGGTGTTGCAGAGGTGGACCTCTTCGCTTCAGAAGCAACCACTCATTGTCAACTGTGATTTTCCCTTGCGGAACCGAACAGTCCACTAGGTCAGGATGCCCTAGCACACTCATGGCCAGACTCTCTCCTGTATGCGTTTCCGCCTCTTCCTCTCTTAATGGTGACTCTGCACAGAATCAGCCAGAACAATCACAGGGTGTTGTTGGTCGCTCCGTTCTGGCCAGGAAGAATGTGGTTTCCGTTGATTCTCAAACATCTCAATGGAGATCCTTGGCCTCTGACCCAGAGAATGGACCTGTTGTCCCAGTTGGAGGGGAGCATCTGGCACCCCCACCCGGAGCGTCTTCACCTGTACCTGTGGCCTCTGAAGGGCAGGACTCTCTGTTAGAGTCCTGTACAGAGGTGGTTGTACAAACTGTACTTGATGCTCGTGCGACGTCCACGAGGGCGCTTTACAGTAACAGGCGGAGACTGTTCAATAAATGGTGTAAGGATCACGATGTGGATCCTGTGCGCTGCTCTGTGCCAATATTACTTAGCTATTTACAAGAACTTCTTGATAAGGGACTTTCTGTATCAACCTTAAAAGTGTACGTGGCTGCGATAGCCACCCACCATGTTTTGGTGGATGGCCGATCAGTGGGCTCTCATTCCCTGGTGCGTCGGTTTTTGAAGGGTGCCCTTTGTCGACGGCCTCCAAGATTACCACGCGTCCCCACGTGGGACCTTCCATTAGTCCTGGAGGGTTTGTGTTCAACCCCTTTTGAGTCTTTGAATGGGGCTGACCTTAAGTGGGTCACAATAAAAACTGCGTTCCTCCTCGCAATTACTTCAGCGAAGCGAGTGAGTGAATTACATGCTTTATCGATTTCTCCGAACTGTTTAAGGTGGAATCCTGACTGTTCTGGGGTTACATTATGGCCCAATCCGAGTTTTCTACCGAAGAGGCTTTCAGCCTTTCACATTAACCAGCCAGTTACCCTGGCTGTGTTTAACAATGTGAGTGAACCTGACGGACATTTGCAAAGTTTGCTATGTCCTGTTCGTATGCTGAAGCAGTATATTAGTGTGACTGCAAGCACTCGTAAAACAGATGCTCTTTTTGTATGTTTTGGTGACAAAAATAAAGGCTGCACAGTCTCGAAGCAACGCTTGTCACATTGGGTTGTCGAAGCTATTCTTCAGGCCTATGAATCCAAAGGTCTTCAGCCTCCTAAAGTCACGTGCCATTCCACAAGGAAGATGGCAACTTCCTGGGCGGCACTGAGAGGTGTTCCTCTGAATGACATCTGTTCCGCAGCAACGTGGGCATTGTCTTGTACGTTTGCCCGCTTCTACAGAGTGAATGTGGCAGCTCCTCACCCGGTAGCTTCAGTAGTGCTGTCGGCTTCCTCTCACCGAGACTGATCCTCGGTATGTGTGGTGTCTTCGTGACATTGTTGGTATAAAGTCATCCAGGTGCTAAGCACCGCCCTCTGGCGGTCAGAAGGAATGAAATAGAACGAGAGTTACTTCTGTAACTAAGGTTCTATGAATTCCGGATGACCGCCAGAGCTGCCTGTCACTCAGACTCCCTGCGAGTACATTCCGAAAAGGAACTAGTGCTGGGTGAGCGGGGCTCTTATCGACCTCTGACGTCACCCAGGTCACGTCCAATGGCGTGACTTTGTTGGTATTTTATTCTCGACCTTTGTGCTGCGCACACGTAGATATCCAGGTGCTAAGCACCGCCCTCTGGCGGTCATCCGGAATTCATAGAACCTTAGTTACAGAAGTAACTCTCGTTTTGCTTATATGGTAACTATAGCTGCTAAGAGAGCTGCAGCAATCAACAGTGTGCCCCACTTTACAAACAGTAAAGATTGTTGTCAGCACTTATTTACAAAATTTTGTCAGATCAGTAAGAAGTAAGCACATAAATATTATGCACTAAAATGCTTGTTTATATGATGGCACTGTTATTTTTGCTTGTTAGCAAATAAATAAATAAATAAATAAATAAATAATAATAACAACATTTGTATTTTCTGTTTCAGAGCATTAAATGTATTGAATTGTATCGAAAATCGTACCGAACCGTGACTTAACTGTATCGTTGCATCCCTTATACTGTACGTACATACATATATATATTAGGGCTGTCAAAATTATCGCGTTAACGCGCGGTAATTAATTTTTTAAATTAATCACGTTAAAATATTTGACGCAATTAACGCACATGTCCCGCTCAGACAGTATTCTGCCTTTTGATAAGTTTTACAGCAAGGCTCTTTGTGCTGTCTAACAGCGAACTCTTGCGGTCACTTTGCGACATGGTTTATTGTTTTCTTGCTAGTTCAATATGGCTGCACGACATCTTGGGCTGACGCCTACGTTGTAATGTTGTGCTTATATGATCCTTGGACAAGATTTGTCCGTAAGTATGGTTGTTGTAAAGAATGTACATATTATGTTAGTAAGCGAAATGTTATATTTTTTGTATGAGACTCTTTTTGTTTATGTTTAGTGAACCTGTATAGTGTGCTAAGCTAACGTTGTTGCTAATGCAATGCTTGTGTACTTTTTTTTTGTAGTTTTACGACGGTCTAAAGAGGACAATGGTTTGAGGCAATTTTATTAATAAATCAGATGAAAAAGGAAGAAGTCTGATTATTAAGGCGTCGTTCACTAGCTGTCTAGCTTTGGAAAAAGTAGACGCTTCAGAGTGAGGACAGCATAGACAGATTTAAATGCAGGCATGAAAATGGGTCAGGGGTTAAAAAGGTGAGAAGGGTGTGGAGGAAATATGTTCCAGTACACTGTATTGTACACCCCAACAAAATATTGAGCTCTGTCGACCCACACTGTGTTTCAGCAGGGCCATGCAGAGACCGGTGGAGGGGTGGGTGCTCGTAGATCAAAAGGGGCACATGAACAAGTATTTAATACACCTTAAAACAACATAACTTACATTTTAACCAGCTTTAGATAATAATTGGCTGCGACTGTGACATACTTTAATTGGGAGGGGGCAACAGTGAATAGAGATCAAAACTGTCATCAACACTTTCTGGCTGTGACTGAGTCAGTCTGCCTCTTTTCTTCCTTCAACCTCTGCATCAAAACTTCCTTCCTCAACTTGTTCATCTGAGAACAAACCACATCAGATGGTCACTGAGCCACCAACAGCACAGTTTTCTTAAAACTATTATTTCATTATTATCCATACTTAACAAATCTAGCACCTAATGATTAATAAAGAAATGACATAAAAATCTTTTAGAAAAATAACATTGTAATTGTATTTATAATTGGATTTAACACCCGACTATCCTTGCAAACTTGTTCTTACCAGGTCTGCTATTCACCCAGCTGATGAGGTATCCACTGCCTTTAGCAGCCTCATCTAACTCCTTTTTTTTATCCCTCAATCTCCCTTCCCTACGACGCATGTCTATGTAATGAAATATAAATATTTTAAAAAACAAACAGACTCCCCGGAGGCTTTTAGTTTTAAAGCTTTCTTAATTTCTTTCTCACTCAATAACGATGGAGTTAGATTTGTGTTTTTATTATTCAATCAAAAAACAAAGTTACTTCTATCAAAAACAAAGTTGCTTCAATCAAAATACAGTATATACTTTTAATCCCAAAAAGTAGCTTCAATAAAAAAAAAAATGTTTTTGATTGCAATAATAAATTTGAGACAAAAAAAGCATTTGAAAACTATTTTTCTTGATTGAAACACATTTTTCCATTTAAGTAATGTTTTGCGTTTGGGCCACATTTTGGCTAAGACATTTGTGTCTTTATTATTCAATCAAATAAGTTGCTTCAAACAAAAAAATATATATAAAAAGAAAAACTTTGCACATGTGCCAATCACCGTTTACCAAAGCCTGAGAGGGTTTGAATAGACTCACTATGAAGCTTTTAAAAAAGCCAAGCATTTTCTAACTGCTTTATTCTTGTTTAAAAATAATTCGGTGGGGCAGTAACATGATTAAAACTTATCATAATTCTTACATTTTGAAGTGCTTGAAAACCATTTATAAATGATACTTTGGTGAAAAAAGTGAAAAAACATGTCTTATATATACAGGACTGTCTCAGGAAATTAGAATAAGAACTTTACCACAATATTCTAATTATCTGAGACAGTCCTGGATTAAGAACTTTACCACAATATTCTAATTATCTGAGACAGTCCTGGACTGTCTCAGATAATTAGAATATTGTGATAAAGTTCTTATTCTAATTTCCTGAGACAGTCCTGTATGTATCTTTTTTCCAATGTAAAATCTGAATAAATGCATTGAACACGCACAAAAAAATGGTGTGGGGGGGGGGGGGGGGGTTGCAGCGCTACTTCGCGGTTTTCACTTATTGTGGCGGGTTCTGGTCCCCATTAACCGCGAAAAACGAGGGATCCCTGTATTTCTGAAAAGCTTTAAGAAGCAGGACTCATTCCCACCACTCGTCGGGCCGCTGTTGTGCCGACACCGGCTGTCAGCTCAAATCCAAGCCGAAAATAACGCGTCTCCGGCGGACACCGGGAGCAATGTGAGGTGCCCCCTCCATCCGAGAGGAAGCCGCTTAATTTGACTCAACAGTGTGTTTCCTCGTTTATATTACCGCTAAATACCCAAGCTTGACGCCAATTTAACGGGAGCTATTTTTTTTCATGGGAGATTTGGCTAGCTCTGGCAGTGTTCAACGCAAGCTGCAACGAATGGCAGTAATTTTTTTATATCGCAAAACGTGAAAACGATTGAAACCATTACTCACCAAATTCAATCTGCTGGCAAATACAAGCAAGTGTGTATGCTGCGCTCTGGTCTGCCCCGATGTGGATAAGGCCTGCTTTTTGTTTTCGCTGCTTTGCAATGCAACCGAAGGCGCTCCGAGCACTCCATGTACACGCGTAAGGAGTGCGCGCGTTTGGAATAATGGAACGCAGCTTGGGCCGATGATTGGTTCTCGTCAGCGAAGCATCTAGAAGGATTTGCTGACTGTGTTCTTAAGTGCTCAGTTGACGTACTAAGTTAATCACATGATGATAATAATAATAATTAAATAAAACCTCCCGACCCCCCCCCCCCCTCCCAAAAATAATTTCTCCTCGGATCTACGCAATTCACGTAGGTCGCCCTTTTAGACTTCAAAACGGCGAATTTCGCCGAAAGGTGAGAGATTTTCATGCCTGTAAATGACAGTAGAGTGAAATGCCCACTACAGTCCTTATGTACCGTATGTTGAATGAATATATCCATCTTGTGTCTTATCTTTCCATTCCAACAATTTATTTTAAAGAATATATATATAATTTACAGAAAAATATGACATATTTTATAGATGGTTTGAATTGCGATTAATTGCGATTAATTACGATTAATTAATTTTTAAGCTGTAATTAACTCGATTAAAAATTGTAATCGTTTGACAGCCCTTATATATATATATATGTATGTATGTTTTTTTTTTTTTTTTTTGCTAACAGAGTGGTATCGGAATGGTATCGGTATCGGCCGATACTGCACAGCCAGGTATCTGTATCGGGCTCAAAAAATGGTATCGGTGCAACACTATTCGCAATAGGCTAATGCTAACAGCGAACTTCCTTTTAAACTCTCAGACATTTTTTACATACATTTCGTGGCCTCCAGGTGGGTATAATTCATTGATGATAATGTATTGTTTTCCTGCGGAGTGTGTATAATCATCAAATTGGCATTGTCCATGTAGACGCTACAATATAGCTCGTCTGTCAAGGTTCATTAATTGGAAACCTTTATTTATTTATTTCTGGAGTCAATTTTTTTTAATTTTACGGACAAAAAATATTTTTTAGTAAACGTCAACAAAAACTAGATGAAGGCAAACACATTTTGAGGTGCATTCTTGTTCTCGTTAGCATTAGTAATTAACGTGGCGAGCATCATCTTAAACTCTCAGGCAACTTTTTTTTTTTTTTTTTTTTTTTACATACAGTTCGTGGCATCCATGTGGGTGCAATCAATTGAAAATAATGTACAGTGGTACCTCAACATATGATCGCGTCGACACACGACCTTTTCAACATCCGACGTAAAATTTGACTCGCCACTTGTTTCTACATCCGACGACATGCTCGAAATACGACGATTTATGACAGCGCGGCAGTTTCTTTGTTTTGCCGCAAGACTGACGCACACCAAATAATTTTTTTAAAAAAACAACTTTTCTACTAGATTTTTTTTAGGGATTAAAAAGTCTGGAGAGCATATAAAAAGACTTCCAGTCAACGGCAGCCAATGAGTTATTGATTTATATTTTTTCCAAAAACAGAAAAAACACAAAATATAAAAAATAGGATTCCTGTAGTCTTGCTCTTATTTAGTCTTGCTCTTATTTTCATTTGATTTCAATTTTATTTTAGCTAAAAAATAGGTTTGTTTTTTTATTTAGGTGGAACACTCAAAATGACATGGCAGGGCCGCAGTTTTGACAACTGATATAATGTAAGTTATTTTACCCAGAGTGCATAGGGAGGAGATAAGCAGCCAGCCGATGTGCATCCTCTGCAGCGCGATGCGTGCGTTCTGCGAAGCCGACCGCAGCAAGTCCTCGGACAGATCCAGCACCGCCTGCAAAATTGGCGCGGTTAGCCCACATCGCTGACTGAACTCCGACTCACTGGTCAGTTGCGCACCTTGCTCTTGTCGCACGGTATTCCGAGGGTGCGGCACTGCACCGCTGCGACGAGGGCGGCCAGTCCGGCGCCGTAGCCCGCAACAGCTTCGGGGCAAGACCTGAGCGTTGTCAGACGCTCTGCGCACCGGTCCAGCAGCGGGCAGCACTGCGACGGCACGCCCACTGCCACGCAACGCAGGCACCAGGCGGCAGCCAGCCGGGCTCGAGGCATCGGGTGGAGGAGGACTGAGATCACGGAGTCCAGGAGGCCTGCGTGCACGAAAATGTCGTTGGGTGCTGGAATTTTGGTCAACCCACTACAGAAAGCCCAAACCTCAGTTACTCATTTCAGTTTCTTTTTGTTTACTTGGGTTACCTTTAAAAATGGAGGACATTTTAAGTCTCACCCTTCAAATCTTAATCTACATACTGTAGTTTCTGAGCAGGGGTGAAAAATAACTAATCAGTTAAAGTAACAAGAGTAAAAGGAAGTCATTTTTTGCTTCACTTGTCATTTTTGGAGTATTTTTAAACCATATACATAAAGGATTGGAGGAATTCAGAAGTACCGTACATTAAAAACCAGCAGAAAATGTCGGCGCATTCATTGGATCACTTTTAACACCATACTTTTAATCAAACTCCATATCATTCATATAATTCATTTATTTATCTTCTGAACCGCTTATACTCATGAGGGTCGCGGGAGCCTATCATAGCTAACTCCAGGCAGAAGGCAAGGTACACACTGCACAGGTTGCCAGCCAGTCGCAGGGCACATATAGACACACAATCATTCACGCACACCTACGGACAATTTGGAGTGTTCAATCAGCATAAAATGCACGGTTTTTGGTGATGTGGCAGGAACCCGGAGAAAACCCGCGCAGGCACAGGAAGAACACGCAAGCTCAACACAGGTAGGCCGTAGCTGGGATTGAACCCGCGATCTCAGAACTGTGAGGTGGACGTGCTAATCACTGTCCCACCTACATAATGTGAATTATTCACATATAATAACGTAGAAAAATGCTCGTCTTTATTAAATGCTTCATTGAGTGAGTCCACTCAAATTCACTCGCACTGCTGAGAACAGCCTCTCACTTACACAATGAATGAGTTGCAACAGCACACTTCTATGTACTAAGCTTAACGATGATTAACACATTTGTGCCAGATCAAAGCTACAAACCTGTCAATCATCGTTAACTTTGAGTACCAAACGCCAGCTGCACTGGTGACCAAGAAAACCAGTTTGGTCGCACTGCTTAGCAGAAGGGAGGGTGAGAGGCTGTGGCGCTGTACAAGCATGAAGCCAAAAGACAAGTTTGCGTGTTCATAAAAAAAAAAAAAAAAAAAAAAAAAAAAAAGTTAGCGCACGTCCTTTTGCTGCAAGTATTGCACATCCGCACATCGCAATGACGATGTTCAGGTATAATTTAAATATTTTTTAAAAATTAAAATTTGTTCTTTTTCACCCGATTCAGATTCTCTGAAAAACTGTTAAACTGTTATTATTATATTGTACTGTACTTGTGCATGTGCCGGTATGAGATTTTGACGGTACGATAACCGTGAGCAAAAATACCGCGGTTTTACGGTATCACGGTATTGCAATTATAGCTCTAAAATGTGTTATTTTAGAGGTATGGGCTAAAAGAAAATAATTTTTTTTAAAAACTTTTTTCCGGGATATTTTTATTTTTCAGAAAATATTTGCAAATTGGAACATGAATATTATGTTAAAAATAAATAAATAAACAAACAAAAAATTTTAAATAAAATTAAAATAAATAGAGCTTATAGACTACCCACAGCCACAGCTCAGGTTGCTCAAGATTGGAACAAGAACTAAATTAATAGCCATAAAAAAGTAAAAACACTTCTAAATAAAATTGAAAAATATTGACTGTAATTTTTATTTTTTTATTTTTTATTTTTTTTTGAAGGGGCAAAACCTCAAGTGAAGTTTCGCCATTTTCAGCGACTGTGTCAACTCTAGTCTACATGTCATGCCTTTGTGTTAAAAAGACGCAGAATTCATAAGTTAATAAGTTAAAAATGGATAAGTTAGTTAAAATGTGAATGTTGTTGTGTAAAGGTTTCATCTAAAACCACTGGGAGTGAGACCTCTTCTTGTCCAGCGAGCGTACATTTGTGCTTAGGGCAAGATCATCTGTCGCAATTAGCGATCTTTGATGTTCCTTCATTCAAGCTTGTTTCTCAGTGGCCGTGAGATTTATAATCTCGACGAAGTTGCTCTCCCAGCTAAGACTAGGCTAACATTCGTCTTTGTAAGTTTTTAGTTAATTTGTATTTTGAATTTGAAAGGAAAATGTGTGTTTTGTTTTTGGCGAACTTTTTCATGGATGACTTCCTCACATTCTGTTCTGTTTGTGGTAATGAAGCTACTCACACGTGTAAAATACTATTGTACAACGTTTTAAAACGGTATATTTCAGTTACCATGATTTGAGACCTCCATAAATTCAAGAAAAGTACGCCTTTTGTTTGGAGTGTTTCTTTTTTGGTGTTTAGCAGAACAGCGTCACTGACACACACACATCAACAACCGGAGAGGGAGGGGTGAGCGCTGCCGCTACAAGATACCTCTGGCTGCATTTTTGAGACTTGTAAAATAGCGAATACCATACCACGGTATGACGGAAAATTTTAGTGGTTTTGAAACCATGATGTTTTCATGCCACGGTAAACCTTGAAACCCGTAACCGGCACATGCCTAACTGTACTACTGTATAACACATTACATAACCACATTAAGCCAAAGAAATTTTTAAAAAATTCGGACGAGAGAAAAAAGACCAACAAAACTGACGCACCATTCGTCCAAAGAGCATGAGTGCCCTCTAATGGAGAAAATAGCTCTTTCGAGTCATGTTGAGGGCAGCGCTATATGTCATAATACTTCAATTTTTACGGTGCTTTAAAGACACCACGTGATTAAACAGGCCATCGTGATCATAGAACGGCAAGCTTGAGTCTGATTGTTCCATTTCATTCCTTCTGACCGCCAGAGGGCAGTGCTTAGCACTTGGATATTTACGTGTGCGCAGCACAAAGGTCGAGAATAAAATACCAACAAAGTCACGCCATTGGACGTGACCTGGGTGACGTCAGAGGTCATATAAGACCCCCACTCACCCAGCACTAGTTCCTTTTCTACATTCTCGCATCAGCGAAGGTCGTAGTACCGTGTTTATACCGCGCTTGCCAGAAGTCTCGAAACCAACTTGGTTGGAGCTACGTGGATTACGTCCTCCAGAGGCTGCGATCAGCAGCTGGACTATCAATTTCTTCACGTTCTGGATCATCTTCAGTTACATATTTTCTGTGAGTGTTTTCCACTCCGGATGATTGTTATAAGTCATGGAGATGTGATTATTGTTCCTGTGTCTCCATGGTGAAACTGGTTATGCTATTGCTTGCGTCGCTGACAAAAAAATGATATAAAATAAAATCTTATATATAGACCCTACCCACGTGACGTCACAACTCCGCCCTCCTGACTGGTGCCGCCCAATTGTCCGTCAACACATCGTGTTGACCTGTTACGGCTACGTACATTCCTCCTATTTACGGCGTGTTTCTCTGCTCGTTAACATTAATAATCAAAATGGTGAAGGCGTGTGTGGCGGTCGGTTGCAATAACAGAGAAGATAGACGGAGAGACTTGAAGTTCTACCGGATTCCGAGAGACCCGGAGAGGAGAGAGCAAACATTAAAAGCCCTAGCTCCATTGACAAATGACATGAAATACATTAGACTTGACAGTGGATGTTAGCAAGAACAAAAGATTTTGAATTGAAAATTTCGTAACTCACCTTTCCAAGCACAAGATAGATTCCTGCCGAATTTTCGTGGACGAGGACCTATTTCACCCAACCAGCAACAAAGTATTTATAAGCCTCCAAGCTCTTAAAGTTTTTCAAACTTTCGTGAGAATAGCCTGATTTTGTGTGGACAAGATAGTTGTAAATATCAGGGTAGCTAGCAGATGTCAGGCAAATAAGGCGAAGACAGCGGGTCGAAAAACATCGATTTAGGCATCAAATATGGATCTGGCGAATGGATAAACTGAAGCTTTTCCGCATAACGCCTTTTATGCAACGCATCAAGTGAGTTTACGGCATCCGAAAGCACCGGGTCTTCCATGAAATGCATTATAAATTGCTCGATGAATTGAGACCATTGATAATACAGACACAAAATGACGGACAAGGAGGCGGAACAATACAGCGATCACGTGATTTTGTGACGTCGGTGGGTAGGGTCTATAGAATAAAACGGAAAGATGTAACAGCTAGTGTAGCCCAGAGTAGCGGAGTAAGGGTAGTGTTTCTTTTTAACAAACCTACTTAAGTAAAAGTAAAAAGTATGGCTTAGTAAAACTACTGTAAGAAGTACATTTTTCTCAAAACGTGACTAAGGTAAATGTAACGGAGTAAATGTAACACGTTACTACCCACCTGTGCTTAAAACAATCCGGTTTACATCTGCCTGCAATGTTGCTGTAACTGTATACTTTCGCCTTGATAGCTTGCTAGATTTTCAACATGACCATCCACTGAGTTTTGTAAACCCTTTTGCCTCAATCTGGATGATGTTGCACTGGATTTGCGCCAACATATATCATTTAATAGCCTCCGGTATATACGTCTGTCTGCAATGGCTGTGCCGTTAGTGACGAAGCATGTCTGTTTTGCAAGCGTAATTAAAGGGGGTGGAGCTTTTGCGAAAGGTCAATTGATTTTGACTCGGAGGGGCGACTTAACGAATGTTCATTCGCGCTTTCCAGTCAAAAAGGATTGAACATCTAACCCCATCAGTGGCAGCCAACGAGCTAATTATTTTTTTTAACATCGTGCAAAATGATGCCAAAAAAATGTGCCAAGGGAAGAATCATTTTTAAAAACTCGTGTGTGTGTGTGTGTGTGTGTGTGTGTGTGTGTGTGTGTGTGTGTGTGTGTGTGTGTGTGTGTGTGTGGAAGTGAAACCTGTACTACTGTCAGTCAAAAGCGGGGCGGCCATGGAGCCCAAGTCTTGAATCAGCGCTCCCAACTCCAGGAGGCAGCAGACCAACACGTGTTGACTAGAGGTGCCGGCCTTCCCATCCGTGTTCCCGTCAGCCGCGGAGAGATCTGCGTGCGCAACAAACACATTGAGACGTCAATTAAATTTGCCTTGACTATTAAAATAGTTGCTCATAGCTGTTCATTTCATAATCATTTCCGTACCATCCCAACCACAGGATTAATACAATTTTCATTCTCCAGTAACCTGCGGGATTTCCTAAAAAACTAACTCTAGTTTCCAATGCTGATCCACGTCAGTCTTAAGATTGACCTATCGTACCCCTCCTGACGAATTTCCGTCAATATGACAAAGGACTTTAACTTGCTTCCGTGTCTCTCACTTCTAATGGTTTGGACGTCAAATGCTATCAATGCTACTGGAAAGTGATTATTTACATCCTTTATGCTAGCACAAACTCACCAAAAGTGTGCTTGTGCTGTGCCACGGTGGCGCACAGTTGCCTGGCAGCGTTGCCCTGTGCCTTCTCGCCTAGGAGGGACCCCACTGTACTCCTCAGGATGAAAGAGACGCAGCGGCAGGTGGCCGCGGCAGCATCACCCGTGCCGAAGTTGGACACAAGCGCCATCAGCGGTGACAGGAATGACGCCAAGTTGGCCTCTAGCCAGGCGCCCCCCATCAGCGACACAAAGACCACGCAAGCCTGCGGAAAAGGACAATTCAGTCAAACTTAACTCTTAAGTGTCAGGGGAACAGCCAACATCATTATTACTTACATTCCAGAAAAAACTTGTTTTATGAATTGGAAAAACACAGTATTGTATTTTCTGATGTGTAATAGTGGGAAATTTAATGACAAATTATGAACTCATGAGCAGCCACTGACAGTGTCAGGCGTCCGGTTCTTTCCGACTGGCAGACTCCCCCGCCTCCCCAGACATTTTCATCACTTTAAACTGTTAACATTTTATAGACCAAGCGACTATTTTTAGTCATTTAAAAAATATATATTAGCAATTATTTCTTAAATTATTAATCATTGTCGTATTTTTTATGAATAATTATAAATAAATAAAAACGGATTGTATGTCTAGTGCTGTCAATGGCAGCCAATGAGTTCAATGAGTGCCCTTTAAGGGTAAAGGAAAAAAACTAAATTTGTGCATTAAATACAAAAAGATAGTATTTTAATTAAAAAGTGGGGAAAAAACAAGCTATTCTTTTAATTTAAACTGGGACTGCAGCTATCGATTATTTTGGTAGTCGAATAATCGAGTAACCGGATTAGGAACATTTATATGCGTTGGAGAATAAATTTTAGATGCCTGCTGAAATTGCACTTTCAAAAGGGCATTAATACGAACAGAAAATAAAATCCAGAGTGTTTCTTCAAACTATGCAGAATTGCACTTTTATTTAAAAATAAATCAAAATACCTGAACTTTGCCTCAAACGGTATTAAAAAAAGAAAAAAGGAAATGAGGATGTAAGTACAACAATTGGCTAACTTGCATAGCAAAAGTCCGCTGTCTTAAATGCTGTAAAATGCTAACTTTTTTTTTTTTTTTTTTTTTTTTTTTCAGCAAATCACTCAAACACATTCCCACTAAATTATGAATGCATTAAAAAACATGTTGGTCTTAACAGGGAGCAGCTAGATTAAGCCATGTCAAATGAGTTATGTCATATTCCCTGTTGCCACTAGAGGGCAGTGTACCCGCCCAAATCAATAAAACTAAATGCAAACACTTTCAAAACAAACCATTATAACGTCAATGATGAAACAAATACTCGAAGCAGCAAAATTTGATTCAAAGCTGTTTTTCGAATTGAATTACTCGAGTTAATCGATTAATTGTTGCAGCACTAATTTAAACTCAAAACAAAAATCTCTTTCAGGGTTTTTTTTTTATATTTTTTTTCTTTAAAGGGCAAATTATACTTAAATCACTTACTTTAAAATCATTTAAATATTTCATATTTTTTTCCCTAATACACAAAGGATTTTTATTCATTTATTACCTATTATTATTTAATGAGTGTTAATAATTCTTTTTCCAAAAGACTCCACGTGATCCATAAACTCTATGCTCTTTCTGTTGCCCCCCAATCTCCTGTCACTACCGTTTAATAGCATTCTCCTACCCATCCTTCTGTATTGTTCGCCCTGCTTTTATAATATGCTGTTCACCACCAACAGGAACAAACTGATCAAAATAACAATCACAAAAATAATCACAGAGCAGTCACAAGCCTTGCACTGTCAATAACAATCCCCTGACCTCACACTTCAAACTGGACCCTGTGATGGAGACAGGCTTACTTCAGTAAATGCTTTGTCCCATCTGCCATCTTAGGACTCAATTACCTCCCACGATAGCCCTGTAAGGGCCAGTTGTTTGAGTGTTCTCTTTGTCTACCCTAAATATTGTCTATTATGAATTGAGGTGGTTTGTATTAATGTTGGTGATGACAGACTGTGAAAAAGAATTTCCCTGTGGGACAATAAAGAGTGTTAGCTATCTTTCTAGCCATCTTTTTTTTTTAATTTATTTCCCTATTTATCATTTGATTTATCTATTTTTAGGTTTTCTTATTAAAACAAACTTTTTTTCCCAATTTTTAAAATAATAAAGATTATTTTTTAATAGTATTTTTGTTTTTGTAATTAAAAGACTAAAATATTCTTTTTAATAGAGAAAAAAAATGTATTCATTTTTTTAAAAATGTAAGTTGTTTTAGTTTTAAAAGCGCAAAATAAAAAAATAGTCTCTTGAGTATTTTTTTTTTCATTTTTTTGTGACAAATTGATAATTTATTTGATAGTTTAGTTTGACGGCGCTAGACATCAAAACCATTTTGATTCGGAGTATTTTTTCCGCAGACATATTTAATCATTTTAAGTAAAAAATAAATAAATAAAGATTTTATTTGAAGGCATTTTTAATTGGAAAATGATAAAGAACCAAGCATTCTTTTAATCAATTAAAATGTTAATTCAATGTACTTTATTAAACAAAAAAAAGGAAAATAAAAACTGAATATTCTCTTTAATTATGTATTTCTTCAGTTTTAATTTAAAAAACAAAAAAAGGGTAAAACAGTAACTATAATTTAAAAATATTTTTAATTCAAAAAATATTTTTAATACTAAATAATTTTGTTTGTTTTTTCATTTATTTGATATTTTTGACGTCTTTAAAAATAAAAAAATGATCAGGGTGCCCTCCCAGTCAAAATGGATCGGACGTCTATTACAGTCAACAGCAGCTAAAGCGCCTCGGTGACGTACCTGGGTGACGCCGATGCGGACCTCCTTGCTCACAGAGCTGGTCCCCTTCAACATGTCGCCACTGGCCCGCAGGAAGCCCGCGCCACCCCTCACGAAGCCCAAAGACAACAGGTCCATGACCTCCTCCAAGGCGCCGCGGCCTCGCCCACTATGTCTGGGGGCTCCACGAGGGAAAAAAGGATCAGCACAGGAGAAGCGCTGAATCGCTGCTTCAACTGGACTTACAACTGCCGTGATCTCCAGGATCCAGCGCGGATGCCAGAAGGCTTCCTAGCAGCTTGGCGACCAAGACGCGGGCGTCATGGTCAGAACCCTCGAAAGCCCGGAAGCACAGCGTGGCCGCGTTTTCCAGCTCGCTGGTCCAAAGGAACGCCGCCTCGCGTTGTAGCTCTAGCAGGCACTGCGGAAAGACGGAGACACAAATGATTTATTTATCCAAGGACACAACATAGCAACAAGAGTTAAAGTGATACTATTTTTTGGATCTCGATACTGATTCTGACACCGGGCTGTACAGTGTGGTTTTTGGCAGCCCTTTTAATTTTCATCTTAGTCTTTTGGCCCATAATACCGCATTGGCCCGGATATAAGACGGCCCTGATTATAATACGACCCCCTCTTTTTCAAGACTCAAGTTTGAAAAAAAAGACTTTTTGAACACCAAATTAATTTTTATACAGAAAATAATTACAGTACATCCGAAACAAATGATTATAACAATATATTTGAGAGAAAAGCATGTTATTTTGCCTCATTCAAATCTTAATATCTGAACATTTAAATATGTAAACTAAAGTGCAATCACATTCGTAAATGAAAGTCTTCTGGTTTTTGAAATGTAAATAAACCAATCTATTGTGATAAAACAACAAAATTGCAATAACTGCATTAACCATCAAAGTGAAGTCTAACTGTAACCTTGAAACAAATCTGAATAACGAAAAACATTACAATAAAATAATGCAAACTGGTTAAACTTGAGAGAAGCTGATATCTGTCATGACAGAACATCGCTTCAATGATATCTGGCGCCATCTAGTGTCGTGAATGGGTATAACGTCTAGACCGCGAATATAAGACGACCCCCTCTTTTTCAGTCTAATTTCAATGCAAAAAACACAGTCTTAAATTCGGGCCAATACGGTACTTAGTAGTCTTAGTCATCTCAAAATGTGTTTGTCTTCGTCTACTTAAAAACTCTGGACTAAACTCGTCTACTTTTAGTCAACATTCACTAATAATGTTTTCGTCTGTAAAATTAAAAAAATTTAGTCCAAAAATAAATAAATGTCTTCAGCTATTTCAAATGAACACTGATAGACGAGCGCATATTGTAGCATATATTGTAAGGACAACGCTATCAGAGGTCGACAATACAGTGTATCACAAAAGTGAGTACACCCCTCGCATTTCTGCAGATATTTAAGTATATCTTTTCATGGGACAACACTGACAAGATGACACTTTGAAACCCAAATAACTCAAAACATAGCCATTCATATCTAAACCCCTGGCAACAAAAGTGAGTACACCCCTTAGAAACTACATACCTCCCTGAATGTCCAAATTGAGAACTGCTTGTCATTTTCCCTCCAAAATGTCATGTGACTCAGTACAGGAGTGCTGTCAGCATTGCTGCAGAGATTGAAGAGGTGGGGGGTCAGCCTATTAGTGCTCAGACCATACGCCGCACTCTACATCAAATTGGTGTGCATGGCTTTCACTCCAGGAGGAAGCCTCTTCTTAAGACGGTACACAAGATAGCCCGCCCGTCTCATCAGACCATCGGACACGGTTCCAGTAATCCATGTGCTTTGTTGACATGTCGTCAGCAAACTGTTTGCGGGCTTTCTTGTGTACCGTCTTCAGAAGAGGCTTCCTCCTGGGGTGACAGCCATGCACACCAATTTGATGTAGAGTGCGGCGTATGGTTTGAGCGTTAACAGGCTGACCCCCGACCTCTTCCATCTCTGCAGCAATGCTGACAGCACTCCTGTAACTAGTCACATGACATTTTTGGAGGGAAAATGACAAGCAGTACTTAATTTGGACATTTAGGGATGTACGTAGTTTCTAAGGGGTGTACTCACTTTTGTTGCCAGGGGTTTGGATATTAATGACTATATTTTGAGTTATTTTGAGGGGGAAATAAATTAACTCTATTATATAAGCTTCACACAGACTACTTTTCATTGTGTCATTTTATCAGTGTTGTCCCATGAAAAGATATACTTAAATATCTGCTGCAATGCTAAAGGTGTACTCACTTTTGTGATACACTGTAAATGCCCCGGTGGCCCGGACGTACTTATAAAACAGACAGGACCACCAAAATACTCCAAACACAAATAATGTGTCGATTTAAGAAAAAAATCTTATTTCACATTAATTCCCAGTGGTTCTGTGTTTTGATGATGTTACGCTATCCCAATCAAAGACAACTTTGCAGTCTATGCAGCCAGCCATTGCTCTCCGTGGGATGTAAACACACCTCGCTCGCTCTCGCGTGAATGCGCTTAATCTGATTACCGGTGCTGATTGTCAGTATCTCAATACCCACCTAACGTTATGCTACAATACGACACATTTAGAACTTTAATTTAGAATTTGAGCTAATTTGCATAATCACCTTAGCTGCGGCACATCTAACCGCCATGGAGCGGTCTGTCAGGCAGGTCCTGGCCGCTTTGTAAACGTCGCGATGACCCGATGCTGCACCCGCACCAAGACCTCGCAGCATCCTCTCCAGCGACATCATGATCTCGTAGCGACCTTGGGACTGTCAGAAAAAAAACTTCGGTGACAGCGAAAGTCGTCCAATCCATTTGGACTGGAGGGACGAATGAACATTCGCAACTTGAGCAATGAGTGTTTAATTTTTTGTTGTTTTTAGGCATGACCAACCTCAGCATGCTTCAGGGCCTTCAGCAGGTTGGCCAGCGTGTCCTTGAAGAGACCGCTCAGCATCCGGCCCAAATGCTCAAACATGGCCCCAAGACATGCCACGGCCGCCCTAGAACATACAAACACCCTCATGTGACAATATTTGAAGAAAAAAAACACGTCAGCCATTTTGTTGTCCCAAGCCTCACAATCTGTTGGGGAGACCGGATGGCGAGTCGTCCCTGACGCGAATTAAGTCATTGCACTTTTCCACCAGTAAGCTAGAGGGTACAGAATCTCCCAGCCGAAAAAGCAGCGCCAGGCAGTCGGCTAACAACCCGCGGGCAGGCGGGCCGGGCGATCCCACCAAAACGCACGACAGCTGATCCACTAAGCGGTGCTGATTCTGTTTGACGGTGGCCTAAAAGGGAGAACGAACATTAGCTTCCTCGACTCTTTATCCAGGGAGTCCAACTTACCCTGTCACTGGACGGGAGGAGCTTCTTCAGGCGGCTGAGCCATTCAAAGATGAATTCGGCTCGCTGAGGTTCACTCAGTTGACTGCACGCTTCCTCATCCAGCAGGAGACTCTGAACGCTCGTCATCTTCCTTCTCAGAAAGCCGCAGCCGGCAACCTATCGAGCATCCTGCCCACATTTCCCACAATGCAAGAAAGACGATATCAACCTCTTGACTAGATTTTTTGGCAGCAATCGTTGCAAGTGTTGAAGCTGAGCAGGTTATTGGACTCCATTAAAAACAAAAAAATGCTGTTTGACACAATAAAATGTTACCGTTTTCACAAGACTAAAATTTAACAAACGGTCATTCGCCCCTCCCAGTCAAAATTAATTGGGCATCTAGCGCCGTCAATGGCAGTTAACTGGCGGTTAACTAGGAAAATATTTTTAAAAATATCCTCCATTGCTATCATGAGTAGTGCAAATTAAAATTTACTCCATTACACCAAATTTCTAGCACAAAAACAAATGAGTATCAATTTATTGCAATCAAATATCAACCATATTTCGATAGTTTTCAATACTTTTGACAACCCTATTGTGACAAACTGTTTACTAAATAATTTCCCAGTAGAGAAGCTTGAGGACATAAATACACAACTAATGCACACAAGTGAAAATATCAATATGAGTACATTACATTAGCTACCATTGACGAAGATAGACGCCCAAGTTCATTTGCTTCCTCCCTCCCACTTAATATGGATTGGACGTCAACTAGTGACAAACTCATTTACATTCACAAAATAAATACGAAAATATCCACCTTATTGGAGGTCTATCACCGTCAATATCACTGTAAGCGTAAACACTCACAAACAAGCTCACTTTTAAGAACTTTGACTTGACATCAACATCGGTTTAGTTACCATCAAACGGCTAACAGAACAAGCTAAATACAAAAAGCTGACGCACAATTTGCAAATAAAAAATGATGTGGATCTACCTAAAACTCTTAATGAAGAGTCTGCAAGCCCTCAAGAGTACGTTGACGCTGCAGAAATTGTCAAAAACAAGGTTTTCATTTATTTAGTGTTGTTTTGATCTTGCAGTAAAAAGAGAAAAGAGCAGCGGAAGCGGTTGGAAAACAAGCACTGACAACTTCTGGTTGTTTCTTCCCTTCAAAATAAAACATTATCAGATTGTGATAAAGCTTAATAAACATTAACAAAGAATAAAGTACCATAAATTACGAGTGGCGGCAAAATTGTGGCGAGGTTGATAAAATGAATACATTATAAGAAACTTGTACATGACGTCACAGTTGACGCAGAAACAGTTACATGATAAATTGGATAGGACATGTATTTATGTCAGTTGTTTATCAAAAAGCCTTTTTGTCTTGGAAGTTATGTTACTCTCATAACTTTTCCCCACACAAATCTATTATTTGGAATAATGAGATATATATAACAAAAAGTAACAAATCACTCTTCATACAAAATTGGACTAATACAAAATATGATCTACTTAACTTATTCAAAGGTGATGGACAGCTTCTTTCTGATGAAGAATTTCTAACAGAAAACGGATTTCCCATTAAAGACTTTCATTCTGTAACTAACTCCATCCCCAGTGCAACATTAGAATTAATGAAAGGTTATAAAGAACATAATGAGCAATCTGTTACTATGAATATACATTAGGACCTTTACTTAAATGATACCGATCTTTTAAGAAATGTACGAACAAACATGATATAAGGGAATCTTTTTATAGATATAGGAAAATTGAATCTCGTGAAATTCTTCTGGAATGTGCAGTTTCTTAATAGTAAAAGGAGAGAGGCGTGGCTTGTTCCTTTTAAACTGTTTGTTTCAAGCAAAGTAAGGGAATTGCTTTTGAAGATTTTACATAGCATACAGTGAGGAGCAGAAGTATTTGCACCCTTTGTGGTGTTTTATGTTCACCCACTTAGAAAATAGTGGTCTCAATTTTCATTCATAGATGCATTTCCACTTATAGAGACATAATCTAAAAAAATTTTTTAAAAAATCCAGAACTCACATTGTAGGATTTTTCAATAATTTGTAATTTACTGGGGTTCATAAGTATTTGTGCCTCTGAGAAAATCAGTGTTAATATTTTTTTTTCTAATTCATTTTCTACATATGGAACATTACAAAAGACAAGAACAGGCAGAACAAATGAAGGCAAACCAACAATAACAAAAACAGCCAGCTGGGAATAGCAAACAGGAACATCATTAAAGGAGTGCAGAACTAGTAAAGCTATACAAGGGAGGAAGTACTATATTACACAAATGCTCTCATCAGAATGACAGAAACATTGTCCGGAGTGTAGTCCAGGAACGGTTTCCATGATTGTTCAAAAACATCCGTTTTGGAGTGCAAAAGACAAGTCAGAAAATCCAGTGGAATATATTCCATTATTGTCCTGTGCCAACTCAACAGTGAGGGGTGCTTATCCATAATCCAGTGCCAGTGTTAATATTTAGCGCAGAAGCCTTTGTTTGCAATCACGGAGGTCAGAAGTTTTCTGTTGTTCTTCACAAGGTTTTCACATACTGTATGGAAACAGGGATTTTGACCCATTCCTCCACACAAATCTTCCCTAGATCAATCAGGTGAGTGGGCTGTCACTGAGAAACATGGAGTTTGAGCTTCCTCCAAAAACTTTCTATTGGGTTTAGGTCTGGAGACTGCCTAGGCCCCTCCAAAACGTTGATATGCTTTTACGAAGCTACTCCTTGTTTATGCTGCCTGTCTGCTTTGGGCCACTGTCATGTTGGAAGACCCAGTCACAACCCATTTTTAATGCTCTAACTGAGGGAAGAAGGTTATTCCCCAAAATCTCACAATACATGGCCCTGCTCATCCTCTCCTTACTAAAGGGCAGTAGACTAGTCCCATATGCAGGAAAAACACCCCCAGAGCATGATGCTACCACCCCCATGCTTCACAGTAAGGATGGAGTTCTTGGGATGGTATCATTCTTCTTCCTCCAAACACTATGAGTGGAATTAAGACCAAAAAGTTCCATTTTGATCTCATATGACCCCAGGACTTTCTCCCATGACTCCTCTGGATCAACCAAATGGTCATTGGCAAACTTGAAACGGGCCTGGACATGCGCTGGTTTAAGCAGGGGAACTTTCCGTGCTATGCATAAATTTAAACCGTGACGTCTTAATGTATTACCAACAGTAACCTTGGATATGGTGATCCCAGCTCCTTTCAAGCTATTTCCCAGCTCCTCTTGTGTAGTTCTTGGATGATTACTCACCATTCTTAGGATCATTGAGACCCTACGTCGAGGTAGATCTTGCATGGAGCCCTAGTCCGAGGTGGTTTATCAGTCATGTTTAGCCTTTTCCATTTTCTAACAATTGCTGCAACTATTGAATTATTCTCACCAATCAGCTTTCCAATTGTCCCATAGCCTTTCCCAGCTTTGTGGAGTTCAACATTTTGTTTCTCTGGTTTCTTTCAAAAGCTCTTGTCTTGCCCATGGTAGCAGTTGGATTATCACTGACTGTGGGGTGCACAGGTGACGGTAATGAACTCAAACGGGTGGTGGGTGAGTGGTTACTCATGGGGTAAAGGTGACTTTTTTTTAAGGCAGACTGACAACTCTTTGAGTGTCATTATTATTGCTGATTCTCAGGGGTACCAATACTTATGAATCCCAGTAAATTACAAATAAATTGTTTTAAAAAATCATACAATGTGATTTTTTAGATTATATCTCAATAAGTGGAAATGCATCTACGATTGAAGTTTCAGACCTTTACCTATTTTCAAAGTGGTGAACTTGCAAAATCACAAGGAGTGCAAATACTTCTGCTCCTCGCTGTACACCCTACCTAATGTGTACATGGCTTGTTTTAAGGATGTTGACAACAAATGCTCATTTTGTAAGACTGAATCTGAAAATGTGACTCGTTTTTTGGTTGCCCCCTTTAGTGCAAAACTTTGGACTAAACTTCAAAAATATATTTTATGTAAAACAAAACAAAAAATTAATTAAAGAGAAAACAATTATTACTGTATTTGAATCCAAAGATGAAAAAAGTATTTACACTATTATTTATATATTGCTGGGGAAATATCATATTCATGAATCTAAATTTCAAAACAAAAATCCGAACTTTAAATTATTCTTGGTTGAAATTGAATTATCTGTCACATCACCTAATACGATAAAAAAAAAACTGCAAGTCTGTTCTAGAAGTTTATGCAAAATTATTTAGCATATAACAAGTATTCTTTATTTCTTTATTATTTATTTTTTTGTCTATCTTACTATGAACAAGGAAAATTGTTAATAAGGTTTATATCTTACGTGAACTGTTTTTTCTGTATTGTTGTTATTTGTTATTTTGTATTTTCTATTGTTCAATTAAAAAAAGCAACAACAACAAAAAAAAAAGGTTGGACATGTATTTTTTGTTTGTCTTATGTTCAAGAAAAAATATTTTTAACCCTTTAAGATCTGGGCCTATTTTGTCCAATTTTGCATTGATGTTGTTTTTGTATTTCAAAGAAAAAAATGTTCAAATTATATTTAAAAAAAGATTACACAGAATAGTTTTAGATTTAGATAGATAGGCGTTTTAGCGTTTTTGGCCTACAAAGCCTTTGACCATACCTGCTATATGCATACCTGCCGTTTCTGTTGAATTGTCAAATATAAAATTATTCAGTCTTCATTTTTTTCTGTTAAATGTTTATCCTAACAAGTTATATAAATATTACCAAGCTTCAAAACAGTTCGTCGAGCATACACTATTTTGTTGTCAATAGGACATCAATACAAATTTGGAGAATTTTTTTTTTTCTTCATGTCATAGTATCATATTTTCCTGCCTTTTGTTTATCATGAACCATGTTTGTCGTTGTGGTAAAGCACTTTGAGGACCTTTCGAGTTTTGTAAAGAGCTATAGAAATAAATTTGATTGATTGATTGAAAAAGTACAGTATTAAGAATAAATGTAAAGAATCACATTTCCAAAAATCAAAAGACAATGGCAAAAAAAGTGGATAATTCATTGTTTATTCATTTAGCCTGCTTGAAAAAGATTTTTTCCATGTATGGTGCTTTGACATTTAATATTTAATTATTCAACGCATGCCCTCCCAGTCAAGAGGTGTCACATGGCTTAAGTGAGGGAACTATGGGCGTCACTAGGTTTTAAGAACAGGGGGGGCATAGCCCCCAAGAGTTACACAGGATGTAATGAACATAGTGTACAAGCACAGAACTTCAAAAATCAATCCCCCTCGTCTAGGTCAGGACTCGTACCCGTGCCGCACGATGCGTCCGCACGGCAGGTGGATGCACTGACCACGAAGCGATAAGCCTGAGGTGATGGTTTTGCTGCCAGCGCACCCAAATGAAGGCATCAGGGGGAGGTTTCCACGCACTGCACACTCCGGACTTGTGTGTACCCGTTACATATACATAATAAATCATAGAGGCTAATGCCATGACTTTCACTCACAAAACAGTAATAGTTTGTTCCCAAATATTTGCAAGTTGAACAGATTACATTTTGGGCTCATATGTAACAAAAATGGCTGTAATTTCAAACCCTGAAAAATATGAATAATTACTTGAATTTAATATCTGGGTCACGCTAATTTGCCTTACACACACACACACACACACACACACACACACACACGCACACACGCCCCCCCCCCCACACACACACAAACACACAAACATAAAGTATATCCAAACATACATAGCATATTTTCATACATACAAACATACAGTACAGGCCAAAAGTTTGGACAGACCTCATTTAATGCGACACAAATGAAGGTCCCAAACCCATTGATAAAGCAATAAATTCCACTAATTAACCCTGAAAATGCATACCTGTGGAGTAAAACATTTTAAGCATACCTGTCAAGTTGTACGTTTTCGTAATTTGTACAAGTGAGAACTGATTTTCAAATGTGTACGCCATATGTTCAAAATCTGTACATTTTTTGTGCATCAGTTTTTTTTTCTCCGTTCGGATTTTGTCACCGTTTCGGCAACGAGACAATGTGCGTTACTATGTGTTAATACGTAGGATGAATGACGCTAGAAAAGTCAGAGACACGGAGAGAGAAGAGCGGGAGTGGGAAGGAGGGAAGACTGTTGTGACGCTGTTGCAAACGCAATGCTAGGCTAGGTGGTTCCAATATTTCCTGATCGTAGCCGACAGACAGCGTACAATCTACGCCCACTTGATGTAAAAAAAACAAAACAAAAAAAATGATGAAATCTGAAATGTCAAAAATTGTTATTCGATAATTTCTGCGTCCAATGGTATACTGGGGCGGGATTCAATAAGCTTCGGCTTCTCACGTCTGCCCTTTTCTTTTCGAGTTGAATTAAATGTAAACACATATGAATGCTGTATGTTTGTTTGGATTTGTCATGCCTGAAAGAAAGAAAGAAAGAAAGAAAGAAAGAAAGAAAGAAAGAAAGAAAGAAAGAAAGAAAGAAAGAAAGAAAGAAAGAAAGAAAGAAAGAAAGAAAGAAAGAAAGAAAGAATGAAAGAAAGATGTTAAAATAGATATCGTATGCATATAGAACTACGTAGATGCGAAATGACAGGCTCGTCGCGTTAGTAAACAGCCGCCATCTTAAAGCAGTGAACTTCTCAGAAAGGCTCTGTTGTAGTGAACCTTCCTAGCAAACCTAAGTAACTTGTTATATAAAATACTCCTAAATCTTTACTTGAGTCCATCTTTAAATGATGAAACCGTTTTAAAACTTTCACATGTCAAAAGTAGACAGAAGGGAAAAAACAGGAGCAATTTAACAACTTTAATGGTCGATTCACAACATTAAATGACTTCCAAACACCGCAAAGATTACCGTTTTTTGTTTGGCTTTTTTTTTTTTTTATTTAAAAAAAAGAAAGGTGACACCAGTTACTTTGCCAAGTAACTAATTACTCTTACATTCAGGGAACTGAGTTACTAACTCGATTACTTTTTGGGAGAAGTAATTTGTAACTGTAATTATTATTATTATTTTTTTTAAGTAAGATTAACAACACTGGTCATAAAGATGCCGTCTGCAGAATGAAAAGCGATGAAAGCGGAGATTTCTGCCAATTTGTTGTCGAACACAATTTGCCTATTGCTGATCACTTCTCAGAATTAGCAAAAAAAATGTTCCCTGACTCAACGATTGCATCGGTAAGTTAATTTTATCAATTGACCTTTTTAATTTATAATTGGACACACTAACGAACTACCTTCAAGTCAAACTGAATTGCGAGCTGAAGTGCCATGAAGTGCAGCCATCAAAAGACATGATAGAAATTGCCAAAAGTGCGACATACAATTTTAACAAAAGTCACTGTTAAATTTTAGTAATCATGATGTTAACTGAAGATATTGATTGCTCTTTGATTGCACCAGGTTATATGTGACAATATTACCAATAAATTCATATTATTTTAAAAATTGAGTTTTATTTTTGTTTCATATTGCACGCTATACAAAACGTTGTAAGATTAATCACCAGTTTGTAAGGGCATACGTCACTATTTGTCGGATTGCTAACGGCCTCGGTTGACAGGTATGATTTTAGGTGACTCCATCTTGAAGCTCATCAAGAGAATGACAAGTCCAAAAAAACAATCAGAGCAAAGGGTGGCTACTTTGAAGATACTAGAATATTATATGTTTTTAGTTATTTCACCATTTTTTGCTAAGTGCATAAGTCCAAACATGTTCTTTCATAGTTGTATTACTTTCAGTGAAAATTTACAATGTACATAGTCATGAAAAAAAAAATTCACGAATGATAAGGTGTCTCCAAACTTTGGTCTGTTTTGTATAGGCGTCTGTAGGGGTGTGTTGTGTGTGTATGTGTTGGGGGGGGGGATGCCGAAGCCCCCCTAAAGACGCCACTAGAGGCAGTGCACTGGAGGGAACCAGAGCCCTGGAGGGAACCAATCCGAGCTCAGGCTGCGTAATCGATAGTCGAGCAAAATAGAGCTAACACGAGAAGATTCGAGAGGGTTCTGGAACTTTCAAACCTCCTTTATTGGCCGCACATGACCAAAACCTGCTTGACTAGCCAGCCGTTGACGTTGACGACGTACTTGAACCAGAAGTCGCAAACCGCAACTAAATACGTTAGCGCAGCGGTGTTGTAAGCAGCGGCTAACGTTAGCAACCAAGGTTACATCCTGCGGCGCTCGCGTCTCGCGGCCAGTCATGTTCGGCTGCTTGGTGGCCGGGCGCTTGGTGCAGACTGACGCGGTTCAGGTGGCCTCGGACAAATTTGTTTTCAACTTGCCGGAGTATGAGAAGGTGAACCACGTGGTGGTGTTCATGCTAGGCACCGTGCCCTTCCCGGCCGGCATGGGCGGCGCCGTCTACTTCTCTTTCCCGGACCCGGAGAGCGGCGGGCCGGTGTGGCAGCTGCTCGGCTTCATCGCCAACGACAAGCCGAGCGCCATCTTCAAGATCTCGGGCCTGAAGGCAGGCCAGGGCGGAGCGCACCCGTTCGGCGCGGTGGCCTCGGCCGCTCCCTCCGTTGCGCAGGTCGGCATCTCGGTAGAGCCGCTGGAGCAGTTGGCCCAACAGACCCCGGTGTCCGGAGCGGCGGCGTCCACGGCAGACACGCTGCGGCTTTTCACGCAGAAGATGTTGGACAGTTTGTACAACTTCGCGTCGTCCTTCGCTGTCACGCAGGAGCAGATGACGCCCAACCCCAGCGAGAGCTTCGTCCCAGCCAGCTGCATCCTCAAGTGGTACGACAACTTCCAGAGACGCATGAACCAGAACCCCAACTTCTGGAAGAACTGAACAAACAGAAGACGAACTCACTATGTGTCATCATGGACTTCGACACCAACATTCTAGACGATTCATGCTGCCCAAATAATACAAAATCACGCCAAGTCCAGTCGAGATCAGGACTTTTAAAATTATATCTGGGACTCCAGCACAAAGTGCGACGGTCCATTTTCAAGTTGCTGTGTTATGTAATTACTGTATATATATTTTTCTGGTGCAAAATAAATATATTTTGAAAGCATTCATTTCTTTCATAACATTTCTAAAAAGTGCAAATTAATCCGAGTTGAGGTGGCCATTTTTGGCTTCGCACAAAACTAGAAAACCTGGCTTTTAAGAAATTCTGCCTTTCAAGCCAGTTCCACAGTGCAACACGAAATTTGGTAGATTTGTCCAACAGGAGAAGACCCAGAAAAAAGTCTAGAAGCAGTGCCCACAAATACACAAGAAGTCTACTGTTTTGTTTTGAAGGAGCCATTTTTTCCTTAGTGCTACCAAATGGAACTGGGCTTTTAACTCAGTGACTGCCCTTGACGTCCAATCCATTTGAATTGGGAGTATGGCAGTGAATAGACGTCTACTAGTGATAGACTAATTTTATTTCACAGCAGATGGATGACACTCCCATACAATAGTCAACGAGTTAATGTTCATATGCATGAATAATTAGAAGTCATGACTGCAATGTTAATTTAACATGTTTTTACAAAGAATATCGCTGCTGTAATTACATTTGTGTGCAAGTAGTAGCGACGAAGTATTTAAGATGTGGAGGAAAAAATGTCCTAAAGAAACAATGTAATTTTTAGCATCAGAATTCCCAATCTTGTTTTATCAACATAAAAATCAAACTCAGCAGAATGTCTACCCAAATCGTTTCCTGATTTTAATTGATTTTGTAAAGGCTGTAACATCCTCATAAAAAATCTTTCACTTTTGGGGCAAATATTACCTATTTATTTAGTGTGCGGGTCCTTATTGTTATTGATATTTCCGAGCGGAGAGGCGGTACGTGAACGCCACACAGTCAGTGGGCTCCATTCTATTTCCTCCCGGTTTGTGTGTGTTGTGTGTATTTGTGTGTTGATTTCTAGCCTGCTGTCCAATCGGTCCACTTTGACCTCTTTGGACCTACTCGCTAGCAGAAATGGACGCCGCTCCCGGGTGTCCGTCATAATATTTGTTCCTCGCGCTAGGACCGACAAACCCTCAGCCACCCTCCCCTTCCTCCCCCGCTCACTCGCCAACGCCGTCAAAGAACGAAGACAGGGTAAGTGTTCCTTTGGGACCGGGGTGGCTCGTGTCTGCTATCTCGCCGCAATGTCGCGGCCTGTCAGCACTCTTGGAACTCGAGACCCGAGGCTTTAGTCGGAGGCCGTGCGTGTTTTTGTCGACTTTGACCGCTACCGCTGAACGATAGCTGCCGAGGTCACAGTTGTCATTGTCTTCGGCAGTTGCCCATTTTATTAATCCTTATTTATATTTAAATGTTTGAATTCGATGCATTTACGTGGTAATGTTCGGAAGTGTTAATTCAGCTTACTGCCGGATAAACTAGCGTGGTGCTAGCTTCGAGCTAACCGGCTAACAGAGGGAAATTATACACCCAGAGGCCTATGATTTGCTGAGTCACAAATCTCAAATATATGCGGTGTCTTTTAGTTTTTGCCTAAAGTGTTTTTGGGTACTGCGCGTTCAGTTAAACGGGGTGACATTCACAAATTCGCCCTCATGTTGATGTTTGTTGTAGCTATAGGCCTAGCTGGCAGATATGCTAATATGCTAAAGCTACATGTATGTTGGGGCTTGTTTGTGACTAATAATCGGGGGTGGAGGGCGCACGTGATTAAAATTTCTGGAGTGGGGGGGGGCATAGGGGTTGGTGCTTAGTTTATTTGTAACACTTAACCTCATCATCAAGTTGACTCGAGTTCTTCTGAAGCTTTCTCGGGGTGTTTTCATCTTCACACGTCCTGGTTGATTTGTGGTTAGGGATTGCTCGTTTTTATGTTATTTTTCTGTTTCATATCATTGGATTAGAAAGTTATTTTTAATTTTTACAAAAGTTTCCTTGTTGGTCTATCTCTGCCAGTGACATAGTTGTGTAGTAGTAGCAGTGAGAAGATGTTTCTTGTAAAGTTCATTTAAAAAACAAGTTCTGATTAAATATTTTTGTGTATCGCTAATGGCAGGGGCCCACACTTGATGTCCCACAATTCCCTGCAAGAGCGACTCCCCGCTTCCTGGCGGCTTGGATGAGTCCCAATCAGCCCGCCAACCCCAAGCACTGATTGGCCAAGAGCCAGACTGCATATCCGACGGCCATCCAGGTCAGGCGTGTAGCTAACCTGCCACGGTATTTTATTAGCTCTTTACCCGCTATTGACAGCAATAGACGTCCAGAACATGACCATTCATCGCTAAAGGATGCAAATGGTTTTAACATCCATTGCCGTCAATGGCGTGAAAACATGTTTTTCCCCCCCATAACACAAAAAGAAAATATTTTGAAAAATTTGTTAAACCAACTGAATGAGTACTATTTTTTATCAAAGACTGTAAATCATATGAGCAATTTAGAGCTGACAAAATTAGCCATCAATGAGTTTATCACTAGTAGACGTCCCATCCATTTGAAGTGAGAGGTTGGCAGAGAATTTTGCTGCTACCACTCCAACTACAAATGGATTGTACATCTATGCTGGCAGCTAATTAGTTGAATTTGAAGCTTAATGTTGAGTGGTTTTGTTTTGTTTTTCCTATATATATAAAAAAACAAAAACTAATCTATTTCTATGCACATTTTTAAATTAAATTGATACATACAATAGTACCTCGAGGTAAGAAAGCTTTGGTACAGAAATTTATTGTACGAAAAGTTTTTCGAAGCTTTTTTCGCCTCATATGACAAAAAATTATTAAGTATTTGAAAGATATGTAACTCCGACTTGTAGAAAACTGAAAAAGTTGTGCCATAGCATCCTGCTGCCCTATTGGTCAGAATCTTTCCCATGATGCTCAACAACATGATTCTGCTCTCCTATTGGCCTATTGTTGATGACGTTTAAATTGGGGCTTTACAGTGTGGTGATGATTTGCACAGGTGCAACAGGGAAATGTAGAAGAAGAAAATATTAAATGTCTTCTTCGCCAAAAGAGCACAAGTCTTGTGTTTTTGTCTCACAAAGAGTTTGTTTTTACATCCACACACTGTTCGCTATATTGTTATCACTTTTGTTTTCGGGCGTTGCCTCGCTTGAAAGATAAGGTTCCACATTTATGAATATATATTTTTTTAATTTGTATTTATGTTATGGATTATTTTCTATTATAAACATTTAATGTGTTTTTGTAGACCTTGGAATGAATGTGATTTACATGTAAAACACTGTTCATTCTTAGGGTTTTGACAGTATGTTGAAAAGATGATATATTGCGATACTTTGTAGCCCAAAAGGTTATCGATATCCTGCTGCCTGCTGCTGAATTTATATATTTAAAAAGAAGAAGAAGAAAAAAAGAACCAACAGGTTGTTACCAAAATCTTCCATTTAGAATAGTGTCTACTAGAGGCGTGCAAAATTTCCGATTCTTAGACGCAATGAAGAACGGACTGAGAGTAAATATGTTCAACTCATGCTGCTAGATTAAAAAAACAATAATACCTAACTAGATGCGAAATGACAGACTTGCCAGCGTTGGTAAACAGCCGCCATCTTAAAACAGTATACTTCTCTAGAAGGCTCTGTTGTTGCGAACCTAACTACAGTATCTTTTTATCTAAAATACTCCTAAATCGGCAAAATCTTGACTTGAATCTTTCTTTAAATGATGAAAAAGTTTTAAAGCTTTCACTTATCGAAAATAAACACAAAGGAAATTATGGAAGAACGGGAGCTATTTTAACAACTTTAACGGTTGATTCACCACATTAAATTAATTGAATGTAGTTTAAAGCTGCTGATACAGAATGGGGACTTGATTATTTTATTTACTGTTTTGAACTGTTAACTTGATACTGAAATAGTAGTTTGGTTTAGCCTGAGAGGATTTTTGAACAATTTTGGAAGTAATGTACGAAACAATAAAAGCGGGGGGTGAGAGGGTGCATCAATAATCGATTTTTAATCTAATCGTAATCGAATCGTTAGGTGCCCCAAGATTCCCACCTCTAGTGTCTACGGTTGCTCACTGTGTGCTATTGACGGCGCTAAACATCCAATTAGAGCTGGGCGGTAAACCGAAAATTTACCGTCACCGAAATTCTTCACGATGACCGACGTAATTTTGACCATGTCGGTAAATTCGGTAAATTAATAAAACAAGAAAATAGTCTTTTCATCCCGCTTTGACTCTGTGTTGTTCGTCTATGCTAATTCCCCTTTAAGAAAGCAGTGAATGTACTTACGTAGGGAGTCACGTGATCATCAGGAAGCCAATCAAACAGAAGCCCGGTAAGCTAACGCTAGCAGCTAATGCTACAAGCAAAACGTGATGGAGTGTGGCTTAAGGGAGGTTCGCCAAACTTTCACCCGACATTTAATAGACTCTTGGTGGCATCCAGACGGGCTTTCACCAGCTGTCCTCCCTTGTTCTCACAATTTCCGGAGCTGGTGCTTTCAGTGCTTTCTACCGGTAGCCAGGCCACAGGCTAACGCTAGCCGCTAACGCTAGCGGCCGCTAGCGGCTAACGCTACAAATGAACGTGATGGAGTCGGATAGCGGCTCTAACCTTGTCGAAACGGCTGAATTTAATGAGTGGATTGGGCATGGACTGCATCTAGCAATTACTATGTCGCGTTATTTTGTATCTGACTGTGTGTGATTTCTCTGATAGCTTTTGTGATGGTAAAGCATTCAGCATAAAGCACAAATGGCCCCAGCTATTTTTCTGTATGTGTTTAATTCTGTGTCATTATTGCTATCATAAAATCTTAAGTGTTTCATTTGCAGAAGATCAATATAGCTTTAATGTGTGTGTGTCTGTCTGTCTGTTTGGGGGTTCATGTATGTGTGCATTTATTAAAAAATGCACTGGGGGGGGGGGACCCTGAAACCATAAAGTAAACACTTGTATTGAATAATTATGTCACAGCAGCCATTAACAATAAATTGTCTTTTTGAAGTGTACTGTTCGAGCTGCAAGTCATTTGTGTTACAATGACATGTTTGCACAGGCATATCGATTTTGACAATGTACATTGTTCAAGCCATACACTCTGTTATAAATGCTCATACTTGAATTCTTATTGTTTACAATTCATTTGTATAAACCTAATGTCTAGACTGCATGTACATTTGTTAAATATATCAAATTGAATGCTGGTAACTAAATCAACAAGAAACTGTTAATCTGTATTTCATGCATTGATTCAGATTTTCAAATTATATAACAGTCCGCTTGGACGACTTTATCGTCATTTATCGTTATCGAGATAAATCTGCTCCATTTATCGTGATACATGTTTAAGGCCATATCGCCCACCCCTACATCCAATTCATTTTGACTGGATTGAGCTTTTACAGCCAGTCTTGTGGGCATTTACAAGTCACTTCCTGTTCACTTTAGGGTATTTACAGGTTACTTCCTGTTGATTTTAAGTCACTTCATATTCATTTGAGGTCGGCCAGCACAATATATCATTTGAACATCGCCATCGCGATGTGCACATCCGCAATAGTCCCATCGCTGGAGGTGGGATTATTATTATTTTTATTTTTTATTTTTTTTTTTTGAACACGTTAACTTTGTTTTGCTTCAAAAAAAGCAGCAAGTGTGTAGAGACCTGGCTTCATGAATCCCTTTTATATACAGGAATCCTCATTATTCAGATAACCACCTTAACCTGGATTAAGCACTTTTATGTGAGCCAATCATATATCGCAGTTTTACAGGTTTTTGCAGTTTTAGTTTTTTAAAAAACAAATACATGTAAATAAAGTTAATTGAAGTACCTTAAATCTATCGTGCAACAATAAAATACAGAAACTAAGATATTTTTATAATCAGGAATACGATAAATTATTTAAAGAATATAAAATGGAGAAATTATGAATTCAAGGATAAATGAAGTGGAAAAACAAGGGGAAAACTCAGGAAAACAATCTAATAAAATACTGAATGCAATACACTAACACAAAAACATATTGAGTCCACCAGTCTTCCCAAACGGGGCTATTCAAGTGATCTGCTGAATTGTTTCCCCAGTTTTAATATTGCAGTATACTGTATATATTTCAGTATAATCACAATACCCCAAAAAGTCGCATGTCAGTGTTTTCCAATATCGTTCACCCCTAATTTGGGGACATTCTTGAGTCACTTCCTGTTCAGTAACCCACAATCAACAGGAAGTGACCCGTAAATGCCCCAAAATCAACAGCGAGTGACCCGTACGTGCCCCAAAAGGAAGTGACTGAAAATCAACAGGAAATGACGTGGAATGCCCCAAAATCAACTCATTGCCTAGCACAGGTACCACTGACGGCCATAGACGTCCAATCCGTTTGAAGTAGGAGGGATGCCAGCGATGGAAGTTCAAATGGATTGGATGTCTACTAGAAATCTAAAAATCTCATTCTTATTCATAGCAGAAGAATGAAAAGAGCTTGTTTTTCTGTTTATTAGTTGTATTGTAGAACATCCTGACCTAAGTATAGATAATCGTGGTATCGACATATGGGTTATGTTTAGGCATGTGCCGGTTAGCGGTTTCAAGGTTTACCGTGGTATGAAAACGTCACGGTTTCAAAACCACTAAAATTTTCTGGCATACCGTAGAACGGCATTCGCTATTTTACATGTCTCAAAAATGCAGCCAGAACTGTCTTCGAGCGGCGGCGCTCACCCCTCCCCCTCCGGTTGTTGCTGTGTGTGTGAGTGACGCTATTTAGCTAGACAGCCGGCGAACCAAAAAACACTTAAACACGAGGCGTACTTTTCTTGAATTTATGGAGGTCTCAAATCATGGTAACTAAAATATACAAAATGAATACATTTAAAACGTTGTACAATAGTATTTTTACACGTGTTAGTAGCTTCATTAGCACAAACACAACAGAATGTGAGGAAGTAATCATATCCATGAACACCATGAAAAAGTTTGCCAAAAACAAAACACATTTTCCTTTCAAAATTCAAAATACAAACTAACTAAAAACTTACAAAGAGAGGTCTCACTCCCAATGTTTTTAGATGAAACCTTTACCTAACAATATTTACATTTTGACTTAGACATTTTTAACTTATTAACTCATGAATTCTGTCTTTTTTAACACAAAGGCATGACATGTAGACTAGAGTTGACACAGTGGCTGAAAATGGCGAAACATCACTTGAGCGTTTGCCCCTTCAAACAAAAAAGTCGTAAATATTTTTCAATTTTATTTAGAATTGTTTTTACTTTTTTATAGCAGTTCATTTTGTTCTTGCTTTAATCTTGAGCAGTGGCTTTGGGTAGTCTATAAATTCTATTTTAATTTAATTTTAATTTTTTTTTGTTTATTTATTTTAACATTATATTCATGTTCCAATTTGCAAATATGTTCTGAAAAATAAAAAAATCTGGGAAAAAATTGTTGTTGTTTTTTAAACCATACATCTCAAAATAACGCATTTTGGAGCTATAATTGCAATACTGTGAAACGGCGGTATTTTTGCTCAAGGTTATCGCACCGTCAAATTATCATACCGGCACATGCCTAGTTATGTTAGTGTTAGGTATATGCCTAGGTACCCAGAGGTTGCCACACCCATTCATTATATGAACAAAATCTCGAGGTACCACTGTATATGTTTATTCGTGCAACATCTCATTTAAATGTATTCACTTCTATTAATAATTCATTGGTATAATGTGGGGATGTCCCCGATCCTATCGCTTTTTCCTCACTTGATCGTAAATCGGGCCTGATCGGGCCACGGTCATTTTCCCACGCTCAAAATCGGGTGAAAAATATAAGGTTTTTAAGATTAATGTATTTATTTACTTTTAATTCATAAATTCTACTAAGTAACCAAATAGTTAAAATGTTCAAAGATATTTTTAAAAGAAATGAAAATGTAAGTTTTGTAATAGGCAACATTATAACACAGCAGAAATTAAACGTGTACATTTATTGTAATTGTCATAAATGTCATTCAAAATACAGTAATAGATTTCAAAGTGTGCAAGAATTATTTTGAAACATAATGAATACCAACCCCTTTTTTAAATTTTATTTTAATTTTTTTAATGAAATGATGTTTGTGCGAAAGTCACTTTTAAACCTGATGGCCATTTGTTTTGGCAGTGGCGAGGCGTCATGGCCGACGTGGACCCCGACACCCTGCTGGAGTGGCTCCAGATGGGTCAGGGCGACGAACGCGACATGCAGCTCATCGCATTGGAGCAGCTCTGCATGCTGCTGCTCATGTCCGACAACGTGGACCGATGCTTTGAGACGTTAGTATTGTCCTGCAGTTTGAAAGCAGATCTTTTCGTACAACCACATCATATTTACCGTAATTTTTGCAGGCATGAAAATCTCTCACCTTTCGGCGAAATTCGCCGTTTTGAAGTCAAAAAGGATGACCTACGTGAATTGTGTAGATCCGAAAAATTTTTTTAAGGGGGGGGTCGTTTGTAGGCATGTGCCAGTTACCTTCACGGATTACCATGCTATGGAAACGTCGCGGTTACAAAACCACTAAAATTTTCCGTCATACAGTAGTACGTATTCGTTATTTTTCATGTGTCGAAAATGCAGCCAGAATTAGCTTGGCGCGGCAGCGCTTACCCCTTCCCCTGTTTGATGCTGCGTGTGTCAGTGACGCTATTCCAGCAAACCCAAAAACAAGCACTCCAATCGCAAGGCGTAAATTCTTCAATTTATTGATCTCTCAAATCGTGGTAACTGAAATATACCAAATGAATACATTTAAAACGTTGTACACTCGTATTTTTCCACATGTGAGTAGCTTCAACAGTTTAGCTTCATGAAAAAGTTCGTCAAAAACAAAACACACATTTTCCTTTCAAATTCAATACACAAAGTTACTAAAAACTTACAAAGACGAATGATAGGCAAGGCTTAGCTAGGACAGCAACTTCATTGAGGTTAATCACAGCCGCTGAGAGAGAAACAAGTTTGTATGCGGGGAGGGAAAAAAAAAAGAGCGTCAAAGATCGCTAATTGCGACAGATGATCTTGTACTAAGCACAAATTCACATTCGCTGGAGGAGGTAAAGTATCACTCCCAATTGTTTTTAGATGAATGCATTTGCCAGCATATTGAATTTAGTGAGTAATGGTTTTCGTTTTCATATTTTGTGGTATGACAAAGTTACTGCCGTTCGTTGCAGCTTGCGTTGAACACTGCCGGAGCGTCTGGTGAAAAAATAGCTCCCGTTAAGGTAGCGTCAAGCTTGTGTATTTAACGGTAATATAAAAGCAGTGTTGTCAATAACGCGGTATCGTAATGCGTAACTAATCTGATTACTTTCTTTCAGTAAAGAACAATCTAACGCGTTCATTTTTCTAAATCAGTAATCTGAGTAAAATTACTTTCCTTGATGCCTGTGCGTTACTATTTTGTTATTGCCCCATAATGTGTGTAGAATGAAGAATACTGTAGTCATGGGAGTGACATCACATGTCACATTTTTTAATCGGGGATGGAACAAAAAGGGTCACGTGTAGAGCTGAAACGAGTACTCGAGCAACTCGAGTAACTCGAGTTTAAAAACTGATCCGAGTAATTTTATTCACCTCGAGTAATCGTTTATTTTGACAGCTCTAAGCATCACGTTTTGCTAGGACTACTTTTAATGCGGGACAACGCGCTGTCACGTGCGGAGAGGAAGAAGGGAAAAAAAACAAAACTTACCGCAGCCGACAGCCGCCACAAACGACGCCGACGTTGCTAAATACTAGCCCGCACAATGCCACATTGGTAACAGGTAGCATCTGTTGCGTCTCATAGAGATCACATGTATGTTGAACTAGATGCGAAATGACAGACTCGGCCGCGTCTGGGCAGCGTTTGTAAACAGCCGCCATCTTAAAGCAGTACAGCGCTAAGCGCTAATAAAGAGCGCTAAGTGCTAATAAATAAGATTAATGTTACTGTCGCTACTAGCTCACGTAACTTTAGCCCTGCGGAGGGCTAGGTTTCAATTAATTATGACCACTGTCGATGCGTGGCTAACGTGTCTTACATACAGGCTTTAACATAACATAGCATTGTGGAGTAATGAGGGTGTAAAATAAAAACTTAATCATGCTAACTATCAATTTTAGCTCAGTAGTCATTGCTGGATAAAACACCAAGTAGCACTGGTCCCTAATGTGCTCCAATACAGCCTGTATCATACATTTATTTTGAACACTGCAAAAACTCAAAATCCTATCAGGACTTACAGTTTAGACTAACTTAAAACTTAACTACAGGGATTCCCCTATATTCAACAGATTGTGGCGCACCGCCACACTAAAATGAAAGCCGCCACGCCTGGCAAATGAGATGTATTTTATTTATTTATTTAAATTTAAAAAAAATTTTTTAAGGCCGCTTCAAACTAGCGGCAGCCGAGTGGGAGGAGTTCAGCGGACACCTATTCATTGTGTATTGTAGCCTAATGTTCGTAACTATGCAGGCCCCCCCTTAAGAGACGCAAGGGGAACGAGTAGGAAGAATGGGAGAACGAGCGAGATAGCGAGAGATAGCGGTCGCATGTTGTAGCAGCCCGCTGTTATTTTGTTATTGTTTTTCTTTATTATTGTTACCACAATAAAGTGGGTAAGCAAATACAGACTTCTCTCCTTCTTGCCCATATCCGGGGCATTACAATAATTTGGATCGGACTTTTTGGCGAAAGTGAGCGGTGGACGGCCGTCTTGGACGGAAAGCAAACTTTGATTGAACTTGCGCGGAGAGGCGGGGCCCAAAATAAAGCCTTGCTCTATTTTCAGAGCGTTGGTCACAGTAAACGATTTATCAGTTCAAGCAGAGTAAAATGATACATATTCACGGTACAAGAACGTCGTTTCTGTGTCCATCGATTGGTAAGAAAAGGCGAGTGACGTGTGGGCGCTCCCGTCAGGGGGGACATTTCACGTGGAGTGGCTATTTTTCGGCACAACACCGGCGCGCCAACTTCAGACAATTACGGCTGACGAAACTTTGATAAATGCGCCCCCCACCCAAATTTCGCGAGCTCTGGGACACTCGAAAAATGACTCTCATACCTCTCCTTGCTAAGTTAATGGTACCTCGACGTGCCTTTGTGTGGAAATTTAGTTTACGAACAACTGGGAAAAAACTATTCACCTTCTCACCGAATCAAGTAAAACTCTTTACACGGCTATTAGAATTCCCCCAGTGCTCTAAATGGGTCAGATGACAGAAGGACTGTTATTGTTGTGGTAATGTAGTACTTATGAGGGTCAAATAAAAGGAAAAAGGAGGACTACGACGGTGGTCTGCAACCCGCGGCTCTCGGGCCGCATGCGGCTCTTTAGCGATGCTTCGGAGCTTTTTTTTTTTTTTTTTTTTAAATGGAAAAAGATGGGGGAGGGAAATATATTTTTTTGTTTTAATAGGATTTCTAGGAGGACAAACATGACACAAACATTCTTTCAATTCATTAATATTGTAATGAAGTTAAACTTGTGGTGGCATAGTACAACAGAGTAGTCACGTGGTGCGTCATTCTCTATAGGATCCACTGCAGGGAAAACAAACATTTAATCATGAAGGCTAATTACGTATTTCTATAGTAGGCTAATATAGCTAGTATCGATAATTATAAGGCTTGTAAAAGGCTTTTAATTTTTTGTGGCTCCAGACATACTGTATCAGTTTTTTTTGTGTTTTTTTGGGGGTCAAATATGGCTCTTTCAACAGTTTGGGTTGCCAACCCTGAGTCACTACGAGATGTAAGTCGTACTATTGCCACGAGAAAAAAAGTCGCATTAGTACATCGGGTAACGTAGCTGTAATCAGCTACGCATTTTACATACATGTACTGTAGCTGAGAGGTACAACATTAGCCTGGCTAATGAAATATTTCAAATATATCTTTGTTATGGTTCTTCTTGGGGGAAAAAATGAAGAAAAAAAAATTCGCTGTGGCACGACATGGTGAGGCTGTCCGACTCCGATGCAGCCCACCACCACAGCTTCAAAAAATCCTAGGGGAAACACTGAACTAGAACTTAAAAATGGCTTCACACAAAGAGAAATTCAATTGAAACACGTGGGATAAAATCCTAACTTTTAAGTGATGTGTGTTATCAAGTGTAACGGCATTTTTAGGTAATATATATATATATATATATATATTTTAATAAGATCTAAAAGTTTTTTTGAGTGAAAGCAGTGAATTAGTCTTTTTTTTTTTTTTTAAATTCTAGTTACATCTGAGATGCAATTGTTGGCTGTTTTCAACAATATACATCGAAAATAAAGACATTGATTGACTGAAAATGGTTCAAGATTAGATGAAATGTCTTGTTTTCTCATGTATATCTATAATTGCTCTTCACCTAAAAATATATTTGTTTTATCCGATTACTCGATTAATCGATAGAATTTTCAGTTGATTACTCGATTACTAAAATATTCGATAGCTGCAGCCCTAGTCACGTGTATTACCATGATGCGTGAGCGCTGGGAGTTTGCGGCCAAAACAACATAGCCTTGCTACCTCGCCAGGATGCAATGAAATAGGCAGGAGATATACTACAAACGGCTGCATTTGCACACTGGAAACACAGCCATTACTTCACATTTTTGTCCAGTAAAGATAACAAAAATATCTCCGTGCGCTGCAAACTTTGCGCTGGCTCAAAAAGACTGTCCACCGCTATAAGCATCCAATTCAAGCACCACTTGGAATTACAGCACAACAGGTAACACGACAGCCAGGACTTTTTGATACTGCTCGTGCTCAATCCTCGGTTCAAGCTCAGTTGTTGTTGAGGGTTTTGAAAGCTTAGGTTTAAAGAAATTCTAAATATCCATCTTGCCTCCTCAGCTGTAGTTTTGGCTAAGCAATGCAAACGGCTGTCTCTAAGGTTCTATAGTCACATGATCTGTTCGAAAAATAATTTGGACCTATTATGAAATACTTTGAAGGATTCCTGTTCATTTTATTCATTTGTGTTGTTTGTTTTATTGCTCTAAAACTTTTATAGACAACATTTTAAGGGCCATATTCAATGGTCTTTATTTTAAAGGGGAAGTTCAGAATTTTTTACATTAGGCTTAATCTTTGAGTTAGCCGGGGTTTAATTAGTCGTTGGAAATGAACAAATTCTGTGCAGTTTGACAGTTATTTGTTAGTTTCAGGGCTCCGGAGTGGCTAAGCTAGCGCGAGTCAATAGTGGTTGAAATCAACTCCTTCAACTAATTAAACCCCCGTTAACTCGAATATTAAGCCTTATGTGAAAAATTAAAATGGTCAAATTCGCCACATGTAGGACGTTTTGCCGACGGCGGACATTTTGGCAGAACGCCGGAACATATTTCCTCCACACCTTTCTCACCTTTTTAACCCCTGACCCATTTTCATGCCTGTTTTTGGACTACAAGCCGCTACTTTTTTCATTCATTTTGAATCCTGCGGCGAATGTCCAGTGCGGCTTATTTGTTGATTTATTTGGGTTTATAGTGAACAGGTTTTTTGACAGCAGCGTCATAAGACCGTCATAATTATGACATGCTTATGACAGATGTCATTAAGTGTCATCTGATAAATTACTAACTATATTTGTGTCCATCTTGGATGTTTTACATCCATTCAAAATGTGAGAATTTGCCGGATAACACTAAAAGACATCTGCTATAAACATTCATTAATGCTCATGACAGTCTCATGTCATAATTATGATTGTCTAATTACAGTCCTATGGCGCCACTGTCAGATAACGTGTAACCAAATGTATCTATCAATTAATGAAACAACTGGAACATTAACTGAAGAAATAATTAGAACAGTACATGAATTTTGACTGTTATTTATATCTGTAGCGCTGCAATGCATGCTAAGAGGCATGTTGGACGACAACGGTGTTGACAGCAGGTGGTAGAAGTTGACTGTCTCCTCCAAGGGAACAGTGATGGCCAAATGAATCTTCTTTTATAAATTATTAATTAATTACGCTTTGCAGCCAATTGGTTCAAAGCTTCATGGTGGTACATTTGGTCTTAGACAGCCTTATGATGCCGCTGTCAAATAAAGTGTTACCGGTTAATATCTTTTGTGAATATCCCACAATACAGTGAGGAAGTCTGTGGCTTATAGTACAATGTAGCTTATCTATGAATAAATGTCGTTTTCATGTCAAATTTGGTGTTCGACGGCTTATAGTCAGGTGCGCCTTATTGTGCGAAAATTACGGTAGTTAAAAAACAAAAACAAAGCCAAATAAGAAATGTTACATTTTTGTTTTAACCCCTTGATGCCTAAATTTACCTTTACCCCTTCACGCAAAGGTTAAGAAATTTAATTTGAGAATCTTTTACTCTTATTTTTGCTTTGAAGTAGCTGCTAAATCAAATTGAGAAAGTTAATTAAAATACCCAATAAAATAAATAATAATTGTACTTTTTTATTGTAATGATTTATGCTGCAGATTAGCAAAAACGGGCATCTATGGTACAGAAATATAAATAAAGAATTGAGGCTGCTTTAATGTGGTATGTGACTATTTTGGTACAGTAGGCATTACGTACATTAGTTCTATTTATTTGGGGAATACATAAGTACATTAGAATAATAATGAGGAAAAATGTATAAAAACAATTGAACAATGCAACAAAAAATGGTAAATTAGGTTGGTAAGTTAAAACAAAACCTAACCTAGAAAAAAAATAAAAAATAGTTTTTGAGAAATTCTAATCAGGAGGAATTTATTAATACAGTATACACTTTAAAATTTTTCTATTCACTTTTTTAATTTAGTTTTATATATTTTTTTTTTTGTTAGGATTTTCAAATTTTAGTCATATTTGTAAATATTTTATATTAAGTGTTAAGATAATCCTGAGGCTGCTGTTGTTGGAGCGAGAAAAAAAACGTGTTTTGGTAGATTTTTTTTCTTCAAAATGTTAAATATATATGTTGAAAAAGGTTTAAATGACATGGTCACCACCTGACACGTTGCTTGCTACCAGGTCACTTTGGATAAGGCGCTATTGGAACAGAAAAGTTAACTGTTGACAGAGAAGACATTAAAAAGACGCAAAAACAAATTAGCAATTTTTTTCTCTGGAAAAACAGCAAAATTTTCTAAAATTCAATTCAAGGTCAAAAATGAAGATTATGATAGTTCATAATAGCCCCAGCGAGGAAAAGAGCGTTGCAGATTTAGACCATGGAGAAGTTCAAATAGCTTGCATTTTAGCCATATTATTGCTTGTTGTTGCTGTTGAGCTGCCGCTGTGCAGAGCTGTGTTGGCTATTCGTGTGCAATTCATTTGATTGTTGTGAAAAGTGGGTTTTAACCAAGGCTCATTGGACCTTTTAGTCTTCAAATGTGTTTGTGTGTCATTGCGCATTATAATACACAGGCGCTTACAATCCATTACAAAAACTCCAACACACTGTAGGTGAAATAATTAAACACTGTCTTTGTAGTATCCTAGTAGAAATGCGTAAACCAGCCTGCATGCGGTACTGCCATTGTGCTCTCCTTGTATGGAGAAAAAGCGCGAGCAGAATATGACAAATTTGGACCTACACGGCTTTTTTTGAATGGGGGGGGGGGGGGGGGGTCCTCAGCAACCCCCTGCTGTGAGTGACTTCCAGCGCCCCTGTTGCAGCAGCACAATCATCCAGTCAAAAGTATGTCTGTGATTGTGGGTGTGTGGGGGTGTCTAATATATATATATTTGTATGTGTGCGTGTATTTATACACACACATACATATAAAATGATGTATTCCTACAATGCTGTATGTATATTGGTTAAGTAAGCCTGTCGCAATATGCAATAATTCCATTTATCGCGCAATATATAAAAATGGAGGCAATAACTTTTCCGCTGCGATTTATCGCCTCGCGTGCAGGTGTGTGTGCGCGTGCGGCAGACGTGCTGTTAAAAGTTCGTTACCAACTGCGCAAAATGCATCTTCGTTCCAGGTCCGCCAAAAACTAGCGCCAGAGCCAATTGTTCCCATTATATCCTATTGTTCAACGTATACCGGCCGCGTCAGTGCTCCGGAGTGACTGTGGACCATCTATGGCGCGCCGGTGTTCGGCCATTCCTTACTACGCGGCGAAACGTGCTACACAATGCTCAGGGCGCTTGCGCATGCATTCACACGCATGCGCACATCTGTTAGAGGCGGCGATTACTCACTATTTTTGTTTTTATTTAGTTATTTAGAACCTTTTCACAGCCTCAAAGATACTTTTTGCATGTATTACCCTCTCATACTTTTAACCATTGTGTTTTTTTGTGTTAGCTTTGAAGCAGTTGACCACATTAGTCACGTAGCGTGTTTAAACCGTCCTTATTTGATATAACTACATTTAAGTATTTTCTGCAGGCATTTTTTTAGTACCTTATTCCTGTATGCATCTAAACAAAACAAGTTTAGAGAGCACGGTAGTACTTTAGGTCTCAAATTCGACTAATGTAGGACGTTTCGCCGATGTAGCATATTTTGGCAGAACACCGGTGTTGTTGACGTGCGGGCGCTCCCGTCAGGAGTGACATTTCACGCGGGGCGGCTATTTTTCGGCACAACGCTGGATATTTACAATTAAGTCCGCCAAAACATTGTTACCGACTTGGCTGCTACGAATAACCTCACTTTGACAAAGAACAGCTGAATGAAATTACCGGTAAGAGCGCTGTGCTTCAAACTCCTCCTGTATATGAAAGCCCTCATATGCTGGTGTTGTGTAGTAATGAGCAGACGTGACTTCAGCGGCGCTTGCTAACTTTTTTAATGCGCGCACACACTAGATATCATGAAATGGCAAACTAGATGTGCTACTTCCCATGCCATTGGCTACGTGAGCCCAGAGTGATTATGGGACATGTAGTCCATATACTACATCGATGAATTCTAAACTGTCATTTGTCACATGAGATTAAGAAGGCCAAATCAATCCATACCAGTGCCTATAGATAATGTTGCAAGTATTGTTAATTCAGTACGTGACACAAATGGATTCGGACCATAAATAGGATGTCTTGCTCATGTAGTAAACCTAGCTACTAAGAGAGCTGTAGCAATCAACGGTGTGCCCTGCCTCACTTTACAAACAGTAAAGATTGTTCTCAGCACTTTTATGCAATTTTTTTTCATATCAGTAAGAAGTAAGCACATAAATATTATGCACTAAAATGCATGTTTATATGATGGCAATTTAATTTTTGCTCGTTAGCAAAAAAAAAAATAAAAAATAAAAAAAAAATACAATTGTTTTTTGTTTTTTTGCAGAGCATTAAATGTATTGAATCGGATTGAAAATCATGTCCCTCGTATCAAAATTCGTACCGAACCATGACTTAACTGTATCATTGCATCCCTATGGAACACCATTGCAGAAGCTATGACGGGAAAATTTTTTCTAAATGCTGAAGTTGTTAAGTGCATTTTTTTTTTTTTTTAAACACATTTTATTTATTCTGTGTTTCTGTGCGGTATAAATATTGTTGTTTTTTACTTAAGAGGTATGGTCTATTGTTTTTAGTTGTGATTTCTTAAAAAGTAGATTTGAATTTAAGAGTAAATATCGCGTTTAAATGGGTGTACTTCATCTATTAATATATACTGTATTCGCACTGTGTTATTGTAAATTGGTTTAAAAAATTGGGGGGGGGGGGCGCAATAATATCGCATATCGCAATAATTTATGAGAATAATTATCGGACACTAAAATTTGTTATCGCAACAGGCCTATGGTTAAGTCTAAATTGAGAAATCAAGGGGATTCTTCAGAAGATTCTTAAGATTTGTATTTAAATAAAAAAAATTTAAAAAAAAGAATTCTTCCGGTCGTACATGACGTCTAACTCACGTTTTCCGTACCGTGTGTTCAGGTGCCCCCCGCGGACCTTTCTCCCAGCGCTGTGCAAGATCTTCCTGGACGAGAGCGCCCCAGACAATGTCCTGGAGGTGACGGCTCGTGCCATCACATACTACCTGGATGTGTCGGCCGAGTGCACGCGCAGGATCGTGGGCGTGGACGGCGCCATTAAAGCACTGTGCAACCGCCTGGTGGTGGTGGAGCTCAACAACAGGACCAGCAGAGATCTGGCCGAGCAGTGTGTCAAGGTGAGGGTTTTACCATTTAACTTGTTAGCCGCCAGTGGCGGAAATAGATGTCCAATCGATTTCCATAATATTTTTTAAGTGAATTAATGAATAAATAAAAAATAAAAACTAATTAAATAATATTTCTTAAATGAACCTTCACAGTGCCTTTCATGATGATATCTTTTATAGCTTTTAGCTAACAATAACTTGGGAAGGCTTAGAAGCGCTCCTTTTTAATGGTGCTGTGCTAGCGAGCAGCCATTTTTGGCAGGGTGACTATGGTATGGAAACTAGATCTCGAAAACTACATTAATGCTCAGCATCTGCACGTGACGTTTTAGTGCTGTATCGGTTGGGTTGGACGTGCAGTCAATTTTCTGGATTCATCAGAGTTCAATGTTTTTTGGTGCCGGTCAGGTCCTGGAATTGATCTGCACCAGGGAGTCTGGCGCTGTGTTCGAGGCAGGCGGCCTGAACTGCGTGTTGAGCTTCATCAGGGACAGCGGCCACCTGGTGCACAAAGACACGCTGCACTCGGCCATGGCCGTCGTGTCGCGCCTCTGCAGCAAGATGGAGCCCCAGGATCCCTCGCTGGAGACCTGCGTCGAGTCTCTGTCCAGCCTCCTCAAGCACGAAGATCACCAGGTAACAAACTGCTTAAGTTTGGCGAATTTTGATAGCTTTTCCCAAGAACGTAGAAATGAACGGGCACAAAAACTCATTAAAATATATATACCGGTAAGTATAAACAATCCCTGCCACAATTAATGGACTAATCAATCAGCAACTAATTTGATAGATTTTTTTTAGAGTAGGTTTGACCTCAATCTGGTTTCGTTGAGGACTACACAACACTGCCAACCCTCCCGGTCCAAATTTATTTGATGTGGATTGCAGTCATTGAGTTAATTTATTAAATAACAATAACCCATTGATGCCTGAATTTACATTGAACAACTATACATCAAAAAGCATAAGCTAAAGCATAAGTACAGGTAGTCCCCGGGTTATGACGTACACAACTTGCGTGATTTCGACTTTACGAAGCTAGCTTCGTCAGGTTTTTAATAATTTAATTCAGAACTTGTGCAACACAACATGGCTACGGTCCGCTGTGGCAGACGCCAACAACAGAACATGTAAAGTGAAAGTAAAAATTAACGCACCTCGCTCACTCTCTCGTCAGTCTGTTCTGGAAGAGCATGCAAAACACAGCCATCACATTAGAACCTGATTCGTTAGATTATTATAATTATTTTTATTTTTCCGATTTGTATTTATTTATTTTATTGTTTTACTATGTGTAATTGCTATTTGTAATTGTACCTGCTGTGTATATGAAAGGTTTAGCGTATATTTTTGGGCTGTGACACCAATTAATCGAGTTATAATGTATTCTTATAAGAATATCCTGCCCGACATACAACCATTTCGATTCACAACCCAGGTCCTGGAACGAATTAAATTCTTATGTAGAGGTACCACTGTATATTACTTTTTAAATTTAGACAATAAAAAAACAACAACTTTTTTTTAATATTGTTTTTCATTTTTTTAACATCTATATATTGTATATTCCTCATTTTAAATCATATTTTTTTTAATTACGTGTCGAAATTAACTTTTTTTTAATCTTGTGATTTAAAAAAAAATTATTATTTTTTTTTTTTTATAATTTTCTCATCTTTAGTGGTATTTTTTTCAATGTAATTTCCTCTTATTTTTTTTTTTATCAATGCTGTTTTTCATGTACTTATGCATTCCTCCAATATATATTTGTTCACTCATCAGCTGCCGTTGATGGTGGTAGAACTCCAATCTGTGGGAAGTTGTTGGCAGCGAATGAACAAATGTCCTCCTGCTTCCCATGGAATGGTCGTCTACACGTGATAAACTAGTTGATAAAACCATGACTGGACGTCTAATGCAGCCAATGGCAGCGGATAAGTTAAATGAAAATTCGGGCATCAAGGAGTTAAGGAGTTTGCCCATTTGGTGTTCAGGTGTCAGACGGCGCCTTGCGCTGCTTTGCCTCGCTGGCCGACCGCTTCACGCGGCGCGGCGTGGATCCGGCACCCCTGGCCAAACACGGTCTGACAGAGGAGCTGCTGTCACGCATGGCGGCGGCCGGTGGTGGAGCAGCAGCGGGCCCCTCATCGGCTTGCAAACCTGGCCGCGCGTCTGCCGGCGCCACCCCCTCCGCCCCCGACTCCAAGCTCAGCAACCAAGTGTCCACCATCGTCAGCCTGCTCTCCACCCTCTGCAGGGGTTCGCCGCTTGTAACGCACGTACGTTGCGTCCGCCCACAAACCTCCCTGTCGTATTCTCTCGCTTTTCTTTTTTTCTTTTTCTCTTTTCTTTCTATCCTTTCATTCTTTTTCATCTCCAGCCTCACTCTGTCACTATATTGTCTCGCTATCTCTCTGCCATGTGACTTGTCTCCCTTGTTCCACCTTATCCTCTTATCTTTGTCACTGTCTCTCATTTAGGCTCTGTTCTATCTTTTTCTGTCTCCACTGTCTCTGTCTCTTGTAATGCTAACAAAATCAAACGACTGCCATCTTGCGTCTGCGCCCTACTAGGATCTGCTTCGCTCAGCGTTGCCCAACTCCATGGAGTGCGCCCTGGGTGGGGACGAGCGCTGCGTGCTGGACACAATGCGTCTGGTGGACCTGCTGCTGGTTCTGCTCTTCGAGGGCCGCAAGGCACTTCCCAAGTCCACGGCAGGCTCCTCCAGCCGCATCCCCTGCCTGCGGCGCTTGGACAGCTCGGGAGAACGATCCCACCGACAGCTCATCGACTGTATACGAAGCAAAGACACAGACGCGCTCATAGACGCCATCGACACTGGGGGTAAGTTAACAGCTCCGTTTTCATATAACTGTTCAACTTGAATAGTAGCGTTGGGTCGCAATAGAAATGGGCAGATGTTGTGAATGACCTCTGATTTATAAACTTTCGCAGCCTTCGAAGTGAACTTCATGGACGATGTGGGTCAGACTCTCCTCAACTGGGCATCTGCTTTCGGAACGCAGGAAATGGTAAAAATTTGAGCTCAAGCACGCCCAAATTCTCACCGACTGTTGACATTCCCCGTTTTCAATCCAGGTGGAGTTCTTATGTGAACGCGGCGCCGATGTCAACCGAGGGCAGAGGTCCTCTTCCCTGCACTACGCTGCCTGTTTCGGGCGGCCACAAGTTGCTAAGGTAATGCAAGCGATGGAGGGTGGCGGTCAACAGCTGTCATCTAAATGATCTTTTTGGGTGTGCGCACGCAGACACTTCTGCGTCACGGCGCCAATCCCGACCTCAGGGACGAAGACGGAAAGACTCCCCTGGACAAGGCCAGGGAACGAGGGCACAGTGAAGTGGTGGCCATACTGCAGTCCCCTGGTCAGTCTCATGCTTGTATGCCTAAAAGTTTTTTTTTTTTTTTTTTTTTTTAATTTGCTTCTAGTCACAAATGAGCCAAATGAATGTTAAATTTTTGGGGGGAGTCGAAATTAGACCTGGTTTGTGGACACCACAAAAAATATAACATATCAGGTAGGGGGGCCCAAAAAATGTCCCATGGGCCTCAATTGGCCCCCAGACCACAAGTTTGAGACCACTACTTGAGTCACCACAGGAAAATATGTTCACAAGATCAGAAACGGGCCAATTGTTGTGATATTTTCAGAAGAAACACAGAAGTTTACTCGTGTATGTAGATGTTTTCATACTTCATGCCAGTTTTTTTTTCTCTCTTTAAAAAGAAAAATATATTGATTTGGTATAAAAAATGTTATGGAGTATTTTTTCGGGTGGAAAATTTTAGTATCGTGACCGCAGTACTGACACTACGTTTCAGGTGACTGGATGTGTCCGGTGAACAAGAGCGACGATAAGAAGAAGAAAGACGTTAACAAAGAGGAGGACGAAGGCGGCGAACCCAAAGGAGACCCTGAAATGGCACCCATCTACCTGAAGAGACTTCTACCCGTTTTTGCACAAACCTTTCAGCAAACCATGCTGCCTTCCATCAGGTAACCTCACATGCACCAATGTGCCTCAGCCGGTGTCCCCTCACATCTTTGTTAATCTCTAGGAAAGCCAGTCTAGCTCTGATCCGGAAAATGGTCCACTACAGCAGTGAGCTGCTTCTTAAGGAGGTCTGCGACAGCGAGGTGGGCCACAACCTGCCCACAGTTCTAGTAGAAATCAGCGCCACTGTGTTGGACCAGGAGGTACGCTTTACATTTGCTAGCGGGACTACCTGACACATACTGTAAGCTGCTCCTCAATAACCCGTTCGGTCCACACTCAGGACGACGATGAGGGTCACCTCCTGGCCCTGCAGATCATCCGAGATCTGGTGGACAAAGGAGGAGACGTCTTCCTGGATCAGCTGGCCCGCCTGGGCGTCACCAACAAGGTGTCCACGCTGGCTGGACCAACGTCTGATGATGAGAACGAGGACGAGGTTAAACCCGAGAAGGTGCGTCCAAATCTGATAGATGTTGGGTATCACTGGTGACTTAGAGAGATTTTTGACCTGAAAATTGTCTGAATACTTTGAGACTCTTGAATACTGTTGTCGCGATACAAAAATTTTCAATACTATCGATCCTGAAAAAAAATACTCAATACCATTTTTGATCATGCATGAATAAAATAAAAACCCTAATTCAATTTATGTATGAACTCTTTCAGTGCCATTAACGTGATAGACATCCAATCTTGGTGCTTTTAAAAACTAAAATTTGAATGACTTCAAAAGGATTGGACATTAAGCTCCGTCAATGGTAGCCAATGATTTAACAAGGAACATTAAAAAAATATTCTCCATTACTATCAAGAGTAATGCATATCAAATTATACCTGGATGACAAATTTCTGGTGCAAAGATACTTTTGCAATCAAATGTATCTGTATACAAAACTGAACCGTGCGTTCATTTTTTGCAGATTAGAGTACTGCAATAGCCTATTTACACATATTTACAAAAAAATCAGGATGCTTCCTACGGATTTCTTACAAATACAAAGAAAGCAAAACAATGGCGGCATTGGACGTCCAATCCAGGGCTGGCAGCGAATCAACGAAGGTTCATTCGATGCCATCTTCCCACTCCAAATGGATTGGACGTCTACCATTGATAAACTCATTGGTGGGAGGGTGCATCTTGGCCAGAAGAAAAAATACAAATCTAATGTAGGGCTGGGCGATATGGCCTTAAACATGTATCACGATAAATTGAGCAGATTTATCTCGATAACGATAAATGACGATAAATTCGCCCAAGCGGACTGTTATATAATTTGAAAATCTGAATCAATGCATGAAATACAGATTAACTATTTCTTGTTGATTTATTTACCAGCATTCAATTTGATATACTGTATTTAACAATTGTACATGCAGTCTAAACATTAAGTTTATAAAAATGTATTGTAAGCAATAAGAATTCAAGTATGAACATTTATAACAGCGTGTATGACTTGAACAATGTACATTGTCAAAATCAATATGCCTGTGCAAACATGTCATTGTAACACAAATGACTTGCAGCTTGAACAGTACACTTCAAAAAGACAACTTATTGTTAATGGCTGCTGTGATATAATTATTAAATACAAGTGTTTACTTTATGGTTTAAGGGTTTTTTTCCCCCCCAGTGCATTTTTTCATAAATGCACGCACAATAAAAATAGCTGGGGCCATTTCTCGGTCATTATAAGTTTCGCCGTTGGATTGTACTTTATGCAGAATTCTTTACCATCACAAAAGCTATCAGAGGAATCACACACACAGACAGATACAAAACAACGCCACATAGTAATTGCTAGATGCAGTCCGTGCCCAATCCACTCATTAAGTTCAGCCGTTTCGACAAGGTTAGAGCCTCTATCCGACTCCATAATGTTCATTTGTAGCGTTAGCCGCTAGCTAGCGTTAGCCTGGCTACCAGTAGAAAGCACTGAAAGCACCATCTCCGGAAATCGTGAGAACAAAGGAGGACAGCGGGTGAAAGCCCGTCTGGATGCCACCAAGAGTCTACTAAATGTCGCAGTGTTTCCCCTAGGATTTTTTGAAGCTGTGGTGGTGGGCTGCATCGGAGTCGGACAGCCTCACCATGTCGTGCCACAGCGAATTTTTTTTTCTTCATTTTTTCCCCCAAGAAGAACCATAACAAAGATATATTTGAAATATTTCATTAGCCAGGCTAATGTTGTACCTCTCAGCTACAGTACATGTATGTAAAATGCGTAGCTGATTACAGCTACGTTACCCGATGTACTAATGCGACTTTTTTTCTCGTGGCAATAGTACGACTTACATCTCGTAGTGACTCAGGGTTGGCAACCCAAACTGTTGAAAGAGCCATATTTGACCCCCAAAAAAACAAAAAAAAAACTGATACAGTATGTCTGGAGCCACAAAAAATTAAAAGCCTTGTACAAGCCTTATAATTATCGATACTAGCTATATTAGCCTACTATAGAAATGACTAAGTTGGCTAGAAATACGTAATTAGCCTTCATGATTAAATGTTTATTTTCCCTGCAGTGGATCCTATAGAGAATGACGCACCACGTGACTACTCTGTTGTACTATGCCACCACAAGTTTAACTTCATTACAATATTAATGAATTGAAAGAATGTTTGTGTCATGTTTGTCCTCCTAGAAATCCTATTAAAACAAAAAAATATATTTCCCTCCCCCATCTTTTTCCATTAAAAAAAAAAAAAAAAAAAAAAAAAGCTCCGAAGCATCAATAAAGAGCCGCATGCGGCCCGAGAGCCACGGGTTGCAGACCACCGTCGTAGTCCTCCTTTTTCCTTTTATTTGACCCTCATAAGTACTACATTACCACAACAATAACAGTCCTTCTGTCAACTGACCCATTTAGAGCACTGGGGGAATTCTAATAGCCGTGTAAAGAGTTTTACTTGATTCCGTGAGAAGGTGAATAGTTTTTTCCCCGTTGTTCGTAAACCAAATTTCCACACAAAGGCACGTCGAGGTACCATTAACTTAGCAAGGAGAGGTATGAGAGTCATTTTTCGAGTGTCCCAGAGCTCGCGAAATTTGGGTGGGGGGGCGCATTTATCAAAGTTTCGTCAGCCGTAATTGTCTGAAGTTGGCGCGCCGGTGTTGTGCCGAAAAATAGCCACTCCACGTGAAATGTCCCCCCTGACGGGAGCGCCCACACGTCACTCGTACAAACAGCCTTTTCTTACCAATCGATGGAACCAGAAACGACGTTCTTGTACCGTGAATATGTATCATTTTACTCTGCTTGAACTGATAAATCGTTTACTGTGACCAACGCTCTGAAAATAGAGCAAGGCTTTATTTTGGGCCCCGCCTCTCCGCAGTCTCTCAGCGCAAGTTAGTCAAAGTTTGCTTTCCGTCCAAGACGGCCGTCCACCGCTCACTTTCGCCGAAAAGTCCGATCCAAATTATTGTAATGCCCCGGATATGGGCAAGAAGGAGAGAAGTCTGTATTTGCTTACCCACTTTATTGTGGTAACAATAATAAAGAAAAACAATAACAAAATAACAGCGGGCTGCTACGACATGCGACCGCTATCTCTCGCTATCTCGCTCGTTCTCCCATTCTTCCTACTCGTTCCCCTTGCGTCTCTTAAGGGGGGGCCTGCATAGTTACGAACATTAGGCTACAATACACAATGAATAGGTGTCCGCTGAACTCCTCCCACTCGGCTGCCGCTAGTTTGAAGCGGCCTTAAAATTTTTTTTTTATTTAAATAAATAAATAAAATACATCTCATTTGCCAGGCGTGGCGGCTTTCATTTTAGTGTGGCGGTGCGCCACAATCTGTTGAATATAGGGGAATCCCTGTGTCGGTTGAAAGTTTGGTGAACCTCCCTTAAGCCACACTCCATCACGTTTTGCTTGTAGCGTTAGCTGCTAGCGTTAGCTTACCGGGCTTTTGTTTGATTGGCTTCCTGATGATCACGTGACTCCCTACGTAAGCACATTCACTGCTTTCTTAAAGGGGAATGAACATAGACGAACAACACAGAATCAAAGCGGGATGAAAAGACTATTTTCTTGTTTTATTAATTTACCGAATTTACCGACATGGTCAAAATTACGTCGGTCATCGTTAAGAATTTCGGTGACGGTAAATTTTCGGTTTACCGCCCTGCTCTAATCTAATGTTAACATTGGCAAAGGAGGAGGAAGCCCAGGAAGATGCCCGTGAGATCCTGCAAGGAAAACCCTACCACTGGCGGGACTGGTCCATTATCAGAGGACGGGATTGCCTGTACATCTGGTCGGACGCCGCCGCCCTAGAGCTGTCCAATGGCTCCAACGGCTGGTTTCGCTTCATCCTGGATGGAAAACTGGCAACCATGTACTCCAGTGGCAGCCCCGAGGGCGGCTCCGACAGCTCTGGTAACACACCTGCAAAAAAAACAAAAAAACAAAAAAAAAACAACTGAGGTTTTTTGTTGTTGTTTTTTTTTTTTTTTTTTTTTTTAAAAGCCTCTCTGCATCTCCTCCATTAATAGAATCACGAAGCGAGTTCCTGGAGAAGCTTCAACGCGCCAGGAGTCAAGTCAAACCCGTCACGTCTAGCCAGCCCATACTATCCGGCTTGGGGCCCACCAAGCTGACCGTGGGCAACTGGTCCTTGACGTGCCTAAAGGACGGCGAGATCGCTATCCATAACTCGGACGGTCAGCAGGCCACCATCCTGAAGGAGGATCTGCCGGGCTTCGTCTTCGAGTCTAACCGGGGAACCAAACACTCCTTCACCGCTGAGACTTCTTTAGGTGAGAAAGATTTCAACATTACCTCTCCCCCATATTGCCTGATCTCGATTATATTACGATATTTTCGGTTGCGATTTTTTTTTTCTTTGCTCGAATGTTTACTGATAGTTTTAAAAATCTGTACTGAAAACTTTCAAAACTGAAACAAGTTTAATCACAAATGGTCATCATGGTATATTGAGAAGCTGCTTTCAACTGATTTTACCTGGTAAAATAAAGGTGACTACTACTACAGGAGGATGAAGTAAATTTTGAACAACAAATTAAAAGGTAAACCATTGCTGCTTTCTGTCAAACAAGAGGGATGTTTTTGGTTGATATCAAGTCATGGCAGTCTTCAGATGAGCCGTCAGAATGAATTCAATGGAGTAATGTTGGATGGACAGGAATTATATTGAATCAGTTAGAATAATGATGAATGTAGTGATTTTTTTTTAAAGCAATTCTTAGCCACTTCCTGTTGATTTCTAGAGACCTCTTGTTGATTTTGGGCCGTTACTTGTTGATTTTGGGCCAAATCAGATTCACTTTTTAGTAAGCCTGAACGATATATCGTTTAAACATCGCCATCGCGATGTGCGCATGCGCGATAGTCGCATCGCAAGGACGTGCGATATATATATATTTTTTTTCCCCCAATCCATTTGGCTAGCACAGCCTCCCTCACCCCCTTTCCCAGCTCTGTCACTGGGGCACTTGCTTATTGAAGTTAACGATGGCTTTGATCTGGCCAAAGAAGCCGGGCAGCAATCTTGTCAATCATCGTTTAACTTGTTAAACAGTTTCTGCAAGGAAGCGCGGGCTGGAATGAATGTGTGTGTGTGTGTCTGTGGGGGGAGAATGTGGAGACGTTCGAGACGTATAAAATAAACGCCAGAAGTGATTATGAGGAGTTTGTAATTTCTACATGTCACTCCAAGGGTCACAGCCATGTTAGGTAAACAGAAGCATTTAATAAAGCCAAGCATTTTTCTACTACAGTACTTTATTCTTGTTTTAAAATGATTCAGTGGGACAGTTATGTTTAAAACTGATCATAATTATTACATTTGAAGTGCTTAAAAAGCATTTATTAATATATACAGTACTGTGCAAAAGTTTTAGGCAGGACACCTGCCTAAAACTTTTGCACAGTACCATATATATTAGGGCTGGGCGATATGGCCTTAAGTACGTATCACGATAAATTGAGCAGATTTACCTCGATAACGATAAATGACGATAAATTCGCCCAAGCAAACTGTTATATAATTTGAAAATTTGAATCAATGCATGGAATACAAATTAACAGTTTCTCGTTAAATTTATTTACCAGCTTTCAATTTAACAATTGCACATGCAGTCTAAACATTAAGTATTAAAAAAATCTTGTAAACAATAAGAATTCTTGTGTGAACATTTATAACAGCTTGCATGACTTGGAAAAATATCATCACTTGAATTTCATTAAATTCATTCCGCATTGTTATACACTAGATAGTGGCATACGTTTAGATATTTAGAATAGATACAAATACGACACATCCACCCGCCCCCCAGAAATGATACTTAATTAAAAAATAAAATGTTTCACAAACCTTTCCTTTCTTTTATTCGGCTCAATTATTTACATCTTATGATTTTGGAAATCCTTACAGTATGCAATAAAATTCCTGTTCCCAAGCACTGTGCTTACTGTACTGTATTTTTTACAAAAAATAAACAATACATAGTTACTCCCTGTCATCTAGGACGAGCCACTTACAAGACTAGCACTGTTGTGTATTACAAATACTGCTTTGAACACATCTTCACAGACAAAAGCAATGACACAGGCTTAAAGAGGTCAACTTTAATTGTGTAAATCACACTTAATGACGACACGATCTCCTGGTTGAAATAGATGACATCCACTTAATTCTATTGAAGATATGTAATGCTGAGGCAATTTGGCAACTTTACTTTTAAAAAGAAACGTGCACTGTTTATCCAGTAGATGGGGCTCTTGCAGTGTGTCAAACAGTGATTCAATTTAGGGCAATTGTCTTAAAAGTGGTTCATTGTTTCAGAAAGCCTCGGTTTTTCCATCCGTATCTGGAACCCGTCAAGAGTTTACTTAATGTCGGGTGAAAGTTTGGCGAAGCTAACTTAAGCCCGACTTCATCCCGTTTACTTGTAGCGTTAGCCGCTAGCGTTAGCAGCTAGCGTTAGCCTACCGGGCTTCTGTTTGATTGGCTTCCTGAAAACCATGTGACTCCAAACGTAAGCACACTGTCTGCTTTCTTAAAGGGGAATGAACATAGCCGAACAACACAGAGTCAAAGCGGGATGAAAAGACTATATTTTCTTCTTTTATTAAATTACAGAATTTACCGACATGGTTAAAATTATGTCGGTCATCGTGAAGAATTTCGGTAACAGTAAATTTTCGGCGGTAAATTTTCGGTTTACCGCCCTGCTCTAATATATATATATCAAATCAATATAGCTGAATGCAAACACTTTCAAAACAAACCATTACAACGACACTTTAATTAAATGTAAATTCGAAGCAGTATATTTTAATTCGAATCTTTTTTCTAATTGAATTACTCGAGTTAATCGTTGCACCACGACTTTTTTAATTTTTGGCCAGTTCTTGTTCAGTTTGGGGCAGTTATTTTGTGTTGATTTTGGGTTGCTTCCTGTTGATTTTGGGGCAATTCAGTGTCACGTCCGATTCTGTTTGAGGCAATTTTTTGGTGAATTTTGGTTGGCACCATCATTGGCATGAATTGGCAACACACTAACAAATGCCACAACATTATCACATCAGTAATGTCCAATATGATACCGATACGCTGTATCGATAACGACACCCGATAAGTCTAGTTTTGGACTATCTGATTAAGTCACATGATTAGACGCTATCCAGTATCACAATTGCTTTCAGAACCATCGCGCTTTTCAGCTATTGTAGATCAAACCAGTTGGCAGACATGACTGTTGAGTGGGACTACTTATATACTAACTGTATAGTTACTACTATACTTAAATAATGATGGTAATATCTTGAGGAGGCACCAGCATGGGTCATTTTAATTCAGAAAATATTATTCATCGTTTACTGGTTGCGTTATTTTTACTATTTCAAAAACTTTGGCATCAGCAAAACATATTTGAAACGGTCGGATTTGAAGTAAAAAACCTGCATCGGGACATCCGTAATTCGCATATGTATATCTTACCAGTAAAATAGTGGGACGCCCTGCCGTAATTTGCTCCCGGTTCTCATCACATTCCTAGGCTCTGAGTTCGTGACGGGCTGGACAGGCAAGCGGGGCCGCAAGCTCAAGTCCAAGCTGGAGAAAACCAAGCAGAAAGTGAAGAGCATGGCCAGGGAGCTCTATGACGACCACTTCAAAGCGGTGGAGAGCATGCCCAGGGGCGTTGTAGTCACCCTGAGGAACATCTCCACGCAGCTGGAAGCCTCCTGGGAGCTGCACACCAACAGACAGGTATGTACGTGACGTTCTTACTGGATCATCCAAATGGAAATGTCACCAATCGGGCGCGTGCGACTGTTTGTCAGTACATGGAAGGCGAGAACACGTGGAGGGACCTGATGAAGACGGCTCTGGAAAACCTGATCGTGGTGCTCAAAGATGAGAACACCATTTCCCCCTACGAGATGTGCAGCAGCGGCCTGGTTCAGGCGCTTTTCACCGTCCTCAACAACGTTAGTCTTGGCACGCTGTCCTCAGTTGCACGGACCCCAACACCTCATTGAGATCTCTGTTGTGTTGTTCATATTTAGAGTGTGGATCTGGACCTGAAACACGATTGTAAGCCTTTAATGGAGAGGATCAATGTTTTCAAAGCGGCTTTCAGCGAGAATGAAGACGACGAAAGGTAAGAAATGGTTCTGTCTTATGGTCGTTTCAAATTAGCCGCAGACTGATGTGAAGGGTTTGGCGGCAACCCATTCATTACGAGGGTACTTCTCGGCGAAAGTGCATGGCGGCGGTCGTTCTGGATGGTACGGAAAGTCTTGAGTGAATTTTTGCCGAGGGGCGGGGCACCAAATTGAGACTTGTTCTATTTTCACAGTGCCACCGCGCTTATGTCAACAACTCATCCAATAGCAGCGGAGCAGGCATACTTATATCTGTGCTATTAGGCTGTTTCGGAATACTGATATACACGAATCACGGCTGACGAAACACTGATAAATGCACTTTTTTAAACTTTCGCAAGCTCTGTTACACTCGAAAAATGACTCTCATACCTCTCCTTGCTAAGCTACATGGTACCTCCTGACAGCATCTGCCTACGTCAGGCTACATGGCTCCTCCCGTTTTGCGCTTGCTGTGTACCGCTCCTTACACCAGGCTAACATTAGTGTGAAAATCTTAATTATTTTGGGTCACTTCCTGTAAAATTTTGGTCCTATTAATTTTGGGTGGTTTTCCGGTCACTTCCTTCTTAACTCATTGGCTGCCATGGATGGCACATTTTGACTGGGAGGGGGCGAATGAACGTTTGCCAAGTCAAAACGAATTGGACGTTTTGTGCTGTCAATGGCACTGAAAGACTGACATTTACGGCAAGTCCTCCCAGATTAAATGAATTATATGTCCATAGCTGTCAATGGCAGGCAATGAGTTAATTGTGGATCACTTTCTTGTTTACTTAAGGGTATTTATAGGTCACCTTCTGCTTAGTTTGGGTATTTTTTTTTTGTGTAATTCGGGGCAATATGGAGTCACTTCCTGAACGTTTTTAATCATTTTTGGGACACTTTATGTTGATTTTTGGAGGAATCGGAGGAAAGCGTTTCGTGCATTTTTTGTGAAAAATGATCACCACCAAATTTGAAAATTTATTGAGTTGAAAATCAATTTAAATATTACGAAACATTTAAAAATATTTTACCTCTTTTTATATGGAGATAATGGGGTGGGGGCAAAACTTGCTAAACGTTTTGAATTATTTCTTGTTTATTCAGGGCATTTCTGGTTCACTTCCTGTTGATTTTGGGGCAATTCAAATTTTTTGAGGAGGGATAAAAAGCGATGAACAATGAAGAATATCAGAATATCTTTGTCAATTGTAGCCTATGAGTTAAAATTTTTTTTTAAAATTTGGGGACAAATCTAAGGGTAACAACGCCTCAAACGATTCATTGACTGCCAAAATAGTTTTTGACCGAAATTATTGTGGTGTAAACTACTTTTTTTAAAATCCTTTTTAAGTATTAACAAATGCTGTTTTCTTGAAAAATTTGGAGGGTGCAGCTAATAGTCCAAAAATGACAGCAATTTGGTTGATTAATCGAGGCAGCTGTAGTGTGACTGAAAGTGGCCAACATTGCCGTCTCTTTTGTTTTTCCCCTCAGCCGACCAGCTGTTGCCTTAATCCGAAAACTGATTGCTGTCCTGGAATCCATCGAACGTCTCCCTTTGCACCTTTACGACACGCCAGGTTCCTCCTACAACCTGCAGGTGGGTCCCGCTCGGGTATTGGCGCCGCCGCCATCATTTTATCTAACCACTGCCGATTTCTTTTCAGATCCTGACGAGGAGGCTCCGCTTCCGCCTGGAACGAGCGCCGGGCGAGACGGCGCTGATTGATCGGACGGGCCGAATGTTGAAGATGGAACCACTGGCCACCGTAGAGTCTTTGGAGCAGTACTTGCTTAAGATGGTCAGTGTGCTGTCAACTCTTATTAGGTCATTTGTTGAACTCATTTGCTGTCATTGACGATGCTGGATGTCCAATCCATTTCCACCAGGAGGGGTCGCCCATCCCAGTCAAAATGGTTTGGACATCTTGCGCCGTCAATGGCACTGAAACATCATTTCGAGCAACAACAAAAAAAGAACTATTTTGTACAGTAAAAATGTGTAAATGAATGTCTGTGCGTTCCATTTACTTTTTCCCTAAAATGAATAATTTTTAACAAAAAACACTTTGGACCAAAAATGTACTTTAAAAAATAAATAAATAAAAATTCAAGCTTAAGCTACCTGTATAAGCATCTGCGAGTGTTCTAAGATGGGTTTGATCGTTGTAGGCCTCCATTTAGTGCGGAAAATTCATGCTAAATTAGGGGTGCATGATATCCATTTTTTGAAACTGATACCGATATTGATAACTTCCTGCTCCTCAAGGCCGATACCGATATGATAACCGATAATATGTATAGAGTTTTTGAATACATGTATGTCAAAAATACTAGTGGTGGATTCAGCATAGATTTGCCTTTGACCTCACCAGAATTTTCATGTTGACATGAACATTATTATAATAAACAAAACAAAGAAGAGTGCCTATATTTATTTTTTCAAATAAATTTGAGTCAATCACAATCAATCAGTCAATATCATTGACAATGTGTTCCACTGAAAATGAGCACTGAACTATAACATAAACCCAACAGGTATTGTGCTTTGTCAGGAACATTTGGTGTAACAGGAGAGGAGGTTTTTGCGGTCTTGGTCCATAAAACAACTTTCTTAACCAGGCAATTATAGGACAGCAAGCCTGTTAATAACCAAAAGGCCTCTCAAGAACTTGTAAACATAACACTGTAAAATGCAAACATTTGCTAATTGCCATAGTAAGGTTTATCACTCAGTGATGGAAAAATACGGTCTCTAGAAGATTAACAAAACTTTGCATACTGGCAAAACAGGAGTGGAAACAAACGCACACATCCCAATCCGCCGATAACATGCCAAAAATATTATCGGGCCGATAAATAATGTTATGAGATTTATTGGGATGACGTCATAATTCCTATTATCAGACCGATAATTATCGTGCACCTCAATTCGAAACCTAAAAAATTAACATGAACAATCCCTGATTGTGGAGGCGACACCGTTTTTTTTTGGCAAAAAACACGTCTCTTGCGATTGCAATGTCACAGTTGGCTTTTAAACTTTACGCTTTCATGTACAAATTTAAACGATACGTTGTGATTTTGAGTACTCCACAACAAGACGCTGGATTTAAAAAAAAAAAAAAACAAAAAAAAAAAAACGGAATATTACTAAGGGATTCATTTTGGTGGGATATTCATACTGTACACAGTGATGGAAAAGCGATTGCGCATTATCTACTTTATGGTGCACTTTTACTATTACTATCACAGCTGCATCTCTAAGGAATGTGTGTTTTGCCATTTGGTTGTATTGCGTTCACATTACACAAACCTGAGCAATGCCGGGCCATACTGCCAGTAAAATATATATTTTTATTTATTTATAAAAAAATAATTTTTACATGCACATTCACAGCCGGTATGCGCAGTCAAAATGGATTTTGCGTCTATCACTGTCAATGGTAGCTAATGAGTTAAATGACCAAAAATAGTCATTTACGCTACAGAGGGTCAGAAGATTCTCATTTCCATTTCCCTGCAGGTTGCGAAGCAGTGGTATGACTTTGAGCGCTCCTCCTTCGTCTTCGTCAGGAAGTTGAGGGAAGGTCAGACATTCACCTTCAGACACCAACACGATTTTGACGAGAACGGCATCATCTACTGGGTCGGAACCAACGCCAAGTAAGTCCGCTCTGTCACTGCTCGAGCTGTGCACCTCGATCTGACCGATTGTCCGCCTTCAGGACGGCCTACGAGTGGGTTAACCCGGCCGCGTACGGCCTAGTGGTGGTGACCTCGTCGGAGGGGCGCAACCTGCCTTACGGACGCCTTGAGGACATCCTCAGTCGAGACAGCTCCGCTCTGAACTGTCACACCAATGACGAAAAGAACGCTTGGTTCGCCGTCGACTTGGGCCTATGGGTCGTCCCCTCGGCCTATACGTTGAGACACGCCAGGTAGACTGTTTTCGGCTCAGTCTAAATGAACGTATGCCTGCCGACGCACTCACTTGTACCATCTTTGGGTTCAGGGGATACGGGCGCTCCGCTTTGAGGAACTGGGTGTTCCAGGTGTCCAAAGATGGTCAGAACTGGAGCACGTTGTACACTCACGTGGACGACTGCAGCCTTAATGAACCGGGGTAGGTTTTATCCATCTGCGCTGTCGACGTTACGAGATCTTCCGATGACCAATTTGCGGATATCCGCGTTGCAGGTCGACGGCCACGTGGCCTCTGGACCCATCCAAAGACGAAAAGCAGGGCTGGAGACACATCCGAATCAAACAGATGGGCAAGAACGCCAGCGCCCAGACGCACTACCTGTCCTTGTCGGGCCTAGAGCTTTACGGCACCGTCACCGCTGTGTGCGAGGACCAACTAGGTAAGTGCAATCATAGTCACATTTCTAATCATATTTACTTAGATTACTGATTAATGCTTTCATGGCTCATTTTTGCAAAAGAAAATATTGACAATGATTATTAATTTAAACTAATTACTGTGAATACTCATCTTTTAGTGCCATTGACGGGTTGCTAGATGTCCGATTCATTTGGGCCGGACGTCACGTATGAACATTAAAATGATTTTTGTTTCAAAGTACAGTAGTTCATTTTTTTCTAAAATGGTGGAATTTTTGGTCAAAATGTGTTGTTGTTGGGGCAGCAGTGGTTTATTTTTGGTCAACAATTGTTCAATTTTGGTCCAACCAGATAAATTGCTGGTCCTCAATTAGGACTGCAACTAACGATTATTTTCATAATTGATTAGTCGGACGATTAATTAAATGATTTATCGATTCATCAGATTAATGTCACTTTTTTCAATTACCTTCACAATTTAATTTGAAGTTGTTTTGAAGTTTAAGTGTTAATATCAGGACTCGGGAGTGGCTAAGCTAGCAATTAGGTTTGCTAGCATACCGATAAAAAACAAAATATGCACACATGAGAATCACCGATGACCCATGCAATTAATAATGTTGGCTATGTTTTTAGGATATAGTTATTAAAACTTAGCATTACATGTCAATAATTGTTGTATGAACAGCAACATTTGTAATCCAGCAGCTCTTCAGGGAACAGGCTGTCTAGGCAAGCAGGATGAAGTGACATCACATCAGTTTTTTTGCTGCTGAATTTTTTTTTTGGGGGGGGGGGGGGGGTGAAAGGGACCCCCCCATCCCCCAAATCAGTCACCCTGTTACACTGTACTATTTACTCTTTGACCATGACATGGCTTCGTTTGAAAAGTTAGTTCTATTTCATTCCTCGTGACCGCCAGAGGGCAGTGCTTAGCACCTGGATATCTATGTGTGCTCATCCGGAATTCATAGAACCCCAGTTACAGAAGTAACTCTCGATCTGTTAATACTATTTATCTATTTATTATTTTTATGGGCATGCTAGCAAACCCCATTGACTCGCGCTAGTTTAGCGACTGCAGAGCCATGAAAAGAACAAATAACTTACAAACTGCACGGAAATTGTTGAAACCAACTCCACCGACTAATTAAACCCCAGCTAACTCGAAAATAAAGCCTAATTTAAAAAATTCTGAACTTCCTCTTTAATATTTACATTTTTTTGTTTTTTCTAATGGGTTCATTTTTAGTATGAAATGATTTAATTTATGGTACATTATGAAGAGTACTCAAATAGGGCATTTACCTATACGTTTTTACCATACAAAATTATGAATTTTATAATTTTGCCCAAAATGATAATGTTTCAATGCCGTTGATGGCGCTAGACGTTCAATCCATTTCGACTAGGAAGGCGGTGGTTTTTTGGTCAAAATTGAATTATTTTTTACCCAAACATTGACCAAATTAGATAATTTTGGTCTAAAATGGTACATTTTGATCAAAAACTGTTCATGACAATGTTTTTTCTGGGACAAGAATTTACAATGATCAAAAGTGATTCATTTTTTTGCCAAACTGATCAGTGTTTCGTACAAAATAATAGATTATTGGTAAATGAAGAGTACCTACTACGCAGTTTACTTACATTTTTATGTTGTTGTTGCCCACAGTGTTAGTATTTCAATGCCATTGACGGCGCTAGACGGCCAGTCCATTTTGACTCTCACCGTTAATTGACTCGCACCGTTAATTGTAGCCAGTGGGTTAAATGAGTGCCTGAAAAAGGGTTAATATAGGACATTGCATTTTTATCTAGTGGCTGAAAATGTGTAAATAGTCATGGTTTTGGAGTTCAATACTGCATTTTTTGTTCGTGTGTCAAATGGTGTCTTTATGGTCAATTACCATGAAGCTAACATTTCTTCACACTCCACAGGCAAAGCTGTGAAAGAGGCCGAGGCCAACCTGCGTCGCCAGCGCCGCCTATTTCGTTCTCAGGTGATGAAGTACATAGTGCCAGGGGCACGGGTGGTGCGCGGCATCGACTGGAAATGGCGCGACCAGGACGGGAACCCGGCCGGTGAGGGCACAGTCACAGGAGAGGCCCACAACGGTAAGACCAACCCGGATGAAAAACAGGGAGTTACAAAGCACCAAAAACAAAAAAAAATAAGCTGCCGACGTGATCATAACGAGCCAATTTTGCATTGCCCGCTCTTCTCGTCTCCTGCAGGCTCCCTTCCTCGGTCAATGATGTCATGAACCATGATGATATGAAATGTCCTCCGCTTTGTTTGTTCACGTTTCTCGCCACCGGACCGATATGGTGTTCGAGCCACTTGTTGATTAACCCCGACATGCCTGGATTTATATTGAACAAATGTACATAAAGTACATTAAAATATTCATGCAAAACTACTTCAGGTGAAAAAATAGCGCTAAAATTGAACCCTTTCATTCAAGAACCACTAAGAATTGACAGCAAAAAATTCTTCCTTTCATGGTCCCTCTGAACAAGCTAAAAAATTTTAAATAGAATTTTTCATCAATTTTTATCATACTTATATTGTCGATGGGGTTTGTTCAGACAGAAAAAAATGAAATGTTAAAATAATATGAATGGCCACATAGGGTTAACAAATATAAAAACAAAGATTAAAATGAATACAGATTATTTTAAAAAATGTGGGGGGAAAAAAGGAATTCATTTTCGAAATTCCTCCATTTTAATTTTTACATTTTCAAAGAAAAGCGTAATATTTTTTAATTTTAATTTTCTATAGTTTGTTTTTGGCTTATTTTGATAGTTAGGATTTTCCCATTTTTAGATTTTTCAATTGAATTTTTTTAAATTTCTATTTTTGTGTAGTTATGTATTTCAACAATTTTTTTTTTATGTATATATGTTAAATGTAAATTCAAGGATCAAGGGGTCAAGCGGTTTGCAGTAGGGTTGCCACAAACCATAACTTTGATAGCGGACCAGTAATCTTTTGCCATGAATCAACTTATCAGGTCATCATAAATCATTTAATTTACTGTACTATTACTCTCCTTTTTTCCCAATGCAAAGGCAGATGTTTGTAAATGTCTGGTTTTGACTAATTATAATCATTTACTTACATCGAGCACTGCGGAAATCAGACAATATGGACTGTTCATTATAATTTTTATTTTAATATAAACTGAAAAAATAGACTGAAAGAAGATTTTGTTTTTCTTTAAAAAAATTAATCTAAATTAAAAAGAGCGTTTAGTTTTTTTAATTAAAAAATATTTTTGTTTTAAACATTTTTGTTGCTTTTAATTAAAAATATTTGAAAATTAATTATACAAAGTACAGTATGAATAATGTTACTGTGATATTTCCATTTTCTATGTCGTTTTAATTATCATCTGCTTTAATGAAGCGCTGCACAATTGAGACTATTTTTTTCTAGTTAAAAAAAGGAAAAACACTCAATGTAAAATGATTTTTTCTTTTACAAATGAAGCGTATTGAAAATTAAAATGCATACAAATACTTTTACACTTTTTAATTAACAAATTAAGAAAAAATCATTTTGTATTTCAAATATTTTAAAAAATCTTGTTTAATTTTCTTAAAAAAACTTAAAGATCAAATGATATAAAAACTATTTAATGCTTTTTCCTAAAATTAGACTTTCCTTTTTTATATTTGAAAAAGGACGAAATGAATTAATTTTTTTTTTTTTTTTTTTTTTTTTTTTTTTTAATTTAAAATTAATCTACTAAAAACCTTGAAAGTATTTGGACAATTTTTAGGTCAACAAATGTCTTAAAATATTTGATTAATCGTGGGAACCCTAATTTGCAATTGAGACTCATTGGCTGCGATTGATGGCAATAGACATCCAATTCAATTGGGCTGGGAAGGTCTGGCAGCATTTGAATAATTGGATTGGATGTCTATCGCCGTCAATGGTACCGAAACACAAATTTGTCTAAACCGTTGAGATGTGACCAGAGCCGCCATAGGGGGGCTCTTAAAGGGCCACACCGAGGTCCGGTTGCGGGGCCACGTGTCGGCTGCGTCCTCCCCTTTCTGTTTTTTGTTTTCGCTCTGGTCTTTCTCCTTTTCTCTCTCTGGCCGTCCGTCTCTGCCGGGTCTCTGACATCCACGCGTGCGTGTCCTCCTATGTCTCTGTCCATCCAGGCTGGATTGATGTAACCTGGGATGCCGGCGGCTCAAACTCTTACCGTATGGGCGCCGAAGGGAAGTTTGACCTCAAGCTTGCTCCAGGGTACGACCCTGAGTCGGCTGCCTCAGCGCCGTCACCCAAACCTGTCTCATCCGCTGTTTCAGGCCCCGCCTTTGCCGCGCTGGGACCCTCCCCGACCCCGCCGGCCAGCGGAGGCGGCGCCGTGTCCACGCCGTCCTCCTGGAGCAGTCTGGTGAAAAATAACTGTCCGGACAAGGGCGGGGCCTCATCGCTAAGCGGGACTGGCTCGACTGGCCGCAAGGGCAGCAACAGCTCCGTGTGCAGCGCGGCGTCCTCCTCAGACATCAGCCCAGGCTCCTCCCTCGGGCCGCCCACCGGGGGGCGATCGGACAAGCGGGCCGAGGGCCTCCTTTCGGAGCGGGGCTGCGGGTCGGGTGGCGCCGCGGCAGGCGGGGCCGGATCCGAGGGCCGGCGGCAGGAAGCCGCGGAGGCCAGAGCCCCCACGGATGCCCCCTCGGACGCTTCTAAAGACTCGTCAGCCGACCCAGCGGCAGCGATCTCCATGGGACTGGTCAGCGTGAGCTCGCCCGACGTCAGCTCGGTCTCAGAGTCCCCCGGCAAGGACGCACCTTCTCAGCGGCCCCTGTGCTCGGCCGCCAATGCCCGCCTCTCGGTCAGCTCGCTGCTGGCGGCCGGTGCGCCCATGAGCTCCAGCGCCAGCGTACCCAACCTGTCGTCGCGCGAAGCCAGCCTCATGGAGTCCTTCGTGCGCCGGGCGCCCAACATGTCGCGCACCAACGCCACCAACAACATGAATCTGAGCCGCAGCAGCAGCGACAACAACACCAACACCCTGGGACGCGTCATGAGCACTGCCAGTAAGTCGCGACATTTCACTAGACGCTCAAAAATACTGCGCTATCAAATTAAAGGTCAAAAATTGGGGTTCAAAAAAAAAAAAACTTACTCATTCACTGCCATGCACAGTGTCAAATCTATTTGAACTGGGATATCTAACATTGAATGATCATATTTCAGTACCATTAACATTAATGGACGTCCAATCCATTCATATTGTTAAAACTCAATTTCCCTAATTTTATTTTGACATGTTTGACCAATTATTTTCGAATGATCGCTACCAGCCTCTCCCATTCCAAACGGATTGGATGTCTATCATCGTCAGTTACGGCCAATGAGTTGGATAATATATGGTATAGAGATGTCCCTTATCTGATCGGAAATCGGGCCATCGCGCCGTTTTTGGGTGAAAAGGATAGGGTTTTTAATTTAAAAAAGGATATTGTGCCTGAACATTGTCATCTTGATCTGCGGATGTGCGATTTTTGAATAAAAAAATAAAAATAAAAAAAATAATAAAAAAATTATCAACATCGGATTAGGATTCTGTATCGGCAGATTCTCAAAATCAGGTGACTCGGACTCTGGTGCAAAAATATGCGATCGGAACGTCCCTAATTTGGAATATATAATATGGAATAATATTATGATATTAATAATAATAATAATAATAATAATACAATACGGAAAAAGGTTTTAGTGCCGGGTTTAAATGAAAAGTAAATCCTAACGGCTCTCATGTTTGTTCCAGCGTCCCCCCTCATGGGCGCCCAGAGTTTCCCCAACCTCACCACCACCGGCACCACCTCCACCGTCACCATGTCCACCTCCATCGTCACCAGCAGCAACAACGTAGCCACGGCAACCACCGGCCTGTCAGTGGGGCAGATGCTAAGCAACACTTTGACCGCCAGCCTCACGTCCACGTCCAGCGAGAGCGACACGGGCCAAGAGGCGGAGTTTTCGCTCTACGGTTAGTGAGAAACAAAAAATGGACTCAAAAAAAAAAAAAACACACACAAATGAAATAATGCATTATTGCTGTAGCCAGTGATTAATTTCGTTCATTCGCTGCCTTCAAATGTATTGGATGTCTAGTGCCGCCAATGAGGAAATATCGGATGCTTTAACATTGATGACATTTTAAAAATCATTTGAGAAATAAGCTAGTTTTGAATTTATTTTAATTTCATTGTATTGTTTTTTAAGGGAACGTAGCCCCTACCAACATGGCTGCCATAAGGCCATTTTGGTAGGGGGTGATGAAAGGCCTTTTCATGCTTGTACCATGAATTGAAATGAGTTCATCACTAGTAGATGTCCAATCCATTTGAAGCGGGCTATGTCAGTTAATGAACTTCAAATGGATTCGACGTCTAGTTCCCTCAGTGGCAGAAAATGACAGCAATTACTTTACATTCAAGTGATTATGCGTTAAGTTAGTATTAAAAAAAGAAAAATGTTTTAAAAAAACATTATTAACATTACACTAAAGGCATCGGACAATATCACACACCCAGGTATTGGTATTGGAGCTCCTAAAAAATTGTATCGATTAATAATGATCAATCAGTCCACTGATTATCTTTTCCGCATGAGTCGGATAACATTTCACTTTTAATTTTAATCCAAAAATCTGCGTCATTTCAAATTGAAAATGCACAAACATAAATGGGTAAGATTTTTTTTTTTTTTTTAATCAAACGCTGTTTACTAATGTCTTCCAGTGTTTAAACACAAAGATAATGAGATCTCAGAAAAATGGTGAGAAATTGGAATTTTATTTTGAGGTTGAGTGATAGGTGATTTTCAAAAGCTCCCCCATAACAGTTTGTGGCTTCCAGGTGGGTTTAATTGAAAATGATCAGATGTACTGCTTTTCCTGCTGAGTGTGTATTATCATCACCAAGTTGGTGTTGTCCTAAAATTAGTGCTCTTGTGTCTATGTTCATTTGAAATTATTAAAAACCTTTTATTTTTGGACTAAAACTTTTGAATTTAATGACGCAAACATTGAGTAACTGTCGACTATAACTAGATAAAATTTGTATGAGATTTTGTCAACTAAAACTAGACGAAGATAAACACATTTTGAAATGACTGAAATATGACTATACAGTAAGTATTATCATCCAAAAGTCTAAGACTAAAAAAACAAAGTTAAAAAGGCTGCCAAAAACAACACTGGTCTCCAAAAATTCATTTTTACATTTTTTTGCTGGTCCTATGACTTGGGATGTTTTTTTTTAAAGGAAAAAAGTGTGCCGTGGCCCAGGAAAGATTGAAAAACACTGAGATAGAAGTAGAATAATGAATATTGCACAAATGCTGGTTTCAGGCAGGCAACAGTCAAAATGGTCTGCTGCTTTCTTTTTGCGCAGACTTCCTAGACAGCTGCCGCGCTAACACGCTACTGGCCGAGCTGGAAGACGAGGAAGACCTCCCGGAGCCCGATGACGACGACGACGAGAACGAAGATGATAATCAGGAGGACCAGGAGTACGAGGAAGTTCTGGTACATAGAGCGTCGGCTAGCAAACGGAGAGTCTGTTATCTAATGAGAAGTAAGCGCTCTAATGTTGGTGTCCCGCAGGAGGAGGAGGAGTACGAGACCAAAGGAGGTCGCAGGAGGACATGGGATGATGACTTTGTCCTCAAGAGACAGTTTTCCGCTTTGGTTCCAGCCTTTGACCCCCGACCCGGAAGAACAAACGTGCAGCAGACCACTGACCTGGAGATTCCACCGCCAGGTGATGGTGCCGGGATGGGTAGAGGTTTAGTTGGCTATTTTGATACCCGATTAATCATTTAGAGATATATTTAACTGCACAATTGAACTTTACCCTCTTAAACTCAATGGCTGCCATAGACAGCGATAGGTGTCCAATCTGTTTGGAATGGGAGGGGCTGTACGCATTTGAATGATCAATGGCAGCTAATACTAAATATTTTCAGTCTTTTTTTTTTTTCTTTTCATTTTTTTAAATTATGAAGCTTTCATTTTTTTAATTCAATAAAAGCAAAAAATCTTTGAATATTTATAATAGTTTAATTTTTTTAGTCGACAATCAAAATGTATATTTAGATTTTCAAAAAATATTTTCTTTGACATTTTTTATGAAAAGCTACAACAGATCATTTTTAAAGGTAAATTTAAAAAATGTGTGAAATAAAAAAAGTGGGGATCCATTTTTATTTTAAAAAATTGAAGAAAAATCGAGGGAATGACCTTATTCACTTTTAAAAAGTAATTTAAAAATATTAATATGGATTTAAAATTAAATAAAATGTCAATTCCTTGTTATAAAAAAAAATATTTTGGCAAATATTACCCGATTCCTGTAATATTAATAGAAACTTGCAAAAATAATTGTTGATTTGTCAAATATCAAAATAATCATTTGTAGTAAGCTTTAATAAAATGTGTATTTGTGTCTGCTCCAGGAACTCCTCGCTCGGAAGTCCAAGAGGAAGTGGAATGTGCGCCTTCCCCTCACCTGGCCCTCACTCTCAAGGTAACCCTTCCTCAACAAAGTCAAATTTGGACTCCCACCTCTGTTAACTTCCTGTGCGGGTGGGTTTAGGTCGCAGGTCTTGGCACGACGCGGGAAGTGGAACTCCCTCTGTCCAACTACAAATCCACCATCTTCTTCTATGTCCAACGGCTGCTGCAGCTCTCATGCAATGGTGCAATCAAGACAGACAAGCTGAGACGCATCTGGGAGCCCACGTACACGTAAGAACTCCAGGCGTGAAACTCGCCGCAACGTCCAGACATGCGTTGATGCCGTTTGTTGTCGTATCAGGATCATGTACAGAGAGCTGAAGGACGTGGACAAGGAAAAGGAAAGCGACAAGATGGTAAGTATTTGTGAGCCGGGCGTACAAAGCAATGGCCATAACGGCCCTTTCTTTTCAGGACTTCTGCGAACACGGCGTTGGCCGGAGTGGCAGTCTCAATCCCGGCGTTTTGCCGACCCAACAGAGCAGCGACATTTTGGGCTGTGGCAGGGAGGCGCCGCAGGCTAAAGCGGGTTGTGGTCAAAACGCATGCGGCGTGGAGGATGTGCTGCAGCTACTACGTATTCTATACATCATCGGCGGGGATGCCGCCTACAACGCGCGCACGCTACAAGAAGGTAGTATGACCATATCTGCCATTTTCACATTTCAAATCTAGTTGGGCTGTCCCAAACGACTTTTCTCCCGATTAGTCATCCGACTATTTTTACAATTAGTCGACTAATAATTTATTTATTTTTGTGCTAATTTAATAATGACATTTTCGTTGAAGCTTATTAATTCACAAAAAAACATTTTGGAACACGTAAATTCTTAACTTATAAATAATAAGCATAAATATCAATAATAAATCACAAACAATGAGGTCAAATGATGCTGGCATTAACTAGTGCAAAAAAAATGTAAACAGAAAAACTTGACTTCACTTTTTGACTGGAGTAAAAACAATTCGTACTCTTTTTGTGGTATGTCTATATTGTTCTAAATGTTAAAATTAATTGCAGTGGGCCTCATGTCCCGGACAATCATTTTCAGAATACTTTGTGTGAGTTCAGATGCTCTTTCTGGTGTGCATTCCGCATTTTTTGGGGAGGGGAAAAACTGTTAAACTTTTGTTTGTTTTAGCTTCCATGATCCTAATAAATACAATCTGCATGCCATGCACGGAGATGTCGAGATCTACAACTTTCGGAAGCAGCAGCAGAGTTGATTAAAAATGTGAAGTACGTGGGGGGGAAGACTTAATGAAGTACGTTGATACGACGCACATAAAGGCAACTTCAATTTAAAACAATCGTTAGAAAGTTGTGTGGACTTACGATCCACTAGCTTGTTTTTTCCTGTCGTCTTCCCAAATTACACCTGTGTGACTGCGCTTTAAGTGTTTGTTCATAGCCGACGTGATACCGTGGTTTGCGAGCTCAGCTTGGCAAAGAGACACACAGTGGCACCCTCCATATTTTCCGTGAAATAATTCCAGGCTCTGGCCATTCTGGTCCGCTTTTTTGGCTTTACGTCGCTTTCACCGCTTGCATCGTGAGCGTCCGCAATTGTAAACTTCATCAGCATGTAATTTTTTTTTTAATCCGTCATTACCCATTGATGGTATGTGGTGCCCGTCGACGCATTTACTTCATCGATGACTTCGATAACTTCGACTAGTCAGGACAGCTCTAAAATCTAGATTTCCTTGTTAACTATTATTATCATTTCTTTATTCTTTTATGCTCTGTGTTTTTATACGCATGGTTGCACGTGGGGAGAGTGGAAAGCAATTTCATTTGTGCTGTATGTTCTACGTATATGCATATTTGACAATAAAGCTGAACTTGAACTTGATAGATGGGCATTCAAAGCCATTCGTCCTAGTTTAAATAAATCGGATGTCTATTGTTGTCAATGGAAGGCAATGAGTTAATTTTGGGTTGCTTCCTTGTTAATTTTAGTTTATTAACAGAACACTTCCTTTTGATTTTGGTTACTTGTGATGTATTTTCAGGCATTCCCTATTTATTTTTGGGCTGTTAATTGGTAGCTTCCTGTTGATTTTGGGTGCATTCCTGAATCACCTCCTGTTCTGGTAATTGAAATGTATGGTTATGGGGTAGTGATGTGCCGATCCGATCATGTGATCAGAAATCGGGCTGATCAAGCCATTTTTCAGAAATTGGGAATCGGATGAAAAGGATCGTGATTTAAATTTTTTTTTTTTTTTTCTGCTTCATGCTTGTATAGCCCCACACCCTCCCCCTGCTAAGCACTGCGACCAAACTGTTTTTATTGGCCTCCAGTGCAACTGGCGTTTGGTACTTTAAGTTGACGATGATTGACAGGTTTGTGGCTTTGATCTTGTCAGAGAAGCTTCGGTAGCTCTTCGATCAAAGACATAAGTGTGCTTTGGCAACTCGGCTCAACTCATTATTTTTTTTTTTACATTTTAAGGGCTAAAAAGTAACAAAGTAATCTAGAAATACAATACAATGGCATTGCCAAAAGATACAGAAATATATTAGTTTTATACTCCACAACACTCCCGGAAAAAGTGGATGAGGAGTTACTGTAAGAGGGACAGTACTTTAACATGTTTGGAACTTTTGTTCAAATAAGAAAAAACAAAAAAACACCGATGAACGCTTTTCTTTGCGCAGACGCGGACGAGCCGCAATTCAACGCCTCCCCGGAGGAGTTCACCAGCAAGAAGATCACCACCAAGATCCTGCAGCAGATCGAGGAACCTCTGGCACTGGCCAGTGGCGCGCTGCCCGACTGGTGCGAGCAGCTCACCTCCAAGTGTCCTTTCCTCATCCCTTTCGAGACCCGCCAGCTTTTCTTTACTTGCACCGCCTTCGGAGCCTCCAGGTGAGAAGATCCCCAGCCTTTACTGTTCCGAATGCCGATCCTCTGCCGTTTGTTCGACAGAGCCATAGTGTGGCTGCAAAACCGGCGCGAGGCCACCATGGAGCGGTCGCGGGCGTCCGCCACGGTGCGAAGGGACGACCCCGGAGATTTCCGGGTGGGTCGCCTCAAACACGAACGGGTCAAGGTGCCCAGAGGGGACGCCATGATGGAGTGGGCCGAGTCGGTCATGCAGATTCACGCTGACAGGAAGTCCGTGCTGGAGGTGGGCGCCCGCTAACTCCACCATCGAATTATCCGATAAAAAGCTTCACTTTTAAATACGCGTTTGTCACGTGCAGGTGGAGTTTCAGGGAGAAGAAGGAACAGGTCTGGGGCCCACATTAGAGTTTTACGCTCTAGTGGCGGCGGAGTTCCAGAGAACCTCCCTGGGAATTTGGTTGTGCGACGACGACTTTCCGGACGACGAGTCGAGACAGGTTATCCGCTTGCTTTGTTACTAAGGATGGAACAATACTCTGTTTTATATTGAACCGTTCGATACGCCCTCTTCGATTCAATATGCAAAAAACATTCGATCAAAATGAAAAACTCCCAAAATGTATTTTCCGAATTTATTTTTGCCGTCTCTCTCGCTAAAATGTCCAGCGCAGCTTTGGCTTGAAAAAAAAACAAACTCTGTCGCTAGCAGCCCCCCTCCTCCACTCCTCCTCCAAACTACATGAAAGGTGGGAGCTGTGGCACACGAGGATCATTACTTGTGAGGAAAGACAAACTTATCGTACAGTTCCGTTGTTTGGCCGCATTTTGGGTGAGCTGATATGCTATCCCCACTCGTACATATTAAACAAAGACTGTCTTTATGGATACGTACAACAAATTCCACCAATATATTACGAATAACCTCGCTTTGACTTAGGGCTGGGCGATATGGCCTCAAACATGTATCACGATAAATTGAGCAGATTTATCTCGATAACGATAAATGACGATAAATTCGCCCAAGCGGACTGTTATATAATTTGAAAATCTGAATCAATGCATGAAATACAGATTAACTATTTCTTGTGGATTTATTTACCAGCATTCAATTTGATATACTGTATTTAACAATTGTACATGCAGTCTAAACATTAAGTTTATAAAAATGTATTGTAAGCAATAAGAATTCAAGTATGAACATTTATAACAGCGTGTATGACTTGAACAATGTACATTGTCAAAATCAATATGCCTGTGCAAACATGTCATTGTAACACAAATGACTTGCAGTTTGAACAGTACACTTCAAAAAGACAACTTATTGTTAATGGCTGCTGTGACATAATTATTAAATACAAGTGTTTACTTTATGGTTTAAGGGTCCCCCCCCCCAGTGCATTTTTTAATAAATGCACGCACAATAAAAATAGCTGGGGCCATTTCTCGGTCATTATAAGTTTCACCGTTGGATTGTACTTTATGCTGAATGCTTTACCATCACAAAAGCTATCAGAGGAATCACACACAGACAGATACAAAATAACGCCACATAGTAATTGCTAGATGCAGTCCGTGCCCAATCCACTCATTAAGTTCAGCCGTTTCGACAAGGTTAGAGCCACTATCCGACTCCATAACGTTCGTTTGTAGCGTTAGCCGCTAGCTAGCGTTAGCCTGGCTAACAGTAGAAAGCACTGAAAGCACCATCTCCGGAAATCGTGAAAACAAAGGAGGACAGCGGGTGAAAGCCCGTCTGGATGCCACCAAGAGTCTACTAAATGTCGGTTGAAAGTTTGGTGAACCTCCCTTAAGCCACACTCCATCACGTTTTGCTTGTAGCGTTAGCTGCTAGCGTTAGCTTACCGAGCTTTTGTTTGATTGGCTTCCTGATGATCACGTGACTCCCTACGCAAGCACATTCACTGCTTTCTTAAAGGGGAATGAACATAGACGAACAACACAGAATCAAAGCGGGATGAAAAGACTATATTTTCTTGTTTTATTAATTCACCGAATTTACCGACATGGTCAAAATTATGTCGGTCATCGTTAAGAATTTCGGTGACGGTAAATTTTCGGTTAACCGCCCTGCTCTACTTTGACTACAGACAGATTAAGGCCATGGGTCTCAGAGAGCTATCTCAGTCAGTTTGTCTCAGTGGCAAATTAAGAGCGCTGTACTTTAATTCGATTGTCAAATGCTGGTGTTGTACAGTGCAGTAATTAGCAGACGTGACTTCTGTGGCGTTTGTTAACTTTTTTAAATGCCTGACAACACTCGTGCGCACACACTAGATATAATCAAATCGCAACCTAGATTTTCTACGTTACAGATTCCACCCCCAAGTCCCATGCCATTGCCTGCGTGAGCCCAGAGTGATCATGGGACGCGTAGTCCATATACTACATCGATGAATTAAAAACCGCCAAGATTGAATGGAATTTAAGTAGGCCAAATGAATCCATACCAGTGATTATAGATAATGCTGCAAATATTGTTAATTCATGTTAATTCAGTACGTAACACAGATGGACTCGGACCACAAATAGGATGTTTTTCTCATGTGGTAAACATATCTGCTAAGAGAGTAATAGCATTCAACAGTGTGCCCCGCCTCACTTTACAAACAGTAAAGATTGTTCTCAGCACTTTTATACAAAATTTCTTCAGATCAGTAGGAAGTAAGTACATAAATATTATGCACTATAATGCATGTTTATATGATGGCATTGTTAGTTTAGCTTGTTGGCAAAATAAAAAAAACATTAAAAAAAAACACGTGCAGTTTTTGTTTCAGAGCATTAAATGTATTGAATCGAATCGAAAATCGTATCGAACCGTGACTTGACTGTATCGTTGTATCCCTACATGTTACTTAAACTTTTAATGCTGTAAATCGGCGTTTACTTGGATGATCGATTTTTCCCAATAATCGATATGCTCCCTCCAAAAATTGATAGAAAACTTGCCGTCTTTTTTGTGGTTTTCATTTTTTATGCCTTTTTTTTTTTTTAAACATTTTCTTTTCACTTTTTCATGTTTTTGGCGATTTTTGTTCCCACAGTGTGCTTGACTTTTGTAGTTTTTTTAATGCCAGAGGGTACAAAAAGATTTTCGGTCACATTTTGGGTCACTACTTTAACTGTTCGGCAGCCATTGAGGCGTTAATTGCTGCGACGCGCTGCTGGCTCACATGTATCTGTCGCTGACTCCGTTAGGTTGATCTGGGTGGCGGCCTGAAGCCTCCGGGCTACTACGTGCAGCGTTCGTGCGGCCTCTTCCCGGCGCCATTCCCGCAGGACAGTGAAGAGCTGGAGCGCATCACCAAGCTCTTCCGTTTCCTGGGCGTTTTCCTGGCCAAGTGCATCCAGGACAACAGGCTGGTGGACTTGCCTGTCTCGCAGCCCTTCTTCAAGTTGCTCTGCATGGGCGACATCAAGTCCAACATGAGTAAGCTGCTCTACTCACCCCCGGGTGGGCCGGGCCTAGAGCCGGAACGCCCCATGCTGCCACCGTTCGACGTGCGCTCCGAGGCGTCCACCGAGGACAGCCGAGAGACTTTCTCCGTGGGGAGCTTCGACGAAGACTCCAAGTCGGAGTTCATCATGGACCCACCTAAGCCGAAACCACCCGCCTGGTACCACGGCATCCTCACCTGGGACGACTTTCAGCTGGTCAACCCTCACAGGTTGCTTGTTGCTTCTTTCTCAACACGTTTGCCACTGTTGCGGGTGATGGATGTCTAATCCGGTCAAAACGAATTGGACGTCTAGCGCCGTCAACTGCGGCCGACGGGTTAAACATCCACGAGTTATGAGTTTGACACCCCTCTCGCTTTTTTTTTATCGTGCAATCATAGAGCCAGCTTCCTGAAGGAGGTCAAGGAACTAGCAGTTAAACGACGGCAAATCCTGAGCAGTAAAATTTTGTCTGAGGATGAGAAGAACACGCGGCTTCAAGAGCTGACGCTCCGAAACCCGATGGGCTCGGGACCTCCGCTCGCAATCGAAGACCTCGGGTGAGTCGGCGCACGTGAGCGGCGATCTTTCGATCGGGCCCCGATACTTAAACATCTCCGGCCCCGCAGGTTGAACTTTCAGTTCTGCCCATCGTCCAAAGTTCACGGCTTCTCCGCTGTAGACCTCAAACCCAACGGAGACGACGAGGTAGAAAAGGTTTTTTTTTAGGGGGGGTCGGCCGGCAACCTCCCCGAGAATGACCTGACGTGTTTGCCCGCAGATGGTGAGCGTGGAGAACGCCGAGGACTACGTGGAGCTGATGTTTGACTTCTGCATGCACACGGGAATTCAGAAACAAATGGAGGCCTTCAGAGGTACACGCTTGCCTTCATGGATGCACACCTAGTATAGATTTTCACATAACGCAAACCTGACAAGAAGCCACAGTTCATCAAAGCAAAGGAAAAAAACTACAATTATAAAGCAGCATCTGACTAACGAAATGAAATATATATAATTAGGGCTGTCAAACGATTAAATTTTTCAATCGAGTTAATTACAGCTTAAAAATTAATTAATCGTAATTAATCACAATTCAAACTATCTATAAAATATGCCATATTTCTCTGTAAATTATTGTTGGAATGAAAAGATAAGACACACGGCGGATATATACATGCAACATACAGTACATAAGTACTGTATTTGTTTATTATAACAATAAATCAACAAGATGCCATTAACATTATTAACATTCTCTTAAAGCGATCCATGGATAGAAAAACTTGTAGTTCTTAAAAGATAAATGTTAGTACAAGTTATAGAAATTTTATATTAAAACCCCTCTTAACTCATTTGCTCCCAGAAACGTATAAAGACGTTCTATTTTTAAATGCTTAACTGTCCCACAAACGGATTTATACGTCTTTTGCGTTTTTTTGTACAAGAAGCATCTAGAGCTTCCGATCTATCGCCGAAACAAAAAACAAGCCTCAAAACCAATTTTAAAGCAATAAAACTCGCCACCAGAGGGCAGTAGCGCATTTGTTAAGACCCCACAACCCAATTCAAACAGTACAACTTTATTAGGGAAGTTAGCAGAGCCCCTCCGCAGCTTGCTGCTCAGGTCCACCGCACGCTCGAGTGTCCTGCACGGAAACGCGCACGGCCAAACCAGTTCCCCCCCCAGGAACATAAGTTCCCCAGGCGAATGAGACAGTGGTCACCACAAAAAAAAAAAAGACTAAAAAAAATCCATCTTTACGAGACAAACGGCAATGAGGGAAAAGTTTAACCGCTGTCGCAGCCACCAAATGTCATCTCTCAGTTAGGTAAGTGTGAATAAATTGTTACTTTGCTATCAAAAGCTCTATTTGGCTGGTTGTTCATGTTATTTTGTAAAAGGAAAACATTCAGATGTTTGGGATGTCACTGAAGCAAAAAATAGCCGTGTTAAAGGCAAAGTTATGTTTGAAATTTTTGCGTTTACAAAAAGCTCATTTTCTCGTTTTTTCATCAGAAATTGGAAAATTGCTAAGCTATTTTCTAATGCTGATTTCTAAAGAATGGAAAAAGATATGAATTTACTTTTTTTTCTGCTTTCTTTTGGTGGGTTCCATGTTTATATAGCAATAGAACAGAATTTTTTGTGGGCAAAATCATTCAAAATCCAGTAAAATGGATGGAGCGAAGGGCCTTGCTCCGGTGAAAATGGCTGGGAGTGAATGAGTTAATGTTTTCGTTTTATTAAAATTTGTAAAATTTTCAATCAAAAAAATAAACTAGTAGCTCGCCATTGTTGTCATTACACAATGCTCACTCCACAAACCCATAAAATCATTTGGACCCAAGCGCCAGCAGAGGGCGCCAAACAACAAAAAACGGGTAACAAGTAACAAGCGGACATTACACTGCTGTCATTTTGATCTGAGCGGGGCATGTGCGTTAATTGCGTCAAATATTTTAACGTGATTAATTTAAAAAATCAATTACCGCCCATTAACACGATAATTTTGACAGCCCTAATATACATATATGTTTATACTGTATATTTTTTTAATGAAAAAATATCAAGTATTTTGTAAAAAAACAAAAAAAAAAACAATAGCAAATCCATTAGGGGTGTGACAAAATATCGAAATGGTGATGTATCGTGATACTTTGTATCCCAAAAGTTTATCGATATCCTCCTGCTAAGAATCGAGATATCGTTTTAAAAAGGTGTCAATGTCTAGAAATAAATAAATAAAAAGGAACCAACAAGTTGCTACCAAAACCTTCCACCATAATAGTGTCTCAGTTAACTCTAAGGCTGCATTGACTGTGCACGACGCCCAATCCTTTTAGACTGGGGGTTTTCAGGGTACAGCATTTACAGGTCACTTGCGGTTCATTTTAGGGTATTTATAGGTCATTTCCTGTTGAGTTTGAGTCACTGCCTATTCATTTGGGTGATTCCCAGGTCACTTCCTGTTCTGTAACTCAAAATCAAGGAATCAGGAAGTGACCCATAAAATACCCCAAAATAAACAGGAAGTAACTGAATATTAACAGGTAAATGACCTTAAATGGCCCAAACTTAGCCAATGCCAGGCAATAAGGTGCCACTGACAGCCATAGACGTGCAATCCGTTTGAAATGGGAGGGATGGCAGCGAATGAACGAATGTCGAACGTCTACCAGTGGTAAACTCATTCCAATTCACAGCAGAAGCTTGTTTTTCTGTTTTAGTTGTTGGTCAGAAAATCATTCTAGGATATTCTACAAATGTATCGATAATCGTTGTATCGCCATCTCGTCAGATCGTTATCGTGAGCTTTGTCCCGCAAATCATATCGTATCGTGAGGTACCAAGAGGTTCCCACTCCTAAAATTGATGAATATGCCGTTTCGTTTTAACGAACCCACAGGGTATAAACGTAGAGAAAAAATTTGAGGTTTATAGTCCAAAATATGTTGTACATTTGGTCATTTAAAAAAAAAAACAGTTTACGGTTTTGGCCAGGAATTTTGCTTTAGTTATATCCTTAGTAAATAGCAAATATTTTGACATTGATTAAATAATCTTCAAGGAAAAAAGCTAGTTATGACTCGATAGGCCACGTTGATAGGGGCCATAAAAGGTATTTTCATGCTTCTGCCGTCAAGTGGCCTCCAGTCATCCTTCTGCTGTAAATTAAAATGAGTTTACCCTGAGTAGAAATCCAATCCGCTTGAAGTTCGTTCATTTTCCACTAGCCTTTCCACTTCAAATGGATTGTATGTCCAGTGCCGACAATGACAGTGAATGCGTTATCGAGTTGAAAGTGAGAGAAAAATGTTGACGCATCTAGTCTTAATTGACTTATTCGCCGGATTGCGGTTTCGTCAGAGGGTTTCAACGGTGTCTTCCCGATGGAGAAGTTGAGTTCGTTCAGCCACAAAGAAGTTCAGATGATCTTGTGCGGCAACCAATCGCCTTCTTGGACCTCCGACGACATCATCAACTACACTGAGCCAAAGCTGGGCTACACTAGAGACAGGTTGGGCGAGTCGCGCAATTCTAATGTCGGCAAATTTTGGGAAAGTTTTTTCTTTGTTTTGTTTTTCAAAGTTTTTTTTTCCCCCTTCAGCGCGGGCTTCCTGCGTTTTGCACGCGTCCTATGCGGCATGTCGTCGGACGAGAGGAAGGCCTTCCTGCAGTTCACCACAGGTTGCTCCACGCTGCCCCCCGGAGGCCTGGCCAACCTGCACCCCCGACTCACCATCGTTAGAAAGGTAGCCATCCTGCTCGTTAACTCAGCTCATTGACTGCCAAAGACGTTCAATTAAATAGTTGAGGACTAGACGTCTTTTACCGTCAATGGAAGCCGATGAGTTAAATACCTGATTTTTGGAGGGGAAGTAATGCACAAACGAAACCTTTTGCATCATAAAACTTGCACAAACGATTGACATCATTTTTAAATAAATTTGCATTTGATGATGGGGCCAACTTCACGGATTTGTTGTTTAAAATAAGGCTAGGTTTGTCTTAATGCACAAATCCGATTTTTTCGTGTATTTCCACTTGAGTGAGGCACTAACTTGACGATCTGAACTGAAAACGTCGCATAAAAGTGGACCACTGCAAACCCGATCTGGGTCACCTTCGTATGTGGTTTAAATCTGATCTGGGCCACATTTTTCCAGAATGTAGCGGCGGTCTGAACTTTCAAGTCTCCAAAAATCGGAATTCATGCAGCAATTACGTCAGCAAAGCGCGAGAGCGGCAGGCAGGAGAACAACGATAGCTTTGCATTAGCATTTGCGCCATGCTTTCTGTGTTTTTATGCAGGAGGCGGGCTTGACCAGTCATTTACAAAAAAAATAAATGAAGATAATGATAATGCTCAGTTTTCTTTCTGTGCACCAAATAAGCATTGCTTCCATGGCCGAGTCGGGGCAAACTGACGCACACACATATGGTTTAACGCACAGTGCGTGCATGCGTTCTATTAATCCATATAAACTTTGATGATTAATGTCTGTTACAGTGCCTTGCAAAAGTATTCGGCCCCCTTGAACCTTGCAACCTTTCGCCACATTTCAGGTTTCAAACATAAAGATATACAATTTTAATTTTTTTGTCAAGAATCAACAACAAGTGGGACACAATCGTGAAGTGGAACAAAATTTATTGGATAATTTAAACTTTTTTAACAAATAAAAAACTGAAAAGTGGGGCGTGCAATATTATTCGGCCCCTTTGCCTTAATACTTTGTAGCGCCACCTTTTGCTCCAATTACAGCTGCAAGTCGCTTGGGGTATGTTTCTATCAGTTTTGCACATCGAGAGACTGACATTCTTGCCCATTCTTCCTTGCAAAACAGCTCGAGCTCAGTGAAGTTGGATGGAGAGTGTTTGTGAACAGCAGTCTTCAGCTCTTTCCACAGATTCTCGATTGGATTCAGGTCTGGACTTTGACTTGGCCATTCTAACACCTGGATACGTTTATTTTTTAACCATTCCATTGTAAATTTGGCTTTATGTTTTGGATCATTGTCCTGTTGGAAGATAAATCTCCGTCCCAGTCTCAGGTCTTGTGCAGATACCAACAGGTTTTCTTCCAGAATGTTCCTGTATTTGGCTGCATCCATCTTCCCGTCAATTTTAACCATCTTCCCTGTCCCGGCTTAAGAAAAGCAGGCCCAAACCATGATGCTGCCACCACCATGTTTGACAGTGGGGATGGCGTGTTCAGGGTGATGAGCTGTGTTGCTTTTACGCCAAACATATCGTTTTGCATTGTGGCCAAAAAGTTCAATTTTGGTTTCATCTAACCAGAGCACCTTCTTCCACATGTTTGGTGTGTCTCCCAGGTGGCTTGTGGCAAACTTTAAACGAGACTTTTTATGGATATCTTTGAGAAATGGCTTTCTTCTTGCCAGTCTTCCATAAAGGCCAGATTTGTGCAGTGTACGACTGATTGTTGTCCTATGGACAGACTCTCCCACCTCAGCTGTAGATCTCTGCAGTTCATCCAGAGTGATCATGGGCCTCTTGGCTGCATCTCTGATCAGTTTTCTCCTTGTTTGAGAAGAAAGTTTGGAAGGACGGCCGGGTCTTGGTAGATTTGCAGTGGTCTGATGCTCCTTCCATTTCAAAATGATGGCTTGCACAGTGCTCCTTGAGATGTTTAAAGCTTGGGAAATCTTTTTGTATCCAAATCCGGCTTTAAACTTGTCTACAACAGTATCTCGGACCCGCCTGGTGTGTTCCTTGGTTTTCATAATGCTCTCTGCACTTTAAACAGAACCCTGAGACTATCACAGAGCAGGTGCATTTATACGGAGACTTGATTACACACAGGTGGATTCTATTTATCATCATCGGTCATTTAGGACAACATTGGATCATTCAGAGATCCTCACTGAACTTCTGGAGTGAGTTTGCTGCACTGAAAGTAAAGGGGCCGAATAATATTGCACGCTCCACTTTTCAGTTTTTTATTTGTTAAAAAAGTTTAAATTATCCAATAAATGTTGTTCCACTTCACGATTGAGTCCCACTTGTTGTTGATTCTTGACAAAAGAATTAAATTTCATATCTTTATGTTTGAAATGTGGCGAAAGGTTGCAAGATTCAAGGGGGCCGAATACTTTTGCAAGGCACTGTATATGTGTCCTCTTTTTGGAGATCAAAATCTGTTTGCCCTGGAATGACGTAAAGCCAGTATGTGTAGTCATTTGTTTTGATGCATCTGTGCATGCGGGTCAGTTTGCTCTGCGCTTGTCGACTGCGAATTGGTGCACATGCGTAATACTTTATCGGACTCAATGGACGAAGGCTTTCTGAACAGGCACGCCAAAAAATGGGTATGACAAAAAATTGGAATTGTGCATTAAGACCTGCAGTATGAACCTAGCCTAAGTTACATGGCCAACAAAATCCATCCTTTCTTAGTGAACCCACGTGGCTGTCATCTCATTTACCATCGAGCCTAACCCCTCCAAGACAAAATTGAGGGTTTCACTATCCGATGGACTGTCACTCTGCCTTTGAGAGCATCTGTTTCAATGCAGGCAGTTGCAAACTTTCAACTGAAACACATTTAGTTTCAACTGGTCTTGAAGGTGTCACAGATCTATCGTATCACGCCATGAGACAGAATCGTACTACGATTTTCGCAATTTGTTTCGATACGTGTATCGTTACAGGCTTAACCAATATATTGACTCATTTGACATGTCACTGCCGGTGCGATCTTTGACCTTAGGTGGACGCGACGGACTCCAGCTACCCGTCGGTCAACACATGTGTCCACTATCTGAAGCTTCCCGAATATTCCTCCGAGGACATTATGAGGGAGCGTCTGCTGGCCGCCACCATGGAGAAAGGCTTCCACCTCAACTGAGCCGCCTGCCCGCTCGCTCACCCGCCTGCCCATCCGCTCGCCCGCCTGCATGCCACCACCATCCTGGTCACCGCCGCTAGAGGGCGCCGCCATCCTAGCGCTCGCCGTGTGCGTTCAGCGTGTTGTCCCGCCATCTTTTGGCGTTATTTTATTTTGATTTTTTTTTTTGTTTTTGTTTGTTTGTTTGTTTTGGATTTGTGTGTGTGCGTGCGTGCGTGCGTCGTGGTTCTTTCCAGAGACACAAACACTGGTCGTTCGTGTGCAAGGGGGGAAAGAAAACAAAAAACAAATTCCTGTATTTTCTTTGTATATTATAAACATTTATTTAACTCAAGTTGCAGTTTGAGCTAAACAGATATTTTCCAAAATGTGTTTGCTCCAGAAAAAAAAAGAAATAAAAATCATTCAAATGTTTGCAAAGTACCAAGGACGCATTTTTTGGGCAACAATTTTGTTTCCTCATGTATTGATGACCGATGTCGTTGGCAGCCATTGATGGTGATTGACGTCCAATGTTCGAACAGTTCAAAATGGATGGATGCCTAGTAAGTCGCCAAGTACTTGTTGAGACGTAGATAGAAAAATGGAAAAACTGTATTTTTGATCCTCTCATAAGTATTGAGACACTTAACCATTAAGTAAAACCTTTTATTGATATTTTTATTCAAAATGTTTTAACCAAAACAAATATTAACCTTTTTTAGTCAATATTTTATGAAATTTTATAGAATTTTAAAATTAGCCCTTTCAAGCGTGAGTTAAGATTCAAATTGGAGCCTTTAATGCTCCCTTGGAACAAAAATATTTAAAAACCTTTCATAATTTGTATCTAATAAGTTTTTCAGTTGGAAAAATGATTGCCAGCAGTGAAATCCGGACAACTTTCACCACTTCTAATTGCTCAATTCATGTATCAAATACAATAGGGGAGAGTGGGGGGAGTTGTGCCAGTTTTTACATAAAGTGACTTTAAAGTGAGGTCATGATAGTAATCTATCCAATTGCAATATGAACATATATTTCAGAATGTGGTGCATCTTTGGGAACAATCATTTTGGATCTGAGCTATAGTATTTAAGAAATATAGCTTTCTCAAAATAAGTGGTCTTTTGCCACAACTTGCCCCCAGTGCGGGGTGTGCCTTTGGAGAGAATGCATTGGGGTAAATTGTGCCATTGATTATTGAAGTGAAACAGTATATTTTATCTCGGCTAGAAAAATTATTCATTTAAGGTTTATTTAAACTTATTTTGCAACATTAAAGGCCAATTTTCTATAAACCCATTGCACCAAATGAGCACATCAGAACAAAGTTTAGTCGAAACAAAAACAAAAAAAATCAGTTCTATTTAAAGGTAATTTATGAAATTGAAGGCAAATTTTCTGAAACAAGGCCTAGCGCCACATAAACATGTTCAGAACAAAATGAAATGAAATTTTTCCCACATCAAATCTGGCCAGATAATAATGTGGGGGGGGGCTGAACTTGGCTGATGTCCTTTATGTAGAACAGGGGTAGCCAATGTTGGTCCTTGAGGGCCCCTATCCAGCTTGTTTTCATGAGGAGCAGCATTTAGTGTGTAAGCTACTTCATATGCTGGTAGCAGGTACTGAAGACCAATTTATTAAGTCTGTGTGCGGGCCGGACGTTATTTATTTTATGACAGAGGCTGGGGGCCGGATGAAATTTGACCACGGGCCGCATTTGGCCCCCGGGCCGGACTTTGGACATGTCTGCATTAATTGGAATGGCCAAGGTGCTTTCTTCTGAGCGACTGTACACAACGACTTTCTTAATTTTCTTAGAGTTTAGTTTGATTTGATTCTTTAAGAGCCCTTTTCATCTGTCTGTGGGTTGTGCCACTGGCACAACTTACCCCAGGCCCTGTGGCACAAATCACCCCAACCCCACCTTTTTGGAAAAATTGCATCATCAATTTTGAGCTAACATTGTGCTAGCTGTACAGATTCAGAGTAGCTTACCAAAGCACTAAAACGTGTGAAATGTTTTCAAACTTAACATAACTGTTCAGACACAACAATAAAAAAAACGTGATCATAGAAATTTTGCTTTGAAAGGCAAAAAACAGTTTTCTTAACTTAAATATGCTTACCTCTCATGCAATAAGGCTCACTTCTTTTCAGGATGAGTGAAATGACCAAGTCTTCAAAAATGTGTGGTCACATGACCAATTATTTCAATGGTTGCCTAGAAACGGGGTGGCACAAATTCCCCACTGGCAAAAATCACCCCACTCTCCCCTACATATAGTCACATTGGGATAAACGACACGGTGCACCAGGAGAGCCGTCTTGCCCAGACGGGACCTTCACTGCTGGATATGTGAGAGATTCATGGGATCACTGGAAGCCAGCGTGTCTTACTGGCCTATCTGTGGAAGAGAATATTTGGCTGTTTGGCGTGACGGTTGTGGGGTTCCTTCTGCTTGGCTTAGGAGGTGCCATGCTCTAATGGAAAGTTTCCAAGACAGCAGCATCAAGGAAATCAACAAATTGACCACGGATCAAACAGTGCAATTCAAGGCATTGGAAGACTGCGTCGAGGCTCGGATCGAGAACTGGCTCCGTGGACTCACAGTTCGGAAGGATGGAGAAAAGTGGCTGCTACCTTGCGCCAGGTGACGTAACTGTCGGGGCAGGTAACTGAACTGTGGAGGCAGACCGCAACTATTGGCAATTACTTAAGGGACCTGAGGTCTTGCCTACGCCATGAGGAGCGCGAATTTGACTGAAGACCAACCGTATTTGCACATAATCGGCTTAATTAGATTATAATTTTTCTTTACCTTTCCCAAACACCCTTACCCCACCCCTCCTTTCTCCTGGAGAGAGCCGCGCAGATGGCCCTATCTCTTGCCCTTGATCACTCTTCAGGGCCCTGCGACTCTTATTTTGTCTACAGACATGTACAAATACTGACACACTTGTGCATACACACACTCACACACAACCCCCCCGCCCCCAGTCTGCCACCGCCTTTTTCTTACTATCACTGATCCCCCACCCCCCTTCCTCCAGCCATGACTGGTAAAAATCCCAGCACGTGAACTGTACGTTGTGTCATACCCCTGCTATGTTGTCGTATGATATGTGTGTCTACTTGTAACTTGCTGTAATTTCTGAAGGAGAGAAGTGGCAGCGCGGAACAAAGTCTGGCCCAATGCTCACTCATTGAACAGTTTCATTGCATCTGTTGTCATCTTGTGAGAGCTGGTGACAACGACAAATCTAAAACAAAAAACACATTTTCATTTTATTGATTCTTAGAATTGTTTTTTTTTTTTTAAATAGTGTCTTTGTATTGTCAATTAAGCCAAAATCTAATTTTTAGCCCATTCAGATTAAAACTCGACAGCTCTTTTGTTAAATGATGTTACACTTGTATAGCGCCTTTCCACCTTTTTAAGGTTCTCAAAGCACTTTACACGGTCTTTTGTAGACTGAACAGTCACAAAGCACTGAAACCTGATTTTTGAAAGACTGAAACCACATACAGGAGGTCGTTTATATATCAGATATTAATAAGATTCTTCTCAATCTGAACAGCACATATAGGATTTGGCCCAGTCTGAACACGCCCAGATCTTAAATGGGTACTTGCTGAAAATAATTGAACAGTCAGCCCTAAAAATTAGATTTGAGGAGGAATCCTATTGGAATCAGATATACCGGCAGTCTGAACCCAGCCTTAGTATTGCACAGATACATGTACAGATACAATGTTTTAAATTTTTAAAGATAAATTTACTGCATACTCGACTGAAAAGTCATTGCTATCATGGCTTGGTCAGACACCGCTTAACTCATTGTATGCCATTGACGGCAATAGACAGGACGTTCATTCGGTGGCATCCTCCTACTTCAAATGGATTGGACGTCTACTCGTGATAAACTCATTGGTGGGTGGGTGCATCTTGACCTGAGGAACAACAATTGTTTCATTTTTCTCCCAAAAATGTCTGTCTTTAATTTTTTTTTTTTTTTTTTTTTTAGCCGTCAGACATCTTGTCAAGGGCGACAAGTGGCGCAAGGATGTTGCTCTTGTTGGTCTCCACAATGCGCCCGTTCTGGATCATCTCGTCTAGGATGATGTGCACCCGATCCACGTTGAACATGATCTGCAGCGTCAGATTTGAGGAAACGTCTAATATATATATATATTTTTTTTTTGGTGCAAGTTTGAGGTCATGTGACCAGGAAGGATACATCCAATTCGCTCTGCGGAAAGGAATCAGGAAACAACAGGATATGTGTAAACATGCCCCATCTTCAGCTGCCATGTCATCGATTCAACTCACCACACGGCTGAAGTATTTGTCCAGAACTTCCACAAAGTTCTGCACCAGCTCGTAAATTGACAATTCATTCTGCAAAGTGGTAAATAATTGGTTAAAAGTCTGAAAATAATTCTTTGTCATAATTTTTTTGCCGCTAAAGTTTCAAATTCTGATTTAACCCATTGATACCTGAATTTACAATTGGGAAATTCTTCAATACATGAAAATATTCATTCATTCATTTATTTTCCAAGCCGCTTATCCTCACAAGGGTCACGGAAGTGCTGGAGCAAATCCTAGCTAACTATGGGCAGTAGGTGGGGAACACCCTGAATTGATTACCATCTAATTGCAGGGCACATAAAAATTTCATGAAAATAATTTTAATAAAATATATATAATACTAAATTGGAAAAATACTTTAAACCCCCCTCTAAAGATTAAAAAGTAATGTAAAAAAAAATTTAAATGCATTATATATATTTAAAAATGAAAAGCAAATCAAAAGAAATAATTAAACTGAAAATGAAACTCAATCAGAAAATCCTAGAATGAAAAAAAAATCTAAATAAGGTTAAAAAGAAAACATACATACAAATGATTTTTTTTTAAATCAAAATGTAAAATATTAAAAAGGAATGTATTCAAAACATTTCTTCTGTGTAATTTATTCATTTTAATTTAAATGTCGTTTTCCAATATTTACTTCTTCAGCTATAGTTTTCCTTTTAATTTTTCTTAATATTTTTTAATCAATACATTTTTATATAATTATGTATCCCTCCAATGCTTGGTGGATATTTGTTAACTATTTGGCTGCCATTGACAGCGATAGACGTCCAATCCATCGGATTTGCCCACCTCGTCGTCGGTGACGCCCACAGCAATGTAGAGGGCGGCGTACTGGCGGAAGACCACCTTCAAGTCTTTGTACTCCACGAAGGAACACTGGCGGAGGCAAAAGATTTTGTATAGGATGTCACCTGAGCCAATACCTACAGGTGAAGCGATGAGGGGGTCACCTGGTCTTTGTGGCGGCTCAGACATTCCCGGACCACGTCAGCTTCTAGCGCCGCCCTGCGGCTCATTTTAACGGGTTGGTAGTACCTGCTGAGTCGGGTTTGGCCTTGCCGATTGACCATGAGAAAGAAGGTGATCATTCTGCTGGGAAAAAAAACCGGAAGTGACGCAAATACATTTTTAAAATATTTTTTTTCTGCCGCGTCTTTGCTGTTTTTTCTCATATTTTTAAACACACTTTCTATTTTTGATGAATAGCAAAAGAGTTCAAGGATACAAAAGTTTTTTTTTAATTAACGCAGTTGTGCTTTTTACTTACATTCAGTTGCTAGCTTCAGCAGCTACATTACAGCTACATTGCAGCTACATTAGCTCCTATTGCAGTATCGTCCAAAAAAAGCGGGAAAACCAATCTTTTCACCGTTAATTTTATGGGTTTTCTTAAAATAACGAGATTCGTTCGTGCTTCCGGCAATAATAATGGTAGCAGAGTAATTATCCCGTACAAACTGTGAATGTTTTGCTAACAAGATGCCGACGCCTCAGCGTCTCAAAAGCTAGCTGTCGTAATGGTGCGTTCAATGTTTACTAATAATTGAAAATTAGGGTTTTCGTCTTCAAGGGGCTAAAGTCGTTCTAATTTATACCATTTGTGGTTGTTGGATTGTAATATATAGTTATAGATAGTAGACTCCTTGATGATGACTGAGTTTACATTTAACAAATATACATTTAAAAGCATTGTTATATTTAACGAAATTAAAAACTACATAATACTCTTCTTGGAAAATCCCACATTAAAAAAAGGGGTAAAAAAGAAGAAAATTTAGAAAATTAATTAAACATTCAAGTTTTAAAATACAAATTTGAGGCAAATGAAATCTTTTTTTAAATTTTAAATAAGAAAATAAGTTTCTTTTTAATCTTCAATTATGTAGGTCAAATTATTCAAATATACGCACATGCACATTTGAATTCATGTTCTACTTTTATTTATTTATTTATTTATTTATTTATCCTATCAAGAATTTTTTTATTTTAGGATTTTCTCATTTTAGGTGTATTTTTAACTTTCTATATTTTGTATTTTTTAAAATTTGTTATATTTTTATGTATAGACTATATGTATTCTTCAAATGTTATATATATATATATATATATATATATATATATATATTAGTGCTGCAACGACTAATCAATTGACTCCGAGTATTCGATTAGAAAGAAATATTCGAATTAAATTTTGTTGCTTCGAATATTCGTTTAATTAAAGTGGCGTTGTAATGGTTTATTTTGAAAGTGTTTGCATTTAGTTTTACTGATTAGGGTGGACACACTGCCCTCTGGTCTGGTCTTTTCATATGGCTGAATCCAACTGCTCCCTATTAAGACCAACATAAGCTTGGTTTTTGTTTGAGCTCATGTTTTTTTTTTATGCATTCATAATTTAGTTTACAGGTATACTTAGCCGTTTTTTGTGGGAATATGTGTCTGAACTATTTGTTCAGAGCATAGTTTCTCTCTTTTTTTTTTTTTTTTTTTAATTTTATACCGTTTGAGGCTCAACTAAGGTATTTTAATTTTTCATGTTCCTTATCCGATTACGCGATTATTCGAACTAACTAGTCCATCGATTAATCGACTACTAAAATATTCAATAGCTGCAGCCCTAATATATATATGTGTGCTAAAGTGACAAAGTCACAATAATTACTTTAAAAGGGAGTTACTTTTGCGCACAAACATTGACAATAAAAATAACACAAGTTCTAAAAAAAATAAATAAATAAATAAATAAATCACACATCGTTATCTCACTTTAGAATAAATTCGTCAAAACCAAAATCCAATCTATTCATTGTTGTCCGATTTTTTTTTTTTTTTTTTTTCAAAATGGGCCCTGAACGCGTTTTTGGAGTTCCCCTCCCAGCAAGCACCGCGGCGAGTTTCTCTCCGCTGTGAGATCGTTCAGTAATGGCGGCCGGTTAGCTTCACACAGTAAGCTCAGCAGCTCCGTCATTAGGCGCACTCACCTCACCGCAGTCCTCCGGGGTGACAGCCAGCGAGCCTAGTCGAACCGGACCGCGGTGAACCCACAGGATTTAGCCGAACACGCAGCACGTCCTTCCCTTCTCTTCGGTGGACACAGTCGAACAAGCCCGACATGGACGAGCACCCCGGCGGAGGAGTCGCTGGACCTCCGCCGCCCCAGCAGCAGCTCCAGCCGGGGGGTACCGGAGGAGTTCACCCGGCTATCGGCGGCGGCCCCGGTGGAGGAGGGACGTTGCTGGGGCCGCAGTCGCAGCCGCAGCAGAGCGACGAGTTGCCGCGGCCCCAGCAGCAATACACCATCCCGGGCATCCTGCACTACATCCAACACGAGTGGGCCCGCTTCGAGATGGAGCGGGCCCACTGGGAGGTGGAACGGGCTGAGCTGCAGGTGAGACGCGCTACGGACGGACGCACAGACTGACTACTATACTACTGGGGCGCCATTGAAATCCATTCAAGGGGGATCACGTCAACATCATGATCTAATAATAGCAGTGACACTACTCTTAATAATGTGACAACACTAACAAAGTAGGCTAACAAATATCTTACCCCCTGCAAATACGCAAAACACGTTCATACTTGATTAATCAATGATATTAGGTCAGCTATTCATTCTCTATGTTAAATAGTGGGTCATGGTCAGGCTTTGAATAACAACAACAGTGTGACTTGAATGCACTCATGTATTAAAAAAGAAAAATATTTCGCCATACACATACACGCTAAACATCACACGGCAACCCTACATCAAAATAAAAATGATTTCAGCTGATTGTATTTTCACTTGCTGGGGGGCTTAAACTAAGCTAACACGTTCCGCGCTGGTTCAGCGTTAGCTGCGTCGGAGATTAGCCTCATTAGCTGTTAGCATGACGCTCCTTCTCCGTTTCTCCGAAATGTACGAACTAGTGGTGTCTCCAAGTCACCATCTCGCGTTAAACACGACTTTTCATAACCGTCGAGACACTGATATCGTGGCGGAATTTCGGCGAGTATGTCTACTCGAATCGTTTGGGTCCTTCACGCTAGCTTAGAGATGGCCTAGCCTAGTCTAGTGGGGGAACAGCTGGGCCTGCTGTGACATGTCCAGCATCACCTCACACTTTTATTTATTTTTCATACTAAGAATAACAAAAATACATTGATTTTTACTTTCATTAAAGATAAATTTCGACCGTTTTGATTCTGTGATGCATTGATACTCTTAAAAACCCACGACTGTTTATAAATTTATATTTAGTGGACTATGTAGGTCACTGAAGAGCTCATTGCACTCATCTGCTGCCATTGACGGCGATGGATGGCAAATATACAGCCGGACCCAGAAATATTGGGGTATTCACACTAAACTCAAATCTCACAAAATACTGAATGCAATACACTAATACAAAAACATGGTAAGTCAACCAAAGTTTTCACAAACAGAGCTATTTAAGTCGTCTGGTGAAAATTCTTCTAGTTTTAATATTGCAATATATATCGCAAACCCTCAAAAAGTTGCAATGTTAGTTTTTTCCGATATCATTCAGCCCTAGTTAGTATTGTCAGTATTTTCTTATTTTAAAAATGATTTTTTAGTTGTTTTGGGATTTATATATATATGGCTTTGTCATCAGTGTTTGGGGATACGTCTCGTATTACGACTCCTTTATCATGTATTGGCTATTGTTGGCAATATTGCCTATTACCCAGCCCGACATTGACTATTAAAATAAATAACTGTTTTCGATTAATTACTTGTCAATTAGTCCATTAAATGTGGCAGCCTTAATTTACATCCAAATCCAGTCAACAGTGTAGAATTAACTCATTCTCTGCCATTGATAGTAGTGCTGTTTAAAATAAAAAAAATCACGATATGGGCCATTTTACATCTTGATATGTTACAACAGTATTTTTCAACCAGTATGCCGTGAGAAATCGTCAGGTGTGCCACGTGAAATCATCCAAGATCGCTTTATTTATTTATTTATTTTTTAATGCCGTCAGGCGGAGTTACAGTAGGAAAGAAGGAGGAGGTAGAAGGTTGCGGTCGTTTGCAGATGAGCGAGGTATTCTTCGTGTCGGGTTCGAGAACTGCTCAGATTTCTAGCCATCAGCCACCTTGCTGTCCACGACAATGTGGACCCCAGCACGTCTACTGTACATCATTTGATTAGACTCGTCAGTTGTCGATACACACGAAAGTGTCCTTTCCATTTTATCCATATGTGACGACCGTCAATCCTCCCCGTGTTTGATTCCAATTTCCAACACATTGACGAGGACAGCAAGGTGGCAGATGGCTAGAAATCCGAGCAGTTCTTGAACATGACACGCGCATCTATCGAACAGCACCATGCTGCCAAACAAGCTTAAGTGTCATCTCCAAACGAAACACCCATCGGCTTCAAAACAAGTCAATGGACTATTTTGTTAGCCTTTGTGAAAACACAGAGAAACAGGCAACTTTTTTTTTAGAAAAACTTCAAAGGTCAATGGGAAAGACCTTGTTGCTATATTCAAAAAGTCCCACACGATGGCAGACATTAATAATACCTGCCTGCAAAGCCATTGTCAGCAAGATGTTCGTCCCTGATGCGGTTAAAGACATTGCTAAAGTGCCTGTTTGATATTTTTGAGCTTTTCAAGCCTAATTGCGATAAAAAATAAAAACAAAGCGACTTTGAGCTGTTGAAGGAGATTCCTGCCAGGATATCTGCTTTGTGTTGATCTAAACAGGCTCAGGTTTCACCCTGAGTAAGTATAAATATTGAGAAATTATTTATTTATAATTAAATATACTGAACAAAAAGTAATTTTGGAACATTTTTGGTCTGTGGTGTGCCGCAAGATTTTTCCCAATATAAATACGTGCCGTGACACAGACAAGGTTGAAAAACACTGTGTTACAACCAGTGTTGTTAATAACGGCGTTACAATATAACGGCGTTACTAACGGCGTTATTTTTTTCAGTAGTGGGTAATCTAATTAATTACTTTTCTCATCTTGGCAACGCCGTTACCGTTACTGAGGACGGAAAGGCATGCGTTACTATGCGTTACTATATTGGTCGAAAAGTCTGAGGGAGACTGACTCACTGAGACGACAGAGCAGAGCAGGAGTGTGGAGGAGGCAAGAAAGTTGTGACGCCGAACAAACGCGATGCTAGGTAGCTCCAATAATACATGTTGTTGCCGATAGCCTTCATACTACGCCCGCATGTTATGGTAGATATGGTAGACATGGTAGATACCACATGTACTGTATATAGATATAACTAGATGCAAAATGACAGACACTAAATGCGTTAGTAGACAGCCGCCATCTTGAAGCAGTAGACTTTTTAGGATGGCTCTGTTGTAGAGAACCTTCCTAGCAAACCTAAGAAATTTCTTATATAAAATACTTCTAAATGGGCAAAATCTTGACTTGAATCCATCTTTAAATGATGAAACAGTTTTAAAACTTTCATATGTCGAAAGTAGAGAGAAGGGAACTAATGCAATAATGGGAGCAATTCTAACAACTTTTAACAGTTGATTCAGGGTAAAGAGTAAATTAGGGTAAAGAATGGGGCTCGGGCCAATTGTACCAAAAACCTTCACAAAAAACTTCACATAGTGTGGCCAATGTTTTTTTTTTTTTTTTTTTTTTTTTTTGAGGGAAAAAAAAAAGAAAAAAAAAGTAATTATCACCAATTACTTTGCCAAGTAACTAATTACTCTTACATTCAGGTAATTGAGTTACTAACGCAATTACTTTTTGGGAGAAGTAATTTGTAACTAGAATTAATTACTTTTTTTCAGTAAGATTAACAACACTGGTTACAACATATTGAATTATTTGGTGAACAATGATACAACTTTTCTCTCACTCCCTTTAATTTTGAATTAGCAATAAACTGACCTGCAACAAAGTTTAAAAGTATCAATTTAAGTATTGCTGCCCACTAAAACTAGTGTAAATGGAAGCAGCAAAGTAGCATGCATATGTTGCTCAACTATAGTTATCTAATTAGCCACTAAAATGTCACTGTGACAAGAAGTTTTGACTTTTAGACTGCTGTACAATTAAGTTAGCATCATATAATTATCAATAGATTAATATTGGAAAGAATTGTGTTGTCTTTGTGGATTATATGTTTTGCTATTTTCGATTGTCCTGGATTTATCATTGACATACGGTTAGCGGACAACCCATTCGCTAGCAGGGACATCTTGAGGCCTGTCGCAACCAAATGTGAGTACCAACAGGATGTGAGTGGCGCAAGCGTCGTACCTGCACAAGCTAAACGTTCATGCGTTGATTTTCGACCTTTTTACGACAATTTGGGTATGTGATGTGTTTCGGGGATTTTTTTTTTTTTTAAACAATGTTTATTAATACTATGTTGAAAATACTAATAGTAATGGCTATATTTTGAGGGAGCAATACATTTACGCAGCTATATAAGATGTATACTAATAACTTGTGTCAGAGTCATATCTTCAGTGTTGTCCCATTAAAAGATAATACCTGCAGAAATGTAAGCGATGTACTCAATTTTATATATTATTCAAAAACGGGTTCGTTATGTCATACATGCAAGCACAATTTAATAAGTTTAACACAATTTCACTTATGCCTACGGTTCAAGACTTTGCTACTTTACTTATGCGCGACTCACATAGGTTGCCTGAATGAATGTCGCGCATTCGTGTATGATTTTTACTGCGCATGCGACACTCACATCCTGTCGGTACCCACATTTGGTTACGACAAGGCCGATTAGTTGTACCACTATGGCCTTTGAACCAAAATGTGAATTTGCTGGAAAGGGTCTATTTATGGCGATAATGGCGACAGACATATAAAATGTCAATAGAAAATTTGCAATGGCAGACATGGAGTTAAAACTACTTTAAAAGTGCCTTTTGCTTCCGGACTGGATCATTCAATGCTTTAGCAGCACCACTGGCGGTCAGCGGGGATGAAATAGAACACGCCCACACGTTGTATCGATAATAAGACCTCGGCGACACGTGCGACAACGGATGCCGATCCTCGCTTTCTTTGTTACCTCTGTTGCCACGACAACCGCCGCTTTGCCCGGCCATCCACCTGTTGCTATGGACACTGCTCCGCCCCGCCGGGTTTATAAATAGCTAGCGTTAGTGTCATCTTTCGGGAGCAGCTGTTATCGGATTGACGTGAGCGTGATGATCATCAGCTGTGCATGTGCACTTCTGTGTGTGTGTTTTGTAGGCCAGGATAGCATTCCTCCAGGGTGAGAGGAAAGGTCAGGAGAACTTGAAGAACGACCTGGTCCGAAGAATCAAGATGTTGGAATATGCGCTCAAACAAGAAAGGTGTGTATCAGCAAATTAAAACAAAATGAATGAATGAATAAATACATTAAAAATAATGAATATGTCTGTTCTTTTTCCTTTTCTGTTTGTTTTAATTGAGAATACAGTTATCCCTCACAACTTCGCACTTCAAGCTTCGCGCCCTCAGTCCATCGCGGATTTTTAAATTTAAAAATGAATAAATAAATAAATACAGATGTCCCGATCCAATGACGTATTATTGTTTTTTTTTTTTTTTATCTAGTGACATAAGTTGAGCATGATGTTTACTAGGGTTTGGCATCGTATGAAATTGAACAATTCCGGTTCCGATTACGATTCCGAACGATTTTCGATTACGATTCCACGTTTCGATTCCGGTTCCGAACGATTTTCGATTACGATTCTTTTTAGAGGCGGAATCAAAAAAAGACAGGGTAAAAAAAGAATTGCACGGTTTATATTAAAGTCTTAACTTCTCGATGTTTTTTTTAAATTATATGAACTTCCTACATGGCTAATTTGAACTTGTATATAAATATCAGTATTTGAACTTGAGCAATTTTTTTCCCGCTCAGTGGTCAGGGCATCAAAACATGGAATCGAAATTTTAAAAATTCGAACGATTCCGGGAGCATCGGAGTGATAGAACCGGTTCCCATCGATGCTTGATGGCCAGCCCTAATATTTACTCTCGGTCTGTTCATCATTGCGTTCCAATGACCGCGCTGACTGTGTTTTAGTTCCGCTTTACTTGGCATATTTCAATAATGGGAATTTGGATGTTTATTAATCGTTCTCAAATCTTCCACGGCCGAATCGCAAATAATCTAAGAATCGGAAATTTCACACTCCACTAGTAATTGTACTGTCCTCGCCAAGACGTTGGAACTAAGTCCTTGCTAGACAGTGAGCTAAGCTCCCAAATGACGATGTTTACGTCCGTGTGGTTTGCTGACTTTATTCAGCTGGTCATGAGATCAACACATGCAGAATTAAACTAAAATCAAATGAAATTGAATCATCTTCAATAAAGGCAATTCAAATTTGAGTTTACAAGTAGCTGCTGATAGAGCAATAACAAACGATTAGCATATATCAGTTAGCGTTCGCACATCATCAAAAACAATCGCATGAACTCTCCCCAATTATTCGACCACAATAAACGTACCCAAAACGCACAATAAACAGTACAAAAGGGGGTTACATACAGCTGTCGTCTCTGGATGCTTCACAAGCAACAAATATGCGCGCAGGCTGTCACGTCTTCACTTGGCTGCTTCCTCATTTGTGCGTGTGCCATGTGTGGGGTGGGCGGGTGTGTAAATGCTCTCTCGTTCGGAAGTACAACGTGCTTTACGCTTCCTGCGCCAAAATAAAAGCATGCTTCGCAAAACAAAAGTCAACATTTAAAAAAAAAAAAAAAAAAAAAACGACGAGTCGAAAGTTGAAATCGCGTAAATTGGGTCTGTCGTAACCCAGGGTCTACATGTATATATAAATAAGAGAACATTTACAATTAACGCTTTTAGTGACACTGATGACAACAGACATCCAGTCATGTGGCACTTTTAAACTGAGAACTCTTTAAATGTGTTTATCACTAGTAGACTTCCAATCCGTTAGTCGCATCTATTGCCGTCAATCCAACGAGTCTGAAAAAAATCTGCCTTTTTGTTCCGCAGGGCCAAGTATCACAAGTTGAAATATGGAACAGAGTTGAATCAGGGCGACCTGAAGCTGCCCAGCTTCGAGTCAGGTGACTTCCCTTGGCCCCGTCCCGTCACCGTCCGTTTGCGTCACCAGCTCATTTTTTTCCCTTCCAGACGCCAAAGACTCAGAAGTGTCGGCGCTTCCCGCCAACAGTCAGCTCACGTGGAAACAAGGACGACAACTCCTTAGACAGTACGACATCATTGGCTGACGTCATCACATAGTGACAGTAGGGAGGCGCTCACCTGTGTTTGTGGACGGCAGGTACCTTCAGGAAGTGGGCTACACGGACACCATCTTGGACGTGCGCACGCAGCGGGTTCGATCTCTTTTAGGCTTGTCCACGTCAGATCAAAACGGCTCGGTGGACAAGAAGAACCTTCAGCAGCTTATCAACGGCGACGACGCTCGCAAGGACGCCAAACGGTAAACGGCGGCGAGGACGCCCCCAACGCCACGCCACGCTAACAGTTTATTTGTGTAGGGGTCCGGGTGATGTTCTGGAGACGTTCAACTTCCTAGAGAACGCAGAGGACAGTGACGAAGAGGAGGATGAGGACGGAGAACTGATGGATGACATCGGCGATGACATCAAACATCACAGAAAACATAAAAACAAGGTCAGGAATGCCTTCGTCTTGAGTTTGGTCAAAAAAAACTAAACATCAATAGGAAAATGTCACACATTGTGAATATATGAAGTAAACTATGCTGCATTTTCATCTTGTCAGACGAAAACTGGAATTTGTCACGTTATGTTTTAGTCTCCCAAGATGCGTTTTTAGCTCGTTATCATATCGACGAAATATTTTCGTTATCGTCATCATTGACTAAAACAATGATTATACGTCTAGCATCGTCAATGGCAGCCAAAATGGCTCCCTGCTATGTTTCGGTTTCAAAGCACGGGAAATCTATTTTTTCCCCCCCCCCCCCCCGAAATCTTGGTCCAGGTGGGCAACGAAGGCCTGGCATCCGAAGAAGACGACGCAGACACGGAAGAGGCGTTAAAGGAGTTTGACTTCCTGGTAACGGCGGAGGACGGCGAGGGCGCCGGCGAGGCTCGCAGCTCCGGAGACGGGACCGAGTGGGGTGAGCTCCGCCGACCTTCCCTCTCCGCCGGCTGACCCCTCGCTAACGCTTCCGTCCTTTGGCGGCGCTTAGCCGAGCCGTTGCCTTTCGCGCCTGGCGGGGGGAAGAACTTTTTGATGGGCGGGGCCGATCGCGTCCTGGAGAGCGTGCTGGGATTGGGCGATCTGGCCGACCTCACCGTCACCAACGACGATGTAGACTTCAGCTACGACGTGAGTCTGCTCGCGACAAACCCATTTCAATTCACTGTAGAAGGACGATTGGACGCCACGTCATTGAACGTCTATCCCCGTTAATGGGATTAAAATAATAAACAATGGGAAACAATGTGGTGTGTTTTTTTTTTAGTTAATAATGGATGGATTGATCTGAAACTTGATTATGCATATACTAGAAGGATATCCGCATCGACACTCGTAGCCCAATTTTTGTATAAAATATCAATGTTGTTGTGTTTGGAATTATCAAATTGATTGAGAGTGAGCATAGAACACAGCACTACCGTTTACAGAAGGATGCTCACCATCGATAATGACCAATCAAGGAAAATGTTCATTGATACTTGATTAAAATCCAATTATCAATATGGTCAGATAATAGTCATGTTTGGTGTCAAATGGACTGGGATTGAGCGTAGCACACGGAGGTTTTGAGTAGGGATACACATCGTTAATGACAAATCAACGAAAATGTTATTTGAATAAGATTAAAATACAATCCATTTTTAAAATGGTCAGAAAATAATCATTTTAGATGTCAAATTGATTTGAAATGATGGCAAAATACATCAGTAGAGTTTATGGAACGATAGTGCAATCTCGTGAACTGGAAAAGTAAATGAATCTAGAAACTTCATGTTATATTATTTTGCATACGAATGGTCTAAAATTTAAAGAATGAGACGTCAAGGAATTGAACCAATTGCCTTTAGGTGCTTTACTGAAGTATTTTCCTCCCACGCAGTTGGCGTCCAATCAGGAGTCTTCGTTCCGGAAGACGTGGAACCCCAAGTACACGTTGCGCAGTCATTTTGACGGCGTGCGGGCCCTGGCCTTCCACCCGATGGAGCCGTGCTTGCTCACCGTGTCCGAAGACCACACGCTCAAGCTGTGGAACCTCACCAAGACCGTCGCAGCCAAAAAGTACCGCGTGCTCATGTCATTTTATAACAGCACGTTTTTACAACCGATAACATTTTTACATTGTGCTATCAATTTTCTTCGCGTTGTCATTTTTCGTGATATTTTTAAGACAAAACATAATTTCAAAAAGTGGTATTACATCAAATACTAGTCCTTCTCCAAAAATTAGCATACTGTGAAAGTTCATTATTTTCTATAATGTACTGATAAACATTAGATTTTCATATATTTTAGATTCATTACACACAACTGAAGTAGTTCAAGCCTTTTATTGTTTTAATATTGATGATTTTGGCAAAAAACAAAAAAAAAAAGCAAAAAACAAAAATCCCTATCTCAAAAAATTAGCATATCATGAAAAGGTAAGACTGCCGACCTGACTGCTGTCCAGAAGGCCATCATTGACCCCCTCAAGCAAGAGGCTAAGACACTGAAAGAAATTTCTGAGCGAATAGGCTGTTCCCAGAGTGCTGTATCAAGGCACCTCAGTGGGAAGTCTGTGGGAAAATCGTTCGGAAATCAAGGTGCCAGAGTTTGGAGGAAGACTGCGGAGAAGGAAATGCCAAAATGCCTGAAGTCCAGTGGCAAGTACCCACAGTCAGTGATGGTCTGGGGTGCCATTTGAGCTGCCATTAGGCTCACAGTGCCAAAACCACTGGTAAATGGTTAACTGACCATGGCATTACTGTGCTCAATTGGCCAACAAACTCTCCTGACCTGACCTGAACCCCATAGAGAATTTGTGGGATATTGTGAAGAGGAAGTTGAGAGACACCAGACCCAACACTGTAGATGAGCTTAAGGCCGCTATCAAAGCATCCTGGGCCTCCATTACACCTCAGCAGTGCCTTCATGCCACACTGCATTGAAGCAGTCATTTCTGCATAAGGATTCCCGACCAAGTATTGAGTGCATAGCTAATATAATTAATTGAAGGTTGACTTTTTTTGTATTAAAAAACACTTTTCTGTTTTGGTCGGAGGAAATATGCAAATTTTTTTAGATGGGGTTTTTTGTTTTTTCTTTTTTGCCAAAATCATCAGTATTAAAACAATAAAAGGCTTGAACTACTTCAGTTGTGTGTAATGAATCTACAGTGCCTTGCAAAAGTATTCGGCCCCCTTGAATCTTGCAACCTTTCGCCACATTTCAGGCTTCAAACATAAAGATATGAAATTTAATTTTTTTGTCAAGAATCAACAACAAGTGGGACACAATCGTGAAGTGGAACAACATTTATTGGATGATTTAAACTTTTTTAACAAATAAAAAACTTAAAAGTGGGGCGTGCAATATTATTCGGCCCCTTTACTTTCAGTGCAGCAAACTCACTCCAGAAGTTCAGTGAGGATCACTGAATGATCCAATGTTGTCCTAAATGACCGATGATGATAAATAGAATCCACGTGTGTGTAATCAAGTCTCCGTATAAATGCACCTGCTCTGTGATAGTCTCAGGGTTCTGTTTAAAGTGCAGAGAGCATTATGAAAACCAAGGAACACACCAGGCAGGTCCGAGATACTGTTGTGGAGAAGTTTAAAGCCGGATTTGGATACAAAAAGATTTCCCAAGCTTTAAACATCTCAAGGAGCACTGTGCAAGCCATCATATTGAAATGGAAGGAGCATCAGACCACTGCAAATCTACCAAGACCCGGCCGTCCTTCCAAACTTTCTTCTCAAACAAGGAGAAAACTGATCAGAGATGCAGCCAAGAGGCCCATGATCACTCTGGATAAACTGCAGAGATCTACAGCTGAGGTGGGAGAGTCTGTCCATAGGACAACAATCAGTCGTACACTGCACAAATCTGGCCTTTATGGAAGAGTGGCAAGAAGAAAGCCATTTCTCAAAGATATCCATAAAAAGTCTCGTTTAAAGTTTGCCACAAGCCACCTGGGAGACACACCAAACATGTGGAAGAAGGTGCTCTGGTCAGATGAAACCAAAATTGAACTTTTTGGCCACAATGCAAAACGATATGTTTGGCGTAAAAGCAACACAGCTCTTCACCCTGAACACACCATCCCCACTGTCAAACATGTTGGTGGCAGCATCATGGTTTGGGCCTGCTTTTCATCAGCAGGGACAGGGAAGATGGTTAAAATTGACGGGAAGATGGATGCAGCCAAATACAGGAACATTCTGGAAGAAAACCTGTTGGTATCTGCACAAGACCTGAGACTGGGACGGAGATTTATCTTCCAACAGGACAATGATCCAAAACATAAAGCCAAATTTACAATGGAATGGTTCAAAAATAAACGTATCCAGGTGTTAGAATGGCCAAGTCAAAGTCCAGACCTGAATCCAATCGAGAATCTGTGGAAAGAGCTGAAGACTGCTGTTCACAAACACTCTCCATCCAACCTCACTGAGCTCGAGCTGTTTTGCAAGGAAGAATGGGCAAGAATGTCAGTCTCTCGATGTGCAAAACTGATAGAAACATACCCCAAGCGACTTGCAGCTGTAATTGGAGCAAAAGGTGGCGCTACAAAGTATTAACGCAAGGGGGCCGAATAATATTGCACGCCCCACTTTTCAGTTTTTTATTTGTTAAAAAAGTTTAAATTATCCAATAAATTTTGTTCCACTTCACGATTGTGTCCCACTTGTTGTTGATTCTTGACAAAAAATTAAAATTTTATATCTTTATGTTTGAAGCCTGAAATGTGGCGAAAGGTTGCAAGGTTCAAGGGGGCCGAATACTTTTGCAAGGCACTGTAAAATATATGAAAGTCTAATGTTTATCAGTACATTACAGAAAATAATGAACTTTATCATAGTGCTGCAACGATTAATCGATTAACTCGAGTATTCGATTAGGAAAAAAAGATTCGAATTAAATTTTGCTGCTTTGAGTATTCGTTTAATTAAAGTGGCGTTGTAATGGTTTGTTTTTGAAAGTGTTTGCATTTAGTGTCATTTATTTGGGTGGATGCACTGCCCTCTGGCCAAATCCAGCTGCTCCCTGTTAAGACCAACATAAGCTAGGTTTTTGTTTGAGCTACTGTTTTTTAATGCATTCATAATTTAGTTAAAATCTATATTTAGCCAATTTTTGTGGGAATATGTGTCGGAACTATTTGTTGAAAGCATTGTTAAAAAGAGAGAGAGAAAAAAAGTATTTTATAGCATTTAAGCTAGTGGACTTTTGCTATGTAAGTTAGCCAATTGTTCTTTTGTTGTACATATAGAACACCATAACACCATATGTAGATCCCTATTTATTTTTTTATACCGTTTGAGGCCCACCTCAGGTATTTTAATTTTTTTCATGTTTATCCGATGACTCGATTATTCGAACTAACTAGTTCATTGAGTAATCGACTACTAAAATAATCGATAGCTGCAGCCCTAGTGTGTTATCAAGCGTAATGAAATTATTAGGTAAGAAATAAGATTTTTTTTTTCTATAAGCTGTTGAAGTTTTTGAGTGAAAACAGTAAAAAGATTTTTTTTTGTTCTAGTCACCTCTGAGATGCTATTGTTGGCTGTTTTCAACAATGTACATCGAAAATAAAGACCATGATACACTGAAAAAATTCAATATTCAATATTAGATGAAATGTCTTGTTGTCTTGTGTATATTTATAATTACTCCTTACCTAAAAAAATGTTTTATCCGATTACTCGATTAATCGATAGAATTTTCAGTCGAATACTCGATTATTAAAATATTCGATAGCTGCAGCCCTACTTTATCACAATATGCTAATTTTTTGAGAAGGACTGGTATAGGCTGTAACAAATGATTATTCGATAGTAAATAAAATCAGTGGTTATTTTGTGACTCAAGTCGACTCAAGGCCTTCTAGATGAGTCACGTTATTTCCTGTTATAGTTCATTTTAGCTTTAAATGTGCATTTGAAGCAATCACTATACTCTGAGCAAAGTTACGCTATATAAACTGATTGTTTTCCAGAGAAAAATACAATGCTTCCAAGAATTTATTTTACGATTAAGTACAAAGATAATAATCTGCTTTTATTGAGGACTACAGGATTATTTTTTTTACAATTTAAGAAAAAAAATTTAAACACAATTTATAAAGCTTTTGTCCTTATTTAAAATATATTTAATAAAAACAAGAAAAAAACAAATACTATTTGAAATAAAAGAATATTTGCTGGGTTTTGGAATGTTTATTTTATTTAAAATATTGAAATAAAAATTGGCAATAAAAAAAGTAAAATATAAAATATATTTGGACCGCATGTGGCGAATGAATCCCTCGTAGTCTAAATGGATTGGACGTCTAGAGCCATCAATGGCACTGAAAACTTGATTGGTTCTGCTCATAACGTGACTTTTGCTCTCCCTGTAGAAGTACCTCGTTGGATGTGGAGCCAATCTACACGTTCCGGGCTCACGTGTACGTATCATCCAAAACTTCCATGGCGTTGAGCCGTCCTGACTCGAAAGCTTAAATTTCCTCCCACATTCCCTTCCAGTGGCCCCGTGCTGTCACTGGCCATGACTTCAAACGGCGAGCAGTGCTTCAGTGGCGGCATTGACGCCACCGTACAGTGGTGGAACGTTCCCGGCTCCAACGTGGACCCCTACGACACGTATGGTATGGACAAAACTAGTGAACAAATACTGTCAATTACTTACCTGACTATAAGCCACAGCACCAAGTGTCCCCAAATTAAAGATGCATCAAAAAACACATGAGCAGAAATGCGGTTCACATTTTAAAATGAGGTATGCACTAGGGCTGTCAAACGATTAAAATTTTTAATCGAGTTAATTACAGCTTAAAAATTAATTGATCGTAATTAATCGCAATTCAACCATCTATTAAATATGCCATATTTTTCTGTAAATTATTGTTGGCATGGAAAGATAAGACACAAGACGGATATATATACATTCAACATACGGTATATAAGTACTGTATTTTATTATAACAATAAATCAACAAGATGGCATTAACATTCTGTTAACATTCTGTTAATGGATAGAAAGACTTGTTGTTCTTAAAAGATAAATGTTAGTACAAGTTATAGAAATTTTATATTAAAACCTCTCTTAATGTTTTCGTGTCTTAGTGTGTTCTCTGGAGTATACATATTGTCAATACTTTACACATTATCATTCTTGCATGATGCTATCTAAATGTTACCTTCCTGTAAGTGCTAGTATAACATTTGTCTACCGGAAATGTTTCTGTTCTGGCGGTGTTGTAATGTTGCGTAGTACAAAATAGGGCTGGAGCTATTGATCATTTCGGTAATCGATTAGTTAGTGCAAAAGAAAAATCAATAAATACACAATTAAAGAAATTATTCCAGATACACAATTAAAGAAATTATTCCAGAAATTCAGTTGAAGTTATTCTTATTTTTCACTGAATGCTTATTGGAAAACATTAAAGTCGTTACATTTATCATCAGGAGTGGGAACCTCTTGGTACCTCACGATACGATACAATTTACAATACAAAGCTCACGATAACGATAATCTGACGATATGGCGATACAACCATTATCGATACATTGGTCAGGAAATCATTCTAGGATATTTTACAAACAACTAATAAACAGAAAAACAAGCTTCTGCTGTGAATTGGAATGAGTTTATCACTATTAGACGTCCAATCCATTTGAACCGGGAGGGTGGCAGCGAATGAACATTCGTTCATCCCAGCCATCCCTCCCACTTTACCAGGCAATGAGGTAATTTTGGGCCATTTAAGGTCATTTACCTGTTGATTTTCAGTTACTTCTTGTTGATTGTGGGGTATTTCATGGGTCACTTCCTGTTTATTTTGAGTTACAGAACAGGAAGTGACCTGGGAATGACTCAAATAAATAGGAAGTGACTCAAACTCAACAAGAAATGACATGAAAATGCCCTTAAATGAACATCAAGTGACCTGTAAATGCCCTGAAAATCGGACAGAATGACTGTGAATGCTCTGGTCTCGAATGAACGAATGTTCCCAGTCTAAATGGATTGGGCGTTGAACACCGTCAATGCATCCTTAGAGTTAACGGAGACACTATTATGGTGGAAAATTTTGGTAGCAACTTGTTGGTTCTTTTTATTTTTTTTTTAGACATTGACACCTTTTAAAAGCGATATCTCGATTCTTGGCAGGCGCATATCGATAACCTTTTGGGATACAATGTATCACGATATATCACCATTTCGGTATTTTGTCACACCCCTATATTTATCATTATTAAAGTATCGAGTGGGGGATCACAATACAATTAATAACAGTATTGGATTTTTGGACTTTGATAATATCAGGATATCGGTTAAAAAGCAATTATCGGACAACTCTACTAACAATTTGTGTGTGTGAAATTATCTGCAGCCGGGCATGGGTATTAAATTAGTTTAAAGTACCGTTAAAAGCATTGAATAAGATTTGCTGAAGCCAGTAGAAATCCTGTGGTATCTGAAGACTTAAGAGTACTAGTTTTTAAAAAACAGCGGATGAACGAAGCAAAGTTGCACTGTTTTGAAGTGACCCACTGAAATTTGACGAATCTATTTTTCACGCTATCAGACGCCAGCGCGTTGGCCGGGACGTGGACAGGACACACGGATGCCGTGTGGGCTTTGGCGTACAGCGGCATCAAGAACCGTCTCCTGTCCTGCTCGGCCGACGGGACCGTCAAACTATGGAACCCTCAGGAGGAGAACCCCTGCATCAGCACTTTTAACGCCGGCACAGGTCAGTCGGTCAGCAGCAATACGCGCATCGCCTGTCTCGCCTATCGCCGCTTAAATCATTTGCGTGCGCGCAGAACACGGCGTCCCCACGTCAGTGGATTTTAACGGTTGCGAGCCCGCCCATGCCGTGGCGTCCTTTGACGGCGGTGACGTGGTGGTGTACGACCTGGAGACCTCTCAGAGCACGTTGGTGATGAAGGGTCAGAGCGAAGGAAGTAAGTGTCTCGTTTGCGTCGAGGTCTTACATCTTTTTTATGACGACGGGTCCATTTTGTCTCCAGGCCGTCCCGGCTGCCATCACATCTACAAGGTGGTGAGCCATCCCACGCTGCCCGTCACCATCACGGCGCACGAGGACAGAAATATCAAGTTCTTTGACAACAAGTCAGGTAATGGCCGACCTTCTCTAATTGTATGTAGGCCTGTCACGATAACAAATTTTACTGTGCGATAATTATTCTCATAAATTATTGCGATATGTGATATTATTGCCCCCCCCCCCCCCAATTTTTTTTTAACCAATTTACAATAGCACAGTGAGAATACAATATATATTAACCCTTTAAGGTCTGGGCCTGTTTTGTCTGATTTTGCATGCCTTTGAAGTTGCCTTTATATTTCAAAGAAAGAATTGTTTACGATGGCCTGGTTTGGTCCCTTTTTTTGTGGCACCTTGAACTTCATGTCCAAACTGTTGTTTCCTTCACTGACCAATTATAAATCATCATTTTGGGCCCAAAAAGACCAACAATTCCAAAATCGTTTTGTCAAAATTTTTAATATTGTCCAATTGACAACCAAACATGCGTAACGAACCGTTTCGAAACTTTGTAATATTTATTCAACATGTTAGGATGAACATTCAATCAAAAAAAATTTGAATAAATAGTCTTATATTTGACAATTCAACATAAACAACAGGTATAGCCATGGGCGTTTTTTGCCTTTATACATGCTCTAGTCAAAACAGGTTATATACAGCAGACCAAACAGTGAAGAACAGTGAAAAAATATATACCATCTAACACAAAAAGTGTTTAGAGGCCATCTCTTTATGAGTTTAGGTATTGCGGCCCATCACTTGATGAAAACTATGTACACACAATCAAGCTTCTTGAACACACATTTATATACACAAATTGAGAAGACTGATTGTGGGGGGAAAAATATATATATATAACATTGGGGGAAAAAAAGTATTTTCAAAAATATTTACAATAAACAAGCTAAATTTTTTTCAGGCATGCCACTCCGAAAAGCAGTTTCGTCCTGGAATTAGACACAGGGCTACATCAGACAGCCCACACTTCCATGGGGTGTCGGTCCTCTTTCCACCCTTCCATTTTCATTTCACTTTACTTTCATTGTCACTATAAATGTACATGAAGAAAAAGTCAGTATTTATGAAAATAATAAAGTATAAAATAAAAATATATACAGCAATAAATAATAATGGAAATCTATATGTATGACAATAGAAAGAATACCATAGCTGAATATGTGCTACATCCCTAATCTTCATATAGAAGAACACCACAAATTATAAATTCCTGCCTGGCATACACACAGTGCACGTAGGACTTTGATCTGATATGCACATTTTATTATTATATACACGAACACACACCTATATTGCATCAAAATTAACTTTGTCTTGCAATATCAAAAGAAACTTTCAAAAGAAACTTTTTCAGCAATAAAAAAAAAAAAAAAAGTGAGTTGGCTTACCTCTGCTCGTCGATGGCGTCACCCACGTGTTCAAATCCGTCACTATCTTCACTCAGGGACTCTTCCGAAGAAGACGAATTTGGACCATCCTCTTCCTCAAGTTGATCAAAAAGCACAATTGCTTCCGCTAAATTTAGTTTTCCGTTCATTCTCAAAGTCACACAAAGTCGCTGCTCGATCCAAACGGCCTTCGCTCGCCACCTCGCTGCTTCAGAGCACTCCTCCCGCTCGTTCGATGGAACCTCGCACGGCAGTTATATTTATTAAAAAAAAATGCATTTTGTGCTTCCACTGTGACTTCGAAAGGGTTCGTTTGATTTGTGTTTTTTCATGGAGCTTCCGTTTTGAAAAAGGACAAGAAATGATGGAAATATAGACATAAACAAATGATCCATGCAGCGTTTTAATGTTTTTTTGAGAGGACAATAAAACTATAAAACTTAAATGACAATATCTCACGTTTTAGTTGGTCGATTGACTTCAAATAATAACGAGAGTAAACCGCAACTTCCGCACTTTAAAACGAGACTAACCAACGGCGTGTGGGTGACGTAATTAAAACGTGAGGGTGCTTCAAAGACGACGTGCGCTTAGGACGCGCCGGCGCGTCCTTCGACTCTCAAGGGTTAATAGATCAAGTACACCCATTTAAACGCGACAAATATTTACTCTTAAATTCAAAAATACTTTTTAAGAAATCACAACTAAAAACAATAGACCCTGCCTCTTAAGTAAAAAACAATATTGATACCGCACAGAAACACAGAATAAATGAAATGTGTTTAAAAAATTTTTTTTAAAAATGCACTTAATAACTTAAGCATTTAGGCAAATGAAAACTTTTCCCGTCATAGCTTCTGCAATGGTGTTCCATAGGGATGCAACGATAGTTAAGTCACGGTTCGGTATGATTTTTGATATGGGGGACACGATTTTCGATCTGATTCAATACATTTAATGCTCTGTAAAAAAATAACAATTATATTTTTTGTTTCGGTTTTTTTTTTTTCTTTTTTTTTTTTTTTTTTTTTTTTTTTCTAACGAGCAAAAATTAAATTGCCATCATATAAACATGCATTTTAGTGCATAATATTTATGTGCTTACTTCTTACTGATCTGGAAAAAATTTCTATAAAAGTGCTGAGAACAATCTTTACTGTTTGTAAGGTGAGGCGGGGCGCACTGTTGATTGCTACAGCTCTCTTAGCAGCTAGGTTTACTACATGAGCAAGACATCCTATTTGTGGTCCGAATCCATCTGTGTCACGTACTGAATTAACAATATTTGCAACATTATCTATAGTCACTGGTATGGATTGATTTGGCCTTCTTAACTTCCATTCAGTCATGACAGTTTAGAATTTGGATTGATGTAGTATATGCAGTACGTGTCCCATAATCACTCTGGGCTCACGTAGCCAATTGCATGGGATGTAGCACATCTAGTTTGCCATTTCATATCTAGTGTGTGCGCGCAATAAAAAAGTTGGCAAGCGCCGCTGCGCTAAAGTCACGTCTGCTCATTACTACACAACACCAGCATATGACAATCGACTTTCATAAACAGGACGAGTTTGAAGCACAGCGCTCTTAATTTCATTCAGCTGTTCGTTGTCAAAGCGAGGTTGTTTGTAGCAGCCAAGTCGGTAACAATGTTTTGGTGGACTTCATTGTAAATATCCGGCGTTGTGCCGAAAAATAGCCGCCCAGCGTGAAATGTCACTCCTGACGGGAGCGCCCACACGTCAACAGCACCAGCGCGCCGTAGATGGTCCACAGTCACTCCGGAGCACTGACGCAGCCGGTATACGTTGAACAATAGGATATAATGGGAACGATTGGCTCCGGTGCTAGTTTTTGCCGGACCTGGAACGAAGATGCATTTTGCGCAGTTGGTAACGAGGAATACAAACTTTTAACAGCACATCTGCCGCACGTGCGCATGCACGTGCACGCGAGGCGACAAATCGCAGCGGAAAAATTACCGCCTTCACTTTTATTTATCGCGCGATAAATGGAATTATTGCATAGTGCGACAGGCTTAATTGTATGTCTTTCTGTATATATTTGGATGTTTTATTGTATGGTTGTGTTCAATGGTGGGAACTAGGCATGTGCTGGTTTCACGGTTTACCGTGGTATGAAAACGTTGCGGTTTCAAAACCACTAAAATTTACCATCATACCGTAGAACGGTATTCGCTATTTTTCATGTCCCAAAAATGCAGCCAGAAGTGGCTTGGTGCGCCAGCGCTCACCCCTTCCCGTTTGTTGCTGTGTGTGTCAGTGACGCGATTCTGCTTAAACAGCCGGCGAACCCAAAAACAAACACAATGCGTACATTTCTTAAATTTATTGAGCTCTCAAATTGTGGTAAGTGAAATACACAAAATGAATACATTTAAAACTTTGTACAATTGTATTTTTCCATGTGTGAGTAGCTTCAACAGGTTAGTACCATGAAAAAGTTTGCCAAAAATAAAACACACATTTTCCTTTCAAATTCAATATACAAACTAACTAAAAACGTACAATGACGAATGTTAGCGTAGGCTTAGCTGGGAGAGCAACTTGGTCGAGGTTTTAAGTCTCACAGCCGCTGAGTGAGAAACAAGCTTGAATGAAGGGGAAAAAAGGATAGCGTCAAAGATCGCTAATTGCGAAAGATGATTTGCCCTAAGGACAAATCCAGGTTCGCTGGATGTGGAGAGGTCTCACTCCCAATGTTTTTTTTCTTAGATGAAACCTTTCCACAACAATATTTACATTGTAACTAACTTATACATTTTAACTTATTAACTTATGAATTTTTTATGTTCTTTTTAACACAAAGGCATGACATCAACATCATCATGTAGACATGTAGTTGACACAGTGGCTGAAAATGGCAAAACTTCACCCCCCCCCCCCCCCCCCCAAAAAAAAAAAAAAAGTTATGCAATAAATATATATATATTATTTTATTTAGAAGTGTTTTTTATAGCAATTATTTTGTTTTTGCGCTAATCTTGAGCAACCTGAGCCGTGGCTGTGGGTATAGTCTATAAGTTCTATTCATTTTAATTTTATTTAAGATATTTGTTATTTTTAGGGCTGTCAAATGATTAAAATTTTGAATCGAGTTAATCACAGCTTAAAAATGAATCGTAATTAATCGCAATTTAAACCATCTATAAAATATGCCATATTTTTCTGTAAATTATTGTTGGAATGGAAAGATAAGACACAAGACAGATATATGCATTCAACATACTGTACATAAGTACTGTATTTGTTTATTATACCAATAAATCAAGATGTCATTAACATTATTAACATTCTGTTAAAGCGATCCATGGATAGAAAGACTTGTAGTTCTTAAAAGATAAATGTTAGAACAAGTTATAGAAATTTTATATTATAACCCCTCTTAATGTTTTCGTTTTAATAAAGTTAGTAAAATTTTCAATCAATAAACTACCGGTAATAGCTCGCCATTGTTGATGTCAATAATAATTATGGTGCTGAAACCCATAAAATCAGTTGCACCCAAGCGCCAGCACAGGGCGGCAAACCACAAAAAAACACAAGTAACAAGTGGAAATGACACTTTGCTGCCATTTTAATCTGTTTGAGCGAGGCATGTGCATTAAATGCGTCAAATATTTTAATGTGATTAATTAAAAAGATTCATTAACACTCGTTAACGCTATGATTTTGACAGCCCTAGTTATTTTGTGTTAATTTATTTATTTTAACATTATATTCATGTTCCAATTTGCAAATATGTTCTGAAAAATAAAAAAAATCCTGTTCAATGGTAAAAAGTTTTTATTTATTCATTTATTTGTTTTTTTAACCCATACATCTCAAAATAACACATTTTGGAGCTATAATTGCAATACCATGAAACCGCGGTATTTTTGCTCACCGTCAAAATCTCATAACAGCACATGCCTAGAAATTGCCATTGCCAGGAAATCATTTTAAAATACAATTAATAAACACAAAAACGTTCTTTTTATACTTATGCTGGGAATTGGAGTTTATTACTTGTAGACGTTCAATCTGTTTGAAGTGGGAGGGTGGCAGCCAATGACCATTTGTTCATTCACTGTCTGTGGCAGCCAATGCTTGGCAATGCTTTCATTTTGGGACATTTTGCGTCATTTCCTGTTGATTTTAGGTGACTTCCTTTTTTGGGGGGGCTTGGGGGTGCTTTCCTTTTGGCTCTGAATACTCTGGTTTCAGTGCCATGGCGGCGCTAGACGTCCAATCCACTCAAACTGAGTTAGAAGTCTCACGCCATCAATGTCAGCCAGTGAGCTCACATATATACTATTCTCATGGAAGGTTTTGGTAGTAACCTGTTGGTTCCTTTTTATTTAAACGGTGACACCTTTTTCAAATGATAAATCCATTCTGGGTGGGAGCGTATCAATAATCTTTTGGGCTTCAAAGGCGCAATATATCACCTCTTTGATGTATTGTCACCAGTGTTGTTAATAACGGCATTACAATATAACGGCGTTACTAACGGCGTTATTTTTTTTCAGTAGTGGGTAATCTAATTAATTACTTTTCTCATCTTGGCAACGCCGTTACCGTTACTGAGGACGGAAAGGCATGCGTTACTATGCGTTACTATATTGGTCGAAAAGTCTGAGGGAGACGGACTCACTGAGACGAAAGAGCAGAGCAGGAGCGGGGAGGAGGCAAGAAAGTTGTGACGCCGAGCAAACGCGATGCTAGGTAGCTCCAATAATTCATGTTGTAGCCGATAGCCGACAAACTACGCCCGCATGTTATGGTAGATATGGTAGACATGGTAGATATCACATGTACTGTATATAGATATAACTAGATGCAAAATGACAGCCGCCATCTTAAAGCAGTAGGCTTTTTAGGACGGCTCTGTTGTAGAGAACCTTCCTCGCGAACCTAAGTAACTTTTTATCTAAAATACTTCTAAATCGGCAAAATCTTGATTTGAATCTATCTTTAAATGATGAAACAGTTTTAAAACTTTCATATGTCGAAAGTAGAGAGAAGGGAACTAATGCAATAATGGGAGCAATTTTAACAACTTTTAACAGTTGATTCAGGGTAAAGGGTAAATTAGGGTAAAGAATTGGCCTCGGGCCAATTGTACCAAAAACCTCCACAAAAAACTTCACATAGTATGGCCAATGTTTTTTTTTTTGAGGGGGGAAAAAAAAAAGTAATTATCACCAATTACTTTGCCAAGTAACTAATTACTCTTACATTCAGGTAATTGAGTTAGTAACGCAATTACTTTTTGGGAGAAGTAATTTGTAACTATAATTAATTACTTTTTTTCAGTAAGATTAACAACACTGATTGTCACTAGGGATGTTCCGATCGCATATTTTTGCACCCGAATCCAACTCACCTGATTTTGAGAATCTGCTGACACTGAGTCCCAATCTGATACCGGAAAAAAAGTGTTTTTGTTTGAGGGCTGTCCCAAACGACTATTTTTCTCCCAATTGGTCAGCAGACTTTTTTAACGTTAGTCGACTATTAAAATATTTTTTTTTTCCCTGCTAATCTAGCAATTACATTTTTGTTGATGCTAAGTAATTCACAAAACATTTTGGAACCCTTAAATTCTTTATTAAAGTACAAATAAACACATAAATAAAAATAATAAATCACAAATAAACAATGTTGTCAAATGCTGATACCATTAACTAGTGCAAAAGAATGGAATTTAAAGCGATTCAGAACAGTGTGACTTCACCTTTCCAACATCATTCGAAACAATTCTTTTAAAAAAAACAAAAACAAAACTACATATTAAAAATATGTAGCATGGTATTTGATACACGATGCATGATACATGATTTTGCTGGTTTTCCCACTTGCAAGCCATGTAGAGGTCTGTAATTTGTATCATAAGTTCTCTTCAACTGTGAGGGACGGAATCTAATACAAAAATCCAGAAAATCACATTGTATAATTTTTCAAATAATAAATTTGTATTTAACTGCATGAAATAAGTATTTGATACATTACCAACTAGTAAATATTTTGGCTCTTAGTTCTTTTTTAAGAACCCCTCCTGTTCTCCACTCATTACCGGAAGTAACTGCACCTGTTTGAACTTGTTACCTGTATAAAAGACACCTGTTCACATGCTCAAACAAACAAACAAACTAACCTCTCCACAATGGCCAAGACCAAGAGCTGTGTAAGGACATCAGGGATAAAATAATAGACCTTCACAAGGCTGTGATGGGCTACAGGAAAATAACCAAGCAGCTTGGTGAGAAGGTAACAACTGTTGGAGCCATTATTAGAAAATGGAAGGAGTTCAAGTTGACGGTCAATCTGCCTCGTTCTGGGGCTCCATGCAAGATCTCACCTCGTGGGGCATCACTGATCATGAGGAAGGTGAGGGATCAGCCCAGAACTACACGGCAGGACCTGGTCAATGAGCTGAAGAGAGCTGAACCCACAGTCTCGAAGAAAACCATCGGAAACACCGATGCCGTCAGCGCCGTCATGGATTAAAATCCTGCAGCGCACGCAAGGTCCTGCTGCTGAAGCCAGTGCATGTCCAGACACGTCTGAAGTTTGCCACTGACCATCTAGATGATCCAGAGGAGCAATGGGAGAAGGTCATGTGGTCGGATGAGACCAAAATGGAACTTTTTGGTCTAAACTCGGCTCGTCGTGTTTGGAGGAAAAAGAAAGATGAGTAAAACCCCAAGAACACCATCCCAACCGTGAAACATGGAGGAGGAAACATCATTTTTTGGGGCTGCTTCTCTGCCAAGGGTACAGGACGACTGCACCGTATTGAGGGGAGGATGGATGGGGCTATGTATCGCCAGATCTTGGCTGACAACGTCCTTCCTTCAGTGAGAGCCCTGAAGATGGGTCGTGGCGCGGTCTTCCAACATGACAACGACCCGAAGCACACAGCCAAGGCAACTAAAATGTGGCTCCGTAAGAAGCATCTTAAGGTCCTGGAGTGGTCCAGCCAGTCACCAGAGCTGAACCCGATAGAAAATCTATTGAGGGAGCTGAAAGTCCGTGTTGCCTGGCAGCAACCCCAAAACCTGAAGGCTCTGAAGAAGATCTGCATGGAGGAGTGGGCCAAAATCCCTGCTGCAGTGTGTGCAAACCTTGTCAAGGACTACAGGAAACGTTTGGTATCTGTAACAGCAAACAAAGGTTTCTGTACCAAATATTAAGTTCGATTTTTGTGATGTATCAAATACTTATTTCATGCAATTAAATGCAAATGTATTATTTAAAAATCATACAACGTGATTTTCTGTTTTTTTGTAATAGATTCCGTCCCTCACAGTTGAAGAGAACTTACGATACAAATTACAGACCTCTACATGCTTTGCAAGTGGGAAAACCAGCGAAATCGGCAGTGTATCAAATACTTGTTCTCCCCACTGTATATGAATGGGTTTGTGCGTGGTTTCTTTATATAAAAAAAAATGAGACAACTTTATCTAACAATAACTCAAGTTCTATTATGCTTCACCAAAACACAATACATGGACACATAAGATACTAATTAGCATAATTGCTTAGCGCTCCGTGCGATATAGTAACATCTCATCAACAATACCATTGGCTTCATTTACTCTGACAAAGGCACACTGGATCTCACAACACAAAAGACAATCTAACTCTCGAGTCTCGACACTTCGGAATATTACTGTATTGATTCAGCAATCCAACCTGAGTGTAGCAGTGAACTCTCTCTCTTGCTCTAATCACTGACGTGTGCGCGCAGCCTCACATTGCGCACAAACAAGGACCCAAACTGGACTGTTCATAGCTGCCGGCAAAAATCGATTATCAAATTACTTGGCAACTAATTTATTTATCGGTATTAGTTGTTGAAGCCTGCCTGTATATGTGTACATTTGTGTTTGTGTAAGTGTCTCTGCATGTTTTTCTGTGTGCGTGTGCGAGAGGGATATCACTAGTTAAACAAATAGATGCATACAGTTGTTTCGTAATTAGGGGGTGGTGAATTCGAATCTTGCCTAATTTTTTTTTTTTTTTTTCAAATCAAAATTTATTTGTACAATAAAAATGTTTGCTAAGCAATATTATTCGGAAAGTGTGTGTATAGCAGACACAATAATTTCGCACTAATAACAATACGTAGCAAAATATGTCTTGTCATGCCTTGTTTTAGACAGGAGCCGACACAGGGGACCAACACCTGCTGTACTGCCAAAGTGCTTTAATATGTGACGTTCAGTCAATGATGTTAAATCACGGTTTGTAACAATGCAAGGGACTGAAAAGTTGAACTTGTATCAGGTGAATACATGAAAAATCCAAATATCGTGAATATCAAAAATGCCCGTTGCATAGAAGCAAAAGCTTACAGAAAAAAACTGATTTGAAACCAACCAGCGACTAATAGTTGTTTATGTGTGTGTTTTTTGCAGGTAAAGTGATCCACGCCATGGTGGCCCACCTGGACGCCGTCACCAGCTTGGCGGTGGATCCAAATGGGATCTACTTGATGTCCGGAAGTAAGTGCGCTCGTCTCCCCAACTCCTCGCCTGCCATTGACGGCGATAGACGCCGTTCTATTTGGTGGCTGCGATCATACAATCTATCGGCCAACGAACGGAACGGACGTCTATTGTCGTCAATGGCGGCAAACCAGTTAAAAGCGGGACTGACGGACAACCGTTCGTTCCAGGTCACGACTGCTCGCTGCGTTTGTGGAACCTGGACTCCAAGACGTGCGTCCAGGAGATCACAGCGCACCGCAAGAAGAGCGACGAGGCCATCTACGACGTGACCTTTCACCCCTCCAAGGCCTACATCGCCTCGGCCGGAGCGGACGCCCTCGCCAGGGTCTACGTGTAGGCCGCCGCCGTAACACTAAAGCCCCCCCTCGCCCCGTACGCCAACCGTCCCGCCGATCGGCCGACCCGTCGGTTGGCTGCTTACCAAAGCTTCCGGAACAGGACAGCAAAAATTTCGGGGGCGGGATTTCAAACGATCCCGATCGACGCCGATCCCTCGAGCTTGGATTCGGCCGATCGGAGCGCTCCGTTCGGCAGCCGACGTACCGAGTGTTTTGAAATGTTTATCAGACGGGGGGCTTCTTAGCCCCGCTCATCTACTCCCTGTCCCCGAATTAACGATTCCGTGTGACGCCCGCCCCGTCGCAAGTCGTCGTTCGGCCGCTGAGGAGTCGACGTCGTAGGAACTGTAACGATTGGTCCTGGTTGATTAGGGACCTAAGCGAACAATCAGAAGTCAAGATCATCAGTTCGACAAAAAAATATTTTTCCCCTTCCAAGAGTTCTTGTGATGACGTCACAATTTTAACTAAGGGGGAGGAATCTCACAACTGCCAACTTGTCAAGATTTTATTTATTTCCCCGCTCGGTCAATCACGTGGCGCATCGGCTCAGAGGGCGGAGCCACGTGGCTCACCACTGCCGATGTTCACCGAGGCTCCCGTGTCCAGTCGGAGCCCGCGCTGCCTGCCCGATTGGCTCATTTTTTGCTTTTTTTTTTTAACTTAAGGGATTGATGGTGCGGTGAGCAGCTGACGTTTACCACGTGACGTGTTACTACTTCCTGTTGGTGTCCTGCATGATTACCACAATAAAAGTATTTTTTCTAGTCTTCCAACGCACGTTTGTTTTTATTGACAGGATGTGGCACTGTCAAATTAAAAGCCCGCCTGGTCGAAGCCGTTGTTTTGACAGTGTTTACTCCAGTGTTCTCCCTCGTACATAAATGAGTTTTCAATACTAAAAATGAATGGGAAGTAGTGCTGCAACGATTAATCGATTAACTCGAGTAATTTGATGATAAAAAAAGATTCAAATTAAATTTTGCTATGAGTATTTGTTTCATTACAGTTGCGTTGTAATGGTTTGATTTGGGTGGATGCACCGCTCTAGTGGCAAGAGTGACTATGACATAACTCATTTTACATGGCTGAATCCAGCTGCTCCCTGTTAAGACCAACATAAGCTAAGTTTTTTTTTTTTTTTTTAATGCATTTGGAATTTAGTTTATAGGTAGCCATTTTTGTAGGACTATGTGTTTGAACCATTAAGAGTAGAGGTGTGCAAAATTTCCGATTGTTAGATTATTCGCGATTCGGCCGTGGAAGATTCGAGAACGATTCACAAACATCCAAATTCCGATTATTGAAATATGCCAAGTAAAGCGGAAGTACAACACATTCAGCGCGCCGCGCGGTCTTCGGTACGCAATGAGGAAGAACGGAGCGAGAGTAGTTAAACATCATGCTTCTCATTACCCGGCCCCTCGGGTAATGCCAATGCTCAACTCATGCCACCAGATAAAAAAACACAACAACATACATGACTGCTGCCGAAAAGCTGCTACAAAGTACATCCACATAATGTTATGGTAGATATCATTTATATAGGACTAGATGCACTATAGATTCGGTAGCGTTGCAGCACATCTACAAAAAGCTAGATGCGGGCGTTAGTAAACGGCCACCATCTTAAAGCAGTACACATCCCTGCAAGGCTGTTGTAGCGAACCTTCCAAGCGAACCTAATTACATTTTTATCTAAAATACACCTAAATCGGTAAAATATTGACTTGAATCTATCTTTAAAATAGTTTTAAAACTTTCACATGTCGAAAGTAGACAAAAGGGAAATTATGGAATAACAGGAGCAATTTTAACAACTGTAACGGTTGATTGACAACATTAAATTAATTGAATGTAGTTTAAAGCTGCTGATGCGGAATGGGGACTGGAGTTTTTTATTTACTGTTATTTTTGTATATTTGTTTACTGCTATATGTTAACTTGATACTGAAATAGTAGTTTGGTTTAGCCTGAGAGGATTTTTGAACAATTTTGGAACTAATGTACAAAACATTTAAAAAAAAAAAAAAAAAAAAAAAAGGAGGGGGGTGCATCAATAATCGTTTTATAATCGAATCGGAGCCTCTGAATCATAATCGTAATCGAATCGTTAGGTGCCCAAAGATTCCCAGCTCTAATTAAGAGCATTGTTTAAAAAAAAATGATTGCATTTAAGCTAGTGGACTTTTGCTATGTAAGTTAGCCAATTGTTCTTTTGTTGTACTTAGATCTTTATTTATTTATACCATTTAGGGCTCAGCTCAGGTATTTAACATTTTTGTTCCTTATCAGATTATTTGAACTAACTAGTTCATCGATTTATCGACTACTAAAATAATCAATAGCTACAGCCCTAATGGGAAGTGTCAACGGAACCATGAAAATTGACATACGAAATGAACGGAAAGTGATATGAAAATCAAGGAACAAATAGGAAGTGACCATAGAAACTAACAGTTACTACAATAAAATTACTTTTTTTCTTGTCTTCATTTAAAGGATGTAGCACCGCCAAATTAAAAGCCGACAGCGTTGACTCGCCGTGAATGTCCTTCCTCGTACATAAGTGACTTTTTGACCGCGTCTTTGGCCTCGATGACGTTGTGCCGCGACGCTCCGTGGGCGGGGCCGTCAGTGGTGGGCGCGACTTCGACAGAGAGGAGAGTGCGGCTTCCTCCGAGCGTCATGCCATCCAGGCGGCCACGTATCAAAACCTTGAGCTGACGGTTGTCTGCACGAAGCTGCTCCGTGTGTCGGGTGAGCGCCGATCGCCGCAGTAGGGCGGCGTTCAGACGACGGGTTAGCTGGAGAATTTCCGGAAATGTCTGCACAATGGGCAAAATTTAGATTTGTGACACGTTAAAGGGGGTAGTTCAGAATTTTTTACATTAGGCTTAATTAAAGAGCATATGACACCAGAAAAAAAGTCTTAAATGGCATTATTATGTGAATTAGAATCATATTTTGAGACGATTTGACTATATACAACAATTTAGCAAAGCGCAGATGACGAGAAATTGGTCTTTTAATCTGCCGGTTAGCCACGCCTACCATTATAGGGCTTTAGCGTCCCCAACAGGTGGATGACGTCAGCGGTAAACTGGGCTCATCGGTTTTACTATTCAGCCCATTGAGGGGGAATTGTTCAGAACGAGGAAAACGCGACGAAGAGAGCCGCAAAATGTCATTGTTTCAGTCTCTCTACTCCAATATTTTTACAGGATATTCTTTTTATGCAAGTATTTTTCCCCAATAGCTATATAAATGGCTTGAGAAGGACCAGTCAGCCCGTCGAGGGGGAACTATTCACAATGAGGAAAACGCGACAAAGAGAGCGGCAAAATGTCATTGTTTCTGTCTCGTTACTTCCATATTTTTACAGGATATTCTTTTTATCCAAGTATTTTTCCCCAATAGCTATATAAATGGCTTGAGAAGGACCAGTCAGCCCGTCGAGGGGGAACTATTCACAATGAGGAAAACGCGACGAAGAGAGCGGCAAAATGTCATTGTTTCTGTCTCTTCCATATTTTTACAGGATATTCTTTTTATCCAAGTATTTTCCCCAATTGCTAAATAAATGGCATGGTCAAGACAAGTAACAATCTTGTGCTAAATGGAATATGGAATAATAAAAATCCATTTATTCAAGACGACATGGCAAAATTACTCCATAAAGGTCAAAACTGTCGACTTCACCTTTACTGTCGCACCTCCCGAACGATACTTTATGACACCTAAATCGGACATATGTCATTTCCCTTCCCCGGCTTCGGAGAATGTAAACAAACCAGAAGGAGTGACAGCTAGCCGACATGCTAACCCGAACCGAGTGATGTTTCAAAGTCTTCAAAGCGGAAAATCACACAAAGCTATCCTGGATTATTTGACATGACGACCCGGTTGTCGAATGTCTTAGCGGATCGGCAAACCGCCCGGCGGAGAGCAATTTACAGTTCGTTCCCCGGAGGAGGGTGGCTGGAGCTAACGCAGCTAACGTGCTGCTGCTAATGCATTAGGAGAGCTTTTTACATGCCTATCAATGATCAAACGTAAGTAGTCCTTCATTTAAAGGAAGTTTGTAGTGTTTACTTTGTAATCGCTGTATTCGTATTTGACATAATACAAAACAAGATGTTTACTCACTTCCTCGTAAGTCCAATGGTCCCACAGTAAATATCCACGGTGAATGGGAACCTTTTGAAACTCCAAAAAGGCGCATACGCCTCTCCCTCATACAGAATGATTTTTCTGCAGCCGTTTGGCTGGCGTGATGCGAAAAATAAACGTATTAATCCGCAAAATCAGCTGAATCCTTCGTCCTCATACACAACAGTACACTGTAGCGTGAAGAGGACGTCTTCTACCGTACACGTCACAGCGCCCTCCTCCTCAATACAAGACCGAAGCCGGAAGTCACTCATTTTCCTGGCGCGGGATTCAAAAAACTAAATAAATATAGCGATCGCTTCCACACACATCCAAGCGGGCCATATCATTCAGGAGCATAAAATACCGCGTGTATTATGAAATAAACATGCTTTTTCGTGTCACAGGCACTTTAATCTTCGAATTAGCTGGGTTTAATTAGTCGGTGGTGTTGAATTTAATAAATTCCGTGCAGTTTGCAAGTCATTTGTTAGTTTCGGGGCTCCGTAGTGGCTAAGCTAGCGCGAGTCAATGGCACCTTCCTAGCATGCCAATAAAAAAACGATACAGATCTACGAACAGATTCAACATCGTCAAATAAATTCAAAAAACAGATCTTTGTTCCAAAACAGTGTCACACCAAACTGCCGTAATTCATTTCATTCTGCAGGACAGTTTTTTTAATATGCGTAATACAACCACCATAAAGAGAAGTGCTTCAGTCACTCGTTTTCACGCTGCATTCGAGAAAGGTGGGAAGTCAGACCAGTTGCGACCTCAAAGCTTTCCAAGCGAATGTAAACAGCAAAGATGGCTGATCGTGACAAGTTGCTTTTTATTTTGGCCCTCAAAAGACATTTTGACCTCCAGCAAACCTGCCTTTCTGTAAGCGATCAAATAGTGGAGGCGTTCAAATGATATTTTTCCAGATCGGAGGTTTTATTAAATATATTTTATTTTATTAAATAAAAATGCACGTTGATACGATGCACATAAAGGCAACTTCCATTTTAAAAAATCATTAGAAAGTTGTATGGACTTACAATTCCCTTGCTTGTTGCTTCTTGTTGTCTTCGAAAATTACACTTCGTTGACGGTGCTTCAAGTGTTCGTTCATAGCCGACGTGCTACCGTGGTATGCGAGCTCAGCTTAGCAAAGAGTACACAAAGTGGCACCCTCCATAGTTTCCTTGAAATAATTCCAGGCTCTGGCTATTCTGGTCTGCTTTTTTGGCTTTATGCCGCTTTCACGTGTTACCAATTCTGCCCTTTTTGGTAATTGGCAGTGTTTTCAACTCCTCGCCATAGTGAGGAGTGAACCGGCGATTCACTTGGCTCGTTTTCGTCGGTTCGTCCGATTTCCTCCTCAGGAAGGTGGCGGCGTGCATAAAAACACCGAGAGGCGTCGGATGGCTCTTTATGGATACTTTTATTGACCAAAACAAAAACGTGGGGGACGCAGCCACTCAACTCGACGCTACCCGTGCACTTTTCCAACTCACCGATCTTGCTCCCTCTCTCTCTCTCGCTCGCCCACTTTCTTCCTCTTTGCTCAATCTGACAACGGCGGTTACATTGAAATAACAGCGGCCCCCTTGGGGGTGCCAGTAAGAACTGCTTGTATTGCGAGCGCCCGCCATTCTAAACTTTATACGCATGTAATTTTTTTTTTAACCCGTCATTACCCGTCGAAGGTATGTTTTGCCCGTCGACGCATTTACGTCATCGATGACGTCGACAACGTCGACTAGTCGGGACAGTTCTAAAACTTAACTATTAACAAACTAGACAGAATTTGTTGAAATCAACTCCACCGACTAATTAAACCCTCATTAACTCGAAGATTAAGCCAGATGTCAAAAATCCTGAACTTCCCCTTTAGGTTTCACATTTAACGATCTGTAAAGTGTCCCAAAATTAACAGTGACCTGAAATAAATAGGAAGTGACCCGGAAATCAACGGCAAGTGACCAATGGATGGGAAGTTACCCAGGAATGCTCTAAAATCAACAGGAATTTATCCGAAAATGCCTGAAAATCTATTGGAAGTAACCCCGGAATGCTGCAAAATTCATTGGTAAATGGCCCGTAAATGCCCCAAAACCAACGGGAAGTGACCTGTAAATTCCTGGATATCAACTGGAAGTTACCACTTTACTGGAAGTGACCCAAAATGTACAAGAAGTACAATTCATTTTGTAAAAATGAATTGGACGTCGAGCGCTGTCAATGGAAACCAAAGAGTTATTAAAGGTGTGACCCGATTATGCGATCTTTAGTGTTTTAAACATTTTACATTACATGATAAAAGGTCCAAACATGTAAATTCATTCTAGGTCAAAAGTATTGGCACCCCTGCAGTTTTGTCAGATAATGCTCAATTTCTCCCAGGCAATGATTACAATTACAAACGCTTTTGTACTAATATCTTCATTTATTTTGCTTGCAGTGAAAAAAACACAAAAGAGAATGGGGAAAATAATTAAATCATTATCTTTTTACCCAAAACTCCAAAAATGGGCCAGACATTTTTTTAAAATTTTATTATATATTTTATTTATTATTATTATTTGTTTATTTTATTTTTTATTTCAGGTATTGTCACCCTTTGAAAAATCAGGTGATGCTTCTCTAATTAGTGTAATTAACAGCACCTGTTACTTACCTGTGGTACATAACAGGTGGTGGCAATAACTAAATCACACTTGCAGCCAGTTAAGTTGGATTAAAGTTGACTTAACCTATGTCCTGTGTCCTTGTGTGTACCACATTGAGCATGGAGAAAAGAAAGAAGACCAAAGAACTGTCTGAACACTTGAGAAGCAAAATTGTGAGGAAGCATGAGCAATCTCAAGGCTACAAATCCATCTCCAAAGACCTGAACGTTCCTGTGTCTACTGTGCTTAGTGTCATCAATACGTGTAAAGCCTATGGCACTGTGGGTAACCTCCCTGGATGTGGATGGAAAAGAAAAACTGACGAGAGATTTCAACGAAAGATTGTGCGGATGGTGGGTAAAGAACCTCGACTAACATCCAAACAAGTTAAAGCTGTCCGGCATTTCGAGAGTACAACAGTGTCAACCCGTACTATCCGTCGGTGTCTGAATGAAAAGGGACTCTATGGTAGGATACCCAGGAAGACCCCACTTCTGATTCATAGACATAAAAAAGCCAGACTTGATTTTGCCAAAACTTACCTGAGAAAGCCAAAACCATTTTGGAAGAATGTTCTCTGGTCAGATGAGACAAAAGTAGAGCTTTTTTGGGAAAAGGCACCAACATAAAGTATACAGGGAAAAAAACGAGGCCTTCAAAGAAAAGAACACGGTCCCCACAGTCAAACATGGCGGAGGTTCCCTGATGTTTTGGGGTTGCTTTGCTACCTCTGGCACGGGACTGCTTGAGCGTGTATGGCTGAAGACTACCAACAAATTTTCCAGCATAATGTAGGGCCCAGTGTGAGAAAGCTGGGTCTCCCTCAAAGGTCATGGACCTTTCAGCAGGATAATGACCCAAAACACACTTCAAAAAGCACTAGAAAATGGTTTGAGAGAAAGCACTGGAGACTTCTAAAGTGGCCAGCAATGAGTCCAGACCTGAATTCCATAGAACACCTGTGGAGAGATCTGAAAATGGCAGTTTGGAGAAGGTACCCTTTAAATCTCAGCGACCTGGAGCAGTTGGCCAAAAAAGAATGGTCTAAAATTCCAGCAGAGCATTGTAAGAAACTCATTGATGGATACCGGAAGCGGTTGTTTGCAGTTATTTCATCTAAAGGTTGTGCTACCAAGTATTAGGCTGAGGGTGCCAATACTTTTGTCCGGCCTTTTTTTTTTTGGAGTTTTGTTTAAAATGATAACAATTTCGTTTTTTTCATTGCAAGCAAAATAAATGAAGATATTACTACCAAAGCATTTGTAATTGCAATCATTTTCTGGAAGAAATTGAGCATTATCTGACAGAATTGCAGGGGTGCCAATACTTTTGGCCAGCAGTATGCTTGTGTGATGTTTTCACAATAAGCATTTTTTGTTGAATTTAATTCCAACCTTAGTCGGTTCCGCCGCTCCCTGTAGCTCATCATCACCACCTTGCGATGAGGAGGTCGTATCTTGGATCTTGCCGCAAATTGCGGCAGCGTTCAGAACTTTCTCACCCTGCGGAAAAAACGGATGTCAAGGACACGGCAAAGGACAGCGAAACTCTGCCCACCTTGGCGATGACCGCCCTCAGTTTCTGGACGGCATCGTCCGTCCGGATCGCCAGGACGGACAGACGCTTCCTGGATGCTTGGCGGGCCCGCGTCAGGTCTTCGCGGAGACTGCGCGTCTTCACAGTCACGGCGGTTTTCGCGTTCGTTAGTAAGTCGACGCTGGACGCCGTTTCAGTCTGGAATGCGCAGAGTTTGCCACGCAAATCTGCGACAGCACCCTGTAGTTTCTTCACTCTGCTAACGTCCTTGGAGATGTCGCATATCAGCCTCTGGTTCCTGGCCATCAGAAGTTGGGCGGGGCTGTCTACATACTCCGCATCTTGTTTTGAGTCCCGCACCTGACGCCGTTTCTCCTCTAGCTTCTCGGCGTCAGCGCTGCGCAGCGCCGCCACCTGGATGCAACCAGAAGACATAGGGTTTGCTAGATGGGAAAGGGGGCCTCCAGGTCAATAGCGTACCGCACTAATGCTATTTTTAGACCGTGACGTCACCATCTTAACCCGGAAGTGGGTCAAGATAGACACGCCCTCGCATACAACTCATGTTATTACTGCTTGTTTTCTCCCAGTAATCTTTCAAAAAAGAACATGCTGAGTAAACACTGCTGCTATGGAACTTATAGAAACGACTCTAGACATTACGACTTATGAAGGATGTTTTCTTCATACGTTTCCCGAAGCCAAAGAAGAGGAAAAATGTGAACAATAGATCAACTTTTGCGGACATCCAAAAGACCAGGTTAATGCTAACGAGGTTGATAACAAGAACGGTGAGCAAAAATCCCAGAACCACACAGGGGGACCTAGTGAATGACCTACAGAGAGTTAGGACCGCAGTAACAAAGGCTACTATCAGTAACACAATGCGCCGCCAGGGACTCAAATCCCGCACTGCCAGACGTGTCCCCCTGCTGATGCATGTACACGTCCAGGCCCGTCTGTGGTTCGCTAGAGAGCATTTGGATGATCCAGAAGAGTACTGGGACAATTTGTTATGGTCAGATAAAACGAAAATAGAACTTTTTGGTAGAAACACTCTCGTGTTTGGAAGAGAAAGAATACTGAATTGAATCCGAAGAAAACCATACCCTCTGTGAAGCATGGGGGTGGAAACATCATGCTTTGGGGCTGTTTCTGCAAAGGGACTGGGATGACGGATCCGGGTAAAGGAATGAATGAATGGGGCCATGTATCGAGAGATTTTGAGTGATAATCTCCTTCCATCAGCATTGAAGATGAGACGTGGCTGGGTCTTTCGGCATGACAATGATCCCAAACACACAGCCAGGGCAACAACGGAGTGGCTTCGTAAGAAGCATTTCAAGGTCCTGGAGTGGCCTAGCCAGTCTCCAGATCTCAAGCCCATAGAAAATCTGTGCAGGGAGTTGAAAGTCCGTGTTGCCCAACGACAGCCCCAAAACATCGCTGCTCTAGAGGAGATCTGCATGGAGGAATGGGCCAAAATAACAGCAACAGTCTGTGAAAAGCTTGTGAAGGGTTACAGAAAATGTTTGGCCTCTGTTATTGCCAACAAAGGGTACATAACAAAGTATTGAGATAAGTATTTGGTCAATACCAAAAGTTCATTTTCCAACATAATTTGCAAATAAATTCTTTAAAAATCAAACAATGGGATTTTCTGTTTTTTTTTCCCCCACATTTTGTCTCTCATGGTTGAGGTTTACACATGTTGACAATTACAGGGCTCTCTAATATTTTCAAGTGGGAGAACTTGCACAATTAGTGGTTGACTAAATACGTATTTGCCCCACTGTATATAAAAAAGAAAATCTCAACCAGTCCTTGATGTCTGCAATTTTTGCATCGCGACCTTTGTTATATTACCATGTTTCATCCATAAAATCCCCCCAAAATCCGGCTGTGGCCTTTCACAGTTGTGTCTTGACACTCGGTGATACATGCTACCTGGAGTTTTTGGATCAAAAAGACATAAGTACGCGATAATATCTCGTTAAAATCATCGTCTTTAATTATGCTCGCTCATGCTCTCACCTCCAGTTGGGGTTTTTCTGTTTAAAAAAATAAGATAAAATGTTCAAAAAGATTATAAGCTTTCCAGTGATGTATCAGATATGGATGTAGGACAATTTTGAAATTTGGCCAAATCTCAGAGCAGAACTTCAGGTCAGCTGAGTGTTTTCCGTCCTATATATTTGTGTGTGTATGTGTTCAATGGATTTATTTATTTGTTCAATGTATTTATTCAGCTCTATCATTGGAAAGAGATACAGATGGTGTTTTATACCTTTTTCAAAGTATAATTAAAAAAAAAAAAAAAATATATATATATATTTTAATAAGTTTTTAAGCACTTTAAATGTAATAATTATAAGTTTTAAACATGTTACTGTCCCATACAATTATTTTTAAACAGGAAAAAAGTAGACGCCCAATCCATTTAAAAAAAGTTTTAAAAATGCTTGTCTTTATCAAATGCGTCATAGAGTGACTCCACTCAAATCCGCTCCAGCTGCTCACTTACACACAATGAGTTGCCACAGCAACTGGTTAACAAGTTAAACGATGATTGACGCATGCTGCGCTTTGAAGGTCGAGTTTCTGGCAAGATCAAAGCGTAACTGTCTTTCAATCATTGTAAGCAACTCCAGTTCACTCTCTGACAAACAAAGAGGTGGAAGAGGGAGGGAAGTTGAGACTATGCGATCAGGTCAGGACAGCTCGTTTGTATTTATTAATTTTTTAAAATGGGATAAAAAAAAATCCGCAATGCACTGAGGGCGCCAAGTTTGAAGCGTGAAGTAGCGAGGGATCACTGTTTGCGGTATATGTTGTGGTTAACTCTGAAACCTCCTACATTTGATCAATATGGCAACACTAATAACGTGCAAACGGTTTGCCACTAGCGAGCGAGCGATATTCAACTTACTCGGTCTCGCTGACCGGTTCGACGAGCCGCTATCGCGTCATTGTATGCAGCGCGTATGGCGCGCGTGACATCTTCGTGCTGACGTGACAAGATAAATGCCGCGTCCTCAAGATCGCCACGCTGACGCTCCGTCTGCGCCGCCGTGTGGTTCCTGCGGTAAGCGTTCACAAATGTTCGGTGAGGCAATGAACCTGACATTCCGCGAGGGGGCGCCACCTGCCGACCTATTTTCCGCGAAGCATCGGCAGACGTCTCGCAGACTTTCCTCCCAGCGACGCCGCACAAAGGCCGCGCGTTCGTCCAGCAATGTCCGCAAACGTTCTGCGTGCTGCAGATGAAGTCGATGCGTGCGGGCGCACTGACGTTCCGCTTCCTCGAGGTCACCTGACAAGTTCTAGCCAATGAACAGCAGCAAAAAAAATTAAACAAACAAGAAACAAACATGGATTAATGAAAACTCAGGAGGCAAACAGGAAGTCTTCCAATATACAATTGTAAAATGACCAAAAAAATAACAGGAAGTTACATGAACAAACAGGAAGTGCTTGGAAACTAATAGGAAAAGACAAAAAAAAACAAACAGGAAGTGATAAGCTAATACCTTAATGACGTCATCCAGAGCATCCAGCTGTCGCTCGAAAGTCTGTCTCAAGATGATGATGTCATCCCGCAGCTGTTGCGAGCGAGCCTGCCGTAGGAGGTTGCGCCAGACCTGATCGATTTTGGCCCGATTGACGCGGGAGTTCTGCTGCTCCCTCCGAACTTTGACCTGCGAACGCGCAATGACGTCATCACCTTCGTGACGCTGACGTCATTTGCAGGTTTTCCGTCTTACTGTGAGAAATAGGTTCAGAAGCTCCTCCCTCTTCTTGTTCGCTTCATCTTGTTGTTGTTTAAGATGTTGACGTCGCTGAGGTGGCTCCTCCCCCTGCTCCTCCTCCCACGACGACGCCCTGACAGCTTTCTTGCCCTTCCTCGGCATTTTCCCCTCTTTCACTCAGGCTGCCTGAATCCGATGGATATCGATTATTTATTTATAGATTTAAAATTGGTATTGGCTGCCACAATTATCAAGATTCAAGTCTTTTGTAAATGTGAGGAGTGGCAGCCAGGGGCGATGGAAGTCACTCACAGCAGGGGGTGGTAAGGATCTTTTTTAGTTTTTGCTATCCAAAAACAGCCATTTTGGTCATAGGCGGAGTTTGAGTTTTGGGGCGCGGGGGTTGGGGGGCACAATATATTGTTGAACCCGAAACGCAGTTTCAGCAATAAAAATAACTTCCAAGAACCAGACCAGACCAGAACCCACTGCGATATGTGAAAAACCGCAAATGCCTTGGAGCCATTTTCCTTCGATAGCAGCAAGGTTAAACATCTCGGCCAATCAGCTTGCGATATTCCCGAGTGATGCTGGCCAGCGAATCAGATCAGTGGAATATGAGTTGGGCGGGCTGTCCTTGCCTTCTGTTAGGGAACGGGCTGCTTTCACACCATATTTTCTCCTTTATTTTAATTTTTTATGCATGTATATATATATTTTTTTGACTGAAAAAAAATCCGCGATAGACTGACACCGCGAAATTCGAAGTGTGAAGTAGCGAGGGATCGTTGTACTAGTATATGGTATGCCCGCCAGTGTTAACAGGTGTTCTGTCAAATTTTGCACCCCATCGGAAACTTTGTGTTAAAAATAGCCGCGAATACAGCGGTTACAAAGTAAACACTACAAACTTTCATTAAATAAAGGAATATTTACTTATGTTTGATCATGGACGCACATGTAGAAAAGTTCACCTCAGACACATTCTGCCATGTTAGCTGCACACAACAACTGCACGCCGCTCTCTCACTGTTTACGTCTTCGCCGTGTAGTTAAGCATTAATTTACGCTAAACCTGAACGATGTATCGTTTAAACATCGCCATCGCGATGTGCGTGTGCGCGATAGTCCCATCGCAAGCATGTGCGATAGTTTTAATTTTTTTTAATCCACATACACCTTGCTTTCTGCTCTGCACACAGCCTCACACCCTCCCTCTCCCAACCCTTTGTTCCTCTCAGTCACTGCGGCACTTGTGTATTAAAGTTAACAATGGCTTTGATCTGGCCAAAGAAGCAGACTTCACACGGGCATCTGTCAATCATCGTTTAACTTGTTAAACAGTGTTTGCAAGGAAGTCGCGCTGGAATGAATGTGCGTGTGTGCGTGCGTGCGTGTGTGTGTGGAGACGTTGGAGACATCTAAAATAAATGCCAGAAGTGATCATGAGGAATTTCTACATGTCACTCCAACGGTCACAGCTAAGGTAGATAAACAGAAGCCATTTAATAAAGCCAAGCATTTATCTACTACAGTACTTTATTCTTGTTCAAAAATGATTTGGTTGGACAGTTATGTTTAAAACTGATCATAATTATGACATTTGAAGTGCTTGAAAGCCATTTATTTATATACATTTTTTAAATCACTTTGGGGGGAAAAGTGAGAAAAAAACATGTCTTATATGTATCTCTTTCCAATGCTAAATCTGAATAAATACATAGAACACAAAAAACACACACACAAAAAAAAAAAATTGGGGGGGTGCGCTACTTGCGGTTTTTCACTTATCGCGGCGGGTTCTGGTCCTAATTAACCGCGAAAAACGAGGGATCACTGTACACTGTGGTGATGGTGAGTCATCCAAAGTCTTTCCAAACAGCTATTCAAGTCATCTAGTGAAAATTTCTTTTAAAAAGTATATATACATTTTTTTTAATATCGCAATATAATATCGCAATATATCGCAAACCCCCCAAAAATTGCAACAATATATTTTTTCCAATATCGTTCAGGCCTAATTTACGCCATACTTGTGTGGAACGTGTATGATTATTTACGATATTACTTGTTTATTTAACACCTGTGGATAAAATTGAGAGTCAAATTGAATGTAAAAGAGGGCTTATTCACCGCCACAACAGCTTTGGGATAAAAATATTATAAGTGTGCAAAATTTGTGTACAATTAGCGTCTTTAGTCAGGCAAATTGAAATTCCGCTCACCATTTTGGCGGTGCTCTCTGGCTTTTCATGGCCCACATTTTCTATCCTTGGTTCTTGCTCAGTAGTTGTTGTCGCTTTGGAAAGCTTAGGTTTGAAAAAATTACATATATCCATCTTGCCTCCTAATTCCTCAGGTGGTTTTGGCTAAGCAAAACAAATGACCGTCTAAGGTGCTAGTTGTGTTACTTTGTGGCTTTCTTGAATAGGACAACTTACTGAAAGGGTTGACGTTTTTTACTGACAGATCTTTAGTTACAGAACAGAAGAGAGGCATCATCAACATTAACTGTCCACTGGCGGGGTATTTATCAGCTGTCTCGAGCTCGCTGCGTATCTGACTACCGTGTGCTGTGACGAGCAGACATTACTAATCGAACGTGCAGCTACGATTTGCTCATATTATTACGAAAGTCACATGATCTGTTGGAAATATAATTTTGACCCATTATAAAAACTTTTTTGTTCTTTTCATTCATTTTTGTTGTTTGTTTTATTGCTTAGCAACTTTTATAGACAATATTTTACCGGAAAATTCTTAATTTTAAAATCATATGTTGGAAAGTCAATTACATGCAATGACACTTTTCGGCCACCAGGAGGGGCCTGGACCCCCCGTAAAATCCGCTTATGGTTTTGGTCCAAATTTGTCCAGCTTGCCCGTTTTCTCCATACAAGGTGTGCACAATGGCAGAACACGCGTATGCTGGATGGTTTACATACTACTACTAGGCTACTACAAAGACAGCATACTATTTCACCTACAGTGTGTGTTAGAGTTTTTGTGTTGGAAATAAAAGTGCCCGTGTATTATAATGCAAATCTCCACAGCTCGACGCCACATTGACACACGAACATATTTGAAAACTGAAAGGTCACAGGCCAATTGCACACGGATAAAAAAAACGGCTGTAGCTCAGCAGCAACACCAAATAATAATAAAGCTACAATCCAATCATGTCTTATTGATTTGAAGATCGATGAGCGCATGTGTTGGACATCTCGCCGGGTAGAAAGAATTGCAGTAACCCAGTGTTCTGCAATTCAATCCTACGCGTGAGACTTTTACACAATGCTCAGTGTGCTTGAGCAAGCATCCGCACGCATGCGCAAAACGGTTAAAAGTGGCGAGTACTCACTATTTTTGTTTTTATTTACTTTTATATTAACTTTTGTTTGCCTCAGAAATACTTTTTGCATGTATTTCCCTATCATACGTTTAACGATTGTGTTTTGTTGCAGTAACTTTAAAGCAGTGTTGATCTGTTGACCACCTTAGTCACGTAGCGTATTGAAAACTTAAGGCATTCTTTAGTATGTTCTTCCTGTATGCATGTAAACAAAACAAGTTTAAAGCGCGCGGTAGTACTTTGGGTGTAAAATTCACCTTTTGTAGAACGTTTCACCAATGTATGACATTTTGGCAGAACACCGGTAGTATTCGTCGATGGACAGTGACAATCTACCATTGAACAAGCACATGTAAAGGCCCATGTTACGTTTTCCTATGACCATTTGGATAATGCAAAGGAGTCAAGGGAGCAAGTTTTGTGGTCATATGAGAGCAAAATATAACTTTTTGGTCCTAATTCCACTAACCGTGCTTGGAGGAAAAGGAATGATGAGTACAGTGATCTTTCGTTTTTCACGGGTTAATGGAACAGAACCCGCAGCGATAAGTGAAAAACCGTGAAGGAGCCTCCCCGCCCAAATAAAAAAAAAAAAATTCAAATCTATCAATGGGAAGAGATATACTGTATATAAGACATGTTTTTTTTTTTTTTTTTTTACCTTTTTCCCCAAAGTATAATTAAAAAAAACATACATATAAATATATATATACTGTATATACATACATATAAATATATATATATATACTGTATATACATACATACATACATACATATGCACACACACACACACTCACTGCTGGCCAAAAGTATTGGCACCCCTGCAATTCTGTCGGATAATGCTCAATTTCTCCCAGAAAATGATTGCAATTACAAATGCTTTGGTAGTAATGTCTTCATTTATTTTGCTTGCGATGAAAAAACACAAAAGAGAATGGGAAAAAAATTAAATCATTATCATTTACACAAAACTGCAAAAATGGGCGGGACAAAACTATTGGCACCCCTTGAAAAATCATGTGATGCGTCTCTAATTTGTGTAATTAACACCACCTGTTACTTACCTGTGGCGCATAGCAGGTGGGGGCAATAAATAAATCACACTTGCAGCCAGTTAAAATGGATTAAAGTTGTCAACCTCTGTCCTGTGTCCTATATATATATGATATACTGCATATATATATTAGGGCTGTCAAAAGTATCACGTTAACGGGCGGTAATTAATTTTTTAAATTAATCACGTTAAAATATTTGAAGCAATTAACGCACATGCCCCGCTCAAACAGATTAAAATGACAGTACAGTGTAATCTCCACTTGTTACTTGTGTTTTTTGGAGTTTTGTCACCCTCTGCTGGTGCTTGGGTGCGACCCATGAGCATTGTGTAATTATTGATGTCAACAATGGCGGGCTACTAGTTTATTTTTGGATTGAAAATTTTACAAATTTTATTAAAACAAATACATTAAGAGGGGTTTTAATATAAAATTCCTATAACTTGTAGTAACATTCATCTTTTAAGAGCTACAAGTCGTTCTATCCATGGATTGCTTTAACAGAATGTTAATAATGTTCATGCCACTTTGTTGATTTATTGTTATAATAAACAAATACAGTACTTATGGACCATATGTTGAATGTACATATCCGTCTTGTGTCTTATCTTTCCATTCCAACAATAATTTACAGAAAAATATGGCATATTTTATAGGTTTGAATTGCGATTAATTACGATTAATTAATTTTTTAAGCTGTAATAAACTCGATTAAAATTTTTCATCGTTTGACAGCCCGAGTACATAAACAGTATGTATATATATATATATATATATTCGGGTCTTTGCCGATGTACTTGTAGCCTTGAGATTGCCAATGCTTCCTCACAAATTTGCTTCTCAAGTCCTCAGACGGTTCTTTGGTCTCCTTTCGTTTCTCCATGCTCAATGTGGTACACACAAGGACACAGGACAGAGGTTGAGTCAACTTTAATCCATTTTAACTGGCTGCATCAGGAGAAAATACTAGTACTAGTACTTTTGTACTTGGGTCATTTTTTTTTCTGATACTTGTACTTTTACTTAATTCTTTTTTGCACCTGTATCTGTACTTTTAATTCAGAAAAAAAAGTTCTCCATTCACCAATGGCCTTCTTTAAAGTCCACAAAACACACGCAAACTGGTTGGGCGAACTCCCATAATAGGAGTCCAATCGTGTGGCGTCCAAACATTCTTTTGCTGTGAATTTCAATGGTTTATCATGAGTAGATGTCCAATCCATTTTAAGTTTGAAATGGATTGGACGTCTATCGCCGTCAATAACTGTTCAAAATGTGAAACTTCAAATCAAAAGTCTAAATTTATCATGTTAAAATGTTACAACGCTGAGCAAAGAGTATTGTTTCTAAATTCCAATCTGTTTTATGCCAAGCGAAATGTACTCAAATGTTGAAAATGTACAAAACAGTGTTTTAAAAAAATGTGGGAAGAAACAACAGCTTCATCATCTTGTTCGTCATCTTACCTCGTCCACGCGCTCCGGCCTGGGATGTTTGCGTCCTGTTTCCATGGCGACCACCGAGCTCATCAGCCGCCATCTTGCTGCGACGTTATGCTGCCTTCACGTGTTGTCGTAATTATGGTAAATATCACAAGTCCAGTCGAATATTGCATCTGAACGCCCCCTTCGCGTCGTATTTTCTAGTTATTCTTGATTCAACTTGAAATGTATGTGTCACTTAATATGATAACACCAAAAAAATAGCAAGTCTGCAATTGAAGCTCATTCAAAATTTTAGTAACATGTGCATTGTGAATGTATTATTATTATTTAATATTATATGTATAATTTATTATTCATTTAATCTATTAATATTATATATATATATTAAATGTATTTTATGTATTTAATTTATATTATGTAGTTTTTGTCGTCTGCCTATGCCTCAGTTTGATAAAAAATGTAAATAATGTTACATCAACTGATTGATTGAAAAAAAAAAAGGATTTTCTACTGGAGAAGTGTGTCACTTTACTTCCGGTTTTTCTATTATATTTTATTTTGTATATTTTTCCAATTCAATATTACCTTTATCTGAAACAAACAAAAAAAACTGCACTTTCCTTATAAAAAGAAGGAATCATCACATCAAAATATTGAACGGCGCTGCATAAGTAATTATTGTCACTGATCTTATTATTAATATTGTATTTTTTAAAAACTACTTGTATTCAGTAATTAAGCTGCATATCCTATTTACAGTGGTACCTCTACTTACGAATGTTTCAAGATCCAGAATTTTCAGGTTAAGACACGCTTCAATGGGAAAACGTTGCCTTTAGTTTAGTAATTTCAGAATATGAAAGGCAAAAATACAGTATGGCTGGTGCTCGCAGCTCCCAGTTTACTGAACGTAACATACTTATAGCTGCTCTGCCATTGGCTATTGTCTAAAGCATTCTTGGCATCCAATTGGCTAAGAGGGATCTCTACTGTATGTGTATGCGTGGATCTCTTCATCCACCCCTCATGTTCCGACAGCTTTACATGACTATTAACTTTTATTATTTACTGTATTCTTGGTTTATGACCTTATGCACAACTCTGATTTTGTTTATTTTGCAATTGTTCCAATTGTAACATGTATGTGTTACATGTTTTGATGCATTTTTATGCAATATAAAAGATTTATGTCTGAATTTTGGGGGGGCTTGGAATGAATTAAGGCATTTACATGGAAAACGAGTCTTTACTTCCAGATTTTTCAAGCTGTGAAACTACTTTTCAGAACAAATTATTTCGTAAGTAGAGGTACGGGGTAGAGGTGTGCAAAATTTCCGATTCTTAGATTATTCGCGATTTGGCCTTGAAAGATTCGAGAACGATTCACCAACATCCAAATTCCGATTATTGAAATATGCCAAATAAAGCGGAAGTACAACACACTCAGCGCGCCGCGCGGTCTTCGGGACGCATTGAGTAACGAAGCGAGAGTAGCTAAACATCATGCTTCTCATTACCCGGCCCCTCGGGTAATGCCAATGCTCAACTCACGGCTCTAGCTCAACTCATGCCACGAGATAAAAAAACAACAACAACATACCTGACTGCTGCCGAAAAGCTGCTTCAAAGTACATCCACATAATGTTACGGTAGATATCATTTATATAGGACTAGATGCAATATATATTTGGTAGCGTTTGCAGCACATCTACAAAAAGCTGGATGCGGGCGTTAGTAAACGGCCGCCATCTTAAAGCAGTACACTTCCCTGCAAGGCTGTTGTAGCGAACCTTCCAAGCGAACCTAATTAACTTTTTATCTAAAATACTCCTAAATCGGTAAAATATTGACTTGAATCTATCTTTAAAATAGTTTTAAAACATTCACGTCGAAAGTAGACAAAAGGGTAATTATGGAATAACGGGAGCAATTTCAACAACTTTAACGGTTGATTCACAACATTAAATTAATTTAATGTAGTTTAAAGCTGCTGATACAGAATGGGGACAGGAGTTTTTTATTTACTGTTTCTTTTGTATATTTGTTTACTGCTATATGTTAACTTGATACTGAAATAGTAGTTTGGTTTAGCCTGAGAGTATTTTTGAACAATTTTGGAACTAATGTACAAAACATTTAAAAGAAAAAATACATTTTAAAAAATTTAAAACGCAGGGGGGTGGATCAATAATTGTTTTATAATCGAATCGGAGCCTCTGAATCGTAATCGTAATCGAATCGTTAGATGCCCAAAGATTCCCAGCTTTAGTACGGGGTAACACTATATTTGGTCTTTTGGAAGAATTCTGCACGTACATGTAATAAATGTCCCCAAGAGGGCAGCAGAGTCTTTCTATTCATTCTGTCATGACCTGATTGACATTTGAAAACCCACAAAAATCTTTAAAAAAGTTTTTATTTGTACACTGGAAGTAATAAATACAGGAGATCAAATACATATTTAGATTTTCACAAAAACAAATATGCAATTCCAAAAAAGGATATATGAAAAAAGAAATCACCTGTTAATCAGTTAACTAGTGATTCCCCAATGACGTTGACACTGGTAATTGTTTTAATTTTTGGCGTCAAAGTCGCGACAAATTCCGCGCACTATGTCATCCACGAGGTCCTCCAGGTCCCCAAAGTGGCGGCTGAAGAAGACGTGCTCGTCTTTGGGCTCCGACGCCATCGCCCGCAAATCGTCCATGGGTGCCCAAGCCACGCCCACCGCGTACACGGTTATGCCTGGAAGTTCACTCAACATTATTGCTTGACAACACCATTTCTGGGAATGTTTTAACTACCTTATAAAGTTGTATTTTTCAAGAAAAAAAAAAGGGTAAAAGACCTGTTTGATTAAAGACTAGATTATAGCTATTGTTTTGAAAAATATTGAAATTTACAACACATTTAAGAGAATGTTTCCATGTGTTATGATAAAAAAAGTATATTTAAGAATTGTTTTTGAAATATGGATAGTTGTAATTAGAGATGCACGATAATATCGGTCACCGATAATTATCGGCCGATAATGGCAATTATGACGTCACACAGATAATCCAGATAAAACCAAATTCAACCGATAATGCAATCCGATAATTATATACTTTGAAATATTTTAATTGATTCTAACATAAGCTCTTTTGAGTTAAATGTAATTCCTACTTTGGCCTGCGGATGGCGCATGTTGCGTTCTGACGGCGAAGAGTGGAGGCGCCACAGAGGAAGAAATTACTTTTCCTTTGCTGTGGAGTAAAAACAGCTTGTAGCTCAACTCATGTCCTCTACTCTGTCATCACAGGTTGGTTAAAACTCTGCATTCATCTGTTTAGCATATATTATTAATGTTAGAAAGGGTTTTGGATAATAATATACGGTGTGAAAAGCAAAAAAAACGATGTTTGTTGAGCGTTTTGGAGTCAAACGGGATGGTGTTGTATGCTAACCTGCGGAGCTAACGGCCTAGCGTAGGAAGATGATGATGTAGCATACCCTAGCGGAAACCAGTCGGTACATGTTAAAAATGGTTGTTACATACAGATGTATTAAGAATATCCATTCTCCAATGTATAAATATGCTTCATATGTTGAATTTAAAAGCAAGGTACACATTTTATTGTGTATTTATATATTTAAAAAATGTGTATGCTAATGGTTGAAATTTTTAATGGCCATTTGGACTTTTTGGACTTTTGGAGGCCATTTCTTTTGTTAACTTCTGTTGTGTACATATATGTTTGTAAAAGAAATTACTTTTCCTTTGCTGTGGAGTAAAAACAGCTTGTAGCTCAACTCATGTCCTCTACTCTGTCATCACAGTCACACTACAAGTCCAATTGGTTCACCTAATTTGCCCCTCTGAACCCCAGAGGAGCAACAATTTGATTTAGCCTCCAAATGTGCGCAATCAACAGTTTTGTCCAATTCTGCTAGTTTTAAGTAGATGTTTTTGCAGTGTAGTAATGTGATATATGTTAGGGATGGCTTAGTTTTAAGGCATTTTTGTGCAACTTGGGTGTTTACTCTCGAAGTAATTGTTGCCAAAAGCTTACCATTACACAATGTCATTGCCATTGTTTAGATGTTGGAATTTACTACTTGTTCACATTTGATGTGGAAAAAAAATAGCACTAAATTACATTTTTGCACAGTAACATTTGATATTTGTATACTTTAAAATTTTACTTATATATTTGAATAAAATTATCGGCGTGACATTATCGGTTATCGGGTGGAAGGGGCAGGAAATTATCGGTTATCGATATCGGTTGAAAAATGTATTATCGTGCATCACTAGTTGTAATGTCACAAAAGAGTAATTGCAAAATCGTAGAATTGAGTGTTTCAAGTTAAAATATTTGGATTGAATTTTTTACAGTATAAAACAAATTATATATATATATATATATATATGGCGGAAAACACTCAGGTGACTTGAAGTTCCGCTCTGAGACCCCCAATTTAGCCAACTTTCAAAATTGTCCGATATGCATGTGTGATACATCATTGGAAAGCTTAAAATCTCAATTTTCTGGGGGAAGAAAAATTTTGAGCAGGAGGGCATTTTTAAAAAAAATATATTTTTTAAACAACAAAACCCTATCTGGAGGTGAGAGCACACGAGAACAGAATTACAGACGCTATGACTTTGACGAGATATTATCGCATACTTATCTTGTTTTGATCCAAAAACTCCACGTAGTATGTATCACTGAGTGTCAAGACACAGCTATGAATGGCCAAAGCTTGATTTTGGGGGGTTTTATGTGTGAAACATGGTAATATAACAAGGGTCGCGATGCAGAAATCGCAGACATCAAGGAGTGGTCGAGGTTTTCTTTTTCATATATTTTCCCTTTCAAACGTTTTTTTTCAACTTTTTTTTTATTTGGATCAATTATTTATCAGCTAACATATCGGAGAAATTGCGACACTAACAAAAAAAAATACAATTAAGCGACAGTTATGAGGTAGATATCCGTGACTTTTTTACAGGCGCCATTTTTTTCATTGGGACATAATTTGTTTAAAAGTTTAAAATAGGTGAGTGAATAATTTTTTAAAGTCGTTTTTTAAAAAGAAATATGGGACATCAATGAATGATTCTAAGCTAAAAACGACAGACATTTTGAATAATAAATATAATTAATTTTATTTGTTTTATGGCTGGGTTAAAACAAAAGCGGTTGCGCGACATCTGTAAACGGGGGTTTTCAGGGTAAAACGGACAAATTAAAAATAGTTTGGGGGTTTAATGTGCCATGAATCTGCTATGGCAGCATAAAGACATATTGTTCTATCAAACACAACAGTTGTTTTAGCTTAAAATACAGCAGTCTCTTTTAAAGAGGAGTGCAAGAGCAGAAACTGCTTTTTCAGTCTTGTCTGTGTTTTCCGCTGTATTTTTGGCGGAAAACACTCAGGTGACTTGAAGTTCCACTCTGAGACCCCCAATTTAGCCAACTTTTAAAATTGTCTGATATGTACGTGTGATACACCATTGGAAAGTTTAAAATCTCAATTTTCTGGGGGAAGAAAAATTTTGAACAGGGTATTTAAAAAAAAAATTTTGACAGCAAAACCCTTCCTGGAGGTGACAGCACGCGAGAGCAGAATTACAGACGCCTTTCCTTTAACGAGATATTATCGCATACTTACCTTGTTTCAATGCAGCTGACCCAGCTGCGAATGGCCACAGCTGGATTTTTGGGGGATTTTATGGGTGAAACATGGTAATATAACAAGGGTCGCCATGCGGAAATCACAGACATTAAGGAGTGGTTGAGATTTTCTTTTTCATATATTTAGCTTTTTAAACGTTTTTTTCCCCAAATTTTCTTTGTTTGGATCGATTATTTATCATCTAACATATCGGAAATATGCAACAGAAACAAAAAAAATACAATTCAGCAATATTTATGAAGTAAATATCCGTGACTTTTTTACAGACACCATTTTTTTCATTGTGACGTAATTTGTTTAAAAGTTTAAAAACACGCTAGTGAATACTTTTTTAAAGAGTTTAAAAATAAATAAATAAAAAAATATTAGAAATCAATTCATGATTCTAAGCTAAAAATGATAGAGATTTTGAATAACAAATAAAATTAATTACATTCATTTCATGGCTGGGTTGAAACAAAAGCAGTTGCGCGACGTCTGTAAACGGAGGTTTTCAGGGTATAACGGGCAAATTAAAAATAGCCTAGGGGCTTAATGCGCCATGATTCTGCTATGGCAGCATATAGACATATTGTTCTATCAAACACAACAGTTGTTTTTGCTTAAATTACAACAGTTTATTTTAAAGAGGGGTGCAATAGCAGAAACGGCTTTTTCAGCCTTGTCTGTGTTTTCCGCCTTGTCTGTGTTTTCCGCCAGCTGAAAAAGCAGTTTCTGCTATTGCACCCCTCTTTAAAATAAACTGCTGTAATTTAAGCCCAAAAAAACCTGTTGTGTTTGATAGAGCAATATGTCTATATGCTGCCATAGCAGGTTCATGGTGCATTATGCCCCCGGACTATTTTTAATTTGTCCGTTTTACCCTGGAGACCCCCGTTTAAAGACACCGCACAACCGCTTTTGTTTCAACCCAGCCATAAAAAGAATTATATTTATTATTCGAAATGTCTATCATTTTCAGCTTAGAATCATTAATTGATGTCTAATAATTGGTTGGGGGAAAAAAAACGACTTAAAAAAATTAATTACTCAGATATTAAAAAAAAAAAAAAATAGTGCCTGTAAATAGGTCGTGGATATCTACCTCATAACTATTGCCTAATTGTATTTTTTTTGTTACTGTCGCATTTTCCCCAAAATTTTAGATGTCAAGTAAAAAAAAGGTAGGTATTTGAAAAAGAAAATCTCGACCACTCCTTGTTTTCTGTGACTGCTGTATCGCGACCCTTGTTATATTACCGTGTTTCACCCATAAAATCACCACAAAGTCCGGCTGTGGCCATTCACAGCTGTGTCTTGAAACTCGGTGATACACGCTACACAGAATTTTTGGATCGAAACAAGGTAAGTACACGATAATATCATTAAAATCATGGTGTCTTTAATTATGCTCTCTCATGCTCTGACCTCGAGGTACCGGAAAGCCACAAAAAGATAAACATTGCAATCAAATGCTAGCATGAGAATTATGGACACAGCAGGCTAACTGACTTGCATGCTGTCCATTATCTTTTTGACCCTTGTTGCCGTTTGGATTGCTTATTTTGGGATGACATCTACGTATTAGATACATTCGATGCTTAAATCATAAAGCCTAGATCCTAGGCTTCAAGGCTAAATACAATAAATAGATAGTGTTATGTACTCACATTTATATGTTCCCTTTATGCATATGGAGCCTTTTATTCTCAGTATCTGGCATTCAAATTCTTTAATCACAATTGAAAATATATTTTACATAGATTTCATAATTTTACATAGATTAATAATTGTATTGACGGGTCACATCCGCCAGCCACTGTGCAGCGCCTTCAAGTAGTGGGCTGTCCGCTTCAGTTATTCGCAGCCGGTCGCAGTTCTTCAGCACATGCAGGGATTTAGGTTGAAAAAGTATGAAGCTGTACCGCATACAAACAGGAAGGATTGTCTCAGGAGTGATTTGTTCGAGGATTCAAGGTAACTATTATATTTTTCGTATCATGCACGCATTTTGAAACGTTGTGAAAAAAATTAATGGGAGAAATTAGCCGCTAAGGCATTGGTGTCATAGTTCCAAATATTTACATTAAAAAAATGCTCACTGCACGGTTTCTGCTTTTGACCAAGAATCGAGACTGTTTTACGTCCATATCTATAAAGAATTCAGTGATTTAAGCATTTATCCACACGAATTTTCAACGTAAAAAGCTCTTTGTGGTGATAAGGCGGCGCCACACTGCTTTTAACCAAGAATCGAGACTGTTTTACGTCCATATTTATAAAGAGTTAAGGGATTTTGGCATTTATTCACAAGAATTTTCAACGGAAAAAGCTCTTTGTGGTGACAAGGCGGTGCTAGAGTGACTTAAACACTAGCAGCCCATTCAACATATTTACGTAAAATAAATGCTAACTGCCCGGTTCTTTGCTCTTTTAACAAAGAATCGAGACTGGTTAGGTCCATATCTATAAAGAATTTAAGATTTAAGCTTTTCTTCACAAGAATTTTCAACGGAAAAAGCTCTGTTTACAAATGGCGGCGCAACAGTGACTTAAAGACTAGCAGTACATTCGACATATTTACGTAAATAAATGCTAATTGCCTGATTCTTTGCTCTTTTAACAAAGAATCGAGACTGTTGTGTGTCCATATCTATAAAGAATTCAGGGATTTAAGCATTTATTCACAAGAATTTTCAACGGAAAAAGCTGTTTATCTATGGTGGCCGCTAATTTCCTTACTGACTAGCCTCATAGTTCGCAAAATTTATGTAAAATAAATGCTACCTGCACGTTTTTTTTTTTTTTTTGCTTTAAACAAGAATTGAGACAGTTTTACGTCCATATCTATCAAGAATTCAGGGATTTAAGCATTTATTCACAAGAATTTTTAACGGAAAACACTTTTTTGTCTTTGTTTCCACTCGGTCAGCTTTGACGGAGATAGGCCCTCTATGAATCCCCATGCCCAGTGTCCTGTCAATACATTATGAAGTCTATGATATTTTAAAAGCCCACTGCAAAAATTAAAATACTACAGTATTGGAATTTAACCCCCAAAATTCCCCTGGAAATGTTTTTCTTTGCACAAATTAAAAACTGTATGCAGGAAAGTTGTCATTTACTATACAGCTAACTCCCTCTTTAGCTGGGTTTATTTACAAAGTAAAACACAGGGCTAAATTAAATTGACATTCAATCACATACCAATTTCCTTTATAATTGTACATCCAGCCAGCCACATGTCTTAATGCATGCATATTGATTATCAAAGACTTGAGTGGACAAAGGGGTATCATCTTGAAGTGTTTGTTATTTATTCTGTACCAGGATGGGTGTCCAAAATCTTTTTTCTAAATGAGAAACCAGGCATGAAAATGGGTCAGGGGTTAAAAAGGTGAGAAGGGTGTGAAGGAAATATGTTCCAGTACACTGTACACCCCGACAAAATATTGAGCTCTGTCGACCCACACTGTGTTTCAGCAGGGCCGTGCAGAGACCGGTGGAGGGGCGGGTGCTCGTAGATCAAAAGGGGCACATGAACAAGTATTCAATACACCTTAAAACAACATAACTTCAATTTTAACCAGCTTTAGACAATAATTGGCTGCGACTGTGACAAACTTTAATTGGGAGGGGGCAACAGTGAATAGAAATCAACACTGTCATCAACACTTTCTGGCTGTGACTCAGTCAGTCTGCCTCTTTTCTTCCTTCAACCTCTGCATCAAAACTTCCTTCCTCAACTTGTTCATCTGAGAACAAACCACATCAGATGGTCACTGAGCCACCAACAGCACACTTTTCTTAAAACTATTATTTCATTATTATCCATACTTAACAACTCTAGCACCTAATGATTAATAAAGCAATGACATAAAAATCTTATAGAAAAATAACATTGTAATTGTGTTTATAATTGGATTTAATACCCGACTATCCTTGCAAACTTGTTCTTACCAGGTCTGCTATTCACCCAGCTGATGAGGTATCCACTGCCTTTAGCAGCCTCATCTAAGTCCTTTTTTTATCCCTCAATCTCCCTTCCCTACGACGCATGTCTATGTAATGAAATATAAATATTTAAAAAAACAAAAAAACAGACTCCCCGGTGGCTTTTAGTTTTAAAGCTTTCTTAATTTCTTTCGCTCTCAATAACGATGGAGGTAGATTTGTGTTTTTATTATTCAATCAAAAAACAAAGTTACTTCTATCAAAAACAAAGTTGCTTCAATCAAAATACAGTATATACTTTTAATCCCCAAAAAGTCACTTCAATAAAAAAAAAAAAAATAAATTTGAGACAAAAAAAGCATTTGAAAACTATTTTTCTTGATTGAAACAAATTTTTCCATTGAAGTAATGTTGTTTTGTGTTTGGGCCACATTTTGGCTAGGACATTTGTGTCTTTATTATCCAATCAAATAAGTTGCTTCAAACAAAAAAATATATATAAAAAGAAAAACTTTGCACATGTGTCAATCACCGTTTACCAAAGCCTGAGAGGGTTTGAGTAGACTCACTATGAAGCATTTAATAAAGCCAAGCATTTTCTTACTACTTTATTCTTGTTTAAAAATAATTCGGTGGGGCAGTAACATGTTTAAAACTTACCATAATTCTTACATTTTGAAGTGCTTGAAAACCATTTATAAATGATACTTTGGTGAAAAAAAGTGAAAAAACATGTCTTATCTTATCATGTTGTATCTTTTTTCCAATGTAAAATCTGAATAAATGCATTGAACACGCACAAAAAAATGGGGGGGGGGGGGGGGGGGGGGCGCTACTTCGCGGTTTTCATTTATTGCGGCGGGTTCTGGTCCCCATTAACCGCGAAAAACGAGGGATCCCTGTATTTCTGAAAAGCTTTAAGAAGCAGGACTCATTCCCACCCCTCGTCGGGCTGGTGTTGTGCCGACACCGGCCGACAGCTCAAATCCAAGCCGAAAATAACGCGTCTCCGGCGGACGACGGGAGCGATGTGAGGCGCCCCCTCCATCCAAGAGCATGCCGCTTAATTTGACTCAACAGTGTGTTTCTTCGTTTATATTACCGCAAAATACACAAGCTTGACGCCAATTTAACGGGAGCTATTTTTTTTCATGGGAGATTTGGCTACCTCTGGCAGTGTTCAACGCAAGCTGCAACGAATGGCAGTAACTTTTTTATATCGCAAAATGTGAAAACGATTGAAACCATTACTGACCAAATTCAATCTGCTGGCAAATACAGGCAAGTGTGTATGCTGCGCTCTGGTCTGCCCCGGTGTGGATAAGGCCTGTTTTTTGTTTTCGCAGCTTTGCAATGCAACCAAAGGCTCTCCGAGCACTCCATGTACAGTAAGGAGTGCGCGCGTTTGGAATAATGGAACGCAGCTTGGACCGATGATTGGTTCTCGTCAGCGAAGCATCCAGAAGGATTTGCTGACTGTGTTCTTAAGTGCTCAGTTTACGTACTAAGTTAATCACATGATGATAACAATAATAATAATTAAATAAAACCTCCCGACCCCCCCCCCCTCCTCCCAAAAAGAATTTCTCCTCGGATCTACGCAATTCACGTAGGTCGCCCTTTTTGACTTCAAAACGGCGAATTTCGCCAAAAGGTGAGAGATTTTCATGCCTGGAAACCCAAAGAAAATTTCAACGGTTTCAAAAATGTCTATTTTTCACTCACCTGATTTGACCTACTTTTAAGGTGTTAAAAAAATGCCCTCCAGTTCAAAATTTTAGATTTAGAGATTTTAAGCTTTCCAATGATGTATCACAAATTCATATAGGACAATTTTGAAATTTGGCCAAATTGGAGGTCTCAGAGCGAACTTCAAGTCACCTGAGTGTTTTCCGCCATAGATATTTAAGCATTTTGCGCCAAAACTACGGATAACTGGAAAAAGATGAAATGTTGCCATATCAAATGTTTAGATAAAGTTTGAATTGAAAAAATTTTTCACCTCTGTTGTGCGCAGCCACGGCGGGGCCGCCCACGTCGTCGTACGATTGGCCGTCAGTCACCACGATCAGGAAGTCGCGCCCGTGCGCCGTCCGTTCGAAGAGGTTTTGCGCGGCGTAAGCAATGGCGCCCCCTGTGGCCGTTCCGCCACTCATGTAGGGGATTTTCCTCAAGGCGGCCGCCACGGCCTCTTTGCTGCCGTGCTCCCGCATGCCGAACTCCAGACGCTGATCGTACGTGAACTGGACCGCGCCTGGACGCCACAGATGCTCAGCGGGCGTGCTGGCGAACGACGGGTGGCCGGCTCCTACTCACCTGCGCGAGTGCCCATGTCGGAGATGTCGAACTTGCTGGCGATAGCGGCCAGGAAGTCCAGGATCAATCGGAAGTTGGGGTCGCCCACGCTCGACGAGCCGTCGATCAGGAAACCGATGTTGACGGAATTGTAACAAGTGCGACCTGGAACCGGACAACTGTATTTTTGCACAGACATCCGGCCTGTTTGAACTGCTCATTATGAATAAACCCTCACATCAGAAACTCTCACTTCTGTGGAAAGGTAATCACTCTTGAGCATGATTCACTGCCGATCGATCGGGTCCGATCATGTCATTTTCAAAGTATCGGAATCGGCAAAAATAATATCGGACATGCCTTTTTTTAATATATATATATTTTTTGATTAAATCATTTTCTAATTGCATTTAACGTTACAGACACAATATGTTACACTCATCCAAAGTCTTTAGTTTAGGCTTAAGGTAGGGTTATCAAATTTATCCCGATAATGGCGGTATGTTTTTTTAAATTTATCACGTTAATATATTTAACGCAATTAATGCATGCGCTGCACGACCCACTCACGCATTGTCGCGCTCAATCTGTAATGGCGCCGTTTTACCTATATAGAGAGCTCAAAGGCAGCGTAAAATGAATAGAGTGAATTTTGGCAGCCTTTGGAGCCTTTTTTTAATTGGCTAAAGCCTTACAATTCCTCTCCCTACGATTAGAAATATCGTGGGAAGCAATGTAGGGAAGCAAGGTAGTAATTGATCTTTTTCTTAACACCCTATGTTATTTCCTAACGCAGAGAAGATATATCAATTGGTAGCACTACACAGTCATGGTTGCACTTCCCATCATGCATTTGGGCATGGCTACAGTATCATTTACTGAAAGCTCAGCAAATACACTAGATGGCAATATTTAGTCACAATATACAAAGTTATCCTTTAAGAATTACAAGTCTTTCTATCTGTGGATCCCTCTCATAGAAAGAATGTTAATGTAAATGCCATCATGAGGAGTAATTTTCATAATAAACAAATACGGTACTTATGTACTGTATGTTGAATGTATATATTCGTCCGAGTTTTATTCATTTTTTTCTTAATGCATTGCCAAAATGTATATGATCGGGAAAAATGATCGGGAATGATTGGAATCGAATCGGGAGCAAAAAAGCAATCGGATCGGGAAATATCGGGATCGGCAGATACTCAAACTAAAACGATCGGATCGGGAGCAAAAAAACATGATCGGAACAACCCTACTGCCTACCCTTTCTCTTCAGATGGATTGGACGTCTACTATTTATAAACTCATTTCAATTAATGGCAGAAGCATGAAAAGACCTTTCGTTGCCCCAACCAAAATGGCCTCAGAGCGGCCATGTTGGTACCAATCGAAGTCAATGCATTGACACATGACATAAAATCATGACTAGATTTTTTTCATCACTGTCAAAGCATCTGATATTTACTCATCGTCTTCCCTTGAGGGTTCTAGACTTCCAATCCATTTGGACTGGGAGGTGCGAGGCAGTGAATGAACATGTTGAACAGAAGTGAAATTTTTCTGAGGTGAAGGTTTATTTGTGACTCATTGGTAGCCATTGACGGCGCTAAACATCTAATCCATTTGGACTGGGAGGTGAGGGGCCGTCCTAGTCCAAATGGATTGGACATCTAGCATCACCAATTGCAGCAAAGGAGGTTCACCGTACTGCACAGAAGTCCGTCCAACGAGCAGAGTCTCTGCGTGAGCGGTTTAACGTGCTTGGTGGTACTGAACCAGCTGGCCATGCGGTAGCTGAAGAAGCCGTTGTCTCTGCACACCGCCTGCAACAAAGGCGTGAGCGCGCGTCACCACCGCGGCGACTTTTCCGGGCCGGACCGCCCGCCCACCTTCTTGGCGAAGTCGCGGTCCGGCACAGCCGGAAGCTCCTCGGCGGCGGGCTCGGTGACGGACACCAGGAAGACGTTAATGCCGGAGCGCCGCGCCAAAGCGGCGGCCCGCTCCAAGTCGTCGGCCGGCCAGCCGTCCACCAGAACCACCATGACACGAGGGTGACCGCGTCGGGCGCCGCGCTGCTGTGTGAACAGAAGCTCCGCCGTGTGAGCGATGGCCTTTCCTAACCGCAGCGGAGAAAAAGCTCAATAAAAAGCACCGTTTGGTGAAAGCCATTTTATCAGTACCGGTACTCAGGCAATCAAATGGGAGTGTCACAAATTACTCCCCATTCCTCATTATGTCATGAACGCATTAGCGGCCAATAGTTTTGTATTGCGAGCATGCCTTTACCGGCTAACTCTGAACTACAGGCAACAATAAGTATTTCGTCTAAATAATCAGCCCCAAGACAAAAAATTAAGAAAACATCCAGGCTCTGAAATTCAATGCGAGCACATCCCTAGTAGAATTTACCTACCAAATTTCATTCTCATCTATCCAAATTTGACGAAGGAGTAGTCATTTTTGTTAGTGTCCTCTCTGAGGACAACAAATAGAGGAGCACTCTCTGACTTTTGACGTCATGGCCCCAAAATTTAATTGCCTCTTTAGTTTCATATGACAAACATATCCTGCAAGTTTGAGAAAAATCTCCTTCTTAATTCTTGAATCATCTTTAACACAACATAGAAATTTAATTTGGACCTGTGACCTTGGACTTATGACCTTAAGACCCCAAAATGTATTCCTCCTACTTACAGTGGGGCAAATAAGTATTAAGTCAACCACTAATTGTGCAAGTTCTTCCACTTGAAAATATTAGAGAGGCCTGTAATTGTCAACATGAGTAAACCTCAACCATGAGAGACAGAATGTGGGAAAAAAACTCAGAAAATCACGTTGTTTCATTTTTAAAGAATTTATATGCAAATCATGGTGGAAAATAGGTATTTGGTCAATACCAAAAGTTCATATTCTCAATACTTTGTTATGTACCCTTTGTTGGCAATAATGGAGGCCAAACGTTTTCTGTAACTCTTCACAAGCTTTTCACACACTGTTGTGAGATTGTGTGACTCTTATTTTGGCCCATTCCTCCATGCAGATCTTCTCTAGAGCAGTGATGTTGGGGCTGTCGTTGGGCAACACGATCTTTCAACTCCCTCCACAGATTTTCTATGGGGTTGAGATCTGGAGAATGGCTAGGCCACTCCAGGACCTTGAAATGCTTCTTACGAAGCCACTCCTTTGTTGCCCTGCCTGTGTGTTTGGGATCATTGTCATGCTGAAAGACCCAGCCACGTCTCATCTTCGATGCTCTTGCTGATGGAAGGAGATTTTCACTCAAAATCTCTCGATACATGGCCCCATTCATTCTTTCCTTTACACAGATCAGTCGTCCTGGTTCCTTTGCAGAAAAACAGCCCCAAAGCATGATGTTTCCACCCCCCATGCTTCACAGTGGGTATGGTGTTCTTCAGATGCAATTCAGTATTCTTTCTCCTCCAAACACGAGAACCTGTGTTTCTACCAAAAAGTTCTATTTTCGTTTTATCTGACCATAACACATTGTCCCAGTATTCTTCTGGATCATCCAAATGCTCTCTAGTGAACCACAGACGGGCCTGGATGTGTATATGCTTCAGCAGGGGGACAAGTCTGGCAGTACAGGATTTGAGTCCCTGGCGGCGCGTTGTGTTACTGATAGTAGCCTTTGTTTTCTGTGGTCCCAGCTCTCTGTAGGTCATTCACTAGGTCCCCCTGTGGTTCTGGGATTTTTGCTCACCGTTCTTGTTATCATTTTGACGCCATGGGGTGAGATCTTGCGTTTTACCTATTGCAGATTCAGTCTTCTCAGCCTGGTGCAGGTCTACAATTTTGTTTCTGGTGTCCTTCGACAGCTCTTTGGTCTTGGCCATAGTGGAGTTCGGAGTGTGACTGACTGAAGTTGTGGACAGGTGTCTTTCATACCGATAATGAGTTAAAGCAGGTGCCATTAATACAGGTAACGAGTAGAGCCTCGTTAGACCTTGTTAGAAGAAGTTAGACCTCTTTGACAGCCAGAAATCTTGCTTGTTTGTAGGTGACCAAATACTTATTTTCCACTCTAATTTGGAAATAAATTCTTTAAAAATCAAACAATGTGATTTTCAGTTTTTTCCCCACATTCTGTCTCTCATGGTTGAGGTTTACCCATGTTGACAATTACAGGCCTGTCTAATCTTTTCAAGTAGGAGAACTTGCACAATTGGTGGTTGACTAAATACTTATTAGCCCCACTGTATTTTCCATATTATAAACATATCCTGCAAGCAGAGGTGGGTATAGTAGCCAAAAAATGTACAGTGATCCCTCATTTTTCGTGGATAATGGGGACCAGAACTTGCCGCAGTAAGTGAAAATCCGCCAAATAGTGCACCCCCCCACCCAAAAAAAAAAAAAAAAAAAAAAAAAAAAAAAAAACTATCTTTTTTGTGTGTGTGTTCAATGTATTCATTCATATTTATATTATATAAAACATATATATTACATATATATGTATTATATAATATAAAAATATAAATATTTATATATTTAGAATAAAAGTACTGTACTGTAATAGAAAAATGCTTGGTTTTATTAAATGCTTCTGTTACCTCCCTTGGCTGTGACTCTTGGAGTGACATGTGGAAATTACAAACTGCTCAGGATCACTTTTACCATGTGGCGTTTATTGCCACGAACATGTCCGGCTGCCTCGAATGTCGCCACACACACATGCATTCCAGCGCGCGCTTCCTTATCCCCCCATCCATCCTCTTCTTAGTTCTTAAGTTATCTTACACAAACATGCCGTACATACAAAACAAAATATATAATCCCCGAAAATGCCCCCAAATCATCCAAAAGGTGAAAAAAGTGACCTAAAATCATCCAAAAGGTGAAGAAAGTGACCCAAAATCAATAGGACGGGACATGAAACTACCCAAAATGAACAGGAAGTGATCTTGGTATGCTCCAAATCAACAACAAGGTATGTAAAATGTACATGGAAGTGTGTGAGGGAGTGTACTCCACAAAATCATCACAAAGTGACCGGTTAGTGCTCCAAAACTGACAGGAAATGACCCAAAATCAACAGGAAGTGACCTAAAACGTACAGGAAGTGACCGGGAAAGCCCCCCCAAATGATCAAAAATGGACCCAAAAATCAACAGAAAGTGACCTAGAAATGTCCTAAAATCAACAGAAAATTGTCCAAAATGTATGGGAAGTGACCAATAATACACTCACACTACAGGGAACAAGGCCTGAGAACGTACACAGCCATATTACGTTCGTGTGTGTGTGTGTGTGTATACCTGTGTTCGTGTCACCTCCCAGGTATGTGAGCTCTTTAATGGCAAACTGAAGCTCTTTGGGTTGCGTGTAGTTGCTCAGTAGGAATTCTGTTCTGGGAAAATCACTGCGTGCACGCACAAAAACACACAAAGAGCAAGATTATGTTTGACTCCGAAGCATGACATAAGAGACACACAACAGGTGCCTTTGTGAGCTTGACCTGGCCTGGACGAGGCCCACGTGGGGTCCATTGGTGCCCACTTTCAACATGGCCACCAGCTTGGTGACAAAGTTCTTCTGCAGGTTGAATCTACGCCGGCCCAAGTTGGAGCTGCTGTCCATCACCACCACAATGTCCATCTGACAGTCTGGAGAGCGCAGGACAGGATGAAGGTCAGCACGGGATAGGGCAGGGTGGAATGGCAGGGACAGGATGGACAGGGCAGAATAGGAAGGTGCAAAACAGGAGGGAAGGGGGCAGAGCTGGATGGGATGTGGAGCGGCAGGACAGTACAGGGCATCACGATGCAGGGTAGCACAGGGTAGAAGGAAATGGCAGGGACAGGAATGTTCAACATTGACAGGGGTGGAATAGGACAGAACAGGGAGTGGCGAATGTAACCGGTCTGCATGGAGCCGTGTTGCACAACACGATCTGTCCACCTTGTCCAGGTCAGGACTCGTACCTGCGCCGCATGACGTGTCTAGCATAGCAGGAGAGAGAGTGCGCTACCCGCTAAGCCAAAAGCCCAGTCTAGCGGCTTTAGCCGGCAGCGCACTCTCTTGAAAGCATCGGGAGGGAGGTTTCACACCCAACGCATACAAGGGACTTCCGTGCACCAGTTACACGAAGGTTGGATAGGATGTGGCCATGTGGGACAAGAAAGGATGAACGGGGTCAAGAAATTTGATATGGCTGGGACACAACAGTGAAGTGATAGAGCGGGGAAAGGTCAGAACAGGACAAGACAGGGTGAAAGGTCAGGGACATAAAGGTACAGGATCAAGAGGGGTGGGAGAGAACAGAGAGGGTGCTGAACCTGACCAAACTCAACCCTAACCTAATCCAGTCCTGACTGGATGGGATGTGGCCAGTTGGGAGATGAAAGGATGTAATGACACAGGATAGGATGGAATGGACAGATGTAAAACTGGCTGAGGTGGATTTGACAGGATAGGAAGAAAAGATGGCTCTACAGAAAGGGAAGGGACAAGACGGGACAGAATAAAATGGGGTGACCTCGGTTAAGACTGGAGGGTGGAAAGTAACAGAGGTGGCTTGATGGGATCTGGCCAGGCAGGACTAGATTGGGCAGGTTAGATCATCTAGGACAGGGTAGCATAAGTAGAAGTGACTGACATAGGACAGGACAGGTTGCTATGACTTGACAGGTTTGGGCATTAGTGACCTTTATTGCCAACTTTTTTCCCGGGCATCTTCTTAACAGCTTTTCTGGTGATGGCACTGTTGTCCCGGATCAGCTCCTGAGGCGCGTTCCTCTCAGGTTCTGCCACACAAAAACAATTGAGCGGTCCTCTCAATTGAGTGAGCGGTCGCTACAGCAACACCTACTGCTGAGGCTGAAGGAGGCGCTCCAGCGGGACAAACTCTGCGATTGGACGCCGTTGGCAAACGAGCGGGTATAGTGGTGTCTTCCTGGGAGGCGTTGTACTCGAACCAGGCCACCGGCCGTCCCCATGGCGCCGCTGCGGCACAGGAAGCCGGCTCGCGTGACCGAGCGCCCGCCCCGATCAGCGGGCGTCCGGGAGTTAATCCTCGCCTGCCGCATTCCTCAATTGTGCCTTCCGCTCGCGACGTGACACGTGCGTGCGTGCTTGTTCTCTTTCATGCCACTAAAATGGTGGCACTCTTCTAAAATGCTATCTTACTCCCTAACTCGTTGGCAGATTTTTTGCAAACTTATACTTTCTTTTCATTTTTAAAGGAAAAAAAACAACGTAAACCTCAAACAGAACTTTTCCTTGAATTTAACAGGAAATGATTCAATATGCATAGGAAGAGACTCTGTAAGCCCCCAAATCATCAGAAAGTGACCCAAAATACAGAAAGTTGTCAGTGAAGGCCCGAAAATGCAGAGGACGTGAGCCAAAATCAACAGGAAGTTACCCAGGATGCCCCGAAATCAAAAGGAAGTGACCTAGTATATACAGGAAATGACCAGTGAATGTCATAAAATGTAGAGGAGGTGACCCAAAATCAAACACAGTTACTCGTATGTGCCCCAAGACCAACAGGTGACCCAAAATCTATAGAAAGTGACCTGTGACCCAGGACTGCTCTGAAATCAACAGGAAGTGAAATTACTGAGAAGTGAGCCAAAATTGCCCGCCATTCCAATTCATCTCAACAAATTGGAGGATGCTCATCTTCCAGCGTCACTGACGGCGCTATCCGTCCAATCCATTTGGACCAGGAGAGGCGAATGAACGTTCAGCACCGTCATTGGCAGACAACGATAACCCAATAAAGGGTTAACAGGTGTTACCTGTGCAGCGCGCCGCCGCAGACAGAGGAGACGGCGGCGTAGATGCCGCTGCCGAAGACGGAGAGTCTCTGTCGCCCGCAGTCGGGCGGACATCGTACCAGGGGAGCGTTGGCCGTCGGGTCTAGGTCGGCCCCACGGGTGTCGCAAGTGAGCGGTTGTGTTGCTAGGCGACCCGGAGGGAGGGGAGGGAGGAAACAGAGTCTGGTAATTTCGGTAATGCATCTTGACATACTTTCAAGCTGAGACGGGACTTACTTTCTGAAGACGAGCGTGACGTCAGCAAGAAAACACCTGCAGGTAAACAAAAATCTGTCAGCCAATCACTATTGAGTTAAAAAAAAAACATTAAAATACAGTGGTATGTAAAAGTGGTATGAAAAAGTATCTCAACCTTTTGTAATTTCTCACATTTTTGCATAAAATAACCATCAAATTTGATCTGATCTTTGTCAAAATCACACAGATGAAAATACAGTGTCTGCTTGAACTAAAACAACCCAAACATTTATAGGTTGTCATATTCTAATGAGTATATCATGCAAACAATGACAGAAGGGGGAAAAATACGTAAGTGAACCCTCTGCCAAAGGAGACTTAAAAAGCAATTTAAGCCAATTTTTACCAATCAGTTTAAGTCAGGTGTGTGCCCAATCACTGATGAGTGGTTTAAAGCTGCCTTGCCCACTATAAAACACTCATCAGGTAAGAATTGTCTTGATGAGAAGCCTTGTCCGATGTGCATCATGGCTTGGTCGAAAGAGCTGTCCGAAGACCAGCGATCAAGGATTGTTGATTTGTATAAAGCTGGGAAAGGATACAAAACAATCTCTAAAAGTCTGCATGTTCATCTATCGACAGTCAGAGAAGTTTGGCACTGTTGCTTCTCTCCCAAGGAAAGCCTGTCCTCCAAAGATGACGCCAAGAGTTCTGCGCAGAATACTCAGAGAAGTAAAAAAGAACCCTAGATTGTCTGCTTAAGACTTACAGAAATCTCTGGCACAGTCCAATATCTCTGTGCACACATCAACTATATGAAAAAACAATGGCCAATAATGGTGTTCATGGGAGGACTCAATGGAGCCTCTCCTGTCTAAAAAAAAAAAAAACATTGTTGCTCGTTTAATGATTGCAAAAAGGCACTTGGACACTCCAGACGTTTTGGCAAAATATTTTGTGGACTGATGAAACCAAAGTTGAATTGTTTGGGAGTAACACACAATGTCATGTGTGGAGGAAAAATAGAACAGCTCACCACCATCAACACCTCATCCCCACCGTGAATCATGGTGGAGGGAGCATAATGATTTGAGGCTGTTTTGCTACCTAAGGGCCTGGACAACTTGCAACCATTAATGGAAGAATGAATCCAAAAGTTTATCAGGATGTTTTGCAGGAATACCTGAAGCCGTATATTAATAAATATTAAATGTGATGGTTGACTTACTTATTTTCCCCCCTTCTATCATTGTCTGCATACTATCCTCATTAAAATATGAAAACCTATAAATGTGGTTTTAGTTAAAGCAGACACTGCATTTTCATCTGTGTGATTCTGTCAAAGATCAGATCACATTTGATGGTGATTCTATGCAGAAATGTGAGAAATACCAAAAGGTTCAGACACTTTTTCATACCACTGTATATGTAATACAGTATATCAATAATAAACTGTCATTATATGGTATTATATGAGTGTTTCTCCATTTTAATAATTTGTTTCAACATTTATATACTTTTTAAAAAAAACTTTAAAGTATTTCATTTAATCCAATTTCATGTTCCATTATGCATTTATTTAAATATTGAATCATTACTGAAATAATCACACACTTAATGACAAATGTATTACTTCAGGGATTATTTATATGTACTTATATACTTATACAGTATATATATGTATATAAATACATATATATACACATATATATATATATACTGTATGTAAATACTGTATACAGTATATATTTATGCTTAAAAAAACCCTCAGATTTGTAAGTTTAAATAAATCTTGAAATATATTGTATATTTAAACCATTTTTTATTAAAATTTGTAACTGGTACATCTTGAAATAAAGACTTAAATCCTAAAATGATCACAAAAAATATTTCAATTTATATAGTAATTGACATTATTTATTCCATTGTTTGAATATAAATCTTGGATACATGAATATTCATTTTTTAAAATATATTATTTACATATTTAACTTTCAATTTAAATATTGAAATAAATTATTAGTTATTAATGACCAATTCAATGAGGTATTCTCAACATATATATTTTTACTTTGTTATTTATTTTGGTTTCGTAAATTGGTTAATACAAAAAAGAAATCTTGAAATATATACAGCAATCGTATAATACTTAGAAATTCATATTCATATGAATTTTAAATTACATTTTCAGTTTTTGTTCATTTAAATGAAAAAAAAAAAACCACTAATAGTGCCATATTTAATGACAACTGTAACTATTTAAATAGTACATCAATAGATAACGCTATAACAACACTTGACTACTTATATCATTAAACAGTATAAAACGCACCAATCAGAAGGAGTGGAGACATGTCGCCGCCTAAAACAAACAAACATGCTGAAATGAAATCCACAACAGTGTCAAAAACCCATCACAATTATGATCATCTTTACTTGTTGAATTAATGTAAATGACACAAAATAACGTTAAATCGTATTCAAATCAACAATTGATGGGAAAAAGAAAAAATGGTGGAACTCACCGTTTAATTGGAATATTTTAATCCAAAAATGTGATTTGAATCCTTTGAACACGATGAAAATGAAAAACCCGACACGACCCTTTAAATAAGCTCTCTCTCACACACACACATCCACAAAATAAAGGCTTGTAGGCGGGGCTAAGAGGCTCAACCTGAGAGAAGAAAAACAAGAACAGTTTTGGGAGTGCTGGCAGCCAATGATCATGTTCAGTGCCATTGCCGGCGGTAGACGTCCAATCCGTTTGAAGTGGGAGGGTGGCAGCGAATGAACGAATGTCAAATGGACTGGATGTCTAGCATCATCCAAGGTTGACGATGAGTAAATAGCAGATGCTTTAACACCGTTAAAACATTTTTTTCAAAAAATAAGCAATGCATGGACTTTAATGGCAACAACGCCTCCACCAACATGGTCTCAATGACGCCAAGTTGGCCGAGGCTGTGAAAGGTCTTTTCATGCTTCTGCCGTAAATTGAAATGAGTTTCTCACTAGAAACAGCCAATCACTTTGAAGTCTGTTCATTTAATCACTGCCAACCCTCCAACTTCAAATAGATTGGCTGTCAAGCATCATCCATGGCTAATAGTGTGTAAATAGCAGATGCTTCAACACTGATAAAACAATCTTTTAAAAAAATAAGCTACTTATGAATTAGTTTCAATGACAATGCATTGACGTTGATAGGAAAACGCCACTACTAACATGGCCACCGTGACGCCACGTTGGTAGGGGTGATGAAAGGTCTTTTCATGCTTCTGCCGTGAATTGAAATGGGTTCATAACTAGAAATGTCTCATCCCTTTGGAGTAGGAGGGCTGTTCGGTCTTTCGCTGCCAACCCTCCTGCTTCATATGGATTGGACATCTGGTTAAGCTGTTCAACCAAGCCATTATAGCAATAACATCACATTCGATTGAGTATGCAGTAATTTAGTATCTAAAGAAAAAAAAAAGTATATTTCAGTACAGTATCGCCAGAGTATCGGGAAAAAAAATGGTATCGGTGCAACACTAATTTGACTTGATATTTTTGTTTTGCAGCGATTTTTCCTTCTTATAATTGATGGATGACATCATCAAGACGAGACAGGATGTCGTTGCCGCAGAGAAGGCCTTCCCACCCGCCGCGTCTCCGGTGGAGAAGAGAAGAATGTCTGTCATGTGGATCCAGGACAGGAAGTCAACCAGGGTCGACAGGACGAGCGCTCTGGCTTTCCGAAATTCAAATAGGGAACCGATGGAAAACGATCCGGGCCGCGGGGTCGGAGGTTACAATAACAGCTCAGATTTACGGAGACGGATTAAAACGAGTGGAATAATCCGCCCGTTTTTGCCGCGTGAGTGTGAAAATAAAGAACGTCTTTGGACTCGATGGGCTTTATTTCTGCGCATTTGGGGGTGTGAACTACGTTTGATTGACAGTTTTCAGGGAGAAAAAGTGTCGGTTGGAATGGTTACATTTCTTCATGTTGACAGGAAAGAGTTAAGAAGTTGGCATGTCCTCCTCCTCCTTCTCTTCACTTCTGTCCCAACTGGGAGAGCTGCAAGTGCACACACATCACATTCAATTATTATTATTAGTATTATTTTTAAATACAACCTCAACTTTATGTATTTGGCCAAAAGTTTTGGGACAATTTCTCAGCTGACTGAATGGTGAAGTGTCAAAACCTTTGACTAAGAGTGTAGACAGTGATTTTTTATTCTATTTCCAGATTATTGTTCTTATTTCTTTTGTCTCCTTTTTTTTGCTTTTAAGACCTCGATGCCTGAATTTGCATTGAACTATTTTAGTGCCACTGACGTTCAATCGTGCGGCGCTCAATTATGGTTCGATCAATGAGTTTATCAGTAGTAGTCGTCCAATCCATTTGAAGTTGGGAGGGTTGACAGCATTCGCTGCCAACCGTCCCACTTCAAGTCAATTGGATATCTAGCACTGGCAATGGCAGACAAAGACCTCTGCGAAGTTCGCCCCCCATCAGATGCAAATTTATATAAAAAGATGTCAATCTTTTGTGCTTAAATAAATAAATACAAATGAGCTGTCCCGAACCGATCGCGTAGTCTAACTCTCCCTCCCTCCCCCTCCCTGCTCTTTGTTGGTCAGGCAGTGCACTGGAGTTGCTTATTAAACTTAACGATGATTGACAGACATTTGGGTTTGATCTGGCCAGAGACGCGAACTTCAAAGCGCTGCATGCATCAGTCATCGTTTAACAGTTGCTGTGGAAACTCACTGTGTGTAAGTGAGCAGCTTGAGCAGATTTGAGTTGACTTACTCAATGAAGCAGTTAATAAAGCCAAGCATTTTTCTACTTTATTCTTGTTTCAAAATAATTTAGTGGGACAGTAACATGTTACTTATCATAATTATTACATTTGAAGTGCTTAAAACCATTTATTAAAATATATACATTGGGGAGAACAAGTATTTGATACACTGCCGATTTTGCTGGTTTTCCCACTTGCAAAAGCATGTAGGTCTGTAATTTGTATCATATGTTCTCTTCAACTGTGAGGGACGGAATCTAATAGAAAAAAACGGAAAATCACGTTGTATGATTTTTAAATAATAAATTTGCATTTAATTGCATGAAATAAGTATTTGATACATCACAAAAATCAAAACTTAATATTTGGTACAGAAACCTTTGTTTGCGATTACAGATACCAAACGTTTCCTGTAGTCCATGACAAGGTTTGCACACAATGCACCAGGGATTTTGGCCCACTCCTCCATGCAGATCTTCTCCAGAGCCTTCAGGTTTCGGGGCTGCTGCAACACGGACTTTCAGCTCCCTCCATAGATTTTCTATCGGTTTCAGATCTGGTGACTGGCTAGGCCACTCCAGGACCTTAAGATGCTTCTTACGGAGCCACTCTTTAGTTGCCTTGGCTGTGTGCTTTGGGTCTTTGTCATGCTGGAAGACCCAGCCACGACCCATCTTCAGGGCCCTTCACTGAAGGAAGGAGGTTGTCAGCCAAGATCTGGCGATACATAGCCCCATCCATCCTCCCCTCAATACGGTGCAGTCGTCCTGTACCCTTGGCAGAGAAGCCTACCCAGAAAAATGATGTTTCCTACTCCATGTTTCACGGTTGGGATGGTGTTCTTGGGGTTGTACTCATCCTTCTTTTTCCTCTAAACACGACGAGCCGAGTTTAGACCAAAAAGTTCAATTTTGGTCACATCCAACCACATGACCTTCTCCCATTGCTCCTCTGGATCATCCAGATGGTCAGTGGCAAACTTCAGACGTGTCTGGACATGCACTGGCTTCAGCAGCGGGACCTTGCGTGCGCTGTAGGATTTTAATCCATGACGGCGTAATGTGTTTCCGATAGTTTTCTTCCAGACTGTGGTTCCAGCTCTCTTCAGGTCATTGACCAGGTCCTGCCGTGTAGTTCTGGGCTGATCCCTCACCTTCCTCATGATCAGTGATGCCCCACGAGGTGAGATCTTGCATGGAGCCCCAGAACGAGGCAGATTGACCGTCAACTTGAACTTCTTCCATTTTCTAATAATCGCTCCAACAGTTGTTACCTTCTCACCAAGCTGCTTGCTTATTTTCCTGTAGCCCATCCCAGCCTTGCGCAGGTCTCTTATTTTATCCCTGATGTCCTTACACAGCTCTTTGGTCTTGGCCATTGTGGAGAGGTTGGAGTTTGTTTGTTTGAGCATGTGAACAGGTGTCTTTTATACAGGTGACAAGTTCAAACAGGTGCAGTTACTTCCAGTAATGAGTGGAGAACGGGAGGGGCTCTTAAAAAAGAACTAAGAGCCAAAATAATTACTAGTTGGTAATGTATCAAATACTTATTTCATGCAGTTAAATACAAATTTATTATTTAAAAATTATACAATGTGATTTTCTGGATTTTTGTATTAGATTCCGTCCCTCACAGTTGAAGAGAACTTATGATACAAATTACAGACCTCTACATGGCTTCCAAGTGGGAAAACCAGCAAAATCGTCAGTGTATGAAATACTTGTTCTCCCCACTGTATATACATAAAAGTTTTTATTTTTATTATACTTTGGTTGGGGGTGAAAAAACATGTCTTATATGTATCTTTTTACAAAGCTAAATCTGAATAAATACATTGAACACACACACACACAAAAACGCGGTTTTTACACTTATCGTGGCTGGTTACCCATTAACTGCGACAAACGAGGGATCACTGTATTTTTTGTTTCTTTTGGCAATGCCATTGTATTTTTTGATTAATTTGTTACATTTAGCCATTTAAAAAATAAATAATATATAGATTTTTTTAAAAATTAAAACCCGATCCCTTTTCACCCAATCCCGATACTCTTAAAAAATGGCCTGATTGGCCACGTGATCGGATCGGGGAAATCCCTATGAAAAATAGTATAGATAAAGAAATACAAAATATAGAAATTTTAACTGGAAACAGCGAAAAAAGGGAGAAATGTAAAGTAAAAAAAAAAACAACAACTAAAATTAAAAATTTAAATAATAAAACATGAAAAGAAAAAAATTATTTGTTATATTTTCACAAAAAATATTTGTTTACACTTTTAATGTTTTATTTTAAAAACTTTTTTTTTCTTCCAGTTTTGTTGAAACCAGCATTTTACGAATTCATAGTTTTATTCATGTATAAAATATAAAAGTACTGTATCAATGATACAATTAAAAAAATTAATAATAATAATAATAATATTGAAGATACTTTTTTTTTAATGACAAAAAATAGTCCCAGCCCTGTAAAGGGTTAAAATAACTTAAAGAGATAGAACGTTAGAGATAGATGGATATAGATAAAAAAATAAAGTCAATTTCCAAGTGAGTATCATGATTTCCTGAGTGACGAAACTCACTTGTTTGATGAACTGTGACGCGTTGAAGAGTTCGCTGCAGCCGTAAATGACCTTCTTTCCTACTTTTGACTGAGGAGAAAAATAAAAAAACAGACAAAATGAAGTGTGCGGATGTTGCGTGTGCGTGTGTTTAACCATAAACTTACTTTGGTGTAGTCCACCAGGTTCTGGTATTCGATGTAATTTCCTCCTCCCACCACGAACACAATCGCCTAGACAACAGATTTCGTGTAGTCTATTATAGTAAGTCATGAGTTGAATATTTACTGTATATGGGTTTGCCCACATGATGGTCCTTCAAAGGAAAACCGAACTACAGTGTGGCCTGTGACAAAGATGACTCTGACCCCTGATTTAGTCTATGAATCCAGTCAACCCACCAATGTACTCACCTCCTGAAATGGGTTCTTATTCCTTGGAATGGAACTGAAGAAGACAAAAAGAAGACATGACATCACTACAGACAGGACGGTGACATCACAAGGCTGGCAGGACGTGCGTGCGTTACCTTTCGCTGCCGCGCAACATTTTCGGGTCCAAGTAGCGGTAGTCATCTGTATCCTGTAAGGACACAAGCAAAAATAAACCAACATGATTGACAGTTTTGACAGACAAATTGAAAATGCTGGAATCAAACTGCGATGACATATGCCCTCCCAGACAACCTGGATTGGACGTCTATCACCGTCTATGGCAGCCATTGAGTTGATAGGACAAAGCTAGGCGTGACCATGAGTGTCACGAAAAACCGTACATAGCAGCCTTAAAAGGCAACTAGCAGCGTCTAGCAGCAGATTCGTGATATGTTGTACAGTATGTTTATTTTATGTGCCTGAGTCATCACACTCACAGCGTGTGACTTCATCTCCATCAGGTTGTCGAGGATTCGCGTGACTGGAAGGTTCTAGAAGAAGAGACACAATGTTAACAACTGCTTTTAATCTAAAATATTGTTGTACGACTAAAAAAACACTTTCTGGAGATGCTTTACTTAGGGTTTAGGCTTTTTTCAGTCACTTTCTGTCCATTTTTGGCCCATTTTCAGCATAAGTGGAGTTTGACTTTTGTGTGTGTGTTGAGGGGGGGGCGATGCTGGAACTTTTGTTTGGTGCAGTTCCAGTGAAATTTACAAAAAAGAAAACATCAAAATTCCCTCAGTCTTTGATAATATGGGGCTGCATGTCAGGCAAAGGCACCCTGGGGAGATGGCTGTGGATATATCTTCAATAAATGCACAAATTTACATTGAAATTTTAGACAGCCTTCTTATCCCTTCAGTTGAAAATATGTTTGTCATTTTCCAAGATGACAATGCATCATGTCACAGAGCTAAAACTGTTAAAGCATTCCTTAGAGAAAGACTCATCCAGTCAATGTCATGGCCTGCAAATAGCCCAGATCTCAACCGTACTGAAAACCTGTGGTGGAAATTTAAAAAAATGGTCCACAGCAAGACTCAGGCCTGCAAGGATAATCTGGCAACTGTACTCAAAGAGAGTTGGCACCAAATTGAAGAAGAATACTCAAGTCCATGCCTCAGAGACTGCAAGGGGAATAATCTGACGCTTTAATCTGTTAACTAGGGTTAGTGTTTCAAAATAAAATGGAGAAACCTATTTGACTAGATTTAATAAAAATAATCTGATTAAGATGTTATAAAATTGCAGTGTACTCAAAGATGAATATTGACAGTTATTTCTCGCAGTTTAAATGAATTGGATGTTTATTGTTGTTAATGGCAGAGTTCATTTTGGGCCACTTCCTTTATATTTTGGGGTGTTACAGGGTCCCTTCCAGTACATTTTGGATAATTTCTTTTGATTTTAGGTCAATTTCTGTCTGTTTTGGGTCACTTTCTGTTGATTTTATGTCATTTCCTAATGATTTTGGGGCATTCCCACTTTCCAGGTCAGTTCCTGAACATTTTGAGTCACTTACTGATCATTTTAGATCACTTTTGAAAGATTCTGAGCACTCCTGGATCATTTTCTGTTTATTTTGGGTCAATTTTGTGGGTCAATTTGAGGACGTGTTTTTCTTGTGTGTCAAAAATAACCACAAATCAAGACATGTTTGTAGGTTGGAGTTGAAAATCAATAGGAGTGAATGGCAATGAAATTTTGGGAGTTGAATGTGCCATTAGAAATGAATGGGGCCATTAAAAATGTATAAGTTTTAGTTAAATTCCGTCAGAACCGTGCATTATTGTCAAAAACTTTTGTATGAATTGATTTTGTGTTTTTTACGTTTGAACTATATGAATTTGACTTTAGGACAAAGTTGCAATTTGAAAATTTGAAATGTTTTTGCTATTGGGAATGGCTTGTTTTTAGTGAACTGTGCACATTAGATGAAAAATTGAAAGCCTGATGTTGGAACGGTATGAAATAATGTTGGCTGTGCAGTGCACTGAAAAACCGCACGGAAAAAGTATGAGTATTATCTGAGGGATGCTTTTCGAAGAAGCAGCGAAATTGGAGACGCTCAAAAAGCTGACATTATTGCGCTGTTTTTATCAAGTGACACCACAAAAGAGCAGATGGCAATTGGAAGAAGAACAGCGCCGCACAAACGGCAATGATGAAAAATGTTCGAGTGAACGACTTGCGCAGGTGTGGTGTTGTTTTCTGCGCTGTGGGACTCACGTGCTGTTTGAGCACCAAGTTCTTGACTCCCTCCATCACCAACTGAGAGCCGCTATTCATCACTCGGGAAAACAGCCTGGATGGGGCGACGGGTGGACAACGTTAGGACGGTCATCACCGTCCACACTTGAGGAAGGCAAACGTACCCCATGGGTTTCACTCCACTGTTGCCGTAGTTGGCAGGAGTGGCGGCCATCTTGGTAAAGGCCCTGCACGCAAAGACAAATATCATGTTTGGCGCCATTGATGACAATAGCATTAAAAAAAAAAAGTCACAAAAACAAGGGGTACTATAGTGGCTTTTTTGGGGGGCAAAACCATATGGTTTCTCCAAAATTTGACAAAAACATTTTCAATTTCAAATTCAACCCGCACAAGAATGTGTCCATTCACTCCTATTGATTTGAACTTTAACCTACAAAAAAAAAAAAAAAAAAAGTCAATTGGTGGTCATTAGTTTTGACAACCCGCACCCCCCCCCCCCCCAAAAAATCTAAAATTACCCAAAAATTAACAGGAAGTGACCTAAAATGTGCAGGAAGTGACCCGGGAATGCCCCCAAATGGTCAGTGATTGACACAACATCAACAAAAAGTTGGTTGGTTTGGACATCTAGAGCTGTCAATGAAAGCTGATGAGTTAAAAAAAACTATGCACCCTCTCAGCAGTGAGTTCATCACTAGTAGATGTCCAATCCATTTGAAGTGAGAGGGTCGGCAGATAATGAGCGAACAATGCCCCATCAACAGCAGCCACTGTGTAAACACTGACATGTATAGACATTGAACGTTTCTTCATTTGCTGCCAACCCATCCCCTTCAAATGGGTTGGACGTCTAGTGCCATCAAGGGCAGACAAAGAGTAAATCTCAGCTGACAGTGATGAAATAATCTTTAAAATTCGGTTGAGAAATAAGTAAGTTAAGACTTCACTTTAATGCATATTCTTTGAGTTTGATGGGAACTTCGCCTCTACCAACATGGCCGCCACCCCGACACCATGTTGGTAGCTTCGAAGAAAGGTCTTTTTATGCTTCTAATGTGAATTGAAATGAGTTAATTACTTGTGGGCGTCCACACTTTCAATTATTAACAAATAATAAAAGGACTACAGGCCGTGGCTCAGTGAAGTACCGCATTGGCCCGAATATAAGACGGCCCTGATTATAAGACGACCCCTTCTTTTTCAAGTCTCAAGTTTGAAAAAAAGACTTTTTGAACACCAAATTAATTTTTATACAGAAAATAATGACAGTACATCTGAAACAATTGATTATAACAATATATTTGAGAGAAAAAGCATGTTATTTTGCCTCGTTCTAATCTTAATATCTGGACATTTAATTATGTAAACTAAAGTGCAATCACATTCCTAAATGAATGGCTTCTGGTTTTTGAAATGTAAATAAACCAGTCTATTGTGATAAAACAACAAAATTGCAATAAATGCATTAAACAGCAAAGTGAGGTCTAACTGTAACTGTAGTCTTGAAACAAATCTGAATAAGGAAAAACATTGCAATAAAAACATGCAAACTGGTTAAACTTGAGAGTAGCTGAGATCTGTCATGACAGAACATTACTCCTCAAGTTCAGCATTCGCTTCAATGATATCTGGCGGTATCTAGCGTCGTGACTCGTGAATAGGTATAATGTCTAGACCCCGAATGTAAGACAAGACTCCCACTTTTTCAGTCTTATTTCAATGCAAAAAACACCGTCTTATATTCGGGCCAATACGGTAAATCTATCAAATTCAGTAAAATACCTCCTGCAGTAATTTGGTATAAAAAAAAATATATATATATATATATATATATATATATATATATATATATATATATATTATTGTTAGGACTGCAACTAACGATTATTTTTTACAATCGATTAATTAGTTGATTAATCGGATAAATGTCACTTTTATGAATTACCTCCACAATTTAACTTGAAGTTGTTTTAGGCATGTTGTAAGTAACAATGAAGACAAAATGGACGGCAATTTCTTTCAAAAATAATATTTTCTTACAGTATCCTGATAACTAGTCTACAACGGTACTGTTTTAAGTACATAAAACTTGTAAAAGTTTTTCCATTAGCGTTATATGAGTATAAAACATAAAAAGAATTTCTCAGTTCACAAAACAGACAAAAGTCCTGTTCATTCTAAAGAATTTCTCAGTTCACAAAACAGACAAAAGTCCTGTTCATTCAAGTATTAGTAAAAAAATAAAAGTGCTGTAGCATTTTTACTTTCTTGTGGGCAAAGCTCATTTATTTTCTTTAAATAAACTAAACAAAAAAATCGAATGAGGAGGAGGCAGACTGTAATGAATCAGTTTTCTTTTACAAACAGATGTTCATAAATACAATCCAAATCAAATTTCAAAGCACACTCTCTTATATGAAAACTTACAGCTTGAATGGAAGTTTGTGTTGAAAGGAGACTAAGCTGTTATATGAATGGGCTTGTGTGTGTGTGGTTTCTTTATATAAAAGAGGCATCTTTACGATCAAACAATCACTCAAGTGCTATATGCTTCCCCAAAACACAATACAAAAGACACTGATTAGCATAATCGCTCAGCGCTTCGAGCTAAGTTGTAACGTCTCATCAAGAAAGAAGATACGGTAACAATTTCTTTCTCTCTTGCTGTAATCACGCGTGCAGCCTCATGTTACACACAAACAAGGACCCAAACGGGACTGCTCATAGCTGTCGGCAAAAATCGATTTTCAAATTAGTTGGCAACTAATTTAATAATCGACGTTAACCGATTTAATTGATTAGGTGTTGCAGCCTTAATACAAATATTTTTTAAATGTGGTTACAGGTCAGTCGGTGTTGGGAGCCAAAGAATGGCACTGGTGCAATACCAGTCAACTAAAGGAAATGGCATTTTAGAGACGACCCCTGATTTATCTTTGTTTTGCTCTCAGGGAAAGTACATTTACTCAGAAACTGCAAGTTTTAGTATTTTGTATGCGGATTTAGTTTAAAGGTGGGATGTCCTCCAGTTCTGGAATGCACCACCAAAAAAAATGATAAGACACACACACAGACAGACACACTCACTTCCACTGTTTGATGTAGCTGAGAGGCAATAGGTCGCAGCCGGCATCCAGCAGAGCCGTTTTATACTGCTCCAAGTCCGACTGCAAGCGCGGAACAAAAGACACAAAGTTGTGCTGGCTCATTTGCATATTTACACTGACAACAAAGTTTGCGTGATGGCAAAAAAAAAAAAAAAAAAAGAATCATAAAAGCTACAACAGAACATTCCAGTGGGCTTAGGTCATATTTGGACTGGAAGAGGACTTCCATCGGGACAGCGGGGACGTTGATTTATGACGGGGCTTCACTCTGGGCTGGCGTCGTCCGACATGCCGCCTGGGATAGTCGTCAGGCCGCACCACCAGATGCGATGGCCTGAGATGACCGGCGTGGGGCAAGCTGGACTATGTTGCATTTTTCATGCTATTTCCAATTCATTTCAATGTGGAAAATAGATGGGATGGCCTGAGATGACCGGCGTGGGACAAGATGGACGACATTGCATTTTTCATGCTACACTATTTCCAATTCATTTCAATGTGGAAAATCACTTCAAATATTTGTCACTAGCCTTGGGAGCAGTTTTGGTTTTGTATATACTTAAATTTATTGTTGATGTATGCATTTGATTTTTCCAAACAATGTTTGGAACTTGTGAAAAAAAAAAAAATCATTTCTATGGAGAGAATTAACTGTCTGACAGTCAGTTGAGTTTGGCATTTTTTATTTTTTGAAAATTATTTTGTTTAACGTTTTTGTATTTTTTGCAAAAACTTTTTAAGTACTAAAAAGGGCATTTCATTTGACTTGGAATATATATCAGTTCAGTTTGGAGCATTCTATGTTTCTAAAAATGTAAATGTATAAAAAAATCTATATCTTTGTGAGCAAAAATAAATAAAATTAAATTAAAAATACATACATTCAAATTAATAAAAAAGGTCATGCAATTCCTTTGCTGGTTGAAAATGTACTTGAAATACTAGTAAATTGATTTAGGAGCTATACTTAATTTGTAGGTTTTTTTTTATTTTACTTTAATCAATTTATTAATTTTTTTTCCCACTCCAATAAAAAAAGTGAATTCACTTAGGAAAATATAGTTGAAATATCAGTCAGTTGAGTTAAGAGAAAATTGTTTATCCATTTTTTAAAAAAATTTGTTTAAGCTATTTTTTTAAATTCATATTTAGCAATGTATGTTGAAAAAGGAACTTAAAATCCTCTTAACCTAATGTCAAGGAAGAAAAACATCACATATATATATACAGTATATACACACTGGTATATATAAATAAACACACAAAATTATTATTTTCTTCTATTCATTTCATGGGAATAAATAAATAAATGTTGAAGAGGAGCATTTCAATGACAACTGACTTGAAATACGAGTCATTTGATTTAGAAGCTTTTTTTGTCAATTTATTAATGTTCATTTTTTCCAAAAAAAAAAAAAAAAAAAAAAAAAAAAACAGCGTTAAAAAGTGCATTTCAAAACGAAAAGAAATTGACGAACTAGGGCAGTCAATTGAGTTGGAAGCAAGTGTTTCTTTATTCTTTTTTTAAATTTAGTTTTTGCAATTATTTATACATATTTTTTCATCCGTATTTTGCAATCTATGTTAATAGAAAACAGTAATCAAAATAGCATTTTACCATGGAAATTTGGTTTGAAATTCCGTACATTCGCCCATCTCAGTCAAAATGTATTAGACAGTTAGCGCTGTCAATGGCACTCAACATTCAGATAAATTGGACATCTATCAGTGTCAATGGCAGGCAATGAATTAAATGTATTTTCCACAATTTATTTTGGTAAAGTTAAGGAGTTCTAAGCCAATGAGTTACCTCAGAAGGCGGCTGCTGAGCTGTGATGTAGAAAATGAGAAAGAGTCGCATCTTGTCTTCTGGCGTTCCCGCTGATAACAACATGCAAAACCAACAGTGTAATAAAAACAAGCCCACAAAAAGGCCGCCACACAGGTAAACATGTGAGTACCGTCCGGGTCGCTGATAATGTCCAGCAGAGATTTATCCAAAGTCGACTTGCTCATCAGTTTTTCTTCATACTCAAAATAAACATCCAGTTTTCGACTCTGAAACGACATGACAACCCCGTGAGATAATCCATTTGGACTGGGAGGTCTTGCAGCGATCAGATTGCCATCAGTGTCAGTGCTGTGCGTCGGTAAAAAAAAGATCCTGTCAAAATTTGTACCATTTTATATTACGATATCGATATGCCAGCATGTAATACATTTATAATTACCGTATTTTCTGGACTCTAAATCCCATTTTTTTCATAGTTTGGCTGAGCCTGTGATTTATACTCAGGACAGGTGCCACTTATAATTTTTTTTTTCCTTGGCCACCGACAGGCTGCTGTTTAGGCTATAGTTTTCTGAAAAACTTTTTAAATGTTATTTTAAAGGTGCCATGGAATGCTACAACAAGTGATTTTGAAATTATAGCAGACCACGTTTTGGACACAAATCCTTCAAAAAAAAAGTGACAGATTCTTGGCCACCGACAGGCTGCTGTTTAGGCTATAGTTTTCTGAAAAACTTTTAAAATGTTATTTTAAAGGTGCCATGGAATGCTACAACAAGTGATTTTGAAATTATAGCAGACCACGTTTTGGACACAAATCCTTCAAAAAAAAAGTGACAGAAAAGTTGATCCTACTAATTCTTCCTCTCAGCAGCGTTGTCCCCGCCCACAAAAACAAAAAAAAATCTCCTAACAGAAGATGTCGAACTCAGAATGAGCTGCAGATTTCTGCTAGCATGCTATCTATACAACAATTAACACAGAATTTCCGCTACTCACTTTAGTTTAAAATTGAATTTAAAATGACCTGCCACAAGTGTTAAATTCATCAAGTAGTGCTGCAACCTTAAACTATCCAGTGTAAACAGAAGCGACACAGAAGCAAACATTTTTCCAAAAATGTAAAGAAATCTAATTTTCTACTGTACTAATACCTGTGACTGGTGGTTGTCTTTTAAAAATTATTTATATGAAGTTAGCATATTATTTATATGAAGTTAGCATAATAAATGAATTAGTATTGCTATTGGAACGAATTCAGGGTTTCCCCTAGGATTTTTGGAAGCTGTGGTGGTGGTAGGCTGCATCGAAGTCGGACAGCCCCAAATGTTGAGAAATTGCTTCATATCATGACAAGTGAGAGTTTTTTTTAACAACATTTATTTTTTCCAAGAACAACCATAAAAAAGATCTATTTGAAATATTTCATTAGCCAGGCTAATGAAATGTATCGAAAAGTGACGTCTACATCTACGATCGAGTTTTAGGGCCAAATACAAAATAAATAAATAGAATGACTACGAGATTAAATTTGCTACAAGGGCGGAAAAAAAAGTATTACGTAGGGGTAATGTAGCTGTAAACCGCTACGCACTTTACGTACATGAACCTTAGCTGGGAGCTACGACAAAGCGAGGGTGACCAAACGTAATCTTTTGCCCGGACAAGTCCTACTTTCACGTAGTATCCTTGTCGTCCGGGCGGGTTTTATAAATTCATAAAAATGTCCGGTTCTTATGATTGGCTCCTACTAGAAGGGAGGGAAGGAGTAGTTCTTCTTGTTTTTGTTGGCAGTTTACCCCTATCTTGAGGCATTACCGCCATCTACAGGGTTGACGATATGGCCACAACACCTGCCCAGTTGTTAAGTTTTTTACGATAAATACGTATATAATGGGAACCGGTTGACTTCTGTCGGAGCTTTGACTGTAAAATCCCGTTTGGTGTCGCATCGTTGCGCTGCCGAAGATTGTAAACTTTTATAGCAAAGTTTGATTTTTGCCTCAGCTAACTATCAATAAGCGAAACCACGCTAGGCATTATGGGAAATGTAGTTTTGAACTGCTACAATTGGAAACATGCTGGTTGAATAGTTTGTCAGTTTTTTTTCGGTTATTGTTTGTGTGCAATCTAGAACATTGGATGAGAATATCAATTGAATGGGAATAACAATTTGTCAAGGACAATTGTCGCTATAGTAATTTATAAAATGTTTAGTTGGCACATAGCCTACTATGTGTATGTTTATTGACTGGACTACATTTCCATGGGTCTGCATTTTATATACATACATATATATTATATTATTTATTTTTTTTCAAAATGCATTTTTCCATCCAGAGTGAGGGGGCACACTTTAAATATATTAAAGTGATATAGGCATCTTTGAGTGAACTTCGAGTAAAATTCAAGTATCTTGAGGCCGGGCTGAGTGTCCTCTTTTTTGGAAATCAAAATATGGTCACCCTAGACAAAGCATTAGCATAAATCATTCTATAGATAATAACTAGATGTACATAATGCAAGTGAAAAAAGTCTATTACTACTAGAATGAATGTCAAATTAATAGTATGAGAATAAAAATTTTATTGTTATGTGGGGCTAATGTTGCCGAATAAGCAGCTACGTACTTTATGTAGCGTGTTGCTGCCTCCGTTAAAATCAACAATATTGAAAGCATCTTGTGTTTTAGAATCGGTTTAACAAATAAGGAAATCCTTAATATTTTGCCTAATCTACATACAATTATAATCAATAGAGGGATTTATTCTAACGCTTTGTCGTAGCTCTCAGGTACGGTACATTTACGTAAAATGCGTAGCTGATTACAGCTACATTACCCCTACTTATTAATACCACTGTTTTTCCTCGTAGCAATAGTACGACTTACATCTCTTTCCTTTTTCTTTATTTGCCCCTAATTGCACTACATTACCTCAACAATAATAGTCCTTCTGTTAACAGACCCTCGTCCATTGACAATTTAAATCTTTTCTAAATACTTTAAAATACGCATCTAAAATGACTACTGGGTGACATCAGCAACGATCAAATGCTAGGCTAGGACGCGACGATTCGGGTAAAAATCACGCCAAAAAGAACCTAAACCTCATGTCAATGTCAATATTAAGGTCGTTTTCACAAGTTTAAACCAGAATTACATTCATTAACTTGAAATACCTTTCTGTGTATTTTTCTCCCGACTCTGCGGCAACATAGTCAGATTCACGCTTGCAACAGAAGAACCGACGTGATTTTCAAAATAAAGCGTGTAAGGGAACAATTTGTATTTGACGTGCTATTTCAGACTACTTCTGGCAAATAGTTTGTAAATAATGAGCTACAGATAATTATTTAAAGGTATTATTAAATTATACAAACTATAAATTAGAATGTATCTTTTAAAAAAACATCTCATTTGCAAGGCGTGGCAGTTTTAAAATTGGTGTGGTGGTGTGCCACAATCTTTCAAATGTAGGGGAAACCCTGGAATTCTATTGTCTGTGTGGATTCAATTTTCTTGCATGCATTGGTCACATACGGAAGGCAGAAGAAGCTAATTGGCTAACGATTGTGTAGCGATAGGGACAGCCTGAGGCCGATTGGTAGTATTAATATAGCATATGGAATCGCGATAAATTGGGCGATATCTGCTGGCCAAAAAAATGCATCATAGGAACAGGTCTATTTATGGTGATAATGTCGATAAAGATGTAAAATGTTGATATGTTTTATATTGTTTCAGTGATACGTATCATCTTATGTTCAGCACTAACTGACTACATCAGCTACACCAAATACCTTAATATGGTCCAGCACAGCCGTGGCCACGTTGGTGTGTAGGTCAATCAGACGTTTCTTCTCCAACAACTCAGGTAGAGAACTATGCGACAAAAATGACACCGAACTTCAGTTATGGGCACATAAATTGATACAAACAGCAGTTTGGAAGAGAGTAAATAATTCTCTTTCTTCCTCTAAAAAAAATATCAAAATTAAAAAATATATTTTTAATTTATCTAACTTTCTCAGGGAGAGTGGTCACTATAGTGGGCATCTATTCAAAAGTTATCATGAGTTAAACACATTCACTGCCATCCCATGTCACATTAAACATTAATATACATTTGTGTTATTTTCATGCATTACGAATGTACGATTGGTAGAGGCAGGCGATTGGCGAACAATTACGTGGTGATGAGGACATCTTGAGGCCGATTGGAGGTACTATTATGACATATGGACTACCATCAATGAAGCAAGTCAGTGCAAATCAGTTACCATCGACTGGCCAAAATGTGCATTGAAGGAACAGTTCTATTCATCCATTTTGACTGGGAGGGGGCAAACGAATGTATTTCCCCCTTGCAGTCAAAATGGATTGGACGTCTAGCGGGGTCAATGGCACTGAAACATGAGCCTTTCCTTCAGGTGTAAATGAGCTGGACGACTGTTGTCAGCCAATGACTAAATGATTAATTAATAATTTAATACTGATATTGGAACAATTTGTGTTGTCTATAGGGATTACATGTGTTGCTGTTTTCAATTGTCTTCAATGCATTACTCATGCACGGTTGGCATGGAGAACCAATTTGCTAACTATTGACTGGAAATAGAGACAACTTGAGGCAGTACTTGAGGTGGTACTACAATTGATTATGAAATTCCGCCCAATTGGGTGCCATCCTCTGGCTAAAATGTGCAATGTAGGAACTTGAAGCATAGTTGTTAAGTCGTGCATGAAATGTATAGCTTTTACCATTCTTGTTTTCATCAACGATGACTATAGCGAAAATATTTTGCTAACGAACAATTTTTCATGACGATGACAAGCTAAAAACATCTCTTAGGAGACTAAAATAATAATGAGACGAATGCCAGTTTATGTCTGATGAGACGAAAATGCTACAGTTTTGTCATATGTTCACAATGCGAGACATTTTCTTATTGTACGTGTAGTATACCAGCCTGCATTGTAGCAATGTTTGGGTCTTTGCTGAGTGATAATCACATCTTAAATGTAACTCGTAGTGCTAGCATAGCATACACATACAGGTTAGCATTAGCATTTAGTGTGGCAAGCGTCGTCTTAAACTCTGGGACAATTTTTTACATGCAGTTTATGGCGTCAAAGTAGGTAAAATTAGTTGAAGACCATGTAATGTTTTCCTGCTGAGTGTGTATTATCATCAACAAGTTAGCGTTTTTTCTTGTAGGCACTTCAATATGTGCTCACTTGTCAATGTTCATTTAAAATGTTTGGAAACCGTTATTTTTGAAGGAAAACTTTTTAATTTTACAGACAAAAACATTGGAGTTGCTCGATCGGTTCACGCGCGGATTGGAAGATCGTGGAGAGCCCGAGAGTCGAGGCTAGAGAGAATAACAATAGAACAAGAACTATCAGCCTTTCCAGCGAGCCAATCTCTCTTGGCTCCCTAATATGTAGTTCTTTGCCATTGAATAAAAATTATTGGACAAACAATGAAGTTGTACGTGGTTCTTTAAAAATTTGGTTTCAGTTTAGAAGACATTTTCAATTCAGGTCCGCCTTACCTGCCACTCCTATCAATTCCAATGTACATTTCGCCCCATCACTTATCGATCCATCTTTCCAGCGATGGCAAAGGGGGGGGTTTGTCATGTGTAAAAGGTCTCTTTAGAAATGGGAAATTTGCCTCTTTCAACCAGCTACCAGAGGATTTTAGTCTGTCACAATCAGATTTTTTCAAATATGTTCAAGCTCGCAGTTTTGTGAAGGAGAAATTCTCACTTATCTTGCCACCTAAAACTTGGCTAGACGATTGCTTGGAATTGGACCCCACCATCAGAGGCATCGTTTCAACTCTGTATGACAGGATTCAAAGTGCTGCATCTCCATCTTTAACCCATTTGAAACAAAAATGTGAAGAAGAGCTGGGTGAGGAGCTCACTGATCACACTTGGCAAACTGCTATCATGTCAATCCATTCATCACCTATTTGTATAAGACATGGACTAATACAATTTAAGATTCTCCACAGATTACACTGGCCACCAGGTAAAATTTCGAAACTGAATCCAGGTGCTAACCCAGCATGCCCAAGATGTAGTCTCACCGCGGCCAACGTAAGCCACATGTTTTGGGTGTGCCCAAGGCTGTATATATTCTGGAGAGAAATTTTCACAACACTGTCATCTCTATGTAAGAAGGATATTGCACCAAACTGTATAACCGCACTGTTTGGGAATGTACCATCAAACATATTAGTTTCCTCACACCAGGCCAGGGCAATAGCTTTTATTACCCTACTTGCGAGGCGCATGATTTTACTTAATTGGAAAAAAACTGAGCCTCCATCTTTTAAGCGCCTGATGGAAGAAGTTATGTCCAATTTAAAACTGGAACACCTAAGACATGTTGTGAACGGCTCTCTCCAGACATACACAAAAACATGGCAACCATTTTTATCCTTTTTTGAGACCCGATCTAAAACATAGCTCCCTATTATTAACTAAGCTGCTACAGCCTAACCCCCCCTCCCTTTACCCGTCTGCAATTTAGTCTGATTTCCATATATTGTCTTGTAAAACAATGCTGAACTTGTATCCCTCTCGTAAAATATGCTGTAAGGTGCTGTCCAGGTCTACCTTTCTACATAGCCGATTTGTCCCCTTTGTGTCGTTGGGACTCTGAAATGTCAAACTAAGTAGCCATCTTGTGTTTCCCAGACTATGTATTTTTGTTTCGTCTATCCTTTTTTTTTCTTTTTCTTTTTTTTCCCCCCGTCATTGAATGTGTTCATCAAATGCTGTTTCCATGTCTACTTGTGGATGTCGCTTATATTGTTTGTGTGTATTTGTATATTGTTGTGTTACTATGATAAAACCAACGGGGCCGGATGTATGGGTGGGCCGGGGTGGGCACGGCCCACCCAGACGTGAGTCGTGCCCACCCAATCAAAATGTCGGGAATATCTACTGTAGCGTCGCACTGGATATAGAGAACGCACGGAGAGTTGGTCTCACCTACTTTTTTACAGCAGGATTAACGGTTACTGTTGGCCGCAACAACGCCGAACAAGCAATCACCTAAACAAGCTGTTTTTCCAACCTCGTTTGTTATCCGCGCGCTTCCTCTCTCTCCTCTAGGCACATACACACACGCACCCTCCGCTCGCCCCGCCCACTCCTACTCATCCAACCACACACACCCATTCGTACCAGTGGCGTTCGCTGACGGTAGGAAGCTGATAGAACAGCAATAATACTGTGGGGTCGTTACACTAAATATTCGGTCAAAGAAAGTAAAAAGATATCACAATATCTGTACCAATACCATATTATTGGGTGGGCAGCCGTTTTCCTCCCGACAGAACATAAAAAAGTGTTTTTGCCAGCGATGCAGAGTCGCTATAAAAGCTGTAGTAGTACCAAGTAGCTCTACCGATTTCACTAATGAGACGTCGCAAAAATAATCACATGACTCCATTATACAAATCAGACGCAAGCTTGCGTCCTAGCTTCACGCCAGCCTGCTCAATCATGTGGTCTTTAGTACCGTAAAAAAATGAAGTATTTTATATTGAGCGCTGCTCTCAACAGGACTCAAAAGTGCGGATTTCAACCTCTATACCAGTTTTTATTTGGCATTGATTGACCAAGGATAACCGGATATATGCTCCTTTTAATTTCTAAATAGTAATAATGAAGAAACTCTTCACTATTCAAACGAGGAACTATTTTTTCCACCAGAGGGCACTCATGCTCTTTGGACGAAGAATGCCTCGTTTATGTTTTTTTTTCTCTCATTGGAATACATTTTTATTGTATTTCTTTGGCTATATGCGGTTATGTAATGTGTTATTGTCCAGTATTATTATAACAACGGTTCATATACCATTGTAAAAAAAAAAAAAAAAAAAAAAGCAGTTACTCAAAATGTCACTCTTAATTGAGTATTCTTTTCACTGCATACTTTTTTATTTGTACTTGAGTACATTTTTTGGATGACTACTTTTACTCTTACTTGAGTAATATTAGTTTGAAGTAACACTACTCTTAGTTGAGTAAAAATGTTGGCTGCTCTACCCACCTCTGCGTTTAAATATTGCAATTTAAATTTGCTTATAAAATCCAGACACTTATTCTGGAAGTTTTCAAAATGTTTCTTAAGTAGTTTTTAAAAACAAAGGTTTAATCAAACGGTGTACCAATGAAACCATTACATATGCACTGCAAAACCCAAACCAAAAAAAAAAATGAAAAGCTTCCCTTGTTTTCAGTGTAAATATACTAGAAATAAGTGAAATTATCTGTGAGTGCTTCAATTAAATTTACTCACTTAGATTTCTTGAAATAAGAAAAATATCTAGCTGAAAATAAGCTTAAAAAACCTGTTTTTAAATGTTTTTAAATTCAAGAATAGATATTGTTCAAAACATTATTTGAAAGCATTTTTCTCTTGATTTAGGTGAAAAATGACCAACTTGTAGTTGTATGGCCTTAATAAGAACAAATACTGTAGCAATAGTAATATTTACTTAAAGTAAGTGGAAGAATCTGATGCATTAATCTGTTAACCAGCCGTTAAGACTCAGAACAAGATGGAGAAAATTATTCGACTAAATTTAAGAAAAATTAAAGAAATGCAGAGGGTAAAAAAAAGCCTGCATTGGGGGTGCCCCCTCAAGATTTCTTAGTGCCCACTCAGGTGGGTAAACCTAGATCCGGGCCTGAAAACCAATAAAAAAAAGATTTGAAATAAATACACTAACAATAAAAAAAAAAAAAAAAAAAAAAAAAAAAAGAACTATCAGCCTTTCAAACCCTGCATGTTGCTCAGCATTTGTTCTGGTTTTCCTGCAGATTTTTATTTTTTGCTTAACAATGGTTAAGTGCTTCGTTTTATATCTATACATTTACATTTTTGTTGCGTTATTTGTGGTGTGCACTCGCTGCTTGACTTTAACGGCCGCGCTTTACTGCGTTGACGCAGACGGACAGCAGATGTACTGCAAACACTTCGAGTGTAAAACAGGGGTAAGACTAAGACGAAAATTAAAAGGGCTGCCAAAGGCAACACTGGTAGGAATAGATTTATTTACACCGATGACAATAGAGTAGAAATGTAAAATGTCGATACGTTTTACATCGTTTTGGAATATATTACATCGTAGAGCGCACTAGTTTTTACGTTGCTCAAATTCCTCAACTCACTCCAACATAGTTCCTTAGCACTCTGGTGTTGGCACTGCACTCGCAAAGCACCATTTTCTTCTCGAATTCGTCGTATTCATTTAAACTGGCAGGACTGACTCATGTTTCAGTGCCATTATCAGCACTAGACGTCATTCGCCGCTTACCGTCAAAATGGTTAAGAATAAGGAATCCTAAAATGTAGCAAGTGAAATTTGGCGTTATCTGTTGGCCAAAATGTGCATTGCAGATCGAGTTTCTGCTAAGTTACCAAGTCCAAAGTGTATGAGAAAGAAGGTCACCTGACAGCAGAGGTGAGCTTGGCAGTGTTGTCCGAAAGCATGCTGATGGCGCCCTCATCCTCGCCCTCCAGGCCCTTCGCGCGAAAAGATCAGAGGTCAGCAGTGCATGGGCGAGGTGAGTTTCTTGTTGCCGCTGCTTTTTGTTTTTTTTACCATAATGCTTTTGAGTCGTTTGACCTCATCCTCCTGCGCCCGGTACGTGTCCAGCTCCTCCTGAACAGACTCCGCCACCTCCGGGAAGGGACTTCCCTTGTGTCTCTGCCAGAATTTGTCGGCGGCAGTAAGGTCGTATGTCCTTCTGCTCTTCTTTTTTGGTCGCGCTCCAGCGGGGGACGCTTCAGACCCTGCGCCTTCTTCCAGCATCACACGATTAAGATGGAATTCCTGCCATAAAAATAAAATGAAAGGAGATTTCATACAGTAGTTACTATTCATTTTGGGGAATTTTCAGGTCGCGTCGTTGTTAACTCGTTGGCTGCAAATGACGGTGCTGGACAAGACGTCCAATCCATTTAGACAGGGCGCCGTCAATGGCACTCAAACATGAGCCAGTGCTCCCATTTTAAGGGAATCGGATGTGTATCTTAGTCAGTGGTGGGCAAATAGTTAATTTTGGCTCAGTTCTTGGTAAATTTGAGGGTATTTACAGATCACATCATGTTTATTTTTTGTCACTTGTACCTGTAACTGTACATTTTGGGGCATTCTGGGGTCACTTCCTGTACATCTTGGATAACTTCCTGATAGTTTTAGGGCATTACCAGGTCACTTTCTGTTGATTTTGGAGCACTTACGAGTCACTTTTTTGTTGATTTTGGGTCATTTCCTGTTAATTGTGGGAAATTGAAACACACGACGTGTTGATTTTAATACGGTTAATAAATATACATGTAATCCCCGGGTCACGACGTACCCGACTTACATGATTTCGAATTCATGACGCCGGAGTTTCGTCCATCGTTTTATCTCCAGTCGTTTTTCGTTTTTTTTGTCGCGTAAACAGTGCCTTATTGTATCTCACAGGATCTTATTTTTTACTTTATTTTATTAATATGACTGTTCTGCCCTCTGGTGAAATGTGTATTTGATTTTGATGTTGACATCTTTTGTGAAGCAGGAAGCGTAGAAGGTAATACTTCCGTGAATAAGAGCGCATTTACACACGAAGAACGCATTCGTGCACTCGAAGAAGAGTGCACACGCTCACACGAGGAAGAGTGCATTTGCTCTCACGAAGAAGTCATGCAGCCAAGTGAGAGAGAGATGGGAAAGATTACAGCTTGGCTCGCTGTCTAGCTAGGACTTAGCTCCAGTGACGCATAATACATGTTTTTGGATAGTTATTTTGAGATTTAGAGGTACTTAAAGGGTTAATTTTGACTGACGCGAAAATTCGGATTACGTCGCCAGCGTAGGAACGGAACTCGTTCGTAACCTAGGGACTACCTGTATAGATCCCGGTGTTAATACCCCATATTTAGATATGGATACATGCGGCTTGTCATCAGGTGCGCTATATTGTGCAGAAATAACGGTACTTGTCTGCATCAATGGATTCCAATGAGTTAAAGGGACTCTTTGACAAAGTAAATTGTGCTCACCATCACGTCGTGAATCAGTGCCTGATATGTCCAAGTGTGGTGCAAGGGCGTGGCCATGTCCACGTTGCGGTCAGCTAGCACGAACAGCGGCCTCTGAAAGCTGCGTGACAGGGAGCGACAAGTCAATTGCCACAATAATGACGTGTTCGGTGCCACCCGCCGCTTACCTAAACTGCCCAGCGGCCATGTTGTCACCCGTGAAGAGGCTATTCCTGGCGTCGCGCAGATTTTCACGTAGTTTCTTGTCCAGCTTCTACGAGACAGCGCAGTCACACAAAACCCAATTATTAGTCAAACTGATGCCATTATGAGTTTATCTCATTGGCCATCGTTGGCGGCGCTAGACACAAGGTGCTAGATGTATGTGTATGTATATGTGTATGTGATGTATATATGGCTCTTGAACAGAGGTCATCACTAGAAGACGTCCAATCCATTTGAACTGGGAGGGTGGCAGCGAATGAACGTTCATTCATGGAGGTTAGTGGTTATTCGAAGTGTCTTTTCTTGACAACAAGTTTGTGTGTACCTCGAAATAACTTACTGTTAGCTCAGGGAATGCTAATGTTAAGATGCGTTGGACATTGCACTTCGAGTGTGCATTGCTACACTGCGAAGCTCAGCGTGTTGCTGGATAATGGATTGGTTGGAAAAGACTCACCCAAAGTGGCTTAGCAAAATGAAAGAGTGAATGAATGAAAACAAGTAATGTTAGTTAACACATAAACCCCCCCCCCCGAAATGAGTAACTTTTTTAGTAAAGCCACAGTTTTTTTTAACTATATTTTGAACTTGTTAACTCACTAGCCATTTTAGATCAGAAAGGTCAACTCACCACGGCAACCATCTCAGCCGCGTTGCCACGGGGACAACGGATGATGGGCACGGCGCCTACTCAAAGGAATCACACACATGCACGCCATCAACGCCACCATAAAACGAGCACCATTTTACAGAAAATACGTACCCAGCGTGACGAAAAAGCAAAAGAGACTGTCCACGATGGTGTCCATGATGGCCTCCATGTCAGTGTCTTGCATGTCTCCTCTGTTGATGGCTATGAGGTAACAACAAATGGCAGAGGCGTTTAATCCACTGGTGCGTAATCCCGTTACTAACAGTTATATTCATTTGGGTTAGTGTTGTACGATATGACATTTTAAATGTCAATTGTCATTATCTCCATTACCGGTCCTGTTCTTGCAATGCACATTTTGGCCACCAAATAGAAATGACTAAGCATTCTATATGCAATAGGAGTACAGAGGTGGCCCTATCTAATGATGAAAATATATTATTTACCCCCCCCCCCCCCCCCCCCCCGAATCCTCTGGTTAAAAATTTCCATATCATTTTTACATATTAAACTGTGCAGAGTTGTGGCAATTACAGAGGAATAAAGCTGATGAGCCACACAATGAAGCTAAAAGAGTAGTTGAAGCTAAACTGAGGGCAGAGGTGAACATCTGTGAGCAGCAGTAGGGTTTCATGCAAAAAAAAAAAAAAAAAAAGAAAAAAAAAGAGTAGAACAGATGCAGTATTTGCTTTGGGGATGTTGATAGAAAAGTACAGAGAAAGTCAGAAGGAGCTACATTGTGTCTTTGTAGATCTGGAGAAGGCTTATGACAGAGTGCCCAGAGAGGGACTGTGCTTTTGTATGAGTCTAGAGTGTCAGAGAAGTATGTTCAAGTGGTGCAGGACATGTATGAGGTAGGACAGTGGTGAGGGTTTGCTGTTGGTGTGGCGGAGGAGTTCAGTGTGGAGGTGGGACTACATCAGTGATCAGCTTTGAGCCCCTTCTTGTTCGCTATGGTAATGGACAGGATGACAGACGAGGTTAGGCAGGAAACTCCATGGACTAAGATGTTTGCAGATGACATTGTGATCTGTAGTGAGAGCAGGGAACAGGTGGAGGAGCAACTAGAGGTGTGGATGTTTGCCCTGAAATAGAGGAATGAAGGTTAGCCGTAGCAAGACAGAGTATCTGTGTGTAAACGAGAGGGACCCAAGTGGAAGAATGAGGCTACTGGGAGAAGAGACCAAGATGGTGAAGGGGTTTAAGTGTTTAGGCTCAACAGTCCATAGCAATGGAGAGTTTGAAAAATAAGTGAAGACGTGTGTGCAGGCAGGCTGGAACGGGTGGAAAAAAGTGTCAGGTGTGATGTGTGATAGAAGGGTTACAGCTAAAATGAAAGGAAAGGTTTATAAAACTGTGGTGAGACCAGTGATGTTGTTTGGTCTGGAGAAGGCGCCGCTGAGGAAAAGACAGGAGGCAGAGCTGGAGGTGGCAGAGATGAAGATGCTGAGGTACTCTTTGGGAGTGACCAGGATGGATAGGATCAGGAATGAGCATATCAGCAGGACAGCGCATGTTAGAGGAAGTGGAGATAAAGTCAGAGAGGCCAGACTGAGATGGTTTGTGCATGTCCAGCGGAGAGATAGTGAGTATATTGGCAAAAGAATGCTGAACTTCAATATGCCAGGCAGATGGTCTAGAGGGTGGCCATAGACGAGGTAAATGGATGTAGTTAAAGAGGACATAAAGGTAGTTGGTGTGACAGCAGAGGATGCAGGGGACAGGTTTAGATGGAGACAACTGATTCTCTGTGGCAATCCCTGAAGGGAAGAGCTGAACGGAAAAGAAGAATTTGTGATGATGACGTAACCAATATTGAATACATCTGTATACATCTGTCATTTTTTTTTTCAATTGTTTTTTGAAGAAGATGTTTGTAAACATGTAAGTTTGAATAAAACTAAATAAATAAGATGCCCCTATCTCCACTCGATATCTAGCTATATGGTTCCCCCTGCCAACCGAACATGAATAATGCATGCAAAACAACTAAAAATAAGCAACAGTTCAAATGGTTTGGACGTCAAGTACCGTCAATGGCACTCAAACGTGAACATTCATAATTCAAATGACGGGTGGTCATGTGACTAGTTAGCAAGAAATCATTACCGTGATATGAGATAGCCTCCTTGTTTTGATGGCACAAGATGAACATGTCATCCTCCAATGTGATGAAATTCAGGTACTGGTCGTACACCTGAAATGCACACATCCCGAATACACACAAAGCATATTTAAAGGCTGCTTGTCTGTTAAAGTAAATCAAAGAGTAACCACGGCAACCTTGGTGATTTGGCTGACAGCATTAGCCGCCAGCGCAGCGCTGGCGATGTCCTCCAGTTTGCTTCGACTGATGGCCGAGATGAAGTTCAGGTAGTATGATTCGTACAGTTGGTTTCTCAGGTCCTACACAATTGTTCATAATCAGAAGGGCTCTGACAACAGCAAGTACAAAGATAAATTGAATTACGAGTGCCAGGAATGTACTGACAGCTTGCTCCTACTTAACATTGGCATAAGCACAAAGAGTTTGGATATACCTTTACCTCACTACATTTTAAGTGGGAGGGCTGCAGCAATTGAACCAAGTTCCCACGCCAAATGGACTGGACATCGACTAGTAATAAACTCACTTAAAATAAGAGAAAATGAAGAGAAAATCCGTGCTAATATTTAATGCAGAAGCCTTTGTTTGCAATTACAGAGGTCAGACACTTTCTGTAGTGCTTCACCAGGTTTTCACATATGGAAATAGGGATTTTTGCCCATTCCTCTACACAAATCTTCTCTAGATTTGTAAGGTTTCGGGGCTGTCGTTGAGGAACACGAAGTTTCAGCTACACCCATAGATTTTCTATTGGATTGAGGTCTGGAGAGTGGCTAGGCCACTCCAGAACCTTGATAAGCTTTTTACGCAGCAACTCCTCGGTCAGCTTGGCTGCGTGCTTCAGATCATTGTTATGTTGGAAGATCTAGCCACGATTGATCTTCAAGTCTCCGACTGAGGGAAGGAGATTGTGGCTCAAAATCTGACGATACATTTCACCATTCATCCTCTGCTTTATACAATACATTCGTCCTGTCCCATTTGCTGAAATCCAGCCCTAAAGCATGAGGTTTCCATCCCTATACTTTACAGTGGGGATGGTGTTCCTGGTATTGTACTCATCCTTCTTTTTCCTCCACACATGAGGAGTAAGCTTTGCACCAAAAAGTTCCACTTTGGTCTCGCCTGACCACATGACTTTCTCCCATGACTCTTTCGCATCATTCAGATGGTCCCTGGCAAATTTCAGATGGCCCTCACATGTACTGGCTTCAGGAGGGGAACCTTTTGGAAGTTTTGAAACTGTGCACTCAGCACTCTTCAAGTCATTGACCAGCTCCTGATGTGTAGTTCTAGGCGAGCCCTCACTTTGTCATCATGATTGATGCCTCACAAGGAGAGATTTTACATGGAGCCCCAGTCCGAGGTAGATTATCAGTCATGTTTAGCCTCTTCTATTTTCTAACAATTGCTGCAACTGTTGCTTTATTCTCACCAAGCTGCTTTCCAATTGTCCAGTAGCCTCTTCCAGCTTTGTGGAGCTCAACATTTTTTTCTCTGCTGTCTTTTGAAAGCTTTCTGGTCTTGCCCATGGTAGCAGTTGTTGTTGTGACAATATTGAGCTCAAGCGGGTGGAGGTTGGGTGGTTACGCATGGGGTAAAGGTGGACTTCTTTTTAAGGTAGACTGACAACTCCTTGAGTGTCATAATTATTGCTGATTCTCAGGTGTACAAATACTTATGAACCCCAGCAAATTACAAATAAATTAAAAAAAAAAAATCATACAATGTAATTTCTGTATTTTTTTTTTTTTTTAAAGATTATGTCTCTATGAGTGGAAATGCATCTATGATTGAAATTTCAGTCACAAGGGGTGCAAATACTTCTGCTCCTCACTGTATGTGAGTACCTGACAAATCCTGTCAATGTTCTCCTCCGAAGGCATGACGAAGTAGATGGCCGGCACGTCGGGAATGGGATCTCTGTCGGAGTGAAGTAACCTGAGCGCAAAAAATACAACATCAACAAAGGGTCAATACATAATTTAAGTATGTGTACGCGCAGATTACAGGTGGAGCGTGATGCCCATGTCTCTGAGCTCTTTGACGGACAGCAGCGGCGAGATGATGTCCTGACCAAAACGGTCGTATATCAGCACCTACAAAACAAGCAGCGTAGCGTGGTTTTTATTCATGAACTACATCATAAAAATTCATCTAATTGCAGTCTTTTAAGCCCTTGATGCATGGGTTCAAATGTAACAATGCCACAAAGCATTGGGGGACTATAATGATAATAAAAATATATAGAAAATAAAGCAAATTCAACCATACATTGAAAAATCCTACATAAAATATGTATTTCAAAAATTTGAAATGTAGAAAACTAATTAGAAATAATATTTCAAAATAAAAACAAATTGGGGGGCTGGGAATATAAAAAATAAATCAAATGGTAGAATTCCTCTTTTTTTTGTAAATGGATTATGTATTGACATACGTGTACACACACAGACACATTTAAATATTTAATTATCCAAATTTACTTTTTTTAAAACATCTTTTTCTGATTTTTAATTTTTTGCTGTATTTTTCAAATTCATTTTCCATATTTATTATTTTTGGGGGGTATAAAAAATAATAGTGAAGAGGGATTTATAAATTCCTCCTTTTTAAAATAAATTTTTAAAATCAATTATTTATAGATTTTTATTTTTAAATACATATATTCACTTATTTTCTAAATTCACCTTATTTATAATTATTCTTTTACCTTTTTGTGTTTTGTGTCAAATTTCAGGATTTCAAATTTTCAGCGGTATTTTTCAAGTTAATTTTATTTAAAGTATTTTTCTTTATTAATATTATTTTTATGTACTTACGCATACTTCTGATGCTTTATTAATACAGTATTTGTAAAATGTAAGTCTATGAATGTATATTCGGGCATCAAGGCGTTAATTACTTCACAGTTACCTTCCATACTGGTTCGGATGCGGCGTTCTTCACAGGGGGTGAGTTGAAGTTCAACATCCGCTTCAGAGCCACTGAATGCAAAATACACAAGCATGATGCAAAGTATACATAAATATATGATCTTTATTAATGAATCTCACAGGGGGTCCATGGCACACACACACCAACAATAAAATGCAGTACATAAGAAGATATAGGAATAAAGTGACTAGAAAGGAAGGAGAAAAAAAACATTTAAGAAGGCACAAGCTATCAGTGCACAATAAACAAGCTTTTATGCCAATGGTGCCACAGGCTTTAACTATATCTAAAGATCTTTGTAGGGTATGGATTTGTCATTAAAATATTATTTTCAGACTCATTTAACTGACACAAGAAGCTGTACACTGCTGGCCAAAAGTATTGGCACCCCTGCAATTCTGTCAGATAATGCACAATTTCTCCCAGAAAATGATTGCAATTACAAATGCTTTGGTAGAAATATCTTCATTTATTTTGCTTGCAATGAAAAAACACAAAAGAGAATGATTTTTTTTCTAAAATCATTATCATTTTACACAAAACACCAAAAATGGGCCGGACAAAAGTATTGGCACCCTCAGCCTAATATTTGGTAGCACAACCTTTAGACGAAAGGTCAGACAGGTCTGGACTCATTGCTGGCCACTTTAGAAGTCTCCAGTGCTTTCTCTCAAACCATTTTCGAGTGCTTTTTGAAGTTTGTTTTGGGTTATTGTCCTACTGGAAGACCCATGACCTCTGAGGGAGACCTAGCTTTCTCACACTGGGCCCTACATTAGGGCTGCAGCTATCGAATATTTTAGTAGTCGATTAATCGATGAACTAGTTAGTTCGAATAATCGAGTAATCGGATAAGGAACATGAAAAATTAAAATACCTGAGCTGAGCCTTAAACGGTATATATATATATATATTTTTTTAAATGAGGATCTATGTACAACAAAAGAACAATTGGCTAACATGCATAGAAAAAGTCCGCTAGCTTAAATGCTACAAAATGTTAAAGTTTTTTTCACAATGTTCTGAACAAATGGTTCAGACACAGATTCCCACCAAAAATGGCTAAATATACCTTTAAACTAAATTACGAATGCATTCAAAAAAATCATTAGCTCAAACAAAAACATAGCTTATGCTGATCTTAACAGGGAGCAGATGGATTCAGCCACGTGAAATGAGGTAGACGAGAGGGCCGTGTATCCACCCAAATCAATAAAAATAAATGCAAACACTTTCAAAACAAACCTTTACAATGCCACTTTAATTAGACGAATACTCGAAGCAACAAAATTTATTTCGAATATTTTTTTCTAATCGAATACTCGAGTTAATCGATTAATCGTTGCAGCACTACCCTACATTATGCTGCAAAATTTGTTGGTAGTCTTTAGACTACATAATGCCATGCAATATGTAAAGCAAAGCAACCCCAAAACATTTTGGAACCTCCGCCATGTTTGACTGTGGGGTCTTCCTGGGTATCCTACCATAGAGTCCCTTTTCATTCAGACGCCGACAGATAGTACGGGTTGACACTGTTGTACCTTTGGACTGCAGGACAGCTCGAACTTGTTTGAATGCTAGTCGAGGTTTTTTCATCCACCATCCGCACAATCTTTCGTTGAAATCCCTAGTCAATTTTTCTTTTCCGTCCACTTCTAGGGAGGTTAGCCACAGTGCCATCGGCTTTACACTTCTGGATGACACTGCGCACGGTAGACACAGGAACATTCAGGTCTTTGGAGATGGACTCGTAGATTGAGATTCTAAAGTCCTCACACAGTTCTTTGGTCTTCTTTCTTTTCTCCATGCTCAATGTGGTACACGAAAGGACACAGGACAGAGGTTGAGTTAACTTTAATCCATTTTAACTGGCTGCAAGTGTGATTTAGTTATTGCCACCACCTGTTATGTGCCACAGGTAAATAACAGGTGCCTTTAATTACACAAATTAGAGAGGCCTCATATGATTTTTCAAAGGGTTTAATCCCCCCCCCCCCCCAATTCTCTTTTGTGTTTTTTTCATTGCAAGCAAAATAGATAAATGCCGCTTTCAGAGGCAGTTATTTCATCTAAAGGCTGTGCTACCAAGTATTCGGCTGAGGGTGCCAATACTTTTGTCTGGCCCATTTTTGGAGTTTTGTGTAAAATGATAATGATTTACATTTTTTTTTCATTCTCTTTTGTGTTTTTTCATTGCAAGCAAAATAAATGAAGATATTACTACCAAAGCATTTGTAATTGCAATAATTTTCTGGGAGAAATTGAGCATTATCTGACAGACTTGCAGGGGTGCCAATACTTTTGGCCAGCAGTGTACATCAAATGTCTTAATAGCGCCTTAAGGTGGGTAACCCAGAACTAACAAATAACTGGCTGGCGCTGTGCTATCTAGGCACACGCTGTCACAGCATCAGGGCATCATTGTAAGCTACATTTAGTATCTGCATGGATTTGGCCATGTACCTGGTTCACAAGTGAGCAGTGGAAAAGGGTGTGCAGTATGACCTAAACAGTGAGGTGGAAGGAGCACATAAAAAATCTTCTCTTAAGCATGTTTGTCTGTGCTTAAACTTTACAATATTGACGGTGAATATCCATGTCATCTGTCACCAACAAGTTGATTTGCAAACCAGAAGGCTAGAATACAGATGATATATTTGGAAACCCTCTTTTTGTCAAAAGTATGAACAATTACAAGCTACAAATATTTTCGTTTGATACATTATTCTTAGATCACCCAACCCATTTTGACTGGGAGGGGCGAAAGAAGGTAACATTAAGATATCACAATGTAAGCGTGACAATATCTGAAGCATAAAAATATTTAAAATTTGGATGTGTTGTTTTTAATAATAAATTGCCGAGGTATCGGATCGGTACTCTATATCGGTGGATCCTCAAAATCGGGTGAATCGGACTCAAACTCGGGAGCAAAAAATATGCGATTGCGATAACCCTAGTAAATATGCCATTTTAGCCCTTCTTAGATAGGCATTGGGGGGACAATTACTTGTTGTAGTTTTTCTTCTTCGTTTATATATCAACCCATTGAGTTTATGAGATAACATCTCGTCAGGGATACTCAATCTTCACTCTCGATAATTCTAGTCATTCTTTTGTGACGTGACAGTGTAAGCGCCTGTTTTAGTTAAACTTTCAGCAGTGTGAATGATTTCAGCTAAAACCAAAAGCTAAAACAGAGCATCAGTTCATTAGCAGGCAAATGCTAATTCGACTGCAGGAAACAAAGCCGGAAGCTCATTTAGGTTCGACCTCCTGTCATAATTGAGCGTCCAAAGATTAAAAGTTTGACGACTGGAAATTGGCAGCTGGAAAAAGTGAAAAATGAATCAAAAATGACTTGGACATACCCGTCTGCTTGTCGCGTACCGACGCGGCCATGTTGGATGTTGTGGAGCTCGGATGACGTGTCAAAACAAAGATCAACAGCAAATTAAGATGATACACTCACACAATTTTAGGAAACCGTCACCTCGAAACCGTCGCGGAGAAACAGGACGTTTCACCGCGGAAGTTTCGCTCCGGTGCTTTTTTTTTTTTTTTTTTTTTTTTTTTTTTTTTTAAATGAGCAACGATTGACGCGTGAATTGAAAGCTATTTCATTTATTTTTGTATTTTAAACATGTAAATCTATTTTAAATACTAAATTACCTCACGTGACAAAGGAATTGCTATCATGGCTTAGTCTGAGTATTGTCTGCCAGTGATATAGCTAGACGCCCAATCAATTTGAAGTGAGAGGGATGGCAGCAAATGTTCTGGCATTGACAGCGTTTGACGTCAAATCCATTTGAAAAGGATTCATTCGCTGCCTCCTCCTGCTTCTTCAAATGGATTGGACGTCCACTTGCAATAAACTCATTGGTAGCATGGGGCATCCTGGCCAGGGGAAGAGCAATTTTTATTATTAAACTGTCATTGGTGGCAGGGGGGATTCTGGCCAGGGAAACACCTATTTTTATTTTAATCTAATTGTCGGCCATTGACTGTGATGGAAGTCCAATGGATTTGAAGTGGGAAGGTGGCAGTGAATGTACGTTAATTCTCTGCTAAGCCTCCCGCTTCAAATGGATTGGACTTTTGCTAGAGATACTCATTTAAAGTTAAAACAGCGAGATGATTGGACATCTAACGAATAAATCGTCTCATCTAGCCGGCGTCCATTTTGGATAGGGCAACCGGCGGTTGTAAACTAGAGCTTGAAAGTACATATTCAGCTCATTTTAGCACTCCCTGATACCGATGACATAATTTGTAATGTTGCATCACTAGTTCCATTTACTACTAATAGTAAAAAAGTTTATTTACATTGATTGAAAGAATAAGACACATACAGCAACTACATGAAACACAAACGTAAGAAAATTGAGGTATTTATAAAGAGAGCTAGAATTCCTAGCTACTGAATAAGAAATCCAGAATTCCTTTAACTATCTCGAAAGTTGAGGATCCAGGGGAGCTTTCCGGCGATACTAGTTTTTTTGAAGACCCCTCATCATCCATATATCCGCTAAAAATTACAGCTGCCCCCAGAACATTCAAAACTTTTTTTTGCTAAATGTCACACCACAATAACAAGTACTTTCCAAATAGATAGAAAAAAACATGCAGCAATAAAATGAACACACGACGAATACTAGTGCTGTGTGATATGGGAAATAAATCTATATTTATATCACAAAATCATGCCATGCCATTTTCTCTCGCTTTTCTGAGACAATAAAATGCACGGTATATTTATGTGGAAAAATAGCAATTTTGACAGCTTTTTAATTTGAATCGACATTTAAGTTACCTGCTGCAAATGTTAAATGCATCAAATAGTGCTACAACCTAAAACTATCCAGAAAAGAACGTCAAATGCAAAGATACCGAATAGTCTACAGATACTTGTGCTTTTCACATTCGAAACAGTATATTAAGTTAGCATATCATCAACTCATCGGCAGCGCTAGACGTCCAATCCATTTTGACAAAATGGATTGGACGTCTAGCGCCGTCAGTGGCACTGTAGCATGAGCATTCACAGCTAGTCCTCCCAGTTCAAAACAATTGGGCATCTATTGTTGTGTGGCAGCCAAAGGGTTCATAATTATTATCAAGGCCGGGCAAATTTGTGGCAAAAACAACCAAGTTAACTTATCAATTAATGATCGGACTGTCTGAATCTGTTATCAATCTTATGCTACTAATCTTGTGTTTTCAGTAATACATATTTCTATTGGCTTTTACAATAAAATTTACTATAAACTTTGTAATGATCGAAATATGTGTACGCCAATGCGATTGCGTTAATCTCAAGTGATGAATTGCAATGAAAATGTGTAATCATTGCCCAGCCCTAATTAATAAGTATATATGTTGAATTTTTCAATTGTATTGCATGCATTACTCACGTATGGTTAGCAATTGCCTAACTATTGTGTTGAGGCTGATTGGTGGTGCTACAATGGCAATGGAATCCCGTCACATTGGGTTTTTATCTGCTGACCAAAATGTGCATTGCAGGAACAGGTGTTTTTTTATGGTGATAATGTCGATAGACATGTAAAATGTCAATTCAAAGTTTGGTATTGTTTTGGCGATATATATTGTCATATCATACAGCACTAGTTTTTACATTGATGAAACTCCTCAACTCAGTTCAACATAGCTGCTAAGAGCTTAAGTGTCGACAAAGCATTAATGATATATAACATTGAGAGAAGGTTGGTTTTGCAGATACATATTGTACAGCACTATTTACTGTCTTTTGGTTTGTTGTTCTTTTAGTATTGGTGTGCTGCGTTGCCAGGCAGGAGAAGCACGCGGTGGCTGATGGCCTGCTCCATGGCGCGTTTGAAAGCCCAATAGGAGGAGGAGATGACAGGCAGCAGAAGCCGGTTGGACTCGGGCTCGCTCTGCGGGAAGAGACCCTCCTCCCGCCGCAGCTGCTCCGCTTCATCATTATCGTCGTCGTCGCTTTCGACTCCGTCCCGAGGGCGGAGGAAGGAAATGGTGGGAGTCGGCAGGAGCCCGGCGGCCGGCAGTATTGATGATCCTGTGGCGAAGAGGAGGAGGTCCTGCAGGGAGACGGAGCTGTGGCCCACTGCCACGAGAAGGAGGTGGAAGAGGCGGGGGAGGAATAAAGAGAAGGTGGAATGAAGGGATTGAGGAGAGGAAGATGGTGGAGTGAGGAGGAAGATGATTAGCGAAGAGATAGAAAGTGGAGTGAGGAAGATGATTAAAGAGAAGGGGGGAAAAAGTGTAAGTAAGTGTAAGTGTGGGAGAAGAGAAAGAGGGTGGAGTGAGTAGGAAGAGAACAAGGGAATAAGAGTAGAATGAAAAAAGAAGTAGCAAGAGTGGGAGAAGAGGAGAAAGAAGGTGGCGTGAGAAGAATGAGGTAGGGAAAGAAAAAAAAGGCAGTTGAAGACGGGGAAAAAGAAGGGGGGAAAAGGAGTAATAAGATAAAGGGGGGGAAGAGGTGTAGTAATGGAAGGTGGAGTGAGGATAAAGAAGCAAGGAAAAATGAGGAAAAGGAAAAAGGAGGAGCAAGTATGGGAGATGAGGAGGAAAAAGTAGCAGTGAAGAGATTAAGAAGGAGGAGTAGTAGAGAAGAGGGAAAGGTGGCAAATGAGAACAAAGAGGATGAAAAGTAGGTGAAGAGGAAACAAATAGGAAGAGGATAGAATTTGAGGCAGGAAGAAGGACAGGTGGGGAAGGAGAAAACAGAGTTAAGTGTGTGTCAAGGAAAAGAAACCAAGAAAGCCAGCCAGTTCAGCAATGAGGAGGTGGTGAAAGATGAGAGCAGAAAGAAGAGGTAGAAAGAGAAAGGCAGTGGGGGATGGATGGAGGGGAAAAGACAGGGTGTAAGAGACAATAGAAGCAATGGAAATGAGTGTGGGGAAGTGGTGAGCGCGAGTCACCTTCGGTCTCCGACAGGAAGCGCCTCCAGAAGGACACCAGGCAGCTCTCCGTGCTAAGGTGTCGTTGGTCGTGCGACACCTCCACCGTGAAAAGTCTGTCCAGCCTCTCCGCTGACACCACATCCGCCTCGCAGAACACGTCACGGAACACCGACGGAAACAGCTGCACCTGATCAATGAGGTCGTACTTCGTCATACTGGATGTGAGCGCGCTCAACCGGTTGATGCCTGAATTTACTGTACATTTAACCAAGTATACTGTACATAAAAAAACATTGCAGGGATGCATAAGTACACGAAAATAATAATAATAACAAAAACTAAATATTGGAAATTAAATTAAAAACAAACTTAAAAATAGCCCCGCCTACTTGCCTAGACTTAGTTGGGATAGTTTCCAGCACCCCCATAAACTGCGTAAGGATAAACTGCACAGAAGATGATTGAATGAATGAACTAAAAATGGAAAAATTCCTACACATAAAGAAAATAATAATAAAAGGAAATAGAGGAAAGTACGTATAGCACATTATCTAAAATTAGAAAAAAAAAAAAATTTTGCTTTAAAGTGAAAATAAAGATTTGGGGAAAAATGAGAATATAGAAAATATATTAATTAGGGCTGTCAAAATTATCGCGTTGACGAGCGGTAATCAATTTTTTAAAAATTAATCCCGTTAAAATATTTGACGCAAGTAACGCACAAATGCCCCGCTCAAACAGATTAAAATGAGAGCACAGTGAAAGGTGTACTTGTTATGTTTTTCGGAGTTTTGGCGCCCTCTGCTGGCGCTTGGGTGCGGCTGATTTTATAGGCTTCAGCACCCATGAGCATTGTGTAAGTAATTATTGACATCAACAATGGCGGGCTACTAGTTTATTTTTTGATTGAAAATTTTACAAATTTTATTAAAATGAAAACATTAAGAGGGGTTTTGATATAACATTTCTATAACTTGTCTTTTAAGAACTACAAGTCTTTCTATCCATGGATCGCTTTAACAGAATGTTAATAATGGTAATGCCATCTTGATTTATTGTTATAATAAAGAAATACAGTACTTATGTACCGTATGCTGAATGTATATATCCATCTTGTGTCTTATCTTTCCATTCCAACAATAATTTACAGAAAAATATGGCATATTTTATAGATGGTTTGAATTGCGATTAATTAATTTTTAAGCTGTAATTAACTCGATTAAAAATTTTAATCGTTTGACACCCCTAATATTAATTTAAATGTTAAAATACAAAAAAATTAACATTTAAACTGAAAATAAAAATAAAAAAATAGAAAAGATAAAAAGGCAAGGATTAATCTATTATTCCTACTTTTTTAAGATATTAATTTCAAAAATGATTTTTAATTAATTATCCATATTTTCTAATTTGTTTTTTGTCTCTATGACATTTCAAACTACAGGATATACTTATTTTTTAAATGAAAAATTCAATATATTTTCTTATGCATCCTCCATTGCTTTATGTACATTTGTTAACTCATTGGCTGCCATTGTAGGTCCTGGATGACCCGGATATGCACTAAAATCAGCATAAGGTAAAATCAACAGGAGGTGACCCATAAATGACCTAAAATTAACTCATATCATTTGCCATTGACAGTGCTAGACGTTCATTTCATTTGAACTGGAAGGGTGGTAGCGACTGATGCTAGTGTAACTCAAATATGCTGCAGAAGGATGATTGGACACCACTAGATTGGACATTTAGCATCATCAATGAATTGAAAAAGTTCAATATAAATTCAGGCATCAAGGAGTTAAGTCCTGACGACGACTTTTCATTGGATTTGTCAAATATGGCCACTTCAAAGCTCTCACCTGATTGAAGACTCCGAGCGTCTGCAGGCCTTCTCGAAACCTGTGCGGCAGACAACGGCAGATATTTTTTTCTCCACGGGTCGCAAAGGGGTGTTCCGGCATGCGAAGCGGTGTGGCTTACCTGCGGAGAGGGAGCTGCATCCTGGTAATCAGTGCGAAGCCGACCAAATCCTCCACCAGCTTGTCTCTCTCTTTCAAGCTCCCGATTGGCCGCTTGCAACCCGCCGCTTCCAGGAAGTCCTCGCCGAGCGACGCTGCGTCTCTCAGCTCTTCCAAAGACTCCGCCATTGCGATCTAGGAGTAGCCAGTCATGGCAATTGTATCAGTCTACGACCCTCCCACTTCAAATAGATTTAACATGTACTTGTGATACTCCTTTCAATTAACAGCTGAAGTATAAAAATTCCTTTCATCGCCTCAACCAAAATAGCCTTAAGGCAGCCATGTTGGTGGGGGCAACATTCCCATCATAGTCAATGGATTGACATAATTAACTTGTTTCTCAGTTAACTTTGTTTTTTAATGATTTTGTGTAATGATGATGACGTTTGTAATGATGCCATTTACTACATTCATTCACTCCATACTCCCCACTTCAAATGGCTTGGATGTCTAATAGTGATAAACTCATTTAAAGACTTAATTCAGCAGCCAAAAAGCGAAAGAGGAGGCAGGGGTTCTTTTCAGCTTACTGCTTTGACGTAGGCGGCAATTCTTGTGTGCTGCGTCAAGTGCGTGATGTCCAATGGCTGGTTGGCCGGGAAGTTGAACAGACATTGGTAGAGCGCCCGTGAGAAGAAGCCCACCGCCGGACCACCACACACCAGTGACAGCGACAGCAGACAGCCCACGTCGAAATACGAGTCATTGCGTAACGCTGCATACAAGCGCACGCTGATTGGAAATCGCTCGATGGTTTCCCGCACCCGGTCGTACCTTGAGGGAGAAGGGCGAGGTTTTTACACCCGGGCGGTCCTTCGAACACGTCCGATTCTTGAATCTGCTCCGTCATCAACGTGAAGAACTTCTCTCTGGCCGCATTGTCGCTCAAAATGTCGTCGGACGACATATTCTGTCGGCTGTATGAGAACCTGCGTGAAAACGAGACCAGGTTGACGCTGCAGCAGAGTTGTCTTGGAAACTCCGACGGGCAGATGTGGGTAGTAATGAGTTACATTTACTCCGTTACATTTGCTTGAATCATTTTTTGAGAAAAATGTACTAATGACTACTTTTATTTTGAGTAATATTATTTTGAAGCACTGTTGTTTTCGTCAACAATGACGATAACGAAAATATTTCGTCGATGAACAATTTTTTCATGACAATGACTGAAACAGCTAAAAACATGGCTTGGAAGACTAGGACATAATGAGATGAATGCCAGTTTTCATTTGACGAGACGACTACGTGATGAAAATGCGACATCGTCTCTGTCATATGTTCACAATGTGCGACATTTTCATATTGTATGTGGATTACGTCAGCTTGCATTGTAGTAGTGTTTGGGTCGTGTCACTCATGTGAGATGAGCTGCGCCTCTCTCTCCCTCTCCTCACCGGAGTCTAGAATGTATCTCAAGCAAGGCTGCACTCCATTTTGCTTGTTTGGAAACACGGCAAGATTTGTTGTTGTTTTTTTTTATCATGAGAGAATATGCAATATTGTTTTAGCCTTCAAAGATCTGTGTTGACTGCTGAGTGATCATCAGACGCTAAATGTAACTCCTCGTGTTAACATAGCATTCGCGTAAGCATTAGCTTCAGAATGGTGAGCGTCCTCTTAAAATGTTGGCCAGTCTAGAGCAGAGCCACTTAGCTTGTCTGGTCAGTAATGGCAGATGTCTTTTATGTAGAACAATATATTTAAGCAAATTTTGGCAAGCCATTCTGTGTGTCACATTTGCTTTATTATTATTTTTTAATTAATAATTTCAACAATCTCAGCATTAGCCTTTGTAGCGTTTTCTTTCGACTCTCGGGCTCACGTTCTAAATACTGATGCTGTGAAATTAAACTAAACTTAAAGTTGCTTCAATTTCTTGCTGCGGATCTTCCCTGTAATATTGTCGTACATGCAGACACAGTTGTTGCGTATTTTAGTGAAGAAATAGTCCAATTTCCACCTATTCTTGAAGCGTCAACTGTCGCAGTCAACTTTTTTTTATTGATTATCGCCATTTTAGAAAATTGGAAGTAAAGGGTCCCACGGGGTAATGTTGCTTAGAGTGCTGCTGCCTTTTAGTGGGTAAAGGAGGAGCAGCATTTAGTGTGTAAGCTACTTCATATGCTGGTAGCAGTACTGCTGACCAATTTACTAAGTCTGTGTGCGGGCCAGACGTTATTGATTTTATGACAGAGGTTGGGGGCCGGATAAAATTTGACCATGGGCCACATTTGGCCCCCGGGCCGGAGTTTAGACATGTCTGTCGTAGACGCTACAATATGTGCTTGTCTGTTAACGTTCATTTGAAATTGTTGGAGACCTTTACTTTTGGCCTAAAACTTTGAATTTTACATACGAAAACATTTTGAGTAACTGTCGACTAAAACTGGACGAAATTTGTATGAGATTTCATAGACGAAAACATTTTGAAATGACGATATAGGAAAAAGACTAATAAGTATTTTGTTTGAAAGAATAAGACTAAGACAAAAATTAAAAGGGGGACCAAAAACAATGTTTGCAAAGTAAAGCTACTCTTATTTGAGAACAATTTTTGGTTACTCTACGCACCTCTGCCAACGGGTGACATACCTGAATGACAGCCGTAACGAGGGGTCGAAGTCGGGCCGCCTGACCAGCTCAAGAGCTGCCGGGAGCACCTGGTCGTCAACCACTTCTACCAGCAGCTCGGCTAATTGAGCCACGGGCGTTAACGCCTGCAGGAGCTCTTCTGGAGACGCCAAGGATAAGGACGGTTTTTTGCAGGTAAGGGGCAGCGGGGTAGCAGGGAGCAGACGCTTGGATGCAAGAGCTCTCCTCGGCGCAGCTTGAGGAGATGCCACCAGGGATGCTGTGGAATTGTGATATACTATGTCATCGCGAAGGTGGTACACATGTTAGAGGTACATGTCAGCATGAAATGGGAAATATGAAAGTAGGAAAGAGGTAATATGTCCTCCAGGACTGGCCAGCCCAGTCGCCAGACATTAACATCATTGAGCACGTCTGGGGTAGGATGAAAGAGGAAGCATGGAAGACGAAACCCAAGAATGTTGATGAACTCTGGGAGGCATGCAAGACTGCTTTCTTTGATGTTCCTGATGACTTCATCAATAAATTGTCTGAATCCTTGCCGAACCGCATGGATGCAGTCCTTCAAGCCCATGGAAGTCATACAAAATATTAAATTTGGATTTCACAGCACCACTACTTAATTTGCTTATGATATGTAAGATTTTCTGTTTGAAGTACATTTTTTGTTCAATTTTCACACTACTTTCTGTAGGCGACAAAACTTTAGTCTTGCCAAAATTTGACCTTTATGTCTTGATTAAATGATATATTTGTTTCACTGAAAAAAGATATAATTTAGTACATTCAACATCATTTGGGAGGGTCTTAGCTTTGATATGAGCCATTTCTGAAACCAATTGAATAATTAAAAGTCAGGTTATTAGCAAATGTTTCTACAAAATGGATAATCAACAAGACTTTTGTAAGGGACTGTAGTACAAGTAATATTTCACACCTTTTCCGTCAGTGCACTTTGTACATTCTGGACAGGCCCAGTCATTGGTGTCCACTTTGAGTCCAGAACATTTCCTGTGCGTTCCTCTGGATCCGCATAGCAGACAGCGGATGGCCTGGAACCACCTTTAAGAGAGATCATTTGCGACCTCAGCCAATGAGTGACTGTAATGCGGCAGTCCCGAGCGCCAGGACTCACCCGGTCTTGGCAGAGTGCGCACGTCCATTGACGCAGAGGCACTCGTGGGCGTCGCAGTGCATGTAAACCTCCAGCAGGTCGGCGTACGCGTTGGTCTCCAACTCCCATGATGCATCTCTACAGAACAGCGACAACCGAGTTGTTGAGTGGCGCCTCGTATCAGTGTTTGTACACCTTTTTCATTGCCAAATTCAAGTCCTTTTAAAGGGGAAGTTCAGAATTTTTGACATCAGGCTTATTCTTCGAGTTGGGGGGGGTTAAATAGTCAGTAGAGTTGATTGAGAAAAATTCCGTATCGTTTGTTAGTCTTTTATTATTTTCAGGGCTCCACAGTGATTATGCTAATGCAAGTCAATATGGCCAGTTAGCATGCTAATAAAAACCGATATTCACAGATCTAACATAGTCAAATAAATTAAAAACGCAGCCCAATGTTCAAGAAACCCCTGCAGCCAAAACAATGTCTCACCAAACTGCCGTAATTCATTTAATTCTGCGGGACTATTTTTTTCTATGCGTAATGGCACCACAATAGAGGGGAGTGCTGTGGCCACTCGTATTCACCTTGGTCTGCTATGCAGAGCGTTCACGGAAGGACGTCAAAATGGTGAAATGTGCTTTTAGAAGTTGTGGAAACATACAGAAGAAATGGACAAAGGAAAGTGTCCACCGCCTGACTATGAAGAACGAGGAACGATATAAAATGTGGTTACTCTGCTGGATATGACATACACACACACCGGTGGAAAAGTACTGCTTTGGAGTATTTGCAGCGCCCATTTTCATCGGTATCCTCTCCTGTTACCCAATTGCTGTGCCTTCAAGTGTCCAAACGTCTTCAAGAGCTTCCGATAAACAGGTAAAAAAAAAAAAAAAAATCATATATGAAAATATATCACATATATGTGCATGCACACCTCGATATCGCAGCTCGCGTTAGTGAGGCTTGTAACAAACGCCATGCATATTTATGGTTCGCGTTTTTAAATTGGAAACAATGGTCAATGTTCTGTCCAATATCTCACGAAGTGCATTTTTCCTTCGTGCTATTATTTTAACAGCCGTTTGACAGGAAGGAAGTACTGTGGCTGCCATTTTTGTAGTATTTTAGTCAATCCGTCGTTTGGTGAGAGCTGGTTGTGTTGTTTGTACCTTCGAAGGGATCGTCTTTTCACTCAGATTCATTTTTGGATGCGACAGTGCAGCACAATAAAGCACCTGGAGCTCGGACACTACCTCCCGACTCCCGTATTCATTTTGAATGGAGTTTGGCTGACTGTACACTTGTGTTCACTCACACACACAGACACACAGACACACACACACACAAGGGGAACAGTACAGTCAATTTCCAGATCACCATCCTGAATGCAGTAAATCCTTCCACTTCGGGTTTGGATTTGGTTTACGAATCGTTCGTAGGTTATGTGCGTGAGCAACCGCCGTTTTTGTACACTCCCACACACAGACACGTACTCTGACTCTTTCTCATTGGGACTAGTAGTCGGTAGTATGTAAATACCGGTAATCAATATGTCAATCATACACTTTTTTTTTTTTTACCTTTACTATTCGCCCCAGACACCTCAGCCAATCAGTTATTGAAGGGTTATTTATAATAAAAATTGTGAGTGAACTGGGGGATATTGGAATACTTTATCACTTTCATGAAAAATTGAGAAGAAACCTTTTGAGCGTACAGAGTGATAACTTGGTTTTCTATGTCCCTAGATAAGTGACACCTACCTAGCTTGTAATAAATAAAGGAATAAACCAAGAAGTAATCTCCGATTTGGTCTTTGGGAAAGCGTTGAACAGCGCTCCTAAATACGATTTAAAAAATAATTCTAAAACTTTTTTGCTGAACATGACATTCCGCGAATTCTTTTTTTAGATACTGTATTAGGGTTTACCTTATTCCGTGGTGCGGTTGTGTCTACAACACAGGCATATTATCATGACACATCTAACAAGCTACTTTTTACTGTGATCTTTAGGTGACCTGGAGATGCTTTATGTACACCCAGAAGAGGCTCCACTTTGTTTTCAACTCCATGAAGGCAAGGGCGCCAGCAAGCGAGGAATGCTGATGGTAGGCTCTATCAACTTTTTTTCCCATTAACAATTGCAGTCTACCCTTCTTATGTGTACATATCTCAATCAAATTTACTCTATTAGGGACTTCGAGATACAACTTGGAGTTTCCAACGCAAACAAAAAGATAGGTTGCCCGGAGGAGTTACGAGCCAACAACGCAGACATTCTGACAGAATCTGGTGGCGCATGTCCTGGAAAGACTGCAGGGTTCATCAGTGAAATTTGCTGATCCAGACTTTTATTTCAAGCCTCCAACTACAATTCCCCAGGCATCAAAAGGCCTGATAAATAAAGTCATTTTACATGTCAGTAGATTTAAAAAATAATTAGGCTGACATTTTCCTTTTTTCTTTTTAATAGATATTTTTGAATGTACTATAATAAAAAATAAAAAAAAAACACACACACACATATTGTCTTATTTGTGAAATGTGAAGGTTTAAAAGATCAGAAGTTTCTGGGTATGTAGGAGTTGTACTTAGAATAATTGCAAAGCATCTTCAGTTTCCCTAAAACCATTGTAGTTCCCAATGACAGAAGTGCACTTGTCACGGATGCAGGAGACGACACATGATGGAAGAACATGTCGCTGGCCTCTTCCCAGATGTTTGCCTTTCAACGCCCACTCAAGAACAACCCTATATGCCACCAATCGGAGTTGCCTAAAACAACAAAACCATAATACAGGGTGATTAAAAAAGAAAGTGCCAAAATCATCATGTGATAGATCAAAAAATTATATATGTTATTTAAAAAAGTTACAGAACTCTAGCTTGGACACATGTTCAATATTCCCAACACATAAGCAGCACTCTACTATATGCAGCTGGATTCAAAATGAGGGGGGGGGAAGTAGCGGCTTATAGTCCGCAAATTACGTAACTTCAAGTTTTTAAATCAAGTACTCTAAGGGGACAATCACCGGCAATTGAAATACATGAAATAATACTTGAAGTTATGCTCAACACATTTGCCTATGTCAGTTTTATAATGTTTTTAATTTTTGACATATTGCATGATAACACACATCCTTGTAAATAATTGCCATACTGCTACTGCTTTTTATATTGACATGCTTTTACTCTCACAATGCATTACTGTTGAGATGATATAGCTGCTTTCCTGAAGTAGAACTATGCTTAGAGTATACGAATATTCGCCCAGCGACAAAATAAAGCATGCAGGAATCCACTTACCTCATTGATAGCTGCCTGTTTTTTTCCAGTTGGTCTTGTCTACGAAGAAAAAAAGTTTCAAGAACACCTTTGTTGAGAAGTGGGAAAAAGTCTTGGTGTTCACTTGCAACCATTTATTGAGTTCTGAAAACAGTTCAGCTCCAATTCTTCACTGCATTTTGGGGGCGGGAAGTCGCTTCGTTGCCACAAAAAAGAAAAAAAAAAAAAAGCCGTGAAAAGACCAATGTGATATCCCTCCGCGCAGCCAGCTTGTTTTCTTCTCTGCAAGGCAACTGAATTACTAATGTTACTGTTCTTACTGCAGTTATTGACATACAATGGTAAGTTTTAATAACTTTATCCTGAAAACATAGCCAACACTATTGATTGCATGCGTCATCGGTGATTCTCCTACGTGCATATGTTGTTTTCATGAGCATGCTAATTGGCCATATTGACTTGCATTAGCATAGCCACTCCGGAGCCCTGAAGAATAATAGAAGACTAACAAACGATACGGAATATTTTGAAATCAACTCCACTGACTATTTAACCCCCCCCTAACTCGAAGAATAAGCCTGATGTCAAAAAATATGAACTTCCCCTTTAAGGACTTTTTTTTTTTTTGAGGCAGAAATAAAATATAGTGCCTTCTCACAAATACGGAAACGTCTTTCTAAATGTTTTACGACCCCAGAGGCTCGAGAAATTTAGTTTGAAAGGTGCTGATTCTGAAACCCACTGGGTTTTGTGGAGAACTCTGAACGTGTCCTATAGCAGACATGCTGGCGTAGTGATAGCCTGTTATTTGGTGGATGGACATATACTGTACACATCATGGCCAAGGAAAACTTGATAAAAAAGCTTTGTTAGAAGTTTGGGACACTTGAAATACGGCTTTTGAACCTTTAATTGTTAAGCTAAACGATGTCTCGATGTACGTTTGTGTGGAACTGTAGTTACAACAACATCAACAAAAAACTATTCCGTTCTCACAGGAACTAGTAAAGCTCTTTACAAGGCTCTTAGTATTACAATCTCTACTCTTCCTTAGAATAAGATAAATGCCTGTTTACTTGTGGAACAAGGGTAGTTGATGAAGAGCCAGGCGAGTAGGCCGAATCCTAGCAGCAACAAAGCCGAACAAAGTGGCTCTAAGCCGGATTAAATGGCCACTGGTAGAGTGCGTGTGAAAGTTGCCCAAAAAAATGTGACAAAAAGAGGAACTCGTGCTGCATGGGTACCCCTGTGGGTCGGGCCCGCCCCCCTCTCCAGGGTAGGGTGGGATTGGCGGGTTACAGTGCACTCCCGGGTCGGCAAATGTAATAATTATGATATAAATGAAATATAAAAAAAGAAAACTGATTTGTCCATGTAGACATGCGCAAAATTTGAAGCGTGAAGTAGAAAGGGATCACTGTAATCTAATTTTGGTATTAATCTACAAATTCTAACGCTGCAAGTCAAAATGGATTGGATGTCTGTCGCCATCATTGGCACTGAAAAATTATCGTTGACAGAGAATGAGTTCACGATTTATTCATTTGTTGACTAAATTTGACAATCTATTTTTGCAATTTATAACTTTTTATAAAGTTGTGGTCAAAAGTTTACATACACTTGTGAAGAACATAATGTCATGGCTCTCTTGAGTTTCCAGTTATTTCTACAACTCTGATTTTTCTCCGATAGAGTGATTGGAACAGATACTTCTTTGTCACAAAAAAAAATTCATGAAGTTTGGTTCTTTTATGACTTTATTATGGGTTAACAGAAAAAGTGATCAAATCTGCTGGGTCAAAAATATACATACATGTAGGCATGTGCCGGTGTGATATTTTGACGGTACGATAACCGTGAGCAAAAATACCGCGGTTTCACGGTATTGCAATTATAGCTCCAAACAATTTTGAGATGCATGGGTTAAATTTTTTTTTTTTTCCATTTATCAGGATTTTTTTTTTCCAGACCATAGTTGCAAATTGGAACATGAATATATTGTTAAAATAAATAAATTATCAATATATATATATATTTTTTTTTAAATAAAATTAAACTCAATATGACTTATAGACTATACTCACAGCCACAGCTGAAGTTGCTCAAGATTAGAGCAAGAACAAAATAATTTCTATAAAAAAGTAAAAACACTTCTGAATAATTTTTATTTTTATTTATACTGCATGACTTTTTTTTTGAGGGTGGAAAACCTTAAGTGAAGTTTTGCCATTTTCAGCCACTGTGTCAACCCTAGTCTACATGATGTCATGCCTTTGTGTTAAAAAGAACATAAAGAATTCATAAGTTAGTTAAAAATGTATAAGTTAGTTAAAATGTCAATATTGTTGTGGAAAGGTTTCATCTAAAAAATAAAATAAAAAAAACAAAACATTGGGAGTAGAGCTGGGCGGTAAACCGAAAATTTACCGTCACCGAAATTCTTCACGATGACCGACGTAATTTTGACCATGTCGGTAAATTCGGTAAATTAATAAAACAGGAAAATAGTCTTTTCATCCCGCTTTGACTGTGTTGTTCGTCTATGCTCATTCCCCTTTAAGAAAGCAGTGAATGTACTTACGTAGGGAGTCACGTGATCATCAGGAAGCCAATCAAACAGAAGCCCGGTAAGCTAACGCTAGCAGCTAATGCTACAAGCAAAACGTGATGGAGTGTGGCTTAAGGGAGGTTCGCTAAACTTTCACCCGACATTTAATAGACTCTTGGTGGCATCCAGACGGGCTTTCACCAGCTGTCCTCCCTTGTTCTCACAATTTCCGGAGATGGTGCTTTCAGTGCTTTCTACCGGTAGCCAGGCCACAGGCTAACGCTAGCCGCTAACGCTAGCGGCTGCTGAACGTGATGGAGTCGGATAGCGGCTCTAACCTTGTCGAAACGGCTGAATTTAATGAGTGGATTGGGCATGGACTGCATCTAGCAATTACTATGTCGCGTTATTTTGTATCTGACTGTGTGTGATTTCTCTGATAGCTTTTGTGATGGTAAAGCATTCAGCATAAAGCACAAATGGCCCCAGCTATTTTTCTGTATGTGTTTAATTCTGTGTCATTATTGCTATCATAAAATCTTAAGTGTTTCATTTGCAGAAGATCAATATAGCTTTAATGTGTGTCTGTCTGTCTGTTTGGGGGTTCATGTATGTGTGCATTTATTAAAAAATGCACTGGGGGGGAGACCCTGAAACCATAAAGTAAACACTTGTATTGAATAATTATGTCACAGCAGCCATTAACAATAAATTGTCTTTTTGAAGTGTACTGTTCGAGCTGCAAGTCATTTGTGTTACAATGACATGTTTGCACAGGCATATCGATTTTGACAATGTACATTGTTCAAGCCATACACTCTGTTATAAATGCTCATACTTGAATTCTTATTGTTTACAATTCATTTGTATAAACCTAATGTCTAGACTGCATGTACATTTGTTAAATATATCAAATTGAATGATGGTAACTAAATCAACAAGAAACTGTTAATCTGTATTTCATGCATTGATTCAGATTTTCAAATTATATAACAGTCCGCTTGGACGACTTTATCGTCATTTATCGTTATCGAGATAAATCTGCTCCATTTATCGTGATACATGTTTAAGGCCATATCGCCCACCCCTAATTGGGAGTGAGACCTCCTCTTGATCCAGCGAACGTGGATTTGTGCTTAGGGCAAGATCATCTTTCGCAATTAGCAATCTTTGATGCTTTCACTTTTTCCCCTTCATTCAAGCGAATCAAGCTTGTTTTCTCACTTTGCGGCTGTCACACTCAACAAAGTTGCTCTCCCAGGTAAGCCTAGGCTAACAATCATCTTTGTAAGCTTTAGTTAGTTTTTATATTGAATTTAAAAGGAAAATGTGTGTCTTGTTTTTGGCGAACTTTTTCCATGGTGCTAATCTGTTGAAGCTACTCACATGGAAAAATCTAATTGTACAACATTTTAAATGTATTCATTTTGTATATTACACTTACCACGATTTGAGAGCTCAATAAATTGAAGAACAGTACGCCTTATGTTTGGAGTAATTGTTTTTGGGTTAGCTGGCTGGCTAGCCGATAGCGTCATTTTCACACACAGCAACAAACGGGAGGGGGTGAGCGCTGCTGCGCCAAGCCGCTTCTGGCTGCATTTTTGACACAAGAAAAATAGCGAATACCGAACTACGGTCTGACGGAAATTTTTAGTGGTTTTGAAACCGCGACGTTTTCACACCACGGTAAACCGTGAAACCGGTAACCGGCACATGCCTACATACATGGATCTGAAAAAGCGAATCATTGACCTGAACAAGTCAGGAAAGTCACTTGGAGCCATTTCAAACAGCTGCAGGTCCCAAGAGCAACAGTGCAAACAATTGTAAGTATAAAGTGCATGGCACTGTTTTGTCACTGCCACGATCAGGAAGAAAACGCAATCTATCACCTGCTGCTGAGAGAAAATTGGTCAGGAGGGTGAAGATTCAACCGAAAATCACCAAAAAGCAGATCTGCCAAGAATTAGAAGCTGCTGAACAGAGGTGTCAGTGTCCACAGTCAAGCGTGTTTTGCATCTCCATTGACTGAGAGGCTGCCGTGCAAGAAGGAAGCCCTTGCTCCAAAAGCGGCACCTTAAGGCTCGACTGAAGTTTGCTGCTGATCACATGGACAAAGATAAGACCTTCTGGAGGAAAGTTCTGTGGTCAGACGAAACAAAAATCGAGCTGTTTGGCCACAATGCCCAGCAATATGTTTGGAGGAGAAAAGGTGAGGCCTTTAACCCCAAGTACACCATGCCTACCGTCAAGCAAGGTGGTGGTAGTATTATGCTGTGGGGCTGTTTTGCTGTCAATGGAACTGGTGCTTTACAGAGAGTAAATGGGATAATGAAGAAGGAGGATTACCTTCAAATTCTTCAAGATAACCTAACGTCATCAGCCCGAAGATTGGGTCTTGGGCGCAGTTGGGTGTTCCAACAGGACAATGACCCCAAACACACATCAAAAGTGGTAATGGAATGGCTAAATCAGGCTAGAATTAAGGTTTTTGAATGGCCTTCCCAAAGTCCTGACTTAAACCCCATTGAGAACTTGTGGACAATGCTGAAGAAACAAGTCCATGTCAGAAAGCCATCAAATTTAACTGAACTGCACCAATTCTGTCAAGAGAAGTGGTCAAAGATTCAACCAGAAGCTTGCCAGAAGCTTGTGGATGGCTACCAAAAGCGCCTAATTGAAGTGAAAATGGCCAAGGGACATGTTACCAAATATTAGCGCTGCTGTATGTATATTTTTGACCCATCAGATTTAATCACTTTTTTCTGTTCACCCATAATAAAGTCATTAAAGAACCAAACTTCATGAATGTTTTTTGTGACAAAGAAGCATCTGTTCCAATCACTCTATCGGAGAAAAATCAGAGTTGTAGAAATAACTGGAAACTCAAGTGAGCCATGATATTATGTTCTTCACAAGTGTATGTAAACTTTTGACCACAACTGTAATTTATGAATTCTAAAGCTGCCACCCTCTCCAGTCTGAATGTAATACGTCAGATGATGCGATGATTTTTTTAATCTATTAATTCTAACGCTGCCAGTCAAAATGGATTGGAAGTCCATTGCCGTTAATGCCCGTTTTAAATATAAATTTAACTAAATACTAAGGGTGTTAAAAAAAATATTGATTCTGAGATATATCGCGATATTACATCACGCAATTCTTGTATCGATTCAAAATCAGTCTGTGTCGATCCTACCACGTGTGTTTTTGGTGGAAATAAACAATACAGTGGCTGCACTTGTGCTCCTGTCCACTAATAAGCAGCTCGCAGCTGTGTTGCCTCCCTCTGCTGAAGTAACAACAACATCATGTGAGAGTTATCCCAGGTGGCTTCTTTACACTGTCGTCTCGCGGGATTTGGCGCCGTGGAGCAAAAGTTTCAACATGTGAATCATGATACAAATCGTATTGCCAGATATGAGGCTACAACCTTTGTAACTGTAAATCTCAAGGAGTATGTCAGTGGCAGCCAATGAGTTAAATTGGGTCGTGTACCTCTCGGGGATGTATATTCCCATGCGCAGCATCTCTTGCTGGTACTCGTCCTTGTTGTTACACAAAGTGCATCTGAAGAAGAAGAGTCCGGCGCTGTGCGCTTGTCGCTGACACACAAACACAGCTCACATGAGACGAGGCTGTTTCGCCACTGCATCTGATCGCGGCCTTACCTGCACGCAGTCTCGGTGGAACCAGCTAGCGTGACAGGACGGACACTTAAGGACGGCGTAGGACAGGTTCCCGTCAACGGCGTCCAAGCACACTGAGCAGGATTGAGGCAGGCTCAGGTCAGCGTTGACGCCGAGTGACTGGAACGGACTGTGGTCGGGACAGTAAGACCTGCACGCCACGCGTGTAGAAATGTCAGCGTTGTGCTGGAAGATATTTTTCACGCCGAGGACGCGGCGCTCACGGGAAGTTTTCGGCGAACTGCGACACAAAGCCGTTCTTGCGTCCGCACGGGAAGTGGACCATCTTTCTGCAGCTTTTCACGTAGCAGCCCACGCAGGCGCCCTTCTTCTTGCATACGCAGCACGTCTGAAACGCACGTCAAATTTTCCATGACATACTGACATAATAATTGTGCAAAATCCTCCTGTTGAGCCTCTTAATTGTAAATATTCTCTGACCTAACTTTAGCCTTCTTTACATTTTTTTCTTTCATTTTTAGCATTTTTGGTGAATAGTCTTTTTTTTTTTTATTTAAATAAAACAATTTCAAATCAGCAACAATTTTTTTTTATCATTGCTGAATCAGAGACATTGTTGACATCAAAATTGTACAAAATCCTTTTTCAGCTTCTTAATAGTAAATGTCTAACTTTATTTGAAATTTTAATGAAATATTAAAACTTGATCAAAAATTAAACATGAAACTTGTTCCTTTTATTTAAAAAAACACTAACAAAACAAGGACGAAAACTAAATATCTAATTTAGTTATCTTTGTAATAAAAATCAGTAAATGTTATTTCATTCATTTAGAAATATATGATTCAAAAATAGACAAATGATATATTTTACACATATAACTTTTTTTTTTTAAAAAAGGAAAACTTATTACTATTTACTTTTTAATTTTAACACTTGTGCAATTAAAAAAAGGTAATATTTTCTTATTTATTTTAAAATATTTTTAAACCTAAAATCAGAAATAATCTCATTTTTATTTAGATCTTTCCCCCTAAAAATCAAAAGAAAGATAGAATAGTGTTAAGTCTCTTACTGGTGTAGCCCTAATTAAACGCAAATTATTATATTTGTGATGAATAAAAATGAGACATTCATAAACATCTGAAACAAACATTCATAAACATCTGAAACAATGAAGTAACGCAGTTTTATAATATCCAACATCTGCCCTCCCTGATGGACATCTACTCCTCCCGGTGCCGAAGTATCAAAATACATAATCACTGGTGGCAGGCAGCACTGGTTGTCGGCAATGACATCAAAATGAAACCAACCAATCGCGCAGATCGTCGACTCTCCTGCTTGATGTCTTTCACCAGGAAGCCGAAGATGCCTTCGCTGTCTTTGCCTCGCTGGTAAACACCGCACGACGTTAACTGAATAAAGAACATGAGGACGAATGACTGATAGCACGACAAAGGAAAAAAACCTCTATAAATGAACTTGTGTGAATTTTAAGCCCTTGATGCTTGAAATTACAGTCAACAAATATACATCAGTAAGCATTGGAGGAATACATAAGGACATTAAAATAGTTAAAAAAAAAACAAAACAATATACTGTATATACCGATATATATAAAGTTTAAAAATACAACAAAAAAATGGGACAATCCCAAATTTAAAAAAAAAATCAAATTAAAAAGCAACAGATAATTAAATTATAATAACATTAAAAAGTTGAAAGTATTTTTTGAAAATATAAAATTAAATAAAAAGGAATACATTAATTTGCTCATTTTATATTCATTTTAGCAGTTTATCAAAAATTATTTAATTTTTTTGGTTGCACCAATCACTTTTCGCAGTTTTAGCTGTATTGTCCTATTTAATTTCCTGTATTTACCATTTTTGTATTAGTACTATTTTTAAGTACTTTTGCAATCCTCCAATCCTTTATGTAAATTTGTTAAAATGAAAAAACAGGCATCGAGGGGTTTAATTCAAAGAAACGAAACGTTCTGCTGACCAAGCAAAAGTAGTGCACAGCGATTTTGTCATCCTGCAGGGTGATTTTGTCCCCAAACAAGGCGGCATCATCCTCGGCGCTTAGGCACAAAACGCAACCTGAAGGACAACAGAAAGAAAATAGGTATATGCGGTAAAAGCAAGTCAAAATGTCAACGAAAAACTTCAGAACTAAATAAAAGAGGAAACAAATTACCGTGAATTTCGCTGTATTAGACATTTGTCAGTGTCAATGGCAGCCAATGAGTCAAAAATGTGGCTGGCCCGCAGTTTTCATTGATGGTATATGTGTGAATGAATTTCAAGGAGTTTTTCTACACCGTCCAATCCATTTGAAGTTTGAGGATTGATGTTCTTTGCCAACATCCCACTTCAAATGGATTGGACGTCCACTAGTGATAAACAAATTTTAAGAGTTAATTGAGTTTTCTCCACTATCAATGAAAGAGTAAAAAATAAAATGAAAATTAAATAAATTTTAAAAAACAATATTGTATTTTGCAAAAGTCAAAAAACAGGATTAAGACATTTTTGGGTCAACAAATTCTCCAGAAAATTCATCACCTTGTGGAAGAGTCGGTTAATTTGAGCATCAATTTGTTATCAATTCATAATGCAAGAAAACAAAGTAAAAAACAAACAAACAATAAACTCACGCGGGTCCAGCATTTTGCCAGCGTCAAGAACTTCTTGCGAGCGCCTTGCTTTCTTCTTCATGTTGGCCTAATCCAAGGTCAGAGGTAACAGATTACTGTGGAAAATGCCTCGATATTGCATTACTATAGATCTAGATGCTCAATGCACGCTGTCAGCTTGCAAAATGATAAAAATAGAAATAAAAGCAAATAGAAAATTAAAACAATGAAACATTTTTAACAAATCTTAAAAAGCATAAAAAATAAAAGGAAATTATCAATATATGATTGTTATATCTATTTTTTGTATCTAAATTTAATATTTACGGTTTTCATTTTGAGTTTTGTTTTTCAAGTTTCCCATTTTTAGAGTTATTTTTCAATTAAGGTTTCTACATTTCTATGTAATTACTATTATTTTCATGCATTTTACTATACATTTGTTCAATCTAAATTCAGATGGGGTTAAAGATAATAAGGAATGGGACGTACTACGTCATTGTTTGGATACGTCGCCATGCTGACAACATGACTTACTTCCGGTCCGGCAGACTCAACGCGGATTGAAACTTGTGGTAGTGCTAAGCCAATTCCTTTGTTGTATTCAAAAGAAAAAATAGGTGTGTATCAGAAGTTGCACTAGACTTTTTCGTTGTCTGTCATTTTGACTGACAGGGTCATAAAAATCCGGTCATAATCTATTTTTACCTGTCAGTTAAATTTTTAAAATGATAATAATGACATATTCAATAGTATTTAGTTTTCATTCATTTTTAATTAATATTCTGTACGAACAAGCTTAACAGAGAATCCACACCGTGCCATCACACATCAAGCAGATGAATATGTAACTTTTTCTCTGCAGTGACAAAAACAGCTGACTGTGGCCCCAGTAGGTAGGCTACATATGGAACAATGAAATTAACAGTTCACCTGCTGACGCCTGAACGCAGTCTCACACTCTGTACTCCCTCCTGACCTCCTTGCTGCCGGTTGCTCGCTCAGTAGTTGCCGAGGGCTGATTGCTTGTTTGTCTTTCATCCTCCACTGCATCAGTCCCTCTTTTTTATCAACTATTTCAACTATACTCTATTTTTCTTTTTTATCGACACCGTCGTCGTTTTGGGGCTTTTTGAAAAAACTTCGGACACTCAGTTGCCTTGACATTTTTCCGACGTCATGCATCAAGAGAGACAATAGCTAATTAATATGCTCACTCGCCACCCTGTGGCCTGGGGTGTGAATTGCAACCTGTCAAAATGACAGTTGGACTTCAGTTTTTTCCGTCACCGTTTTAAAAAAACGGTCAACAACGGAAAATATTCGGTTAACGCGACCCCTGGTGTGTATTGTTGTGTTTCCGATTGCCACAGCGTCTCCCACGGCGCAAAAGAGGTGAAGAAAACTGCACTCACTTTCCACCGCTTTCCTGCATCGAGGACCAATAAAAGGGGACACAAATATCAGAGATCACAAAGGCACAAAGGCTTGGGCCGCGGCGGTTCGTCGGAAAAGCATATCTTTTGACTATACTTCTGCTGGAATAAGAGTGTGTTCCGTCATTTCTACTCTCGTAAGTTGAACGATTTATCCACTGTTTTGGTTTCAATACACATTTTTTACCGTTGTGTAAATCTGCCTCGGTAGTAATGCTCACCTACATTTGTTGTGTTCCTAGGTAAACCTGCATATGAAATGCTGACAACACATCCCGATTGGTCACCATCTCTCTTCTTGGATGATTCTGAGGTCAAGCGCACCACATCGGAGCATTACGAGAGGTTGGAAAGGCGAAGTCGAAGAGTGCACGCTGAAACTTCAGCGGGAAAAGACCACCTATCTGTAGCCCCTTTGCAAGCAGAACAGGCAATGCAGACTATGGACGAGGGAGCCGTTCATAATGATGGGGATGTAGCAGAGGAAGAATTAACCGATGAGACCATTGCAGAATGTGACTTATGTCAGCTAAGGCTTGAGGAGGTAAATCGTCTAATGTAGAACAGATGTTTGAATAAAGAACTCGGAAAGCGGACAATGGGTAAGGAATTTCTGAAGGATGACAACAAAGTAAAATATTACACTGGACTTCCAGACATGGAAGTGGTTATGGGTCTGCTTTCATGCATCTTGCATAGTTTGTCGACGACAACTTCAAGAACTCTTTTACCATTTGAAATGCTTTTCCTCACTCTTATGCGCCTAAGGCTTAACTCGCCTTTAAAACACATTGCACACCTGTTTAATGTCAACAGAAAAACAGCCTCCAAAGCCTTTAGTGAGATGATAGATGTTTTGCATGCAACAATCAGCCCTTTGGTTCTCTGACCATCCAGAGAAGCATTACATGCAACTATGTCCTATCAATTTGTAGAGGCATCTGGCAGGTGTGTTGCTGTTATAACTGGACTGTTTTGAGATATTTACTCAGAAACCATCTAATCTAAAAGCCCTAGCCCAGTCACTTCCATTACAAACACAGTAATACAATGAGGGATCTAATTGGGGTAACACCACAGGGTTCCCTTTCATTACAACTGGGATTCTAGATAAACTACTTCCTGGTGATATGGTGTTGGCAGATAGAGGGTTTGATATATAAGACAGTGTGGTGCTCATGTGTGCATAAGTCAAGATCCCTGCTTTTACTAAATGCCGCAGCCAGCTTGAATGTGGAGAGCACTAGGAAAATTGCACACCTCCGCATACATGTGGAACAGGTGATTGGGAACATTCAGAATAAGTACACCATTTTGTCAAACAAGGTTCCTATTAGTTTTGTGCTACCATGTAAAAGGGAGGATGTTACCTTCCTTGATAGCTTGTGGTTGTTTGCTGTGCTCTTACAAACATGAACCCAAGTGTGGTTGTGAAAAGTAAATAAAATGTGAATACCAAAACCTGAGTAGAACAAGTTCTTGACAAACTGTACCTGCTTGTTGTTTACTTCAGCTCTTCATAATAAACAGGTGTAACAATTACAGGGTGAGGTGATTTAATGTTATGTTATTGTATTTGGAATATGCGCTGACAATGTTTGGACAGTGTTGTAGACAAGAACTGGGAATGGTAAGTTGCAATAGATTTATTTCAAGTAATGCAACTTCTCCAATGCAATATTTGAACTGACAGTTTAAAATCTTTATATTAGTGCAAACAAGGTCCACCCTCTGACAGGGGCAGCAAATATTATAATATATAATATTATAATAAACTATAAATATTATACTATATAAATACAAGATTAAAATATAACGTTTCTTTGTCTAAGCAGTTAAAAAAACAACAACAACAATTCACTGGCCTTAGGTAAATAATGAATGAGATAGTACCTTTTATCGTAGGCACCGTCTAACTGTTTGCATTACTCTAACACACTTAATATAATCAATCAGGGAATAGTATCGTTTCTCGTATTTACTGTTTGACTGCTTGTATTACACTAACGCACCCAATATAAAATAAATAGCACTCATACCATAGTTTAAGGAAAGCAAGCACACACCCTTCTTTCTGGCCACGGCCCGGCCCGCGAGAGCCTTCAAAAGACTGAATGTTTAACTAAGCGTTTTCATTTTTCTCGGGAACCTTTTGTTGACGTGTGATATGGTGACCTTGGAACGAGTTTGCCTCTTCGCCTGATGTGTATGTTTCGCCTTTCAGTTTGATCGCTGTCGTCCTGAATAAATTGTCAACTTGTTTTTGGTGAGCCTTCTTTAAACCTTTTAAAATTGAGTCAGTACAAAGCGTTAAGACTAAGGTGAGCACCGGATTGCCGGGATCCCGCCGGCCCGGCTTGTTGGGTCTGCGCTAGCGCGGATCTGGCGGTTCGGCTGGTGTGATTCCGGCGGTCTGGCTGGAAGGTCAGATTCCTTCAATAGCCAGGCAGAATAAATATGTACTTTAAAGTTCTTGCATTTCCATTTTAAGTATTGCAACTTCTCCAACACAGTATTTGAACTGATTAAATCCTTACATTAGTGCAAAATGACCCACACTCTGACGGGGGGCAGTAAATATTATAATATATAATATAATAAATTATAAAAAGTAATATACTATATAAATACAAGAGTAAAATGATGTCGTTTGTAGTCGATGAGGGCAGGTCGTCCAAATTGTTACTTCATGCCTTCTTTGGCAGCAAGTATGGGTCTAGTCGTTGATAAAAAGTAATTTTTGAAAAGTATCGGTTTGAGCCTCTACTGACAGCGTTTCCCTGTAACTCCCACCACAACTTTTGTTTTTTTTAACATAATTCCTGCCTAATATAAACTATCCCACGGTAAAGTAAACGGCAAGACTGGTTACAATCCGCGTTGAGTCTGTCGGACCGGAATTAAGTCATGTTGCCAACATGGCGGCGTATCAAAACAATGACGTAGTACGTCCCATTCCCTATTCACATATTTAAGAATACAGGCTGAATTATAGCCACCTTTAGGTCCATTTTCATAATCCAGCCCGTTTGAAAATTCGTCAAAATTTTGCTGAGTATTTTGGTGGGAAAAAATCTATATCTATGCATATGAGATATCTATGCTAAAACTCATTTGTCGCTGCACAATAAAAACAAAAATACATTCACTTTTGTAACGCTAAAAAACAAAGGAAAGCTGCCATTATTAGACAAAAGTCGAAACTAAAATATGGGATCAAAAATATTGACCAAAATTGGAGTGAAATACATAACATTCGAAATGTTTGCATTGCTAGAAGGTAGCGTTTCTCCTTAAGCATTTTTCTTTTACGAACGGAAACATGTAAAAGTCGCATTAACCAGATCGAAACTTGGACGAAATGTCAGTAAAAAGTGTACAAGTGGACCTACTTTAAGGTTTCCTTCGAAAATGTGTCACTTTACAGTTTTGTTGTCTTCCGATCTTACGGTCGTGCGTTTTCTTGATGGATATCCAACACTTTTTAAATTTCGCTCTTCTTTCAAAATAAAAGAGCTGAACTTCCGCTTCCGCCGCGTAGATGGAAAATGGACACCCAAGAAGGCACCCCACCAAAAAAATGCAGTCAAAATCTCAGACTTACTGTATCACCTCATGAATTGCACGTAATATGAAATAACAGGCACAGTAATTGGTATACATAAATTCACAATGATATTTACTATAAAACAATGACTTTATTTTGACAGAAATTAATTTCTTCTTTCATTTCTTCTTCTTCTCCTTTGTTTTACACAAAATTAAGGGCTCGGTATTTCGACTCCAAACGTGTTATTACATACAATACATTTGCAATTAAAAAAAAAAAAAAGTTTTTAAATGAGTAGTGAAAGGTTTTCTATTTGTCTCCGCTAGCGTTTATTCAGTTCCTTCAACGCATTTTTTTAACGTCGAAAGTCTGGTAAAAGTGTGCATCCCCGTGCTCAAATGTCTTGTTTTGAATGTATTTAAACTAGAAAATACAAATAAAAACAACACAGTAACGCGGGAAGATGACGTAGATATTCAGATGGCTGCAACAGCCGGACGCTCTGGATGACGTCACAACATGACGTCTGCCGTACTGACAGGGCGATGTCGCCTCTGTTTAGTGTTTACCATCCAGATGCCGCTGGGATGAATAACATCTGGACGCAAAACAGAGCGACTTTTTATACAACACCTTAACACGTGAGTGTGAAAGTTCTAATAATTTTCAACTCGCGCTTCTAATGTTTGGATGTTAGCTTAGCTGTTAGCTCAAAACACAACAACGCCTTGTGTGTTTGTGTATTAGCAATGTTAATTCAGCTTTCCACAGTCTTTGTTTTGCTTTCCATTACCAAACATTAACATCATGTTGATATGTTTAATTTTAAAATAACTGCTGGTGTTTATTAAACATGTGTAAGAATAATTTTTGAGGGCAAAACAATTGAATTATTCTTCCTCAGCTAAACAGAAACATGGAGAGCCAGCCGTCCATCCTGAGGGAATTCTGCCCACTCCAGCATCTGCTGAACTTCATCCCGGCCAAAGTAAAACGAATCTGCATTAACGCTTTCAGTGTCGCTGACGATCATAGACGTCCAATCATCTCTTTGCTGTGAATTTAAACGAGTTTATCACTAGTAGATGACCAATCCATTTGAAGTAGGAGGGTGACAACGAATTTGCTCATTCGCTGCGGCACGGAAAAGGAATTAATTTTATTTCTTTGATTTATTTTAATTACTTTTTATAATATTTTTTAAAATATTTATTTTAAATACTTTTTAAAATATATTTATTTTAATAATATATTTATAATTAATTAATATTAATATATTTACATATTTTAATAAAAAGGAAAAAAATAATATTAGAGTATTTGTATTTATTTTGGAAAAGTTAATTTAAAAAAAAAAACAATATTCTCAATTTTGGTTTTTCTTTTTTTTTTTTAGTGAGTTATTTTTTAAAGAGGCACTCTGTTTCATGCAAAAGAAATGGAAATGGAAGTGTGCCCTTTGTTGAAGTGTCTAATTCAAGTGTTTTTTTGTTTTTTTTTTGACTGCAATCCAGTGTTGTTTTAGGCTGCCCTAAATTTCGTCTTAGTCTTTCGGATGATAATACTTATTTGTTATATTTTAGTCATTACAAAATGTGTTTGTCTTCGTCTAGTTTCTGTTGGCCAAAACTCAGGACTAATTCCTTGTAGTTTTAGCCGACGTTTACTAAAAATGTTTTCCTCTGTAAAATGAAAAAAAAAAATACTCCAAACATAAATAAATAAAGGTTTCCACCTCTTTCAAATGAACATTGACGGACGAGCACATATTGGCGCATCTACAAGGACAATGCCAACTTGGTGATAATACACACTCAGTAGGAAAACAGTACATTATTTAAATTCATTATACCCAAATGGATGCCACAAACTGTATGTCATAAAAAATTTGTCTGACAGGAAGGTCGCCGTAAGCATTAGGCTAATGCTAACGTGAATGCCATCATGCTGATGCTATTAGTTACATTTAGCGTGCAGCACAGACTTTTAAAGGCTGAAGCAACATTGCAAATTCTCTCTGGCCAAGATAAGAAAACACATCTTACCGTGTGGCACGTGCGCAAGCCTTGAGAGTGAAGAGGATACTGCACTGCTGAGTGGGGGGGGGGGGGGGGGGGCACGGCACACTGGGACAGTGGTCAGCACGTCCACTTTACAGTTTGGGATTCAATCCGAGCTCCGGCCTTCCTGTGGGGAGTTTGCATGTTCTTCTTGTGGGTTTCTCTGGGTTCCTGCCACATCCCCAAAAAAATGTGCATGGTATGCTGATTGCACACTCCAAATTGTCCGTAGGTGTGAGTATGTGCGTGAATGGTTGTGTGTGCCCTGCAACTGGCTGGCAACCTTTTCAGGGTGTACCCCGCCTTCTGCCTGGAATTAGCTGTGATAGGCTCCAGCACTCCAATGACCCTCTTTAAGATGAGCTTTTCAGAAGATGAATTAATTATACGAATGTTATGGAGAGTGATTAAAAGTATGGCGTTAAAGATGATACAATGAAAAATGTGGGTGTGCTTCTATTTTTTGCTGATGCACCTTAAGAAAAAAGTCAGGTGCACCAGTGTAACCAATGCAAAAAGTGTTATAAAAAATATATAACATTTATTAAATGTATCCCGATGTTAATTTTTGTTGTTGTATCGTTCAGGCCTAATTTATATATATTTTTTCTTTTTAAGTGGTAAAAAATAACAAAATAATCCAGAAATATAATACCATTTCCATAAGATAAAAATATATATACGTTTTACACTCCGCAAAACTCCTGGAAAAAGCGGAAGAGGAAGGACTATAAAAAGTACAGTACTGTAAAATGTTTGGAACTTTTGTTCAAAAAAAAAAAAAAAAAAAAAAGTTTTTTCGGTATCGGATCAGGACTCTGTATCGATTCTCAAAATTAGGGACTCTGACTCGCACTTGGGTGCAAAAATGTGTGACTGGGGAATCCCCAATCAAAACAATTGTTTGTGGCAGCCCTAACTGGACGTCTATTTTTGTCAATGGCAGACAATGAGTTAATACTGTGTGAAAATGTAGGGTAGTACTGATTTGTGTATGTGCAGGTTCAACGTGGTTTCCGCTCGGTGGTGGTCTACCTGACGGCGGTGGACAGCAGCCGTGACTTTGTGGTAGTGGGCAGCAGCATTGGCATGTTGTACCTTTACTGCCGCCGCCTGGCGCACATGAACAAGTACAGTCTGGAGGTAGGTGGGGCTCTTTTTATTTCTCTGGAACTCTCTTGCCTGCTCCTTTCAGTCATTGCCATTGACGGCACAAGACGTCCAATTCTTTTGAACTGGGAGGGGCTGGCAGCGATCCGCCTATCGCCATCAAAGACAGCCAATGAGTTAACCAGGAGTTAACTGAGTGTGCATTTAGGGTAAGTGCGACGCCATCACCGCTGTGAAGCTCCTGAGCTGCTTTGACGACCTGGTGGCCGCGGGAACAGCGTCGGGTCGGGTGGCCATATTCCAGCTGGTGTCACCGCTGCCGGGTCGCAACAAGCAGGTGTGTGCTTTCACATCAAGCCACACCTTTGTCCAACCTTGGCCACCATTGAGTTTAATTTTCTGCATGTCTAGCTACGGCGCTTCGATGTGGTGGGCCTCCACAAAGGCACGGTCACGTCTTTGGCTTGGAGTACCAACGGCATGAAGCTTTTCTCTGGGGACGACAAAGGACGCGTAGTGTTCTCCGCTCTCGACCTTGATCAGGTGACACCACGAGTCTGCCACGTTGTCGCTAAGGTGGCAGAGTTTGAGTACTTTGCTATACTAGCTTCACCATACTCAGAGGAGGGTAGAGTAGCCAAAAATGTTACTCAAGTAAGAGTAGCGTTACGTTTAAATAATATTACAAAGTAAAAGTAGTCATCCAAAAATGTATTCAAGTACAAGAAAAAAAAAAAGTATTCGTTGAGTACTCAAGTAATGCGTAACATTGTAACTGCTTAAATTTTTTTTTTAAAATAATGGTATTTTTCTTTCTCAGCACAACTTCATCTGTATGAACTGTTATTATTAAACTGTACTCTAACCTATTACATGACCATATTAGGCCAAAAAGATGACACAAAAATCATCAAACTCGGACCAGAATAACACTGTAAAACATTACCCGTCCATAGAGCAAGAGTGCCTTCTAGTGGAGAAAAAACATTGTTACCTCCAATTGGTATAATGGTGTCATGTGGTTATTATTGTGAAGTCCCATTGGTGAAACTAAGAGAGTCCCTTTCGGCATCTCTGACAAAAATAAAGTAAATGTTTAGAATAAAGAGGAAAATATAACAACTCTACTGTAGCCCAAAGTAGCGGAGTAAGAGTATTGTTTCTTCTTCATAAATCTACTCAAGTAAAAGTAAAAAAATATTGTGTGGTAAAACTACTCCAAGAAGTACATTTTTCTCAAAGTGTTACTCAAGTAAATGTAACGCGGTATTACCCGCCTCTGACCATACGCATATTGTATATGTGTATTTTTAGGGTACGTGTACACCGGTGCTAATCCTGGAGGAACTCGGTGGTGTGGTTCAGCTGGATTACAGTCACCAGGTTCTTCTGGTGTCCACGCAACAACGCTCTCTACTGTATTGTACACACACGCAGCAGGTCCAGCAGATCGGCGCCAAACCGAGAAAAAGGTGAGTGCCTGCCACTGACGGCACAAGACGTTCAATCTGGGAGCGATGGAATGACAAGTGAGCAGTGTTGGGAGTAACGCCATGATAAATAACGCTGTTACGTAACGGCGTTATTTTTTCAGTAACGGGCTAATCTAACTAATTACTTTTTCCGCCGTTACAACGCCGTTACTGTTACTGACGGTCAAAAGCGGTGCGTTACTTACTCTGAATAAATTGAAGAAACTACCAGCTATGTCGAGTCGACTCTCTGCTCTGTTGATTTGTCATCCAAGACTTGGGGTGCGTTCAGGTTCGAGAATAGCGCACGTACTTCTGACTCCAAGCTGTTTGTCCCTGCTCATTCAATTAGACAATGCTTTCCAAAGTTTGGTAACGTTTCTGTGTTTGCTACACCTGATGCTAGCCTCGTTCCCATCTCCCACTGTCAGCCAGCAATAATTCTGCTTCCATCTTGAGGACGGCAGACGCTTTGAGGGTGACGTGAATTGTCGGGAAACGAGCCTACCTGAATGCAGCCCCTCGAGAGATGCGATGGAAGTGATTGTGATTGGCTGAGGGTTAGAGTCATGTGTCGTGGTAAGCCAATCAGAGCCGGTGATTTCACAAGCAAACCGGAACACCGCGTGCGGCAAACACACACACGCAAAACAGGTGCACAGGGTCGGAATGGCAGAGCATTCAGAAGAAAATTTGTCCTTTAAGAGGTGGAGATATAGACACTATTTCAAGTTTGTCGAAATTAAAGGAAAGAACCTGCATGTAATGTGTAATTTATGTCCCGGGGCAAAGCTTTTGTCGACATCTGTGATAAGCAATTCAAATCTGCTGAAGCACCTAACAAGTTAACTACCTGTCTGTTCTTCTCTATTCCACTGACTCGAATACTGCTCAGAAAATTTCAAATTCTTTGACATACAACAAGTTCTTTTTAAAGTAATGGAAATAGTTACTTTCCCTGGTAACTAGTTACTTATACTACAGAGTAATTCAGTTACTAACTCAGTTACTTTTTGGAAGAAGTAGTGAGTAATGTAACTAATTACTTTTTTAAAGTAACGTGCCCAACACTGCAAGTGAGAAAGTCGTGGCCTGAGGGCCAGATCCGGACTACTGCATCGTTTTGTGTGGCTTGGTACGAACCCTGATTAAAACGAACAGAAAAAGAAATACACTGGTTATGGCTCCCAATATCACCCCAATATTATATTTTTAAATATAGATTTTAAAATAAACATAAAAGTATTTAACTTATTCATTTAAACTGGGAGGAGTGGCTCTTGTTTCAGTGCCGTAGTTGGCGCTAGGTGTCCAATCCACTTTGACTGGGAGGGGGCTAATGTGGACTGGACGTCTAGGGCCGTCAATGCCAAAGTTTGCCGCCTGTGCACTAGAGGAAGTCAAAGTACCACACTTTGAGAATGACCTATGTTCTTGTTAGTAGCGGCAGGTTCGGTGCCTGTTTCCTGCCAGCTCTTTGCAAGCAGAGCGACCTTCAAGTCTTCGCAGCCCGACCGGGACTCCGACTCTGGCGGTCTGACATCTCTGGTCACGTGGTGGACACCAGACTGTTGAAAGGCCTCTTTAACACTCGGGTACTTACATACTACTTTTACTCATGCTGAAACTACTATTAGGACTGAGACGATACCACTGCGTCATCTTTTTTCTCAGATTCCCCACTTTGAAATCTTCCCTCGTCCCGCCCCAGCGGGGGCGTACCGTCCGCCCGAGTGTCAGCTGGGTCTGCTCAGCTGCTTCCTCAAGGAAAATTGGATCCTAAGCTGGAACGAATACAGCGTCTATGTACTGGACTGCGTTAACCAGGTGTCAACATTCCGCCATTCCTAATCTTAAAGTGACAGACATGTACATTGCAGTGGAGAGAATGTTGTTTAGTAAATTGAAAAAACACAAAGAATTTCATTTTTCTGATTTCTAAAGGTAGATAAAAACATAAGTAAAAAAGCATTCTTTTTATTTTTAAATTATTAAAAGTATGACGTTTATTAAAAATATAATTAAAAAAGCCATTATTTTTTTTAGAAAGCGGCAGACATTTTATCAGTGCTGGTGCTATTTTAGCCAAACAGATGTGAGTATCCCTGTCGGACTATTTTTTTTCGTAATTTATTTAAATTTAAGTTTGATGTTTTTTTTAATTACTATTTAATGTTGCTGTTATTTTAATTATTTTGTTTTGATTTCATTTATTAATTTCTTTTTATGTTTCTTTGTACTTTTTATTGCTTTTAAAAATATACACAGTATATTATAGATATTTGTTTTTAAGAATACATTTATAAATGAACAAAATGTTAATAAAAACAATTTTAGCCGGTGAGATATGAGCATCACAGCCAGTGTATTATTTTTGTTAATTAAAAAGAAAACTTTAAAATTGAATGTTTTTTTTTGTTATTATATGTTTTAGCTTTTATTTTTGTCATTTTTTATATAATTGGTATATTTATATACATAGCCACAAAAAAAAAAGAAAGAAAAAAATGTATATAGTATATATGTGTGTGTATATTAACGGTGTAACGGTACATGTATTTGTATTGAACCGTTTCGGTACGTGGTCGTCGGTTCGGTATGGGGACGTACCGAACGAGTTTCTGACAGAACGTAAAGTGCTGTCAAATTTAGCGCGTTAACGGGCGGTAATTAATTTTTTTGAATTAATCACGTTAAAATATTTGACACATTTAACGCAAGCGCGAAATGCCCGCTCATGCTTCCCATTATCCCACTGTTACGTCCCACGGACGACTGCTAAGGGCGTAACATAAAACGAGCCACGCACACAAGTTGCGAGTGGACACAAATTTATGCACACAAGTCGAACTCGCAATGAACAAAATATACAAAATGCAGAAGAAGCTGGCTTCAGCGTAAGCCCAGGCCAAAACAACAAACTAAATGAAACTACACTTGAACCCCACCCGCTAAGTAAACCCTGATCGTAAAAAAGAAAAAATAATACAGCCACTACCCTGGCTTCTACACTAAACAAAACGGGTTGAACGAAAACGGCAGTTTACCTCTACTGCTGCGGTGCTCGTATTTACAGTGGTGAACAAAAACGATCCAATAACGAATGAACACAAAATACCTAACTGAAAAAGCGGGAGGGTAACAAAATAGCGATCAAATGCACAGGTGAATGAATGGCAAGCAAACAGCTGGCGAGGAGGTACGCGGCACGTTTGCTGTCAAATGCGAAGTTGCGAACTCTGAGTGTTGACTGTAAAATGACGAGCGGTCAGATGACTTTTGTTAATGCTGCCTTTACTTGGTTAACAAAACTCAGGGCACAATACAACACACACGCAGGTATGCAAGCTCAAACAACGGCCTAATAGTATTGCCCAGAGCCGTATTACCGTGTATCGGATTAGCTGCCGTAAAGCAAGTGTCGTTATTGCCGCAAATGTAAACAAAGCGCTGCCTAATGGATACATGTCAGACAGCGGCTAGTTCGGGTGGCCCGTCAGCGGCAGTGACGTCGTCTGCCCGTTCGGCGTCAATCAGAGTACGACACGTTGGGAGGGGAGGCAGCCAGCTGGCGGACGCGGTGATCAGATGACTGACAGTCTCAAAAAAGATAACAATTAAACGGCCAGGGCCGTCGCACCACTCAAAAGTGCAGTGAGCAGCGTGGGTAACGGTTAAATGTTAACATGGAAGATGGTTGGCCCTCTGGGTGGGGAATTCAATTTAATAAAGAATATAGATGGAACAACTCTTCACTTCAGTGTTGCAACAATTTTGCACATCAGATATTCATTTTAAAGAAAAAGTCTGAGCCAAAGTTATTTTTATTTTGTTTTTCAAAATATCTACATTTCAGAATATTGTATTTTCTATTTTTGAGCAGAATTCTAGCTTTGTGTAGGCTAATGTTCCTATTGTTGAAAGCACAAACGTGTGTAATAAACAACTAGCACATTTATATTTTGCATTTTGTTTTCTTACTGTACCGAACATGAACCGAACCGTGACCTCAAAACCGAGGTACGTACTGAACCGAGATTTTTGTGTACCGTTACACGCCTAGTGTATATATATATATATATAATTTTAAAATGTATTATGTTTTGATTTCTTTTTAACAGAAATGTTATAATATTTTTCATATTACGTTTGGAAATTAATAAATTTTTGATAATTAAAAACTATCACTGCGGTTACTATTTTAGCCAATGATATGCAACTATCATGGTGTGACAATTTTTCGGGTATTTTAAAAATAAGTTTTTGATGATTGTTTTTTATTATTATATAATTTGGCCACTATTTTAGTTGTTTTTTTAATTAATATTTAATTCATTATATATTATTTTACCTGTAAAGATTTAATTTAATTTAATTTTTGTAATATATTATTTTTTATCTGTACTCGATTCTCCCAGTGCTGATATGCATGGGTATAACTGATGTCATATAATGGCTGCACACGCCCGTAATGGTGTCTTTGTTGTTTTGTGTTTGAACATGATTTCTTTCATTATAAGTTTAATTTTATTAATTTATCAGTTTAATTACATAAATACTAGGAGCAACAGTGTTTCACATGAAGGTCATTTGTACTAGATTTGCCTAGCTTCATTTCATTCATTCCTTCAGGTAATGATCGGCGCTTTGGAGAGCAGCGGAGACATTGTGTCGCTGTCCTGCTGCGACAACGAGATCTTCATCCTGAAGGGGGACCGCGACCTCATCCGACTGTCGGACAGTCCCGAGGGAGCGTGTGGCGCCTCCCCTTCGCCGTCTCACCTTCCTGCGCGTCTGTCTTCGCCCCTGACCCCGCAAGGCAATGTTGTCACGCCCACAGGTTGCGTGGAGATGGCTCAACCCATCAGGACCATGGCCATCATTGTGGAGGGCGGAGACAGCGAAGGGGGCGGGAGGAGAGAGGAAGAGGAGGAAGCTGAGGAAGCGCAAGAAAAGGATGAGGTAATATAGCCACTGAATTATTATTTTGACTAAAAAACAGTTTTAAAAAATGTAAAATACTGGCAGTTATGGTAACATTGTACAAATTTTACTGGAGAGCAGAAAAATACAACTTCTTAGGAAATTGGGTCGGGATGGTCCCGCAGGTGACGTCCTGGTGATTCTGGCATTTTCAGATCCTTTCTTGTAGATTTTGGTGCATTTCAGGGTGACTTCATCATGTTGATTTATCCTGAGTTCCTTTCTATTTTAGTGCATTACCAAGTCATTTTGGGGCCTTTCCATGTCACTTCCTGTTAATTTGGGGGTATTTTAGGGTCACTTCCTGTTATTATTGGGTCACTTGCTGTTGTTTTCGGGGCTTCACGGGCGCTTTTCCTCTTTATCCATTATTGCTATTAATTTTGGAAATTCTATATCACATCCTATTCATCCATTCTAGTCATTTTTCTCTACCTGTTGTTTTTGGGGCATTTACGTGTCACTTGTTCTTTATATTGGGAGCATTTAAGTCAGAGGGAAAAGCTACAAGAATCAACGTTTTGGTTTCCAACAGGGTGGCGGGGTCCAGAGCAGTTGCTCGCACAGTCGGAGCAGCTCCATCACTTCCTGGGACAGTCTCCACGGAAACGCCTCCAGCGACGCCGGTTCTCGTCGCTACAGCGCCCCCCTGGGACAGGAGGAAGTGTGGCAGGAGCTGGTGGTGAAAGCGGTCAAGGTGAAGAAAAAGAAGAGGCAAAGACAAGGCGAGCACATTCACATTGTGAAAAAATATATATTTGTTTTAGGTATGAAGTAGAAGTATTTATTTTTAAAATGTTCTTGTTCATTATTTAAATATATATATATTTTTCTTTTCTATTTTTTCAAATTGAAAAAGATAAAACACTTTTGAATTTTTTTTTTGTTTTAACCCAAAAAATGAAAACAATATGCTATTGCAGAAGATTTTTTTTTAAATTGAAAAAACGAAACAGATCGAGTGACTTTTCTGCTTTGTCAGATAGCGGCAGTGGGAATCGTCTGTCTGAGAGCAGCTGCTCGGAGTCCATGTTTGTAGTCCAAGATGGCAGCTGCAGCGACGGTAGCAGCGGCGCGTCCTTCTTGGGACTGGAACTCCCAAAACGAGACTCTCCAATGGAAATCAGGGAAGGAAATAGGACAGAGTTTGAAGTTCAGGGGGAGGATTCAAGGTATGTTGTTGAACAGAAGTTGTCTCCATACTTTTATAATTGAAAAGAATAGAATCTTTATTGTCATATTTCAAGTCATATAAATCAATCAATATACAGCTACACCAGTGTTGGTAAAGTTCATTTTTTACATGAACTAGTTTAAATTGCAGTTCACAAATTTTAAAATGAACTATTCACTTGAAGGTTCATAACTTAAAATTTTGAACTAAAGTTTATGGTTCAAAAAATAAACTTTTGTAGTTCTATTTTTCTCCCCAATAACTGCTGCAAGCTACTTTATAGAACCACACATAGCAATTATTTTATCCACTTCAACACTGAAACTGTCAGATTCATCTTCATATTCAATTTCAAATCCGCGTCTGGACGGACCTGTTTGTAAAATTCCCTAAATGTTGGTATTGTTCTGTTAGATTTTGCACCCCATCTAAAATTACAACTTTGTGGTTCTGCGTATGTGCATAACATTACAAATGGCCGCGAATGCAGCAATTCCAAAGTAAACACCAAAAACGTTCATGAAATAAAGGAATATGTACTTACATCATGGTCATGGACGCACACAAAGGAACGTTCTCCTCACACACATCAGAACTCAGCAGCACGCTTCATCACTCGAACCCCCGCAAAACACATCACCCCCATCCTCCGTAAACTTCACAGGCTTCCTGTCAAACAAAGAATCAACTACAAGATCCTCATCATCACCTTCAAAATACTACATGCCCTGGTCCCTCCCTACCTTTGCGATCTTCTCCGTCTAAACAATCCAACCCGTTCATTTCGCTCTACTATTATTCTTCCCCTCTCCGTCCCCCGTGTCTGCCTCTCCACCGTTGGTTCCAGAGCTTTTAGTCATTGTGCCCCCCAGCTCTGGAACTCCCTACCTCCTGATCTTCGTAGCATATCTACCCTATCACTTTTCAAATCTAGACTGAAAACACACCTGTTCACTCTTTCTTACCCACCATAACCCCTAGCTCTGTTATATTTTTACTTCTTTTTATTGTGCTTTTAATTTTTTTAACCTTTTAATACCTTTTTATCGTACTGTGATTCCATGTCTCTTGTAAAGCGTCTTTGTGTGTTTTGAAAAGCGCCCTAGAAATAAAATTTATTATTATTATTATTATTATCCTACCATGTGGCTGAGCTCAACTCGACTGCACACCACTCTCTCACCATTAACGTCTTCCCTGTGCCGTTAAGCATTTATTTAAGCCTTATTCATGTTGCACATGTATGTTTATGAAGTATCTTGTTTAGATAGCACCCTTGGATAACATTGAGAGTCCATTGAAGGTAAAAGAATGCTTAATTACCGTCATAAAAGTTTCGGGAGCAAAATCTGACACAATACCAGGTTAAGAGAGCTGTCGTCTCCTGTGTCCATACGGCCGTAATTGCTAAAACAACACAACCGTGACAGGCAGCTTGGGTTGCCAGGTTGGATAGTTTTCCGTTAAGATTTGTTTTTTTATCTTGTGTTTTTTATCTGCAGTGTTGTCTCATGAACAAGGTTATGAATGCTGCTCACAACCGCTAGAATGAGTGTGTTCACACTGCAGTAACGTTCATGAAACAGAAATTTGATTTGTTCATTTCACGTTCGCCCAAAATATGAATGATCGTTCATTGAACGCGTTTGTGCACAACACTGACCTACACATCTCAAATCTAAAAACCAACTAAACTGAATCATCACATAATACTATATCTAATCGTGAGATGCATGCGAAATTTCACATTCGTGGATTAATAATAATAATAATAATACATCAAACTTGTATAGCGCTTTTTTGGACACTCAAAGACGCTTTACATAACATAACACATAAACAGAATTAAGAGGTGGGAAAAGCTAGTTTGAACAGGTGGGTTTTTAGGAGTGATTTGAAGTTTTGTAATGAGTCAGAGTTCCTGATGGGTTTTGGGAGTGAGTTCCAGAGTGAGGGAGCAGCAGCGACGAAGGCTCGGTCCCCCAAGGTTCGGAGCTTAGTGCGAGTGATGGGTGTGAGGAGATTGGAATCGGCAGAACGTAGGCGGCGGGAGGGACAGTGCTGTTGTAGAAGGTCAGTGAGGTAGGAAGGGGCCAGGTTATGGAGGGACTTGTAAGTGAGGAGGAGGAGTTTGTACTGAATCCGGTATGAGATTGGAAGCCAGTGAAGCTGTTGGAGGATGGGGGTGATGTGCTCTCTGGAGCGGGTGTGGGTGAGGAGGTGGGCGGCAGAATTCTGGAGGTATTGCAGCTTTTGGAGATGAGAAGATGGAAGACCATAGAGGAGGCTATTGCAGTAGTCGAGTCTGGATGGGATGAAGGCGTGAATGAGTATTTCAGCTGTGGCCTGGGAGAGGGAGGTACAGATGCGGGCGATGTTGCGGAGATGAAAAGAGGTTTTAGTGAGGTGGCTGATGTGTGATTGGTATGACAGTGTTGAGTCCATTATGATGCCAAGATTGCGTACGGAGGTGGAGGGGGTGACAGGGTGACCATCAATGAGGAGAGTGAGGTTCTGTACAGAGGGGAGGAGAGCTTTGGGTCCGGTGATGAGAAGTTCTGTTTTGTTACTGTTGAGTTTGAGAAAGTTATTGTCCATCCAGGTTTTTATGTCGAACAGGCAGTTTGAGGTTTTAGAGAGAATGACAGGGGTGATGGATTTAGCTGAAATGTACAGTTGAGTGTCGTCTGCATAACAGTGGAAATTGAGTCCATGGTGGCGAATGATTTGACCGAGGGGAAGCATATAGATTATGAAGAGAAGGGGGCCGAGAGGGGAAGCATATAGATTATGAAGAGGAGGGGGCCGAGGACCGAACCTTGGGGGACACCATGGGTGACTGGAGAGGTGTGGGATTTATGGTTATTGATGGAGACGAAGTGGTGACGATCGGAGAGATAGGAGGTGAACCAGAGGAGTGCAGTGCCAGATATCCCTATTGACTGAAGACGGTGGAGGAGGATGTTGTGGTCAATGGTGTCAAATGCGGCAGAAAGGTCGAGGAGGAGGAGGATGGAGATGGAACCAGAGTCAGCGGCAAGGAGAAGATCATTGGTTACTTTGATGAGAGCTGTTTCAGTACTATGGTGTGCACGGAATCCAGATTGAAATGTTTCAAACATATGGGAGGAGTGGAGATGGTGCTGAAGTTGGGTTATGACTGATCGTTCCAGAATTTTTTAGAGAAGTGGAAGATTGGAAATGGGTCTGAAATTGTCCAGGTTGTCGGGGTTAAGGCCAGGTTTTTTCAGGAGGGGTGTGATGGTGGCGAGTTTGAGTGGGGAGGGGACTGAGCCAGTGGTGAGAGAGGTGTTTATGATGTTGGTGATAAGAGGAATGAGAGTGGGAATACAGGTTTTAAGAAGAGAAGATGGTATGGGGTCGAGATTGCAGCTGGAGAAATTCATGGTTGAGATGAGTTTGAAGATGTCAGAGGGAACGAGAGGAGAAAAGGAGGGAAAGCTGTGAGATGTAAGTGGAGGACTGTTAAGATCTGAGGAAAGAGAACTGAAGGAAGTGGATGCAAGTGAACTGTGTATAGTTTGGGTTTTTGCATGAAAAGAAGACAAAGTTATTGCATTTGTCTGTTGTGAATGTGGCAGTGATATTGTCCTTGGGTTTGGTGAGTTTTGCGAAAGTGGAGAATAAGGTATGGGGGTTGGAAGAATTAGAGTGAATAATTTGAGAATAGAAATTGGAACGGGCTGTTTTGAGTGCAGAGTTGTAAATATTGACAATGTGTTTGTAGGCTTGGGCATGAACTGTGAGACCATTTTTTCTGTAGAGGTGTTCAAGCTGTCTGCATTGCTTCTTAAGAATGTGGAGATCCGGGGTATACCAAGGGGCTGAGGTGGAGAAGGAGGCTGTTGCTGTTTTGAGAGGGGCTAATCGGTTGAGGCAAGAGGAGAGTGTGTGGTTGTAGAAGTTGACTAGATCCGAAGCAGTAGAGTCTGAGGAGAGGGAGGAGCTGGTAATGGCATCAGATAAGGTGGAGGAGACAGAATCGGGAGGGAATGATTTCAGATTACGGAAGGTTATTGTTCGTGCGTGGTTGTTAGTGGGGGTAGGGATAGAAATGTCCAGGGTTATGGCCAGATGATCTGAAATGGTGAGGTCATTCAATGACGGGTTATGGATGGTGAGGGAGGGTGTGGAGCAAACCAGGTCCAGAATGTGTCCATGTTTATGTGTGGGTGAAGTGATGTGTTGGGTGAGATTGAGGCAATTTAAAATGTCCAAAAAGTCAGATGAAAATTTGTCTGTGGCGGAGTCGACGTGTATATTGAAATCTCCGAGGAGCAGAATGGACGGGGACATGGAGGACAGCTGGGTGATCAAATTGGTGAAGTCAGACAGAAATGAGGGACATTTTTTAGGTGGGCAATAGACTACAGCAGGGGTCGGCAACCTATGACACGCGTGTCAGCACTGGCACGCGAAGGGTTAACCAGTGACACGCGAGCGCATGGCAAAATATATATATATATTTTTTTTACCTGAAATTAAGACATTTTTAGTTGCACGCCCTGTTATTTAGGGCTTTACAGGAGCGTCCCTCCCGACCCCTCTGCCTATAGCGTTATTTGCGAACAATTATGGATTTTGAGCACACTTCCAGCTCTTCAATTTCTCGATTCCTGCGCTCGTCGTTTTTTTTTCCTCTGCGCGCTCAATTCAGCACCCGCTACTAACGTGTCACGAAGCCAACCAGTCAGAGAGCTGGTGGAAGTACAGTGTTACCAATCTGCACTTTTTGGCACTGTTACTCCAAGCCCCAGCGTGGAGGCCGGCGGGCCAGTAAGCGAGTAGACAGCCGGCGAATCGCCGGCGTCCGCGCCGGGAGCCCCGTCGCTTTAACTTTCAATTGAGATCTCGATGTCACACCCTCGCCCCGGCGCGGAGGCCGGTCGCTCAAGATACGGGGCTGTACACCCCTGTCCCGGCGCATCGCAACACTCCGGTTGGACCCCGATTGCCAGCCGTCAGGTCAGGGCAGCGGGTGAAGCGATGGTTGCACTGTAGTATGGAGTGGACCAGCGATTAACGTGGCTCGTTGCCGTCGATTCGTCAGGTGTAGGTTCACTATCCCGATCCCCTCACTATCCATTCGCGGAACACTGTGACGCGTTGGATGGCGTTTTACTGGAGACTTTTATTAAACAAAACAAAAACCTGCGGGGGACACAGCCTCTTCTCTCCTTTTCACCGCGCTCTCCGCTCTCTCTCAACACCTTCCATCGCTCCCTCTCTTTTTCTCGCCCAGACGCCCAATTCTTCTTCTACGCTTAACTAGCAAGCCGATCATATTGTAGGGGACAGCGGCCCCTTGGGGATACCGGTAACAACTGGTTGCCTGGTTACTTCGGGTAGCTCTTTTTGTGCATTATGCCTCGAGAGAGTTGTGTGTCGCACAACAAGTGTCAAATGCCACTACGAGACAAAACATGAAAATTCATAGAAAGCAGGGCCAAGGAACACATTAAAGTAGGTATCTTTTATATTTGTAATATAAAATCTAAAATTGTGCATATAATTCACTGTTTAAGTTGCTAGTGAACAAGACAAAATGTAAGAGTCGGCTGTTCTGACTTTGAAGGCTCTCTGTACTGTGAGAGACCTGCACTGAGAATCACACCTGTTCCCCTTTGCGTGCTGGGGTGTGTGTGTGTGTGATATGTTTGCATAAAATGGTGCAGCTGTACAACTGTTATTGCTGTTGCACTTATTTTCAAGTTTTGATATTTTTGACAATATGCATTAGTTTTTAGTTAATTTATGAAAACGAATGGTAGTTATACAAATTAAATGTATGTCCATGTTTTTTTTATTTGGAGTAAAATTACAGCTCTGCTGAATATAAAAATTCGGATGCGCGTCATTAGTCTTGGGGTGGCACACTGATTGACAAGAAAATTTGAAAGTGGCACTCCACACCAAAAAGGTTGCTGACCCCTGCACTACAGCAACAGTGAGTGATTGAGAACCGGGAAATCTGAAAGCTAAATGTTCAAATGAGGATACAGCTGGGATGGAGATGGGGCGGAGAGGAAAGTCACAGCGGTGGATGATAGCAATGCCTCCGCCTCGTTTTTCCAAGTGGGGGTTTTCAAAGTAAGTGTATCCAGGTGGGGTGGTTTGATTAGGTGCAAGTTAAGTTTGATTAAGTGGATTATTCGCGATTTGGCCTTTGAAGATTCGAGAACAATTCACAAACATCCAAATTCCGATTATTTAATTATACCAGGTAAAGCGGAACTAAAACACAGTCAGTGCGGTCTTCGGGACGCAATAAGGAACTGACCGAGAGTAAATATCATGTTCAACTCCTGCCGCAAGATAAAAAAACAATAATACCTGACTGCGGCCGACAGCCGCTACAAACAACGCCCAGTTGCGAGTTGCTACAAACATACATACATGATGCTATTGCAGATATAACATATACATCCCACGTATTGTGTTAGGGTCAGAATTGACCCGTTTTCAAATTTTCGTATGCAAAAATCAATGGTACTTTTGATATATCCAAACTTGAAAACGGGCCCATCTTGACCCAAAAACAATATACAGTACTGCAAAAGTTTAGTATTTTCAGGCCAAGTTAATTTACAGATCAAACTGAATTCACTAGTAAAGATATGGGCTGACTCTAACACAAGACACGGGTTAAAGAACTTGATGAGAAATGACAGACGACGGCGGCATTAGAACATGTATAGAGAACTAGATGCGAAATGGCAGACTTGCCGGCGTTAGTAAACTGCCGCCATCTTAAAGCAGTAGACTTCTCTGGAAGGCTCTGTCGCAGCGAATCTAATGAACTTTTCACCTAAAATACTCCTAAATCGACAAAATCATGACTTGAATCTGTCTTTAAATGATAAAACAGTTTTAAAACTTTCACATGTCAAAAGTAGACAGAAGGGAAATCATGGAATAACGGGAGCAATTTTAACAACTTTAACGGTTGAGTCACAACATTAAATTAATGGAATGTTGTTTTAATATGCTGATACACAAAGGGTACTTGAGTATTTTATTTAATGTTTTGAACTGTTAACTTGATACTGAAGTAGTAGTTTGGTTTAGCATGAGAAGATTTTTGAACAATTTTGGAACTAATGTATTAAACATTAAAAGCGCGGGTGGGGGGGGGGGGGGGGCGTGTTGTCCATCAATAATCGATTTATAAACTAATCGAAGCCTCTGAATTGTAATAGTAATCAAATCGTTAGGTGCCCCAAGATTCCCACCTCTACTAATCGTCCCCTTTCCCTGAGCAACAGGTGTTACATGTTTTATTTATTTAGGGCCGTTCTAGCCATAGAAGCTGTCTCTGAACCTGTTTGCTGTAGTTCTGATTGATCTGTATTGTATACATACCTGTGACGGCATTGGCTCAAACAGGGAATGACCAGCAGTGGCGTTGCTAGCATACATGGTGCCTCAGGCAACGAGACGCTTTGGCACCCCAAAAAAAACAACTGTTGACCTTAAAAAATCTAGCGCATGAAGTATACTTAGCACAACCCAACAACCAAAACACGGTATTTGCTAAGAAATGTTACATTTATTAATGCTATTAAATCAGTTGAAAGTGCACAACAATAAATATGTGCAAGAGAATATTAATTTAACATCACAAACATTAATGGAATATTGTAGAAATATTAAAGTGTTGAAGATTCTTGGCTCAGATGTGTTGACCACTACAGGAGCTCCGGTTAGAGAGCACATGAGATGAAATCAAATACTTTTTTTGGACTTGTGTGCAGGTTTGCATACATGTACACATATGTAGTATCTGGAAAATAACTCAACATTCACGGACCTCTTAATTTGTTTAACTTATTAAACCACATCATTTTAACTACAAACCAACTATTGTTAACATTTGTATGCTATCTCCCTTTAAACCACTACATTCACTGCTCACCTGTCTTATTTTGATATGACGCTAACAGTTGTAGCCGATAAAAAAAAAAAAAACAAGCTAACAACTATGAAATTAAGAGTGCGAACGTTAAAAAAAAAAACACAACACAGAAACACATTTAACACAACTATTTTCCCCCCTAACATTGTGCGGACTAAGCTTTAAATGTCGTTGTATTCTGTACAATGACAATAAAGGCTTTCTAGTCTAGTCTAAATATCACATCTGGATACATTTCAGTATTAATAATTTGATACTTTTCCATATTTTTGAAGACCCCACTTCCTGTTTATTTTGTGACTGTCTTGCACCAACTTCTCCTCAGCCGCTTGCCACCTCAAGATCCAGAGAAGGAAGCGGCACCCCTCACCCCGGATGTGGACATGCTTCTGGAGTGCACCTTTTCTTACACGCGGCATGACGGACAGGAGCAGCAGCCAATGGAGGAGCAGGATGACAACTTTCTTGGCTCGGCTATGCGAGCTAGGGCGAGCCAGGTAAACTTTCCCGTCAAAGTTAAACGCACGATGTGACTCTCAGAAAGATCAGCGCTGTAACAACGTGCAGTCAGACGACTCGGAGCCACCTACCAGGGTGACGGACTGGACCGGGGATTCTGGCGAGAAGAAGCCGAGCATGTCTAGCGATGACGAAGAGAGCGACATCTACCGTCATGGTCAAACCAACGTGGGTGAAACGGAACACGTGAACGCCGGTAAAAACCAAGCGGCTGATGAAGCTTTGCGGCAGGATGCTCAGGACGGAGGAACACAGAAAGCCGCGCAAGTACGTCTACTCATCTGTTAGGACAAAATTGTACAAAACAGGAATGGCAGTTTGCACTAAGAGTGGTGATGCAAATATTTTGAGTCCAAAGATTTTGAAGTTACTTGGTTCACAGGGGGACTAATTAAGAGAACACCATCCGAGTCGATAATTCATTTCTTTATAAATTGAATTGACACCTCACCGATGTATCTTTTGGTTGTCCTAGTTGGCTGAATGTTGGATGGGGTACTCTGGACCTGGATGCGGAATACTCAGTCTTCACGTGACTGACAGGTGTGTGTGTGGTAGAGAAAATGCATGGGATGGCCGGTAAACTGCACTTACTGTTGATTTTGGGGCATATCCAGGTCACGTCAGTTTCAAATACGGGCCACTTCCTGTTGACTTTAGGGCACTTCTGGATCCCTTTTTTATTCATTTTGGATCATTCCCTGTAGATTTTGGGACACGTCCCTTTGCTTTTAGGGCACTTATGGGTCACTTCCTTTGCATTTAGGGTCATTTCCTGTTGATTTTGGCTCACTTCCTATTCATTTTGGAGCATTTCTGTGTCACTTCCTATTCATTATGGGATGCATGTTGTTTTTGGAACATTTATGTGTTACTTCCTGGTCATTTCGAGACACATCCTGTTGATTTTTGGACCACTTTCTGTTGTTTTGGGGGCATTTCTGGGTCACTTACTCTTCATTTTGGGTCACTTCCTGTTCTGTTCTTGTTCATCTCTTGGTCACTTCATGACTATTTTGGGTCATTTCCTGTTGATTTTGGGTCACTTCTTGTTGTTTTTATGGAATTTCTAGGTCAGTTACTGTTCATTTATGGCCTAATGTTGATTTCGGGTCACTTCCTGTAGCTAATCCTATTGTTTCCATCCATGACAGGTGCGTGTGGTGTTTGGACTTCAAAGGTGGACTCTATTGCAGCCCCTTGCCTGAAAGTAGCCTCCAATGGCAGCGCTTTGAGGACAACATCCACCAAGTGGCACTCTCACCCTCAGGTGAGCCACCTACAACGGAGCAAGCAACTCTCGAGCTAGCGTTGCCTGTTAGCACTGCCCTCTAGCGTCACGTGCTCGTGCCATGCTGACTGCAGCACCGTGCTGTGTGCTAGGGAACCTGCTGTGGAAGGTAGAGCAGAAGAGCATGACGGCGTATGCCTGCGCCAAAACGTCGGCGCGAGGCAAGCGCCACTGGTACAAGGCAGCGGAGGAGGCAGCCTTTGTGGCCCTCAGTGACGACTCGGCCTGGATCATCAAAACCAACGGAGACCTCCACCTGCAGACGGGTAGCTGCCTCCCTGTCGTTCCCTACTTTGGCCGTGACCTAACCGCGTGTACATCAGGTCTCAGCATGGAGCGTCCGTGCGCACGCTCGGTGAAGGTGGACACTCCATGCGTCTTCAGCCAGGTCTGCGCACGAGGGGGCGTGGTCTGGGCCCTGAGCGAGCACAACGCTCTGTTCTACAGGGAAGGGCTCGACACTTTCTGCTCGCTTGGAGACACCTGGAAGTACGACACGGTCAGGTAATACTTTGTCTACACTGTAAAATATTATAAGTTGACTTTACTAAAAAAAAATATGCAAACTTGCTGCCTTAAAAAAATTATGTTGACTTAGATTAATTAGATTTGATTAACTTAATTATTGTGAGTTGGCAGTACTCAAATTAACTTAAAAAAAATGAATTATAGTCACTTGTTTATTGTGAGTTGGCAGTACTCAAATTAACTTAAAAAATTTGGATTATAGTCACTTGTTTATTTTGAGTTGGCAGTACACTAACTTAAATAACTGGATTCCAGTAACTTATTTTGAGTGTACAGTACTCAAATTAACTCAAATAATTGGATTGTAGTAACTTGTTTGATTTTGCAGTATTCAAATGATAATTGTGTATTAATTATCTTTAGTTTTCCATTTCATCCATCATATTCAGGTCAACTTAATTTTCTTGACCTAAAAGAATTCCACAATAGAAATTACAACTGCACATACTAATTTCATTAAAAACACATTTTCTAACAGTAATGACCCCCAAAACACAATAAATGGAGAAGACTCAATGGATTAATTCAGTGGAATTAAAATTTACTTTAAAATGCTCAAAAGTGCATTTAATGGGAGACACTGGCTCCTGGCAGGCTGAACAGTGTTTGGTTAATGCTCAGTATCAATGAAGTGGATTATTATAAACCAACTTTTGCAAACATTTTGCACCTCATACAAAGTACAAGTACCGAAAATGACCTTTTGCTACAGAAATTACTGAATAATACCTGAACTGCATCAATGTCCACTCCTATCCTGTGATTTCCAAAGACTAACAGGCGAGATCCTATTCTCATAATTTCAGGACATTAACTCGAGCATTGAAGACATGGCGTCAAACTAGTTTCCCATTACAACATGAGCTTGAGCTCTGGTAAAGCTAACAGTTCTGATTTCTCCAACAATATTAGTGATCAAAACTGGAACTACAATCAACATTGCCGTGGTTTAAACTGCGCAGCAGTGATAAAATGAACATGAAAATACAGAACTCTTTTTAAAACACACAACTCAGTTCAAATTCAAATTTCACTTTAACACCTGATACAGTAAACAAGATACCTTGTTTTTTTCACATCACTAAAAGAGTAAATGCAAAACGTGTACTGGAGTTATACACTTGAGAAACCTAAAATCTTACCAGGAATATGTGTCTTATTTTTATTCAAATTCTAATTTCATATTAAGCTTTTTCCTCTAAAAAAGTCTAATTTCTAGTCAAAAATATGTCATTAGTATGTATATATATATTTTTTTTCAATTTAAAAAAAGTCATGTCAATCAAAAAAAAATTGTTTGAATGCAAAAATAAATTTGTAAGTAAAAAAAAAATATTTGAAAACTATTTTTCTTTGATTGAATTTTTTTTTTATTTAAGTCAAGTTTTTTTTTTTTTATTGAAACAACTTTTTTGATTGATGTAATTCTGCGTTTGGACCACATTTTGGCTAGGACATTTGTGTCTTTATTATTCAATCAAAAAATAAGTTGCTTCAAACAAAAAATGTATATTTTCAAAAGAAAATCACTTCAATCAAAAAAAAAAAAAAAACGTAGAAAAAAAGGTTTGAATGTGAAAAAATATTTGAGACTCAGAAATTTACACTTTTCATTGAAACTGTTTTCCTTGATCAAAGCAATCCTTTTTGTTTTCAAGCCATATGTGTCCAAATCAATCAATCCCAATTAAAGTTGCTTCAATCAAAAAAACTATTTTTAATAAAAGAAAAAAAAACCTTTGCAAAAATATTTTTTTGAAAATATTTTTTTTATTTAAATTTTTTTTTTTTAATTGACTTGTCACTTTTTTTTTGAAAAGCAAAAAGTTTTAAACTTTTTTTTTTTTTTTTCTAAGGTGGAAAAGGTTTTGAAGGCACTTTTTTTTGGTTGAATCATTTAGACACGAAGATCCAAATTCAACGCTACTTCCGACATGTTTGAGTGGCAGGTGATTACGCCAGTGGCATAAAAGCAGGAAGCAAGAATAATGGCCACCAGGGCTCCATCCAGCCATCGGACTCTGCTCGAGTCCAAGCCAAAAATAGGGCACCGGTGCGGGGGTGTGACATCGGCATCGGCGACGTGTGTGCATACGACCAGACACTACCAAATGCTAACAACGAGACTCCACGATCCAGCCAATCACTTAACTGACTCCGCCTAATGTATTTGATTGACATAAGACCATTCATTGTGCTGAAAAACGACATTATGAAATTAAAAGGACGTTGTTGAAAAAGACATGAAAAAAAAATGTCATTGTAAAAAATGCTTTTTTATCTTGTTAAATCTTTTTCATAATAATATTACCTTATTTAACAATTTAAGGGCCACATTTATCAAAATGGTATTTATTTGAAAATGTTGTTTTTATTTATTTAATTTTGACCCTTTTTGGGTCCCATAAATAGTTGGCTAGGATAAGCTCCGGCACACCTGCGGCCCTAGTCAGGATAAGCGGAACAGAAGATGAATGAATTAGTTTATATGTTTACTTTAGAATACAGATAATCTGATATCTGTCGTCTTTAATCCCCATTGAGGACGACAGAAATCTTTTTCCTTTCTTTCCCCTCTTTTTTTCAAATTTTATTTTACAAAGTACCATGAAGTCAATGCACATGATTTAATTTTTTTTAAAAAACACATAATGATGCGGCAAGTTGGATTTTATTGATTGTTTTTGTTAGATTGGATTTGGCTGGCTGGATTTGGCCTCGAGTTTGATACCTGTGGTATAGACCCTACTCACCGACGTCACAGAATGACGTGTCGCTGTATCCGGCCGCCATATTGTCCGTCTCTATTTAGCCCTATTCTCAATGATTTCAATTAGTCGTTCAGTTTATAGAGCAATTCATGGAAGCCCCAGTGCTTTCAGACGCTGTAAACTCATTGGATGCGTTGCATAAAAGGCGTTATGTGGAAAAGCTTCAGTCTATCCATTCGCCAGATCCATATTTGATGCCTAAATCGATATTTTTCGACACGCTGTTTTCGCCCTCTCTACCTGACATCTGCTACCCTGATATCTACAACTATCTTTTCCACAGAAACTCGGCCTATTCTCACGAAACTTTGAAAAACATTAAGAGCTGCACTCTAAGCAACATTACCCTGTGTGATTTCTAAAATGGCGACAATCAAAAAAAAAAAATTTGACTGCGATGGCCGACACTTCAAGGATAGGTGGATATTGGACTATTTCTTCAATAAAACACGCAACAACTGTGTCTGCCTCATTTGCAAAGAGACAGTCGCTGTTTTCAAAGAGTTCGATGTGACGCGATAATAACAAGACACACTGACATGTACGACAACATTACAGGGAAGATACGCAGCGAGAAATTATAGCAACTTGAAGCTAGTTTAATTTCACAGCAGCAGTATTTCGCAAGAGCCCGAGTGTCGAAAGAGAACTCCACAAAGACGAGACTGTTGAAATTATGAATTAAAAAAAATAATAAAGCAAATGTGACACACAGAAGGGCTTGCTAACATTTGTTTAAATATATTGTTCTATCTAAATCAGCCAAGGTAGCCCCCCGCATTTTTACCCCACCAAATCTGGCCCCCTTTGCAAAAGGTTTGGACACACCTGTTTAACTGATGATCCGTAGACGAGGCCAGCTTCTTTCACTTGGTACCAGCTAAATATTATTCAAAATGTAATGATGGTGGAAGAAATAAGCATCTTGAATTTGAAACTGTATGTTGTCGGCGATTAGCCTCGCAATGATCTTAATTGTGGTTGTCAGCCCAAAACCCTCTAAATATATATTAAATGCATCTTACCAGATATAAAATGACTACTACATAATCCGTGGTAATCGTTTGGAGCCCAGTTTTCTTGTCGAATTGCAGCAGTCCATCTCGCTCTCCTCTCCGGGTCTCTCGGAATACGGTAGAACTTCAAGTCTCTCCGTCTATCTTCTCTGTTATTGCAACCAACCGCCACACACGCCTTCACCATTTTGATTATTAATGTTAACGAGCAGAAAAACACGCCATAATAGGAGGAATTTACGTAGCGGTAATGCGTCAAAACGACGAGTAGACGGACAATATGGCGCGGAGGCGTGGTTGTGACGTCATGTAAGTAGGGTCTATAGCCTGATTTCTTATGTCTATTGTGATGTGACGTTGACAGTGAGGCCCAAGGTGTGGAGCTCATGTGTGTGACGCTGGGGGACGGCGGCACGGCCTGGGCGCTGGATGTCAACGGCAGGCTGTTCTTCAGAACAGGGGTGACCTCTGAACGACCGCAGGGAGATGACGACCACTGGTGGCAGGTACACCTGAGTCTTGGACGCGATGACACGCGTTTACAAACAACACACTCACAACTTTGTCCGCTACAGGTCAGTATTTCCGACTACGTGGTCTTTGATCAAGGCAGCTTGTTCCAGACGCTCCTGAACGCTACGCAAAGTGTGGCCACGGTGACCAAAGCGCCGGTGGAGCGGGTAGTGGCCTTCCTGTCGCAGTACTCGCAGCGTCAGCCCATCCTGGTCAGCGCCAACGCCGCTGGTGTGTGGGTGGCGTCTGGACGCAACAGACTTCACTTGGCCAGGGGCAGCCTGGTGGGAACGTTCTGGCAGAATTTAGTGCCAAGAGGAACTGTGGCGGCCACCAGGTGGAGCGCCGTGACCTCTTCTGCGGCACCCCACAAAGAGGGTAATGTGCCGTACTACTCAAAATAATAGAATAAATAAAACCCCATATTTTTTTCTTTGCTCTTTCAGCGCCATTGACGGCGATAGACGGCCAATCATGTGGTTCTTGAAAACTAAATAAAAACATTTTAAATCAGTATTGCTAGTAGACGTCCAGTCTATTTGAACTGGAAGGATGGAAGGGCCACCCTGCCTGTTCAAATGGATTTGACACTAGTGAGTGGCACGATTGATAAGCTCATTGAAATTCACGGCAGAATGATGGAAAATACATGAGTACGTCTATCTCTTAGCAGACGCTAGTGGAAGTTGGCTATTGGAAGCTGGCTAGTTGGTGAATGTTTTTTTTACAAATTGGCTGCCATTGACGCCGCTAGACATTAAATCCATTTGAAGTGGGGGAGGGTTGGCAGCAAATGAACGACCGATCATTCACTGGCTGCCGGCTTTGGTTAAAGCACGAACAACAATGCAAGCAGACACCCTAGCCCAAGCATCCAAAATCCATTTGCAAATTGTGGCGTAACTCGCCCGGCGCTGTCTCCCAGTCTTTGTAAAGCTGTGTCCGGCATTTGTCATCCATTGCTCCAACGCTGCACGCAACTTTGGACTTTGATTGCCAGGTTTACACCGATGTCTAGCGGTTGGAGTTCCTTTGTTAAGCCTTCCGGAATGATGACAAGCTCAGATTTCATCAGATCTACTGGGGGCGCGCAACCAAACGCAACCTTGTCCCTTTAAAGTTCTCATTCGACTCTCACTTACGTCCGCCTTTTCAAAAATTGCTCAGTAAGACACACATTTTGATACTCCAGCTACACAATAGGGGCACCACATTATTAGACGCACAGTTCATTTTGGAGAAAATGTTTGACTTTTAGGTGCGCCTTATGATCGTGAAAATACGGTACTCATTGGCTGCCATTGACGACGATAGTTCACTAACCTCCCACTTCTAATGGATTGGACGTTTACTAGTGATAAATGTATCTCAACACACAGTATAAGATTAAAAAAATCCACATGATTCGATGTATATCCGCAAGCAAAATTCAAATCAAATATATTTCTATAGCCCTTTACAAAAACCCAAAAGGTCCTCGAAGTGCTTTAAACAAAGTCAAAAATGGTTCATGATAAATAAAAGGCAGGAGAGTATTATACAATAACATTAAGAAGAAAAAAAATATTATTAAATTATTTCTTATTAGCACTAGAAGTAAGCACAAGAACCAGTGACGCCCTTGTCTTGCAAACCGCAGACGGACACAATTGATACACACATATACATAACACACAATCAAAAATCAGTACACACACAGTCTCACAGTTTTAAAAAAAAATGTGCTCCAGGTACTTTCCTGTGGTTGGCTCAGAGCAAGAAGGATCTCTTTTGCGTGTGGGATCAGGATGGAGAACTGCGCCCATCCACAGTCACGCTGCCACAGGAGGTCAGTGGCGTTTACTCGCGTTCTATCCATTTTCTGTCAGTCTCCTAAAGTTCACCCCGGGTTTTTCCGCCTAGGTGGAACTGACCCAGCTGTCGGCCTGCCGCGATGCCCTTTGGGGACTGGACTGCCACGGCCGGGTGTTCATTCGCTCCCTGTCAGCGTCCTGTCCAGCCGGTCTTCACTGGACAGCGCTTGACCTCAGCCAGCTCGGTAGGTATCGAAAACCGAAAGACCTCCAAGAGACTAGACTAAACTAGACTACAGGTAGTCCCCAGGTTACGAACAAATTCCATTCCTAGGCTGGTGACGTAACCCAAATTTCCTCGTGAGTCGGGAATTAACCCTTTAAGTACCCTTTAACACCCCCGAAATCTCAAAATAACTATCCAAAAACATGTATTATACGCCATTGTATTGTCCTCGCCAAGACATTGAAGCTAAATCCTAGCTAAACAGTGAGCTAAGCTGTAATCTTTCCTCTCCCTCTCTTACTCGGCTGTGTGACTTCTTCGTGGGAGCAAATATGCTCTTCCTCGTGGGTTCATGCGTGCGCTCTTCTTAGTGTGCGCAGATATGTTCTTCTTCGCATGTACATGCACTTTTTTACTAGCATGCGGAAGTACTACTGGCCCTACGCTTCCTACAGCAAAATAAAAACGTGCATCACGAAACAAAAGTCAACATTATAATCAAATACACATTTCCCCAAAGGGCAGAACTGTCATATTAATAAATAAATAAAGTAAAAAATAAGATACTGACAGGGACAATAAGGAACTGTTTACGCAAAAAAGCAAAAAACAATTGGAGACAAAATGGCGGACGAGACGCCGGCGGTATAAAGTCGAGATCATGTAAGTTGCGTACATCGTAACCCGGGGACTACTTGTGTGTGTGGGGGGGTGCATGTGTGTACGTATACATACAGTATACAAACAAACATTCATTTGTAGGGTTTCCAACTCCTTGAAAACAGAAGGGGACACCTCGTTGGTAGAGCCAGCCAGCCCGATTACCATCACCCTTTAATAATTTTTTTGTATGTGAAAAGTTTTTTTTTTTTTAAATTATAATAATTTTAGTCAAAACCAAATTAATTAGGTACATATTTGAGTGATACAAGGACATGGAATAACAAAAATTATCAGAATTTATTTTTTGGACAAAAATTACTAGAATAATATTAACATCTGTCCTGATAAATTTAAAACTGGTCCTTTTTTATGTGTGTTTTTGGCCGTTTTTTTTTATTTATTTTTTTTATCCTTTTTTAAAAGTGCTCTGAGGTAAACTTAAAAAAAAAAAAATTTAAACAATTTTGGTAAAAAGCAATAAAACTTTCTTAAATGAAACTGACAGAACTGAAAATTATAATACAAATAGTGAAAATGAAGGTCACAAAGAAGTACAAGAAAAACAAATTATAATCATTCTGAACATGCTTTCTACTTAAGCTTCACTCAAGCTTCTTATCTCCCATACTCTTATTTTGTCTGCCATTTTCATCATGGCAAGTGACAGTACTTCGGCCAGTGAGATGAGTGGGATTTCGTATTGACATTGTTCCGTCAGCTCATTGGTCAAAAAGCAGAAGAGGCAGGGAAATGCGTTTCACTGCATATTTATGCAAAGCACCATACCAGTATTCATTTATTCTACAAATAAGACATTATTTTCGAGTTTCATGACAATACGGGACAAAGCGCGTCCCCTGAAAGCTCAATACTGGACGCATACTTTTGTTTATGAATATGTGATGATTCCGTTTTTCAAGAGACAGTTGGCAACCCAGTCATTCGCTCCTAGGCAAAATTGATTGGACGTCTAGCGCTGTCAGTGGCAGCCAATAAGCTCAATAAAGGGTTAAAACACAAAATTTCCTAAGTCCAACATGAAATAGCTCTGTTTCTCTGGGAATTTCATCGACAAAGACAATTGCTATGCAAGGGTTAGTGCTAATTGCCATTAGCTCCGGGTTGATCAATCAGTGAGGCTTACTTTTTTTTTTTTTTTTTAATCCGAGTGGCGTGGCCTATAGTCAGGTGCGGAATTGAGATATTTTCGTGAGCTACATCTTTCGTGGAATCATGCACAGCTGCTTAAACAGTTGTCACCGGGAAGAATTCCACAACAACGCTAGCGTTTGCATTTTACGTCTCGTCGTCTTTGCTTGGTCTCGCAGGCCCACTTCAGTGGCACCTGCTTTCCTCGTGTCACTCCGACAGCTGAACGTTGCGTAACGAGCTTCATCGGATCTGTTTTTAGTCGTGGTCTTTCTCACTATCAGTGAGCGCATGACTCCGAGTCATACGCCCCGACCGCCACTTGCGACCGTGACGCAGGCGCGGGGTCAGCTTTCAGCCGGCAGGCCGTCAAAGCCGGTGACATTTGGAAGACGTGTTTTGACATACCGGTTACCTAATTCCACTTACTGATACTGTATATGTCTGACCAGCTAAAATGATGTAGTTTAGGGTCTCTGAATCTTTAAGTCAAAGCAAAATTTACATTAATTGTACATTGAATTCATTCAGTATTATGTTACTCATTTATGTTTTAGTTTTAAAAACGTTTGTTAATTTTTGCAAAATAAATAAACGAAGGCGACATGGTGATAGAGTGGTTAGCTCATCCGCCTCACAGTTCTGAGCTCAAGGGTTCAATACCGACCTCCGGCCATCTTATGTGGAGTTTGTAGTGTGTTCTCCCCATGCCTGCGTGGGTTTTCTCTATGTACTCAGGTTGCCTCCCATATCCTAAAAACATGCATAGTAGGCTGACAAAGCACTCCATATTGTCCCGACTGTGTGCGTGAATGGTTGTTTGTCTCGTTGTGCCCTGTGATTGGTTGGCAACAAATTCAGGGTGTACCCTGCCTAATGCCCATAGTTAGATGGGATAGGCTCCAGCACCCCTGCAATCCTTGTGACGACAAGCTGTTTAGAAGATGAAAGAATGAATAATAAAAGAAAAAGAAGCAGTAAATATTCCATTATTTTTTAAATGTTCACATTTTTGAAAATGAAAATCAAAAACTGAAAAAAACAAATGATTTTCTTCTTTTTAACTTTTTTAGAATTCATTTTGAAATATGTTACAGTGGGGAGAACAAGTATTTGATACACTGCCGATTTTTCTGGTTTTCCCACTTGCAAGCCATGTAGAGGTCTGTAATTTGCATCATAAGTTGTCTTCAACTGTTAGGGACAGAATCTAATACAAAAATCCAGAAAATCACATTGTATAATTTTTAAATAATAAATTTGTATTTAACTGCATGAAATAAGTATTTGATACATTACCAACTAGTAAATATTTCGGCTCTTAGTTCTTTTTTAAGAACCCCTCCTGTTCGCCACTCATTACCGGAAATAACTGCACCTGTTTGAACTTGTTACCTGTATAAAAGACACCTGTTCACATGCTCAAACAAACAAACTCCAACCTCTCCACAATGGCCAAGACCAAAGAGCTGTGTAAGGGCATCAGGGATAAAATAATAGACCTGCACAAGGCTGGGATGGGCTACAGGAAATCAAGCAAAAAGCTTGGTGAGAAGGTAACAACTGTTGGAGCGATTATTAGAAAATGGAAGAAGTTCAAGTTGACGGTCAATCTGCCTCGTTCTGGGGCTCCATGCAAGATCTCACCTCGTGGGGCATCACTGATCATGAGGAAGGTGAGGGATCAGCCCAGAACTACACGGCAGGACCTGGTCAATGACCTGAAGAGAGCTGGAACCACAGTCTCGAAGAAAACCATCGGAAACACATTACGCCGTCATGGATTAAAATCCTACAGCGCAAGCAAGGTCCTGCTGCTGAAGCCAGTGCATGTCCAGACACGTCTGAAGTTTGCCACTGACCATCTGGATGATCCAGAAGAGCAATGGGAGAAGGTCATGTGGTCGGATGAGACTAAAATGGAACTTTTTGGTCTAAACTCGGCTCGTCGTGTTTGGAGGAAAAAGAAGGATGAGTACAACCCCAAGAACACCATCCCAACCGTGAAACATGGAGGAGGAAGCATCATCTTTTGGGGCTGCTTCTCTGCCAAGGGTACAGGACGACTGCACCGTATTGAGGGGAGGATGGTTGGGGCTATGTATCGCCAGATTTTGGCTGACAACCTCCTTTCTTCAGTGAGAGCCCTGAAGATGGGTCGTGGCTGGGTCTTCCAGCATGACAACGACCCAAAGCACACAGCCAAGGCAACTAAAGAGTGGCTCCGTAAGAAGCATCTTAAGGTCTTGGAGTGGCCTAGCCAGTCACCAGATCTGAACCCGATAGAAAATCTATGGAGGGAGCTGAAAGTCCGTGTTGCCCGGCAGCAGCCCCGAAACCTGAAGGCTCTGGAGAAGATCTGCATGGAGGAGTGGGCCTACAAGGACTACAGGAAACGTTTGGTATCTGTAATAGCAAACAAAGGTTTCTGTACCAAATATTAAGTTCGATTTTTGTGATGTATCAAATACTTATTTCATGCAATTAAATGCAAATTTATTATTTAAAAATCATACAACGTGATTTTCTCTTTTCTTGTATTAGATTCCGTCCCTCACAGTTGAAGAGAATTTATGATACAAATTACAGACCTCTACATGCTTTGCAAGTGGGAAAACCAGCAAAATTGGCAGTGTATCAAATACTTGTTCTCCCCACTGTACGTATAGTATGTTGTTAGCCGCATAGCACAAATGCTGAAGTAGCTTTGTGATATCTGCCTTACTTAGTGCCCCTTTCATTTCTGCATAATCCTGTCTTTCTGCTTATATCCTTGGCCAATCATAACACTTTTTAGAAAAAAAATGACCAATATGAATGAAAAAAGACCAATTCTTTTCAAACAAATGTTTTTTCTTGTTTTCCAAAGACAGTGAAATATGATTTAGGCAATTATGCTCTGAGGCTAACATGTATATTAATTAGAAAATACAGTAAATGTACAATTTCAATTTTCTTTCAAAATATTTATTCATTTCAAATTATTTTTTCAATAATATATAATAACATCTAAACTACCCAAGAAATGCAGTTTTATACAGTACTCTGTAATATTACGTGTCTTGCAGTTTATTTGAATGTATCCCTGTCAATGATAGTGAATGAATAATTTGCAAATATTCTCTTATTCATATATTTTTAAAATTATTATTAATTTATTCAAAAGAATAAACATTCCCCAATTTAATTTTAATTTTTGAAAATGTTAAAACATTGTTTTGCATTTTTTGTGAATGGAAATAGAAAGCACAGTAAATATGATTTTCTTTAAAAAAATAAATTCATATGGGGAAAAAAGAATATATGTTAGATAAAATAAAAAAGGAAATGGAATTAATTAGTCTTATTTTTATCTTTTTAAAAGTTAAACATTCTAATTATTGTTTAAAATAAAAAAAATATATAAAAAAAAAAAACTAAATGAAAAAGACAATAAATATTCCCATTTTTTATTCTGAAAATGTAAAGAAAAAAGTTTTGCATTTACAAAATATAAAAAAAGAAAATCAATAAATTATTTTCAAACTGTTACAAAAAATATATTTTAGAATATACAGTATTTTAAGTGAAATGGAACAAAAAGGAAATAACATGTTAGTTTTTATTCTGTAATAATAAACAGTTAATCATATACAGTATACATTATCTTAATGCTTTCTCTCTATCTCTATATATGAATGTCTGTTGCCGTTAAAAGCAGTGAATGAGTTAGCCTGTTAGTAGCCAATGAGTAAAAAAAAACAACAACAACAAAACACACATATACAAACATTGGATTTGTTGTTTTAACATTCTCCGTAACCTTAGATGATTGGTTATTACAACAACGTCAAAGGTCAGTGGGGCATCTGTGAAATATAAGTCTGTTCTCCCAAAAACAGACTGACCTGACCTGGAATCTGCCCTGAAAGTCTGGATGCAGTCGCAGCGCTCGTGTTCCACCTTGGCCTCGAAATCCAGATTCCCATTTTAAGAGCATGCCACATATACTTTATGTACAGTTATAAACAAACAATGTTTATATCCTTTGTGTTTGAGACAGGAAGTGTACGTCTGGTGAGCATTAGCTGTGGCAGCCAGAATGTCTGGGCTCTGGACAGCCGAGGGCTGGTCTACTTCCGAGTTGGAACTCAACCACTGAACCCCAACATGATGCTTCCTGCTTGGATCCACATAGAACCGCCTGACCAGGTAACGCACACCAACCACACACCTAGAAATACTTGTCCAGGAATTTGGTGCACGGATCCAGAAAACATATACTCTGACATAGTGAAATACATCTAGCAGCAGGAGACGAAGTAGTATACATTAAGAACAACCTCAGATCAAGATTGGTCAGTTCAAAGCCACCTGACTAGGTTTGAGACCGGAAAAACAGCTGCTCAGGTTCGAAGTACTCAAGATCAGCAATCATGGTATATCCACAGCAGGGGTTTCAAACTCATTTTGGGTCGCGGGCCACATTATTAAACCAGTTTGTTTTGGGCCGTATAAGTTAATTAATGGCACTTGATGTCCAATCCATTTGAAGTAGGAATGGACCCTCCTACTTCAAATGGATTGGGCGTCTCGCACCATCAATGGCACTGAAATATGAGCATTCACAGCTCGCCTTCCCAGTTTAATGACTTGGATGTATATCGTTGTCAATGGAAGCCACAGAGTTAATTTTGGGTCACTTCCATGGAATTTTAGGGTACTTACATGTCACTTTCTATAGAGTTTGGGGCATTGTGGGGTCACTTCCTGTACATTTTTATAATTTCCTGTTAATTTTAGAGCATGTCTAGACCATTTCCAGTTGATTTAAGGTAATTTATTGTTAATTTTGGGGCATTCTCGGGTCCGTCTCTGCTAATGTTGGGGCATTTGAAGTTTAAAACTTTGTTTTTTGTTAAAAATAATGACCATCAATGGAGATTTTTTGCAGGCCCAGTGCAGGCCCAAGTTGAAAATCAACAGGAGTGAAGGATTCTTTTTCTATTGGAGGTGAAAGTACCATTGAAAATAATCTAGATCTGCTTTTCCTCGTCCCTTTGCAGCCGGTAGGAGTCCAGCTGATCAGTATTGAGACAAGTCCTAATGATCGTTTTCTGTGGGCGTTGGACAACAGAGGCACCGTCTTTGTCAGAACCGGACTAAATGACGAGATGCCGGTCGGGACAAACTGGGACCTGGTGCCAGGTCTGTTGGTCTTCACCTCAACTAAATGTCTCTGTGCCTGACCTCGCCTCAACTATGTTGCTCTCTCTGTCCTTTAGGCCTGACCGTCAGTCAGCTGGTTCTCAGTTGTCAGACAGTTTGGGTCAGATGCGTCAATGGAGATTTGGCTCGACGGTACGGCGTCTCTGATAGGAACCCAGCTGGAGACTACTGGAAGAAAATCCCAGGAACCGCCAATTGGTTGACTGGTGAGACTGGTTTAACAACAGTTGCTCTGGGTTTTAGTGGGACTACTGGCTTAGTTCTGGGTTTGTACTAATAACTGAAGGGTGGATTTTACAATGGAATGTAAAATGTAGTTGATATCTTTGCATAATACTGACTAAAATGACTAGATATGATGAAAATACAGTTAAAAGTAGGGATGTCCCGATCGCATATTTTTGCACCTTAGGACGAGTCCGGGTCACCTGATTTTGAGAATCTGCCGATAGACAGTCCCAATCCGATGCCATAAAAAGTTTTTTAAATATTTTTTTTAACTAAAGTTCAAAACATGTTACGGTACTGTACTGTTTACAATATTTCCTCTTGTGGAGTATTAAAACATATATTTTTGTTTCTTTTCGCAATGCCATTGTATTTCGGGATTATTTTCCAGGTTACGAGGCATCACTGCATCCCATTTTTTTTCTTTTTTAAATTGCGTGGTGTTACAAGACAAAATTTTGAGCTACTGTATGTATCAACTTGTATCAAGTGATGTATATCTTTCTTTCTGTCACCAAAGTCACTACAGAAGACGACCTTTGGGCTGTGACTCCAGTTGGTGGACTGGCCCGTCGGATGACGAAACTCCTCCCACAAACGCCCCATCGCCCGCCTCCGTCCGGGACAAACGCCGCTGGCGACGATGTCGACGATGAGTGGGAGCTCCTCTGATGTGGACTTTTGTAAGCTACTATTAACCTTTTTTTTTTTTTTTTTTTTTTTTTTTTTTTTTTTTTTTGCTTCCCCTTGGAATGATGCTGACCTGGCCCGCGACATCGCTGGCTTAAGTGTGATATTCTTTCATGTTACGAGGATGCACTTTAAGGCCAAGAAATGGCTTGAACTGATTAAAAGCTGCTGTCAAATATGGCCTCTGATCAAACAAAGGAATGTACAGTACAACTGTGAGGAATATGACCTGTTTTGTATAGACTGTTTTAAGGGATTTGGTAGAAAAACCATTGGAGGAAGAGGAACTATTCCAGATATGCACTGTAGTGGACTACTCGTACTGTATGGATGCATACTCATGCCACACGCCAGTGGATTTAGATAGACTCACCTGGACACTTGCACTTGATTCAAGTGAGATCTTGTTTCACGAACTCTTGGGGAAATAATGAATCTTCCACCTGTGAACAACATACCGAGGCCTCAACAGACTTGACTACCTAATACTCACTTGGACTTTGGCAGACATTTAAACGTAAAGGTCGACCGATATGGAATTTTCAAAGGCCGATGCCAATACAGAGTTTAAAAAACAGGATTCAGCCAATTGCTGATGTCTAAAGCCAATATTTGAGGCTGATATACTTTTTTAAGCACGTTGATGATGAAAGGCAAGTGAAACACTCATTATAGAAATGTACTGTATATATTCGAAGTTTATTCAACTACTGACCACTACATTGTGCAAAACTGCAGTTAACAAAGATCATCACCTAAACAGCAAACATAACAGTTATCCTAAGACATCGGCTATACTGTATATCGGCCGATCTTGGGAAAAAAAAAAATCCATATGTTGGCCACCCAAAATATATTGGTCAATCTTTACAGGAAAAATGCTCACTCAAACAGTGATCATACAATTATCCTTTTACATCGGCTACATGTCGGCCAATCTTGTCAGAGATCTATATATCAGCCCCATATACAGTGGGGCAAATAAGTATTTAGTCAACCACCAATTTTGCAAGTTCTCCTACTTGAAAATATTAGAGAGGCCTGTAATTGTCAACATGGGTATACCTCAACCATGAGAGACAGAATGAGGAAAAAAATAACAGAAAATCTAATTGTTTGATTTTTAAAGAATTTATTTCCAAATTTGAATGGAAAATAAGTATTTGGTCACCTACAAACAAGCAAGATTTCTGGCTGTCAAAGAGTTCTAACTTCTTCTAACGAGGTCTAACGAGGCTCCACTCGTTACCTGTATTAATGGCACCTGTTTTAACTCATTATCGGTATAAAAGACACCTGTCCACAACTCAGTCAGTCACACTCCAAACCAAGACCAAAGAGCTGTCGAAGGACACCAGAGACAAAATTGTAGACCTGCACCAGGCTGCGAAGACTTATTCTGCAATAGGTAAAACGCTTGGTGTAAAGAAATCAACTGTGGGAGCAATTATTAGAAAATGGAAGACATACAAGACCACTGATAATCTCCCTCGATCTGGGGCTCCATGCAAGATCTCACCCCGTGGCGTCAAAATGATAACAAGAACGGTGAGCAAAAATCCCAGAACCACACGGGGGGACCTAGTGAATGACCCTACAGAGAGCTGGGACCACAGTCACAAAGGCTACTATCAGTAACACAATGCGCTGCCAGGGACTCAAATCCTGCACTGCCAGACGTGTCCCCCTGCTGAAGAAAGTACAGGTCCAGGCCGGTCTGCGATTCGCTAGAGCAGGGGTTCCCAACCTATTCCACTAAGGCACACTGTGGGTGCAGGATTTCATTCTTACCAAACAAGATGACAACACTTTTTCCCCAATCTGGTGTTTTACAAGTGCAATCAGTTGATTGCAGTCAGGTGTGGCTTGTTTTAGCAGAAGCCTCATTGGTTCAACTGTCTCTGCTGGATCGGCTGGAACAAAAACCAGGACCCACAGTGTGCCTTGAGGACTGGGTTGAAAACCCCTGCGCTAGAGAGCATTTGGATGATCCAGAAGAGGACTGGGAGAATGTGTTATGGTCAGATGAAACCAAAATAGAATTTTTTGGTACAAACACATGTTCTCGTGTTTGGAGGTGAAAGAATACCGAATTGCATTTAAAGAACACCATACCCACTGTGAAGCATGGGAGTGGAAACATGATGCTTTGGGGCTGTTTTCCTGCAAAGGGACCAGGACGATTGATCTGTGTAAAGGAAAGAATGAATGGGGCCATGTATCAAGAAATTTTGAATGAAAATCTCCTTCCATCAGCGAGGGCAATGAAGATGAGACATGGCTGGGTCTTTCAGCATGACAATGATCCCAAACACACAGCCAGGGAATCAAAGGAGTGGCATTTCAAGGTTCTGGTTTTTTTTCTCCACATTATGTCTCTCATGGTTGAGGTTTACCTATGTTGACACTTACAGGCTTCTCTCATATTTTCAAGTGGGAGAACTTGCACAATTAGTTGTTGACTAAATACTTATTTGCCCCACTGTATCAGCCGACCATTATGAGAAAGGTCGTCAACCAGTGATCATTACAGCTGTACTATTATATCAACTCTAGATATGTCTAATCTCGGAAAATGTCAATATATTGGCCCGTTATGTCGGTCGACCTTTACTTGGAACACCAGTGGATCGATGGACTAAAGGAATCTCTGGTGTCACTGAGGATCAAGTAATCTTCCTTGGGATGACATCCTTTGAAGAATGGACCTGGACTCTTAAAAACATACTGGATACCTGTGGACTGATGGACTTGAGTGAACTCCAGTGGATTGGGTTTTAAGAATTCTTGGTGGAACAGGAAATATTTCACCTGAGCAAGCCTCTACTTTGGTTCACTACACATGTAGACCTACTCTCCACTCAGATGATTTTAAGTAGACTCCCCTGGACAGTAACCAGACTCTACTGGACAACATACAAACACGCTACTTTCGCCTGGCTTTTCTGACCTCAAATGCTCTGCTAGACTTTCTTGACTCATACAGATGCTCTGGACTTCAGAAGAACTCTTGGGGTAACAAGCAACCAACCACGAAGGACTGCATACATACTGTATAGACTTAAGAGGATTAAACTAACAATACTCTAGCAAACTTTGACTGGGTCTTCAATTTTGTTGCACTTTACTGGAAGTTTTAAGTTACGATATCTGTTAAAGATCATGACGTGACGTTGTCCTTCCACTGGTTGGAAGCTCTCCCGTGAACACATTAAGCAAAAGCAGATGTTGGCATCCCTCACTTTATTATGCAATCGAAAGACAATAATATGCATTGGCTCATGATCTGAAAGATTGCAAAACTGTTTATATCAGGGGTGTCCAAACTATTCCACATAGGGCCACAGTGGGTGCTGGATTTCATTCCAAAAAAACAAGACAACACCTTTTCACCAATCTTGAGTCTTACATGTAATCAGATGATAGCAGTGAGGTGCTGCTTGTTTTAGCAGAAAAATCATTGGTTAAAATGTCTGTGCTCAATCAGTAGGAAATAACACCAGGACCCACAGCGGCCCTTGAGGACTGGTTAGGACAACCCTGATATTATTTATATCCTTGAAAACAGTATGTTTCAGTGTGTTTTCACAGTAACAAAGTCCAGTTCCAACTCATTTGAACCAGAACAGATTGAGGAAAAAGTTTGGAACTCTGAAGCAGCAGAGACAACAAGGGCCAGACCGCGAAATCCACCATTTCAACAGGAATCTCTTGACTCCACTGTCAGCTGAGTGTCTCACATTTTATTATCACTATTGTTGCACCGATACCATTAAAGGAAAAAAAACCTCCCGATACTTATTCCGATCCCCAGTTTTGTGGTATTGGCTGATTACCGTACCAATACCATGTTTTTTGAAGAAATATGTACAGTATTTTTTTTCTTTTAATAGTAAATTAATGAATACTCATTTGAAAGTACAGTAATTGCTATCTTGAGTTGGTCAGACACTGCTTACCTCATTGTCTGCCATGGCACTAGATGTCCAATCCATTTCAAGTGAAAGCGAAGGGTGGCAGCAAATGAACCAACCAGCTTCAAATGGATTAGACGTCTTCTTGTGATAAACTCATTTCAATTAATGGCAGAAAAATGAAAACAATCCTTCATGGCCATGTTGGAAGGGGCAACAATCCCATCAACGTACATGCATTGACATTCACATTATGTCATAAGTAGCTTATTTCCTAAAAAAATATCAGTGTTAAAGCATCTGCTACTCACTCAGTGGCTGCCGTTGACTGCACTAGGCGTTCAATCCATTTGAAGTGGGAGGTGTGGCAGCGATTGGAAGAATGTTAATTAGCTGCCACCCTCTTAATTCAAAAGGATTGGAAGTCAACTAGTGATAAACTCATTTTAATTCACAAAAGAAGGCTGATTGGACAAGTGACAATTCCTCCTTTCTTGACAGTGGCATACATAGCTGCCAGCATACTTGGGTAGGCTGGTTGGAAACTACATTTCGAAAGGTACATATTGCGCAGATTTGGCACGTCTTTTTCTTAGCATTCGCCGATACTGTTAATGTCATTTTAGTCCTGTATCGGCACCAATACTAGTACCGTTTCAACGCAAACAGTATCATATTTCAGTCTGTTTCCACAGTAATGGAAAGTCCAGTTTCAGTTCACTATGTGGCTGAAGGAAATTAGGCAACTCGCTCATTTGACCTGGGACCGACTGGGCTAGGGTCCGAAGAGCCTGGAGCAGAAGCGGCGGCGGGACCAAACCGCTCAACCAGCTGAACACGTCCCGTCCTAGGAGGCTTTGCCATCTCTGCGGTTCGTCCCTCAGGCGGTGCAGAGCCACCGGTTCTGGTGTGAAAAGCAGCAGCAGGTCCAGACAGCGCCTGGCGTCACGGCGCTCGGTCACACCAGAAGCAGCGAGTCGCACCAGCGCCGCGTCCAGAGCGTGGGGCCGTGCTCCATGCGCCAGAAGAAGCAACAGACAGTCGGCACGTGACAGTTCTACTGCCAACTGCACTGCCGTCTTGCCTGCATCCGTCCCATGCGTACACCCGCCGCAGCTGTTCAGGTACTCCCGCCGCCACGCTTCAGTCGCCGATTCCTTCAACGCGTCTGCCATCAGACTCAGGATGACCGTCCGGTTGTAGCGCACTGCCACGTGCAGATGCGCTGAACCGGCGCTTCGGCACACACTGCATTTGGACACCTGTAGCGCCTTCACTGAGAAGCTTCGGAGGAGATAGCGTGCATAGTCTCTGTGATCGTGGACCAGCGCGTACATAAGGGCGTCTCCGGGCGAGAAGGCGCGCGGGTGACCGTCGTCCCAAAGGAACACCTCCATGCCGCGCATGTCCTCCAGAAGCCACGGCGGGAGTTGGTCTCGCACCGCGCAGTAGAAGGCAAAGGCGGTACGCTCGCAGTGACGCTGGGACGGGGATGGGGATGGCTGATGTGGCCGGGACGAGAGCACCCACGGCATGATGACGTCTTGACAAGAACTCTCAGGACTGTGTTGCAAATTTCTGCAGTAGATTCGCCGCTCCGGCGGGAGCCCTGACAACTCTAGGACATTTATAGTCCACGGGCAGTCCGGCCTCCCTCGGGTGCCTCCATGTGAGGATGTTTGTTTGGGGGCTCGAGTGCTGGGTGGGGCTAAGTACGTATCTAGCATTGCAGGCATAGCAAACATGGTTTAAGCACAGCATGATTGATTATTGCTGCTCGGTCAGACTAAAACATGGACGTCATCAGGACAGACGCGCGCGTGCCATTGATTTGAAATGGACATTACACCAACACATGACTACTGTATATATAGTTTGTAATTTCGTAAATTAACACATTGTGGTGATAGTTATTTTAACCCTTTCAAGTACAGTGGTCACTCCAGTGGACTGCTATTTGAAGACATTTAACCTTTTGTTGGGAAAGGGACTATTTTTGGTCATTTAAAAAAACGTAAATATTAGTGATTATTGTTTTATATATATATTATTAACCCTTTGGCGCAAAGATTAAAACAAGACTAAAGAATCTTTTACTTCAGTTTTTTGCTTTCAAGTAGATGATGAATCAAGTTTAGAAAGTTATTTAAAAAACATTATAAAATTACAACAAAATACATAGTTTTATATATGATGCAAATTGGGGACAACAGGCATCTATGCCTATGGTAAAAAAAACAAAAAAAAACATTGAGGCTGCTGTGATCTGAAATGTGACTATTTCTCAAAAATAGGCATCCAAGCAGGGGCGTTACCAGGGGGGGCAGGGGTGGGCAGTGCCCACCCACGGACACGCTCTGCCCACCCAAAGAAAACTGGAAGTAGTACTAATGGCAGTCTGGGCACCGTGTGTGGTATTCCATTCATATAGTACTGATGTGTTCTAAGTTTTAACCTTTGCGTTGTGACCTCCTCTTTCACTTTAAAAAAAAAAAAAGAAAAAAATTTGGTTTTGTTCCTAGGGGCGCTACACACATTTACGCATTTTTTTTTTTTTTCAACATTTTATCAAAGTTTTCACCAGTGTTCACCTGGCTGTTGAGTTAGGTGAGTTTTGAAGCATTCTGAGGCGGTCAAAGTAGGACTCAACGCGTCGGCGGGACAAAGAATGACTGCTAGGGGGCGCTACATAGTGTATTTGGAATTTGTCTTTACACGGTATCAAAGATAGCGCCTGCCTGCTGATTTTGGAGCATTTTGAAGCATTCTAAGGGGGTCAAATTGAGCTCAAAGGGGCTGCGGAACAAAGAATAACTATAATAATAAAACAGCGGAACCACAATAGGTTACCTAAAAAAAACATTGTCACCTGCATGTCCATACTGTTCAGTTATGGTTCAGTTATGGGTGTGTTCTAAGTCAAATAAAATCAAATCAACTTTTATTTGTTTAGACAAAATCACAGCAAGTTATCTCTAGGAGAAAAAACAAAACATGTTTTAAGGTGAAGTAGCCCTACGCTGGATTTCGACCTACTTGAGCACCCACCCACACCTGGCATCCTGGTAACACCACTGCATCCAAGGGTTAATGTTGTATTTTTTATTTTTATAATTACCCCACAAGTTGATAAATGCTAAATTAAACAAATTATAATGAGAAAACTCTGGTTGGTGACAATCTAAAGTAGTAAATATCTCAAGTATTTTTTTTCATAGAATTTAACTTATTCCATGCCAAGGACAACACCCCAGTCAGGTCAATGCTCATTTCTCAGTGCCCTTGATGGATTGGACGTCTAGCGCCGTCAATGGCACCCAATAACTGTACAAAACAAATGTGTAATTCGCTCATAAAAGTGTTTTAAAATTTACTGTTTTTACATTGACCACACTGTACCATTGGCAAGTTACAACTTACAACCCTCAGACTAAGAAAATTCGTCAACAACTTTACTAGACTGCCAGTGACAGCTATAGCCGTCCAATTCATTTTGACTGGGGGCAGACAAACATTTTTAATTCACTCCAGCGAGCGACTTCGTTGTCTTCTACTTTTCTTCTTTTTCGTTTGTTAGCGGGTGACCTCTAGCGGTTAATAGGTACACTACCGCCACCCACTCTAGACGATATGTAACACAAATTTTACAATCCATAAAAATAATTAAATGTCGATGTAAAGTATTCCAAGAATAAATATAGAAACGTGCAAGGGATAAACAGAGAAACATTTATAATGGTAATGAATTTGAAATTGTCCAAATGTATGGATGTCTGTCGCTGTTAATGACAGTTGATTTATTAAAACGTTACAGCTGATAGGATAGTGGGTAAATTGTTTGTGTTTCCTTAGTTTGAGGATACTGTTAATATGACAAAGTACTGTGTGATGAAAGTATATTGGGAAAAAAAAGCTCATTTTTAGAGCAACTGTGGTTTGTCGCCGTCACTAACAACCAGTGAGATAATTTTAAAAAACAAAACAATATCCTTTAGGATATAAGAGGTATTTATTCATTTATTGTTTTTCCTTAATGTAGTAAATAATACAAAACAGGATTTTTTTTTTTTATGTATAAGGTGAACTAATAATTTTCTGTAGCAACAACTGCTCGCACTTTGTTCCACTTAGTTCATTTTTGCTTCCCTTTTGTCGCAAAGACAAAATAAATAAAAAGAATCGGCTTCTTTTAAAAGTAAAAACATACTTTAATTTTTGTATTGGTTTTGGTTCATTGACCACTTCTTCTTCGTGTACTTCCGGTTCGGCTTCTCCAGTTAGTTTCGCGTTCACTTTTTTTTTCTTTTAAAGCCTTTCCTGTTGTGGTGAGGCACGGAGGAGTTTGCGTGATAGTCGGCCTTCCTCTTTCTGGAGAAGCCGCTTAACGTCAGTCACGTTTGGGCGCATGGCTCCGATGCTGGACAGAAACGCGGAGGCAGCGGTTGTCGGCAAGAGGCGAGTTCGCGGCCCCGGAGCGGCGGTGAGCATCGGCGGGAAGAGCGTGTCCGGTAATGGAAGCAGCGGCCGGGGCTGCTGGGAAGATGGAAGTTCTGGCTTCAGCAGTGACGAGGAGAACGGTGGGTAGCCTCGGTTCGAGCCACGACCCCTCCAAAAAAATCCTCACTTCACCCTCATTTTAAAATACTTTCCTTGTGACTAGGTGGAGGGGGAATGCGGGTAGGAACGCAATATCAAGCCGTGGTTCCGGACTTTGACCCGGGTAAGAAAGTAACGAATAGCTGGGGTAGCCTCGAACAACGCACACATGGACTTCGAAAACAAGTCGTCCTAGCAGTTAAAGTGCTCTAATCAAAGCATAACATCTCTTGATATTCAACAAATGAACGAAATACAAACCAAAAATTAATCATGTAGCCGAGCGATTGCAATAACATTATAATGCGCTACTGTTGAACTTAACCGACAAGCGAATATGCTAAGAACAGTACAACTACTTTTGCTAATTCTTTTCTATTACTAAAAACATGCTGCACACGGCCACACGCAAAGCCAGCAGTGTTGCTCACCAACATGCACTTTTTTTCCAAGATGTTTCTGGTTAAAATACAGGCTGAAATGGCAACTAATTAATGAGTAATACTCTACCATTCGACACTTTTTAATTTATGTGAGCGCAGTTGAAATGAATAGGATGGATTTTACTCGGTGGCTGCCAGTGATGATATAACATTTTTTCATTCGCCCCTCCCAGTCAAAATAAAATGGACGTCTGGAGCAGTCAATGGCAGCCAAATGAGATAAATATTTATATGGGCCCATTCATTTCTGATTGCACATTTAACTCTTATGGAACCTGTCCATTCACTCCCATTGATTTTCAATTGGGAGCTGTAAAAATCTCTATTGATGGTATTTATTTTTGACCCAAAAATAAAATGTTCAATAAACTGTTCATTTCCCCAAAATGAATAGAAAGTGACTTGTGAATGTCCCAAAGTCATCAGAAGGTGACGCCAAGGAAGTGCCCTGGAAATTCTCCAAATTCAACAGGAAGTGACACTAGAATGCCCCAAAATGTACAGAAGTGACCTGTAAGTACCATAAAATTAGCAAGGAACTGACCCACAATTAACTCATTGCCTGCCATTGCTGGTGCTAAATGTCCAATTCATTTAAACTGGGTGAACTAGCAATGGATGCTCATCTTTCAGTTCCATTAATGGCACTAGATGTGCCATTCATTTTTTTATTGGGATGTCTGAATGAATGAAGGTTGAAAAATGCCCCAAAATTGATAGTAAGTGACAAATGTGCGAACAACGCATACAGAAATCGCATTTTCTCTTTATATATGTGTCAATATTATTATGCTGAAGTATTTACATTGTATCACAATATTGTGTTTGCAGAGGTGGCAAAGTCTTGTCAGCTATCTCACAGTGTGGGCATGTTGGTGTGGAGCCCCAGCAGCAGTGTTCAGCAAAGTCAATGTAAGACAAGGTTATCTTATTGGCTGCTATTTACGGTGATAGACGTCCAAACCATTTGAACGTTATTGTTTTTTTTTTTTCTTTCAGTGGATGAATACATCACCATCGCTAAAGACAAACACGGATACAACATGGAGCAGGTTCATACGTTGCTGACATTTTAGTATCTTGTGCCAAAAATAATCACAATTTATTAGTTTTCTATATTGCTGGTATGGAAAATGCTCCTATCATGTTATGCCACGATATAGTATATTTTTCAATATTCGGTGAAACATCTAAAAATTATGACGGCTTTTCTCCCACTCATAGACATTAAACTGACCTGCCACAAATGTTAACTGCATGAAGTAGCGCCACCACCTATAACTGTGCAGTATAAACAGAAATGGCACAGTAGCTTACATATTTTTAAATTTTTATTTTGTAAATATATATGTCTATGTAATATATGCAATATATTGTTTTTAATATGTGCTTATTTATGTAATTTATTCAGATGGTACAAAGCAACAAAATTGTAAACAAAATGTACAACAATATTGTCAAAAGAAACAAAAAAATAATGTTCTTACTACGCAACATCGCGACACAGTAGAATCGGAGGTTAACACCGCCTGTAGGAGAATGTTATGCTAGCTGTTCTGTAAGCTAACGCTAAGAGAAGTGTAATGCAAATCCTTCATTTCTATAGTATAAAAGGTGTAACGGTACAGGTAGCCCATGGTACGGTCCGTACCATTTTTGCCACACTGCTCGGCAGCAGGGCGGGTGAGAGGCTGTGGTACTGTATGAGCTTGAAGCAGAAAAACATATATTGTCAACTAAAAATCCTATCCTTTTCACCCAATTCTGATCCTCTGAAAATGGCGAGTGATCAGATGGGGACATCCCTAATTTGTATGAAGCCGGTGCTTATTGAAACTCCGAGCTCGCGCCAGCATTTTATTTTTCTGCTTTTGTTCGATGAAAGGAAAATTGTTGGAGAATTGTAAAATTTGTTGGAGAACTAAAAACCCGCAGTCCACAAGGGCGTATTGTCCTATGCAAGGCGGACTAGCAGTTCTGTATAATACCGGGAACCTTTGCATCCTTAGTGTTGAAATATTTTACTTTGGGATTTGCCATTATTTACTCAATACATTGCCAAGGTATCGGATCAGTGCTCGGCAGATCTTCAAAATCGGGTGACTGAGTCATACTTGTGTGCATGTGATACAGTATATATATCGCCCTCTTGTAGAGCACTACTTTTTCTCTTTACATATTGTGGTTTTGTTTTTAGGCTCTGGGCATGCTGTTTTGGCACCAGCACGATGTGGAGAAATCGCTAGCCGACCTGCCCAACTTCACGCCGTTTCCTGATGAGTGGACGGTTGAGGACCGCGTGCTGTTCGAGCAGGCGTTCAGCTTCCATGGGAAAAGCTTCCACCGCATTCAGCAGATGGTTGGTGACTGCCTCATTTATGGGAAAAAAAAATAACTTGTTTTTCAGTCATCTTTGCTAGCATGTGGATTTATTTTCAAGAACAAATTTGATGCACGTACGTCGTTTAGAGGACAAAGCATGTATAAATACAAAAAATACAGTAGATGCTAGCTCCATTGGATTTCTATCATGGCATCCTAACCAGATTATATCTATAGATTAGACATGCATATAGGTGTCAAGAGGCACAGGCCAAAGATAAATTGGCCAGAAGGCATGTTAATGTTAATAAAATTATTTATTATTTCTATGCGGCCTACTGGTTCACGGCCTGGCTTTTTTGGGGGGGAGCAAAATTCTTGACCGAAACCGAAAACCAAATATTGGAACACTAGGCTGAAAACCGAAAGGCAGAATAATGCAAATGTACACAATGCATTTTCTATTACCAATATTTGTGCCAATGCTGTGTCTTTTTTGTAAAGCTACCTCATTACGTCAAAACCAAACCTAAATAATAATCACCATTGTGGTTCCCTCAAACATTTTATTTCACACTTTTGAATGAACACAAAATACAGTGCCTTGCAAAAGTATTCGGCCCCCTTGAACCTTGCAACCTTTCGCCACATTTCAGGCTTCAAACATAAAGATATAAAATTTTAATTTTTTGTCAAGAATCAACAACAAGTGGGACACAATCGTGAAGTGGAACAAAATTTATTGGATAATTTAAACTTTTTTAACAAATAAAAAACTGAAAAGTGGGGCGTGCAATATTATTCGGCCCCCTTGCGTTACTACTTTGTAGCGCCACCTTTTGCTCCAATTACAGCTGCAAGTCGCTTGGGGTATGTTTCTATCAGTTTTGCACATCGAGAGACTGACATTCTTGCCCATTCTTCCTTGCAAAACAGCTCGAGCTCAGTGAGGTTGGATGGAGAGTGTTTGTGAACAGCAGTCTTCAGCTCTTTCCACAGATTCTCGATTGGATTCAGGTCTGGACTTTGACTTGGCCATTCTAACACCTGGATACGTTTATTTTTTAACCATTCCATTGTAAATTTGGCTTTATGTTTTGGATCATTGTCCTGTTGGAAGATAAATCTCTGTCCCAGTCTCAGGTCTTGTGCAGATACCAACAGGTTTTCTTCCAGAATGTTCCTGTATTTGGCTGCATCCATCTTCCCGTCAATTTTAACCATCTTCCCTGTCCCTGCTGAAGAAAAGCAGGCCCAAACCATGATGCTGCCACCACCATGTTTGACAGTGGGGATGGTGTGTTCAGGGTGATGAGCTGTGTTGCTTTTACGCCAAACATATCGTTTTGCATTGTGGCCAAAAAGTTCAATTTTGGTTTCATCTGACCAGAGCACCTTCTTCCACATGTTTGGTGTGTCTCCCAGGTGGCTTGTGGCAAACTTTAAACGAAACTTTTTATGGATATCTTGGAGAAATGGCTTTCTTCTTGCCACTCTTCCATAAAGGCCAGATTTGTGCAGTGTACGACTGATTGTTGTCCTATGGACAGACTTTCCCACCTCAGCTGTAGATCTCTGCAGTTCATCCAGAGTGATCATGGGCCTCTTGGCTGCATCTCTGATCAGTTTTCTCCTTGTTTGAGAAGAAAGTTTGGAAGGACGGCCGGGTCTTGGTAGATTTGCAGTGGTCTGATGCTCCTTCCATTTCAATATGATGGCTTGCACAGTGCTCCTTGAGATGTTTAAAGCTTGGGAAATCTTTTTGTATCCAAATCCGGCTTTAAACTTCTCCACAACAGTATCTCGGACCTGCCTGGTGTGTTCCTTGGTTTTCATAATGCTCTCTGCACTTTAAACAGAACCCTGAGACTATCACAGAGCAGGTGCATTTATACGGAGACTTGATTACACACAGGTGGATTCTATTTATCATCATCGGTCATTTAGGACAACATTGAATCATTCAGAGATCCTCACTGAACTTCTGGAGTGAGTTTGCTGCACTGAAAGTAAAGGGGCCGAATAATATTGCACGCCCCACTTTTCAGTTTTTTATTTGTTAAAAAAGTTTAAATTATCCGATAAATATTGTTCCACTTCACGATTGTGTCCCACTTGTTGTTGATTCTTGACAAAAAAATTAAATTTCATATCTTTATGTTTGAAGCCTGAAATGTGGCGAAAGGTTGCAAGATTCAAGGGGGCCGAATACTTTTGCAAGGCACTGTATATTCTTTGCAATGTTTACATACAGGTCCCTCTAAAAAAATAGCATATTTTGATAAAGTTCATTATTTTCTGTAATGTACTGATAAACATCAGACTTACATATATTTTAGATTCATTACACACAACTGAAGTAGTTCAAGCCTTTTATTGTTTTAATATTAACGATTTTGGCAAAAAAAAGTCGAGAAAAACCAAAAATCTTTATCTAAAAAAATTAGCATATTTCATCCGACCAATCCAAAAAAGTGTTTTTTAATACAAAAAAGTCAACCTTCAATTAATTATATCAGCTATGCACTCAATACTTGGTCGGGAATCATTTTGCAGAAATGACTGCTTCAATGCGGTGTGGCATGGAGGCAATCAGCCTGTGGCACTGCTAAGGTGTTATGGAGGCCCAGGATGCCTCGATATCAGCCTTAAGCTCATCCACAGTGTTGGGTCTGGTGTCTCTCAACTTCCTCCTCACAATATCCCACAGATTCTCTATGGGGAGAGTTGGCAGACGAATTGAGCACAGTAATGCCATGGTCAGTAAACAATTTACCAGTGGTTTTGGCACTGTGAGCAGGTGCCAGGTCATGCTGAAAATGAAATCTTCATCTCCATACAGCTTTTCAGCAGATGGAAGCATGAAGTGTTCCAAAATCCCCTGATAGTTAGCTGCATTGACCCTGCCCTTGATAAAACACAGTAGACCAACACCAGCAGCTGAAATGGTAAATGGTGTTACACTTATATAGCACCCCAGACCATCACTGACTGTGGGTACTTGACACTGGACTTCAGGCATTTTGGCATTTCCTTCTCCCCAGTCTTCCTCCAAACTCTGGCACCTTGATTTCTGAATGACATGCAAAATTTGCTTTCATCTAAAAAAGTACTTTGGACCACTGAGCAACAGTCCAGTGCTGCTTCTCTGTAGCCCAGGTCAGGCGCTCCTGCCGCTGTTTGAAGTTCAAAAGTGGCTTGACCTGGGGAATGCAGCACCTGTATCCCATTTCCAGCACACGCCTGTGCACGGTGGCTCTGGATGTTTCTATTCCAGACTCAGTCCACTGTTTCTGCAGGTCCCCCAAGGTCTGGAATCGGCCCTTCTCCACAATCTTTCTCACAGTGCGGTCACCTCTTCTGGTTGTGCAGCGTTTCCTGCCACACTTTTTTCTTCCCACAGACTTCCCACTGAGGTGCCTTGATACAGCACTCTGGGAACGGCCTATTCGCTCAGAAATGTCTTTCTGTGTCTTAGCCTCTTGCTTGAGGCTAATGATGGCCTTCTGGACAGCAGTCAGGTCAGCAGTCTTGCCTATGATTGCGGTTTTGAGTAATGAACCAGGCTGGGAGTTTTTAAAAGCCTCAGGAATCTTTCACAGGTGTTTTGAGTTAATTTGTTGATTCAGATGATTAGGTTAGTAGCTTCTTTAGAGTACCTTTTCATGATATGCAAATTTTTTGAGATAGGGATTTTTGTTTTTTCTTGACTTTTTTGCCAAAATCATCAATATTAAAACAATAAAAGGCTTGAACTACTTCACTTGTGTGTAATGAATCTAAAATATATATGAAAGTCTCATGTTTATCAGTACATTGCAGAAAATAATGAACTTTATCACAATATGGTAATTTTTTGAGAAGGACCTGTAATGTTTACAACATTTTTCTTTGATATGTCAAAATACTTCCAAACCACGGATATGTCTGTCAGTGTGTTGCTTTGCACTATTCAGTGGTAAACTTTCGGTCTTCAAAACATTTCAACCGTCAAGGTCAAATCATGTACGCCCCAATCATTCCTCTATTCTTAATTTAAAGGAGTTTATCCCTAGTAGACGTCCAATCCCTTTTCCACAGGCATAGCAGGCATTGAATGAGCATGTTTCACTGCGATTGACAGCAATAGATGTCCAATCCAATTTGACTGGGGGGATTGCTACCATCCCTCCCAATCAAAATGGATGCTTATCGCTGCAACCAGTGTGTTATTTTATGTTTTTTTTTTTTTTTTTTTAAGTGAATAATTTTTTTGTCTGAATCAGCTTCCTGACAAGTCCATGGCCAGCCTGGTCCGCTTCTACTATTCGTGGAAGAAAAGCCGCAACCGGAGCAGCTTGATGGAAAGACAGAGCCGCAAAGTCAAGAGAGAAAGAGACGACAGGTGGGAAAAGCGACCTTCTTTGACGCGAAACGGCCACTGGATAACGGCTAGCATGCGTGTGTTTCAGTGATGACGAAAGTCAGGAGAATCACACGAGTGATCCAGAGTCCAATCATGTTAAAGAAAATGCCAAGGAGGTATGCTCGGCAACATGCCACGATCAATCGCATTCTCTGCTCATTTTCGTGACTCTTTCCCACATAGTTGAGTTCCGGAACTGAACGGGCCGAAGTGAAAACTGCTGCCGGACTCAAAGTAAGAACACACAAACAATTTGGGATTATTGTATTGCATGCAAGACATTTTTTTGATAGACTTTTTTTCCGATCATAATTTGTCATCAGCCAGGTTGCAACATAACATTTTAACACATTTGGCTGCCGTTTATGGCAATAAACGTCAAATTTATTTACACTGGAAGGGGCAAATAAACGTTTGTCCATTGCGCCGTCAATTGCACTGAAACTGCGGCTGCCATGTTTAACTAATTCACTACAAATGACGTACTGTGTATAGAATGTTGTTTATGATGTGCTCCTAACTAAAAAGCCACAAGACACTTTTTATAATGAAAGATGGGAATCTAATCTTTGCTTTTGTATGTTCTGTGTTCATGTAGCCAAGGGGATGATGTTTGGTAGTGAATGAATTGACTAATTGAATATCAAATGGATCACTTAGAGATGTTATTGACCTAAAAACTTTACAAATGCTGTTTTTTGATAATGAATGATAAAATAGAATAGAAAGACTGCCAGCCCCTCACAGTTCAAATGGATTGGAAGTCTATCCCTGTCAATGGGGCTGAAGACATCACTTAATTTTCCTGAAGCTGGTTTAAAACTATATTGCCAGATTCATTCCTAACTTTAGCAAGACATTTTCCTGGATTATTTAAAGCAAATACAAAATGTTTAATGTTAAATGTTTTTTTCTTCTTCTTTTACTTCAATCAGTCATCCAGCGTCAAAGGCGCACACCGGGCTAAGACCCGCCCCCCCAGAGGAATGTTTCTGAAGCAAGAGGACGTGGTTTCACTGTCCTCATCGTGCGCTCACGGTGTCCTGCGACAGCTGGACGCCCAGCTGACTGCCGCCAAGCGACAGGTCGCCTTGTCCAACTGTGTGTTTGTGTGTATATGTTTGTCTAAACGTGTTTTGTGTGCTGCAGGTCCAGAGCATCAAACAGTCCAACAGTGCTCTGAAGGAGAAGCTGGACTCTGGAGTGGATCAATTCAGACAACCTGAGGTAACCAGGGAGTCAAAATATGAAAAAGATTAGTGCTGTGGTTGTTAAAGTGTGGTTAGTGAAATATTGATTGAATTAAATAGTCAAAAGAGCTTTATTTAAAGATACAAAGCGTTTATCGAGGATATTTCACTTGTATTCATTGGCAAACGTAGAGTGCCAATGAGGAGTTTTCTCTTCAACTGCTTTGTTTTGAATGATTGGTTGGATGAGACGCTCGGCCAGTGTTGCTAATGATTTTAGCATCGTATAAGTTGCACCTGAGGATAAGTCACAGGCTCAGCGAAAGTATGGAGAAAAAAAAAAGTGTGATTATAGTCCGGAAAATACAGTGACTGCTGGTAGTTCGTCGCCCAATTCATTTGAAGTAGCAGCAAATGAACGAATGCTTAAACCAAATACAATAATAACACACTAACAATATATTTACCCTTCCGCTTAAAATGAATGGATGTTAACACTTCAACTTTGGTGCCATCTTATTTGGCCAGTATCATGTATATGTTTGTGTGTTTCCCAAAGGTGAGCTGTAAAGTGAATGGTCGCTGGAGTCCAGACGAGCAGCTTCTGGCAGTTCAAGGTAAATCATCTTGCCATTCACGTCCTCAGTTCTGTCTCTCATTGGCCCGCGCGCCTGATTGACAGCCATCAGGAAGTATGGGCGGGACTTCCAAGCCATCTCGGATGTGATTGGCAACAAGTCGGTGGTGCAAGTGAAGAACTTCCTGGTCAACTACCGGCGCCGCTTCAACCTGGACCAGGTGCTGCAGGAGTGGGAGGCAGAGAACGGTGTGGAAGGTGGAGCCGCACCCGACGACGACAAGATGGAGGCGGCGCCTGCCGAGGACGACGCAGGTAAGTTGACGGAACAGGATAACGTTTTGATGAAAAGGAATTGGACTTTTTCGATCTCTGTCATCAACAGATGATCACCTGACTCCACCACCAGGTGACCTCTGACCCCAGTTGACCTGGCCTCTAATGTGTGGATGTGACTCCGCCCCCTCATATTTTTTGTTAGTTTTTTTCAATTGTTTTATTTCCACGAGAAGATCCAGTGATCTGTTGCCATGGCAAAATGATTTTATAAACTAAAAGGACTGCCATAGTTTTAATAAATCAATTTGAAATGAACTCAACTTTATTTTCATTTTTTAAAAATATAATTATATGCTAACGTTTGCAGCCAGGGATGTCATGTTAGCTGCTACCATGGTTATCTGGTTTGAATACGCAAAAAGGATCATATTTCAGTGTCATTGACAGTGATAGGTATCCAATCAATTTTGACTGGAAGGGGCGAATGAAATTTGGTTCATTTACGCCTCCCAGTCAAAATGCATTGGATGTCTGTCGCCGTCAATGGCAGCCAACGGGTTAATTTAAAAAAATCAATTGTGAGAAAGAATGTTTGGTTAGTGTAAAAACAGCTAATTTTGTTGGAACCTTGGATCCAAAGGTCGCTGTCAATGGCAGACGGTGACTTTGTATGCTAGTGAGTGATGTTATCCGTCGCCATGGTCACCGGATTACCAAGATATTGAATATGTCAATTTTACGAAATGATGTCAGCAGCCAATCACAACGTTTCCTGATGACATCACCTCTAGAAAGATGGAACATCGTATTTTTATTTTAAATAAAAACAAGATCCAAATTATTCAAAGAAAATCATTGCAAGCAAGCAGGTTTTATATGGGGGAAAAGTATATGAGAGGGAAATGAAAACATGAAAAGGGGCAGAAAGCGAACAATTGAAAGTCGGACGGCGCCCTCTGGCGGCAGCAGCGGCGGGGGATTTCCTGGGCGGAAGCGGCGGAGGCGGAGGGGGTTTCCACTGGTGACCCGAGCTCCGTACCTCGCCGCTGTACCCCTGACGCTGCTGCCCAAGCCCTGTAGCGTCCGCTCCCCCAGCCAGGCTGTTCCCCGACACAGGACGCAAGACGAGGAAGCCTCGTCGGAGGACCATGAGGAGGCCGGCGGCGGCTGCTCGGGGCTTTGAGTCCCGCAGAAAGGCGCCGAGGAGCGGTTGAGCTGATTCATGTGAGTCGCCGCACCAGCGCTTCGAAGCTCTGGGAACATTCGTTACTTTCTCAGTGTTCTTGGGGGAATGGGACGTCCGCGTTAAGCTCTTCGTGAGCTCTTTATGTGTGCCCGCGTGTGATTTCAAAAGGAAAATCTGCTTGAATTGAGAGAAGGGAAGCTACACATGCTAACGAAGTTAGCATGAACACCAGCCAGTAAACAGAAGTGAACTCAGACGCGATTAGTCGAACCCAGAGCGAAAGTGAAATAGTTTAGTTTGAAATAATAGGCTTTTTATTGAATTTGTCAGCAAATGTCAGAGATATTTATGGACTAAAGTAAACAAAGTTTTAACCTGATTAATTTCTAGGTCAAACGTAGGAAATGACATTTCAACCTGATCAAGTTCTTATTTAAGGTTGATAAATTTTACAATTTAACAGGCCAATGTTCACATTTTTACGTGAGGAATTGCACATAAATTCTGGATTCCTTTCTTTTTCGTCAAAGTAGCGAATGAGTTATTTTGAAAGTTCACATTTCAATTGTAGGAATTTCACATAAGAAATCTCATATTACAACTGTGATCTTTGACTTTTTATTAAGTATAAATATAAATATCAAATCTTTAGCGTGGGAAATTTCACATTTTAATTTAAATTTTGGTTTAACTTGTGTTTTGTTTTACGTCGGAGTTCATGTTTTGTTATTTTACCCTGAAATATTTAACGTGAGAAATTTCACATCTTTAATGTGATAAATGCCATGTTGCAACTTGAGAAATTCCATAGTTCAACCTGATAAATTACATGTTTAACACGATGAATTTCACAATTTAATGTGAGAAATTTCACATTTTAAACTGATGAATCTCATAGCTTTAAACGTGATAAATTTCCCATTTTCATGACTCAGAGATTTTTGTTTTTCACTGTTTTTAGAGGGATTTATCGAGGTAAAAGCAATCAATCTTGTGTCCATCGTCAACTGATAAACAGGTCATGTCAGCTGGACGCAGCGTTGACGGGAGGGAGGTGCAGGTTCCCCTCCAGCAGGTGGCGTCCTCCCTCGTCCCGCCCCTGTCTGCGGCCCCTCCCAGCAGCACCCAAACAAGCCGTCCGGCCAATCCCTGGCCTCCGAGCGACTCCTCGCAAGGTGATTGCGCTGCTGTTAACGCTTCAGAAAAAAATAGCAGAAGACACTAATTGTTCTTTGTTTTTTAATTTAAGTGGGGGGGAAAAAAAGTCTTATCTTTGTTTTATTTTTTTTCTTCCTTATTCTGTATATTTTTAAAAAGGACAAATTGCAAATCCTCTCTGAATCCTGCAGTTTTGATGCACTGAAACCAGAGCATTCACAGCCAGTCTTGCCGGTTTTATGGGCATTTACGGGTCACTTTCTGTTCAATACAGGGCATTTACGGTTTTACTTTCTGTTGATTTTGAGTCGCTTCCTATTTATTTGGGGACATTCTCAAATCTCTTCCTATTCATTAACACATCACACATCCACATCAACCGGAAGTGACCTGTAAATCTCCCAAAACCAATAGGAAGTGACCCGTAAATGCCCCAAAAGGAAAAAGGGACTGAAAATAAACAGGAAATGATGTGAAATGCCCCAAAATTAACTCATTGGCTGCCACTGACGGCCATAGACGTCCAATCCATTTGAGGTGGAAGGGATGGCCCTCCTACTTCAAATGAATTGGACGTCTACTTGTAGTGAACTCATTCCTATTCCCAGCAGAAGGATGAAAAGAGGTTGTTTTTCTGTTTATTGGTTGTATGGTCAGGAAATTATTTTTACAAATCTGTTAGTAATTGCTGTATCGCCATATTGTGAAGACATCGTCATCGTGAGCCTTGTATTGTGAGGTACCCAGAGGTTCCCATCTCTAGTATTAACGTCAGTGGTACTTAGGTGACAAGCGTGTCTGTCTGTGTTGCGTTCAGGCGCAGCAGCGGGCTTCTTGCCGTTGGAGGGCGGCTTCACAGATCGCTTTGTGGACGTCCCCGAGGAGAAATACCGCTGCGAGTCGTGCCGGCTGGTCTTGTGTCAGCCTAGGCAGACTGAGTGCGGACACCGATTCTGTCAAAGCTGCATTGCGCACATACTCAGGTCAGATAAGCTTGCTCTTGGTACACACATTTAACTTTTTATTTAAGTGTATTTTGTTCATTGCAGCCGTCCCAACCCTGTGTGTCCGGCCGACATGGAACCACTGTTCAGCAACAAGGTGAGTTTTTGCCTTTGACTGCACTAGACGTCCAATCCATTGGAGGCAGGAGGGTGGCAGCGGATGAACGCCTACTAGCGACACTCATTTTCATTCATGGCAGAAGCAAGAAAGGACCTTTGTCACCCTTACCAACATGGCCACCCTGAGGCCATGTTCCCATCAAAGTCAATGCAATGACATTCAAATGAAGTCGTAACTAGCTTATTTCTTAAAAGAGTGATGTCGAAGCATCTGCTATTTAGCCGGTGGCTACAATTAACGTTAATAGATGTCCAATACATACAATTCCAGCCTCCCAGTGCAAATGAATTTTACTGTGTCTAATGACAAACTTATTTCAATTGCTGACAGAAGCATGAAAAGAACTTTCATCTCACTACCAACCAGGCACTACACGTCTAGTCCATTTGAAGTGGAGGGTTGGCAGTAAATTAACAAAAAAATCATCCGCTGCCAGACTCCCGATTCAAATGGATTGGACATCTACTAGTGATAAACTCATCGGTGGGAGCATCTCGGCCGGAGACGATCACAACAACTATCGATCATTTAAGTAATCGATTAATCTATCAATGAGTTAATTTGAATAATTGAGTAAAACATTTAAAGTAGGGCTGTCAAAATTATCGCGTTAACGCGCGGTAATTAATTTTTTAAATTAATCACGTTAAAATATTTGACGCAATTAACGCACATGTCCCGCTCAGAAAGTATTCTACCTTTTGGTAAGTTTTACAGCAAGGCTTTTTATGCTGTCCAACAGCGAACTCTTGTGGTCGCTTTGCGACATGGTTTGTTTTCTTGCCAGTTCATTATGGCTGCACGACGTCTCGGGCTGATAATGTTGTGCTTATATGATCCTTGGACAAGATTTGTCCGTAAGTATGGTTGTTGTAAAGAATGTACATATGTTAGTAAGCGAAATGTTATATTTTTTTGTATGAGACGCTTTTTGTTTATCTTTAGTGAACCTGTATAGCGTGCTAAGCTAACGTAAAAAAGTACGAAAGCATTGCATTAGCAACGCTTGTGTACTTTTTTTTTTGTAGTTTTACGACGGCCTAAAGAGGACAATGGTTTGAGGCCATTTTATTAATAAATCAGATGAAAAAGGAAGAAGTCTAATTATTAAGGCGTCGTTCACTAGCTGTCTAGCTTTGGAAAAAGTCGACGCTTCGGAGTGAGGACAGCATAGACAGATTTAAATGACAGTAGAGTGAAATGCCCACTACAGTCCTTATGTACCGTATGTTGAATGTATATATATTAGGGCTGCAGCTATCGAATATTTTAGTAATCGAGTAATCGACTGAAAATTCTATCGATTAATCGAGTAATCGGATAAAACAAATATATTTTTAGGTGAAGAGCAATTATAGATATACATGAGAAAACAAGACATTTTATCATTTTCAGTCAATCAATGTCTTTATTTTTGATGTGTATTGTTGAAAACAGCCAACAATTGCATCTCAGATGTAACTAGAATAAAAAAAAAAGACTAATTCACTACATATATATATATATATATATATTATATATATATATATATATATACACACACCTAAAAATGCCTTTACGCTTGATAACACACATCGCTTAAAAGTTACGATTTTTTCCCACGTTTTTCAATTGAATTTTTATTTGTGTCAAGCCATTTTTAAGTTCTAGTAAAGTTTTAAGTTAGTCTAAACTGTAAGTCCTGATAGGATTTTGAATTTTTGCAGTGTTCAAAATAAATGTATGATACAGGCTGTATTGGAGCACATTAGGGACTAGTGCTACTTGGTGTTTTATCCAGCAATGACTACTGAGCTAAAATTGATAGTTAGCATTATTGAGTTTTTATTTGACACCCTCATCACTCCACAACGCTATGTTATGTTAAAGCCTGTATGTAAGACACGTTAGCCACGCATCGAAAGTGGTCTTAATTAATAGAAACCTAGCCCTCCGCAGGGCTAACGTTACGTGAGCTAGTAGTGACAGTAACGTTAATCTTATATATTAGCGCTTAGCGCTCTTTGTTAGCGCTTAGCGCTCTACTGCTTTAAGATGGCGGCTGTTTGCTAACGCTGCCCAGACGCGGCCTAGTCTGTCATTGTGCATCTAGTTCAACATACATGTGATCTCTATGAGACTCATCAGAGCTAACTGCAACTAACGTAGCATGTGCAGGCTAGTATTTTGCAACGTCGGAGTCGTTTGTAGCGGCTGTCTGCTGCAGTAAGTTTTTTTTTTTTTGCTTCTTCCTCTACGCACGTGACATCAGCGCGTTGTCCCGCATTAAAAGTAGTCCGAGCAAAACGTGATGCTTAGAGCTGTCAAAATAAACGAATACTCGAGGTGAATAAAATTACTCGGATCAGTTTTTAAACTCGAGTTACTCGAGTTGCTCGAGTATTCGTTTCAGCTCTAATATATATATATACATCTTGTGTCTTATCTTTCCATTCCAACAATTTATTTTACAGAATATATATATAATTTACAGAAAAATACGGCATATTTTATAGATGGTTTGAATTATGATTAATTGCGATTAATTACGATTAATTAATTTTTAAGCTGTAATTAACTCGATTAAAAATTTTAATCGTTTGACAGCCCTAATTTAAAGCATTGCAGAATAAATTTTAGATGTTAAACAAAGGCTTGCTAAGATTGCACTTTCAAAATGGCGTTAAATGCAAATACAAAATAAAATTCCAGAGTGTTTTTTTCAAACTATGCAAAATTGCCCTTTAATTTCACAAGAGCAATAAATGCTTTTAAAAAGTAAATTAAAATACCCGAGCTTAGCCTCAAATGGTAAAAAAAAAAAAGAGGATCGAAGTTTAACAAAAGAAAAGTCGGCTAATTTACGTAACAAATGTCCTCTAGCTTAAATGTCATAAAATGCTAACTTTCATTTTGTTTTTGCATTGCTCATCAGAAATCATTCGAAAAGCTGCTAAATATACCTCTAAACGCAATTACGAATGCATAAACAATCATGTTAGCTCAAACAAAAACTAACCTAACCTTATGTTGGTCTAAACAGGGAGCAGATGGATCCAGCCATGTTAGATGAGTTATGTCAAATTCACAGTTGTTGCCACTAGAGGGCAGTGTATCCACCCAAATCAATTAAACTGAATGCAAACACTTTCAAAACAAACCATTAAAACGCCATTCTGATTAAACGACTCCTCGAAGCAGCAACATTTTATTTGAAGCTTTTTTCTAATCAAATTACTCAGGGTAATCGATTAATCGTTGCAGCACTAATCAATTCAATAAATATGAGGAGGGACAACATTTTTTTTTTTAAATTTAATGTGAAGCAGCTGAAAAAAAGGATTTGGACAATTTTCAGGACAGCAATGTCTAAAGGATTAATCGACTCTCAAAATTATTGTCAAGTCATCTGATGGTCAATGAGTTGATGGATTGTGGCAGCCCGATCGCTCAATACTAATGACCAAAGCGGTGATTTTTCACCCCAGATCTTCCGAGACGTTTGCTGCCATCGGGAAATCCTGGCGCTGAAGGTGTTCTGTCGTGCTGAAAACCGTGGTTGTCAAGAGCAGATGAGCTTGCAGCAGATGCCGGTGAGCCCGCCAAACGGCGCTGGACTCGCTCGCCCTACAACCATGCTCGGCCCGGCTCACCAACCTTGTTGCCCTCAGGAACACCTGAATGTGTGCCCCTTCTTGGAGGTGCCGTGCCCGCTGGGCAAGTGCAAGGAACGCGTGATGAGAAAGGACATCCCCGAGCACTTGAGCTGGAAATGCAAACACAGAGAGACCACCTGCGATTTTTGTCTAGCCAAGATGCCACTCGCCGACTTGCAGGTAAGTTTGGGAAGTCAGTCTGATAATTACATCTAGGAAAGGAAACCTTTGGATACCTCTCATTACGATACAATCTGTGATACAAGACTCATGATTGTGATTAAATCACAACATGGTGAACTGGGATGATTGACTTTGAATGCGCATGTTTGAGTGTCCTTGATGGCATTAGACGTCCAATCCATTTCAACCAGCCCGTTAAGCAATCACAACCAGTCCTCAGAGTTTAAGTGAATTGGACGTCTAGCGTTGTCACTGGCAAGCAATCAGTTAATTTTGGGTAATTACTTTGTTAATTTTAGGTAGAGGTGGGTAGAGTAGCCAAATACTGTACTGAAGTACAAGTAAAAAAAAGTGCTTGATGAAAAAAAAAATACTCAACTGTTGAGTAACATTGATAGTAACTGCTTATGATGTATGATTATTTTTTAAACAATGGTATTTTTTTGCCGCGTAAGGTTATCTACTGTATATGAACTGTTATTATTATACTGTACTATAACCTATTACATAACCACATTAAGTCAAAGAAATATAAAAAAAATAGCAATGAAAAAAAAACAGAACTGAAGCATCATTCGTCCAGTGAGTGCCCTCTATTGGAGAAAATAGTTCCTAGTTTGAATAGTTAAATAGTGAGTAGTTCCTTCATAGTTCCGATTTAGAAATTAAAATGATTTTGATGATGAGTTTTCCGTGGTCAATCGGTGCCAAATAAAAACTGGGAGAGAGGTTAAAATCAGCACTTTTGAGTCATGTTGATGGCAGTGCTCTATGTCAAATTCTTAATTTTTCTCGGCTTCATTTTTTTTTTAATGGTGCCTTAAAGACACCATGTGATTGAACAGGCCGGCGTGATCGTAGAATGGCAAGCTTGAGTCTGATTGATATAATGGAGTCATGTGGTTGTTGCCACCTGTCTGGTGAAAATGGTACATCCACTGTTGGCATCTCTGGCAAAAAAAAAAAAAAAAAATGTAGTAGAGCTGAAACGAATACTCGAGCAACTCGAGTAACTCGAGTTTAAAAACTGATCCGAGTAGTTTTATTCACCTCGAGTAATCGTTTATTTTGACAGCTCTAAGCATCACGTTTTGCTCGGACTACTTTTAATGCGGGACAACGCGCTGATGTCACGTGCGTAGAGGAAGAAGCAAAAAAAAAAAACTTACTGCAGCCGACAACCGCTACAAACGACGCCGACGTTGCTAAATACTAGCCCGCACATGCTACATTAGTTGCAGCTAGCATCTGGTAAGTCTCATAGAGATCACATGTATGTTGAACTAGATGCGCAATGACAGACTAGGCCGCGTCTGGGCAGCGTTAGCAAACAGCCGCCATCTTAAAGCAGTAGAGCGCTAAGCGCTAATAAAGAGCGCTAAGCGCTAATATATAAGGTTAACGTTACTGTCACTACTAGCTCATCTTACGTTAGCCCTGCGGAGGGCTAGGTTTCAATCAATTAAAACCACTTTCGATGCGTGGCTAACGTGTCTTACATACAGGCTTTAACATAACATAGCGTTGTGGAGTGATAAGGGTGTCAAATAAAAACTCAATAATGCTAACTATCAATTTTAGCTCAGTAGTCATTGCTGGATAAAACACCAAGTAGCACTAGTCCCTAATGTGCTCCAATACAGCCTGTATCATACATTTATTTTGAACAGTGCAAAAACTCAAAATCCTATCAGGACCTTAACTAGAACTTAAAAATGGCTTGACACAAATAGAAATTCAATTGAAAAACGTGGGGGAAAATCCTAACTTTTAAGTGATGTGTGTTATCAAGCGTAAAGGCATTTTTAGGTGTGTGTATATATATATATACATATATATATATATATATATATATATATATATTAAATAAGATCTAAAGGTTTTTTGAGTGAAACCAGTGAATTAGTCTTTTTTTTTTTTTTAATTCTAGTTACATCTGAGATGCAATTGTTCGCTGTTTTCAACAATATACATAAAAAATAAAGACATTGATTGACTGAAAATGATAAAATGTCTTGTTTTCTCATGTAAATCTATAATTGCTCTTCACCTAAAAATATATTTGTTTTATCCGATTACTCGATTAATCGATAGAATTTTCAGTCGATTACTCGATTACTAAAATATTCGATAGCTGCAGCCCTAATATGTAGTATAAAGAGGAAAAAATGTAACGAACAGTGTAGTCCAAAGTAGCGTAGTAAGAGTAACGTTTTGTAATGAAATGTGTTGTCTGTTCTGTATGGATTATATTTTTATTTTCAATTTTCCTGCATGAATTTCTCACGTGCGGTTGGCAATTGGCTAGGAGCATCTTGAGGCCGATTGGTGCTACTACTTTGACATATACTGTAGAATTCAATTCAAATTGGCTATCTGCTTGCCAAAATATGCATTGCACAAACAGGTCTATTCATTGCGATAATGCTGATAGAAAGTCGTACATCATTTTGGTGACAGTCATATCGTACAGCGCTAACATGTGTACGGAAAACACCCATCGATTCCACTAGTGGTCTAATCTATTTTTGACTGGGAAGGGACAAATTAACCACATTTTACTCTAACACCATTTTTGCATTTCAGAAACACAAGGAGTCTGTGTGTCCGGCCTACCCGGTATCTTGTCCGAACCTTTGCTCCTTCTCATCGCTCCCGCGGAGCGAGGTAACCGATCCTTGCTATTCCATTGCATAATCCAGTGACCTTAAATCTTATATCATTCACACCGCAAATATGCGCATCATGCAGTATGATTATTTGCAATATCCTGTGGAAAATATCCATGTTGGCCTTTCGTCTCTCATGCAGTTACTTTATACACTTTAGTTTGTATTGCGACATGCGTTATTTTATTTAATTCTTTATTTTAATTGCATAGTAATATGTGTCAAATTACTATGTCACATACTTTAGTATATGTATTGTAGGTTTTGGAGGTTTCAGACATGCTGGGCAGTCGTGGCCCACATTTATTTAAAGAAAAAAACAACAACAATCAAAACAACCCAAAACTTGATGGATCACGGCCACGCGCTGGAATTCCTCTCCAGTCTGTCAATCGGGGATGCTCCCGCGACTCGACTCTTTCCCCAACCCAAAGTCTCTCTCGACCTCTCCCCTTTTATATGATGGGGAGAGCGCCTTGATTGCAATTGCCTTATCAGGTGTTGCCTAATGAGGCAATTGCCGGCAGGTGTGGTGGTCGCCGTCCATGGTGCTGACTCCTGTTGCGAGCTCTGTTGCACAGGAATGCCACAATATGTATATTTTTAAACTCTTACTGTGTGTATATTCTTGTTATGTATCCTTATATGGGCCAAGAGCTGCATAATGAAAAATAAAGATTTTATTCTACTCCGTTTTATGCTAATATGTGCATTTTTCCTAGCTGGCCACTCACCAACACGAGTGTCCTAAAGCTCAGGTCAACTGCCCCTTCCAGCGCTACGGATGCACCTACAAGGTAATTCCGCCCCCTTCCACCTTCTCCTCCGTCTCGCCCATCAATTAAAAGCGGCATTTCGCGCAGGGATTGAGCCCGGAGGTCCGGCAACACGAGGCGGCATGCGCGGCCGAGCACTTGAGGATGATGATGCTGAAGAACGTGACCTTGGAGGGCAAGGTGGCGTCTCCATCTCGGCGGCGATGCGTCCACGCTTGATGGAGCGTCGCTTTCGTGACTGGGTTTTTGTGTGCAGGTAGAAGAAGTGAAGGGAGAGTTGTCTGACAAGTGCAAAGCGCTTCCGATGGTCACGTCGCGTCTCTGCGAGGCGGAGAAACACAACACCGAGCTGAGGGACAAGCACAGACACGTGGAGCAGAAGGTGGTCTCCATGCAGGTCAGTGAATGGGTGCATTCTGTGCCTCTGACCGTGACAGACGTCCGATCCATTTGAAACATCCTTCAAAAGGATCGGACGTCTAGCATTGTCAATAAATAGCAGTTGCTTTGATATCGATCAAATAATCGTGTATAAACTGTAGTGCTGCAGCGATTCATCAATTATCTCGAGTAATTAGATTACAAAAAAGCTTCTAATCAAACTTTGCTCCTTCGAAGATTCGTGTAATTAGAGTGCTGTTGTAATGGTTTGTTTTCAAAGTATTTGCAGTTAGCTTTATTGATTAATTGGATAGCCCAATCTAGTAGCAACATTGCCTGGTACACCAGACTCAACGCTGTTCCAGCTATTGAGTCTGGCCACCATTCCCACGGATACAATTTCCAGGGCGGAGCATGCCACAGCAAACAGACAGTGGAGTGGACCAATCAGCGACGGGCAGACGTGACGTTATTAACTGACGACGAAAGGATGAGGGACTTGCGCGCAGAAGTAAACATACGAAGAGAGCGGAGTTTATTCAACATGGCTAGCGCGAGACAGACTATTGTCAATGACTCGTGTCGCTGTGTTTTTGGTAATTTAAAACAGAATTCAACGCGGATTGGAACATGTTCTCGGTTATCCCGTTGACCATCTGTGTTGTGGAGACAACTTTCGGCGCGCAAGAGTGACGTTGCTCGTGAAGAACACGTAACGCAAATAAACGAATCTGATTTGTCGATTGATTTTGTACCTGCTCGAAAAGGCCGTTAACGGGATGGTTCCCAGACTATTTCTCTCAGTGTTTGAAAAATACAGGGAGAATAGTCTGGCAGAGCCAGGCAAGTAGCAACAGTGAATATGACATACAGTGCTGCTCGAAAGTTTGTGAACCCCACAGCGATGGTCAGATTTTTTGTAAAAAAAACTAAAATAACCTTATTAAATGTTAAGTTATACCCAAATCCACAATACTGACATTCCAAATAATGGACTGAAACAAAAGAAATAGTTATATTGTCATTCTTTATTTAACAAAAGTGGTTGATTTAAGAAAAACTCAGATATCATGTGTGCAAAAGTATGTGAACCCCTTCAGTTAATAGGATATTGCGCCTCCTTTTGCAGAGATTACCTCAACCAAACGGTTTCTGTAGTGACTAATCAGCCTCTCACATCTACTTTGGGGGATTTTTGCCCATTCTTCCTTGCAGAACGCAGTCAGTTGAGAGAGGTTTGATGGGCGTCTGGCATGAACTGCTCGCTTCAGGTCCCGCCACAGCATTTCAATGGGATTTAGGTCAGGACTTTGACTGGGCCAGTCCAGAACACGAATCTTCTTCTTTTTCAGCCGTTCCTTGGTTGTATTGCTTTGGATCATTATCATGTTGCATGATCCACCTTCTGCCAAGCTTTAACTTCAAAACAGATGGCGTCAGGTTATGTTCTAGGATTTGACAATATTCCTCAGAATTCATGATTCCCTGGACTATGTGGAGTTGTCCAGGTCCTGAGGATGAAAAGCAAGCCCAGATCTTGACATTCCCACCTCCATGCTTCACTGTTGGGAGAAGGTTCTTTTGGTGGTATGCAGTGTTGACTTTTCGCCAGACATGGCGGTTTTGGTTGTGACCAAACAGTTCAATTTTGCACCTACATCAGTTGATGAAAACTCTTTTTAATTTAGTCTCGACAACACAACTGTTAAAAAAACAAAAAAAAACTACTGAATTGATTGATTAGGAAATCAGGTTGAAATAATAGAAAATTCCAAAATGTTGAGGGGGTTCACAAACTTTTGAGCAGCACTGTAACTTGTCTAACATGGCTGAATCCAACTGATCGCTTTTTAGGTCAACACAAGTTTTTAAGTTTTGTTTGACGTAATACATAGGTTAATGTATTCGTAATTTAGAAGTAAATTTGGCAGTTTTTTGTTAGAATATGTGTTTGAACGATTTGTTAAAAGCATTGTAAAAAAAACAAACAAAAAAAAAACATTAGCATTCTTTAAGAGGTGGGTGGCAACACGTTACATTGTGAACTACATTTCCACATAAATTCACGTTGAGGTACCATTTAGCTTAGCAAGAAGAGGTATGAGAGTCATTTTTCGAGTGTCCCAGAGCTCGTAAAACTTTGGTTTAAAAAAAAAAAAAAAAAAAAAAAAAAAAAAAAAAAAAAATTATCAAGGTTTCGTCAGCCGTGATTGCGTATGTCTGTCTACCGAAACTGCCCGATAGCACAGATAAGTACGCCTGCCCCCCTGCAATTGGATGCGTTGTTGACTTTTGTGCGGTGGCGCTCTGAAATAGTAAGGCTCTATTTTGGGCCCCGCCTCTCGGCGCAAATTCATTCAAGTTTCATTCAAACTAGGGGTGCACGGTATCCATTTTTTGAAACCGATATCGATAACTTCCTGCTCCTCAAAGCCGATACCGATATTGATAACCGATAATAAATATATAATTTTTTAAATGTATAACCAGAGTTTTTGAACACCTGGAGGTTTAAAAATATAGTGGTGAATTCAACATAGATTTGCCTTTGATCTCATCATTTTTCATAATGACGAACAAAACAGTGCGTTTCACTTCTGCACTGCCCGACAGCCAGCTAAGAATGAATGCACTTCCATAAACCACAAGGCTTGGTCTTCTCTTGCTTTTATGGGAAGACACTGGTCTTAATATTGTGAAAGTACAACAGAAAAATGCACATATTCAATACTCAATATACAACAAACTGCACAATACACTTATATACACAACTATTATATGTATAGCATAGCACACTAGCTTGAGCTACTAAAGCATTGGCTGGCTTCTATAACACAACTTATGAAGTTCTGTATATATGACCCTTCACCACAGAAGTAGAGCTGTCCCGACTAGTCGACATAGTCGACGTCATCGATGACGTAAATCCGTCGACGAGCACAACATCCCGTCGACGGTTAATCAAGGGTTAAAAAAAAATATATGTGTGGAAAGTTCAGAATGTCGGATGCTCTGTATGCGAGCGGGGAAAGCGGCACAAAGCCAAAAAAAGCGCACCAGAGTGTCCAAAACATTGACTTATTTCAAAGAAACAACGGAGGGTACACTCTTCTGTCCTGTCTCTTCAATGCCAAGCTTGGCTGCATGTCGGCCGTGAATAAACACCTCAAGCGCCGTCACCGTTTGTAATATATATTTTTTTTTTTACATTTTTTGTACACCAGAGGGTCCTGTCGCCTTACTGAATAATAATGTTTCATTGACAATGGGCCTATAAGTGCTATTAGTATTGTCCTTAATGCTAACTGAAGGTTTATTTCATGTTGTGGTTTATTTTATTGTATAGAAAATTATATAAGGTTAAAAGGTCATAAATATATACAGTATATACAGTGATTGCACTCAAGGGAGAGATTGTCAATGATAAGGTAATAAATTAAGGTAAAGGCAATTCATTGATTATATAAATAAGATTTAAAAGGAAAAAGATGAAAAGTTTTTGTCAATTTCTAATTGTGTTGTTTTATTTGTGTGCACCATAGCTCTTACGGTGTGATTACATCAAGGATGGAATAAAAGTTGTAAACAATCAGTTTAAGAGACCACCTTTTCAATCGGGATGCTACACTAGTTAATTCTATCAGCATTTGAACTCATTGTTTATTTGTGATTTATTATTATTTATGTGTTTATTTGTACTTTAATAAATAATTTAAGTGTTCCAATGTTTTTTTGTGAATTGATAAGCGTCAACAAAAATTTCATTGCTAAATTAGTAAACAAAAACAAAAAAAAAGTATTTTTTTAAAAATTATTAGATAAGTCGACTAATCGTAAAAATAGTCGGCTGACTAATCGGGAGAAAATTAGTCGTTTGGGACAGCCCTACACAGAAGTAAACATATTTTGCACATCCATATGTAATAGTAAACATAAAATACTTACATATATTTCCGAGGTGGAAACGTAACAGAAAGCATTCACGACTGTCAATGCTACTGCTAGACACTGCAATGTGTAAGTGATTGAACCAAACTACTGTAACAAAAAAATAGGTGCATTGAATTATTCTGACCAGCAGGTGGGGGCACTGCCCCAGAAATGGTCAACTGATTTCCCATACCAGTGTGTAAAGTGCAAAGCCAAAACAGTACATGTTATCGGTCCTATTATTAAATGTAATTGGATTTATCGGGATGACGTCATAATTCCTATTATCGGACCAATAATTATCGTGCACCAGTAATTCAAACTTGCTGTTCCGTCCAAGACGCCATCCACCGCTCACTTTCGCCGAAAATCCGATCCAAAATACCGTAATGCCCTGGATGGGGGGGAAGAAGGAGAGGAGTCTGTATTAATTTACCCACTTTATTGTGGAAACGATAATAAAGAAAAACAAATTAACAGCGCGCTGCCGCAACATTCAACCGCTATCTCTTGCTATCTCACCTGTTCTCCCATTCTTCCTACTTGTTTCCCTCTACGTCACAGCTCTCCTGTCCGATCGTCTCTTATGGGAGCTGAGCAGTTAAGAACATTATGATACACAATAAATAGGTTGCCGCTGAACCCTTCACACTAGGCTGCCTGTAGTTTGAAACTGCCTTAAAAAAAGAAAAAAACTCATTTGCAAAGCGTGGTGGCTTTTATTGTGGTGTGGTGGTGCGCCACAATCTGTTATATGTAGGGGAAACCTTGTGATTTTTAATTGAGTAATATTGTTTTGAAGTAACACTACTTTTACTTGAGGAAAGTTTTGGGCTCCTGTACCCACCATTACATTTAATAGCATTTAAGATAGCGGACCTCTGGTATGCAAGTTAGCCAACTGTCCTTTTGTTTAACTTAGATCCTCATTCATTTTTTTAGACTGTTTTTGTTTAGATTCCAATTCTCTGTGGGTTTATCACACAGTGAGAATCATAAGTGATGATTCAGACTGTCAAATGTGGAATTTATCATGTAGAAACGTGATAATTATCATGTCAATATGTGAGATGTCGTGTTAAACTGTAAAATCACCTTAAAATATGAAATTTATCACGATAAAATGCAGAATTTATCATGTTTATATGTTAAATTCATCAATTATAACGTGAAATTGATCATCATAAAATGTGTCATTTCACTGCCGGACCCTTTCCATTGCCAGTGTAGGACGTCAAATCATCCTTCCACTACGAAATGAAACGAGTAGACGTTAGGCCTGAACGATATTGGAAAAAACTATTGTTGCGATTTTTTTGAGGTGTGCAATATATTGCGATATTATATTGCGATAGTAAAAAAAAAAAAAAAATATATATATATATATATATATATATATATATATAATTTTTTTTTTTTTTTTTAAAGAAATTTTCACTAGATGACTTGAATAGCTGTTTGGAAATACTTTGCATGACACACCGTGACCACAGTGTATTCATATAATACCGTTTCATTTGTGAATGATTAAGATTGCTGTATTATTATGAAGGGATCCAGGAAGCAATGTCTGCACAAAATAGATAATTTATTGAACACAATATTTGACACTTCAACAGCAGCAAATACATTAAATGACAAATAAAAGAGCAGGTGCATTCGTCCCCTAAGTTTTTGACAAAATATAACAATAAATAAAAACTTCTGTAAAATAACAACAAAGTTGTAAACATAGTTGAACAAAAATATTAAATATGACAAATAAGAGTTGTTCACAAACTATAACAATAAATAAAAACCTCAGTAAAACAATAAAGTTGTCAACATATTTGAACTTAAATATTAAATCTGTCAAATAAAAGTGCAAGTGCATTAGTCCCCTGAGTTGTTTACACAAAATATAACAATATAAAACTGCAAAACTGCAACAAAGTTGTAAAAATATTTAAAAAATATTAAGTATCAAAACTTTATGTGCAGCTGTACTATAGTTATTTGAAAAATACGATTTACAATTAATTTAAATATAAAAGAAACAGAAACTCAATTGAACTTGTAAATAATTGAACTGAATAACAGCAAATAACTGATGAATAACAGAACCATTTTAACTCCCAAATTTCCTGCCTTCCTGATAGCTGTCACATGAATAAAAAGAAGAAAAGACATTCCTGCAGCTGTGTTATGTATTTGTCTGCATATCGTCCACCTTCCTTGCTCAGCAATTCTCAACTGGGTCTCATAGGTTTTTGGCCAAGACTACTAGTTTATCCACCATTGCAGGCTTGAGACAACAACGTTGGCACGTAACAATGTTCCCACCTGTACTAAAAAGCCTCTGATGGGAAGCTCGTAGCAGGAATGCATAGATACCTGCGTTTTAAATGGTCCCACATGTTCGACGGATTACTTCTTGTTGAGGCAACCATGGTGAGGCACTGTCAACAGGGCTGTTTTTTGTTCCTTATATTCTTGTCGATAGCCAAAATACTTCCAAAACTCCTTTTGGAGACAGTCTTCCCTATTCAACGTGTTGCTTGCTTTCACTTTGAAAACGGCCCCTCCTCCCTCCGCTCTGCTGTTCGGCCCCTCCTCCCTCCACTCCGCTGTAGCAGGGGAGGGGGAGGAGCCGATGACTGCGAGTTGGAGGGAATGAGAGGCTGTGCGCTCTCCTTCGCGCTCCTTCCTCAAAACAAACGTTTGTGGATTTAAAAAAATGAAATGAAAAACTATCGCACGTCCTTGCGATGGGACTATTGCGCATGCGCACATCGCGATGGCGATGTTTAAACGATATATCGTTCAGGCCTAGTAGACGTCCAATCCACTCTAACTGGGATGGAACATGTTTAAGTGCTATTGACGGCACTCTACGTCCAATATATTTAGACCAGGGGTCGGCAACCTATGACACGCGTGTCAGCACTGGCACGCGAAGGGTTAACCAGTGACACGCGAGGGCATGGCAAAAAAAAAAAAAAATGCGTGTTATGTTCATTGTCGGTTGTAGCTTTATCACTTGCTCAAGCGCCCCATCTTGTGGCCGTTTTATTTATTGGTTCTAAAACAGTAGAAGAAAAATGCAAATAGGAAGTTCTTCAAATGGGATTCATTGTGTTACATGGCAGCTCCACTCTCACAACTTGAGTGGCATTTGTGTTCTTTAGAGCAACGTCTGTGAGTATTTTGTTGTCAAATTGAGAATTACACTCTTTATATTGTCTTTAGGTTGCATGTTTGAGGGGAAAAGTGTTTTATATTTCTAATTAAGAACTACTGAATACAGGCTAATTGTGTTTGCATATATGGATGGCATTTTTGTTATTTGCAGCATTGTTGCTGATTGCATGTATTTTTTCATTGTTTTAGTTTCATAAAAAAGAAAAGAGACACATAAAGGATTACTGAAAACATCCGGAGTGTGAACCTTTTCATGTTTAGCTGTTTGGATAGCGGAAGCGAGCCCATTTACAATGTGCCTTTTTACCGGAAATTAAGGCATTTTCAGTTGCGCGCCCTGTTATTTAGGGGCTTTACGGGACCGCCCCTCTCACCCATTCTGCCTGTGGCGTTATATGCGAGCAATAATTGATTTTGAGCACACCTCCAGCTCTTCCCCAATTTCTCGACTCCTGCGCTTGTCGGATTTTTTTTCTCTGCGCGTTAAATTCAGCCCACGCTACTAACATGTCACGAAGCCGACCAATCAGAGAGCTGGCGGAAGTACACTGTGTTACCAATTGCACTTTTTGGTAATTGCAACTCTGCACCGTAGGGTGTAGTGGACAGGCGATTAACGTGGCTTATTGTCGTCGATTCGCCCGGTGCTTATTACTTCAGAGAGGTGGTGATGTGTATAAAAACACAGTGACACGTTGGATGGTATTTTGCTGGAGACTTTTATTAACAAAACTAAAACCAGCATGGGACACAGCCACTTTTCATGGCGCTCTTCGCACAACTCTCTCTCAACACCTTGCTCCCTGCCTCTCTTTTTCTTACGCTTAACTAGTAAGCTGGTCATACTGTAAGGGACAGCGGCCCCTTGGGGGTGCCGGTAACAACTGGTTGGCTGGTTACTTCCGCTTGCTCTGTGCATTATGCCTCGGGAGCGTTGTGTGTGTGTCGCATAACAAGTGTCAAACGCAACTACGAGGCGAAACATGAAATTCATGGAAAACAGGGCCAGGGATCACATTAAGGTAGTCATCTTTTGTATTTGTTATATAAAATCTAAAATTGTGCATAGAATTCACTGTTAGTGAAAAAGACAAAGTAGTCGCCTGACTTTGAAGGTTAAAACAGCCCGCTCTGTACTGTGAGAGACCTGCACTGAGAATCACGCTTGTTCCCCTTTTCTTGCTGGGTTGTGTGTGTGTGATATGTTTACATAAGATGATGCTCAAGTTTTGATATTTTCTAAAATATACTTTTATTTTTTAGTTATTTGTTAAAGAAGAATGGTAGTTGTAAGATTTCAACGTATGTTCATGTTGTTTTCTTTGGAGTAAAATTACAGCTCTGTTGGATATAAAAATTCGGATGTGCGTCATTAATCTTGGTGTGGCACACTGATTGACAAGAAAATTTGAAAGTGGCACGCCACACCAAAAAGGTTGCTGACCCCTGATTTAGACAGTCAAAACGGCTTGGATGTCTAGCGCTGTCAATGGCAGCCAATGAGTTAAAATATTAAAAAACGTTAACATTTGAATGTATCAAGTGATAATTTGCTAAAATGACCGTTTGCTAAAAGTCAAAACAGCTTATTTTGAAAGAAACGTCTGTTATCTTTGCAGAAGCTTATGAGTGCTCACTCCGAGAAGCTCCTGGAGGTGGAGCTGGAGCTCCGTTCTCTCGCGTCGCTTCGGGATGAGCTGGACAAAGTCCGCGTGTCGCTGGAGGCCGTGCGTACCCGACTGTCTTCCTTGGAGCAAGGCGGGCGCTCCGGGACGGGAACGCTCACTCTCGGTGCGTCGACGTCCCTATTGGATGTGGGAAAGGAGACTTTTAACTCCCGCATGTTTTTGTTTTATTTTGGCAGCCGCGTTGGAGACTCAGCAGAACCGTCAGGGTGACATGCTGAGCGTCCATGACATCCGTCTGGCCGACATGGACCTGCGCTTCCAGGTCTTGGAGACAGCCAGCTACAACGGCACACTGATCTGGAAGATCCGCGACTACAAGCGACGGAAACAGGAAGCGGTGGCTGCCAAGACGCTGTCGCTCTACTCACAACCCTTTTACACCGGTTACTTCGGCTACAAGATGTGCGCACGCGTCTACCTGAACGGGGACGGCATGGGAAAGGGCACGCACCTGTCGCTCTTCTTTGTGGTCATGCGCGGCGAATACGACGCCCTCCTTCCGTGGCCTTTTAAACAGAAGGTAATGCAAACCAACACAACAGTGTACAGTACATATGATTTTTTTTCCCTTTTGTTTAAAATACTTTAGGGCAGGGGTTGGCAACACAGAATGTTGCAAGAGCCATATTAGGCCAAAATAACAACAAAAAAAAAGTCTGGAGCCGCAAAAAACTAAAAGGCTTATATCAGCATTATACTGAAGGCAATACATGTTGTATGTATCTATATTAGCTATATTAGTCTACTATCAAAATGACTAAGTTGGCTATAAATACATTATGAGCCTTCACAATTACATGTTTATTTTCCTTGCAGTGCATTATTTAATTGCTTTGATAAAATTAAACAACTGCAATGACGAAATCCGAATTTTGATGTCATTTGTAGTTTGAAGATTCGGGAAAAAAAAAAACAAAATAGAATGTGCATAAGGTGCCCCCTTATCTGGGCAACAAACATAGTGCAACATAACGCACCCTGCATTTATAAAAATAAAACAGCACCCTTTTGAAAAGGTACAGTATATAACCGGTGTTCACGCAGCTGCATAAAAGCGATGGGTGTTCAATATTGATCACATCACACGACTCATGACGGAGTATGCTGCCGCTAAATTAATGTCCTTTATTTGCTGATTGGTGAAGTTGCCTGCCATTTAATGGCCCTTTCCTTCACTGTCTTAATGCAAGTGGCATGTATTTGATTTTCTATGTTATCTCGGTTATGTTTTTGAAGTCTGGAAATATGTGTTCTGATATGTTGATTAGTGATGCAACAGTACAGTTAAGCCACGGTTCGGTACGATTTTCGATACGAGTGATACGATTTTCGATTCAATACATTTAATGCTCTGACACAAAAAATACCGTTTTTTTTCTTTTAATGTTTGTTTTTATTTTGCTAAACTGTCAATGTGTTTTTTTCAATATCAATTTACTTCTACAGTGGTACCTCTACATACCAAGTTAATTCGTTCCAGCACGTTGTTTGTAAGTCAAAATGGTCGTAAGTCGAGCAGGATTTTCCCACAATTATACAATATAATTCCATTAATTCGTTCCACAGCTTGAAAAACTAAACCCTTAATAGATACTGCTGGTACTATTACAAATGGCAATTACACATAGCAAAACAAATAAATTATAAATAAAAACCGGAATAATAAAATAAGAATAATAATTCCTGTAATAATGTAATGGATTGGGTTCTACTGTGGTGGACGTGTTTTGCGTGCTGTACCTGAATGCACCTTGTGGCTGACGTGCCAGAGAGAGAAAGGTACGGTGGAGATTTTACTTTCTCTTTTAATGTTTTGTGGTTGGTGTCAACTGCGAAGACAGTAGGCGTATTGTGTTGCACAAGTTCTGAAATAAATAAAAACCTAATTGAGCTGGTAATTTCTTTGGCGATGTTACCACAATAGTAATTGTCACCTTAACTTACAAAGACTGGCGAATGGAGGAGGACCGAGGAGATCTTAGACATTCTATGGCCGTATTGTGGAGCCAATTCATGGATGTTTTCTGGATGTTCATGGATCATTTCTCTCACAAGAAAATCCGCCGTGCCGTCCGTCTTTCGACAAAACAAAGGAACTGCGGCGGTGTCATAAATCGTCGTATTTCGAGCATGTCGTCGGATGTAGAAACAAATAGCGGGTCAAATTTTAGGTCGGATGTCGAAGTGATTGTATGTCGAGGTCAGTGTTGTCACAGATTACTTGAAAAATTAATTTAATTACTGATTACTGATTACTCCTCAAAAAAGTAATCTAGTTACTTTACTGATTATTATCAACGTAACTAAGTTACTTTAAAAGTAATTTGTCAGTTTTCCCAATATTTGTTGCCTCAACAGAAAAATTTCATCGCATGTAATTGAATTTTCCAGATAAGGCTTTATCTTCGAGTTAGCAGGGGTTTAGTTAGTCGATGGAGTTGATTTCAACCGCCTTTGACTTGCGCTAGCTCAGCCACTCCGGAGCCCTGAAACTAACAAATAACCAACAAACTGCACGGAATTTGTTCAAAACAACTCCAACGATTATTTAAACCCCCGCTAACTTGAAGATTAAGCCTAATGTCAAAAATTCTGAACTCGCCCTTTAAAATAAAGACCTAGCTGTTAAAATGCTGTCTATAAAAGTTGTAAAGCAATAAAACAAACAACAAAAACAAATGAAATGAACAAGAATCCTACAAAGTATTTCATAATGCATGCAGTATAGGCCAAAAGTTTGGAGACACCTCAAGGGTGGATACTTTGAAGAATGTAGAATATAAAACCTGTTTTCAAGTACATAATTCCTCATGTTCATTCATAGTTTTGATATTTTCAGTGAGAATTACAATAGTAGTGAAAATACATAAAAAGCACAAATGATGAGGCGTGTCCAAACTTTTGACTCGCTCTTTTGTCCCCTCCACACACACACACAGTCACACTCCGCCTATGGTTACAAACCATAACTATAAAATGTAAGTAAAGGCTGGTTACAAACTGTAAAAGTGCGGGCTGTCTTGTTACCTGATGGCTTTTTTTCGATTTTTGTCGCGTTGTGCTGTAATTCCAAGTGGTTCCTTGAATTAGATGTAGAATTATTAGCGGTCGACTGCCCTTTTGAGCCAGCGCAAAGTTTGCGACGCACGGAGATATTTTTGGTCATCTTTATTGGAGAGAAATGTAAAGTCAAGACTGTATGTCCAATAAGCAAATGCAGCAGTTTGTGGTTCTTCTCCTACGTCTTCCACTGTTAGCGTCCTGAGAGGTAGCAAGTTGTTTATTGGCCGCCAACAGAGTTCAAAGCATGGTAATAAACGTGACCCGTTTTTTTCCCCCGAGGAGAAAACGTGACATCCGATGTCACAGCCAAACTCAAGAGCAATATTTTCTATTCAGATTCCCTTCGTACATGACTACAGTATTCTTTATTCTACATACAGTGGGAAGAACAAGTATTTGATACACTGCCAATGGGTTTTCCCATTGGCAGTGTATCAAATACTTGTTCTCCCCACTGTACATTATGAGGAAAAAACAAAATAGTAACACACAGACACTAAGGAAATAAAACTTTAATCAGATTACTGGCTTCGAAAAATGAACGCGTTAGATTACTCGCGTTACTGACAACACTGGTCGAGGTACCACTGTACTTACTAGCTACCACTGCACATACTGACAATGAATGAGTTAAAAGGCCCAAAGCTTGAGATACAATTTCAATGTCAAGACTGTTTCTAAAATTGTGAAATAATTTTATGTCGGGTGTGGGGCGTGCGTCAGGTGACCCTAATGCTGATGGATCAAGGTCCGGCTCGCAAGCACCTGGGTGACGCCTTCAAGCCAGACCCGAACAGCAGCAGCTTCCGCCGTCCGGCTGCAGAGATGAACATTGCGTCCGGGTGTCCACTCTTCGTCTCCCAAAGTGTTTTGGAGTCGGCCAGCTACATCAAGGACGACACCATTTTCATCAAGGTGCCAAATATTACATATGCATACACCGTGGTTAAAGTGGGATTTGACAGGTTGGGGGAGCCCTAAAATTCTGTGTTGCGGCACAGTAGGGAAAATGACGTACATGATGGCAAAAAATTGTATTGGGTTTGTTCCCCAAAAAGAAATACAGGCTGGATTAACAGGAAAAGCACACGCAGCAATCTAACATAGCTAACTGACACAAATTAACAGCGTAACAGAGACTTGGACGAAGCTTAAAGTGAAAACCAAACCTATATAAACACACAGTTGAGTGAAACAAGGCAGGTGAAAGACATCCGGAGATAACTAAGACGGGGGAAACACAGCAAGTAAATCTAGCTACATAGAGAGAGGCTATACAAGTGGAAAATATATGTCAAATTATGACAGGCTATAAACAAGATGTGACAGTGCAACAATGTAAATCATCCTCAAATCACACTGACAAAAAAAGGCTTAAGCCTGAGTTATGCTCCAGTGTTGTGGTGACGGCGAAGTGACTACGGCGTCAATGAGCATTCGATAGTTCTGCGGTGAGGGAACGCGTTGCTCTGTAATTCACTTACTTTGGAATCGCTGCCTTCGAGGTCATTTTTAACGTTACGCGCATGCAAAATTTGTCAGAACACCAGCAATGTGCGGCAGAAAAATACAGCAAATATAAAATAACATTTGTTTTTAGCCCCGTCGTGTCAAGTGCATGGAAAATGCAATGCACCTGCTGAATCAGTGGGAGGCCTGAGCTTGTTTCATCTAAATTGTTGCTTCTAAATCTCAAAATAGCTATCCAAAAATATGTTCTTTGTCATTGTACTGTCGTCGTCAAGATGCTGGAGCTAAGCTCCAAAATGACGATGTCAGAAGTCCATGTGGTTTGCTGACTTCATACAGCTGCTCATAACATAAACACTTGCGGAATGAAACTAAAATAAAAATAAAATTGAATCAGTTTCATCTTTAACAACAGAAATTCCAGTTTTCGTTTATAACTAGCTGCTAATAAAGCAGTAACAATCCACACAAACGATTAGCATGTATCAGTTAGCGTCCGAACATCATCAAAAACAGTTGCATAAACTCGTCTCGAGTATTTTAAAACGCACAAACAGTTCAAAATGTGTTATATACAGATGTTGCCTTTGTGGATGCTTCACAAGCAACAAATGTGCACGCAGGCTTGCAGTTTTAATCTTTTCACGCGGTTGCACGACTTCTTCATGGAGCAAATGCGCTCTTCCTTGTGTGTGCGCTCTTTTTCGTGGGAGCAAATGCGTTTTTCGTGTGTACATGTGTGCTTACTCGCGTGTGGAAGTATTACCTGCTCCATGCTTCCTGCGCCAAAATAAAAGCATACATCACAAAAGTCAACATTATTTAAAAAAAACAAAAACGACTGGAGACAAAATTGCAGACGAGACTCCGGCGTCGTAAAGTCGAAATCACGTAAGTCGGGTATATCGTACGCGTTTGGGTGATGCTCATTTTTAATTATGGTTGTGCACCACCTAGTGGCCAGTGTTACTAAAGGAAGACGTACAAGTTTTTCTCAAACATCCGCTTTAGACATCGGAAATCAACATTTTTTTTTTCTTTTTAACATTAAAAATTCTTTTTAGAATACAAAAAAATAGTAAAAAAATATATATTTAAATTGAAAACTCAGCTTTTTGCAAAACTTTGCAAACCAATTTTGAAAACTTATGTCAATCCAGTTTTCAATATCTAGTGTAAAAATGTGGTGCGTTGCCAGGTTACCGTGGATACGTCAGACCTTCCTGACCCGTGAGCGTTCGCCTGCCAGACCCGGCCACACCTGCCCGGCGATGGGAGAGGAGCCGCAGGCGTGTCTTCTCCTTCTTCTGACTGGCCGCGCCGAGGTTGGCCTCGCCGAAGGCGAAGTTGAGCAAGGCGTGCCGGGAAATGGGTGCCGAAGAGCCACGAAAAGTGGACGACGTGACCCCCGCGCGGCGCGCGGTGTGGATGTCTGACGCGCCGACGGCAAAAACAAATAGGAAAGACTTGCAAAGTGTTGTTGCCGTGTCGGACAGGAAGAAAGGAAGTTCCCGACAAAGCTTTTTTTTCGCTTGTGTTTCAGTGTAGTGCAATTGCCGTTTTTTGTAAGAGTAACGTTCAGATGACTTTGCTGACTCTACCTCATTTATGTGGACTGCAGTATTGGAAAGAAGCAGTCACGGAAACGTGACGATCAAATCGTGACTGTATGGAATTAAGTCATAGGAAAATGTCATTAAATGATCGAAATGTGGAATTAAAAGTCACGGAAATGTGGCCTTCTGATCACTGAATGGGAATCAAGCCGTTCTGCAACCATTCAAAAGTATTAGTACTAACATGTATCTCGATACAGTATTGCATTGCAAAAGTATCCATGCTCATAATTTTTGGGGTTAAAATAGATTTTGCACTACTCCTGATAGCAGTGGAGGATATTGTTGCATTTTCCTTGATAACTCACTGGTTACCATTGACAGCGCTAGACGTCCAATGCATTTGGACCAGAAGGGGCAAAAGAAAGGAAGTGTATTGCTGCCACTCCAAAATAGAAAAAGTCCAGTTTAATGTTCTTGCATGTTAATTATCAAGTTTTTACATTATACAATAATGTAAAAACGGGATAATTGTCATGTACAAGCGTGATATTTATGTAAAAATGTGATGCTATTATGTTAAAATGTGATAACCATCATGTTAAAACCTGATAATTATGTAAAAACATAATTGTAATGTAAAAATGTGATAACTATCACGTAAAAACATAACTATCATGTTAAAATGCTATCACGTAAAAAACTACCATGTTAAAACGTGATGACCATCATGTAAAAACTTAACATGTTAAAACCTGAGAATTATGTAAAAGCATAAAGTGTAAGAACATTATTCATGTAAAAATGTGATAACATGACTGTTATCACATTTTACCATGATAGTTAAAATGTAATAACGTTAAAATGTGATGACATCATGTAAAAACATGATATGTAAAAGCGTGATTCATGTAAAAATGTGATATCATGTTAAGATGTAATAACTATGGTAAAACGTGATGACCATTATTTAAAAACATGTTAAAACCTGAGAATTATGTAAAAGCATAAAGTGTAAGAACATTATTCATGTAAAAATGTGATAACATGACTGTTATCACATTTTACCATGATAGTTAAAATGTAATAACGTTAAAATGTGATGACATCATGTAAAAACATGATATGTAGAAGCGTGATTCATGTAAAAATGTGATATCATGTTAAGATGTAATAACTATGGTAAAACGTGATGACCATTATTTAAAAACATGTTAAAACCTGAGAATTATGTAAAAGCACAAAGTGTAAAAACAATTCATGCAAAAATGTGATAACATGACTTATCACATTTTACCATGATAGTTAAAATGTAATAACGTTAAAATGTGATGACATCATGTAAAAACATGTAAAAACGTGATTCATGTAAAAATGTGATAACAATCATGTTAAAATGTGATGACTATCATGTTAAAACGACCCTATCATGTAAGAACGTAACTATTCTGTTAAAACCTGATAATTATGTAAAAACATGTAAAAACGTGATTCATATAAAAATGTGATGACAATCATGTTCAAATGTAATAACATGTTGAAACGTGATGACCATCATGTAAACACGTGATAATTGTCACTTAAAAACGTGATGTAGTTATCACGTGAATATGTGATAATTATGTAAAAACGTGATTCATCTAAAAACACAAATGAACGAACGTTTGAAAAATTACATTAAAAAACCAGCTAAAAAATAGATTAAAAAAGATGAATGTAGAAAGTTCAAAATATATATTTAAAAGGAAAAAATGGAGGAATTTTTCGGGTTTATTAATTTATTTGCTCCTCCCAGTCCAAATAAATTGGACGTCTCACGCTGTCAATGGCACGGAAACATGAGCATCCATGTCCTTGTATTTAGCCAAATGGCTGCCCCTGCCAGCTGTGCGTGAGTAATGTATGTAAGACAGTTGAAAATAGCAACACATGAAAGCAACACCATTCGCTCCAGCGTCAATTTTAATTAAATTATATTGCTAACTTATTGCACAACAGTGTTAAAAGTCCAAATCACTAGAATTCCATATCCTTACATTTACACTGGATAGTTTTAGGTTGCAGCGCTGCGTGATGCAGTTAACACTTGGTAAGTATGCAAACGTATTTTTCCGATAATGACTTCAATCACTGATTGAGTTTCATTGCCGATCTCTCCCGGCTGTTGTTGAAAGTGTCTTGTCTCCGATGTTTTCTTCGATTCATTTTGGAAAGATCCTTGTCAAACACCTCGCCGGAGCGGAGCGCAGACACCAGGTCGTCAAATTCGCCCCCGCCATCTTCCGTGTTGATTTGAGCCTTCTTTGCTTTCTGTTCCCTGTCCTTCTTCATCTGGACGAAAAAAAATGAAAATTGCTTTTCAGTTTCAAGTCTTTCATGATTCCTATAAATGATTTGTCTGTCAAAGGCAGGTAAACTAGGGCCGCTGTGATTGATTGACTCATCGGTTAGCAAATCAATCGTTATTTAAAAATGAATATGAATAAATAAATGTTGAAATAAAGAAAAAAGATATTTATTGGAATAAGTAAATATTGAAATAAAATATTTTTATGACATTATTTAATTTTGCATTTACTCATTACATCTCAGTACACCTGATTGTTGACCCCAAAATTTGTAAAATCTTTTGTGCCTCTGAATAACTTTTATTATATATTATTTTTTAAAATGTATTTTTGCATATCATAACCTTTATTTTTCCATTTTTATTCCCCACTATGTATTTAAGTAAAGGGTTGGATTAATTGGTAAATATTTTCTATATAAAATTAATTTTTAAATTTGTGATTTATTTTTAATGAAAAGAATATTCTCTTATACATTGACTTTTAATTTAAAAAATACATTTACTTTTGATTAAAAAAAAAAAGTAAAACTCAGTAAACATTATCTTCATTTTTGGATTAAGGGAATAATGGTAAAAATTCTCCATTAAAAATAAAGCGCAAAACGGTAAACAAGTTATTTATTATTAAACTAATGTAAAGTACTTTGTAATACAGTATACGTATGTACAGTGGGGCAAATAAATGTTTAATCAACCACTAATTGTGCAAGTTCTCCCACTTGAAAATATTAGAGATGCCTGTAATTGTCAACATGGGTAAACCTCAACCATGAGAGACAGAATGTGGAACCCCCCCCCCAGAAAATCACATTGTTTGATTTTTAAAGAGTTTATTTGCAAATCATGGTGGAAAATAAGTATTTGGTAAATACCAAAAGTTCATCTCAATACTTTGTTATGTACCCTTTGTTGGCAGTAACGAAGGCCAAACGTTTTCTGTAACTCTTCACAAGCTTTTCACACACTGTTGCTGGTTTTTGGCCAACTCCTTCATGCAGATCTCCTCTAGAGCAGTGATGTTTTGGGGCCGTCGTTGGGCAACGCGCTCTTTCAACTCCCTCCACAGATTTTCTATGGGGTTGAGATCTGGAGACTGGCTAGGCCAGGGGTGGGCAAACTATTCCACAAAGGGCCGCAGTGGGTGCAGGTTTTTGTTGCAACCCATTAAGAGGACACATTTTCACCAATCTGCTGTTTTACAAGTGCAATCAGTCGATTGCAGTCAGGTGCTTCTTATTTCTGCTGAAACCTCATTGGTTATACTATCTGTGCTGGGTCAGTTGGAACAAAAACCAGGACCCACTGCAGCCCTCGAGGACCAGTTTGCCCACCCCTGGGCTAGGCCATCTTACGAAGCCTCTCCTTTGTTTCTCTGGCTGTGTGTTTGCGATCATTGTCACGCTGAAAGACCCAGCCACATCTCATCTTCAATGCCCTTGCTGATGGAAGGAGATTTTCACTTAAAATCTCTCGATACACGGACCCATTCATTCTTTCCTTTACACAGATCAGTCGTCCTGGTCCCTTTGCAGAAAAACAGCCCCAAAGCATGATGTTTCCACCCACATGCTTCACAGTGGGTATAGTATCTTCGGATGCAATCCAGTATTCTTTCTCCTTCAAACACAAGATCCTGTGTTTCTAGCAAAAAGTTCTATTTTGGTTTCATCTGACCATAACACATTCTCCCAGTCATCTTCTGGATCATCCAAATGCTCTCTAGCGAACCGCAGACGGGCCTGGATGTGTACTTTCTTCAGCAGGGGGACACGTTTGGCAGTGCAGGATTTGAGTCCCTGGCGGCGCATTGTGTTACTGATAGTAGCCTTTGTTACTGTGGTCCCAGCTCTCTGTAGGTCATTCACTAGGTCCCCCGTGTAGTTCTGGGATTTTTGCTCACCGTTCTTGTTTTCATTTTGACGCCAAGGAGTGAGATCTTGCATGGAGCCCCAGATCCAGGGAGATTATCAGTGGTCTTGTATGTCTTCCATTTTCTAATAATTGCTCCCACAGTTGATTTCTTTACACCAAGCGTTTTACCTATTGCAGATTCAGTCTTCCCAGCCTGGTGCAGGTCTACAATTTTGACTCTGGTGTCCTTCGACAGCTCTTTGGTCCTGGCTATAGTGGAGTTTGGAGTGTGACTGACTGAGGTTGTGGACAGACAGGTGTCTTTTATACCGATAATGAGTTAAAACAGGTGCCATTAATACAGGTAATGAGTGGAGCCTCGTTAGACCTCGTTAGAAAAAGTTAGACCTCTTTGACAGCTAGAAATCTTGCTTGTTTGTAGATGACCAAATACTTATTTTCCACTCTAATTTGGAAATAAATTCTTTAAAAATCAAACAATGTCATTTTCTGTTTTTTTTTTCCTCCACATTCTGTCTCTCATGGTTGAGGTTTATCCATGTTGACTATTACAGGCCTCCCTAATCTTTTCAAGTAGGAGAACTTGCACAATTGGTGGTTGACTAAATACTTATTTGCCCCACTGTAATATACAGAATTTATAAAAATGTTATTTTGGTAAACATCATTTCTAAAACTTTAAAAAAAAAAATCATTAAAGGGAAAAAACAAAAGTTATTATATATGAAACTAAAGTAACATTTATTGTAATAATTTTCTAAAAGCAATGTAACTGTCAGTAAAAAGTGGTACTCAGTAATAAAACTTTTTTCAAGTAACGACTCCAACACTGTTCATTTGATATTTTTTTTTAAAGACATGAGGTAAGACAAAGTTTTGAAATTTTTAAGACCAAGCATTGTAATGAAAATTAAAAAAAAGTTACCTTGGCCTCCAGAAGTTGGCGTTTTTCTTCCTCTTCCTTGCGTCTAATGGCGTCTGCATTGGCCTGCTTGGCCTCCGCGAAAGCCGAGAGGAACGTGTCGAAGATCCCGAAGAATTGGTCGGGCTCCAGCTTGGATGAGTCTTCTCCAAAGTGTTGCAGCGCTTTGCCCAGCTACAGCCATGTCAAAAGGTGAAGAAACAAACATTACAAAAGAAATCTACGCTGCTCGTACAGTCAGAGGCGTCATCACTCGCATTTCCCTTGGTCCACCTGGAGGGGGTGGGGGGGGCATTCACTTAAACTCACAATACAGTGATACATCTACAGTGGTATGAAAAGATATCTGAACCTTTTGGAATTTCTCACATTTCTGCATAAAATCACCATCAAATCTGGTCTGATCTTTGTCAAAATCACAGATGTAAAAACTGTGTGCTTTAAATAAAACAACCAAAACATTTATAGGTTTTCATATTTTAATGAGGATAGCATGCAAACAATGACAGAAGGGCAAAAAAGTAAGTGAACACTGCCTAAGAAGATTTAAAGAGCAATTGAAACCAATTTTTACCAAACAATTTAAGTCAGGTGTGTGCCCAATCACTGATGAGTGGTTTAAAGCTGCCCTGCCCACTATAAAACACACACCTGGTAAGAATTGTCTTGATGAGACGCATTGTCTTATGTGCATCATGGCTCGGGCAAAAGAGCTGTCTGAAGACCTGCCATCAAAGATTGTTGGGACAGGATACAAAACCATCTCTAAAAGTCTAGATGTTCATCAATCGACAGTCAGAGAAGTTGTCTACAAATGGAGAGAGTTGTGCACTGTTGCTTCTCTCCCAAGGAGTGGCCGTCCACCAAAGATGATGCCAAGAATTCAGCGCAGAATACAGAGAGGTAAAAAAAAAAAAACCTAGAATGTTGGCTAAAGACTTACAGAAATCACTGGCACAGTCCAATATCTCTGTGTACACATCAACTACAGTGGGGAGAACAAGTATTTGATACACTGCCAATGGCATTGGCAGTGTATCAAATACTTGTTCTCCCCACTGTATATGTAAAACAATGGCCAAGAATGGTGTTCATGGGAGGACTCTACGGAGGAAGACACTGCTGTCTAAAAAAAATCCATTGTTGCTCATTTATTGTTCGCAAAAAGGCACTTGGACACTCCACAGAAGTTTTGGCAAAATATTTTGTGGACTGATGAAACCAAAGTTGAATTGTTTGGGAGTAACACACAATGTCATGTGTGGAGGAAAAATGGAACAACGCACCAACATCAACACTTCATCCCCAGCGTGAAGCATGGTTGAGGCAGCAATAGGATTTGGAGCTGTTTTGCTACTTCAGGGCCTGGACAACTTGCAATCATTAATGGAAGAATGAATTCAAATGTTTATCAAGATGTTTTGCAGGAAAACCTGAGGTCAGACAGTGTCAGACAGTTGAAGCTAAAAAAAAGAGGATGGATGCTGCAACAAGACAATGGTCCAAAACACAGAAGTAAATCAACTTCAGAATCGTTTTAGAAGAGCATAATATACGTTCTGGAGTGGCCAAGTCAAAGTCCAGACTTGAAACCCATTGAGATGCTGTGGCAAGACCTAAAGACAGTGATTCACGCCAGACATCCCAGGAATCTACAGCAGTTTTGTAGAGAAGAATGGGCTAAGATTAGTCCTGATCGATGTGCCAGACTGATCTACAGCTACAGGAAGCATCTAGTTGAAGTTATTGCTGCCAAACGGGGGGCAACAAAATATTAAATTTGATGGTCCACTTACTTATTTTTCCCCCTTCTGTCATTTTATTGAATACTAATGGCGATGTAGTGTAAAGCGCTTTGAGCGCCTTGAAAGGTGGAAAAGCGCTATACAAGTATAACACCATTTACCATTACTGAACGTAACATACTTAAAGCTGCTCTGCCATTGGCTATTGCCCACCATTCCTGGCATCCAGTTGGCAAAGAAGGACCTTTACTGCATGTGTATGCGTGTATCCCTGAGTCCTCTTCATTCACGACTCGTGTTCCGACAGCTTTACATGAGTGTATTAGCTTTTATTCTTTAATCTTTTTTTTTTTTTTTTTACATTATGCACAACTCTGATTCTATATTTATTGTGCAATGATGTAATTGTAACATGTATTTGTTACATGTTCTGATGCATTTTTATCCATCCATCCATCCATCCATCCATCCATCCATCCATCCATCCATCCATCCATCCATCCATCCATCCATCCATCCATCCATCCATCCATCCATCATTTACCGCTTAATCCAGGGTCGGGTTGCGGGGGCGTACATTATAAAAGATTGATGTCTGAATTTTGGAGGGCTTGGAACGGATTAGGGCATTTACATGGAAAATAGGGTTGTTCTGATCATGTTTTTTTGCTCCTGATCTGATCCCGATCGTTTTAGTTTGAGTATCTGCCGATCCCGATATTTCCCGATCCGATTGCTTTTTTTTTGCTCCCGATTCAATTCCAATCATTCCCGATAATGCATTGCCAAAATGTATATGGTCGGGAAAAATTAAGAAAAAAATGAATAAAACTCGGACGAATATATACATTCAACATACAGTACATAAGTACTGTATTTGTTTATTATGACAATAAATCCTCAATATGGCATTTACATTATTAACATTCTGTGAAAGGGATCCACGGATAGAAAGACTTGTAATTCTTAAAGGAGAGATGTGACTTTGTATATTGTGACTAAATATTGCCATCTAGTGTATTTGTTGAGCTTTCAGTAAATGATACTGTAGCCATGCCCAAATGCATGATGGGAAGTGGAATCATGACTGTGCGTACTGCTACCAATTGATAGATCTTCCCTGCGTTGGGAAATAACATAAGGTGTTAAGAAACAGATCAATTGCTACCTTGCTTCCCCACATTGCTTCCTATGATATTTCTGATCGTAGGGAGAGGGATTGTAAGGCTTTAGCCAATTAAAAAAAGGCTCCGAAGGCTGCCAAAATTCACTCTACTCATTATATGCTGCCTTTTATCTCTCTATATAGGTTAAACAGCGCCATTACAGATTGAGCGCGACAATGCGTGTGAGTGAGTCGTGCAGCGCATGCATTAATTGCGTTAAATATTTTAACGTGATACATTTTTTAAAAAATTAATTACCGCCGTTATCGGGATAAATTTGATAACCCTACCTTAAGCCTAAACTAAAGACTCTGGATGAGTGTAACATATTATGTCTGTAACGTTAAATACAATTAGAAAACAATTTAACTAAAAAAATTTTAAAAAAATTGAAAAAAGGCATGGCCGATATTTTTTTGCTGATTCCGATACTTTGAAAATGACGTGATCGGCGATCGGGACATCTCTGATGGAAAACATGTCTCTATTTTAAGAATTTTCAAGTTACGAGACTAATTCCAGAACCAATTAACCATTATGCGCAACTCAAATTTTATGCTTATTGTGCAATAATCTAAATGTAACATGTTTTTGTTACATGTTTTGATGCATTTTTACGCAGTATAAAAGATTTATGTCTGAATTTTGGAGGGCTTGGAATGAATTAGGGCATTTACATGGAAAACCTGTCTCTTTTCACAGAATTTTGAAGTTACGAAACTACTTCAAGAACCAATTAATTTCATAGGTAGAGGTACCACTGTGCATTAGTATATAATATATTGACGCTGTTCGTGTTCAATCCTTGGTTCAAGTTCAGTTGTTGTTGGAGCTTTTGAAAGCTTAGGTTTACAGAAATTCTAAATATCCATCTTGCCCCTTCAGGTGTAGTTTTATCTAAGCAAAGCAAAAGACCCATCTCTAAGGTGCTAGTCACATCATCTGTTCGAAAAATAATTTTGAATCATTATGAAAATGCATGTTGCAGGCATCTCTATATCTATAAAGATACATATTTTTGGCCTGTTTAAAACATGCTGTCAAAATGCTTGCTAGTTTATCCATATGTTTTGAATTTGGAAAAATTGCTTTATTATCTGATTCCGAAGGGTTCGGTGAATGCACATGTTAAATTTGCGGGGATAAGCATCAGGGTGGTAGTCCATGCAGTATTTTTTCAGTTTGTGTTCTTACCAGATTTTTAGCCTCAGAATACGATTCCTCAACTTCCGAAAAGCTGAAGGACGCCACGGTGATGAACTGCCTGACCACAGGAACAAATTTATCAGCTGAGTGCTGAGAGCTGTGACCTTGCTGGTACTGCAGTTCCTGGAAGTACAAGTATATACTGTATATCAACTATAAATTTTGTCGTGCACTGAAAATATACCTTTATTGAATCAGTGATTAAAAAAAAAAAAAAAAAAAAAAAAAAAAGATAGTAAAAACAGCTTCAGTTTTATTTAATATATTGGAACCAATTTCCCGAAAATTAAAATGTCAATATAAATTTTGCTTAAAATACTTTTAAAAAATTCAACAACAAAAAAGAAAGGAAAAAAAATGACAAATTTGTAGTTTAGAGACTTTTAAAAATTGTTAGTACTATTTTGGGGTCAACATATAAATGATGTATTGACTTATGTGTACTCTGTAATATTTTGTTCATTAAAAATGGTAAATAAATATATTTAAAAGAAAAAATGAATCTTACAGCTTCAACATTTTTAATGCCAGATCGCAGGTTGTTAATCTCTTTCTCCAATTCTGTCATACTAAAAAAAAAAAAAAAGGAAACATTAGTAGTTCTTAATGATGTAGAAATGGAGTGTCATCATCACTCATCAACAAAGTTCATCTGCTGACATACTTCCCGGTTCAAATAGATAAGACATTTTCAGGTTGACCCAAAAAAACCCCCATCCAAAATTGGATAGGATTTTTTTTTCTGGGATTTTTTCTTGATTTGTTGTTGTTGTTGTTTTTTTTTCAGAATAAAAAGAGACCATGGCTAGAATTAAAATGTTTAATTTGATGTATGATGTTCTCCCCCACCCCCCCAAAAAAAACAAAAAATAGTAATAATAATAATAAAATAAAATACAGTAGTAATAGCTTTATAACTATATATACAGTATATCTTTATCTATTTTAATCTTTTTTTCTTTTTCTGATTTCTTCATTTAGAGTAGTCCAATTTTTTGTTCCGTTTTTACAGTTTCCTATTCTTTTTATTTAAAAACTTTATTTAAATTAAAATTTCTATATTTTCTTTTTAATTAAAAAAATATTTAGTTAGAAATCTCTATTTTTTGCTGCACTTTTCAATTTAATATTCTATTTTTAAATGTTAAAATACTGTTTAGTAATTTTCCATATTTTCTTCCATTTTATGGAATTTTGTTAAATGCAAATTGTCAATTTTTTGTTGTTGTATTTTTTCCAATTTATTTTTTAAAATATAAATTCTTGATTTCAAATTAATTTTCCATATTCTCTTCAGTTTTAAAAAATTTTAAAAAATATATATTTATGTAGAAATGTCCTTTTTTACTGTATTTTCAATGTAATGTTCAATGTTTTTTTTAAAAATTATCTGAAAATTTTATTTTTATTAATTTTCTATAAATCCTTTCTTATGAATCCTTCAAAAAATTTAGATTCAGAAGTGTCCATTTTTTCGTTGTATTTTGCAGTTTTGTACTTTTTATTATTTTTGAATTATTACTATTATACTATTATATACTATTATATACTATCATACTATTATTGGAACATGCATGCACGCATGCTGAAAAGCACCTCATACCCACTGTGAAGTATGGGGGTGGGTCAGTGATGCTGTGGGGCTGTTTCGCTTCCAAAGGCCCTGGGAACCTTGTTAGGGTGCATGGTATCATGAATGTTTTGAAATACCAGGACATTTTAAATCAAAATCTGTCGCCCTCTGCCCGAAAGCTGAAGATGGGTCGTCACTGGGTCTTTCAGCAAGACAATGACCCTAAACGTATGGCCAAATCTACACAGAAATGGTTCACCAGACACAAAATCAAGCTCCTCCCATGGCCATCTCAGTCCCCAGACCTTGTTTTGTTGACAAAAGGGGGTTGTACAAAGTATTAACACCAGGGCTGCTAATAGTTGTGACACACATTATTTCATGTAAAATAATTATTTCTTTATGTGGGATTTTTTTCCCCACTGAATGAATGCACTTGTATTGAAGGTTGGATTTTTCTCTTTTTTTCCATTAAAGTCCCAAATTATTTGAATTTAAAAAATTATTAGAAGCTAAAAAACACATCTTTTTCAGGGGTGCAAATAATTATGGAGGGCACCGTATTTTCTAAATTTGAGCACCGAGGGCTTAAAATGCTTTGCTTGAAAATGATGATGATGATGATGAAAATCTTTGCACCAATAGGAACGAAGCTGTACTTACTTGACTTTTGCAGCATCTGGAACATTTTGCAACTCTTGACTGAGTGCCACTACGTTAGGAAACCTCTTCTCCAACACACTGATGATGTAGTTGAGCAGAGTGATGTTTCTACAAAATGTGAAAATCACCCACTTTCATCCATGGATTATAGCTGCGTGCTGTATAAGAAAATAAGAAATAGTCTTCTGGCAAAAGCTATCTAAATTTGGAAGCCAGATTAACCACATTTAAACAAAAAAACATCTGTAAACATCATTTTAATAAGGAAAAAAAATATATTCAGATGAGCGATACCATAGTTAAATGATCCTAAAGCGGCGCAAAAGTTTTATTTTGATATTTTTCATAACCTTGGATGCTATTTTAACAGATTTGAATGTCAACCTGCGTTGAAAGTGTCCAGAAGTTCATTTTTTTATGAGCCAGTACTTCCAATTTAAATGATTTGTACGATCTATTGTCAACAGCTAGCAGTGAGTTAATTTTGGGTCACTTCCTTGTTAATTTTAGGGTACCTATGAGTCACTTCCTGTTGGATTTTGGGTCAATTCCTGTATATTTTGGGCAGTGGTGCAGGAATTGGGGTGCTGAGGGTGCTCCAGCACCCCCTGGTTTTGGGGAGAAAAAAAGTGAAAAAGTGGCACAAAAAGGAATCGTTGATATTTTCTTTACAAAAACAGCGACATTTTCAAAAATTCAATCCAAGGACAAAAATGAAAATGATTATGATAGTTTATACCGTATTCTTCGGACTATAAGTCGCAGTTTTTTTTTTTATAGTTTGGCTGGAGCTGCAACTTATACTCTGGAGCGACTTATGTGTGAAATTATTAACACATTATTATATCATTTCATGTTATTTTGGTGTTTTGGAGTGACAGTGATGGTTTGGTAAAAATGTTAGTATGTTCTCTATGCTATAGTTATCTGAATAACTCTTAATAGCTATGTTACGTTACAATACCGGCCATGTTTGCATTTCGTTGTTCATGCATCATGTAACATTATCATACTGTACACTTCTTCAGCATGTTGTTCTCTATTGTATTTTTATTTTAAATTGCCTTTCAAGATGACATATCTGTTCTATGTGTCGGATTTTATCAAGTAAATTTCCCCCACAAAATGTGACTTATACTCCAGTGCGACTTATATGTTTTTTTCCTCTTCATTGGGCATTTTATGGCTGGTGCGACTTATAGTCAGGTGCAACTTATAGTCCGAAAAATATGGTAATAGCGTGAAAAGGTTAGCTGCAGATTTAGACCGTGGAGAACTTCAAATAGCTTGAATCGTAGCCATATTATTGTTTGTTGTTGCTGTTGAGCTGCTGCCATGCAGTGTTGTGAAAAGTGAATGATAAACCAGGTTTATTGGACCTTTCAGTTTTCAAATGTGTTTGTGCGTCATTGCGCTGTCAAGCTGCGTTTGCATTATAATACCGTATTGGCCCGAATATAAGACGGCCCTGATTATAAGACGACCCCCTTTTTTTCAAGACTCAAGTTTGAAAAAAGACTTTTTGAACACCAAATAAATTTTTATACAGAAAATAATTACAGTACATCAGAAACAAATGATTATAACAATATATTTGGGAGCAAAAGCATATTATTTTGCCTCATTCAAATCTTAATATCTGAACATTTAAATATGTAAACTTAAGTGCAATCACATTCGTAAATGAATGGCTTCTGGGTTTTGAAATGTAAATAAACCAATCTATTGTGATAAAACAACAAAATTGCAATAACTGCATTAACCATCAAAGTGAAGTCTAACTGTAACTGTAGTCTTGAAACAAATCCGAATAAGGAAAAACACTGCAATAAAATAATGTAAACTGGTTAAACTTGAGAGTAGCTGAGATCTGTCATTACAGAACAACGCTTCAATGATATCTGGCGCCATCTAGTGTCTTGAATGGGTATAACGTCTAGACTGCGAATATAAGCCGACCCCCTCTTTTTCAGTCTAATTTCAATGCAAAAAACACCGTCTTATATTCGGGCCAACACGGTACATGCATTTCAATACAAAAACTCCAACACACACTGTAGGTGAAATAGAACGCTGTCTTTGTAGTAGCCTAGTTGTAATACATAAACTATCCAGCACGTGTGGCTACTGCCATATTGTGCATGCCTTGTACGGAGAAAAGACAAATTTAGACTGAAATGGCTATTTTGGATGGGAAAAACAAAATAAGATCCTCAGCACCCCCTGCTGTGAGTGACTTCGAGCGGCCCTGATTTTTGGACATTTCCAGGTCACATTCTCCAGATGACTTTTCTCAGTGCACTCTACTCCCGATATTATTGGACGTGGAGGGTGTGTACTTTCATAACTAGAAACTGCAATTTCGGGAGAAATTACACCTGGGTCTTTCCTCTGTGGAGATACAGATCTTAGCCCCTCTCAGGTCTATCAATAGAATGGACAATAATGCCTGTCAATGGCACTAAACAAAATAAAAGCCATTAGAAATGATTGGGAGAATTGGACATCCATGGACGTCAATGGCGGCACCCTTCATAATCGTCAATGGAATTGGGGAAGTTTGGGGGACACGTCCTATTGATATCGAGTCATTTTCTGTTGATTTGGGGGAAAAAAAAAAAATCCCATTGAAAATGAATGAGAAAAAATTTGGACGTCCATGGCAAGGCATGGTGTGACATCACATTGCGACCTATTCAGTGGCGCCTCCAGAAATTTTTCATAGGGGTGGCCAGATGGGGCCACTTAAAATCTTGGGGTGGCCAAAACTAAAAGCCATCATTTCAGGTTTTCATTATATTATTGCAGTAAAAAGGTCAGGGGAAAACTATCAGAAAGACTTAAGGACACAGCTACTGATATACTTTGTTGTATTGTGTAATATTTGATGTTACTAATGATTTAATGTGCATAGTCCGTAACTGTCCAGTCAACATTTTGAGTTCCACAACAATTCTGTTTTATTGTGTTATGAATATATTAGGCATAAGGTGTACATTTAACTAGGGCTGTCAAATGATTACAATTTTTAATCGAGTTAAGCACAGCTTAAAAATTCATTAATCGTAATTGATAGCAATTCAAACCATCCCTAAAATGTGCCATATTTTCTGTAAATTATTGTTGGAATGGAAAGATAAGACAAGACGGATATATACATTCAACATACTGTACATAAGTACTGTATTTGTTTATTATAACAATAAATCCACAAGATGGCATTAACATTACTAACATTCTTTCTGTGAAAGGGATCCACGGATAGAAAGACTTGTAATTCTTAAAGAATAAATGTGAGTTTGTATATTGTGACTAAATATTGCCATCTAGTGTATTTGTTGAGCTTTCAGTAAATGATACTGTAGCGACTTAACTGTTCTGCCCAAATGCATGATGGGAAGTGGTGCAACCATGACTGTGTGTGGTGGCTGCAAATGCTATATCTTCTCTGCGTTGGGTACACTACAGGGTGTTAAGAAAAAGATCAACTCCTGTCATTCTTCCCCACGTCGCATCCCTTCAATATTAATAGTTGCTGTGGGAGAGATGACAAAGCTTTTGCCAATTAAAAGCACGGCCACAATGAATGCTTTTATCTACTCCACTCACTTGACACTGCCCCTTATCTCTGTATAGAAGTAAAACGACGCCATTGTAGGCTGTTTGCAGCAATGCGTGAACGAGTCGTACTGTGAATGCATTAATTGCGATAAATATTTTCATGTGATTAATTTAAAAAAATTAATTAGCACCCATTAATGTGATAAATTTGACAGCCCTACATTTAACAAAACAAAATAAATGCATTCATTTGGGATGAAATGCATAACTGATGCTACAACAATCTAACGATATACTGGCAAGCAGGGTGGCCAGTGGGGTGGCCAACAAATTTATAGGGATGGCTGTGGCCACCCCCTGGGGGCGCCACTGGACCTATTTTAAAACCTTCATTTTTCAGAACGTTTACGATTAACTTGTAAACGTGTTTGCAATCAAATAACAAACTCCCATTTCGACCTATTTTATGCATAAAACAGTTCAAAATAGTGCAAAATGACTTTAGTGCCTCTTTAATAAACTAGATGGGCGGCTATCAAGCTATGCGGTAGTTTTTTAAATGTACCATACTTGTCAATGCTTGACTTTGTGTCAGCAATCTTGTTCAGACTGGAGACTTTAAATCCATAAGCATTTCCACGCTGTCCTTTATTCATGTAATTCCCAAAGGCTAGAACCACCTCTAAGAGTTGACGCAGTGTGCGGCTCTTCATTACTTCCTGGGATGCGAGGCACAAAGCTGAAAACACAAAGACAGGAAGGCAATTATGAATACTAGCCAGGCCTGTGTGCTTCATAAGGCATATGCCCTGGGTGGCTAGGTGACCTAGGCAACGTGTAGCTTGGAGGCCCCAACCAACCACAAAAAACATCCTGTATAAATTAAAAAAAATATATTTTGCATATTAGCAAATTACCCTTATAGCAATTGTTACATTTTGTTCATACAGTAACACAAACACATTCACTGTTTGCCTCTTGGGCTTCATGACCACTTGATAGCGCCACAGAGCAAATGCACCACCATGAAGCTTTGAATCAATTGGCTGACAAGGTTTATTGCTTCAAGAAGCTTCATTTGGCCATCACTGCTGAATGTAATCCCTAACTTCCCTTTAGAGAGACAGACAATCTCTGCTGCCACCTGCTTTCAACACTTTTGTCATATAACATGCCTCATGCCTCCCAGCATGTTCGGTGCCAATTATTTAGTAAGTTTTCCAATGGATTCATTAATTGCGAGTTATGCTATTTAGTTTGTTGTTATGTGATTATTTTAATTTTCGTTTTGAAACCGTGAATTTGAATTAATTTGTTTGATTTAATCACCTGCCATTAATTTTCGATCTGCTTTTATACTGTAAGCATGGACTCTCCATGCCTCATATATGCCACAAAATAACAGGAGGCTAATCCGTTTGCCATTTCCAATCGAAAAGGCAAATAATTTTTTTTATATGGAGCCTATTTACATGTACATGATATTTTAGAAAACGTTCTGGAAGCGTAGTGTGACAATTTCTTTTCAGGGTAGTTATTTTTTTTCCGATCACAGCAATTTGGTGCCCTCAAACCTAGATGGTGCCTTAGGCAACCGCCTAGCTTGCCTATGTCCAGTGCCTGCCCTGCTAAAAAAAAAAAGTTCAAATAATATTTGGTGAAAACCTCATGGGTGACAGTGGGCCTCAACAGTCCGGACTGCCGTACTGGTAAGAGAGTCGGGCCCGGAATGGGGCGGAACGGTGCTTTGATCCCTAAATATGACGGCAATTGTCAAAACCCTATGTTTAAAAATACCCTGCCAAGCCACCACACACACATCTCATCTATAAGAAGAAAACAACCTATGTGTGTACTGTATTTGTAATGCAGTAGCCTAATGCATGTGTAATAATAGTTTTTGTGTGGGTATTATAGGTATAACGACGTCAAAAGCAGATTTCTCTGCATTTCAGTGGTTGTAGGAGGTTTGATACCCCCCTCCCCTTAAAAAAGAAAACTTTCTATGTGGTGACCTTTATGTCAGGAAGTTTCGTTAAGAAATTCTTGCAACTTTTACAGAAGAACAACAGGACATATAGTTGTAAGAAATCATTCCAGATTATCACCAGAAAATATGTTGCCCAGGGCAGCAAATTGGTCAGGCACAACCGTGTCTCGATTCTGTATGGACTAAGTGGGCACGGCACAGTTCAGGAGCAAAACCTGATGGAACCCTAAGTGGGTTAACAAATATGGCTAACATGAGTAGAGTTCAGCCAGCCTAAGGTCAATTGTTACAAATGAAGTTTTGATAAAGCATATTCATTATTTCCATTTTCTTACCCTTGATTTTCGGTTTGACATCATCCACTCTTTCAGCAAATTTTTTCTTGAAGTGCAGAGACGAAAGTCTCTGCTGGTAGTGATTGATCCTAGATGGGAATAGCAGACCTTATTAGAAATGAGCTTAAAAATGAATGTACAAAAATCAATGGCAGCACAGTAAAAATTATCATTAAGGGTTTGATTCTTGACTTGTCTAAATTCACAGCGCACAAAAAAATGTTTATTTATTTTTTTTAATTATATGGAAATAATAATAATGTTATTTCGTATTTCAGGTTTTTTTAGAATATGGAAATATTCCAAATACGGAAGCACAGAACTGTCATTAACTCATTTACTGCCATTGACAGCAATAGACATCAATCAATGGATTGGACATCTTTTGCCGTCAACAGAAGCCAATGAGTTAACAACAACACACAGTGAGAAAACTATGCAGCATGACCAAATTCCATTGGAAAATAAGCCAGTATAAGATTTCAATGATAGACAATGTTAATTTATGATATTTAATTTAATTGTAGTTTACCATTATTTATGATAATTAAAGCTGAACCGAAAATAGGAAGGGTGTTATGTATTTCCTTAGTTTCAGTGTTATAAGTAGTTATACAGTGGTTAATGTTAAAAGTTTTTTTTTTTTTTTTTTTTGAAAAAGGAACTCTGGTTCCTCTATCAGTGTTAATGGCAGCCAATGAGTTAACTAAATATCCATACAAACCACTGAACCAGAGGTGCTTTAAAAACAAACCGTTTTTACATTAACTGCTCTATGTCTTTGTCAAATTATCACTTACAACACTGAAACTAAAGAAACTTTTCAACAACATTCCTACTGATGGATCAGTTTAAATGCTATTTCATAAATGAACATTGGCTGCCATTGACAGCGATAGACATCAAATGTCTAAAGGTTATGCCACTCACGGCCCTATTTTTAGAACGCTGACTAAATCTAGGCAAAGTGACGTTTTAGAACAGGTTTTGGACTGCTTAGTCCCCAATTTACAGGCATTATTCCAATTCTTCTATTCCTCTATCTGATGGGAAGAGAAACTGGTTTACTCCGTGGAAGTTAGACTCTCAATTGGTATGAGGAAGTACAACAGACCTACGGGCGGCACACACTGCATTGACTAAAAAAAAAAACACTACACTTGCGTCACATTTTACACCATGAAAATAATAAGTGAAGCAAGGATGTGATAGAATGAGAATGTCAACATGAAAAATAAAAATTGAAACGGTGTGGAATCGAGTCTAATTTCATTTTCAATGTGAAAAGCAAATCAAAAGGAAAGATTATTTGTTGTGAATTCATACTGTTTATTGGATTTGTGAGATTTTATTTTATTTTTTTTAACATAATGACTGTGTACAAATTTGGCAATCATTTCAGCAGGGCCGAGAACATCACGTGGTATTTGGTATGTGGCAAAATTAATGTTGCCATGTGGCATTTTTTGGTATGTGGCAAAATGCATTTTGGCATGTGGCTTTTTTTTTTGCCATGTGGCGTTTTTTTTACTATGTGGCAAAATGTATTTTGGCATGTGGCAAAATGTATTTTGGCATGTGGCATTTTTTGGGGTAACTGGATTTTTTGTGGTATGTGGCATAATTGATTTTGGCATGTGGCATTTTTTTTTCATGTGGCATTTTTTTGGTATTTGGCACAATGGATATTGGCATGTGGCATATTTTGGGAATGTGACATTTTTTGGGGTATGTGGCAAAATTGATTTTGACATGTGGCATTTTCTTTGGTATGTGGCAAAATGGATTTTGGCAGGTGGCATTTTTTTGCCATGTGGCATTTCTTTGGGTATGTGGCAAAATGTATTTTGGCATGTGACATTTTTTTTGGTATGTGGATTTTTTTTTGGTATGTGGCAAAATGGATTTTGCCATGTGGCATTTTTTTTGCCATGTGGGATTTTTTTGGTATGTGGCAAAATGGATTTTGCCATGTGGCATTTTTTGGGAAATAGCATTTTTGGGGGTATTTGGCAAAATTGATTTTGACATGTGGCATTTTCTTTGGTATGTGGCAAAATGGATTTTGGCAGGTGGCATTTTTTATAGTATGTGGCAAAATGGATGTTGGCAGGTGGCATTTTATGGGAATGTGACATTTCTTTGGGTATGTGGCAAAATGTTTTTTTAGCTTGTGGCAAAATGTATTTTGGCATATGGCATTTTTTTGGGTATGTGGATTTTTTTTTTGGTATCGGGCAAATTGGATTTTGGCATGTGGCCTTTTTTTGCCACATGGCATTTTCTTTGGTATGTGGAAAAATCGATTTTGGCATTTTTTTTTTTTTTTTTTTTTTTTTTTTTGCCATTTGGCAAAATTGATTTTGCCATGTGGTATTTTTTTGCCAGGTGACATTTTTTTGGGGGGGTGATGTGGCAAAATGGATTTTGGTATGCGGCATTTTTTTGGTTGAGATGTAAACATGGCATCAATTGCATGGTCAAGGTTAATGCAACTAAGCAGGTTTAGTCTTGAACAATATAATATATATTCATCCAAATTTGAATGAAAAATTCTTAGATATGCTCATTGCTCAGTCTTGGTTTAGTGGTCTGATGATGATGCAGGCTGTGAGCGATGCAAAAAAAGACGAAAACATACATTTTGGCCTGTGTAAAAACTTGCAGTCTAAATGAGAAGGAATTTGAATCGCAGTTCATTTAGGTTTTAGCTTGCTGGCGTAGATATATTGATTTTGAATTTTGAAAAAAAAAAAAAAGATGTTCGATTCCAAAGGGTTCGGTTAATGCCCGTGTGAAACTCATGGGGTTCGGTATCTTTAGCAAGGTTAAGAACCACTGGTCTAGCGCCTCAATGGCACGAATAAATGATGATCCGATGAGCTTCGTTCAAATGGATTTGACATTGCGTTTGACTGCATACCTGCTCATATCAAACAGAAAGCGGTCCGCTTTGGCCATACGATCAAGTTCGTGCTGGTGTTCCTCCAAGAGTTCAACGTCACTTTTCTCAGGAACAAACTTTAGAAGCTTCATCACACAAAAAATAAAAGAGGTATTATTTGCACATCACATCAAGAAATGTCGTGAACAGTGTTGTTTTTGGCAGCCCTTTTAATTTTCGTCTTAGTCTTTAGGAAGAGAATACTTGTTAGTCTTAATAATATTTTGGTCATTTCAAAATGTGTTTGTCTTAGTCTAGTTTTGTTGATGAAAATTCAGACTAATTGTGTCTAGTTTTAGTTGACGTTTACTCAATATTTTCATCTGTAAAATTCGAAAGTTTCGCTGCAAAAATACATAAGTATATAATAAATATAATATAATAAGTATTTTTAATGAACATTGACCGACGAGCACATACAGTATTGTAGCATCTAAAAATCTATCACGGGATAATACACTCTTAGCGGGAAAACAATACATTATTTTTATTTACACCAACCTGGACGCCACAAACTGTATCTAAACGCGAACGTGAATGCTATGCTAACGCTAAGAGTTACATTTACCGTGTGATGAACCGTCAGCACAGACCTTTAAAGGCTAAAGCAAACATATTCTCTTTTGCCAAGATAAGAAGGCAAATCGTAATGTGTGTGTCTCAAAATAAGCAATGGGGAGACTGAAGAGGGCACTAGCAGGTGAGTTGGGGGGGTGTTGCAGCACATCACATGAGTGACACAACCAAACACTGCTACAATGCATGCTAACTACACATAAAATGTCACACGTTATGAACATGTGACGGAAACAATGGCGCATTTTCGTCTCATTCTCATCCCATCAGATGAAAACTGGCATTCATGTCCTTATGTTTTTACTCTCCCAAGACAAGTTTTTAGCTAGTTATTGTCTCATTATTGTCCTGAAAAAATTGCTCCTCAACGAAATATTTTCATTAGTCATTGTTGACGAAAGCAACACTGGAAGTCAATTTTTTACCCCCAGTCAAAAGATTTAAAAACAATCAAGCTATAAACGATACATATATATATATTTATATATTAAAAAAATTAAACTCATAGACAGACATTCATTTTGATTGGAAGGGTTTGGCAGCGATTATTTGACGCATTTATTTGTCAACACTGCACAAGAAAACCATGTCATTCATTCATTCATTCATTTTCCGAGCCGCTTATCCTTACGAGGGTCACAGGGCGCTGGAGCCAGTCTTAGCTAAGTATAGGTATACACCCTGAATAGGTTGCCAGCCAATCGCAGGGCACAAGGTAGACAAACAACCATTCACGCACACACTCATATTTAGAGTGTTTGATCAGCCCACCATGCTTGTTTTTGGGATGTGAGTGGAAACCGACATGGGGAGAACATTCAAACTCCCCACAGGAAGGCCGGAGCCCCGGGATTGAACCCTTGATCTCAGAACTGTGAGGCAAATGTGCAGAGAGAGGGAGGGAGGGAGCGAGAATAAGTCTACGCGATCGGCTCTGGACATATTATTATATATATACAGTATATATATATATATTTTAAATTTAATTGGAAAAAAAAATCTGCGATGGACTGAGGGCGCGAAGTTTGAAGGGCGAAGTAGCGAGGGATCACTGTATCTATAGTTTTCAGCATAGTTCACTCCATTTCTCACAGTTTAATTAATATTAACAGTAGAAAACACATATAGGAGGACACTTCTCTCAAAGCAGCTTCCTAATCAAGTTTTGCAGGTTAGCACACAGTTTAATTTTATACTAACTTTGATGCACGTCAGACTTTCATTGGCAAAATTAGTGGTGTGTTCCCCACTTCCACAACATTGACGTCTTTTACATTACTTACAGTGGCTGCTGCTGGCGGAAAAAAAACCTTCCAATATCTGTCCTCTTCGAAGGAGGTGGCATGTTCACATGTATTTCTATCGTTGTTGTGTGAGTGCGTGTCTGGGGTGGTCAAATCATCAACCAATCAAATGTGCATTTGAGGGGGGAAAAAATGGACCGGCACATTCAGCAAGTGAAAAGGGGGAATGTACCGTACTGGCCCGAATATTGTTGTTGTTATTGTTGTTGTTTTTTGCATTGAAATAAGATTGAAAAAGAGGGTATCATTTTATATTCGCGGTCTAGACATGATACCCATTCACGACGCTGGATGACGCCAGATATCATTGAAGTGATGTTCTGTTATGACAAATCTCAGCTACTCTCCCCATTCACGACGCTAGATGGCGCCAGATATCATTGAAGCGATGTTCTGTCATTATAGATCTCAGCTACTAGTTTAACCAGTTTGCATTTTTTTATTGCAATGTTTTTCCTTATTCAGATTTGTTTCAAGACTACAGTTACAGTTAGACTTCACTTGGTTGGTTAATGCAGTTATTGCAATTTTGTTGTTTTATCACAATAGATTGGTTTATTTACATTGCAAAAACCAGAAGCCATTCATTTATTAATGTGATTGCACTTTAGTTTACATATATAAATGTTCAGATATTAAGATTTGAATGAAGCAAAATAACATGTTTTTTCTCTCAAATATATTGTTATAATCATTTGTTTCAGATGTACTGTATTTATTTTCTGTATAAAAAATAATTTGGTGTTCAAAAAGTCTTTTTCAAACTTGAGTCTTGAAAAAGAGGGGTCCATCTTATAATCAGGGCCGTCTTATATTCGGGCCAATACGGTAAGTCTGAACATAATCAAAATAATTTACTTAATAATGGTTCGGTTCAGTTCTATCCTCACAACATATGGAAAGATAATCAAAATTACCTATATAACTAAACTCATTATATAATGCAAATAAGGTTGCTTAAAAGTTAATGGGGACATTTTGAGCATCCTGAAAAGTTGGTAGTGTTATGTCCCTACCATCCGTATGCAAACCTACAGCCTTGTAATGAGGTTTTGAATTTTAGAAAGAAATTAAAAATTGATTTTGGAATGGCGGCACGGTGTTTAGCATATCCGCGTCACAATTTCTGAGATCAAAGGGTTAAATCCCAGGCTGTGGATTCCTGTGTGGAGTTTGCATGCTCTCCCAGTGCTTGCGTGGCTTTTCTCCGGGTACTCCTGTTTTCTCCCGGATCCCCAAAACATGCATGGTAGGCTGATTGATAACTATTAACGCACAATCAATGTTCAGTCTCTTTGTGCCCTGTGATTGGCTGGCAACCGATTCAGGGTGTACCCCGCCTATTACCCATAGTTACCTGGGACAGGCTCTAGCACCCCTGCAACCATCTTCAGGAGAAGCGGCTGGTAAGATGAATGGTTGTCTATGCGTCTGTGTCGCTATTTTCAAATGTCTTGTATGAATTACTCACGTATGGTTGGAAAGGTGGGGCCAATTGGCTAACTAATGAGTGGAGATGGAAACATCTTGAGGCCGAATAGTGGTCGTACTATGACATACGGCGTCACGAAATGTATCAAGTCAAACTGGGCGCCATCCGCTGGCCAAAATGTGGATTGCAAACGCAGGTCTTCGTTTTATATCGTTTCGGCATTATACCGATATATCGTACAGCACTATCCAGGACTGAGTCATAGGATGCATGATACACATTTAGCAGTCAGAGCTGCATTACCTGCTCAAGCATATCTTTGGGTAAATCTTCTTGTTCATCCATGGATAGGATTGATGAACGAATTTCACTGTTAGTCATTTTCAGCCTATAACAAAAAAAAACAACAACATACAGTGCACGTGAGATACTAGATAGCCTCGGAAGCTATATTTGTATTTGTTTCTAAGACATACTGACCGTGAGAGCAGAATATTGCAGTTCTGTGCTCTGCGACCGTCAATCACAGAGAGTTCCTTGGCTCGCCTTACGGCAGCAGAATCGTCTTCAGTTTCTTTCTGTTAAGCAATTGTAAAATGTTACGATATTTTTGGCGTGTTCTACCAGGCCGCAAAATGATATCAAGTTTTCAAAATTACTTGTGGCCTTTGGTAGGCTGAGAATGTCTGCTGGAATTCTTCAAGATCCAAAACTTTGAAGGCCTTGAGATCATCAATTTCTGTCCATATAGTACCTTTAATTTTGTTCTGGGGAAAAAAAAAACAGAAATATTAACTGCCTTTACACTTTTTGATAAATCATTGGGTTTTTAAATGAGTTTATAACTAGTAGACGTCTGGGAGGGTTAGCAGCGAATGAACAAACGTTCATTCGCTGCCACCCTCCTACTTCAAATGGATTGGACGTCTAGCCTCGTCAATGGCAGCCACTGACTTAACCTGATAGCACCAGTAACTGGGAGTAATGTAAGTCAGGTTAATTCCAGTTAATTAATGATTTAAACAGGTTGCCCTAATGTGTGAAAGCAATTTCCCGGGTCGACTGACACGAAGATGGTGTCAAGTTATTAACAAAAAAAAAACCTTTTCAACATATATATTAAATCCCCAAAGTTAAAAACGCTATTGTTTCAATGTTTTATTTATTTTTAACAACAACAACAAAAATCTACCAAAACACCCCCCAACGTCCCCCCCCAACACCAGGGGGTGCTGCAAAACCCTCAGCACCCCACTTCCGGCGCCACTGTACACACTCACCTTTGTCAATTTTCGATCGATTTAAAATCAATAAATTATACTCATTTAATTTTATGACAGCTAATGGCATTTCAGGTCTCTTTCTGGTTTTGTTGTTGTGTTTGCTGACTGACAATATGTCCTCATGAAAAAAGTTAGACGTATTACAAAAAAAATGGACAAAAAATAAAACTAGCAAGTCACTCTAAAACGAGGTTTGCACCGACACCATTTTTTGTCTCCCATTACTGAACATGGCTGTTTTGTATCGACCTATGCTGATACTGAACCGACATCGTTTTTTGAAAAATATGCATTTTTTCCCCCCTATTAATACTAAATTACTACATACTGTAAAGCAGCTGTTCCTAACCTTGCAAAAGGTACCAAACCCCACAAGTTTCACACGTGGATTCACCGAACCCTTCGGAAATTGATGATACATTTTTTCAAAAATTCACAACTATATAAAATATAGCTAAGCTAGCAAGCTAATAATTTAGCAAATTTCCGTTAAAAATTCTTCTAATTTTGACAGCATGTTTTATGAACAGTTAAAAATTTGAGACCACACTGCCCAATGGTCAGATGTATTCCCTGATACCAAGTGTGAGTCAACCTTCCACTGAGCAAACCAGTTCCTCCTCCTATCAGACCGAGGACTAGTAATTATAAAAAAATGGCATAATCCTGTAAATTTGAGAGCTAACCAGTCCAAAATCTGGTCTAAAAAAGCCACCTTACCTAGATTTGATTAGCATACGAAAATAGGGCTCTGCATTTCTTTGCCTTCACCGAACCTCTTAGACCGGGGGTCAGCAACCTGCTCTAGAGCCACATCGGCTGTAGAGCACTCCCCTAGTGGCTCCCTGGAGCTTTTTCAGAAATGTTTGAAAATGGAAAAAGATGGGGCAGGGAAATATATTTTTAATTTTTAATATAGTTTGTCTAAGAGGAAAAACATGACACATTCTTCTAATTGATTAATATTGTAATGAAAAACTTGAGGCGGCATCGTGCAAGGGAGTAGCCACGCAGTGCGTCATTCTCCGTAGGATTCACTGCAGAGAAAATAAACATTTACCATATTTTCCGCACTTTTAGGCCATAAGCGGATTTTAAAGGGGGGCTGGGACAGGCCCCCCTGGTGTCATTGCATGTAATTGACTTTTCAATATATGATTTTAAAATATAGAGTTTTCCTGTAAAATGTTGTCTATAAATGTTGTAAAGTAGTAACACAAACAACTAACGGATAAAATGAAATGAATGAAACGAACAAAAAAGATATTTTTATGATGTGTCAAAATTTGTATGAGCCATATTCCTGATTTTTGTTATTGTAATTTTACTCCTTGCCACTAGGGGCTGACAAACGTTTCTTTCCACTGACCTGGAGTCAGCCCCGGTACACTTAAAATGACAACTAATCATGACACAGGGGTTAGTAGTGAGGACGGCAGAACAGTTTTTGACTGTAGCTTAGTGCATTGTGCTCAAAAGGAATGTACTAATTTTGTTGTTCCGTCTAGGGATGGGAATCGAAATCCGATTCCAATTCCGAACCGGTTCCGAGTGTTTCGAGGCCTCGACATCACAATGAAAAAGCCTTAACGATCCCTTTAACGATCCCTAAAGACGCATATTGCGTCGTGACGTGTCTTGTTGTCCAGACGCATCAAACTAGCATGGCGCCAAGAACCACTCGCTCCAAAGTTTGGCTACACTTCACCAGGAAAAAGGATGAAAATGAAAGGTTACGATAGTTTAGCACGAGCGTTGCCGCCGTAAACATAACAATGACGTAGGTTCGAACGCTCGAAAGTGTGTCTTCACTTCACGAAGAAAAATTACAACAAAGCGACTTGCAGTCATTGCGAGATGGAAATAACTGCATCGGGAGGGAATAGACTGCACTGTCCTCACCGAGACGCTAAGGCTCAGTCCTGGCTATACAGCTAGCCAAACTCCCAAATGACGATGCAGAAGACGTTGGTATAATTTGCTGACTTTATTCAACCATCACTTGAAACTAAAAATAGAAATGAAACAAATCAATTTCGTCCCCAATAACAAACAGGTTCGCATCAACGTAAATCAGCGATGATTAGCTGCTAACACAGTCATAACAAACAGTTAGCATGCGTTCGCTAGCATTAGCACATCGTTTAAACCACTACACAACTGGATTAAAGTGTCCGATCGCGAGTGGAAACACACAACAACAACACAGAAGATGATACATACAGGCGTTGGCTCTGTGGATATTTTACAAACATTAACAAAGAACGTAGGCTCGTCACCACTTGAGCGTGAAAGCGCCATAAAAACTAAAAGGCATGCATTTCAATATACTGGTAAATAAAAACAGGGGTCCCCAAACTACGGCCCGCGGCTCCATATTTGGTCCGGCCCCCTGAACAATTTCAGAGAGCATTTTGAATTTTTTTTGTTTTTTTCTCCCTCAGTAGTGTTATTTATTTCCTGGCCTTTTTCAGTGAATAACCCAGAGAGGGTTATTTGGTTATTATCTATTTAATAAATAGTGCTATTATTATTTATTATTATTATATTATTTTTTTAAAATTTTATTTACTTTTGTTCCGTGAAGAATCCACAGAGGGTTATTTGATTGTGGCTTTCTGAAAAACAACATTTTTTTTTACATTTCGCACTCCTGCAATCGTCACACTTTTTCTGTTACTAACTGACCCCGGCCTCTCATCAGAGAAGGGAAGAGTTATTTGGCCCTCACAGGAAAAAGTTTGGGGACATTGCCAAAGGCAGAACAACGACCTATATGCCAAAATATACCAATATTTTTTATTTCTATTAGAAAAATGTTTCAGTAAAATGTTACACATTCTTGTGCATTTGCCACTTATTGCCACAGTTAACATTGAGGCTTTGGGCCTCTTTTGACCTCGTTGTGAGTTTGTAAGGTTGTGACTTCTGATTAAACAAACTTGATGCCAATCAAAATGTTTGTTCTTCTTTTTCCCGAAATTAGAATCGATAAGAGAATCGATAAAGAATCGAATCGTTAAGCAATATCGATAATGGAATCGTAAAAATCGTATCAATTCCCATCCCTAGTTGTGAATACGTTTTTGAGTCTTTTGGTTTGTTACTTTTATTTGGATAAAGATCATTTGAGTTAAATTACAAGACGCCACCAAAATAAACCATTGGATAAGAGAAATGGACCCGCTGTGTATGCATCGCTTCTTCAACTGCACTGGGTGCACATTATCACAAAATTATTTTTCGAACTGATCATACGACTTGCACCTCAGATGGTCATTTGCTTTGCTTAACCAAAACCACACGAGGACCGAAGAGGCGAGATGGATATTCGTAATTTTTTTCAAACTTAAGCTTCCAAAAGCGACAACAACTACTGAGCAAGAACCAAGGATTGAAAATGTGGACCATGAAACGCCAGAGAGCGCCGCCAAAATGGTGTGCGGAGTTTCAATTCCCCCCCACTAAATATGCTAATTGTACAACAGAGCCACCACCGGTACCTTGCCAATGGAGTTGGCCCCGTCAAAAATTGTATGCCCTGGCTGCGGGAGCTCGCACACACACACATTAGTTATGAGTTATGTCGACTTAAACAATAGAAGCCAGAAAAGAACCACAGTTATATATTTTGGACATCGAATTTATTAAACTGGAGAAACTCCATACAGGATTTGAATTATAGTAATATTAGTTATACAGTAGGTCATCCTAGGAGTAAAACAGTAAAACATTGCCTTTTTTAAGTTCGGTACGTACTGTATGTCACGTTATACGACAGAAGAATTTTTTTTTGGGATGGGCCATATTTTAAAACCTAGTAGATAACTATATCACCTAAACATGGAAATCAAGCAAATCAGTGCAGCGCAGTGACTCCGCCCAGGGGGTACAATTTTTGACGAGGATAACTACATTGGGAAGCCACCAGCAGGCGTACCATATTCAGCGGATGACGATCTTGGCAAAAACTATAGCTGTCCTAAGCATTTTATTATAAATATTCTTGTAAGTTAATTTTATTGCTGACACTGGTCATCAACATGTTGTGCCCCCTACCCAAAAAGTCAAAATCTGCCTATGTGTAAGGGGCGCATCGGAGTATAAGGCGCACCTTCAATGAGTGGCCTATTTTAAAACTGTTTTCACGTATAGGGTGCACTACATTATAAGGCGCAGTAGTAGTAGTAGTAGTAGTAGTGGTGGGTGGTGTTGCGTTATGCATCCACAAGATGAGCTGAACGGAATGTCATGCCATGATTAACTAATATTGATCCATATATAAGGCACATCGGCTTTTGAGAAAATTGAAGGCTTTCAGGTGCGCCTTATGCGGAAAATACGGTTATCATAAAGACTATGGTAGCCAAATTAGTCATTTTTATATTAGGCTAATATAGCTAATATAGAAACATACAGTACGTGTTGCCGTCATTATAAGGCTTATATAAGGCTTTCAATTTTTTGGGCGGCTCCAGACAATTTTTTTTTTGTCTTTTTGCTCCAATTTGGCTCTTTCAACATTTTGGGTTGCCGACCCCTGCCTTAGACTTACTCACTGAACCCCTGGGGTTCGATCGAACCCAGGTTAAGAACCACCCAAAAAGTCATCGCTATCGTGGCTTGATCACACTGCTTAACCCATTGCTGTTAATCATTTGGGCAATTTGAGGATTTTTTTTTTTTTAACAGACGTTCTTTAGCTGCCACCCTCCCATTTCAAATGGATTAGACATCTACTAGTGATAAACTAATTTCAATTCATGGCAGAAGGAGGAAAATACCTTTCATGGCCCTACCAACATGGCCTCAGGGCAGTCATGTTGGTAGGGGCGACGTTCCCATTAAAGTCAATACATTGAAATTAAAATGAAGTCATGACTAGATTATTTCTCAACTGATATTTTTAAACGATTATTTTATCAACGTCAAAGCATCTGTTATTTACTTATTAGCTGTCACTGATGGTGCTAGATGACCAGTACACTTAAAGTGGGAGGGTTGGCAGCAATATTTTTACCTCAGGTATCTTGCTCCAGTTGAATGATTTCATTGGATTTTTGGGCTGGGGGATATTTTTCTGCTTTACTTTTTCGAGAGGAGCTCCTGGAGGAGGAGGTGGAGGCGGTGGTGGTGGTGGAGGCGGTGGAGCAAATGGAGCATTGCCAAAAGTTGGAGGTGGAGGTGTTGGCGGAACAGGAACAGGAGCCAAACTTCCTGGTGTCACTACTGGAGGTCCACCCGGGACATTGGATGTCTAATTAATACAGTAAATCATTAACCAGCAGTTAAGTAGCTGCACAGTCAGAACAGCACATCTTAAATAGAAATAAATTCAGATAAAATAAACCTGTAAAACAGTTCTACGTAAGTGGGTGCCAATGACAGTGATAGCTGAAAGAGAGTTGCTTTAAAAAGGAACCCGAGCTATGAGGACTTGTAGTTTCTAAAAGATAAATGTTTGTATGAGTTATAATTATTTGATTTTAAAAAACTCTGCTTGTTATTTTAATTTTTTAAAAAATTTGTAAAATTAGTTTAATAGGTTGCCATTGTTGTAGATGTTGCAATGCACTCTAGGTGGTGACGTATTCCTCATGCGGCCCTGTGATGCACTGCCACTGTATTAAGGGTGTCCTCTGCCTCTCTCCTGTAGAATCCTTGGATAGGCTGCAGCGTGCTCCACGACCCGGTAACGGATAAGTGACACGAAAAACAGGTGATTGAATGCAGGGGCGGAACTTAGGCAGGTGCTATGGATTGTGACCGCACCCGGACCCAGGCCTTTAAGGGACCCGGTTTGTGGGTGTAAGGTTGGCATGGTTGGGCGAGGGGAGGGTCAAACAGAAAGGTAAGATGATGCACAGAGGAGAGTGTTAAAATATCTCTTCCAGCCACCTCCCGCTTTGCCAATTGTCTGGAGGGGACTGTGAAAACATTTCTACTTGCACTAGAGGTGGGAATCTTGGGGCACCTAACAATTCCATTACGATTATGATTCAGAGGCTACGATTTAATTATAAATCGATTATTGATGCCACCCCCTACCCCCAGCTATTAGCTGCTTTTAATGTATCGTACATTAGTTTCAAAAATTGTACAAAAAAATCCTCTCAGATTTAAATAAACAACTATTTCACTATCAAGTTAACACTTCAAAACAGTAAATAAAATACTCCCCATTCTGTATCAGCAGCTTTAAACTACATTCAGTTAATTAAATGTTGTAAATCAACCGTTAAAGTTGTTAAAATTGCTCCCGTTATTCTATAATTTTCCTTCTACTTTCGACATGTAAAAGTTTTAAAACTGTTTCATCACTTAAAGATAGAATCAAGTCAAGACTTTGCCAATTTAGGAGTATTTTAGATAAAAAAAAGTTAATTAGGTTCGCTACAACAGCCTTTCAGAGAAGTCTCCTGCTTTAAGATGGCGGCTGTTTACTAACGCCGGTCTGTCATTTCGCATCTAGTTCTTTATACATGTGTTAACGCCACTGAGTCAGTCATTTCACATGTAGTTCTACAGTGGGGCAAATAAGTATTTAGTCAACCACCAATTGTGCAAGTTCTCCGACTTGAAAAGATTAGAGAGGCCTGTAATTGTCAACGTGGGTACACCTCAACCATGAGAGACAGAATGTGGAAAAAAAAAACAGAAAATCACATTGTTTGATTTTTAAAGTATTTATTTCCAAATTAGAGTGAAAAATAAGTATTTGGTCACCTACAAACAAGCAAGATTTCTGGCTGTCAAAGAGGTCTAACTTCTTCTAACGAGGTCTAACGAGGCTCCACTCGTTACCTGTATTAATGGCACCTGTTTTAACTCATTATCGGTATAAAAGACACCTGTCTGTCCACAACCTCAGTCAGTCACACTCCAAACTCCACTATGGCCAAGACCAAAGAGCTGTCGAAGGACACCAGAGACAAAATTGTAGACCTGCACCAGGCTGGGAAGATTGAATCTGCAATAAGTAAAACGCTTGGTATAAAGAAATCAACTGTGGGAGCAATTATTAGAAAATGGAAGACATACAAGACCACTGATAATCTTCCTTGATATGGGGTCCATGAAAGATTTCACCCCGTGGCGTCAAAATGATAACCAGAACGGTGAGCAAAAATCCCACAACCACACGGGGGGACCTAGTGAATGACCTACAGAGAGCTGGGACCACAGTAACAAAGTCTACTACCAGTAACACATTGCGTCGCCAGGGACTCAAATCCCGCACTGCCAGACGTGTCCCCCTGCTGAAGCCAGTACACGTCCAGGCCCGTCTGCGGTTCGCTAGAGAGCATTTGGATGATCCAGAAGAGGACTGGGAGAATGTGTTATGGTCAGATGAAACCAAAATAGAACTTTTTGGTAGAAACACAGGTTCTCGTGATTGAGGGGGAGAAAGAATACTGAATTGCATCCGAAGAACACCATATCCACTGTGAAGCATGGGGGTGGAAACATCATGCTTTGGGGCTGTTTTTCTGCAAAGGGACCAGGACGACTGATCTGTGTAAAGGAAAGAATGAATGGGGCCATGTATCGAGAGATTTTGAGTGAAAATCTCCTTCATCAGCAAGGGCATTGAAGATGAGACGTGGCTAGGTCTTTCAACATGACAATGATCCCAAACACACAGCGAGGGCAACAAAGGAGTGGCTTCCTAAGAAGCATTTCAAGGTCCTGGAGTGGCCTAGCCAGTATCCAGATCTCAACCCCATAGAAAATCTGTGGAAGGAGTTGAAAGTCCATGTTGCCCAACGGCAGCCCCAAAACATCGCTGCTCTAGAGGAGATCTGCATGGAGGAATGGACCAAACCAGCAACAGTGTGTGAAAAGCTTGTGAAGAGTTACAGAAAACATTTGGCCTCCGTTATTGCCAACAAAGAGTATATAACAAATTGAGATGAACTTGTGGTATTGACCAAATACTTATTTTCCACCATGATTTGCAAATAAATTCTTTAAAAATCAAACAATGTGATTTTCTGTTTTTTTTTTCACATTCTGTCTCTCATGGTTGAGGTTTACCCATGTTGACAATTACAGGCCTCTCTAATATTTTCAAGTGGGAAAACTTGCACAATTAGTGGTTGACTAAATACTTATTTGCCCCACTGAATATACATTTGATATCTACCTTAGCATTATGTGGACGTAGTTTGTAGCAACGTGGGCGTTGTTTGAAGCAAGTATTATTGTTTTTTTTTTTTTTAATCTAGCAGCATAAATTGTCAGTCCGTTCCTCATTGCCTCCCGAAGACCGCGCTGACTGTGTTATAGTTCCGCTTTATATGGCGTATTTCAATAATCGGAATTTGGATGTTTGCGAAACATTCTCGAATCTTCCATGACCGAATCGCAAATAATCTAAGAATCGGAAATTTCGCACGCTTCTGACTTGCACCCACCCCCCTCTACTTCGGACGATCCCTTCAGGGGGTCCCATTTATACTCATCGCACTTGGGCCCTGTTCACATTTGTTCTGCCACTGAATGAATGTATTAAACTTAGTTTGATTGCTGGCTATTTGTATCATTTTCTGCCTAACAGATTATAATGACGCGTTATTTTGCACATTGGTTGAGAGGACATTTTTTTCTACATCGATAATATGTACAGTATCTATTTAATAGCTGCAATCAATAACTCAAGTCTTCAGATGAAAACCAACAAATCATGCTAGTCGTCAGAATAGCTTCGCTAGTATGGAGGACAGCTGTTCTACCAAGAGCAACTGAGCCCCCCATAAGTCAAAATGTGCACAAAATATTCTAGATTTTTAAATCAATGGCAATATTTTATGTTTCTAATAGCATATTTTAGTACAAGAGAACAATTTTGGCTTTGGGATTACAAGTCCTTATACCAGTGGTTCCTTTCATAAAATGAACAGTTTTTACATTGACCGCTCATAACTTAAGTTAATATTAGATTGTTGTATTGTGAACTCACCGAGCTGAGTTGCTCCAGCCGAGCGGACAGTTCCACCAGTCTTTGTTCAGCTTGTTTGTGGTCATTGCACTCTCGCTCCAGTTTATCTTTCAACTTGTTCAGCATTTCCATCATTTCTTCTTTCTCCTTATTCTTGGCGTCACACTCCCTTTCTTTCTTTTCAAAACGCTGTTTAAGTTCATGATGATCTAAGAAAAAAAATATTGAAAAAAAAAAAAAATCATATTTTGTCACGGAGTTTTTGTAAGGTACACAGTTACAATTTAATTTTTCTAAACATAGCATGTTCAATTAAAATGAGCATTGTTGGTTCCTCACCTTTTCTCATTGAATCTGCTTGCTCTTTCCATTGTTTGACTTCATTTTCCTTGACAAGCCTTTTAAGCAAAAAAAGTTTAAGGCATTTTCGCATTGATTCGTTTTCTATATGGCTTATTATTGCTGTGCGATACGGGAAAAAATACCTGTATATTCAATCGCACATATCCTATTTCATCATTGTATATTTTTTAATAGGCAAGGCAAGGCAAAGCAAATTTATTTATATAGCACAATTCAACACAAGGCAATTCAAAGTGCTTTACATCACATGAAGATCATAAAAATCACATTAAAATCAATAGAACGTAAATACAAAGACAATCGAAATAGGAAATAAAATCGCATTTAATCACGAATAAAAAAAATAATAAAAAAAAAGAATGGTTGAGTTAATCTTACTTTAGATGCTACTTACATGCGAACAATATTTTTCACGTTGAAGTCTTCCAAGGGAGCAACATCTGGGTTTTCCCCTTTGTCAGTCTGCAGAACCAGCTGCTGAACTATCCGATCCAATAACACCCAATACTGAGTCATAGTTCTATTTTGCTTAACTGTGAAAAAGACAGTAGTTAGTAAGTGATGGACACTTGTTAGTAGCGACAAATGAAATGAAATTTGCAAGACAGGAGATGCTTACATGGCATCATGAGACAATGCTGCAGTGCCGAGAGCAGGTGAGGGTAAGCTTCGGTGTGGGTTAAACGTTTCCTGATCAACTCAAACATCTGGCTTGCACTTTTGGTTTCAATATGAACCTGAAATCAGTTATAACAACACATGTATCATTAGATTCATTAATGCTCTAAATGCAGGAAAATATTTGTGACAAAAGTGCTTCTTGACACAGATCATATATCTGTGTAGACGTATGACATGGCAATATATATTGCCAAAACGATGAGTGAGATTTTACAAGTCTATTACCATTATCACCATAAACTGACCTGTTTCTGCAATGTATATTTTGGCCAGCAGAGGGCCCTCAATTCGACAGTACTGAACTGCATTCTGCAAGCTGTACTTGTACCACCAATGGCGTACCGCACGCAGGCTATTTTTAGACCGTGACGTCGCATCGTAAAGCGGAAGTAAAGCCGAAGTGGGACATTATAGACCCGCCCTCGCATAGACCCAACGTAAAAAGTGCTACTTTTCGCCGGTAATCTTTCAAAAACGAACATGCCGATCACACATTGCTTTTTTGGAACTTGTAGAAACGACTCTAGACATTACGACCATGAAGGATGTTTTCTTCATACGTTCTCGGAAACCAAAAACTCGGGAGGAAAAAATGTGAAAACCGAATCAACTTGCGCGGACTTTAACACCAGCTCGGCGAATCCATTCACGTATCATATGCAGTAAACATTATGTTGGGTTGGCATGGTCTTTCAGAGGACAAAGAGGTAAGCCATTTTTATATTTTTACTTTATTTTTTTAGCGTAACGTTGTGCCGTACTGCTTCTGTCTGACAATGAATGACCTGAAAAAAATTACATTGGTATCTGACTGCCACTGTTACCGTTTCTGTTATATAAATATATAAAAAAACAACTTTAGTAAGGGGGAAGTGTAAATAAATTATAGGATTAAGATGTGTTATCAATGAAAAAATTAAAAGTGTTCGTTGGCTGTCACTGAGTAGCATTTGCGATCGCTACACAAAGCTAACTAAATTACCCCCAAGAACGGTAAGAGACGTAGGACAAACAGAGGATATATAAGAAAGACAGGGCTGATGGTAAAGGATAGCTTGTTGAAACCGGAGAATGTCATTGTCAGTCGCGTTGATAAAAAAAAAAAGCTAAAGCTATGCTTAGGTCGGCTCGTTTTTTTCGTCTTTTTCAGCCTTCGACACTAAAGCCATCTCTTTAACTGAACATTTTTATGTTCTTCCACATCTTTGCCAGTCAATTTGGCACCAGGCACATCATTTTCAGAGAAAATTGGTAGGTTTAGCGCTGTAAACATCTCCTTCGTACACGATTTCCATTCATTTCCTATTAGGGACACACGGTGGCTTGTCCTTGCTTGGCAACAGTAGCTAATGCCATGAATATTAATGAGCGGAAGTGACGTGTTGCTTGCGGTACGCGATTAGCCTTAAAGCGGAAGTTCAGAATTTTCGACATTAGGCTTGATCCTCGAGTTAGCGAGGTTTAAATTGGTTGGTGGAGTTTATTTCAACAAATTCTATGCAGTTAGTTAGTTATTTATTAATTTCAGGGCTCTGGAATAGCTAAGCTAGCGCGAGTCAATAGTCCCTTCCTAGCATGCTAATTAAAAATGATATTAACAGATCTAACATAGTAATTAATTTCATTCTCTGGGACTATTTTTTTACATGCATAATGCGACCACTGCCACTCATGCTCATGCTGCCTTAGAAGAAGGTGGGAAGTCAGTCTTATCCCACTCGGATGGTACAACTTGCGACCTCAAAACGTTCCATGTGGGTTTTTTTTGCCCATCAATAGACTTGTTGATCTCCAGCAAACACGGCCTCTCGAAAGCGATCAAAAAGTGGAGGAAAACGACGGCTAAGGTAAATAGACCACACTGTAAAATGCCTTCTTTAGTTTTACTATTGACGGTCTGCTTTTCGACATGCAGTGTATTTTGTTGAATGACGTCTGATTGAAGCAACCCGTGAAGTCGGGGTACTTTTTTTCTGACTTCGCGACTAAGCTCCCCCCCCAGTTCGAGTGGCGGTCCAATGATATTAATCCTGGCCGGAGGTTGGAAAACTCCGATTTCCCACCTTCCTCGAATGCAGCATCAGTCTAGAGACTCTTGACTGAAGAATGGCAACATAGTGAAACGTGCAATTAGAGGCTGTGGAAACAGACAGAAGAAATGGGCAAATGAGAGATTCCCCTTAAAGAACAAGGAGCAATAAAAACTGTAGATAATTGTTACCAGCTACGACATAAACACACCGGTGGAAAAAATATCACGCTGCTCTGTAGCCTGTTACCTAGAGATACTGGATTACAAGTATTGCTGTTCATAATGCAGTTATTGACATGCAATGGTACGTTTTAAAAACTTCATCTTGAAAACATAGCCAACGCTATTGACTGCATGGGTCATCAGTGATTTTCATGCGTGCATAGGTTGTTTTTTATTGGCATGCTAGGACGGGCTCATTGACTCACGCTAGTTTAGCCACTCCGGAGCAGTGAAACTAATAGATAACTAACTGCACGGAATTTGTTGAAATCAACTCCACCGATTAATTACACCCCCGCTGACTCGAAGATTAAGCCTAATATCAAAAATTCTCAACTTCCCCTTTAAGGTGTCCCTATCTCCACTCAATACTTTGAAAATTGGCTCCCCCTGCCAATGATACAGGAGTAAAGCATGCAAGACAATAGAAAATAACAACATACAGTATACACTGAACACAGACAACATAATTTGTTCCAATATAAGCACTATATTTACTATTAATTATTAAAGATGCACGATAATATTGGTTATCGATAATTATCGGCCGATAATGGCAATTATGACGTCACACAGATAATCCGGATTAAAAAAAAAATTCAACTGATAATGCAATCCGATAGTTATATACTTGATTTAGCCTCCAAATGTGTGCAAACGAAGCAGTTTTGTCCACTTCTCCACTGCCGCCTCCTCAACCCCTCCTCTCTCTAAAGCCCCTGAGGGGGGAGGGGTTGAGGAGTATGGCGTCATAGAGTAGGTGGAGTTACACAACAGAGTTGAGGCAATATTATGGCGGATCTCACTAACGTGGGTTGTTTTCCGTGTGGTAAACAAACGTCGCTCTTGCCATCTGCAAAACATGCACTGCAGAAGTTCCTCAAGGTGGAAAGAAAGAGTCCTCATTCAACATCACTAACCCAGCAGCCATTTAAAACTGCATAACAAAGATTTTTTGGAACGAATACGAGGCTGCTGCTAGCGCAAATGCCACAGCTAAATGCACAAACTAAGCTAAACTACGGTGCTTGTGACGATAGAGAGACGTTGCGGCTTTCCCTTCCCTGAGTCGGGTTGTTTAGGAATGCAGCCCAAAGCTGGTGGTAAACTCCATCTAAAGCTAAACACCGGCAGGGAGACCGATAGTCGACAAGTAGCCGTCTTCCAACGGAGCACGCCGCTCTGGCCGGTCCGGCGAACACCCCAGTTTCTCGAGTGTTCCCCCTCGACGTGCGGGATGCGAGGCGTGCGCCTCCGTCCGGAGCAGAGCCATGCCCTGAATATGCCGCGGCGAGACGGCCGGGACGGCCGAATATAATACTGGTACGAACGTAGCTGCCGCCGCCACTCATCTCCAGTTCAACTCATCGTGCACTACTGCGGCTGGACGGACTGAAGGGAACAGGCGGGAGGGGATGCCGGATGAGAGATGTTTTTTTTTACCGAAGTGACCGGAGAGCCCAAGCCCCGGATAAAAAAATAATCCAGTTTATACGACCACCATTCTTCGTGAAAAACATGCCGATTACATGAGTTTCACCACGGACATTTGGACAAGTGATGTCAAGTAAGCATGCTTCGGCACAGTGGTTAGATGATACTTGTAACATGCACCAAACCACTCACAAGAAGTCAGCCATTCAGTAATGCATTCAACACGCTGTAAATTTATGACGTCTTAATCAGATCATTCTTCTTAAATCTAGTCAAATAATTTTCCCTATCTTGTTTTGAGTGTTAAAGACTAATTAACAGATGAATGCTCCAGATTTTTTCTACTTACTTGAAGTAAATATTGCCATTTGTTCTTAAGCCCATACATCTTTAAAAAATGGTCATTTTTCACGTAAGTCAAGAAAAAAATGCTTTCAATTAATGTTTTGAACCATACCTATTCTTGAACATTTTAGAACATTTCTGACTTTTTTTTAGGATTAAGTATAATAATATATTGCTTAAAATTAGGCTGTTAAGCTTATTTTCAGCTAGCTATTTTTCTTCAAGAAATCTGAGTGAAATATACTTGAAGTGCTGGCGGATTATTTCACTTATTTTCAATAGATTTACACTGAAAACAAGGGAATTTAACTACTTTCGAGAAGGTGTGTTTTTGCAGAGTAGTAATGTTATATGTCAGGAATGGCTTACTTTTAAACACATTTTTGAGCAATTTAGGTATTTACTCTGTAAGTAATTGTTGCCAAAAGTTTACTATTACACAATGTCAGACTAGCCGTCTTTATTTAGATGTTGGAATTTACTACTTGTTCACATTTGATGTTAAAAAAAGGAGCAATAAATTATATTTTTGCACAGTAATATTTTCTCTTGTGTATACTTTAAAATTTTACATAAATCTTTTAATAGAATTATCGGCTTGACATTATCGGTTATCGGTTGGAACGAGGAGGAAACTATCGGTTATTGGTATCAGTTGAAAAATGTATTATCATGCATCACTATTAATTATATTAGTCAAACATACTCAAAACCTCGAGTAACAAGTGTCAGTAGATACAGTATTCGATATTTTTTTCCATTTAGGCACAAATATGTATGCTACTATGCTGCTTCTGGATAGCTTTAGGTTGCGGCACTACTTGATGCGTTAAATATTTGTAGCAAGTCAGTTTAATGTCAATTCAAAAGTAAAGTGAGTGGAAGAAAAACTTGTGATCATAGTCATTATATCATAATTGCTGTATAATTTTTGCATTAAAATATATTGATCATGGCATATCAACATCTTGATATAAATAAAATAGCCTGTATTTTGATAATTGTTTATCCATATCACACAGCACTAGTGTCGATTACTTACAAGATCGAATCGCTTGGACAACAGAAGCTCATCCTCATTCCTCAGCATTTCAAAAAAGTCCAAATGTCTAAAAGACAAAATGAAATTAGTGAGAAGGTATCCCCCCCAAAATAGCTCAACAAGTTTGATATTTCAACGGTGATGCACCTGTCCAATGTTTCATTTTCATGCGAGCGAAGTTTATCAATGATTTTCTGAATTCCCAACATCAGGAATTCATAGCGCAAGTGGATACGGAACTCCAGACTAGTCTGAGGGTGCATACGTTCATAGCAAAGATCACAACCCCAAAATGATTAATGAGCCATACAGAAATGAGTCAAAATAACAAACATCTACAGTTTTACCTCGCCTGGTCCTTGGCTCAGTATTGCATTAATGAAGGACATAATGGCAGTGTTTAGATTAACTTCATCTCTGTAGCGACCTGTGGATCTATCCAGGTCCGTCACTAAATTCTGCCCAGAAAAAAAGAAATGTCATCATAATATGCAAGAACACAAACCGTAACTATTGATAGTGGCCCCCCCCATTCATTGCTTGCCATTGACAACAACAGACGAACGAACATTTGTCTTAACAAAAAAAAACAACAACAAATGAATCAGAATGCTACAATTAATCCAGAATGTAGCTGCCAGTCCTCAAAAATACAAGGAAAATGAATCATATCACACTGGTTATGAATATGAAGTGGGAGAATGTTCATTGGTTGCCACTCTCCCCTTTCAAACGCATTGGACGTCTACTAGTGACAAACACATTGATATTCACAAGTAGAAAATGCATAGATTGAACCAAACACAATTGTCTAAATATAATCATCTTACCTGGAAACGCGTTCTTTCTGAGGCAAAGGTCTGGTAGTTCAGCATGGCCTCAAGTGCTTTTTTATGGCCCCCAGGTACCAGGCAAACTGCACCCAGAATCTCTAGGACGGCAATCTATAAGAAGAGAATCTAATACATAAATACTGGCTCTGATTCTTGTTAACAAGCACGATTGTGCCCCAGCACACGAACAGGCTGAAGGCTGTGTGAACCTGGCCTCGCATACGGTTAAAAATGGCACTGTAGCAATGTATTCTGGATCCACTGTGTTTAATTTCGTAATTTTGTGTCCCCGATCTGTTCATGAATTAAACGAACATGAGTTGCGAACAATAAACCCAATAGACCCTACTCACGTGACGTCACAGCCACGCCCCCACACCATGTTGTCCGTATACTTGTCATGTTAATGCATTAGCGCTTCGTAAATTCCTCCTATTATGGCGTGTTTTTCTGCTCGTTAACATTAATAATCAAAATGGTGAAGTCGTGTGTGGCGGTCGGTTGCAAAAACAGAGAAGAACGGAGAGACTTGAAGTTTTACCGTATTCCGAGAGACCCGGAGAGGAGACCGAGATTGATTGCTGCAATTCGACGAGAAAACTGGGCTCCAAACGACTACCACAGATTATGTAGCAGTCATTTTATATCTGGTAAGATGCATTTAATATATATTTAGAGGGTTTTGGGCTGACAACCACAATTAAGATCATTGCTACGCTAATCGCTGACAACATACACTCAGACGTTGTGAATGAACTACCTGAAAATATATAATTATAAGGGGATAATCAGACAGTTGTCATACAATTAATTTACAATTTCACTATTGAGGTCAAAGCCAAAAAATAAATTCAACTAGGGACAATCTGGAGTAGTGCTATCGCACTTCATATTTATTACATATTATATACAGTATGTATGTAGTGAGAGTGCTATCGCTAAACCATATAAACATTAAAAGCCCTAGCTCCATTGACAAATGACATGAAATACATTCGATTTGACAGTGGATGTTAGCAAGAACAAAAGATTTTAAATGGAAAATTTCGTAACTCATCTTCCGAGCACAAGATTCCTGCCGAATTTCCGTGTACGAGGACCTGTTTCACCCAACCAGCAACGTAGCATTTATAAGCCTCCAAGCTCTTAAAGTTTTTCAAACTTTTCGTGAGAATAGGCTGATTTTGTGTGGACAAGATAGTTGTAAATATCAGGGTCAGGCAAAGATGGCGAAGACAGCGGGTCGAAAAACATCGATTTAGGCATCTAATATGGATCTGGCGAATGGATAAACTGAAGCTTTTCCACGTAACGCCTTTTATGCAACGCATCCAATGAGTTTACAGCGACAGATAACACCGGGGCTTCCATGAATTGCTCTATAACTTGCACGACTAATTGAAAACAATGAGAATAGGTCTAAAAAATAGGTACAATATGGCGGCCGGATACAGCAACACGTCATTTTGTGACGTAGGTGAGTAGGGTCTATAGCAGGCTGCTCCTTACTGGTTAATAATTCTGAAATTAATCAGGTGGGTAGAGTAGCCAAAAATTTTACACAAGTAAAAGTAACATTACTTCAAAATAATATTACTCAAGCATAGACTTCAAATAATTTTATATATTTATTAGGGCTGTCAAAATTATCGCATTAACGGGCGGTAATTAATTTTTTAAATTAATCGCGTTAAAATATTTGATGCAATTAACGCACATGCCCCGCTCAAACAGATTAAAATGACAGCAGTGTAATGTCCGCTTGTTACTTGTTTTTTGTTGTTTGGCGTCCTCTGCTGGCGCTTGGGTCCAAATGATTTTATGGGTTTAGGGAGTGAGCATGGTTTAATTATTGACATCAACAATGGGGAGCTACTAGTTTATTTTTTTGATTGAAAATTTTACAAATTTTAATAAAACGAAAACATTAAGAGGGGTTTTAATACGAAATTTTTATAACTTGTACTAACATTTATCTTTTAAGAACTACAAGTTTTTCTATCCATGGATTGCTTTAAGAGAATGTTAAAATGTTAATGCCATCTTGTTGATTTATTGTTATGATAAACAAATACAGTACTTATGTACCGTATGTTGAATGTATATATCCGTCTTGTGTCTTATTCTTCCATTCCAACAATAATTTACAGAAAAATATGGCATATTTTTGAATTGCGATTAATTATGATTAATTAATTTTTAAGCTGTAATTAACTCGATTAAAAATTTTAAACGTTTGACAGCCCTAATATCTATATTTCATATCATGAAGTCTATGACTCAAGTAAGAGTAAAAGTAGTCATCTAAAAAAATGTACTCAAGTACAAGTAAAAAAAACCTGCTTATTGCTTTTTAAAAACATTTTTTTAAACAATGGTATTTTTTTCTGTGAGCACAGACTTATTTATATGAACTGTTGATATAATCATACTGTACAATAACCCATTACATAACCAAATTAAGCCAAAGAAATACAAAAAACAAAACAAAAACAAAAACATTGAATTTCGTCTAGAGAGGACAAAAAAAGACAGACATGAAGCATTATTCGTCCAAAGAGCACGAATACCCTGCCCTCTAGTGGAGAAAATAGGTTCTAGTTTGAATAGTGAATACTGTAGTTCCGTTACAGCTTCTCCTCATTGAAAGACCAGCATTCGCCACTGCATTTGAAGTGGGGGGGTTGGCAGCTGTCACCCTCCCAATCCAAATGGATTGGAGGTCTACTAGTGATAAACTCATTTCAATTCACGGCAAAAGCATGTAAAGACCTTTCATCGCCCCTACCACCATGGCCTCAGGCCATGTTTCTAGGGGCGACTTTTCAATCAAAGTCAGTACATTGACATTAAAATTAAGTCACAACTAGCTTATTTCGCAACCAATTTTAAAATGATTATTTATCAATGTCAGAGCATCTGCTATTTACTCAATGGCTGTCATTGACAGCGCTAGACGTCCAATCCATTTGAAGTGGGAGGGTTCACACCCTCCCACTTCAAATGAACTGGATGTCTGCTATTGATAAACTCATTTAAAATTCACAGCAGAAGGATGATTGGATGCCGCTTTTGCGTCACTGTACAGTACCTTAGTTTTAATATTTTCCGTAGCAAGACTTTGGGCGATGATGTTGATGCTCTCGCTATGTCCCAGTACATGGGCTCTGCCTTGCGAATTGTTCATCAGAGCCTTGATGCAACCAATCAACGATGTATGTACCGGAGACTCTGTTGTTTCATAGTCCATTGATTGGTGGAAGTTCAAGAGGCATGACAGGCCGTCTAAGTCAATGAACCTTGTGACAAACCTGTGAGAGATCAAGCAAAGAGGTGCATTTTCAATATCATGAATCGGCACAAGCAACACATAGTTGTACTACCATGGCATATGGAATACTGTAGCACAGGGGTGCCCAATCCCGGTCCTTAAGAGCCTCTATCCAGCTTGTTTTGTGTGTCTCCCTCCTTTAGCACACCTGAATCAAATGATCAGCTCATCAGCGAGCTCTCCAGCAGCCTGATAACGGTCCTGATTAGTTGATTCAGGTGTGTTAGAGGAGGGAGACATGGAAAACAAGCTGGATAGGGGCTCTCAAGGACCGGGATTGGGCACCCCTGCTGTAGCAAGTCAATGCAACTTTAGTGCCAACTACTGGCCAAAATATGTATTACAGAAACAGGTCAATTTATGGCGTTAATGGCGATAGACATATAAAATGTTGATAAAAAGTTTTATATTGATATATATCATCACCACACAACAAAAATGTTGGTGTTGCACCGATGCCATTTCTTTCCTCCCAATACCGATTCCAATCGGTGATATTGGCTGATACTGCACCGATACCATATATAAAAATATACAAAAATATAAATTATATAAACATATATATGTGGCGGAAAACACCGACAAGGCTGAAAAAGCAGTTTCTGCTCTTGCACCCCTCTTTAAGATAAACTGCTGTGTTTTAAGCCAAAAGAGCTGTTCCATGTGCTGTGTTCCATCGAACAATATGTCTATATGCTGCCATAGCAGTTTCATGGTGCATTATGCTCCCGGACTATTTTTAATTTGTCAGTTTTACCCTTGAGACCCCCATTTACACACACTGCGCAACCGCTTTTGTTCTAACCCAACCATAAAAATAAGGTATGTAATTATTAGGGCTGTCAAAATTATCGCGTTAACGGGTGGTAATTATTTTTTTAAATTAATCACGTTAAAATATTTGACGCAATTAACGCACATACCCCGCTCAAACAGACTAAAATGACTGTACAGTGTAATGTCCGCTTGTTATTTGTTTTTTGGTGTTTGGCGCCCTCTGCTGGCGTTTGGGTCCAACTGATTTTATGGGTTAGTACCATGAGTGAGCATGTGTATTGACATCAACAATGGCGAGCTACTAGTTTATTTTTTGATTGAAAATTTTACAAATTTTAATCAAACGAAAACATTAAGAGGGGTTTTAATATAAAATTTCTATAACTTGTACTTCTATCTTTTAAGAACTACAAGTCTTTCTATCTACGGATCACTTTAAGAGAATGTTAATAATGTTAATGCCATCTTGTTGATTTATTGTTATAATAAACAAATACAGTACTTATGTACCGTATGTTGAATGTATGTATCCATCTTGTGTCTTATCTTTCCATTCCAACAATAATTTACAGAAAAATATGGCATATATAGATGGTTTGAATTGCGAATAATTACGATTAATTAATTTTTAAGCTGTAATTAACTCGATTAAAAATTTTAATCGTTTGACAGCCCAAGTAATTATATTAATTATTCGAAATGTCTATCATTTTTAGCCTACAATCATGAATTTATGTCTATTATTTAGTTGAATTAAAAAAAAACAACAAAAAAAAAACCTACAAAAAATTATTCACTCCCATATTTTAAACTTTTAAACAAATTAGGTCACAATTCAGTTTACGGATTACTTACCTCATAATTATTGCTTAATTGTAATTGTTTTTGTTACTGTCGCATTTTCCCCGATATTTTAAATGATAAATAATCCATCTAAACAAAGAAAAATAGAAAATAAAAAGCATTTAAAAGGGTAAATATTTGAAAAAGAAAAATCTCGACCACTCCTTGATGTCTATTAATTCTGCATCGCAACCCTTGTTATGTTACTGAGTTTCACCCATAAAATCCCCACAAAGTCCGGCTGTGGCCATTCACAGTTGTGTCTTGACACTCGGTGATACACAGAGTTTTTGGATCGAAACATGGTAAGTAAGTAGGAGATAGCATCTCGTTAAAATCATGGTGTCTTTAATTATGCTCTTTGTTGCTCTCACCTCAAGTTACCGGAAAGCCACAAAAAGGCATACATTGCAGTTGAACGCTCGCGCGAGAATCATGGACACAGCAGGCTTACCGGCCAGCATGCTGTCCATTATGTTTTCGACTCCTGTTGCCGTTTGGATTTCTTATTATGGGATGATATTAATGTATTATGTATTATATACATTAGATGCTTAAATCCTAAGGCCTAGGTTCTAGGCTTCAATGGTAGATACAATAAATAGATTGTGTTATGTTCTCACAGTTATATGTTCCCTTTATGCATATGGAGCCTTTTATTCTCAGTATCTTGCATTCACATTCTTTAATCATAATTGAAAAATATTTTAAAAGCCCACTGCAAAAATTAAGATATTATGGTATTGGAATTTAACTCCTAAAATTCCATCTGGAAATGTTTTTTCTTTGCACAGATTAAAATCAAGCCAAATCAAAAACTGTATGCCGTGAAGTTATCATTAATTATACAGCTACCGGTAACTCCTCGTTTAGCTATGTTTATTTACAAAATAAAACACAGGGCTAAATTAAATCTACATTTACTTACATACCAATTTCCTTTTTTATTGTACATCCACCCACATTTCTTAGTGTATGCCAAGGGCGTAGGTTTGCATAGGGATGGTAGGGACATAACACTAGCAACTTTTCAGGATGCTCAAATTATCCCCACCAACTTTTGAGCAACCTTATTTGCATTATATAATGACTTCAGTTATATAGGTAATTTAGATTGTCTTTCTATATGTTGTAAGGATAGAATTGATCTTACCATTAATAGGTGAATTACAGTACTTTCATTATGTTCAGACTTACACTGACCCGTTTTCACTCGCTGAATGTGCCAGTCCATTTTTTCCCCTTCAAACGCACGTTTCATTGGCTGATGACTTGAACCCCCCCAAATACACACACCCATTCACAACCCGACAGAAATACAACATGCCGCTTCCCCCGTCCCCTTCAAAGATGAGGGATATTACAAGTTTTTATCTGCCGGCAGCAGCCACTGTAAGTAATGTAAAAAGACGTAAATGTTGTGGAGGTGGGTAACACTCCACTAATTTTGCTACTGCTACAGTGCTTCAAGTTGATTATACTCACTTAGATTTCTTGAAAGAAAAACAGCTAGCTGAAAATAACATTAACAGACTTATTTTAAGCAAAAGGTTTGTGTATTTAATCTTAAAAGAAAAACTTGTCCGTCAGAAATGTTCTTAATTCAAGAATATTGTTCAAACCATTATTTGAAAGAATTTTTTTCTTGATTTAGATGAAAAATTACCAACTTTTAGATGTATGGGCTTAATATAAACAAATCGTAATATTTACTTCAAGTAAGTGGAAGAATCTGACACATTAATCTGTTAACTAGCCTTTAACACTCAAAAAAAAGAGACAATTATTTGAGTAGATTTAACAAAAATTATCAGGTTAAGACGTTATAAATTTGCAGGGTGAAAGTTAGTATAGGTCAATACAGATTTATTTTGCACGAATCATTTAGCCTAGCAATTAATTAGGTTCATATTGGTGAGAAATGTAGCCCTGACCCCTATTCACCAAACATGTATGGTCTTATTAATCTCCCGTCCCCAGCAAAAAGTGTACATGCAGGTTATGCTGTCATATTGTCCCTACCAATATTAAGACCAAACCTACGCCGTTGGTGTATGCATACGGATTACGAAAGACTTGAGTAGACAAAGGGGGATCATCTTGAAGTGTTCGTTATTTATCATGTACCAGGATGGGTGTCCAAAAAATTTTTTCAAACGAGAAATTTAAAGAAAATTTCAAAGGTCTCAAAAATGTCTGTTTTTCACTCACCTGATTTGACCTACTTTTAAGGTGTCAAAAATGCCCTGCTGTTCAAAAAAATTATTCCCCCAGAAAATAGAGATTTTAAGCTTTCAAATGACACATGCATATAGGACAATTTTGAAATTTGGCCAAATTGGGGGTCTCAGGGCAGACTTCAAGCCACCTGAGTGTTTTATATCTCTTGATGCTATATTCAAAGAAGTTCTTAAACATTCATTTGCTGCCACACTCCCACTTCAAATGGAGTGGACGTCTACAATCTATAAACTCTTTGAAATTCACAGTAGAAATATGATTGGACGCCACCCACGTCTGGACGTCTACATAATCTTGGGAAGGGCATAGCTGGCGGCCATCTTGGGTAAGGGTAGATCTCTAAGAGTACATATTGCGCAGCATCGGCATGATTATGTCATTTTAGTGCTGGATACACTTCCGGTATCTGTCCAACACTACAATTTTTTTTACTGTGTTATTATATAATTACTGTATTGTTTTGAATAAAGTCAACCCACATTTTCAACTTTTAAATAAAAGCAAAACTTACATTAATACAAAAAAAAAAAAAAAGTTACACATTCTTAGCAACTAGGGAAAAAAATAACCAATTTTGCAAATATGCCACATACAGTAGAACTCAAATACCTTTTTCTAAACACGTACAGAAGAACACATGACGCTGTATTTGTGATAACAAAAATAGTTATATAACTACTAATTAAAAGGTTAAAAAAAAGTCAAGAATGGTAGATCGTTTTGATTTTCTGTGACATGATTTTGCATATACAGTTCATGCCCCTATACTATAGTATAGTATAATTACATTGGAAAAAAAAAAAATACACACGTACTAAAAGTTCAACTACGTGTCACAATTAAAATTGATGTACCTCATAGGTTGTGTTCTCAGAGCTGTCTTAAGGCCTTCTAAAACTCTTTGTCTTTCTTGATCTTCATTTTCCTCCAAAACCAACAGGCTCTTTCTCTGACAAGGAAAATTAAAAAAGCTCTGTGATGATTTAATTTAAATAAATCGTAAGGAAAGTGGTGAACGGGGAGTGCTTACTGCAGTCATTGAACATAGCTGGTCAATATAATACTCTGGCCAGCTGGTTGCTCCTCTATTCTCTTCTGTTTCCTGTAATACCAATAGGCACAGTATGGTAGTGACTATACAGTATGTCAGAGGTTGCGCTAGACTTTTTCGTTGTCTGTCATTTTGACTGACAGGGTCATAAAAATCCGGTCATAATCTATTTTTACCTGTCAGTAAAATTTTAAAAATGATAATAATGACATATTCAATAGTATTTAGTTTTCATTCATTTTTAATTAATATTCTGTACGAACAAGCTTAACAGAGAATCCACACCGTGCCATCACACATCAAGCAGATGAATATGTAACTTTTTCTCCGCAGTGACAAAAACAGCTGACTGTGGCCCCAGTGGGTAGGCTACATATGGAACAATGAAATTAACAGTTCACCTGCTGACGCCTGAACGCAGTCTCACACTCTGTACTCCCTCCTGACCTCCTTGCTGCCGCTTGCTCGCTCAGTAGTTGCCGAAGGCTGATTGCTTGTTTGTCTTTCATCCTCCACTGCATCAGTCCCTCTTTTTTATCAACTATTTCAACTATACTCTATTTTTCTTTTTTATCGACACCGTCGTCGTTTTGGGGCTTTTTGAAAAAACTTCGGACACTCAGTTGCCTTGACATTTTTCCGACGTCATGCATCAAGAGAGACAATAGCTAATTAATATGCTCACTCGCCACCCTGTGGCCTGGGGTGTGAATTGCAACCTGTCAAAATGACAGTTGGACTTCAGTTTTTTCCGTCACCGTTTTAAAAAAACGGCCAACGACGGAAAATATTCGGTTAACGCGACCCCTGCTATATGTAATTATTTAAACTTGCTTTTCAATTTTATTGTATTATCTCCAATTAACTCTTGCATTTGAATGTCACATGGTAAAGCAGCTGGGCTGACACGGTTTGCCTGGAATGCAGTAAAGGCTTCCCTCGACAACAGTCATTTGACAAAATGCAAAAAAGAGATGCCAGTACATCAAGGAATTATTGCATCATTAGTACACTATAAATTAATATATGCTACTAATTGAATTTGTTTAAAGAGTAGATACAGCAAAGCTATGCTAATACAGTTAATACAGTTGCACCGATATTTTTTTTGGCTTCTGATGTCGATTCTCACACCGGGCTGTGTGGTATTGATCCCATGTTTTTGAAAAAATATAGATTTTTTTTTTCTTTTCATACTAAATTACTGCATATTCACTTAAATTTAAAGTAATTGCTATCATGGCTTAGTCAGACACTACTTAACTCATTGTCTGCTATAAACGGCGCTAGATGTCCAGTACAAAACTATTGGCACCCTTTGAATGCTTCTCTAATTTTTGTAATCAACAGAACCTGTTACTTACCTGTGGCACATACAGTGCCTTGCAAAAGTATTCGGCCCCCTTGAATTTTGCAACCTTTCGCCACATTTCAGGCTTCAAACATAAAAATATGAAATTTAATGTTTTTGTCAAGAATCAACAACAAGTGGGACACAATCGTGAAGTGGAACAACATTTATTGGATAATTTAAACTTTTTTAACAAATAAAAAACTGAAATGTGGGGCGTGCAATATTATTCGGCCCCTTTACTTTCAGTGCAGCAAACTCACTCCAGAAGTTCAGTGAGGATCTCTGAATGATCCAATGTTGTCCTAAATGACCGATGATGATAAATAGAATCATCCTGTGTGTAATCAAGTCTCCGTATAAATGCACTTGCTCTGTGATAGTCTCAGGGTTCTGTTTAAAGTGCAGAGAGCATTATGAAAACCAAGGAACACACCAGGCAGGTCCGAGATACTGTTGTGGAAAAGTTTAAAGCTGGATTTGGATACAAAAAGATTTCCCAAGCTTTAAACATCTCAAGGAGCACTGTGCAAGCCATCATATTGAAATGGAAGGAGCATCAGACCACTGCAAATCTACCAAGACCCGGCCGTCCTTCCAAACTTTCTTCTCAAACAAGGAGAAAACTGATCAGAGATGCAGCCAAGAGGCCCATGATCACTCTGGATGAACTGCAGAGATCTACAGCTGAGGTGGGAGAGGCTGTCCATAGGACAACAGTCAGTCATACACTGCACAAATCTGGCCTTTATGGAAGAGTGGCAAGAAGAAAGCTTTTTCTCAAAGATATCCATAAAAAGTCTCGTTTAAAGTTTGCCACAAGCCACCTGGGAGACACACCAAACATGTGGAAGAAGGTGCTCTGGTCAGATGAAACCAAAATTGAACTTTTTGGCCACAATGCAAAACGATATGTTTGGCGTAAAAGCAACACAGATCATCACCCTGAACACACCATCCCGACTGTCAAACATGGTGGTGGCAGCATCATGGTTTGGGCCTGCTTTTCTTCAGCAGGGACAGGGAAGATGGTTAAAATTGACGGGAAGATGGATGCAGCCAAATACAGGAACATTCTGGAAGAAACCTGTTGGTATCTGCACAAGACCTGAGACTGGGACGGAGATTTATCTTCCAACAGGACAATGATCCAAAACATAAAGCCAAATCTACAATGGAATGGTTCAAAAATAAACGTATCCAGGTGTTAGAATGGCCAAGTCAAAGTCCAGACCTGAATCCAATCGAGAATCTGTGAAAAGAGCTGAAGACTGCTGTTCACAAACACTCTCCATCCAACCTCACTGAGCTGGAGCTGTTTTGCAAGGAAGAATGGGCAAGAATGTCAGTCTCTCGATGTGCAAAACTGATAGAAACATACCCCAAGCGACTTGCAGCTGTAATTGGAGCAAAAGGTGGCGCTACAAAGTATTAACGCGAGGGGGCCGAATAATATTGCACGCCCCACTTTTCAGTTTTTTATTTGTTAAAAAAGTTTAAATTATCCTATAAATGTGGTTCCACTTCACGATTGTGTCCCACTTGTTGTTGATTCTTGACAAAAAAATTAAAATTTTATATCTTTATGTTTGAAGCCTGAAATGTGGCAAAAGGTTGCAAGGTTCAAGGGGGCCGAATACTTTTGCAAGGCACTGTAACAGAATGTGACTATAACTACTGTAAATCAGACTTGCAGCCAGTTAAAATGGACTAAAGTTGACTCAACCTCTGTCCTGTGTCCTTGTGTGTACCACATTGAGTATGGAGAAAAGAAAGAAGACCAAAGAACTGTCTGAGGACTTGAGAAGCAAACTTATGAGGAAGCATGGGCAATCGCAAGGCTACAAGTCCATCTCCAAAGACCTGAATGTTCCTGTGTCTGTCGTACGCAGTGTCATCAATAAGTGTAAAGCCCACGGCACTTTGGCTAACCTCCCTAGATGTGGACAGAAAAGAAAAATTGACAAAAGATTTCAACGAAAGACTGTGCGGAAGGTGGATAAAGAACCTCGACTAACATCCAAACAAGTTCAAGCTGTCCTGCAGTCCATGGGTACAACAGCGTCAACCCGTACTATCCGTCGGCGTCTGAATAAAAAGGGACTCTATGGTAGGACACCCAGGAAGACCCCACTTCTGATCCAGAGGCATAAAAAAGCTAGGCTGGAGTTTGCCAAAACTTACCTGAGAAGGCCAAAAACGTTTTGGAAGAATGTTCTCTGGTGAGATGGGACAAAAGTAGAGTGTTTTGGGAAAAGGCATCAACATAGAGTTTACAGGAAAAAAACAAGGTCTTCAAAGAAAAGAACATGGTCCCCACAGTCAAACATTGCAGAGGTTCCCTGATGTTTTAGGGTTGCTTTGCTCCATCTTGCACTGGACTGCTTGACCGTGTATGGCTGAAGACTACCAACAAATTTTGGAGCATAATGTAGGCCCCAGTGTGAGAAAGCTGGGTCTCCCTGAGAGGTCATGGGTCTCCCAGCAGGACAATGACCCAAAGCACACTTCAAAAAGCACTAGAAAATGGTTTGAGAGAAAGCACTGGAGGCTTCTAAAGTGGCCAGCAATGAGTCCAGAACTGAGTTCCATAGAACACCTGTGGAAAGATCTGAAAATGGCAGTTTGGAGAAGGCACCCTTCAAATCTCAGAGACCTGGAGCAGTTGGCCAAAGAAGTATGGTCTAAAATTTCAGCAGAGCATTGTAAGAAACTCAGTGATGGATACTGGAAGCGGTTGTTTTCAGTTTTTTTGTCGAAAGGCTGTGCTACCAAGTATTAGGCTGAAGGTGCCAAAAATTTTGTCCAGCCCATTTTTTGAGATTCGTGTGAAATGATAATGATTATTTTATTTTTGTTTTTCTCTTTTGTGTTTTTTCATTGCAAGCAAAATAAATGAAGATATTACTACCAAAGCATTTGTAATTGCAATTATTTTCTGGGAGAAATTGAGCATTAGCTGACAAATTTGGTGGGGTGCCAATATTTTTGGCCAGCAGTGTAGTTATTAGTATCGTATCTTAGTACTTGCCAATACCGATGACGTCATAGTGCCGATCGATAACGATACTAGTATTGGTTTTGGTGTAATAGTATTTCATATGTTTTTGTGTTCACGCAAAATCATTGTTTATGCGAAAATAGATTTGATGATTCAAATGTAAACATTACCATCGCCAAAGACGACAAACGTTTGAATAGATCTGACAACATCGGCGATGGCAGACTATCAAAAACACTTGCATTTGATTGGCTAAAATATTTCTGGCATTTAAAAATGGCGGCTTACGCCAATTTTGCCTACTTACTTCAAATATTGGCCTTAATGGATGTTTTTCTCGACAATTACATAGCAGAAAAATTAAATACTGTTATTTTTTATTCTCATGTTTTTGGTTCTCATTTTCGCGAACTGGACTCAAAGAAAAATATTTCTACATGACAGACCCTCATATATTCTTCACAAAGACGAAAAGAATAGTGTTGGGTTCATATTTTTGCTCAGTGTATCTGAACATAAACTAGCTGACTAGCTAAACAAGCTAGTTCTTACCATCTTCTTACTCCAGTAAAGCTTCCATTTTTTCTCTGCTGGCAATGCAAACATGCCAGCTCTGTGCTCCTCTGTGAGGTCCAGTTCATCCTTAAAAACAGGTGAAAGCCAGAAGATCAGAATAATGTCAAATATATACTGTATAGATAACAACTTGTTGTGTACTCACCACCAGCTCAGTGAACATAGAGTCCAGCTCTTCAGGGGGCGGCATCGGTAATGTGGGCTCCAGTGCTGCAGTACTGATATTATCACGGACGTGGGTGATTTCTGGGTGATCGCTGTTCTTGAAACAACAAGGAAATAAGGTGGCGAAGAGGCGGCCATGTTGCTGTGGTCCCTGGGATGTCATGGTCGCTGCCAGGGATGGACTGGAATTACTGCCTAAAATTCAAATAGCAATGCTTACTGCTTATAATTGCATCTGTTATTTATTTTTTTACAATATCATTAGCCATCTAGGCATATGCTGGTATGATATTCTGAAGGTATGATAACCTTAACCCAAAATATCAAGGTCTCACGGTATCACGGTATTGCAATCACAGCTCTAAAATGTGTTACTTTGAGATATCTGGGTTTAAAAAAAAAATTGTTCCATAGAACAAGATTGAACATTTTTTTGTTATTGTCGCATTTCCCCGATATTTTAGATGGTAAATAATCGATCCAAACAATGAAAAAAAAAAAGGTTTAAAATGGTAAATATTTGAAAAAGAATCAACCACTCCTTGATGTCTGCAATTTCTGCATTGCAACCCTTGTTATATTACCGTGTTTCACCCATAAAATCCTCAAAAAGTCCGGTTGTGGCCATTCACAGCTGTGTCTTGACACTCAGTGAGACATGCTACACTGTGTTTTTTGATCGAAACAAGGTAAGTACGCAATAATATCACGTTAAAATCATGGCGTCTTTAATTATGCTCTCTCATGCTCTCACCTCGAGCTAGGGTTTAGGGGTTAAATTTATTTATTTCATTTTTTTTAAATGCCCTGCTGTTCAAAGAAAATTGAGATTTTAAGCTTTCCAATGGTGTATCACACATGCATGTAGGACAATTTTGAAATTTGGCCAAATTGGGCGTCTCAGAGCGGAACTTCAAGTCACGTGAGTGTTTTCCGCCATATACATGTTTAAGAAAATGTTTTTTAAACAGCAAAACCCTATCTGCAGGTGAGAGCACGCGAGAGCAGAATTACAGACGCCATGACTTTAACGAGATATTATCGCGTACTTTCCCTGTCTCGATCCAAAAACTTCATGTCACATGTATCACTGAGTGTCAAGACACAGCTGTGAATGGTCACATCTGGATTATTTTGGGATTTTATGGGTGAAACATGGTAATATAACAAGGGTTGCATGCAGAAATCGCAGACATCAAGGAGTGGTCGAGATGTTCTTTTTCATACCCTTTTAAACGTTTTTTTTGAACTTTTTTTTGTTTGAATCGATTATTTATCATCTAACATATCGGAGAAAATGCGACAGTAACAAAAAAAAAAAAAAAACACAATTAAGCGATAGTTATGAGGTTGATATCCATGATTTTTTTAAAGACGCCATTTTTTTCATTGTGACATAATTTGATTAAAAGTTTAAAATATGCGAGTGAATAGTTTTTTAAAGTTTTTTTTTTTTTTAAACAAAATATGAGACATCAATTAATGATTCTAAGCTAAAAACGACAGACATTCTGAATAATAAATATAATTAATTAGCTTTGTTTTATGGCTGGGTTGAAACAAAAGTGGTTGCGCGATAACTGTAAACGGGGGTTTTCAGGGTAAAACAGACAAATTAAAAATAGTTTGGGGGCTTCATGCGCCATGAATCTGCTATGGTAGCATATAGACATATTGTTCTATCAAACACAACAGTTGTTTTAGCTTAAAATACAGCCATTTCTTTTAAAGAGGAGTGCAAGAGCAGAAACTGCTTTTTCAGTCTTGTCTGTGTTTTCCGCCATATATATTTTAAATCTATTTTCTATATTTGCTTTTATTTCTCAATGTTATGAATCTTTTTATGAAGCTTGTGGTCTTCCACTTTCAAACTCTATATTTCTATGTAATTTTGTCTATTTAGTGTTTTTTTTAAAGTAATACTATTTTCATGTACTCCAATGTTTTATGTATATTTTAAATGGTTTATTCAATATTATTACTATTATTATTATTTTTATTATAGTGAACTAGGATAGGCTTCAGCACCCCCGCAACCTTCGTGAGGATAAGCGAAACAGAAGATGATTAGTTTTTAATTTTCGTTAATTTTCCACTTTGCTTTTATGTCTAAATATTTGTAACCTTTTAATCATTTTTTCAATTTTATGATCTTCTAATTTTTAGCTGTATTTTTGGCAGGCATTTTATAAAGGCTATTTTCCTTTGAGTTAAGGTTGTCAAGTTTTGAGTATCAAGGATGCAGGATACATACGTACGGTAGTTGACTCTTGAATTCCTTACCTGTGTGGATGTAAACTTGTTCTTAAGTTATGTAGTGTGATACCATGTTGAGCGTCGGCATTCTCAGCGTAGGCAGGTGTCAGATGGAATCTGTTGCGCCTACATATCTCACAACAAATGCTGATCTTCCCAAACCCCAAGTTGATCAATTTTGTTTAATGTAAAGTCAAGGAAGCAGGAGAGACTAAAATGACGTGAAAGACATTAAATACTTCATATTTAAGAAATCTAACAGAGAATCTAAAGCAAATTTATGTCCATCTGGATTGAAAATTAAATCCATGCATGCTCAAAGTTCCTCAAGAGGTAGTGATTTCCCCTCAAAATTTTAGAAATATCCAGGTGTCCACTTTTGCAAAAAATCCATAAATCCATAGGATTCTCTGTTTCCGTTGTCCTCTGCTTTCCGTGGCTTTGAGCGAAACTTGTTGCAATGTTTGTATTCCGCTAAGAGCAACTAACTGATTGGTGACAGGGCACACTATTACGCGGAGAGAAAGAATCACACACTACTGCATTCCTGGTTGAGGCAGTCACACCCCGACCTCACCCACTAAATTTTGCGTGCTTCAATTCAGAAATAGAGACTGCTTTGCCTGCTTTTGTGCTTAGATCACAGCATCAAAGAATATTTACTTCCGTGCGCATTTTTTCTTCATGTGGCACCAACTCATGCTAGGGTTTGGGTACATTTGTGCAATATAATTTGTCGTGTGTAGTAAGGTTTGGCATTTCATCCGTATTGATGTTGTAGAGTTAGTACTGTTAGCGCTCCCGGCCCAGAATCAATGGAGTAGCAAATGTCAATACCGTCCAGTGTGCCAGTACAGTCCTTATACTACAGTGTATCACAAAAGTGAGTATACCCCTTGCATTTCTTCAGATATTTAAGTATATCTTTTCACAGGACAACACTGACAAAATGACACTTTGACACAATGAAATGTAGTCTGTGTGCAGCTTTTGTAATAGAGTTCATTTATTTTCCCCTCAAAATAACTCAAAATTTTGACATTAATATCTAATCCCCTGGAAACAAAAGTGAGTACACCCCATAGAAACTACGTACATCCCTAAATGTCCAAATTGAGTACTGCTTGTCGTTTTTCCTCCAAAATGTCATGTGACTCGTTACAGGAGTCAGCATTGCTGCAGAGATTGATGAGGTGGGGGGTCAGCCTGTTAGTGCTTAGACCATACGCCGCACTCTACATACAATTGGTGTGCATGGGTGTCACCCCAGGAGGAAGCCTCTTCTGAAGACGGTACAGAAGTAAGCCTGCAAACAGTTTGCTGAAGACATGTCAACAAAGGACATGAATTACTGGAACCATGTCCTATGGTCTGATGAGATATTTTTTTAGACAGAAGTGGCTTCCTCCGTGGAGTCCTCCCATGAACACCATTCTTGGCCTTAGTTTTACATGTAATTGATGTGTGCACAGAGATATTGCCAGTGATTTCCGTAAGTCTTTAGCAGACACGCTAGGGTTCTTTTTTTACCTCTCTGAGTATTCTGCGCTGAACTCTTGCCATCATCTTTGGTGGACAGCCACTCCTTGGGAGAGAAGCAACATTGCCAAACTCTCTCCATTTGTAGGCAACTTATCTGACTGTCGATTGATGAACATCCAGACTTTTAGAGATGTTTTTGTATCCTTTCCCAGCTTTATACAAATCAACAATCCTTGATCGCAGGTCTTCTGACAGCTGTTTTAACCGAGCCATGATGCACATCAGACAATGCTTCTCATCAAGACAATTCTTACCAGGTGTGTGCTTTATAGTGGGCAGGGCAGCTTTAAACCACTCACCAGTGATTGGGCACACACCCAGCTAAAAATGTTTGGTAAAATTGGTTTCAACTGCACTTTAAGTCTCCTTAGGCAGAAGGTTCATCCCCCCCCCCCCATCTGTCATTGTTTGCATGCTATCATCATTAAAATATGAAAACCTATAAATGTTTGGGTGGTTTTAGTTCAACCAGACACGGTTTTGACAAAGTTTAGATCACATTTGATGGTGATTTTATGCAGAAATGTGAGAAATTCCAAAAGGTTTAGATACTTTACACCACTGTATGTATATACAGTCAGTATATATACGGTGGTAGCTCTATGTTCGAAATTTCTGGAAGTAGTTTTGTAACCCGAAAATTTCGTAAGTAGAGTAGAAATGGGTTTTGGCTAATCCATTTCAAGCCTCCCGAAATTCAGATATAAATCTTATGCAGGGGTGAAAGTGGCTAGAATTTCTTGCCGGAACGCCCCGACGTGAAGGTCGCCACGGAGCCAGAAATTTTAAACAGCAATAACCCCAACCTCCATCTCCTTATTTTTATTTTCCCTCATTTCCACACATAGTAAATGCCAAATCTAAATTTTAACTACTTAAGAACATAGGATATATATAAAATTGAAGTTAATTTAAACATTTACTTTTTTAAAATAAATAAATAAATATATAAGTAACATACATTCAGAAAAATAAGTACAAATGACTTATATTATGCTGAGTGAAATGGAATATATTTTGAAGATCGCAGAAACATTGACTTTTTTAAATCATAAGGAAATGAATAAGTAGCCTAACATAAATGAACAAATAGAAGTCCAAAGTGCACATCGACAGCTATGATGTTTTGAACTTCCCCATCAGAACAAAAAAACTAAATATGATAAATAAGCCTCCTTAACTCTTTTGTTGCGCTTAAAGATTTGATCCATTTTTTGTTGCATTGCCCTTTTTTTGTCGCATCAATTCGACAAGCTTTTTTTTTTTTTCCTGTTCCAGAAAACATGCACATTTGAACCAATCAGAGCTAACCATCTCCGCTGATTACATGTCAGTATGTCAGTCAATTGAACAAATAAATGAGTCCAGGTGTTTTGCTTTGCTGCGTGCGTTTGCACACTGACATGACTCATCATCGTCAGACTCAGATAACTGCAGGAGCTGGGGAAACCTCCATGCCGTCCGTAGAATTAAATCAATAATAAATATTGGTGGAAATGGATTACGCTACACAAACACTTTATTATGCTTGTTGTTAACACTTGTGTATGTAAATCTGATGTTGGTAGAGTGTTTTCTTCTTGGAGCTGAAATGCATGTGTGGCAGGTTAGCATTTTTTTTTTTTTTTTTACATAGCGTTTTGACAGTTGCGGTCATATTTTTGGAATCAAACCACCGTGTACCGGAACAGCATTCCGGCCCTGAATCTTATACCGGAACAGCATTCCGGCCTTGAATCTTATACTGGAACTGCGTTCTGTCCCTGAATCTTATACTGAAACTGCGTTCCTGACCGTTCTGGCCCACTTTCACCACTGATCTTATATAATTCTCAAAACATGTAACAAGTATATGTTACATGAACATAAAATCAGATTTGTGCATAATGTAAAAAAAGAATAAAGAATAAAAGTTAATACACTCATGTAAAGACGTCGGAATACGAAGGGCGAATGAAAAGGACGCTGGGATACACACATACACATACAGTAGAGGTCCCTCTTAGCCAGTTGGATGCCAGGAATGCTAGGTAATAGCCAATTGCAGACCAGCTATAAGTATGTCACGTTCAGTAAACTCTGGGAGCAACAAGAGGCAATATTTTCCTGATGACTGTAATTGACACTATTGCCCCGATTAAGACAAAAACTTTATCAAGAAAGAAGAGGTCACCCTGGAGAAATGCCATACTAGCTATAAAACAAAAGCAAGTTTGTAGACGAGCAGAACGCAGATGGCGAAAAAACAAACTCCTAGTTTTTTATGATATCTACAAAGAGAGTCTTCGCAAATACAACCAGGAAATGAAAAATGCTAGACAGTCATATTTTTCAGAGATCATTAGTAGAAACACCAACAATACTCGCACACTATTTTCTGTTGTTGACAAACTGACAAACCCACAAGCATCAATACCTCAGGAATTGGCATCTGAGGTGTCCTGTAATAATTTTGCAGCATTCTTTACACAAAAGTACTAAAGATTAGACAGACTGTGTGCAACTCCAGATTAACAAATGTTACACTAAATGCCTCCCAAAATGTCCCCCACGTCAATTTTAGACCGTTTAGCCTCTTGGACTATGCCACTTTAACAGAAATTGTGTTGAAATTAAAGCCCACAACATGCTGCCTTGACATCCTTCCTTCAAACTTTTTCAAAACTGTTTTTCATTGCATAGCCCCAGACATACTTCAGATTATAAATACTTCTCTCCAAACAGGAGAGTGTCCTCAGACTTTAAAAACTGCAGTAATAAAACCTCTCCTAAAAAAACCTAATCTGGATGCCTCAACCATTAGTAATTACAGGCCAATATCAAATCTGACATTCCTGGGGAAAATTATCGAAAGGGTTGTGCTCGAACAGATCCAGACTTTTATGATGCAAAACAATCTTTTTAACTCATTTCAGTCTGGATTTCGGCCACAACACAGCACCGAGACCGTGCTTATCAAAGTCCTAAATGATATTCGTCGGAATACCGATGCAGGCAAATCATCTGTTCTGCTACTATTGGATCTCAGCGCCGCATTTGACACGGTTGATCACAACATACTACTCAGCAGATTGGAACAGTGGGTAGGGCTTACTGACACTATTCTTCAGTGGTTCACATCCTATTTACATGATAGGGATTTCTTTGTGTCAATCGGAAACTATCAGTCAGAACGATCCAAATTCACGTGTGGAGTCCCTCAAGGGTCAATTCTTGGTCCACTCTTATTTAACATCTATATGCTTCCGTTAGCTCAGATAATGGAACAGTATGACATCTCCTATCACGCCTATGCAGATGACACACAACTGTACATTTCTGTGTCCCCACATGATTATAGTCCTTTAGTCTCCCTGAGTAAATGCATTCATCAAATCAATGAATGGATGTGCCAGAATTTTCTCCAGTTAAATGTGGAGAAGACAGAGGTGATCATTTTTGGGCCAAAAAAGGAAAGGTCAAAGATAAGCAGGCAACTTAGCACAATGTCACTTACAGCTACAAATCAAGTCAGAAACCTTGGCGTAATTATTGACTCAGACCTAAAATTTGAGAGCCATTTAAAGTCTGTCACTAAATCCGCTTATTACCACCTAAAAATATAACCAGAATTAAGGGGCTTCTGACTCAACAAGACATGGAAAAACTTATGCATGCATTCATTTTCAGCAGATTGGACTATTGCAACGGTATATTTACAGGTCTTGATAAAAAATCAGTCAGGAAGCTGCAGCTAGTACAGAATGCTGCAGCCAGAGTCCTCACAAATACAAGGAAGCTGGACCACATTACACCGGTTTTGAAATCGCTACACTGGCTTCCAGTGAGTCAAAGGATAGACTATAAAATACTACTGCTCGTCTACAAAACACTTAATGGCCTTGGACCAAAATACATGCTTGACTTGTTACATTCCTATGAGACATCTAGACCCCTAAGGTCGTCTGGAACGGGTCTTCTGCATGTTCCAAGAACAAGAACCAAGCAGGGTGAGGCAGCATTTAGTTATTATGCTCCTCACCTCTGGAACAAGTTACCCGAACATCTTAGGTATGCTCAATCTGTTAGCTCTTTTAAATCAGGGCTAAAAACGCTTTTGTTTAGCACTGCATATCCATAACTGTCTATATATTTCAATCTACCTGCTTTCTATTCCTCTTGTGCTTATCTCCATTGCTGATTTCAATTATTATGATTAGTAGTAGTTTTTGTTTTATTTTTATTTATTTATTTTTATTCTGTGATTAAATGCGATCTTTTGTCTTGGTTTTTACGTTGGGTTGATTTAAATGTGATTTTTATGATCTTCATGTGATGTAAAGCACTTTGAATTGCCTTGTGTTGAATTGTGCTATATAAATAAATTTGCCTTGCCTTGCCTTGCCTTGTTGAGGCTGGTCCCAACCTAAAAATTCTGTATGTAGAGATGTATGTAAGTAGAGGGACCACTGTACATAACTGTACATATTGTAAGTTAATTTTATTGCTGACACTGCATTTCGGGGTCATCAACATGTTTTAGCCCCCCACCCAACAAAGGTCAAACTCCACCTACAGACCTGTTTGGACGTCTATCATCATTTTGGGATGGGCAAAAAGCGCTCCTTTTAATACGGAGATGTGCGTAGGTGGCGGCAATCTCGTGGTTGGAAACTAGATCTTGAAATGTAATAACGCACAGCTGATTGTCGTTTTAGTGCCTTATCAGTACTAGCATTGGAACCAGTTCAAAACTAATTATTATAGAATGCCCATCTTTTAGTACCATTGATGGCACAAGACCATCCAAGGTGTAGAGCGACTCTGATTCGTCTATCATCGTCAACTGCAGCCCATGAGTTAAAAATCACAAAAAAGAGACTCGGTTAATGGATTCAAACAACCGGCAAGAATAAACATGAGTTGACTTTAATATTCTTTAACATCACAGGCTGGTGTCAGCTGTCTTCTTCATTGGTCCACTGACAAAGTTGGGGAGTGTTTTTGTAGATTCTGACTGGGTATCCCTGCAGAAAAACACTGCTGGGTTTTTACAAGCCCACATTGCACCTTCTGCCCCAGTTCCTTTTCCTGGACTCGAACTTGATAATCTGCTGTTATTAATAACTGCCACTCCACTCACGTAGCGGTCCCTCATCCTCTCTACTTGATTTAGACGGATCTCTTGGTTCTTGGCGTGTCCGGACAGATACGCCGCGATATTCCTGGTCCGATAGCCTTCTTCTCGACTCCGTCCCAGTAACATAGATATATTAGGGTTCCTCAAAGCATAGATCAGGGGGTTGATGGCTCCATTTGTCCAAGCCAGCCAGATGGCAAGCGTGTCCATCACGGGGTTGAACGTGTAGCCCCCTAACGCGGTGATCAACGCCATGAGACAGTACGGACCCCAACAAAAAATGATGAAAACAATCATAATGAGAACCGTGGTGGCTGTGCGCATCTCACTGTAGAACCGCAACAAGCAAGCGTATGTGGTCACAGGCCTGACTCGTATTTCGGAGAGACGAACTGTCTTACAAATGTTGTAGTGGCAGAAACACATGAGGGCGAAGGGCAGTAAATAGCACACGGCGATAAGAGAAATGCTATATATCGTTCCGAGACGTGAGGTACCGGAATGGAAAACGTACATGCAGTGGTAGAAACCTTGGTCGTGAACTTCTTTTGAATTTGGCGTTAAAATATACCACGGAAGAGAAAAAATAACCGCGGCTACCCACACGGCTAGCAACAACTTCGTAGCTTTCTGTCGCCCAATTTTAGCACGGGGCTGCCTGACGATAGCGTAGTACCTGTCGAATGAGATTAAAGTCATAGTCAGGGTAGAGATGATACCAAAGCAGGTGTTGAAAAACCCGTTTGCCGCGCAGAAACCTTCCCCAAACATCCAAACGCCGTCTTTGCTGAAGAGCATGACGAAGGAAAAGGGCAGGCATATGATAGCCGTGAGGAAGTCTGATATCGACAGCGAAACGATGAACGCGTTGGTCACCGTCCGGAGCTGTCTGTGTTTGAGGATGACGATTAAGACAGCAAAATTACCCAGACTGGATAGAAGGAAGATAGCAAGAAGAACGAGGGCTTGAGCCGCCACCAAAATACCCTTCAGGACTGTGTTCGCTTCGGTAGCACTCAGTACTAATGGTGTCGGTCCCTCGTGGACGCCTTGGACGCTGAGTGAAGTAAGATATTGGTTGGTTGATACTGCAGCCTCTCCCGTGGTGTACACCAGCCTGGTAGCGGAGTAAACAACCCTAAAAAACAACAACAAATTCCATTAAGTCACACCTACGAAAAAAAACTATAGCCTTTCCAATCATCCTTCTGCTGTGAACTGAAAATTTATTACGAGTAGACGTCTAAACCATTTGAAGCGGGAGGGTGCCAGCGAATTAAGTTTGTTAAAAAAATCCTCAGATTTCCTTAAAATTAACAGGAAGCGACCAAAGGCGGAGTTTGACTTTTGGGGCGGGGGGGCACAACATGTTGATGACCCCAAAATGCAGTGTTACCAATAAAATTAACTTACAAGAATATTTAAAATAATAAGCTGACAATGAGGGTTTTTTGTTTCCCATCATTCTTGAGGGGTATTCTAAATCAAGCTGCTTAGGCAATACTTTTCGCCAAGATCGTCATCCATTGAATTTGGTACGCCCGCCGGTGTCGTGCCAATGTAGTTACCTCAGTCAAAAATTGTATCCCCTGGGCGGAGCCATATGGAGGTAGATTTATGTCTTTATTATTCAATTAAAAAAAAGTTGCTTTAAAAAAAAAAAATAATAATAATAAGTTGCTTCAATCAAAATATATATTTTCAACCAAAAAAAAGTCGCTTCAATTAAAAAAAAAAAAAAAAAAAAAAGTGTTTAAATGTAAAAATAAATTTCAAACTCCAAACGCAAAAAAAAAAATGCATGTGAAAGCTATTTTTCTTAGATTTATTTTTTTATTTTTTGATTGAAGCAATTTTTTGATTGAAGTAATGTTGATTTGTGTTTGGGCCACATTTTGGCTTGGACATTTTTCTCTTTATTATTCAATCAAAAAATAAGTTGCATAAAAAAATGGATTTTCAAAAAGAAAAATCACTTCAATCAAAAAAAAGAGAAACATTTCAGTCATAGAAAAAAGTTTTTGAATGCGAAAAAATATTTGCGATTTAAAAATTTGCATATGGACACTTAACTTTTCATTGAAAAAGTTTTCTTTGATTGAAGCAATCCTTTTTGTGTTTGGGCCATTTTATGATTAGGACATTTGTGTCTAAATCATTCAATCCCCCAAAAAGTTATAATATATTTTCAATTAAAGAAAAAAAAAAAATCATTTTAAAATATATTTTTTTCTCTAATATATATATATATATATATATATATATATATATATATATATATATATATATATATATATATATATATATATATTGAATTATATGCAAAGCTAATGACTGTCTAAGGTGCTAGAAAAATATTTTCGACCCATTATAAAAATGTTTTTTTGATCATTTCATTCATTTTTGTTGCAGTTTTATTGCTTTACAACTTTTATACATATAGGAAAGTCAATTACACGCAATGACACTTTTCGGCCACCAGGGGAGGCCTGCCCCCCCTAAAAATCAGCTTATGGAAGCGACGCGGAAATGCTGCAAAATCCTCAGAAAGTGACCCAAAAGCAAGGGCGTAGGTGTACATAACCTGCATGTACACTTTTGCTGGGGACGGGACATTAATTTGACCAAACAGATTGGGTGAACGGGGGTCAGGGCTACATTTGTCACGAATATGAACCCAATTAATTGATTAGCTAAATGATCTGTGCAAAATAAATCTGTATTGACTTGTACTAACTTTCATGTGTATTGATTCAGGTGAAACAACGTTCGATTAAACCTTTGTTTTCAAAAACTACTAAAACATTTTGAAGTGCAAGTCCCTTTATTAAAAAAAAATTGAGAGCTATCCAAGAATGGGTCTACTTCTGGGTGACACTGGAGCACCCCTAAACTCAAACTAAAGTATTGTAACATAAAAGTGATAAGGGGGAAAAAAAATCTGAGATTTCCAAGGACCGATCTACATCTGTATACTAGACTGCCCCAAGACTCGTACCAAAGTACTTTCATGAAATTCTGATGCGTGATTTCATTTCACAGATTTTTTTTTCATGTCAGTGAATGTTCATGTCAGTGTCCCCCTGAAGTGGACCCATTCTTGGCTAGCTCCATTTGTTTAATAATGGAACTTGCTCTCTGAAGCCACTGTGTTGCATTACCGTAATTACATAATGCAAACAATGATCCAAATGAGGGACGGCTAGCTTGACTTTGTTCTTCCTTGTGGAGGCTGACCTGACCGCAGTAGTTAGTCAGGTTAGCAAGTTCACACAGTTTTATGTTATGCTAACTATTGATACAGGTTGGACTTTCAGTAGAAAAAATTGTGGTGTTTCCTCCACCTCCACAAAATTGACGTCTTTTTACTAACTTTTACTCTTTCTCATCCGACCGAACTGTGATGTTTTTCAAAACTTGTGACCAAGTGGGTAAATGTTGAAAAGTACATATTGAGCAGCTTCGGCACGTTATTTCTTGGTACTCGCTGATATCGGTGACTTTACTTTAGCTTAGTATCGGTACCATTACTTGTGTCGGTGCAACACTAAATAAAAGTATAGAACTTGAAGAAATTACCTTGATACATCAGTGTTCATGTGATTGGTGGTTCTCAAAACTGACATGTCAGTTGTGCTGCTGCTACTGCTGCTGCTTCTTCCCCACAGGGCAGTACTAACGTCGAACTCCATTGATGAGGCTTGAAAACAGTTCTATGCATCACTATATACAGTCACAATTGGGCTCACCCAAAAAAAAAAAAAAAAAAACCGATGAGCTTCTTCAACCATTCAAGGTTCAATGATTGTTCAGGATTCACTATCCAAGAAGAAAAAAATTACAGGCATGAAGCATCTCGCAATCATGTTTTTTTTTAGGGGGGTCCATATATATTGTGAGGTGTCATATTAAAATATAAGTCCAAGATGATTGTTTGTATACAGTTTAAACAAATGCTGAATATCCAGGGCTCCCATCCAAAAGGATGTGGCTGTGTAAGAAAATCAATGACTTCTCTGCTCCACTAATTTAACCATCGGGCACGTGGGCTCCCTGTGGATATTTTTCTGTTGCCTTTGAGGATAAATAGGTCATTGACTGAGGCTGGAATTGATCTACAGCTATTAAAAATGCACACGTAGTTCCAACTCAATTTTCATCCTTTGAAATAAGGGACTACGTGGATTGCAACAACTGTATCTTCAAACTTAAATACTTAAGAAAATCATATTTGTTTCATATTTTAACTGTCACATTTTAAGATGATTCAAATTTGGCAGAGTCATACTTTGTAATCATTTACAGATGCATAAGTAGACTACTTCCATGAAGGCCAAGAACACTATAAACACATTTTGTGTGTGAGCTACGATACATCATTTTGCATTATGGCCAGAACAATGAACCCACAATGTAGTATGTTTCCATATTTGCAGTTTCAGTTATGCTTAATTTCTCCTGTTGAATTGACGTTTAGAAGGAATATTATTAAGTGACAACCTCAACATGTCTTATATCCGTGGCTCAGCGCCCCAGCTCATCTTCTCTGGATTTTCTGCCTGCACAGTAAACTAAGAATAAAAAAAATCCAGCAAGGCAGAGATTCATCTGAAGCTCCATTCCTCCAAAATAGCCTTAATACACACGTTTTATTCAAGCAGAGAGTGCGCATGAACACATCCATTTCCTACGTAGGGAAAAAAAAAGATATCATCCCATGAAGCGACGATACCGGTTTACTACAAAAATCCCAAACTGTACTCGGTGTATATCCTTCATTTGCCCTTTTAATCGGAAATCCCAACGACACCAAAGTCGCCTTGCTCTTTCTCTCTCTTTGAAGCCTTCCCTGCCACGGAGAATTCTTCCTGAACACGCTCACATCCTTGGTGACGGGTTTAGTTGCCATGGTAACGCACACCGCAGCGTATTAATATGAATCAAGTCTAGCAAAACAGATATTTAGCATTTGACATTTGACTCATTCACTGACATTGACAGTGACTGACCTCATCCATACAAACATTTGACATAAAAAGGAGAGATTTATGAATTCGGCCATTCTATAAAAAAAAAAAAAAAAAAGAAAAAAAGAAAACAAAAAGAAAAAATCCTTTTTTCCCCCTCCTTTTGGTCTTTCTATAATGATTTAATTTTATATACTGTATATAAATATTATTTTTCACTAAAAATCTTCATGATTTTTTGTATTGAATTTTCTCCAGTTAAATGTGGAGAAAACAGAGGTGATCATTTTTGGGCCAAAAAAGGAAAGGTCAAAGATAAGCAGCCAACTTAGCACAATGTCACTTACAGCTACAAATCAAGTCAGAAACCTTGGCGTAATTATTGACTCAGACCTAAAATTTGATAGCCATCTAAAGTCCGTCACTAAATCCGCTTATTACCACCTAAAAAATATAACCAGAATTAAGGGGCTTCTGACTCAACAAGACATGGAAAAACTTATGCATGCATTCGTTTTCAGCAGATTGGACTACTGCAACGGTATATTTACAGGTCTTGATAAAAAATCAGTCAGGAAGCTGCAGCTAGTACAGAATGCTGCAGCCAGAGTCCTCACAAATACAAGGAAGCTGGACCACATTACACCGGTTTTGAAATCGCTACACTGGCTTCCAGTGAGTCAAAGGATAGACTATAAAATACTACTGCTCGTCTACAAAACACTTAATGGCCTTGGACCAAAATACATGCTTGACTTGTTAGATTCCTATGAGACATCTAGACCCTTAAGGTCGTCTGGAACGGGTCTTCTGCATGTTCCAAGAACAAGAACCAAGCAGGGTGAGGCAGCATTTAGTTATTATGCTCCTCACCTCTGGAACAAGTTACCCGAAGGTCTGAAGTATGCTCAAACCGTTAGCTCATTTAAATCAGGGCTAAAAACGCTTTTGTTTAGCACTGCATATCCATAACTGTCTATATATTTCAATCTACCTGCCTTCTATTCCTCTTGTGCTTATCTCCATTGCTGATTTCAATGATTATTATTAGTAGTAGTTTTTGCTTTATTTCTATTTTTGTTTTATTTTTATTTATTTATTTTTATTCTGTGATTAAATGCGATCTTTTGTCTTGGTTTTTACGTTGTGTTGATTTAAATGTGATTTTTATGGTTTTCATGTGATGTAAAGCACTTTGAATTGCCTTGTGTTGAATTGTGCTATATAAATAAATTTGCCTTGCCTTGCCTTGCCTTGCCTATTTTATTGTTTAAGAATAAATAATTAAAAGATAACAGATATTTAGGGGATTCAAAACCAACAAGACATGAGGAATACATTAATACATTATTACATACATATTAATGTGTTTAAAAAAAATATTTTAAAAAAATGTATTACTGATCACATTTAATTTTATATATGATGAAACTTTTTTATTTTGAGCATGCACACACAAAAGAAACAAAAAACATACAATATAATTCAACAAAAATAATTGCACTCGAAATGGAGTGGGAAGAAGAAAAAACTTATTTTGTCCCACCCCTTATCTTTGTCCAGCATCCTTACTCGTGGGATACTTCTGTCCACACAATGAAACAGAAGAAAAAAGGAAAAACAGACAAAAACAACTAAACCAACAGACAACCAACTAATGTTGGCTCATTCACAAAAATTTCAATATTTACACCAATTGACAAAAACAGCAACACACATTGTCAGCAAATGTCATTATATTGTGACCAGACCATATTTTTATACAACGATTTAAATTTTTTGATATTCTGACACTGCTTGAAATGATTGTCTAAATTGTTCCAGAGTTTCACTCCACATACAGACACACGAAAACGTTTGCAAGTAGTTCGAAATCTTGGCAACATAAAATCTCCAGAGCCTCGCAGACTATGGATATTCTCACGAACCTTAAATAGGTTTTGTAAATTATGGGGCAGTAATTCATTTTTTGCTTTAAACAGCATTATAGCTGTATGATAGTTTACAAGATCTTTGATTTTTAATAGTTCTGAGTGAGCAAATAAACGGTGGGTGTGATCGAGAAATCCAACCTTATGTATGATTCGTACCGCACGTTTCTGCAATGTGATTAATGAATTGATGGTAGATTTGTAAGTGTTTCCCCACACTTCAATACAATATGTGAAATATGGGAGCACTAGAGAACAGTACAGTATATATATATACACACACACACACACACACACACACACACACACACACACACACACACACACACACGTATATACATACTGTATATGTATATATATATATATATGTATATGTGTATACATATATATATATATACATATATTAGAGCTGAAACGAATACTCGAGCAACTCGAGTAACTCGAGTTTAAAAACTGATCCGAGTACTTTTATTCACCTCGAGTAATCGTTTATTTTGACAGCTCTAAGCATCACGTTTTGCTCGCACTACTTTTAATGCGGGACAACGCGCTGATGTCACGTGCGTAGAGGAAGAAGCAAAAAAAAAAAAAAAACTTACTGCAGCCAACAGCTGGTACAAACGACGCCGACGTTGCTAAATACTAGTCCGCACGATGGTACGTTGGTAGCAGGTAGCGTCTGATGAGTCTCATAGAGATCACATGTATGTTGAACTAGATCAACAATGACAGACTCGGCCGCGTCTGGGCGGTGTTAGTAAACAGCCGCCATCTTAAAGCAGTACAGCGCTAAGCGCTAATAAAGAGCGCCAAGCGCTAATAAAGAGCTCCAAATGCTAATAAAGAGCGCTAATAAATAAGATTAACGTTACTGTCACTAGCTCAAGTAACGTTAGCCCTGCGGAGGACTAGGTTTCTATTGATTCTGACCACTTTCGATGCGTGGCTAACGTGTCTTACATACAGGCTTTAACATAACATAGCGTTGTGGAGTGATGAGGGTGTAAAATAAAAACTCAATACTGCTAACTATCAATTTTAGCTCAGTCGTCATTGCTGGATAAAACACCAAGTAGCACTGGTCCCTAATGTGCTCCAATATAGCCTGTATCATACATTAATTTTGAACACTGCAAAAACTCAAAAACCTATAAGGACTTACAGTTTAGACTAAATTAAAACTTAACTAGAACTTAAAAATGGCTTGACACAAATAGAAATTCAATTGAAACACGTGGGAAAAAATCCTAACTTTTAAGTGATGTGTGTTATCAAGCGTAATGGCCTTTTTAGGTACATATATATACATATATATATACACTGTATATATATACTGTATATATATTTTTTTCTTAATAAGATCTAAAGGTTTTTTGAGTGAAAGCAGTGAATTAGTCTTTTTTTATTCTAGTTACATCTGAGATGCAATTGTTGGCTGTTTTCAACAATATACATAGAAAATAAAGACATTGATTGACTGAAAATGGTTCAAGATTAGATGAAGTGTCTTGTTTTCTCATGTATATTTATAATTGCTCTTCACCTAATAATATATTTGTTTTATCCGATTACTCGATTAATCGATAGAATTTTCAGTTGATTACTCGATTACTAAAATATTCGATAGCTGCAGCCCTAATATATATATTTGGCGGAAAACACTCAGGTGGCTTGTAGTTCTGCTCTGAGACCCCCAATTTTGCTAAATTTCGAAATTGTGCTATATGCATCACACATCATTGGAAAGCTTAAAATCTCAATTTTTTGGGGGAAATAAGAATTTTGAACAGAAGAGCGTCTAAAAAATAAACTTATAAACCCCTAAACCCTAACTCGAGGTGAGAGCATGAGATAGCATAATTAAAGACACCATGATTTTAACGAGATATTATCGCGTACTTACCTTGTTTCGATCCAAAAACTCCGTGTAGCATGTCTCACCGAGTGTCAAGCCACAGCTGTGAATGGCCACAGCTGGACATTTTGGGGATTTTATGGGCGAAACACGGTAATATAACAAGGATCGCAATGCTGATATCGCTGACATCAAGGAGTGGTCGAGATTTTCTTTTTCAAATATTATCATATACCTGTATATATGATCATATTATATCATTTTTTCTTTGTTTGGATTGATTATTTATCATCTAAAATATGGGGGAAAACAGCGACAGTAACAACAACAACAAAAAAGAATCAAGCGATAGTTATGAGGTAGATATCTGTGATCTATTTACAGACACTATATTTTTCATTGTGACGTAATTTGTTTAAAAAGTTTAAAATATGCGAGAATAACTTTATAGAGTGTTTTTTTAACTAAATAGTAGACATCAATTAAAGCTAAAAATGATAGGCATTTTGAATAATAAATATAACTAGGCCTGCAAGCAGGACTGAACGGGCCCTCGCAATCTAGCGCAACTCGGACGTCACGCAACTCGGACTGTGTGCAGGTCAGGGTGGTGGCAGATCCTCCTCTCTAATCATCTCATTAGAACCTAACATGCTCGAAAGTCGCCTATTTACATTCCCACACCCAAGAGATAAAAACCCCTATTGGAGAGAGTACTACAAAAAAGGAGCCACTACTGAGCTGTGCAGCCAAGCCCTTATTCAAAACCAAAATTAATCTTCTAACTTGGCCAATTCGACAAAGTGTGCCAAATATTGTGGCTCTATAAGCTGCCTGAGTCTCTGAAAAAAAATATTTCCTTTAAATGGCGAACAAAGGGTCGTCACGGCAACAGACAGAGACACGTGGACATGGGCCGTAAATAAGTATTTTAATAGGTCTTGAAACTACAATGACCAACATGAAAAGAACTGGACATGTTTTGGAAAAACGAGTGACTTTCTATCGCCACTAGTTGGCGCTGTAGGGTTGATGCAAATGACCCCTACAAGTTCCTTCAGGGTATGACTCTCAACAAGCACGGGAAGTTTGGCGCAGATATGTTCTATATCTGCCGAGTTATGATTGTTCAAAGTTTTTGGAGAGAAAAATTGTTGACAGTCATTTTCACTTTCCTGTTTGGACCCCTCCGCTTCAACGAAACTTCAATATTTTTCATCAGGCACCTGAAGACAGGTCTTAAGGCTTCCCTTATGCAGGTTTGAGGTAGATTGTTTTTTTTCCCTTTAGAGGAGGAGTGTGTCCCGTAAAAAAGGGCATTTCCTGTTTCCACTAGGAGGCGCCAGGCACAAATGGTAAATTTTCAATCCAGTCCTGCTCAGGCTGGTATACCTCACACACATGCCAGATTTAAAATAGATTTAACATTGTATGAGGGTGTTATCAGTCATTTTCCGAATTCGGTGTTTTGGCGAAAAAATGGAAGAATTTGGCGCCCCGCCCAGGTCAGGCCCGTGAATGTAAACACACCATTTTTATAACTTAAGATTTCATATGCCTCATGAACAGTCTCGCCAATTTTGAGAATGATCAAACAAATTCCCTAGGTGCCAAGGTGTAAAATGTGCACACTGTAAATCGATAAAAAGTTCACATTCAATCCAAAATACCCGATTTCCTGTAGGATTTGGAATGTGTGTGCAAGAGACTTTTTGGAGCAGTTTTGCACAAAGTTTTGACTCTCCAAATTTCATCACTCTATGTTGGAAAAACCTAAATGGAGAGGCCTTTTTGAAAATTTCAAGGGGGCACCACTGAGCCATTTTGTTAAAATTTTTCGTAACGTTGCAAGATTATCGAACGTTATCCAAAGCCGCATGTATGTGCAAATTTTGGTGAGTTTTTATGCATATTCAAGCCTCCAAATGTAAACTCTTACTGTGAACCCATGAAAATTTCACATTCGACCCAAAATACCCGATTTCCTGTTGGATTTGGAATATGGGTGCAAGAGACTTTTTGGAGCAGTTTTGCATAAGGTATGTACTCCCCAAATTTCCTTGCTCTATGTTGAAAAAACCCAATAGGAAAGGCCTTTTTTAAAACTTCTTTCTGTCGCCACTAGTTGGCACTGTAGAGTTGATGCAAATGACCCCTACAAGAACCTTCAGGGTATGACTCTCAACAAACACGGAAAGTTTGGCGCAGATATGTTGCATATCTGCCGAGTTATGACTGTTCAAAATTTTTGGCGAGACAAATTGTTGACGGTCATTTTCACTTCCAGTTTGGACCTCTCCGCTTCAACGAAACCTCAATATTTTTCATCAGGGACCTGAACACATGTCTTGAGGCTCCCCTGAAACAGGTTTGAGGTCAATAGATTTTTTTCCCTTGGAGGAGGAGCCTGTCTCGTAAAGAAGGCCATTTCCTGTTCCCACTAGGGGGCGCCAGGCCTAATGGGTAATATTTCAATGCAGTCGTGTTCAGGCTGGGATATCTCATATACATGCTAGAAATGAAAAAGATTGAACGTTGTATCACGGAGTTTTTAATCATTTTCTGAATTTGGTATTTTGCCCAAAAATGGCCGACTTTGGGACCACGCCCAGGTCAGACCCTTGAGTGAAAACTCACCATTTTGAAAACTTAAGATCTCATATGTCTCCTGAATAGTCTGACCAATTTTGAAGACGATCCAACTATTTTCTTCAGCGACAAGGTCTCAAATGTAAATCGATAAAATTTCACATTTGATCAAAAATTTCCGGCTTCCTGTTGGGTTTGGAATATGGGTGCAAGAGACTTTTTGGAGCAGTTTTGCACAATGTATCGACTCGCCAAATTTCATCGTTCTACGTTGAAAAAACCTAATAGGAAAGGCCTTTTTGAAAATTTCAAGGGGGCGCCACTGAGCCATTTTGTTAATTTTTTTTGTAGATTATCAAAATTTACGCAAAGTTGCATGTATGTGCAAATTTTGGTGAGTTTTCGTGCATGTTCAGGCCTCCAAATGTGAACTCCAACTGTGAACCGAAAAAATTTCACATTCGATCCAAAATATCCGATTTCCTGTTGGATTTGGAATATGGGTGCAAGAGGCTTTTTTGAACAGTTAGGCATAAGGTATCTACTCCCCAAATTTCATTGCTCTACGTTGAAAACCTGAGAGGAGAGGCCTTTTTGAAAATTTTAAGGGTCAAGGGGGCGCCACTGAGCCATTTTTTGACATTTTTTCAAAACGACACAAGATTATCGAAATTTACGCAAAGCCGCACGTATGTGCAAATTTTGGTGACTTTTCGTGCATGTTCAGGCCTCCAAATTGGCCATTTTCATTTGCCCTGAAAAAAGAATAATAATAATAATAATAACTAGGCCTGCAAGCAGGACTGAACGGGCCCTCGCAATCTAGCGCAACTCGGACGTCACGCAACTCGGACTGTGTGCAGGTCAGGCTGGTGGCAGATCCTCCTCTCTAATTATCTCATTAGAACCTAACATGCTCGAAAGTCGCCTATTTACATTCCCACACCCAAGAGATAAAAACCCCTATTGGAGAGAGTACTACAAAAAAGGAGCCACTACTGAGCTGTGCAGCCAAGCCCTTATTCAAAACCCAAAATTAATCTTCTAACTCGGCCAATTCGACCAAGTGTGCCAAATACTGTGGCTCTATAAGCTGCCTGAGTCTCTGAAAAAAAATATTTCCTTTAAATGGCGAACAAAGGGTCGTCACGGCAACAGACAGAGACACGTGGACATGGGCCGTAAATAAGTATTTTAATAGGTCTTGAAACTACAATGACCAACCTGAAAAGAACTGAACATGTATTGGAAAAACGAGTGACTTTCTATTGCCACTAGTTGGCGCTGTAGGTTTGATGCAAATGACCCCTACAAGGCCCTTCAGGGTATGACTCTCAACAAGCACGGGAAGTTTGCCGCAGATATGTTGTATATCTGCCGAGTTATGACTGTTCAAAATTTTTGGAGAGAAAAATTATTGACAGTCATTTTCACTTTCCTGTTTGGACCCCTCCGCTTCAACGAAACTTCAATATTTTTCATCAGGCACCTGAAGACAGGTCTTAAGGCTTCCCTTATGCAGGTTTGAGGTCGATTAATTTTTTCCCTTGGAGGAGGAGTGTGTCACCGTAAAAAAGGGCATTTCCTGTTCCCACTAGGAGGCGCCAGGCACAAATGGTAAATTTTCAATCCAGTCGTGCTCAGGCTGGTATACCTCACACACATGGCAGATTTAAAATAGATTGAACGTTGTATGAGGGAGTTATCAGTCATTTTCCGAATTCGGTGTTTTGGCGAAAAAATGGCCGACTTTGGCACCCCGCCCAGGTCAGGCCCGTGAATGAAAACACACCATTTTGATAACTTAAGATTTCATATGCCTCATGAACAGTCTCGCCAATTTTGAGAATGATCAAACTAATTCCCTAGGTGCCAAGGTGTAAAATGTGCACACTGTAAATCGATAAAAAATTCACATTCAATCCAAAATACCCGATTTCCTGTTGGGTTTGGAATACGCATGCAAGAGACTTTTTGGAGCAGTTTTGTACAAGGTATTGACTCTCCGAATTTCATCCATCTACGTTGAAAAAACCTAAATGGAGAGGCCTTTTTGAAAATTTCAAGGGGGCGCCACTGAGCCATTTTGTTACATTTTTTCGTAACGTTGCAAGATTATTGAACGTTATGCAAAGCCGCATGTATGTCGAAATTTTTGTGAGTTTTCGTGCATGTTCAAGCCTCCAAATGTAAACTCCTACTGTGAACCGATAAAAATTTCACATTTGATCCAAAATACCCGATTTCCTGTTGGATTTGGAAAATGGGTGCAAGAGACTTTTTGGAGCAGTTTTGCACAAGGTATCAACTCCCCAAATTTCCTCACTCTATGTTGGAAAAACCCAATAGGAAAGGCCTTTTTTAAAACTTCTTTCTGTCGCCACTAGTTGGCACTGTAGAGTTGATGCAAATGACCCCTACACGAACCTTCAGGGTATGACTCTCAACAAACACGGGAAGTTTGGCGCAGATATGTTGTATATCTGCCGAGTTATGACTGTTCAAAGTTTTTGGCGAGACAAATTGTTGACGGTCATTTTCACTTCCAGTTTGTACCTCTCCGCTTCTACAAAACCTCAATATTTTTCATTAGGCACCTGAACACATGTCTTGAGGCTCCCCTGAAACAGGTTTGAGGTCAATAGATTTTTTTCCCTTGGAGGAGGAGCCTGTCTCGTAAAGAAGGCCATTTCCTGTTCCCACTAGGGGGCGCCAAGCCTAATGGGTAAAATTTAAATGCAGTCGTGTTCAGGCTGGGATATCTCATATACTTGCTAGAAATGAAAAAGATTGAACGTTGTATCACGGAGTTTTTAATCATTTTCTGAATTTGGTGTTTTGCCCAAAAATGGCCAACTTTGGGACTACGCCCAGGCCAGACCCTTGGATGAAAACTCACCATTTTGAAAACTTAAGATCTCATATGTCTCCTGTATAGTCTGACCAATTTTGAAGACGATCCAACTATTTTCTTCAGCGACAAGGTCTCAAATGTAAATCGATAAAATTTCGCATTTGATCCAAAATTTCCGACTTCCTGTTGGATTTGGAATATAGGTGCAAGAGACTTTTTGGAGCAGTTTTACGCAATGTATCGACTCACCAAATTTCATCATTCTACGTTGAAAAAACCTAATAGGAAAGGCCTTTTTGAAAATTTCAAGGGGGCGCCACTGAGCGATTTTGTTAAATTTTTTTGTAGATTATCAAAATTTACGCAAAGTTGCATGTATGTGCAAATTTTGGTGAGTTTTCGTGCATGTTCAGGCCTCCAAACGTAAACTCCAACTGTGAACCGAAAAAATTTCACATTTGATCCAAAATATCCGATTTCCTGTCGGATTTGGAATATGGGTGCAAGAGGCTTTTTTGAACAGTTAGGCATAAGGTATCTACTCCCCAAATTTCATCGCTCTACGTTGAAAACCTGAGAGGAGAGGCCTTTTTGAAAATTTTAAGGGTCAAGGGGGCGCCACTGAGCCATTTTTTGAAATTTTTTCAAAACGACGCAAGATTATCAAATTTTACGCGAATCTGCACGTATGTGCAAATTTTGGTGACTTTTCGTGCATGTTCAGGCCTCCAAATTGGCCATTTTCATTTGCCATGAAGAAAGAAGAATAATAATAATAATAATAAATAATAATAATAACTAGGCCTGCAAGCAGGACTGAACGGGCCCTCGCAATCTAGCGCAACTCGGACGTCACGCAACTCGGACTGTGTGCAGGTCAGGGTGGTGGCAGATCCTCCTCTGTAATCATCTCATTAGAACCTAACATGCACGAAAGTCGCCTATTTACATTACCACACCCAAGAGATAAAAAACCCTATTGGAGAGAGTACTACAAAAAAGGAGCAACTACTGAGCTGTGCAGCCAAGCCCTTATTCAAAACCAAATTAATCTTCTAACTGGGCCTATTCGACCAAGTGTGCCAAATAGTGTGGCTCTATAAGCTGCCTGAGTCTCTGAAAAAAAATATTTCCTTTAAATGGCGAACAAAGGGTCGTCACGGCAACAGACAGAGACACGTGGACATGGGCCGTAAATAAGTATTTTAATAGGTCTTGAAACTACAATGACCAACCTGAAAAGAACTGGACATGTATTGGAAAAACGAGTGACTTTCTATTGCCACTAGTTGGCGCTGTAGGGTTGATGCAAATGACCCCTACAACGCCCTTCAGGGTATGACTCTCAACAAGCACGGGAAGTTTGGCGCAGATATGTTGTATATCTGCCGAGTTATGACTGTTCAAAGTTTTTGGAGAGAAAAATTGTTGACAGTCATTTTCACTTTCCTGTTTGGATCCCTCCGCTTCAACGAAACTTCAATATTTTTCATCAGGCACCTGAAGACAGGTCTTAAGGCTTCCCTTTTGCAGGTTTGAGGTAGATTGATTTTTTCCCTTTAGAGGAGGAGTGTGTCCCGTAAAAAAGGGCATTTCCTGTTCCCACTAGGAGGCGCCAGGCACAAATGGTAAGTTTTCAATCCAGTCCTGCTCAGGCTAGTATACCTCACACACATGCCAGATTTAAAATAGATTGAACGTTGTATGAGGGAGTTATCAGTCATTTTCCGAATTCGGTGTTTTGGCGAAAAAATGGCCGACTTTGGCACCCCGCCCAGGTCAGGCCCGTGAATGAAAACACACCATTTTGATAAATTAAGATTTCATATGCCTCATGAACAGGCTCGCCAATTTTGAGAATGATCAAACTAATTCCCTAGGTGCCAAGGTGTAAAATGTGCACACTGTAAATCGATAAAAATTTCACATTCAATCAAAAATACCCGATTTCCTGTTGGGTTTGGAATATGCATGCAAGAGACTTTTTGGAGCAGTTTTGTACAAGGTATTGACTCTCCGAATTTCATCCCTCTACGTTGAAAAAACCTAAATGGAGAGGCCTTTTTGAAAATTTCAAGGGGGCGCCAGTGAGCCATTTTGTTACATTTTTTTGTAACATTGCAAGATTATCGAACGTTATCCAAAGCCGCATGTATGTGCAAATTTTGGTGAGTTTTTATGCATATTCAAGCCTCCAAATGTAAACTCTTACTGTGAACCCATGAAAATTTCACATTCGATCCAAAATACCCGATTTCCTGTTGGATTTGGAATATGGGTGCAAGAGACTTTTTGGAGCAGTTTTGCATAAGGTATCTACTCCCCAAATTTCCTTGCTCTATGTTGAAAAAACCCAATAGGAAAGGCCTTTTTTAAAACTTCTTTCTGTCGCCACTAGTTGGCACTGTAGAGTTGATGCAAATGACCCCTACAAGAACCTTCAGGGTATGACTCTCAACAAACACGGAAAGTTTGGCGCAGATATGTTGCATATCTGCCGAGTTATGACTGTTCAAAGTTTTTGGCGAGACAAATTGTTGACGGTCATTTTCACTTCCGGTTTGGACCTCTCCGCTTCAACGAAACCTCAATATTTTTCATCAGGGACCTGAACACATGTCTTGAGGCTCCCCTGAAACAGGTTTGAGGTCAATAGATTTTTTTCCCTTGGAGGAGGAGCCTGTCTCGTAAAGAAGGCCATTTCCTGTTTCCACTAGGGGGCGCCAGGCCTAATGGGTAATATTTCAATGCAGTCGTGTTCAGGCTGGGATATCTCATATACATGCTAGAAATGAAAAAGATTGAACGTTGTATCACGGAGTTTTTAATCATTTTCTGAATTTGGTATTTTGCCCAAAAATGGCCGACTTTGGGACCACGCCCAGGTCAGACCCTTGAGTGAAAACTCACCATTTTGAAAACTTAAGATCTCATATGTCTCCTGAATAGTCTGACCAATTTTGAAGACGATCCAACTATTTTCTTCAGCGACAAGGTCTCAAATGTAAATCGATAAAATTTCACATTTGATCCAAAATTTCCGGCTTCCTGTTGGGTTTGGAATATTGGTGCAAGAGACTTTTTGGAGCAGTTTTACACAATGTATCGACTCACCAAATTTCATCATTCTACGTTGAAAAAACCTAATAGGACAGGCCTTTTTGAAAATTTCAAGGGGGCGCCACTGAGCGATTTTGTTAAATTTTTTTGTAGATTATCAAAATTTACGCAAAGTTGCATGTATGTGCAAATTTTGGTGAGTTTTCGTGCATGTTCAGGCCTCCAAACGTAAACTCCAACTGTGAACCGAAAAAATTTCACATTTGATCCAAAATATCCGATTTCCTGTCAGATTTGGAATATGGGTGCAAGAGGCTTTTTTGAACAGTTAGGCATAAGGTATCTACTCCCCAAATTTCATCGCTCTACATTGAAAACCTGAGAGGAAAGGCCTTTTTGAAAATTTTAAGGGTCAAGGGGGCGCCACTGAGCCATTTTTTGAAATTTTTTCAAAACGACGCTAGATTATCAAATTTTACGCGAATCTGCACGTATGTGCAAATTTTGGTGACTTTTCGTGCATGTTCAGGCCTCCAAATTGGCCATTTTCATTTGCCATGAAGAAAGAAGAATAATAATAATAATAATAATAATAATCCTTTGCATTACAATAGGGCCTTCGCACGCCTAGTGCTCGGGCCCTAATAACTAGGCCTGCAAGCAGGACTGAACGGGCCCTCGCAATCTAGCGCAACTCGGACGTCACGCAACTCGGACTGTGTGCAGGTCAGGGTGGTGGCAGATCCTCCTCTCTAATCATCTCATTAGAACCTAACATGCTCGAAAGTCGCCTATTTACATTCCCACACCCAAGAGATAAAAACCCCTATTGGAGAGAGTACTACAAAAAAGGAGCCACTACTGAGCTGTGCAGCCAAGCCCTTATTCAAAACCAAAATTAATCTTCTAACTGGGCCAATTCGACCAAGTGTGCCAACTATTGTGGCTCTATAAGCTCCCTGAGTCTCTGAAAAAAAATATTTCCTTTAAATGGCGAACAAAGGGTCGTCACGGCAACAGACAGAGACACGTGGACATGGGCCGTAAAAAAGTATTTTAATAGGTCTTGAAACTACAATGACCAACATGAAAAGAACTGGACATGTTTTGGAAAAACGAGTGACTTTATATCGCCACTAGTTGGCGCTGTAGGGTTGATGCAAATGACCCCTACAAGGCCCTTCAGGGTATGACTCTCAACAAGCACGGGAAGTTTGGCGCAGATATCTTGTATATCTGCCGAGTTATGACTGTTCAAAGTTTTTGGAGAGAAAAATTGTTGACAGTCATTTTCACTTTCCTGTTTGGACCCCTCCGCTTCAACGAAACTTCAATATTTTTCATCAGGCACCTGAAGACAGGTCTTAAGGTTTCCCTTATGCAGGTTTGAAGTAGATTGATTTTTTCCCTTTAGAGGAGGAGTGTGTCCCGTAAAAAAGGGCATTTCCTGTTCCCACTAGGAGGCGCCAGGCACAAATGGTAAATTTTCAATCCAGTCCTGCTCAGGCTGGTATACCTCACACACATGCCAGATTTAAAATAGATTGAACGTTGTATGAGGGAGTTATCAGTCATTTTCCGAATTCGGTGTTTTGGCGAAAAAATGGAAGAATTTGGCGCCCCGCCCAGGTCAGGCCCGTGAATGAAAACACACCATTTTTATAACTTAAGATTTCATATGCCTCATGAACAGTCTCACCAATTTTGAGAATGATCAAACTAATTCCCTAGGTGCCAAGGTGTAAAATGTGCACACTGTAAATCGATAAAAAGTTCACATTCAATCCAAAATACCCGATTTCCTGTAGGATTTGGAATGTGTGTGCAAGAGACTTTTTGGAGCAGTTTTGCACAAAGTTTTGACTCTCCAAATTTCATCACTCTATGTTAGAAAAACCTAAATGGAGAGGCCTTTTTGAAAATTTCAAGGGGGCGCCACTGAGCCATTTTGTTAAATTGTTTCGTAACGTTGCAAGATTATCGAACGTTATCCAAAGCCGCATGTATGTGCAAATTTTGGTGAGTTTTTATGCATATTCAAGCCTCCAAATGTAAACTCTTACTGTGAACCCATGAAAATTTCACATTCGACCCAAAATACCCGATTTCCTGTTGGATTTGGAATATGGGTGCAAGAGACTTTTTGGAGCAGTTTTGCATAAGGTATCTACTCCCCAAATTTCCTTGCTCTATGTTGAAAAAACCCAATAGGAAAGGCCTTTTTTAAAACTTCTTTCTGTCGCCACTAGTTGGCACTGTAGAGTTGATGCAAATGACCCCTACAAGAACCTTCAGGGTATGACTCTCAACAAACACGGAAAGTTTGGCGCAGATATGTTGCATATCTGCCGAGTTATGACTGTTCAAAATTTTTGGCGAGACAAATTGTTGACGGTCATTTTCACTTCCAGTTTGGACCTCTCCGCTTCAACGAAACCTCAATATTTTTCATCAGGGACCTGAACACATGTCTTGAGGCTCCCCTGAAACAGGTTTGAGGTCAATAGATTTTTTTCCCTTGGAGGAGGAGCCTGTCTCGTAAAGAAGGCCATTTCCTGTTCCCACTAGGGGGCGCCAGGCCTAATGGGTAATATTTCAATGCAGTCGTGTTCAGGCTGGGATATCTCATATACATGCTAGAAATGAAAAAGATTGAACGTTGTATCACGGAGTTTTTAATCATTTTCTGAATTTGGTATTTTGCCCAAAAATGGCCGACTTTGGGACCACGCCCAGGTCAGACCCTTGAGTGAAAACTCACCATTTTGAAAACTTAAGATCTCATATGTCTCCTGAATAGTCTGACCAATTTTGAAGACGATCCAACTATTTTCTTCAGCGACAAGGTCTCAAATGTAAATCGATAAAATTTCACATTTGATCCAAAATTTCTGGCTTCCAGTTGGGTTTGGAATATGGGTGCAAGAGACTTTTTGGAGCAGTTTTGCACAATGTATCGACTCGCCAAATTTCATCGTTCTACGTTGAAAAAACCTAATAGGAAAGGCCTTTTTTAAAATTTCAAGGGGGCGCCACTGAGCCATTTTGTTAAATTTTTTTGTAGATTATCAAAATTTACGCAAAGTTGCATGTATGTGCAAATTTTGGTGAGTTTTCGTGCATGTTCAGGCCTCCAAATGTAAACTCAAACTGTGAACCGATAAAAATTTCACATTTGATCCAAAATATCCGATTTCCTGTTGGATTTGGAATATGGGTGCAAGAGGCTTTTTTGAACAGTTAGGCATAAGGTATCTACTCCCCAAATTTCATTGCTCTACGTTGAAAACCTGAGAGGAGAGGCCTTTTTGAAAATTTTAAGGGTCAAGGGGGCGCCACTGAGCCATTTTTTGACATTTTTTCAAAACGACACAAGATTATCGAAATTTACGCAAAGCCGCACGTTTGTGCAAATTTTGGTGACTTTTCGTGCATGTTCAGGCCTCCAAATTGGCCATTTTCATTTGCCCTGAAAAAAGAATAATAATAATAATAATAATAATAATAATAATAATAATAATCCTTTGCAAAACAATAGGGCCTTCGCACGCTTAGTGCTCGGGCCCTAATAATAATAATAATAATAATAATCCTTTGCATTACAATAGGGCCTTCGCACGCCTAGTGCTCGGGCCCTAATAACTAGGCCTGCAAGCAGGACTGAACGGGCCCTCGCAATCTAGCGCAACTCGGACGTCACGCAACTCGGACTGTGTGCAGGTCAGGGTGGTGGCAGATCCTCCTCTCTAATCATCTCATTAGAACCTAACATGCTCGAAAGTCGCCTCTTTACATTCCCACACCCAAGAGATAAAAACCCCTATTGGAGAGAGTACTACAAAAAAGGAGCCACTACTGAGCTGTGCAGCCAAGCCCTTATTCAAAACCAAATTAATCTTCTAACTGGGCCAATTCGACCAAGTGTGCCAACTATTGTGGCTCTATAAGCTCCCTGAGTCTCTGAAAAAAATATATTTCCTTTAAATGGCGAACAAAGGGTCGTCACGGCAACAGACAGAGACACGTGGACATGGGCCGTAAAAAAGTATTTTAATAGGTCTTGAAACTACAATGACCAACATGAAAAGAACTGGACATGTTTTGGAAAAACGAGTGACTTTCTATCGCCACTAGTTGGCGCTGTAGGGTTGATGCAAATGACCCCTACAAGGCCCTTCAGGGTATGACTCTCAACAAGCACGGGAAGTTTGGCGCAGATATCTTGTATATCTGCCGAGTTATGACTGTTTAAAGTTTTTGGAGAGAAAAATTGTTGACAGTCATTTTCACTTTCCTGTTTGGACCCCTCCGCTTCAACGAAACTTCAATATTTTTCATCAGGCACCTGAAGACAGGTCTTAAGGTTTCCCTTATGCAGGTTTGAGGTAGATTGATTTTTTCCCTTTAGAGGAGGAGTGTGTCCCGTAAAAAAGGGCATTTCCTGTTCCCACTAGGAGGCGCCAGGCACAAATGGTAAATTTTCAATCCAGTCCTGCTCAGGCTGGTATACCTCACACACATGCCAGATTTAAAATAGATTGAACGTTGTATGAGGGAGTTATCAGTCATTTTCCGAATTCGGTGTTTTGGCGAAAAAATGGAAGAATTTGGCGCCCCGCCCAGGTCAGGCCCGTGAATGAAAACACACCATTTTTATAACTTAAGATTTCATATGCCTCATGAACAGTCTCACCAATTTTGAGAATGATCAAACTAATTCCCTAGGTGCCAAGGTGTAAAATGTGCACACTGTAAATCGATAAAAAGTTCACATTCAATCCAAAATACCCGATTTCCTGTAGGATTTGGAATGTGTGTGCAAGAGACTTTTTGGAGCAGTTTTGCACAAAGTTTTGACTCTCCAAATTTCATCACTCTATGTTAGAAAAACCTAAATGGAGAGGCCTTTTTGAAAATTTCAAGGGGGCGCCACTGAGCCATTTTGTTAAATTGTTTCGTAACGTTGCAAGATTATCGAACGTTATCCAAAGCCGCATGTATGTGCAAATTTTGGTGAGTTTTTATGCATATTCAAGCCTCCAAATGTAAACTCTTACTGTGAACCCATGAAAATTTCACATTCGATCCAAAATACCCGATTTCCTGTTGGATTTGGAATATGGGTGCAAGAGACTTTTTGGAGCAGTTTTGCATAAGGTATCTACTCCCCAAATTTCCTTGCTCTATGTTGAAAAAACCCAATAGGAAAGGCCTTTTTTAAAACTTCTTTCTGTCGCCACTAGTTGGCACTGTAGAGTTGATGCAAATGACCCCTACAAGAACCTTCAGGGTATGACTCTCAACAAACACGGAAAGTTTGGCGCAGATATGTTGCATATCTGCCGAGTTATGACTGTTCAAAATTTTTGGCGAGACAAATTGTTGACGGTCATTTTCACTTCCAGTTTGGACCTCTCCGCTTCAACGAAACCTCAATATTTTTCATCAGGGACCTGAACACATGTCTTGAGGCTCCCCTGAAACAGGTTTGAGGTCAATAGATTTTTTTCCCTTGGAGGAGGAGCCTGTCTCGTAAAGAAGGCCATTTCCTGTTCCCACTAGGGGGCGCCAGGCCTAATGGGTAATATTTCAATGCAGTCGTGTTCAGGCTGGGATATCTCATATACATGCTAGAAATGAAAAAGATTGAACGTTGTATCACGGAGTTTTTAATCATTTTCTGAATTTGGTATTTTGCCCAAAAATGGCCAACTTTGGGACCACGCCCAGGTCAGACCCTTGAGTGAAAACTCACCATTTTCAAAACTTAAGATCTCATATGTCTCCTGAATAGTCTGACGAATTTTGAAGACGATCCAACTATTTTCTTCAGCGACAAGGTCTCAAATGTAAATCGATAAAATTTCACATTTGATCCAAAATTTCCGGCTTCCTGTTGGGTTTGGAATATGGGTGCAAGAGACTTTTTGGAGCAGTTTTGCACAATGTATCGACTCGCCAAATTTCATCGTTCTACGTTGAAAAAACCTAATAGGAAAGGCCTTTTTGAAAATTTCAAGGGGGCGCCACTGAGCCATTTTGTTAAATTTTTTTGTAGATTATCAAAATTTACGTAAAGTTGCATGTATGTGCAAATTTTGGTGAGTTTTCGTGCATGTTCAGGCCTCCAAATGTAAACTCCAACTGTGAACCGATAAAAATTTCACATTTGATCCAAAATATCCGATTTCCTGTTGGATTTGGAATATGGGTGCAAGAGGCTTTTTTGAACAGTTAGGCATAAGGTATCTACTCCCCAAATTTCATTGCTCTACGTTGAAAACCTGAGAGGAGAGGCCTTTTTGAAAATTTTAAGGGTAAAGGGGGCGCCACTGAGCCATTTTTTGACATTTTTTCAAAACGACACAAGATTATCGAAATTTACGCAAAGCCGCACGTATGTGCAAATTTTGGTGACTTTTCGTGCATGTTCAGGCCTCCAAATTGGCCATTTTCATTTGCCCTGAAAAAAGAAGAATAATAATAATAACTAGGCCTGCAAGCAGGACTGAACGGGCCCTCGCAATCTAGCGCAACTCGGACGTCACGCAACTCGGACTGTGTGCAGGTCAGGGTGGTGGCAGATCCTCCTCTCTAATCATCTCATTAGAACCTAACATGCTCGAAAGTCGCCTATTTACATTCACACACCCAAGAGATAAAAACCCCTATTGGAGAGAGTACTACAAAAAAGGAGCCACTACTGAGCTGTGCAGCCAAGCCCTTATTCAAAACCAAAATTAATCTTCTAACTGGGCCAATTCGACCAAGCGTGCCAAATATTGTGGCTCTATAAACTGCCTGAGTCTCTGAAAAAAAAAAATCCTTTAAATGGCGAACAAAGGGTCGTCACGGCAACAGACAGAGACACGTGGACATGGGCCGTAAATAAGTATTTTAATAGGTCTTGAAACTACAATGACCAACCTGAAAAGAACTGGACATGTATTGGAAAAACGAGTGACTTTCTATTGCCACTAGTTGGCGCTGTAGGGTTGATGCAAATGACCCCTACAAGGCCCTTCAGGGTATGACTCTCAACAAGCACGGGAAGTTTGGCGCAGATATGTTGTATATCTGCCGAGTTATGACTGTTCAAAGTTTTTGGAGAGAAAAATTGTTGACAGTCATTTTCACTTTCCTGTTTGGACCCCTCCGCTTCAACGAAACTTCAATATTTTTCATCAGACACCTGAAGACAGGTCTTAAGGCTTCCCTTAAGCATGTTTGAGGTAGATTGATTTTTTTCCCTTTAGAGGAGGAGTGTGTCCCGTAAAAAAGGGCATTTCCTGTTCCCACTAGGAGGCGCCAGGCACAAATGGTAAATTTTCAATCCAGTCCTGCTCAGGCTGGTCTACCTCACACACATGCCAGATTTAAAATAGATTGAACGTTGTATGAGGGAGTTATCAGTCATTTTCCGAATTCGGTGTTTTGGCGAAAAAATGGAAGAATTTGGCGCCCCGCCCAGGTCAGGCCCGTGAATGAAAACACACCATTTTTATAACTTAAAATTTCATATGCCTCATGAACAGTCTCGCCAATTTTGAGAATGATCAAACTAATTCCCTAGGTGCCAAGGTGTAAAATGTGCACACTGTAAATCGATAAAAATTTCACATTCAATCCAAAATACCCGATTTCCTGTTGGGTTTTGAATATGCATGCGAGAGACTTTTTGGAGCAGTTTTGTACAAGGTATCGACTCTCCGAATTTCATCCCTCTACGTTGAAAAAACCTAAATGGAGAGGCCTTTTTGAAAATTTCAAGGGGGCGCCACTGAGCCATTTTGTTACATGTTTTCGTAACGTTGCAAGATTATCGAACGTTATGCAAAGCCGCATGTATGTGCAAATTTTGGTGAGTTTTTATGCATATTCAAGCCTCCAAATGTTAACTCTTACTGTGAACCCATGAAAATTTCACATTCGATCCAAAATACCCGATTTCCTGTTGGATTTGGAATATGGGTGCAAGAGACTTTTTGGAGCAGTTTTGCATAAGGTATCTACTCCCCAAATTTCCTTGCTCTATGTTGAAAAAACCCAATAGGAAAGGCCTTTTTTAAAACTTCTTTCTGTCGCCACTAGTTGGCACTGTAGAGTTGATGCAAATGACCCCTACAAGAACCTTCAGGGTATGACTCTCAACAAACACGGAAAGTTTGGCGCAGATATGTTGCATATCTGCCGAGTTATGACTGTTCAAAGTTTTTGGCGAGACAAATTGTTGACGGTCATTTTCACTTCCAGTTTGGACCTCTCCGCTTCAACGAAACCTCAATATTTTTCATCAGGCACCTGAACACATGTCTTGAGGCTCCCCTGAAACAGGTTTGAGGTCAATAGATTTTTTTCCCTTGGAGGAGGATCCTCTCTCGTAAAGAATGCCATTTCCTGTTCCCACTAGGGGGCGCCAGGCCTAATGAGTAATATTTCAATGCAGTCGTGTTCAGGCTGGGATATCTCATATACATGCTAGAAATGAAAAAGATTGAACGTTGTATCACGGAGTTTTTAATCATTTTCTGAATTTGGTATTTTGCCCAAAAATGGCCGACTTTGGGACCACGCCCAGGTCAGACCCTTGAGTGAAAACTCACCATTTTGAAAACTTAAGATCTCATATGTCTCCTGAATAGTCTGACCAATTTTGAAGACGATCCAACTATTTTCTTCAGCGACAAGGTCTCAAATGTAAATCGATAAAATTTCACATTTGATCCAAAATTTCCGGCTTCCTGTTGGGTTTGGAATCTGGGTGCAAGAGACTTTTTGGAGCAGTTTTGCACAATGTATCGACTCGCCAAATTTCATCGTTCTACGTTGAAAAAACCTAATAGGAAAGGCCTTTTTGAAAATTTCAAGGGGGCGCCACTGAGCCATTTTGTTAAATTTTTGTGTAGATTATCAAAATTTACGCAAAGTTGCATGTATGTGCAAATTTTGGTGAGTTTTCGTGCATGTTCAGGCCTCCAAATGTAGACTCCAACTGTGAACCGATAAAAATTTCACATTTGATCCAAAATATCCGATTTCCTGTTGGATTTGGAATATGGGTGCAAGAGGCTTTTTTGAACAGTTAGGCATAAGGTATCTACTCCCCAAATTTCATTGCTCTACGTTGAAAACCTGAGAGGAGAGGCCTTTTTGAAAATTTTAAGGGTCAAGGGGGCGCCACTGAGCCATTTTTTGACATTTTTTCAAAACGACACAAGATTATCGAATTTTACGCAAAGCCGCACGTATGTGCAAATTTTGGTGACTTTTCGTGCATGTTCAGGCCTCCAAATTGGCCATTTTCATTTGCCCTGAAAAAAGAAGAATAATAATAATAATAACTAGGCCTGCAAGCAGGACTGAACGGGCCCTCGCAATCTAGCGCAACTCGGACGTCACGCAACTCGGACTGTGTGCAGGTCAGGGTGGTGGCAGATCCTCCTCTCTAATCATCTCATTACAACCTAACATGCTCGAAAGTCGCCTATTTACATTCCCACACCCAAGAGATAAAAACCCCTATTGGAGAGAGTACTACAAAAAAGGAGCCACTACTGAGCTGTGCAGCCAAGCCCTTATTCAAAACCAAAATTAATATTCTAAATGGGCCAATTCGACCAAGTGTGCCAAATATTGTGGCTCTATAAGCTGCCTGAGTCTCTGAAAAAAAATCTTTCCTTTAAATGGCGAACAAAGGGTCGTCACGGCAACAGACAGAGACACGTGGACATGGGCCGTAAATAAGTATTTTAATAGGTCTTGAAACTACAATGACCAACCTGAAAAGAACTGGACATGTATTGGAAAAACGAGTGACTTTCTATTGCCACTAGTTGGCGCTGTAGGGTTGATGCAAATGACCCCTACAAGGCCCTTCAGGGTATGACTCTCAACAAGCACGGGAAGTTTGGCGCAGATATGTTGTATATCTGCCGAGTTATGACTGTTCAAAGTTTTTGGAGAGAAAAATTGTTGACAGTCATTTTCACTTTCCTGTTTGGACCCCTCCGCTTCAACAAAACTTCAATATTTTTCATCAGGCACCTGAAGACAGGTCTTAAGGCTTCCCTTATGCAGGTTTGAGGTAGATTGATTTTTTCCCTTTAGAGGAGGAGTGTGTCCCGTAAAAAAGGGCACTTCCTGTTCCCACTACGAGGCGCCAGGCACAAATGGTAAGTTTTCAATCCAGTCCTGCTCAGGCTGGTATACCTCACACACATGCCAGATTTAAAATAGATTGAACGTTGTATGAGGGATTTATCAGTCATTTTCCGAATTCGGTGTTTTGACGAAAAGATGGCCGACTTTGGCACCCCGCCCAGGTCAGGCCCGTGAATGAAAACACACCATTTTGATAACTTAAGATTTCATATGCCTCATGAACAGTCTCGCCAATTTTGAGAATGATCAAACTAATTCCCTAGGTGCCAAGGTGTAAAATGTGCACACTGTAAATCGATAAAAATTTCACATTCAATCCAAAATACCCGATTTCCTGTTGGGTTTGGAATATGCATGCAAGAGACTTTTTGGAGCATTTTTGTACAAGGTATCGACTCTCCGAATTTCATCCCTCTAGGTTGAAAAAACCTAAATGGAGAGGCCTTTTTGAAAATTTCAAGGGGGCGCCACTGAGCCATCTTGTTACATGTTTTCGTAACGTTGCAAGATTATTGAACGTTATGGAAAGCCGCATTTATGTCCAAATTTTTGTGAGTTTTCGTGCATATTCAAGCCTCCAAATGTAAACTCCTACTGTGAACCGATAAAAATTTCACATTCGATCCAAAATACCCGATTTCCTGTTGGATTTGGAATACGGGTGCAGGAGACTTTTTGGAGCAGTTTTGCATAAGGTATCTACTCCCCAAATTTCCTCGCTCTATGTTGAAAAAACCCAATAGGAAAGGCCTTTTTTAAAACTTCTTTTTGTCGCCACTAGTTGGCACTGTAGAGTTGATGCAAATGACCCCTACAAGAACCTTCAAGGTATGACTCTCAACAAACACGGGAAGTTTGGCTCAGATATGTTGTATATCTGCCGAGTTATGACTGTTCAAAGTTTTTGGCGAGACAAATTGTTGATGGTCATTTTCACTTCCAGTTTGGACCTCTCCGCTTCAATGAAACCTCAATATTTTTCATCAGGCACCTGAACACATGTCTTGAGGCTCCCCTGAAACAGGTTTGAGGTCAATAGATTTTTTTCCCTTGGAGGAGGAGCCTGTCTCGTAAAGAAGGCCATTTCCTGTTCCCACTAGGGGGCGCCAGGCCTAATGGGTAATATTTCAATGCAGTCGTGTTCAGGCTGGGATATCTCATACACATGCTAGAAATGAAAAAGATTGAACGTTGTATCACGGAGTTTTTAATCATTTTCTGAATTTGGTATTTTGCCCAAAAATGGCCGACTTTGGGACCACGCCCAGGTCACACCCTTGAGTGAAAACTCACCATTTTGAAAACTTAAGATCTCATATGTCTCCTGAATAGTCTGACCAATTTTGAAGACGATCCAACTATTTTCTTCAGCGACAAGGTCTCAAATGTAAATCGATAAAATTTCACATTTGATCCAAAATTTCCGGCTTCCTGTTGGGTTTGGAATATGGGTGCAAGAGACTTTTTGGAGCAGTTTTGCACAATGTATCGTCTCGCCAAATTTCATTGTTCTACGTTGAAAAAACCTAATAGGAAAGGCCTTTTTGAAAATTTCAAGGGGGCGCCACTGAGCCATTTTGTTAATTTTTTTTGTAGATTATCAAAATTTACGCAAAGTTGCATGTATGTGCAAATTTTGGTGAGTTTTCGTGCATGTTCAGGCCTCCAAATGTAAACTCCAACTGTGAACCGATAAAAAATTCACATTTGATCCAAAATATCCGATTTCCTGTTGGATTTGGAATATGGGTGCAAGAGGCTTTTTTGAACAGTTAGGCATAAGGTATCTACTCCCCAAATTTCATTGCTCTACGTTGAAAACCTGAGAGGAGAGGCCTTTTTGAAAATTTTAAGGGTCAAGGGGGCGCCACTGAGCCATTTTTTGACATTTTTTCAAAACGACACAAGATTATCGAATTTTACGCAAAGCCGCACGTATGTGCAAATTTTGGTGACTTTTCGTGCATGTTCAGGCCTCCAAATTGGCCATTTTCATTTGCCCTGAAAAAAGAAGAATAATAATAATAATAATAACTAGGCCTGCAAGCAGGACTGAACGGGCCCTCGCAATCTAGCGCAACTCGGACGTCACGCAACTCGGACTGTGTGCAGGTCAGGGTGGTGGCAGATCCTCCTCTCTAATCATCTCATTAGAACCTAACAAGCTCGAAAGTCGCCTCTTTACATTCCCACACCCAAGAGATAAAAACCCCTATTGGAGAGAGTACTACAAAAAAGGAGCCACTACTGAGCTGTGCAGCCAAGCCCTTATTCAAAACCAAATTAATCTTCTAACTGGGCCAATTCGACCAAGTGTGCCAACTATTGTGGCTCTATAAGCTCCCTGAGTCTCTGAAAAAAAAATATTTCCTTTAAATGGCGAACAAAGGGTCGTCACGGCAACAGACAGAGACACGTGGACATGGGCCGTAAAAAAGTATTTTAATAGGTCTTGAAACTACAATGACCAACATGAAAAGAACTGGACATGTTTTGGAAAAACGAGTGACTTTCTATCGCCACTAGTTGGCCCTGTAGGGTTGATGCAAATGACCCCTACAAGGCCCTTCAGGGTATGACTCTCAACAAGCACGGGAAGTTTGGCGCAGATATCTTGTATATCTGCCGAGTTATGACTGTTCAAAGTTTTTGGAGAGAAAAATTGTTGACAGTCATTTTCACTTTCCTGTTTGGACCCCTCCGCTTCAACGAAACTTCAATATTTTTCATCAGGCACCTGAAGACAGGTCTTAAGGTTTCCCTTATGCAGGTTTGAGGTAGATTGATTTTTTCCCTTTAGAGGAGGAGTGTGTCCCGTAAAAAAGGGCATTTCCTGTTCCCACTAGGAGGCGCCAGGCACAAATGGTAAATTTTCAATCCAGTCCTGCTCAGGCTGGTATACCTCACACACATGCCAGATTTAAAATAGATTGAACGTTGTATGAGGGAGTTATCAGTCATTTTCCGAATTCGGTGTTTTGGCGAAAAAATGGAAGAATTTGGCGCCCCGCCCAGGTCAGGCCCGTGAATGAAAACACACCATTTTTATAACTTAAGATTTCATATGCCTCATGAACAGTCTCGCCAATTTTGAGAATGATCAAACTAATTCCCTAGGTGCCAAGGTGTAAAATGTGCACACTGTAAATCGATAAAAAGTTCACATTCAATCCAAAATACCCGATTTCCTGTAGGATTTGGAATGTGTGTGCAAGAGACTTTTTGGAGCAGTTTTGCACAAAGTTTTGACTCTCCAAATTTCATCACTCTATGTTAGAAAAACCTAAAAGGAGAGGCCTTTTTGAAAATTTCAAGGGGGCGCCACTGAGCCATTTTGTTAAATTGTTTCGTAACGTTGCAAGATTATCGAACGTTATCCAAAGCCGCATGTATGTGCAAATTTTGGTGAGTTTTTATGCATATTCAAGCCTCCAAATGTAAACTCTTACTGTGAACCCATGAAAATTTCACATTCGATCCAAAATACCCGATTTCCTGTTGGATTTGGAATATGGGTGCAAGAGACTTTTTGGAGCAGTTTTGCATAATGTATCTACTCCCCAAATTTCCTTGCTCTATGTTGAAAAAACCCAATAGGAAAGGCCTTTTTTAAAACTTCTTTCTGTCGCCACTAGTTGGCACTGTAGAGTTGATGCAAATGACCCCTACAAGAACCTTCAGGGTATGACTCTCAACAAACACGGAAAGTTTGGCGCAGATATGTTGCATATCTGCCGAGTTATGACTGTTCAAAATTTTTGGCGAGACAAATTGTTGACGGTCATTTTCACTTCCAGTTTGGACCTCTCCGCTTCAACGAAACCTCAATATTTTTCATCAGGGACCTGAACACATGTCTTGAGGCTCCCCTGAAACAGGTTTGAGGTCAATAGATTTTTTTCCCTTGGAGGAGGAGCCTGTCTCGTAAAGAAGGCCATTTCCTGTTCCCACTAGGGGGCGCCAGGCCTAATGGGTAATATTTCAATGCAGTCGTGTTCAGGCTGGGATATCTCATATACATGCTAGAAATGAAAAAGATTGAACGTTGTATCACGGAGTTTTTAATCATTTTCTGAATTTGGTATTTTGCCCAAAAATGGCCGACTTTGGGACCACGCCCAGGTCAGACCCTTGAGTGAAAACTCACCATTTTCAAAACTTAAGATCTCATATGTCTCCTGAATAGTCTGACCAATTTTGAAGACGATCCAACTATTTTCTTCAGCGACAAGGTCTCAAATGTAAATCGATAAAATTTCACATTTGATCCAAAATTTCCGGCTTCCTGTTGGGTTTGGAATATGGGTGCAAGAGACTTTTTGGAGCAGTTTTGCACAATGTATCGACTCGCCAAATTTCATCGTTCTACGTTGAAAAAACCTAATAGGAAAGGCCTTTTTGAAAATTTCAAGGGAGCGCCACTGAGCCATTTTGTTAAATTTTTTTGTAGATTATCAAAATTTACGTAAAGTTGCATGTATGTGCAAATTTTGGTGAGTTTTCGTGCATGTTCAGGCCTCCAAATGTAAACTCCAACTGTGAACCGATAAAAATTTCACATTTGATCCAAAATATCCGATTTCCTGTTGGATTTGGAATATGGGTGCAAGAGGCTTTTTTGAACAGTTAGGCATAAGGTATCTACTCCCCAAATTTCATTGCTCTACGTTGAAAACCTGAGAGGAGAGGCCTTTTTGAAAATTTTAAGGGTAAAGGGGGCGCCACTGAGCCATTTTTTGACATTTTTTCAAAACGACACAAGATTATCGAAATTTACGCAAAGCCGCACGTATGTGCAAATTTTGGTGACTTTTCGTGCATGTTCAGGCCTCCAAATTGGCCATTTTCATTTGCCCTGAAAAAAGAATAATAATAACTAGGCCTGCAAGCAGGACTGAACGGGCCCTCGCAATCTAGCGCAACTCGGACGTCACGCAACTTGGACTGTGTGCAGGTCAGGGTGGTGGCAGATCCTCCTCTCTAATCATCTCATTAGAACCTAACATGCTCGAAAGTCGCCTATTTACATTCACACACCCAAGAGATAAAAACCCCTATTGGAGAGAGTACTACAAAAAAGGAGCCACTACTGAGCTGTGCAGCCAAGCCCTTATTCAAAACCAAAATTAATCTTCTAACTTGGCCAATTCGACCAAGTGTGCCAAATATTGTGGCTCTATAAGCTGCCTGAGTCTCTGAAAAAAAATATTTCCTTTAAATGGCGAACAAAGGGTCGTCACGGCAACAGACAGAGACACGTGGACATGGGCCGTAAAAAAGTATTTTAATAGGTCTTGAAACTACAATGACCAACATGAAAAGAACTGGACATGTTTTGGAAAAACGAGTGACTTTCTATCGCCACTAGTTGGCGCTGTAGGGTGGATGCAAATGACCCCTACAAGTTCCTTCAGGGTATGACTCTCAACAAGCACGGGAAGTTTGGCGCAGATATGTTCTATATCTGCCGAGTTATGATTGTTCAAAGTTTTTGGAGAGAAAAATTGTTGACAGTCATTTTCACTTTCCTGTTTGGACCCCTCCGCTTCAACGAAACTTCAATATTTTTCATCATGCACCTGAAGACAGGTCTTAAGGCTTCCCTTATGCAGGTTTGAGGTAGATTGGTTTTTTCCCTTTAGAGGAGGAGTGTGTCCCGTAAAAAAGGGCATTTCCTGTTTCCACTAGGAGGCGCCAGGCACAAATGGTAAATTTTCAATCCAGTCCTGCTCAGGCTGGTATACCTCACACACATGCCAGATTTAAAATAGATTTAACATTGTATGAGGGTGTTATCAGTCATTTTCCGAATTCGGTGTTTTGGCGAAAAAATGGAAGAATTTGGCGCCCCGCCCAGGTCAGGCCCGTGAATGAAAACACACCATTTTTATAACTTAAGATTTCATATGCCTCATGAACAGTCTCGCCATTTTTGAGAATGATCAAACTAATTCCCTAGGTGCCAAGGTGTAAAATGTGCACACTGTAAATCGATAAAAAGTTCACATTCAATCCAAAATACCCGATTTCCTGTAGGATTTGGAATGTGTGTGCAAGAGACTTTTTGGAGCAGTTTTGCACAAAGTTTTGACTCTCCAAATTTCATCACTCTATGTTAGAAAAACCTAAATGGAGAGGCCTTTTTGAAAATTTCAAGGGGGCGCCACTGAGCCATTTTGTTAAAATTTTTCGTAACGTTGCAAGATTATCGAACGTTATCCAAAGCCGCATGTATGTGCAAATTTTGGTGAGTTTTTATGCATATTCAAGCCTCCAAATGTAAACTCTTACTGTGAACCCATGAAAATTTCACATTCGACCAAAAATACCCGATTTCCTGTTGGATTTGGAATATGGGTGCAAGAGACTTTTTGGAGCAGTTTTGCATAAGGTATGTACTCCCCAAATTTCCTTGCTCTATGTTGAAAAAACCCAATAGGAAAGGCCTTTTTTAAAACTTCTTTCTGTCGCCACTAGTTGGCACTGTAGAGTTGATGCAAATGACCCCTACAAGAACCTTCAGGGTATGACTCTCAACAAACACGGAAAGTTTGGCGCAGATATGTTGCATATCTGCCGAGTTATGACTGTTCAAAATGTTTGGCGAGACAAATTGTTGACGGTCATTTTCACTTCCAGTTTGGACCTCTCCGCTTCAACGAAACCTCAATATTTTTCATCAGGGACATGAACACATGTCTTGAGGCTCCCCTGAAACAGGTTTGAGGTCAATAGATTTTTTTCCCTTGGAGGAGGAGCCTGTCTCGTAAAGAAGGCCATTTCCTGTTCCCACTAGGGGGCGCCAGGCCTAATGGGTAATATTTCAATGCAGTCGTGTTCAGGCTGGGATATCTCATATACATGCTAGAAATGAAAAAGATTGAACGTTGTATCACGGAGTTTTTAATCATTTTCTGAATTTGGTATTTTGCCCAAAAATGGCCGACTTTGGGACCACGCCCAGGTCAGACCCTTGAGTGAAAACTCACCATTTTGAAAACTTAAGATCTCATAGGTCTCCTGAATAGTCTGACCAATTTTGAAGACGATCCAACTATTTTCTTCAGCGACAAGGTCTCAAATGTAAATCGATAAAATTTCACATTTGATCCAAAATTTCCGGCTTCCTGTTGGGTTTGGAATATGGGTGCAAGAGACTTTTTGGAGCAGTTTTGCACAATGTATCGACTCGCCAAATTTCATCGTTCTACGTTGAAAAAACCTAATAGGAAAGGCCTTTTTGAAAATTTCAAGGGGGCGCCACTGAGCCATTTTGTTAATTTTTTTTGTAGATTATCAAAATTTACGCAAAGTTGCATGTATGTGCAAATTTTGGTGAGTTTTAATGCATGTTCAGGCCTCCAAATGTAAACTCCAACTGTGAACCGATAAAAATTTCACATTTGATCCAAAATATCCGATTTCCTGTTGGATTTGGAATATGGGTGCAAGAGGCTTTTTTGAACAGTTAGGCATAAGGTATCTACTCCCCAAATTTCATTGCTCTACGTTGAAAACCTGAGAGGAGAGGCCTTTTTGAAAATTTTAAGGGTCAAGGGGGCGCCACTGAGCCATTTTTTGACATTTTTTCAAAACGACACAAGATTATCGAAATTTACGCAAAGCCGCACGTATGTGCAAATTTTGGTGACTTTTCGTGCATGTTCAGGCCTCCAAATTGGCCATTTTCATTTGCCCTGAAAAAAGAAGAATAATAACTAGGCCTGCAAGCAGGACTGAACGGGCCCTCGCAATCTAGCGCAACTCGGACGTCACGCAACTCGGACTGTGTGCAGGTCAGGGTGGTGGCAGATCCTCCTCTCTAATCATCTCATTAGAACCTAACAAGCTCGAAAGTCGCCTCTTTACATTCCCACACCCAAGAGATAAAAACCCCTATTGGAGAGAGTACTACAAAAAAGGAGCCACTACTGAGCTGTGCAGCCAAGCCCTTATTCAAAACCAAATTAATCTTCTAACTGGGCCAATTCGACCAAGTGTGCCAACTATTGTGGCTCTATAAGCTCCCTGAGTCTCTGAAAAAAATATATTTCCTTTAAATGGCGAACAAAGGGTCGTCACGGCAACAGACAGAGACACGTGGACATGGGCCGTAAAAAAGTATTTTAATAGGTCTTGAAACTACAATGACCAACATGAAAAGAACTGGACATGTTTTGGAAAAACGAGTGACTTTCTATCGCCACTAGTTGGCGCTGTAGGGTTGATGCAAATGACCCCTACAAGGCCCTTCAGGGTATGACTCTCAACAAGCACGGGAAGTTTGGCGCAGATATCTTGTATATCTGCCGAGTTATGACTGTTCAAAGTTTTTGGAGAGAAAAATTGTTGACAGTCATTTTCACTTTCCTGTTTGGACCCCTCCGCTTCAACGAAACTTCAATATTTTTCATCAGGCACCTGAAGACAGGTCTTAAGGTTTCCCTTATGCAGGTTTGAGGTAGATTGATTTTTTCCCTTTAGAGGAGGAGTGTGTCCCGTAAAAAAGGGCATTTCCTGTTCCCACTAGGAGGCGCCAGGCACAAATGGTAAATTTTCAATCCAGTCCTGCTCAGGCTGGTATACCTCACACACATGCCAGATTTAAAATAGATTGAACGTTGTATGAGGGAGTTATCAGTCATTTTCCGAATTCGGTGTTTTGGCGAAAAAATGGAAGAATTTGGCGCCCCGCCCAGGTCAGGCCCGTGAATGAAAACACACCATTTTTATAACTTAAGATTTCATATGCCTCATGAACAGTCTCACCAATTTTGAGAATGATCAAACTAATTCCCTAGGTGCCAAGGTGTAAAATGTGCACACTGTAAATCGATAAAAAGTTCACATTCAATCCAAAATACCCGATTTCCTGTAGGATTTGGAATGTGTGTGCAAGAGACTTTTTGGAGCAGTTTTGCACAAAGTTTTGACTCTCCAAATTTCATCACTCTATGTTAGAAAAACCTAAATGGAGAGGCCTTTTTGAAAATTTCAAGGGGGCGCCACTGAGCCATTTTCTTAAATTGTTTCGTAACGTTGCAAGATTATCGAACGTTATCCAAAGCCGCATGTATGTGCAAATTTTGGTGAGTTTTTATGCATATTCAAGCCTCCAAATGTAAACTCCAACTGTGAACCGAAAAAATTTCAGATTCGATCCAAAATACCCGATTTCCTGTTGGATTTGGAATATGGGTGCAAGAGACTTTTTGGAGCAGTTTTGCATAAGGTATCTACTCCCCAAATTTCCTTGCTGTATGTTGAAAAAACCCAATAGGAAAGGCCTTTTTTAAAACTTCTTTCTGTCGCCACTAGTTGGCACTGTAGAGTTGATGCAAATGACCCCTACAAGAACCTTCAGGGTATGACTCTCAACAAACACGGAAAGTTTGGCGCAGATATGTTGCATATCTGCCGAGTTATGACTGTTCAAAATTTTTGGCGAGACAAATTGTTGACGGTCATTTTCACTTCCAGTTTGGACCTCTCCGCTTCAACGAAACCTCAATATTTTTCATCAGGGACCTGAACACATGTCTTGAGGCTCCCCTGAAACAGGTTTGAGGTCAATAGATTTTTTTCCCTTGGAGGAGGAGCCTGTCTCGTAAAGAAGGCCATTTCCTGTTCCCACTAGGGGGCGCCAGGCCTAATGGGTAATATTTCAATGCAGTCGTGTTCAGGCTGGGATATCTCATATACATGCTAGAAATGAAAAAGATTGAACGTTGTATCACGGAGTTTTTAATCATTTTCTGAATTTGGTATTTTGCCCAAAAATGGCCGACTTTGGGACCACGCCCAGGTCAGACCCTTGAGTGAAAACTCACCATTTTGAAAACTTAAGATCTCATATGTCTCCTGAATAGTCTGACCAATTTTGAAGACGATCCAACTATTTTCTTCAGCGACAAGGTCTCAAATGTAAATCGATAAAATTTCACATTTGATCCAAAATTTCCGGCTTCCTGTTGGGTTTGTAATATGGGTGCAAGAGACTTTTTGGAGCAGTTTTGCACAATGTATCGACTCGCCAAATTTCATCGTTCTACGTTGAAAAAACCTAATAGGAAAGGCCTTTTTGAAAATTTCAAGGGGGCGCCACTGAGCCATTTTGTTAAATTTTTTTGTAGATTATCAAAATTTACGCAAAGTTGCATGTATGTGCAAATTTTGGTGAGTTTTCGTGCATGTTCAGGCCTCCAAATGTAAACTCAAACTGTGAACCGATAAAAATTTCACATTTGATCCAAAATATCCGATTTCCTGTTGGATTTGGAATATGGGTGCAAGAGGCTTTTTTGAACAGTTAGGCATAAGGTATCTACTCCCCAAATTTCATTGCTCTACGTTGAAAACCTGAGAGGAGAGGCCTTTTTGAAAATTTTAAGGGTCAAGGGGGCGCCACTGAGCCATTTTTTGACATTTTTTCAAAACGACACAAGATTATCGAAATTTACGCAAAGCCGCACGTATGTGCAAATTTTGGTGACTTTTCGTGCATGTTCAGGCCTCCAAATTGGCCATTTTCATTTGCCCTGAAAAAAGAATAATAATAATAATAATAATAATAATAATAATAATAATAATAATAATCCTTTGCAAAACAATAGGGCCTTCGCACGCTGAGTGCTCGGGCCCTAATAATAATAATAATAATAATAATAATAATAATAATAATAATAATCCTTTGCAAAACAATAGGGCCTTCGCACGTCTAGTGCTCGGGCCCTAATAATAATAATAATAATCCTTTGCAAAACAATAGGGCCTTCGCACGTCTAGTGCTCGGGCCCTAATAATAATAATAATAATAATCCTTTGCAAAACAATAGGGCCTTCGCACGTCTAGTGCTCGGGCCCTAATAACTAGGCCTGCAAGCAGGACTGAACGGGCCCTCGCAATCTAGCACAAGTCGGACGTTACGCAACTCGGACTGTGTGCAGGTCAGGGTGGTGGCGGCAGATCCTCCTCTCTAATCATCTCATTAGAACCTAACAAGCTCGAAAGTCGCCTATTTACATTCCCACACCCAAGAGATAAAAACCCCTATTGGAGAGAGTACTACAAAAAAGGAGCCACTACTGAGCTGTGCAGCCAAGCCCTTATTCAAAACCAAAATGAATCTTCTAACTGGGCCAATTCGACCAAGTGTGCCAACTATTGTGGCTCTATAAGCTCCCTGAGTCTCTGAAAAAAAATATTTCCTTTAAATGGCGAACAAAGGGTCGTCACGGCAACAGACAGAGACACGTGGACATGGGCCGTAAAAAAGTATTTTAATAGGTCTTGAAACTACAATGACCAACATGAAAAGAACTGGACATGTTTTGGAAAAACGAGTGACTTTCTATCGCCACTAGTTGGCGCTGTAGGGTTGATGCAAATGACCCCTACAAGGCCCTTCAGGGTATGACTCTCAACAAGCACGGGAAGTTTGGCGCAGATATCTTGTATATCTGCCGAGTTATGACTGTTCAAAGTTTTTGGAGAGAAAAATTGTTGACAGTCATTTTCACTTTCCTGTTTGGACCCCTCCGCTTCAACGAAACTTCAATATTTTTCATCAGGCACCTGAAGACAGGTCTTAAGGTTTCCCTTATGCAGGTTTGAGGTAGATTGATTTTTTCCCTTTAGAGGAGGAGTGTGTCCCGTAAAAAAGGGCATTTCCTGTTCCCACTAGGAGGCGCCAGGCACAAATGGTAAATTTTCAATCCAGTCCTGCTCAGGCTGGTATACCTCACACACATGCCAGATTTAAAATAGATTGAACGTTGTATGAGGGAGTTATCAGTAATTTTCCGAATTTGGTGTTTTGACGAAAAAATGGCCGACTTTGGCACCCCGCCCAGGTCAGGCCCGTGAATGAAAACACACCATTTTGATAACTTAAGATTTCATATGCCTCATGAACAGTCTCGCCAATTTTGAGAATGATCAAACTAATTCCCTAGGTGCCAAGATCTCAAATGTGCACACTGTAAATCGATAAAAATTTCACATTCAATCCAAAATACCCGATTTCCTGTTGGGTTTGGAATACGCATGCAAGAGACTTTTTGGAGCAGTTTTGTACAAGGTATCGACTCTCCGAATTTCATCCCTCTACGTTGAAAAAACCTAAATGGAGAGGCCTTTTTGAAAATTTCAAGGGGGCGCCACTGAGCCATTTTGTTACATGTTTTCGTAACGTTGCAAGATTATTGAACGTTATGGAAAGCTGCATGTATGTCCAAATTTTTGTGAGTTTTCGTGCATGTTGAAGCCTCCAAATGTAAACTCCTACTGTGAACCGATAAAAATTTCACGTTCGATCCAAAATACCCGATTTCCTGTTGGATTTGGAATACGGGTGCAAGAGACTTTTTGGAGCAGTTTTGCATAAGGTATCTACTCCCCAAATTTCCTCGCTCTATGTTGAAAAAACCCAATAGGAAAGGCCTTTTTTAAAACTTCTTTCTGTCGCCACTAGTTGGCACTGTAGAGTTGATGCAAATGACCCCTACAAGAACCTTCAGGGTATGACTCTCAACAAACACGGAAAGTTTGGCGCAGATATGTTGCATATCTGCCGAGTTATGACTGTTCAAAGTTTTTGGCGAGACAAATTGTTGACGGTCATTTTCACTTCCAGTTTTGACCTCTCCGCTTCAACGAATCCTCAATATTTTTCATCAGGCACCTGAACACATGTCTTGAGGCTCCCCTGAAACAGGTTTGAGGTCAATAGATTTTTTTCCCTTGGAGGAGGATCCTCTCTCGTAAAGAATGCCATTTCCTGTTCCCACTAGGGGGCGCCAGGCCTAATGAGTAATATTTCAATGCAGTCGTGTTCAGGCTGGGATATCTCATATACATGCTAGAAATGAAAAAGATTGAACGTTGTATCACGGAGTTTTTAATCATTTTCTGAATTTGGTATTTTGCCTAAAAATGGCCAACTTTGGGACCACGCCCAGGCCAGACCCTTGGATGAAAACTCACCATTTTGAAAACTTAAGATCTCATATGTCTCCTGAATAGTCTGACCAATTTTGAAGACGATCCAACTATTTTCTTCAGCGACAAGGTCTCAAATGTAAATCGATAAAATTTCGCATTTGATCCAAAATTTCCGACTTCCTGTTGGATTTGGAATATAGGTGCAAGAGACTTTTTGGAGCAGTTTTACACAATGTATCGACTCACCAAATTTCATCATTCTACGTTGAAAAAACCTAATAGGACAGGCCTTTTTGAAAATTTCAAGGGGGCGCCACTGAGCCTTTTTGTTAATTTTTTTTAAAGATTATCAAAATTTACGCAAAGTTGAACATATGTGCACATTTTGGTGAGTTTTCGTGCATGTTCAAGCCTCCAAATGTGAACTCCAACTGTGAACCGAAAAAATTTCAGATTCGATCCAAAATAACCGATTTCCTGTTGGATTTGGAATATGGGTGCAAGAGGCTTTTTTGAGCAGTTAGGCATAAGGTATCTACTCCCCAAATTTCATTGCTCTACGTTGAAAACCTGAGAGGAGAGGCCTTTTTGAAAATTTTAAGGGTCAAGGGGGCGCCACTGAGCCATTTTTTGACATTTTTTCAAAACGACGCAAGATTATCGAAATTTACGCGAATCTGCACGTATGTGCAAATTTTGGTGAGTTTTCGTGCATGTTCAGGCCTCCAAATTGGCCATTTTCATTTGCCATGAAAAAAGAATAATAATAATAATAATAACTAGGCCTGCAAGCAGGACTAAACGGGCCCTCGCAATCTAGCGCAACTCGGACGTCACGCAACTCGGACTGTGTGCGGGTCAGGCTGGTGGCAGATCCTCCTCTCTAATTATCTCATTAGAACCTAACATGCTCGAAAGTCGCCTATTTACATTCCCACACCCAAGAGATAAAAACCCCTATTGGAGAGAGTACTACAAAAAAGGAGCCACTACTGAGCTGTGCAGCCAAGCCCTTATTCAAAACCCAAAATTAATCTTCTAACTCGGCCAATTCGACCAAGTGTGCCAAATATTGTGGCTCTATAAGCTGCCTGAGTCTCTGAAAAAAAATATTTCCTTTAAATGGCGAACAAAGGGTCGTCACGGCAACAGACAGAGACACGTGGACATGGGCCGTAAATAAGTATTTTAATAGGTCTTGAAACTACAATGACCAACCTGAAAAGAACTGAACATGTATTGGAAAAACGAGTGACTTTCTATTGCCACTAGTTGGCGCTGTAGGTTTGATGCAAATGACCCCTACAAGGCCCTTCAGGGTATGACTCTCAACAAGCACGGGAAGTTTGCCGCAGATATGTTGTATATCTGCCGAGTTATGACTGTTCAAAATTTTTGGAGAGAAAAATTATTGACAGTCATTTTCACTTTCCTGTTTGGACCCCTCCGCTTCAACGAAACTTCAATATTTTTCATCAGGCACCTGAAGACAGGTCTTAAGGCTTCCCTTATGCAGGTTTGAGGTCGATTAATTTTTTCCCTTGGAGGAGGAGTGTGTCACCGTAAAAAAGGGCATTTCCTGTTCCCACTAGGAGGCGCCAGGCACAAATGGTAAATTTTCAATCCAGTCGTGCTCAGGCTGGTATACCTCACACACATGGCAGATTTAAAATAGATTGAACGTTGTATGAGGGAGTTATCAGTCATTTTCCGAATTCGGTGTTTTGGCGAAAAAATGGCCGACTTTGGCACCCCGCCCAGGTCAGGCCCGTGAATGAAAACACACCATTTTGATAACTTAAGATTTCATATGCCTCATGAACAGTCTCGCCAATTTTGAGAATGATCAAACTAATTCCCTAGGTGCCAAGGTGTAAAATGTGCACACTGTAAATCGATAAAAAATTCACATTCAATCCAAAATACCCGATTTCCTGTTGGGTTTGGAATATGCATGCAAGAGACTTTTTGGAGCAGTTTTGTACAAGGTATTGACTCTCCGAATTTCATCCATCTACGTTGAAAAAACCTAAATGGAGAGGCCTTTTTGAAAATTTCAAGGGGGCGCCACTGAGCCATTTTGTTACATTTTTTCGTAACGTTGCAAGATTATTGAACGTTATGCAAAGCCGCATGTATGTCGAAATTTTTGTGAGTTTTCGTGCATGTTCAAGCCTCCAAATGTAAACTCCTACTGTTAACCGATAAAAATTTCACATTTGATCCAAAATACCCGATTTCCTGTTGGATTTGGAAAATGGGTGCAAGAGACTTTTTGGAGCAGTTTTGCACAAGGTATCAACTCCCCAAATTTCCTCACTCTATGTTGGAAAAACCCAATAGGAAAGGCCTTTTTTAAAACTTCTTTCTGTCGCCACTAGTTGGCACTGTAGAGTTGATGCAAATGACCCCTACACGAACCTTCAGGGTATGACTCTCAACAAACACGGGAAGTTTGGCGCAGATATGTTGTATATCTGCCGAGTTATGACTGTTCAAAGTTTTTGGCGAGACAAATTGTTGACGGTCATTTTCACTTCCAGTTTGTACCTCTCCGCTTCTACAAAACCTCAATATTTTTCATTAGGCACCTGAACACATGTCTTGAGGCTCCCCTGAAACAGGTTTGAGGTCAATAGATTTTTTTCCCTTGGAGGAGGAGCCTGTCTCGTAAAGAAGGCCATTTCCTGTTCCCACTAGGGGGCGCCAAGCCTAATGGGTAAAATTTAAATGCAGTCGTGTTCAGGCTGGGATATCTCATATACTTGCTAGAAATGAAAAAGATTGAACGTTGTATCACGGAGTTTTTAATCATTTTCTGAATTTGGTGTTTTGCCCAAAAATGGCCAACTTTGGGACTACGCCCAGGCCAGACCCTTGGATGAAAACTCACCATTTTGAAAACTTAAGATCTCATATGTCTCCTGTATAGTCTGACCAATTTTGAAGACGATCCAACTATTTTCTTCAGCGACAAGGTCTCAAATGTAAATCGATAAAATTTCGCATTTGATCCAAAATTTCCGACTTCCTGTTGGATTTGGAATATAGGTGCAAGAGACTTTTTGGAGCAGTTTTACGCAATGTATCGACTCACCAAATTTCATCATTCTACGTTGAAAAAACCTAATAGGAAAGGCCTTTTTGAAAATTTCAAGGGGGCGCCACTGAGCGATTTTGTTAAATTTTTTTGTAGATTATCAAAATTTACGCAAAGTTGCATGTATGTGCAAATTTTGGTGAGTTTTTGTGCATGTTCAGGCCTCCAAACGTAAACTCCAACTGTGAACCGAAAAAATTTCACATTTGATCCAAAATATCCGATTTCCTGTCGGATTTGGAATATGGGTGCAAGAGGCTTTTTTGAACAGTTAGGCATAAGGTATCTACTCCCCAAATTTCATCGCTCTACGTTGAAAACCTGAGAGGAGAGGCCTTTTTGAAAATTTTAAGGGTCAAGGGGGCGCCACTGAGCCATTTTTAAAAATTTTTTCAAAACGACGCAAGATTATCAAATTTTACGCGAATCTGCACGTATGTGCAAATTTTGGTGACTTTTCGTGCATGTTCAGGCCTCCAAATTGGCCATTTTCATTTGCCATGAAGAAAGAAGAATAATAATAATAATAACTAGGCCTGCAAGCAGGACTGAACGGGCCCTCGCAATCTAGCGCAACTCGGACGTCACGCAACTCGGACTGTGTGCAGGTCAGGGTGGTGGCAGATCCTCCTCTCTAATCATCTCATTAGAACCTAACAAGCTCGAAAGTCGCCTCTTTACATTCCCACACCCAAGAGATAAAAACCCCTATTGGAGAGAGTACTACAAAAAAGGAGCCACTACTGAGCTGTGCAGCCAAGCCCTTATTCAAAACCAAATTAATCTTCTAACTGGGCCAATTCGACCAAGTGTGCCAACTATTGTGGCTCTATAAGCTCCCTGAGTCTCTGAAAAAAATATATTTCCTTTAAATGGCGAACAAAGGGTCGTCACGGCAACAGACAGAGACACGTGGACATGGGCCGTAAAAAAGTATTTTAATAGGTCTTGAAACTACAATGACCAACATGAAAAGAACTGGACATGTTTTGGAAAAACGAGTGACTTTCTATCGCCACTAGTTGGCGCTGTAGGGTTGATGCAAATGACCCCTACAAGGCCCTTCAGGGTATGACTCTCAACAAGCACGGGAAGTTTGGCGCAGATATCTTGTATATCTGCCGAGTTATGACTGTTCAAAGTTTTTGGAGAGAAAAATTGTTGACAGTCATTTTCACTTTCCTGTTTGGACCCCTCCGCTTCAACGAAACTTCAATATTTTTCATCAGGCACCTGAAGACAGGTCTTAAGGTTTCCCTTATGCAGGTTTGAGGTAGATTGATTTTTTCCCTTTAGAGGAGGAGTGTGTCCCGTAAAAAAGGGCATTTCCTGTTCCCACTAGGAGGCGCCAGGCACAAATGGTAAATTTTCAATCCAGTCCTGCTCAGGCTGGTATACCTCACACACATGCCAGATTTAAAATAGATTGAACGTTGTATGAGGGAGTTATCAGTCATTTTCCGAATTCGGTGTTTTGGCGAAAAAATGGAAGAATTTGGCGCCCCGCCCAGGTCAGGCCCGTGAATGAAAACACACCATTTTTATAACTTAAGATTTCATATGCCTCATGAACAGTCTCACCAATTTTGAGAATGATCAAACTAATTCCCTAGGTGCCAAGGTGTAAAATGTGCACACTGTAAATCGATAAAAAGTTCACATTCAATCCAAAATACCCGATTTCCTGTAGGATTTGGAATGTGTGTGCAAGAGACTTTTTGGAGCAGTTTTGCACAAAGTTTTGACTCTCCAAATTTCATCACTCTATGTTAGAAAAACCTAAATGGAGAGGCCTTTTTGAAAATTTCAAGGGGGCGCCACTGAGCCATTTTTTTTAAATTGTTTCGTAACGTTGCAAGATTATCGAACGTTATCCAAAGCCGCATGTATGTGCAAATTTTGGTGAGTTTTTATGCATATTCAAGCCTCCAAATGTAAACTCTTACTGTGAACCCATGAAAATTTCACATTCGATCCAAAATACCCGATTTCCTGTTGGATTTGGAATATGGGTGCAAGAGACTTTTTGGAGCAGTTTTGCATAATGTATCTACTCCCCAAATTTCCTTGCTCTATGTTGAAAAAACCCAATAGGAAAGGCCTTTTTTAAAACTTCTTTCTGTCGCCACTAGTTGGCACTGTAGAGTTGATGCAAATGACCCCTACAAGAACCTTCAGGGTATGACTCTCAACAAACACGGAAAGTTTGGCGCAGATATGTTGCATATCTGCCGAGTTATGACTGTTCAAAATTTTTGGCGAGACAAATTGTTGACGGTCATTTTCACTTCCAGTTTGGACCTCTCCGCTTCAACGAAACCTCAATATTTTTCATCAGGGACCTGAACACATGTCTTGAGGCTCCCCTGAAACAGGTTTGAGGTCAATAGATTTTTTTCCCTTGGAGGAGGAGCCTGTCTCGTAAAGAAGGCCATTTCCTGTTCCCACTAGGGGGCGCCAGGCCTAATGGGTAATATTTCAATGCAGTCGTGTTCAGGCTGGGATATCTCATATACATGCTAGAAATGAAAAAGATTGAACGTTGTATCACGGAGTTTTTAATCATTTTCTGAATTTGGTATTTTGCCCAAAAATGGCCGACTTTGGGACCACGCCCAGGTCAGACCCTTGAGTGAAAACTCACCATTTTGAAAACTTAAGATCTCATATGTCTCCTGAATAGTCTGACCAATTTTGAAGACGATCCAACTATTTTCTTCAGCGACAAGGTCTCAAATGTAAATCGATAAAATTTCACATTTGATCCAAAATTTCCGGCTTCCTGTTGGGTTTGGAATATGGGTGCAAGAGACTTTTTGGAGCAGTTTTGCACAATGTATCGACTCGCCAAATTTCATCGTTCTACGTTGAAAAAACCTAATAGGAAAGGCCTTTTTGAAAATTTCAAGGGGGCGCCACTGAGCCATTTTGTTAAATTTTTTTGTAGATTATCAAAATTTACGTAAAGTTGCATGTATGTGCAAATTTTGGTGAGTTTTCGTGCATGTTCAGGCCTCCAAATGTAAACTCCAACTGTGAACCGATAAAAATTTCACATTTGATCCAAAATATCCGATTTCCTGTTGGATTTGGAATATGGGTGCAAGAGGCTTTTTTGAACAGTTAGGCATAAGGTATCTACTCCCCAAATTTCATTGCTCTACGTTGAAAACCTGAGAGGAGAGGCCTTTTTGAAAATTTTAAGGGTAAAGGGGGCGCCACTGAGCCATTTTTTGACATTTTTTCAAAACGACACAAGATTATCGAAATTTACGCAAAGCCGCACGTATGTGCAAATTTTGGTGACTTTTCGTGCATGTTCAGGCCTCCAAATTGGCCATTTTCATTTGCCCTGAAAAAAGAATAATAATAATAATAATAATAATAATAATAATAATAATAATAATAATCCTTTGCAAAACAATAGGGCCTTCGCACGCTGAGTGCTCGGGCCCTAATAATAATAATAATCCTTTGCATTACAATAGGGCCTTCGCACGCCTAGTGCTCGGGCCCTAATAATAATAATAATAATCCTTTGCAAAACAATAGGGCCTTCGCACGCTCAGTGCTCGGGCCCTAATAATAATAATAATAATAATAATAATAATAATAATCCTTTGCAAAACAATAGGGCCTTCGCACGCTCAGTGCTCGGGCCCTAACTAGGCCTGCAAGCAGGACTGAACGGGCCCTCGCAATCTAGCGCAACTCGGACGTCACGCAACTCGGACTGTGTGCAGGTCAGGGTGTTGGCAGATGCTCCTCTCTAATCATCTCATTAGAACATAACATGCTCGAAAGTCGCCTATTTACATTCCCACACCCAAGAGATAAAAACCCCTATTGGAGAGAGTACTACAAAAAAGGAGCCACTACTGAGCTGTGCAGCCAAGCCCTTATTCAAAACCAAAATTAATCTTCTAACTGGGCCAATTCGACGAAGTGTGCCAAATATTGTGGCTATATAAGCTGCCTGAGTCTTTGAAAAAAAATATTTCCTTTAAATGGCGAATAAAGGGTCGTCACGGCAACAGACAGAGACACGTGGACATGGGCTGTAAATAAGTATTACAATAGGTCTTCAAATTACAATGACCAACCTGAAAAGAACTGGACATGTATTGGAAAAACGAGTGACTTTCTATTGCCACTAGTTGGCGCTGTAGGGTTGATGCAAATGATCTCTACAAGGCCCTTCAGGGTATGACTCTCAACAAGCACGGGAAGTTTGGCGCAGATATGTTGTATATCTGCCGAGTTATGACTGTTCAAAGTTTTTGGAGAGAAAAATTGTTGACAGTCATTTTCACTTTCCTGTTTGGACCCCTCCGCTTCAACGAAACTTCAATATTTTTCATCAGGCACCTGAAGACAGGTCTTAAGCCTTCCCTTATGCAGGTTTGAGGTCAACAGATTTTTTTTCCTTGGAGGAGGAACCTGTCTCGTAAAAAAAGGCATTTCCTGTTCTCACTAGGGGGCGCTAGGCCTAATGGGTAATATTTCAATGCACTCGTGTTAAGGGTGGGATGTCGCACATACATGCCAGATATGAAAAAGATGGAACGTTGTGTGAAGGAACTATTAGTCATTTACTGAATTTGTCATTTTGCCGAAAAAATGGCCGACTTTGGCACCCCGCCCAGGTCAGGCCCGTGAATGAAAACACACCATTTTGATAACTTAAGATTTCATATGCCTCATGAACAGTCTCGCCAATTTTGAGAATGATCAAACTAATTCCCTAGGTGCCAAGGTGTAAAATGTGCACACTGTAAATCGATAAAAATTTCACATTCAATCCAAAATACCCGATTTCCTGTTGGGTTTGGAATATGCATGCAAGAGACTTTTTGGAGCAGTTTTGTACAAGGTATCGACTCTCCGAATTTCATCCCTCTACGTTGAAAAAACCTAAATGGAGAGGCCTTTTTGAAAATTTCAAGGGGGCGCCACTGAGCCATTTTGTTACATGTTTTCGTAACGTTGCAAGATTATTGAACGTTATGCAAAGCCACATGTATGTCCAAATTTTTGTGAGTTTTCGTGCATGTTCAAGCCTCCAAATGTAAACTCCTACTGTGAACCGATAAAAATTTCACATTCGATCCAAAATACCCGATTTCCTGTTGGATTTGGAATACGGGTGCAAGAGACTTTTTGGAGCAGTTTTGCACAAGGTATCGACTCCCCAAATTTCATCACTCTCTGTTAAAAAAACCTAATAGGAAACGCCTTTTTGAAAAATTCAAGGGGGCGCCACTGAGGCATTTTGCTACATTTTTTCGTAACATTGCAAGATTATCGAACGTTATCTAAAGCCGCATGTATGTGCAAATTTGTACAAGTTTTTGTGCATATTCAAGCCTCCAAATGTAAACTCCTACTGTGAACCCATGAAAATTTCACATTCGATCCAAAATACCCGATTTCCTGTTGGATTTGGAATATGGGTGCAAGAGACTTTTTGGATCAGTTTTGCATAAGGTATCTACTCCCCAAATTTCCTTGCTCTATGTTGAAAAAACCCAATAGGAAAGGCCTTTTTTAAAACTTCTTTCTGTCGCCACTAGTTGGCACTGTAGAGTTGATGCAAATGACCCCTACAAGAACCTTCAGGGTATGACTCTCAACAAACACGGGAAGTTTGGCGCAGATATGTTGTATATCTGCCGAGTTATGACTGTTCAAAGTTTTTTGCGTGACAAATTGTTGACGTTCATTTTCACTTTCCTGTTTGGACCCCTCCGCCTCAACGAAACCTCAATATTTTTCATCAGGCACCTGAACACAGGTCTTAAGGCTCCCCTGATGCAGGTTTGAGGTCAACAGATTTTTTTCCCTTGGAGGAGGAACCTGTCTCGTAAAAAAAGGCATTTCCTGTTCTCACTAGGGGGCGCTAGACCTAATGGGTAATATTTCAATGCACTCGTGTTAAGGGTGGGATACCACACATACATGCCAAATATGAAAAAGATTGAACGTTGTGTCAAGGAACTATAAGTCATTTACTGAATTTGTCATTTTGCCGAAAAAATGGTCGACTTTGGCACCACGCCCAGGTCAGACCCGTGAATGAAAACGCACCATTTTCAAAACTTAAGATTTCATATGTCTCCTGAACAGTCTCACCAATTTTGAAGATGATCCAACTAACTCCCTCGGCGAAAAGGTCTCAAATGTGCACCCTGTAAATCGATAAAAATTTCATATTTGATCCAAAATAACCGATTTCCTGTTGGGTTTGGAATATGCGTGTAAATGCTTTTTTGGAGCGGTTTTGGACAAGGTATAGACCCCCCAAATTTCATTGCTCTACGCTGACAGACCCTAATGTTATAGGCCAATTTTAAAATTTCAAGGGGGCGCCACTGAGCCATTTTGTTATATTTTTTTGCAACGTTGCAAAATTATCGAAATTTACAATTTTCCGGACGTATGTGCAAATTTTGGTGACTTTTCGTGCATGTTCAGGCCTCCAAATTGGCCGTTTTCATTTGCCCTGAAAAAAAAAAAAAAAAAAAAAAAAAAAAAAAAAATAATCCTTTGCAAAACAATAGGGCCTTCGCACGCTTAGTGCTCGGGCCCTAATAATAATAATAATCCTTTGCAAAACAATAGGGCCTTCGCACGCTGAGTGCTCGGGCCCTAATAATAACTAGGCCTGCAAGCAGGACTGAACGGGCCCTCGCAATCTAGCGCAACTCGGACGTCACGCAACTCGGACAGTGTGCAGGTCAGGGTGGTGGCAGATCCTCCTCTCTAATCATCTCATTAGAACCTAACATGCTCGAAAGTCGCCTCTTACATTACCACACCCAAGAGATAAAAACCCCTATTGGAGAGAGTACTACAAAAAAAGAGCCACTACTGAGCTGTGCAGCCAAGCCCTTATTCAAAACCAAAATTAATCTTCTAACTGGGCCAATTCGACCAATTGTGCCAAATATTGTGGCTTTATAAGCTGCCTGACTCTCTGGAAAAAAAATATTTCCTTTAAATGGCAAACAAAGGGTCGTCACGGCAACAGACAGACACGTGGACATGGACCGTAAATAAGTATTTTAATAGGTCTTGAAACTACAATGAAAAAACTGAAAAGAACTGGACATGTATTGGAAAAACGAGTGACTTTCTGTTGCCACTAGTTGGCGCTGTAGGGTTGATGCAAATGACCCCTACAAGGCACTTCAGGGTATGACTCTCAACAAGCACGGGAAGTTTGTCGCAGATATGTTGTATATCTGCCGAGTTATGACTGTTCAAAGTTTTTAGCGAGACAAATTGTTGACGGTCATTTTCACTTTCCTGTTTGGACCCCTCCGCTTCAACGAAACCTCAATATTTTTCATCAGGCACCTGAACACAGGTCTTAAGGCTTCCCTTATGCAGGTTTGAGGTAGATTGATTTTTTCCCTTTAGAGGAGGTGTGTGTCCCGTAAAAAAAGGGCATTTCCTGTTCCCACTAGGAGGCGCCAAGCACAAATGGTAAATTTTCAATCCAGTCCTGCTCAGGCTGGTATACCTCACACACATGCCAGATTTAAAATAGATTGAACGTTGTATGAGGGAGTTATCAGTCATTTTCCGAATTCGGTGTTTTGGCGAAAAAATGGCCGACTTTGGCACCCCGCCCAGGTCAGGCCCGTGAATGAAAACACACCATTTTGATAACTTAAGATTTCATATGCCTCATGAACAGTCTCGCCAATTTTGAGAATGATCAAACTAATTCCCTAGGTGCCAAGGTGTAAAATGTGCACACTGTAAATCGATAAAAATTTCACATTCAATCCAAAATACCCGATTTCCTGTTGGGTTTGGAATACGCATGCAAGAGACTTTTTGGAGCAGTTTTGTACAAGGTATCGACTCTCCGAATTTCATCCCTCTACGTTGAAAAAACCTAAATGGAGAGGCCTTTTTAAAAATTTCAAGGGGGCGCCACTGAGCCATTTTGTTACATGTTTTCGTAACGTTGCAAGATTATTGAACGTTATGCAAAGCCACATGTATGTCCAAATTTTTGTGAGTTTTCGTGCATGTTCAAGCCTCCAAATGTAAACTCCTACTGTGAACCGATAAAAATTTCACATTCGATCCAAAATACCCGATTTCCTGTTGGATTTGGAATACGGGTGCAAGAGACTTTTTGGAGCAGTTTTGCACAAGGTATCGACTCCCCAAATTTCATCACTCTATGTTAAAAAAACCTAATAGGAAACGCCTTTTTGAAAAATTCAAGGGGGCGCCACTGAGGCATTTTGTTACATTTTTTCGTAACATTGCAAGATTATCGAACGTTATCCAAAGCCGCATGTATGTGCAAATTTTTACGAGTTTTTGTGCATATTCAAGCCTCCAAATGTAAACTCCTACTGTGAACCCATGAAAATTTCACATTCGATCCAAAATACCCGATTTCCTGTTGGATTTGGAATACGGGTGCAAGAGACTTTTTGGAGCAGTTTTGCATAAGGTATCTACTCCCCAAATTTCCTTGCTCTATGTTGAAAAAACCCAATAGGAAAGGCCTTTTTTAAAACTTCTTTCTGTCGCCACTAGTTGGCACTGTAGAGTTGATGCAAATGACCCCTACAAGAACCTTCAGGGTATGACTCTCAACAAACACGGGAAGTTTGGCGCAGATATGTTGTATATCTGCCGAGTTATGACTGTTCAAAGTTTTTTGCGTGACAAATTGTTGACGTTCATTTTCACTTTCCTGTTTGGACCCCTCCGCCTCAACGAAACCTCAATATTTTTCATCAGGCACCTGAACACAGGTCTTAAGGCTCCCCTGATGCAGGTTTGAGGTCAACAGATTTTTTTCCCTTGGAGGAGGAACCTGTCTCGTAAAAAAAGGCATTTCCTGTTCTCACTAGGGGGCGCTAGACCTAATGGGTAATATTTCAATGCACTCGTGTTAAGGGTGGGATACCACACATACATGCCAAATATGAAAAAGATTGAACGTTGTGTCAAGGAACTATAAGTCATTTACTGAATTTGTCATTTTGCCGAAAAAATGGTCGACTTTGGCACCACGCCCAGGTCAGACCCGTGAATGAAAACGCACCATTTTCAAAACTTAAGATTTCATATGTCTCCTGAACAGTCTCACCAATTTTGAAGATGATCCAACTAACTCCCTCGGCGAAAAGGTCTCAAATGTGCACCCTGTAAATCGATAAAAATTTCATATTTGATCCAAAATAACCGATTTCCTGTTTGGTTTGGTATATGCGTGTAAATGCTTTTTTGGAGCGGTTTTGGACAAGGTATAGACCCCCCAAATTTCATTGCTCTACGCCGACAGACCCTAATGTTATAGGCCAATTTTAAAATTTCAAGGGGGCGCCACTGAGCCATTTTGTTATATTTTTTTGCAACGTTGCAAAATTATCGAAATTTACAATTTTCCGGACGTATGTGCAAATTTTGGTGACTTTTCGTGCATGTTCAGGCCTCCAAATTGGCCGTTTTCATTTGCCCTGAAAAAAAAAAAAAAAAATAAAAAAAATAAAAATAATCCTTTGCAAAACAATAGGGCCTTCGCACGCTTAGTGCTCGGGCCCTAATAATAATAATAATAATAATAATAATAATAATAATAATAATAACTAGGCCTGCAAGCAGGACTGAACGGGCCCTCGCAATCTAGCGCAACTCGGACGTCATGCAACTCGGACAGTGTGCAGGTCAGGGTGGTGGCAGATCGTCCTCTCTAATCATCTCATTAGAACCTAACATGCGCGAAAGTTGCCTCTTTACATTCACACACCTAAGAGATAAAAACCCCTATTGGACAGAGGACTACAAAAAAGGAGCGAATAAAGGGTCATCACAGCAACAGACAGAGACATGTGGACATGGGCCGTAAAATAAGTATTTTAAAAGGTCTTGAAACTACAATGACCAACCTGAAAAGAACTGGACATATATTTTAAAAAATGAGTGACTTTCTATTGCCACTAGTTGGCGCTGTAGGGTTGATGCAAATGACCCCTACAGGACCCTTCAGACTATGACTCAACAAGCACGATATGTTTGGCGCAGATATGTTGTAGAAGTTATGACTGTTCAAAACTTGTGGTGAGACGAAATGGCTTCAGTCATTTTTACTTCTCCTGTTGGACCCTTCTGCTTCAACCAAACCTCAGTATTTTTCATCAGGCACCTGAACACATGTCTTCAGGCTCCCCTGATGCAGGTTTGAGGTGAATAGATTTTTTTTTCCTTGGAGGAGGAGCCTGTTTCGTAAAAAAGGCATTTCCTGTTCCCACTAGGGGGCGCTAGGCCTAATGAGTAATATTTCAATGCACTCGTGTTCAGGGTGGGATCCCGCACATACATGCCAGATATGAAAAAGATTGAACGTTGTTTCAAGGAGCTATTAGTCCTTTACTGAATTTGTCATTTTGCCGAAAAAATGGCCGACTTTGGCACCACGCCCAGGTCAGACCCATGAATGAAAACACACCATTTTGAAAAGTTTAGATTTCATAGGTCTCCTGAATTGTCTAACCAATTTTGAAGATGATCCAATTGATTCCCTCTGTGACAAGGTCTCAAATGTGCACCCTGTTAATTGATAAAAATTTCACATTCGATCCAAAATACCCGATTTCCTGTTGGGTTTGGAATATGGGTGCAAGAGACTTTTTGGAGCAGTTTTGCACAAGGTATCGACTCCCCAAATTTCATTGCTCTACGTTAAAAAAACCTAATAGGAAACGCCTTTTTGAAAAATTCAAGGGGGCACCACTGAGCCATTTTGTTACATTTTTTTGTAACGTTGCAAGATTATCGAAATCCACACAAAGCCGCATGTATGTGCAAAATTTGGTGAGTTTTCGTGCATGTCCAGGCCTCCAAATGTAAACTGTACTAGAAATGGACAGAAATTTCACATTTGATCCAAAATACCCGATTTTCTGTTGGATTTGGAATATGGGTGCAAGAGGCTTTTTTGAGCAGTTAGGCATAAGGTATGTACTCCCCAAATTTCCTTGCTCTATGTTGAAAAAACCCAATAGGAAAGGCCTTTTTTAAAAATTCTTTCTGTCGCCACTAGTTGGCACTGTAGAGTTGATGCAAATGACCCCTACAAGAACCTTCAGGGTATGACTCTCAACAAACACGGAAAGTTTGGCGCAGATATGTTGCATATCTGCCGAGTTATGACTGTTCAAAGTTTTTGGCGAGACAAATTGTTGACGGTCATTTTCACTTCCAGTTTGGACCTCTCCGCTTCAACGAAACCTCAATATTTTTCATCAGGCACCTGAACACATGTCTTGAGGCTCCCCTGAAACAGGTTTGAGGTCAATAGATTTTTTTCCCTTGGAGGAGGAGCCTGTCTCGTAAAGAAGGCCATTTCCTGTTTCCACTAGGGGCGCCAGGCCTAATGGGTAATATTTCAATGCAGTCGTGTTCAGGCTGGGATATCTCATAAACATGCTAAAAATGAAAAAGATTGAACGTTGGATCACGGAGTTTTTAATCATTTTCTGAATTTGGTATTTTGCCTAAAAATGGCCGACTTTGGGACCACGCCCAGGCCAGACCCTTGAATGAAAACACACCATTTTGAAAACTTAAGATCTCATAGGTCTCCTGAATAGTCTGACCAATTTTGAAGACGATCCAACTTTATCCTTCAGCGACAAGGTCTCAAATGTAAATCGATAAAATTTCGCATTTGACCCAAAATTTCCAGCTTCCTGTTGGGTTTGGAATATGGGTGCAAGATACTTTTTGGAGCAGTTTTGTACAATGTATCGACTCACTAAATTTCATTGTTCTACGTTGAAAAAACCTAATAGGAGAGGCCTTTTTGAAAATTTCAAGGGGGCGCCACTGAGCCATTTTGTTAAATTTTTTTGTAGATTATCAAAATTTACGCAAAGTTGAATGTATGTGCAAATTTTGGTGAGTTTTCGTGCATGTTCAAGCCTCCAAACGTAAACTCCAACTGTGAACCGAAAAAATTTCACATTCGATCCAAAATACCCGATTTCCTGTTGGATTTGGAATATGGGTGCAAGAGGCTTTTTTGAACAGTTAGGCATAAGGTATCTACTCCCCAAATTTCATTGCTCTACGTTGAAAACCTGAGAGGAGAGGCCTTTTTGAAAATTTTAAGGGTCAAGGGGGCGCCACTGAGCCATTTTTTGACATTTTTTCAAAACGACGCAAGATTATCGAAATTTACGCAAATCTGCACGTATGTGCAAATTTTGGTGACTTTTCGTGCATGTTCAGGCCTCCAAATTGGCCATTTTCATTTGCCATGAAGAAAGAAGAATAATAACTAGGCCTGCAAGCAGGACTGAACGGGCCCTCGCAATCTAGCGCAACTCGGACGTCACGCAACTCGGACTGTGTGCAGGTCAGGGTGGTGGCAGATCCTCCTCTCTAATCATCTCATTAGAACCTAACATGCTCGAAAGTCGCCTATTTACATTCCCACACCCAAGAGATAAAAACCCCTATTGGAGAGAGTACTACAAAAAAGGAGCCACTACTGAGCTGTGCAGCCAAGCCCTTATTCAAAACCAAAATTAATCTTCTAACTGGGCCAATTCGACCAAGTGTGCCAACTATTGTGGCTCTATAAGCTCCCTGAGTCTCTGAAAAAAAATATTTCCTTTAAATGGCGAACAAAGGGTCGTCACGGCAACAGACAGAGACACGTGGACATGGGCCGTAAAAAAGTATTTTAATAGGTCTTGAAACTACAATGACCAACATGAAAAGAACTGGACATGTTTTGGAAAAACGAGTGACTTTCTATCGCCACTAGTTGGCGCTGTAGGGTTGATGCAAATGACCCCTACAAGGCCCTTCAGGGTATGACTCTCAACAAGCACGGGAAGTTTGGCGCAGATATCTTGTATATCTGCCGAGTTATGACTGTTCAAAGTTTTTGGAGAGAATAATTGTTGACGGTCACTTTCACTTCCAGTTTGGACCTCTCCGCTTCAAGGAAACCTCAATATTTTTCATCAGGCACCTGAAGACAGGTCTTAAGGCTTCCCTTAAGCATGTTTGAGGTAGATTGATTTTTTCCCTTTAGAGGAGGAGTGTGTCCCGTAAAAAAGGGCATTTCCTGTTCCCACTAGGAGGCGCCAGGCACAAATGGTAAATTTTCAATCCAGTCCTGCTCAGGCTGGTATACCTCACACACATGCCAGATTTAAAATAGATTGAACGTTGTATGATGGAGTTATCAGTAATTTTCCGAATTCGGTGTTTTGGCGAAAAAATGGCCGACTTTGGCACCCCGCCTAGGTCAGGCCCGTGAATGAAAACACACCATTTTGATAACTTAAGATTTCATATGCCTCATGAACAGTCTCGCCAATTTTGAGAATGATCAAACTAATTCCCTAGGTGCCAAGGTGTAAAATGTGCACACTGTAAATCGATAAAAATTTCACATTCAATCCAAAATACCCGATTTCCTGTTGGGTTTGGAATACGCATGCAAGAGACTTTTTGGAGCAGTTTTGTACAAGGTATCGACTCTCCGAATTTCATCCCTCTACGTTGAAAAAACCTAAATGGAGAGGCCTTTTTGAAAAATTCAAGGGGGCGCCACTGAGCCATTTTGTTACATGCTTTCGTAACCTTGCAAGATTATTGAACGTTATCCAAAGCCGCATGTATGTGCAAATTTTGGTGAGTTTTTATGCATATTCAAGCCTCCAAATGTAAACTCTTACTGTGAACCCATGAAAATTTCACATTCGATCCAAAATACCCGATTTCCTGTTGGATTTGGAATATGGGTGCAAGAGACTTTTTGGAGCAGTTTTGCATAATGTATCTACTCCCCAAATTTCCTTGCTCTATGTTGAAAAAACCCAATAGGAAAGGCCTTTTTTAAAACTTCTTTCTGTCGCCACTAGTTGGCACTGTAGAGTTGATGCAAATGACCCCTACAAGAACCTTCAGGGTATGACTCTCAACAAACACGGAAAGTTTGGCGCAGATATGTTGCATATCTGCCGAGTTATGACTGTTCAAAATTTTTGGCGAGACAAATTGTTGACGGTCATTTTCACTTCCAGTTTGGACCTCTCCGCTTCAACGAAACCTCAATATTTTTCATCAGGGACCTGAACACATGTCTTGAGGCTCCCCTGAAACAGGTTTGAGGTCAATAGATTTTTTTCCCTTGGAGGAGGAGCCTGTCTCGTAAAGAAGGCCATTTCCTGTTCCCACTAGGGGGCGCCAGGCCTAATGGGTAATATTTCAATGCAGTCGTGTTCAGGCTGGGATATCTCATATACATGCTAGAAATGAAAAAGATTGAACGTTGTATCACGGAGTTTTTAATCATTTTCTGAATTTGGTATTTTGCCCAAAAATGGCCGACTTTGGGACCACGCCCAGGTCAGACCCTTGAGTGAAAACTCACCATTTTCAAAACTTAAGATCTCATATGTCTCCTGAATAGTCTGACCAATTTTGAAGACGATCCAACTATTTTCTTCAGCGACAAGGTCTCAAATGTAAATCGATAAAATTTCACATTTGATCCAAAATTTCCGGCTTCCTGTTGGGTTTGGAATATGGGTGCAAGAGACTTTTTGGAGCAGTTTTGCACAATGTATCGACTCGCCAAATTTCATCGTTCTACGTTGAAAAAACCTAATAGGAAAGGCCTTTTTGAAAATTTCAAGGGGGCGCCACTGAGCCATTTTGTTAAATTTTTTTGTAGATTATCAAAATTTACGTAAAGTTGCATGTATGTGCAAATTTTGGTGAGTTTTCGTGCATGTTCAGGCCTCCAAATGTAAACTCCAACTGTGAACCGATAAAAATTTCACATTTGATCCAAAATATCCGATTTCCTGTTGGATTTGGAATATGGGTGCAAGAGGCTTTTTTGAACAGTTAGGCATAAGGTATCTACTCCCCAAATTTCATTGCTCTACGTTGAAAACCTGAGAGGAGAGGCCTTTTTGAAAATTTTAAGGGTAAAGGGGGCGCCACTGAGCCATTTTTTGACATTTTTTCAAAACGACGCAAGATTATCGAAATTTACGCAAAGCCGCACGTATGTGCAAATTTTGGTGACTTTTCGTGCATGTTCAGGCCTCCAAATTGGCCATTTTCATTTGCCCTGAAAAAAGAATAATAATAATAATAATAATAATAATAATAATAATAATAATCCTTTGCAAAACAATAGGGCCTTCGCACGCTGAGTGCTCGGGCCCTAACTAGGCCTGCAAGCAGGACTGAACGGGCCCTCGCAATCTAGCGCAACTCGGACGTCACGCAACTTGGACTGTGTGCAGGTCAGGGTGGTGGCAGATCCTCCTCTCTAATCATCTCATTAGAACCTAACATGCTCGAAAGTCGCCTATTTACATTCACACACCCAAGAGATAAAAACCCCTATTGGAGAGAGTACTACAAAAAAGGAGCCACTACTGAGCTGTGCAGCCAAGCCCTTATTCAAAACCAAAATTAATCTTCTAACTTGGCCAATTCGACCAAGTGTGCCAAATATTGTGGCTCTATAAGCTGCCTGAGTCTCTGAAAAAAAATATTTCCTTTAAATGGCGAACAAAGGGTCGTCACGGCAACAGACAGAGACACGTGGACATGGGCCGTAAAAAAGTATTTTAATAGGTCTTGAAACTACAATGACCAACATGAAAAGAACTGGACATGTTTTGGAAAAACGAGTGACTTTCTATCGCCACTAGTTGGCGCTGTAGGGTGGATGCAAATGACCCCTACAAGTTCCTTCAGGGTATGACTCTCAACAAGCACGGGAAGTTTGGCGCAGATATGTTCTATATCTGCCGAGTTATGATTGTTCAAAGTTTTTGGAGAGAAAAATTGTTGACAGTCATTTTCACTTTCCTGTTTGGACCCCTCCGCTTCAACGAAACTTCAATATTTTTCATCATGCACCTGAAGACAGGTCTTAAGGCTTCCCTTATGCAGGTTTGAGGTAGATTGGTTTTTTCCCTTTAGAGGAGGAGTGTGTCCCGTAAAAAAGGGCATTTCCTGTTTCCACTAGGAGGCGCCAGGCACAAATGGTAAATTTTCAATCCAGTCCTGCTCAGGCTGGTATACCTCACACACATGCCAGATTTAAAATAGATTTAACATTGTGTGAGGGTGTTATCAGTCATTTTCCGAATTCGGTGTTTTGGCGAAAAAATGGAAGAATTTGGCGCCCCGCCCAGGTCAGGCCCGTGAATGAAAACACACCATTTTTATAACTTAAGATTTCATATGCCTCATGAACAGTCTCGCCATTTTTAAGAATGATCAAACTAATTCCCTAGGTGCCAAGGTGTAAAATGTGCACACTGTAAATCGATAAAAAGTTCACATTCAATCCAAAATACCCGATTTCCTGTAGGATTTGGAATGTGTGTGCAAGAGACTTTTTGGAGCAGTTTTGCACAAAGTTTTGACTCTCCAAATTTCATCACTCTATGTTAGAAAAACCTAAATGGAGAGGCCTTTTTGAAAATTTCAAGGGGGCGCCACTGAGCCATTTTGTTAAAATTTTTCGTAACGTTGCAAGATTATCGAACGTTATCCAAAGCCGCATGTATGTGCAAATTTTGGTGAGTTTTTATGCATATTCAAGCCTCCAAATGTAAACTCTTACTGTGAACCCATGAAAATTTCACATTCGACCAAAAATACCCGATTTCCTGTTGGATTTGGAATATGGGTGCAAGAGACTTTTTGGAGCAGTTTTGCATAAGGTATGTACTCCCCAAATTTCCTTGCTCTATGTTGAAAAAACCCAATAGGAAAGGCCTTTTTTAAAACTTCTTTCTGTCGCCACTAGTTGGCACTGTAGAGTTGATGCAAATGACCCCTACAAGAACCTTCAGGGTATGACTCTCAACAAACACGGAAAGTTTGGCGCAGATATGTTGCATATCTGCCGAGTTATGACTGTTCAAAATGTTTGGCGAGACAAATTGTTGACGGTCATTTTCACTTCCAGTTTGGACCTCTCCGCTTCAACGAAACCTCAATATTTTTCATCAGGGACATGAACACATGTCTTGAGGCTCCCCTGAAACAGGTTTGAGGTCAATAGATTTTTTTCCCTTGGAGGAGGAGCCTGTCTCGTAAAGAAGGCCATTTCCTGTTCCCACTAGGGGGCGCCAGGCCTAATGGGTAATATTTCAATGCAGTCGTGTTCAGGCTGGGATATCTCATATACATGCTAGAAATGAAAAAGATTGAACGTTGTATCACGGAGTTTTTAATCATTTTCTGAATTTGGTATTTTGCCCAAAAATGGCCGACTTTGGGACCACGCCCAGGTCAGACCCTTGAGTGAAAACTCACCATTTTGAAAACTTAAGATCTCATAGGTCTCCTGAATAGTCTGACCAATTTTGAAGACGATCCAACTATTTTCTTCAGCGACAAGGTCTCAAATGTAAATCGATAAAATTTCACATTTGATCCAAAATTTCCGGCTTCCTGTTGGGTTTGGAATATGGGTGCAAGAGACTTTTTGGAGCAGTTTTGCACAATGTATCGACTCGCCAAATTTCATCGTTCTACGTTGAAAAAACCTAATAGGAAAGGCCTTTTTGAAAATTTCAAGGGGGCGCCACTGAGCCATTTTGTTAATTTTTTTTGTAGATTATCAAAATTTACGCAAAGTTGCATGTATGTGCAAATTTTGGTGAGTTTTAATGCATGTTCAGGCCTCCAAATGTAAACTCCAACTGTGAACCGATAAAAATTTCACATTTGATCCAAAATATCCGATTTCCTGTTGGATTTGGAATATGGGTGCAAGAGGCTTTTTTGAACAGTTAGGCATAAGGTATCTACTCCCCAAATTTCATTGCTCTACGTTGAAAACCTGAGAGGAGAGGCCTTTTTGAAAATTTTAAGGGTCAAGGGGGCGCCACTGAGCCATTTTTTGACATTTTTTCAAAACGACACAAGATTATCGAAATTTACGCAAAGCCGCACGTATGTGCAAATTTTGGTGACTTTTCGTGCATGTTCAGGCCTCCAAATTGGCCATTTTCATTTGCCCTGAAAAAAGAATAATAATAATAATAATAATAATAATCCTTTGCAAAACAATAGGGCCTTCGCACGCTCAGTGCTCGGGCCCTAACTAGCCCTGCAAGCAGGACTGACGGGCCCTCGCGTATGGCGCAACTCGGACGTCAAACAAAGTTGGAGGGCAGGCAGGTCGGGGCGGTGGCAGTCGACAACAGACAGATATCCAGGCAGATATATTGCATGTCTGAATGTTCAGAATTAGTGGGGAGAGAAAATGGCGACGGTCATGATGACTTTCTTATCGGACCCCTCTGCTTTAACAAAACAAAAGTGTTTATTAGGCACCTGAACACGGTCATTATGACTTTCCTATTGGACCCCTCTGCTTTAAGGAAACAAAAGTCTTACCGGAGTATAAGTCGCATTTGTGGGTGAAATTTACTTGATAAAATCCAACACATAGAACAGATATGTCATCTTGAAAGGCAATTTAATATAAAAATACAATAGAGAACAACATGCTGAATAAATGTACAGTGTACAGTGCATAAACAACGAAATGCGAATATACTGTCCTCACCAGGACGCTACCGCTCGGTCCTGGCTATAGACAGCGAACTCCAAAAAGACAATTCTGGATGTCCGCATAATTTGTTGAATCAATTTGGTCCTCAATAGCAAACAGGTTCACATCACCGTAAATAAATGATAATGACGTACTATTACAGCAATAATGTAACAGATTAGCATGCGTTCGCTAGCATTAGCACACCATTCAAACAACCACACAACTGGCTGTAAGTGTCCGCTCGCGGGTGGAAAACACACAACAACAGAAAAGATGATACACGCAGGCGTTGCCTCTGTAGAGATATTTTAAAGGCATAAACAATGAACGTAGGTTCGCAGCCGTCTTTCTCTCTCGCTAACTAGTCCACTCACTCACTCACTCACTCACTCACTCACTCACTCACTCACTCACTCACTCACTCAGAGCTACGTGGCTGTCTGTCTTCTTCTGGTGTGCGAGCGCTTATTCACGTAAACAAGTGCGAGTGCGCTCCCAGGTGGGCGTGAAAGCGCCACAAACTAAATGCATCCATTTCAATATAAAAAAGTCAATTATACAATTGAACATACATTGCCAAAGGCAGAACGCGAACGTGGCCATAGCTATTAACAGTTATTCAGATAACTATAGCATGCTAACAAGTTTACAAAACCATCAGTCCAAAACACCAAAATAACACGGGAAATTACATCATAATGTGTTAATAATTTCACTCACCAGGGGGCACCAGGCCTAATGGTTTTGTAAACCTGTTAGCATGCTATAGTAATCTGAATAACTGTTAATAGCTATGGCCACGTTCGCGTTCTGCCTTTGGCAATGTATGTTCAATTGTATAATTGACTTTTTTATATTGAAATGGATGCATTTAGTTTGTGGCGCTTTCACGCCCAACTGGGAGCGCACTCGTTATTATTATTTTTTCATGGCAAATGAAAATGGCCATAGCTATTAAGAGTTATTCAGATAACTATAGCATGCTAACAAGTTTACAAAACCATTAGTCCAAAACACCTAAATAACATGGGAAATGTTATCATAATGTGTTAATAATTTCACACATAAGTCACTGCTGAGTATAAGTCGCACCCCAAACCAAAATATGAAGAAAAAAAAACACGACTTATAGTCGGAAAAATACAGTAGTCTTTTACTGAATTGTATTGTCAAAAATAAGACACATTTGCTCCCCTGCCCAGGAAAGGTCCGTGAATGAAATGTCACCATTTTGATAACCTAACATCTCATATGTGTCATGAACATTCATTCATTCATTCATTTTCCATGCCGCTTTTCCTCACGAGGGTCGCGGAGGTGCTGGAGCCTATCCCAGCTAACTCGGGGCAGTAGGCAGGGGACACCCTGAACTGGTTGCCAGCCAATTGCAGGGCACAAGGAGACATACAACCATTCACGCGCACACTCATACCTACGGACAATTTAGAGTGCTCAATCAGCCTACCATGCATGTTTTTGGGATGTCTGACCAATTTTGAGAAGCATTCAACTTACTGCTTCGGCGTAATGGTCTCAAACGTGCATGCAGGTTTTTGACAAAAATGCAAGATTCAATCCATAATACCCGATTTCCTGTTGGGTTTGGAATATGGGTGCAAGAGACTTTTTGGAGCAGTTTTGCACAACGTATCCACTCCCCAAATTTCATCACTCTACGTCGAAAAAAACTAATAGGACAGGCCTTTTTTTAAAATTGAAGGGGGCGCCACTGAGCCATTTTATTACATCTTTTGGCAATGTTGCTAAATTCATGAAATCTACATGAAGCCACATGTATGTGCACATTTTGGTGAGTTTTCGAGCATGTTCAGACCTTGAAATTTGCCATTTTGAGAGAAAATGCCGAGGGTCTTTTCACTTTCCTGTTTGGATACTGCAACATCAACGAAAACTCAATATTTTTCATCAGATACCTAAAGACATGTCTTAAGGCTCCCCTGATGCAGGTTTGAGATCAATTGATGTTTTTCACCAGGAGGAGGAGCCTTTTTCGTAAAAAAGGGTGTTTCCTCTTCCCACAAGGGGGCGCCAGGCCTAATGGAAAATATTTCAATGCAGTCGTGTTCAGGTTAAGACACCTTACATGCATGCCAAATATGAAAAAGATTGGACCTTGTATCAGGAAGTTATTAATCATTTACTGAAATTGGCGCGTTGCCAAAAAAACACCCGACTTTGGTACCCCGCCCAGGTCAGGCCCGTGGACGAAAACTCACCATTTTCACAACTTAGTATCTCATATGTCTCATGAACACTTACACCAATTTTGAGGAAGATCCAACGTACTGGCTCGGCGCAACGGTCTGAAACGTGCATGCTGGTTTTCGCCCAAAATGCTATGTTTTTCAACATTCAATCCAGAATATCCCATTTCCTGTTGGGTTTGGAATATGGGTGCTTTAGACTTTTTGAAGCGGTTCTGGACAACGTATCCACTCCCCAAATTTCATCGCCCTACGTTGAAATACATCAAAGCAAAGGGCATTTTGAAAATTGCAAGGGGGCGCCACTGAGCCATTTTTTTATTTTTTTTGTAAACGTTGCCAAATTGTCGAAATTTTCGCGAAGCCGGATGTATGTGCAAATTTTGGTGAGTTTTTGAGCATGTTCAAGCCTTCAAATTGGCCATTTTCATTTGCCATGAAAAAATAATAATAATAATCCTTCGAAGAACAATAGGGCCTCGCACGCTGAGAGTGCTCGGGCCCTAACTAGCCCTGCAAGCAGGACTGAACGGGCCCTCGCGTATGGCGCAACTCGGACGTCAAACAAAGTCGAAGGGCAGGCAGGTCGGGGCAGTGGCAGTCGACAACAGACAGATATCCAGGCAGATATATTGCATGTCTGAATGTTCAGAATTAGTGGGGAGAGAAAATGGCGATGGTCATTATGACTTTCCTATGGGACCCCTCTGCTTTAACAAAACAAAATTGTTTATTAGGCACCTGAACACGGTCATTATGACTTTCCTTTTGGACCCCTCTGCTTTAACGAAACAAAATTGTTGATCAGGCACCTGAACACATGTCTTAAGGCTCCCCTGATTCAGGTTTGAGGTCAACTGATTTTTGTCCCTGAGAAGCAGGAGCCTTTCTCTTTAACTAAAAGTGTGTTTCCTGTTCCCACTAGGGGGCGCCAGGCGTAATGAGTAATATTTCAATAAAGTCATGTGCAGGCTGAAATACTTCACATTCATGCCAAATATGAAAAAGATTGCACCTTCAATCAGGAAGTTATTACCGTATTTTTCGGACTACAAGTCGCACCTGAGTATAAGTCGCACAAGCCAGAAAATGCCCAACAAAGAGAATAAAAACATATATAAGTCTTACCGGAGTATAAGTCGATATTTTGGGGGAAATTTCCTTGATAAAATCCAACACATAGAACAGATATGTCATCTTGAAAGGCAGTTTAATATAAAAATACAATAGAGAACAACATGCTGAATAAATGTACAGGGTACAGTGCATAAACAACGAAATGCGAATATACTGTCCTCACCAGGACGCTACCGCTCGGTCCTGGCTATATACAGCGAACTCCAAAAAGACAATGCTGGACGTCCGCATAATTTGTTGAATCAATTTGGTCCTCGATAGCAAACAGGTTCACATCAACGTAAATAAATGATAATTAGGTACTATTGCAGCAATAACGTAACAGATTAGCATGCGTTCGCTAGCATTAGCACACCATTCAAACAACCACACAACTGGCTGTAAGTGTCCGCTCGCGGGTGGAAAACACACAACAACAACAGAAAAGATGATACACGCAGGCGTTGCCTCTGTAGAGATATTTTAAAAGCATAAACAATGAACGTAGGTTCGCAGCCGTCTTTCCCTCTCGCTAACTCGCCCACTCACTCACTCACTCACTCACTCACTCACTCACTCACTCACTCACTCACTCACTCACTCACTCACTCACTCACTCACTCACTCACTCACTCACTCACTCACTCACTCAGAGCTACGTAGCTGTCTGTCTTCTTCTGGTGTGCGAGCGCTCTTCTTCACGTAAACAAGTGCGAGTGCGCTCCCAGGTGGGCGTAAAAGCGCCACAAACTAAATGCATCCATTTCAATATAAAAAAGTCAATTATACAATTGAACATACATTGCCAAAGGCAGAACGCGAACGTGGCCATAGCTATTAAGAGTTATTCAGATAACTATAGCATGCTAACAAGTTTACAAAACCATTAGTCCAAAACACCAAAATAACATGGGAAATTTTATCATAATGTGTTAATAATTTCACACATAAGTCGCTGCTGAGTATAAGTCGCACCCCAAACCAAAATATGAAAACAACCGCGACTTATAGTCCGAAAAATACAGTAGTCATTTACTGAATTGTATTGTCAAAAATAAGACACATTTGCTCCCCTGCCCAGGAAAGGGTCGTGAATGAAATGTCACCATTTTGATAACCTAACATCTCATATGTGTCATGAACAGTCGGACCAATTTTGAGGAGCATTCAACTTACTGCCTCGGCGTAATGGTCTCAAACGTGCACGCAGGTTTTTGACAAAAAATGCCATTTGCTCCCCTGTCCAGGAAAGGGTCGTGAATGAAATGTCACCATTTTGATAACCTAACATCTCATATGTGTCATGAACAGTCGGACCAATTTTGAGGAGCATTCAACTTACTGCCTCGGCGTAATGGTCTCAAACGTGCACGCAGGTTTTTGACAAAAAATGCCATGTTCTGCAAGATTCAATCCATAATACCTGATTTCCTGTTGGGTTTGGAATATGGGTGCAAGAGACTTTTTGGAGCAGTTTTGCACAACGTATCCACTCCCCAAATTTCATCACTCTACGTCGAAAAAAACTAATAGGACAGGCCTTTTTTAAAAATTGAAGGGGGCGCCACTGAGCCATTTTATTACATCTTTTGGCAATGTTACTAAATTCATGAAATTTACATGAAGCCGCATGTATGTGCACATTTTGGTGAGTTTTCGAGCATGTTCAGACCTTTAAATTGGCCATTTTGAGACAAAATGCCGAGGGTCTTTTCACTTTCCTGTTTGGGTACTGCTACATCAACGAAAACTCAATATTTTTTGTCAGATACCTAAAGACATGTCTTAATGCTCCCCTGATGCAGGTTTGAGGTCAATTGATGTTTTTCACCAGGAGGAGGAGCCTTTCTCATAAAAAAGGGTGTTTCCTCTTCCCACAAGGGGGCGCCAGGCCTAATGGAAAATATTTCAATGCAGTCGTGTTCAGGTTAAGACACCTTACACGCATGCCAAATATGAAAAAGATTGGACCTTGTATCAGGAAGTTATTAATCATTAATGAAATTGGCGCGTTGCCAAAAAAACACCCGACTTTGGTACCCCGCCCAGCTCAGGCCCGTGGACGAAAACTCACCATTTTCACAACTTAGTATCTCATATGTCTCATCAACACTTTCACCAATTTTGAGGAAGATCCAACGTACTGGCTCGGCGCAATGGTCTGAAACGTGCATGCTGGTTTTCGCCCAAAATGCTATGTTTTTCAACATTCAATCCAAAATATCCCATTTCCTGTTGGGTTTGGAATATGGGTGCTGCAGACTTTTTGAAGCGTCTCTGGACAATGTATCCACTCCCCAAATTTCATCGCTCTACGTTGAAAAACATCAAAGCAAAGAGCATTTTTAAAATTGCAAGGGGGCGCCACTGAGCCATTTGTTGCTTTTTTTTTTAAACGTTGCAAAAGTTTCGAAATTTTCGCGAAGCCGGATGTATGTGCAAATTTTGGTGAGTTTTTGAGCATGTTCAGGCCTTCAAATTGCCCATTTTCATTTGCCATGAAAAAATAATAATAATAATAATAATTAAAAGTGTGTTTCCTGTTCCCACTAGGGGGCGCCAGGCGTAATGAGTAATATTTCAATAAAGTCATGTGCAGGCTGAAATACTTCACATTCATGCCAAATATGAAAAAGATTGCACCTTCAATCAGGAAGTTATTACCGTATTTTTCGGACTACAAGTCGCACCTGAGTATAAGTCGCACAAGCCAGAAAATGCCCAACAAAGAGAAAAAAAACATATATAAGTCTTACAGTGCATAAACAACGAAATGCGAATATACTGTCCTCACCAGGACGCTACCGCTCGGTCCTGGCTATATACAGCGAACTCCAAAAAGACAATGCTGGACGTCCGCATAATTTGTTGAATCAATTTGGTCCTCGATAGCAAACAGGTTCACATCAACGTAAATAAATGATAATTAGGTACTATTGCAGCAATAACATAACAGATTAGCATGCGTTCGCTAGCATTAGCACACCATTCAAACAACCACACAACTGGCTGTAAGTGTCCGCTCGCGGGTGGAAAACACACAACAACAACAGAAAAGATGATACACGCAGGCGTTGCCTCTGTAGAGATATTTTAAAAGCATAAACAATGAACGTAGCTTCGCAGCCGTCTTTCCCTCTCGCTAACTCGCCCACTCACTCACTCACTCACTCACTCACTCACTCACTCACTCACTCACTCACTCACTCACTCACTCACTCACTCACTCACTCACTCACTCACTCACTCACTCACTCACTCACTCACTCACTCAGAGCTACGTAGCTGTCTGTCTTCTTCTGGTGTGCGAGCGCTCTTCTTCACGTAAACAAGTGCGAGTGCGCTCCCAGGTGGGCGTGAAAGCGCCACAAACTAAATGCATCCATTTCAATTTAAAAAAGTCAATTATACAATTGAACATACATTGCCAAAGGCAGAACGCGAACGTGGCCATAGCTATTAAGAGTTATTCAGATAACTATAGCATGCTAACAAGTTTACAAAACCATTAGTCCAAAACACCAAAATAACATGGGAAATTTTATCATAATGTGTTAATAATTTCACACATAAGTCGCTGCTGAGTATAAGTCGCACCCCAAAGCAAAATATGAAAAAAACCGCGACTTATAGTCATTTACTGAATTGTATTGTCAAAAATAAGACACATTTGCTCCCCTGGCCAGGAAAGGGCCGTGAATGAAATGTCACCATTTTGATAACCTAACATCTCATATGTGTCAATAATAGTCTGACCAATTTTGAGGAGCATTCAACTTACTGCCTCGGCGTAATGGTGTCAAACGTGCATGCTGGTTTTAGACAAAAATGCCATGTTGTGCAAGATTCAATCCCTAATACCCGATTTCCTGTTGGGTTTGGAATATGGGTGCAAGAGACTTTTTGGAGCAGTTTTGCACAACGTATCCACTCCCCAAATTTCATCACTCTACGTCGAAAAAAACTAATAGGACAGGCCTTTTTTAAAAATTGAAGGGGGCGCCACTGAGCCATTTTATGACATCTTTTGGCAATGTTGCTAAATTCATGAAATTTACATGAAGCCGCATGTATGTGCAAATTTAGGTGAGTTTTCGAGCATGTTCAGACCTGGAAATTGGCCATTTTGTGACAAAATGCCGAGGGTCTTTTCACTTTCCTGTTTGGGTACTGCTACATCAACGAAAACTCAATATTTTTCATCATATACCTAAAGACATGTCTTAAGGCTCCCCTGATGCAGGTTTGAGGTCAATTGATGTTTTTCACCAGGAGGAGGAGCCTTTCTCGTAAAAATGGGTGTTTCCTCTTCCCACAAGGGGGCGCCAGGCCTAATGGAAAATATTTCAATGCAGTCGTGTTCAGGTTAAGACACCTTACACGCATGCCAAATATGAAAAAGATTGGACCTTGTATCAGGAAGTTATTAATCATTTACTGAAATTGGCGCGTTGCCAAAAAAACACCCGACTTTGGTACCCCGCCCAGGTTAGGCCCGTGGACGAAAACTCACCATTTTCACAACTTAATATCTCATATGTCTCATGAAGACGTACACCAATTTTGAGGAAGATCCAACGTACTGGCTCGGCGCAATGGTCTGAAACGTGCATGCTGGTTTTCGCCCAAAATGCTATGTTTTTCAACATTCAATCCAAAATATCCGATTTCCTGTTGGGTTTGGAATATGGGTGCTGCAGACTTTTTGAAGCGTCTCTGGACAACGTATCCACTCCCCAAATTTCATCGCTCTACGTTGAAAAACATCAAAGCAAAGGGCATTTTTAAAATTTCAAGGGGGCGCCACTGAGCCATTTTTTGATTTTTTTAAAAAACGTTGCTAAATTTTCGAAATTTTCGCAAAGCCGGATGTATATGCAAAATTTGGTGAGTTTTTGAGCATGTTCAGGCCTTCAAATTGGCCATTTTCATTTGCCATGAAAAAATAATAATAATAATAATAATAATAATAATCCTTCGAAGAACAATAGGGCCTCGCACGCTGAGAGTGCTCGGGCCCTAATAACTAGCCCTGCAAGCAGGACTGAACGGGCCCTCGCGTATGGCGCAACTCGGACGTCAAAGAAAGTCGGAGGGCTGGCAGGTCGGGGCGTTGGCAGTGGACAACAGACAGATATCCAGGCAGATTTATTGCATGTCTGAATGTTCAGAATTAGTGGGGAGAGAAAATGGCGACGGTCATTATGACTTTCCTATCGGACCCCTCTGCTTTAACAAAACAAAATTGTTTATCAGGCACCTGAACACATGTCTTAAGGCTCCGCTGATTCAGGTTTGAGGTCAATTGATTTTTGTCCCTGAGAAGCAGGAGCCTTTTTATTTAATGAAAAGGGTGTTTCCTGTTCCCACTAGGGGGGGCCAGGCGTAATGGGTAATATTTCAATAAAGTCATGTGCAGGCTGAAATACTTCACATTCATGCCAAATGTGAAAAAGATTGCACCTTCAATCAGGAAGTTATGACCGTATTTTTGGGACTACAAGTCGCACCTGAGTATAAGTCGCACGAGCCATAAAATGCCCAACAACAGCGGTCTCAAACCGACTCCACAAAGGGCCGCAGTGGGTCCTGGTTTTTGTTCCAACAGATCCAGCACAAACAGTTCAACCAATGAGGTTTCTACTAACATAAGCAGCACCTGATTGCAATCAACTGATTACACTTGTAAGAAACCAGATTGGTGAAAAGATATTTGTCTCGTTTGGTTGGAATGAAATCCAGTACCCCCTGCGGCCCTTTGAGGACCGGTTTGAGACCACTGCCCAACAAAGAGAAAAAAAACATATATAGGTCGCACCGGAGTATAAGTCGCATTTTTGGGGGAAATTTACTTGATAAAATCCAACACATAGAACACATATGTCATCTTGAAAGGCAATTTAATATAAAAATACAACAGAGAACAACATGCTGAATAAATGTACAGTGTACAGTGCATAAACAACGAAATGCGAATATACTGTCCTCACCAGGACGCTACTGCTCGGTCCTGGCTATATACAGCGAACTCCAAAAAGACAATGCTGGACGTCCGCAAAATTTGTTTAACCGATTTGGTCCTCGATAGCAAACAGGTTCACATCAACGTAAATAAATGATAATTAGGTACTATTACAGCAATAACGTAACAGATTCGCATGCGTTCGCTAGCATTAGCACACCATTCAAACAACCACACAACTGGCTGTAGGTGTCCGCTCGCGGGTGGAAAAGACACAACAACAACAGAAAAGATGATACACGCAGGCGTTGCCTCTGTAGAGATATTTTATAAGCATAAACAATGAACGCAGGTTCGCAGCCGTCTTTCCCTCTCGCTAACTCGCCCACTCACTCACTCACTCACTCACTCACTCACTCACTCACTCACTCACTCACTCACTCACTCACTCACTCACTCACTTACTCACTCACTCACTCACTCACTCACTCAGAGCTACGTAGCTGTCTGTCTTCTTCTGGTGTGCGAGCGCTCTTCTTCACGTAAACAAGTGAGAGTGCGCTCCCAGGTGGGCGTAAAAGCGCCACAAACTAAATGCATCCATTTCAATATAAAAAAGTAAATTATACAATTGAACATACATTGCCAAAGGCAGAACGCGAACGTGGCCATAGCTATTAAGAGCTATTCAGATAACTATAGCATGCTAACAAGTTTACAAAACCATTAGTCCAAAACACCAAAATAACATGGGAAATTTTATCATAATGTGTTAATAATTTCACAAATAAGTCGCTGCTGAGTATAAGTCGCACCCCAAACCAAAATATGAAAAAAACGCAACTTATAGTCTGAAAAATACAGTAGTCATTTACTGAATTGTATTGTCAAAAATAAGACACATTTGCTCCCCTGGCCAGGAAAGGGCCGTGAATGAAATGTCACCATTTTGATAACCTAACATCTCATATGTGTCATGAATAGTCTGACCAATTTTGAGGAGCATTCAACTTACTGCCTCGGCGTAATGGTGTCAAACGTGCATGCTGGTTTTAGACAAAAATGCCATGTTGTGCAAGATTCAATCCCTAATACCCGATTTCCTGTTGGGTTTGGAATATGGGTACAAGAGACTTTTTGGAGCAGTTTTGCACAACGTATCCACTCCCCAAATTTCATCACTCTACGTCGAAAAAAACTAATAGGACAGGCCTTTTTTAAAAATTGAAGGGGGCGCCACTGAGCCATTTTATTACATCTTTTGGCAATGTTGCTAAATTCATGAAATTTACATGAAGCCGCATGTATGTGCAAATTTAGGTGAGTTTTCGAGCATGTTCAGACCTCGAAATTGGCCATTTTGTGACAAAATGCCGAGGGTCTTTTCACTTTCCTGTTTGGGTACTGCTACATCAACGAAAACTCAATATTTTTCATCAGATACCTAAAGACATGTCTTAAGGCTCCCCTGATGCAGGTTTGAGGTCAATTGATGTTTTTCACCAGGAGGAGGAGCCTTTCTCGTAAAAAAGGGTGTTTCCTCTTCCTACAAGGGGGCGCCAGGCCTAATGGAAAATATTTCAATGCAGTCGTGTTCAGGTTAAGACACCTTACACGCATGCCAAATATGAAAAAGATTGGACCTTGTATCAGGAAGTTATTAATCATTTACTGAAATTGGCGCGTTGCCAAAAAAACACCCGACTTTGGTACCCCGCCCAGGTTAGGCCCGTGGACGAAAACTCACCATTTTCACAACTTAATATCTCATATGTCTCATGAAGACGTACACCAATTTTGAGGAAGATCCAACGTACTGGCTCGGCGCAATGGTCTGAAACGTGCATGCTGGTTTTCGCCCAAAATGCTATGTTTTTCAACATTCAATCCAAAATATCCGATTTCCTGTTGGGTTTGGAATATGGGTGCTGCAGACTTTTTGAAGCGTCTCTGGACAACGTATCCACTCCCCAAATTTCATAGCTCTACGTTGAAAAACATCAAAGCAAAGGGCATTTTTAAAATTTCAAGGGGGCGCCACTGAGCCATTTTTTGATTTTTTTTAAAAACGTTGCTAAATTTTCGAAATTTTCGCGAAGCCGGATGTATGTGCAAATTTTGGTGAGTTTTTGAGCATGTTCAGGCCTTCAAATTGCCCATTTTCATTTGCCATGAAAAAATAATAATAACTAGGCCTGCAAGCAGGACTGAACGGGCCCTCGCAATCTAGCGCAACTCGGACGTCACGCAACTCGGACTGTGTGCAGGTCAGGGTGTTGGCAGATGCTCCTCTCTAATCATCTCATTAGAACATAACATGCTCGAAAGTCGCCTATTTACATTCCCACACCCAAGAGATAAAAACCCCTATTGGAGAGAGTACTACAAAAAAGGAGCCACTACTGAGCTGTGCAGCCAAGCCCTTATTCAAAACCAAAATTAATCTTCTAACTGGGCCAATTCGACGAAGTGTGCCAAATATTGTGGCTATATAAGCTGCCTGAGTCTTTGAAAAAAAATATTTCCTTTAAATGGCGAATAAAGGGTCGTCACGGCAACAGACAGAGACACGTGGACATGGGCTGTAAATAAGTATTACAATAGGTCTTCAAATTACAATGACCAACCTGAAAAGAACTGGACATGTATTGGAAAAACGAGTGACTTTCTATTGCCACTAGTTGGCGCTGTAGGGTTGATGCAAATGATCTCTACAAGGCCCTTCAGGGTATGACTCTCAACAAGCACGGGAAGTTTGGCGCAGATATGTTGTATATCTGCCGAGTTATGACTGTTCAAAGTTTTTGGAGAGAAAAATTGTTGACAGTCATTTTCACTTTCCTGTTTGGACCCCTCCGCTTCAACGAAACTTCAATATTTTTCATCAGGCACCTGAAGACAGGTCTTAAGCCTTCCCTTATGCAGGTTTGAGGTCAACAGATTTTTTTTCCTTGGAGGAGGAACCTGTCTCGTAAAAAAAGGCATTTCCTGTTCTCACTAGGGGGCGCTAGGCCTAATGGGTAATATTTCAATGCACTCGTGTTAAGGGTGGGATGTCGCACATACATGCCAGATATGAAAAAGATGGAACGTTGTGTGAAGGAACTATTAGTCATTTACTGAATTTGTCATTTTGCCGAAAAAATGGCCGACTTTGGCACCCCGCCCAGGTCAGGCCCGTGAATGAAAACACACCATTTTGATAACTTAAGATTTCATATGCCTCATGAACAGTCTCGCCAATTTTGAGAATGATCAAACTAATTCCCTAGGTGCCAAGGTGTAAAATGTGCACACTGTAAATCGATAAAAATTTCACATTCAATCCAAAATACCCGATTTCCTGTTGGGTTTGGAATATGCATGCAAGAGACTTTTTGGAGCAGTTTTGTACAAGGTATCGACTCTCCGAATTTCATCCCTCTACGTTGAAAAAACCTAAATGGAGAGGCCTTTTTGAAAATTTCAAGGGGGCGCCACTGAGCCATTTTGTTACATGTTTTCGTAACGTTGCAAGATTATTGAACGTTATGCAAAGCCACATGTATGTCCAAATTTTTGTGAGTTTTCGTGCATGTTCAAGCCTCCAAATGTAAACTCCTACTGTGAACCGATAAAAATTTCACATTCGATCCAAAATACCCGATTTCCTGTTGGATTTGGAATACGGGTGCAAGAGACTTTTTGGAGCAGTTTTGCACAAGGTATCGACTCCCCAAATTTCATCACTCTCTGTTAAAAAAACCTAATAGGAAACGCCTTTTTGAAAAATTCAAGGGGGCGCCACTGAGGCATTTTGCTACATTTTTTCGTAACATTGCAAGATTATCGAACGTTATCTAAAGCCGCATGTATGTGCAAATTTGTACAAGTTTTTGTGCATATTCAAGCCTCCAAATGTAAACTCCTACTGTGAACCCATGAAAATTTCACATTCGATCCAAAATACCCGATTTCCTGTTGGATTTGGAATATGGGTGCAAGAGACTTTTTGGATCAGTTTTGCATAAGGTATCTACTCCCCAAATTTCCTTGCTCTATGTTGAAAAAACCCAATAGGAAAGGCCTTTTTTAAAACTTCTTTCTGTCGCCACTAGTTGGCACTGTAGAGTTGATGCAAATGACCCCTACAAGAACCTTCAGGGTATGACTCTCAACAAACACGGGAAGTTTGGCGCAGATATGTTGTATATCTGCCGAGTTATGACTGTTCAAAGTTTTTTGCGTGACAAATTGTTGACGTTCATTTTCACTTTCCTGTTTGGACCCCTCCGCCTCAACGAAACCTCAATATTTTTCATCAGGCACCTGAACACAGGTCTTAAGGCTCCCCTGATGCAGGTTTGAGGTCAACAGATTTTTTTCCCTTGGAGGAGGAACCTGTCTCGTAAAAAAAGGCATTTCCTGTTCTCACTAGGGGGCGCTAGACCTAATGGGTAATATTTCAATGCACTCGTGTTAAGGGTGGGATACCACACATACATGCCAAATATGAAAAAGATTGAACGTTGTGTCAAGGAACTATAAGTCATTTACTGAATTTGTCATTTTGCCGAAAAAATGGTCGACTTTGGCACCACGCCCAGGTCAGACCCGTGAATGAAAACGCACCATTTTCAAAACTTAAGATTTCATATGTCTCCTGAACAGTCTCACCAATTTTGAAGATGATCCAACTAACTCCCTCGGCGAAAAGGTCTCAAATGTGCACCCTGTAAATCGATAAAAATTTCATATTTGATCCAAAATAACCGATTTCCTGTTGGGTTTGGAATATGCGTGTAAATGCTTTTTTGGAGCGGTTTTGGACAAGGTATAGACCCCCCAAATTTCATTGCTCTACGCTGACAGACCCTAATGTTATAGGCCAATTTTAAAATTTCAAGGGGGCGCCACTGAGCCATTTTGTTATATTTTTTTGCAACGTTGCAAAATTATCGAAATTTACAATTTTCCGGACGTATGTGCAAATTTTGGTGACTTTTCGTGCATGTTCAGGCCTCCAAATTGGCCGTTTTCATTTGCCCTGAAAAAAAAAAAAAATAAAAAAAATAAAAAAAAAAATAATCCTTTGCAAAACAATAGGGCCTTCGCACGCTTAGTGCTCGGGCCCTAACTAGCCCTGCAAGCAGGACTGAACGGGCCCTCGCGTATGGCGCAACTCGGACGTCAAACAAAGTCGAAGGGCAGGCAGGTCGGGGCGGTGGCAGTCGACAACAGACAGATATCCAGGCAGATATATTGCATGTCTGAATGTTCAGAATTAGTGGGGAGAGAAAATGGCGACGGTCATTATGACTTTCCTATGGGACCCCTCTGCTTTAACAAAAAAAAATTGTTTATTAGGCACCTGAACACGGTCATTATGACTTTCCTTTTGGACCCCTCTGCTTTAACGAAACAAAATTGTTGATCAGGCACCTGAACACATGTCTTAAGGCTCCGCTGATTCAGGTTTGAGGTCAATTGATTTTTGACCCTGAGAAGCAGGAGCCTTTCTATTTAATTAAAAGTGTGTTTCCTGTTCCCACTAGGGGGCGCCAGGCGTAATGAGTAATATTTCAATAAAGTCATGTGCAGGCTGAAATACTTCACATTCATGCCAAATATGAAAAAGATTGCACCTTCAATCAGGAAGTTATTACCGTATTTTTCGGACTACAAGTCGCACCTGAGTATAAGTCGCACAAGCCAGAAAATGCCCAACAAAGAGAAAAAAAACATATATAAGTCTTACAGTGCATAAACAACGAAATGCGAATATACTGTCCTCACCAGGACGCTACCGCTCGGTCCTGGCTATATACAGCGAACTCCAAAAAGACAATGCTGGACGTCCGCATAATTTGTTGAATCAATTTGGTCCTCGATAGCAAACAGGTTCACAACAACGTAAATAAATGATAATTAGGTACTATTGCAGCAATAACATAACAGATTAGCATGCGTTCGCTAGCATTAGCACACCATTCAAACAACCACACAACTGGCTGTAAGTGTCCGCTCGCGGGTGGAAAACACACAACAACAACAGAAAAGATGATACACGCAGGCGTTGCCTCTGTAGAGATATTTTAAAAGCATAAACAATGAACGTAGCTTCGCAGCCGTCTTTCCCTCTCGCTAACTCGCCCACTCACTCACTCACTCACTCACTCACTCACTCACTCACTCACTCACTCACTCACTCACTCACTCACTCACTCACTCACTCACTCACTCACTCACTCACTCACTCACTCAGAGCTACGTAGCTGTCTGTCTTCTTCTGGTGTGCGAGCGCTCTTCTTCACGTAAACAAGTGCGAGTGCGCTCCCAGGTGGGCGTGAAAGCGCCACAAACTAAATGCATCCATTTCAATTTAAAAAAGTCAATTATACAATTGAACATACATTGCCAAAGGCAGAACGCGAACGTGGCCATAGCTATTAAGAGTTATTCAGATAACTATAGCATGCTAACAAGTTTACAAAACCATTAGTCCAAAACACCAAAATAACATGGGAAATTTTATCATAATGTGTTAATAATTTCACACATAAGTCGCTGCTGAGTATAAGTCGCACCCCAAAGCAAAATATGAAAAAAACCGCGACTTATAGTCATTTACTGAATTGTATTGTCAAAAATAAGACACATTTGCTCCCCTGGCCAGGAAAGGGCCGTGAATGAAATGTCACCATTTTGATAACCTAACATCTCATATGTGTCAATAATAGTCTGACCAATTTTGAGGAGCATTCAACTTACTGCCTCGGCGTAATGGTGTCAAACGTGCATGCTGGTTTTAGACAAAAATGCCATGTTGTGCAAGATTCAATCCCTAATACCCGATTTCCTGTTGGGTTTGGAATATGGGTGCAAGAGACTTTTTGGAGCAGTTTTGCACAACGTATCCACTCCCCAAATTTCATCACTCTACGTCGAAAAAAACTAATAGGACAGGCCTTTTTTAAAAATTGAAGGGGGCGCCACTGAGCCATTTTATTACATCTTTTGGCAATGTTGCTAAATTCATTAAATTTACATGAAGCCGCATGTATGTGCAAATTTAGGTGAGTTTTCGAGCATGTTCAGACCTGGAAATTGGCCATTTTGTGACAAAATGCCGAGGGTCTTTTCACTTTCCTGTTTGGGTACTGCTACATCAACGAAAACTCAATATTTTTCATCATATACCTAAAGACATGTCTTAAGGCTCCCCTGATGCAGGTTTGAGGTCAATTGATGTTTTTCACCAGGAGGAGGAGCCTTTCTCGTAAAAATGGGTGTTTCCTCTTCCCACAAGGGGGCGCCAGGCCTAATGGAAAATATTTCAATGCAGTCGTGTTCAGGTTAAGACACCTTACACGCATGCCAAATATGAAAAAGATTGGACCTTGTATCAGGAAGTTATTAATCATTTACTGAAATTGGCGCGTTGCCAAAAAAACACCCGACTTTGGTACCCCGCCCAGGTTAGGCCCGTGGACGAAAACTCACCATTTTCACAACTTAATATCTCATATGTCTCATGAAGACGTACACCAATTTTGAGGAAGATCCAACGTACTGGCTCGGCGCAATGGTCTGAAACGTGCATGCTGGTTTTCGCCCAAAATGCTATGTTTTTCAACATTCAATCCAAAATATCCGATTTCCTGTTGGGTTTGGAATATGGGTGCTGCAGACTTTTTGAAGCGTCTCTGGACAACGTATCCACTCCCCAAATTTCATCGCTCTACGTTGAAAAACATCAAAGCAAAGGGCATTTTTAAAATTTCAAGGGGGCGCCACTGAGCCATTTTTTGATTTTTTTAAAAAACGTTGCTAAATTTTCGAAATTTTCGCAAAGCCGGATGTATATGCAAAATTTGGTGAGTTTTTGAGCATGTTCAGGCCTTCAAATTGGCCATTTTCATTTGCCATGAAAAAATAATAATAATAATAATAATAATAATAATAATAATAATCCTTCGAAGAACAATAGGGCCTCGCACGCTGAGAGTGCTCGGGCCCTAACTAGCCCTGCAAGCAGGACTGAACGGGCCCTCGCGTATGGCGCAACTCGGACGTCAAACAAAGTCGAAGGGCAGGCAGGTCGGGGCGGTGGCAGTCGACAACAGACAGATATCCAGGCAGATATATTGCATGTCTGAATGTTCAGAATTAGTGGGGAGAGAAAATGGCGACGGTCATTATGACTTTCCTATGGGACCCTTCTGCTTTAACAAAACAAAATTGTTTATTAGGCACCTGAACACGGTCATTATGACTTTCCTTTTGGACCCCTCTGCTTTAACGAAACAAAATTGTTGATCAGGCACCTGAACACATGTCTTAAGGCTCCGCTGATTCAGGTTTGAGGTCAATTGATTTTTGACCCTGAGAAGCAGGAGCCTTTCTATTTAATTAAAAGTGTGTTTCCTGTTCCCACTAGGGGGCGCCAGGCGTAATGAGTAATATTTCAATAAAGTCATGTGCAGGCTGAAATACTTCACATTCATGCCAAATATGAAAAAGATTGCACCTTCAATCAGGAAGTTATTACCGTATTTTTCGGACTACAAGTCGCACCTGAGTATAAGTCGCACAAGCCAGAAAATGCCCAACAAAGAGAAAAAAAACATATATAAGTCTTACCGGAGTATAGGTCGCAATTTTGGGGGAAATTTACTTGATAAAATCCAACACATAGAACAGATATGTCATCTTGAAAGGCAGTTTAATATAAAAATACAATAGAGAACAACATGCTGAATAAATCTACAGTGTACAGTGCATAAACAACGAAATGCGAATAAACTGTCCTCACCAGGACGCTACCGCTCGGTCCTGGCTATATACAGCGAACTCCAAAAAGACAATGCTGGACGTCCGCATAATTTGTTGAATCAATTTGGTCCTCGATAGCAAACAGGTTCACATCAACGTAAATAAATGATAATTAGGTACTATTGCAGCAATAACATAACAGATTAGCATGCGTTCGCTAGCATTAGCACACCATTCAAACAACCACACAACTGGCTGTAAGTGTCCGCTCGCGGGTGGAAAACACACAACAACAACAGAAAAGATGATACACGCAGGCGTTGCCTCTGTAGAGATATTTTAAAAGCATAAACAATGAACGTAGCTTCGCAGCCGTCTTTCCCTCTCGCTAACTCGCCCACTCACTCACTCACTCACTCACTCACTCACTCACTCACTCACTCACTCACTCACTCACTCACTCACTCACTCACTCACTCACTCACTCACTCACTCACTCACTCACTCACTCACTCAGAGCTACATAGCTGTCTGTCTTCTTCTGGTGTGCGAGCGCTCTTCTTCACGTAAACAAGTGCGAGTGCGCTCCCAGGTGGGCGTGAAAGCGCCACAAACTAAATGCATCCATTTCAATTTAAAAAAGTCAATTATACAATTGAACATACATTGCCAAAGGCAGAACGCGAACGTGGCCATAGCTATTAAGAGTTATTCAGATAACTATAGCATGCTAACAAGTTTACAAAACCATTAGTCCAAAACACCAAAATAACATGGGAAATTTTATCATAATGTGTTAATAATTTCACACATAAGTCGCTGCTGAGTATAAGTCGCACCCCAAAGCAAAATATGAAAAAAAACGCGACTTATAGTCATTTACTGAATTGTATTGTCAAAAATAAGACACATTTGCTCCCCTGGCCAGGAAAGGGCCGTGAATGAAATGTCACCATTTTGATAACCTAACATCTCATATGTGTCAATAATAGTCTGACCAATTTTGAGGAGCATTCAACTTACTGCCTCGGCGTAATGGTGTCAAACGTGCATGCTGGTTTTAGACAAAAATGCCATGTTGTGCAAGATTCAATCCCTAATACCCGATTTCCTGTTGGGTTTGGAATATGGGTGCAAGAGACTTTTTGGAGCAGTTTTGCACAACGTATCCACTCCCCAAATTTCATCACTCTACGTCGAAAAAAACTAATAGGACAGGCCTTTTTTAAAAATTGAAGGGGGCGCCACTGAGCCATTTTATTACATCTTTTGGCAATGTTGCTAAATTCATGAAATTTACATGAAGCCGCATGTATGTGCAAATTTAGGTGAGTTTTCGAGCATGTTCAGACCTGGAAATTGGCCATTTTGTGACAAAATGCCGAGGGTCTTTTCACTTTCCTGTTTGGGTACTGCTACATCAACGAAAACTCAATATTTTTCATCATATACCTAAAGACATGTCTTAAGGCTCCCCTGATGCAGGTTTGAGGTCAATTGATGTTTTTCACCAGGAGGAGGAGCCTTTCTCGTAAAAATGGGTGTTTCCTCTTCCCACAAGGGGGCGCCAGGCCTAATGGAAAATATTTCAATGCAGTCGTGTTCAGGTTAAGACACCTTACACGCATGCCAAATATGAAAAAGATTGGACCTTGTATCAGGAAGTTATTAATCATTTACTGAAATTGGCGCGTTGCCAAAAAAACACCCGACTTTGGTACCCCGCCCAGGTTAGGCCCGTGGACGAAAACTCACCATTTTCACAACTTAATATCTCATATGTCTCATGAAGACGTACACCAATTTTGAGGAAGATCCAACGTACTGGCTCGGCGCAATGGTCTGAAACGTGCATGCTGGTTTTCGCCCAAAATGCTATGTTTTTCAACATTCAATCCAAAATATCCGATTTCCTGTTGGGTTTGGAATATGGGTGCTGCAGACTTTTTGAAGCGTCTCTGGACAACGTATCCACTCCCCAAATTTCATCGCTCTACGTTGAAAAACATCAAAGCAAAGGGCATTTTTAAAATTTCAAGGGGGCGCCACTGAGCCATTTTTTGATTTTTTTAAAAAACGTTGCTAAATTTTCGAAATTTTCGCGAAGCCGGATGTATATGCAAAATTTGGTGAGTTTTTGAGCATGTTCAGGCCTTCAAATTGGCCATTTTCATTTGCCATGAAAAAATAATAATAATAATAATAATAATAATAATCCTTCGAAGAACAATAGGGCCTCGCACGCTGAGAGTGCTCGGGCCCTAATAAAGATATATTGCATGTCTGAATGTTCAGAATTAGTGGGGAGAGAAAATGGCGACGGTCATGATGACTTTCTTATCGGACCCCTCTGCTTTAACAAAACAAAAGTGTTTATTAGGCACCTGAACACGGTCATTATGACTTTCCTATTGGACCCCTCTGCTTTAAGGAAACAAAAGTCTTACCGGAGTATAAGTCGCATTTGTGGGTGAAATTTACTTGATAAAATCCAACACATAGAACAGATATGTCATCTTGAAAGGCAATTTAATATAAAAATACAATAGAGAACAACATGCTGAAATAAATGTACAGTGTACAGTGCATAAACAACGAAATGCGAATATACTGTCCTCACCAGGACGCTACCGCTCGGTCCTGGCTATAGACAGCGAACTCCAAAAAGACAATTCTGGATGTCCGCATAATTTGTTGAATCAATTTGGTCCTCGATAGCAAACAGGTTCACATCAGCGTAAATAAATGATAATTACGTACTATTACAGCAATAATGTAACAGATTAGCATGCGTTCGCTAGCATTAGCACACCATTCAAACAACCACACAACTGGCTGTAAGTATCCGCTCGCGGGTGGAAAACACACAACAACAGAAAAGATGATACACGCAGGCGTTGCCTCTGTAGAGATATTTTAAAGGCATAAACAATGAACATAGGTTCGCAGCCGTCTTTCTCTCTCGCTAACTAGTCCACTCACTCACTCACTCACTCACTCACTCACTCACTCACTCACTCACTCACTCACTCACTCACTCACTCACTCACTCACTCACTCACTCACTCAGAGCTACGTGGCTGTCTGTCTTCTTCTGGTGTGCGAGCGCTTATTCACGTAAACAAGTGCGAGTGCGCTCCCAGGTGGGCGTGAAAGCGCCACAAACTAAATGCATCCATTTCAATATAAAAAAGTCAATTATACAATTGAACATACATTGCCAAAGGCAGAACGCGAACGTGGCCATAGCTATTAACAGTTATTCAGATAACTATAGCATGCTAACAAGTTTACAAAACCATCAGTCCAAAACACCAAAATAACACGGGAAATTATATCATAATGTGTTAATAATTTCACTCACCAGGGGGCACCAGGCCTAATGGTTTTGTAAACCTGTTAGCATGCTATAGTAATCTGAATAACTGTTAATAGCTATGGCCACGTTCGCGTTCTGCCTTTGGCAATGTATGTTCAATTGTATAATTGACTTTTTTATATTGAAATGGATGCATTTAGTTTGTGGCGCTTTCACGCCCAACTGGGAGCGCACTCGTTATTATTATTTTTTCATGGCAAATGAAAATGGCCATAGCTATTAAGAGTTATTCAGATAACTATAGCATGCTAACAAGTTTACAAAACCATTAGTCCAAAACACCTAAATAACATGGGAAATGTTATCATAATGTGTTAATAATTTCACACATAAGTCACTGCTGAGTATAAGTCGCACCCCAAACCAAAATATGAAGAAAAAAAAACACGACTTATAGTCGGAAAAATACAGTAGTCTTTTACTGAATTGTATTGTCAAAAATAAGACACATTTGCTCCCCTGCCCAGGAAAGGGCCGTGAATGAAATGTCACCATTTTGATAACCTAACATCTCATATGTGTCATGAACATTCATTCATTCATTCATTTTCCATGCCGCTTTTCCTCACGAGGGTCGCGGAGGTGCTGGAGCCTATCCCAGCTAACTCGGGGCAGTAGGCAGGGGACACCCTGAACTGGTTGCCAGCCAATTGCAGGGCACAAGGAGACATACAACCATTCACGCGCACACTCATACCTACGGACAATTTAGAGTGCTCAATCAGCCTACCATGCATGTTTTTGGGATGTCTGACCAATTTTGAGAAGCATTCAACTTACTGCTTCGGCGTAATGGTCTCAAACGTGCATGCAGGTTTTTGACAAAAATGCAAGATTCAATCCATAATACCCGATTTCCTGTTGGGTTTGGAATATGGGTGCAAGAGACTTTTTGGAGCAGTTTTGCACAACGTATCCACTCCCCAAATTTCATCACTCTACGTCGAAAAAAACTAATAGGACAGGCCTTTTTTAAAAATTGAAGGGGGCGCCACTGAGCCATTTTATTACATCTTTTGGTAATGTTGCTAAATTCATGAAATCTACATGAAGCCACATGTATGTGCACATTTTGGTGAGTTTTCGAGCATGTTCAGACCTCGAAATTGGCCATTTTGTGACAAAATGCCGAGGGTCTTTTCACTTTCCTGTTTGGATACTGCAACATCAACGAAAACTCAATATTTTTCATCAGATACCTAAAGACATGTCTTAAGGCTCCCCTGATGCAGGTTTGAGATCAATTGATGTTTTTCACCAGGAGGAGGAGCCTTTTTCGTAAAAAAGGGTGTTTCCTCTTCCCACAAGGGGGCGCCAGGCCTAATGGAAAATATTTCAATGCAGTCGTGTTCAGGTTAAGACACCTTACATGCATGCCAAATATGAAAAAGATTGGACCTTGTATCAGGAAGTTATTAATCATTTACTGAAATTGGCGCGTTGCCAAAAAAACACCCGACTTTGGTACCCCGCCCAGGTCAGGCCCGTGGACGAAAACTCACCATTTTCACAACTTAGTATCTCATATGTCTCATGAACACTTACACCAATTTTGAGGAAGATCCAACGTACTGGCTCGGCGCAACGGTCTGAAACGTGCATGCTGGTTTTCGCCCAAAATGCTATGTTTTTCAACATTCAATCCAGAATATCCCATTTCCTGTTGGGTTTGGAATATGGGTGCTTTAGACTTTTTGAAGCGGTTCTGGACAACGTATCCACTCCCCAAATTTCGTCGCCCTACGTTGAAATACATCAAAGCAAAGGGCATTTTGAAAATTGCAAGGGGGCGCCACTGAGCCATTTTTTTATTTTTTTTGTAAACGTTGCCAAATTGTCGAAATTTTCGCGAAGCCGGATGTATGTGCAAATTTTGGTGAGTTTTTGAGCATGTTCAGGCCTTCAAATTGGCCATTTTCATTTGCCATGAAAAAATAATAATAATAATCCTTCGAAGAACAATAGGGCCTCGCACGCTGAGAGTGCTCGGGCCCTAATAACTAGGCCTGCAAGCAGGACTGAACGGGCCCTCGCAATCTAGCGCAACTCGGACGTCACGCAACTCGGACTGTGTGCAGGTCAGGGTGGTGGCAGATGCTCCTCTCTAATCATCTCATTAGAACCTAACATGCTCGAAAGTCGCCTATTTACATTCCCACACCCAAGAGATAAAAACCCCTATTGGAGAGAGTACTACAAAAAAGGAGCCACTACTGAGCTGTGCAGCCAAGCCCTTATTCAAAACCAAAATTAATCTTCTAACTGGGCCAATTCGACGAAGTGTGCCAAATATTGTGGCTATATAAGCTGCCTGAGTCTTTGAAAAAAAATATTTCCTTTAAATGGCGAATAAAGGGTCGTCACGGCAACAGACAGAGACACGTGGACATGGGCCGTAAAAAAGTATTTTAATAGGTCTTCAAATTACAATGACCAACCTGAAAAGAACTGGACATGTATTGGAAAAACGAGTGACTTTCTATCGCCACTAGTTGGCGCTGTAGGGTTGATGCAAATGACCCCTACAAGGCCCTTCAGGGTATGACTCTCAACAAGCACGGGAAGTTTGGCGCAGATATCTTGTATATCTGCCGAGTTATGACTGTTCAAAGTTTTTGGAGAGAAAAATTGTTGACAGTCATTTTCACTTTCCTGTTTGGACCCCTCCGCTTCAACGAAACTTCAATATTTTTCATCAGGCACCTGAAGACAGGTCTTAAGGTTTCCCTTATGCAGGTTTGAAGTAGATTGATTTTTTCCCTTTAGAGGAGGAGTGTGTCCCGTAAAAAAGGGCATTTCCTGTTCCCACTAGGAGGCGCCAGGCACAAATGGTAAATTTTCAATCCAGTCCTGCTCAGGCTAGTATACCTCACACACATGCCAGATTTAAAATAGATTGAACGTTGTATGAGGGAGTTATCAGTCATTTTCCGAATTCGGTGTTTTGGCGAAAAAATGGAAGAATTTGGCGCCCCGCCCAGGTCAGGCCCGTGAATGAAAACACACCATTTTTATAACTTAAGATTTCATATGCCTCATGAACAGTCTCACCAATTTTGAGAATGATCAAACTAATTCCCTAGGTGCCAAGGTGTAAAATGTGCACACTGTAAATCGATAAAAAGTTCACATTCAATCCAAAATACCCGATTTCCTGTAGGATTTGGAATGTGTGTGCAAGAGACTTTTTGGAGCAGTTTTGCACAAAGTTTTGACTCTCCAAATTTCATCACTCTATGTTAGAAAAACCTAAATGGAGAGGCCTTTTTGAAAATTTCAAGGGGGCGCCACTGAGCCATTTTGTTAAATTGTTTCGTAACGTTGCAAGATTATCGAACGTTATCCAAAGCCGCATGTATGTGCAAATTTTGGTGAGTTTTTATGCATATTCAAGCCTCCAAATGTAAACTCTTACTGTGAACCCATGAAAATTTCACATTCGACCCAAAATACCCGATTTCCTGTTGGATTTGGAATATGGGTGCAAGAGACTTTTTGGAGCAGTTTTGCATAAGGTATGTACTCCCCAAATTTCCTTGCTCTATGTTGAAAAAACCCAATAGGAAAGGCCTTTTTTAAAACTTCTTTCTGTCGCCACTAGTTGGCACTGTAGAGTTGATGCAAATGACCCCTACAAGAACCTTCAGGGTATGACTCTCAACAAACACGGGAAGTTTGGCGCAGATATGTTGTATATCTGCCGAGTTATGACTGTTCAAAGTTTTTTGCGTGACAAATTGTTGACGTTCATTTTCACTTTCCTGTTTGGACCCCTCCGCCTCAACGAAACCTCAATATTTTTCATCAGGCACCTGAACACAGGTCTTAAGGCTCCCCTGATGCAGGTTTGAGGTCAACAGATTTTTTTCCCTTGGAGGAGGAACCTGTCTCGTAAAAAAAGGCATTTCCTGTTCTCACTAGGGGGCGCTAGACCTAATGGGTAATATTTCAATGCACTCGTGTTAAGGGTGGGATACCACACATACATGCCAAATATGAAAAAGATTGAACGTTGTGTCAAGGAACTATAAGTCATTTACTGAATTTGTCATTTTGCCGAAAAAATGGTCGACTTTGGCACCACGCCCAGGTCAGACCCGTGAATGAAAACGCACCATTTTCAAAACTTAAGATTTCATATGTCTCCTGAACAGTCTCACCAATTTTGAAGATGATCCAACTAACTCCCTCGGCGAAAAGGTCTCAAATGTGCACCCTGTAAATCGATAAAAATTTCATATTTGATCCAAAATAACCGATTTCCTGTTTGGTTTGGTATATGCGTGTAAATGCTTTTTTGGAGCGGTTTTGGACAAGGTATAGACCCCCCAAATTTCATTGCTCTACGCCGACAGACCCTAATGTTATAGGCCAATTTTAAAATTTCAAGGGGGCGCCACTGAGCCATTTTGTTATATTTTTTTGCAACGTTGCAAAATTATCGAAATTTACAATTTTCCGGACGTATGTGCAAATTTTGGTGACTTTTCGTGCATGTTCAGGCCTCCAAATTGGCCGTTTTCATTTGCCCTGAAAAAAAAATAAATAAATAAAAAAAATAAAAATAATCCTTTGCAAAACAATAGGGCCTTCGCACGCTTAGTGCTCGGGCCCTAATAATAATAATAATAATAATAATAATAATAATAATAATAATAACTAGGCCTGCAAGCAGGACTGAACGGGCCCTCGCAATCTAGCGCAACTCGGACGTCATGCAACTCGGACAGTGTGCAGGTCAGGGTGGTGGCAGATCGTCCTCTCTAATCATCTCATTAGAACCTAACATGCGCGAAAGTTGCCTCTTTACATTCACACACCTAAGAGATAAAAACCCCTATTGGACAGAGGACTACAAAAAAGGAGCGAATAAAGGGTCATCACAGCAACAGACAGAGACATGTGGACATGGGCCGTAAAATAAGTATTTTAAAAGGTCTTGAAACTACAATGACCAACCTGAAAAGAACTGGACATATATTTTAAAAAATGAGTGACTTTCTATTGCCACTAGTTGGCGCTGTAGGGTTGATGCAAATGACCCCTACAGGACCCTTCAGACTATGACTCAACAAGCACGATATGTTTGGCGCAGATATGTTGTAGAAGTTATGACTGTTCAAAACTTGTGGTGAGACGAAATGGCTTCAGTCATTTTTACTTCTCCTGTTGGACCCTTCTGCTTCAACCAAACCTCAGTATTTTTCATCAGGCACCTGAACACATGTCTTCAGGCTCCCCTGATGCAGGTTTGAGGTGAATAGATTTTTTTTTCCTTGGAGGAGGAGCCTGTTTCGTAAAAAAGGCATTTCCTGTTCCCACTAGGGGGCGCTAGGCCTAATGAGTAATATTTCAATGCACTCGTGTTCAGGGTGGGATCCCGCACATACATGCCAGATATGAAAAAGATTGAACGTTGTTTCAAGGAGCTATTAGTCCTTTACTGAATTTGTCATTTTGCCGAAAAAATGGCCGACTTTGGCACCACGCCCAGGTCAGACCCATGAATGAAAACACACCATTTTGAAAAGTTTAGATTTCATAGGTCTCCTGAATTGTCTAACCAATTTTGAAGATGATCCAATTGATTCCCTCTGTGACAAGGTCTCAAATGTGCACCCTGTTAATTGATAAAAATTTCACATTCGATCCAAAATACCCGATTTCCTGTTGGGTTTGGAATATGGGTGCAAGAGACTTTTTGGAGCAGTTTTGCACAAGGTATCGACTCCCCAAATTTCATTGCTCTACGTTAAAAAAACCTAATAGGAAACGCCTTTTTGAAAAATTCAAGGGGGCACCACTGAGCCATTTTGTTACATTTTTTTGTAACGTTGCAAGATTATCGAAATCCACACAAAGCCGCATGTATGTGCAAAATTTGGTGAGTTTTCGTGCATGTCCAGGCCTCCAAATGTAAACTGTACTAGAAATGGACAGAAATTTCACATTTGATCCAAAATTTCCGGCTTCCTGTTGGGTTTGGAATATGGGTGCAAGAGACTTTTTGGAGCAGTTTTGCACAATGTATCGACTCGCCAAATTTCATCGTTCTACGTTGAAAAAACCTAATACGAAAGGCCTTTTTGAAAATTTCAAGGGGGCGCCACTGAGCCATTTTGTTAAATTTTTTTGTAGATTATCAAAATTTACGTAAAGTTGCATGTATGTGCAAATTTTGGTGAGTTTTCGTGCATGTTCAGGCCTCCAAATGTAAACTCCAACTGTGAACCGATAAAAATTTCACATTTGATCCAAAATATCCGATTTCCTGTTGGATTTGGAATATGGGTGCAAGAGGCTTTTTTGAACAGTTAGGCATAAGGTATCTACTCCCCAAATTTCATTGCTCTACGTTGAAAACCTGAGAGGAGAGGCCTTTTTGAAAATTTTAAGGGTAAAGGGGGCGCCACTGAGCCATTTTTTGACATTTTTTCAAAACGACACAAGATTATCGAAATTTACGCAAAGCCGCACGTATGTGCAAATTTTGGTGACTTTTCGTGCATGTTCAGGCCTCCAAATTGGCCATTTTCATTTGCCCTGAAAAAAGAAGAATAATAATAATAACTAGGCCTGCAAGCAGGACTGAACGGGCCCTCGCAATCTAGCGCAACTCGGACGTCACGCAACTCGGACTGTGTGCAGGTCAGGGTGGTGGCAGATCCTCCTCTCTAATCATCTCATTAGAACCTAACATGCTCGAAAGTCGCCTATTTACATTCACACACCCAAGAGATAAAAACCCCTATTGGAGAGAGTACTACAAAAAAGGAGCCACTACTGAGCTGTGCAGCCAAGCCCTTATTCAAAACCAAAATTAATCTTCTAACTGGGCCAATTCGACCAAGCGTGCCAAATATTGTGGCTCTATAAACTGCCTGAGTCTCTGAAAAAAAAAAATCCTTTAAATGGCGAACAAAGGGTCGTCACGGCAACAGACAGAGACACGTGGACATGGGCCGTAAATAAGTATTTTAATAGGTCTTGAAACTACAATGACCAACCTGAAAAGAACTGGACATGTATTGGAAAAACGAGTGACTTTCTATTGCCACTAGTTGGCGCTGTAGGGTTGATGCAAATGACCCCTACAAGGCCCTTCAGGGTATGACTCTCAACAAGCACGGGAAGTTTGGCGCAGATATGTTGTATATCTGCCGAGTTATGACTGTTCAAAGTTTTTGGAGAGAAAAATTGTTGACAGTCATTTTCACTTTCCTGTTTGGACCCCTCCGCTTCAACGAAACTTCAATATTTTTCATCAGACACCTGAAGACAGGTCTTAAGGCTTCCCTTAAGCATGTTTGAGGTAGATTGATTTTTTTCCCTTTAGAGGAGGAGTGTGTCCCGTAAAAAAGGGCATTTCCTGTTCCCACTAGGAGGCGCCAGGCACAAATGGTAAATTTTCAATCCAGTCCTGCTCAGGCTGGTCTACCTCACACACATGCCAGATTTAAAATAGATTGAACGTTGTATGAGGGAGTTATCAGTCATTTTCCGAATTCGGTGTTTTGGCGAAAAAATGGAAGAATTTGGCGCCCCGCCCAGGTCAGGCCCGTGAATGAAAACACACCATTTTTATAACTTAAAATTTCATATGCCTCATGAACAGTCTCGCCAATTTTGAGAATGATCAAACTAATTCCCTAGGTGCCAAGGTGTAAAATGTGCACACTGTAAATCGATAAAAATTTCACATTCAATCCAAAATACCCGATTTCCTGTTGGGTTTTGAATATGCATGCGAGAGACTTTTTGGAGCAGTTTTGTACAAGGTATCGACTCTCCGAATTTCATCCCTCTACGTTGAAAAAACCTAAATGGAGAGGCCTTTTTGAAAATTTCAAGGGGGCGCCACTGAGCCATTTTGTTACATGTTTTCGTAACGTTGCAAGATTATCGAACGTTATGCAAAGCCGCATGTATGTGCAAATTTTGGTGAGTTTTTATGCATATTCAAGCCTCCAAATGTTAACTCTTACTGTGAACCCATGAAAATTTCACATTCGATCCAAAATACCCGATTTCCTGTTGGATTTGGAATATGGGTGCAAGAGACTTTTTGGAGCAGTTTTGCATAAGGTATCTACTCCCCAAATTTCCTTGCTCTATGTTGAAAAAACCCAATAGGAAAGGCCTTTTTTAAAACTTCTTTCTGTCGCCACTAGTTGGCACTGTAGAGTTGATGCAAATGACCCCTACAAGAACCTTCAGGGTATGACTCTCAACAAACACGGAAAGTTTGGCGCAGATATGTTGCATATCTGCCGAGTTATGACTGTTCAAAGTTTTTGGCGAGACAAATTGTTGACGGTCATTTTCACTTCCAGTTTGGACCTCTCCGCTTCAACGAAACCTCAATATTTTTCATCAGGCACCTGAACACATGTCTTGAGGCTCCCCTGAAACAGGTTTGAGGTCAATAGATTTTTTTCCCTTGGAGGAGGATCCTCTCTCGTAAAGAATGCCATTTCCTGTTCCCACTAGGGGGCGCCAGGCCTAATGAGTAATATTTCAATGCAGTCGTGTTCAGGCTGGGATATCTCATATACATGCTAGAAATGAAAAAGATTGAACGTTGTATCACGGAGTTTTTAATCATTTTCTGAATTTGGTATTTTGCCCAAAAATGGCCGACTTTGGGACCACGCCCAGGTCAGACCCTTGAGTGAAAACTCACCATTTTGAAAACTTAAGATCTCATATGTCTCCTGAATAGTCTGACCAATTTTGAAGACGATCCAACTATTTTCTTCAGCGACAAGGTCTCAAATGTAAATCGATAAAATTTCACATTTGATCCAAAATTTCCGGCTTCCTGTTGGGTTTGGAATCTGGGTGCAAGAGACTTTTTGGAGCAGTTTTGCACAATGTATCGACTCGCCAAATTTCATCGTTCTACGTTGAAAAAACCTAATAGGAAAGGCCTTTTTGAAAATTTCAAGGGGGCGCCACTGAGCCATTTTGTTAAATTTTTGTGTAGATTATCAAAATTTACGCAAAGTTGCATGTATGTGCAAATTTTGGTGAGTTTTCGTGCATGTTCAGGCCTCCAAATGTAGACTCCAACTGTGAACCGATAAAAATTTCACATTTGATCCAAAATATCCGATTTCCTGTTGGATTTGGAATATGGGTGCAAGAGGCTTTTTTGAACAGTTAGGCATAAGGTATCTACTCCCCAAATTTCATTGCTCTACGTTGAAAACCTGAGAGGAGAGGCCTTTTTGAAAATTTTAAGGGTCAAGGGGGCGCCACTGAGCCATTTTTTGACATTTTTTCAAAACGACACAAGATTATCGAATTTTACGCAAAGCCGCACGTATGTGCAAATTTTGGTGACTTTTCGTGCATGTTCAGGCCTCCAAATTGGCCATTTTCATTTGCCCTGAAAAAAGAAGAATAATAATAATAATAACTAGGCCTGCAAGCAGGACTGAACGGGCCCTCGCAATCTAGCGCAACTCGGACGTCACGCAACTCGGACTGTGTGCAGGTCAGGGTGGTGGCAGATCCTCCTCTCTAATCATCTCATTACAACCTAACATGCTCGAAAGTCACCTATTTACATTCCCACACCCAAGAGATAAAAACCCCTATTGGAGAGAGTACTACAAAAAAGGAGCCACTACTGAGCTGTGCAGCCAAGCCCTTATTCAAAACCAAAATTAATATTCTAAATGGGCCAATTCGACCAAGTGTGCCAAATATTGTGGCTCTATAAGCTGCCTGAGTCTCTGAAAAAAAATCTTTCCTTTAAATGGCGAACAAAGGGTCGTCACGGCAACAGACAGAGACACGTGGACATGGGCCGTAAATAAGTATTTTAATAGGTCTTGAAACTACAATGACCAACCTGAAAAGAACTGGACATGTATTGGAAAAACGAGTGACTTTCTATTGCCACTAGTTGGCGCTGTAGGGTTGATGCAAATGACCCCTACAAGGCCCTTCAGGGTATGACTCTCAACAAGCACGGGAAGTTTGGCGCAGATATGTTGTATATCTGCCGAGTTATGACTGTTCAAAGTTTTTGGAGAGAAAAATTGTTGACAGTCATTTTCACTTTCCTGTTTGGACCCCTCCGCTTCAACAAAACTTCAATATTTTTCATCAGGCACCTGAAGACAGGTCTTAAGGCTTCCCTTATGCAGGTTTGAGGTAGATTGATTTTTTCCCTTTAGAGGAGGAGTGTGTCCCGTAAAAAAGGGCACTTCCTGTTCCCACTACGAGGCGCCAGGCACAAATGGTAAGTTTTCAATCCAGTCCTGCTCAGGCTGGTATACCTCACACACATGCCAGATTTAAAATAGATTGAACGTTGTATGAGGGATTTATCAGTCATTTTCCGAATTCGGTGTTTTGACGAAAAGATGGCCGACTTTGGCACCCCGCCCAGGTCAGGCCCGTGAATGAAAACACACCATTTTGATAACTTAAGATTTCATATGCCTCATGAACAGTCTCGCCAATTTTGAGAATGATCAAACTAATTCCCTAGGTGCCAAGGTGTAAAATGTGCACACTGTAAATCGATAAAAATTTCACATTCAATCCAAAATACCCGATTTCCTGTTGGGTTTGGAATATGCATGCAAGAGACTTTTTGGAGCATTTTTGTACAAGGTATCGACTCTCCGAATTTCATCCCTCTAGGTTGAAAAAACCTAAATGGAGAGGCCTTTTTGAAAATTTCAAGGGGGCGCCACTGAGCCATCTTGTTACATGTTTTCGTAACGTTGCAAGATTATTGAACGTTATGGAAAGCCGCATTTATGTCCAAATTTTTGTGAGTTTTCGTGCATATTCAAGCCTCCAAATGTAAACTCCTACTGTGAACCGATAAAAATTTCACATTCGATCCAAAATACCCGATTTCCTGTTGGATTTGGAATACGGGTGCAGGAGACTTTTTGGAGCAGTTTTGCATAAGGTATCTACTCCCCAAATTTCCTCGCTCTATGTTGAAAAAACCCAATAGGAAAGGCCTTTTTTAAAACTTCTTTTTGTCGCCACTAGTTGGCACTGTAGAGTTGATGCAAATGACCCCTACAAGAACCTTCAAGGTATGACTCTCAACAAACACGGGAAGTTTGGCTCAGATATGTTGTATATCTGCCGAGTTATGACTGTTCAAAGTTTTTGGCGAGACAAATTGTTGATGGTCATTTTCACTTCCAGTTTGGACCTCTCCGCTTCAATGAAACCTCAATATTTTTCATCAGGCACCTGAACACATGTCTTGAGGCTCCCCTGAAACAGGTTTGAGGTCAATAGATTTTTTTCCCTTGGAGGAGGAGCCTGTCTCGTAAAGAAGGCCATTTCCTGTTCCCACTAGGGGGCGCCAGGCCTAATGGGTAATATTTCAATGCAGTCGTGTTCAGGCTGGGATATCTCATACACATGCTAGAAATGAAAAAGATTGAACGTTGTATCACGGAGTTTTTAATCATTTTCTGAATTTGGTATTTTGCCCAAAAATGGCCGACTTTGGGACCACGCCCAGGTCACACCCTTGAGTGAAAACTCACCATTTTCAAAACTTAAGATCTCATATGTCTCCTGAATAGTCTGACCAATTTTGAAGACGATCCAACTATTTTCTTCAGCGACAAGGTCTCAAATGTAAATCGATAAAATTTCACATTTGATCCAAAATTTCCGGCTTCCTGTTGGGTTTGGAATATGGGTGCAAGAGACTTTTTGGAGCAGTTTTGCACAATGTATCGTCTCGCCAAATTTCATTGTTCTACGTTGAAAAAACCTAATAGGAAAGGCCTTTTTGAAAATTTCAAGGGGGCGCCACTGAGCCATTTTGTTAATTTTTTTTGTAGATTATCAAAATTTACGCAAAGTTGCATGTATGTGCAAATTTTGGTGAGTTTTCGTGCATGTTCAGGCCTCCAAATGTAAACTCCAACTGTGAACCGATAAAAAATTCACATTTGATCCAAAATATCCGATTTCCTGTTGGATTTGGAATATGGGTGCAAGAGGCTTTTTTGAACAGTTAGGCATAAGGTATCTACTCCCCAAATTTCATTGCTCTACGTTGAAAACCTGAGAGGAGAGGCCTTTTTGAAAATTTTAAGGGTCAAGGGGGCGCCACTGAGCCATTTTTTGACATTTTTTCAAAACGACACAAGATTATCGAATTTTACGCAAAGCCGCACGTATGTGCAAATTTTGGTGACTTTTCGTGCATGTTCAGGCCTCCAAATTGGCCATTTTCATTTGCCCTGAAAAAAGAATAATAATAATAATAATAATAACTAGGCCTGCAAGCAGGACTGAACGGGCCCTCGCAATCTAGCGCAACTCGGACGTCACGCAACTCGGACTGTGTGCAGGTCAGGGTGGTGGCAGATCCTCCTCTCTAATCATCTCATTAGAACCTAACAAGCTCGAAAGTCGCCTCTTTACATTCCCACACCCAAGAGATAAAAACCCCTATTGGAGAGAGTACTACAAAAAAGGAGCCACTACTGAGCTGTGCAGCCAAGCCCTTATTCAAAACCAAATTAATCTTCTAACTGGGCCAATTCGACCAAGTGTGCCAACTATTGTGGCTCTATAAGCTCCCTGAGTCTCTGAAAAAAAAATATTTCCTTTAAATGGCGAACAAAGGGTCGTCACGGCAACAGACAGAGACACGTGGACATGGGCCGTAAAAAAGTATTTTAATAGGTCTTGAAACTACAATGACCAACATGAAAAGAACTGGACATGTTTTGGAAAAACGAGTGACTTTCTATCGCCACTAGTTGGCCCTGTAGGGTTGATGCAAATGACCCCTACAAGGCCCTTCAGGGTATGACTCTCAACAAGCACGGGAAGTTTGGCGCAGATATCTTGTATATCTGCCGAGTTATGACTGTTCAAAGTTTTTGGAGAGAAAAATTGTTGACAGTCATTTTCACTTTCCTGTTTGGACCCCTCCGCTTCAACGAAACTTCAATATTTTTCATCAGGCACCTGAAGACAGGTCTTAAGGTTTCCCTTATGCAGGTTTGAGGTAGATTGATTTTTTCCCTTTAGAGGAGGAGTGTGTCCCGTAAAAAAGGGCATTTCCTGTTCCCACTAGGAGGCGCCAGGCACAAATGGTAAATTTTCAATCCAGTCCTGCTCAGGCTGGTATACCTCACACACATGCCAGATTTAAAATAGATTGAACGTTGTATGAGGGAGTTATCAGTCATTTTCCGAATTCGGTGTTTTGGCGAAAAAATGGAAGAATTTGGCGCCCCGCCCAGGTCAGGCCCGTGAATGAAAACACACCATTTTTATAACTTAAGATTTCATATGCCTCATGAACAGTCTCGCCAATTTTGAGAATGATCAAACTAATTCCCTAGGTGCCAAGGTGTAAAATGTGCACACTGTAAATCGATAAAAAGTTCACATTCAATCCAAAATACCCGATTTCCTGTAGGATTTGGAATGTGTGTGCAAGAGACTTTTTGGAGCAGTTTTGCACAAAGTTTTGACTCTCCAAATTTCATCACTCTATGTTAGAAAAACCTAAATGGAGAGGCCTTTTTGAAAATTTCAAGGGGGCGCCACTGAGCCATTTTGTTAAATTGTTTCGTAACGTTGCAAGATTATCGAACGTTATCCAAAGCCGCATGTATGTGCAAATTTTGGTGAGTTTTTATGCATATTCAAGCCTCCAAATGTAAACTCTTACTGTGAACCCATGAAAATTTCACATTCGATCCAAAATACCCGATTTCCTGTTGGATTTGGAATATGGGTGCAAGAGACTTTTTGGAGCAGTTTTGCATAATGTATCTACTCCCCAAATTTCCTTGCTCTATGTTGAAAAAACCCAATAGGAAAGGCCTTTTTTAAAACTTCTTTCTGTCGCCACTAGTTGGCACTGTAGAGTTGATGCAAATGACCCCTACAAGAACCTTCAGGGTATGACTCTCAACAAACACGGAAAGTTTGGCGCAGATATGTTGCATATCTGCCGAGTTATGACTGTTCAAAATTTTTGGCGAGACAAATTGTTGACGGTCATTTTCACTTCCAGTTTGGACCTCTCCGCTTCAACGAAACCTCAATATTTTTCATCAGGGACCTGAACACATGTCTTGAGGCTCCCCTGAAACAGGTTTGAGGTCAATAGATTTTTTTCCCTTGGAGGAGGAGCCTGTCTCGTAAAGAAGGCCATTTCCTGTTCCCACTAGGGGGCGCCAGGCCTAATGGGTAATATTTCAATGCAGTCGTGTTCAGGCTGGGATATCTCATATACATGCTAGAAATGAAAAAGATTGAACGTTGTATCACGGAGTTTTTAATCATTTTCTGAATTTGGTATTTTGCCCAAAAATGGCCGACTTTGGGACCACGCCCAGGTCAGACCCTTGAGTGAAAACTCACCATTTTCAAAACTTAAGATCTCATATGTCTCCTGAATAGTCTGACCAATTTTGAAGACGATCCAACTATTTTCTTCAGCGACAAGGTCTCAAATGTAAATCGATAAAATTTCACATTTGATCCAAAATTTCCGGCTTCCTGTTGGGTTTGGAATATGGGTGCAAGAGACTTTTTGGAGCAGTTTTGCACAATGTATCGACTCGCCAAATTTCATCGTTCTACGTTGAAAAAACCTAATAGGAAAGGCCTTTTTGAAAATTTCAAGGGGGCGCCACTGAGCCATTTTGTTAAATTTTTTTGTAGATTATCAAAATTTACGTAAAGTTGCATGTATGTGCAAATTTTGGTGAGTTTTCGTGCATGTTCAGGCCTCCAAATGTAAACTCCAACTGTGAACCGATAAAAATTTCACATTTGATCCAAAATATCCGATTTCCTGTTGGATTTGGAATATGGGTGCAAGAGGCTTTTTTGAACAGTTAGGCATAAGGTATCTACTCCCCAAATTTCATTGCTCTACGTTGAAAACCTGAGAGGAGAGGCCTTTTTGAAAATTTTAAGGGTAAAGGGGGCGCCACTGAGCCATTTTTTGACATTTTTTCAAAACGACACAAGATTATCGAAATTTACGCAAAGCCGCACGTATGTGCAAATTTTGGTGACTTTTCGTGCATGTTCAGGCCTCCAAATTGGCCATTTTCATTTGCCCTGAAAAAAGAATAATAATAACTAGGCCTGCAAGCAGGACTGAACGGGCCCTCGCAATCTAGCGCAACTCGGACGTCACGCAACTCGGACTGTGTGCAGGTCAGGGTGGTGGCAGATCCTCCTCTCTAATCATCTCATTAGAACCTAACATGCTCGAAAGTCGCCTATTTACATTCCCACACCCAAGAGATAAAAACCCCTATTGGAGAGAGTACTACAAAAAAGGAGCCACTACTGAGCTGTGCAGCCAAGCCCTTATTCAAAACCAAAATTAATCTTCTAACTGGGCCAATTCGACCAAGTGTGCCAACTATTGTGGCTCTATAAGCTCCCTGAGTCTCTGAAAAAAAATATTTCCTTTAAATGGCGAACAAAGGGTCGTCACGGCAACAGACAGAGACACGTGGACATGGGCCGTAAAAAAGTATTTTAATAGGTCTTGAAACTACAATGACCAACATGAAAAGAACTGGACATGTTTTGGAAAAACGAGTGACTTTCTATCGCCACTAGTTGGCGCTGTAGGGTTGATGCAAATGACCCCTACAAGGCCCTTCAGGGTATGACTCTCAACAAGCACGGGAAGTTTGGCGCAGATATCTTGTATATCTGCCGAGTTATGACTGTTCAAAGTTTTTGGAGAGAATAATTGTTGACGGTCACTTTCACTTCCAGTTTGGACCTCTCCGCTTCAAGGAAACCTCAATATTTTTCATCAGGCACCTGAAGACAGGTCTTAAGGCTTCCCTTAAGCATGTTTGAGGTAGATTGATTTTTTCCCTTTAGAGGAGGAGTGTGTCCCGTAAAAAAGGGCATTTCCTGTTCCCACTAGGAGGCGCCAGGCACAAATGGTAAATTTTCAATCCAGTCCTGCTCAGGCTGGTATACCTCACACACATGCCAGATTTAAAATAGATTGAACGTTGTATGATGGAGTTATCAGTAATTTTCCGAATTCGGTGTTTTGGCGAAAAAATGGCCGACTTTGGCACCCCGCCTAGGTCAGGCCCGTGAATGAAAACACACCATTTTGATAACTTAAGATTTCATATGCCTCATGAACAGTCTCGCCAATTTTGAGAATGATCAAACTAATTCCCTAGGTGCCAAGGTGTAAAATGTGCACACTGTAAATCGATAAAAATTTCACATTCAATCCAAAATACCCGATTTCCTGTTGGGTTTGGAATACGCATGCAAGAGACTTTTTGGAGCAGTTTTGTACAAGGTATCGACTCTCCGAATTTCATCCCTCTACGTTGAAAAAACCTAAATGGAGAGGCCTTTTTGAAAAATTCAAGGGGGCGCCACTGAGCCATTTTGTTACATGCTTTCGTAACCTTGCAAGATTATTGAACGTTATCCAAAGCCGCATGTATGTGCAAATTTTGGTGAGTTTTTATGCATATTCAAGCCTCCAAATGTAAACTCTTACTGTGAACCCATGAAAATTTCACATTCGATCCAAAATACCCGATTTCCTGTTGGATTTGGAATATGGGTGCAAGAGACTTTTTGGAGCAGTTTTGCATAATGTATCTACTCCCCAAATTTCCTTGCTCTATGTTGAAAAAACCCAATAGGAAAGGCCTTTTTTAAAACTTCTTTCTGTCGCCACTAGTTGGCACTGTAGAGTTGATGCAAATGACCCCTACAAGAACCTTCAGGGTATGACTCTCAACAAACACGGAAAGTTTGGCGCAGATATGTTGCATATCTGCCGAGTTATGACTGTTCAAAATTTTTGGCGAGACAAATTGTTGACGGTCATTTTCACTTCCAGTTTGGACCTCTCCGCTTCAACGAAACCTCAATATTTTTCATCAGGGACCTGAACACATGTCTTGAGGCTCCCCTGAAACAGGTTTGAGGTCAATAGATTTTTTTCCCTTGGAGGAGGAGCCTGTCTCGTAAAGAAGGCCATTTCCTGTTCCCACTAGGGGGCGCCAGGCCTAATGGGTAATATTTCAATGCAGTCGTGTTCAGGCTGGGATATCTCATATACATGCTAGAAATGAAAAAGATTGAACGTTGTATCACGGAGTTTTTAATCATTTTCTGAATTTGGTATTTTGCCCAAAAATGGCCGACTTTGGGACCACGCCCAGGTCAGACCCTTGAGTGAAAACTCACCATTTTCAAAACTTAAGATCTCATATGTCTCCTGAATAGTCTGACCAATTTTGAAGACGATCCAACTATTTTCTTCAGCGACAAGGTCTCAAATGTAAATCGATAAAATTTCACATTTGATCCAAAATTTCCGGCTTCCTGTTGGGTTTGGAATATGGGTGCAAGAGACTTTTTGGAGCAGTTTTGCACAATGTATCGACTCGCCAAATTTCATCGTTCTACGTTGAAAAAACCTAATAGGAAAGGCCTTTTTGAAAATTTCAAGGGGGCGCCACTGAGCCATTTTGTTAAATTTTTTTGTAGATTATCAAAATTTACGTAAAGTTGCATGTATGTGCAAATTTTGGTGAGTTTTCGTGCATGTTCAGGCCTCCAAATGTAAACTCCAACTGTGAACCGATAAAAATTTCACATTTGATCCAAAATATCCGATTTCCTGTTGGATTTGGAATATGGGTGCAAGAGGCTTTTTTGAACAGTTAGGCATAAGGTATCTACTCCCCAAATTTCATTGCTCTACGTTGAAAACCTGAGAGGAGAGGCCTTTTTGAAAATTTTAAGGGTAAAGGGGGCGCCACTGAGCCATTTTTTGACATTTTTTCAAAACGACGCAAGATTATCGAAATTTACGCAAAGCCGCACGTATGTGCAAATTTTGGTGACTTTTCGTGCATGTTCAGGCCTCCAAATTGGCCATTTTCATTTGCCCTGAAAAAAGAAGAAGAATAATAATAATAATAATAATAATAATAATAATAATAATAATCCTTTGCAAAACAATAGGGCCTTCGCACGCTGAGTGCTCGGGCCCTAACTAGGCCTGCAAGCAGGACTGAACGGGCCCTCGCAATCTAGCGCAACTCGGACGTCACGCAACTTGGACTGTGTGCAGGTCAGGGTGGTGGCAGATCCTCCTCTCTAATCATCTCATTAGAACCTAACATGCTCGAAAGTCGCCTATTTACATTCACACACCCAAGAGATAAAAACCCCTATTGGAGAGAGTACTACAAAAAAGGAGCCACTACTGAGCTGTGCAGCCAAGCCCTTATTCAAAACCAAAATTAATCTTCTAACTTGGCCAATTCGACCAAGTGTGCCAAATATTGTGGCTCTATAAGCTGCCTGAGTCTCTGAAAAAAAATATTTCCTTTAAATGGCGAACAAAGGGTCGTCACGGCAACAGACAGAGACACGTGGACATGGGCCGTAAAAAAGTATTTTAATAGGTCTTGAAACTACAATGACCAACATGAAAAGAACTGGACATGTTTTGGAAAAACGAGTGACTTTCTATCGCCACTAGTTGGCGCTGTAGGGTGGATGCAAATGACCCCTACAAGTTCCTTCAGGGTATGACTCTCAACAAGCACGGGAAGTTTGGCGCAGATATGTTCTATATCTGCCGAGTTATGATTGTTCAAAGTTTTTGGAGAGAAAAATTGTTGACAGTCATTTTCACTTTCCTGTTTGGACCCCTCCGCTTCAACGAAACTTCAATATTTTTCATCATGCACCTGAAGACAGGTCTTAAGGCTTCCCTTATGCAGGTTTGAGGTAGATTGGTTTTTTCCCTTTAGAGGAGGAGTGTGTCCCGTAAAAAAGGGCATTTCCTGTTTCCACTAGGAGGCGCCAGGCACAAATGGTAAATTTTCAATCCAGTCCTGCTCAGGCTGGTATACCTCACACACATGCCAGATTTAAAATAGATTTAACATTGTGTGAGGGTGTTATCAGTCATTTTCCGAATTCGGTGTTTTGGCGAAAAAATGGAAGAATTTGGCGCCCCGCCCAGGTCAGGCCCGTGAATGAAAACACACCATTTTTATAACTTAAGATTTCATATGCCTCATGAACAGTCTCGCCATTTTTGAGAATGATCAAACTAATTCCCTAGGTGCCAAGGTGTAAAATGTGCACACTGTAAATCGATAAAAAGTTCACATTCAATCCAAAATACCCGATTTCCTGTAGGATTTGGAATGTGTGTGCAAGAGACTTTTTGGAGCAGTTTTGCACAAAGTTTTGACTCTCCAAATTTCATCACTCTATGTTAGAAAAACCTAAATGGAGAGGCCTTTTTGAAAATTTCAAGGGGGCGCCACTGAGCCATTTTGTTAAAATTTTTCGTAACGTTGCAAGATTATCGAACGTTATCCAAAGCCGCATGTATGTGCAAATTTTGGTGAGTTTTTATGCATATTCAAGCCTCCAAATGTAAACTCTTACTGTGAACCCATGAAAATTTCACATTCGACCAAAAATACCCGATTTCCTGTTGGATTTGGAATATGGGTGCAAGAGACTTTTTGGAGCAGTTTTGCATAAGGTATGTACTCCCCAAATTTCCTTGCTCTATGTTGAAAAAACCCAATAGGAAAGGCCTTTTTTAAAACTTCTTTCTGTCGCCACTAGTTGGCACTGTAGAGTTGATGCAAATGACCCCTACAAGAACCTTCAGGGTATGACTCTCAACAAACACGGAAAGTTTGGCGCAGATATGTTGCATATCTGCCGAGTTATGACTGTTCAAAATGTTTGGCGAGACAAATTGTTGACGGTCATTTTCACTTCCAGTTTGGACCTCTCCGCTTCAACGAAACCTCAATATTTTTCATCAGGGACATGAACACATGTCTTGAGGCTCCCCTGAAACAGGTTTGAGGTCAATAGATTTTTTTCCCTTGGAGGAGGAGCCTGTCTCGTAAAGAAGGCCATTTCCTGTTCCCACTAGGGGGCGCCAGGCCTAATGGGTAATATTTCAATGCAGTCGTGTTCAGGCTGGGATATCTCATATACATGCTAGAAATGAAAAAGATTGAACGTTGTATCACGGAGTTTTTAATCATTTTCTGAATTTGGTATTTTGCCCAAAAATGGCCGACTTTGGGACCACGCCCAGGTCAGACCCTTGAGTGAAAACTCACCATTTTGAAAACTTAAGATCTCATAGGTCTCCTGAATAGTCTGACCAATTTTGAAGACGATCCAACTATTTTCTTCAGCGACAAGGTCTCAAATGTAAATCGATAAAATTTCACATTTGATCCAAAATTTCCGGCTTCCTGTTGGGTTTGGAATATGGGTGCAAGAGACTTTTTGGAGCAGTTTTGCACAATGTATCGACTCGCCAAATTTCATCGTTCTACGTTGAAAAAACCTAATAGGAAAGGCCTTTTTGAAAATTTCAAGGGGGCGCCACTGAGCCATTTTGTTAATTTTTTTTGTAGATTATCAAAATTTACGCAAAGTTGCATGTATGTGCAAATTTTGGTGAGTTTTAATGCATGTTCAGGCCTCCAAATGTAAACTCCAACTGTGAACCGATAAAAATTTCACATTTGATCCAAAATATCCGATTTCCTGTTGGATTTGGAATATGGGTGCAAGAGGCTTTTTTGAACAGTTAGGCATAAGGTATCTACTCCCCAAATTTCATTGCTCTACGTTGAAAACCTGAGAGGAGAGGCCTTTTTGAAAATTTTAAGGGTCAAGGGGGCGCCACTGAGCCATTTTTTGACATTTTTTCAAAACGACACAAGATTATCGAAATTTACGCAAAGCCGCACGTATGTGCAAATTTTGGTGACTTTTCGTGCATGTTCAGGCCTCCAAATTGGCCATTTTCATTTGCCCTGAAAAAAGAATAATAATAATAATAATAATAATAATCCTTTGCAAAACAATAGGGCCTTCGCACGCTCAGTGCTCGGGCCCTAATAATAATAATAATAATAATAATAATAATAATAATAATAATCCTTTGCAAAACAATAGGGCCTTCGCACGCTCAGTGCTCGGGCCCTAACTAGGCCTGCAAGCAGGACTGAACGGGCCCTCGCAATCTAGCGCAACTCGGACGTCACGCAACTCGGACTGTGTGCAGGTCAGGGTGTTGGCAGATGCTCCTCTCTAATCATCTCATTAGAACATAACATGCTCGAAAGTCGCCTATTTACATTCCCACACCCAAGAGATAAAAACCCCTATTGGAGAGAGTACTACAAAAAAGGAGCCACTACTGAGCTGTGCAGCCAAGCCCTTATTCAAAACCAAAATTAATCTTCTAACTGGGCCAATTCGACGAAGTGTGCCAAATATTGTGGCTATATAAGCTGCCTGAGTCTTTGAAAAAAAATATTTCCTTTAAATGGCGAATAAAGGGTCGTCACGGCAACAGACAGAGACACGTGGACATGGGCTGTAAATAAGTATTACAATAGGTCTTCAAATTACAATGACCAACCTGAAAAGAACTGGACATGTATTGGAAAAACGAGTGACTTTCTATTGCCACTAGTTGGCGCTGTAGGGTTGATGCAAATGATCTCTACAAGGCCCTTCAGGGTATGACTCTCAACAAGCACGGGAAGTTTGGCGCAGATATGTTGTATATCTGCCGAGTTATGACTGTTCAAAGTTTTTGGAGAGAAAAATTGTTGACAGTCATTTTCACTTTCCTGTTTGGACCCCTCCGCTTCAACGAAACTTCAATATTTTTCATCAGGCACCTGAAGACAGGTCTTAAGCCTTCCCTTATGCAGGTTTGAGGTCAACAGATTTTTTTTCCTTGGAGGAGGAACCTGTCTCGTAAAAAAAGGCATTTCCTGTTCTCACTAGGGGGCGCTAGGCCTAATGGGTAATATTTCAATGCACTCGTGTTAAGGGTGGGATGTCGCACATACATGCCAGATATGAAAAAGATGGAACGTTGTGTGAAGGAACTATTAGTCATTTACTGAATTTGTCATTTTGCCGAAAAAATGGCCGACTTTGGCACCCCGCCCAGGTCAGGCCCGTGAATGAAAACACACCATTTTGATAACTTAAGATTTCATATGCCTCATGAACAGTCTCGCCAATTTTGAGAATGATCAAACTAATTCCCTAGGTGCCAAGGTGTAAAATGTGCACACTGTAAATCGATAAAAATTTCACATTCAATCCAAAATACCCGATTTCCTGTTGGGTTTGGAATATGCATGCAAGAGACTTTTTGGAGCAGTTTTGTACAAGGTATCGACTCTCCGAATTTCATCCCTCTACGTTGAAAAAACCTAAATGGAGAGGCCTTTTTGAAAATTTCAAGGGGGCGCCACTGAGCCATTTTGTTACATGTTTTCGTAACGTTGCAAGATTATTGAACGTTATGCAAAGCCACATGTATGTCCAAATTTTTGTGAGTTTTCGTGCATGTTCAAGCCTCCAAATGTAAACTCCTACTGTGAACCGATAAAAATTTCACATTCGATCCAAAATACCCGATTTCCTGTTGGATTTGGAATACGGGTGCAAGAGACTTTTTGGAGCAGTTTTGCACAAGGTATCGACTCCCCAAATTTCATCACTCTCTGTTAAAAAAACCTAATAGGAAACGCCTTTTTGAAAAATTCAAGGGGGCGCCACTGAGGCATTTTGCTACATTTTTTCGTAACATTGCAAGATTATCGAACGTTATCTAAAGCCGCATGTATGTGCAAATTTGTACAAGTTTTTGTGCATATTCAAGCCTCCAAATGTAAACTCCTACTGTGAACCCATGAAAATTTCACATTCGATCCAAAATACCCGATTTCCTGTTGGATTTGGAATATGGGTGCAAGAGACTTTTTGGATCAGTTTTGCATAAGGTATCTACTCCCCAAATTTCCTTGCTCTATGTTGAAAAAACCCAATAGGAAAGGCCTTTTTTAAAACTTCTTTCTGTCGCCACTAGTTGGCACTGTAGAGTTGATGCAAATGACCCCTACAAGAACCTTCAGGGTATGACTCTCAACAAACACGGGAAGTTTGGCGCAGATATGTTATATATCTGCCGAGTTATGACTGTTCAAAGTTTTTTGCGTGACAAATTGTTGACGTTCATTTTCACTTTCCTGTTTGGACCCCTCCGCCTCAACGAAACCTCAATATTTTTCATCAGGCACCTGAACACAGGTCTTAAGGCTCCCCTGATGCAGGTTTGAGGTCAACAGATTTTTTTCCCTTGGAGGAGGAACCTGTCTCGTAAAAAAAGGCATTTCCTGTTCTCACTAGGGGGCGCTAGACCTAATGGGTAATATTTCAATGCACTCGTGTTAAGGGTGGGATACCACACATACATGCCAAATATGAAAAAGATTGAACGTTGTGTCAAGGAACTATAAGTCATTTACTGAATTTGTCATTTTGCCGAAAAAATGGTCGACTTTGGCACCACGCCCAGGTCAGACCCGTGAATGAAAACGCACCATTTTCAAAACTTAAGATTTCATATGTCTCCTGAACAGTCTCACCAATTTTGAAGATGATCCAACTAACTCCCTCGGCGAAAAGGTCTCAAATGTGCACCCTGTAAATCGATAAAAATTTCATATTTGATCCAAAATAACCGATTTCCTGTTGGGTTTGGAATATGCGTGTAAATGCTTTTTTGGAGCGGTTTTGGACAAGGTATAGACCCCCCAAATTTCATTGCTCTACGCTGACAGACCCTAATGTTATAGGCCAATTTTAAAATTTCAAGGGGGCGCCACTGAGCCATTTTGTTATATTTTTTTGCAACGTTGCAAAATTATCGAAATTTACAATTTTCCGGACGTATGTGCAAATTTTGGTGACTTTTCGTGCATGTTCAGGCCTCCAAATTGGCCGTTTTCATTTGCCCTGAAAAAAAAAAAAAAAAAAAAAAAAAAAAAAAAAAATAATCCTTTGCAAAACAATAGGGCCTTCGCACGCTTAGTGCTCGGGCCCTAATAATAATAATAATCCTTTGCAAAACAATAGGGCCTTCGCACGCTGAGTGCTCGGGCCCTAATAATAACTAGGCCTGCAAGCAGGACTGAACGGGCCCTCGCAATCTAGCGCAACTCGGACGTCACGCAACTCGGACAGTGTGCAGGTCAGGGTGGTGGCAGATCCTCCTCTCTAATCATCTCATTAGAACCTAACATGCTCGAAAGTCGCCTCTTACATTACCACACCCAAGAGATAAAAACCCCTATTGGAGAGAGTACTACAAAAAAAGAGCCACTACTGAGCTGTGCAGCCAAGCCCTTATTCAAAACCAAAATTAATCTTCTAACTGGGCCAATTCGACCAATTGTGCCAAATATTGTGGCTTTATAAGCTGCCTGACTCTCTGGAAAAAAAATATTTCCTTTAAATGGCAAACAAAGGGTCGTCACGGCAACAGACAGACACGTGGACATGGACCGTAAATAAGTATTTTAATAGGTCTTGAAACTACAATGAAAAAACTGAAAAGAACTGGACATGTATTGGAAAAACGAGTGACTTTCTGTTGCCACTAGTTGGCGCTGTAGGGTTGATGCAAATGACCCCTACAAGGCACTTCAGGGTATGACTCTCAACAAGCACGGGAAGTTTGTCGCAGATATGTTGTATATCTGCCGAGTTATGACTGTTCAAAGTTTTTAGCGAGACAAATTGTTGACGGTCATTTTCACTTTCCTGTTTGGACCCCTCCGCTTCAACGAAACCTCAATATTTTTCATCAGGCACCTGAACACAGGTCTTAAGGCTTCCCTTATGCAGGTTTGAGGTAGATTGATTTTTTCCCTTTAGAGGAGGTGTGTGTCCCGTAAAAAAAGGGCATTTCCTGTTCCCACTAGGAGGCGCCAAGCACAAATGGTAAATTTTCAATCCAGTCCTGCTCAGGCTGGTATACCTCACACACATGCCAGATTTAAAATAGATTGAACGTTGTATGAGGGAGTTATCAGTCATTTTCCGAATTCGGTGTTTTGGCGAAAAAATGGCCGACTTTGGCACCCCGCCCAGGTCAGGCCCGTGAATGAAAACACACCATTTTGATAACTTAAGATTTCATATGCCTCATGAACAGTCTCGCCAATTTTGAGAATGATCAAACTAATTCCCTAGGTGCCAAGGTGTAAAATGTGCACACTGTAAATCGATAAAAATTTCACATTCAATCCAAAATACCCGATTTCCTGTTGGGTTTGGAATACGCATGCAAGAGACTTTTTGGAGCAGTTTTGTACAAGGTATCGACTCTCCGAATTTCATCCCTCTACGTTGAAAAAACCTAAATGGAGAGGCCTTTTTAAAAATTTCAAGGGGGCGCCACTGAGCCATTTTGTTACATGTTTTCGTAACGTTGCAAGATTATTGAACGTTATGCAAAGCCACATGTATGTCCAAATTTTTGTGAGTTTTCGTGCATGTTCAAGCCTCCAAATGTAAACTCCTACTGTGAACCGATAAAAATTTCACATTCGATCCAAAATACCCGATTTCCTGTTGGATTTGGAATACGGGTGCAAGAGACTTTTTGGAGCAGTTTTGCACAAGGTATCGACTCCCCAAATTTCATCACTCTATGTTAAAAAAACCTAATAGGAAACGCCTTTTTGAAAAATTCAAGGGGGCGCCACTGAGGCATTTTGTTACATTTTTTCGTAACATTGCAAGATTATCGAACGTTATCCAAAGCCGCATGTATGTGCAAATTTTTACGAGTTTTTGTGCATATTCAAGCCTCCAAATGTAAACTCCTACTGTGAACCCATGAAAATTTCACATTCGATCCAAAATACCCGATTTCCTGTTGGATTTGGAATACGGGTGCAAGAGACTTTTTGGAGCAGTTTTGCATAAGGTATCTACTCCCCAAATTTCCTTGCTCTATGTTGAAAAAACCCAATAGGAAAGGCCTTTTTTAAAACTTCTTTCTGTCGCCACTAGTTGGCACTGTAGAGTTGATGCAAATGACCCCTACAAGAACCTTCAGGGTATGACTCTCAACAAACACGGGAAGTTTGGCGCAGATATGTTGTATATCTGCCGAGTTATGACTGTTCAAAGTTTTTTGCGTGACAAATTGTTGACGTTCATTTTCACTTTCCTGTTTGGACCCCTCCGCCTCAACGAAACCTCAATATTTTTCATCAGGCACCTGAACACAGGTCTTAAGGCTCCCCTGATGCAGGTTTGAGGTCAACAGATTTTTTTCCCTTGGAGGAGGAACCTGTCTCGTAAAAAAAGGCATTTCCTGTTCTCACTAGGGGGCGCTAGACCTAATGGGTAATATTTCAATGCACTCGTGTTAAGGGTGGGATACCACACATACATGCCAAATATGAAAAAGATTGAACGTTGTGTCAAGGAACTATAAGTCATTTACTGAATTTGTCATTTTGCCGAAAAAATGGTCGACTTTGGCACCACGCCCAGGTCAGACCCGTGAATGAAAACGCACCATTTTCAAAACTTAAGATTTCATATGTCTCCTGAACAGTCTCACCAATTTTGAAGATGATCCAACTAACTCCCTCGGCGAAAAGGTCTCAAATGTGCACCCTGTAAATCGATAAAAATTTCATATTTGATCCAAAATAACCGATTTCCTGTTTGGTTTGGTATATGCGTGTAAATGCTTTTTTGGAGCGGTTTTGGACAAGGTATAGACCCCCCAAATTTCATTGCTCTACGCCGACAGACCCTAATGTTATAGGCCAATTTTAAAATTTCAAGGGGGCGCCACTGAGCCATTTTGTTATATTTTTTTGCAACGTTGCAAAATTATCGAAATTTACAATTTTCCGGACGTATGTGCAAATTTTGGTGACTTTTCGTGCATGTTCAGGCCTCCAAATTGGCCGTTTTCATTTGCCCTGAAAAAAAAATAAATAAATAAAAAAAATAAAAATAATCCTTTGCAAAACAATAGGGCCTTCGCACGCTTAGTGCTCGGGCCCTAATAATAATAATAATAATAATAATAATAATAATAATAATAATAACTAGGCCTGCAAGCAGGACTGAACGGGCCCTCGCAATCTAGCGCAACTCGGACGTCATGCAACTCGGACAGTGTGCAGGTCAGGGTGGTGGCAGATCGTCCTCTCTAATCATCTCATTAGAACCTAACATGCGCGAAAGTTGCCTCTTTACATTCACACACCTAAGAGATAAAAACCCCTATTGGACAGAGGACTACAAAAAAGGAGCGAATAAAGGGTCATCACAGCAACAGACAGAGACATGTGGACATGGGCCGTAAAATAAGTATTTTAAAAGGTCTTGAAACTACAATGACCAACCTGAAAAGAACTGGACATATATTTTAAAAAATGAGTGACTTTCTATTGCCACTAGTTGGCGCTGTAGGGTTGATGCAAATGACCCCTACAGGACCCTTCAGACTATGACTCAACAAGCACGATATGTTTGGCGCAGATATGTTGTAGAAGTTATGACTGTTCAAAACTTGTGGTGAGACGAAATGGCTTCAGTCATTTTTACTTCTCCTGTTGGACCCTTCTGCTTCAACCAAACCTCAGTATTTTTCATCAGGCACCTGAACACATGTCTTCAGGCTCCCCTGATGCAGGTTTGAGGTGAATAGATTTTTTTTTCCTTGGAGGAGGAGCCTGTTTCGTAAAAAAGGCATTTCCTGTTCCCACTAGGGGGCGCTAGGCCTAATGAGTAATATTTCAATGCACTCGTGTTCAGGGTGGGATCCCGCACATACATGCCAGATATGAAAAAGATTGAACGTTGTTTCAAGGAGCTATTAGTCCTTTACTGAATTTGTCATTTTGCCGAAAAAATGGCCGACTTTGGCACCACGCCCAGGTCAGACCCATGAATGAAAACACACCATTTTGAAAAGTTTAGATTTCATAGGTCTCCTGAATTGTCTAACCAATTTTGAAGATGATCCAATTGATTCCCTCTGTGACAAGGTCTCAAATGTGCACCCTGTTAATTGATAAAAATTTCACATTCGATCCAAAATACCTGATTTCCTGTTGGGTTTGGAATATGGGTGCAAGAGACTTTTTGGAGCAGTTTTGCACAAGGTATCGACTCCCCAAATTTCATTGCTCTACGTTAAAAAAACCTAATAGGAAACGCCTTTTTGAAAAATTCAAGGGGGCACCACTGAGCCATTTTGTTACATTTTTTTGTAACGTTGCAAGATTATCGAAATCCACACAAAGCCGCATGTATGTGCAAAATTTGGTGAGTTTTCGTGCATGTCCAGGCCTCCAAATGTAAACTGTACTAGAAATGGACAGAAATTTCACATTTGATCCAAAATACCCGATTTTCTGTTGGATTTGGAATATGGGTGCAAGAGGCTTTTTTGAGCAGTTAGGCATAAGGTATGTACTCCCCAAATTTCCTTGCTCTATGTTGAAAAAACCCAATAGGAAAGGCCTTTTTTAAAAATTCTTTCTGTCGCCACTAGTTGGCACTGTAGAGTTGATGCAAATGACCCCTACAAGAACCTTCAGGGTATGACTCTCAACAAACACGGAAAGTTTGGCGCAGATATGTTGCATATCTGCCGAGTTATGACTGTTCAAAGTTTTTGGCGAGACAAATTGTTGACGGTCATTTTCACTTCCAGTTTGGACCTCTCCGCTTCAACGAAACCTCAATATTTTTCATCAGGCACCTGAACACATGTCTTGAGGCTCCCCTGAAACAGGTTTGAGGTCAATAGATTTTTTTCCCTTGGAGGAGGAGCCTGTCTCGTAAAGAAGGCCATTTCCTGTTTCCACTAGGGGCGCCAGGCCTAATGGGTAATATTTCAATGCAGTCGTGTTCAGGCTGGGATATCTCATAAACATGCTAAAAATGAAAAAGATTGAACGTTGGATCACGGAGTTTTTAATCATTTTCTGAATTTGGTATTTTGCCTAAAAATGGCCGACTTTGGGACCACGCCCAGGCCAGACCCTTGAATGAAAACACACCATTTTGAAAACTTAAGATCTCATAGGTCTCCTGAATAGTCTGACCAATTTTGAAGACGATCCAACTTTATCCTTCAGCGACAAGGTCTCAAATGTAAATCGATAAAATTTCGCATTTGACCCAAAATTTCCAGCTTCCTGTTGGGTTTGGAATATGGGTGCAAGAGACTTTTTGGAGCAGTTTTGTACAATGTATCGACTCACTAAATTTCATTGTTCTACGTTGAAAAAACCTAATAGGAGAGGCCTTTTTGAAAATTTCAAGGGGGCGCCACTGAGCCATTTTGTTAAATTTTTTTGTAGATTATCAAAATTTACGCAAAGTTGAATGTATGTGCAAATTTTGGTGAGTTTTCGTGCATGTTCAAGCCTCCAAACGTAAACTCCAACTGTGAACCGAAAAAATTTCACATTCGATCCAAAATACCCGATTTCCTGTTGGATTTGGAATATGGGTGCAAGAGGCTTTTTTGAACAGTTAGGCATAAGGTATCTACTCCCCAAATTTCATTGCTCTACGTTGAAAACCTGAGAGGAGAGGCCTTTTTGAAAATTTTAAGGGTCAAGGGGGCGCCACTGAGCCATTTTTTGACATTTTTTCAAAACGACGCAAGATTATCGAAATTTACGCAAATCTGCACGTATGTGCAAATTTTGGTGACTTTTCGTGCATGTTCAGGCCTCCAAATTGGCCATTTTCATTTGCCATGAAGAAAGAAGAATAATAACTAGCCCTGCAAGCAGGACTGACGGGCCCTCGCGTATGGCGCAACTCGGACGTCAAACAAAGTCGGAGGGCAGGCAGGTCGGGGCGGTGGCAGTCGACAACAGACAGATATCCAGGCAGATATATTGCATGTCTGAATGTTCAGAATTAGTGGGGAGAGAAAATGGCGACGGTCATGATGACTTTCTTATCGGACCCCTCTGCTTTAACAAAACAAAAGTGTTTATTAGGCACCTGAACACGGTCATTATGACTTTCCTATTGGACCCCTCTGCTTTAAGGAAACAAAAGTCTTACCGGAGTATAAGTCGCATTTGTGGGTGAAATTTACTTGATAAAATCCAACACATAGAACAGATATGTCATCTTGAAAGGCAATTTAATATAAAAATACAATAGAGAACAACATGCTGAATAAATGTACAGTGTACAGTGCATAAACAACGAAATGCGAATATACTGTCCTCACCAGGACGCTACCGCTCGGTCCTGGCTATAGACAGCGAACTCCAAAAAGACAATTCTGGATGTCCGCATAATTTGTTGAATCAATTTGGTCCTCGATAGCAAACAGGTTCACATCACCGTAAATAAATGATAATTACGTACTATTACAGCAATAATGTAACAGATTAGCATGCGTTCGCTAGCATTAGCACACCATTCAAACAACCACACAACTGGCTGTAAGTGTCCGCTCGCGGGTGGAAAACACACAACAACAGAAAAGATGATACACGCAGGCGTTGCCTCTGTAGAGATATTTTAAAGGCATAAACAATGAACGTAGGTTCGCAGCCGTCTTTCTCTCTCGCTAACTAGTCCACTCACTCACTCACTCACTCACTCACTCACTCACTCACTCACTCACTCACTCACTCACTCACTCACTCACTCACTCACTCACTCACTCACTCACTCACTCACTCACTCACTCACTCACTCACTCACTCACTCACTCACTCAGAGCTACGTGGCTGTCTGTCTTCTTCTGGTGTGCGAGCGCTTATTCACGTAAACAAGTGCGAGTGCGCTCCCAGGTGGGCGTGAAAGCGCCACAAACTAAATGCATCCATTTCAATATAAAAAAGTCAATTATACAATTGAACATACATTGCCAAAGGCAGAACGCGAACGTGGCCATAGCTATTAACAGTTATTCAGATAACTATAGCATGCTAACAAGTTTACAAAACCATCAGTCCAAAACACCAAAATAACACGGGAAATTATATCATAATGTGTTAATAATTTCACTCACCAGGGGGCACCAGGCCTAATGGTTTTGTAAACCTGTTAGCATGCTATAGTAATCTGAATAACTGTTAATAGCTATGGCCACGTTCGCGTTCTGCCTTTGGCAATGTATGTTCAATTGTATAATTGACTTTTTTATATTGAAATGGATGCATTTAGTTTGTGGCGCTTTCACGCCCAACTGGGAGCGCACTCGTTATTATTATTTTTTCATGGCAAATGAAAATGGCCATAGCTATTAAGAGTTATTCAGATAACTATAGCATGCTAACAAGTTTACAAAACCATTAGTCCAAAACACCTAAATAACATGGGAAATGTTATCATAATGTGTTAATAATTTCACACATAAGTCACTGCTGAGTATAAGTCGCACCCCAAACCAAAATATGAAGAAAAAAAAACACGACTTATAGTCGGAAAAATACAGTAGTCTTTTACTGAATTGTATTGTCAAAAATAAGACACATTTGCTCCCCTGCCCAGGAAAGGGCCGTGAATGAAATGTCACCATTTTGATAACCTAACATCTCATATGTGTCATGAACATTCATTCATTCATTCATTTTCCATGCCGCTTTTCCTCACGAGGGTCGCGGAGGTGCTGGAGCCTATCCCAGCTAACTCGGGGCAGTAGGCAGGGGACACCCTGAACTGGTTGCCAGCCAATTGCAGGGCACAAGGAGACATACAACCATTCACGCGCACACTCATACCTACGGACAATTTAGAGTGCTCAATCAGCCTACCATGCATGTTTTTGGGATGTCTGACCAATTTTGAGAAGCATTCAACTTACTGCTTCGGCGTAATGGTCTCAAACGTGCATGCAGGTTTTTGACAAAAATGCAAGATTCAATCCATAATACCCGATTTCCTGTTGGGTTTGGAATATGGGTGCAAGAGACTTTTTGGAGCAGTTTTGCACAACGTATCCACTCCCCAAATTTCATCACTCTACGTCGAAAAAAACTAATAGGACAGGCCTTTTTTAAAAATTGAAGGGGGCGCCACTGAGCCATTTTATTACATCTTTTGGTAATGTTGCTAAATTCATGAAATCTACATGAAGCCACATGTATGTGCACATTTTGGTGAGTTTTCGAGCATGTTCAGACCTCGAAATTGGCCATTTTGTGACAAAATGCCGAGGGTCTTTTCACTTTCCTGTTTGGATACTGCAACATCAACGAAAACTCAATATTTTTCATCAGATACCTAAAGACATGTCTTAAGGCTCCCCTGATGCAGGTTTGAGATCAATTGATGTTTTTCACCAGGAGGAGGAGCCTTTTTCGTAAAAAAGGGTGTTTCCTCTTCCCACAAGGGGGCGCCAGGCCTAATGGAAAATATTTCAATGCAGTCGTGTTCAGGTTAAGACACCTTACATGCATGCCAAATATGAAAAAGATTGGACCTTGTATCAGGAAGTTATTAATCATTTACTGAAATTGGCGCGTTGCCAAAAAAACACCCGACTTTGGTACCCCGCCCAGGTCAGGCCCGTGGACGAAAACTCACCATTTTCACAACTTAGTATCTCATATGTCTCATGAACACTTACACCAATTTTGAGGAAGATCCAACGTACTGGCTCGGCGCAACGGTCTGAAACGTGCATGCTGGTTTTCGCCCAAAATGCTATGTTTTTCAACATTCAATCCAGAATATCCCATTTCCTGTTGGGTTTGGAATATGGGTGCTTTAGACTTTTTGAAGCGGTTCTGGACAACGTATCCACTCCCCAAATTTCATCGCCCTACGTTGAAATACATCAAAGCAAAGGGCATTTTGAAAATTGCAAGGGGGCGCCACTGAGCCATTTTTTAATTTTTTTTGTAAACGTTGCCAAATTGTCGAAATTTTCGCGAAGCCGGATGTATGTGCAAATTTTGGTGAGTTTTTGAGCATGTTCAGGCCTTCAAATTGGCCATTTTCATTTGCCATGAAAAAAAAAAAATAATAATAATAATCCTTCGAAGAACAATAGGGCCTCGCACGCTGAGAGTGCTCGGGCCCTAATAATAATAATAATAATAATAATCCTTCGAAGAACAATAGGGCCTCGCACGCTGAGAGTGCTCGGGCCCTAACTAGCCCTGCAAGCAGGACTGACGGGCCCTCGCGTATGGCGCAACTCGGACGTCAAACAAAGTCGGAGGGCAGGCAGGTCGGGGCGGTGGCAGTCGACAACAGACAGATATCCAGGCAGATATATTGCATGTCTGAATGTTCAGAATTAGTGGGGAGAGAAAATGGCGACGGTCATGATGACTTTCTTATCGGACCCCTCTGCTTTAACAAAACAAAAGTGTTTATTAGGCACCTGAACACGGTCATTATGACTTTCCTATTGGACCCCTCTGCTTTAAGGAAACAAAAGTCTTACCGGAGTATAAGTCGCATTTGTGGGTGAAATTTACTTGATAAAATCCAACACATAGAACAGATATGTCATCTTGAAAGGCAATTTAATATAAAAATACAATAGAGCACAACATGCTGAATAAATGTACAGTGTACAGTGCATAAACAACGAAATGCGAATATACTGTCCTCACCAGGACGCTACCGCTCGGTCCTGGCTATAGACAGCGAACTCCAAAAAGACAATTCTGGATGTCCGCATAATTTGTTGAATCAATTTGGTCCTCGATAGCAAACAGGTTCACATCACCGTAAATAAATGATAATTACGTACTATTACAGCAATAATGTAACAGATTAGCATGCGTTCGCTAGCATTAGCACACCATTCAAACAACCACACAACTGGCTGTAAGTGTCCGCTCGCGGGTGGAAAACACACAACAACAGAAAAGATGATACACGCAGGCGTTGCCTCTGTAGAGATATTTTAAAGGCATAAACAATGAACGTAGGTTCGCAGCCGTCTTTCTCTCTCGCTAACTAGTCCACTCACTCACTCACTCACTCACTCACTCACTCACTCACTCACTCACTCACTCACTCACTCACTCAGAGCTACGTGGCTGTCTGTCTTCTTCTGGTGTGCGAGCGCTTATTCACGTAAACAAGTGCGAGTGCGCTCCCAGGTGGGCGTGAAAGCGCCACAAACTAAATGCATCCATTTCAATATAAAAAAGTCAATTATACAATTGAACATACATTGCCAAAGGCAGAACGCGAACGTGGCCATAGCTATTAACAGTTATTCAGATAACTATAGCATGCTAACAAGTTTACAAAACCATCAGTCCAAAACACCAAAATAACACGGGAAATTATATCATAATGTGTTAATAATTTCACTCACCAGGGGGCACCAGGCCTAATGGTTTTGTAAACCTGTTAGCATGCTATAGTAATCTGAATAACTGTTAATAGCTATGGCCACGTTCGCGTTCTGCCTTTGGCAATGTATGTTCAATTGTATAATTGACTTTTTTATATTGAAATGGATGCATTTAGTTTGTGGCGCTTTCACGCCCAACTGGGAGCGCACTCGTTATTATTATTTTTTCATGGCAAATGAAAATGGCCATAGCTATTAAGAGTTATTCAGATAACTATAGCATGCTAACAAGTTTACAAAACCATTAGTCCAAAACACCTAAATAACATGGGAAATGTTATCATAATGTGTTAATAATTTCACACATAAGTCACTGCTGAGTATAAGTCGCACCCCAAACCAAAATATGAAGAAAAAAAAACACGACTTATAGTCGGAAAAATACAGTAGTCTTTTACTGAATTGTATTGTCAAAAATAAGACACATTTGCTCCCCTGCCCAGGAAAGGGCCGTGAATGAAATGTCACCATTTTGATAACCTAACATCTCATATGTGTCATGAACATTCATTCATTCATTCATTTTCCATGCCGCTTTTCCTCACGAGGGTCGCGGAGGTGCTGGAGCCTATCCCAGCTAACTCGGGGCAGTAGGCAGGGGACACCCTGAACTGGTTGCCAGCCAATTGCAGGGCACAAGGAGACATACAACCATTCACGCGCACACTCATACCTACGGACAATTTAGAGTGCTCAATCAGCCTACCATGCATGTTTTTGGGATGTCTGACCAATTTTGAGAAGCATTCAACTTACTGCTTCGGCGTAATGGTCTCAAACGTGCATGCAGGTTTTTGACAAAAATGCAAGATTCAATCCATAATACCCGATTTCCTGTTGGGTTTGGAATATGGGTGCAAGAGACTTTTTGGAGCAGTTTTGCACAACGTATCCACTCCCCAAATTTCATCACTCTACGTCGAAAAAAACTAATAGGACAGGCCTTTTTTAAAAATTGAAGGGGGCGCCACTGAGCCATTTTATTACATCTTTTGGTAATGTTGCTAAATTCATGAAATCTACATGAAGCCACATGTATGTGCACATTTTGGTGAGTTTTCGAGCATGTTCAGACCTCGAAATTGGCCATTTTGTGACAAAATGCCGAGGGTCTTTTCACTTTCCTGTTTGGATACTGCAACATCAACGAAAACTCAATATTTTTCATCAGATACCTAAAGACATGTCTTAAGGCTCCCCTGATGCAGGTTTGAGATCAATTGATGTTTTTCACCAGGAGGAGGAGCCTTTTTCGTAAAAAAGGGTGTTTCCTCTTCCCACAAGGGGGCGCCAGGCCTAATGGAAAATATTTCAATGCAGTCGTGTTCAGGTTAAGACACCTTACATGCATGCCAAATATGAAAAAGATTGGACCTTGTATCAGGAAGTTATTAATCATTTACTGAAATTGGCGCGTTGCCAAAAAAACACCCGACTTTGGTACCCCGCCCAGGTCAGGCCCGTGGACGAAAACTCACCATTTTCACAACTTAGTATCTCATATGTCTCATGAACACTTACACCAATTTTGAGGAAGATCCAACGTACTGGCTCGGCGCAACGGTCTGAAACGTGCATGCTGGTTTTCGCCCAAAATGCTATGTTTTTCAACATTCAATCCAGAATATCCCATTTCCTGTTGGGTTTGGAATATGGGTGCTTTAGACTTTTTGAAGCGGTTCTGGACAACGTATCCACTCCCCAAATTTCGTCGCCCTACGTTGAAATACATCAAAGCAAAGGGCATTTTGAAAATTGCAAGGGGGCGCCACTGAGCCATTTTTTTATTTTTTTTGTAAACGTTGCCAAATTGTCGAAATTTTCGCGAAGCCGGATGTATGTGCAAATTTTGGTGAGTTTTTGAGCATGTTCAGGCCTTCAAATTGGCCATTTTCATTTGCCATGAAAAAATAATAATAATAATCCTTCGAAGAACAATAGGGCCTCGCACGCTGAGAGTGCTCGGGCCCTAATAACTAGGCCTGCAAGCAGGACTGAACGGGCCCTCGCAATCTAGCGCAACTCGGACGTCACGCAACTCGGACTGTGTGCAGGTCAGGGTGGTGGCAGATGCTCCTCTCTAATCATCTCATTAGAACCTAACATGCTCGAAAGTCGCCTATTTACATTCCCACACCCAAGAGATAAAAACCCCTATTGGAGAGAGTACTACAAAAAAGGAGCCACTACTGAGCTGTGCAGCCAAGCCCTTATTCAAAACCAAAATTAATCTTCTAACTGGGCCAATTCGACGAAGTGTGCCAAATATTGTGGCTATATAAGCTGCCTGAGTCTTTGAAAAAAAATATTTCCTTTAAATGGCGAATAAAGGGTCGTCACGGCAACAGACAGAGACACGTGGACATGGGCCGTAAAAAAGTATTTTAATAGGTCTTCAAATTACAATGACCAACCTGAAAAGAACTGGACATGTATTGGAAAAACGAGTGACTTTCTATCGCCACTAGTTGGCGCTGTAGGGTTGATGCAAATGACCCCTACAAGGCCCTTCAGGGTATGACTCTCAACAAGCACGGGAAGTTTGGCGCAGATATCTTGTATATCTGCCGAGTTATGACTGTTCAAAGTTTTTGGAGAGAAAAATTGTTGACAGTCATTTTCACTTTCCTGTTTGGACCCCTCCGCTTCAACGAAACTTCAATATTTTTCATCAGGCACCTGAAGACAGGTCTTAAGGTTTCCCTTATGCAGGTTTGAAGTAGATTGATTTTTTCCCTTTAGAGGAGGAGTGTGTCCCGTAAAAAAGGGCATTTCCTGTTCCCACTAGGAGGCGCCAGGCACAAATGGTAAATTTTCAATCCAGTCCTGCTCAGGCTAGTATACCTCACACACATGCCAGATTTAAAATAGATTGAACGTTGTATGAGGGAGTTATCAGTCATTTTCCGAATTCGGTGTTTTGGCGAAAAAATGGAAGAATTTGGCGCCCCGCCCAGGTCAGGCCCGTGAATGAAAACACACCATTTTTATAACTTAAGATTTCATATGCCTCATGAACAGTCTCACCAATTTTGAGAATGATCAAACTAATTCCCTAGGTGCCAAGGTGTAAAATGTGCACACTGTAAATCGATAAAAAGTTCACATTCAATCCAAAATACCCGATTTCCTGTAGGATTTGGAATGTGTGTGCAAGAGACTTTTTGGAGCAGTTTTGCACAAAGTTTTGACTCTCCAAATTTCATCACTCTATGTTAGAAAAACCTAAATGGAGAGGCCTTTTTGAAAATTTCAAGGGGGCGCCACTGAGCCATTTTGTTAAATTGTTTCGTAACGTTGCAAGATTATCGAACGTTATCCAAAGCCGCATGTATGTGCAAATTTTGGTGAGTTTTTATGCATATTCAAGCCTCCAAATGTAAACTCTTACTGTGAACCCATGAAAATTTCACATTCGACCCAAAATACCCGATTTCCTGTTGGATTTGGAATATGGGTGCAAGAGACTTTTTGGAGCAGTTTTGCATAAGGTATGTACTCCCCAAATTTCCTTGCTCTATGTTGAAAAAACCCAATAGGAAAGGCCTTTTTTAAAACTTCTTTCTGTCGCCACTAGTTGGCACTGTAGAGTTGATGCAAATGACCCCTACAAGAACCTTCAGGGTATGACTCTCAACAAACACGGGAAGTTTGGCGCAGATATGTTGTATATCTGCCGAGTTATGACTGTTCAAAGTTTTTTGCGTGACAAATTGTTGACGTTCATTTTCACTTTCCTGTTTGGACCCCTCCGCCTCAACGAAACCTCAATATTTTTCATCAGGCACCTGAACACAGGTCTTAAGGCTCCCCTGATGCAGGTTTGAGGTCAACAGATTTTTTTCCCTTGGAGGAGGAACCTGTCTCGTAAAAAAAGGCATTTCCTGTTCTCACTAGGGGGCGCTAGACCTAATGGGTAATATTTCAATGCACTCGTGTTAAGGGTGGGATACCACACATACATGCCAAATATGAAAAAGATTGAACGTTGTGTCAAGGAACTATAAGTCATTTACTGAATTTGTCATTTTGCCGAAAAAATGGTCGACTTTGGCACCACGCCCAGGTCAGACCCGTGAATGAAAACGCACCATTTTCAAAACTTAAGATTTCATATGTCTCCTGAACAGTCTCACCAATTTTGAAGATGATCCAACTAACTCCCTCGGCGAAAAGGTCTCAAATGTGCACCCTGTAAATCGATAAAAATTTCATATTTGATCCAAAATAACCGATTTCCTGTTTGGTTTGGTATATGCGTGTAAATGCTTTTTTGGAGCGGTTTTGGACAAGGTATAGACCCCCCAAATTTCATTGCTCTACGCCGACAGACCCTAATGTTATAGGCCAATTTTAAAATTTCAAGGGGGCGCCACTGAGCCATTTTGTTATATTTTTTTGCAACGTTGCAAAATTATCGAAATTTACAATTTTCCGGACGTATGTGCAAATTTTGGTGACTTTTCGTGCATGTTCAGGCCTCCAAATTGGCCGTTTTCATTTGCCCTGAAAAAAAAAAAAATAAATAAAAAAAATAAAAATAATCCTTTGCAAAACAATAGGGCCTTCGCACGCTTAGTGCTCGGGCCCTAATAATAATAATAATAATAATAATAATAATAATAATAATAATAACTAGGCCTGCAAGCAGGACTGAACGGGCCCTCGCAATCTAGCGCAACTCGGACGTCATGCAACTCGGACAGTGTGCAGGTCAGGGTGGTGGCAGATCGTCCTCTCTAATCATCTCATTAGAACCTAACATGCGCGAAAGTTGCCTCTTTACATTCACACACCTAAGAGATAAAAACCCCTATTGGACAGAGGACTACAAAAAAGGAGCGAATAAAGGGTCATCACAGCAACAGACAGAGACATGTGGACATGGGCCGTAAAATAAGTATTTTAAAAGGTCTTGAAACTACAATGACCAACCTGAAAAGAACTGGACATATATTTTAAAAAATGAGTGACTTTCTATTGCCACTAGTTGGCGCTGTAGGGTTGATGCAAATGACCCCTACAGGACCCTTCAGACTATGACTCAACAAGCACGATATGTTTGGCGCAGATATGTTGTAGAAGTTATGACTGTTCAAAACTTGTGGTGAGACGAAATGGCTTCAGTCATTTTTACTTCTCCTGTTGGACCCTTCTGCTTCAACCAAACCTCAGTATTTTTCATCAGGCACCTGAACACATGTCTTCAGGCTCCCCTGATGCAGGTTTGAGGTGAATAGATTTTTTTTTTCCTTGGAGGAGGAGCCTGTTTCGTAAAAAAGGCATTTCCTGTTCCCACTAGGGGGCGCTAGGCCTAATGAGTAATATTTCAATGCACTCGTGTTCAGGGTGGGATCCCGCACATACATGCCAGATATGAAAAAGATTGAACGTTGTTTCAAGGAGCTATTAGTCCTTTACTGAATTTGTCATTTTGCCGAAAAAATGGCCGACTTTGGCACCACGCCCAGGTCAGACCCATGAATGAAAACACACCATTTTGAAAAGTTTAGATTTCATAGGTCTCCTGAATTGTCTAACCAATTTTGAAGATGATCCAATTGATTCCCTCTGTGACAAGGTCTCAAATGTGCACCCTGTTAATTGATAAAAATTTCACATTCGATCCAAAATACCCGATTTCCTGTTGGGTTTGGAATATGGGTGCAAGAGACTTTTTGGAGCAGTTTTGCACAAGGTATCGACTCCCCAAATTTCATTGCTCTACGTTAAAAAAACCTAATAGGAAACGCCTTTTTGAAAAATTCAAGGGGGCACCACTGAGCCATTTTGTTACATTTTTTTGTAACGTTGCAAGATTATCGAAATCCACACAAAGCCGCATGTATGTGCAAAATTTGGTGAGTTTTCGTGCATGTCCAGGCCTCCAAATGTAAACTGTACTAGAAATGGACAGAAATTTCACATTTGATCCAAAATACCCGATTTTCTGTTGGATTTGGAATATGGGTGCAAGAGGCTTTTTTGAGCAGTTAGGCATAAGGTATGTACTCCCCAAATTTCCTTGCTCTATGTTGAAAAAACCCAATAGGAAAGGCCTTTTTTAAAAATTCTTTCTGTCGCCACTAGTTGGCACTGTAGAGTTGATGCAAATGACCCCTACAAGAACCTTCAGGGTATGACTCTCAACAAACACGGAAAGTTTGGCGCAGATATGTTGCATATCTGCCGAGTTATGACTGTTCAAAGTTTTTGGCGAGACAAATTGTTGACGGTCATTTTCACTTCCAGTTTGGACCTCTCCGCTTCAACGAAACCTCAATATTTTTCATCAGGCACCTGAACACATGTCTTGAGGCTCCCCTGAAACAGGTTTGAGGTCAATAGATTTTTTTCCCTTGGAGGAGGAGCCTGTCTCGTAAAGAAGGCCATTTCCTGTTTCCACTAGGGGCGCCAGGCCTAATGGGTAATATTTCAATGCAGTCGTGTTCAGGCTGGGATATCTCATAAACATGCTAAAAATGAAAAAGATTGAACGTTGGATCACGGAGTTTTTAATCATTTTCTGAATTTGGTATTTTGCCTAAAAATGGCCGACTTTGGGACCACGCCCAGGCCAGACCCTTGAATGAAAACACACCATTTTGAAAACTTAAGATCTCATAGGTCTCCTGAATAGTCTGACCAATTTTGAAGACGATCCAACTTTATCCTTCAGCGACAAGGTCTCAAATGTAAATCGATAAAATTTCGCATTTGACCCAAAATTTCCAGCTTCCTGTTGGGTTTGGAATATGGGTGCAAGAGACTTTTTGGAGCAGTTTTGTACAATGTATCGACTCACTAAATTTCATTGTTCTACGTTGAAAAAACCTAATAGGAGAGGCCTTTTTGAAAATTTCAAGGGGGCGCCACTGAGCCATTTTGTTAAATTTTTTTGTAGATTATCAAAATTTACGCAAAGTTGAATGTATGTGCAAATTTTGGTGAGTTTTCGTGCATGTTCAAGCCTCCAAACGTAAACTCCAACTGTGAACCGAAAAAATTTCACATTCGATCCAAAATACCCGATTTCCTGTTGGATTTGGAATATGGGTGCAAGAGGCTTTTTTGAACAGTTAGGCATAAGGTATCTACTCCCCAAATTTCATTGCTCTACGTTGAAAACCTGAGAGGAGAGGCCTTTTTGAAAATTTTAAGGGTCAAGGGGGCGCCACTGAGCCATTTTTTGACATTTTTTCAAAACGACGCAAGATTATCGAAATTTACGCAAATCTGCACGTATGTGCAAATTTTGGTGACTTTTCGTGCATGTTCAGGCCTCCAAATTGGCCATTTTCATTTGCCATGAAGAAAGAAGAATAATAATAACTAGGCCTGCAAGCAGGACTGAACGGGCCCTCGCAATCTAGCGCAACTCGGACGTCACGCAACTCGGACTGTGTGCAGGTCAGGGTGGTGGCAGATCCTCCTCTCTAATCATCTCATTAGAACCTAACATGCTCGAAAGTCGCCTATTTACATTCCCACACCCAAGAGATAAAAACCCCTATTGGAGAGAGTACTACAAAAAAGGAGCCACTACTGAGCTGTGCAGCCAAGCCCTTATTCAAAACCAAAATTAATCTTCTGACTCGGCCAATTCGACCAAGTGTGCCAACTATTGTGGCTCTATAAGCTCCCTGAGTCTCTGAAAAAAAATATTTCCTTTAAATGGCGAACAAAGGGTCGTCACGGCAACAGACAGAGACACGTGGACATGGGCCGTAAAAAAGTATTTTAATAGGTCTTGAAACTACAATGACCAACATGAAAAGAACTGGACATGTTTTGGAAAAACGAGTGACTTTCTATCGCCACTAGTTGGCGCTGTAGGGTTGATGCAAATGACCCCTACAAGGCCCTTCAGGGTATGACTCTCAACAAGCACGGGAAGTTTGGCGCAGATATCTTGTATATCTGCCGAGTTATGACTGTTCAAAGTTTTTGGAGAGAAAAATTGTTGACAGTCATTTTCACTTTCCTGTTTGGACCCCTCCGCTTCAACGAAACTTCAATATTTTTCATCAGGCACCTGAAGACAGGTCTTAAGGTTTCCCTTATGCAGGTTTGAGGTAGATTGATTTTTTCCCTTTAGAGGAGGAGTGGGTCCCGTAAAAAAGGGCATTTCCTGTTCCCACTAGGAGGCGCCAGGCACAAATGGTAAATTTTCAATCCAGTCCTGCTCAGGCTGGTATACCTCACACACATGCCAGATTTAAAATAGATTGAACGTTGTATGAGGGAGTTATCAGTCATTTTCCGAATTCGGTGTTTTGGCGAAAAAATGGAAGAATTTGGCGCCCCGCCCAGGTCAGGCCCGTGAATGAAAACACACCATTTTTATAACTTAAGATTTCATATGCCTCATGAACAGTCTCACCAATTTTGAGAATGATCAAACTAATTCCCTAGGTGCCAAGGTGTAAAATGTGCACACTGTAAATCGATAAAAAGTTCACATTCAATCCAAAATACCCGATTTCCTGTAGGATTTGGAATGTGTGTGCAAGAGACTTTTTGGAGCAGTTTTGCACAAAGTTTTGACTCTCCAAATTTCATCACTCTATGTTAGAAAAACCTAAATGGAGAGGCCTTTTTGAAAATTTCAAGGGGGCGCCACTGAGCCATTTTGTTAAATTGTTTCGTAACGTTGCAAGATTATCGAACGTTATCCAAAGCCGCATGTATGTGCAAATTTTGGTGAGTTTTTATGCATATTCAAGCCTCCAAATGTAAACTCTTACTGTGAACCCATGAAAATTTCACATTCGATCCAAAATACCCGATTTCCTGTTGGATTTGGAATATGGGTGCAAGAGACTTTTTGGAGCAGTTTTGCATAAGGTATCTACTCCCCAAATTTCCTTGCTCTATGTTGAAAAAACCCAATAGGAAAGGCCTTTTTTAAAACTTCTTTCTGTCGCCACTAGTTGGCACTGTAGAGTTGATGCAAATGACCCCTACAAGAACCTTCAGGGTATGACTCTCAACAAACACGGAAAGTTTGGCGCAGATATGTTGCATATCTGCCGAGTTATGACTGTTCAAAATTTTTGGCGAGACAAATTGTTGACAGTCATTTTCACTTCCAGTTTGGACCTCTCCGCTTCAACGAAACCTCAATATTTTTCATCAGGGACCTGAACACATGTCTTGAGGCTCCCCTGAAACAGGTTTGAGGTCAATAGATTTTTTTCCCTTGGAGGAGGAGCCTGTCTCGTAAAGAAGGCCATTTCCTGTTCCCACTAGGGGGCGCCAGGCCTAATGGGTAATATTTCAATGCAGTCGTGTTCAGGCTGGGATATCTCATATACATGCTAGAAATGAAAAAGATTGAACGTTGTATCACGGAGTTTTTAATCATTTTCTGAATTTGGTATTTTGCCCAAAAATGGCCGACTTTGGGACCACGCCCAGGTCAGACCCTTGAGTGAAAACTCACCATTTTGAAAACTTAAAATCTCATATGTCTCCTGAATAGTCTGACCAATTTTGAAGACGATCCAACTATTTTCTTCAGCGACAAGGTCTCAAATGTAAATCGATAAAATTTCACATTTGATCCAAAATTTCCGGCTTCCTGTTGGGTTTGGAATATGGGTGCAAGAGACTTTTTGGAGCAGTTTTGCACAATGTATCGACTCGCCAAATTTCATTGTTCTACGCTGAAAAAACCTAATAGGAAAGGCCTTTTTGAAAATTTCAAGGGGGCGCCACTGAGCCATTTTGTTAAATTTTTTTGTAGATTATCAAAATTTACGCAAAGTTGCATGTATGTGCAAATTTTGGTGAGTTTTCGTGCATGTTCAGGCCTCCAAATGTAAACTCCAACTGTGAACCGAAAAAATTTCACATTTGATCCAAAATATCCGATTTCCTGTTGGATTTGGAATATGGGTGCAAGAGGCTTTTTTGAACAGTTAGGCATAAGGTATCTACTCCCCAAATTTCATTGCTCTACGTTGAAAACCTGAGAGGAGAGGCCTTTTTGAAAATTTTAAGGGTCAAGGGGGCGCCACTGAGCCATTTTTTGACATTTTTTCAAAACGACACAAGATTATCGAATTTTACGCAAAGCCGCACGTATGTGCAAATTTTGGTGACTTTTCGTGCATGTTCAGGCCTCCAAATTGGCCATTTTCATTTGCCCTGAAAAAAGAAGAAGAATAATAATAACTAGGCCTGCAAGCAGGACTGAACGGGCCCTCGCAATCTAGCGCAACTCGGACGTCACGCAACTCGGACTGTGTGCAGGTCAGGGTGGTGGCAGATCCTCCTCTCTAATCATCTCATTAGAACCTAACATGCTCGAAAGTCGCCTATTTACATTCCCACACCCAAGAGATAAAAACCCCTATTGGAGAGAGTACTACAAAAAAGGAGCCACTACTGAGCTGTGCAGCCAAGCCCTTATTCAAAACCAAAATTAATCTTCTAACTGGGCCAATTCGACCAAGTGTGCCAACTATTGTGGCTCTATAAGCTCCCTGAATCTCTGAAAAAAAATATTTCCTTGAAATGGCGAACAAAGGGTCGTCACGGCAACAGACAGAGACACGTGGACATGGGCCGTAAAAAAGTATTTTAATAGGTCTTGAAACTACAATGACCAACATGAAAAGAACTGGACATGTTTTGGAAAAACGAGTGACTTTCTATCGCCACTAGTTGGCGCTGTAGGGTTGATGCAAATGACCCCTACAAGGCCCTTCAGGGTATGACTCTCAACAAGCACGGGAAGTTTGGCGCAGATATCTTGTATATCTGCCGAGTTATGACTGTTCAAAGTTTTTGGAGAGAAAAATTGTTGACAGTCATTTTCACTTTCCTGTTTGGACCCCTCCGCTTCAACGAAACTTCAATATTTTTCATCAGGCACCTGAAGACAGGTCTTAAGGTTTCCCTTATGCAGGTTTGAGGTAGATTGATTTTTTCCTTTAGAGGAGGAGTGTGTCCCGTAAAAAAGGGCATTTCCTGTTCCCACTAGGAGGCGCCAGGCACAAATGGTAAATTTTCAATCCAGTCCTGCTCAGGCTGGTATACCTCACACACATGCCAGATTTAAAATAGATTGAACGTTGTATGAGGGAGTTATCAGTCATTTTCCGAATTCGGTGTTTTGGCGAAAAAATGGAAGAATTTGGCGCCCCGCCCAGGTCAGGCCCGTGAATGAAAACACACCATTTTTATAACTTAAGATTTCATATGCCTCATGAACAGTCTCACCAATTTTGAGAATGATCAAACTAATTCCCTAGGTGCCAAGGTGTAAAATGTGCACACTGTAAATCGATAAAAAGTTCACATTCAATCCAAAATACCCGATTTCCTGTAGGATTTGGAATGTGTGTGCAAGAGACTTTTTGGAGCAGTTTTGCACAAAGTTTTGACTCTCCAAATTTCATCACTCTATGTGAGAAAAACCTAAATGGAGAGGCCTTTTTGAAAAATTCAAGGGGGCGCCACTGAGCCATTTTGTTAAATTGTTTCGTAACGTTGCAAGATTATCGAACGTTATCCAAAGCCGCATGTATGTGCAAATTTTGGTGAGTTTTTATGCATATTCAAGCCTCCAAATGTAAACTCTTACTGTGAACCCATGAAAATTTCACATTCGATCCAAAATACCCGATTTCCTGTTGGATTTGGAATATGGGTGCAAGAGACTTTTTGGAGCAGTTTTGCATAAGGTATCTACTCCCCAAATTTCCTTGCTCTATGTTGAAAAAACCCAATAGGAAAGGCCTTTTTTAAAACTTCTTTCTGTCGCCACTAGTTGGCACTGTAGAGTTGATGCAAATGACCCCTACACGAACCTTCAGGGTATGACTCTCAACAAACACGGGAAGTTTGGCGCAGATATGTTGTATATCTGCCGAGTTATGACTGTTCAAAGTTTTTGGCGAGACAAATTGTTGACGGTTATTTTCACTTCCAGTTTGTACCTCTCCGCTTCTACAAAACCTCAATATTTTTCATTAGGCACCTGAACACATGTCTTGAGGCTCCCCTGAAACAGGTTTGAGGTCAATAGATTTTTTTCCCTTGGAGGAGGAGCCTGTCTCGTAAAGAAGGCCATTTCCTGTTCCCACTAGGGGGCGCCAAGCCTAATGGGTAAAATTTAAATGCAGTCGTGTTCAGGCTGGGATATCTCATATACTTGCTAGAAATGAAAAAGATTGAACGTTGTATCACGGAGTTTTTAATCATTTTCTGAATTTGGTGTTTTGCCCAAAAATGGCCAACTTTGGGACTACGCCCAGGCCAGACCCTTGGATGAAAACTCACCATTTTGAAAACTTAAGATCTCATATGTCTCCTGTATAGTCTGACCAATTTTGAAGACGATCCAACTATTTTCTTCAGCGACAAGGTCTCAAATGTAAATCGATAAAATTTCGCATTTGATCCAAAATTTCCGACTTCCTGTTGGATTTGGAATATAGGTGCAAGAGACTTTTTGGAGCAGTTTTACGCAATGTATCGACTCACCAAATTTCATCATTCTACGTTGAAAAAACCTAATAGGAAAGGCCTTTTTGAAAATTTCAAGGGGGCGCCACTGAGCGATTTTGTTAAATTTTTTTGTAGATTATCAAAATTTACGCAAAGTTGCATGTATGTGCAAATTTTGGTGAGTTTTCGTGCATGTTCAGGCCTCCAAACGTAAACTCCAACTGTGAACCGAAAAAATTTCACATTTGATCCAAAATATCCGATTTCCTGTCGGATTTGGAATATGGGTGCAAGAGGCTTTTTTGAACAGTTAGGCATAAGGTATCTACTCCCCAAATTTCATCGCTCTACGTTGAAAACCTGAGAGGAGAGGCCTTTTTGAAAATTTTAAGGGTCAAGGGGGCGCCACTGAGCCATTTTTTGAAATTTTTTCAAAACGACGCAAGATTATCAAATTTTACGCGAATCTGCACGTATGTGCAAATTTTGGTGACTTTTCGTGCATGTTCAGGCCTCCAAATTGGCCATTTTCATTTGCCATGAAGAAAGAAGAATAATAATAATAACTAGGCCTGCAAGCAGGACTGAACGGGCCCTCGCAATCTAGCGCAACTCGGACGTCATGCAACTCGGACAGTGTGCAGGTCAGGGTGGTGGCAGATCGTCCTCTCTAATCATCTCATTAGAACCTAACATGCGCGAAAGTTGCCTCTTTACATTCACACACCTAAGAGATAAAAACCCCTATTGGACAGAGGACTACAAAAAAGGAGCGAATAAAGGGTCATCACAGCAACAGACAGAGACATGTGGACATGGGCCGTAAAATAAGTATTTTAAAAGGTCTTGAAACTACAATGACCAACCTGAAAAGAACTGGACATATATTTTAAAAAATGAGTGACTTTCTATTGCCACTAGTTGGCGCTGTAGGGTTGATGCAAATGACCCCTACAGGACCCTTCAGACTATGACTCAACAAGCACGATATGTTTGGCGCAGATATGTTGTAGAAGTTATGACTGTTCAAAACTTGTGGTGAGACGAAATGGCTTCAGTCATTTTTACTTCTCCTGTTGGACCCTTCTGCTTCAACCAAACCTCAGTATTTTTCATCAGGCACCTGAACACATGTCTTCAGGCTCCCCTGATGCAGGTTTGAGGTGAATAGATTTTTTTTTCCTTGGAGGAGGAGCCTGTTTCGTAAAAAAGGCATTTCCTGTTCCCACTAGGGGGCGCTAGGCCTAATGAGTAATATTTCAATGCACTCGTGTTCAGGGTGGGATCCCGCACATACATGCCAGATATGAAAAAGATTGAACGTTGTTTCAAGGAGCTATTAGTCCTTTACTGAATTTGTCATTTTGCCGAAAAAATGGCCGACTTTGGCACCACGCCCAGGTCAGACCCATGAATGAAAACACACCATTTTGAAAAGTTTAGATTTCATAGGTCTCCTGAATTGTCTAACCAATTTTGAAGATGATCCAATTGATTCCCTCTGTGACAAGGTCTCAAATGTGCACCCTGTTAATTGATAAAAATTTCACATTCGATCCAAAATACCCGATTTCCTGTTGGGTTTGGAATATGGGTGCAAGAGACTTTTTGGAGCAGTTTTGCACAAGGTATCGACTCCCCAAATTTCATTGCTCTACGTTAAAAAAACCTAATAGGAAACGCCTTTTTGAAAAATTCAAGGGGGCGCCACTGAGCCATTTTGTTACATTTTTTTGTAACGTTGCAAGATTATCGAAATCCACACAAAGCCGCATGTATGTGCAAAATTTGGTGAGTTTTCGTGCATGTCCAGGCCTCCAAATGTAAACTGTACTAGAAATGGACAGAAATTTCACATTTGATCCAAAATACCCGATTTTCTGTTGGATTTGGAATATGGGTGCAAGAGGCTTTTTTGAGCAGTTAGGCATAAGGTATGTACTCCCCAAATTTCCTTGCTCTATGTTGAAAAAACCCAATAGGAAAGGCCTTTTTTAAAAATTCTTTCTGTCGCCACTAGTTGGCACTGTAGAGTTGATGCAAATGACCCCTACAAGAACCTTCAGGGTATGACTCTCAACAAACACGGAAAGTTTGGCGCAGATATGTTGCATATCTGCCGAGTTATGACTGTTCAAAGTTTTTGGCGAGACAAATTGTTGACGGTCATTTTCACTTCCAGTTTGGACCTCTCCGCTTCAACGAAACCTCAATATTTTTCATCAGGCACCTGAACACATGTCTTGAGGCTCCCCTGAAACAGGTTTGAGGTCAATAGATTTTTTTCCCTTGGAGGAGGAGCCTGTCTCGTAAAGAAGGCCATTTCCTGTTTCCACTAGGGGCGCCAGGCCTAATGGGTAATATTTCAATGCAGTCGTGTTCAGGCTGGGATATCTCATAAACATGCTAAAAATGAAAAAGATTGAACGTTGGATCACGGAGTTTTTAATCATTTTCTGAATTTGGTATTTTGCCTAAAAATGGCCGACTTTGGGACCACGCCCAGGCCAGACCCTTGAATGAAAACACACCATTTTGAAAACTTAAGATCTCATAGGTCTCCTGAATAGTCTGACCAATTTTGAAGACGATCCAACTTTATCCTTCAGCGACAAGGTCTCAAATGTAAATCGATAAAATTTCGCATTTGACCCAAAATTTCCAGCTTCCTGTTGGGTTTGGAATATGGGTGCAAGAGACTTTTTGGAGCAGTTTTGTACAATGTATCGACTCACTAAATTTCATTGTTCTACGTTGAAAAAACCTAATAGGAGAGGCCTTTTTGAAAATTTCAAGGGGGCGCCACTGAGCCATTTTGTTAAATTTTTTTGTAGATTATCAAAATTTACGCAAAGTTGAATGTATGTGCAAATTTTGGTGAGTTTTCGTGCATGTTCAAGCCTCCAAACGTAAACTCCAACTGTGAACCGAAAAAATTTCACATTCGATCCAAAATACCCGATTTCCTGTTGGATTTGGAATATGGGTGCAAGAGGCTTTTTTGAACAGTTAGGCATAAGGTATCTACTCCCCAAATTTCATTGCTCTACGTTGAAAACCTGAGAGGAGAGGCCTTTTTGAAAATTTTAAGGGTCAAGGGGGCGCCACTGAGCCATTTTTTGACATTTTTTCAAAACGACGCAAGATTATCGAAATTTACGCGAATCTGCACGTATGTGCAAATTTTGGTGACTTTTCGTGCATGTTCAGGCCTCCAAATTGGCCATTTTCATTTGCCATGAAGAAAGAAGAATAATAATAATAATAATAATAATAATAATAATCCTTTGCATTACAATAGGGCCTTCGCACGTCTAGTGCTCGGGCCCTAATAATAATAATAATCCTTTGCATTACAATAGGGCCTTCGCACGCCTAGTGCTCGGGCCCTAATAATAATAATAATAATAACTAGGCCTGCAAGCAGGACTGAACGGGCCCTCGCAATCTAGCGCAACTCGGACGTCACGCAACTCGGACTGTGTGCAGGTCAGGGTGGTGGCAGATCCTCCTCTCTAATCATCTCATTAGAACCTAACATGCTCGAAAGTCGCCTATTTACATTCCCACACCCAAGAGATAAAAACCCCTATTGGAGAGAGTACTACAAAAAAGGAGCCACTACTGAGCTGTGCAGCCAAGCCCTTATTCAAAACCAAAATTAATCTTCTAACTGGGCCAATTCGACCAAGTGTGCCAACTATTGTGGCTCTATAAGCTCCCTGAGTCTCTGAAAAAAAATATTTCCTTTAAATGGCGAACAAAGGGTCGTCACGGCAACAGACAGAGACACGTGGACATGGGCCGTAAAAAAAGTATTTTAATAGGTCTTGAAACTACAATGACCAACATGAAAAGAACTGGACATGTTTTGGAAAAACGAGTGACTTTCTATCGCCACTAGTTGGCGCTGTAGGGTTGATGCAAATGACCCCTACAAGGCCCTTCAGGGTATGACTCTCAACAAGCACGGGAAGTTTGGCGCAGATATCTTGTATATCTGCCGAGTTATGACTGTTCAAAGTTTTTGGAGAGAAAAATTGTTGACAGTCATTTTCACTTTCCTGTTTGGACCCCTCCGCTTCAACGAAACTTCAATATTTTTCATCAGGCACCTGAAGACAGGTCTTAAGGTTTCCCTTATGCAGGTTTGAAGTAGATTGATTTTTTCCCTTTAGAGGAGGAGTGTGTCCCGTAAAAAAGGGCATTTCCTGTTCCCACTAGGAGGCGCCAGGCACAAATGGTAAATTTTCAATCCAGTCCTGCTCAGGCTGGTATACCTCACACACATGCCAGATTTAAAATAGATTGAACGTTGTATGAGGGAGTTATCAGTCATTTTCCGAATTCGGTGTTTTGGCGAAAAAATGGAAGAATTTGGCGCCCCGCCCAGGTCAGGCCCGTGAATGAAAACACACCATTTTTATAACTTAAGATTTCATATGCCTCATGAACAGTCTCACCAATTTTGAGAATGATCAAACTAATTCCCTAGGTGCCAAGGTGTAAAATGTGCACACTGTAAATCGATAAAAAGTTCACATTCAATCCAAAATACCCGATTTCCTGTAGGATTTGGAATGTGTGTGCAAGAGACTTTTTGGAGCAGTTTTGCACAAAGTTTTGACTCTCCAAATTTCATCACTCTATGTTAGAAAAACCTAAATGGAGAGGCCTTTTTGAAAATTTCAAGGGGGCGCCACTGAGCCATTTTGTTAAATTGTTTCGTAACGTTGCAAGATTATCGAACGTTATCCAAAGCCGCATGTATGTGCAAATTTTGGTGAGTTTTTATGCATATTCAAGCCTCCAAATGTAGACTCTTACTGTGAACCCATGAAAATTTCACATTCGACCCAAAATACCCGATTTCCTGTTGGATTTGGAATATGGGTGCAAGAGACTTTTTGGAGCAGTTTTGCATAAGGTATCTACTCCCCAAATTTCCTTGCTCTATGTTGAAAAAACCCAATAGGAAAGGCCTTTTTTAAAACTTCTTTCTGTCGCCACTAGTTGGCACTGTAGAGTTGATGCAAATGACCCCTACAAGAACCTTCAGGGTATGACTCTCAACAAACACGGAAAGTTTGGCGCAGATATGTTGCATATCTGCCGAGTTATGACTGTTCAAAATTTTTGGCGAGACAAATTGTTGACGGTCATTTTCACTTCCAGTTTGGACCTCTCCGCTTCAACGAAACCTCAATATTTTTCATCAGGGACCTGAACACATGTCTTGAGGCTCCCCTGAAACAGGTTTGAGGTCAATAGATTTTTTTCCCTTGGAGGAGGAGCCTGTCTCGTAAAGAAGGCCATTTCCTGTTCCCACTAGGGGGCGCCAGGCCTAATGGGTAATATTTCAATGCAGTCGTGTTCAGGCTGGGATATCTCATATACATGCTAGAAATGAAAAAGATTGAACGTTGTATCACGGAGTTTTTAATCATTTTCTGAATTTGGTTTTTTGCCCAAAAATGGCCGACTTTGGGACCACGCCCAGGTCAGACCCTTGAGTGAAAACTCACCATTTTGAAAACTTAAGATCTCATATGTCTCCTGAATAGTCTGACCAATTTTGAAGACGATCCAACTATTTTCTTCAGCGACAAGGTCTCAAATGTAAATCGATAAAATTTCACATTTGATCCAAAATTTCTGGCTTCCAGTTGGGTTTGGAATATGGGTGCAAGAGACTTTTTGGAGCAGTTTTGCACAATGTATCGACTCGCCAAATTTCATCGTTCTACGTTGAAAAAACCTAATAGGAAAGGCCTTTTTGAAAATTTCAAGGGGGCGCCACTGAGCCATTTTGTTAAATTTTTTTGTAGATTATCAAAATTTACGCAAAGTTGCATGTATGTGCAAATTTTGGTGAGTTTTCGTGCATGTTCAGGCCTCCAAATGTAAACTCAAACTGTGAACCGATAAAAATTTCACATTTGATCCAAAATATCCGATTTCCTGTTGGATTTGGAATATGGGTGCAAGAGGCTTTTTTGAACAGTTAGGCATAAGGTATCTACTCCCCAAATTTCATTGCTCTACGTTGAAAACCTGAGAGGAGAGGCCTTTTTGAAAATTTTAAGGTTCAAGGGGGCGCCACTGAGCCATTTTTTGACATTTTTTCAAAACGACACAAGATTATCGAAATTTACGCAAAGCCGCACGTTTGTGCAAATTTTGGTGACTTTTCGTGCATGTTCAGGCCTCCAAATTGGCCATTTTCATTTGCCCTGAAAAAAGAAGAATAATAATAATAATAATAATAATAATAATAATAATAATAATAATCCTTTGCAAAACAATAGGGCCTTCGCACGCTTAGTGCTCGGGCCCTAATAATAATAATCCTTTGCAAAACAATAGGGCCTTCGCACGCTCAGTGCTCGGGCCCTAATAATAATAACTAGGCCTGCAAGCAGGACTGAACGGGCCCTCGCAATCTAGCGCAACTCGGACGTCACGCAACTCGGACTGTGTGCAGGTCAGGGTGGTGGCAGATCCTCCTCTCTAATCATCTCATTAGAACCTAACAAGCTCGAAAGTCGCCTCTTTACATTCCCACACCCAAGAGATAAAAACCCCTATTGGAGAGAGTACTACAAAAAAGGAGCCACTACTGAGCTGTGCAGCCAAGCCCTTATTCAAAACCAAATTAATCTTCTAACTGGGCCAATTCGACCAAGTGTGCCAACTATTGTGGCTCTATAAGCTCCCTGAGTCTCTGAAAAAAAAATATTTCCTTTAAATGGCGAACAAAGGGTCGTCACGGCAACAGACAGAGACACGTGGACATGGGCCGTAAAAAAGTATTTTAATAGGTCTTGAAACTACAATGACCAACATGAAAAGAACTGGACATGTTTTGGAAAAACGAGTGACTTTCTATCGCCACTAGTTGGCGCTGTAGGGTTGATGCAAATGACCCCTACAAGGCCCTTCAGGGTATGACTCTCAACAAGCACGGGAAGTTTGGCGCAGATATCTTGTATATCTGCCGAGTTATGACTGTTCAAAGTTTTTGGAGAGAAAAATTGTTGACAGTCATTTTCACTTTCCTGTTTGGACCCCTCCGCTTCAACGAAACTTCAATATTTTTCATCAGGCACCTGAAGACAGGTCTTAAGGTTTCCCTTATGCAGGTTTGAGGTAGATTGATTTTTTCCTTTAGAGGAGGAGTGTGTCCCGTAAAAAAGGGCATTTCCTGTTCCCACTAGGAGGCGCCAGGCACAAATGGTAAATTTTCAATCCAGTCCTGCTCAGGCTGGTATACCTCACACACATGCCAGATTTAAAATAGATTGAACGTTGTATGAGGGAGTTATCAGTCATTTTCCGAATTCGGTGTTTTGGCGAAAAAATGGAAGAATTTGGCGCCCCGCCCAGGTCAGGCCCGTGAATGAAAACACACCATTTTTATAACTTAAGATTTCATATGCCTCATGAACAGTCTCACCAATTTTGAGAATGATCAAACTAATTCCCTAGGTGCCAAGGTGTAAAATGTGCACACTGTAAATCGATAAAAAGTTCACATTCAATCCAAAATACCCGATTTCCTGTAGGATTTGGAATGTGTGTGCAAGAGACTTTTTGGAGCAGTTTTGCACAAAGTTTTGACTCTCCAAATTTCATCACTCTATGTTAGAAAAACCTAAATGGAGAGGCCTTTTTGAAAATTTCAAGGGGGCGCCACTGAGCCATTTTGTTAAATTGTTTCGTAACGTTGCAAGATTATCGAACGTTATCCAAAGCCGCATGTATGTGCAAATTTTGGTGAGTTTTTATGCATATTCAAGCCTCCAAATGTAAACTCTTACTGTGAACCCATGAAAATTTCACATTCGATCCAAAATACCCGATTTCCTGTTGGATTTGGAATATGGGTGCAAGAGACTTTTTGGAGCAGTTTTGCATAAGGTATCTACTCCCCAAATTTCCTTGCTCTATGTTGAAAAAACCCAATAGGAAAGGCCTTTTTTAAAACTTCTTTCTGTCGCCACTAGTTGGCACTGTAGAGTTGATGCAAATGACCCCTACAAGAACCTTCAGGGTATGACTCTCAACAAACACGGAAAGTTTGGCGCAGATATGTTGCATATCTGCCGAGTTATGACTGTTCAAAATTTTTGGCGAGACAAATTGTTGACAGTCATTTTCACTTCCAGTTTGGACCTCTCCGCTTCAACGAAACCTCAATATTTTTCATCAGGGACCTGAACACATGTCTTGAGGCTCCCCTGAAACAGGTTTGAGGTCAATAGATTTTTTTCCCTTGGAGGAGGAGCCTGTCTCGTAAAGAAGGCCATTTCCTGTTCCCACTAGGGGGCGCCAGGCCTAATGGGTAATATTTCAATGCAGTCGTGTTCAGGCTGGGATATCTCATATACATGCTAGAAATGAAAAAGATTGAACGTTGTATCACGGAGTTTTTAATCATTTTCTGAATTTGGTATTTTGCCCAAAAATGGCCGACTTTGGGACCACGCCCAGGTCAGACCCTTGAGTGAAAACTCACCATTTTGAAAACTTAAAATCTCATATGTCTCCTGAATAGTCTGACCAATTTTGAAGACGATCCAACTATTTTCTTCAGCGACAAGGTCTCAAATGTAAATCGATAAAATTTCACATTTGATCCAAAATTTCCGGCTTCCTGTTGGGTTTGGAATATGGGTGCAAGAGACTTTTTGGAGCAGTTTTGCACAATGTATCGACTCGCCAAATTTCATTGTTCTACGCTGAAAAAACCTAATAGGAAAGGCCTTTTTGAAAATTTCAAGGGGGCGCCACTGAGCCATTTTGTTAAATTTTTTTGTAGATTATCAAAATTTACGCAAAGTTGCATGTATGTGCAAATTTTGGTGAGTTTTCGTGCATGTTCAGGCCTCCAAATGTAAACTCCAACTGTGAACCGATAAAAATTTCACATTTGATCCAAAATATCCGATTTCCTGTTGGATTTGGAATATGGGTGCAAGAGGCTTTTTTGAACAGTTAGGCATAAGGTATCTACTCCCCAAATTTCATTGCTCTACGTTGAAAACCTGAGAGGAGAGGCCTTTTTGAAAATTTTAAGGGTCAAGGGGGCGCCACTGAGCCATTTTTTGACATTTTTTCAAAACGACACAAGATTATCGAATTTTACGCAAAGCCGCACGTATGTGCAAATTTTGGTGACTTTTCGTGCATGTTCAGGCCTCCAAATTGGCCATTTTCATTTGCCCTGAAAAAAGAAGAATAATAATAATAATAATAATAATCCTTTGCAAAACAATAGGGCCTTCGCACGCTCAGTGCTCGGGCCCTAATAATAATAACTAGGCCTGCAAGCAGGACTGAACGGGCCCTCGCAATCTAGCGCAACTCGGACGTCACGCAACTCGGACTGTGTGCAGGTCAGGGTGGTGGCAGATCCTCCTCTCTAATCATCTCATTAGAACCTAACAAGCTCGAAAGTCGCCTCTTTACATTCCCACACCCAAGAGATAAAAACCCCTATTGGAGAGAGTACTACAAAAAAGGAGCCACTACTGAGCTGTGCAGCCAAGCCCTTATTCAAAACCAAATTAATCTTCTAACTGGGCCAATTCGACCAAGTGTGCCAACTATTGTGGCTCTATAAGCTCCCTGAGTCTCTGAAAAAAAAATATTTCCTTTAAATGGCGAACAAAGGGTCGTCACGGCAACAGACAGAGACACGTGGACATGGGCCGTAAAAAAGTATTTTAATAGGTCTTGAAACTACAATGACCAACATGAAAAGAACTGGACATGTTTTGGAAAAACGAGTGACTTTCTATCGCCACTAGTTGGCGCTGTAGGGTTGATGCAAATGACCCCTACAAGGCCCTTCAGGGTATGACTCTCAACAAGCACGGGAAGTTTGGCGCAGATATCTTGTATATCTGCCGAGTTATGACTGTTCAAAGTTTTTGGAGAGAAAAATTGTTGACAGTCATTTTCACTTTCCTGTTTGGACCCCTCCGCTTCAACGAAACTTCAATATTTTTCATCAGGCACCTGAAGACAGGTCTTAAGGTTTCCCTTATGCAGGTTTGAGGTAGATTGATTTTTTCCCTTTAGAGGAGGAGTGTGTCCCGTAAAAAAGGGCATTTCCTGTTCCCACTAGGAGGCGCCAGGCACAAATGGTAAATTTTCAATCCAGTCCTGCTCAGGCTGGTATACCTCACACACATGCCAGATTTAAAATAGATTGAACGTTGTATGAGGGAGTTATCAGTCATTTTCCGAATTCGGTGTTTTGGCGAAAAAATGGAAGAATTTGGCGCCCCGCCCAGGTCAGGCCCGTGAATGAAAACACACCATTTTTATAACTTAAGATTTCATATGCCTCATGAACAGTCTCGCCAATTTTGAGAATGATCAAACTAATTCCCTAGGTGCCAAGGTGTAAAATGTGCACACTGTAAATCGATAAAAAGTTCACATTCAATCCAAAATACCCGATTTCCTGTAGGATTTGGAATGTGTGTGCAAGAGACTTTTTGGAGCAGTTTTGCACAAAGTTTTGACTCTCCAAATTTCATCACTCTATGTTAGAAAAACCTAAATGGAGAGGCCTTTTTGAAAATTTCAAGGGGGCGCCACTGAGCCATTTTGTTAAATTGTTTCGTAACGTTGCAAGATTATCGAACGTTATCCAAAGCCGCATGTATGTGCAAATTTTGGTGAGTTTTTATGCATATTCAAGCCTCCAAATGTAAACTCTTACTGTGAACCCATGAAAATTTCACATTCGATCCAAAATACCCGATTTCCTGTTGGATTTGGAATATGGGTGCAAGAGACTTTTTGGAGCAGTTTTGCATAATGTATCTACTCCCCAAATTTCCTTGCTCTATGTTGAAAAAACCCAATAGGAAAGGCCTTTTTTAAAACTTCTTTCTGTCGCCACTAGTTGGCACTGTAGAGTTGATGCAAATGACCCCTACAAGAACCTTCAGGGTATGACTCTCAACAAACACGGAAAGTTTGGCGCAGATATGTTGCATATCTGCCGAGTTATGACTGTTCAAAATTTTTGGCGAGACAAATTGTTGACAGTCATTTTCACTTCCAGTTTGGACCTCTCCGCTTCAACGAAACCTCAATATTTTTCATCAGGGACCTGAACACATGTCTTGAGGCTCCCCTGAAACAGGTTTGAGGTCAATAGATTTTTTTCCCTTGGAGGAGGAGCCTGTCTCGTAAAGAAGGCCATTTCCTGTTCCCACTAGGGGGCGCCAGGCCTAATGGGTAATATTTCAATGCAGTCGTGTTCAGGCTGGGATATCTCATATACATGCTAGAAATGAAAAAGATTGAACGTTGTATCACGGAGTTTTTAATCATTTTCTGAATTTGGTATTTTGCCCAAAAATGGCCGACTTTGGGACCACGCCCAGGTCAGACCCTTGAGTGAAAACTCACCATTTTCAAAACTTAAGATCTCATATGTCTCCTGAATAGTCTGACCAATTTTGAAGACGATCCAACTATTTTCTTCAGCGACAAGGTCTCAAATGTAAATCGATAAAATTTCACATTTGATCCAAAATTTCCGGCTTCCTGTTGGGTTTGGAATATGGGTGCAAGAGACTTTTTGGAGCAGTTTTGCACAATGTATCGACTCGCCAAATTTCATCGTTCTACGTTGAAAAAACCTAATAGGAAAGGCCTTTTTGAAAATTTCAAGGGGGCGCCACTGAGCCATTTTGTTAAATTTTTTTGTAGATTATCAAAATTTACGTAAAGTTGCATGTATGTGCAAATTTTGGTGAGTTTTCGTGCATGTTCAGGCCTCCAAATGTAAACTCCAACTGTGAACCGATAAAAATTTCACATTTGATCCAAAATATCCGATTTCCTGTTGGATTTGGAATATGGGTGCAAGAGGCTTTTTTGAACAGTTAGGCATAAGGTATCTACTCCCCAAATTTCATTGCTCTACGTTGAAAACCTGAGAGGAGAGGCCTTTTTGAAAATTTTAAGGGTAAAGGGGGCGCCACTGAGCCATTTTTTGACATTTTTTCAAAACGACACAAGATTATCGAAATTTACGCAATTTACGTATGTGCAAATTTTGGTGACTTTTCGTGCATGTTCAGGCCTCCAAATTGGCCATTTTCATTTGCCCTGAAAAAAGAATAATAATAATAATAATAATAATAACTAGGCCTGCAAGCAGGACTGAACGGGCCCTCGCAATCTAGCGCAACTCGGACGTCACGCAACTCGGACTGTGTGCAGGTCAGGGTGGTGGCAGATCCTCCTCTCTAATCATCTCATTAGAACCTAACATGCTCGAAAGTCGCCTATTTACATTCCCACACCCAAGAGATAAAAACCCCTATTGGAGAGAGTACTACAAAAAAGGAGCCACTACTGAGCTGTGCAGCCAAGCCCTTATTCAAAACCAAAATTAATCTTCTAACTGGGCCAATTCGACCAAGTGTGCCAACTATTGTGGCTCTATAAGCTCCCTGAGTCTCTGAAAAAAAATATTTCCTTTAAATGGCGAACAAAGGGTCGTCACGGCAACAGACAGAGACACGTGGACATGGGCCGTAAAAAAGTATTTTAATAGGTCTTGAAACTACAATGACCAACATGAAAACAACCGGACATGTTTTGGAAAAACGAGTGACTTTCTATCGCCACTAGTTGGCGCTGTAGGGTTGATGCAAATGACCCCTACAAGGCCCTTCAGGGTATGACTCTCAACAAGCACGGGAGGTTTGGCGCAGATATCTTGTATATCTGCCGAGTTATGACTGTTCAAAGTTTTTGGAGAGAAAAATTGTTGACAGTCATTTTCACTTTCCTGTTTGGACCCCTCCGCTTCAACGAAACTTCAATATTTTTCATCAGGCACCTGAAGACAGGTCTTAAGGTTTCCCTTATGCAGGTTTGAGGTAGATTGATTTTTTCCCTTTAGAAGAGGAGTGTGTCCCGTAAAAAAGGGCATTTCCTGTTCCCACTAGGAGGCGCCAGGCACAAATGGTACATTTTCAATCCAGTCCTGCTCAGGCTGGTATACCTCACACACATGCCAGATTTAAAATAGATTGAACGTTGTATGAGGGAGTTATCAGTCATTTTCCGAATTCGGTGTTTTGGCGAAAAAATGGAAGAATTTGGCGCCCCGCCCAGGTCAGGCCCGTGAATGAAAACACACCATTTTTATAACTTAAGATTTCATATGCCTCATGAACAGTCTCCCCAATTTTGAGAATGATCAAACTAATTCCCTAGGTGCCAAGGTGTAAAATGTGCACACTGTAAATCGATAAAAAGTTCACATTCAATCCAAAATACCCGATTTCCTGTAGGATTTGGAATGTGTGTGCAAGAGACTTTTTGGAGCAGTTTTGCACAAAGTTTTGACTCTCCAAATTTCATCACTCTATGTTAGAAAAACCTAAATGGAGAGGCCTTTTTGAAAATTTCAAGGGGGCGCCACTGAGCCATTTTGTTAAATTGTTTCGTAACGTTGCAAGATTATCGAACGTTATCCAAAGCCGCATGTATGTGCAAATTTTGGTGAGTTTTTATGCATATTCAAGCCTCCAAATGTAAACTCTTACTGTGAACCCATGAAAATTTCACATTCGATCCAAAATACCCGATTTCCTGTTGGATTTGGAATATGGGTGCAAGAGACTTTTTGGAGCAGTTTTGCATAAGGTATCTACTCCCCAAATTTCCTTGCTCTATGTTGAAAAAACCCAATAGGAAAGGCCTTTTTTAAAACTTCTTTCTGTCGCCACTAGTTGGCACTGTAGAGTTGATGCAAATGACCCCTACAAGAACCTTCAGGGTATGACTCTCAACAAACACGGAAAGTTTGGCGCAGATATGTTGCATATCTGCCGAGTTATGACTGTTCAAAATTTTTGGCGAGACAAATTGTTGACGGTCATTTTCACTTCCAGTTTGGACCTCTCCGCTTCAACGAACCTCAATATTTTTCATCAGGGACCTGAACACATGTCTTGAGGCTCCCCTGAAACAGGTTTGAGGTCAATAGATTTTTTTCCCTTGGAGGAGGAGCCTGTCTCGTAAAGAAGGCCATTTCCTGTTCCCACTAGGGGGCGCCAGGCCTAATGGGTAATATTTCAATGCAGTCGTGTTCAGGCTGGGATATCTCATATACATGCTAGAAATGAAAAAGATTGAACGTTGTATCACTGAGTTTTTAATCATTTTCTGAATTTGGTATTTTGCCCAAAAATGGCCGACTTTGGGACCACGCCCAGGTCAGGCCCGTGAATGAAAACACACCATTTTGATAACTTAAGATTTCATATGCCTCATGAACAGTCTCGCCAATTTTGAGAATGATCAAACTAATTCCCTAGGTGCCAAGGTGTAAAATGTGCACACTGTAAATCGATAAAAAGTTCACATTCAATCCAAAATACCTGATTTCCTGTTGGGTTTGGAATACGCATGCAAGAGACTTTTTGGAGCAGTTTTGTACAAGGTATCGACTCTCCGAATTTCATCCCTCTACGTTGAAAAAACCTAAATGGAGAGGCCTTTTTGAAAATTTCAAGGGGGCGCCACTGAGCCATTTTGTTACATGTTTTTGTAACGTTGCAAGATTATTGAACGTTATCCAAAGCCACATGTATGTCCAAATTTTTGTGAGTTTTCGTGCATGTTCAAGCCTCCAAATGTAAACTCCTACTGTGAACCGATAAAAATTTCACATTCGATCCAAAATACCCGATTTCCTGTTGGATTTGGAATACGGGTGTAAGAGACTTTTTGGAGCAGTTTTGCACAAGGTATCGACTCCCCAAATTTCATCACTCTATGTTAAAAAAACCTAATAGGAAACACCTTATTGAAAAATTCAAGGGGGCGCCACTGAGGCATTTTGTTATATTTTTTCGTAACATTGCAAGATTATTGAACGTTATCCAAAGCCGTATGTATGTGCAAATTTTTACGAGTTTTTGTGCATATTCAAGCCTCCAAATGTAAACTCCTACTGTGAACCCATGAAAATTTCACATTCGATCCAAAATACCCGATTTCCTGTTGGATTTGGAATATGGGTGCAAGAGACTTTTTGGAGCAGTTTTGCATAAGGTATCTACTCCCCAAATTTCCTTGCTCTATGTTGAAAAAACCCAATAGGAAAGGCCTTTTTTAAAACTTCTTTCTGTCGCCACTAGTTGGCACTGTAGAGTTGATGCAAATGACCCCTACAAGAACCTTCAGGGTATGACTCTCAACAAACACGGGAAGTTTGGCGCAGATATGTTGCATATCTGCCGAGTTATGACTGTTCAAAGCTTTTTGCGTGACAAATTGTTTACGTTCATTTTCACTTTCCTGTTTGGACCCCTCCGCCTCAACGAAACCTCAGTATTTTTCATCAGGCACCTGAACACAGGTCTTAAGGCTCCCCTGATGCAGGTTTGAGGTCAACAGATTTTTTTCCCTTGGAGGAGGAACCTGTCTCGTAAAAAAAGGCATTTCCTGTTCTCACTAGGGGGCGCTAGACCTAATGGGTAATATTTCAATGCACTCGTGTTAAGGGTGGGATACCACACATACATGCCAAATATGAAAAAGATTGAACGTTGTGTCAAGGAACTATTAGTCATTTACTGAATTTGTCATTTTGCCGAAAAAATGGCCGACTTTGGCACCACGCCCAGGTCAGACCCGTGAATGAAAACGCACCATTTTCAAAACTTAAGATTTCATATGTCTCCTGAATAGTCTCACCAATTTTCAAGATGATCCAACCAACTCCCTCGGCGAAAAGGTCTCAAATGTGCACCCTGTAAATCGACAAAAATTTCATATTTGACCCAAAATAACCGATTTCCTGTTGGGTTTGGAATATGGGTGTAAATGCTTTTTTGGAGCGGTTTTGGACAAGGTATAGACCCCCCAAATTTCATTGCTCTACGCTGAAAGACCCTAATGTTATAGGCCAATTTTAAAATTTCAAGGGGGCGCCACTGAGCCATTTTGTTATATTTTTTTGCAACGTTGCAAAATTATCGAAATTTACAATTTTCCGGACGTATGTGCAAATTTTGGTGACTTTTCGTGCATGTTCAGGCCTCCAAATTGGCCGTTTTCATTTGCCCTGAAAAAAAAAAAAAAAAAAAAAAAAAAAAATAATCCTTTGCAAAACAATAGGGCCTTCGCACGCTTAGTGCTCGGGCCCTAATAATCCTTTGCAAAACAATAGGGCCTTCGCACGCTGAGTGCTCGGGCCCTAATAATAATAATAATAATCCTTTGCATTACAATAGGGCCTTCGCACGTCTAGTGCTCGGGCCCTAATAATCCTTTGCATTACAATAGGGCCTTCGCACGCCTAGTGCTCGGGCCCTAATAATAATAATAATAATAATAATAATCCTTTGCATTACAATAGGGCCTTCGCACGTCTAGTGCTCGGGCCCTAACTAGGCCTGCAAGCAGGACTGAACGGGCCCTCGCAATCTAGCGCAACTCGGACGTCACGCAACTCGGACTGTGTGCAGGTCAGGTTGGTGGCAGATCCTCCTCTCTAATCATCTCATTAGAACCTAACAAGCTCGAAAGTCGCCTCTTTACATTCACACACCTAACAGATAAAAAAAAAAACTATTGGAGAGAGTACTACAAAAAAGGAGGCACTACTGAGCTGTGCAGCCAAGCCCTTATTCAAAACCAAAATTAATATTCTAACTGGGCCAATTCGACCAAGTGTGCCAAATATTGTGGCTCTATAAGCTGCCTGAGTCTCTGAAAAAAAGTATTTCCTTTAAATGGCGAATAAAGGGTCGTCACGGCAACAGACAGAGACACGCGGACATGGGCCGTAAATAAGTATTTTAATAGGTCTTGAAACTACAATGACCAACCTGAAAAGAACTGGACATGTATTGGAAAAACGAGTGACTTTCTATTGCCACTAGTTGGCGCTGTAGGGTTGATGCAAATGACCCCTACAAGGCCCTTCAGGGTATGACTCTCAACAAGCACGGGAAGTTTGGCGCAGATATGTTGTATATCTGCCGAGTTATGACTGTTCAAAGTTTTTGGAGAGAAAAATTGTTGACAGTCATTTTCACTTTCCTGTTTGGACTTCTCCGCTTCAATATTCAAACAAAACTTCAATATTTTTCATCAGGCACCTGAAGACAGGTCTTAAGGCTTCCCTTATGCAGCTTTGAGGTAGATTGATTTTTTCCCTTTAGAGGAGGAGTGTGTCCCGTAAAAAAAGGGCATTTCCTGTTCCCACTAGGAGGCGCCAAGCACAAATGGTAAATTTTCAATCCAGTCCTGCTCAGGCTGGTATACCTCACACACACGCCAGATTTAAAATAGATTGAACGTTGTATGAGGGAGTTATCAGTCATTTTCCGAATTCGGTGTTTTGGCGAAAAAATGGCCGACTTTGGCACCCCGCCCAGGTCAGGCCCGATAATGAAAACACACCATTTTGATAACTTAAGATTTCATATGCCTCATGAACAGTCTCGCCAATTTTGAGAATGATCAAACTAATTCCCTAGGTGCCAAGGTGTAAAATGTGCACACTGTAAATCCATAAAAATTTCACATTCAATCCAAAATACCCGATTTCCTGTTGGGTTTGGAATATGCATGCAAGAGACTTTTTGGAGCAGTTTTGTACAAGGTATCGACTCTCCGAATTTCATCCCTCTACGTTGAAAAAACCTAAATGGAGAGGCCTTTTTGAAAATTTCAAGGGGGCGCCACTGAGCCATTTTGTTACATGTTTTCGTAACGTTGCAAGATTATTGAACGTTATGCAAAGCCACATGTATGACCAAATTTTTGTGAGTTTTCGTGCATGTTCAAGCCTCCAAATGTAAACTCCTACTGTGAACCGATAAAAATTTCACATTCGATCCAAAATACCCGATTTCCTGTTGGATTTGGAATATGGGTGCAAGAGACTTTTTGGAGCAGTTTTGCACAAGGTATCGACTCCCCAAATTTCATCACTCTATGTTAAAAAAACCTAATAGGAAACGCCTTTTTGAAAAATTCAAGGGGGCGCCACTGAGGCATTTTGTTACATTTTTTCGTAACATTACAAGATTATCGAACGTTATCCAAAGCCGCATGTATATGCAAATTTTTACGAGTTTTTGTGCATATTCAAGCCTCCAAATGTAAACTCCTACTGTGAACCCATGAAAATTTCACATTCGATCCAAAATACCCGATTTCCTGTTGGATTTGGAATACGGGTGCAAGAGACTTTTTGGAGCAGTTTTGCATAAGGTATCTACTCCCCAAATTTCCTCGCTCTATGTTGAAAAAACCCAATAGGAAAGGCCTTTTTTAAAACTTCTTTCTGTCGCCACTAGTTGGCACTGTAGAGTTGATGCAAATGACCCCTACAAGAACCTTCAGGGTATGACTCTCAACAAACACGGGAAGTTTGGCGCAGATATGTTGTATATCTGCCGAGTTATGACTGTTCAAAGTTTTTTGCGTGACAAATTGTTGACGTTCATTTTCACTTTCCTGTTTGGACCCCTCCGCCTCAACGAAACCTCAATATTTTTCATCAGACACCTGAACACAGGTCTTAAGGCTCCCCTGATGCAGGTTTGGGGTCAACAGATTTTTTTCCCTTGGAGGAGGAAACTGTCTCGTAAAAAAAGGCATTTCCTGTTCTCACTAGGGGGCGCTAGACCTAACGGGTAATATTTCAATGCACTCGTGTTAAGGGTGGGATACCACACATACATGCCAAATATGAAAAAGATTGAACGTTGTGTCAAGGAACTATAAGTCATTTACTGAATTTGTCATTTTGCCGAAAAAATGGTCGACTTTGGCACCACGCCCAGGTCAGACCCATGAATGAAAACGCACCATTTTCAAAACTTAAGATTTCATATGTCTCCTGAACAGTCTCACCAATTTTGAAGATGATCCAACTAACTCCCTCGGCGAAAAGGTCTCAAATGTGCACCCTGTAAATCGATAAAAATTTCATATTTGATCCAAAATAACCGATTTCCTGTTGGGTTTGGAATATGCGTGTAAATGCTTTTTTGGAGCGGTTTTGGACAAGGTATAGACCCCCCAAATTTCATTGCTCTACGCTGACAGACCCTAATGTTATAGGCCAATTTTAAAATTTCAAGGGGGCGCCACTGAGCCATTTTGTTATATTTTTTTGCAACGTTGCAAAATTATCGAAATTTACAATTTTCCGGACGTATGTGCAAATTTTGGTGACTTTTCGTGCATGTTCAGGCCTCCAAATTGGCCGTTTTCATTTGCCCTGAAAAAAAAAAATAAAAATAAAAAAAAAAAAAATAATAATCCTTTGCAAAACAATAGGGCCTTCGCACGCTTAGTGCTCGGGCCCTAATAATAATAATAATCCTTTGCAAAACAATAGGGCCTTCGCACGCTGAGTGCTCGGGCCCTAATAATAACTAGGCCTGCAAGCAGGACTGAACGGGCCCTCGCAATCTAGCGCAACTCGGACGTCACGCAACTCGGACAGTGTGCAGGTCAGGGTGGTGGCAGATCCTCCTCTCTAATCATCTCATTAGAACCTAACATGCTCGAAAGTCGCCTCTTACATTACCACACCCAAGAGATAAAAACCCCTATTGGAGAGAGTACTACAAAAAAAGAGCCACTACTGAGCTGTGCAGCCAAGCCCTTATTCAAAACCAAAATTAATCTTCTAACTGGGCCAATTCGACCAATTGTGCCAAATATTGTGGCTTTATAAGCTGCCTGACTCTCTGGAAAAAAAATATTTCCTTTAAATGGCAAACAAAGGGTCGTCACGGCAACAGACAGACACGTGGACATGGACCGTAAATAAGTATTTTAATAGGTCTTGAAACTACAATGAAAAAACTGAAAAGAACTGGACATGTATTGGAAAAACGAGTGACTTTCTGTTGCCACTAGTTGGCGCTGTAGGGTTGATGCAAATGACCCCTACAAGGCACTTCAGGGTATGACTCTCAACAAGCACGGGAAGTTTGTCGCAGATATGTTGTATATCTGCCGAGTTATGACTGTTCAAAGTTTTTAGCGAGACAAATTGTTGACGGTCATTTTCACTTTCCTGTTTGGACCCCTCCGCTTCAACGAAACCTCAATATTTTTCATCAGGCACCTGAACACAGGTCTTAAGGCTTCCCTTATGCAGGTTTGAGGTAGATTGATTTTTTCCCTTTAGAGGAGGTGTGTGTCCCGTAAAAAAAGGGCATTTCCTGTTCCCACTAGGAGGCGCCAAGCACAAATGGTAAATTTTCAATCCAGTCCTGCTCAGGCTGGTATACCTCACACACATGCCAGATTTAAAATAGATTGAACGTTGTATGAGGGAGTTATCAGTCATTTTCCGAATTCGGTGTTTTGGCGAAAAAATGGCCGACTTTGGCACCCCGCCCAGGTCAGGCCCGTGAATGAAAACACACCATTTTGATAACTTAAGATTTCATATGCCTCATGAACAGTCTCGCCAATTTTGAGAATGATCAAACTAATTCCCTAGGTGCCAAGGTGTAAAATGTGCACACTGTAAATCGATAAAAATTTCACATTCAATCCAAAATACCCGATTTCCTGTTGGGTTTGGAATACGCATGCAAGAGACTTTTTGGAGCAGTTTTGTACAAGGTATCGACTCTCCGAATTTCATCCCTCTACGTTGAAAAAACCTAAATGGAGAGGCCTTTTTAAAAATTTCAAGGGGGCGCCACTGAGCCATTTTGTTACATGTTTTCGTAACGTTGCAAGATTATTGAACGTTATGCAAAGCCACATGTATGTCCAAATTTTTGTGAGTTTTCGTGCATGTTCAAGCCTCCAAATGTAAACTCCTACTGTGAACCGATAAAAATTTCACATTCGATCCAAAATACCCGATTTCCTGTTGGATTTGGAATACGGGTGCAAGAGACTTTTTGGAGCAGTTTTGCACAAGGTATCGACTCCCCAAATTTCATCACTCTATGTTAAAAAAACCTAATAGGAAACGCCTTTTTGAAAAATTCAAGGGGGCGCCACTGAGGCATTTTGTTACATTTTTTCGTAACATTGCAAGATTATCGAACGTTATCCAAAGCCGCATGTATGTGCAAATTTTTACGAGTTTTTGTGCATATTCAAGCCTCCAAATGTAAACTCCTACTGTGAACCCATGAAAATTTCACATTCGATCCAAAATACCCGATTTCCTGTTGGATTTGGAATACGGGTGCAAGAGACTTTTTGGAGCAGTTTTGCATAAGGTATCTACTCCCCAAATTTCCTTGCTCTATGTTGAAAAAACCCAATAGGAAAGGCCTTTTTTAAAACTTCTTTCTGTCGCCACTAGTTGGCACTGTAGAGTTGATGCAAATGACCCCTACAAGAACCTTCAGGGTATGACTCTCAACAAACACGGGAAGTTTGGCGCAGATATGTTGTATATCTGCCGAGTTATGACTGTTCAAAGTTTTTTGCGTGACAAATTGTTGACGTTCATTTTCACTTTCCTGTTTGGACCCCTCCGCCTCAACGAAACCTCAATATTTTTCATCAGGCACCTGAACACAGGTCTTAAGGCTCCCCTGATGCAGGTTTGAGGTCAACAGATTTTTTTCCCTTGGAGGAGGAACCTGTCTCGTAAAAAAAGGCATTTCCTGTTCTCACTAGGGGGCGCTAGACCTAATGGGTAATATTTCAATGCACTCGTGTTAAGGGTGGGATACCACACATACATGCCAAATATGAAAAAGATTGAACGTTGTGTCAAGGAACTATAAGTCATTTACTGAATTTGTCATTTTGCCGAAAAAATGGTCGACTTTGGCACCACGCCCAGGTCAGACCCGTGAATGAAAACGCACCATTTTCAAAACTTAAGATTTCATATGTCTCCTGAACAGTCTCACCAATTTTGAAGATGATCCAACTAACTCCCTCGGCGAAAAGGTCTCAAATGTGCACCCTGTAAATCGATAAAAATTTCATATTTGATCCAAAATAACCGATTTCCTGTTTGGTTTGGTATATGCGTGTAAATGCTTTTTTGGAGCGGTTTTGGACAAGGTATAGACCCCCCAAATTTCATTGCTCTACGCCGACAGACCCTAATGTTATAGGCCAATTTTAAAATTTCAAGGGGGCGCCACTGAGCCATTTTGTTATATTTTTTTGCAACGTTGCAAAATTATCGAAATTTACAATTTTCCGGACGTATGTGCAAATTTTGGTGACTTTTCGTGCATGTTCAGGCCTCCAAATTGGCCGTTTTCATTTGCCCTGAAAAAAAAAAAAATAAATAAAAAAAATAAAAATAATCCTTTGCAAAACAATAGGGCCTTCGCACGCTTAGTGCTCGGGCCCTAATAATAATAATAATAATAATAATAATAACTAGGCCTGCAAGCAGGACTGAACGGGCCCTCGCAATCTAGCGCAACTCGGACGTCATGCAACTCGGACAGTGTGCAGGTCAGGGTGGTGGCAGATCGTCCTCTCTAATCATCTCATTAGAACCTAACATGCGCGAAAGTTGCCTCTTTACATTCACACACCTAAGAGATAAAAACCCCTATTGGACAGAGGACTACAAAAAAGGAGCGAATAAAGGGTCATCACAGCAACAGACAGAGACATGTGGACATGGGCCGTAAAATAAGTATTTTAAAAGGTCTTGAAACTACAATGACCAACCTGAAAAGAACTGGACATATATTTAAAAAAATGAGTGACTTTCTATTGCCACTAGTTGGCGCTGTAGGGTTGATGCAAATGACCCCTACAGGACCCTTCAGACTATGACTCAACAAGCACGATATGTTTGGCGCAGATATGTTGTAGAAGTTATGACTGTTCAAAACTTGTGGTGAGACGAAATGGCTTCAGTCATTTTTACTTCTCCTGTTGGACCCTTCTGCTTCAACCAAACCTCAGTATTTTTCATCAGGCACCTGAACACATGTCTTCAGGCTCCCCTGATGCAGGTTTGAGGTGAATAGATTTTTTTTTCCTTGGAGGAGGAGCCTGTTTCGTAAAAAAGGCATTTCCTGTTCCCACTAGGGGGCGCTAGGCCTAATGAGTAATATTTCAATGCACTCGTGTTCAGGGTGGGATCCCGCACATACATGCCAGATATGAAAAAGATTGAACGTTGTTTCAAGGAGCTATTAGTCCTTTACTGAATTTGTCATTTTGCCGAAAAAATGGCCGACTTTGGCACCACGCCCAGGTCAGACCCATGAATGAAAACACACCATTTTGAAAAGTTTAGATTTCATAGGTCTCCTGAATTGTCTAACCAATTTTGAAGATGATCCAATTGATTCCCTCTGTGACAAGGTCTCAAATGTGCACCCTGTTAATTGATAAAAATTTCACATTCGATCCAAAATACCCGATTTCCTGTTGGGTTTGGAATATGGGTGCAAGAGACTTTTTGGAGCAGTTTTGCACAAGGTATCGACTCCCCAAATTTCATTGCTCTACGTTAAAAAAACCTAATAGGAAACGCCTTTTTGAAAAATTCAAGGGGGCGCCACTGAGCCATTTTGTTACATTTTTTTGTAACGTTGCAAGATTATCGAAATCCACACAAAGCCGCATGTATGTGCAAAATTTGGTGAGTTTTCGTGCATGTCCAGGCCTCCAAATGTAAACTGTACTAGAAATGGACAGAAATTTCACATTTGATCCAAAATACCCGATTTTCTGTTGGATTTGGAATATGGGTGCAAGAGGCTTTTTTGAGCAGTTAGGCATAAGGTATGTACTCCCCAAATTTCCTTGCTCTATGTTGAAAAAACCCAATAGGAAAGGCCTTTTTTAAAAATTCTTTCTGTCGCCACTAGTTGGCACTGTAGAGTTGATGCAAATGACCCCTACAAGAACCTTCAGGGTATGACTCTCAACAAACACGGAAAGTTTGGCGCAGATATGTTGCATATCTGCCGAGTTATGACTGTTCAAAGTTTTTGGCGAGACAAATTGTTGACGGTCATTTTCACTTCCAGTTTGGACCTCTCTGCTTCAACGAAACCTCAATATTTTTCATCAGGCACCTGAACACATGTCTTGAGGCTCCCCTGAAACAGGTTTGAGGTCAATAGATTTTTTTCCCTTGGAGGAGGAGCCTGTCTCGTAAAGAAGGCCATTTCCTGTTTCCACTAGGGGCGCCAGGCCTAATGGGTAATATTTCAATGCAGTCGTGTTCAGGCTGGGATATCTCATAAACATGCTAAAAATGAAAAAGATTGAACGTTGGATCACGGAGTTTTTAATCATTTTCTGAATTTGGTATTTTGCCTAAAAATGGCCGACTTTGGGACCACGCCCAGGCCAGACCCTTGAATGAAAACACACCATTTTGAAAACTTAAGATCTCATAGGTCTCCTGAATAGTCTAACCAATTTTGAAGACGATCCAACTTTATCCTTCAGCGACAAGGTCTCAAATGTAAATCGATAAAATTTCGCATTTGACCCAAAATTTCCAGCTTCCTGTTGGGTTTGGAATATGGGTGCAAGAGACTTTTTGGAGCAGTTTTGTACAATGTATCGACTCACTAAATTTCATTGTTCTACGTTGAAAAAACCTAATAGGAGAGGCCTTTTTGAAAATTTCAAGGGGGCGCCACTGAGCCATTTTGTTAAATTTTTTTGTAGATTATCAAAATTTACGCAAAGTTGAATGTATGTGCAAATTTTGGTGAGTTTTCGTGCATGTTCAAGCCTCCAAACGTAAACTCCAACTGTGAACCGAAAAAATTTCACATTCGATCCAAAATACCCGATTTCCTGTTGGATTTGGAATATGGGTGCAAGAGGCTTTTTTGAACAGTTAGGCATAAGGTATCTACTCCCCAAATTTCATTGCTCTACGTTGAAAACCTGAGAGGAGAGGCCTTTTTGAAAATTTTAAGGGTCAAGGGGGCGCCACTGAGCCATTTTTTGACATTTTTTCAAAACGACGCAAGATTATCGAAATTTACGCAAATCTGCACGTATGTGCAAATTTTGGTGACTTTTCGTGCATGTTCAGGCCTCCAAATTGGCCATTTTCATTTGCCATGAAGAAAGAATAATAATAATAACTAGGCCTGCAAGCAGGACTGAACGGGCCCTCGCAATCTAGCGCAACTCGGACGTCACGCAACTCGGACTGTGTGCAGGTCAGGGTGGTGGCAGATCCTCCTCTCTAATCATCTCATTAGAACCTAACATGCTCGAAAGTCGCCTATTTACATTCCCACACCCAAGAGATAAAAACCCCTATTGGAGAGAGTACTACAAAAAAGGAGCCACTACTGAGCTGTGCAGCCAAGCCCTTATTCAAAACCAAAATTAATCTTCTAACTGGGCCAATTCGACCAAGTGTGCCAACTATTGTGGCTCTATAAGCTCCCTGAATCTCTGAAAAAAAATATTTCCTTGAAATGGCGAACAAAGGGTCGTCACGGCAACAGACAGAGACACGTGGACATGGGCCGTAAAAAAGTATTTTAATAGGTCTTGAAACTACAATGACCAACATGAAAAGAACTGGACATGTTTTGGAAAAACGAGTGACTTTCTATCGCCACTAGTTGGCGCTGTAGGGTTGATGCAAATGACCCCTACAAGGCCCTTCAGGGTATGACTCTCAACAAGCACGGGAAGTTTGGCGCAGATATCTTGTATATCTGCCGAGTTATGACTGTTCAAAGTTTTTGGAGAGAAAAATTGTTGACAGTCATTTTCACTTTCCTGTTTGGACCCCTCCGCTTCAACGAAACTTCAATATTTTTCATCAGGCACCTGAAGACAGGTCTTAAGGTTTCCCTTATGCAGGTTTGAGGTAGATTGATTTTTTCCTTTAGAGGAGGAGTGTGTCCCGTAAAAAAGGGCATTTCCTGTTCCCACTAGGAGGCGCCAGGCACAAATGGTAAATTTTCAATCCAGTCCTGCTCAGGCTGGTATACCTCACACACATGCCAGATTTAAAATAGATTGAACGTTGTATGAGGGAGTTATCAGTCATTTTCCGAATTCGGTGTTTTGGCGAAAAAATGGAAGAATTTGGCGCCCCGCCCAGGTCAGGCCCGTGAATGAAAACACACCATTTTTATAACTTAAGATTTCATATGCCTCATGAACAGTCTCACCAATTTTGAGAATGATCAAACTAATTCCCTAGGTGCCAAGGTGTAAAATGTGCACACTGTAAATCGATAAAAAGTTCACATTCAATCCAAAATACCCGATTTCCTGTAGGATTTGGAATGTGTGTGCAAGAGACTTTTTGGAGCAGTTTTGCACAAAGTTTTGACTCTCCAAATTTCATCACTCTATGTGAGAAAAACCTAAATGGAGAGGCCTTTTTGAAAAATTCAAGGGGGCGCCACTGAGCCATTTTGTTAAATTGTTTCGTAACGTTGCAAGATTATCGAACGTTATCCAAAGCCGCATGTATGTGCAAATTTTGGTGAGTTTTTATGCATATTCAAGCCTCCAAATGTAAACTCTTACTGTGAACCCATGAAAATTTCACATTCGATCCAAAATACCCGATTTCCTGTTGGATTTGGAATATGGGTGCAAGAGACTTTTTGGAGCAGTTTTGCATAAGGTATCTACTCCCCAAATTTCCTTGCTCTATGTTGAAAAAACCCAATAGGAAAGGCCTTTTTTAAAACTTCTTTCTGTCGCCACTAGTTGGCACTGTAGAGTTGATGCAAATGACCCCTACACGAACCTTCAGGGTATGACTCTCAACAAACACGGGAAGTTTGGCGCAGATATGTTGTATATCTGCCGAGTTATGACTGTTCAAAGTTTTTGGCGAGACAAATTGTTGACGGTTATTTTCACTTCCAGTTTGTACCTCTCCGCTTCTACAAAACCTCAATATTTTTCATTAGGCACCTGAACACATGTCTTGAGGCTCCCCTGAAACAGGTTTGAGGTCAATAGATTTTTTTCCCTTGGAGGAGGAGCCTGTCTCGTAAAGAAGGCCATTTCCTGTTCCCACTAGGGGGCGCCAAGCCTAATGGGTAAAATTTAAATGCAGTCGTGTTCAGGCTGGGATATCTCATATACTTGCTAGAAATGAAAAAGATTGAACGTTGTATCACGGAGTTTTTAATCATTTTCTGAATTTGGTGTTTTGCCCAAAAATGGCCAACTTTGGGACTACGCCCAGGCCAGACCCTTGGATGAAAACTCACCATTTTGAAAACTTAAGATCTCATATGTCTCCTGTATAGTCTGACCAATTTTGAAGACGATCCAACTATTTTCTTCAGCGACAAGGTCTCAAATGTAAATCGATAAAATTTCGCATTTGATCCAAAATTTCCGACTTCCTGTTGGATTTGGAATATAGGTGCAAGAGACTTTTTGGAGCAGTTTTACGCAATGTATCGACTCACCAAATTTCATCATTCTACGTTGAAAAAACCTAATAGGAAAGGCCTTTTTGAAAATTTCAAGGGGGCGCCACTGAGCGATTTTGTTAAATTTTTTTGTAGATTATCAAAATTTACGCAAAGTTGCATGTATGTGCAAATTTTGGTGAGTTTTCGTGCATGTTCAGGCCTCCAAACGTAAACTCCAACTGTGAACCGAAAAAATTTCACATTTGATCCAAAATATCCGATTTCCTGTCGGATTTGGAATATGGGTGCAAGAGGCTTTTTTGAACAGTTAGGCATAAGGTATCTACTCCCCAAATTTCATCGCTCTACGTTGAAAACCTGAGAGGAGAGGCCTTTTTGAAAATTTTAAGGGTCAAGGGGGCGCCACTGAGCCATTTTTTGAAATTTTTTCAAAACGACGCAAGATTATCAAATTTTACGCGAATCTGCACGTATGTGCAAATTTTGGTGACTTTTCGTGCATGTTCAGGCCTCCAAATTGGCCATTTTCATTTGCCATGAAGAAAGAAGAATAATAATAATAACTAGGCCTGCAAGCAGGACTGAACGGGCCCTCGCAATCTAGCGCAACTCGGACGTCATGCAACTCGGACAGTGTGCAGGTCAGGGTGGTGGCAGATCGTCCTCTCTAATCATCTCATTAGAACCTAACATGCGCGAAAGTTGCCTCTTTACATTCACACACCTAAGAGATAAAAACCCCTATTGGACAGAGGACTACAAAAAAGGAGCGAATAAAGGGTCATCACAGCAACAGACAGAGACATGTGGACATGGGCCGTAAAATAAGTATTTTAAAAGGTCTTGAAACTACAATGACCAACCTGAAAAGAACTGGACATATATTTTAAAAAATGAGTGACTTTCTATTGCCACTAGTTGGCGCTGTAGGGTTGATGCAAATGACCCCTACAGGACCCTTCAGACTATGACTCAACAAGCACGATATGTTTGGCGCAGATATGTTGTAGAAGTTATGACTGTTCAAAACTTGTGGTGAGACGAAATGGCTTCAGTCATTTTTACTTCTCCTGTTGGACCCTTCTGCTTCAACCAAACCTCAGTATTTTTCATCAGGCACCTGAACACATGTCTTCAGGCTCCCCTGATGCAGGTTTGAGGTGAATAGATTTTTTTTTCCTTGGAGGAGGAGCCTGTTTCGTAAAAAAGGCATTTCCTGTTCCCACTAGGGGGCGCTAGGCCTAATGAGTAATATTTCAATGCACTCGTGTTCAGGGTGGGATCCCGCACATACATGCCAGATATGAAAAAGATTGAACGTTGTTTCAAGGAGCTATTAGTCCTTTACTGAATTTGTCATTTTGCCGAAAAAATGGCCGACTTTGGCACCACGCCCAGGTCAGACCCATGAATGAAAACACACCATTTTGAAAAGTTTAGATTTCATAGGTCTCCTGAATTGTCTAACCAATTTTGAAGATGATCCAATTGATTCCCTCTGTGACAAGGTCTCAAATGTGCACCCTGTTAATTGATAAAAATTTCACATTCGATCCAAAATACCCGATTTCCTGTTGGGTTTGGAATATGGGTGCAAGAGACTTTTTGGAGCAGTTTTGCACAAGGTATCGACTCCCCAAATTTCATTGCTCTACGTTAAAAAAACCTAATAGGAAACGCCTTTTTGAAAAATTCAAGGGGGCGCCACTGAGCCATTTTGTTACATTTTTTTGTAACGTTGCAAGATTATCGAAATCCACACAAAGCCGCATGTATGTGCAAAATTTGGTGAGTTTTCGTGCATGTCCAGGCCTCCAAATGTAAACTGTACTAGAAATGGACAGAAATTTCACATTTGATCCAAAATACCCGATTTTCTGTTGGATTTGGAATATGGGTGCAAGAGGCTTTTTTGAGCAGTTAGGCATAAGGTATGTACTCCCCAAATTTCCTTGCTCTATGTTGAAAAAACCCAATAGGAAAGGCCTTTTTTAAAAATTCTTTCTGTCGCCACTAGTTGGCACTGTAGAGTTGATGCAAATGACCCCTACAAGAACCTTCAGGGTATGACTCTCAACAAACACGGAAAGTTTGGCGCAGATATGTTGCATATCTGCCGAGTTATGACTGTTCAAAGTTTTTGGCGAGACAAATTGTTGACGGTCATTTTCACTTCCAGTTTGGACCTCTCCGCTTCAACGAAACCTCAATATTTTTCATCAGGCACCTGAACACATGTCTTGAGGCTCCCCTGAAACAGGTTTGAGGTCAATAGATTTTTTTCCCTTGGAGGAGGAGCCTGTCTCGTAAAGAAGGCCATTTCCTGTTTCCACTAGGGGCGCCAGGCCTAATGGGTAATATTTCAATGCAGTCGTGTTCAGGCTGGGATATCTCATAAACATGCTAAAAATGAAAAAGATTGAACGTTGGATCACGGAGTTTTTAATCATTTTCTGAATTTGGTATTTTGCCTAAAAATGGCCGACTTTGGGACCACGCCCAGGCCAGACCCTTGAATGAAAACACACCATTTTGAAAACTTAAGATCTCATAGGTCTCCTGAATAGTCTGACCAATTTTGAAGACGATCCAACTTTATCCTTCAGCGACAAGGTCTCAAATGTAAATCGATAAAATTTCGCATTTGACCCAAAATTTCCAGCTTCCTGTTGGGTTTGGAATATGGGTGCAAGAGACTTTTTGGAGCAGTTTTGTACAATGTATCGACTCACTAAATTTCATTGTTCTACGTTGAAAAAACCTAATAGGAGAGGCCTTTTTGAAAATTTCAAGGGGGCGCCACTGAGCCATTTTGTTAAATTTTTTTGTAGATTATCAAAATTTACGCAAAGTTGAATGTATGTGCAAATTTTGGTGAGTTTTCGTGCATGTTCAAGCCTCCAAACGTAAACTCCAACTGTGAACCGAAAAAATTTCACATTCGATCCAAAATACCCGATTTCCTGTTGGATTTGGAATATGGGTGCAAGAGGCTTTTTTGAACAGTTAGGCATAAGGTATCTACTCCCCAAATTTCATTGCTCTACGTTGAAAACCTGAGAGGAGAGGCCTTTTTGAAAATTTTAAGGGTCAAGGGGGCGCCACTGAGCCATTTTTTGACATTTTTTCAAAACGACGCAAGATTATCGAAATTTACGCGAATCTGCACGTATGTGCAAATTTTGGTGACTTTTCGTGCATGTTCAGGCCTCCAAATTGGCCATTTTCATTTGCCATGAAGAAAGAAGAATAATAATAATAATAATAATAATAATAATAATCCTTTGCATTACAATAGGGCCTTCGCACGTCTAGTGCTCGGGCCCTAATAATAATAATAATCCTTTGCATTACAATAGGGCCTTCGCACGCCTAGTGCTCGGGCCCTAATAATAATAATAATAATAACTAGGCCTGCAAGCAGGACTGAACGGGCCCTCGCAATCTAGCGCAACTCGGACGTCACGCAACTCGGACTGTGTGCAGGTCAGGGTGGTGGCAGATCCTCCTCTCTAATCATCTCATTAGAACCTAACATGCTCGAAAGTCGCCTATTTACATTCCCACACCCAAGAGATAAAAACCCCTATTGGAGAGAGTACTACAAAAAAGGAGCCACTACTGAGCTGTGCAGCCAAGCCCTTATTCAAAACCAAAATTAATCTTCTAACTGGGCCAATTCGACCAAGTGTGCCAACTATTGTGGCTCTATAAGCTCCCTGAGTCTCTGAAAAAAAATATTTCCTTTAAATGGCGAACAAAGGGTCGTCACGGCAACAGACAGAGACACGTGGACATGGGCCGTAAAAAAAGTATTTTAATAGGTCTTGAAACTACAATGACCAACATGAAAAGAACTGGACATGTTTTGGAAAAACGAGTGACTTTCTATCGCCACTAGTTGGCGCTGTAGGGTTGATGCAAATGACCCCTACAAGGCCCTTCAGGGTATGACTCTCAACAAGCACGGGAAGTTTGGCGCAGATATCTTGTATATCTGCCGAGTTATGACTGTTCAAAGTTTTTGGAGAGAAAAATTGTTGACAGTCATTTTCACTTTCCTGTTTGGACCCCTCCGCTTCAACGAAACTTCAATATTTTTCATCAGGCACCTGAAGACAGGTCTTAAGGTTTCCCTTATGCAGGTTTGAAGTAGATTGATTTTTTCCCTTTAGAGGAGGAGTGTGTCCCGTAAAAAAGGGCATTTCCTGTTCCCACTAGGAGGCGCCAGGCACAAATGGTAAATTTTCAATCCAGTCCTGCTCAGGCTGGTATACCTCACACACATGCCAGATTTAAAATAGATTGAACGTTGTATGAGGGAGTTATCAGTCATTTTCCGAATTCGGTGTTTTGGCGAAAAAATGGAAGAATTTGGCGCCCCGCCCAGGTCAGGCCCGTGAATGAAAACACACCATTTTTATAACTTAAGATTTCATATGCCTCATGAACAGTCTCACCAATTTTGAGAATGATCAAACTAATTCCCTAGGTGCCAAGGTGTAAAATGTGCACACTGTAAATCGATAAAAAGTTCACATTCAATCCAAAATACCCGATTTCCTGTAGGATTTGGAATGTGTGTGCAAGAGACTTTTTGGAGCAGTTTTGCACAAAGTTTTGACTCTCCAAATTTCATCACTCTATGTTAGAAAAACCTAAATGGAGAGGCCTTTTTGAAAATTTCAAGGGGGCGCCACTGAGCCATTTTGTTAAATTGTTTCGTAACGTTGCAAGATTATCGAACGTTATCCAAAGCCGCATGTATGTGCAAATTTTGGTGAGTTTTTATGCATATTCAAGCCTCCAAATGTAGACTCTTACTGTGAACCCATGAAAATTTCACATTCGACCCAAAATACCCGATTTCCTGTTGGATTTGGAATATGGGTGCAAGAGACTTTTTGGAGCAGTTTTGCATAAGGTATCTACTCCCCAAATTTCCTTGCTCTATGTTGAAAAAACCCAATAGGAAAGGCCTTTTTTAAAACTTCTTTCTGTCGCCACTAGTTGGCACTGTAGAGTTGATGCAAATGACCCCTACAAGAACCTTCAGGGTATGACTCTCAACAAACACGGAAAGTTTGGCGCAGATATGTTGCATATCTGCCGAGTTATGACTGTTCAAAATTTTTGGCGAGACAAATTGTTGACGGTCATTTTCACTTCCAGTTTGGACCTCTCCGCTTCAACGAAACCTCAATATTTTTCATCAGGGACCTGAACACATGTCTTGAGGCTCCCCTGAAACAGGTTTGAGGTCAATAGATTTTTTTCCCTTGGAGGAGGAGCCTGTCTCGTAAAGAAGGCCATTTCCTGTTCCCACTAGGGGGCGCCAGGCCTAATGGGTAATATTTCAATGCAGTCGTGTTCAGGCTGGGATATCTCATATACATGCTAGAAATGAAAAAGATTGAACGTTGTATCACGGAGTTTTTAATCATTTTCTGAATTTGGTTTTTTGCCCAAAAATGGCCGACTTTGGGACCACGCCCAGGTCAGACCCTTGAGTGAAAACTCACCATTTTGAAAACTTAAGATCTCATATGTCTCCTGAATAGTCTGACCAATTTTGAAGACGATCCAACTATTTTCTTCAGCGACAAGGTCTCAAATGTAAATCGATAAAATTTCACATTTGATCCAAAATTTCTGGCTTCCAGTTGGGTTTGGAATATGGGTGCAAGAGACTTTTTGGAGCAGTTTTGCACAATGTATCGACTCGCCAAATTTCATCGTTCTACGTTGAAAAAACCTAATAGGAAAGGCCTTTTTGAAAATTTCAAGGGGGCGCCACTGAGCCATTTTGTTAAATTTTTTTGTAGATTATCAAAATTTACGCAAAGTTGCATGTATGTGCAAATTTTGGTGAGTTTTCGTGCATGTTCAGGCCTCCAAATGTAAACTCAAACTGTGAACCGATAAAAATTTCACATTTGATCCAAAATATCCGATTTCCTGTTGGATTTGGAATATGGGTGCAAGAGGCTTTTTTGAACAGTTAGGCATAAGGTATCTACTCCCCAAATTTCATTGCTCTACGTTGAAAACCTGAGAGGAGAGGCCTTTTTGAAAATTTTAAGGTTCAAGGGGGCGCCACTGAGCCATTTTTTGACATTTTTTCAAAACGACACAAGATTATCGAAATTTACGCAAAGCCGCACGTTTGTGCAAATTTTGGTGACTTTTCGTGCATGTTCAGGCCTCCAAATTGGCCATTTTCATTTGCCCTGAAAAAAGAAGAATAATAATAATAATAATAATAATAATAATAATAATAATAATAATCCTTTGCAAAACAATAGGGCCTTCGCACGCTTAGTGCTCGGGCCCTAATAATAATAATAATAATAATCCTTTGCATTACAATAGGGCCTTCGCACGCCTAGTGCTCGGGCCCTAACTAGGCCTGCAAGCAGGACTGAACGGGCCCTCGCGATCTAGCGCAACTCGGACGTCACGCAACTCGGACTGTGTGCAGGTCAGGGCGGTGGCAGATCCTCCTCTCTAATCATCTCATTAGAACCTAACATGCTCGAAAGTCGCCTATTTACATTCCCACACCCAAGAGATAAAAACCCCTATTGGAGAAAGTACTACAAAAAAGGAGCCACTACTGAGCTGTGCAGCCAAGCCCTTATTCAAAACTAAAATTAATCTTCTAACTGGGCCAATTCGACCAAGTGTGCCAACTATTGTGGCTCTATAAGCTGCCTGAGTCTCTGAAAAAAAATATTTCCTTTAAATGGCGAACAAAGGGTCGTCACGGCAACAGACAGAGACACGTGGACATGGGCCGTAAATAAGTATTTTAATAGGTCTTGAAACTACAATGACCAACCTGAAAAGAACTGGACATGTATTGGAAAAACGAGTGACTTTCTATTGCCACTAGTTGGCGCTGTAGGGTTGATGCAAATGACCCCTACAAGGCCCTTCAGGGTATGACTCTCAACAAGCACGGGAAGTTTGGCGCAGATATCTTGTATATCTGCCGAGTTATGACTGTTCAAAGTTTTTGGAGAGAAAAATTGTTGACAGTCATTTTCACTTTCCTGTTTGGACCCCTCCGCTTCAACGAAACTTCAATATTTTTCATCAGGAACCTGAACACAGGTCTTAAGGCTTCCCTTTTGCAGGTTTGAGGTAGATTGATTTTTTCCCTTTAGAGGAGGAGTGTGTCCCGTAAAAAAGGGCATTTCCTGTTCCCACTAGGAGGCGCCAGGCACAAATGGTAAATTTTCAATCCAGTCCTGCTCAGGCTAGTATACCTCACACACATGCCAGATTTAAAATAGATTGAACGTTGTATGAGGGAGTTATCAGTCATTTTCCGAATTCGGTGTTTTGGCGAAAAAATGGCCGACTTTGGCACCCCGCCCAGGTCAGGCCCGTGAATGAAAACACACCATTTTTATAACTTAAGATTTCATATGCCTCATGAACAGGCTCGCCAATTTTGAGAATGATCAAACTAATTCCCTAGGTGCCAAGGTGTAAAATGTGCACACTGTAAATCGATAAAAATTTCACATTCAATCCAAAATACCCGATTTCCTGTAGGATTTGGAATGTGTGTGCAAGAGACTTTTTGGAGCAGTTTTGCACAAAGTTTTGACTCTCCAAATTTCATCACTCTATGTTAGAAAAACCTAAATGGAGAGGCCTTTTTGAAAATTTCAAGGGGGCGCCACTGAGCCATTTTGTTAAATTTTTTTCGTAACGTTGCAAGATTATCGAACGTTATCCAAAGCCGCATGTATGTGCAAATTTTGGTGAGTTTTTATGCATATTCAAGCCTCCAAATGTAAACTCTTACTGTGAACCCATGAAAATTTCACATTCGATCCAAAATACCCAATTTCCTGTTGGATTTGGAATATGGGTGCAAGAGACTTTTTGGAGCAGTTTTGCATAAGGTATCTACTCCCCAAATTTCCTTGCTCTATGTTGAAAAAACCCAATAGGAAAGGCCTTTTTTAAAACTTCTTTCTTTCGCCACTAGTTGGCACTGTAGAGTTGATGCAAATGACCCCTACAAGAACCTTCAGGGTATGACTCTCAACAAACACGGAAAGTTTGGCGCAGATATGTTGCATATCTGCCGAGTTATGACTGTTCAAAATTTTTGGCGAGACAAATTGTTGACGGTCATTTTCACTTCCAGTTTGGACCTCTCCGCTTCAACGAAACCTCAATATTTTTTATCAGGGACCTGAACACATGTCTTGAGGCTCCCCTGAAACAGGTTTGAGGTCAATAGATTTTTTTCCCTTGGAGGAGGAGCCTGTCTCGTAAAGAAGGCCATTTCCTGTTCCCACTAGGGGGCGCCAGGCCTAATGGGTAATATTTCAATGCAGTCGTGTTCAGGCTGGGATATCTCATATACATGCTAGAAATGAAAAAGATTGAACGTTGTATCACGGAGTTTTTAATCATTTTCTGAATTTGGTATTTTGCCCAAAAATGGCCGACTTTGGGACCACGCCCAGGCCCGACCCTTGAGTGAAAACACACCATTTTGAAAACTTAAGATCTCATATGTCTCCTGAATACTCTGACCAATTTTGAAGACGATCCAACTATTTTCTTCAGCGACAAGGTCTCAAATGTAAATCGATAAAATTTCACATTTGATCCAAAATTTCCGACTTCCTGTTGGATTTGGAATATGGGTGCAAGAGACTTTTTGGAGCAGTTTTGCACAATGTATCGACTCGCCAAATTTCATCGTTCTACGTTGAAAAAACCTAATAGGAAAGGCCTTTTTGAAAATTTCAAGGGGGCGCCACTGAGCGATTTTGTTAAATTTTTTTGTAGATTATCAAAATTTACGCAAAGTTGCATGTATGTGCAAATTTTGGTGAGTTTTCGTGCATGTTCAGGCCTCCAAATGTAAACCCCAACTGTGAACCGATAAAAATTTCACATTTGATCCAAAATATCCGATTTCCTGTTGGATTTGGAATATGGGTGCAAGAGGCTTTTTTGAACAGTTAGGCATAAGGTATCTACTCCCCAAATTTCATTGCTCTACGTTGAAAACCTGAGAGGAGAGGCCTTTTTGAAAATTTTAAGGGTAAAGGGGGCGCCACTGAGCCATTTTTTGACATTTTTTCAAAACGACACAAGATTATCGAAATTTACGCGAAGCGGCACGTATGTGCAAATTTTGGTGACTTTTCGTGCATGTTCAGGCCTCCAAATTGGCCATTTTCATTTGCCCTGAAAAAAGAATAATAATAATAATAATAATAATAATAATCCTTTGCAAAACAATAGGGCCTTCGCACGTCTAGTGCTCGGGCCCTAATAATAATCCTTTGCATTACAATAGGGCCTTCGCACGTCTAGTGCTCGGGCCCTAATAATCCTTTGCATTACAATAGGGCCTTCGCACGCCTAGTGCTCGGGCCCTAATAATAATAATAATAATAATAATAATCCTTTGCATTACAATAGGGCCTTCGCACGTCTAGTGCTCGGGCCCTAACTAGGCCTGCAAGCAGGACTGAACGGGCCCTCGCAATCTAGCGCAACTCGGACGTCACGCAACTCGGACTGTGTGCAGGTCAGGTTGGTGGCAGATCCTCCTCTCTAATCATCTCATTAGAACCTAACAAGCTCGAAAGTCGCCTCTTTACATTCACACACCTAACAGATAAAAAAAAAAACTATTGGAGAGAGTACTACAAAAAAGGAGGCACTACTGAGCTGTGCAGCCAAGCCCTTATTCAAAACCAAAATTAATATTCTAACTGGGCCAATTCGACCAAGTGTGCCAAATATTGTGGCTCTATAAGCTGCCTGAGTCTCTGAAAAAAAGTATTTCCTTTAAATGGCGAATAAAGGGTCGTCACGGCAACAGACAGAGACACGCGGACATGGGCCGTAAATAAGTATTTTAATAGGTCTTGAAACTACAATGACCAACCTGAAAAGAACTGGACATGTATTGGAAAAACGAGTGACTTTCTATTGCCACTAGTTGGCGCTGTAGGGTTGATGCAAACGACCCCTACAAGGCCCTTCAGGGTATGACTCTCAACAAGCACGGGAAGTTTGGCGCAGATATGTTGTATATCTGCCGAGTTATGACTGTTCAAAGTTTTTGGAGAGAAAAATTGTTGACAGTCATTTTCACTTTCCTGTTTGGACTTCTCCGCTTCAATATTCAAACAAAACTTCAATATTTTTCATCAGGCACCTGAAGACAGGTCTTAAGGCTTCCCTTATGCAGCTTTGAGGTAGATTGATTTTTTCCCTTTAGAGGAGGAGTGTGTCCCGTAAAAAAAGGGCATTTCCTGTTCCCACTAGGAGGCGCCAAGCACAAATGGTAAATTTTCAATCCAGTCCTGCTCAGGCTGGTATACCTCACACACACGCCAGATTTAAAATAGATTGAACGTTGTATGAGGGAGTTATCAGTCATTTTCCGAATTCGGTGTTTTGGCGAAAAAATGGCCGACTTTGGCACCCCGCCCAGGTCAGGCCCGATAATGAAAACACACCATTTTGATAACTTAAGATTTCATATGCCTCATGAACAGTCTCGCCAATTTTGAGAATGATCAAACTAATTCCCTAGGTGCCAAGGTGTAAAATGTGCACACTGTAAATCCATAAAAATTTCACATTCAATCCAAAATACCCGATTTCCTGTTGGGTTTGGAATATGCATGCAAGAGACTTTTTGGAGCAGTTTTGTACAAGGTATCGACTCTCCGAATTTCATCCCTCTACGTTGAAAAAACCTAAATGGAGAGGCCTTTTTGAAAATTTCAAGGGGGCGCCACTGAGCCATTTTGTTACATGTTTTCGTAACGTTGCAAGATTATTGAACGTTATGCAAAGCCACATGTATGACCAAATTTTTGTGAGTTTTCGTGCATGTTCAAGCCTCCAAATGTAAACTCCTACTGTGAACCGATAAAAATTTCACATTCGATCCAAAATACCCGATTTCCTGTTGGATTTGGAATATGGGTGCAAGAGACTTTTTGGAGCAGTTTTGCACAAGGTATCGACTCCCCAAATTTCATCACTCTATGTTAAAAAAACCTAATAGGAAACGCCTTTTTGAAAAATTCAAGGGGGCGCCACTGAGGCATTTTGTTACATTTTTTCGTAACATTACAAGATTATCGAACGTTATCCAAAGCCGCATGTATATGCAAATTTTTACGAGTTTTTGTGCATATTCAAGCCTCCAAATGTAAACTCCTACTGTGAACCCATGAAAATTTCACATTCGATCCAAAATACCCGATTTCCTGTTGGATTTGGAATACGGGTGCAAGAGACTTTTTGGAGCAGTTTTGCATAAGGTATCTACTCCCCAAATTTCCTCGCTCTATGTTGAAAAAACCCAATAGGAAAGGCCTTTTTTAAAACTTCTTTCTGTCGCCACTAGTTGGCACTGTAGAGTTGATGCAAATGACCCCTACAAGAACCTTCAGGGTATGACTCTCAACAAACACGGGAAGTTTGGCGCAGATATGTTGTATATCTGCCGAGTTATGACTGTTCAAAGTTTTTTGCGTGACAAATTGTTGACGTTCATTTTCACTTTCCTGTTTGGACCCCTCCGCCTCAACGAAACCTCAATATTTTTCATCAGACACCTGAACACAGGTCTTAAGGCTCCCCTGATGCAGGTTTGGGGTCAACAGATTTTTTTCCCTTGGAGGAGGAAACTGTCTCGTAAAAAAAGGCATTTCCTGTTCTCACTAGGGGGCGCTAGACCTAACGGGTAATATTTCAATGCACTCGTGTTAAGGGTGGGATACCACACATACATGCCAAATATGAAAAAGATTGAACGTTGTGTCAAGGAACTATTAGTCATTTACTGAATTTGTCATTTTGCCGAAAAAATGGCCGACTTTGGCACCACGCCCAGGTCAGACCCGTGAATGAAAACGCACCATTTTCAAAACTTAAGATTTCATATGTCTCCTGAACAGTCTCACCAATTTTGAAGATGATCCAACTAACTCCCTTGGCGAAAAGGTCTCAAATGTGCACCCTGTAAATCGATAAAAATTTCATATTTGATTCAAAATAACCGATTTCCTGTTGGGTTTGGAATATGGGTGTAAATGCTTTTTTGGAGCAGTTTTAGACAAGGTATAGACCCCCCAAATTTCATTGCTCTACGCTGACAAAACCTAATGTTATAGGCCAATTTTAAAATTTCAAGGGGGCGCCACTGAGCCATTTTGTTATATTTTTTTGCAACGTTGCAAAATTATCGAAATTTACAATTTTCCGGACGTATGTGCAAATTTTGGTGACTTTTCGTGCATGTTCAGGCCTCCAAATTGGCCGTTTTCATTTGCCCTGAAAAATAAAAAAAAAAATAAAAAAAATAATCCTTTGCAAAACAATAGGGCCTTCGCACGCTTAGTGCTCGGGCCCTAATAATCCTTTGCAAAACAATAGGGCCTTCGCACGCTTAGTGCTCGGGCCCTAATAATAATAATAATAATAATAATAATAATAATAATAATAATAATAATAATAATCCTTTGCAAAACAATAGGGCCTTCGCACGTCTAGTGCTCGGGCCCTAATAATAATAATAATAATAATAATAACTAGGCCTGCAAGCAGGACTGAACGGGCCCTCGCAATCTAGCGCAATTCGGACGTCACGCAACTCGGACTGTGTGCAGGTCAGGGTGGTGGGAGATCCTCCTCTCTAATCATCTCATTAGAACCCAACATGCTCGAAAGTCGCCTATTTACATTCCCACACCCAAGAGATAAAAACCCCTATTGGAGAGAATACTACAAAAAAGGAGCCACTACTGAGCTGTGCAGCCAAGCCCTTATTCAAAACCAAAATTAATCTTCTAACTGGGCCAATTCGACCAAGTGTGCCAACTATTGTGGCTCTATAAGCTCCCTGAGTCTCTGAAAAAAAATATTTCCTTTAAATGGCGAACAAAGGGTCGTCACGGCAACAGACAGAGACACGTGGACATGGGCCGTAAAAAAGTATTGTAATAGGTCTTGAAACTACAATGACCAACATGAAAAGAACTGGACATGTTTTGGAAAAACGAGTGACTTTCTATCGCCACTAGTTGGCACTGTAGGGTTGATGCAAATGACCCCTACAAGGCCCTTCAGGGTATGACTCTTAACAAGCACGGGAAGTTTGGCGCAGATATCTTGTATATCTGCCGAGTTATGACTGTTCAAAGTTTTTGGAGAGAAAAATTGTTGACAGTCATTTTCACTTTCCTGTTTGGACCCCTCCGCTTCAACGAAACTTCAATATTTTTCATCAGGCACCTGAAGACAGGTCTTAAGGTTTCCCTTATGCAGGTTCGAGGTAGATTGATTTTTTCCCTTTAGAGGAGGAGTGTGTCCCGTAAAAAAGGGCATTTCCTGTTCCCACTAGGAGGCACCAGGCACAAATGGTAAATTTTCAATCCAGTCCTGCTCAGGCTGGTATACCTCACACACATGCCAGATTTAAAATAGATTGAACGTTGTATGAGGGAGTTATCAGTCATTTTCCGAATTCGGTGTTTTGGCGAAAAAATGGAAGAATTTGGCGCCCCGCCCAGGTCAGGCCCGTGAATGAAAACACACCATTTTTATAACTTAAGATTTCATATGCCTCATGAACAGTCTCACCAATTTTGAGAATGATCAAACTAATTCCCTAGGTGCCAAGGTGTAAAATGTGCACACTGTAAATCGATAAAAAGTTCACATTCAATCCAAAATACCCGATTTCCTGTAGGATTTGGAATGTGTGTGCAAGAGACTTTTTGGAGCAGTTTTGCACAAAGTTTTGACTCTCCAAATTTCATCACTCTATGTTAGAAAAACCTAAATGGAGAGGCCTTTTTGAAAATTTCAAGGGGGCGCCACTGAGCCATTTTGTTAAATTGTTTCGTAACGTTGCAAGATTATCGAACGTTATCCAAAGCCGCATGAATGTGCAAATTTTGGTGAGTTTTTATGCATATTCAAGCCTCCAAATGTAAACTCTTACTGTGAACCCATGAAAATTTCACATTCGATCCAAAATACCCGATTTCCTGTTGGATTTGGAATATGGGTGCAAGAGACTTTTTGGAGCAGTTTTGCATAAGGTATCTACTCCCCAAATTTCCTTGCTCTATGTTGAAAAAACCCAATAGGAAAGGCCTTTTTTAAAACTTCTTTCTGTCGCCACTAGTTGGCACTGTAGAGTTGATGCAAATGACCCCTACAAGAACCTTCAGGGTATGACTCTCAACAAACACGGAAAGTTTGGCGCAGATATGTTGCATATCTGCTGAGTTATGACTGTTCAAAATTTTTGGCGAGACAAATTGTTGACGGTCATTTTCACTTCCAGTTTGGACCTCTCCGCTTCAACGAAACCTCAATATTTTTCATCAGGGACCTGAACACATGTCTTGAGGCTCCCCTGAAACAGGTTTGAGGTCAATAGATTTTTTTCCCTTGGAGGAGGAGCCTGTCTCGTAAAGAAGGCCATTTCCTGTTCCCACTAGGGGGCGCCAGGCCTAATGGGTAATATTTCAATGCAGTCGTGTTCAGGCTGGGATATCTCATATACATGCTAGAAATGAAAAAGATTGAACGTTGTATCACGGAGTTTTTAATCATTTTCTGAATTTGGTATTTTGCCCAAAAATGGCCGACTTTGGGACCACGCCCAGGTCAGACCCTTGAGTGAAAACTCACCATTTTGAAAACTTAAGATCTCATATGTCTCCTGAATAGTCTGACCAATTTTGAAGACGATCCAACTATTTTCTTCAGCGACAAGGTCTCAAATGTAAATCGATAAAATTTCACATTTGATCCAAAATTTCCGGCTTCCTGTTGGGTTTGGAATATGGATGCAAGAGACTTTTTGGAGCAGTTTTGCACAATGTATCGACTCGCCAAATTTCATCGTTCTACGTTGAAAAAACCTAATAGGAAAGGCCTTTTTGAAAATTTCAAGGGGGCGCCACTGAGCCATTTTGTTAAATTTTTGTGTAGATTATCAAAATTTACGCAAAGTTGCATGTATGTGCAAATTTTGGTGAGTTTTCGTGCATGTTCAGGCCTCCAAATGTAGACTCCAACTGTGAACCGATAAAAATTTCACATTTGATCCAAAATATCCGATTTCCTGTTGGATTTGGAATATGGGTGCAAGAGGCTTTTTTGAACAGTTAGGCATAAGGTATCTACTCCCCAAATTTCATTGCTCTACGTTGAAAACCTGAGAGGAGAGGCCTTTTTGAAAATTTTAAGGGTCAAGGGGGCGCCACTGAGCCATTTTTTGACATTTTTTCAAAACGACACAAGATTATCGAATTTTACGCAAAGCCGCACGTATGTGCAAATTTTGGTGACTTTTCGTGCATGTTCAGGCCTCCAAATTGGCCATTTTCATTTGCCCTGAAAAAAGAAGAATAATAATAATAATACTAGGCCTGCAAGCAGGACTGAACGGGCCCTCGCGATCTAGCGCAACTCGGACGTCACGCAACTCGGACTGTGTGCAGGTCAGGGCGGTGGCAGATCCTCCTCTCTAATCATCTCATTAGAACCTAACATGCTCGAAAGTCGCCTATTTACATTCCCACACCCAAGAGATAAAAACCCCTATTGGAGAGAGTACTACAAAAAAGGAGCCACTACTGAGCTGTGCAGCCAAGCCCTTATTCAAAACTAAAATTAATCTTCTAACTGGGCCAATTCGACCAAGTGTGCCAACTATTGTGGCTCTATAAGCTGCCTGAGTCTCTGAAAAAAAATATTTCCTTTAAATGGCGAACAAAGGGTCGTCACGGCAACAGACAGAGACACGTGGACATGGGCCGTAAATAAGTATTTTAATAGGTCTTGAAACTACAATGACCAACCTGAAAAGAACTGGACATGTATTGGAAAAACGAGTGACTTTCTATTGCCACTAGTTGGCGCTGTAGGGTTGATGCAAATGACCCCTACAAGGCCCTTCAGGGTATGACTCTCAACAAGCACGGGAAGTTTGGCGCAGATATGTTGTATATCTGCCGAGTTATGACTGTTCAAAGTTTTTGGAGAGAAAAATTGTTGACAGTCATTTTCACTTTCCTGTTTGGACCCCTCCGCTTCAACGAAACTTCAATATTTTTCATCAGGCACCTGAACACAGGTCTTAAGGCTTCCCTTTTGCAGGTTTGAGGTAGATTGATTTTTTCCCTTTAGAGGAGGAGTGTGTCCCGTAAAAAAGGGCATTTCCTGTTCCCACTAGGAGGCGCCAGGCACAAATGGTAAATTTTCAATCCAGTCCTGCTCAGGCTAGTATACCTCACACACATGCCAGATTTAAAATAGATTGAACGTTGTATGAGGGAGTTATCAGTCATTTTCCGAATTCGGTGTTTTGGCGAAAAAATGGCCGACTTTGGCACCCCGCCCAGGTCAGGCCCGTGAATGAAAACACACCATTTTTATAACTTAAGATTTCATATGCCTCATGAACAGGCTCGCCAATTTTGAGAATGATCAAACTAATTCCCTAGGTGCCAAGGTGTAAAATGTGCACACTGTAAATCGATAAAAATTTCACATTCAATCCAAAATACCCGATTTCCTGTAGGATTTGGAATGTGTGTGCAAGAGACTTTTTGGAGCAGTTTTGCACAAAGTTTTGACTCTCCAAATTTCATCACTCTATGTTAGAAAAACCTAAATGGAGAGGCCTTTTTGAAAATTTCAAGGGGGCGCCACTGAGCCATTTTGTTAAATTTTTTCGTAACGTTGCAAGATTATCGAACGTTATCCAAAGCCGCATGTATGTGCAAATTTTGGTGAGTTTTTATGCATATTCAAGCCTCCAAATGTAAACTCTTACTGTGAACCCATGAAAATTTCACATTCGATCCAAAATACCCAATTTCCTGTTGGATTTGGAATATGGGTGCAAGAGACTTTTTGGAGCAGTTTTGCATAAGGTATCTACTCCCCAAATTTCCTTGCTCTATGTTGAAAAAACCCAATAGGAAAGGCCTTTTTTAAAACTTCTTTCTTTCGCCACTAGTTGGCACTGTAGAGTTGATGCAAATGACCCCTACAAGAACCTTCAGGGTATGACTCTCAACAAACACGGAAAGTTTGGCGCAGATATGTTGCATATCTGCCGAGTTATGACTGTTCAAAATTTTTGGCGAGACAAATTGTTGACGGTCATTTTCACTTCCAGTTTGGACCTCTCCGCTTCAACGAAACCTCAATATTTTTTATCAGGGACCTGAACACATGTCTTGAGGCTCCCCTGAAACAGGTTTGAGGTCAATAGTTTTTTTTCCCTTGGAGGAGGAACCTGTCTCGTAAAGAAGGCCATTTCCTGTTCCCACTAGGGGGCGCCAGGCCTAATGGGTAATATTTCAATGCAGTCGTGTTCAGGCTGGGATATCTCATATACATGCTAGAAATGAAAAAGATTGAACGTTGTATCACGGAGTTTTTAATCATTTTCTGAATTTGGTATTTTGCCCAAAAATGGCCGACTTTGGGACCACGCCCAGGCCCGACCCTTGAGTGAAAACACACCATTTTGAAAACTTAAGATCTCATATGTCTCCTGAATACTCTGACCAATTTTGAAGACGATCCAACTATTTTCTTCAGCGACAAGGTCTCAAATGTAAATCGATAAAATTTCACATTTGATCCAAAATTTCCGACTTCCTGTTGGATTTGGAATATGGGTGCAAGAGACTTTTTGGAGCAGTTTTGCACAATGTATCGACTCGCCAAATTTCATCGTTCTACGTTGAAAAAACCTAATAGGAAAGGCCTTTTTGAAAATTTCAAGGGGGCGCCACTGAGCGATTTTGTTAAATTTTTTTGTAGATTATCAAAATTTACGCAAAGTTGCATGTATGTGCAAATTTTGGTGAGTTTTCGTGCATGTTCAGGCCTCCAAATGTAAACCCCAACTGTGAACCGATAAAAATTTCACATTTGATCCAAAATATCCGATTTCCTGTTGGATTTGGAATATGGGTGCAAGAGGCTTTTTTGAACAGTTAGGCATAAGGTATCTACTCCCCAAATTTCATTGCTCTACGTTGAAAACCTGAGAGGAGAGGCCTTTTTGAAAATTTTAAGGGTAAAGGGGGCGCCACTGAGCCATTTTTTGACATTTTTTCAAAACGACACAAGATTATCGAAATTTACGCGAAGCGGCACGTATGTGCAAATTTTGGTGACTTTTCGTGCATGTTCAGGCCTCCAAATTGGCCATTTTCATTTGCCCTGAAAAAAGAATAATAATAATAATAATAATAATAATAATAACTAGGCCTGCAAGCAGGACTGAACGGGCCCTCGCAATCTAGCGCAACTCGGACGTCACGCAACTCGGACAGTGTGCAGGTCAGGGTGGTGGCAGATCCTCCTCTCTAATCATCTCATTAGAACCTAACATGCTCGAAAGTGGCCTATTTACATTCCCACACCCAAGAGATAAAAACCCCTATTGGAGAGAGTACTACAAAAAAGGAGCCACTACTGAGCTGTGCAGCCAAGCCCTTATTCAAAACCAAAATTAATCTTCGAACTGGGCCAATTCGACCAAGTGTGCCAACTATTGTGGCTCTATAAGCTCCCTGAGTCTCTGAAAAAAAATATTTCCTTTAAATGGCGAACAAAGGGTCGTCACGGCAACAGACAGAGACACGTGGACATGGGCCGTAAAAAAGTATTTTAATAGGTCTTGAAACTACAATGACCAACATGAAAAGAACTGGACATGTTTTGGAAAAACGAGTGACTTTATATCGCCACTAGTTGGCGCTGTAGGGTTGATGCAAATGACCCCTACAAGGCCCTTCAGGGTATGACTCTCAACAAGCACGGGAAGTTTGGCGCAGATATCTTGTATATCTGCCGAGTTATGACTGTTCAAAGTTTTTGGAGAGAAAAATTGTTGACAGTCATTTTCACTTTCCTGTTTGGACCCCTCCGCTTCAACGAAACTTCAATATTTTTCATCAGGCACCTGAAGACAGGTCTTAAGGTTTCCCTTATGCAGGTTTGAAGTAGATTGATTTTTTCCCTTTAGAGGAGGAGTGTGTCCCGTAAAAAAGGGCATTTCCTGTTCCCACTAGGAGGCGCCAGGCACAAATGGTAAATTTTCAATCCAGTCCTGCTCAGGCTGGTATACCTCACACACATGCCAGATTTAAAATAGATTGAACGTTGTATGAGGGAGTTATCAGTCATTTTCCGAATTCGGTGTTTTGGCGAAAAAATGGAAGAATTTGGCGCCCCGCCCAGGTCAGGCCCGTGAATGAAAACACACCATTTTTATAACTTAAGATTTCATATGCCTCATGAACAGTCTCACCAATTTTGAGAATGATCAAACTAATTCCCTAGGTGCCAAGGTGTAAAATGTGCACACTGTAAATCGATAAAAAGTTCACATTCAATCCAAAATACCCGATTTCCTGTAGGATTTGGAATGTGTGTGCAAGAGACTTTTTGGAGCAGTTTTGCACAAAGTTTTGACTCTCCAAATTTCATCACTCTATGTTAGAAAAACCTAAATGGAGAGGCCTTTTTGAAAATTTCAAGGGGGCGCCACTGAGCCATTTTGTTACATGTTTTCGTAACGTTGCAAGATTATCGAACGTTATCCAAAGCCGCATGTATGTGCAAATTTTGGTGAGTTTTTATGCATATTCAAGCCTCCAAATGTAAACTCTTACTGTGAACCCATGAAAATTTCACATTCGATCCAAAATACCCGATTTCCTGTTGGATTTGGAATATGGGTGCAAGAGACTTTTTGGAGCAGTTTTGCATAAGGTATCTACTCCCCAAATTTCCTTGCTCTATGTTGAAAAAACCCAATAGGAAAGGCCTTTTTTAAAACTTCTTTCTGTCGCCACTAGTTGGCACTGTAGAGTTGATGCAAATGACCCCTACAAGAACCTTCAGGGTATGACTCTCAACAAACACGGAAAGTTTGGCGCAGATATGTTGCATATCTGCCGAGTTATGACTGTTCAAAATTTTTGGCGAGACAAATTGTTGACGGTCATTTTCACTTCCAGTTTGGACCTCTCCGCTTCAACGAAACCTCAATATTTTTCATCAGGGACCTGAACACATGTCTTGAGGCTCCCCTGAAACAGGTTTGAGGTCAATAGATTTTTTTCCCTTGGAGGAGGAGCCTGTCTCGTAAAGAAGGCCATTTCCTGTTCCCACTAGGGGGCGCCAGGCCTAATGGGTAATATTTCAATGCAGTCGTGTTCAGGCTGGGATATCTCATATACATGCTAGAAATGAAAAAGATTGAACGTTGTATCACGGAGTTTTTAATCATTTTCTGAATTTGGTATTTTGCCCAAAAATGGCCGACTTTGGGACCACGCCCAGGTCAGACCCTTGAGTGAAAACTCACCATTTTGAAAACTTAAGATCTCATATGTCTCCTGAATAGTCTGACCAATTTTGAAGACTATCCAACTATTTTCTTCAGCGACAAGGTCTCAAATGTAAATCGATAAAATTTCACATTTGATCCAAAATTTCCGGCTTCCTGTTGGGTTTGGAATATGGGTGCAAGAGACTTTTTGGAGCAGTTTTGCACAATGTATCGACTCGCCAAATTTCATCGTTCTACGTTGAAAAAACCTAATAGGAAAGGCCTTTTTGAAAATTTCAAGGGGGCGCCACTGAGCCATTTTGTTAAATTTTTTTGTAGATTATCAAAATTTACGCAAAGTTGCATGTATGTGCAAATTTTGGTGAGTTTTCGTGCATGTTCAGGCCTCCAAATGTAAACTCAAACTGTGAACCGATAAAAATTTCACATTTGATCCAAAATATCCGATTTCCTGTTGGATTTGGAATATGGGTGCAAGAGGCTTTTTTGAACAGTTAGGCATAAGGTATCTACTCCCCAAATTTCATTGCTCTACGTTGAAAACCTGAGAGGAGAGGCCTTTTTGAAAATTTTAAGGGTCAAGGGGGCGCCACTGAGCCATTTTTTGACATTTTTTCAAAACGACACAAGATTATCGAAATTTACGCAAAGCCGCACGTTTGTGCAAATTTTGGTGACTTTTCGTGCATGTTCAGGCCTCCAAATTGGCCATTTTCATTTGCCCTGAAAAAAGAAGAATAATAATAATAATAATAATAATCCTTTGCAAAACAATAGGGCCTTCGCACGCTTAGTGCTCGGGCCCTAATAATAATAATCCTTTGCAAAACAATAGGGCCTTCGCACGTCTAGTGCTCGGGCCCTAAATAATAATAACTAGGCCTGCAAGCAGGACTGAACGGGCCCTCGCAATCTAGCGCAACTCGGACGTCACGCAACTCGGACTGTGTGCAGGTCAGGGTGGTGGCAGATCCTCCTCTTTAATCATCTCATTAGAACCTAACATGCTCGAAAGTCGCCTATTTACATTCCCACACCCAAGAGATAAAAACCCCTATTGGAGAGAGTACTACAAAAAAGGAGCCACTACTGAGCTGTGCAGCCAAGCCCTTATTCAAAACCAAAATTAATCTTCTAACTCGGCCAATTCGACCAAGTGTGCCAACTATTGTGGCTCTATAAGCTCCCTGAGTCTCTGAAAAAAAATATTTCCTTTAAATGGCGAACAAAGGGTCGTCACGGCAACAGACAGAGACACGTGGACATGGGCCGTAAAAAAGTATTTTAATAGGTCTTGAAACTACAATGACCAACATGAAAAGAACTGGACATGTTTTGGAAAAACGAGTGACTTTCTATCGCCACTAGTTGGCGCTGTAGGGTTGATGCAAATGACCCCTACAAGGCCCTTCAGGGTATGACTCTCAACAAGCACGGGAAGTTTGGCGCAGATATCTTGTATATCTGCCGAGTTATGACTGTTCAAAGTTTTTGGAGAGAAAAATTGTTGACAGTCATTTTCACTTTCCTGTTTGGACCCCTCCGCTTCAACGAAACTTCAATATTTTTCATCAGGCACCTGAAGACAGGTCTTAAGGTTTCCCTTATGCAGGTTTGAGGTAGATTGATTTTTTTCCCTTTAGAGGAGGAGTGTGTCCCGTAAAAAAGGGCATTTCCTGTTCCCACTAGGAGGCGCCAGGCACAAATGGTAAATTTTCAATCCAGTCCTGCTCAGGCTGGTATACCTCACACACATGCCAGATTTAAAATAGATTGAACGTTGTATGAGGGAGTTATCAGTCATTTTCCGAATTCGGTTTTTGGCGAAAAAATGGAAGAGTTTGGCACCCCGCCCAGGTCAGGCCCATGAATGAAAACACACCATTTTTATAACTTAAGATTTCATATGCCTCATGAACAGTCTCACTAATTTTGAGAATGATCAAACTAATTCCCTAGGTGCCAAGGTGTAAAATGTGCACACTGTAAATCGATAAAAAGTTCACATTCAATCCAAAATACCCGATTTCCTGTAGGATTTGGAATGTGTGTGCAAGAGACTTTTTGGAGCAGTTTTGCACAAAGTTTTGACTCTCCAAATTTCATCACTCTATGTTAGAAAAACCTAAATGGAGAGGCCTTTTTGAAAATTTCAAGGGGGCGCCAGTGAGCCATTTTTTTACATGTTTTCGTAACGTTGCAAGATTATTGAACGTTATGCAAAGCCGCATGTATGTCGAAATTTTTGTGAGTTTTCGTGCATGTTCAAGCCTCCAAATGTAAACTCCTACTGTGAACCGATAAAAATTTCACATTTGATCCAAAATACCCGATTTCCTGTTGGATTTGGAATACGGGTGCAAGAGACTTTTTGGAGCAGTTTTGCATAAGGTATCTACTCCCCAAATTTCCTCGCTCTATGTTGAAAAAACCCAATAAGAAAGGCCTTTTTTAAAACTTCTTTCTGTCGCCACTAGTTGGCACTGTAGAGTTGATGCAAATGACCCCTACAAGAACCTTCAGGGTATGACTCTCAACAAACACGGAAAGTTTGGCGCAGATATGTTGCATATCTGCCGAGTTATGACTGTTCAAAGTTTTTGGCGAGACAAATTGTTGACGGTCATTTTCACTTCCAGTTTGGACCTCTCCGTTTCAACGAAACCTCAATATTTTTCATCAGGCACCTGAACACATGTCTTGAGGCTCCCCTGAAACAGGTTTGAAGTCAATAGATTTTTTTCCCTTGGAGGAGGAGCCTGTCTCGTAAAGAAGGCCATTTCCTGTTCCCACTAGGGGGCGCCAGGCCTAATGAGTAATATTTCAATGCAGTCGTGTTCAGGCTGGGATATCTCATATACATGCTAGAAATGAAAAAGATTGAACGTTGTATCACGGAGTTTTTAATCATTTTCTGAATTTGGTATTTTGCCCAAAAATGGCCGACTTTGGGACCACGCCCAGGTCAGACCCTTGGATGAAAACTCACCATTTTGAAAACTTAAGATCTCATATGTCTCCTGAATAGTCTGACCAATTTTGAAGACGATCCAACTATTTTCTTTAGCGACAAGGTCTCAAATGTAAATCGATAAAATTTCGCATTTGATCCAAAATTTCCGACTTCCTGTTGGATTTGGAATATAGGTGCAAGAGACTTTTTGGAGCAGTTTTACACAATGTATCGACTCACCAAATTTCATCATTCTACGTTGAAAAAACCTAATAGGACAGGCCTTTTTGAAAATTTCAAGGGGGCGCCACTGAGCCTTTTTGTTAATTTTTTTCAAAGATTATCAAAATTTACGCAAAGTTGAACATATGTGCACATTTTGGTGAGTTTTCGTGCATGTTCAAGCCTCCAAATGTGAACTCCAACTGTGAACCGAAAAAATTTCAGATTCGATCCAAAATAACCGATTTCCTGTTGGATTTGGAATATGGGTGCAAGAGGCTTTTTTGAGCAGTTAGGCATAAGGTATCTACTCCCCAAATTTCATTGCTCTACGTTGAAAACCTGAGAGGAGAGGCCTTTTTGAAAATTTTAAGGGTCAAGGGGGCGCCACTGAGCCATTTTTTGACATTTTTTCAAAACGACGCAAGATTATCGAAATTTACGCGAATCTGCACGTATGTGCAAATTTTGGTGACTTTTCGTGCATGTTCAGGCCTCCAAATTGGCCATTTTCATTTGCCATGAAGAAAGAAGAATAATAATAATAACTAGGCCTGCAAGCAGGACTGAACGGGCCCTCGCAATCTAGCGCAACTCGGACGTCACGCAACTCGGACTGTGTGCAGGTCAGGGTGGTGGCAGATCCTCCTCTCTAATCATCTCATTAGAACCTAACATGCTCGAAAGTCGCCTATTTACATTCCCACACCCAAGAGATAAAAACCCCTATTGGAGAGAGTACTACAAAAAAGGAGCCACTACTGAGCTGTGCAGCCAAGCCCTTATTCAAAACCAAAATTAATCTTCTAACTGGGCCAATTCGACCAAGTGTGCCAACTATTGTGGCTCTATAAGCTCCCTGAGTCTCTGAAAAAAAAAATTTCCTTTAAATGGCGAACAAAGGGTCGTCACGGCAACAGACAGAGACACGTGGACATGGGCCGTAAAAAAGTATTTTAATAGGTCTTGAAACTACAATGACCAACATGAAAAGAACTGGACATGTTTTGGAAAAACGAGTGACTTTCTATCGCCACTAGTTGGCGCTGTAGGGTTGATGCAAATGACCCCTACAAGGCCCTTCAGGGTATGACTCTCAACAAGCACGGGAAGTTTGGCGCAGATATCTTGTATATCTGCCGAGTTATGACTGTTCAAAGTTTTTGGAGAGAAAAATTGTTGACAGTCATTTTCACTTTCCTGTTTGGACCCCTCCGCTTCAACGAAACTTCAATATTTTTCATCAGGCACCTGAAGACAGGTCTTAAGGTTTCCCTTATACAGGTTTGAGGTAGATTGATTTTTTCCCTTTAGAGGAGGAGTGTGTCCCGTAAAAAAGGGCATTTCCTGTTCCCACTAGGAGGCGCCAGGCACAAATGGTAAATTTTCAATCCAGTCCTGCTCAGGCTGTTATACCTCACACACATGCCAGATTTAAAATAGATTGAAGGTTGTATGAGGGAGTTATCAGTCATTTTCCGAATTCGGTGTTTTGGCGAAAAAATGGAAGAATTTGGCGCCCCGCCCAGGTCAGGCCCGTGAATGAAAACACACCATTTTTATAACTTAAGATTTCATATGCCTCATGAACAGTCTCACCAATTTTGAGAATGATCAAACTAATTCCCTAGGTGCCAAGGTGTAAAATGTGCACACTGTAAATCGATAAAAAGTTCACATTCAATCCAAAATACCCGATTTCCTGTAGGATTTGGAATGTGTGTGCAAGAGACTTTTTGGAGCAGTTTTGCACAAAGTTTTGACTCTCCAAATTTCATCACTCTATGTTAGAAAAACCTAAATGGAGAGGCCTTTTTGAAAATTTCAAGGGGGCGCCACTGAGCCATTTTGTTAAATTGTTTCGTAACGTTGCAAGATTATCGAACGTTATCCAAAGCCGCATGTATGTGCAAATTTTGGTGAGTTTTTATGCATATTCAAGCCTCCAAATGTAAACTCTTACTGTGAACCCATGAAAATTTCACATTCGATCCAAAATACCCGATTTCCTGTTGGATTTGGAATATGGGTGCAAGAGACTTTTTGGAGCAGTTTTGCATAAGGTATCTACTCCCCAAATTTCCTTGCTCTATGTTGAAAAAACCCAATAGGAAAGGCCTTTTTTAAAACTTCTTTCTGTCGCCACTAGTTGGCACTGTAGAGTTGATGCAAATGACCCCTACAAGAACCTTCAGGGTATGACTCTCAACAAACACGGAAAGTTTGGCGCACATATGTTGCATATCTGCCGAGTTATGACTGTTCAAAATTTTTGGCGAGACAAATTGTTGACGGTCATTTTCACTTCCAGTTTGGACCTCTCCGCTTCAACGAAACCTCAATATTTTTCATCAGGGACCTGAACACATGTCTTGAGGCTCCCCTGAAACAGGTTTGAGGTCAATAGATTTTTTTCCCTTGGAGGAGGAGCCTGTCTCGTAAAGAAGGCCATTTCCTGTTCCCACTAGGGGGCGCCAGGCCTAATGGGTAATATTTCAATGCAGTCGTGTTCAGGCTGGGATATCTCATATACATGCTAGAAATGAAAAAGATTGAACGTTGTATCACGGAGTTTTTAATCATTTTCTGAATTTGGTATTTTGCCCAAAAATGGCCGACTTTGGGACCACGCCCAGGTCAGACCCTTGAGTGAAAACTCACCATTTTGAAAACTTAAGATCTCATATGTCTCCTGAATAGTCTGACCAATTTTGAAGACGATCCAACTATTTTCTTCAGCGACAAGGTCTCAAATGTAAATCGATAAAATTTCACATTTGATCCAAAATTTCCGGCTTCCTGTTGGGTTTGGAATATGGGTGCAAGAGACTTTTTGGAGCAGTTTTGCACAATGTATCGACTCGCCAAATTTCATTGTTCTACGTTGAAAAAACCTAATAGGAAAGGCCTTTTTGAAAATTTCAAGGGGGCGCCACTGAGCCATTTTGTTAAATTTTTTTGTAGATTATCAAAATTTACGCAAAGTTGCATGTATGTGCAAATTTTGGTGAGTTTTCGTGCATGTTCAGGCCTCCAAATGTAAACTCCAACTGTGAACCGATAAAAATTTCACATTTGATCCAAAATATCCGATTTCCTGTTGGATTTGGAATATGGGTGCAAGAGGCTTTTTTGAACAGTTAGGCATAAGGTATCTACTCCCCAAATTTCATTGCTCTACGTTGAAAACCTGAGAGGAGAGGCCTTTTTGAAAATTTTAAGGGTCAAGGGGGCGCCACTGAGCCATTTTTTGACATTTTTTCAAAACGACACAAGATTATCGAATTTTACGCAAAGCCGCACGTATGTGCAAATTTTGGTGACTTTTCGTGCATGTTCAGGCCTCCAAATTGGCCATTTTCATTTGCCCTGAAAAAAGAATAATAATAATAATAATAATAATCCTTTGCAAAACAATAGGGCCTTCGCACGCTCAGTGCTCGGGCCCTAACTAGGCCTGCAAGCAGGACTGAACGGGCCCTCGCAATCTAGCGCAACTCGGACGTCATGCAACTCGGACAGTGTGCAGGTCAGGGTGGTGGCAGATCGTCCTCTCTAATCATCTCATTAGAACCTAACATGCGCGAAAGTTGCCTCTTTACATTCACACACCTAAGAGATAAAAACCCCTATTGGACAGAGGACTACAAAAAAGGAGCGAATAAAGGGTCATCACAGCAACAGACAGAGACATGTGGACATGGGCCGTAAAATAAGTATTTTAAAAGGTCTTGAAACTACAATGACCAACCTGAAAAGAACTGGACATATATTTTAAAAAATGAGTGACTTTCTATTGCCACTAGTTGGCGCTGTAGGGTTGATGCAAATGACCCCTACAGGACCCTTCAGACTATGACTCAACAAGCACGATATGTTTGGCGCAGATATGTTGTAGAAGTTATGACTGTTCAAAACTTGTGGTGAGACGAAATGGCTTCAGTCATTTTTACTTCTCCTGTTGGACCCTTCTGCTTCAACCAAACCTCAGTATTTTTCATCAGGCACCTGAACACATGTCTTCAGGCTCCCCTGATGCAGGTTTGAGGTGAATAGATTTTTTTTTCCTTGGAGGAGGAGCCTGTTTCGTAAAAAAGGCATTTCCTGTTCCCACTAGGGGGCGCTAGGCCTAATGAGTAATATTTCAATGCACTCGTGTTCAGGGTGGGATCCCGCACATACATGCCAGATATGAAAAAGATTGAACGTTGTTTCAAGGAGCTATTAGTCCTTTACTGAATTTGTCATTTTGCCGAAAAAATGGCCGACTTTGGCACCACGCCCAGGTCAGACCCATGAATGAAAACACACCATTTTGAAAAGTTTAGATTTCATAGGTCTCCTGAATTGTCTAACCAATTTTGAAGATGATCCAATTGATTCCCTCTGTGACAAGGTCTCAAATGTGCACCCTGTTAATTGATAAAAATTTCACATTCGATCCAAAATACCCGATTTCCTGTTGGGTTTGGAATATGGGTGCAAGAGACTTTTTGGAGCAGTTTTGCACAAGGTATCGACTCCCCAAATTTCATTGCTCTACGTTAAAAAAACCTAATAGGAAACGCCTTTTTGAAAAATTCAAGGGGGCGCCACTGAGCCATTTTGTTACATTTTTTTGTAACGTTGCAAGATTATCGAAATCCACACAAAGCCGCATGTATGTGCAAAATTTGGTGAGTTTTCGTGCATGTCCAGGCCTCCAAATGTAAACTGTACTAGAAATGGACAGAAATTTCACATTTGATCCAAAATACCCGATTTTCTGTTGGATTTGGAATATGGGTGCAAGAGGCTTTTTTGAGCAGTTAGGCATAAGGTATCTACTCCCCAAATTTCATTGCTCTACGTTGAAAAAACCCAACAGGAAAGGCCTTTTTTAAAACTTCTTTCTGTCGCCACTAGTTGGCACTGTAGAGTTGATGCAAATGACCCCTACAAGAACCTTCAGGGTATGACTCTCAACAAACACGGAAAGTTTGGCGCAGATATGTTGCATATCTGCCGAGTTATGACTGTTCAAAGTTTTTGGCGAGACAAATTGTTGACGGTCATTTTCACTTCCAGTTTGGACCTCTCCGCTTCAACGAAACCTCAATATTTTTCATCAGGCACCTGAACACATGTCTTGAGGCTCCCCTGAAACAGGTTTGAGGTCAATAGATTTTTTTCCCTTGGAGGAGGAGCCTGTCTCGTAAAGAAGGCCATTTCCTGTTTCCACTAGGGGCGCCAGGCCTAATGGGTAATATTTCAATGCAGTCGTGTTCAGGCTGGGATATCTCATAAACATGCTAAAAATGAAAAAGATTGAACGTTGGATCACGGAGTTTTTAATCATTTTCTGAATTTGGTATTTTGCCTAAAAATGGCCGACTTTGGGACCACGCCCAGGCCAGACCCTTGAATGAAAACACACCATTTTGAAAACTTAAGATCTCATAGGTCTCCTGAATAGTCTGACCAATTTTGAAGACGATCCAACTTTATCCTTCAGCGACAAGGTCTCAAATGTAAATCGATAAAATTTCGCATTTGACCCAAAATTTCCAGCTTCCTGTTGGGTTTGGAATATGGGTGCAAGAGACTTTTTGGAGCAGTTTTGTACAATGTATCGACTCACTAAATTTCATTGTTCTACGTTGAAAAAACCTAATAGGAGAGGCCTTTTTGAAAATTTCAAGGGGGCGCCACTGAGCCATTTTGTTAAATTTTTTTGTAGATTATCAAAATTTACGCAAAGTTGAATGTATGTGCAAATTTTGGTGAGTTTTCGTGCATGTTCAAGCCTCCAAACGTAAACTCCAACTGTGAACCGAAAAAATTTCACATTCGATCCAAAATACCCGATTTCCTGTTGGATTTGGAATATGGGTGCAAGAGGCTTTTTTGAACAGTTAGGCATAAGGTATCTACTCCCCAAATTTCATTGCTCTACGTTGAAAACCTGAGAGGAGAGGCCTTTTTGAAAATTTTAAGGGTCAAGGGGGCGCCACTGAGCCATTTTTTGACATTTTTTCAAAACGACGCAAGATTATCGAAATTTACGCGAATCTGCACGTATGTGCAAATTTTGGTGACTTTTCGTGCATGTTCAGGCCTCCAAATTGGCCATTTTCATTTGCCATGAAGAAAGAATAATAATAACTAGGCCTGCAAGCAGGACTGAACGGGCCCTCGCAATCTAGCGCAACTCGGACGTCACGCAACTCGGACTGTGTGCAGGTCAGGGTGGTGGCAGATCCTCCTCTCTAATCATCTCATTGGAACCTAACATGCTCGAAAGTCGCCTATTTACATTCCCACACCCAAGAGATAAAAACCCCTATTGGAGAGAGTACTACAAAAAAGGAGCCACTACTGAGCTGTGCAGCCAAGCCCTTATTCAAAACCAAAATTAATCTTCTAACTGGGCCAATTCGACCAAGTGTGCCAACTATTGTGGCTCTATAAGCTCCCTGAGTCTCTGAAAAAAAATATTTCCTTTAAATGGCGAACAAAGGGTCGTCACGGCAACAGACAGAGACACGTGGACATGGGCCGTAAAAAAGTATTTTAATAGGTCTTGAAACTACAATGACCAACATGAAAAGAACTGGACATGTTTTGGAAAAACGAGTGACTTTCTATCGCCACTAGTTGGCGCTGTAGGGTTGATGCAAATGACCCCTACAAGGCCCTTCAGGGTATGACTCTCAACAAGCACGGGAAGTTTGGCGCAGATATCTTGTATATCTGCCGAGTTATGACTGTTCAAAGTTTTTGGAGAGAAAAATTGTTGACAGTCATTTTCACTTTCCTGTTTGGACCCCTCCGCTTCAACGAAACTTCAATATTTTTGATCAGGCACCTGAAGACAGGTCTTAAGGTTTCCCTTATACAGGTTTGAGGTAGATTGATTTTTTCCCTTTAGAGGAGGAGTGTGTCCCGTAAAAAAGGGCATTTCCTGTTCCCACTAGGAGGCGCCAGGCACAAATGGTAAATTTTCAATCCAGTCCTGCTCAGGCTGTTATACCTCACACACATGCCAGATTTAAAATAGATTGAAGGTTGTATGAGGGAGTTATCAGTCATTTTCCGAATTCGGTGTTTTGGCGAAAAAATGGAAGAATTTGGCGCCCCGCCCAGGTCAGGCCCGTGAATGAAAACACACCATTTTTATAACTTAAGATTTCATATGCCTCATGAACAGTCTCACCAATTTTGAGAATGATCAAACTAATTCCCTAGGTGCCAAGGTGTAAAATGTGCACACTGTAAATCGATAAAAAGTTCACATTCAATCCAAAATACCCGATTTCCTGTAGGATTTGGAATGTGTGTGCAAGAGACTTTTTGGAGCAGTTTTGCACAAAGTTTTGACTCTCCAAATTTCATCACTCTATGTTAGAAAAACCTAAATGGAGAGGCCTTTTTGAAAATTTCAAGGGGGCGCCACTGAGCCATTTTGTTAAATTGTTTCGTAACGTTGCAAGATTATCGAACGTTATCCAAAGCCGCATGTATGTGCAAATTTTGGTGAGTTTTTATGCATATTCAAGCCTCCAAATGTAAACTCTTACTGTGAACCCACGAAAATTTCACATTCGATCCAAAATACCCGATTTCCTGTTGGATTTGGAATATGGGTGCAAGAGACTTTTTGGAGCAGTTTTGCATAAGGTATCTACTCCCCAAATTTCCTTGCTCTATGTTGAAAAAACCCAATAGGAAAGGCCTTTTTTAAAACTTCTTTCTGTCGCCACTAGTTGGCACTGTAGAGTTGATGCAAATGACCCCTACAAGAACCTTCAGGGTATGACTCTCAACAAACACGGAAAGTTTGGCGCAGATATGTTGCATATCTGCCGAGTTACGACTGTTCAAAATTTTTGGCGAGACAAATTGTTGACGGTCATTTTCACTTCCAGTTTGGACCTCTTTGCTTCAACGAAACCTCAATATTTTTCATCAGGGACCTGAACACATGTCTTGAGGCTCCCCTGAAACAGGTTTGAGGTCAATAGATTTTTTTCCCTTGGAGGAGGAGCCTGTCTCGTAAAGAAGGCCATTTCCTGTTCCCACTAGGGGGCGCCAGGCCTAATGGGTAATATTTCAATGCAGTCGTGTTCAGGCTGGGATATCTCATATACATGCTAGAAATGAAAAAGATTGAACGTTGTATCACGGAGTTTTTAATCATTTTCTGAATTTGGTATTTTGCCCAAAAATGGCCGACTTTGGGACCACGCCCAGGTCAGACCCTTGAGTGAAAACTCACCATTTTGAAAACTTAAGATCTCATATGTCTCCTGAATAGTCTGACCAATTTTGAAGACGATCCAACTATTTTCTTCAGCGACAAGGTCTCAAATGTAAATCGATAAAATTTCACATTTGATCCAAAATTTCCGGCTTCCTGTTGGGTTTGGAATATGGGTGCAAGAGACTTTTTGGAGCAGTTTTGCACAATGTATCGACTCGCCAAATTTCATTGTTCTACGTTGAAAAAACCTAATAGGAAAGGCCTTTTTGAAAATTTCAAGGGGGCGCCACTGAGCCATTTTGTTAAATTTTTTTGTAGATTATCAAAATTTACGCAAAGTTGCATGTATGTGCAAATTTTGGTGAGTTTTCGTGCATGTTCAGGCCTCCAAATGTAAACTCCAACTGTGAACCGATAAAAATTTCACATTTGATCCAAAATATCCGATTTCCTGTTGGATTTGGAATATGGGTGCAAGAGGCTTTTTTGAACAGTTAGGCATAATGTATCTACTCCCCAAATTTCATTGCTCTACGTTGAAAACCTGAGAGGAGAGGCCTTTTTGAAAATTTTAAGGGTCAAGGGGGCGCCACTGAGCCATTTTTTGACATTTTTTCAAAATGACACAAGATTATCGAATTTTACGCAAAGCCGCACGTATGTGCAAATTTTGGTGACTTTTCGTGCATGTTCAGGCCTCCAAATTGGCCATTTTCATTTGCCCTGAAAAAAGAATAATAATAATAATAATAATAATAATAATAATCCTTTGCAAAACAATAGGGCCTTCGCACGCTTAGTGCTCGGGCCCTAATAATAATAATAATAATAATAATAATAATAATAATCCTTTGCATTACAATAGGGCCTTCGCACGTCTAGTGCTCGGGCCCTAATAACTAGGCCTGCAAGCAGGACTGAACGGGCCCTCGCAATCTAGCGCAACTCGGACGTCACGCAACTCGGACAGTGTGCAGGTCAGGGTGGTGGCAGATCGTCCTCTCTAATCATCTCATTAGAACCTAACATGCGCGAAAGTTGCCTCTTTACATTCACACACCTAAGAGATAAAAACCCCTATTGGACAGAGGACTACAAAAAAGGAGCGAATAAAGGGTCATCACAGCAACAGACAGAGACATGTGGACATGGGCCGTAAAATAAGTATTTTAAAAGGTCTTGAAACTACAATGACCAACCTGAAAAGAACTGGACATATATTTTAAAAAATGAGTGACTTTCTATTGCCACTAGTTGGCGCTGTAGGGTTGATGCAAATGACCCCTACAGGACCCTTCAGACTATGACTCAACAAGCACGATATGTTTGGCGCAGATATGTTGTAGAAGTTATGACTGTTCAAAACTTGTGGTGAGACGAAATGGCTTCAGTCATTTTTACTTCTCCTGTTGGACCCTTCTGCTTCAACCAAACCTCAGTATTTTTCATCAGGCACCTGAACACATGTCTTCAGGCTCCCCTGATGCAGGTTTGAGGTGAATAGATTTTTTTTTCCTTGGAGGAGGAGCCTGTTTCGTAAAAAAGGCATTTCCTGTTCCCACTAGGGGGCGCTAGGCCTAATGAGTAATATTTCAATGCACTCGTGTTCAGGGTGGGATCCCGCACATACATGCCAGATATGAAAAAGATTGAACGTTGTTTCAAGGAGCTATTAGTCCTTTACTGAATTTGTCATTTTGCCGAAAAAATGGCCGACTTTGGCACCACGCCCAGGTCAGACCCATGAATGAAAACACACCATTTTGAAAAGTTTAGATTTCATAGGTCTCCTGAATTGTCTAACCAATTTTGAAGATGATCCAATTGATTCCCTCTGTGACAAGGTCTCAAATGTGCACCCTGTTAATTGATAAAAATTTCACATCCGATCCAAAATACCCGATTTCCTGTTGGGTTTGGAATATGGGTGCAAGAGACTTTTTGGAGCAGTTTTGCACAAGGTATCGACTCCCCAAATTTCATTGCTCTACGTTAAAAAAACCTAATAGGAAACGCCTTTTTGAAAAATTCAAGGGGGCGCCACTGAGCCATTTTGTTACATTTTTTTGTAACGTTGAGAGATTATCGAAATCCACACAAAGCCGCATGTATGTGCAAAATTTGGTGAGTTTTCGTGCATGTCCAGGCCTCCAAATGTAAACTGTACTAGAAATGGACAGAAATTTCACATTTGATCCAAAATACCCGATTTTCTGTTGGATTTGGAATATGGGTGCAAGAGGCTTTTTTGAGCAGTTAGGCATAAGGTATCTACTTCCCAAATTTCCTTGCTCTATGTTGAAAAAACCCAACAGGAAAGGCCTTTTTTAAAACTTCTTTCTGTCGCCACTAGTTGGCACTGTAGAGTTGATGCAAATGACCCCTACAAGAACCTTCAGGGTATGACTCTCAACAAACACGGAAAGTTTGGCGCAGATATGTTGCATATCTGCCGAGTTATGACTGTTCAAAGTTTTTGGCGAGACAAATTGTTGACGGTCATTTTCACTTCCAGTTTGGACCTCTCCGCTTCAACGAAACCTCAATATTTTTCATCAGGCACCTGAACACATGTCTTGAGGCTCCCCTGAAACAGGTTTGAGGTCAATAGATTTTTTTCCCTTGGAGGAGGAGCCTGTCTCGTAAAGAAGGCCATTTCCTGTTTCCACTAGGGGCGCCAGGCCTAATGGGTAATATTTCAATGCAGTCGTGTTCAGGCTGGGATATCTCATAAACATGCTAAAAATGAAAAAGATTGAACGTTGGATCACGGAGTTTTTAATCATTTTCTGAATTTGGTATTTTGCCTAAAAATGGCCGACTTTGGGACCACGCCCAGGCCAGACCCTTGAATGAAAACACACCATTTTGAAAACTTAAGATCTCATAGGTCTCCTGAATAGTCTGACCAATTTTGAAGACGATCCAACTTTATCCTTCAGCGACAAGGTCTCAAATGTAAATCGATAAAATTTCGCATTTGACCCAAAATTTCCAGCTTCCTGTTGGGTTTGGAATATGGGTGCAAGAGACTTTTTGGAGCAGTTTTGTACAATGTATCGACTCACTAAATTTCATTGTTCTACGTTGAAAAAACCTAATAGGAGAGGCCTTTTTGAACATTTCAAGGGGGCGCCACTGAGCCATTTTGTTAAATTTTTTTGTAGATTATCAAAATTTACGCAAAGTTGAATGTATGTGCAAATTTTGGTGAGTTTTCGTGCATGTTCAAGCCTCCAAACGTAAACTCCAACTGTGAACCGAAAAAATTTCACATTCGATCCAAAATACCCGATTTCCTGTTGGATTTGGAATATGGGTGCAAGAGGCTTTTTTGAACAGTTAGGCATAAGGTATCTACTCCCCAAATTTCATTGCTCTACGTTGAAAACCTGAGAGGAGAGGCCTTTTTGAAAATTTTAAGGGTCAAGGGGGCGCCACTGAGCCATTTTTTGACATTTTTTCAAAACGACGCAAGATTATCGAAATTTACGCGAATCTGCACGTATGTGCAAATTTTGGTGACTTTTCGTGCATGTTCAGGCCTCCAAATTGGCCATTTTCATTTGCCATGAAGAAAGAAGAATAATAATAACTAGGCCTGCAAGCAGGACTGAACGGGCCCTCGCAATCTAGCGCAACTCGGACGTCACGCAACTCGGACTGTGTGCAGGTCAGGGTGGTGGCAGATCCTCCTCTCTAATCATCTCATTAGAACCTAACATGCTCGAAAGTCGCCTAATTACATTCCCACACCCAAGAGATAAAAACCCCTATTGGAGAGGGTACTACAAAAAAGGAGCCACTACTGAGCTGTGCAGCCAAGCCCTTATTCAAAACCAAAATTAATCTTCTAACTTGGCCAATTCGACCAAGTGTGCCAAATATTGTGGCTCTATAAGCTGCCTGAGTCTCTGAAAAAAAATATTTCCTTTAAATGGCGAACAAAGGGTCGTCACGGCAACAGATAGAGACACGTGGACATGTGCCGTAAATAAGTATTTTAATAGGTCTTGAAACTACAATGACCAACCTGAAAAGAACTGGACATGTATTGGAAAAACGAGTGACTTTCTATTGCCACTAGTTGGCGCTGTAGCGTTGATGCAAATGACCCCTACAAGGCCCTTCAGGGTATGACTCTCAACAAGCATGGGAAGTTTGGCGCAGATATGTTGTATATCTGCCGAGTTATGACTGTTCAAAGTTTTTGGAGAGAAAAATTGATGACAGTCATTTTCACTTTGCTGTTTGGACCCCTCCGCTTCAACGAAACTTCAATATTCTTCATCAGGCACCTGAAGACAGGTCTTAAGGCTTCCCTTATGCAGGTTTGAGGTAGATTGATTTTTTCCCTTTAGAGGAGGAGTGTGTCCCGTAAAAAAGGGCATTTCCTGTTCCCACTAGGAGGCGCCAGGCACAAACGGTAAATTTTCAATCCAGTCCTGCTCAGGCTGGTATACTTCACACACATGCCAGATTTAAAATAGATTGAAGGTTGTATGAGGGAGTTATCAGTCATTTTCCGAATTCGGTGTTTTGGCGAAAAAATGGCCGACTTTGGCACCCCGCCCATGTCAGGCCCGTGAATGAAAACACACCATTTTGATAACTTAAGATTTCATGTGCCTCATGAACAGTCTCGCCAATTTTGAGAATGATCAAACTAATTCCCTAGGTGCCAAGGTGTAAAATGTGCACACTGTAAATCGATAAAAATTTCATATTCAATCCAAAATACCCGATTTCCTGTTGGGTTTGGAATACGCATGCAAGAGACTTTTTGGAGCAGTTTTGTACAAGGTATCGACTCTCCGAATTTCATCCTTCTACGTTGAAAAAACCTAAATAGAGAGGCCTTTTTGAAAATTTCAAGGGGGCGCCACTGAGCCATTTTGTTACATGTTTTCGTAACTTTTCAAGATTATTGAACGTTATGCAAAGCCGCATGTATGTCCAAATTTTTGTGAGTTTTCGTGCATGTTCAAGCCTCCAAATGTAAACTCCTACTGTGAACCGATAAAAATTTCACATTCGATCCAAAATACCGGATTTACTGTTGGATTTGGAATACGGGTGCAAGAGACTTTTTGGAGCAATTTTGCACAAGGTATCGACTCCCCAAATTTCATCACTCTATGTTAAAAAAACCTAATAGGAAACGCCTTTTTGAAAAATTCAAGGGGGCGCCACTGAGGCATTTTGTTACATTTTTTCGTAACATTGCAAGATTATCGAACGTTATCCAAATCCGCATGTATGTGCAAATTTTTACGAGTTTTTGTGCATATTCAAGCCTCCAAATGTAAACTCCTACTGTGAACCCATGAAAATTTCACATTCGATCCAAAATACCCGATTTCCTGTTGGATTTGGAATACGGGTGCAAGAGACTTTTTGGAGCAGTTTTGCATAAGGTATCTACTCCCCAAATTTCCTTGCTCTATGTTGAAAAAACCCAATAGGAAAGGCCTTTTTTAAAACTTCTTTCTGTCGCCACTAGTTGGCACTGTAGAGTTGATGCAAATGACCCCTACAAGAACCTTCAGGGTATGACTCTCAACAAACACGGGAAGTTTGGCGCAGATATGTTGTATATCTGCCGAGTTATGACTGTTCAAAGTTTTTTGCGTGACAAATTGTTGACGTTCATTTTCACTTTCCTGTTTGGACCCCTCCGCCTCAACGAAACCTCAATATTTTTCATCAGGCACCTGAACACAGGTCTTAAGGCTCCCCTGATGCAGGTTTGAGGTCAACAGATTTTTTTCCCTTGGAGGAGGAACCTGTCTCGTAAAAAAAGGCATTTCCTGTTCTCACTAGGGGGCGCTAGACCTAATGGGTAATATTTCAATGCACTCATGTTAAGGGTGGGATACCACACATACATGCCAAATATGAAAAAGATTGAACGTTGTGTCAAGGAACTATTAGTCATTTACTGAATTTGTCATTTTGCCGAAAAAATGGTCGACTTTGGCACCACGCCCAGGTCAGACCCGTGAATGAAAACGCACCATTTTCAAAACTTAAGATTTCATATGTCTCCTGAACAGTCTCACCAATTTTGAAGATGATCCAACTAACTCCCTCGGCGAAAAGGTCTCAAATGTGCACCGTGTGAATCGATTAAAAATTTCATATTTGATCCATAATAACCGATTTCCTGTTGGGTTTGGAATATGCGTGTAAATGCTTTTTTGGAGCGGTTTTGGACAAGGTATAGACCCCCCAAATTTCATTGCTCTACGCTGACATACCCTAATGTTATAGGCCAATTTTAAAATTTCAAGGGGGCGCCACTGAGCCATTTTGTTATATTTTTTTGCAACGTTGCAAAATTATCGAAATTTACAATTTTCCGGACGTATGTGCAAATTTTGGTGACTTTTCGTGCATGTTCAGGCCTCCAAATTGGCCGTTTTCATTTGCCCTGAAAAAAAAAAAAAATAAATAAAAAAAATAAAAATAATCCTTTGCAAAACAATAGGGCCTTCGCACGTCTAGTGCTCGGGCCCTAATGAACGGGCCCTCGCAATCTAGCGCAACTCGGACGTCACGCAACTCGGACTGTGTGCAGGTCAGGGTGGTGGCAGATCCTCCTCTCTAATCATCTCATTAGAACCTAACATGCTCGAAAGTCGCCTATTTACATTCCCACACCCAAGAGATAAAAACCCCTATTGGAGAGAGTACTACAAAAAAGGAGCCACTACTGAGCTGTGCAGCCAAGCCCTTATTCAAAACCAAAATTAATCTTCTAACTTGGCCAATTCGACCAAGTGTGCCAAATATTGTGGCTCTATAAGCTGCCTGAGTCTCTGAAAAAAAATATTTCCTTTAAATGGCGAACAAAGGGTCGTCACGGCAACAGACAGTGACACGTGGACATGGGCCGTAAAAAAGAATTTTAATAGGTCTTGAAACTACAATGACCAACATGAAAAGAACTGGACATGTTTTGGAAAAACGAGTGACTTCCTATCGCCACTAGTTGGCGCTGTAGGGTTGATGCAAATGACCCCTACAAGTTCCTTCAGGGTATGACTCTCAACAAGCACGGGAAGTTTGGCGCAGATATGTTCTATATCTGCCGAGTTATGATTGTTCAAAGTTTTTGGAGAGAAAAATTGTTGACAGTCATTTTCACTTTCCTGTTTGGACCCCTCCGCTTCAACGAAACTTCAATATTTTTCATCAGGCACCTGAAGACAGGTCTTAAGGCTTCCCTTATGCAGGTTTGAGGTAGATTGGTTTTTTCCCTTTAGAGGAGGAGTGTGTCCCGTAAAAAAGGGCATTTCCTGTTTCCACTAGGAGGCGCCAGGCACAAATGGTAAATTTTCAATCCAGTCCTGCTCAGGCTGGTATACCTCACACACATGCCAGATTTAAAATAGATTTAACATTGTATGAGGGTGTTATCAGTCATTTTCCGAATTCGGTGTTTTGGCGAAAAAATGGAAGAATTTGGCGCCCCGCCCAGGTCAGGCCCGTGAATGAAAACACACCATTTTGATAACTTAAGATTTCATATGCCTCATGAACAGTCTCGACAATTTTGAGAATGATCAAACTAATTCCCTAGGTGCCAAGGTGTAAAATGTGCACACTGTAAATCGATAAAAAGTTCACATTCAATCCAAAATACCCGATTTCCTGTAGGATTTGGAATGTGTGTGCAAGAGACTTTTTGGAGCAGTTTTGCACAAAGTTTTGACTCTCCAAATTTCATCACTCTATATTGGAAAAACCTAAATGGAGAGGCCTTTTTGAAAATTTCAAGGGGGCGCCACTGAGCCATTTTGTTAAAAATTTTCGTAACGTTGCAAGATTATCGAACGTTATCCAAAGCCGCATGTATGTGCAAATTTTGGTGAGTTTTTATGCATATTCAAGCCTCCAAATGTAAACTCTTACTGTGAACCCATGAAAATTTCACATTCGACCCAAAATACCCGATTTCCTGTTGGATTTGGAATATGGGTGCAAGAGACTTTTTGGAGCAGTTTTGCATAAGGTATGTACTCCCCAAATTTCCTTGCTCTATGTTGAAAAAACCCAATAGGAAAGGCCTTTTTTAAAACTTCTTTCTGTCGCCACTAGTTGGCACTGTAGAGTTGATGCAAATGACCCCTACAAGAACCTTCAGGGTATGACTCTCAACAAACACGGAAAGTTTGGCGCAGATATGTTGCATATCTGCCGAGTTATGACTGTTCAAAATTTTTGGCGAGACAAATTGTTGACGGTCATTTTCACTTCCAGTTTGGACCTCTCCGCTTCAACGAAACCTCAATATTTTTCATCAGGGACCTGAACACATGTCTTGAGGCTCCCCTGAAACAGGTTTGAGGTCAATAGATTTTTTTCCCTTGGAGGAGGAGCCTGTCTCCTAAAGAAGGCCATTTCCTGTTCCCACTAGGGGGCGCCAGGCCTAATGGGTAATATTTCAATGCAGTCGTGTTCAGGCTGGGATATCTCATATACATGCTAGAAATGAAAAAGATTGAACGTCGTATCACAGAGTTTTTAATCATTTTCTGAATTTGGTATTTTGCCCAAAAATGGCCGACTTTGGGACCACGCCCAGGTCAGACCCTTGAGTGAAAACTCACCATTTTGAAAACTTAAGATCTCATATGTCTCCTGAATAGTCTGACCAATTTTGAAGACGATCCAACTATTTTCTTCAGCGACAAGGTCTCAAATGTAAATCGATAAAATTTCACATTTGATCCAAAATTTCCGGCTTCCTGTTGGGTTTGGAATATGGGTGCAAGAGACTTTTTGGAGCAGTTTTGCACAATGTATCGACTCGCCAAATTTCATCGTTCTACGTTGAAAAAACCTAATAGGAAAGGCCTTTTTGAAAATTTCAAGGGGGCGCCACTGAGCCATTTTGTTAAATTTTTTTGTAGATTATCAAAATTTACGCAAAGTTGAACATATGTGCAAATTTTGGTGAGTTTTCGTGCATGTTCAGGCCTCCAAATGTAAACTCAAACTGTGAACCGATAAAAATTTCACATTTGATCCAAAATATCAGATTTCCTGTTGGATTTGGAATATGGGTGCAAGAGGCTTTTTTGAACAGTTAGGCATAAGGTATCTACTCCCCAAATTTCATTGCTCTACGTTGAAAACCTGAGAGGAGAGGCCTTTTTGAAAATTTTAAGGGTCAAGGGGGCGCCACTGAGCCATTTTTTGACATTTTTTCAAAACGACACAAGATTATCGAAATTTACGCAAAGCCGCACGTTTGTGAAAATTTTGGTGACTTTTCGTGCATGTTCAGGCCTCCAAATTGGCCATTTTCATTTGCCCTGAAAAAAGAAGAATAATAATAACTAGGCCTGCAAGCAGGACTGAACGGGCCCTCGCAATCTAGCGCAACTCGGACGTCACGCAACTCGGACTGTGTGCAGGTCAGGGTGGTGGCAGATCCTCCTCTCTAATCATCTCATTAGAACCTAACATGCTCGAAAGTCGCCTATTTACATTCCCACACCCAAGAGATAAAAACCCCTATTGGAGAGAGTACTACAAAAAAGGAGCCACTACTGAGCTGTGCAGCCAAGCCCTTATTCAAAACCAAAATTAATCTTCTAACTTGGCCAATTCGACCAAGTGTGCCAAATATTGTGGCTCTATAAGCTGCCTGAGTCTCTGAAAAAAAATCTTTCCTTTAAATGGCGAACAAAGGGTCGTCACGGCAACAGACAGAGACACGTGGACATGGGCCGTAAATAAGTATTTTAATAGGTCTTGAAACTACAATGACCAACCTGAAAAGAACTGGACATGTATTGGAAAAACGAGTGACTTTCTATTGCCACTAGTTGGCGCTGTAGGGTTGATGCAAATGACCCCTACAAGGCCCTTCAGGGTATGACTCTCAACAAGCACGGGAAGTTTGGCGCAGATATGTTGTATATCTGCCGAGTTATGACTGTTCAAAGTTTTTGGAGAGAAAAATTGTTGACAGTCATTTTCACTTTCCTGTTTGGACCCCTCCGCTTCAACAAAACTTCAATATTTTTCATCAGGCACCTGAAGACAGGTCTTAAGGCTTCCCTTATGCAGGTTTGAGGTAGATTGATTTTTTCCCTTTAGAGGAGGAGTGTGTCCCGTAAAAAAGGGCACTTCCTGTTCCCACTACGAGGCGCCAGGCACAAATGGTAAGTTTTCAATCCAGTCCTGCTCAGGCTGGTATACCTCACACACATGCCAGATTTAAAATAGATTGAACGTTGTATGAGGGATTTATCAGTCATTTTCCGAATTCGGTGTTTTGACGAAAAGATGGCCGACTTTGGCACCCCGCCCAGGTCAGGCCCGTGAATGAAAACACACCATTTTGATAACTTAAGATTTCATATGCCTCATGAACAGTCTCGCCAATTTTGAGAATGATCAAACTAATTCCCTAGGTGCCAAGGTGTAAAATGTGCACACTGTAAATCGATAAAAATTTCACATTCAATCCAAAATACCCGATTTCCTGTTGGGTTTGGAATATGCATGCAAGAGACTTTTTGGAGCATTTTTGTACAAGGTATCGACTCTCCGAATTTCATCCCTCTAGGTTGTAAAAACCTAAATGGAGAGGCCTTTTTGAAAATTTCAAGGGGGCGCCACTGAGCCATCTTGTTACATGTTTTCGTAACGTTGCAAGATTATTGAACGTTATGGAAAGCCGCATTTATGTCCAAATTTTTGTGAGTTTTCGTGCATATTCAAGCCTCCAAATGTAAACTCCTACTGTGAACCGATAAAAATTTCACATTCGATCCAAAATACCCGATTTCCTGTTGGATTTGGAATACGGGTGCAGGAGACTTTTTGGAGCAGTTTTGCATAAGGTATCTACTCCCCAAATTTCCTCGCTCTATGTTGAAAAAACCCAATAGGAAAGGCCTTTTTTAAAACTTCTTTTTGTCGCCACTAGTTGGCACTGTAGAGTTGATGCAAATGACCCCTACAAGAACCTTCAAGGTATGACTCTCAACAAACACGGGAAGTTTGGCTCAGATATGTTGTATATCTGCCGAGTTATGACTGTTCAAAGTTTTTGGCGAGACAAATTGTTGATGGTCATTTTCACTTCCAGTTTGGACCTCTCCGCTTCAATGAAACCTCAATATTTTTCATCAGGCACCTGAACACATGTCTTGAGGCTCCCCTGAAACAGGTTTGAGGTCAATAGATTTTTTTCCCTTGGAGGAGGAGCCTGTCTCGTAAAGAAGGCCATTTCCTGTTCCCACTAGGGGGCGCCAGGCCTAATGGGTAATATTTCAATGCAGTCGTGTTCAGGCTGGGATATCTCATATACATGCTAGAAATGAAAAAGATTGAACGTTGTATCACGGAGTTTTTAATCATTTTCTGAATTTGGTATTTTGCCCAAAAATGGCCGACTTTGGGACCACGCCCAGGTCACACCCTTGAGTGAAAACTCACCATTTTGAAAACTTAAGATCTCATATGTCTCCTGAATAGTCTGACCAATTTTGAAGACGATCCAACTATTTTCTTCAGCGACAAGGTCTCAAATGTAAATCGATAAAATTTCACATTTGATCCAAAATTTCCGGCTTCCTGTTGGGTTTGGAATATGGGTGCAAGAGACTTTTTGGAGCAGTTTTGCACAATGTATCGTCTCGCCAAATTTCATTGTTCTACGTTGAAAAAACCTAATAGGAAAGGCCTTTTTGAAAATTTCAAGGGGGCGCCACTGAGCCATTTTGTTAATTTTTTTTGTAGATTATCAAAATTTACGCAAAGTTGCATGTATGTGCAAATTTTGGTGAGTTTTCGTGCATGTTCAGGCCTCCAAATGTAAACTCCAACTGTGAACCGATAAAAAATTCACATTTGATCCAAAATATCCGATTTCCTGTTGGATTTGGAATATGGGTGCAAGAGGCTTTTTTGAACAGTTAGGCATAAGGTATCTACTCCCCAAATTTCATTGCTCTACGTTGAAAACCTGAGAGGAGAGGCCTTTTTGAAAATTTTAAGGGTCAAGGGGGCGCCACTGAGCCATTTTTTGACATTTTTTCAAAACGACACAAGATTATCGAATTTTACGCAAAGCCGCACGTATGTGCAAATTTTGGTGACTTTTCGTGCATGTTCAGGCCTCCAAATTGGCCATTTTCATTTGCCCTGAAAAAAGAAGAATAATAATAATAATAATAATAATCCTTTGCAAAACAATAGGGCCTTCGCACGCTCAGTGCTCGGGCCCTAACTAGGCCTGCAAGCAGGACTGAACGGGCCCTCGCAATCTAGCGCAACTCGGACGTCACGCAACTCGGACAGTGTGCAGGTCAGGGTGGTGGCAGATCGTCCTCTCTAATCATCTCATTAGAACCTAACATGCGCGAAAGTTGCCTCTTTACATTCACACACCTAAGAGATAAAAACCCCTATTGGACAGAGGACTACAAAAAAGGAGCGAATAAAGGGTCATCACAGCAACAGACAGAGACATGTGGACATGGGCCGTAAAATAAGTATTTTAAAAGGTCTTGAAACTACAATGACCAACCTGAAAAGAACTGGACATATATTTAAAAAAATGAGTGACTTTCTATTGCCACTAGTTGGCGCTGTAGGGTTGATGCAAATGACCCCTACAGGACCCTTCAGACTATGACTCAACAAGCACGATATGTTTGGCGCAGATATGTTGTAGAAGTTATGACTGTTCAAAACTTGTGGTGAGACGAAATGGCTTCAGTCATTTTTACTTCTCCTGTTGGACCCTTCTGCTTCAACCAAACCTCAGTATTTTTCATCAGGCACCTGAACACATGTCTTCAGGCTCCCCTGATGCAGGTTTGAGGTGAATAGATTTTTTTTTCCTTGGAGGAGGAGCCTGTTTCGTAAAAAAGGCATTTCCTGTTCCCACTAGGGGGCGCTAGGCCTAATGAGTAATATTTCAATGCACTCGTGTTCAGGGTGGGATCCCGCACATACATGCCAGATATGAAAAAGATTGAACGTTGTTTCAAGGAGCTATTAGTCCTTTACTGAATTTGTCATTTTGCCGAAAAAATGGCCGACTTTGGCACCACGCCCAGGTCAGACCCATGAATGAAAACACACCATTTTGAAAAGTTTAGATTTCATAGGTCTCCTGAATTGTCTAACCAATTTTGAAGATGATCCAATTGATTCCCTCTGTGACAAGGTCTCAAATGTGCACCCTGTTAATTGATAAAAATTTCACATTCGATCCAAAATACCCGATTTCCTGTTGGGTTTGGAATATGGGTGCAAGAGACTTTTTGGAGCAGTTTTGCACAAGGTATCGACTCCCCAAATTTCATTGCTCTACGTTAAAAAAACCTAATAGGAAACGCCTTTTTGAAAAATTCAAGGGGGCGCCACTGAGCCATTTTGTTACATTTTTTTGTAACGTTGAGAGATTATCGAAATCCACACAAAGCCGCATGTATGTGCAAAATTTGGTGAGTTTTCGTGCATGTCCAGGCCTCCAAATGTAAACTGTACTAGAAATGGACAGAAATTTCACATTTGATCCAAAATACCCGATTTTCTGTTGGATTTGGAATATGGGTGCAAGAGGCTTTTTTGAGCAGTTAGGCATAAGGTATCTACTTCCCAAATTTCCTTGCTCTATGTTGAAAAAACCCAACAGGAAAGGCCTTTTTTAAAACTTCTTTCTGTCGCCACTAGTTGGCACTGTAGAGTTGATGCAAATGACCCCTACAAGAACCTTCAGGGTATGACTCTCAACAAACACGGAAAGTTTGGCGCAGATATGTTGCATATCTGCCGAGTTATGACTGTTCAAAGTTTTTGGCGAGACAAATTGTTGACGGTCATTTTCACTTCCAGTTTGGACCTCTCCGCTTCAACGAAACCTCAATATTTTTCATCAGGCACCTGAACACATGTCTTGAGGCTCCCCTGAAACAGGTTTGAGGTCAATAGATTTTTTTCCCTTGGAGGAGGAGCCTGTCTCGTAAAGAAGGCCATTTCCTGTTTCCACTAGGGGCGCCAGGCCTAATGGGTAATATTTCAATGCAGTCGTGTTCAGGCTGGGATATCTCATAAACATGCTAAAAATGAAAAAGATTGAACGTTGGATCACGGAGTTTTTAATCATTTTCTGAATTTGGTATTTTGCCTAAAAATGGCCGACTTTGGGACCACGCCCAGGCCAGACCCTTGAATGAAAACACACCATTTTGAAAACTTAAGATCTCATAGGTCTCCTGAATAGTCTGACCAATTTTGAAGACGATCCAACTTTATCCTTCAGCGACAAGGTCTCAAATGTAAATCGATAAAATTTCGCATTTGACCCAAAATTTCCAGCTTCCTGTTGGGTTTGGAATATGGGTGCAAGAGACTTTTTGGAGCAGTTTTGTACAATGTATCGACTCACTAAATTTCATTGTTCTACGTTGAAAAAACCTAATAGGAGAGGCCTTTTTGAAAATTTCAAGGGGGCGCCACTGAGCCATTTTGTTAAATTTTTTTGTAGATTATCAAAATTTACGCAAAGTTGAATGTATGTGCAAATTTTGGTGAGTTTTCGTGCATGTTCAAGCCTCCAAACGTAAACTCCAACTGTGAACCGAAAAAATTTCACATTCGATCCAAAATACCCGATTTCCTGTTGGATTTGGAATATGGGTGCAAGAGGCTTTTTTGAACAGTTAGGCATAAGGTATCTACTCCCCAAATTTCATTGCTCTACGTTGAAAACCTGAGAGGAGAGGCCTTTTTGAAAATTTTAAGGGTCAAGGGGGCGCCACTGAGCCATTTTTTGACATTTTTTCAAAACGACGCAAGATTATCGAAATTTACGCGAATCTGCACGTATGTGCAAATTTTGGTGACTTTTCGTGCATGTTCAGGCCTCCAAATTGGCCATTTTCATTTGCCATGAAGAAAGAATAATAATAATAATAATAATAATAATAACTAGGCCTGCAAGCAGGACTGAACGGGCCCTCGCAATCTAGCGCAACTCGGACGTCACGCAACTCGGACTGTGTGCAGGTCAGGGTGGTGGCAGATCCTCCTCTTTAATCATCTCATTAGAACCTAACATGCTCGAAAGTCGCCTATTTACATTCCCACACCCAAGAGATAAAAACCCCTATTGGAGAGAGTACTACAAAAAAGGAGCCACTACTGAGCTGTGCAGCCAAGCCCTTATTCAAAACCAAAATTAATCTTCTAACTCGGCCAATTCGACCAAGTGTGCCAACTATTGTGGCTCTATAAGCTCCCTGAGTCTCTGAAAAAAAATATTTCCTTTAAATGGCGAACAAAGGGTCGTCACGGCAACAGAGACACGTGGACATGGGCCGTAAAAAAGTATTTTAATAGGTCTTGAAACTACAATGACCAACATGAAAAGAACTGGACATGTTTTGGAAAAACGAGTGACTTTCTATCGCCACTAGTTGGCGCTGTAGGGTTGATGCAAATGACCCCTACAAGGCCCTTCAGGGTATGACTCTCAACAAGCACGGGAAGTTTGGCGCAGATATCTTGTATATCTGCCGAGTTATGACTGTTCAAAGTTTTTGGAGAGAAAAATTGTTGACAGTCATTTTCACTTTCCTGTTTGGACCCCTCCGCTTCAACGAAACTTCAATATTTTTCATCAGGCACCTGAAGACAGGTCTTAAGGTTTCCCTTATGCAGGTTTGAGGTAGATTGATTTTTTTCCCTTTAGAGGAGGAGTGTGTCCCGTAAAAAAGGGCATTTCCTGTTCCCACTAGGAGGCGCCAGGCACAAATGGTAAATTTTCAATCCAGTCCTGCTCAGGCTGGTATACCTCACACACATGCCAGATTTAAAATAGATTGAACGTTGTATGAGGGAGTTATCAGTCATTTTCCGAATTCGGTTTTTGGCGAAAAAATGGAAGAGTTTGGCGCCCCGCCCAGGTCAGGCCCATGAATGAAAACACACCATTTTTATAACTTAAGATTTCATATGCCTCATGAACAGTCTCACTAATTTTGAGAATGATCAAACTAATTCCCTAGGTGCCAAGGTGTAAAATGTGCACACTGTAAATCGATAAAAAGTTCACATTCAATCCAAAATACCCGATTTCCTGTAGGATTTGGAATGTGTGTGCAAGAGACTTTTTGGAGCAGTTTTGCACAAAGTTTTGACTCTCCAAATTTCATCACTCTATGTTAGAAAAACCTAAATGGAGAGGCCTTTTTGAAAATTTCAAGGGGGCGCCAGTGAGCCATTTTTTTACATGTTTTCGTAACGTTGCAAGATTATTGAACGTTATGCAAAGCCGCATGTATGTCGAAATTTTTGTGAGTTTTCGTGCATGTTCAAGCCTCCAAATGTAAACTCCTACTGTGAACCGATAAAAATTTCACATTTGATCCAAAATACCCGATTTCCTGTTGGATTTGGAATACGGGTGCAAGAGACTTTTTGGAGCAGTTTTGCATAAGGTATCTACTCCCCAAATTTCCTCGCTCTATGTTGAAAAAACCCAATAGGAAAGGCCTTTTTTAAAACTTCTTTCTGTCGCCACTAGTTGGCACTGTAGAGTTGATGCAAATGACCCCTACAAGAACCTTCAGGGTATGACTCTCAACAAACACGGAAAGTTTGGCGCAGATATGTTGCATATCTGCCGAGTTATGACTGTTCAAAGTTTTTGGCGAGACAAATTGTTGACGGTCATTTTCACTTCCAGTTTGGACCTCTCCGCTTCAACGAAACCTCAATATTTTTCATCAGGCACCTGAACACATGTCTTGAGGCTCCCCTGAAACAGGTTTGAAGTCAATAGATTTTTTTCCCTTGGAGGAGGAGCCTGTCTCGTAAAGAAGGCCATTTCCTGTTCCCACTAGGGGGCGCCAGGCCTAATGAGTAATATTTCAATGCAGTCGTGTTCAGGCTGGGATATCTCATATACATGCTAGAAATGAAAAAGATTGAACGTTGTATCACGGAGTTTTTAATCATTTTCTGAATTTGGTATTTTGCCCAAAAATGGCCGACTTTGGGACCACGCCCAGGTCAGACCCTTGGATGAAAACTCACCATTTTGAAAACTTAAGATCTCATATGTCTCCTGAATAGTCTGACCAATTTTGAAGACGATCCAACTATTTTCTTCAGCGACAAGGTCTCAAATGTAAATCGATAAAATTTCGCATTTGATCCAAAATTTCCGACTTCCTGTTGGATTTGGAATATAGGTGCAAGAGACTTTTTGGAGCAGTTTTACACAATGTATCGACTCACCAAATTTCATCATTCTACGTTGAAAAAACCTAATAGGACAGGCCTTTTTGAAAATTTCAAGGGGGCGCCACTGAGCCTTTTTGTTAATTTTTTTCAAAGATTATCAAAATTTACGCAAAGTTGAACATATGTGCACATTTTGGTGAGTTTTCGTGCATGTTCAAGCCTCCAAATGTGAACTCCAACTGTGAACCGAAAAAATTTCAGATTCGATCCAAAATAACCGATTTCCTGTTGGATTTGGAATATGGGTGCAAGAGGCTTTTTTGAGCAGTTAGGCATAAGGTATCTACTCCCCAAATTTCATTGCTCTACGTTGAAAACCTGAGAGGAGAGGCCTTTTTGAAAATTTTAAGGGTCAAGGGGGCGCCACTGAGCCATTTTTTGACATTTTTTCAAAACGACGCAAGATTATCGAAATTTACGCGAATCTGCACGTATGTGCAAATTTTGGTGACTTTTCGTGCATGTTCAGGCCTCCAAATTGGCCATTTTCATTTGCCATGAAGAAAGAAGAATAATAATAATAATAATAATAATAATAATCCTTTGCATTACAATAGGGCCTTCGCACGCCTAGTGCTCGGGCCCTAATAATAATAATAATAACTAGGCCTGCAAGCAGGACTGAACGGGCCCTCGTAATCTAGCGCAACTCGGACGTCACGCAACTCGGACTGTGTGCAGGTCAGGGTGGTGGCAGATCCTCCTCTCTAATCATCTCATTAGAACCTAACATGCTCGAAAGTCGCCTATTTACATTCCCACACCAAAGAGATAAAAACCCCTATTGGAGAGAGTACTACAAAAAAGGAGCCACTACTGAGCTGTGCAGTCAAGCCCTTATTCAAAACCAAAATTAATCTTCTAACTGGGCCAATTCGACCAAGTGTGCCAAATATTGTGGCTCTATAAACTGCCTGAGTCTCTGAAAAAAAATATTTCCTTTAAATGGCGAACAAAGGGTCGTCATGGCAACAGACAGAGACACGTGGACATGGGCCGTAAATAAGTATTTTAATAGGTCTTGAAACTACAATGACCAAACTGAAAAGAACTGGACATGTATTGGAAAAACGAGTGACTTTCTATCGCCACTAGTTGGCGCTGTAGGGTTGATGCAAATGACCCCTACAAGGCCCTTCAGGGTATGACTCTCAACAAGCACGGGAAGTTTGGCGCAGATATGTTGTATATCTGCCGTGTTATGACTGTTCAAAGTTTTTGTAGAGAAAAATTGTTGACAGTCATTTTCACTTTCCTGTTTGGACCCCTCCGCTTCAACGAAACTTCAATATTTTTCATCAGGCACCTGAAGACAGGTCTTAAGGCTTCCCTTATGCAGGTTTGAGGTTGATTGATTTTTTTTTCCCTTAGAGGAGGAGTGTGTCCCGTAAAAAAGGGCATTTCCTGTTCCCACTAGGAGGCGCCAGGCACAAATGGTAAATTTTCAATCCAGTCGTGCTCAGGCTGGTATACCTCACACACATGGCAGATTTAAAATAGATTGAACGTTGTATGAGGGAGTTATCAGTCATTTTCCGAATTCGATGTTTTGGCGAAAAAATGGCCGACTTTGGCACCCCGCCCAGGTCAGGCCCGTGAATGAAAACACACCATTTTGATAACTTAAGATTTCATATGCCTCATGAACAGTCTCGCCAATTTTGAGAATGATCAAACTAATTCCCTAGGTGCCAAGGTGTAAAATGTGCACACTGTAAATCGATAAAAATTTCACATTCAATCCAAAATACCCGATTTCCTGTTGGGTTTGGAATATGCATGCAAGAGACTTTTTGGAGCAGTTTTGTACAAGGTATCGACTCTCCGAATTTCATCCCTCTACGTTGAAAAAACCTAAATGGAGAGGCCTTTTTGAAAATTTCAAGGGGGCGCCACTGAGCCATTTTGTTACATGTTTTCGTAACGTTGCAAGATTATTGAACGTTATGCAAAGCCACATGTATGTCCAAATTTTTGTGAGTTTTCGTGCATGTTCAAGCCTCCAAATGTAAACCCCTACTGTGAACCGATAAAAATTTCACATTCGATCCAAAATACCCGATTTCCTGTTGGATTTGGAATACGGGTGCAAGAGACTTTTTGGAGCAGTTTTGCACAAGGTATCGACTCCCCAAATTTCATCACTCTCTGTTGAAAAAACCTAATAGGAAACGCCTTTTTGAAAAATTCAAGGGGGCGCCACTGAGGCATTTTGCTACATTTTTTCGTAACATTGCAAGATTATCGAACGTTATCTAAAGCCGCATGTATGTGCAAATTTTTACGAGTTTTTGTGCATATTCAAGCCTCCAAATGTAAACTCCAACTGTGAACCCATGAAAATTTCACATTCGATCCAAAATACCCGATTTCCTGTTGGATTTGGAATATGGGTGCAAGAGACTTTTTGGAGCAGTTTTGCATAAGGTATCTACTCCTCAAATTTCCTTGCTCTATGTTGAAAAAACCCAATAGGAAAGGCCTTTTTTAAAACTTCTTTCTGTTGCCACTAGTTGGCACTGTAGAGTTGATGCAAATGACCCCTACAAGAACCTTCAGGGTATGACTCTCAACAAACACGGGAAGTTTGGCGCAGATATGTTGTATATCTGCCGAGTTATGACTGTTCAAAGTTTTTTGCGTGACAAATTGTTGACGTTCATTTTCACTTTCCTGTTTGGACCCCTCCGCCTCAACGAAACCTCAATATTTTTCATCAGGCACCTGAACACAGGTCTTAAGGCTCCCCTGATGCAGGTTTGAGGTCAACAGATTTTTTTCCCTTGGAGGAGGAACCTGTCTCGTAAAAAAAGGCATTTCCTGTTCTCACTAGGGGGCGCTAGACCTAATGGGTAATATTTCAATGCACTCGTGTTAAGGGTGGGATACCACACATACATGCCAAATATGAAAAAGATTGAACGTTGTGTCAAGGAACTATAAGTCATTTACTGAATTTGTCATTTTGCCGAAAAAATGGTCGACTTTGGCACCACGCCCAGGTCAGACCCGTGAATGAAAACGCACCATTTTCAAAACTTAAGATTTCATATGTCTCCTGAACAGTCTCACCAATTTTGAAGATGATCCAACTAACTCCCTCGGCGAAAAGGTCTCAAATGTGCACCCTGTAAATCGATAAAAATTTCATATTTGATCCAAAATAACCGATTTCCTGTTGGGTTTGGAATATGCATGTAAATGCTTTTTTGGAGCGGTTTTGGACAAGGTATAGACCCCCCAAATTTCATTGCTCTACGCTGACAGACCCTAATGTTATAGGCCAATTTTAAAATTTCAAGGGGGCGCCACTGAGCCATTTTGTTATATTTTTTTGCAACGTTGCAAAATTATCGAAATTTACAATTTTCCGGACGTATGTGCAAATTTTGGTGACTTTTCGTGCATGCTGAGGCCTCCAAATTGGCCGTTTTCATTTGCCCTGAAAAAAAAAAAAAAAAAAAAAAATAACAAAAAAAAAAATAATCCTTTGCAAAACAATAGGGCCTTCGCACGCTTAGTGCTCGGGCCCTAATAATCCTTTGCAAAACAATAGGGCCTTCGCACGCTCAGTGCTCGGGCCCTAATAATAATAATAATAATAATAATCCTTTGCAAAACAATAGGGCCTTCGCACGCTTAGTGCTCGGGCCCTAATAATAATAATCCTTTGCATTACAATAGGGCCTTCGCACGTCTAGTGCTCGGGCCCTAATAATAATAACTAGGCCTGCAAGCAGGACTGAACGGGCCCTCGCAATCTAGCGCAACTCGGACGTCACGCAACTCGGACTGTGTGCAGGTCAGGCTGGTGGCAGATCCTCCTCTCTAATTATCTCATTAGAACCTAACATGCTCGAAAGTCGCCTATTTACATTCCCACACCCAAGAGATAAAAACCCCTATTGGAGAGAGTACTACAAAAAAGGAGCCACTACTGAGCTGTGCAGCCAAGCCCTTATTCAAAACCCAAAATTAATCTTCTAACTCGGCCAATTCGACCAAGTGTGCCAAATACTGTGGCTCTATAAGCTGCCTGAGTCTCTGAAAAAAAATATTTCCTTTAAATGGCGAACAAAGGGTCGTCACGGCAACAGACAGAGACACGTGGACATGGGCCGTAAATAAGTATTTTAATAGGTCTTGAAACTACAATGACCAACCTGAAAAGAACTGAACATGTATTGGAAAAACGAGTGACTTTCTATTGCCACTAGTTGGCGCTGTAGGTTTGATGCAAATGACCCCTACAAGGCCCTTCAGGGTATGACTCTCAACAAGCACGGGAAGTTTGCCGCAGATATGTTGTATATCTGCCGAGTTATGACTGTTCAAAATTTTTGGAGAGAAAAATTATTGACAGTCATTTTCACTTTCCTGTTTGGACCCCTCCGCTTCAACGAAACTTCAATATTTTTCATCAGGCACCTGAAGACAGGTCTTAAGGCTTCCCTTATGCAGGTTTGAGGTCGATTAATTTTTTCCCTTGGAGGAGGAGTGTGTCACCGTAAAAAAGGGCATTTCATGTTCCCACTAGGAGGCGCCAGGCACAAATGGTAAATTTTCAATCCAGTCGTGCTCAGGCTGGTATACCTCACACACATGGCAGATTTAAAATAGATTGAACGTTGTATGAGGGAGTTATCAGTCATTTTCCGAATTCGGTGTTTTGGCGAAAAAATGGCCGACTTTGGCACCCCGCCCAGGTCAGGCCCGTGAATGAAAACACACCATTTTGATAACTTAAGATTTCATATGCCTCATGAACAGTCTCGCCAATTTTGAGAATGATCAAACTAATTCCCTAGGTGCCAAGGTGTAAAATGTGCACACTGTAAATCGATAAAAAATTCACATTCAATCCAAAATACCCGATTTCCTGTTGGGTTTGGAATACGCATGCAAGAGACTTTTTGGAGCAGTTTTGTACAAGGTATTGACTCTCCGAATTTCATCCATCTACGTTGAAAAAACCTAAATGGAGAGGCCTTTTTGAAAATTTCAAGGGGGCGCCACTGAGCCATTTTGTTACATTTTTTCGTAACGTTGCAAGATTATTGAACGTTATGCAAAGCCGCATGTATGTCGAAATTTTTGTGAGTTTTCGTGCATGTTCAAGCCTCCAAATGTAAACTCCTACTGTTAACCGATAAAAATTTCACATTTGATCCAAAATACCCGATTTCCTGTTGGATTTGGAAAATGGGTGCAAGAGACTTTTTGGAGCAGTTTTGCACAAGGTATCAACTCCCCAAATTTCCTCACTCTATGTTGGAAAAACCCAATAGGAAAGGCCTTTTTTAAAACTTCTTTCTGTCGCCACTAGTTGGCACTGTAGAGTTGATGCAAATGACCCCTACACGAACCTTCAGGGTATGACTCTCAACAAACACGGGAAGTTTGGCGCAGATATGTTGTATATCTGCCGAGTTATGACTGTTCAAAGTTTTTGGCGAGACAAATTGTTGACGGTCATTTTCACTTCCAGTTTGTACCTCTCCGCTTCTACAAAACATCAATATTTTTCATTAGGCACCTGAACACATGTCTTGAGGCTCCCCTGAAACAGGTTTGAGGTCAATAGATTTTTTTCCCTTGGAGGAGGAAACTGTCTCGTAAAGAAGGCCATTTCCTGTTCCCACTAGGGGGCGCCAAGCCTAATGGGTAAAATTTAAATGCAGTCGTGTTCAGGCTGGGATATCTCATATACTTGCTAGAAATGAAAAAGATTGAACGTTGTATCACGGAGTTTTTAATCATTTTCTGAATTTGGTGTTTTGCCCAAAAATGGCCAACTTTGGGACTACGCCCAGGCCAGACCCTTGGATGAAAACTCACCATTTTGAAAACTTAAGATCTCATATGTCTCCTGTATAGTCTGACCAATTTTGAAGACGATCCAACTATTTTCTTCAGCGACAAGGTCTCAAATGTAAATCGATAAAATTTCGCATTTGATCCAAAATTTCCGACTTCCTGTTGGATTTGGAATATAGGTGCAAGAGACTTTTTGGAGCAGTTTTACGCAATGTATCCACTCACCAAATTTCATCATTCTACGTTGAAAAAACCTAATAGGAAAGGCCTTTTTGAAAATTTCAAGGGGGCGCCACTGAGCGATTTTGTTAAATTTTTTTGTAGATTATCAAAATTTACGCAAAGTTGCATGTATGTGCAAATTTTGGTGAGTTTTCGTGCATGTTCAGGCCTCCAAACGTAAACTCCAACTGTGAACCGAAAAAATTTCACATTTGATCCAAAATATCCGATTTCCTGTCGGATTTGGAATATGGGTGCAAGAGGCTTTTTTGAACAGTTAGGCATAAGGTATCTACTCCCCAAATTTCATCGCTCTACGTTGAAAACCTGAGAGGAGAGGCCTTTTTGAAAATTTTAAGGGTCAAGGGGGCGCCACTGAGCCATTTTAAAAAATTTTTTCAAAACGACGCAAGATTATCAAATTTTACGCGAATCTGCACGTATGTGCAAATTTTGGTGACTTTTCGTGCATGTTCAGGCCTCCAAATTGGCCATTTTCATTTGCCATGAAGAAAGAAGAATAATAACTAGGCCTGCAATCAGGACTGAACGGGCCCTCGCGATCTAGCGCAACTCGGACGTCACGCAACTCGGACTGTGTGCAGGTCAGGGCGGTGGCAGATCCTCCTCTCTAATCATCTCATTAGAACCTAACATGCTCGAAAGTCGCCTATTTACATTCCCACACCCAAGAGATAAAAACCCCTATTGGAGAGAGTACTACAAAAAAGGAGCCACTACTGAGCTGTGCAGCCAAGCCCTTATTCAAAACTAAAATTAATCTTCTAACTGGGCCAATTCGACCAAGTGTGCCAACTATTGTGGCTCTATAAGCTGCCTGAGTCTCTGAAAAAAAATATTTCCTTTAAATGGCGAACAAAGGGTCGTCACGGCAACAGACAGAGACACGTGGACATGGGCCGTAAAAAAGTATTTTAATAGGTCTTGAAACTACAATGACCAACATGAAAAGAACTGGACATGTTTTGGAAAAACGAGTGACTTTCTATCGCCACTAGTTGGCGCTGTAGGGTTGATGCAAATGACCCCTACAAGGCCCTTCAGGGTATGACTCTCAACAAGCACGGGAAGTTTGGCGCAGATATCTTGTATATCTGCCGAGTTATGACTGTTCAAAGTTTTTGGAGAGAAAAATTGTTGACAGTCATTTTCACTTTCCTGTTTGGACCCCTCCGCTTCAACGAAACTTCAATATTTTTCATCAGGCACCTGAAGACAGGTCTTAAGGTTTCCCTTATGCAGGTTTGAGGTAGATTGATTTTTTCCCTTTAGAGGAGGAGTGTGTCCCGTAAAAAAGGGCATTTCCTGTTCCCACTAGGAGGCGCCAGGCACAAATGGTAAATTTTCAATCCAGTCCTGCTCAGGCTGGTATACCTCACACACATGCCAGATTTAAAATAGATTGAACGTTGTATGAGGGAGTTATCAGTCATTTTCCGAATTCGGTGTTTTTGCGAAAAAATGGAAGAATTTGGCGCCCCGCCCAGGTCAGGCCCGTGAATGAAAACACACCATTTTTATAACTTAAGATTTCATATGCCTCATGAACAGTCTCACCAATTTTGAGAATGATCAAACTAATTCCCTAGGTGCCAAGGTGTAAAATGTGCACACTGTAAATCGATAAAAAGTTCACATTCAATCCAAAATACCCGATTTCCTGTAGGATTTGGAATGTGTGTGCAAGAGACTTTTTGGAGCAGTTTTGCACAAAGTTTTGACTCTCCAAATTTCATCACTCTATGTTAGAAAAACCTAAATGGAGAGGCCTTTTTGAAAATTTCAAGGGGGCGCCACTGAGCCATTTTGTTACATGTTTTCGTAACGTTGCAAGATTATCGAACGTTATCCAAAGCCGCATGTATGTGCAAATTTTGGTGAGTTTTTATGCATATTCAAGCCTCCAAATGTAAACTCTTACTGTGAACCCATGAAAATTTCACATTCGATCCAAAATACCCAATTTCCTGTTGGATTTGGAATATGGGTGCAAGAGACTTTTTGGAGCAGTTTTGCATAAGGTATCTACTCCCCAAATTTCCTTGCTCTATGTTGAAAAAACCCAATAGGAAAGGCCTTTTTTAAAACTTCTTTCTGTTGCCACTAGTTGGCACTGTAGAGTTGATGCAAATGACCCCTACAAGAACCTTCAGGGTATGACTCTCAACAAACACGGAAAGTTTGGCGCAGATATGTTGCATATCTGCCGAGTTATGACTGTTCAAAATTTTTGGCGAGACAAATTGTTGACGGTCATTTTCACTTGCAGTTTGGACCTCTCCGCTTCAACGAAACCTCAATATTTTTCATCAGGGACCTGAACACATGTCTTGAGGCTCCCCTGAAACAGGTTTGAGGTCAATAGATTTTTTTCCCTTGGAGGAGGAGCCTGTCTCGTGAAGAAGGCCATTTCCTGTTCCCACTAGGGGGCGCCAGGCCTAATAGGTAATATTTCAATGCAGTCGTGTTCAGGCTGAGATATCTCATATACATGCTAGAAATGAAAAAGATTGAACGTTGTATCACGGAGTTTTTAATCATTTTCTGAATTTGGTATTTTGCCCAAAAATGGCCGACTTTGGGACCACGCCCAGGCCAGACCCTTGAATGAAAACACACCATTTTGAAAACTTAAGATCTCATAGGTCTCCTGAATAGTCTGACCAATTTTGAAGACGATCCAACTTTATCCTTCAGCGACAAGGTCTCAAATGTAAATCGATAAAATTTCGCATTTGACCCAAAATTTCCGGCTTCCTGTTGGGTTTGGAATATGGGTGCAAGAGACTTTTTGGAGCAGTTTTGCACAATGTATCGACTCGCCAAATTTCATCGTTCTACGTTGAAAAAACCTAATAGGAAAGGCCTTTTTGAAAATTTCAAGGGGGCGCCACTGAGCCATTTTGTTAATTTTTTTTGTAGATTATCAAAATTTTTGCAAAGTTGCATGTATGTGCAAATTTTGGTGAGTTTTCGTGCATGTTCAGGCCTCCAAATGTAAACTCCAACTGTGAACCGATAAAAATTTCACATTTGATCCAAAATATCCGATTTCCTGTTGGATTTGGAATATGGGTGCAAGAGGCTTTTTTGAACAGTTAGGCATAAGGTATCTACTCCCCAAATTTCATTGCTCTACGTTGAAAACCTGAGAGGAGAGGCCTTTTTGAAAATTTTAAGGGTCAAGGGGGCGCCACTGAGCCATTTTTTGACATTTTTTCAAAACGACACAAGATTATCGAATTTTACGCAAAGCCGCACGTATGTGCAAATTTTGGTGACTTTTCGTGCATGTTCAGGCCTCCAAATTGGCCATTTTCATTTGCCCTGAAAAAAGAATAATAATAATAATAATAATAATAATAATAATAATAATAATAATCCTTTGCAAAACAATAGGGCCTTCGCACGTCTAGTGCTCGGGCCCTAACTAGGCCTGCAAGCAGGACTGAACGGGCCCTCGCAATCTAGCGCAACTCGGACGTCACGCAACTCGGACTGTGTGCAGGTCAGGCTGGTGGCAGATCCTCCTCTCTAATTATCTCATTAGAACCTAACATGCTCGAAAGTCGCCTATTTACATTCCCACACCCAAGAGATAAAAACCCCTATTGGAGAGAGTACTACAAAAAAGGAGCCACTACTGAGCTGTGCAGCCAAGCCCTTATTCAAAACCCAAAATTAATCTTCTAACTCGGCCAATTCGACCAAGTGTGCCAAATACTGTGGCTCTATAAGCTGCCTGAGTCTCTGAAAAAAAATATTTCCTTTAAATGGCGAACAAAGGGTCGTCACGGCAACAGACAGAGACACGTGGACATGGGCCGTAAATAAGTATTTTAATAGGTCTTGAAACTACAATGACCAACCTGAAAAGAACTGAACATGTATTGGAAAAACGAGTGACTTTCTATTGCCACTAGTTGGCGCTGTAGGTTTGATGCAAATGACCCCTACAAGGCCCTTCAGGGTATGACTCTCAACAAGCACGGGAAGTTTGCCGCAGATATGTTGTATATCTGCCGAGTTATGACTGTTCAAAATTTTTGGAGAGAAAAATTATTGACAGTCATTTTCACTTTCCTGTTTGGACCCCTCCGCTTCAACGAAACTTCAATATTTTTCATCAGGCACCTGAAGACAGGTCTTAAGGCTTCCCTTATGCAGGTTTGAGGTCGATTAATTTTTTCCCTTGGAGGAGGAGTGTGTCACCGTAAAAAAGGGCATTTCATGTTCCCACTAGGAGGCGCCAGGCACAAATGGTAAATTTTCAATCCAGTCGTGCTCAGGCTGGTATACCTCACACACATGGCAGATTTAAAATAGATTGAACGTTGTATGAGGGAGTTATCAGTCATTTTCCGAATTCGGTGTTTTGGCGAAAAAATGGCCGACTTTGGCACCCCGCCCAGGTCAGGCCCGTGAATGAAAACACACCATTTTGATAACTTAAGATTTCATATGCCTCATGAACAGTCTCGCCAATTTTGAGAATGATCAAACTAATTCCCTAGGTGCCAAGGTGTAAAATGTGCACACTGTAAATCGATAAAAAATTCACATTCAATCCAAAATACCCGATTTCCTGTTGGGTTTGGAATACGCATGCAAGAGACTTTTTGGAGCAGTTTTGTACAAGGTATTGACTCTCCGAATTTCATCCATCTACGTTGAAAAAACCTAAATGGAGAGGCCTTTTTGAAAATTTCAAGGGGGCGCCACTGAGCCATTTTGTTACATTTTTTCGTAACGTTGCAAGATTATTGAACGTTATGCAAAGCCGCATGTATGTCGAAATTTTTGTGAGTTTTCGTGCATGTTCAAGCCTCCAAATGTAAACTCCTACTGTTAACCGATAAAAATTTCACATTTGATCCAAAATACCCGATTTCCTGTTGGATTTGGAAAATGGGTGCAAGAGACTTTTTGGAGCAGTTTTGCACAAGGTATCAACTCCCCAAATTTCCTCACTCTATGTTGGAAAAACCCAATAGGAAAGGCCTTTTTTAAAACTTCTTTCTGTCGCCACTAGTTGGCACTGTAGAGTTGATGCAAATGACCCCTACACGAACCTTCAGGGTATGACTCTCAACAAACACGGGAAGTTTGGCGCAGATATGTTGTATATCTGCCGAGTTATGACTGTTCAAAGTTTTTGGCGAGACAAATTGTTGACGGTCATTTTCACTTCCAGTTTGTACCTCTCCGCTTCTACAAAACATCAATATTTTTCATTAGGCACCTGAACACATGTCTTGAGGCTCCCCTGAAACAGGTTTGAGGTCAATAGATTTTTTTCCCTTGGAGGAGGAGCCTGTCTCGTAAAGAAGGCCATTTCCTGTTCCCACTAGGGGGCGCCAAGCCTAATGGGTAAAATTTAAATGCAGTCGTGTTCAGGCTGGGATATCTCATATACTTGCTAGAAATGAAAAAGATTGAACGTTGTATCACGGAGTTTTTAATCATTTTCTGAATTTGGTGTTTTGCCCAAAAATGGCCAACTTTGGGACTACGCCCAGGCCAGACCCTTGGATGAAAACTCACCATTTTGAAAACTTAAGATCTCATATGTCTCCTGTATAGTCTGACCAATTTTGAAGACGATCCAACTATTTTCTTCAGCGACAAGGTCTCAAATGTAAATCGATAAAATTTCGCATTTGATCCAAAATTTCCGACTTCCTGTTGGATTTGGAATATAGGTGCAAGAGACTTTTTGGAGCAGTTTTACGCAATGTATCGACTCACCAAATTTCATCATTCTACGTTGAAAAAACCTAATAGGAAAGGCCTTTTTGAAAATTTCAAGGGGGCGCCACTGAGCGATTTTGTTAAATTTTTTTGTAGATTATCAAAATTTACGCAAAGTTGCATGTATGTGCAAATTTTGGTGAGTTTTCGTGCATGTTCAGGCCTCCAAACGTAAACTCCAACTGTGAACCGAAAAAATTTCACATTTGATCCAAAATATCCGATTTCCTGTCGGATTTGGAATATGGGTGCAAGAGGCTTTTTTGAACAGTTAGGCATAAGGTATCTACTCCCCAAATTTCATCGCTCTACGTTGAAAACCTGAGAGGAGAGGCCTTTTTGAAAATTTTAAGGGTCAAGGGGGCGCCACTGAGCCATTTTAAAAAATTTTTTCAAAACGACGCAAGATTATCAAATTTTACGCGAATCTGCACGTATGTGCAAATTTTGGTGACTTTTCGTGCGTGTTCAGGCCTCCAAATTGGCCATTTTCATTTGCCATGAAGAAAGAAGAATAATAATAATAACTAGGCCTGCAAGCAGGACTGAACGGGCCCTCGCAATCTAGCGCAACTCGGACGTCACGCAACTCGGACTGTGTGCAGGTCAGGGTGGTGGCAGATCCTCCTCTCTAATCATCTCATTAGAACCTAACATGCTCGAAAGTCGCCTATTTACATTCCCACACCCAAGAGATAAAAACCCCTATTGGAGAGAGTACTACAAAAAAGGAGCCGCTACTGAGCTGTGCAGCCAAGCCCTTATTCAAAACCTAAATTAATCTTCTAACTGGGCCAATTCGACCAAGTGTGCCAACTATTGTGGCTCTATAAGCTCCCTGAGTCTCTGAAAAAAAATATTTCCTTTAAATGGCGGACAAAGGGTCGTCACGGCAACAGACAGAGACACGTGGACATGGGCCGTAAAAAAGTATTTTAATAGGTCTTGAAACTACAATGACCAACATGAAAAGAACTGGACATGTTTTGGAAAAACGAGTGACTTTATATCGCCACTAGTTGGCGCTGTAGGGTTGATGCAAATGACCCCTACAAGGCCCTTCAGGGTATGACTCTCAACAAGCACGGGAAGTTTGGCGCAGATATCTTGTATATCTGCCGAGTTATGACTGTTCAAAGTTTTTGGAGAGAAAAATTGTTGACAGTCATTTTCACTTTCCTGTTTGGACCCCTCCGCTTCAACGAAACTTCAATATTTTTCATCAGGCACCTGAAGACAGGTCTTAAGGTTTCCCTTATGCAGGTTTGAGGTAGATTGATTTTTTCCCTTTAGAGGAGGAGTGTGTCCCGTAAAAAAGGGCATTTCCTGTTCCCACTAGGAGGCGCCAGGCACAAATGGTAAATTTTCAATCCAGTCCTGCTCAGGCTGGTATACCTCACACACATGCCAGATTTAAAATAGATTGAACGTTGTATGAGGGAGTTATCAGTCATTTTCCGAATTCGGTGTTTTTGCGAAAAAATGGAAGAATTTGGCGCCCCGCCCAGGTCAGGCCCGTGAATGAAAACACACCATTTTTATAACTTAAGATTTCATATGCCTCATGAACAGTCTCACCAATTTTGAGAATGATCAAACTAATTCCCTAGGTGCCAAGGTGTAAAATGTGCACACTGTAAATCGATAAAAAGTTCACATTCAATCCAAAATACCCGATTTCCTGTAGGATTTGGAATGTGTGTGCAAGAGACTTTTTGGAGCAGTTTTGCACAAAGTTTTGACTCTCCAAATTTCATCACTCTATGTTAGAAAAACCTAAATGGAGAGGCCTTTTTGAAAATTTCAAGGGGGCGCCACTGAGCCATTTTGTTACATGTTTTCGTAACGTTGCAAGATTATCGAACGTTATCCAAAGCCGCATGTATGTGCAAATTTTGGTGAGTTTTTATGCATATTCAAGCCTCCAAATGTAAACTCTTACTGTGAACCCATGAAAATTTCACATTCGATCCAAAATACCCAATTTCCTGTTGGATTTGGAATATGGGTGCAAGAGACTTTTTGGAGCAGTTTTGCATAAGGTATCTACTCCCCAAATTTCCTTGCTCTATGTTGAAAAAACCCAATAGGAAAGGCCTTTTTTAAAACTTCTTTCTGTTGCCACTAGTTGGCACTGTAGAGTTGATGCAAATGACCCCTACAAGAACCTTCAGGGTATGACTCTCAACAAACACGGAAAGTTTGGCGCAGATATGTTGCATATCTGCCGAGTTATGACTGTTCAAAATTTTTGGCGAGACAAATTGTTGACGGTCATTTTCACTTGCAGTTTGGACCTCTCCGCTTCAACGAAACCTCAATATTTTTCATCAGGGACCTGAACACATGTCTTGAGGCTCCCCTGAAACAGGTTTGAGGTCAATAGATTTTTTTCCCTTGGAGGAGGAGCCTGTCTCGTGAAGAAGGCCATTTCCTGTTCCCACTAGGGGGCGCCAGGCCTAATAGGTAATATTTCAATGCAGTCGTGTTCAGGCTGAGATATCTCATATACATGCTAGAAATGAAAAAGATTGAACGTTGTATCACGGAGTTTTTAATCATTTTCTGAATTTGGTATTTTGCCCAAAAATGGCCGACTTTGGGACCACGCCCAGGCCAGACCCTTGAATGAAAACACACCATTTTGAAAACTTAAGATCTCATAGGTCTCCTGAATAGTCTGACCAATTTTGAAGACGATCCAACTTTATCCTTCAGCGACAAGGTCTCAAATGTAAATCGATAAAATTTCGCATTTGACCCAAAATTTCCGGCTTCCTGTTGGGTTTGGAATATGGGTGCAAGAGACTTTTTGGAGCAGTTTTGCACAATGTATCGACTCGCCAAATTTCATCGTTCTACGTTGAAAAAACCTAATAGGAAAGGCCTTTTTGAAAATTTCAAGGGGGCGCCACTGAGCCATTTTGTTAATTTTTTTTGTAGATTATCAAAATTTTTGCAAAGTTGCATGTATGTGCAAATTTTGGTGAGTTTTCGTGCATGTTCAGGCCTCCAAATGTAAACTCCAACTGTGAACCGATAAAAATTTCACATTTGATCCAAAATATCCGATTTCCTGTTGGATTTGGAATATGGGTGCAAGAGGCTTTTTTGAACAGTTAGGCATAAGGTATCTACTCCCCAAATTTCATTGCTCTACGTTGAAAACCTGAGAGGAGAGGCCTTTTTGAAAATTTTAAGGGTCAAGGGGGCGCCACTGAGCCATTTTTTGACATTTTTTCAAAACGACACAAGATTATCGAATTTTACGCAAAGCCGCACGTATGTGCAAATTTTGGTGACTTTTCGTGCATGTTCAGGCCTCCAAATTGGCCATTTTCATTTGCCCTGAAAAAAGAATAATAATAATAATAATAATAATAATAATAATAATAATAATAATCCTTTGCAAAACAATAGGGCCTTCGCACGTCTAGTGCTCGGGCCCTAACTAGGCCTGCAAGCAGGACTGAACGGGCCCTCGCAATCTAGCGCAACTCGGACGTCACGCAACTCGGACTGTGTGCAGGTCAGGCTGGTGGCAGATCCTCCTCTCTAATTATCTCATTAGAACCTAACATGCTCGAAAGTCGCCTATTTACATTCCCACACCCAAGAGATAAAAACCCCTATTGGAGAGAGTACTACAAAAAAGGAGCCACTACTGAGCTGTGCAGCCAAGCCCTTATTCAAAACCCAAAATTAATCTTCTAACTCGGCCAATTCGACCAAGTGTGCCAAATACTGTGGCTCTATAAGCTGCCTGAGTCTCTGAAAAAAAATATTTCCTTTAAATGGCGAACAAAGGGTCGTCACGGCAACAGACAGAGACACGTGGACATGGGCCGTAAATAAGTATTTTAATAGGTCTTGAAACTACAATGACCAACCTGAAAAGAACTGAACATGTATTGGAAAAACGAGTGACTTTCTATTGCCACTAGTTGGCGCTGTAGGTTTGATGCAAATGACCCCTACAAGGCCCTTCAGGGTATGACTCTCAACAAGCACGGGAAGTTTGCCGCAGATATGTTGTATATCTGCCGAGTTATGACTGTTCAAAATTTTTGGAGAGAAAAATTATTGACAGTCATTTTCACTTTCCTGTTTGGACCCCTCCGCTTCAACGAAACTTCAATATTTTTCATCAGGCACCTGAAGACAGGTCTTAAGGCTTCCCTTATGCAGGTTTGAGGTCGATTAATTTTTTCCCTTGGAGGAGGAGTGTGTCACCGTAAAAAAGGGCATTTCATGTTCCCACTAGGAGGCGCCAGGCACAAATGGTAAATTTTCAATCCAGTCGTGCTCAGGCTGGTATACCTCACACACATGGCAGATTTAAAATAGATTGAACGTTGTATGAGGGAGTTATCAGTCATTTTCCGAATTCGGTGTTTTGGCGAAAAAATGGCCGACTTTGGCACCCCGCCCAGGTCAGGCCCGTGAATGAAAACACACCATTTTGATAACTTAAGATTTCATATGCCTCATGAACAGTCTCGCCAATTTTGAGAATGATCAAACTAATTCCCTAGGTGCCAAGGTGTAAAATGTGCACACTGTAAATCGATAAAAAATTCACATTCAATCCAAAATACCCGATTTCCTGTTGGGTTTGGAATACGCATGCAAGAGACTTTTTGGAGCAGTTTTGTACAAGGTATTGACTCTCCGAATTTCATCCATCTACGTTGAAAAAACCTAAATGGAGAGGCCTTTTTGAAAATTTCAAGGGGGCGCCACTGAGCCATTTTGTTACATTTTTTCGTAACGTTGCAAGATTATTGAACGTTATGCAAAGCCGCATGTATGTCGAAATTTTTGTGAGTTTTCGTGCATGTTCAAGCCTCCAAATGTAAACTCCTACTGTTAACCGATAAAAATTTCACATTTGATCCAAAATACCCGATTTCCTGTTGGATTTGGAAAATGGGTGCAAGAGACTTTTTGGAGCAGTTTTGCACAAGGTATCAACTCCCCAAATTTCCTCACTCTATGTTGGAAAAACCCAATAGGAAAGGCCTTTTTTAAAACTTCTTTCTGTCGCCACTAGTTGGCACTGTAGAGTTGATGCAAATGACCCCTACACGAACCTTCAGGGTATGACTCTCAACAAACACGGGAAGTTTGGCGCAGATATGTTGTATATCTGCCGAGTTATGACTGTTCAAAGTTTTTGGCGAGACAAATTGTTGACGGTCATTTTCACTTCCAGTTTGTACCTCTCCGCTTCTACAAAACATCAATATTTTTCATTAGGCACCTGAACACATGTCTTGAGGCTCCCCTGAAACAGGTTTGAGGTCAATAGATTTTTTTCCCTTGGAGGAGGAGCCTGTCTCGTAAAGAAGGCCATTTCCTGTTCCCACTAGGGGGCGCCAAGCCTAATGGGTAAAATTTAAATGCAGTCGTGTTCAGGCTGGGATATCTCATATACTTGCTAGAAATGAAAAAGATTGAACGTTGTATCACGGAGTTTTTAATCATTTTCTGAATTTGGTGTTTTGCCCAAAAATGGCCAACTTTGGGACTACGCCCAGGCCAGACCCTTGGATGAAAACTCACCATTTTGAAAACTTAAGATCTCATATGTCTCCTGTATAGTCTGACCAATTTTGAAGACGATCCAACTATTTTCTTCAGCGACAAGGTCTCAAATGTAAATCGATAAAATTTCGCATTTGATCCAAAATTTCCGACTTCCTGTTGGATTTGGAATATAGGTGCAAGAGACTTTTTGGAGCAGTTTTACGCAATGTATCGACTCACCAAATTTCATCATTCTACGTTGAAAAAACCTAATAGGAAAGGCCTTTTTGAAAATTTCAAGGGGGCGCCACTGAGCGATTTTGTTAAATTTTTTTGTAGATTATCAAAATTTACGCAAAGTTGCATGTATGTGCAAATTTTGGTGAGTTTTCGTGCATGTTCAGGCCTCCAAACGTAAACTCCAACTGTGAACCGAAAAAATTTCACATTTGATCCAAAATATCCGATTTCCTGTCGGATTTGGAATATGGGTGCAAGAGGCTTTTTTGAACAGTTAGGCATAAGGTATCTACTCCCCAAATTTCATCGCTCTACGTTGAAAACCTGAGAGGAGAGGCCTTTTTGAAAATTTTAAGGGTCAAGGGGGCGCCACTGAGCCATTTTAAAAAATTTTTTCAAAACGACGCAAGATTATCAAATTTTACGCGAATCTGCACGTATGTGCAAATTTTGGTGACTTTTCGTGCGTGTTCAGGCCTCCAAATTGGCCATTTTCATTTGCCATGAAGAAAGAAGAATAATAATAATAACTAGGCCTGCAAGCAGGACTGAACGGGCCCTCGCAATCTAGCGCAACTCGGACGTCACGCAACTCGGACTGTGTGCAGGTCAGGGTGGTGGCAGATCCTCCTCTCTAATCATCTCATTAGAACCTAACATGCTCGAAAGTCGCCTATTTACATTCCCACACCCAAGAGATAAAAACCCCTATTGGAGAGAGTACTACAAAAAAGGAGCCGCTACTGAGCTGTGCAGCCAAGCCCTTATTCAAAACCTAAATTAATCTTCTAACTGGGCCAATTCGACCAAGTGTGCCAACTATTGTGGCTCTATAAGCTCCCTGAGTCTCTGAAAAAAAATATTTCCTTTAAATGGCGGACAAAGGGTCGTCACGGCAACAGACAGAGACACGTGGACATGGGCCGTAAAAAAGTATTTTAATAGGTCTTGAAACTACAATGACCAACATGAAAAGAACTGGACATGTTTTGGAAAAACGAGTGACTTTATATCGCCACTAGTTGGCGCTGTAGGGTTGATGCAAATGACCCCTACAAGGCCCTTCAGGGTATGACTCTCAACAAGCACGGGAAGTTTGGCGCAGATATCTTGTATATCTGCCGAGTTATGACTGTTCAAAGTTTTTGGAGAGAAAAATTGTTGACAGTCATTTTCACTTTCCTGTTTGGACCCCTCCGCTTCAACGAAACTTCAATATTTTTCATCAGGCACCTGAAGACAGGTCTTAAGGTTTCCCTTATGCAGGTTTGAAGTAGATTGATTTTTTCCCTTTAGAGGAGGAGTGTGTCCCGTAAAAAAGGGCATTTCCTGTTCCCACTAGGAGGCGCCAGGCACAAATGGTAAATTTTCAATCCAGTCCTGCTCAGGCTGGTATACCTCACACACATGCCAGATTTAAAATAGATTGAACGTTGTATGAGGGAGTTATCAGTCATTTTCCGAATTCGGTGTTTTGGCGAAAAAATGGAAGAATTTGGCGCCCCGCCCAGGTCAGGCCCGTGAATGAAAACACACCATTTTTATAACTTAAGATTTCATATGCCTCATGAACAGTCTCACCAATTTTGAGAATGATCAAACTAATTCCCTAGGTGCCAAGGTGTAAAATGTGCACACTGTAAATCGATAAAAAGTTCACATTCAATCCAAAATACCCGATTTCCTGTAGGATTTGGAATGTGTGTGCAAGAGACTTTTTGGAGCAGTTTTGCACAAAGTTTTGACTCTCCAAATTTCATCACTCTATGTTAGAAAAACCTAAATGGAGAGGCCTTTTTGAAAATTTCAAGGGGGCGCCACTGAGCCATTTTGTTAAATTGTTTCGTAACGTTGCAAGATTATCGAAGGTTATCCAAAGCCGCATGTATGTGCAAATTTTGGTGAGTTTTTATGCATATTCAAGCCTCCAAATGTAAACTCTTACTGTGAACCCATGAAAATTTCACATTCGACCCAAAATACCCGATTTCCTGTTGGATTTGGAATATGGGTGCAAGAGACTTTTTGGAGCAGTTTTGCATAAGGTATCTACTCCCCAAATTTCCTTGCTCTATGTTGAAAAAACCCAATAGGAAAGGCCTTTTTTAAAACTTCTTTCTGTCGCCACTAGTTGGCACTGTAGAGTTGATGCAAATGACCCCTACAAGAACCTTCAGGGTATGACTCTCAACAAACATGGAAAGTTTGGCGCAGATATGTTGCATATCTGCCGAGTTATGACTGTTCAAAATTTTTGGCGAGACAAATTGTTGACGGTCATTTTCACTTCCAGTTTGGACCTCTCCGCTTCAACGAAACCTCAATATTTTTCATCAGGGACCTGAACACATGTCTTGAGGCTCCCCTGAAACAGGTTTGAGGTCAATAGATTTTTTTCCCTTGGAGGAGGAGCCTGTCTCGTAAAGAAGGCCATTTCCTGTTCCCACTAGGGGGCGCCAGGCCTAATGGGTAATATTTCAATGCAGTCGTGTTCAGGCTGGGATATCTCATATACATGCTAGAAATGAAAAAGATTGAACGTTGTATCACGGAGTTTTTAATCATTTTCTGAATTTGGTATTTTGCCCAAAAATGGCCGACTTTGGGACCACGCCCAGGTCAGACCCTTGAGTGAAAACTCACCATTTTGAAAACTTAAGATCTCATATGTCTCCTGAATAGTCTGACCAATTTTGAAGATGATCCAACTATTTTCTTCAGCGACAAGGTCTCAAATGTAAATCGATAAAATTTCACATTTGATCCAAAATTTCTGGCTTCCAGTTGGGTTTGGAATATGGGTGCAAGAGACTTTTTGGAGCAGTTTTGCACAATGTATCGACTCGCCAAATTTCATCGTTCTACGTTGAAAAAACCTAATAGGAAAGGCCTTTTTGAAAATTTCAAGGGGGCGCCACTGAGCCATTTTGTTAAACTTTTTTGTAGATTATCAAAATTTACGCAAAGTTGCATGTATGTGCAAATTTTGGTGAGTTTTCGTGCATGTTCAGGCCTCCAAATGTAAACTCAAACTGTGAACCGATAAAAATTTCACATTTGATCCAAAATATCCGATTTCCTGTTGGATTTGGAATATGGGTGCAAGAGGCTTTTTTGAACAGTTAGGCATAAGGTATCTACTCCCCAAATTTCATTGCTCTACGTTGAAAACCTGAGAGGAGAGGCCTTTTTGAAAATTTTAAGGGTCAAGGGGGCGCCACTGAGCCATTTTTTGACATTTTTTCAAAACGACACAAGATTATCGAAATTTACGCAAAGCCGCACGTTTGTGCAAATTTTGGTGACTTTTCGTGCATGTTCAGGCCTCCAAATTGGCCATTTTCATTTGCCCTGAAAAAAGAAGAATAATAATAATAATAACTAGGCCTGCAAGCAGGACTAAACGGGCCCTCGCAATCTAGCGCAACTCGGACGTCACGCAACTCGGACTGTGTGCAGGTCAGGCTGGTGGCAGATCCTCCTCTCTAATTATCTCATTAGAACCTAACATGCTCGAAAGTCGCCTATTTACATTCCCACACCCAAGAGATAAAAACCCCTATTGGAGAGAGTACTACAAAAAAGGAGCCACTACTGAGCTGTGCAGCCAAGCCCTTATTCAAAACCCAAAATTAATCTTCTAACTCGGCCAATTCGACCAAGTGTGCCAAATACTGTGGCTCTATAAGCTGCCTGAGTCTCTGAAAAAAAATATTTCCTTTAAATGGCGAACAAAGGGTCGTCACGGCAACAGACAGAGACACGTGGACATGGGCCGTAAATAAGTATTTTAATAGGTCTTGAAACTACAATGACCAACCTGAAAAGAACTGAACATGTATTGGAAAAACGAGTGACTTTCTATTGCCACTAGTTGGCGCTGTAGGTTTGATGCAAATGACCCCTACAAGGCCCTTCAGGGTATGACTCTCAACAAGCACGGGAAGTTTGCCGCAGATATGTTGTATATCTGCCGAGTTATGACTGTTCAAAATTTTTGGAGAGAAAAATTATTGACAGTCATTTTCACTTTCCTGTTTGGACCCCTCTGCTTCAACGAAACTTCAATATTTTTCATCAGGCACCTGAAGACAGGTCTTAAGGCTTCCCTTATGCAGGTTTGAGGTCGATTAATTTTTTCCCTTGGAGGAGGAGTGTGTCACCGTAAAAAAGGGCATTTCCTGTTCCCACTAGGAGGCGCCAGGCACAAATGGTAAATTTTCAATCCAGTCGTGCTCAGGCTGGTATACCTCACACACATGGCAGATTTAAAATAGATTGAACGTTGTATGAGGGAGTTATCAGTCATTTTCCGAATTCGGTGTTTTGGCGAAAAAATGGCCGACTTTGGCACCCCGCCCAGGTCAGGCCCGTGAATGAAAACACACCATTTTGATAACTTAAGATTTAATATGCCTCATGAACAGTCTCGCCAATTTTGAGAATGATCAAACTAATTCCCTAGGTGCCAAGGTGTAAAATGTGCACACTGTAAATCGATAAAAAATTCACATTCAATCCAAAATACCCGATTTCCTGTTGGGTTTGGAATACGCATGCAAGAGACTTTTTGGAGCAGTTTTGTACAAGGTATTGACTCTCCGAATTTCATCCATCTACGTTGAAAAAACCTAAATGGAGAGGCCTTTTTGAAAATTTCAAGGGGGCGCCACTGAGCCATTTTGTTACATTTTTTCGTAACGTTGCAAGATTATTGAACGTTATGCAAAGCCGCATGTATGTCGAAATTTTTGTGAGTTTTCGTGCATGTTCAAGCCTCCAAATGTAAACTCCTACTGTTAACCGATAAAAATTTCACATTTGATCCAAAATACCCGATTTCCTGTTGGATTTGGAAAATGGGTGCAAGAGACTTTTTGGAGCAGTTTTGCACAAGGTATCAACTCCCCAAATTTCCTCACTCTATGTTGGAAAAACCCAATAGGAAAGGCCTTTTTTAAAACTTCTTTCTGTCGCCACTAGTTGGCACTGTAGAGTTGATGCAAATGACCCCTACACGAACCTTCAGGGTATGACTCTCAACAAACACGGGAAGTTTGGCGCAGATATGTTGTATATCTGCCGAATTATGACTGTTCAAAGTTTTTGGCGAGACAAATTGTTGACGGTCATTTTCACTTCCAGTTTGTACCTCTCCGCTTCTACAAAACCTCAATATTTTTCATTAGGCACCTGAACACATGTCTTGAGGCTCCCCTGAAACAGGTTTGAGGTCAATAGATTTTTTTCCCTTGGAGGAGGAGCCTGTCTCGTAAAGAAGGCCATTTCCTGTTCCCACTAGGGGGCGCCAAGCCTAATGGGTAAAATTTAAATGCAGTCGTGTTCAGGCTGGGATGTCTCATATACTTGCTAGAAATGAAAAAGATTGAACGTTGTATCACGGAGTTTTTAATCATTTTCTGAATTTGGTGTTTTGCCCAAAAATGGCCAACTTTGGGACTACGCCCAGGCCAGACCCTTGGATGAAAACTCACCATTTTGAAAACTTAAGATCTCATATGTCTCCTGTATAGTCTGACCAATTTTGAAGACGATCCAACTATTTTCTTCAGCGACAAGGTCTCAAATGTAAATCGATAAAATTTCGCATTTGATCCAAAATTTCCGACTTCCTGTTGGATTTGGAATATAGGTGCAAGAGACTTTTTGGAGCAGTTTTACGCAATGTATCGACTCACCAAATTTCATCATTCTACGTTGAAAAAACCTAATAGGAAAGGCCTTTTTGAAAATTTCAAGGGGGCGCCACTGAGCGATTTTGTTAAATTTTTTTGTAGATTATCAAAATTTACGCAAAGTTGCATGTATGTGCAAATTTTGGTGAGTTTTCGTGCATGTTCAGGCCTCCAAACGTAAACTCCAACTGTGAACCGAAAAAATTTCACATTTGATCCAAAATATCCGATTTCCTGTCGGATTTGGAATATGGGTGCAAGAGGCTTTTTTGAACAGTTAGGCATAAGGTATCTACTCCCCAAATTTCATCGCTCTACGTTGAAAACCTGAGAGGAGAGGCCTTTTTGAAAATTTTAAGGGTCAAGGGGGCGCCACTGAGCCATTTTTAAAAATTTTTTCAAAACGACGCAAGATTATCAAATTTTACGCGAATCTGCACGTATGTGCAAATTTTGGTGACTTTTCGTGCATGTTCAGGCCTCCAAATTGGCCATTTTCATTTGCCATGAAGAAAGAAGAATAATAATAATAATAATAATAATAACTAGGCCTGCAAGCAGGACTGAACGGGCCCTCGCAATCTAGCGCAACTCGGACGTCACGCAACTCGGACTGTGTGCAGGTCAGGGTGGTGGCAGATCCTCCTCTGTAATCATCTCATTAGAACCTAACATGCACGAAAGTCGCCTATTTACATTACCACACCCAAGAGATAAAAAACCCTATTGGAGAGAGTACTACAAAAAAGGAGCAACTACTGAGCTGTGCAGCCAAGCCCTTATTCAAAACCAAATTAATCTTCTAACTGGGCCTATTCGACCAAGTGTGCCAAATAGTGTGGCTCTATAAGCTGCCTGAGTCTCTGAAAAAAAATATTTCCTTTAAATGGCGAACAAAGGGTCGTCACGGCAACAGACAGAGACACGTGGACATGGGCCGTAAATAAGTATTTTAATAGGTCTTGAAACTACAATGACCAACCTGAAAAGAACTGGACATGTATTGGAAAAACGAGTGACTTTCTATTGCCACTAGTTGGCGCTGTAGGGTTGATGCAAATGACCCCTACAACGCCCTTCAGGGTATGACTCTCAACAAGCACGGGAAGTTTGGCGCAGATATGTTGTATATCTGCCGAGTTATGACTGTTCAAAGTTTTTGGAGAGAAAAATTGTTGACAGTCATTTTCACTTTCCTGTTTGGATCCCTCCGCTTCAACGAAACTTCAATATTTTTCATCAGGCACCTGAAGACAGGTCTTAAGGCTTCCCTTTTGCAGGTTTGAGGTAGATTGATTTTTTCCCTTTAGAGGAGGAGTGTGTCCCGTAAAAAAGGGCATTTCCTGTTCCCACTAGGAGGCGCCAGGCACAAATGGTAAATTTTCAATCCAGTCCTGCTCAGGCTAGTATACCTCACACACATGCCAGATTTAAAATAGATTGAACGTTGTATGAGGGAGTTATCAGTCATTTTCCGAATTCGGTGTTTTGGCGAAAAAATGGCCGACTTTGGCACCCCGCCCAGGTCAGGCCCGTGAATGAAAACACACCATTTTGATAAATTAAGATTTCATATGCCTCATGAACAGGCTCGCCAATTTTGAGAATGATCAAACTAATTCCCTAGGTGCCAAGGTGTAAAATGTGCACACTGTAAATCGATAAAAATTTCACATTCAATCAAAAATACCCGATTTCCTGTTGGGTTTGGAATATGCATGCAAGAGACTTTTTGGAGCAGTTTTGTACAAGGTATTGACTCTCCGAATTTCATCCCTCTACGTTGAAAAAACCTAAATGGAGAGGCCTTTTTGAAAATTTCAAGGGGGCGCCAGTGAGCCATTTTGTTACATTTTTTTGTAACATTGCAAGATTATCGAACGTTATCCAAAGCCGCATGTATGTGCAAATTTTGGTGAGTTTTTATGCATATTCAAGCCTCCAAATGTAAACTCTTACTGTGAACCCATGAAAATTTCACATTCGATCCAAAATACCCGATTTCCTGTTGGATTTGGAATATGGGTGCAAGAGACTTTTTGGAGCAGTTTTGCATAAGGTATCTACTCCCCAAATTTCCTTGCTCTATGTTGAAAAAACCCAATAGGAAAGGCCTTTTTTAAAACTTCTTTCTGTCGCCACTAGTTGGCACTGTAGAGTTGATGCAAATGACCCCTACAAGAACCTTCAGGGTATGACTCTCAACAAACACGGAAAGTTTGGCGCAGATATGTTGCATATCTGCCGAGTTATGACTGTTCAAAGTTTTTGGCGAGACAAATTGTTGACGGTCATTTTCACTTCCGGTTTGGACCTCTCCGCTTCAACGAAACCTCAATATTTTTCATCAGGGACCTGAACACATGTCTTGAGGCTCCCCTGAAACAGGTTTGAGGTCAATAGATTTTTTTCCCTTGGAGGAGGAGCCTGTCTCGTAAAGAAGGCCATTTCCTGTTTCCACTAGGGGGCGCCAGGCCTAATGGGTAATATTTCAATGCAGTCGTGTTCAGGCTGGGATATCTCATATACATGCTAGAAATGAAAAAGATTGAACGTTGTATCACGGAGTTTTTAATCATTTTCTGAATTTGGTATTTTGCCCAAAAATGGCCGACTTTGGGACCACGCCCAGGTCAGACCCTTGAGTGAAAACTCACCATTTTGAAAACTTAAGATCTCATATGTCTCCTGAATAGTCTGACCAATTTTGAAGACGATCCAACTATTTTCTTCAGCGACAAGGTCTCAAATGTAAATCGATAAAATTTCACATTTGATCCAAAATTTCCGGCTTCCTGTTGGGTTTGGAATATTGGTGCAAGAGACTTTTTGGAGCAGTTTTACACAATGTATCGACTCACCAAATTTCATCATTCTACGTTGAAAAAACCTAATAGGACAGGCCTTTTTGAAAATTTCAAGGGGGCGCCACTGAGCGATTTTGTTAAATTTTTTTGTAGATTATCAAAATTTACGCAAAGTTGCATGTATGTGCAAATTTTGGTGAGTTTTCGTGCATGTTCAGGCCTCCAAACGTAAACTCCAACTGTGAACCGAAAAAATTTCACATTTGATCCAAAATATCCGATTTCCTGTCAGATTTGGAATATGGGTGCAAGAGGCTTTTTTGAACAGTTAGGCATAAGGTATCTACTCCCCAAATTTCATCGCTCTACATTGAAAACCTGAGAGGAAAGGCCTTTTTGAAAATTTTAAGGGTCAAGGGGGCGCCACTGAGCCATTTTTTGAAATTTTTTCAAAACGACGCTAGATTATCAAATTTTACGCGAATCTGCACGTATGTGCAAATTTTGGTGACTTTTCGTGCATGTTCAGGCCTCCAAATTGGCCATTTTCATTTGCCATGAAGAAAGAAGAATAATAATAATAATAATAATAATAATCCTTTGCATTACAATAGGGCCTTCGCACGCCTAGTGCTCGGGCCCTAACTAGGCCTGCAAGCAGGACTGAACGGGCCCTCGCAATCTAGCGCAACTCGGACGTCACGCAACTCGGACAGTGTGCAGGTCAGGGTGGTGGCAGATCGTCCTCTCTAATCATCTCATTAGAACCTAACATGCGCGAAAGTTGCCTCTTTACATTCACACACCTAAGAGATAAAAACCCCTATTGGACAGAGGACTACAAAAAAGGAGCGAATAAAGGGTCATCACAGCAACAGACAGAGACATGTGGACATGGGCCGTAAAATAAGTATTTTAAAAGGTCTTGAAACTACAATGACCAACCTGAAAAGAACTGGACATATATTTAAAAAAATGAGTGACTTTCTATTGCCACTAGTTGGCGCTGTAGGGTTGATGCAAATGACCCCTACAGGACCCTTCAGACTATGACTCAACAAGCACGATATGTTTGGCACAGATATGTTGTAGAAGTTATGACTGTTCAAAACTTGTGGTGAGACGAAATGGCTTCAGTCATTTTTACTTCTCCTGTTGGACCCTTCTGCTTCAACCAAACCTCAGTATTTTTCATCAGGCACCTGAACACATGTCTTCAGGCTCCCCTGATGCAGGTTTGAGGTGAATAGATTTTTTTTTTCCTTGGAGGAGGAGCCTGTTTCGTAAAAAAGGCATTTCCTGTTCCCACTAGGGGGCGCTAGGCCTAATGAGTAATATTTCAATGCACTCGTGTTCAGGGTGGGATCCCGCACATACATGCCAGATATGAAAAAGATTGAACGTTGTTTCAAGGAGCTATTAGTCCTTTACTGAATTTGTCATTTTGCCGAAAAAATGGCCGACTTTGGCACCACGCCCAGGTCAGACCCATGAATGAAAACACACCATTTTGAAAAGTTTAGATTTCATAGGTCTCCTGAATTGTCTAACCAATTTTGAAGATGATCCAATTGATTCCCTCTGTGACAAGGTCTCAAATGTGCACCCTGTTAATTGATAAAAATTTCACATTCGATCCAAAATACCCGATTTCCTGTTGGGTTTGGAATATGGGTGCAAGAGACTTTTTGGAGCAGTTTTGCACAAGGTATCGACTCCCCAAATTTCATTGCTCTACGTTAAAAAAACCTAATAGGAAACGCCTTTTTGAAAAATTCAAGGGGGCGCCACTGAGCCATTTTGTTACATTTTTTTGTAACGTTGCAAGATTATCGAAATCCACACAAAGCCGCGTGTATGTGCAAAATTTGGTGAGTTTTCGTGCATGTCCAGGCCTCCAAATGTAAACTGTACTAGAAATGGACAGAAATTTCACATTTGATCCAAAATACCCGATTTTCTGTTGGATTTGGAATATGGGTGCAAGAGGCTTTTTTGAGCAGTTAGGCATAAGGTATCTACTTCCCAAATTTCCTTGCTCTATGTTGAAAAAACCCAACAGGAAAGGCCTTTTTTAAAACTTCTTTCTGTCGCCACTAGTTGGCACTGTAGAGTTGATGCAAATGACCCCTACAAGAACCTTCAGGGTATGACTCTCAACAAACACGGAAAGTTTGGCGCAGATATGTTGCATATCTGCCGAGTTATGACTGTTCAAAGTTTTTGGCGAGACAAATTGTTGACGGTCATTTTCACTTCCAGTTTGGACCTCTCCGCTTCAACGAAACCTCAATATTTTTCATCAGGCACCTGAACACATGTCTTGAGGCTCCCCTGAAACAGGTTTGAGGTCAATAGATTTTTTTCCCTTGGAGGAGGAGCCTGTCTCGTAAAGAAGGCCATTTCCTGTTTCCACTAGGGGCGCCAGGCCTAATGGGTAATATTTCAATGCAGTCGTGTTCAGGCTGGGATATCTCATAAACATGCTAAAAATGAAAAAGATTGAACGTTGGATCACGGAGTTTTTAATCATTTTCTGAATTTGGTATTTTGCCTAAAAATGGCCGACTTTGGGACCACGCCCAGGCCAGACCCTTGAATGAAAACACACCATTTTGAAAACTTAAGATCTCATAGGTCTCCTGAATAGTCTGACCAATTTTGAAGACGATCCAACTTTATCCTTCAGCGACAAGGTCTCAAATGTAAATCGATAAAATTTCGCATTTGACCCAAAATTTCCAGCTTCCTGTTGGGTTTGGAATATGGGTGCAAGAGACTTTTTGGAGCAGTTTTGTACAATGTATCGACTCACTAAATTTCATTGTTCTACGTTGAAAAAACCTAATAGGAGAGGCCTTTTTGAAAATTTCAAGGGGGCGCCACTGAGCCATTTTGTTAAATTTTTTTGTAGATTATCAAAATTTACGCAAAGTTGAATGTATGTGCAAATTTTGGTGAGTTTTCGTGCATGTTCAAGCCTCCAAACGTAAACTCCAACTGTGAACCGAAAAAATTTCACATTCGATCCAAAATACCCGATTTCCTGTTGGATTTGGAATATGGGTGCAAGAGGCTTTTTTGAACAGTTAGGCATAAGGTATCTACTCCCCAAATTTCATTGCTCTACATTGAAAACCTGAGAGGAGAGGCCTTTTTGAAAATTTTAAGGGTCAAGGGGGCGCCACTGAGCCATTTTTTGACATTTTTTCAAAACGACGCAAGATTATCGAAATTTACGCGAATCTGCACGTATGTGCAAATTTTGGTGACTTTTCGTGCATGTTCAGGCCTCCAAATTGGCCATTTTCATTTGCCATGAAGAAAGAAGAATAATAATAATAATAATAATAATAATAATCCTTTGCATTACAATAGGGCCTTCGCACGTCTAGTGCTCGGGCCCTAACTAGCCCTGCAAGCAGGACTGACGGGCCCTCGCGTATGGCGCAACTCGGACGTCAAACAAAGTCGGAGGGCAGGCAGGTCGGGGCGGTGGCAGTCGACAACAGACAGATATCCAGGCAGATATATTGCATGTCTGAATGTTCAGAATTAGTGGGGAGAGAAAATGGCGACGGTCATGATGACTTTCTTATCGGACCCCTCTGCTTTAACAAAACAAAAGTGTTTATTAGGCACCTGAACACGGTCATTATGACTTTCCTATTGGACCCCTCTGCTTTAAGGAAACAAAAGTCTTACCCGAGTATAAGTCGCATTTGTGGGTGAAATTTACTTGATAAAATCCAACACATAGAACAGATATGTCATCTTGAAAGGCAATTTAATATAAAGATACAATAGAGAACAACATGCTGAATAAATGTACAGTGTACAGTGCATAAACAACGAAATGCGAATATACTGTCCTCACCAGGACGCTACCGCTCGGTCCTGGCTATAGACAGCGAACTCCAAAAAGACAGTTCTGGATGTCCGCATAATTTGTTGAATAAATTTGGTCCTCGATAGCAAACAGGTTCACATCACCGTAAATAAATGATAATTACGTACTATTACAGCAATAATGTAACAGATTAGCATGCGTTCGCTAGCATTAGCACACCATTCAAACAACCACACAACTGGCTGTAAGTGTCCGCTCGCGGGTGGAAAACACACAACAACAGAAAAGATGATACACGCAGGCGTTGCCTCTGTAAAGATATTTTAAAGGCATAAACAATGAACGTAGGTTCGCAGCCGTCTTTCTCTCTCGCTAACTAGTCCACTCACTCACTCACTCACTCACTCACTCACTCACTCACTCACTCACTCACTCACTCACTCACTCACTCACTCACTCACTCACTCACTCACTCACTCACTCACTCACTCACTCAGAGCTACGTGGCTGTCTGTCTTCTTCTGGTGTGCGAGCGCTTATTCACGTAAACAAGTGCGAGTGCGCTCCCAGGTGGGCGTGAAAGCGCCACAAACTAAATGCATCCATTTCAATATAAAAAAGTCAATTATACAATTGAACATACATTGCCAAAGGCAGAACGCGAACGTGGCCATAGCTATTAACAGTTATTCAGATAACTATAGCATGCTAACTAACAAGTTTACAAAACCATCAGTCCAAAACACCAAAATAACACGGGAAATTAGATCATAATGTGTTAATAATTTCACTCACCAGGGGGCACCAGGCCTAATGGTTTTGTAAACCTGTTAGCATGCTATAGTAATCTGAATAACTGTTAATAGCTATGGCCACGTTTGCGTTCTGCCTTTGGCAATGTATGTTCAATTGTATAATTGACTTTTTTTATATTGAAATGGATGCATTTAGTTTGTGGCGCTTTCACGCCCAACTGGGAGCGCACTCGTTATTATTATTTTTTCATGGCAAATGAAAATGGCCATAGCTATTAAGAGTTATTCAGATAACTATAGCATGCTAACAAGTTTACAAAACCATTAGTCCAAAACACCTAAATAACATGGGAAATGTTATCATAATGTGTTAATAATTTCACACATAAGTCACTGCTGAGTATAAGTCGCACCCCAAACCAAAATATGAAGAAAAAAAAACACGACTTATAGTCGGAAAAATACAGTAGTCTTTTACTGAATTGTATTGTCAAAAATAAGACACATTTGCTCCCCTGCCCAGGAAAGGGCCGTGAATGAAATGTCACCATTTTGATAACCTAACATCTCATATGTGTCATGAACATTCATTCATTCATTCATTTTCCATGCCGCTTTTCCTCACGAGGGTCGCGGAGGTGCTGGAGCCTATCCCAGCTAACTCGGGGCAGTAGGCAGGGGACACCCTGAACTGGTTGCCAGCCAATTGCAGGGCACAAGGAGACATACAACCATTCACGCGCACACTCATACCTACGGACAATTTAGAGTGCTCAATCAGCCTACCATGCATATTTTTGGGATGTCTGACCAATTTTGAGAAGCATTCAACTTACTGCTTCGGCGTAATGGTCTCAAACGTGCATGCAGGTTTTTGACAAAAATGCAAGATTCAATCCATAATACCCGATTTCCTGTTGGGTTTGGAATATGGGTGCAAGAGACTTTTTGGAGCAGTTTTGCACAACGTATCCACTCCCCAAATTTCATCACTCTACGTGGAAAAAAACTAATAGGACAGGCCTTTTTTAAAAATTGAAGGGGGCGCCACTGAGCCATTTTATTACATCTTTTGGCAATGTTGCTAAATTCATGAAATCTACATGAAGCCACATGTATGTGCACATTTTGGTGAGTTTTCGAGCATGTTCAGACCTTGAAATTTGCCATTTTGAGAGAAAATGCCGAGGGTCTTTTCACTTTCCTGTTTGGATACTGCAACATCAACGAAAACTCAATATTTTTCATCAGATACCTAAAGACATGTCTTAAGGCTCCCCTGATGCAGGTTTGAGATCAATTGATGTTTTTCACCAGGAGGAGGAGCCTTTTTCGTAAAAAAGGGTGTTTCCTCTTCCCACAAGGGGGCGCCAGGCCTAATGGAAAATATTTCAATGCAGTCGTGTTCAGGTTAAGACACCTTACATGAATGCCAAATATGAAAAAGATTGGACCTTGTATCAGGAAGTTATTAATCATTTACTGAAATTGGCGTGTTGCCAAAAAAACACCCGACTTTGGTACCCCGCCCAGGTCAGGCCCGTGGACGAAAACTCACCATTTTCACAACTTAGTATCTCATATGTGTCATGAACACTTACACCAATTTTGAGGAAGATCCAACGTACTGGCTCGGCGCAACGGTCTGAAACGTGCATGCTGGTTTTCGCCCAAAATGCTATGTTTTTCAACATTCAATCCAGAATATCCCATTTCCTGTTGGGTTTGGAATATGGGTGCTTTAGACTTTTTGAAGCGGTTCTGGACAACGTATCCACTCCCCAAATTTCATCGCCCTACGTTGAAATACATCAAAGCAAAGGGCATTTTGAAAATTGCAAGGGGGCGCCACTGAGCCATTTTTTTACTTTTTTTGTAAACGTTGCCAAATTGTCGAAATTTTCGCGAAGCCGGATGTATGTGCAAATTTTGGTGAGTTTTTGAGCATGTTCAGGCCTTCAAATTGGCCATTTTCATTTGCCATGAAAAAATAATAATAAATATATTGCATGTCTGAATGTTCAGAATTAGTGGGGAGAGAAAATGGCGACGGTCATTATGACTTTCCTATCGGACTCCTCTGCTTTAACAAAACAAAATTGTTTATTAGGCACCTGAACACGGTCATTATGACTTTCCTATTGGACCCCTCTGCTTTAACGAAACAAAATTGTTGATCAGGCACCTGAACACATGTCTTAAGGCTCCGCTGATTCAGGTTTGAGGTCAATTGATTTTTGTCCCTGAGAAGCAGGAGCCTTTCTATTTAATTAAAAGGGTGTTTCCTGTTCCCACTAGGGGGCGCCAGGCGTAATGGGTAATATTTCAATAAAGTCATGTGCAGGCTGAAATACTTCACATTCATGCCAAATATGAAAAAGATCGCACCTTCAATCAGGAAGTTATTACCGTATTTTTGGGACTACAAGTCGCACCTGAGTATAAGTCGCACAAGCCATAAAATGCCCAACAAAGAGAAAAAAAACATATATAGGTCGCACCGGAGTATAAGTCGCATTTTTGGGGGAAATTTACTTGATAAAATCCAACACATAGAACAGATATGTCATTTTGAAAGGCAATTTAATATAAAAATACAATAGAGAACAACATGCTGAATAAATGTACAGTGTACAGTGCATAAACAACGAAATGCGAATATACTGTCCTCACCAGGACGCTACCGCTCTATATTGCATGTCTGAATGTTCAGAATTAGTGGGGAGAGAAAATGGCGACGGTCATTATGACTTTCCTATGGGACCCCTCTGCTTTAACCAAACAAAATTGTTTATTAGGCACCTGAACACGGTCATTATGACTTTCCTTTTGGACCCCTCTGCTTTAACGAAACAAAATTGTTGATCAGGCACCTGAACACATGTCTTAAGGCTCCCCTGATTCAGGTTTGAGGTCAATTGATTTTTGTCCCTGAGAAGCAGGAGCCTTTCTCTTTAATTAAAAGTGTGTTTCCTTTTCCCACTAGGGGGCGCCAGGCGTAATGAGTAATATTTCAATAAAGTCATGTGCAGGCTGAAATACTTCACATTCATGCCAAATATGAAAAAGATTGCACCTTCAATCAGGAAGTTATTACCGTATTTTTCGGACTACAAGTGGCACCTGAGTATAAGTCGCACAAGCCAGAAAATGCCCAACAAAGAGAAAAAAAAACTTATATAAGTCTTACCGGAGTATAAGTCGCAATTTTGGGGGAAATTTACTTGATAAAATCTAACACATAGAACAGATATGTCATCTTGAAAGGCAGTTTAATATAAAAATACAATAGAGAACAACATGCTGAATAAATGTACAGTGTACAGTGCATAAACAACGAAATGCGAATATACTGTCCTCACCAGGACGCTACCGCTCGGTCCTGGCTATATACAGCGAACTCCAAAAAGACAATGCTGGACGTCCGCATAATTTGTTGAATCGATTTGGTCCTCGATAGCAAACAGGTTCACATCAACGTAAATAAATGATAATTAGGTACTTTTGCAGCAATAACGTAACAGATTAGCATGCGTTCGCTAGCATTAGCACACCATTCAAACAACCACACAACTGGCTGTAAGTGTCCGCTCGCGGGTGGAAAACACACAACAACAACAGAAAAGATGATACACGCAGGCGTTGCCTCTGTAGAGATATTTTAAAAGCATAAACAATGAACGTAGGTTCGCAGCCGTCTTTCCCTCTCGCTAACTCACTCACTCACTCACTCACTCACTCACTCACTCACTCACTCACTCACTCACTCACTCACTCACTCACTCACTCACTCACTCACTCACTCAGAGCTACGTAGCTGTCTGTCTTCTTCTGGTGTGCGAGTGCGCTCCCAGGTGGGCATGAAAGCGCCACAAACTAAATGCATCCATTTCAATATAAAAAAGTCAATTATACAATTGAACATACATTGCCAAAGGCAGAATGCGAACGTGGCCATAGCTATTAAGAGTTATTCAGATAACTATAGCATGCTAACAAGTTTACAAAACCATTAGTCCAAAACACCAAAATAACATGGGAAATTTTATCATAATGTGTTAATAATTTCACACATAAGTCGCTGCTGAGTATAAGTCGCACCCCAAAGCAAAATATGAAAAAAACCGCGACTTATAGTCATTTACTGAATTGTATTGTCAAAAATAAGACACATTTGCTCCCCTGGCCAGGAAAGGGCCGTGAATGAAATGTCACCATTTTGATAACCTAACATCTCATATGTGTCATGAATCGTCTGACCAATTTTGAGGAGCATTCAACTTACTGCCTCGGCGTAATGGTGTCAAACGTGCATGCTGGTTTTAGACAAAAATGCCATGTTGTGCAAGATTCAATCCCTAATACCCGATTTCCTGTTGGGTTTGGAATATGGGTGCAAGAGACTTTTTGGAGCAGTTTTGCACAACGTATCCACTCCCCAAATTTCATCACTCTACGTCGAAAAAAACTAATAGGACAGGCCTTTTTTAAAAATTGAAGGGGGCGCCACTGAGCCATTTTATTACATCTTTTGGCAATGTTGCTAAATTCATGAAATTTACATGAAGCCGCATGTATGTGCAAATTTAGGTGAGTTTTCGAGCATGTTCAGACCTCGAAATTGGCCATTTTGTGACAAAATGCCGAGGGTCTTTTCACTTTCCTGTTTGGGTACTGCTACATCAACGAAAACTCAATATTTTTCATCAGATACCTAAAGACATGTCTTAAGGCTCCCCTGATGCAGGTTTGAGGTCAATTGATGTTTTTCACCAGGAGGAGGAGCCTTTCTCGTAAAAAAGGGTGTTTCCTCTTCCCACAAGGGGGCGCCAGGCCTAATGGAAAATATTTCAATGCAGTCGTGTTCAGGTTAAGACACCTTACACGCATGCCAAATATGAAAAAGATTGGACCTTGTATCAGGAAGTTATTAATCATTTACTGAAATTGGCGCGTTGCCAAAAAAACACCCGACTTTGGTACCCCGCCCAGGTTAGGCCCGTGGACGAAAACTCACCATTTTCACAACTTAATATCTCATATGTCTCATGAAGACGTACACCAATTTTGAGGAAGATCCAACGTACTGGCTCGGCGCAATGGTCTGAAACGTGCATGCTGGTTTTCGCCCAAAATGCTATGTTTTTCAACATTCAATCCAAAATATCAGATTTCCTGTTGGGTTTGGAATATGGGTGCTGCAGACTTTTTGAAGCGTCTCTGGACAACGTATCCACTCCCCAAATTTCATCGCTCTACGTTGAAAAACATCAAAGCAAAGGGCATTTTTAAAATTTCAAGGGGGCGCCACTGAGCCATTTTTTGATTTTTTTTAAAAACGTTGCTAAATTTTCGAAATTTTCGCGAAGCCGGATGTATGTGCAAATTTTGGTGAGTTTTTGAGCATGTTCAGGCCTTCAAATTGGCCATTTTCATTTGCCATGAAAAAATAATAATAATAATAATAATAATAATAATAATAATAATCCTTCGAAGAACAATAGGGCCTCGCACGCTCAGAGTGCTCGGGCCCTAACTAGGCCTGCAAGCAGGACTGAACGGGCCCTCGCAATCTAGCGCAACTCGGACGTCACGCAACTCGGACTGTGTGCAGGTCAGGGTGGTGGGAGATCCTCCTCTCTAATCATCTCATTAGAACCTAACATGCTCGAAAGTCGCCTATTTACATTCCCACACCCAAGAGATAAAAACCCCTATTGGAGAGAGTACTACAAAAAAGGAGCCACTACTGAGCTGTGCAGCCAAGCCCTTATTCAAAACCAAAATTAATCTTCTAACTGGGCCAATTCGACCAAGTGTGCCAACTATTGTGGCTCTATAAGCTCCCTGAGTCTCTGAAAAAAAAAATTTCCTTTAAATGGCGAACAAAGGGTCGTCACGGCAACAGACAGAGACACGTGGACATGGGCCGTAAAAAAGTATTTTAATAGGTCTTGAAACTACAATGACCAACATGAAAAGAACTGGACATGTTTTGGAAAAACGAGTGACTTTCTATCGCCACTAGTTGGCGCTGTAGGGTTGATGCAAATGACCCCTACAAGGCCCTTCAGGGTATGACTCTCAACAAGCACGGGAAGTTTGGCGCAGATATCTTGTATATCTGCCGAGTTATGACTGTACAAAGTTTTTGGAGAGAAAAATTGTTGACAGTCATTTTCACTTTACTGTTTGGACCCCTCCGCTTCAACAAAACTTCAATTTTTGTCATCAGGCACCTGAAGACAGGTCTTAAGGTTTCCCTTATGCAGGTTTGAGGTAGATTGATTTTTTCCCTTTAGAGGAGGAGTGTGTCCCGTAAAAAAGGGCATTTCCTGTTCCCACTAGGAGGCGCCAGGCACAAATGGTAAATTTTCTATCCAGTCCTGCTCAGGCTGGTATACCTCACACACATGGCAGATTTAAAATAGATTGAACATTGTATGAGGGAGTTATCAGTCATTTTCCGAATTCGGTGTTTTGCCGAAAAAATGGAAGAATTTGGCGCCCCGCCCAGGTCAGGCCCGTGAATGAAAACACACCATTTTTATAACTTAAGATTTCATATGCCTCATGAACAGTCTCACCAATTTTGAGAATGATCAAACTAATTCCCTAGGTGCCAAGGTGTAAAATGTGCACACTGTAAATCGATAAAAAGTTCACATTCAATCCAAAATACCCGATTTCCTGTAGGATTTGGAATGTGTGTGCAAGAGACTTTTTGGAGCAGTTTTGCACAAAGTTTTGACTCTCCAAATTTCATCACTCTATGTAAGAAAAACCTAAATGGAGAGGCCTTTTTGAAAATTTCAAGGGGGCGCCACTGAGCCATTTTGTTAAATTGATTCGTAACGTTGCAAGATTATCGAACGTTATCCAAAGCCGCATGTATGTGCAAATTTTGGTGAGTTTTTATGCATATTCAAGCCTCCAAATGTAAACTCTTACTGTGAACCCATGAAAATTTCACATTCGATCCAAAATACCCGATTTCCTGTTGGATTTGGAATATGGGTGCAAGAGACTTTTTGGAGCAGTTTTGCATAAGGTATCTACTCCCCAAATTTCCTTGCTCTATGTTGAAAAAACCCAATAGGAAAGGCCTTTTTTAAAACTTCTTTCTGTTGCCACTAGTTGGCACTGTAGAGTTGATGCAAATGACCCCTACAAGAACCTTCAGGGTATGACTCTCAACAAACACGGAAAGTTTGGCGCAGATATGTTGCATATCTGCCGAGTTATGACTGTTCAAAATTTTTGGCGAGACAAATTGTTGACGGTCATTTTCACTTCCAGTTTGGACCTCTCCGCTTCAACGAAACCTCAATATTTTTCATCAGGGACCTGAACACATGTCTTGAGGCTCCCCTGAAACAGGTTTGAGGTCAATAGATTTTTTTCCCTTGGAGGAGCAGCCTGTCTCGTAAAGAAGGCCATTTCCTGTTCCCACTAGGGGGCGCCAGGCCTAATGGGTAATATTTCAATGCAGTCGTGTTCAGGCTGGGATATCTCATATACATGCTAGAAATGAAAAAGATTGAACGTTGTATCACGGAGTTTTTAATCATTTTCTGAATTTGGTATTTTGCCCAAAAATGGCCGACTTTGGGACCACGCCCAGGTCAGACCCTTGAGTGAAAACTTAAGATCTCATATGTCTCCTGAATAGTCTGACCAATTTTGAAGACGATCCAACTATTTTCTTCAGCGACAAGGTCTCAAATGTAAATCGATAAAATTTCACATTTGATCCAAAATTTCCGGCTTCCTGTTGGGTTTGGAATATGGGTGCAAGAGACTTTTTGGAGCAGTTTTGCACAATGTATCGACTCGCCAAATTTCATCGTTCTACGTTGAAAAAACCAAATAGGAAAGGCCTTTTGAAAATTTCAAGGGGGCGCCACTGAGCCATTTTGTTAAATTTTTTTGTAGATTATCAAAATTTACGCAAAGTTGCATGTATGTGCAAATTTTGGTGAGTTTTCGTGCATGTTCAGGCCTCCAAATGTAAACTCCAACTGTGAACCGATAAAAATTTCACATTTGATCCAAAATATCCGATTTCCTGTTGGATTTGGAATATGGGTGCAAGAGGCTTTTTTGAACAGTTAGGCATAAGGTATCTACTCCCCAAATTTCATTGCTCTACGTTGAAAACCTGAGAGGAGAGGCCTTTTTGAAAATTTTAAGGGTCAAGGGGGCGCCACTGAGCCATTTTTTGACATTTTTTCAAAACGACACAAGATTATCGAAATTTACGCAAAGCCGCACGTATGTGCAAATTTTGGTGACTTTTCGTGCATGTTCAGGCCTCCAAATTGGCCATTTTCATTTGCCCTGAAAAAAGAATAATAATAATAATAATAATAATAATAATCCTTTGCAAAACAATAGGGCCTTCGCACGTCTAGTGCTCGGGCCCTAATAATAATCCTTTGCATTACAATAGGGCCTTCGCACGCCTAGTGCTCGGGCCCTAATAACTAGGCCTGCAAGCAGGACTGAACGGGCCCTCGCAATCTAGCGCAACTCGGACGTCACGCAACTCGGACTGTGTGCAGGTCAGGGTGGTGGCAGATCCTCCTCTCTAATCATCTCATTAGAACCTAACATGCTCGAAAGTCGCCTAATTACATTCCCACACCCAAGAGATAAAAACCCCTATTGGAGAGAGTACTACAAAAAAGGAGCCACTACTGAGCTGTGCAGCCAAGCCCTTATTCAAAACCAAAATTAATCTTCTAACTTGGCCAATTCGACCAAGTGTGCCAAATATTGTGGCTCTATAAGCTGCCTGAGTCTCTGAAAAAAAATATTTCCTTTAAATGGCGAACAAAGGGTCGTCATGGCAACAGACAGAGACACGTGGACATGGGCCGTAAAAAAGTATTTTAATAGGTCTTGAAACTACAATGACCAACATGAAAAGAACTGGACATGTTTTGGAAAAACGAGTGACTTCCTATCGCCACTAGTTGGCGCTGTAGGGTTGATGCAAATGACCCCTACAAGTTCCTTCAGGGTATGACTCTCAACAAGCACGGGAAGTTTGGCGCAGATATGTTCTATATCTGCCGAGTTATGATTGTTCAAAGTTTTTGGAGAGAAAAATTGTTGACAGTCATTTTCACTTTCCTGTTTGGACCCCTCCGCTTCAACGAAACTTCAATATTTTTCATCAGGCACCTGAAGACAGGTCTTAAGGCTTCCCTTATGCAGGTTTGAGGTAGATTGGTTTTTTCCCTTTAGAGGAGGAGTGTGTCCCGTAAAAAAGGGCATTTCCTGTTTCCACTAGGAGGCGCCAGGCACAAATGGTAAATTTTCAATCCAGTCCTGCTCAGGCTGGTATACCTCACACACATGCCAGATTTAAAATAGATTTAACGTTGTATGAGGGTGTTATCAGTCATTTTCCGAATTTGGTGTTTTGGCGAAAAAATGGAAGAATTTGGCGCCCCGCCCAGGTCAGGCCCGTGAATGAAAACACACCATTTTTATAACTTAAGATTTCATATGCCTCATGAACAGTCTCGCCAATTTTGAGAATGATCAAACTAATTCCCTAGGTGCCAAGGTGTAAAATGTGCACACTGTAAATCGATAAAAAGTTCACATTCAATCCAAAATACCCGATTTCCTGTAGGATTTGGAATGTGTGTGCAAGAGACTTTTTGGAGCAGTTTTGCACAAAGTTTTGACTCTCCAAATTTCATCACTCTATGTTAGAAAAACCTAAATGGAGAGGCCTTTTTGAAAATTTCAAGGGGGCGCCACTGAGCCATTTTCTTAAATTGTTTCGTAACGTTGCAAGATTATCGAACGTTATCCAAAGCCGCATGTATGTGCAAATTTTGGTGAGTTTTTATGCATATTCAAGCCTCCAAATGTAAACTCTTACTGTGAACCCATGAAAATTTCACATTCGATCCAAAATACCCGATTTCCTGTTGGATTTGGAATATGGGTGCAAGAGACTTTTTGGAGCAGTTTTGCATAAGGTATCTACTCCCCAAATTTCCTTGCTCTATGTTGAAAAAACCCAATAGGAAAGGCCTTTTTTAAAACTTCTTTCTGTCGCCACTAGTTGGCACTGTAGAGTTGATGCAAATGACCCCTACAAGAACCTTCAGGGTATGACTCTCAACAAACACGGAAAGTTTGGCGCAGATATGTTGCATATCTGCCGAGTTATGACTGTTCAAAATTTTTGGCGAGACAAATTGTTGACGGTCATTTTCACTTCCAGTTTGGACCTCTCCGCTTCAACGAAACCTCAATATTTTTCATCAGGGACCTGAACACATGTCTTGAGGCTCCCCTGAAACAGGTTTGAGGTCAATAGATTTTTTTCCCTTGGAGGAGGAGCCTGTCTCGTAAAGAAGGCCATTTCCTGTTCCCACTAGGGGGCGCCAGGCCTAATGGGTAATATTTCAATGCAGTCGTGTTCAGGCTGGGATATCTCATATACATGCTAGAAATGAAAAAGATTGAACGTTGTATCACGGAGTTTTTAATCATTTTCTGAATTTGGTATTTTGCCCAAAAATGGCCGACTTTGGGACCACGCCCAGGTCAGACCCTTGAGTGAAAACTCCCCATTTTGAAAACTTAAGATCTCATATGTCTCCTGAATAGTCTGACCAATTTTGAAGACTATCCAACTATTTTCTTCAGCGACAAGGTCTCAAATGTAAATCGATAAAATTTCACATTTGATCCAAAATTTCCGGCTTCCTGTTGGGTTTGGAATATGGGTGCAAGAGACTTTTTGGAGCAGTTTTGCACAATGTATCGACTTGCCAAATTTCATCGTTCTACGTTGAAAAAACCTAATAGGAAAGGCCTTTTTGAAAATTTCAAGGGGGCGCCACTGAGCCATTTTGTTAAATTTTTTTGTAGATTATCAAAATTTACGCAAAGTTGCATGTATGTGCAAATTTTGGTGAGTTTTCGTGCATGTTCAGGCCTCCAAATGTAAACTCAAACTGTGAACCGATAAAAATTTCACATTTGATCCAAAATATCCGATTTCCTGTTGGATTTGGAATATGGGTGCAAGAGGCTTTTTTGAGCAGTTAGGAATAAGGTATCTACTCCCCAAATTTCATTGCTCTACGTTGAAAACCTGAGAGGAGAGGCCTTTTTGAAAATTTTAAGGGTCAAGGGGGCGCCACTGAGCCATTTTTTGACATTTTTTCAAAACGACACAAGATTATCGAAATTTACGCAAAGCCGCACGTTTGTGCAAATTTTGGTGACTTTTCGTGCATGTTCAGGCCTCCAAATTGGCCATTTTCATTTGCCCTGAAAAAAGAATAATAATAATAATAATAACTAGGCCTGCAAGCAGGACTGAACGGGCCCTCGCAATCTAGCGCAACTCGGACGTCACGCAACTCGGACTGTGTGCAGGTCAGGGTGGTGGCAGATCCTCCTCTCTAATCATCTCATTAGAACCTAACATGCTCGAAAGTCGCCTAATTACATTCCCACACCCAAGAGATAAAAACCCCTATTGGAGAGAGTACTACAAAAAAGGAGCCACTACTGAGCTGTGCAGCCAAGCCCTTATTCAAAACCAAAATTAATCTTCTAACTGGGCCAATTCGACCAAGTGTGCCAAATATTGTGGCTCTATAAGCTGCCTGAGTCTCTAAAAAAAAATATTTCCTTTAAATGGCGAACAAAGGGTCGTCACGGCAACAGACAGAGACACGTGGACATTGGCCGTAAATAAGTATTTTAATAGGTCTTGAAACTACAATGACCAACCTGAAAAGAGCTGGACATGTATTGGAAAAACGAGTGACTTTCTATTGCCACTAGTTGGCGCTGTAGGGTTGATGCAAATGACCCCTACAAGGCCCTTCAGGGTATGACTCTCAACAAGCACGGGAAGTTTGGCGCAGATATGTTGTATATCTGCCAAGTTATGACTGTTCAAAGTTTTTGGAGAGAAAAATTGTTAACAGTCATTTTCACTTTCCTGTTTGGACCCTTCCGCTTCAACGAAACTTCAATATTTTTCATCAGGCACCTGAAGACAGGTCTTAAGGCTTCCCTTATGCAGGTTTGAGGTAGATTGATTTTTTCCTTTTAGAGGAGGAGTGTGTCCCGTAAAAAAGGGCATTTCCTGTTCCCACTAGGAGGCGCCAGGCACAAATGGTAAATGTTCAATCCAGTCCTGCTCAGGCTGGTATACCTCACACACATGCCAGATTTAAAATAGATTGAACGTTGTATGAGGGAGTTATCAGTCATTTTCCGAATTTGGTGTTTTGGCGAAAAAATGGCCGACTTTGGCACCCCGCCCAGGTCAGGCCCGTGAATGAAAACACACCATTTTGATAACTTAAGATTTCATATGCCTCATGAACAGTCTCGCCAATTTTGAGAATGATCAAACTAATTCCCTAGGTGCCAAGGTGTAAAATGTGCACACTGTAAATCGATAAAAATTTCACATTCAATCCAAAATACCCGATTTCCTGTTGGGTTTGGAATACGCATGCAAGAGACTTTTTTGAGCAGTTTTGTACAAGGTATCGACTCTCCGAATTTCATCCCTCTACGTTGAAAAAACCTAAATGGAGAGGCCTTTTTGAAAATTTCAAGGGGGCGCCACTGAGCCATTTTGTTACATGTTTTCGTAACGTTGCAAGATTATTAAACGTTATGCAAAGCCACATGTATGTGCAAATTTTGGTGAGTTTTTATGCATATTCAAGGCTCAAAATGTAAACTCTTACTGTGAACCCATGAAAATTTCACATTCGATCCAAAATACCCGATTTCCTGTTGGATTTGGAATATGGGTGCAAGAGACTTTTTGGAGCAGTTTTGCATAAGGTATCTACTCCCCAAATTTCCTCGCTCTATGTTGAAAAAACCCAATAGGAAAGGCCTTTTTTAAAACTACTTTCTGTCGCCACTAGTTGGCACTGTAGAGTTGATGCAAATGACCCCTACAAGAACCTTCAGGGTATGACTCTCAACAAACACGGAAAGTTTGGCGCAGATATGTTGCATATCTGCCGAGTTATGACTGTTCAAAGTTTTTGGCGAGACAAATTGTTGACGGTCATTTTCACTTCCAGTTTGGACCTCTCCGCTTCAACGAAACCTCAATATTTTTCATCAGGCACCTGAACACATGTCTTGAGGCTCCCCTGATGCAGGTTTGAGGTCAATAGATTTTTTTCCCTTGGAGGAGGAGCCTGTCTCGTAAAGAAGGCCATTTCCTGTTTCCACTAGGGGCGCCAGGCCTAATGGGTAATATTTCAATGCAGTCATGTTCAGGCTGGGATATCTCATAAACATGCTAAAAATGAAAAAGATTGAACGTTGGATCACGGAGTTTTTAATCATTTTCTGAATTTGGTATTTTGCCTAAAAATGGCCGACTTTGGGACCACGCCCAGGCCAGACCCTTGAATGAAAACACACCATTTTGAAAACTTAAGATCTCATAGGTCTCCTGAATAGTCTGACCAATTTTGAAGACGATCCAACTTTATCCTTCAGCGACAAGGTCTCAAATGTAAATCGATAAAATTTCGCATTTGACCCAAAATTTCCGGCTTCCTGTTGGGTTTGGAATATGGGTGCAAGAGACTTTTTGGAGCAGTTTTGTACAATGTATCGACTCACTAAATTTCATTGTTCTACGTTGAAAAAACCTAATTGGAGAGGCCTTTTTGAAAATTTCAAGGGGGCGCCACTGAGCCATTTTGTTAAATTTTTTTGTAGATTATCAAAATTTACGCAAAGTTGAATGTATGTGCAAATTTTGGTGAGTTTTCGTGCATGTTCAAGCCTCCAAACGTAAACTCCAACTGTGAACCGAAAAAATTTCAGATTCGATCCAAAATACCCGATTTCCTGTCGAATTTGGAATATGGGTGCAAGAGGCTTTTTTGAACAGTTAGGCATAAGGTATCTACTCCCCAAATTTCATCGCTCTACGTTGAAAACCTGAGAGGAGAGGCCTTTTTGAAAATTTTAAGGGTCAAGGGGGCGCCACTGAGCCATTTTTTGAAATTTTTTCAAAACGACGCAAGATTATCAAATTTTACGCGAATCTGCACGTATGTGCAAAGTTTGGTGACTTTTCGTGCATGTTCAGGCCTCCAAATTGGCCATTTTCATTTGCCATGAAAAAAGAATAATAATAATAATAATAACTAGGCCTGCAAGCAGGACTGAACGGGCCCTCGCAATCTAGCGCAACTCGGACGTCACGCAACTCGGACTGTGTGCAGGTCAGGGTGGTGGCAGATCCTCCTCTCTAATCATCTCATTAGAACCTAACATGCTCGAAAGTCGCCTATTTACATTCCCACACCCAAGAGATAAAAACCCCTGTTGGAGAGAGTACTACAAAAAAGGAGCCACTACTGAGCTGTGCAGCCAAGCCCTTATTCAAAACCAAAATTAATCTTCTAACTGGGCCAATTCGACCAAGTGTGCCAACTATTGTGGCTCTATAAGCTCCCTGAGTCTCTGAAAAAAAATATTTCCTTTAAATGGCGAACAAAGGGTCGTCACGGCAACAGACAGAGACACGTGGACATGGGCCGTAAAAAAGTATTTTAATAGGTCTTGAAACTACAATGACCAACATGAAAAGAACTGGACATGTTTTGGAAAAACGAGTGACTTTCTATCGCCACTAGTTGGCGCTGTAGGGTTGATGCAAATGACCCCTACAAGGCCCTTCAGGGTATGACTCTCAACAAGCACGGGAAGTTTGGCGCAGATATCTTGTATATCTGCCGAGTTATGACTGTTCAAAGTTTTTGGAGAGAAAAATTGTTGACAGTCATTTTCACTTTCCTGTTTGGACCCCTCCGCTTCAACGAAACTTCAATATTTTTCATCAGGCACCTGAAGACAGGTCTTAAGGTTTCCCTTATGCAGGTTTGAGGTAGATTGATTTTTTCCCTTTAAAGGAGGAGTGTGTCCCGTAAAAAAGGGCATTTCCTGTTCCCACTAGGAGGCGCCAGGCACAAATGGTAAATTTTCAATCCAGTCTTGCTCAGGCTGGTATACCTCACACACATGCCAGATTTAAAATAGATTGAACGTTGTATGAGGGAGTTATCATTCATTTTCCGAATTCGGTGTTTTGGCGAAAAAATGGAAGAATTTGGCGCCCCGCCCAGGTCATGCCCGTGAATGAAAACACACCATTTTTATAACTTAAGATTTCATATGCCTCATGAACAGTCTCACCAATTTTGAGAATGATCAAACTAATTCCCTAGGTGCCAAGGTGTAAAATGTGCACACTGTAAATCGATAAAAAGTTCACATTCAATCCAAAATACCCGATTTCCTGTAGGATTTGGAATGTGTGTGCAAGAGACTTTTTGGAGCAGTTTTGCACAAAGTTTTGACTCTCCAAATTTCATCACTCTATGTTAGAAAAACCTAAATGGAGAGGCCTTTTTGAAAATTTCAAGGGGGCGCCACTGAGCCATTTTGTTAAATTGTTTCGTAACGTTGCAAGATTATCGAACGTTATCCAAAGCCGCATGTATGTGCAAATTTTGGTGAGTTTTTATGCATATTCAAGCCTCCAAATGTAAACTCTTACTGTGAACCCATGAAAATTTCACATTCGATCCAAAATACCCGATTTCCTGTTGGATTTGGAATATGGGTGCAAGAGACTTTTTGGAGCAGTTTTGCATAAGGTATCTACTCCCCAAATTTCCTTGCTCTATGTTGAAAAAACCCAATAGGAAAGGCCTTTTTTAAAACTTCTTTCTGTCGCCACTAGTTGGCACTGTAGAGTTGATGCAAATGACCCCTACAAGAACCTTCAGGGTATGACTCTCAACAAACACGGAAAGTTTGGCGCAGATATGTTGCATATCTGCCGAGTTATGACTGTTCAAAATTTTTGGCGAGACAAATTGTTGACGGTCATTTTCACTTCCAGTTTGGACCTCTCCGCTTCAACGAAACCTCAATATTTTTCATCAGGGACCTGAACACATGTCTTGAGGCTCCCCTGAAACAGGTTTGAGGTCAATAGATTTTTTTCCCTTGGAGGAGGAGCCTGTCTCGTAAAGAAGGACATTTCCTGTTCCCACTAGGGGGCGCCAGGCCTAATGGGTAATATTTCAATGCAGTCGTGTTCAGGCTGGGATATCTCATATACATGCTAGAAATGAAAAAGATTGAACGTTGTATCACGGAGTTTTTAATCATTTTCTGAATTTGGTATTTTGCCCAAAAATGGCCGACTTTGGGACCACGCCCAGGTCAGACCCTTGAGTGAAAACTCACCATTTTCAAAACTTAAGATCTCATATGTCTCCTGAATAGTCTGACCAATTTTGAAGACGATCCAACTATTTTCTTCAGCGACAAGGTCTCAAATGTAAATCGATCAAATTTCACATTTGATCCAAAATTTCCGGCTTCCTGTTGGGTTTGGAATATGGGTGCAAGAGACTTTTTGGAGCAGTTTTGCACAATGTATCGACTCGCCAAATTTCATCATTCTACGTTGAAAAAACCTAATAGGAAAGGCCTTTTTGAAAATTTCAAGGGGGCGCCACTGAGCCATTTTGTTAAATTTTTTTGTAGATTATCAAAATTTACGCAAAGTTGCATGTATGTGCAAATTTTGGTGAGTTTTCGTGCATGTTCAGGCCTCCAAATGTAAACTCCAACTGTGAACCGATAAAAATTTCACATTTGATCCAAAATATCCGATTTCCTGTTGGATTTGGAATATGGGTGCAAGAGGCTTTTTTGAACAGTTAGGCATAAGGTATCTACTCCCCAAATTTCATTGCTCTACGTTGAAAACCTGAGAGGAGAGGCCTTTTTGAAAATTTTAAGGGTCAAGGGGGCGCCACTGAGCCATTTTTTGACATTTTTTCAAAACGACACAAGATTATCGAATTTTACGCAAAGCCGCACGTGTGTGCAAATTTTGGTGACTTTTCGTGCATGTTCAGGCCTCCAAATTGGCCATTTTCATTTGCCCTGAAAAAAGAAGAATAATAATAACTAGGCCTGCAAGCAGGACTGAACGGGCCCTCGCAATCTAGCGCAACTCGGACGTCACGCAACTCGGACTGTGTGCAGGTCAGGGAGTTGGCAGATGCTCCTCTCTAATCATCTCATTAGAACATAACATGCTCGAAAGTCGCCTATTTACATTCCCACACCCAAGAGATAAAAACCCCTATTGGAGAGAGTACTACAAAAAAGGAGCCACTACTGAGCTGTGCAGCCAAGCCCTTATTCAAAACCAAAATTAATCTTCTAACTGGGCCAATTCGACGAAGTGTGCCAAATATTGTGGCTATATAAGCTGCCTGAGTCTTTGAAAAAAAATATTTCCTTTAAATGGCGAATAAAGGGTCGTCACGGCAACAGACAGAGACACGTGGACATGGGCTGTAAATAAGTATTACAATAGGTCTTCAAATTACAATGACCAACCTGAAAAGAACTGGACATGTATTGGAAAAACGAGTGACTTTCTATTGCCACTAGTTGGCGCTGTAGGGTTGATGCAAATGATCTCTACAAGGCCCTTCAGGGTATGACTCTCAACAAGCACGGGAAGTTTGGCGCAGATATGTTGTATATCTGCCGAGTTATGACTGTTCAAAGTTTTTGGAGAGAAAAATTGTTGACAGTCATTTTCACTTTCCTGTTTGGACCCCTCCGCTTCAACGAAACTTCAATATTTTTCATCAGGCACCTGAAGACAGGTCTTAAGCCTTCCCTTATGCAGGTTTGAGGTCAACAGATTTTTTTTCCTTGGAGGAGGAACCTGTCTCGTAAAAAAAGGCATTTCCTGTTCTCACTAGGGGGCGCTAGGCCTAATGGGTAATATTTCAATGCACTCGTGTTAAGGGTGGGATGTCGCACATACATGCCAGATATGAAAAAGATGGAACGTTGTGTGAAGGAACTATTAGTCATTTACTGAATTTGTCATTTTGCCGAAAAAATGGCCGACTTTGGCACCCCGCCCAGGTCAGGCCCGTGAATGAAAACACACCATTTTGATAACTTAAGATTTCATATGCCTCATGAACAGTCTCGCCAATTTTGAGAATGATCAAACTAATTCCCTAGGTGCCAAGGTGTAAAATGTGCACACTGTAAATCGATAAAAATTTCACATTCAATCCAAAATACCCGATTTCCTGTTGGGTTTGGAATATGCATGCAAGAGACTTTTTGGAGCAGTTTTGTACAAGGTATCGACTCTCCGAATTTCATCCCTCTACGTTGAAAAAACCTAAATGGAGAGGCCTTTTTGAAAATTTCAAGGGGGCGCCACTGAGCCATTTTGTTACATGTTTTCGTAACGTTGCAAGATTATTGAACGTTATGCAAAGCCACATGTATGTCCAAATTTTTGTGAGTTTTCGTGCATGTTCAAGCCTCCAAATGTAAACTCCTACTGTGAACCGATAAAAATTTCACATTCGATCCAAAATACCCGATTTCCTGTTGGATTTGGAATACGGGTGCAAGAGACTTTTTGGAGCAGTTTTGCACAAGGTATCGACTCCCCAAATTTCATCACTCTCTGTTAAAAAAAACCTAATAGGAAACGCCTTTTTGAAAAATTCAAGGGGGCGCCACTGAGGCATTTTGCTACATTTTTTCGTAACATTGCAAGATTATCGAACGTTATCTAAAGCCGCATGTATGTGCAAATTTGTACAAGTTTTTGTGCATATTCAAGCCTCCAAATGTAAACTCCTACTGTGAACCCATGAAAATTTCACATTCGATCCAAAATACCCGATTTCCTGTTGGATTTGGAATATGGGTGCAAGAGACTTTTTGGATCAGTTTTGCATAAGGTATCTACTCCCCAAATTTCCTTGCTCTATGTTGAAAAAACCCAATAGGAAAGGCCTTTTTTAAAACTTCTTTCTGTCGCCACTAGTTGGCACTGTAGAGTTGATGCAAATGACCCCTACAAGAACCTTCAGGGTATGACTCTCAACAAACACGGGAAGTTTGGCGCAGATATGTTGTATATCTGCCGAGTTATGACTGTTCAAAGTTTTTTGCGTGACAAATTGTTGACGTTCATTTTCACTTTCCTGTTTGGACCCCTCCGCCTCAACGAAACCTCAATATTTTTCATCAGGCACCTGAACACAGGTCTTAAGGCTCCCCTGATGCAGGTTTGAGGTCAACAGATTTTTTCCCTTGGAGGAGGAACCTGTCTCGTAAAAAAAGGCATTTCCTGTTCTCACTAGGGGGCGCTAGACCTAATGGGTAATATTTCAATGCACTCGTGTTAAGGGTGGGATACCACACATACATGCCAAATATGAAAAAGTTTGAACGTTGTGTCAAGGAACTATAAGTCATTTACTGAATTTGTCATTTTGCCGAAAAAATGGTCGACTTTGGCACCACGCCCAGGTCAGACCCGTGAATGAAAACGCACCATTTTCAAAACTTAAGATTTCATATGTCTCCTGAACAGTCTCACCAATTTTGAAGATGATCCAACTAACTCCCTCGGCGAAAAGGTCTCAAATGTGCACCCTGTAAATCGATAAAAATTTCATATTTGATCCAAAATAACCGATTTCCTGTTGGGTTTGGAATATGCGTGTAAATGCTTTTTTGGAGCGGTTTTGGACAAGGTATAGACCCCCCAAATTTCATTGCTCTACGCTGACAGACCCTAATGTTATAGGCCAATTTTAAAATTTCAAGGGGGCGCCACTGAGCCATTTTGTTATATTTTTTTGCAACGTTGCAAAATTATCGAAATTTACAATTTTCCGGACGTATGTGCAAATTTTGGTGACTTTTCGTGCATGTTCAGGCCTCCAAATTGGCCGTTTTCATTTGCCCTGAAAAAAAAAAAAAATAAATAAAATAAAAAAAAAAATAATCCTTTGCAAAACAATAGGGCCTTCGCACGCTTAGTGCTCGGGCCCTAATAAAATGTGCACACTGTAAATCGATAAAAATTTCACATTCAATCCAAAATACCCGATTTCCTGTTGGGTTTGGAATATGCATGCAAGAGACTTTTTGGAGCATTTTTGTACAAGGTATCGACTCTCCGAATTTCATCCCTCTAGGTTGAAAAAACCTAAATGGAGAGGCCTTTTTGAAAATTTCAAGGGGGCGCCACTGAGCCATCTTGTTACATGTTTTCGTAACGTTGCAAGATTATTGAACGTTATGGAAAGCCGCATTTATGTCCAAATTTTTGTGAGTTTTCGTGCATATTCAAGCCTCCAAATGTAAACTCCTACTGTGAACCGATAAAAATTTCACATTCGATCCAAAATACCCGATTTCCTGTTGGATTTGGAATACGGGTGCAAGAGACTTTTTGGAGCAGTTTTGCATAAGGTATCTACTCCCCAAATTTCCTTGCTCTATGTTGAAAAAACCCAATAGGAAAGGCCTTTTTTAAAACTTCTTTCTGTCGCCACTAGTTGGCACTGTAGAGTTGATGCAAATGACCCCTACAAGAACCTTCAGGGTATGACTCTCAACAAACACGGAAAGTTTGGCGCACATATGTTGCATATCTGCCGAGTTATGACTGTTCAAAATTTTTGGCGAGACAAATTGTTGACGGTCATTTTCACTTCCAGTTTGGACCTCTCCGCTTCAACGAAACCTCAATATTTTTCATCAGGGACCTGAACACATGTCTTGAGGCTCCCCTGAAACAGGTTTGAGGTCAATAGATTTTTTTCCCTTGGAGGAGGAGCCTGTCTCGTAAAGAAGGCCATTTCCTGTTCCCACTAGGGGGCGCCAGGCCTAATGGGTAATATTTCAATGCAGTCGTGTTCAGGCTGGGATATCTCATATACATGCTAGAAATGAAAAAGATTGAACGTTGTATCACGGAGTTTTTAATCATTTTCTGAATTTGGTATTTTGCCCAAAAATGGCCGACTTTGGGACCACGCCCAGGTCAGACCCTTGAGTGAAAACTCACCATTTTGAAAACTTAAGATCTCATATGTCTCCTGAATAGTCTGACCAATTTTGAAGACGATCCAACTATTTTCTTCAGCGACAAGGTCTCAAATGTAAATCGATCAAATTTCACATTTGATCCAAAATTTCCGGCTTCCTGTTGGGTTTGGAATATGGGTGCAAGAGACTTTTTGGAGCAGTTTTGCACAATGTATCGACTCGCCAAATTTCATCGTTCTACGTTGAAAAAACCTAATAGGAAAGGCCTTTTTGAAAATTTCAAGGGGGCGCCACTGAGCCATTTTGTTAAATTTTTTTGTAGATTATCAAAATTTACGCAAAGTTGCATGTATGTGCAAATTTTGGTGAGTTTTCGTGCATGTTCAGGCCTCCAAATGTAAACTCCAACTGTGAACCGATAAAAATTTCACATTTGATCCAAAATATCCGATTTCCTGTTGGATTTGGAATATGGGTGCAAGAGGCTTTTTTGAACAGTTAGGCATAAGGTATCTACTCCCCAAATTTCATTGCTCTACGTTGAAAACCTGAGAGGAGAGGCCTTTTTGAAAATTTTAAGGGTCAAGGGGGCGCCACTGAGCCATTTTTTGACATTTTTTCAAAACGACACAAGATTATCGAATTTTACGCAAAGCCGCACGTGTGTGCAAATTTTGGTGACTTTTCGTGCATGTTCAGGCCTCCAAATTGGCCATTTTCATTTGCCCTGAAAAAAGAATAATAATAATAATAATAATAATAATAATCCTTTGCAAAACAATAGGGCCTTCGCACGCTCAGTGCTCGGGCCCTAATAATAATAATAATCCTTTGCAAAACAATAGGGCCTTCGCACGCTTAGTGCTCGGGCCCTAATAATAACTAGGCCTGCAAGCAGGACTGAATGGGCCCTCGCAATCTAGCGCAACTCGGACGTCACGCAACTCGGACTGTGTGCAGGTCAGGGTGGTGGCAGATCCTCCTCTCTAATCATCTCATTAGAACCTAACATGCTCGAAAGTCGCCTATTTACATTCCCACACCCAAGAGATAAAAACCCCTATTGGAGAGAGTACTACAAAAAAGGAGCCACTACTGAGCTGTGCAGCCAAGCCCTTATTCAAAACCAAAATTAATCTTCTAACTGGGCCAATTCGACCAAGTGTGCCAACTATTGTGGCTCTATAAGCTCCCTGAGTCTCTGAAAAAAAATATTTCCTTTAAATGGCGAACAAAGGGTCGTCACGGCAACAGACAGAGACACGTGGACATGGGCCGTAAAAAAGTATTTTAATAGGTCTTGAAACTACAATGACCAACATGAAAAGAACTGGACATGTTTTGGAAAAACGAGTGACTTTATATCGCCACTAGTTGGCGCTGTAGGGTTGATGCAAATGACCCCTACAAGGCCCTTCAGGGTATGACTCTCAACAAGCACGGGAAGTTTGCCGCAGATATGTTGTATATCTGCCGAGTTATGACTGTTCAAAATTTTTGGAGAGAAAAATTATTGACAGTCATTTTCACTTTCCTGTTTGGACCCCTCCGCTTCAACGAAACTTCAATATTTTTCATCAGGCACCTGAAGACAGGTCTTAAGGCTTCCCTTATGCAGGTTTGAGGTCGATTAATTTTTTCCCTTGGAGGAGGAGTGTGTCACCGTAAAAAAGGGCATTTCCTGTTCCCACTAGGAGGCGCCAGGCACAAATGGTAAATTTTCAATCCAGTCGTGCTCAGGCTGGTATACCTCACACACATGGCAGATTTAAAATAGATTGAACGTTGTATGAGGGAGTTATCAGTCATTTTCCGAATTCGGTGTTTTGGCGAAAAAATGGCCGACTTTGGCACCCCGCCCAGGTCAGGCCCGTGAATGAAAACACACCATTTTGATAACTTAAGATTTCATATGCCTCATGAACAGTCTCGCCAATTTTGAGAATGATCAAACTAATTCCCTAGGTGCCAAGGTGTAAAATGTGCACACTGTAAATCGATAAAAAATTCACATTCAATCCAAAATACCCGATTTCCTGTTGGGTTTGGAATATGCATGCAAGAGACTTTTTGGAGCATTTTTGTACAAGGTATCGACTCTCCGAATTTCATCCCTCTAGGTTGAAAAAACCTAAATGGAGAGGCCTTTTTGAAAATTTCAAGGGGGCGCCACTGAGCCATCTTGTTACATGTTTTCGTAACGTTGCAAGATTATTGAACGTTATGGAAAGCCGCATTTATGTCCAAATTTTTGTGAGTTTTCGTGCATATTCAAGCCTCCAAATGTAAACTCCTACTGTGAACCGATAAAAATTTCACATTCGATCCAAAATACCCGATTTCCTGTTGGATTTGGAATACGGGTGCAAGAGACTTTTTGGAGCAGTTTTGCATAAGGTATCTACTCCCCAAATTTCCTTGCTCTATGTTGAAAAAACCCAATAGGAAAGGCCTTTTTTAAAACTTCTTTCTGTCGCCACTAGTTGGCACTGTAGAGTTGATGCAAATGACCCCTACAAGAACCTTCAGGGTATGACTCTCAACAAACACGGAAAGTTTGGCGCACATATGTTGCATATCTGCCGAGTTATGACTGTTCAAAATTTTTGGCGAGACAAATTGTTGACGGTCATTTTCACTTCCAGTTTGGACCTCTCCGCTTCAACGAAACCTCAATATTTTTCATCAGGGACCTGAACACATGTCTTGAGGCTCCCCTGAAACAGGTTTGAGGTCAATAGATTTTTTTCCCTTGGAGGAGGAGCCTGTCTCGTAAAGAAGGCCATTTCCTGTTCCCACTAGGGGGCGCCAGGCCTAATGGGTAATATTTCAATGCAGTCGTGTTCAGGCTGGGATATCTCATATACATGCTAGAAATGAAAAAGATTGAACGTTGTATCACAGAGTTTTTAATCATTTTCTGTATTTGGTATTTTGCCCAAAAATGGCCGACTTTGGGACCACGCCCAGGTCAGACCCTTGAGTGAAAACTCACCATTTTGAAAACTTAAGATCTCATATGTCTCCTGAATAGTCTGACCAATTTTGAAGACGATCCAACTATTTTCTTCAGCGACAAGGTCTCAAATGTAAATCGATAAAATTTCACATTTGATCCAAAATTTCTGGCTTCCTGTTGGGTTTGGAATATGGGTGCAAGAGACTTTTTGGAGCAGTTTTGCACAATGTATCGACTCGCCAAATTTCATTGTTCTACGTTGAAAAAACCTAATAGGAAAGGCCTTTTTGAAAATTTCAAGGGGGCGCCACTGAGCCATTTTGTTAAATTTTTTTGTAGATTATCAAAATTTACGCAAAGTTGCATGTATGTGCAAATTTTGGTGAGTTTTCGTGCATGTTCAGGCCTCCAAATGTAAACTCCAACTGTGAACCGATAAAAATTTCACATTTGATCCAAAATATCCGATTTCCTGTTGGATTTGGAATATGGGTGCAAGAGGCTTTTTTGAACAGTTAGGCATAAGGTATCTACTCCCCAAATTTCATTGCTCTACGTTGAAAACCTGAGAGGAGAGGCCTTTTTGAAAATTTTAAGGGTCAAGGGGGCGCCACTGAGCCATTTTTTGACATTTTTTCAAAACGACACAAGATTATCGAATTTTACGCAAAGCCGCACGTATGTGCAAATTTTGGTGACTTTTCGTGCATGTTCAGGCCTCCAAATTGGCCATTTTCATTTGCCCTGAAAAAAGAATAATAATAATAATAATAATAATAATAATCCTTTGCAAAACAATAGGGCCTTCGCACGCTCAGTGCTCGGGCCCTAATAATAATAATAATCCTTTGCAAAACAATAGGGCCTTCGCACGCTTAGTGCTCGGGCCCTAATAATAACTAGGCCTGCAAGCAGGACTGAACGGGCCCTCGCAATCTAGCGCAACTCGGACGTCACGCAACTCGGACTGTGTGCAGGTCAGGGTGGTGGCAGATCCTCCTCTCTAATCATCTCATTAGAACCTAACATGCTCGAAAGTCGCCTATTTACATTCCCACACCCAAGAGATAAAAACCCCTATTGGAGAGAGTACTACAAAAAAGGAGCCACTACTGAGCTGTGCAGCCAAGCCCTTATTCAAAACCAAAATTAATCTTCTAACTGGGCCAATTCGACCAAGTGTGCCAACTATTGTGGCTCTATAAGCTCCCTGAGTCTCTGAAAAAAAATATTTCCTTTAAATGGCGAACAAAGGGTCGTCACGGCAACAGACAGAGACACGTGGACATGGGCCGTAAAAAAGTATTTTAATAGGTCTTGAAACTACAATGACCAACATGAAAAGAACTGGACATGTTTTGGAAAAACGAGTGACTTTATATCGCCACTAGTTGGCGCTGTAGGGTTGATGCAAATGACCCCTACAAGGCCCTTCAGGGTATGACTCTCAACAAGCACGGGAAGTTTGCCGCAGATATGTTGTATATCTGCCGAGTTATGACTGTTCAAAATTTTTGGAGAGAAAAATTATTGACAGTCATTTTCACTTTCCTGTTTGGACCCCTCCGCTTCAACGAAACTTCAATATTTTTCATCAGGCACCTGAAGACAGGTCTTAAGGCTTCCCTTATGCAGGTTTGAGGTCGATTAATTTTTTCCCTTGGAGGAGGAGTGTGTCACCGTAAAAAAGGGCATTTCCTGTTCCCACTAGGAGGCGCCAGGCACAAATGGTAAATTTTCAATCCAGTCGTGCTCAGGCTGGTATACCTCACACACATGGCAGATTTAAAATAGATTGAACGTTGTATGAGGGAGTTATCAGTCATTTTCCGAATTCGGTGTTTTGGCGAAAAAATGGCCGACTTTGGCACCCCGCCCAGGTCAGGCCCGTGAATGAAAACACACCATTTTGATAACTTAAGATTTCATATGCCTCATGAACAGTCTCGCCAATTTTGAGAATGATCAAACTAATTCCCTAGGTGCCAAGGTGTAAAATGTGCACACTGTAAATCGATAAAAAATTCACATTCAATCCAAAATACCCGATTTCCTGTTGGGTTTGGAATACGCATGCAAGAGACTTTTTGGAGCAGTTTTGTACAAGGTATTGACTCTCCGAATTTCATCCATCTACGTTGAAAAAACCTAAATGGAGAGGCCTTTTTGAAAATTTCAAGGGGGCGCCACTGAGCCATTTTGTTACATTTTTTCGTAACGTTGCAAGATTATTGAACGTTATGCAAAGCCGCATGTATGTGCAAATTTTGGTGAGTTTTCGTGCATGTTCAAGCCTCCAAATGTAAACTCCTACTGTTAACCGATAAAAATTTCACATTTGATCCAAAATACCCGATTTCCTGTTGGATTTGGAAAATGGGTGCAAGAGACTTTTTGGAGCAGTTTTGCACAAGGTATCAACTCCCCAAATTTCCTCACTCTATGTTGGAAAAACCCAATAGGAAAGGCCTTTTTTAAAACTTCTTTCTGTCGCCACTAGTTGGCACTGTAGAGTTGATGCAAATGACCCCTACACGAACCTTCAGGGTATGACTCTCAACAAACACGGGAAGTTTGGCGCAGATATGTTGTATATCTGCCGAGTTATGACTGTTCAAAGTTTTTGGCGAGACAAATTGTTGACGGTCATTTTCACTTCCAGTTTGTACCTCTCCGCTTCTACAAAACCTCAATATTTTTCATTAGGCACCTGAACACATGTCTTGAGGCTCCCCTGAAACAGGTTTGAGGTCAATAGATTTTTTTCCCTTGGAGGAGGAGCCTGTCTCGTAAAGAAGGCCATTTCCTGTTCCCACTAGGGGGCGCCAAGCCTAATGGGTAAAATTTAAATGCAGTCGTGTTCAGGCTGGGATATCTCATATACTTGCTAGAAATGAAAAAGATTGAACGTTGTATCACGGAGTTTTTAATCATTTTCTGAATTTGGTGTTTTGCCCAAAAATGGCCAACTTTGGGACTACGCCCAGGCCAGACCCTTGGATGAAAACTCACCATTTTGAAAACTTAAGATCTCATATGTCTCCTGTATAGTCTGACCAATTTTGAAGACGATCCAACTATTTTCTTCAGCGACAAGGTCTCAAATGTAAATCGATAAAATTTCGCATTTGATCCAAAATTTCCGACTTCCTGTTGGATTTGGAATATAGGTGCAAGAGACTTTTTGGAGCAGTTTTACGCAATGTATCGACTCACCAAATTTCATCATTCTACGTTGAAAAAACCTAATAGGAAAGGCCTTTTTGAAAATTTCAAGGGGGCGCCACTGAGCGATTTTGTTAAATTTTTTTGTAGATTATCAAAATTTACGCAAAGTTGCATGTATGTGCAAATTTTGGTGAGTTTTCGTGCATGTTCAGGCCTCCAAACGTAAACTCCAACTGTGAACCGAAAAAATTTCACATTTGATCCAAAATATCCGATTTCCTGTCGGATTTGGAATATGGGTGCAAGAGGCTTTTTTGAACAGTTAGGCATAAGGTATCTACTCCCCAAATTTCATCGCTCTACGTTGAAAACCTGAGAGGAGAGGCCTTTTTGAAAATTTTAAGGGTCAAGGGGGCGCCACTGAGCCATTTTTAAAAATTTTTTCAAAACGACGCAAGATTATCAAATTTTACGCGAATCTGCACGTATGTGCAAATTTTGGTGACTTTTCGTGCATGTTCAGGCCTCCAAATTGGCCATTTTCATTTGCCATGAAGAAAGAAGAATAATAATAATAATAACTAGGCCTGCAAGCAGGACTGAACGGGCCCTCGCGATCTAGCGCAACTCGGACGTCACGCAACTCGGACTGTGTGCAGGTCAGGGCGGTGGCAGATCCTCCTCTCTAATCATCTCATTAGAACCTAACATGCTCGAAAGTCGCCTATTTACATTCCCACACCCAAGAGATAAAAACCCCTATTGGAGAAAGTACTACAAAAAAGGAGCCACTACTGAGCTGTGCAGCCAAGCCCTTATTCAAAACTAAAATTAATCTTCTAACTGGGCCAATTCGACCAAGTGTGCCAACTATTGTGGCTCTATAAGCTGCCTGAGTCTCTGAAAAAAAATATTTCCTTTAAATGGCGAACAAAGGGTCGTCACGGCAACAGACAGAGACACGTGGACATGGGCCGTAAATAAGTATTTTAATAGGTCTTGAAACTACAATGACCAACCTGAAAAGAACTGGACATGTATTGGAAAAACGAGTGACTTTCTATTGCCACTAGTTGGCGCTGTAGGGTTGATGCAAATGACCCCTACAAGGCCCTTCAGGGTATGACTCTCAACAAGCACGGGAAGTTTGGCGCAGATATGTTGTATATCTGCCGAGTTATGACTGTTCAAAGTTTTTGGAGAGAAAAATTGTTGACAGTCATTTTCACTTTCCTGTTTGGACCCCTCCGCTTCAACGAAACTTCAATATTTTTCATCAGGCACCTGAACACAGGTCTTAAGGCTTCCCTTTTGCAGGTTTGAGGTAGATTGATTTTTTCCCTTTAGAGGAGGAGTGTGTCCCGTAAAAAAGGGCATTTCCTGTTCCCACTAGGAGGCGCCAGGCACAAATGGTAAATTTTCAATCCAGTCCTGCTCAGGCTAGTATACCTCACACACATGCCAGATTTAAAATAGATTGAACGTTGTATGAGGGAGTTATCAGTCATTTTCCGAATTCGGTGTTTTGGCGAAAAAATGGCCGACTTTGGCACCCCGCCCAGGTCAGGCCCGTGAATGAAAACACACCATTTTTATAACTTAAGATTTCATATGCCTCATGAACAGGCTCGCCAATTTTGAGAATGATCAAACTAATTCCCTAGGTGCCAAGGTGTAAAATGTGCACACTGTAAATCGATAAAAATTTCACATTCAATCCAAAATACCCGATTTCCTGTAGGATTTGGAATGTGTGTGCAAGAGACTTTTTGGAGCAGTTTTGCACAAAGTTTTGACTCTCCAAATTTCATCACTCTATGTTAGAAAAACCTAAATGGAGAGGCCTTTTTGAAAATTTCAAGGGGGCGCCACTGAGCCATTTTGTTAAATTTTTTCGTAACGTTGCAAGATTATCGAACGTTATCCAAAGCCGCATGTATGTGCAAATTTTGGTGAGTTTTTATGCATATTCAAGCCTCCAAATGTAAACTCTTACTGTGAACCCATGAAAATTTCACATTCGATCCAAAATACCCAATTTCCTGTTGGATTTGGAATATGGGTGCAAGAGACTTTTTGGAGCAGTTTTGCATAAGGTATCTACTCCCCAAATTTCCTTGCTCTATGTTGAAAAAACCCAATAGGAAAGGCCTTTTTTAAAACTTCTTTCTTTCGCCACTAGTTGGCACTGTAGAGTTGATGCAAATGACCCCTACAAGAACCTTCAGGGTATGACTCTCAACAAACACGGAAAGTTTGGCGCAGATATGTTGCATATCTGCCGAGTTATGACTGTTCAAAATTTTTGGCGAGACAAATTGTTGACGGTCATTTTCACTTCCAGTTTGGACCTCTCCGCTTCAACGAAACCTCAATATTTTTTATCAGGGACCTGAACACATGTCTTGAGGCTCCCCTGAAACAGGTTTGAGGTCAATAGATTTTTTTCCCTTGGAGGAGGAGCCTGTCTCGTAAAGAAGGCCATTTCCTGTTCCCACTAGGGGGCGCCAGGCCTAATGGGTAATATTTCAATGCAGTCGTGTTCAGGCTGGGATATCTCATATACATGCTAGAAATGAAAAAGATTGAACGTTGTATCACGGAGTTTTTAATCATTTTCTGAATTTGGTATTTTGCCCAAAAATGGCCGACTTTGGGACCACGCCCAGGCCCGACCCTTGAGTGAAAACACACCATTTTGAAAACTTAAGATCTCATATGTCTCCTGAATACTCTGACCAATTTTGAAGACGATCCAACTATTTTCTTCAGCGACAAGGTCTCAAATGTAAATCGATAAAATTTCACATTTGATCCAAAATTTCCGACTTCCTGTTGGATTTGGAATATGGGTGCAAGAGACTTTTTGGAGCAGGTTTGCACAATGTATCGACTCGCCAAATTTCATCGTTCTACGTTGAAAAAACCTAATAGGAAAGGCCTTTTTGAAAATTTCAAGGGGGCGCCACTGAGCGATTTTGTTAAATTTTTTTGTAGATTATCAAAATTTACGCAAAGTTGCATGTATGTGCAAATTTTGGTGAGTTTTCGTGCATGTTCAGGCCTCCAAATGTAAACCCCAACTGTGAACCGATAAAAATTTCACATTTGATCCAAAATATCCGATTTCCTGTTGGATTTGGAATATGGGTGCAAGAGGCTTTTTTGAACAGTTAGGCATAAGGTATCTACTCCCCAAATTTCATTGCTCTACGTTGAAAACCTGAGAGGAGAGGCCTTTTTGAAAATTTTAAGGGTAAAGGGGGCGCCACTGAGCCATTTTTTGACATTTTTTCAAAACGACACAAGATTATCGAAATTTACGCGAAGCGGCACGTATGTGCAAATTTTGGTGACTTTTCGTGCATGTTCAGGCCTCCAAATTGGCCATTTTCATTTGCCCTGAAAAAAGAATAATAATAATAATAATAATAATAATAATAATAATAATAATAATAATAATCCTTTGCAAAACAATAGGGCCTTCGCACGTCTAGTGCTCGGGCCCTAATAACTAGGCCTGCAAGCAGGACTGAACGGGCCCTCGCAATCTAGCGCAACTCGGACGTCACGCAACTCGGACAGTGTGCAGGTCAGGGTGGTGGCAGATCGTCCTCTCTAATCATCTCATTAGAACCTAACATGCGCGAAAGTTGCCTCTTTACATTCACACACCTAAGAGATAAAAACCCCTATTGGACAGAGGACTACAAAAAAGGAGCGAATAAAGGGTCATCACAGCAACAGACAGAGACATGTGGACATGGGCCGTAAAATAAGTATTTTAAAAGGTCTTGAAACTACAATGACCAACCTGAAAAGAACTGGACATATATTTAAAAAAATGAGTGACTTTCTATTGCCACTAGTTGGCGCTGTAGGGTTGATGCAAATGACCCCTACAGGACCCTTCAGACTATGACTCAACAAGCACGATATGTTTGGCGCAGATATGTTGTAGAAGTTATGACTGTTCAAAACTTGTGGTGAGACGAAATGGCTTCAGTCATTTTTACTTCTCCTGTTGGACCCTTCTGCTTCAACCAAACCTCAGTATTTTTCATCAGGCACCTGAACACATGTCTTCAGGCTCCCCTGATGCAGGTTTGAGGTGAATAGATTTTTTTTTCCTTGGAGGAGGAGCCTGTTTCGTAAAAAAGGCATTTCCTGTTCCCACTAGGGGGCGCTAGGCCTAATGAGTAATATTTCAATGCACTCGTGTTCAGGGTGGGATCCCGCACATACATGCCAGATATGAAAAAGATTGAACGTTGTTTCAAGGAGCTATTAGTCCTTTACTGAATTTGTCATTTTGCCGAAAAAATGGCCGACTTTGGCACCACGCCCAGGTCAGACCCATGAATGAAAACACACCATTTTGAAAAGTTTAGATTTCATAGGTCTCCTGAATTGTCTAACCAATTTTGAAGATGATCCAATTGATTCCCTCTGTGACAAGGTCTCAAATGTGCACCCTGTTAATTGATAAAAATTTCACATTCGATCCAAAATACCCGATTTCCTGTTGGGTTTGGAATATGGGTGCAAGAGACTTTTTGGAGCAGTTTTGCACAAGGTATCGACTCCCCAAATTTCATTGCTCTACGTTAAAAAAACTTAATAGGAAACGCCTTTTTGAAAAATTCAAGGGGGCGCCACTGAGCCATTTTGTTACATTTTTTTGTAACGTTGCAAGATTATCGAAATCCACACAAAGCCGCATGTATGTGCAAAATTTGGTGAGTTTTCGTGCATGTCCAGGCCTCCAAATGTAAACTGTACTAGAAATGGACAGAAATTTCACATTTGATCCAAAATACCCGATTTTCTGTTGGATTTGGAATATGGGTGCAAGAGGCTTTTTTGAGCAGTTAGGCATAAGGTATCTACTCCCCAAATTTCATTGCTCTACGTTGAAAAAACCCAACAGGAAAGGCCTTTTTTAAAACTTCTTTCTGTCGCCACTAGTTGGCACTGTAGAATTGATGCAAATGACCCCTACAAGAACCTTCAGGGTATGACTCTCAACAAACACGGAAAGTTTGGCGCAGATATGTTGCATATCTGCCGAGTTATGACTGTTCAAAGTTTTTGGCGAGACAAATTGTTGACGGTCATTTTCACTTCCAGTTTGGACCTCTCCGCTTCAACGAAACCTCAATATTTTTCATCAGGCACCTGAACACATGTCTTGAGTCTCCCCTGAAACAGGTTTGAGGTCAAAAGATTTTTTTCCCTTGGAGGAGGAGCCTGTCTCGTAAAGAAGGCCATTTCCTGTTTCCACTAGGGGCGCCAGGCCTAATGGGTAATATTTCAATGCAGTCGTGTTCAGGCTGGGATATCTCATAAACATGCTAAAAATGAAAAAGATTGAACGTTGGATCACGGAGTTTTTAATCATTTTCTGAATTTGGTATTTTGCCTAAAAATGGCCGACTTTGGGACCACGCCCAGGCCAGACCCTTGAATGAAAACACACCATTTTGAAAACTTAAGATCTCATAGGTCTCCTGAATAGTCTGACCAATTTTGAAGACGATCCAACTTTATCCTTCAGCGACAAGGTCTCAAATGTAAATCGATAAAATTTCGCATTTGACCCAAAATTTCCAGCTTCCTGTTGGGTTTGGAATATGGGTGCAAGAGACTTTTTGGAGCAGTTTTGTACAATGTATCGACTCACTAAATTTCATTGTTCTACGTTGAAAAAACCTAATAGGAGAGGCCTTTTTGAAAATTTCAAGGGGGCGCCACTGAGCCATTTTGTTAAATTTTTTTGGAGATTATCAAAATTTACGCAAAGTTGAATGTATGTGCAAATTTTGGTGAGTTTTCGTGCATGTTCAAGCCTCCAAACGTAAACTCCAACTGTGAACCGAAAAAATTTCACATTCGATCCAAAATACCCGATTTCCTGTTGGATTTGGAATATGGGTGCAAGAGGCTTTTTTGAACAGTTAGGCATAAGGTATCTACTCCCCAAATTTCATTGCTCTACGTTGAAAACCTGAGAGGAGAGGCCTTTTTGAAAATTTTAAGGGTCAAGGGGGCGCCACTGAGCCATTTTTTGACATTTTTTCAAAACGACGCAAGATTATCGAAATTTACGCGAATCTGCACGTATGTGCAAATTTTGGTGACTTTTCGTGCATGTTCAGGCCTCCAAATTGGCCATTTTCATTTGCCATGAAGAAAGAATAATAATAACTAGGCCTGCAAGCAGGACTGAACGGGCCCTCGCAATCTAGCGCAACTCGGACGTCACGCAACTCGGACTGTGTGCAGGTCAGGGTGGTGGCAGATCCTCCTCTCTAATCATCTCATTAGAACCTAACAAGCTCGAAAGTCGCCTCTTTACATTCCCACACCCAAGAGATAAAAACCCCTATTGGAGAGAGTACTACAAAAAAGGAGCCACTACTGAGCTGTGCAGCCAAGCCCTTATTCAAAACCAAATTAATCTTCTAACTGGGCCAATTCGACCAAGTGTGCCAACTATTGTGGCTCTATAAGCTCCCTGAGTCTCTGAAAAAAAAATATTTCCTTTAAATGGCGAACAAAGGGTCGTCACGGCAACAGACAGAGACACGTGGACATGGGCCGTAAAAAAGTATTTTAATAGGTCTTGAAACTACAATGACCAACATGAAAAGAACTGGACATGTTTTGGAAAAACGAGTGACTTTCTATCGCCACTAGTTGGCGCTGTAGGGTTGATGCAAATGACCCCTACAAGGCCCTTCAGGGTATGACTCTCAACAAGCACGGGAAGTTTGGCGCAGATATCTTGTATATCTGCCGAGTTATGACTGTTCAAAGTTTTTGGACAGAAAAATTGTTGACAGTCATTTTCACTTTCCTGTTTGGACCCCTCCGCTTCAACGAAACTTCAATATTTTTCATCAGGCACCTGAAGACAGGTCTTAAGGTTTCCCTTATGCAGGTTTGAGGTAGATTGATTTTTTTCCCTTTAGAGGAGGAGTGTGTCCCGTAAAAAAGGGCATTTCCTGTTCCCACTAGGAGGCGCCAGGCACAAATGGTAAATTTTCAATCCAGTCCTGCTCAGGCTGGTATACCTCACACACATGCCAGATTTAAAATAGATTGAACGTTGTATGAGGGAGTTATCAGTCATTTTCCGAATTCGGTGTTTTGGCGAAAAAATGGAAGAATTTGGCGCCCCGCCCAGGTCAGGCCCGTGAATGAAAACACACCATTTTTATAACTTAAGATTTCATATGCCTCATGAACAGTCTCGCCAATTTTGAGAATGATCAAACTAATTCCCTAGGTGCCAAGGTGTAAAATGTGCACACTGTAAATCGATAAAAAGTTCACATTCAATCCAAAATACCCGATTTCCTGTAGGATTTGGAATGTGTGTGCAAGAGACTTTTTGGAGCAGTTTTGCACAAAGTTTTGACTCTCCAAATTTCATCACTCTATGTTAGAAAAACCTAAATGGAGAGGCCTTTTTGAAAATTTCAAGGGGGCGCCACTGAGCCATTTTGTTAAATTGTTTCGTAACGTTGCAAGATTATCGAACGTTATCCAAAGCCGCATGTATGTGCAAATTTTGGTGAGTTTTTATGCATATTCAAGCCTCCAAATGTAAACTCTTACTGTGAACCCATGAAAATTTCACATTCGATCCAAAATACCCGATTTCCTGTTGGATTTGGAATATGGGTGCAAGAGACTTTTTGGAGCAGTTTTGCATAATGTATCTACTCCCCAAATTTCCTTGCTCTATGTTGAAAAAACCCAATAGGAAAGGCCTTTTTTAAAACTTCTTTCTGTCGCCACTAGTTGGCACTGTAGAGTTGATGCAAATGACCCCTACAAGAACCTTCAGGGTATGACTCTCAACAAACACGGAAAGTTTGGCGCAGATATGTTGCATATCTGCCGAGTTATGACTGTTCAAAATTTTTGGCGAGACAAATTGTTGACGGTCATTTTCACTTCCAGTTTGGACCTCTCCGCTTCAACGAAACCTCAATATTTTTCATCAGGGACCTGAACACATGTCTTGAGGCTCCCCTGAAACAGGTTTGAGGTCAATAGATTTTTTTCCCTTGGAGGAGGAGCCTGTCTCGTAAAGAAGGCCATTTCCTGTTCCCACTAGGGGGCGCCAGGCCTAATGGGTAATATTTCAATGCAGTCGTGTTCAGGCTGGGATATCTCATATACATGCTAGAAATGAAAAAGATTGAACGTTGTATCACGGAGTTTTTAATCATTTTCTGAATTTGGTATTTTGCCCAAAAATGGCCGACTTTGGGACCACGCCCAGGTCAGACCCTTGAGTGAAAACTCACCATTTTCAAAACTTAAGATCTCATATGTCTCCTGAATAGTCTGACCAATTTTGAAGACGATCCAACTATTTTCTTCAGCGACAAGGTCTCAAATGTAAATCGATAAAATTTCACATTTGATCCAAAATTTCCGGCTTCCTGTTGGGTTTGGAATATGGGTGCAAGAGACTTTTTGGAGCAGTTTTGCACAATGTATCGACTCGCCAAATTTCATCGTTCTACGTTGAAAAAACCTAATAGGAAAGGCCTTTTTGAAAATTTCAAGGGGGCGCCACTGAGCCATTTTGTTAAATTTTTTTGTAGATTATCAAAATTTACGTAAAGTTGCATGTATGTGCAAATTTTGGTGAGTTTTCGTGCATGTTCAGGCCTCCAAATGTAAACTCCAACTGTGAACCGATAAAAATTTCACATTTGATCCAAAATATCCGATTTCCTGTTGGATTTGGAATATGGGTGCAAGAGGCTTTTTTGAACAGTTAGGCATAAGGTATCTACTCCCCAAATTTCATTGCTCTACGTTGAAAACCTGAGAGGAGAGGCCTTTTTGAAAATTTTAAGGGTAAAGGGGGCGCCACTGAGCCATTTTTTGACATTTTTTCAAAACGACACAAGATTATCGAAATTTACGCAAAGCCGCACGTATGTGCAAATTTTGGTGACTTTTCGTGCATGTTCAGGCCTCCAAATTGGCCATTTTCATTTGCCCTGAAAAAAGAATAATAATAATAATAATAATAATAATAATAATAATAATAATAATCCTTTGCAAAACAATAGGGCCTTCGCACGCTGAGTGCTCGGGCCCTAACTAGGCCTGCAAGCAGGACTGAACGGGCCCTCGCAATCTAGCGCAACTCGGACGTCACGCAACTCGGACTGTGTGCAGGTCAGGGTGGTGGCAGATGCTCCTCTCTAATCATCTCATTAGAACCTAACATGCTCGAAAGTCGCCTATTTACATTCCCACACCCAAGAGATAAAAACCCCTATTGGAGAGAGTACTACAAAAAAGGAGCCACTACTGAGCTGTGCAGCCAAGCCCTTATTCAAAACCAAAATTAATCTTCTAACTGGGCCAATTCGACGAAGTGTGCCAAATATTGTGGCTATATAAGCTGCCTGAGTCTTTGAAAAAAAATATTTCCTTTAAATGGCGAATAAAGGGTCATCACGGCAACAGACAGAGACACGTGGACATGGGCCGTAAATAAGTATTACAATAGGTCTTCAAATTACAATGACCAACCTGAAAAGAACTGGACATGTATTGGAAAAACAAGTGACTTTCTATTGCCACTAGTTGGCGCTGTAGGGTTGATGCAAATGATCTCTATAAGGCCCTTCAGGGTATGACTCTCAACAAGCACGGGAAGTTTGGCGCAGATATGTTGTATATCTGCCGAGTTATGACTGTTCAAAGTTTTTGGAGAGAAAAATTGTTGACAGTCATTTTCACTTTCCTGTTTGGACCCCTCCGCTTCAACGAAACTTCAATATTTTTCATCAGGCACCTGAAGACAGGTCTTAAGCCTTCCCTTATGCAGGTTTGAGGTCAACAGATTTTTTTTCCTTGGAGGAGGAACCTGTCTCGTAAAAAAAGGCATTTCCTGTTCTCACTAGGGGGCGCTAGGCCTAATGGGTAATATTTCAATGCACTCATGTTAAGGGTGGGATGTCGCACATACATGCCAGATATGAAAAAGATTGAACGTTGTGTGAAGGAACTATTAGTCATTTACTGAATTTGTCATTTTGCCGAAAAAATGGCCGACTTTGGCACCCCGCCCAGGTCAGGCCCGTGAATGAAAACACACCATTTTGATAACTTAAGATTTCATATGCCTCATGAACAGTCTCGCCAATTTTGAGAATGATCAAACTAATTCCCTAGGTGCCAAGGTGTAAAATGTGCACACTGTAAATCGATAAAAATTTCACATTCAATCCAAAATACCCGATTTCCTGTTGGGTTTGGAATATGCATGCAAGAGACTTTTTGGAGCAGTTTTGTACAAGGTATCGACTCTCCGAATTTCATCCCTCTACGTTGAAAAAACCTAAATGGAGAGGCCTTTTTGAAAATTTCAAGGGGGCGCCACTGAGCCATTTTGTTACATGTTTTCGTAACGTTGCAAGATTATTGAACGTTATGCAAAGCCACATGTATGTCCAAATTTTTGTGAGTTTTCGTGCATGTTCAAGACTCCAAATGTAAACTCCTACTGTGAACCGATAAAAATTTCACATTCGATCCAAAATACCCGATTTCCTGTTGGATTTGGAATACGGGTGCAAGAGACTTTTTGGAGCAGTTTTGCACAAGGTATCGACTCCCCAAATTTCATCACTCTCTGTTAAAAAAACCTAATAGGAAACGCCTTTTTGAAAAATTCAAGGGGGCGCCACTGAGGCATTTTGCTACATTTTTTCGTAACATTGCAAGATTATCGAACGTTATCTAAAGCCGCATGTATGTGCAAATTTTTACGAGTTTTTGTGCATATTCAAGCCTCCAAATGTAAACTCCTACTGTGAACCCATGAAAATTTCACATTCGATCCAAAATACCCGATTTCCTGTTGGATTTGGAATATGGGTGCAAGAGACTTTTTGGAGCAGTTTTGCATAAGGTATCTACTCCCCAAATTTCCTTGCTCTATGTTGAAAAAACCCAATAGGAAAGGCCTTTTTTAAAACTTCTTTCTGTCGCCACTAGTTGGCACTGTAGAGTTGATGCAAATGACCCCTACAAGAACCTTCAGGGTATGACTCTCAACAAACACGGGAAGTTTGGCGCAGATATGTTGTATATCTGCCGAGTTATGACTGTTCAAAGTTTTTTGCGTGACAAATTGTTGACGTTCATTTTCACTTTCCTGTTTGGACCCCTCCGCCTCAACGAAACCTCAATATTTTTCATCAGGCACCTGAACACAGGTCTTAAGGCTCCCCTGATGCAGGTTTGAGGTCAACAGATTTTTTTCCCTTGGAGGAGGAACCTGTCTCGTAAAAAAAGGCATTTCCTGTTCTCACTAGGGGGCGCTAGACCTAATGGGTAATATTTCAATGCACTCGTGTTAAGGGTGGGATACCACACATACATGCCAAATATGAAAAAGATTGAACGTTGTGTCAAGGAACTATAAGTCATTTACTGAATTTGTCATTTTGCCGAAAAAATGGTCGACTTTGGCACCACGCCCAGGTCAGACCCGTGAATGAAAACGCACCATTTTCAAAACTTAAGATTTCATATGTCTCCTGAACAGTCTCACCAATTTTGAAGATGATCCAACAAACTCCTTCGGCGAAAAGGTCTCAAATGTGCACCCTGTAAATCGATAAAAATTTCATATTTGATCCAAAATAACCGATTTCCTGTTGGGTTTGGAATATGCGTGTAAATGCTTTTTTGGAGCGGTTTTGGACAAGGTATAGACCCCCCAAATTTCATTGCTCTACGCTGACAGACCCTAATGTTATAGGCCAATTTTAAAATTTCAAGGGGGCGCCACTGAGCCATTTTGTTATATTTTTTTGCAACGTTGCAAAATTATCGAAATTTACAATTTTCCGGACGTATGTGCAAATTTTGGTGACTTTTCGTGCATGTTCAGGCCTCCAAATTGGCCGTTTTCATTTGCCCTGAAAAAAAAAAAAAAAAAAAAAAAAAATAATCCTTTGCAAAACAATAGGGCCTTCGCACGCTTAGTGCTCGGGCCCTAACTAGGCCTGCAAGCAGGACTGAACGGGCCCTCGCAATCTAGCGCAACTCGGACGTCACGCAACTCGGACTGTGTGCAGGTCAGGGTGGTGGCAGATCCTCCTCTCTAATCATCTCATTAGAACCTAACATGCTCGAAAGTCGCCTATTTACATTCCCACACCCAAGAGATAAAAACCCCTATTGGAGAGAGTACTACAAAAAAGGAGCCACTACTGAGCTGTGCAGCCAAGCCCTTATTCAAAACCTAAATTAATCTTCTAACTGGGCCAATTCGACCAAGTGTGCCAACTATTGTGGCTCTATAAGCTCCCTGAGTCTCTGAAAAAAAATATTTCCTTTAAATGGCGAACAAAGGGTCGTCACGGCAACAGACAGAGACACGTGGACATGGGCCGTAAAAAAGTATTTTAATAGGTCTTGAAACTACAATGACCAACATGAAAAGAACTGGACATGTTTTGGAAAAACGAGTGACTTTATATCGCCACTAGTTGGCGCTGTAGGGTTGATGCAAATGACCCCTACAAGGCCCTTCAGGGTATGACTCTCAACAAGCACGGGAAGTTTGGCGCAGATATCTTGTATATCTGCCGAGTTATGACTGTTCAAAGTTTTTGGAGAGAAAAATTGTTGACAGTCATTTTCACTTTCCTGTTTGGACCCCTCCGCTTCAACGAAACTTCAATATTTTTCATCAGGCACCTGAAGACAGGTCTTAAGGTTTCCCTTATGCAGGTTTGAAGTAGATTGATTTTTTCCCTTTAGAGGAGGAGTGTGTCCCGTAAAAAAGGGCATTTCCTGTTCCCACTAGGAGGCGCCAGGCACAAATGGTAAATTTTCAATCCAGTCCTGCTCAGGCTGGTATACCTCACACACATGCCAGATTTAAAATAGATTGAACGTTGTATGAGGGAGTTATCAGTCATTTTCCGAATTCGGTGTTTTGGCGAAAAAATGGAAGAATTTGGCGCCCCGCCCAGGTCAGGCCCGTGAATGAAAACACACCATTTTTATAACTTAAGATTTCATATGCCTCATGAACAGTCTCACCAATTTTGAGAATGATCAAACTAATTCCCTAGGTGCCAAGGTGTAAAATGTGCACACTGTAAATCGATAAAAAGTTCACATTCAATCCAAAATACCCGATTTCCTGTAGGATTTGGAATGTGTGTGCAAGAGACTTTTTGGAGCAGTTTTGCACAAAGTTTTGACTCTCCAAATTTCATCACTCTATGTTAGAAAAACCTAAATGGAGAGGCCTTTTTGAAAATTTCAAGGGGGCGCCACTGAGCCATTTTGTTAAATTGTTTCGTAACGTTGCAAGATTATCGAACGTTATCCAAAGCCGCATGTATGTGCAAATTTTGGTGAGTTTTTATGCATATTCAAGCCTCCAAATGTAAACTCTTACTGTGAACCCATGAAAATTTCACATTCGACCCAAAATACCCGATTTCCTGTTGGATTTGGAATATGGGTGCAAGAGACTTTTTGGAGCAGTTTTGCATAAGGTATCTACTCCCCAAATTTCCTTGCTCTATGTTGAAAAAACCCAATAGGAAAGGCCTTTTTTAAAACTTCTTTCTGTCACCACTAGTTGGCACTGTAGAGTTGATGCAAATGACCCCTACAAGAACCTTCAGGGTATGACTCTCAACAAACACGGAAAGTTTGGCGCAGATATGTTGCATATCTGCCGAGTTATGACTGTTCAAAATTTTTGGCGAGACAAATTGTTGACGGTCATTTTCACTTCCAGTTTGGACCTCTCCGCTTCAACGAAACCTCAATATTTTTCATCAGGGACCTGAACACATGTCTTGAGGCTCCCCTGAAACAGGTTTGAGGTCAATAGATTTTTTTCCCTTGGAGGAGGAGCCTGTCTCGTAAAGAAGGCCATTTCCTGTTCCCACTAGGGGGCGCCAGGCCTAATGGGTAATATTTCAATGCAGTCGTGTTCAGGCTGGGATATCTCATATACATGCTAGAAATGAAAAAGATTGAACGTTGTATCACGGAGTTTTTAATCATTTTCTGAATTTGGTATTTTGCCCAAAAATGGCCGACTTTGGGACCACGCCCAGGTCAGACCCTTGAGTGAAAACTCACCATTTTGAAAACTTAAGATCTCATATGTCTCCTGAATAGTCTGACCAATTTTGAAGACGATCCAACTATTTTCTTCAGCGACAAGGTCTCAAATGTAAATCGATAAAATTTCACATTTGATCCAAAATTTCTGGCTTCCAGTTGGGTTTGGAATATGGGTGCAAGAGACTTTTTGGAGCAGTTTTGCACAATGTATCGACTCGCCAAATTTCATCGTTCTACGTTGAAAAAACCTAATAGGAAAGGCCTTTTTGAAAATTTCAAGGGGGCGCCACTGAGCCATTTTGTTAAATTTTTTTGTAGATTATCAAAATTTACGCAAAGTTGCATGTATGTGCAAATTTTGGTGAGTTTTCGTGCATGTTCAGGCCTCCAAATGTAAACTCAAACTGTGAACCGATAAAAATTTCACATTTGATCCAAAATATCCGATTTCCTGTTGGATTTGGAATATGGGTGCAAGAGGCTTTTTTGAACAGTTAGGCATAAGGTATCTACTCCCCAAATTTCATTGCTCTACGTTGAAAACCTGAGAGGAGAGGCCTTTTTGAAAATTTTAAGGGTCAAGGGGGCGCCACTGAGCCATTTTTTGACATTTTTTCAAAACGACACAAGATTATCGAAATTTACGCAAAGCCGCACGTTTGTGCAAATTTTGGTGACTTTTCGTGCATGTTCAGGCCTCCAAATTGGCCATTTTCATTTGCCCTGAAAAAAGAATAATAATAACTAGGCCTGCAAGCAGGACTGAACGGGCCCTCGCAATCTAGCGCAACTCGGACGTCACGCAACTCGGACTGTGTGCAGGTCAGGGTGGTGGCAGATCCTCCTCTCTAATCATCTCATTAGAACCTAACAAGCTCGAAAGTCGCCTCTTTACATTCCCACACCCAAGAGATAAAAACCCCTATTGGAGAGAGTACTACAAAAAAGGAGCCACTACTGAGCTGTGCAGCCAAGCCCTTATTCAAAACCAAATTAATCTTCTAACTGGGCCAATTCGACCAAGTGTGCCAACTATTGTGGCTCTATAAGCTCCCTGAGTCTCTGAAAAAAATATATTTCCTTTAAATGGCGAACAAAGGGTCGTCACGGCAACAGACAGAGACACGTGGACATGGGCCGTAAAAAAGTATTTTAATAGGTCTTGAAACTACAATGACCAACATGAAAAGAACTGGACATGTTTTGGAAAAACGAGTGACTTTCTATCGCCACTAGTTGGCGCTGTAGGGTTGATGCAAATGACCCCTACAAGGCCCTTCAGGGTATGACTCTCAACAAGCACGGGAAGTTTGGCGCAGATATCTTGTATATCTGCCGAGTTATGACTGTTCAAAGTTTTTGGAGAGAAAAATTGTTGACAGTCATTTTCACTTTCCTGTTTGGACCCCTCCGCTTCAACGAAACTTCAATATTTTTCATCAGGCACCTGAAGACAGGTCTTAAGGTTTCCCTTATGCAGGTTTGAGGTAGATTGATTTTTTCCCTTTAGAGGAGGAGTGTGTCCCGTAAAAAAGGGCATTTCCTGTTCCCACTAGGAGGCGCCAGGCACAAATGGTAAATTTTCAATCCAGTCCTGCTCAGGCTGGTATACCTCACACACATGCCAGATTTAAAATAGATTGAACGTTGTATGAGGGAGTTATCAGTCATTTTCCGAATTCGGTGTTTTGGCGAAAAAATGGAAGAATTTGGCGCCCCGCCCAGGTCAGGCCCGTGAATGAAAACACACCATTTTTATAACTTAAGATTTCATATGCCTCATGAACAGTCTCACCAATTTTGAGAATGATCAAACTAATTCCCTAGGTGCCAAGGTGTAAAATGTGCACACTGTAAATCGATAAAAAGTTCACATTCAATCCAAAATACCCGATTTCCTGTAGGATTTGGAATGTGTGTGCAAGAGACTTTTTGGAGCAGTTTTGCACAAAGTTTTGACTCTCCAAATTTCATCACTCTATGTTAGAAAAACCTAAATGGAGAGGCCTTTTTGAAAATTTCAAGGGGGCGCCACTGAGCCATTTTGTTAAATTGTTTCGTAACGTTGCAAGATTATCGAACGTTATCCAAAGCCGCATGTATGTGCAAATTTTGGTGAGTTTTTATGCATATTCAAGCCTCCAAATGTAAACTCTTACTGTGAACCCATGAAAATTTCACATTCGATCCAAAATACCCGATTTCCTGTTGGATTTGGAATATGGGTGCAAGAGACTTTTTGGAGCAGTTTTGCATAATGTATCTACTCCCCAAATTTCCTTGCTCTATGTTGAAAAAACCCAATAGGAAAGGCCTTTTTTAAAACTTCTTTCTGTCGCCACTAGTTGGCACTGTAGAGTTGATGCAAATGACCCCTACAAGAACCTTCAGGGTATGACTCTCAACAAACACGGAAAGTTTGGCGCAGATATGTTGCATATCTGCCGAGTTATGACTGTTCAAAATTTTTGGCGAGACAAATTGTTGACGGTCATTTTCACTTCCAGTTTGGACCTCTCCGCTTCAACGAAACCTCAATATTTTTCATCAGGGACCTGAACACATGTCTTGAGGCTCCCCTGAAACAGGTTTGAGGTCAATAGATTTTTTTCCCTTGGAGGAGGAGCCTGTCTCGTAAAGAAGGCCATTTCCTGTTCCCACTAGGGGGCGCCAGGCCTAATGGGTAATATTTCAATGCAGTCGTGTTCAGGCTGGGATATCTCATATACATGCTAGAAATGAAAAAGATTGAACGTTGTATCACGGAGTTTTTAATCATTTTCTGAATTTGGTATTTTGCCCAAAAATGGCCGACTTTGGGACCACGCCCAGGTCAGACCCTTGATTGAAAACTCACCATTTTCAAAACTTAAGATCTCATATGTCTCCTGAATAGTCTGACCAATTTTGAAGACGATCCAACTATTTTCTTCAGCGACAAGGTCTCAAATGTAAATCGATAAAATTTCACATTTGATCCAAAATTTCCGGCTTCCTGTTGGGTTTGGAATATGGGTGCAAGAGACTTTTTGGAGCAGTTTTGCACAATGTATCGACTCGCCAAATTTCATCGTTCTACGTTGAAAAAACCTAATAGGAAAGGCCTTTTTGAAAATTTCAAGGGGGCGCCACTGAGCCATTTTGTTAAATTTTTTTGTAGATTATCAAAATTTACGTAAAGTTGCATGTATGTGCAAATTTTGGTGAGTTTTCGTGCATGTTCAGGCCTCCAAATGTAAACTCCAACTGTGAACCGATAAAAATTTCACATTTGATCCAAAATATCCGATTTCCTGTTGGATTTGGAATATGGGTGCAAGAGGCTTTTTTGAACAGTTAGGCATAAGGTATCTACTCCCCAAATTTCATTGCTCTACGTTGAAAACCTGAGAGGAGAGGCCTTTTTGAAAATTTTAAGGGTAAAGGGGGCGCCACTGAGCCATTTTTTGACATTTTTTCAAAACGACACAAGATTATCGAAATTTACGCAAAGCCGCACGTATGTGCAAATTTTGGTGACTTTTCGTGCATGTTCAGGCCTCCAAATTGGCCATTTTCATTTGCCCTGAAAAAAGAATAATAATAATAATAATAATAATAATAATAATAATAATAATAATAATAATCCTTTGCAAAACAATAGGGCCTTCGCACGCTGAGTGCTCGGGCCCTAATAATAATAATAATAATAATAATAATCCTTTGCAAAACAATAGGGCCTTCGCACGCTCAGTGCTCGGGCCCTAATAATAATAATAATAATAATAATAATAATAATAATAATCCTTTGCATTACAATAGGGCCTTCGCACGTCTAGTGCTCGGGCCCTAATAACTAGGCCTGCAAGCAGGACTGAACGGGCCCTCGCAATCTAGCGCAACTCGGACGTCACGCAACTCGGACTGTGTGCAGGTCAGGGTGGTGGCAGATCCTCCTCTCTAATCATCTCATTAGAACCTAACATGCTCGAAAGTCGCCTATTTACATTCCCACACCCAAGAGATAAAAAACCCTATTGGAGAGAGTACTACAAAAAAGGAGCCACTACTGAGCTGTGCAGCCAAGCCCTTATTCAAAACCAAAATTAATCTTCTAACTGGGCCAATTCGACCAAGTGTGCCAACTATTGTGGCTCTATAAGCTCCCTGAGTCTCTGAAAAAAAATATTTCCTTTAAATGGCGAACAAAGGGTCGTCACGGCAACAGACAGAGACACGTGGACATGGGCCGTAAAAAAGTATTTTAATAGGTCTTGAAACTACAATGACCAACATGAAAAGAACTGGACATGTTTTGGAAAAACGAGTGACTTTCTATCGCCACTAGTTGGCGCTGTAGGGTTGATGCAAATGACCCCTACAAGGCCCTTCAGGGTATGACTCTCAACAAGCACGGGAAGTTTGCCGCAGATATCTTGTATATCTGCTGAGTTATGACTGTTCAAAGTTTTTGGAGAGAAAAATTGTTGACAGTCATTTTCACTTTCCTGTTTGGACCCCTCCGCTTCAACGAAACTTCAATATTTTTCATCAGGCACCTGAAGACAGGTCTTAAGGTTTCCCTTATGCAGGTTTGAGGTAGATTGATTTTTTCCCTTTAGAGGAGGAGTGTGTCCCGTAAAAAAGGGCATTTCCTGTTCCCACTAGGAGGCGCCAGGCACAAATGGTAAATTTTCAATCCAGTCCTGCTCAGGCTGGTATACCTCACACACATGCCAGATTTAAAATAGATCGAACGTTGTATGAGGGAGTTATCAGTCATTTTCCGAATTCGGTGTTTTGGCGAAAAAATGGAAGAATTTGGCGCCCCGCCCAGGTCAGGCCCGTGAATGAAAACACACCATTTTTATAACTTAAGTTTTCATATGCCTCATGAACAGTCTCACCAATTTTGAGAATGATCAAACTAATTCCCTAGGTGCCAAGGTGTAAAATGTGCACACTGTAAATCGATAAAAAGTTCACATTCAATCTAAAATACCCGATTTCCTGTAGGATTTGGAATGTGTGTGCATGAGACTTTTTGGAGCAGTTTTGCACAAAGTTTTGACTCTCCAAATTTCATCACTCTATGTTAGAAAAACCTAAATGGAGAGGCCTTTTTGAAAATTTCAAGGGGGCGCCACTGAGCCATTTTGTTAAATTGTTTCGTAACGTTGCAAGATTATCGAACGTTATCCAAAGCCGCATGTATGTGCAAATTTTGGTGAGTTTTCGTGCATGTTCAAGCCTCCAAATGTAAACTCCTACTGTTAACCGATAAAAATTTCACATTTGATCCAAAATACCCGATTTCCTGTTGGATTTGGAAAATGGGTGCAAGAGACTTTTTGGAGCAGTTTTGCACAAGGTATCAACTCCCCAAATTTCCTCACTCTATGTTGGAAAAACCCAATAGGAAAGGCCTTTTTTAAAACTTCTTTCTGTCGCCACTAGTTGGCACTGTAGAGTTGATGCAAATGACCCTTACACGAACCTTCAGGGTATGACTCTCAACAAACACGGGAAGTTTGGCGCAGATATGTTGTATATCTGCCGAGTTATGACTGTTCAAAGTTTTTGGCGAGACAAATTGTTGACGGTCATTTTCACTTCCAGTTTGTACCTCTCCGCTTCTACAAAACCTCAATATTTTTCATTAGGCACCTGAACACATGTCTTGAGGCTCCCCTGAAACAGGTTTGAGGTCAATAGATTTTTTTCCCTTGGAGGAGGAGCCTGTCTCGTAAAGAAGGCCATTTCCTGTTCCCACTAGGGGGCGCCAAGCCTAATGGGTAAAATTTAAATGCAGTCGTGTTCAGGCTGGGATATCTCATATACTTGCTAGAAATGAAAACGATTGAACGTTGTATCACGGAGTTTTTAATCATTTTCTGAATTTGGTGTTTTGCCCAAAAATGGCCAACTTTGGGACTACGCCCAGACCAGACCCTTGGATGAAAACTCACCATTTTGAAAACTTAAGATCTCATATGTCTCCTGTATAGTCTGACCAATTTTGAAGACGATCCAACTATTTTCTTCAGCGACAAGGTCTCAAATGTAAATCGATAAAATTTCGCATTTGATCCAAAATTTCCGACTTCCTGTTGGATTTGGAATATAGGTGCAAGAGACTTTTTGGAGCAGTTTTACGCAATGTATCGACTCACCAAATTTCATCATTCTACGTTGAAAAAACCTAATAGGAAAGGCCTTTTTGAAAATTTCAAGGGGGCGCCACTGAGCGATTTTGTTAAATTTTTTTGTAGATTATCAAAATTTACGCAAAGTTGCATGTATGTGCAAATTTTGGTGAGTTTTCGTGCATGTTCAGGCCTCCAAACGTAAACTCCAACTGTGAACCGAAAAAATTTCACATTTGATCCAAAATATCCGATTTCCTGTCGGATTTGGAATATGGGTGCAAGAGGCTTTTTTGAACAGTTAGGCATAAGGTATCTACTCCCCAAATTTCATCGCTCTACGTTGAAAACCTGAGAGGAGAGGCCTTTTTGAAAATTTTAAGGGTCAAGGGGGCGCCACTGAGCCATTTTTTGAAATTTTTTCAAAACGACGCAAGATTATCAAATTTTACGCGAATCTGCACGTATGTGCAAATTTTGGTGACTTTTCGTGCATGTTCAGGCCTCCAAATTGGCCATTTTCATTTGCCATGAAGAAAGAAGAATAATAATAATAACTAGGCCTGCAAGCAGGACTGAACGGGCCCTCGCAATCTAGCGCAACTCGGACGTTACGCAACTCGGACTGTGTGCAGGTCAGGGTGGTGGCAGATCCTCCTCTTTAATCATCTCATTAGAACCTAACATGCTCGAAAGTCGCCTATTTACATTCCCACACCCAAGAGATAAAAACCCCTATTGGAGAGAGTACTACAAAAAAGGAGCCACTACTGAGCTGTGCAGCCAAGCCCTTATTCAAAACCAAAATTAATCTTCTAACTCGGCCAATTCGACCAAGTGTGCCAACTATTGTGGCTCTATAAGCTGCCTGAGTCTCTGAAAAAAAATATTTCCTTTAAATGGCGAACAAAGGGTCGTCACGGCAACAGACAGAGACACGTGGACATGGGCCGTAAAAAAGTATTTTAATAGGTCTTGAAACTACAATGACCAACATGAAAAGAACTGGACATGTTTTGGAAAAACGAGTGACTTTCTATCGCCACTAGTTGGCGCTGTAGGGTTGATGCAAATGACCCCTACAAGGCCCTTCAGGGTATGACTCTCAACAAGCACGGGAAGTTTGGCGCAGATATCTTGTATATCTGCCGAGTTATGACTGTTCAAAGTTTTTGGAGAGAAAAATTGTTGACAGTCATTTTCACTTTCCTGTTTGGACCCCTCCGCTTCAACGAAACTTCAATATTTTTCATCAGGCACCTGAAGACAGGTCTTAAGGTTTCCCTTATGCAGGTTTGAGGTAGATTGATTTTTTTCCCTTTAGAGGAGGAGTGTGTCCCGTAAAAAAGGGCATTTCCTGTTCCCACTAGGAGGCGCCAGGCACAAATGGTAAATTTTCAATCCAGTCCTGCTCAGGCTGGTATACCTCACACACATGCCAGATTTAAAATAGATCGAACGTTGTATGAGGGAGTTATCAGTCATTTTCCGAATTCGGTGTTTTGGCGAAAAAATGGAAGAATTTGGCGCCCCGCCCAGGTCAGGCCCGTGAATGAAAACACACCATTTTTATAACTTAAGTTTTCATATGCCTCATGAACAGTCTCACCAATTTTGAGAATGATCAAACTAATTCCCTAGGTGCCAAGGTGTAAAATGTGCACACTGTAAATCGATAAAAAGTTCACATTCAATCTAAAATACCCGATTTCCTGTAGGATTTGGAATGTGTGTGCATGAGACTTTTTGGAGCAGTTTTGCACAAAGTTTTGACTCTCCAAATTTCATCACTCTATGTTAGAAAAACCTAAATGGAGAGGCCTTTTTGAAAATTTCAAGGGGGCGCCACTGAGCCATTTTGTTAAATTGTTTCGTAACGTTGCAAGATTATCGAACGTTATCCAAAGCCGCATGTATGTGCAAATTTTGGTGAGTTTTCGTGCATGTTCAAGCCTCCAAATGTAAACTCCTACTGTTAACCGATAAAAATTTCACATTTGATCCAAAATACCCGATTTCCTGTTGGATTTGGAAAATGGGTGCAAGAGACTTTTTGGAGCAGTTTTGCACAAGGTATCAACTCCCCAAATTTCCTCACTCTATGTTGGAAAAACCCAATAGGAAAGGCCTTTTTTAAAACTTCTTTCTGTCGCCACTAGTTGGCACTGTAGAGTTGATGCAAATGACCCTTACACGAACCTTCAGGGTATGACTCTCAACAAACACGGGAAGTTTGGCGCAGATATGTTGTATATCTGCCGAGTTATGACTGTTCAAAGTTTTTGGCGAGACAAATTGTTGACGGTCATTTTCACTTCCAGTTTGTACCTCTCCGCTTCTACAAAACCTCAATATTTTTCATTAGGCACCTGAACACATGTCTTGAGGCTCCCCTGAAACAGGTTTGAGGTCAATAGATTTTTTTCCCTTGGAGGAGGAGCCTGTCTCGTAAAGAAGGCCATTTCCTGTTCCCACTAGGGGGCGCCAAGCCTAATGGGTAAAATTTAAATGCAGTCGTGTTCAGGCTGGGATATCTCATATACTTGCTAGAAATGAAAACGATTGAACGTTGTATCACGGAGTTTTTAATCATTTTCTGAATTTGGTGTTTTGCCCAAAAATGGCCAACTTTGGGACTACGCCCAGACCAGACCCTTGGATGAAAACTCACCATTTTGAAAACTTAAGATCTCATATGTCTCCTGTATAGTCTGACCAATTTTGAAGACGATCCAACTATTTTCTTCAGCGACAAGGTCTCAAATGTAAATCGATAAAATTTCGCATTTGATCCAAAATTTCCGACTTCCTGTTGGATTTGGAATATAGGTGCAAGAGACTTTTTGGAGCAGTTTTACGCAATGTATCGACTCACCAAATTTCATCATTCTACGTTGAAAAAACCTAATAGGAAAGGCCTTTTTGAAAATTTCAAGGGGGCGCCACTGAGCGATTTTGTTAAATTTTTTTGTAGATTATCAAAATTTACGCAAAGTTGCATGTATGTGCAAATTTTGGTGAGTTTTCGTGCATGTTCAGGCCTCCAAACGTAAACTCCAACTGTGAACCGAAAAAATTTCACATTTGATCCAAAATATCCGATTTCCTGTCGGATTTGGAATATGGGTGCAAGAGGCTTTTTTGAACAGTTAGGCATAAGGTATCTACTCCCCAAATTTCATCGCTCTACGTTGAAAACCTGAGAGGAGAGGCCTTTTTGAAAATTTTAAGGGTCAAGGGGGCGCCACTGAGCCATTTTTTGAAATTTTTTCAAAACGACGCAAGATTATCAAATTTTACGCGAATCTGCACGTATGTGCAAATTTTGGTGACTTTTCGTGCATGTTCAGGCCTCCAAATTGGCCATTTTCATTTGCCATGAAGAAAGAAGAATAATAACTAGGCCTGCAAGCAGGACTGAACGGGCCCTCGCGATCTAGCGCAACTCGGACGTCACGCAACTCGGACTGTGTGCAGGTCAGGGTGGTGGCAGATCCTCCTCTCTAATCATCTCATTAGAACCTAACATGCTCGAAAGTCGCCTATTTACATTCCCACACCCAAGAGATAAAAAACCCCACCATTTTTATAACTTAAGATTTCATATGCCTCATGAACAGTCTCACTAATTTTGAGAATGATCAAACTAATTCCCTAGGTGCCAAGGTGTAAAAGGTGCACACTGTAAATCGATAAAAAGTTCACATTCAATCCAAAATACCCGATTTCCTGTAGGATTTGGAATGTGTGTGCAAGAGACTTTTTGGAGCAGTTTTGCACAAAGTTTTGACTCTCCAAATTTCATCACTCTATGTTAGAAAAACCTAAATGGAGAGGCCTTTTTGAAAATTTCAAGGGGGCGCCAGTGAGCCATTTTTTTACATGTTTTCGTAACGTTGCAAGATTATTGAACGTTATGCAAAGCCGCATGTATGTCGAAATTTTTGTGAGTTTTCGTGCATGTTCAAGCCTCCAAATGTAAACTCCTACTGTGAACCGATAAAAATTTCACATTTGATCCAAAATACCCGATTTCCTGTTGGATTTGGAATACGGGTGCAAGAGACTTTTTGGAGCAGTTTTGCATAAGGTATCTACTCCCCAAATTTCCTCGCTCTATGTTGAAAAAACCCAATAGGAAAGGCCTTTTTTAAAACTTCTTTCTGTCGCCACTAGTTGGCACTGTAGAGTTGATGCAAATGACCCCTACAAGAACCTTCAGGGTATGACTCTCAACAAACACGGAAAGTTTGGCGCAGATATGTTGCATATCTGCCGAGTTATGACTGTTCAAAGTTTTTGGCGAGACAAATTGTTGACGGTCATTTTCACTTCCAGTTTGGACCTCTCCGCTTCAACGAAACCTCAATATTTTTCATCAGGCACCTGAACACATGTCTTGAGGCTCCCCTGAAACAGGTTTGAAGTCAATAGATTTTTTTCCCTTGGAGGAGGAGCCTGTCTCGTAAAGAAGGCCATTTCCTGTTCCCACTAGGGGGCGCCAGGCCTAATGAGTAATATTTCAATGCAGTCGTGTTCAGGCTGGGATATCTCATATACATGCTAGAAATGAAAAAGATTGAACGTTGTATCACGGAGTTTTTAATCATTTTCTGAATTTGGTATTTTGCCCAAAAATGGCCGACTTTGGGACCACGCCCAGGTCAGACCCTTGGATGAAAACTCACCATTTTGAAAACTTAAGATCTCATATGTCTCCTGAATAGTCTGACCAATTTTGAAGACGATCCAACTATTTTCTTCAGCGACAAGGTCTCAAATGTAAATCGATAAAATTTCGCATTTGATCCAAAATTTCCGACTTCCTGTTGGATTTGGAATATAGGTGCAAGAGACTTTTTGGAGCAGTTTTACACAATGTATCGACTCACCAAATTTCATCATTCTACGTTGAAAAAACCTAATAGGACAGGCCTTTTTGAAAATTTCAAGGGGGCGCCACTGAGCCTTTTTGTTAATTTTTTTCAAAGATTATCAAAATTTACGCAAAGTTGAACATATGTGCACATTTTGGTGAGTTTTCGTGCATGTTCAAGCCTCCAAATGTGAACTCCAACTGTGAACCGAAAAAATTTCAGATTCGATCCAAAATAACCGATTTCCTGTTGGATTTGGAATATGGGTGCAAGAGGCTTTTTTGAGCAGTTAGGCATAAGGTATCTACTCCCCAAATTTCATTGCTCTACGTTGAAAACCTGAGAGGAGAGGCCTTTTTGAAAATTTTAAGGGTCAAGGGGGCGCCACTGAGCCATTTTTTGACATTTTTTCAAAACGACGCAAGATTATCGAAATTTACGCGAATCTGCACGTATGTGCAAATTTTGGTGACTTTTCGTGCATGTTCAGGCCTCCAAATTGGCCATTTTCATTTGCCATGAAGAAAGAAGAATAATAACTAGGCCTGCAAGCAGGACTGAACGGGCCCTCGCGATCTAGCGCAACTCGGACGTCACGCAACTCGGACTGTGTGCAGGTCAGGGCGGTGGCAGATCCTCCTCTCTAATCATCTCATTAGAACCTAACATGCTCGAAAGTCGCCTATTTACATTCCCACACCCAAGAGATAAAAACCCCTATTGGAGAAAGTACTACAAAAAAGGAGCCACTACTGAGCTGTGCAGCCAAGCCCTTATTCAAAACTAAAATTAATCTTCTAACTGGGCCAATTCGACCAAGTGTGCCAACTATTGTGGCTCTATAAGCTGCCTGAGTCTCTGAAAAAAAATATTTCCTTTAAATGGCGAACAAAGGGTCGTCACGGCAACAGACAGAGACACGTGGACATGGGCCGTAAATAAGTATTTTAATAGGTCTTGAAACTACAATGACCAACCTGAAAAGAACTGGACATGTATTGGAAAAACGAGTGACTTTCTATTGCCACTAGTTGGCGCTGTAGGGTTGATGCAAATGACCCCTACAAGGCCCTTCAGGGTATGACTCTCAACAAGCACGGGAAGTTTGGCGCAGATATGTTGTATATCTGCCGAGTTATGACTGTTCAAAGTTTTTGGAGAGAAAAATTGTTGACAGTCATTTTCACTTTCCTGTTTGGACCCCTCCGCTTCAACGAAACTTCAATATTTTTCATCAGGCACCTGAACACAGGTCTTAAGGCTTCCCTTTTGCAGGTTTGAGGTAGATTGATTTTTTCCCTTTAGAGGAGGAGTGTGTCCCGTAAAAAAGGGCATTTCCTGTTCCCACTAGGAGGCGCCAGGCACAAATGGTAAATTTTCAATCCAGTCCTGCTCAGGCTGGTATACCTCACACACATGCCAGATTTAAAATAGATTGAACGTTGTATGAGGGAGTTATCAGTCATTTTCCGAATTCGGTGTTTTGGCGAAAAAATGGCCGACTTTGGCACCCCGCCCAGGTCAGGCCCGTGAATGAAAACACACCATTTTTATAACTTAAGATTTCATATGCCTCATGAACAGGCTCGCCAATTTTGAGAATGATCAAACTAATTCCCTAGGTGCCAAGGTGTAAAATGTGCACACTGTAAATCGATAAAAATTTCACATTCAATCCAAAATACCCGATTTCCTGTAGGATTTGGAATGTGTGTGCAAGAGACTTTTTGGAGCAGTTTTGCACAAAGTTTTGACTCTCCAAATTTCATCACTCTATGTTAGAAAAACCTAAATGGAGAGGCCTTTTTGAAAATTTCAAGGGGGCGCCACTGAGCCATTTTGTTAAATTTTTTTCGTAACGTTGCAAGATTATCGAACGTTATCCAAAGCCGCATGTATGTGCAAATTTTGGTGAGTTTTTATGCATATTCAAGCCTCCAAATGTAAACTCTTACTGTGAACCCATGAAAATTTCACATTCGATCCAAAATACCCAATTTCCTGTTGGATTTGGAATATGGGTGCAAGAGACTTTTTGGAGCAGTTTTGCATAAGGTATCTACTCCCCAAATTTCCTTGCTCTATGTTGAAAAAACCCAATAGGAAAGGCCTTTTTTAAAACTTCTTTCTTTCGCCACTAGTTGGCACTGTAGAGTTGATGCAAATGACCCCTACAAGAACCTTCAGGGTATGACTCTCAACAAACACGGAAAGTTTGGCGCAGATATGTTGCATATCTGCCGAGTTATGACTGTTCAAAATTTTTGGCGAGACAAATTGTTGACGGTCATTTTCACTTCCAGTTTGGACCTCTCCGCTTCAACGAAACCTCAATATTTTTTATCAGGGACCTGAACACATGTCTTGAGGCTCCCCTGAAACAGGTTTGAGGTCAATAGATTTTTTTCCCTTGGAGGAGGAGCCTGTCTCGTAAAGAAGGCCATTTCCTGTTCCCACTAGGGGGCGCCAGGCCTAATGGGTAATATTTCAATGCAGTCGTGTTCAGGCTGGGATATCTCATATACATGCTAGAAATGAAAAAGATTGAACGTTGTATCACGGAGTTTTTAATCATTTTCTGAATTTGGTATTTTGCCCAAAAATGGCCGACTTTGGGACCACGCCCAGGCCCGACCCTTGAGTGAAAACACACCATTTTGAAAACTTAAGATCTCATATGTCTCCTGAATACTCTGACCAATTTTGAAGACGATCCAACTATTTTCTTCAGCGACAAGGTCTCAAATGTAAATCGATAAAATTTCACATTTGATCCAAAATTTCCGACTTCCTGTTGGATTTGGAATATGGGTGCAAGAGACTTTTTGGAGCAGTTTTGCACAATGTATCGACTCGCCAAATTTCATCGTTCTACGTTGAAAAAACCTAATAGGAAAGGCCTTTTTGAAAATTTCAAGGGGGCGCCACTGAGCGATTTTGTTAAATTTTTTTGTAGATTATCAAAATTTACGCAAAGTTGCATGTATGTGCAAATTTTGGTGAGTTTTCGTGCATGTTCAGGCCTCCAAATGTAAACCCCAACTGTGAACCGATAAAAATTTCACATTTGATCCAAAATATCCGATTTCCTGTTGGATTTGGAATATGGGTGCAAGAGGCTTTTTTGAACAGTTAGGCATAAGGTATCTACTCCCCAAATTTCATTGCTCTACGTTGAAAACCTGAGAGGAGAGGCCTTTTTGAAAATTTTAAGGGTAAAGGGGGCGCCACTGAGCCATTTTTTGACATTTTTTCAAAACGACACAAGATTATCGAAATTTACGCGAAGCGGCACGTATGTGCAAATTTTGGTGACTTTTCGTGCATGTTCAGGCCTCCAAATTGGCCATTTTCATTTGCCCTGAAAAAAGAATAATAATAATTAAAAGCATAAACAATGAACGTAGCTTCGCAGCCGTCTTTCCCTCTCGCTAACTCGCCCACTCACTCACTCACTCACTCGCCCACTCACTCACTCACTCACTCACTCACTCACTCACTCACTCACTCACTCACTCACTCACTCACTCACTCACTCACTCAAAGCTACGTAGCTGTCTGTCTTCTTCTGGTGTGCGAGCGCTCTTCTTCACGTAAACAAGTGCGAGTGCGCTCCCAGGTGGGCGTGAAAGCGCCACAAACTAAATGCATCCATTTCAATTTAAAAAAGTCAATTATACAATTGAACATACATTGCCAAAGGCAGAACGCGAACGTGGCCATAGCTATTAAGAGTTATTCAGATAACTATAGCATGCTAACAAGTTTACAAAACCATTAGTCCAAAACACCAAAATAACATGGGAAATGTTATCATAATGTGTTAATAATTTCACACATAAGTCGCTGCTGAGTATAAGTCGCACCCCAAAGCAAAATATGAAAAAAACCGCGACTTATAGTCATTTACTGAATTGTATTGTCAAAAATAAGACACATTTGCTCCCCTGGCCAGGAAAGGGCCGTGAATGAAATGTCACCATTTTGATAACCTAACATCTCATATGTGTCAATAATAGTCTGACCAATTTTGAGGAGCATTCAACTTACTGCCTCGGCGTAATGGTGTCAAACGTGCATGCTGGTTTTAGACAAAAATGCCATGTTGTGCAAGATTCAATCCCTAATACCCGATTTCCTGTTGGGTTTGGAATATGGGTGCAAGAGACTTTTTGGAGCAGTTTTGCACAACGTATCCACTCCCCAAATTTCATCACTCTACGTCGAAAAAAACTAATAGGACAGGCCTTTTTTAAAAATTGAAGGGGGCGCCACTGAGCCATTTTATTACATCTTTTGGCAATGTTGCTAAATTCATGAAATTTACATGAAGCCGCATGTATGTGCAAATTTAGGTGAGTTTTCGAGCATGTTCAGACCTGGAAATTGGCCATTTTGTGACAAAATGCCGAGGGTCTTTTCACTTTCCTGTTTGGGTACTGCTACATCAACGAAAACTCAATATTTTTCATCATATACCTAAAGACATGTCTTAAGGCTCCCCTGATGCAGGTTTGAGGTCAATTGATGTTTTTCACCAGGAGGAGGAGCCTTTCTCGTAAAAATGGGTGTTTCCTCTTCCCACAAGGGGGCGCCAGGCCTAATGGAAAATATTTCAATGCAGTCGTGTTCAGGTTAAGACACCTTACACGCATGCCAAATATGAAAAAGATTGGACCTTGTATCAGGAAGTTATTAATCATTTACTGAAATTGGCGCGTTGCCAAAAAAACACCCGACTTTGGTACCCCGCCCAGGTTAGGCCCGTGGACGAAAACTCACCATTTTCACAACTTAATATCTCATATGTCTCATGAAGACGTACACCAATTTTGAGGAAGATCCAACGTACTGGCTCGGCGCAATGGTCTGAAACGTGCATGCTGGTTTTCGCCCAAAATGCTATGTTTTTCAACATTCAATCCAAAATATCCGATTTCCTGTTGGGTTTGGAATATGGGTGCTGCAGACTTTTTGAAGCGTCTCTGGACAACGTATCCACTCCCCAAATTTCATCGCTCTACGTTGAAAAACATCAAAGCAAAGGGCATTTTTAAAATTTCAAGGGGGCGCAACTGAGCCATTTTTTGATTTTTTAAAAAAACGTTGCTAAATTTTCGAAATTTTCGCGAAGCCGGATGTATATGCAAAATTTGGTGAGTTTTTGAGCATGTTCAGGCCTTCAAATTGGCCATTTTCATTTGCCATGAAAAAATAATAATAATAATCCTTCGAAGAACAATAGGGCCTCGCACGCTGAGAGTGCTCGGGCCCTAATAACTAGGCCTGCAAGCAGGACTGAACGGGCCCTCGCAATCTAGCGCAACTCGGACGTCACGCAACTCGGACTGTGTGCAGGTCAGGGTGGTGGCAGATCCTCCTCTCTAATCATCTCATTAGAACCTAACATGCTCGAAAGTCGCCTAATTACATTCCCACACCCAAGAGATAAAAACCCCTATTGGAGAGAGTACTACAAAAAAGGAGCCACTACTGAGCTGTGCAGCCAAGCCCTTATTCAAAACCAAAATTAATCTTCTAACTTGGCCAATTCGACCAAGTGTGCCAAATATTGTGGCTCTATAAGCTGCCTGAGTCTCTGAAAAAAAATATTTCCTTTAAATGGCGAACAAAGGGTCGTCACGGCAACAGACAGAGACACGTGGACATGGGCCGTAAAAAAGTATTTTAATAGGTCTTGAAACTACAATGACCAACATGAAAAGAACTGGACATGTTTTGGAAAAACGAGTGACTTCCTATCGCCACGAGTTGGCGCTGTAGGGTTGATGCAAATGACCCCTACAAGTTCCTTCAGGGTATGACTCTCAACAAGCACGGGAAGTTTGGCGCAGATATGTTCTATATCTGCCGAGTTATGATTGTTCAAAGTTTTTGGAGAGAAAAATTGTTGACAGTCATTTTCACTTTCCTGTTTGGACCCCTCCGCTTCAACGAAACTTCAATATTTTTCATCAGGCACCTGAAGACAGGTCTTAAGGCTTCCCTTATGCAGGTTTGAGGTAGATTGGTTTTTTCCCTTTAGAGGAGGAGTGTGTCCCGTAAAAAAGGGCATTTCCTGTTTCCACTAGGAGGCGCCAGGCACAAATGGTAAATTTTCAATCCAGTCCTGCTCAGGCTGGTATACCTCACAAACATGCCAGATTTAAAATAGATTTAACATTGTATGAGGGTGTTATCAGTCATTTTCCGAATTTGGTGTTTTGGCGAAAAAATGGAAGAATTTGGCGCCCCGCCCAGGTCAGGCCCGTGAATGAAAACACACCATTTTTATAACTTAAGATTTCATATGCCTCATGAACAGTCTCGCCAATTTTGAGAATGATCAAACTAATTCCCTAGGTGCCAAGGTGTAAAATGTGCACACTGTAAATCGATAAAAAGTTCACATTCAATCCAAAATACCCGATTTCCTGTAGGATTTGGAATGTGTGTGCAAGAGACTTTTTGGAGCAGTTTTGCACAAAGTTTTGACTCTCCAAATTTCATCACTCTATGTTAGAAAAACCTAAATGGAGAGGCCTTTTTGAAAATTTCAAGGGGGCGCCACTGAGCCATTTTCTTAAATTGTTTCGTAACGTTGCAAGATTATCGAACGTTATCCAAAGCCGCATGTATGTGCAAATTTTGGTGAGTTTTTATGCATATTCAAGCCTCCAAATGTAAACTCTTACTGTGAACCCATGAAAATTTCACATTCGATCCAAAATACCCGATTTCCTGTTGGATTTGGAATATGGGTGCAAGAGACTTTTTGGAGCAGTTTTGCATAAGGTATCTACTCCCCAAATTTCCTTGCTCTATGTTGAAAAAACCCAATAGGAAAGGCCTTTTTTAAAACTTCTTTCTGTCGCCACTAGTTGGCACTGTAGAGTTGATGCAAATGACCCCTACAAGAACCTTCAGGGTATGACTCTCAACAAACACGGAAAGTTTGGCGCAGATATGTTGCATATCTGCCGAGTTATGACTGTTCAAAATTTTTGGCGAGACAAATTGTTGACGGTCATTTTCACTTCCAGTTTGGACCTCTCCGCTTCAACGAAACCTCAATATTTTTCATCAGGGACCTGAACACATGTCTTGAGGCTCCCCTGAAACAGGTTTGAGGTCAATAGATTTTTTTCCCTTGGAGGAGGAGCCTGTCTCGTAAAGAAGGCCATTTCCTGTTCCCACTAGGGGGCGCCAGGCCTAATGGGTAATATTTCAATGCAGTCGTGTTCAGGCTGGGATATCTCATATACATGCTAGAAATGAAAAAGATTGAACGTTGTATCACGGAGTTTTTAATCATTTTCTGAATTTGGTATTTTGCCCAAAAATGGCCGACTTTGGGACCACGCCCAGGTCAGACCCTTGAGTGAAAACTCACCATTTTGAAAACTTAAGATCTCATATGTCTCCTGAATAGTCTGACCAATTTTGAAGACTATCCAACTATTTTCTTCAGCGACAAGGTCTCAAATGTAAATCGATAAAATTTCACATTTGATCCAAAATTTCCGGCTTCCTGTTGGGTTTGGAATATGGGTGCAAGAGACTTTTTGGAGCAGTTTTGCACAATGTATCGACTTGCCAAATTTCATCGTTCTACGTTGAAAAAACCTAATAGGAAAGGCCTTTTTGAAAATTTCAAGGGGGCGCCACTGAGCCATTTTGTTAAATTTTTTTGTAGATTATCAAAATTTACGCAAAGTTGCATGTATGTGCAAATTTTGGTGAGTTTTCGTGCATGTTCAGGCCTCCAAATGTAAACTCAAACTGTGAACCGATAAAAATTTCACATTTGATCCAAAATATCCGATTTCCTGTTGGATTTGGAATATGGGTGCAAGAGGCTTTTTTGAACAGTTAGGCATAAGGTATCTACTCCCCAAATTTCATTCATTCCAATATTTTTACAGGATATTCTTTTTATCCAAGTATTTTTCCCCAATAGCTATATAAATGGCTTGAGAAGGACCAGTCAGTTCATCGAGGGGGAACTATTCACAATGAGGAAAACGCGACGAAGAGAGCGGCAAAATGTCATTGTTTCTGTCTCTTTACTTCAATATTTTTACAGGATATTCTTTTTACCCAAGTACTTTCCCCAATTGCTAAATAAATGGCATGGTCATGACAAATAACAATCTTGTGCTAAATGGAATATAAAATAATAAAAATCCATTTATTCAAGACGACATGGCAAAATTACTCCATAATGGTCAAAACAGTCGACTTTACCTTTACTGTCACACCTCCCGAACGATATTTTATGACACCTAAATCGGACATATGTCATTTCCCTTCCCCGGCTTCGGAGAATGTAAACAGACCAGAAGGAGCGACAGCTAGCCGACATGCTAACCCGAACCGAGGGATGTTTCAAAGTCTTCGAAGTGGAAAATCACACATAACTAGCCTGGATTATTTGACATGACGACCCGGTTGTCGAGTTTCTTTGCGGATCGGCAAACCGCCCGGCGGAGAGCAATTTACAGTTCGTTCGCTGAAGGAGGGTGGCTGGAATTGTAGTGCAGCTAACGTGCTAACAGCTAACTGCTAATGGGCATGAGGACAGCTTTTTACATGCCTATCAATGATCAAACCTAAGTAGTCCTTTATTTAAAGGAATTTTATAGTGTTTACTTTGTAATCACTGTATTCGTATTTGACATAATACAAAACAAGATGTTTACTCACTTCCTTGTAAGTCCAATGGTCCCACAGTAAATATCCACGGTGAATGGGAACCTTTTGAAACTCCAAAAAGGCGCATACGCCTCTCCCGCATACAGAATGATTTTTCTGCAGCCGTTTGGCTGGCGTGATGCAAAAAATAAAAGTATTAATCCGCAAAATCAGCTGAATCCTTCGTCCTCATACACAACAGTACACTGTAGCGTGAAGAGGACGTCTTCTACCGTACACGTCACAGCGCCCTGTTTTCATTTAGGTCCGCCTAGATGCTCGGTGGGCGTTCCTCAAGCTTATCTATTATGTGATTGGCTAAAGATTTTACGTCATTTATATAAAGCTGTTTGGACGTGTGGGGGGCGGTCCTTTCTAACCTTGCACGGTGACGACTCTTGTCGACAACTCTGTGAGATTTTGAAAGTTTTATTCACTTTTTTGGAAAAAAAAAAGCTTTTTATTCGACAGGTTTTCTTCAAGATTTGAAGCTTCTACAGATTTGTTTGGTGACAGGGTAAGTAGAATTTTCATTTGATTAGATTAGCGTAATGTTTGTTTTTTTTAGCCTTGTTATGTAGTTTCAAACGTGGCGTTTACATTCAATAATGTGCCATGTGGCAAACGTTTTGACAGAGAAATAGTAGTTAATGTAGCATTTATATACTGTGTATATTTATTGGTGTGCATTCAAGCTCACTAAATGACAAAACGTAATATGTTTCAACGATCGTGTTCGTGAGCCATTAAAACGGGTCGCAATCGCGCGCGGTCAACGATGTGTTTACATATGTGCATTATGTTTTTGAATAAATTCGCCATGTTTTTGTGATGTTGTAAAATTCCAAATCCTCTCTGCGTAAGTTTAGTCTTCGAATGTAAACACGGCAAAAAGTAAAATAGGTCAACATGTAGTGTGTTTAGCCCTTGCCACGTGAGCTGACCGGTCGTTAGCATGTTAGCATTAGCCGCTATTGCTGATGTTATCGTTTTGACTGGAGAAAAAAAAATGCTTTCAATCTGTTAAATTTCGCGTTTCTCAAAACTTGTAAACCACAGAATTTAGTTTGTTGAACTCATCTGAGTCGACGTTTATTTATTCATTGGCATGACTACATCAAAACACCAAAAACTATATCTGTACTGCGCGATCCTCAAAATACAAGAGTTCCTATTTACAATGTACATAAGACACCGCATCTAAGGCAGAATACGCACATTTTTACATTAGTCGGAGTTTTTAAAAGTCCTCGGTTCTAGTGACCAAATTGTACGTCTGTGTGTGGATGGTAAGCCAAACTGTAGAAGTTATTTTTGTAAAAAAGCCCGCCACGTGTATCGGTGGCCTCGTTCTTTTGTGATGACGAATTAAAAATGGCTGAATCGCTCAGAAATGTGACACAAATATATCTCCATAAAAGGAGAGTAAAAAGGCATAGATACTAGAGCTGAAACTGGAGTGTAAAAACTGATCAGAGTAATTTTATTCACCTTGAGGAATAGTTTAATTTTGCCAGCTGTAAGCATCACGTTTTGCCTGGACTATTATTAATGGGACAACGCGCTGACGTCACGTGCGAGGAGAAAGTAGCATCTTGTACATAGTTTTGTGCAATAGGATGTTATTGTCTGGGGAGGTGCTCGTGTTTTTAATTCTGATTACAGGTTTGATGTCAAACGGGTGGAGCAGCCATAGGTGCTGGCAGCGTCAATCAACAATCTTTAAAAGCTGGAGGACGCTGCCACCTTGTTGCCTGATAAGCTTGTTTGGTTCCACGGTCAGTTGTTTTTTGCATTTGTTCGATAATTATCTGTGATCATCGGCTCATGACTTGTTTTTGCTCTCATTCCAGGACCTGTTTTATGAGCGGCCCTTGGATTCAGCGCCTGCATCCTTCTGAGCTTCCTCTTCTCACGTTTGCTATCTTGGCTTAGCTGCGTTGAGCAGCGCATTTTACGCCAGTTTTGTTCTGTTGTGTGGTCGCTAATAAGTATTATTCATCGCAACCAGAGTTTGTCTGCTCGAATATTAACTCTTACAATGTGGTAACGGAGTTATTAAGTGGATTATTTTTTGGGGAGAAGTAATTTGTTATTGTGAGCAATTAATTTTACAAATAAAGGTTATTGAGACTGATTATGAGATAACAATTTTAATAAAAATTCCTAATGGGTTTATGTTGATATCTTTTAGATTGTTGAGCAACAGCAGACAAGCGGCATCTGGACATCCAGCTTTCTGTGGAGCTGATTATGTTGAGAGACAAACGCAGCACGATGAATCGTAAGTTATAGTGGAAATATTATGAATTGTACTGGTCTAAGGAAACATGTTGGTGCTAATTTATTGTATTGTTGTTGTTTTTTTTTTTTTTTATAGGTCGGGGTACTGGGTACCGTCATCGTGTATGCCAATGGCCAGTTTCGCAGCTGACAGGAAAATGTCACAAACTGGTCATTCCACCCAAGTCTTCTGATAAGAAGGTAGCTTTTTTTTTTTTTTTTCTGATGCAATACTTTATGAATATAAATACTGTTAATGCAGTCATCGTAGACAGATGATATGATAAGTAAAGATCGGTAAAAGCAATAATGTACTAATGTGATCTAATTTTCTGACTTGTTGCAGTTTGCTCTTCTTGTGGGAGATTCCCATCTACGAGCCATAGCTGATGGTTTTGTGAAGATGCCAGAGGGAGATCTGTCCTTTGGCATTATGTCTACTCCGGGTGCTACTGCGATGGAAGAGAAGATGGAGCTTGCTAACGTGAAGTTGCCCCAAGTGCCTGATGTGGTGTGTGTCCTTGCTCCCAGCAACGATCTGACACAGACCAAGAGTCATGAAAGAGCTGGTGTTGGATTCAGGAAACTGTTGGCTGTTGCGCTTAGTCAGTGCTCCAATGTAAGTGTGTAGTTACACTACATTATGATGACATGACCTGTTTTGTTGCAGTAACATTTGTGTATTATGTCACAGATGAATTCTGTCTAATGACATTTTTTTTTTTTTTTTTGGGGGAATAGGTTGTAGTTGTGGATTTTCCTCCACGTTACAACATGGAGATGTATCCTCAGGAGATGCTGCGTCAGGAGTACAGACGTGTTGCTGCTGAAGTGGGAGTAAAGTATCTGTCTGCAGTGGAGCATTTCTCCTTGGATAAATCTGAACTGTGGGCCCAAGATGGTGTAAGTTGTTAGATCAATGTCATAGTCAGCTGTCTGATCTGTTTAAAGTTTACTTGTAGGGCTGTAACGATACAAAAATTCATGACACGATTCGTATTATTTTTGAGCCATGATTGGATACACAAAACGATTTTGTTTAAATGTGAAAAATATTTTCCAGTACTTAAATTACATTAACACTAACAATTTATGGAAGGAGTCACCTAAAATGTAACACTAATGCGCAAAAATGATACAATTCTATACCCCACCCCCAAAATATAATAACAATAATAATAATGCTCTTTGGGGGGGATGATTCTTTGAGCCAAAAAATTAGGCGGGTGGAAAAAAAAGTAAGATTTTGACAGGTTTAGACATTTAAACTTGTGTTGCTGATTTAAAAGTACAAGTAAAAGTTTTTTCTCTTTATGAAAAAATAATGAACAAATGGACTTTTGACAGTAATACAAAATCTAAATGAATTAGTGATTGTATAAAATAGATGTAACAAAGTAAATATTTAGTTCAATTAATAAGACTGGTATGTTTGATGTTTGAAATGATTATATGAATTAAATATGTCTGATCTTTACAGGTTCATTTGTCTGACACTGATGGAATGCCTATCCTCGTTCAACTGCTGTGGAAGGCGTCATATACGGTGAGTTTGATAGATCTGCATCATGAGACTTAATAGAAGTGTTTTTTGGGGGGCGTTGCAAGTTCTCAAGATAGCTACTATCTGTAGCTATTTAAGTATTGGAAGTGTATGTGGTTGTATGTTAATTGGTAACTTGTACATGGTGTCTATTTTGTTGCTTTTTTTTACTATCAGGCAACACGTGACGTGGTTCAAGTCCCTCGGCCTGTGACTGTTCCTGTTAGATCAGCATTGAAGTGTGTTCCTGCTACAGTAGCACCTGAAAAAAGTTCTGCCATTGTGAGGGGAGTTGAGGTTACACCACCTCCTGCAGTGAACCTTGATGAGTGGACAATGGTTGGCTCAAAGGTAAAAAATAAATAAATGAATCTAATGATCATTAATAATTGAAAGAAGGGACATGTAGTAAAAATACAGCACATATATATCACATTCATGAAATGTTTATATTTAAATGTGATACTAACAATTTTCACCTTTACCACAGCGGCGCGCAATGGGATCAAGTTCATCTCATGTACCTCCCAAGAGAGAAAGTCTTCACCAGCAGGTATTCAATGTTTGTTTTCCATAAATGTACATTTGCTGTTATTTAAGAAAGCCTTCACCAGCATGTATTCAGTGTTTGTTTTCCATAAATGTAAATTTGCTGTTATTTAAGAAAAACTGTAATGTGTTTTGTATCTGTATTTAGCCTGTGGTGAGAGACTGCTTCATCCCACTAAACCCTGTCCGGTTCAGCCATGCCCTACTTGAGGAGATGGACAAACTTACTCCATCAGCTCTACAGCAACCAGATGTGACGGCTGTTCCAAGACGCAACCCGGTAATGTTATAGACATGATTTAAGATAAAAAATTGTGATGTTTTAAAATTAAGTGGTAATATAATAAATTTTAAAATTATCCGAAAAGTAATGGATGTATTTATTTCCATTTAGTTGCTGTGTAAGAAGCAGAGGTCCACGGTGGCTGAGGTCAAGCGGAGACCCAATCAACGACAGGTTAGTAATATACACTGGAGTACCAACAGAGATAAGGGGTTGTACAGTGCATCACAAAAGTGAGTACACCCCCTCGCATTTCTGCAGATATAGTTCAATATCTTTTCATGGGACAACACTGACAAAATGACAGTTTGTCACGATGAATAGTATGTGTATTAATTAGAGCTGTCCCGACTAGTCGACGTCATCGATGACGTTAATCAGTCGACGAGCACAACATCCCGTCGACGGTTAATGAAGGGTTAAAAAAATATATGCGTGGAAAGTTAGAATGTCGGATGCTCTGTTTGCAAGCGGGGAAAGCGGCACAAAGCCAAAAAAAGCACACCAGAGTGTCCAAAACATTGACTTATTTCAAAGAAACAAAGGAGAGTACACTCTTCTGTCCTGTCTCTTCAATGCCAAGCTTGGCTGCACGTCGGCTGTGAATAAACACCTCAAGCGCCTTCACCCAGTTTGTAATTTTTTTTTTTTTTTTTTGTACACCAGAGGGTGCTGTCGCCTTACTAAATAATAATGTTTCATTGACAATGGGCCTATAAGTGCTATGAGTATTGTTCTTAATGCTAATTGAAAGGTTTATTTCATGTTATGGTTTATTTTATGGTATAGAAAATTATATAAGGTTAAAAGGTCATAAATATATACAGTGATTGTACTCAAGGGAGAGATTGTCAATGATAAGGTAATAAATTAAGGTAAAGGCAATTCATATAGGCAATTCATTCATCAAAAGTTTTTGTTAATTTCTAATTGTGTTGCTTTATTTGTGTGCACCGTAGTTCTTACGGTGTGTTTACATCAAGGATGGAATAAAAGTTGTAAACCATCAGTTTAAGAGACCATCTTTTCAATCGGGATGCTACACCAGTTAATTCTATCAGCATTTGAACTCATTGTTTATTTGTGATTTATTATTGTTATTTACGTGTTTATTTGTACTTTAATAAATAATTTGAGTGTTCCAATATGTTTTGTGTGAATTGATAAGCGTCAACAAAAATTTCATTGCTAAATTAGTTTAAAAAAAAAAAAAAAAAAAAATTAATTATTAGATTAGTCGACTAATCGTAAAAATAGTCTGCTGACTAATCGGGAGAAAATTAGTCGTTTGGGACAGCCCTAGTATTAATATCTAAACCCCTGGTAACAAAAGTGAGTACACCTTTTTGAAAAAACACAAAGACAGCGGTCATCCACGTCGCCACACAGGACGAGAGCTCTCGTCCTGTGTGGCGACGTGGATGACCGCTGTCTTTGCGCTTTGCCCGTACGCTTTGGATGGCTTGTTTTTTCCTGTCCGGTCCATGGAAGACTTTGCTAGACTCTTCAAGCCTATCCGGTCTGGTCAGGGCAACCTAGCGGTGTTAACAAACGACCTGTACAACACAAAGGACGCAAAACTCTTCTATTCATCAGACGCACTCATTGACGCCGTAGTCACTTTGACATCATCGCAACGCAGAAGCATAACTCAAGCTTTATCCAACAACTATGCCTGTCGCTATAACAAATTTCAGTAATCAATATATTGTCTCCTAAATTACTGCAATATGCAATGTTATTGCCGTTTTTGTAACTTATTCAAACACGAATATTGGGACAATACATCCTAATCACTTATTGAAATGTAGAAAAATTGTTCTTGGATAAAACACGAGCTTAAAATGTATAAATATTAAATAAAAACACTGCATAATGATTCATTTTAGAGTTGGTTATGTGCAGAATATGAAATGGGTGAGAAACCCACTGTCATTTTTGTTGTTCGCCACTTGGAGCCCATTAAGTGTTAATTTAATCCAAAATGACTGTCATCTTGTACTGCAAAGTGCTCATGCAACAAATTTGAAGCAAAGTTATTAAACATATCATGGCCAATAAAATTTTTCATAATGGGTGTCATTTTTAAATTTATTCTTAGTGTAGAACCTGAAGTATATACGATTGCCTCCAGAAATCTGAACATAAAACGCTTTTATTTTGAAATGTTCACATGAACTATGTTACCAAAGACACTAACCGTAAACTTTACCGTCAGTAAAAAGAAAGCACCTCTCTGTCGTCATGCATGTTGTATCAATAAGTTTTTTTTTTTTTTGTTCGCATCGGTTGCAAATTCTTTAATCCAGTGCCAGTGAGTCTTCATGTTTAATGTGTCACCTTTTAACTGCAATTTTGCATTGTGGAGTCATGTTTTGTAGGAGTATAAAGTGGTTAGTACATAGTTTTTTTTCCATTAGCCTCAATGTAGCAATGCTAATGTTTTACAATGTTTAATATAGAAGTGTTTCCTTGTTTTGTATGTCTGAACTTTAATTCCACTGTGTGTTGATGGCCAATAAACATTTGTGAAATCTGGACTCTCATTTGTAATCAACATGCACATGTGCCGAGTGCATGCAGCACACGCAAGCACATATACACGTGGCGATAAATCGCAGCTGGGAAAATGATTGCCATCATTTTTATTTCTTGTGCGATATTTTGTCTTATTGCATATCGCGACAGGTCAACCACAAATTAAGAGATTATTTTATATCATGTATTTTTTTCTTTTACAGAGGGGCGCATCCAGTGCTGTTGTGAAGTCACCTGGAATGAGTAGTGTGAAGGTGCAGTTTGTTGACAATGATCGCTCGCAAGGAGGCAACAAAGGTAAGTGTGTTGAGGAACATCGCTTGCAAGGAGGCAACAAAGGTAAGACTAAGTCTCTTTCTGTTAGGGTTCGTGATATTAAGAGGTCAGTTCGTGGGAGTTTCCACCAAGGAGACGCTCGGTTTGAATTTAGAGGTGTTCAGTGTATGGCTATTAGTCTAGTAGCTGTCGCTAAACATACCACCCACAGTGTGTTTTCATGGCAGTCAGCTGACCTTGATCGGGTTGTAACATTGGGTGATGAGTTGTATTCTTCTCTGAGAAAGAATAATAAGATCAGTGGAGGATCTGAGCTTCTTTGTGTTCCAGATTTACCCAAGCAGCAAGTTATTGATGGCGAGAGTTTTGACTTTGAATATGGTGATTTTGTAACTGGTGATGTAAATGTGGTTAGTGGAGACCTTGTTGTGGCAGGAGTGTTGACTCCTTTAAAGGATGGTTTGGCACAGATTTGTGGAAAGTATGACACTTGCTTTCTGACATTGAATTGCAATAATTAAGGAGAATGGAATGTACGCTGTGGTAGATTCTCATTCTCGTAATACAAATGGGATGGTTGATGTAAATGGATTCAGTGTTGTTGTGGTGTACTGGTGCCTTGATCTTGTGTTTGACCATTTTGTCAAGTTAGCAAATATGATGAACCTAACACAGAACTTTTTTGAGATTGCAGGTGTACGCGTTATTCCCACTGCTCCCGCCGTCAACTCCACATTGCTCTTTGGCTCTACTGTTACACAGACTGAGCAAGTAATATTTCCCAGCAATGATCTTCCAGATGTTTTTATCAGTAATGTAACAGAAAAAGAACTACAATTTGTCCCTCTAAGAGAAAATGTAGCACAAGTGCTGTGTACACGGTTAAATATTGAATTACAAAAGGTTGATTCAAAATCTACCCAAGTTGGCCATTTAGGTAAACCTTGTAAAAATGAGAAAGTAGTTGGTGATGGGAATTGTTTCTTCAGAGCAGTCAGTCAGGCCGTCAGCGGTACGCAAAACTATCATAGAAAGATTAGACTTGCAGTAGTGAAGCAGATAGAAAAAAATGCAATCTTGTATCAGGGTCTTCTGAGAAGTGAGTATTCCTCTGTGGCTGAATACTTGAGCAATTCAAAAATGGGTTATGTTGGTAGTTGGGCTACAGAAATTGAGATTCAAGCAGCTGCCGATTATTTAGAAATGAGTATATTTACATATCATCAGGATCGCTGGATTGAATATACTTGTAGTGCAATGCAGTTTTCCAATCAGGCACTGTATTTAGAAAATGTAAATGCCAACCATTATGAAAATGTAGTATGCGTTCATCTGCCACAAAGTCACAAATGTTATGGCTATTGTGAAGTATACACAACTCCATCAGTCTACAATATCAGACGACAGACTAAAAAAGACAGCAATGTGATTGATTCAAATCGTGTGACTTCAAATGTAAGTAGTATAGTAGATGCTGATGTGGACACACAAGTGCAAAGACCTGGTATTTGTGTCTCTAATTATTTGAAAAACAAGTATAACAGGCATAAAAGAATTAAATATCAGGAAGATTCATCCTATAGGAATGTACGTAGTAAATTGAATAAAATGGCCTATATTTCACAGCAAGACGGTGTACAAAGCAAGAATAAGAAGAAATACCATGAAGATAGAATTTATCAAGAAAAACAAAAAAAAAGAGGTATCCAAAAATATAAGGACGATGCTTTGTTTAAACAATATTTAAAAGCACGCGGTATCCAAAAATATAAGAACGATGCTTTGTATAAACAACATTTAAAAGCACGCGGTATCCAAAAATATAAGAACGATGCTTTGTATAAAGAACATTTAAAATCACGTAGTATCCAAAAATATAAGAACGATGCTTTGTTTAAACAACATTTAAAAGCACGTGGTATCCAAAAATATAAGGACGATGCTTTGTATAAACAACATTTAAAAGCACGCGGTATCCAAAAATATAAGGACGATGCTTTGTATAAACAACATTTAAAAGCACGCGGTATCCAAAAATATAAGGACGATGCTTTGTATAAACAAAATTTAAAAGCACGCGGTATCCAAAAATATAAGGACAATGCTTTGTATAAACAGAATATTAGGGCTTACAGCAAAGCTAAGTACAGTGCCAATTTGGAGCATCGCAACCGTGTTAGAAAATCAAACAGGTTGAAAAAGCAAGAAATTAAAGAAAAGTCTGAACAGTTTGATTTTGTCATGAAACAATTTCTTGATAAAGTCAAGCACGGTCCAGATTTTGTTTGCTGTGTTTGTCATAGGTTGTTGTTTAAAAATCAAGTTTTAGGGTGCAAAATAGATGATTACAAAACCAAAGCTATAGCTTCAGTAGCATTAAAGTGCATCACTGAGGACTATTTACACCAATGTAGTGGAAAGTGTGATTTGCCCTGTCAGTATACAGATACAGCCAGAGGTCAACTTTGGATTTGTTATTGTTGTCATTGTAAAATTAATAAAGGTGAGGTTCCCCCTGAGAGTAGAATTAATAATCTTGAACTTGAGCCTATTCCAGCAGAATTGGCTTGTTTAAATAGTTTAGAACAGCATTTGATTGCTTTACATATTCCATTCATGAAGATGTTAGCATTGCCTAAAGGTGGGCAAAATGGAGTTCATGGTCCTGTTACTTGTGTTCCTGCTAACATCGTGCAGACTGATAATTTACTTCCTCGTAATGAAATGGATGGTTCTTTAATTGGAGTTAAATTGAAACGTAAACTAACATATAAAGGACATTATGAATATCAATTTGTTGATAGTGTGCGAATTAGGCAGGCGTTGCAATATCTTAAACTAAATAATAAGCATTACAAAGATATAGAATTTAATAATGCATGGCTGAATACCTTTTGTAAGGGAACTGAAGTGGAAACTACAGGGAATGAAAATGATGGCCATGTAAAAAGTCTAGAAGCATCTCCAGATTTGGCTGAAGATGAACTGCTGCATGACAGGCAACAACACTGTATGTTTCAAGACACATGTCTTATGCCAGTGGACATTGGTCAGGAAGTGTTGGACCAGTATGTTGATAATGTATTAAATGTAGCTCCAGCTGAGGGAAACAATCCAGTCAAATTGCTTTCAGATATGACTAATGAAGCAAAGTGCTTTCCAGTATTGTTTCCTCAAGGAATTAACACATTTCATGAACGAAGGCAGCACAAATTAACATTGGCACGTTATTTTAACAACAGAATTTTACATGCTGATGGTAGATTTGCCCGTAATGTAGAATACATATTTTATGCTCAGTACATGTCAGAGTTACAACAAGTTATTTCAAATGTGTCAATAGCATTAAGAAAAGGGAAGGGTAGGCAAGGTTTCCAACAAGTCGATGTTAACATTTTAAATGATGATGCATTTTTTAAAAATCTGTTGGAGTTTGACAATGGGTATCGTTTTCTTAAACCTATTAGAGGGACTCCAGCATTCTGGCAGGCAGCACAGAGTGATTTGTTGGCTTGTGTTCGACAGCTCGGCGTTCCTACTTGGTTTTGTTCATTTTCCTCTGCTGATATGCGTTGGAAAAATCTTCTGTGTAGCATTTTAATGCAGGAAGGTCGAACAGAAACATTGGAACAGTTAGAATGGGCTGACAGGTGTGAACTTTTGCGTCACAATCCTGTCACAGCCGCAAGAATGTTTGATTTTCGTTGGCATTGTTTCTTAAGGGAGGTTCTCATGTCTCCTGCAGAACCTATTGGTAAAATTAAAGACTACTTTTACCGCATTGAATTTCAACAGCGTGGTTCTCCTCATGTTCATTGTTTGTTCTGGATAGAAAATGCCCCAGTGATTAATAAAAACAGTGATGAAGAGGTTGTTGCATTTATTGACAAGTATGTCACTTGTGAGCTGCCAACACAAGACAAAGAGTTACTTGACATTGTGACAAATGTACAGCAACATTCAAAACGACATTCAAAAACTTGTCAAAAGAAAAACAAAGTTTGTCGTTTTAATTTTCCCAGACCACCATCATGCAGAACATTTATATGCCATGAGAAAAGTGTAGAAAATCTGGAGACGTGCATGTGTCATGCTGAAAACGCAGATGACAAGACGCCCTGTGATTGTAAAAAAGACAAAGTTTCCAAAGAGCAAGCAGCAACAATCCTGGCTTCAGTCAAAAAAGCTCTTTCTGATGAAACCAAAATCTTTGAGAGTCTGGAGCATTTGTTTCAGAGTGTAAATGTCAGTCAGGAAGTTTTTGAAGAGGCCTATAAATCCTGTGCTCGAGGCACACAAATAGTAATGAAAAGAGAGATTAATGAAGTTTGGATCAATCAGTACAGTAAGCCACTTTTAAAGTGCTGGAATGCTAACATGGACATCCAGTTTGTTGCAGATGCATATGCATGCGTGGTGTACATTATTTCTTATATCTCAAAAGCAGAGAGAGAAATAGGACTGTTGTTGGGGAATGCACAAAGAGAAGCAGCTGGAGGAAATGTGAGTGCAAAAGAAGCCTTAAAGAACCTTGGCAGTGTTTACCTGCACAACAGAGATGTGTGCGCTCAGGAGGCTGTATACAGGTTGACACCAAATTTACATCTCAAGGAATGTTCAAGGAAGGTTGTCTTTGTTCCAACAGGTGACAATGTGGTCAAAATGAGTCTGCCTTTAAGTGTATTAAAGCAAAAGGCACTATCACATGATCTTACCTCTGAAAACATTTGGATGATGAGTTTGGTTGACCGTTACAAGAATAGGCCAGACAATGCTGTGTTTACTGACATGTGCCTGGCAACTTTTGCTTCTGAATATCGTATTCTGAGCAAAAACGAGAAATCGCAAATACAGATTAGATTGAAAAATGATTGTGGATTTGTCACGAAAAGAATTAGAACACAGCCTGCTGTTGTTCGGTACATGCGCTTTTCAAAGACAAAAAATCCAGAATTATTTTATCGTAGTATCATGCAGTTGTTCCTTCCCTATCGTGCAGATGCGCAACTTAAACCTCCCAAATGTGAAACTTTTGAACAATTTTACAATAATGGCCAAGTAAAGTTTTTCGATGGGTCCAGACATCCGGTCAAGTTTGTTGTTGACACCAATAGAAGCAAATTTGAACTTGAAGCAGATCAGCTGGATGACTTTCAAAAGTCAGTTGAAAGCAATGGTGAACTGGAAGATGCCTGGTGTGAGTTGTGTCCTGAGCAGGAATTAGAGTGTTTAGAGACTCTGCAATTGAGGACCCAACAAGAACAGCCAGATGTGGAACTTTTAGAATGTATTCCTGAATTAGCAGTCAATTGCCCACAAATTTCCCATTTAGAAAAGAGAAACATCTTGTCGAGAAAAGATGGTTTGGCATTGATTCGGTCTTTGAATGATACACAACGTTGTATTTTTTATAATATTCGACAGTGGTGCATTCAAAAAGTAATAGGGGAAAAACCAGCACCACTACATGTATTCATTACGGGTGGTGCTGGTACTGGAAAAAGCCATTTAATCAAGGCCATCCAGTATGAGGCAACAAGATTGTTGTCTACTGTGTGTAGTCAACCTGATAGCATGTGTGTTTTATTAACAGCTCCCACAGGTATTGCTGCTTTTAATCTTCAGGCATCAACAATTCATGCCACCTTTAGCATAGGAAAGGATGTACGCTTACCGTATACTCCTTTGGGTGAAGAGAAGTTAAATTCTCTACGCGCCAAATACAATGATCTGAAGATCCTAATCATTGATGAGATCTCCATGGTAGATCACAGGTTGTTAACGTACATCCATGGGAGACTGAGACAAATTAAACAAACTGGTGATTTTTCACCATTTGGAAATGTCAGTGTCCTTGCTGTAGGGGACTTTTACCAGCTGCCTCCCGTTAAAGGGAAACCCCTGTATGTTACTGACCCAGGTGTTGACCTATGGTCCTCTTTATTTAAGGTTGTGGAACTGAACACTGTTGTTCGGCAGCAAGATCAGTTGTTTGCAAAGTTATTGAACAGAATCAGAACTCGGTCCAAAGAAACTCCAATGCTACTCAGTGATATTGAGACACTTAAGCACTGTGAAAGTGGTGAAGTCAGCTCAGCATTGCATATCTTCCCGACAAATAAACAAGTAAATCAACACAATCTTCAGGAGTTATTCAGGACTTGCCCTGAATATGTTAAAGTAGAAGCTCAAGATTTTGTTCACAACAAGAAAACGGGAAATCTCGAGTTGATTAGTGGACATCATGCGAAGGCATATAACACATGTTTGGAGGAAACTCTACTATTGGGAATAAATGCACGTGTTATGTTGTGCAAGAATGTGGATGTTGTGGATGGTCTAGTAAATGGGGTGTGTGGCACTGTGACGCATATCATAACCTCAGACAACAGCTTTCCTCAAAGGGTGTATGTCAAGTTTGATAAAGATCAGGTTGGTTCACAGAGGAGGAAACAATCAGCTACTGCTTCTGTTGATCTGATGGCCTCTACATACATAGAGCCAGAAGAGGAAAAGGTCACTAGTAAAGGTGGATTACGTCGACAATTTCCACTTAAACTGGCTTGGGCTTGTACAGTACATAAAGTACAGGGCCTAACAGTAGACAGTGCTGTGGTGTCTTTGAATAAAATATTTTCAGCAGGACAAGCATATGTGGCGTTAAGCCGCGTGAGAAGCTTGTCTGGATTAATTATTCAAGACTTTGCAGAGGAACACATTTATTGTAAAAACAACATTAAGGAGGCAATTCAGAGAATGCCTCCTTTTTTTGTTGAATCCGCACCAAGTCAACCACATACCTTCTCTGTGTTTTTGATGAATGTGCAAGGACTGATTGAGCATGCGCCAGATTTAGCTATATGCACAGAGCACTTACAGCCTAACTGTATTGCGGTAACAGAAACATGGCTACCAAACCTTCCAGCATCTGAGATCATAAAGGTTGATGGCTATAGTTTTCACAGCTGTCCACGAACTTTATCATATTCTGGCAATAATCCTCTGTTTATAAATTTGCAATCCCAACAACATGGAGGTGTTGGCGTATTTAGTGCAAATGATGTCACCTTTGACATAATTCAGGTACCACATTTCAATTTGGAGTGTGCAGTCAGCAAATATGGTCATCACGATATATTAGTTGCTGTCATTTATCGACCTCCATCTTATCACATGTCTTTGTTTAAAGAGCACCTCAGCAAGTTATTTGATTTGTTAGAGCCACTAAGTAACACCATTGCTGTCATGGGTGATTTTAATGAAGACATTCTAAAGTCCTCCAGCGTCTGTAAATTTGCTGAAGATAGGGGGTACGTTCAACTAGTCACACAGCCCACAACAGAAAGAGGCACATTGATTGACCATGTGTATGTAAAAACAACACAGTATGAGGTTGAGACTTCAGTTGTGCCTACCTACTTTAGTGACCATGAGGGCATTGTTTGCCATTTTAGGGACAAAAATACGTGAAGTAATGAAATATTTATATGTAAATTGTTATTTATATAAGTGTAAAATGAAGTATATGAAAAACGGCGGGTTCTTTTTCCCTACATTACAACAGCAATGATCAATATGCTGTTGTATTGTAGGTTTTGCTATCCCTTCAGTGTAATGTCAAAAAAGCAAAAGACACTGGTAATGGTACTCCTGGTTTACTGGGATGGGGTTCAATTCCCTGCAGTGTCCTGCTGACTATGTCATTTTCCTGGAGGTAAAATTACCAAATATACAAATACTAATAAATAACTAATTAAAATGCAAAAATATTTAAAAAACAAGCTTTTTTTCCCCCTACTTATAACAACATTGTTGATCAATATGCTATTGTATTGCAGGTTTTCTCTTCAGTGTAATGTAAAAAAAAAACAACCAATAAAATATGTACATGCTAAATTTCTATGTTCAATATGTTGTACTTGGTCTGACGATGCACTGGTGGCTCTGCAGTACACTGGCAACGCATTCAGCGTTAGGCCCACCTCTCGCAAGTTCACTACTGGAATAGGCTCAAGTCTGACTTGCGACTCTGTGTCAAATTAAGTTGTATTGGAGATAAATATGTGGTATTAACACAATAAAAAAGGATGTAATGCAAAAAAATACAAGAAATTGTATAAATTTACAGTTTGATGTTGGAAAAATGTTACCTCTCCTGCATTTGCATTTTAAAAATGTTTTGCATTAAAATTGCAAATGTTTGTCTCTCCTGCAGAAAAAGTAGCAGAGCTTGAAGCAACAGAAGTCTCCAGTCCATCCCTGCCAGATATTCAGAAATGATACTTCCAACCATCTGTGATCTTTGTTCCAGTCCAATTTTTCACAGTACTACTGCTCTGTTTTCTACAGTTTTTAGTGCAGGTTGAAGTTATCTTCTCACTCCTCCCTTTCATTGTTCTTGTTCAGCTATTTTTAGTTTTCTCTCGCATTCTAGGTTTAGTTTGTGGAATAATTTAAATTGTCATTTTTGACTGTGTGATTTAAATGTATTGTTTTCACCATACTTCTGCCCATTCAGGTCTATGTAACCTTCTGAGATTTTGTTTGTTTCATATATTAAAAAAATATTTACCTGTTCTCTACTCCCCTTATTTTGTGGTCGCCTATCTTTGTGTCTCCACCAAGTGTGAAACATTCACATGAAATGATGTACTGTGAACATGAATATATTATGTACTTGATATTTACAGATGGCTTAGCTGTGAATATAGTTAAAATGATACTGTGCAATTTTGCACAAGGGATCAACTCCCAAAATTTAATTGCTCTACGTTAAACGTAATTGGAGAGGCATTTTTGAAAAATTCAAAGGGGCACTGTTAAACCATTTGTTACAATTCTTCACAAGATTGCAAAATTATTGAAATTTACGCCAAGCCACATAGATGTTCAAATATTGGTTTTCAAGCATGTTAAGGACTCAAATTCTGCAGCCACTAGTTGGCGTTGCAGACTCCCACCAAGTACGGGAAGTTTGGCGCACCTATCTTGCATATCTGCTAAGTTATGGCTGTTTAAAATGTGTGGCGAGACAAAATGGCTTTTCCTGTTCCCAATATGGGGCACCATGGCTAATGGGTAATATTTCAATGCATTTGTGTTCAAGCCGAGGTATCGCTCATGCATGCCATATATGAAATAGATTGAATGTTCTATCAGGAAATTATTGGTCATTAACTGAATTTGGCGTGTTGCCCAAAAAATGGCCGACTTTGGTACCCCAATCAGGTCAGGCCCATGAATGAAAACTCACCATTTTCATAAGTTAAGATCTCATATGTCTCCTGAACAGACTGACCAATTTTGAAGACAATCCAACTAGCCCCAGAGGCACCAAGGCCTCAAATTCTGCTGCCACTAGTTGGCGCTACAGAGTTGATGCAGATGACCACTACAGGACTCTTCAGGGTAAGACGCTGACCAAGCATGGCAAGTTTTGCGCAGATATCTTATATATCTGTCAAGTTATGACTGTTCAAAACTTGTGAGACAAAATGGCTACAATCATTATCACTTTCCTGTTTGTACCCCACCGCTTCAACGAAACCTAAATATTTTTCATCAGACACCTGAACACATGGCTTAAAGTTCCCCTGATACAGTTTTGAGGGCAATAGATTTTTTTCCCCTTAGAGGAGTAACCCGTCCCGTAAAAAAGGGCGTTTCCTGTTCCCACTAGGAGGTGTTAGGCCTAATGGGTAATATTTCAATGCACCCGTGTTAAGGGTGGGATCCCGCACATACATGCCAGATATGAAAAAGATTGAAAGTTGTGTCAAGGAGCTATTAGTCATTTTGCCGAAAAAATGGCCAACTTTGGCACCACGCCCAGGTCAAACCCATGAATGAAAACGCACCAATTTGAAAATTTTAGATCTCCTATGTCTCCTGAATAGTCTCACCAAATTTGAAGATGATCCAACAAACTCCTTCTGTGACAAGGTCTCAAATGTGCACCCTGTTAATTGATAAAAATTTCACACTTGATCCAAAATACCTGATTTCCTGTTGGGTTTGGAATATGGGTTCAAGAGACTTTTTGGAGCAGTTTTGCACAAGGTATCGACTCCCCAAATTTCATTGCTCTACGTTAAAAAAACCTAATAGGAAACGCCTTTTTGAAAAATTCAAGGGGTCGCCACTGACCCATTTTGTTACATTTTTTTGTAATATTGCAAGATTATCGAAATCCACGCAAAGTCGCATGTATGTGCAAAATTTGGTGAGTTTTCGTGCATGTTCAGGCCTCCAAATGTAAACTATACTACAAATGGATAAAAATTGCACATTTGATCCAAAATACCCAATTTTCTGTTGGATTTGGAAAATGGTTGCAAGAGACTTTTTGGAACAGTTTTGCATAAGGTATGGACTCCCCAAACTTCATTGCTCGATGTTGAAAAACCCCAATAGGAAAGGCCTTTTTTAAAACTCCTTTCTGTCGCCACTAGTTGGCACTGTAGAGTTATTGCAAATGACCCTTACAAGACCCTTCAGGGTATGACTCTCAACAAGCACAGGAAGTTTGGCGCAGATGTGTTGTATATCTGCTAAGTTATGACAGTTCAAAGTTTTTTGCGAGGCAAATTGTTGACGGTCATTTTCACTTTCCTGTTTGGACCCCTCCGCTTCAACGAAACCTCAATATTTTTCATCAAACACCTGAACACAGGTCTTAAGGCTCCTCTGATGCAGGTTTGAGCTCAACAGATTTTTTTCCCTTGGAGGGGGAACCTGTCTCGTAAAAAAAGGCATTTCCTGTTCTCACTAGGGGGCGCTAGGCCTAATGGGTAATATTTCAATGCACTCGTGTTAAGGGTGGGATACCGCACATACATGGCAGGTATGAAAAAGATTGAAAGTTGTGTCAAGGAATTATTAGTCATTTACTGAATTCGGTGTTTTCCTTTTAATGGCGAATAAAGGGTCGTCACGGCAACAGACAGAGACACGTGGACATGGGCCGTAAATAAGTATTTTAATAGGTGTTGAAACTACAATGACCAACCTGAAAAGAACTGGACATGTATTGGAAAAACGAGTGACTTTCTATTGCCACTAGTTGGCGCTGTAGGGTTGATGCAAATGACCCCTACAAGGCCCTTCAGGGTATGACTCTCAACAAGCACGGGAAGTTTGGCGCAGATATGTTGTATATCTGCCGAGTTATGACTGTTCAAAGTTTTTGGAGAGAAAAATTGTTGACAGTCATTTTCACTTTCCTGTTTGGACCCCTCCGCTTCAAAGAAACTTCAATATTTTTCATCAGGCACCTGAAGACAGGTCTTAAGGCTTCCCTTATGCAGCTTTGAGGTAGATTGATTTTTTCCCTTTAGAGGAGGAGTGTGTCCCGTAAAAAAAGGGCATTTCCTGTTCCCACTAGGAGGCGCGAAGCACAAATGGTAAATTTTCAATCCAATCCTGCTCAGGCTGGTATACCTCACACACATGCCAGATTTAAAATAGATTGAACGTTGTATGAGGGAGTTATCAGTCATTTTCCAAATTCGGTGTTTTGGCGAAAAAATGGCCGACTTTGGCACCCCGCCCAGGTCAGGCCCGTGAATGAAAACACACCATTTTGATAACTTAAGATTTCATATGCCTCATGAACAGTCTCGCCAATTTTGAGAATGATCAAACTAATTCCCTAGGTGCCAATGTGTAAAATGTGCACACTGTAAATCGATAAAAATTTCACATTCAATCCAAAATACCCGATTTCCTGTTGGGTTTGGAATATGCATGCAAGAGACTTTTTGGAGCAGTTTTGTACAAGGTATCGACTCTCCGAATTTCATCCCTCTACGTTGAAAAAACCTAAATGGAGAGGCCTTTTTGAAAATTTCAAGGGGGCGCCACTGAGCCATTTTGTTACATTTTTTCGTAACGTTGCAAGATTATTGAACGTTATGCAAAGCCACATGTATGTCCAAATTTTTGTGAGTTTTCGTGCATGTTCAAGCCTCCAAATGTAAACTCCTACTGTGAACCGATAAAAATTTCACATTCGATCCAAAATACCCGATTTCCTGTTGGATTTGGAATACGGGTGCAAGAGACTTTTTGGAGCAGTTTTGCACAAGGTATCGACTCCCCAAATTTCATCACTCTCTGTTAAAAAAACCTAATAGGAAACGCCTTTTTGAAAAATTCAAGGGGGCGCCACTGAGGCATTTTGCTACATTTTTTCGTAACATTGCAAGATTATCGAACGTTATCTAAAGCCGCATGTATGTGCAAATTTTTACGAGTTTTTGTGCATATTCAAGCCTCCAAATGTAAACTCCTACTGTGAACCCATGAAAATTTCACATTCGATCCAAAATACCCGATTTCCTGTTGGATTTGGAAAATGGGTGCAAGAGACTTTTTGGAGCAGTTTTGCATAAGGTATCTACTCCCCAAATTTCCTTGCTCTATGTTGAAAAAACCCAATAGGAAAGGCCTTTTTTAAAACTTCTTTCTGTCGCCACTAGTTGGCACTGTAGAGTTGATGCAAATGACCCCTACAAGAACCTTCAGGGTATGACTCTCAACAAACACGGGAAGTTTGGCGCAGATATGTTGTATATCTGCCGAGTTATGACTGTTCAAAGTTTTTTGCGTGACAAATTGTTGACGTTCATTTTCACTTTCCTGTTTGGACCCCTCCGCCTCAACGAAACCTCAATATTTTTCATCAGGCACCTGAACACAGGTCTTAAGGCTCCCCTGATACAGGTTTGAGGTCAACAGATTTTTTTCCCTTGGAGGAGGAACCTGTCTCGTAAAAAAAGGCATTTCCTGTTCTCACTAGGGGGCGCTAGACCTAATGGGTAATATTTCAATGCACTCGTGTTAAGGGTGGGATACCACACATACATGCCAAATATGAAAAAGATTGAACGTTGTGTCAAGGAACTATAAGTCATTTACTGAATTTGTCATTTTGCCGAAAAAATGGTCGACTTTGGCACCACGCCCAGGTCAGACCCGTGAATGAAAACGCACCATTTTCAAAACTTAAGATTTCATATGTCTCCTGAACAGTCTCACCAATTTTGAAGATGATCCAACTAACTCCCTCGGCGAAAAGGTCTCAAATGTGCACCCTGTAAATCGATAAAAATTTCATATTTGATCCAAAATAACCGATTTCCTGTTGGGTTTGGAATATGCGTGTAAATGCTTTTTTGGAGCGGTTTTGGACAAGGTATAGACCCCCCAAATTTCATTGCTCTACGCTGACAGACCCTAATGTTATAGGCCAATTTTAAAATTTCAAGGGGGCGCCACTGAGCCATTTTGTTATATTTTTTTGCAACGTTGCAAAATTATCGAAATTTACAATTTTCCGGACGTATGTGCAAATTTTGGTGACTTTTCGTGCATGTTCAGGCCTCCAAATTGGCCGTTTTCATTTGCACTGAAAAAAAAAAAAAAAAAAAAAAAAAAAAATAATCCTTTGCAAAACAATAGGGCCTTCGCACGTCTAGTGCTCGGGCCCTAATAATAATCCTTTGCATTACAATAGGGCCTTCGCACGCCTAGTGCTCGGGCCCTAATAATAATAATAATAATCCTTTGCAAAACAATAGGGCCTTCGCACGCTCAGTGCTCGGGCCCTAATAATAATAATAATAATCCTTTGCAAAACAATAGGGCCTTCGCACGTCTAGTGCTCGGGCCCTAATTACTTACCTTCTTTTTACGGCTGCGTTGAAACAAAAGCGGTTGCATGGTGTCTATAAACAGGAGTCTAGGGTAAAGCGGACAAATTAAAAATAGTTCAGGGGTTTAATGTGCCATGAACTGTTATGGTAGGACATAGAGATATTGTATAGCAGCTCATTTTAAAGAGGGGTGCAAGAGCAGAAACTGCTTTTTCAGCCTTGTCTGTGTTTTTCGCCACATACATATACATACATATACATGGCGGAAAACACAGACAAGACTCTTTAAAAGAAATAGCTGTATTTTAAGCCAAAACAACTGTTGTGTTTGAAAGAACAATATGTCTATATGCTGCCATAGCAGATTCATGGCGCATTAAGCCCCCAAACTATTTTTAATTTGCCCGTTTTACCTAGGAAACCTCGCGCAACCGTTTTTGTTTCAACCCAGCCATGAAAACAAGGTAAGCAATTATATTTATTATTCAAAATGTATGTCATTTTTAGCTTTGAATCATTAATTGATGTCTAATATTTTGTAAAAAAAAAAAAAAAACGACTTTAAAAAATTATTCACTCGCACATTTTAAACTTTTAAACAAATTACGTCACAATGAAAAAAATGGCGCCTGTAAAAAAGTCACGGATATCAACCTCATAACTATCGCTAAATTGTATTTTTTGTTACTGTCACATTTCCCCCGATATGTTAGATGATAAATAATCGATCCAAACAAAGAAAAATTGGGAAAAAAAACATTTAAAAGGGTAAATATATTAAAAAAGAAAAATCTCGACCACTCCTTGATTTCTGCGATTTCTGCATCGCAACCCTTTTTATATTACTATGTTTCAATCATAAAATCCCCCCAAAATCCAGTTGTTGCGATTCACAGCTGTGTCTTGACACTCAGCGATACATGCGACATGGAGTTTTTGGATCGAAACAGGGAAAGTACGCGATAATATCTCGTTAAAGTCATGCCGTCAGTAATTCTGCTTTCGCCTGCTCTCACCTCCAGATAGAGTTTTGCTGTTTAAAAAACATAAAAAAAATGCCCTCCCTTCCCAAATTTTTCTTCCCCCAGAAAATAGAGATTTTAAGCTTTCCAATGATGTATCACACATGCATATCGGACAATTTTGAAATTTGGCCAAATTGGGGGTCTCAGAGCGGAACTTCAAGTCACCTGAGTGTTTTCCGCCATATATATACCCATTAAAGGTGTAATGGTACATGTATTTGTAGTGAACCGTTTCGGTACGTGGTGCTGGGTTCGGAACGGAGGCGTACCGAACGAGTTTCTGACGTAATGTAACCCTTACTTTTCGAGACTGTGTGTCGATCGGGTTACAGTTTCTTTGTGTAGATTATATTTTCTCCGTCTTCTCTACTATAATGAGGACCAACACGGTAGGACAGTATAACCCAGAAACGTCAACGGCGTGACAACGTGGCCGCAGCGAGAACGCAGTGAAACGTGAGCGTTAAAGTCAATCAGCCAATGCACACCAGTCGCAGTGCGGCCGCGTGTTAGACGTGTCCCAGAAGCGGCTCAACACAACGCACGCGAAAAAAACGGCAGAGTTTATTATTTGACGCGAGACGTGACCCTCCTGTGTGAATACTACCACCAGTAGCTAGGATTGGGCAGACCCGAAGTCACTTGTGTAAAAATGCGTTGGATCCGGTCGATTTTCAAACTAATACGCAATCGTAACCCACTTTTTGAGTCCATCAGATCTCTTGAGTGGTAGATCGGGGCACAGTCGACTTGTCTTTGTTGATTTACCGCTGTCTTCTCTGCTATAATAATAACCAACACGGCCCCGTGTTCAATACAAAACCCTCCTACCACAACAAAACAAGTAGGAACTAATATTCACATAGGAATTAAAGTTATACAACATAAAATATACAATATAAATGAATACTACATCACATTTCTAAAATATAAACACATAATAAAATAAATAATAGCCCATTTAAATAAAATAAATTGAAATGAGCTAAAACACCTGTAATTAAATAATAAGAATAATACACAGATCCTGCTCACACAATTAAATTTATTAATTTCTGTGTGGGGCTTTAACTTCAGAAAATCCACCAGTAAAGCTTTTGAAAACCGTTCATATTAAAAAAAAAGATTAATTGAGGCATTTCATTTGTAAAATACATGTTAAAATCTTTGTCATTGGGATTACTTTTCTCTTTAGCACAGGACTTCTTTTTTCTTCTTTCTCCCAGAAACAAAGCTGACCAATACGCGGGGTCTGAAAGGCAAATTGTTGTTGGATTATCTTTAAATACCCGCTACTTTTTGAGAAGAATTCTAGCTTTGTATAGGCTAATGTTCCTATTGTTGAAAGGTGTGTAATAAACAACTAGCACATTTATATTTTGCATTTTGTTTTCTTACTGTACCGAAAATGAACCGAACCGTGACCTCAAAACTGAGGTACGTACCGAACCGAGATTTTTGTGTACTGTTACACCCCTAATATGCATACATACTCTGCAGTGTACCGTTGTATCAGTGCTGCTTTCTGCCACATCTAAAATGGCGGAAGTGCTGACGCATCGCATACGGCAATAGGCGGCGTCTACGTTCATTTCTTTGTTTGGCATCGGCAGTAATTTGTTGACAGTGCTTCAAGTATTTCCGCTTTGGATGGTAATATTTGAAAACCGGAGGCCTTGAGAATAGTTCGCTATGAATGGTTAGTGTTTCTGAACACCAGTTACAATCTATTTTGTGTTTTGAGTAGACCCTGTGCGATAATGTTTACAGTTTCCTGAATTGGAACGATTGCTTTGCTAGGTCGCTAAAATTTTGCCTAATGGTGTTTCCCTTCAATACATACTACAGTGCTACTACTAGCAGCAGCAGTAGTATTTGTATGTATGTATATTTATATGTAACTATGGATATCTGTAATGTCATGATTTATTTATTGCTGAAGCAGTGCAGCTAACGAAGGAATAGTGCTACCTTCACGTGCTGTCGGAATTATGAGAAATACCACTTTTTGAATTGAAAGCTGCAAGCAAACGAACCCTTTGTGGGAGAACTGGGAGTTTTTTTTAGGACTGATAATATGGCCCCGCTAAGACACGGAACATTTCTGTACCAGGTAAACTAGTACCAAAACACAACAAATCCAGCAGAACATTGTGTATTTATGTTCACCAGCTCCCAGTCAAAATGGATTGAATCTGTATTGCCGTCAATGGGAGCCAATGAGTTAAATGACGCTTTCGATTATTACACCCTGTTATATGAATGATTCATTGAATCGATAATTTGATGACATATCATATTTATGTTATCTGTTGAAAATTGACCAATGTATGAACTATAGATCAACATGAAGTTTTGTTACTCAAAATCAGTAATATCTGTCTCATCTCTTTCAGGTGTAGCCATGACCGCTACGTGCCCGGGCCTGTACTGCGGCAGAATAATGTTGAATGGATCAGTTGAAAGAGACTGTGGTGTAAGTATAAACCCGTACTTCTCAAATAGTGCAGCGCCCCAGAGAGATGCCGGGGGTGGCGCATGTGACTTTGGGGAACATGTTTTTTTTTTTGTACGAGAATGAAGTGTAATTGAATATCCACTCGGTGGGTGGCAGTGGCGGTCTCATTTTCAGAGTGCGGGCAGTATTTTGGACCCAAACAAGAGCACACAGCAAGGAGCACTGGAGATATGGAGAGCTAAGACAGGAAATATGACGAAGTGTATGTAGCTAGGCATGTCCCAGTATGAAACTCTGACAGTATAGTAACCTTAAGGCAAAATATCACGGTTTCACGCTATCACGTTATTGCTTTTACAGCTCGAAAATGCGAAAAAAAAAACAAAACAAAAAAAAACCCAAACTTTTTTCCATTGAACAGGATGTTTATTTTTCAAAACATATCAGCAAATTGGAACTTAAGTATAATGTTAAGTTAAAATAAAAAATAAAATAAAATAACTAACTGAAATATTCTAAATTAAAATAAAGTCAATACTTTAAGTGAGCCTAAACCTACAGCCACAGCTCAACAATATTACCATCAGAACAAAAATAATTCAATTATTTTAAAAAAGCACATGTGTATGATTCGTAACATGCTTACATTATACACACACTCTTTATCAACACAGACAGTTGCCAGAGAGAGAAAAAAAACACCACATGTTTTACCACTGCTAGACATACTAAACACGCTGGAGTTAACTCTCGTAGCTGGTGGGAAACGTTCATGACAGTGTTTATGAACCATTAATTTTGTATAAATGCGAAATCATATTGGAGGTATTGCGTCCTCGGCAGGTATCCTCTGCAAACATGTTTTACATATCGGTTGGCCCCCCTCCTCTAAGCCGCGGCCGTCTGGAGCTTTTCTGTAGCCAAACTATTCTCATACCAGTGGTTTAATTTTATTTAAAGGGAGAAAAAGTTCAGGAGTTTTACACCCTCCAGCCACCATGTAGCAAAGCTGACTCACTGACAGAGAGCAACAATCGGTAGCGGAGGGTTGAGTGTTGCAGCGGCAAGCGAGGATTCCTCCCTGCATTTTTGGGACATAAAAAATAGCTAATACCATAGCGACGGTATGACAGAATTTTTTTCCGGCTTTGAAACTGACGTTTTCATACCACGGTATACTTTGAAACCGGTAAGCGGTACATGTCTATATGTAGCTTTTGGCTTTGACTTTTAATGGAGTGGGAGACGAGGAAAGAGAAGTCTGTTGACTGTGTCTAAAATTGTTTGCAGTTAAGATGTCACTTAAAGACATTAGTCCCCAATCACACTGATAAGCCGCTTAATTTTTTTTCAGCAAAAATGTGCTGAATATTTACAACAATCGTCTCACTTTGTCAGTATTTCATCAGTAAACCAGCGAGCACACATCATAAAGCACCATATTGCTTTTTCGGTTAAATTGTTTGGCATATTGTCCTCATAAGTTATTGTTGGTAATCAATTACAATTTATTATTCTGTATTGATTTTATTACATTTATTTTTCAGTATCAAATGGTCAAAAAATACCTTGAGTGCATATTTACAGTTTGGATGTGACTTAAGTTTTTTTTAAATCAGACAAATTGATGCACTTCAAATCTTTTCTGTTACAAACAAAACAATGTTAATAAAGTTATACTTTATTGTAAGTTGATCTATATTACCTTGTTTCCTTTAATATAAAAAAGGACACAGTGTTATGCAGAGGTGTACTTATAACAATAATTGTATAGACAAATGATAATATTTACAGTGGCTGCAGAGAGTTGGGGGGCGGCACGAAACATTTAGTTTTTTCGGGGTGAGGGGATAATAGAAAATAATTGAGAATCACTGTTATAAACCAACATGAAATTCTATTTTCTAGAGAGTTGCGCACCGATTGTTACTCGATGTTTGACATCTGAACCACAGTTTGACCAAAAAAATGCATCGAGCGCTTCTGATGTCATCAGTCAGTCACGTGATTAGCACCCCAGAACACTGCCCCGAAGCGTCCGTGTCAAATAATAATAATAATAATTAGGGCTGTCAAACGATTAAAATTTTTAATCAAATTAATCACGGCTTTGAAATTAGTTAATCGTGATTAATCGCAATTCAAACCTATAAAATATGTCATATTTTTCTGTAAATTACTGTTGGAATGGAAAGATAAGACACAAGACGGATATATACATTCAACATACTGTACATAAGTACTGTATTTGTTTATTATAACAATAAATCAACAAGATGGCATTAACATTATTAACATTCTGTTAAAGCGATCCATGGATAGAAAGACTTGTAGATAAATGTTAGTATAAGTTATAGAACTTTTATATTAAAACCCCTCTTAATGTTTTCGTTTTAATAAAGGTTGTAAAATTTTCAATCAAAAAATTAACTAGTAGCTCGCCATTGTTGATGTCAATAATAATTATGGTGCTGAAACCCATAAAATTAGTCGCACCCAAGCGCCAGCAGAGGGCGGCAAAACACCAAAAAACACAAGTAACAAGTGGAAATGACACTTTGCTGTCATTTTAATCTGTTTGAGCGGGGCATGTGCGTTATATGCGTGAAATGTTTTAACGTGATTAATTAAAAAAAAATAATTAACGCCCGTTAACGCAATAATTTTGACAGCCCTAATAATAATAATACATTTTATTTCTAGAGCGCTTTTCGAGCCACACAAACACGCTTCACAAGAGAGATGGAATCACAGTATGATCATAACAATCATTAAAAAAAAAAAAAAAAAAAAGATATTAAAAGGATAAAAGATTAAAAGTACAGTAAAGATATAACAGAGCTCGGGGTCATGGTGGTTAAGAAAGAGTGAACTGGTGTGTTTTGAGTCTGGATTTGAAAAGTGAAAGGGTAGATACACTGCGAAGATCAAGGGTTAGGGAGTTCCAGAGCTGGGGGGCACAATGACTAAAAGCTCTGGAACCAAAAGTGGAGAGGCGGACACGGGGGATGGAAAGGGGGAAGATAGTGGAAGAGCGAAGCGGACGGGGTGGATCTTTTAAACAGAGTAGATTGCGAAGGTAGGGAGGGGCCAAGCCATGGAGTGTTTTGAAGGTGATGATAGGGATCTTGTAATTGATTCTTTGTTTGACGGGAAGCCAGTGAAGTTGACGGAGGATGGGGGTGATGTGGTGTGTGGCGGGGGTCTGAGTGATGAGGCGTGCTGCTGAGTTCTGGAGGAGCTGCAGTTTCTGGAGGGACTTGTTAGAAAGACCAAAGAGCAGTGAGTTGCAGTAATCGATCCGGGAGGTTATAAGACCAATAATCAAGCCGGGAGGTTATAAGACCAGGGTGGAAGCGGTATGGCGGGTGAGAGAAGGGAGAAGACGAGAAATGTTGCGAGGGTGGAAATAGGCTGATCTGGTGATGCTGTTGATATGTGACCAGAAGGAGAGCGTGCTGTCGAGTATGATACCCAGACTCTTAACCTGAGTAGAAAGAGAGATCGGTACATTGGTGATGGTAATAGAGAACTTATGGACATGAGAGAGAAAATGGGCCCTCCCTAATGAATATACTTTTTTTGCGCTTGCCGAAACGAAACATACTCATGCAACCTCATACTATGACAGATGCAGGCTTCTGATCTGAGCGCTGATCGCAATTTGTGCTGGCCTTGTCCGCTTTAGTTCTGATGAAATGGCCTAGTTTTCCATAAAAGACCTTAGAAAAAAATAAAAACATTGATTTAATTCTCATACATCATGAAACATAGACCAAAAAACAGAAAAATATTATATTGTATAGTATTTTGAAATAGGGAGTTACTTTTTAATCAACTTGCATTCATATTATACGCGTGCACATTATAATGTTGGGGCTTGTTTTCTCTCGGGCATATCATTCCTCCTCCTCTGAAGGGCAGTGAAAGGTCGTTTTTTTTTTTTTTTTTTTTTTTTTTTTTAAACCCCCTAATGTTCCATTTCACACTTCAGCAGCACTCTTAATTAGGCTCGAGCGTTTACGTCACAGCAGCACGGGATCATGCGAGATTTGCGACAACGCAACCATTGCGGAAGCATCACGGGACATTTAAACTTAGCGGCAACCAAAGATGGAAAAAAGTAAGGAATACTTGCCAGTTCGATACAGAGACAAACTTGTTACCACGGCGAAGGACAGATATGTGAGCAATTTTAAGGATGTGAAAAATGTTGACCCTCACGAGCAAGCCGAACACAAATGGAATAAAGATGTCGACAAGCTTCCACCACTACGCGAAATGGACATCATGCTGTATTTAGTGTTTGGTATATGTTACTACACTCATCAGCAATTCCGAAACTACAAATCGCTACAAAGCTACGAACAGTTTTGCTGCGGATGGGTGCAGGATCTTCACTTTATGACCATAGCAAACGGCAACACATCTTTCTAGCAAAGGTAGGCAATGTGTGTTTACATTAGTCTGTGACCACGGATGTACAAATCTTTTGCTGCATAAAATGTAGCCTGTGTACAAATTCTTTGCCACTCTCTCACGTCAAAATATTACAGCTTTTTCATTTAGCAACGACATGAATTATGTCTTATGAAGACAATGCACATGTATGCATGCTAGTTGTTTAGCTTTAGCAATAGCTAACAACAGGCCGACTTAGGGCGTAAAGTTACTGAAATTTGCGTAAACAAACGAAATTAACTTACCGGAGTGGAAGTGCATAGAGCAAACTCAGTGTGTAACTGGAGAATCAAACGTTATGCCCTTCCTTCTGATCGAGGCCACCCATGCCATTCTTCGACGTTTGGTAAGTTCAGATATGAGCTTTCCCTCGCCTTTTCTCCATGTAGGGATCCGGAAGAAACTCAATGGTGTTCCGTCGAGCTGTACATTCTCCTTTCTATTCGATCGGTTGTTGCAATTCTTTACCGCACAATAATTTCCAACCATTTTTAAAGAGCGACCTGTGTTGAAATGCCTCATTGCTTATGTTTCTCGCTTCCACAATGGCGATAGCGGCGGAAACCTCGCGAGTGCCACGTCATACGCTCGAGCCTAATAGTGATCTGGCAGGCAGCTTGGCCTGTACACCCTTCACGTTCTATGTAATGTTGTAACTGTCTCGGTGGGGCTGAACTTGGAATTAAATTTTGTCGCAATTAATAACAAATAAAGCTCATATAATCTGATTTACCTGTATTTTTTGGGATCGACTACAGGTTTGCCCTCGTGGAGAACGGGCTAATATCCAGAAAGTGTGCGAGCGTTGCACTGAGTCCCCTGAACTGTATGATTGGCTCTATCTTGGCTTCATGGCCATGCTACCTCTTGTGCTTCACTGGTTCTTCATTGAGTGGTATTCTGGAAAGAAAAGGTGAGAGTTATTTGAAAATGCGTAATTGCAAAATGTGTCGCACAAAGTCTTGAACAACAGGAATGCAATATTCATCCTTCTGCTGTATATTTAAATGAGTCTAACACTTAAAGACGTCCAGTCCATTTAAACTGGGAGGGTGGAAGCGTACTAGTATAGGTACCGATACGGCACTAAAATGGCATCATCGCTATCAAGGAGTTCAAATAAATGCGCTGATAATGTGGAATACAGTGGTACCTCGACCTACGATCGCTTCGACACACGGTCTTCTCGACATTCAACGTAAAATTTGACTCGCCATTTGTTTCTACATCCGACAACATGCTTGAGATACGATGACAGCACCGCAGACGAACGCACGGCGGATTTTCTTGTGTGAGAAATCAACACAGGTTTCAAAAAGGTTGGTATAGGTGATGAAACAGGAAAAAGCAACGCTTACCTTCTAAATGAAGATGCAAATTATAGAGAAATATGAGCGTGGGGTGCGCATCAGTAAACTGGCTCAACAATCTCCACGGTCCTCCTCCAACCACCGTTCGCCAGTCCTTATAAGTTAAGGTGACAATTATTATTGTGGTAACATCGCCAAAGAAATTGCCAGCTTCGTCACGTTTTTTAATCATTTACTTCGCAACTTATCCAACACAAAACGCCTACCGCAGTTGACGGTGTTCTCAAGAAAACATTGAAAACGAAGGTAAACTCAAGCTCACCGTTCCCGCGCTCTGTCAAATCAGCCACGTGGTGCGTTCAGGTACAGCAAAAAACATTCGCCACATTACAACCCGATTCGTTACATTATTACGTTTATTATTATTATTACATTGCCTTGCAAAAGTATTCGGCCCCCTTGAATCTTGCAACCTTTCGCCACATTTCAGGCTTCAAACATAAAGATATGAAATATAATTTTTTTGTCAAGAATCAACAGCAAGTGGGACACAATCGTGAAGTGGAACAACATTTATTGGATAATGTAAACTTTTTTAACAGATAAAAAACTGAAAAGTGGGGCGTGCAATATTATTCGGCCCCTTTACTTTCAGTGCAGCAAACTCACTCCAGAAGTTCATTGAGGATCTCTGAATGATCCAATGTTGTCCTAAATGACCGATGATGATAAATAGAATCCAAATGTGTGTAATCAAGTCTCCGTATAAATGCACCTGCTCTGTGATAGTCTCAGGGTTCTGTTTAAAGTGCAGAGAGCATTATGAAAACCAAGGAACACACCAGGCAGGTCCGAGATACTGTTGTGGAGAAGTTTAAAGCCGGATTTGGATACAAAAAGATTTCCCGAGCTTTAAACATCTCAAGGAGCACTGTGCAAGCCATCATATTGAAATGGAAGGAGCATCAGACCACTGCAAATCTACCAAGACCCGGCCGTCCTTCCAAACTTTCTTCTCAAACAAGGAGAAAACTGATCAGAGATGCAGCCAAGAGACCCATGATCACTCTGGATGAACTGCAGAGATCTACAGCTGAGGTGGGAGAGTCTGTCCATAGGACAACAATCAGTCGTACACTGCACAAATCTGGCCTTTATGGAAGAGTGGCAAGAAGAAAGCCATTTCTCAGAGATATCCATAAAAAGTCTCGTTTAAAGTTTGCCACAAGCCACCTGGGAGACACACCAAACATGTGGAAGAAGGTGCTCTGGTCAGATGAAACCAAAATGGAACTTTTTGGCCACAATGCAAAATGATATGTTTGGCGTAAAAGCAACACAGCTCATCACCCTGAACACACCATCCCCACTGTCAAACATGGTGGTGGCAGCATCATGGTTTGGGCCTGCTTTTCTTCAGCAGGGACAGGGAAGATGGTTAAAATTGACGGGAAGATTGATGCAGCCAAATACAGGAACATTCTGGAAGAAAACCTGTTGGTATCTGCACAAGACCTGAGACTGGGATGGAGATTTATCTTCCAACAGGACAATGATCCAAAACATAAATCCAAATCTACAATGGAATGGTTCAAAAATAAACGTATCCAGGTGTTAGAATGGCCAAGTCAAAGTCCAGACCTGAATCCAATCGAGAATCTGTGGAAAGAGCTGAAGACTGCTGTTCACAAACACTCTCCATCTAACCTCACTGAGCTCGAGCTGTTTTGCAAGGAAGAATGGTAAAGAATGTCAGTCTCTCGATGTGCAAAACTGATAGAAACATACCCCAAGCGACTTGCAGCTGTAATTGGAGCAAAAGGTGGCGCTACAAAGTATTAACGCAAGGGGGTTGAATAATATTGCACGCCCCACTTTTCAGTTTTTTATTTGTTAAAAAAGTTTAAATTATCCAATAAATTTTGTTCCACTTCACGATTGTGTCCCACTTGTTGTTGATTCTTGACAAAAAATTAAAATTTTATATCTTTATGTTTGAAGCCTGAAATGTGGCGAAAGGTTCAAGGGGGCCGAATACTTTTGCAAGGCACTGTATATTATTCCGATTTTATTTATAATTTATTTGTTTTGCTATGTGTAATTGTCATTTGGAATAGTAACTGCCATATTTAATAAGGATTTAGTGTAAGTTTTAGGGCTGTGGAACGAATTAATGGAATTATAATGTATTCTTACGGGAAAATCCTGCTCGACATATGACCATTTCGACTTACCAGCAAGGTCCTGGACTTCGTATGTAGAGGTACCACTGTATGTATTTTTAGAGATCTAGTTTCCAATCATACTTCTGCTGTGAAATTAAGTGAGTAGAAGTCCAATCCATTGGAAAGGTAGCAGTGCTGCCAGCCCGCCCACTTCAAATGGATTGGACATCAATTTATGTCAATGGCAGCCACTGAGTAACTAGCAGCTGCTTTGACATTGATAAAATAATCTTTGAAAAACAAACAAGTTATGACTTAATTTTAATGTCAATGCATTGACTTTAGTGGGAACGTTGCCGCTACCAACGTGGCTGCCCTGAGGCAACTTTGGTTGGGGCAATGAAAGATCTTTTCATACTTCTAGCATGAATAGAAATGAGTTTATCACTTGTAGACGTCCAATCCATTAAAAGTGGGTGGGTGGCAGGCAGCGAATGACTGTTTGTTTAAAAAAAAAAAAAATTAACAGGAAGTGCCCCGGAAATGAATAGAAAGTGCCCCTACACTTAAACTGGATTGGACGTCTACCATTCTTAATGGCGGCTGAAGAGTTAAAGCAGTCTGTCTGACCAAGCCATTGTAGCAATTACTTTCAATTCAAGTGAAAATGCAGTAATTTAGTATGAACAAAAAAGTGTATATTTTTGCAGGGTGTTGGAGTCAGTATCAGGAATAAATGTATGTATTAGTAATTTTGGATTTTTCTGATATCAGTTCCAGTGCTTTGCTGCAGCACATCACAGCCTTGTTGGAGTGCAGTGTCTCTGCCGTGGTTACGCTGTTGGTCATGGAGCCAATAGGGAAGCTTAGTATCAACTCCTGTCGAGTCCAAATGCTCTCAGATTGGTACACCATGCTGTATAATCCTAGTCCGGACTACATCAACACTTTGCACTGCACTCAGGAAGCAGTCTATCCACTGTAAGTCCTGTCCTCTCAAACCACCGGATTCAACAGTGTTTTTATCCTCATTATAACTGTCGGAAAAACATGCATTTCAATAATATTTATCACGGATGTCCCGATCTGACCACTTGATCGGAAATCGGGCTGGCCGCGCCATTTTTAAGAGGATCGGAATCGATTGAAATCGGGGTTTAGTTAAAAGAAATATGTTTTTGTGCTCGTACAGCCTCTTTTTTCCTCTTGCTGCTTTTGTTGGTCACCAGTGCAACTGGCCTTTGGTACTTAAAGTTAATGATGATTGACAGGTTTGTTGCTTTGATCTAGCGAGAGAAGGCTCCGTAGTATGCCTGCACAATGTATTGTTTGGACATCGCCATCGCAATCTGTGCATGCGCAATAGTCATATTGTAGTGCATGCAATTTTTTTTTTTTTTTTTACATGTAAACTTTTGTTTTACTTCATAAAAAAAGCAAATGTGAAGATCCTGGATCCCTTTTATATACAGCAAGCCTAGATTAAACGGTATTATACAAATTAGGGATGTCCCCGATCTGATCATGTGATCAGAAATCGGGCCGAAAGCACCATTTTTCAGGGGGTTGGAATTGGGTGAAAAGGATCGGGTTTTTAATGTAAAAAATATATGCATGCTTTTCTGCTTCATGCTCGTACAGTACCACAGCCTCTCACCCTCGCTCCTATTAAGCAGTGTGACCAAAGCGTTTGCGTTTGGTACTTAACATACTTACTGATTTGTCTGAAGTAGTAGTTAATCTGCAGGTAGGTGGCTCATCGGCATGGGTGGGCCAACCAGATCTTCTGCAATGGCAGGCTGCAGGTCAAGGTTTGGCCTGTCTGACACCATAGATGGTGCAAGTGCTTAATCAGAGAAAATTCAGTAGATCTAAATCCAGATGTGATGTTGTGTAGTGTCACTGCTTACATGAAGGAGTGATGTGAGATATCTTACTTTATCCCACATCCAGTGTTGTCACAGATTACTTTAAAAAGTAATTTAATTACTGATTACTGATTACACCTCAAAAAAGTAATCTAGTTACTTTACCGATTACTTTATTATCAAAGTAAATAAGTTATTTTAAAACTAACGTATCAGTTACTTTTTTACCAATTTTTCTCCTTTTGCTGCCTCAACATAAAAATGACAACAAAAAAATGTCATCACATGTAATTGAATTTTTCACATAAGGCTTAATCTTTGAGTTAGCGGGGGTTTAATTAGTCGATGGAGTTGATTTCAACCACCATTGACTCGCGCTAGCTTAGCCACCCCGGTGCCCTGAAACTAACAAACAACTGACAAACTGCACGGAATTTGTTCAAATCAACTCCAACGACTAAATAAACCCCCGCTAACTCCAAGATAAAGCCTAATGTCAAAAATTCTGAATTTCCCCTTTAAAATAAAGACCTAGCTGTTAAAATATTGTCTATAAAAGTTGTAAAGCAATAAAACAAACAACAAAAACCAATGAAATGAACAAGAATCCTACAATGTATTTCATAATGGGTCAAAATCATTTTTCGAGCAGATCATTTGACTAGCACCTAAAACACTAGCTTTTGCTTTGCTAAGCCAAAACTACACCTGTGGAGGCGAGATGGACATTTAGAATTTCTGTAAACTTAAGCTTTCAAACGCAACCAACAACAACTAAGCTTGAACAGTTTTATATATATGTATATCAGGGGTCGCGTTAACCAAATATTTTCCGTCGTTGACCGGTTTTTTAAAACGGTGACGGAAAAAACTGAAGTCCATCTGTCATTTTGACAGGTTGCAATTCACACCCCAGACCACAGGGTGGCGAGGGAGCATATTAAATTAGCTATTGTCTCTCTTAATGCATGACGTCGTTGGCCTTACTCGGAAAAATGTCAAGGCAACTGAGTGTCCGAACTAAGTCGTCTGTCCGAGGCAGAAGTCCAAAACCTCATGACAATAGCCTCTGAAGGAATCCCACTTGAGACATTTGATTATGCACAAGCGGGCACGCAATTCAAGTCCATGCGCACCAGGAGGAAGACTGCGTTCAGGCCACAGCAGGTGAACTGTTAATTTCTTTGTTCCATATGTAGGCTACCTGCTGGGGCCACAGTCAGCTGTTTTTGTCACTGCGGAGAAAAAGTTACATATTCATATGCTTGATGGCACGGTGTGGATTCTGTTAAGCTTGTTCGGACAGAATATTGTACAGTCACCGGGGTCTGGCGGCGGCACCGTGATTGACATATCAACGCGAGGTTCTTATTGGTGCACCCAGTGTGCCAGTGCGTCATCCAATTGGTGGACTAGATTGCCGCCTGTGTATATATTTGCCTCTTTTTCTTTGGGGGCGGAGTTGTTGTTTTGTTGGTGTTGCTGGCGGTAAGCAGAGTAAAAAGAGGGAGAAAAATACCACGACGTCCGTGTCTAATTTTTCGCCGCCAAGCAAGCATTACAATATTAATTAAAAATGAATGAAAACTAAATACTATTGAATATGTCATTATTATCATTTTAAAAATTTAAGTGACGGGTAAAAATAGATTATGACCGGATTTTTATGACCCTGTCAGTCAAAATGACAGACAACGAAAAGGTCTAGCACAACCTCTGATGTATATACAGTATTGGCCAAAAGTTTGGCGACACCTCAAAGGTGGATACTTTGAAGAATGTAGAATATAAAACCTGTGTTCAGTTATTTCACTTTTTTGGCCATTCCACATGTTCATTCATAGTTTTGATGTATTGAGAGAGGATTTACAATAGTAGTGAAAATAGGTAAAGGAAAAAATGTTTAGGTGTGTTCAAACTTTTGACTTTTGTTTGTCATCAACATGCTTTACCCCCAGCCCAACAAAAGTAAAACTCCGCCTATGGTTACAAACACTGACAATAGAATGTGCTTAAAGGCTGGTTACAAACTGTAGAAGTGCTGGCTGTCTTGTTACCTGTAGGCTGTTTCGAGTTTTGGAGGAGTTCAAGGATCTTGGGGTCATGTTCACGAGTGAGGGTAGGCGAGAGCAGGAGATAGACAGGCGGCTTGGTGCAGCGTCTGCAGTGATGCGGACTCTGTGCCGGTCCGTTGTGGTGAAGTAGCTGAGTCAAAAGGCGAAGCTCTCGATTTACTAGTTGATCTACGTTCCTACCTTCACGAGCTGTGGGCCGTGACTAAAAAAAACAAGATCCCGATACAAGCGGCCAAAATGAGTTTCGAGACACCCCCGCTGGGTGTCCGGGTTCTCTCTTAGAGATATGGTATGAAGCTCGGTCATCCGGGAGGGACTCAGGGTCGAGTGCCTACTCCTCCGCATTGAGGGGAGCCAGCTGAGGTGGCTCTGGTATCTGTTTCGGATGCCTCCTGGACGCCTCCCTGGAGAGGTGTTCCGGACATGTTCCATCGGCAGGAATCCCCGGGAATGACTCTGGAGAAACTATGTTTCTCGACTGGCTTGGGAACACCTTGGGATCCTGCTGGAGGAGTTGGTTGAAGTGGCTGAGGAGTGGGAAGTTTGGGCTTCCCTGCTAAAGCTGCTGCCACCTTGATGCGACCCCGGATTAAGCGGTAGATAATGGGTGGATGGATGGATGGGTGGGTGGGGCGGGAAGCAATCCAGTGATAGAAAAAAAATGTGTCAGTGATTCTAATGTCTTCAATTCGCAAAGGACTAGGCTACAAAAATGTGATCATTTTCTTTTCTTTCCTCAGGTACACCATTGTATTAATCTATTATGCCTTCTGCTTGGTGCTGATGATGCTGCTACGCCCTCTGCTGGTTAAAAAGATAGCATGCGGTCTGGGCAAGTCTGATCGATTTAAGAGCATCTATGCCGCTCTTTACTTCTTCCCTATCCTCACTGTACTTCAGGCTGTCGGGGGAGGATTACTCTGTGAGTATGGACTACTTTACCTACTACTCAGCTCGTGTTCGCTCAAGTTATAATATAAAAACATTTGTTTGTTTCAGATTATGCGTTTCCCTTTATAATACTTGTCCTATCTTTGGTTACTCTGGCCGTGTACATGTCTGCCTCCGAGATACAGGTAAAATTCTTCACTTTGTTGTTTGATTAGTTTTCGAGTCATTTTTACGTAACCCTGTAATGCCTGAATATACATTTAACTCTTTCAGTGGAATTGGCGGTGATAGAAGTCCAATCACGTGACTCTTTTCAAACAAAATTTTCACACCCTAGAGTTTACCTGTAGTAGAAGTTTAATTCATTCGAATTTAGCAGTTGCGAACGAAGTGTTAACAAATATATGTAAGACGTTCTAGGGATTCATAAATTTGAAAAAAAGCATTGTTGAAAAAATATACTGAAAAGTAGGTAACTAATAGCTAAAAATCATGAGAAAATCTAAAAAGTTTTAAAAAGAACATATACAAATAGACATAGAAAATTAGTCCAAACATTTTTTTCATCAAATTTTTTGGCAAAAAAAATTAAAATGATTAAATAGTAAATGGAAAAAAAGAATATTTTCATACATTTTTAAAAAATGTTTTATTCAAAAAAATATTGTTTCTATACTTGCTCATATATTTTTTTGTCATCTTTTTTCAAGTTTTATTTTAATCTGTAATTATCTATATTTTCTAATTTTTAGTTTTTAGTATTTTTAAAAATATTGTGATCTAGGATTTTCCAATTTTTTTGTTGTATTTGTCAATTAAAATTTTCTGTCTATATATATTATGTATTCCCCCATGACTTTTTGATGTATATTTGTTAAGTGTGAATTCAGGTATCAAGGGGTTAATTTATTGCTTAGTCACGAATTTGAATTTCTTCTTTTAAATCTAGTCCCGCCTAATATATCTATTTCTTCACTGGACTATATAATAAGTTCTCAGTTAAGCATGACAATGTGACTGATTGAGAAAACGCATGAAAGTACTACCTAACTACAGTAACATTTGTTTTAACTGTGAGTTTTCCAGAATAATGAACTCTTTCATGACTCGTTCTTCTCAACTCTCCAAACAGACCTTCAAAAACCTGGTTGCCAAGAAGAAGCGCCTGGTAGTCCTGTTCAGTCACTGGTTACTCCATGCGTATGGCATCATCTCCATCTCACGCCTCGACAAGCTGGAGCAGGACCTTCCGCTGTTGGCTCTCGTTCCCGGTCCCGCCTTGTTCTACATTGCTACAGCTAAGTTCACAGAGCCGAGCCGCATCCTATCAGAAGGCAGCAATGGACATTGACCCCCTCCCCCAAGTCATATTTATATACATGTATATTACAGCCTCTCACTCAGTGGTTCTGTCATTTCAGTTTCACATGATAAAAAACTTGTATTGTCCATTAGACTAAGTTACACTAGAGTAGTTGTTACACAGTCACTGAAATATTGAAGGTATTTGTATATAATGTAAATATTGTCCTTGAATATTTAACTCATTCACTGCCATTGACATAGACATCAAATCCATGTAAACGGGGATGGCTGGCATTGAGTGATCATGTTTCATCGGCGTTGAAGTCCAAACCATTTTGACTAGGAGGGTTGACAGCAATTGAGTGATTGCTGCCGCCCCCCAAATTGAATGGGACATCTATTGTCATCAATGGCAGCCAATGAGTTAAAATTTTGGCTTTTTGCTTTTGTTTTTGTGATGCTATAGGAAAGTGTTTTAAAAATTGTCATCAGAATTTATTGAAGAAAAATGAGCTTTACCACTTTTTGGCGTTTCAATGAGCACTGTATTAAATCTGACGTACACTGGAATACACAATCAGGTCAGCGCGCTGCCCCAAGTACTGTTAAATATGGGAAAAAATGTCATATACCGATATCCCATGATATAGCACATTTTAAATTTGGTGAAAAAAACTGTACAACAAAGACGCCCGCCCCCCCGCCGCAGAGGTTAAATACCTGAAGTATTGCTGCAACCTAAAACAAGTGTAAACATGCGCAGCATAATTGCATACAGATGTAAATGGTAAAGTCTATTTCTAACCAGTGGTTTTGACTTATGACTGCTTTATTCTAAATTTGATATTGGAATGAATTGTCTTTATTATGTGTTTCCAATCGTCTTACATTACTCACGTACGGTTAGCAAACACTAAGTGCTGAGGCCGTTTGTCGATACTACCATGGCATATTGAATGTTTTAAGTCCACGCAAATTGGGTGCCATTTGCTGGCAGTGATGTACATTGCAGGAACAAGTCTATTTATATCTATGTAAAATGCCAATAGAAAGTTTTATATCATTTTGGCAATATACCGTATTGGCCCGAATATAAGACGGCCCTGATTATAAGACGACCCCCTCTTTTTCAAAACTCAAGTTTGAAAAAAAGACTTTTTGAACACCAAATTAATTTTTATACAGAAAATAATTACAATATATTTGAGAGAAAAAGCATGTTCTTTTGCCTCATTCAAATCTTAATATCTGAACATTTAAATATGTAAACTAAAGTGCAATCACATTCGTAAATGAATGGCTTCTGGTTTTTGAAATGTAAATAAACCAAACAACAAAATTGCAATAACTGCATTAACCATCAAAGTGAAGTCTAACTGTAACTATAGTCTTGATACAAATCTGAATAAGGAAAAACACTGCAATAAAACAATGCAAACTTGAGAGTAGCTGAGATCTGTCATGACAGAACATCGCTTCAATGATATCTGGCGCCATCTAGCGTCGTGAATGGGGAGAGTAGCTGAGAGTTGTCATGACAGAACATCGCTCCGTGAATGGGTATGTCTAGACCGCATTTTTCAGTTTTATTTCAATGCAAAATACACTTTCTTATATTCGGGCCAATACGGTACATTGTTACTCACTACTAGAGTATTATAAAAACTTATGAATCCTAATTAAGTTGGCATATTTTTTGCATGAAACGTTTAACAAGTCAGAGGAACTTGCTTTCATTTTCCACGTGATTTTATTGTTTCCCTCCGGGAAATGCAATCAGCAGTAGTGAACTTTACGGTCCTCCACATCTTACAAAGCAAGGTCCAAAAGACATGCATGGATGTTTTGATATGAAAGGGCGTGACTGATCAATGTCCTTAGGGATGGCAATGTCATGGACCTTTAACCTTGCACCAAAAAAAAAAAAAAAAAAAAAAAAGGCATCATGCCCTTGGACATTTTTAACGAATCGGCTGCCAACGACAGAGCTAGGCGTCCAATTTGTTTGAAGTGGGTGTGTGGCAGCAAATGAAAACATTAATTCGCTGCCACACTCCTACTTCAAACGGTTTGGACGTCTACTAGTGATAAACTCAGGGTTGGATGTCAATCATTGTCAGAGTAGTATACATTCACAGAAATGCTAAAATGCGACAATTTTCAGCATTTACTGTTGATCCAGTGTGCAGAAGCATCCACAGCTTCCAGAAAATGGCCACCTCTTTAGTCCTGGATGTAAATGATAATGATGCAAAGCGTTCCCACCAGTCCCAGGGCCTGAATGCCAAGGAACCACAGCAAAAGCCAGAAGAAGACAATCACAACAGGTTCGACTATCTTGTCCCCAAAGTACATTTGGCTGAAACCCATCCCTCGCAGACACTTGTTGAACATCCCGAACAGCGTCCCCATCCGCACGCAGTCGTCAATTGGAGGCTGCCTGCTGCTGGGATTGTCCTCTAGTAACCACCTCATGGTGGGATTACTCAAAGGTTGGGCCCTGCTCCCCTCAACCTGGAGAAAATGTTTACAAAAAAAGACATTAGTGCTAAATATAGTTCTTTCCGCAGTTAAGACTTTTACTAATTGAAGTAAATTTCCTCGAGTAATCGCCACTATCCCTCATGGACATTCGATTTGGGCTATTTACAGACCACTTCCTGCTAATTTTGGGGCATTTAGAGGTCACTTCTTGTTCAATTCCTGTTAATTTTGGGTCACTTGTTGATTTTGGGGCAATTATGATCACGTTCTGTTAATTTTGTGGCAATTCCAGTTGAATTTGTTGATTCTTGGTCAACTGTTAACTTTGGGGCATTTATGAGTCATTTGCTCATTTTGGGTCACTTCCTGTTGATTTTAGAGCATTGGAGAGTTCATTTTGTGTCAATTTCAGTTAAATTCCTGTTGATTTAGGGATATTTACAGGTCACTTCCCATTAATTTTGAGTCACTTCCTGTGCATTTTGGGCATTCCGGGTCACTGAACGTTTTATTTTGGGTCCCTTTTGATTTTGGGGCATTCCAGGTCACTTCCCTTTCATTTTGGGTCATGTTTTATTTATTTTGTGTCAAGTCTAGTTCAATACCTGTTGATTTTAGGACACCTCTTGATTTTGGGATATTTACAGGTCACTTCCTATTAGGCCTGAACGATATTGGAAAAAACTATTGTCGCGATTTTTTTTAGGTTTGCAATATATTGCGATATTATATTGCGATATTAAAAAAAAAAAGATCTATCTTTTTTAAAGAAATTTTCACTAAATGACTTGAATAGGTGTTTGGAAATACTTTACATAACACACCGTGACCACAGTGTATTCATATAATACCGTTTAATTTGTTAATGATGAAGATTTCTGTATGAAGGTATCCAGGAAGTCATGTCTGCACAAAATAGATCATTTATTGAATACAATATTTTACACTTCAACAGCAGCAAATACATTAAATGATAAATAAAAGAGCAGGTGCATTAGTCCCCTTAGTTTTTGACAAAATATAACAAATAAAAACTTCTGTAAAATAACAACAAAGTTGTCAACATATTTGAACAAAAATATTAAATATGACAAATAAAAGAGTTGTTCACAAACTATAACAAATAAAAACCTCAGTAAAACAACAAAGTTGTCAACATATTTGAACAAAAATATTAAATATGACAAAAGAGTTCACAAACTATAACAATACATAAAAACCTCAGTTAAACAACAAAGTTGTCAACATATTTGAACTTAAATATTAAATCTGACTAATAAAAGTGCAAGTGCATTAGTCCCCTGAGTTGTTTACACAAAATATAACAATATAAAACTGCAAAACGGCAACAAAGTTGTAAAAATATTTCAACAAAAATATTAAGTATCAAAACTTTATGTGCAGCTGTACTATATATAGTTATTTGAAAAATACGGTTTACAATAAATTTAAATATAAAAGAAACAAACTCAATTGAACTTGTAAATAATTGAACTGAATAACTGCAAATAACTGTGATGAATAACAGAACCATTTTAACTCCCAAATTTCCTGCCTTCCTGATAGCTGTCACATTAAAAGAAGAAAAGACATTCCTTCAGCTGTGTTATGTATTTGTCTGCATATCGTCCACCTTCCTTGCTCAGCAATTCTCAACTGGGTCTCATAGGTTTTTGGCCAAGACTATTAGTTTATCCACTATAGCAGGCTTGAGACAATAACGTTGGCACGTAACAATGTTCCCACCTGTGCTAAAAAGCCTCTGATGGGGAGCTCGTAGCAGGAATGCATAGATACCTGCGTTTTAAATGGTCCCACATGTTTGACAGATTACTTCTTGTTGAGGCAACCATGGCGAGGCACTGTCGACAGGGCTGTTTTTTGTCCCTTATAGTCTTGTTCTTGCCAAAATACTTCCAAAACTCCTTTTGGATACAGTCTTCCTTGCTCCTCCAACGTGTTGATTGCTTGCTTTCACTTTGAGAACGGGCCCTCCTCCCTCCGCTCTGCTGTTCGGCCCCTCCTCCCTCCACTCCGCTGTTGCAGGGGGAGGGGGAGGAGCCGATGACTTGCTGGAGAGAAAGAGAAGCTGTGCGCTTTTTTTCCCCTCTCCTTCCTCAAAACAAACGTTTGTGGATTAAAAAAAATGAAATTAAAAAACTATCGCACGTCCTTGCGATGGGACTATTGCACATGCGCACATCGCGATGGCGATGTTTAAACGATATATCGTTCAGGCCTACTTCCTATTGATTTTGGGCATTCCAGTCACTTCTCATTTTGGGTCCTTTCCAGTTGATTTTGGGGCAATTCCAGTTGAATTTGGGGCATTCTGGGTCACGTTCTGTTTATTTTGTGGCAAGTCTAGTTCAATACCTGTTGATTTTGGGGCATTCCGGGTTTAGGCTATACGCTGTGTGTCTCCAGAGTTGAGAGTGCAATGTTCGACTACAGTGAAACGAGATGAGTCATTGGCTAAAGGCTGGATTTATCCCGCCCATGGCTGTGCGTCTCTGGAGGTCTATGGGCAGTGGGAGCGGCTCGACTGGCCCAGACACACTGATTCTCTACATGATGATTGGATGATCTGGGGCTGAATCCCTTTTTGACTGACAGCGAAATGAGCTAATCAGTAATCCTGACATATTAATATCCACAGGAGGCATTCTTAAATCCTAATTCCGTTGTTCTGAGTTGAACCAGAATCGACACTTGCTTTGTTAAAAACGACTAGCGAAAATAAAGCTATTTTTATTTATTTATTTTTTTAAAATTTCTTTAATTGCAGCTGCTTGTGTTTGGAGACTTGACTTCTAGCACTCTAGTTGCTTGCCCTACTGAGCAGCGGGTGCTGCTGAACCCCTCCACCGTCACAAAGCAGTCACAGGCGGACACACTTTGAGCTTCCCCTCATTGAAAGAACAGCATCCGCCACTGCTTCCTGCATTTCAACGCATTTAATGTTATTCCTTAAATTGACTCGAGGTGCCATTGATGGTGATAAGACGTCTGTCCATCATGTCAGTCAATTACTGGTCCTTTAAAAAAAAAAAAAAGCATATTGTGATAATGTTCATTATTTTCTGTAATGTACCTATAAACATTAGACTTTTATACATTTTACATTCATTACACACAACTGAAGTAGTTCAAGCTTTTTACTGTTTTAATATTGATAATTTTGGCAAAAAAGTCAAGAAAAAACAAAAATCCCTATCTCAAAAAATTAGCTTATCATGAAAAGGTACTCTAAAGAAGCCACTAACCTAATCAACTGAACCAACGAATCAACTCAAAACCCCTGTGGACGATTCCTGAGGCTTTTAAAAACTCCCAGCCTGGTTCATTACTCGAAACCGCAATCATGGGCAAGACTGCCAAACTGACTGCTGTCCAGAAGGCCATCGTTGACACCCTCAAGCAAGAGGCTAAGACACAGAAAGAAATTTCAAAGCGAATAGGCTGTTCCCAGAGTGCTGTATCAAGCCACCCTAGTGGGAACTCTGTGGCAAGGAAAAAGTGTGGCAGGAAACGCTGCACAATCAGAAGAGGTGACCGCACCCTGAGAAAGATTGTGGAGAGGGGCCGATTTCAGACCTTTGGGGACCTGCAGAAACAGTGGACCGAGTCTGGAGTAGAAACATCCAGAGCCACCGTGCACAGGCGTGTGCTGGAAATGGGCTACAGGTGGCGCATTCCCCAGGTCAAGCAACTTTTGAACCTGAAACGGCGGCAGAAGCGCCTGACCCGGGCTACAGAGAAGCAGCACTGGACTGTTGCTCAGTGGTCCAAAGTACTTTTTTCAGATGAAAGCATGTTTTTCATGTCATTCAGAAATCAAGGTGCCAGAGTTTGGAGGATGGCTGGGGAGAAGGAAATGCCAAAATGCCTGAAGTCCAGTGTCAAGTACCCACAGTCTGTGATGGTCTGGGGTGCCATGTCAGCTGCTGGTGTTGGTCTACTGTGTTTTATCAAGGACAGGGTCAATGCAGCTAGCTATCAGGAGATTTTGCAGCACTTCATACTTCCATCTGCTGAAAAGCTTTATGGAGATGAAGATTTCATTTTTTAGCACGACCTGGCACCTGCTCACAGTGCCAAAAACCACTGGTAAATGGTTTACTGACCATGGCATTACTGTGCTCAATTGGCCTACCAACTCTCCTGACCTGAACCCTATAGAGAATCTGTGGGATATTGTGAAGAGGAAGTTGAGAGACACCAGACCCAACACTGTGGATGAGGTTAAGGCCGCTATCTAAGTGGCAAAAAGGATTCCCGACTAAGTATTGAGTGCATAGCTGATATAATTAATTGAAGGTTGACTTTTTTTGTAATAAAAATACTTTTTTATATTGGTCGGATGAAATATGCCAATTTTTTTTAGATAGGGATTTTTGGTCTTTCTTGACTTTTTTTTTTGTGCCAAAATAATCAATAAAATTAAAAGGCTTGAACTACTTCAGTTGTGTGTAATGAATCTAAAATACATGAAAGTGTAATGTTTATAGTACATTACAGAAAATAAAGAACTTTATCACAGTATGCTAATTTTTTGAGGACTAGTAATTAATGTTGTCCATGTCCACCTCAAAACTCAAAATGAGTGTTAGGGAGTAAAAAATGTAAACACAGGACTCCACATAACTAATGAAAACACATTAAACCGATCGATAATGCTGATGATTACCAATTAATTGTGATATCAACTGCTTAAAAAGATTGTTCATGACAAAAACTACATAAAGAATCCAAGCACAAATCACATTAGTCCAACCGTGAGGCTAACTTGAATGTTTGATACTGTTACTACAATCAGCACGTTAAATATGTCATCTTGCTGACGTAGAGTTTTTCCAACACATAAAAGTTCCAGTACATGGGGAAAATCTACTTTCAGGATATATGGTTGGTAAAAACACAACTAAATCGCTGTCAGGTTAGCATAACCTCGTAAATGGATAAGCTAGCTTCATACCCAGTTCGGTTGCTGTTGTGCTTCGGTCGGTCTCGCGTCATTGACAGCTTGAGGAAGAGAACTGCACCTTCGTTGGCTTTCTGAAGACGCCACTGCCAAGTCAGGTGGTTGTGGCGTTACAGCAGACATGATTTCTGAGAGTACAGCAATTTTCAGAAAACATTTCTTGGGCAAAGATTGATGACAACCCTGTTCCGACCGGGGACCGCTCGACGTAGATAATGTTGTGCCATTTGCTAACGATTCGCTAAAAATACAAAAACAAAAACTCTTGAGTAAGCTGAAGCGTCTCTTGGCGTCTTCTTCTGCCGTTCCTTCTTCTTCGAGGTTTAAAGGCGGTTGGCAACTTAAAAAAGTGCATTACCGCCACCAACTGTTAAGTTAAGCGCACGCCAGGATTTCACAAAAACTAATCAAGGAACCCCGAGTAAAATGACGTTGGTTTTATATGCTTTATTTTAATGTTAGGAACTCATCTAAAATGAGCTTTGAAAATGACACGCAGTTTAATGTAATAGTAAAAACCTTATTCCGTCAAAACTCACCATTGTTGTTTACGTCGCAATGTGGTGACGTCATACCGTGCCGCTGTGATTATGTGATGCATTAAAAAGAAACGATTTCATTTCATTTCGATTTTCATCACTTTTTGTTTCTGTGCTGTGTTTCATCACATTACAACTGGAGGGTATTAATGAGTGGACACTGTCCCCTGGTGGCTGGTAGAACACTCTCCAGGCATCCAATTTATTTAAACTGGGAAAAAAGGCCATGAATGCTCATCTTTCAGAGCAATTGACGGCGCCAGACGTCCAATCCACTTGGCTTTAGCCCCTCCCAGTCCAAATAGATTGGATGTATAGCGCCGTCAATGTCAGCCAATGAGTCAACAGAGCAGGGGTTAATTTGGGTCGGTTCCTGCCGGAACACGGGCACTTCTTGATTTTGGCCTCCCTGTGTTCCAGGGCTTTTTTGGGCAGATCCGGCACCTCTCGTTTATAGAAAATAATAATAATAATATAAAAACGTTAAAAAAAAAAAAAAAAAGAATTGTAATAGTCCCAAATGGGGGGAAAGAAGAGAGGAGTCGTTGATGGCTTTCTCCACTTTATTGTGGCAACAATAAGAAAACAATAAACAAAATTACAGTGGACTGCCACTACATTCGACTGCTAACTTTTGCTTCTCGCCCATCTCCCCCTCACTTCCTACTACCTCACAGCTCTCCAGTCCCAGCGTCTCTTAAAGGGACCGTGCATAGTTACGGACATTACAGTATGAAATGAAAATAATAATATGCATAAATTCATTTACAGAACAAATCCCAAGAATCGCATGTTGTTTATAAAAAAAAATTAATGTCATTTGAAAGAGTCGGAGATTTGTTGATGCAAAAGCTGGACCAACAAATCATGCCCATGACATTAAAAAAAAAAAAAAAAAAAAAACACCTTGGAGGCAAACAGCCAGGATCAAACGGTATTCCAACATGCCAAAAAGACAGTTGCATTTACTGTCTTTTTTCAAAAAAAGAAAAATGGTTCAAAACGAGTCAGAAAAGCAACAACCGGTGATGAGGGCAGCTGCAGCAATCACACTAACGGGCAGGACTGGGTGCAGCAGGAGGCTAGCACTGCAGCAGCTAGCCAGGTTCACGGAGAGCCAACCAAGCCGGGGCAGGAGGCTGCTACCGTGGCAGCAGCTGGTTAGGTTCACTGCCACCTGGAATGGAGGCCAGCTACAGCGCCAGCAGTCAGCCAGGTGGACCACCAACAGCCGGAGCAACAGGCCAGTACCCTTATGGGAAATTCAGGTTTGGGCTGCACAATTAGTAATTCGGTGGGAACTTTGGGGCCAACAGCCGGAGCAACAGGCCAGTACTCTTATGGGAAATTCAGGTTTGGGCAGCACAATTAGTAATTCGGTGGGAACTTTGGGGCCAGAGAAGACGAGGGGGATGAAACTTGCAAAAGAATGGGTTTGTGTTATTTATTATAATCTCTCATTTTTAAAAAATGTTTTACAAATTAGACTGTACGTTACTGTAAGTCCCACCTGTGGTTATGTGGGCAGTTGCCCGTGCTGTGCAGAGTATAGCCTAAATAACTGTAAATTGTTGTCATAACATTTATACCATGGATATTATCATAAATAAAGGCTTGTAAGTCCCACAGCATGGCAAGTGGGCATTTGCATGTTGTTTTCAGCACCATTTTCTGCGTATTCGCCGGGACCTTTGCCCATCTCGTTATCCCTGCATCATATGACCTTTGCGTTCCGGCATTTTATGATTTACAAATTAATCACTGCTGTAGAGTATTGCAAAACACAAATTTGTTCTGATGTTGTCATGTGTCTTTTCCTTGAAGTTTTAAAGGCTTTGGCCACCCCTGGTCTTATTTGTTATTCTGATTTGACTCTGTCGCGTGGGATTACATGCTACTTGTAAACTGTGTAATCCTTGCTAATCTGGGATTCAGTTTCACTCTGAACTGTAAACCTGAAAACTCCGGATGACTGGGAAAAGAATATGGAGATAAAACAGGTCTGCGTAAGGATGAGATTTCTCGAATGATTGAAGGATGTATTTGCTCTTTTTTCTTCACATCCTACTGGATTGTTTCTTGGTAGTCCACTCCTGCCCTTCCTTATGTGCCTGCTCTTATGGGACAACGGGAACAGCAGACCTCAGGTTGAGTGAGAGTTTCCATTTCCGTATGTGACTATTTTAGTTTATTAAGTCAAGTTCAAGTTAATTTTGGGTCACTTCCTTTTCAGTTTTAGGGTATTTAGGGTTCACTTTCTGATGATTTTGGGTCACATTCTGTTGATTTTAGGGCATTTCTGAGTCACTTTCTATTTATTGGTCACTTCCAGTTGATTTTGTGGTACTGTATTTTGATTTCAGGTCACTTTATATTGATCTATGTCACTTTTGGTTAGTTTATCAGTTTTAGGGTACTCAGGGGTCACTTCCTGATGATTTTGGGTCACCTTTTGATTTTAGGGCATTTCTGGTCACTTGCTGTTTATTGGTCTGTTGACTTTGCGGCAATTGATTTCACTTCACTTTCTATGGATTAGTGTCATTTCTTATTGCTATAGGTTATTTTGTGATGATTTTAAGGAATTATGGCGGGTCACTTCTTGTAAAATTTGGGGCAATTAGTGGATGTATTTTTTTGTCAAAAATAAGGAACACCAATGGAGAGTATTTTTTGTTTGTTTGTAGGCCGAGTTGAAAATCAATAGGAGTGAATGGAAACTTTTTGATGTAAGCATTGAACATGTTGGAAATGAATGAGGAATTATTATTATTTTTTTTTTAATTGGGGGCAAAATTTTAGTAATAACTTATGATAACCTTTGTGAAAATTGATTATATGAATGTTTTGATGTGTGAATTTGACGAAAACTGTTGGACAAGTAAAACTTATTTAAATTACAAATGTTTTGTTTCAAATTTTATGACCAACAGAAACTGGATGATTTGTGCAAATTGATTTTGTAAATGTTTTGATCTGTGAATTTGACAAAAACTGTAGGACAAGTAGCATTTTGGAAAGAATTTTTTTTTTTTTTTTTACAAATTTTGTATTTGGGGAGCTTTGCTTTGCATCTATGTACTGTATATCAGGGGGGCTCACAATTTTTTGTTCCAAGATCTGCTTTTCAAGGAGACAATCTCCTATGACCTATCTTTATTATTTATTTATTTATTATTAGTTTTTGGGTGGGGGTGGGGGTTGCTTAGAAAACCTCAGCAGCAATGTATGTTGTGAGTTACTAGCTTGTTAGCTTTGCTGCACTTAGAGCCGTTGTTTGAGCATGCACAGTGACCTAAGTGTGGGTAAAAAAAAATAAAAAATCAGACATCATTTAACCGGGATCCCTAAGTATCAATAAAGTGATTGGATAGATATTAGGTATACTACAGTATATGTCTAATTTTTCATTCAATACAATTGAACTTTGTTTCTATAGCATCTGCAAAGTTCAGCATCAATATTTCTCAACAAAACATGACTAACCCTTATGGTCTCAAGCTTTTGTTTTTGGAGCTGCTTACAAAGCTCAGCAGCATTATTGCATAAGAGAACATAATTAAGCCTTTTTTTGGTCGGAAAAAAAAAAAATCATATTTTGATGCCACGATCGACTAGTAGATCGCAATTGACATAAAGAGTCCCCCTCTTGTACTGGTATGTCATTCTAGAGTGAACTTATGGTTTTATCAATGTCAATTCTAACAAGACTGTGTTTAAACACCAGGTTGGTGCAATGCAGTGACCCTAGAATATCAGCTGTTCCTATCAATGTCCCTGCTGACACAGTTAAACTTCGCCTTGAGAAGACCCTGATCACCAGGGTTCCCAGAGCAGCCTTCTTCAACCTGACAGAGTTGCTGTTCTTGTGGCTTACTTACAACTCCATCGCGTCCGTCCACCCCAGCAGTTTTGTGAACCTGAGAGCCCTAAGAGAACTGCGTCTAGATGGAAATTACCTAACCGCCTTTCCATGGGAGGGTCTCAGGGACATGCCTCGCCTTCAGACACTTGGTCTACACAACAACCGACTATCCAGCCTTCCGTCTCACGCTGCACTCTTTCTCCCCAACATAACCTATCTTGACCTATCCAGTAACAGGTTTGGCCAGATGCGAATAAACTTCACCAACTGGTTCTATTCAGTAGAACTTCTATGCTTAACTTTTCTCCTCTTCTAGGTTAACTGCATTATCGGCAGAATTGTTGGACCTTTGGTTCCCGCTTTTGGGTCAACAGGAGAGATCAGTACAAAGAAGAATTCTGGGTATGAATTTACAGACACTCAGTTGCCCATTAAGTTTAATTCCTGCTGGTAGGTTTTTATACAGTGCTGCTAAAATGTCAGTCACTGCTGGGTGGAACTGGAAGCCAAATTTTCCGAGTACTTCATAGAGAAATGTCCATCTCACCGAATCAAATGCCTTTTCAGCTTCTAGGCTTAAAATCAACAGCTCTTCTTTTTGTTCTATTACCTGTTTTATCACGTGTAATATCTTCCTAATGATGTCTTGTGTTTGTCTTTGCCTTATGAAGCCTGTTTGGTCCCTATGTATCAGGTCTTTTAAAATTGATTTTAATCTATTGGAGATTATGGAGGTGAATAATTTGTAATCTACAGTTAGGAGGCTAATCGGTCGTGCCACGTTCGAGGCTAGCTTTTCCCTCTTTTGTTATTATTGCATCTTTCCAAGAGGGTGGGGTTGTTTTCCTTTCTAAAACCCAATTATATGTTTTCAATAATGGTGGGATTAATTGTTCCTGCATTGCTTTATACCAGTCTGAACTGAAACCATCTGCCCCTGGTGATTTAGCTGTCTTTAGTTTCCCGATCGCTAAACTTTTTCATCTTTTGTTATTTTTGGGCCTGCCTGTTAACATACCGGGCACGTTGTCAGTTAGTTGTTTTAGGCGTCATGTAACATTAGCATACCGCACACTTATTCAGCCTGTTGTTCTCTATTCTATTTTTTATTTCAGATTGCCCCTCAAGATGACATGTCTGTTCCTGGTGTTGGATTTTATCATATAAATTTCCCCCCAAAATGCTAAATACTCCACTGCGACACTATGTTTTTCCCCTTCATTGTGCATTTTTTGGCTTGTGCGATTAAAAAAATACAGTACATTAAACTGATTTTTTAACAGATTATTTTATCAATGTCAAATCATCTTTAATATACTCAGTGGCTGCCATTGACGGCACTAGACATCCAATCCATTTGAAGTGGGAGGGTGGCAGTGAATGAACGTTAGTTAAATCATGGTAAAAGTATCCTAACATTATTCTCAGGTCTCCATGACAACCCATGGTTGTGTGACTGCCAGATCTCATTGATGGTATCGTTGTCCATGTCCCTGGGAAGTCCTGTCGTCCTCATGGACCAGCTGCTTACATGCAGAAGATCTATCGGTCAGCTCGGGATGGTGCTAACCAAAGCTGAGTTCCCCCAATGTATGAGACCTTCAGTCCAGCCTGCAGCCACCAGAATTATGTCTCTACTGGGCAGCAATGTTATTCTTCGCTGCGATGCCACAGGCTACCCAACCCCGACGTTGACGTGGGTCAAAACGTCAAACTACGCAGGTAAGGATGGAATTGTTCCCAGTTTTCCAGAGGGAAAATTGTTTGTTTGATAGTTTATGACCTTTGACCTCTCACCTACCTTAGGTTGTTGTCGTCAGGACGTCGCCGGCCAGGATGAAGATCTCCCCAGGAATTTGGAAAGTTGTAAGATGTATTTAATTGTTTCAATCATAAGCCTCAACTCATTGGCAGCCATTGACCGCGCTAGATGTCCAGTTCATTTTGACGGGGAGGGGCAAAAGAACGAACAAATGAATAAATCCCAGTCAAATGAATTGGACGTCTAGTGCCGTCAATCGTGCTGAAAGATGAGCTTTCACAGCCAGTCTTCCCATTCTGAATGAATTGGTCTATTGTTGTCAATGGCAGGGAATGAGTTGAATATTTGTAACCTGATTAACCCCTAAACCAATTGAAAAAGACTATTAGGGAAATACATAAGTACATGAAAATAATAGTTTCAAAAATTATATGTATAAAATTAAATTTAAAATTATAATTTTAAATTTGGAAATCCTAAAGTAAAAAATAAAAAAAGGTTTTAAAAAAAAAAAAAAAAGGAGGGGAGCTGGGTGTACTGTAAAAATGGATTAAAAGCAAAAACATTAAATAAACAATGTATAAAAGTTGATAAAATCAGAGAAAATAACTTGAAAAAGAAATTATTTTATATAGAAATAAAAAAATAATAATTTAAAGGAAACATTGAAACACCTTTACAAAATATTTTGGGGAAAATATAAAAAATATTTCAGTTTCATATTTTGTTATTTATAAAATGAAAACAATAGTATATCGTTTTTTTTATTTTCTGTGTTGTATTTTTTATTTTTTAGCTGTATTTTCAAACTTAATTTTCTACATTTAGTAATTTTTTTCTTTCAATATTCTTTTTTTTTTTTTTTTTTTTTTTTTTTTTTTTTTTTTAAATATACTTAATGTATTTTTCCAATGGCTGTGAATGCCGGCGCTGGATTTCCAATCTTTTTGAACCAGGAGGGATGGCATTGAAAGAACAAACGGGCTGTTAATACTCATGTTTCAGCGCCATTCCATTTAGACTCCCAGTCAAAATGGATTGGACGTCTAGCGCCATCAATGGCAGCCAATGAGTTAACACATTGCTGAAAGTGACATACCTGGTACTATTCTAGCCTTGCAGGGATCTCCCCGAGTTGGCGTTCGCTGGTCACTCATCAGCCTGGATGACTTAGCTTTCAAGGATGCTGGTGAATATCGCTGCCAAGCTCGTAACATGGCAGGAATATCTGAAGCTCCCGTTAAACTAACAGTAGTAGGAGTAACGCAGCTCTCTCGACGGCCAAAGAAGAAATCCCAGAAGATTCCACTCAAATCATCGTCTGACAACAAAAAATCCAACAGGACAACTTTGTCCCTTCCCCCGCTGAAGAACTACATATCCCGAAACGTGACGCCATCTACTCAAAAGACCACGCAAACATTTCCTGCTACTGTGTCCAAATTAGTTTCAATTTACAAAAGCAGCAAAACAAACTTAAAAGGTCCAAAGATCCTTTCAAAAAATACCATGATTAAGACCATTCTAGAGAAATCAGACAATTTAACCAGTTCAATATCCAACGCAAAAGTATGATACCAGATAATTGGTAAACATTAGAATGGAATTTTCATTGCCTGCCTAATTAAATAAGACTTACGATGAAAAATGACTTTTATTGTGTATACCCATCCATGAATTCTTACAGAAGATGTAATCAGAGTTTGTACTTTGGCAATTACATTTTCATTTGACATTTGTATATAAAGGTATATATTTTTTCATACTTTTGTCACGGTAACTCAGTGTGCGAATGGTTAAACTTCCTTCCTGTTATTGTGCCCAAAGTTTTTTCCATCTACATACTGACTTTGGCGGCCAATATGGACATTTTTAAGAGGGTCCACAAGGGACTGTTTTATTTGAGGAAGCTGAGGACTTTTTACATTAAATACTCCCTCATGAAAATGTTTTGTCATTTGTTGCCTCTATCGTGTAGTGTATACCATAGAAACCATACTGTACCATACTCAATTATGAAACAACACACCATACCATGCCATGCCGATTCTATACTACCATTTTGTACCATATAATCTATACTATACTATGCTTTACTATACCATACTATACGATACGATACCCCATACTGTACCATATCCAATACAATACACCATACCATACCACACTTTACGATACCATATTGATTCTACATGATACTAGACAAATCATACCATACATTACTTAACCATACCACACTATATTGATTCTACACTATACCAGACAAACCATTCCATACAGTACTCAACCATACCACACTAAACTACAATATATTACACTATACTGTACTATACTATACTATACTATACTATACTATACTATACTATACTATACTATACTATACTATACTATACTATACTACACCATACCCCGTACTGTACTGTACTGTACTATTCTATACCACACATTATCATACTACACTATACTATACTATACCATACCCAATACAACATACCATACCATACTACACTTTACGATACCATATTGATTCTACACTATACTAGACAAACCTTACCAAATATTACTCAACCATACCACACTATATTGACTCTACACTATACCAGACAAACCATTCCATACAGTACTTAAGCATACACACTAAACTACAATATATTACACTATACGATACGATACTATACTATACTATACTATACTATACTATACTATACTATACTATACTATACTATACTATACCATACCCCGCACTGTACTGCACTGTACTATACCACATATTATCATACTACACTATAATATACTGAACTATAAACATACATCCCAAACTATACCATACTGCATTACTTTGAAATATTAATTCTATACTGTACCATATAATTTATACTATACTATACTATAACTATACTATACTATACTATACTATACTTAAGCCTGTCGCAATATGCAATAATTCCATTTATCGCGCGATATATAAAAATGAAGGCGGTAATTTTTCCGCTGCGATTTATTGCCTCACGTGCACGTGTGTGCGCGCGTGCGGCAGACGTGCTGTTAAAAGTTCGTTACCAACTGCGCAAAATGCATCTCCGTTCCAGGTCCGGCAAAAACTAGCGCCAGAGCCAATCCTTCCCATTATATCCTATTGTTCAACGTATACCGGCCGCGTCAGTGCTCCGGAGTGACTGTGGACCATCTATGGCGCGCCGGTGTTGTTGACGTGTGTGCGCTCCCGTCAGGAATGACATTTCACGCGGGGCGGCTATTTTTCGGCACAACGCTGGATATTTACAACGAAGTCCGCCAAAACATTGTTACCGACTTGGCTGCTACGAATAACCTCACTTTGACAACGAACAGCTGAATGAAATTAAGAGCGCTGTGCTTCAAACTCGTCCTGTTTATGAAAGCCGTCATATGCTTGCGCGCACGCACTAGATATCATGAAATGGCAAACTAGATGTGCTACGTCCCAAGCCATTGGCTACGTGAGCCCAGAGTGATTATGGGACATGTAGTCCATATACTACATCGATGAATTCTAAACTGTCATTTGTCACATGAGGTTAAGAAGGCCAAATCAATCCATACCAGTCACTATAGATAATGTTGCAAATATTGTTAATTCAGAACGTGACACAGATGGATTCGGACCATAAATAGGATGTCTTGCTCATGTAGTAAACCTAGCTGCTAAGAGAGCTGTAGCAATCAACGGTGTGCCCTGCCTCACTTACAAACAGTAAAGATTGTTCTCAGCACTTTTATCCAATTTTTTTTCATATCAGTAAGAAGTAAGCATGTAAATATTATGCACTAAAATGCATGTTTATATGATGGCAATTTAATTTTTGCTCGTTAGCAAAAAAAAAAAAAAAAAAAAAAAAAAAAAAAGAGAAACAAAAAATACAATTGTTATTTTTTTTTACAGAGCATTAAATGTATTGAATCGGCTCGAAAATCGTGTCCCCCGTATCAAAATTCGTACCAAACCATGACTTAACTGTATCGTTGCATTCCTATGGAACACCATTGCAGAAGCTATGACGGGAAATGTTTTCATTTTCCTAAATGCTTAAGTTTTTAAGTGCAATTTTTTTTTTTTAAACACATTTTATTTATTCTGTGTTTCTGTGCGGTATCAATATTGTTGTTTTTTACTTAAGAGGCAGGGTCTATTGTTTTTAGTTGTGATTTCTTAAAAAGTATGTTTGAATCTAAGAGTAAATATTTATCGTGTTTAAATGGGTGTACTTGATCTATTAATATATACTGTATTCGCACTGTGTTATTGTAAATTGGTAAAAAAAAATTGGGGGGGCGCAATAATATCGCATATCGCAATAATTTATGAGAATAATTATCGCACACTAAAATTTGTTATCGCGACAGGCCTAACTATACTATACTATACTATACTATACTATACTATACTATACTATACTATACTATACTATACCAAACATTATAATATGACACTATACTATACTGTACTATAAACATACTGTACATCCCATACTATACCATACTACATTACTTTGCTATATTAATTCTATACTGTACCATATAATTTATACTATACTGTACTGTACTGTACTATACTATACTGTACTATATGCCAGGCTGTGGTGACGAGGCGGACTCAGCTGCGGAGGTTCAGGCAAAAACTTTTTTTTGAAAACAGAAGTTCTTCCGCTGACCTGCGGGGATGAGAAAACTACAAACAAAAAGCGCTCCAACGGAGGAATGAGTCAGGATGACTAGAATTAAAAAATGTTCAAACACAATGCACTCCAAAAGGGAGGAAAGGTAAAAACATAAAATGCTCCAAAAGGAGGAAAAACTCAGGATTACTATGATCAAAATTTACAAACACAAAGCGCTCCAAATGGAGGATAATATACAGGAATCAGGATTACTATGAAAGCTTTGACAAGAGGCTGACGTGAGTAACCAGTGTAGAAAGACACTTCTGCACAAGACAGGGGAAACGAGGGCATTATATACACACAAGGTAATGGAGAACAGGTGGAAACAATAGGTCTTTAGGTGACAAGAGGAAGGGCCAGTATGCGACTATGAATAGGGTGAAGCCCTCAAAATAAAACAGGAGGCGACGTGGCATGACACTATACCAGGGGTCCCCAAACTTTTTCCTGTGAGGGCCAGATAACTTTTCCCTTCTCTGGTGAGGGGCCGGGGTCAGTTTGTAACAGAAAAAGAGTGACGATTGCAGGAGAGCCTAAATGTAAAAATTTATTGTTTTTCAGAAAGCCACAATCAAATACCCTTTCTGGATTCTTCACGGAACAAAAGTAAATAAAATAAAAAAAAATAATATAATATAATATAATATAATATAATTAGGGCTGTCAAACGATTAAAATTTTTAATCGAGTTAATTATAGCTTAAAAATTAATTAATCGTAATTAATCGCAATTAATCGCAATTCAAACCATCTATAAAATATGCCATATTTTTCTGTAAATTACTATTGGAATGGAAAGATAAGACAAGATGGATATATACATTCAACATACGGTACATAAGGACTGTATTTGTTTATTATAACAATAAATCAACAAGATGGCATTAACATTATTAACATTCTGTTAAAGTGATCCATGGATAGAAAGACTTGTAGTTCTTAAAAGATGAATATTAGTACAAGTTATAGAAATGTTATATTAAAACGCCTCTTAATGTTTTCGTTTTAATAAAATTTGTAAAATTTTCAATCAAAAAATAAACTCGTAGCCCTATTCTGTCCTCAATGTGTGTGAGTACACAAATTGACAGATAGCGAACATAAGTTCCAAAAAGAAATCAGACGGTGTGGCAAAGTTGCATGGGCTTTACTGAAATCATCTCTTTTTGACAGGAGCACGTTTCTTGTATTTTTGTAAAACTGAAAATAACAAGGCAATGTGTCAATAACTTGCATAAATCACAAAATAACATAAAATGTACACACACGTGTCCATTTGAGCAGTAGCACTAGCCAATTAGCTCACAAGCATCTAACAATGTAACTGCATTTCACCATATATGTGAACAAATTCAAATACACATCATCAATAACTATCTAATGCTCATGAATATAAACAAAGGAGGAATATAACTCACAAGCGATGCATGTATTAGACACAAACAGTGTGATGGGGCTATGAGAACTGCCACTGAATACTGGATGCGGACGTTAGCTGGTCTGAATAGCACTGTCTATTAGTGTTGTATCGGTCGCGAACGATTCGTTCTTTTTGAACGAATTGTTTGGGTGAACGAGACCGAACTAATCACCATCTGCACTGATTCGTTCTATGAAGTTGGTGGCGCTTGCTCGCTGCGTGGGAGGGCGTTGAGCAAGCGGCAGCGTCTCCTGACATCGCACACGACCAATCAGACGCCAGCTTCATCGCGGGCAGGGGAGGGAGTGGAAACAGAATCAAGGCGTCTGTCACTCATTTCCATGTGTGGCCAATAAGCAGCCAGCGTGCAGGCAGGGGGGAAAGACTGAGTTTTGTCACTTCCCGTTCAGTGATTCGGTCCTCCGGTTCCTGACCTAGCTTGCTGCTAACTTGACTTTCCAGTAATGACTATGCGGTGTATGAGTCATAAAATGAAAGGAAATGACTTTGTCACATATTTGTTAACATGGAGCCTATCAAATGCTGCTCAAACAGACAAAAACACCACACAAATCTAGCGAGCATGGTTTAGTGTTCTACTTTTCTCAACAGACTCGGGACTGTACCTATGACTATATACTATCAAATTTACAGTAATTTAAAACATGCGTAGCTACGAGGCAAGCAAAAGCTGAGCTGCGGTCGCGTGACGGCAGTGAAGCGGGCAGAGAACTGTCACTATATGGAGGCTTCATGGCAGCGATATTTACCTCATATGTGCACAGAAAAAAAAAGAATATTTAGTATGATCACCATAATACTGATTTGCAATGAAACTGTATATACATGTCAATTTTTTCCGAGTGTTTTATTTTTTTTTTCGTGTCAGAGGGTGTTGGTTGGTTTGACAAATTATGTCAATCCGTCCATCATGTACTACTCAAGCGCCCAAAAACAAAGCGCGCGGACACGGGAGATGTCGCAATATGTCTACATTTTTCTTAACAGACTAATGAGAGTAGAAAGGCGACATCATAAAGAGCAAACAATTATTTCTCGTCAGCATTTGACGATCTGAGATGCGGGGACGACAGGAGAGCTGACCGGATTATTTTATTTATTAATACCAGTGCAAAAATTCAATACGATCATCTTAATAATAAAAAACAAAAATAGAGCGAGAGGTAAATATGATGTGTTGGTCGTTCCATATTTAGAAATTAAACTTTCGATTTATTTTTATTTTCGTGACAGCAAGCATGCCGCGTTGGCTGGTAGCAGCACTGCAGCAGCATTGTATATGTGAGCAAGATCATGCTAAAGAAAGTCCGTGCGCCCCCGATCCCAAACCCCCACTTCCCCCTCAAAAAGAAAATGTTTAACCGTGTCCTAAATCGAAATGCAAGCACGAGCCAAGACTTTGAGCCCATAGAACTAGGACAGACGACGCGGAAGTTCTCCCTCGCTTTTGCAGCAGCGGGAGGGAGACGAGGCTGTCTGTGAAAGCAGAATGATATCGCCTGTCACTCATTTCTGAAACTACGACGAGTGGTCAATGTGCAAGAGAGGGAGGGACCAAGCAATGTCACTTCCCGTTCAGTTATACTGCGAAGCGGTCTTTGGTGATTCGTTCGGCAACGTCACTACCCGTTCACTAACCAAACGATTCATTTGGGCGGGGAGGGAGATGAGGGGGGCGAACGATTCGTTGAACGATTCGTTTGAACGATTCGTTTGAACGAATCTTTTTACTGAACGAACCGGAATGGATTCGTTCACTCAAGTGAACGACAGATCCCGTCACTACTGTCTATTAGTGTGAGTTTGCGTCGACATATAATCACGTCAGAAAAGCGCGCCGAAACCCAAATAATCAGCTGCACTGAATCGCCAGCAGAGGGCGACATTACGCCACATAACATATGCAAGTCACACCCAAGCGCCAGCAGAGGGCGGAAAAACTCCATAAAACACAATTAACAAGTTGGCCTTTCACTGTACTGACATTTAAATCTGTCTGAGCTGGCCTAGTGCGTTAATTGCGTCAAATATTTTAACGTGATTAATTAAAAAAATTAATTAACGCCCGTTAATGCGATAATTTTGACAGCCCTAAATATAATATAATATAATATAATATAATATAATATAATATAATATAATATAATATAATATAATATAATATAATATAATAACACTATTAATTAAATAGATAATAACCAAATAACCCTCTCTAAGTTCTTCACAGAAAAAGGAAATAAATAACACTATTGAGAAAGAGAAAAAAAAAACATTCAAAATGCTTTCTGGTATTGTTTAGGGGGCCGGACCAAATGTGGAGGTGGGCCGGATATGGCCCGCAGGCCGTAGTTTGGGGACCCCTGCACTATACTATACTATACTATACTATACTATACTATACTATACTATACTATACTATACTATACTGTACTATAAACATACATCCCATACTATACCATACTACATTACTTTGCTATATTAATTCTATACTGTACCGTATAATTTATACTATACTATACTATACTATACTATACTATACTATACTATACTATACTATACTATACTATACTATACTATACTATACTATACTATACTATACTATACTATTCATTCATTCATTCACTTTCCATGCCGCTTATTCCTCACGAGGGTCGCGGAGGTGCTGGAGCCTATCCCAGCTAACTTCGGGCAGTAGGCAGGGGACACCCTGAATTGGTTGCCAGCCAATTGCAGGGCACAAGGAGACACACAACCATTCACGCACACACTCACACCTATGGACAATTTAGAGTGTTCAATCAGCCTACCATGCATGTTTTTGGGATGTGGGAGGAAACCGGAGTTCCCGGAGGAAACCCACGCAGGCACGGGGAGAACATGCAAACTCCACACAGGAAGGCCGAAGCCCGGGATTGAACCCTTGATCTCAGAACTGTGAGGCAGACGTGCTAACCACTCAGCCACTATACTATACTATACTATACTATACTATACTATACTATACTATACTATACTATACTATACTATACTATACTATACTATTCGACACAACGTGAGGATGAGCGGTACAGATAATGAATGAATGAATAAAGATTGGTGGCCATCCTCACCACTGTGTTGCCTTCAGAGGGAAGGTCCAAAAAATATGAAGACTATAGTACAAATAATAGGTAAAAATGACAAAGTAAATGATTTTTACAACCAAGATCCTCATGCTGTAAGTTAACCACCAGTAATGTAAGCTCCCCCCATATTTAAATGTAGGTGATAAAAAAGATCATTGCATTGTTTTAACTTGTATAATTTTCTAGTGCTTTTTTTGGGTTTTATTTATACTAAAATATTCAGGTATATAATAGTAGTACAGTAGTCACCTCATCACAATACAGTACTGTACAGTACACAGTGCATTCTAGTATAGAACAAACAGTAACCTTTTTGATCCCCTCAGTTGATGATCAAGAGGAGCGTTTTGCAACTGCAATAAAACATTCAGAATGCTGTTAAGTTTATGTTCAAAGGGTTCAACATTGTTTCTGCAAAGCCACACACACAAAGTTCAGCTTTTGACTGACTGGCTGATTGCTGATTTACGTAAGGAGGCGTTTCCTACTTCTACGAGGAGAATGTCTTGCCGCTGTGGGATTCTTTCCCCTCAGTAAACTTCTCACCACAGAGGCCGACCCAAGATCAATTTACACCAACACACTACTTCAGCTTCAGCTGAACTGGAAAAAATTGCAACCTATTTGTGCTTCGCTTGGTCGTGATGGTGAAAAATATGGACTTGGAGGAGGGCAAGAAGCATTACTGCATCCGTGGCAAGCATGTAGTCATTATTTGTATTACCGTAGTTGTCTGCTCTTTGGCAGTGGGTCTTGGGGTGGGTCTCTCGAGGCCTGAGGCGACCTCAACGGCCACAGAGTCTCCACCAGCACCTACGGCAGACCCGACACAGACTCCTGAACCTAGCAGAGGGCCCTGCAAACCTTCTACTGACAGTAGCGGTGATTGGAAGAACTTCCGTCTGCCCGACTATGTCAAACCGATCCATTACGACTTGCTGCTGGAACCAGACCTCATGGATGATACTTACAAGGGCACAGTGGAGATTCAATTAGAAGTCAGCAAGCCGACACGTCATCTATGGCTCCATATCAGAGAGACTTTTGTCACTGAAAAGCCCAGATTGAAGTTGCTGGGCAGGCAGGGTGTGCAGAAGCATGTGTCAATTGAGAGTTGCTTTGAATATGAGCCGCAGGAATATGTGGTGGTGGAGGCTGCAGAGGAGCTACGTAAAACTGGTCCTGGGGAAGTGTATGTGCTCAGTTTGGATTTTCAAGGGTGGCTGAATGGATCCCTGGTGGGATTTTATAGAGTTATTTACACTGAAGCTGGAGTCACCAAGTAAGTCTGATATTTTATGTACGAAGCTAAATTTCTGGAGAAATTGTGTGAGATGTAGGTCACTTCCTTGTTAACTTATTGCCTGCCATTGACGGCACTAGACATCCACGTCCAGTTACACTGGGAGGGGGCAAATAATCTCTTAAAAATGCCTGCCATAACATCTGATATACTCAGGACTAATGACTTTCAGTTGTAGCCCTAGCACAGCAGCTTTCTTGCAGCACACTGAGGCAATCCCTTCTCTTTAAATCAAAGCAACTGTTCTTCTGTAATGGGATCAAACATCAGATGGAGCCTTCCTGGGAAATAAAGTCCTCTGAGTGCTGGTTGAAAACAGCTAATCAGCGCTAGCGTAGTGTCCCCCTCGGTGTACCTAACAGTGAATATCCATCCTAGCATTTGGCGGCATACAGCATCATAGAGTCCTATTTCCCTAATCCACATAGTTTTTGATTAGGTCTGACAAAGCGTATCGCAAACTTTGTCAATTTCTTTCAGTGCCATTGACGGAGGTAGACGATCACTCTTTTTTATTTGAGAAGCATGAATGAACTGAGCTACACTTTAATTTGTTCTATCAGAAAGATTGCCGCGACTGATCATGAACCAACAGATGCCAGGAAATCCTTTCCCTGCTTTGATGAACCAAACAAAAAGGCCACCTATAAAATCACCATCATTCATGATGATAATTATGAAGCTCTGTCCAACATGCCACTTGAGGTATGTATCGTAGTTGCAACGATCTCTCCAAAGAATATCCTACATTGCTAAACATACTGTGGGAGAATAGAGAAGGGTAGAGTAGAAGAAATAGCATAATTTACACGCTAAACTGAAATGGGTGAACACTGTGAATACTAACACAGAGGTATTCATCTTCTGCTTCGTTTTGTGGGGCAAGGGGATGTACCCAGCTTTAGAGACTTAGTGACATGTGCATTAACCTTATTACTTGTTTCCATTGTTTGTTCAGAGTGCCCCTGAACTTCTGTCTGGCAATAAAAAGAGGACCGCTTTCCAAAAGTCCGTTCCAATGAGTACTTATTTAGTATGTTTTGCCGTGCACCAGTTCAAGCATGTGGAGAGAAAATCTGCCAGAGGAATTCCTGTGAGTTTTCCGTCACCGCTTTACAGTAAAAGACTGTTGCACCGATACCATCTTTTGGCTCCCGATACCGATTTCACTACCCAGCTGTGTAGTGTCGGCAGATGCTGAAACGTTTTTTTTTTTTTTTAAAACATACTATTTTTTCTCCCCAGTATAAGTACTAAATTACTGCATATTTACTTGAATGTAAAAACATAATTGCTATCATGTCTTGGTCAGACACTACTTAACAAACTTTGTGAAAATAAATGAATGAACTCTTCGAAAACATGACAAAGCAACATTAGGTAGCTTTTCAACAAAAAATGAAACATTTCCATAATATTTGTGATAGTATGATGACTGACAACTAGTGGAACGACAGCTCTTTTATATCTTGAGGGGGTCTTATCACCTTCACCGACACTAATTGACTTTGAGAAGGGTGGCAGGAACCCTACCACAAAAAAACAAAACAAAAAAACAAAATACAAATGTACTGATTGCTTTACGGTATACATCAGTTCCCCCTACCCCCATTCATTATAAAGACGGAAGTCGATGCGAACGCTTTCGCGCGAATTCTGCAAAGATGGCAGAGCGACAAAAGGGATAAAAAGTTTTGTCTGAGGAGGAAAAAAAAGCCGGTTATGGCAGCGAGCCCCCCTCCACCTTGTCGCTTAGTGTGGCGTCAGCGCTGACGAGATCGGGTGGGATGGTGTGGGGGGTAGCCACACTTAGCCACACTGTTGCTAAATGTCATAAGGCATTGTTTAGCCAGAACTGGGTTGATTACCTTATTACTATTCATCATTCCCACAGTCGCTGGAAACAGAAATTTTAATAGTTTAATAATTTAATCCATCTGCAGGCGACCGGGAGATTGATTTTTGATTAATTGATTGAGGATTTTTACGACACTTTGCGGGTGTGTTGGTCCTCATGGGAAATGCAGCACTGGTCCTCATTGGAAACGCAGTCTTCCTTAAGGCAAAACACTACCACATTTGTCCACAGACATCGCTAAAATAGACCAAAACTGAAAAATTACCAAGTGTTTCTTTAAATGCTCTCAAAGGCCAAAATGGTTAGAAAAAATAAATAAAAATAATATTGGCTCAATTTGATATCAAGCCTGATACTTTTATTAAGTTCAGTCAGTGCCATTCTAACACATTAGCACGTTAGCTTAGACTGTGTGCTAATCACTTATGCTAGTAGAGGACAAATGTTTGCTAGCCTACGTTTGCCAGATTTTCCTCCTTCTAACAAATCTAACATTTTTATAGATGCTTATATCCTTGTCAGTGTTCATAAAACTTCAAATCATGACTGGAATTACCATTTAATGCGTACCTTTATCCACCATGAAAGTATCAAGCCTGATAGTCTACTCATATTAATTCCAGTCAGTGCCATTTTACCACATTAGTACGATAGCTTAGCTCATCACTTAAACTTGCAGAGGACACAAGTTTGCTAGCCTTTGTTTTGGCAGTTTTCCCTCCTAACAAAGTAAACATCTTCATATATGCCAATGTCATTGCTCACAAAACTTAAAAGTCCTGACTGGTATTATCATTTAACATGACCATTTATCCATCCTTTAAATTCCTGCATAGACCAGGGGTGGGCAAGCTATTCCACGAGGGCCGCAGTGGATACGGGTTTTCTTTGCGACCCATCAAGAGGACAACTTTTCACCAATCTGGTGTTTTACAAGTGCAATCAGATGATTGCAGTCAGGTGCTTTTTGTTTCCCCGGACCTCTCATTGGTTAAACTGCCTGTGCTGGTTCAGTTGTAACAAAAACCAGCACCCACTGTGGCCCTTGAGAACCGGTTTGCCCAACCCTGGTATAGACCCATACATCAAAAATATGGCAGTGAAACAAAGACATTCGACAGCAGCTACCAGATTAAAAACTGCTGCCTTCACATGCTCTGGGAAAGATAAACTTCACCACTCGCTGATTGTTAATTACGAGGACTTCCTTTTTATGTGCTTTTGTTGTTGTAGCAAAAACAACATAATGGTCTTGTTGCATTGGCAAAACTGTTTTAGAGCTATTCAGTCATCTCCTACAACAAGAGGAGAATGTAATGTAAAAAGTACTTTTTTGTATGTAACTGAACATTTGAGAAAACACTTGCCTAAAAAAATAAGATTTGTATAAATATGTACCCTATATTATGTCTGGCGTCAAAACGATGATAAATCGTCTTATAAAGTGTATACCTACAGTAGTTTCTTATCATTCACAACTCCTCTATTTTGAAAAATACAAGGTCGTCTCATCTCGGAAACTTGGGTATCATCATAAAATCCCAGCTCTCCAGTACAAAATGCGACCTGAGGTTCACATGCCATTTTTGACTCAACAAGTGGTATTTACTATAATTGCGACAACACATGAAGGCAGCATTAAAAAACACTTTGGAGGCGTGCGTAGCTGACGGCCATGTTGGGAAGGTCGACTGGCAGTTCGAAACTAAGGGGCCGTTTACATGGTGATGCTGCGACACCAAGACGCAACAATTGTGTTGCGGAATGGCCTCGCCTTTAAATAGTGACGCCGAACAGAAGACGAAGACGCAAACTTTTGATTTCAGCCTCCAAAGTGGAATGATATAAATGGAAAGCTCTCGCTCTGATTACGCCAGCACTCGCACACTGCTACTAAACATTCAAAACAGCAAACATTAATTTAATGGCTTTGATTTAAAGTTTTTTTAATATTTGTACTTTAAATATATTTAATGTTCACATTTTTGTGCCTTTTGTAGCAAAAGAAAAAACCCTGTGGACGCCATTGCTTGGAGTAGGCGGGTATGTTGTCTTCGGGCTGAGGAGGTTGTTGTTAAGGAAGCGCATCATTGGCTTTCGCCTTGTAAAACTGCACTGCCCCCAAGGGCCTGGCATGAATACTACATTGTTTTCACGCGGAATTGCGACATCGTTCGAATGGAGACGGAATCAAGATGGAGCCATATAAATGCAAACATAAGATTTGACGTATTCTCGGCACGTCACCATGTAAATGGCTCCTAAATCTCGAAGAGTAGATATTACGCAGCATTGGCGCGTTATTAGCCGATACCAATGCTTGCATTTTTATGTCATATCTGGGCACCTTCTTAAGCGAGTATCGGTACCGGTGCAACACTAGTTTCTACATTTATTTCCACTTAAATATCTACTGATTTTACTACAAAGACACTCTATAATGCCATTTATTTTTACTTTCCAGTTGAGAATTTACACGCAACCAAGTCAGTTACCAACCGCCGAATATGCAGCAGACACAACTAAAGTCATTTTTGACTACTTTGAGGAATACTTCAATATGAACTACTCCATCTCAAAACTGGGTAACAATTTTTTTTACTACTTTATTACTTCATCATCATATTTGGTTACTACTCACTGCCTTAGAAAAATATCTGGCTTTCAATGATAAAGATGTGACAATATATTGATATGGTGATATAACTCGATACTTTGTATCTCAATAGGTTATTGATTTGCTCCCGCCATGAATCAATGTATAATTTTAAAAAGGAATCCTATCAGAATTCTCCACTGGACCAACATTCTCCACTAGAATACTGTAGTGTTTATGTTAACTCATTGGCTGCAACTGATTCATTCATCAATTCATTTTGACTGGGCCTCCCAGTCAAAATGAATTGGACGTTTTGCACCATCAATGGCACAGATATAGAAAAAAAAAAAAAAAATCCGGCTCCGAGGATTGATAAATACTGACTTATGCTACATAGCGGCCAAGTTTCAACTTGATTGCTTCACGGATGACAGGGTAGTAGAACTTCAAAATTAGTGTCCACAAGAAGAAGAAAAACAACAATGACCAGAGTGGCAAGCTTCTTGGGCATCTTGTAACTGAAATTACATTTCATTCCTCTGTGTTAGTTACATATGCAATGACAATAACAACTGTTCTAATAGCAGTTCTACTCGTATTTTTTAATATCTATATATTTTTTTGTATGCAATAATTACAGGCAGTTTCAATTTGTTTTTTTTCTAGATAAAATAGCTATCCCTGACTTTGGCACTGGTGCAATGGAAAACTGGGGACTCATCACCTACAGGGAGACCAACTTACTGTACGATAGCAACCAATCATCCTCATATAATAAGCAGAGAGTTGCAAGTGTTATTGCCCATGAGCTGGTACACCAGGTAATGGTTTTTAATCAATTTTTAAAAAAAATATTTGTTTATTTATTGGTAAAATTGATATCTTTTATTACATATACAAAGAAATGTTCTATGTACATTACATGGTATGTACTATCTATGTGGTTCATGGCCATTGATTGCCAGTTGGACTGAGAGGGGTTGGCAGTCAATCCAATTGAAAATCTGTTGTGGAAGGTAAAGAAAATGGTCCGTGACAAACCTCTAATCTGCAAAGGTAATTTGGCAACAACATGGGTTTGATGTATTTAGCTGTCGATGGAAGTTAATGAGATACGATGCATATCCTCTGTATTTTGGACAATGCAAGGCAAATTTATTTGTATAGCACAATACAACACAAGATCATTCAAAGTGCTTACTTCATTCATTTCGGTCCTCAATTTACAATGCCATTGTCACGAGGATGAGCAGGTTTGTAAAAGACAATTGCCCTACAAGCGCTTTGTCAGCAGATCTATGAGTATGTATTTCCTAGATAACAGTTACGCTAAGATTGGGAGTACTGTAGTAAACTTTTATGAACTCTTCAAAGATACGGGAGAAAGCATCAGTGAGTCAATTAAAAAAAAAAAAAAACACACACAAATGCTCGTACTTGACGACATAACGCCTTAAAGACAATAAACAATAAATCTTCACCCGGTAAATTACAATGTTGTAAGATAATCAGAAGGTTGATGACAATCTAATTTTAGTTGTCAGATTTTTGCTAACGCCCCTGATTACATATCTAAACGTATTCAGACAGTGACAATGTATTTATGCTTTGAAGAAGAAAGTCCATTGTATATGTTCAGAGTCTTAACTCATTAAAAGTTAAAAGTAACATACTTTGTGACAAGAAAACTGTAGACTGATCAAACTCCGTTGGGAAATAAGCTAATTTAAGACTTGACACCAATACATGCTAGTCCAATGGCATCATATCATAATCAATGGCAGCCGATGTGTTAATTTACTAAAAAAAAAATAATAATAATAATAAATAAATAAAAAACGTTCAAGCCGAATGAACAGTAGGCTGTTGTTGTCTTTCCTTAGTTTGAGAGTGGTAAGTTGTAATCAAGGTTGTAGGTTTGGTCTCAAAATTGGTTGGGATGATATAACAGCATAACCTACATGTACACTTTTTTTAGGTACGGGACATTAATAAGACCATAATGAGTCTGTGAACAGGGCTCAGGGCTACGTTTCTCACGAAAATGTACCTAATTAATTGATAGGCTAAATGATCAAGGCACATACTAACTTTCATATGTATTGGTTCAGGTGATACACCATTCGATTCAAACCTTTGTTTTCGAAACTACTAAAGAAACATTTTGAAAACTTCCAGAATAAATGTCTGGATTTAATTTGAAGATTTAAATTACATTATTCAAACATAACCTAAATTATTTTAACATACGCAATAAATACAAACTTGTTATTAATCTCCTAACTATCCAGGAATGCAAAAAAAAAATGCTACTAGATGCTTCTCAATTATTTTCTGTTACGCCCTCCCCAGGAAGACTTAAACGCCCCCCCAACTTTCTGCCACCACTATGAATTGTATCATTTGTCTATAAGAATATTATTATAAGTACACCTCTGGATAACATTGTGTCCTTTTTAATATTAGATAAAACAAGTAATATAGATCAACTTACAATAAAGTATTGTAATAAAGTAATGTTGTGTTTGTAAAAGAAAAGACTTAAAGCGCATCAATTTGCCTGAATTAAAAAAAAAAAAGTCACATCCAAACTGTAAAATTACACTCAAACAAACATTTTTTTGGCCATTTGATACTGAAAAATAAAATTTAATAAAATCACTAAATAATAAATTCAAATTGATTAGCAACATTTACTCATGAGGACAATATGACGAACAATTTATAGAACAAAGCGACCGTGTCGATGGACAGAGGGACAATTTTTATTTTTGCTGCAGCCAGTATCAGCTCCTTTGTTATGGTGTGGGGTTATTTTGCACTGAACAACTTGGTATGCCACCTTATATGAATCTAACAGTGCTTGCGGGTTTACTGATGTAACACAGACAAAGCGGGACGATTGTTGGTAATCTTAAGCACGTTTTCGCAGAAAACAAAAATGAAGCAGCTTAATGTGATTAGGGTCTAATGCAGACATGTCCAAAGTCCGGCCCAGGTGCCAAATGCGGCCCGTGGTCAAATTTCATCTGGCCCCCCAGCCTCTGTCATAAAATCAATAACATCCGGCCCGCACACAGACTTAATAAATTGTTCAGCAGTACTGCATTTACCCACTAAAAGGCAGCAGCACTCTCAGCAACATATCCCATGTGACCCTTTACTTCCAATTTTCTAAAATGGCGAAAAATCAGCAAAAAAAGAAAGTTGACTGCGACGGCCGACGGTTCAAGGATAGGTGGAAATTGGACTATTTCTTCTCTAAAATATGCAACAACTGTGTCTGCCTCATTTGCAAAGAGACAGTCGCTGTTTTTAAAGAGTTCAATCTGAGGCGATATTACCAAACAAGACTCGCTGACATGTACGACAAGATTATAGGGAAGATATGCAGCGAGAAATTGAAGCAACTTGAAGCTAGTTTAATTTCGCAGCAGCAGTATTTCTCAAGAGCCTGAGAGTCGAAAGAGAACGCCACAAAGGCTAGTTGCGAGATTGCGAAATGTGATACACAGAATGGCTTGCTAAAATTTGCTTAAATATATTGTTCTACGCGAAAAACGTCAACCAATGTCGGCCCCCCATATTTTTACCACACCAAATAAGGCCCCCTTTGCAAAAAGTTTGGACACCCCTGGTCTAATGTCTTTAAGTGACATCTTAATTCATTAGACTTCCTGCTGTCCGCTGGAAACATTTTTAGACACAGTAAAAAGACTGGTCTTTCTTCGCCTCCCACTGTATTAAAAGTCAAAACCAAACACTACATACGCGTCGTCATATTTCTTCATCTTAGCTCTTCATATGGGCAGTGCTCTTTTCTGTGTGCTCTTGTTTGGTTCAAAAATACTGCGCACACTCTGGAAATTCACACAGTTTAATGTTATGCTATCTCTCATGTAGGTCGGACTTTCAGTTTTCTAAATTAATGTAATGTTCCCCACCTCCACTGCATTGACGTCTTTTTACATTACTTACAGTGGCTGCTGCTTGCCAAAAAAAAGATTCCCTCCTCTTCAAAGGGGAGCGGAGGAGGCGGCATGTTGTCGACATGTTGTATATCTGTCCGGGCTGTGAGTGCATGTGTGTTTGTGTGTGTGTGTGTGTGTGTGTGGGGGGGGGTCATCAGCAAATCAAACGTGCATTTGAGGGAAAAAAATGACTGGCACATTCAGCAAGTGAAAATATGTAAATGTAAGTCTGAACATAATGAACATAATTCACTTAATATTGGTAGGGTCAATTCTATCCATACAACATAGGGGAAGGTAAATATAAATTACCTATATAACTGAAGTCATTATTTAATGCAAATAAGGTTTTGCAGGTTAATAAATTCACGTAGTTTAATGCTATGCATGAATGTAAGTCTGAACATAATGGACATACTGTAATTTACTTTATAATGGTTGGGTCAATTCTATCCTTACAACATATGGGAAGGTAATCTAAATTACCTATATAACTGAAGTCATTATCTAATGCAAATAAGGTCGCTTAAAAGTTGGTGGGGACAATTTGAGCGTCCTGTAAAGTTGATAATGTTATGTCCCTACTGTCCCTATGCAAACCTATGCCCCTGGCTTTAATACACAAAAGTAATGTGTGGTCAAAGTAAAAACAGCTAATTTTTAAAGCAACTCTGGTTCATCTATGACCGTCAATGGCAGCGAATGTGCTAATGACAAATTTCTTTTTGCAGTGGTTTGGGAATATTGTGACTATGGATTGGTGGGACGATCTCTGGCTTAATGAAGGCTTTGCCAGCTTCTTTGAGTACATCGGTGTGGAGAAAGCAGAGCCCACCTGGGGAATGGTAGATTTTACACAAGAAAAACAGGCCACTTTTAGGTCATCACTATACTAAAACTTGTCCCCATTTGGTATGCAGCGAGACATCATGATCATCAGTGATGTGCTTCCTGTCATGGTGGACGACGCTCTCCTATCGTCCCATCCGATTATTGTTAATGTGTCGACTCCCGCGGAAATCACATCAGTGTTCGATTCTATATCATACAGCAAGGTTTGACTATATCACTGGAAATTAATTTAACCCTTTTATGCACGAAGTATGACTTGCCTTGCTTTTATAAAGAAAAAAAATAAAAAATCTAAATATTAGCAATATTTATTTTGTATTATTAATCATTATTATGTTTTTGACTTATCTTAATAATCTTGAATACATATATAAATTAATACTATATTAGAAAAAAAACAATAATTAATTAATAAGTAAATAAAACAAATTAATAAGACAGAAATCCACTTTGATTACAGCCCCAATACTTTTTTTCCATACTGTTTAATTCATTGCCTACCACTGACGACGATAGATGTCCAATTCACTTAAACTGCGAAGACTAACTATGAATGCTCATGTTACAGACCTCCGTGAAGTTGGCCCCCCATCAGACGCAAATTTGAACAAAAATTATGTTATTTGTTTGTGCTAGGTTTGTGCTGAAAAAAAAAATTGTTTGTGCTGCTATCGTTTTTGAGATTCTAACAATTATTTTATAGGTCAATCTGAGGTCAACCAGTCCCCTATTTTGATTAAAAATGGGTCAATAGTTTGTGCTGGTTTGTGCTGTAAAAAGTTTTTTTTGTGCTGCTATTGTTTCTGAGGTATTGAGATATTGATTTCGAGTGATGACGTCACACAGCGACTCATTTATTACAAAATGGACCCAAAATGGTGCCATTCGTTTATGCTACGTTTGTGCTAGTTTGTGCTGCTATCGTTTTTGAGATATTGAGATATTAAATTCGTCACTCGCAGCTTTTCTGTATCCAACTCCCGTGGCTGACGGAGCGACAACTAGCGCAAACCTAGCACAAACAAATGGCACCCCTTCGGGTCCATTTTGCAGTAAATGAGGGGCTTGAGATATTAATTTTGTGTGATGACGTGACTTGCAGTCCACTCAAGTCACGCTTTGAATATCTAAAAAATAATAGCAACACAAACGAAGCATAAACAACTGACACCATTTTTAGCCATTTTTTATCATAATGGGGGGGCTGTTTGACCTCAAATTTAACTATAAAAGAATTGTAAATATCTTTAAAACGATAGCAGCACAAACGAAACCTTTTACAGCACAAACGTAGCACAAACGATTGACATCATTTTTATAAAAAATTGCGTTTGATGGGGGGCCAGCTTCACGGAGGGATGTTTCAGTGCTATTGCCGGTGCTAGACGTCCAATAGCGCTGTCAATGGCAGCCAATGAGTTCAGTGAATAAATTTTAAAAATAAAGAAATACATCATAATTTGTGCTTGAAAGGGTTAAGTGTCAACTTTTGAATCGCTGTCCACTATAATGACCAATGTCTCTGAGCGGGTTAAAGTAAAACCGATTTTTCAACCTTTTTTTTTTGTCCAGGGCGCTTCCATCCTCAGGATGCTGGAGGACTGGATGGGTAAAGATCTGTTTAGAGATGGCTGTCGGGTAGGTAGCAAAAGTTCAGAGACTGCATGCTTTACATACTATAATTCCAACTGTCTTTGAGTATGGGTCACTCAATACTTTATTCTCCTTTTTTTTTCAGAAATATTTAAAAGACTATTACTTCAAGAACGCTAAAACCAGCAACTTCTGGGATTCTCTAGCCGATGTATGTTTGATCTACCATATGTCTGTGGCTTGAATTAAATGACTGCAAATGCATTGTCCACTGGATAGGCTAGCGGGTTTCCAGTTGGAGAGGTAATGGAGACTTGGACAAAGCAGATGGGTTATCCAGTGGTGGACTTGACTTTCACAAATACAGAGGCAAAATTGAAGCAAAGTCGTTTCCTCCTGGATCCCAATGCTGACGCCAACCAACCTCCTTCACCCCTTGGGTAGGACATACAAAGAGTTTCTTGAATTTTTTTACTATACCTGCCCAACCTTTTGATGCCTGAATATGCATTAAACAAAAATGCATTTAAAAAGAATTGGGGGAATACTGAAATAGCGGCATTAAAATAATAATGATAACAACAACAACAACAACAAAAGAAAACTAAAGAAAATTTAATTGAAATATACAAAAAAAAAAAAAAATCCTAAATTTAATGATTTTTGAAAATTAAGAAGAAATACAAGAAAATACAGAAAATATACAAAAAAATATAAAAATAAATAAATACATAAAAATAAATAATATATACAATAATACATAAATAATAATCACTAAAAAACAAAACATTTAAAATATTAAATAACATTTTTCCTTTTAAATAAAAGGAGATCTTTATTAACAAATTTCTCCTTTTTTATTTTTATTGATTAAAAAATAAGTATATATGTATATACTGTATATATTTTTTAATTCTTCTGTATGTTTTTTTTTATTATCATTTTATCTTATCCTTTTATTAATGTTTTATTTTAAAAATATAGGAATTGAAAAATACGACTAAAAATTGAAAATCCTAAATTCAAAATAAATAAATGAATAAAAAGAGAAAAAAAAAAATATTTATACATGTATGAAGAAATAGTATTTGGAAGAATTACTGTTGCCTTAGTTCAGCTTGCATTTTTGCCCATTTTCTTACCACAGTTACAAATGGACCATCCCAATCAAGTGGCATTCTGTGAAGAGCAATAAGAACATGTCAGACTTGTTCAACATGTCTAGCGCAGGTAAGATACTTTTCTTGGTTCATCATCATATCCATGTGATTGCACTTTATGCTCTGCCGGGAGTGTAACTCAATTGAAGGGTCCATGCGTTCTGTAAACAGCCTCAAATTCACAACTAAAAGCAATAAGTCTCCCATTAACTCAAGTAATTTTGGTCGATGAAAAAAAGCTGCAGAACCTGGACAAAACCTAAAACAGTATAAGCAGAACTTGCACATACAAACGGCCTATCCAAAACCCATCCAGTTTTTTTTTTTTTTTTTTTACCGATCATCCAATGTCATGAGAGTATCTGGGATCAATGTGTTTAACTTGACATTTTTTTCAGAGCACATCCTAAAGAACTACTCACCTTCAGAAGACGGTTTGCTGAAGATCAACAATGATCATATAGGATTCTATCGAGTTAACCATGATGACCAGATGTGGAACACCATTAGCGAACAGCTTCAAGACACTCACTTGGTACATTGACATAATTTGACATAACATTGTGTAATTTTACATACTTTACATAACATGTACACTATTTATGTTGCAATAATGTAGCTTTACTTTTGTCCGTTTGTTTCTCAAACAGGAGTTTGATGCCGCTGATCGCGCAAGCTACATTGATGATGTCTTTGCTCTAGCGAGGTAAAGGATCAATCAAAGTTAAACTATTCGAACACAACGTTCATGACCGATACAGTATGTAATTTCAAAATCTTTAATTTGATCTCAGGGCAGACAAGATAGATTATGGCAATGCCTTCAACCTTACAATGTATCTAAATAACGAGACTTATTACATTGTGTGGGACCGTGTAGCCTCCTCTATTGCCTATGTTCGGGACATGCTATCAGGAAATGATGCTCTCTATCCAAAGTTTCAGGTGAGTCAACAAAATCAGTTTTTTTGCATTTAATATAATTGTAAACATTGTTAATATTTACAGTTAGTGCTTTGTGATATGACAATATACACACCGCCAAAACGACATAAAACTCTCTATCGACCTTTTAAAAATGTATTGTCATTATCAACATAAATAGACCTGTTCCTGCAATGCACATTTTGGCCAGCACATGGAGCCCAATATTTGAGATAAAATAGTAGTACAGTATTCCCTCGTTTTTCGCGGTTAATGGGGACCACCCACCCCCTGTAAAAAATTGAAAATAATCGAAGTGGAGGCGCAGCTTATTTACATTAAAAAAAAAAAACATGTATTCATGTATTGTTTAGATTTTTCATTGGAAAGAGATACATTAAGATGTATTTACCTTTTCACCCCAAAGTATAGTTAAAAAAAGACTTATATGTATGTAGTAATAAATTTTTTAAAGCACTGCAAATGTAAAATTATGATATAAATTAAATATATACAGTATATGCTGTATATACACAGTATATATAAGAAAACAATGATTTGTACATGTATACATGCATATATCTTAACATTTTAAAATACTCTATTTATTTATTCATTTTTAATTAAAAAAAAAAAAAAAAAAAAACTGCGATGGATTGAGGGTGCTAAGGTTTGAAGCGTGAAGTAGCGAGGGATCACTGTACAACAAATTTGTCTCAAGATGTCCATATCTTACTCCCCCTGCCAACTATATGTGAGTAATGCATGCAAGACAATTTAAAATAGCAACACATGATCCACAGAGAACACAGACACAATTTGCTCCAATAGTAATATTAATTAATTTACTATTAATGATATCACTATAGCCTATATATGAAGGTACCTCTACATACGAATTTAATTTGTTCCAGGAACTAGTTTGTAAATCAAAATCGTTGTATGTAGAGAGGGAATTCTTCGTAAGAATACATGATAATTCGATTAATTTGTGCCACAGCCCAAAAACCTACGCGAAATCCTTAATATATACTGCTGGTAAAATTACAAATAGCAATTACAATGGTATGAAAAAGTATCTGAACCTGTGATCTGACCTTTGTCAAAAATCACACAGATGAAAAAACTGCTTTAACTAAAACCACCCAAACATTTATAGGTTTTCATATTTTAATGAGGATAGTATGCAAACAATAAATGACAGAAGGGGAAAAAATAAGTAAGTGAACCATCACATTTATTATTTTGTCCCCACCCCCCTTTGGCAGTAATAACTTCCACCAGACACTTCCTGTAGCTGCAGATCAGTCTGGCACATCGATCAGGACTAATTTTGGCCCATTCTTCTTTACAAAACTGCAGTAGTTCAGTCAGATTCCTGGGATGTCTGGCATGAATTGCTGTCTTTGGGTCATGTCACAGCATCTCAATGGGGTTCAAGTCTGGACTTTGACTTGGCCTCTCCAGAACATGTATTTTGTTTTTTGAAACCCTTCTGAAGTGGATTTACTTCTGTGTTGTCGATCATTGTCTTGTTGCAGCATCCATCCTCTTTTTAGCTTCAACTGTCTGACACTGTCTGGCCTAAGGTTTTCCTGCAAAAAATCCTGATAAACTTTTGAATTCATTCTTCCATTAATGATTGCAAATTGTCCAGGCTCTGAGTGAGCAAAACAGCCCCAAATCATGACGCTGCTTCCACAATGCTTCACTGTGGAGATGAGGTGTTGATGTTAGTGACGTGTTCCATTTTTCCTCCACTCATGACGTTGTGTGTTACTCCCAAACAATTCAACTTTGGTTTCATCAGTCCACAAAATATTTTGCCGAAACCTCTGTGGAGTGTCCAAGTGCCTTTTTGCAAACATTAAACGAGCAACAATGTTGTTGTTTTTTTAGACTGCAGTGGCTTCCTCCGTGGAGTCCTCTCATGAATACCATTCTTGGCCATATTTAAACATATTGTCAGGGACGCGGGGCAGGCAGGTGGTGTGTGGACCCAAGTGCAGGGAAAAGGAAGCGAGTCAAAAAGGCGGTGCAAAAGTAATTTAATTAATGCCGACAGAAAAACAAAGTACAAACCAAAACTGATGTGATGTGAAAAAACACAGTAGCAAACAAAACTCAGGTTACTAACAAAAGGCTGGGTATCAAAAACTTACTGAGGCAGAGAAAAACGAGGGCTGTGACGTAGGAACGGGCAAGAATGGACACTGGCATAAAGACATTGACATTGACATAGACAATGACGCAACAAGGAATGAACAGAAAATGGGAGCTTATATACACACACGTAGACAAGGGGTAACGAGATAACAAGGAACAGGTGAGCACAGGAGGATAGACTAGGAGAAGGCACATCAGGTGAAATCAATGGGCAATCACAGGGACAAGTCACAGTAGGAGAAAACAAACACAAAACCTAACACATATAGTTGATGTGTGCACAGAGATATTGGACTGTGCCAGTGATTTCTCTATGTCTTTAGCAGACACGCTAGGGTTCTTTTTAGATCTCTTTAAGTATTCTCCGCTGAACTTTTGGCGTCATCTTTGGTGGACAGCCACTCGTTGGGAGAGAAGAAACAGTGCCAAACTCTCTCCATTTGTGGACAACTTTTCTGACTGTTGATTGATGAACATCCAGACTTTTAGAGATGGTTGTGTATCCTTTCCCAGCTTTGTACAAAGCAACAATCCTTGATCGCAGGTCTTTAGACAGCTCTTTTGACCGAGCCATGATGCACATCAGACAATGCTTCTCATCATGACAATTCTTACCAGGTGTGTGTTTTATAGTGGGCAGGGCAGCTTTAAACCACTCATGAGTGATTGGGCGCACACCTGACTTAAATTGTTTGGTAAAAATTGGTTTCAGTTACTCTTTAAGTCTCCTTAGGCAGAGGGTTCACTTACTTATTTTCCCCCTTCTCTCATTGTTTGCATGCTATCCTCATTATAATATGAAAACGTATAAATGTTTGGGTGGTTTTAGTTAAAGTAGACAGTTTTTACATCAGTGTGATTTTGACAAAGATCAGATCACATTTGATGGTAATTTTATGCAGAAATGTGAAAAATTCCAAAAGGTTCAGATACTTTTTCATACCACTGTACACAGACCAAAACAAATACGTAATAACAATAATTATAGTAATGTAACGAATCAGATTCTTATGTGGCAGTTAAGTTGTGCATGTTGTTCCTGAATGCACCGTGTGACTGACAAGAGAGAGAGGTGCGGTAGAGTGGGCTACGGTGGACAGTAGCCGTGTTGTGTTGCACACATCCTGAAATTAATGATTAAAAACCTGTGTTTTAATTGTGATATTAACTTATAGAGACTGGTGAATGGAGGTGAAAGGAGTCCGGCCATATTGTCAAGCCAGTTCACTCACACACACACCATGCTCATATTTTTCTATTATTAAAGTTGACGAGTCAAATTTTACGTCAGATGTTGAACGGATCGTGTGTCGATGTGATTATCTGTCGAGGTACCACTGTATTATATTGCACAGCACTATTTACAGTATATACATTTTAACTAACATCTGGAGAGACTACTACAGTATATGTTATGGCCTCAAGCAATGAAAAATTGAATTGGCACTGGGCAGGTAAATGAATTACCATGTTGAATTGTTTGTCTGTTTTAATAAAACTCTCTTTCTTCTGCAGAAACTGTTCCGTAGTCATGTAAAAAAAATTTCATCTGAACTAGGATGGGATGATGTCGGAACACAAACAAACAGGTTAGCTGAGCTTTTTTTATCACAATATTTGCACCTGGGTATATTTATTTCAATTGTTTAAAATGATAGTTTTGGGGCAAATAGTATTGTTCAAGCAAAATTCATCAAGATTTATCAAGATTAATTAATTACAAAGTCACCAATTAATTAGATTAACTTTTTTAATCGAGTCACAGCCCTAACACAAAAACACATATATATTATGTTCATATTTACAGCCGTTCTTGTATAAAATTCGGGGGAAGAACGGTGCTTTGATTCAGAAAATATGACGGCAACTGTCAAACCTCTATGTTAGAAAAAAAAAAAACCCTGCCATGCTGCTACACACGCATCTCCAAGAAGAAAACAATCTACTAACGTCAGATTTACATACACAAGTGTTAACAACAAGCCTAATAAAGTGCTTGTGTAGCGTAATCTGTTTCAACCAATATTTGTTATTTATTTATTCCACGGAGTTCCACGGAGTTCTTCCAGTGTGTGTATCTGAGTCCGACGAGACAGTCGACTCGTGTCGATGTGCGCATGCGCGAAGCAAACCAGCCTTGACTCCAGTTGTCCGTTCAATTGGCTGACAAACTGATGTCATCAGTATGGATAGTTAGCTCTGGTTCAAATGCACGTTTCTGGGGGGGGGGGGGCGGAACGAGCTTGCTGAATTAATGCAATGCAAACCGTGATGACTGTACCCTGACGTACTCTTATGTACTCTTACTTACATCTATACATACAGTGGGGCAAATAAGTATTTAGTCAACCACCAATTGCGCAAGTTCTCCTACTTGAAAAGATTAGAGAGGCCTGTAATTGTCAACTTGGGTAAACCTCAACCATGAGAGACAGAATGTGAAAAAAAAACAACAGAAAATCACATTGTTTGATTTTTAAAGAATGTGTTTCCAAATTAGAGTGGAAAATAAGTATTTGGTCACCTAAAAAACAAGCAAGATTTCTGGCTGTCAAAGAGGTCAAACTTTTTCTAACGAGGTCTAACGAGGCTCCACTCGTTACCTGTATTAATGGCATCTGTTTTAGCTCATTATCGGTATAAAAGACACCTGTCCACAACCTCAGTCAGTCACACTCCAAACTCCACTATGGCCAAGACCAAAGAGCTGTCGAAGGACACCAGAGACAAAATTGTAGACCTGCACCAGGCTGGGAAGACTGAATCTGCAATAGGTAAAACGCTTGGTGTAAAGAAATCAACTGTGGGAGCAATTATTAGAAAATGGAAGACATACAAGACCACTGATAATGTCCCTCGATCTGGGGCTCCGTGCAAGATCTCACCCCATGGTGTCAAAATGATAACAAGAACGGGACAACCGCCAGGGACTCAAATCCTGCCCTGCCAGACGTGTCCCCCTGCTGAAGAAAGTACACGTCCAGGCCCGTCTGCGGTTCGCTAGAGGGCATTTGGATGATCCAGAAGAGGACTGGGAGAATGTGTTATGGTCAGATGAAACCAAAATAGAACTTTTTGGCAGAAACACAGGTTCTCATGTTTCGAGAAGAAAGAATACTGAATTGCATCCGAAGAACTCCATACCCACTGTGAAGCATGGGGGTGGAAACATCATGCTTTGGGGCTGTTTGTCTGCAAAGGGACCAGGACGACTGATCTGTGTAAAGGAAAGAATGAATGGGGCCATGTATCAAGAGATTTTGACTGAAAATCTCCTTCCATCAGCAAGGGCATTGAAGATGAGACGTGGCTGAGTCTTTCAGCATGACTGATCCCAAACACACAGCCAGGGCAACAAAGGAGTGGCTTTGTAAGAAGCATTTCAAGGTCCTGGAGTGGCCTAGCCAGTCTCCAGATCTCAACCCTATCGAAAATCTGTGGAGGGAGTTGAAAGTCCGTGTTGCCCAACAACAGCCCCAAAACATCACTGCTGTAGAGGAGATCTGCATGGAGGAATGGGCCAAAATACCAGCAACTGTGTGTGAAAAGCTCGTGAAGAGTTACAGAAAACGTTTGGCCTCCGTTATTGCCAACAAAGGGTACATAACAAAGTATTGAGATGAACTTTTGGTATTGACCAAATACTTATTTTCCACCACGATTTGCAAATACATTCTTTAAAAATCAAACAATGTGATTTTCTGTTTTTTTTTTTCACATTCTGTCTCTCATGGTTGAGGTTTACCCATGTTGACAATTACAGGCCTCTCTAATGTTTTCAAGTGGGAGAACTTGCACAATTAGTGGTTGATTAAATACTTATTTGCCCCACTATATATATATATATATATATATATATATATATATATATATATATATATATATATATATATATATATATATATATATATATATATATATATATATATATATACCTACACACACACAATATCCTTTTATTTTTTTTGCACTATATATTAATTTGTAACATAATGAATGGCTTAAGTGATCAGTCTAATCTCACGAAGTGTGGCTTTATCTGATACTGAGTTATTGTTCTTATTGTCAGGTTACTGCGGGAGATTGTGCACAGTATTGCTTGTCAAATGGGAAATCAGGATGCATTAAATAACGCCTCAGACCTTTTTAACCAATGGATTGATGGAACTCTCAGGTTTGTTACATTATAAAAACCTAATTGAAGCTATCAAAATCAAAATCTTGATTGCCAATGATTCAAAAACAAGAAATGAAAACATGATTTACTTTATTTCCAGAGATATACCAGTGAACCTAAGGTTGTTAGTCTATCGTTACGGCATGAAAAACGCAGGCAATGAGGCAAAGTGGACAATCATGTTTGAGAGGTACAAAAATACCGGCTTGGCACAGGAAAAGGACAAGTTGCTATACGGACTGGCGTCTGTTCAGGATATAAAACTTCTTTGGAGGTACTTCCCTTCTTTTTGCTGTGAATTGAAATGAGTTTATCACTAATACCGGTGTGAATGGCAGAAACTCAAATTGATAGACATGTAAATTACAACAAAAGCAGAATTGAGGTACTAATCACTTGATTAATGTGAACGAGTCACCTCTTGATGCCTGTATTAACATTTAACAAATATACATAGAATATAAAATTGAAGTAATACATACTGTAAGTACATATAAATTGTAGGTATGTACCGGAAACAAAATTGTTGGCCAAAACCGAAAATTGAATATTGGAAACACAGCCGAACAATACACATGGATTGCTGAATTTTGAATTCAATATTGAATTTTCAGTTTTTGTTGTTGTTTTGTTGTTTTCATTTGATTCATTTTCTATTTAGTATATATACAGTATGTGTTGCATCATAATCCATACATCACACTACTTCCACCCCATGTGGCACCCATAAAATAAATAATCAGGCTCAGAGGATCATTGCGCATCTATACCATAGAATATACCTACCAAATTTCATTCTGATCTGTCAACGAATAACTGAAAAGTAGCCATTTTTTGTTTGTTGTCCTCCACAAGAAGAAGAACAAAGTGAGTGACCTGATCTAAAAAGTATTTTTTCAACAGACTCCTCGAAGCCTCTAAAGATGAGAGTGTGGTGAGGAGCCAGGATCTGTTTACTCTGGTTAGATACGTGTCCTATAACCCGATGGGTCAGAGCATGGCCTGGGACTGGACTACACTCAACTGGGAATACCTGGTTAAAAGGTTAGTACTACAGCATTGGCATATATCAAAATCCATCCAATTTTTGGACCGCTTGCTCATTGGGGTTGTTGATGAATTTAAGTGGCCGTTTACGTGCCAACGTTAATGGGGGAAAAACCTTTGCCAAGTGTCCATGTTGTTTAGATGAAAATGGCATTTTAGGGGCTGAAACTGCAAAAATCTGAAAACTGCTTCCATCATGGAAATGCTGATGATGCTCCACCCTATGGTGGCTGTCTAAACAGTTGAGCGTGCAGTGGTAAATCTTCAATGGATAATGATCAAAAACAGCAAAACAGCAACAGTTCAAACTACCACTGCAATACGACATTGTCGTAGCTCGTAAAGATTAAAGGTGTTATCTGGATAAAACATTAAACGACTGTCCTTTGCAACAGATGAAGTGTTATTTAAACAGTGAAAAAAAGGTGAAGTGAGGCTAAGTTCCAATGCTGTGGCTTGAAAACAGCATACTACACCTTGAAGACCATAAGCTTATTTGCAGTGTCATCCCTTCCGATTGAAATGCCATGATCATGTGACGTTATCAAAACCTCCCGTGCCCGCTGTTATCTTCCTTTATTGTTTTGCTGAATTTATTTTCTTCTACAGATACACAATCAATGACAGGAGCCTTGGTCGCCTTTTGAAAAGCCTCTCCGTTAATTACAACACAGAGCAACAACTGTGGAAGGTCAGGAAGTCACTCTTCCAAATTTTTGATCAGTGTCACTTGTAGTGAAGAAATGCAGGCAACAGTTGCAAAATAATTTCTAAATATAAAAATTCTTTGATCTATCTATCTATCTATCTATCTATCTATCTATCTATCTATCTATCTATCTATCTATCTATCTATCTATCTATCTATCTATCTATCTATCTATCTATCTATCTATCTATCTAGGTCTATACAGTATGTATGTATGTATGTATGTACAGTATATAATCTAAATGAATAGCAATAGATATATATAGATAGATATAATTTATATCAATAGATTTATAGATACACTGTAAATAGATAGATATGCATATACAGTAATCATATACTGTATAATATATACTGTACAGTACAGGGCAAAGTTTGGATACATGTAATTCAATGTAATACAAATGATGGTTCCAACCCTAGTGAAAAACAAGAAATTCCACTTAACCTTGATAAGGCATACCTGTGAAGTGAAAACCTTTTCAGGTGACTGCATCTTAAAGCTCATTGAGAGAGAGCCAAAAGTGTGCAAAAAAGTAATCGGAGCAAAAGGTGGATACTTCAGAGAAAGTCGAATATAACATCTGCTTTCAGTTATTTCACTTTTTCTTTGTTAAGTACTGTACATAATTCCAAGTGTTCATTCATAGTTTTTATTACTTTCAATGAGAATTTACAATGTAAATAGTAATGAAAATATAGAAAACGCACAATTGATGAAGTGTGTCCAAAGTTTTGGCCTTTACTGCATTTATGTAGTTATATGTTGACAAGTTTAAATACTATGACACTTGATAGCATGTTTTGTTCCTGAAACTTGAATTGTTGGCGGTTCCAATACAATAACCTCTCTATTTGGGGTGTGCCTTCTTAGGCATCCCACGATTCGATTAGATTACGATTCAGGGTGCTACGATTCGATTAGTGAACGATGATCACGGTTTTGACGAAGATCGCGGTTATCACGATTATCAAGATTATCGATGCATCGTACATTACTCATTTACAATGTAGACAAACAAATTTACTGTATGTGCATTATTTATTTAAAATATCCAAATGATTCAACAGGAACGATGGAAACATGCCCATACAATAAAAAGCTGCCCTTAAATTGCCTTTATTTATTTATTTTTACAACAAAGTGCAAAAACATTAACCATTTTAAAGGCAGTACCTATTTCTCAACATGCCCATACAAAACACAGCTGACCTTGAGAATCTCTTTTTCACAAGAAGGTGCATAAACATTAGCTGTTTGAAAGACAGTACCTATCTCTCTCAACAATACAATAAAATTTACACTGGTGGAATGAATTCCACATTTTCTGGAAACAAAATGTCATAAGTAATAAGGCGTCTTTTAACCATTATACTTTGTTTTCACAGATTTCTGTACTATTTCGCATGTTTGTAGTGTTACCGCTGTACTTAATCCTGGTTTTAAAAGTTCTGCATCTGGAGTAATTCAAAAAACGCACAACTTGACATGGAAATACATGTTAGCGAAGTCGCTAATCAGCATAGTGCTCGGCGCTAACTAGTAACATCTCAAAAACAACAACAATAAAGGCTAAACAGCACAAGAGGGTTCGCGTACTCACCTCTGATAGACAGACACGGGACTTAGCAAAACACGAGGGACTTTTTCCAATTAACACGATTTGAACCTACTGCTGGACAATTGAAAGACAAGGAGCAACAAACTATCTCTCTTTCCCTCTCGCTCTAAAAAATAAGTTGCGCATAGAAGCGGTACCGCCGGGTCCCTGCCTGTCTCATACACAAATTTATTTTCCAGTCTTTTGAAAAGGAGTAAATCTCTCGCTCAGTAACAGGCAGCATCCATCATAACGTTGTGCGTGCATCCGTTAAAGGCGCTAGACGTGTCTCAAAATCCGTTCTGCTACGAGTGGCTATGATAAAGTTACTGTATTGGTCCGAATATAAGACGGTGTTTTTGCATTGAAATAAGACTGAAAAAGTGGGGGTCGTCTTATATTCGCGGTCTAGACATTATACCCATTCACGACGCTAGATGGCGCCAAATATCATTGAAGCAATGCTCTGTCATGGCAGATCTAAGCTACTCTCAAGTTTAACCAGTTTGCATTATTTTATTGCAATGTTTTTCCTTATTCAGATTTGTTTCAAGACTACAATTACAGTTAGACTTCACTTTGATGGTTAATGCAGCTATTGCAAAAAAAATTTTTTTTCTATCACAATAGATTGGTTTATTTACATTTCAAAAACCAGAAGCCATTCATTCACGAATGTGATTGCACTTTAGTTTACATATTTAAATTTTCAGATATTAAGATTTGAATGAGGCAAAATAACATGCTTTTTCTCTCAAATATATTGTTATAATCCTTTGTTTCAGATGTACTGTAATTATTTTCTGTATAAAAATTAATTTGGTGTTCAAAAATCTTTTTTCAAACTTGAGTCTTGAAAAAGAGGGGGTCGTCTTATAATCAGGGCCGTCTTATATTCGAGCCAGTACGGTATTAGGGAAAATCATCATTTTTGAACATTTATGAATCGTAATCGAATCGTCACGTGACAAATCGCGATGCATCTAATAATCCATTTTTTGGGCACTCCCTTACTCCCTATGGCCCTCTAAATATACCATACATTAGTTAAGTAGTGAGATTTGACCAGATGATATGTGTTTTTGTTGGGAGTGTTTCATGTGTGTGTGTTGCAAGTGTTAAATGTGCCATGTGCTTATCTTGCAGATGGAGCATTTCTTCAGTCTCACTCCTGATGCTGGTGCTGGAGTGATTCCAAGACAGCAAGCACTGGAGACCGTCAAAAATAACATTAAATGGATCCAAGCGAATGAGAATGAGATACAAATGTGGCTAGAGAGAAATGTCCTCTAACTAAATGACATACATAGCAATAGTCAATTTATTTTTACATTGTGAAGACTTATATTCCTAGGGAAATCCATTTTAGAATATACATGATGATATTGAATTAAAATGATCTTTTCCATTAAAAATGTATACAGTATAGAATATATGATGTAAGATTTTTTTGTAAATTTCAGCCCTGTAAAGTTGGCACAAACCAAATACTACCACTTGTACTAATGTGTTACAACAGTCCTATGTCTGAAAACATTGAAAGCTTCGCGCCGTCTCATAAAACATATACACCACAATGGAAAGTGATTTATTTGATGCTAATTATGTGTATTAATTCCCTGAATTACAGCATCACGTTGTGAAACCAAAGCAGTCGTCTCACTGAGCCAGAGGCTGTTGAGATGTTGTCATTGGAACCTGAGTATTAATGGTGACACGCTGTCTGCTTTGACACCGGATCATGCCAATGATAGCTCTTCGGAATCTGTGTGTGGGGGAGAAAAAGTCAAATTAACCCCACTGTTGAAGTGCATTATTGATCATGAAAAATTAGCTAGATGGAGAAATAAAAAACAAACTTTTTGTTAGCAATAACATATATGCAGGGGTTGTAAAAGGTGGACGACTTGGCAAAAAGAGGGGCGATGATGGCCATGGGCGCAGGGATTGTGCTGGGGTCACCGAAAGATGCCCACAGACACACCATGGAGTATGGAGACCAGGCCACGAGGAACATTACGATCATCACAATGGACATCTGTAAGACAACAAAAAAAAAACACAATTTAGTCATTCTTGCAATTAACCCTTTCAGGGACAGCGGTCATGACAGTGGACATCTATTCAAAAGGTAGTAGTTAGCTTAACTTGTTAATTGCTTGCCCAGGTTTGTGATAGTTAAAGAGGGAAATTGATATTGATAACACCGATTGGCGGCAATAGGCGTACTATTGACAGGCACCAATAGGTGTCCAATCCATTTCAACTGGGAGCTGGAAGATCACTTCCAGCCCTCTAAAAAACTGATTTATTAAAGAAAAGGAAAAAAAAATCCCCCAAAATGGCTCCTTTGTTTACTGTAATTCATTCATTTATTTAAGATTATTTATTTTTGTACTGACAATTGCAAAATACGTGCGAGCAACAGCAATACTACAATTAATTATACTAATACATTTGGATGTCAAATAGGGGCTGCAAAATATTATCCGCGGGCCACCATTGGGTCCTGGGCCACAAATTTGAGACTCGTGTCCCATATAAATATAATAAAAACATTTATGGAAAGAAAAAAAGCACAAATCTTGCATGAAAAGGTTAACTGACCACACAATATTTAGCAGGTACAGATAGTCTGAACTAACTGATAAGTGTGAATATTTAAAAATACAGTATGTGTATCATTTCTTTACAAAAAGTGCACAACAACAGAAATAAAAGCAAGAAGTAAAGTCTTTTTCTACCTTTGTTACGTCCATCTGATCCGACCAGTCAATATTAATGTTATCTAGGCAGTTGTTTGCCTTGTATCTGTTCACTGTGGCAGACACATTGTAGTAGCAGTAAAACATGACGGACAGAGGGACGACAAAGTTAACACAAATCACCGTCATTGTGTAAGAAATGAAGGATCTGTAAAAGAAGAGGAGGCTGACTTAGCATGTATAATAAATCCAAAAATCCAACAACAAAAAACTGTAAAATTCTAAACTGAAAAAAAAAAATACATAAAGAAAACCCAGAAAAACAGGGAAACAAGAATTTTGAAAAAATATGACATCTTTTTGAGTAGGTATTTTGCATTATACTGTATATAGGAATTAAATAAGTCCTCCTTTTTATTTTTTAACAGTATTCATTTAATAATTTTTTAAAAACTATTTTTCTGTGCTCATGTATTTCTCTAATGCTTGATGTATATCTCTTTGGCTGCCTTGACTGCGCTGGTCATAATGGTGGCTAATTTAACAAAAACTAGGAATGATAGTGTTTTGAAAATGTGCAACGTTTTTTTTTGGGGGGGGGGGGGGTCAAAACCGAGAACGGGATGGATGAAATCCAAAGAAAGCATACATTTTTGGAACGTTTCAAAGTTGGAACAGTTTGAATTGCTCAAGGTGTGAGAGCTTCCGGTTGGTAAACTGTAAAGCATCCCCAGCAGATTTATACTGGTCCTTTAATACCATGGAGCAATGTTCATTGTATTTTTTGGGTGCAATAATAATGTAATTGAAATCAAGCAGACTTTACAACTCACGCATCATTCTGCCGCCAGTTAATGGTGCATGTAGCTCCAGTTGGGTCTGGAGCATAGCCAGCCCAGCCCACTACAGGCATAGTAGACCAAAATAAAGCATTAAGCCATGCTGCCAGAATAAGGAGATTGTATGAACGTACTGTCATTTTCTGCCCTGCGAAAACAAAGAAACAAGGTAAAAAAAAAAAACGAAAAACAAGTTCGCTGTACACATTGTAAATGTATTTTTCCCACTGCACAGTGTTTCTAGAACATTTGAAAATACCATTTGAGGATATATATGTTGCTACATGTCTACCGGTAGGTCAAAATAAAAGAGATTGGTAGAGTACATACCTAAATCAGGCCTGCAAATTGTGAGGTATCGGTCAATGGCCACCACAGTTAACAGGCCAATGCTAGCCATGCCAAAGAAGATGTTGAGAGCTGCATAAATCTAACAAATAAAAAAAATAAAAAAATAAAACGTACATTTGAAACAGTTCAGGATTATGTTTGCGTTTTTTTCTAGGCGTATGGATTAATAATCATGTGCCCTTAAATCATAGTGGATAAAAGAGAGTCACAATTAATCATGTTATTGATCAGATATTGTAAAATGATATGCTAATTGATAATAAATGGTTGTTATAACTTTCTCTCTTTTTAAAATTTTTTTGGACATTTTATTCAATGGTGCCTGATCGCTAATCCTGGCACTGACAGTTTCTCTACTTGAGTGTGTCTAATTGTACCCGAGTCATGCGTGAATCCCATCTGACATGTGATAGTCCTGCGGACACGTGGAAATGGTGCCTGGGAGAGGGGGTCAGGGCCACAGCCTCTCCCCAGCCAATTGGGGAGGTGAGCTAGCATGGCCCATCCCTCCTCCCGCAGCTGCGGCAAAGGGGGCAACCGCCATCCCCCCGGGACAAAGGGTGGTCTCCCAGATCATCCGCGCCCCAATAAACTGGCCTTCAGGGAAGGAATGAGGGGATACGCCCCGGGCCCCCACGCCTGCTCCCACCACTGCTGCAACCCCCCAACCTACGCGGCACACCGCGGGACCCCCACATGCCAGTAGGCCCGGGGAAGGACAGGATCCCCACCCAGACCCACCTGCACCCGGCCAGCAACCGGCGCCAAGGAGGATAACCAGGTAGAGAAGAGAGGGGAAGGCGGAAGCAGGAGAGCGCCAAGAAGCAACAGGGCGGCACGGGACCCCACCCACCCCAGAAACCGGCGGCGACCCAGGTAAAGAGGAGGCCCCGCCCCGGGAACCATGCCATGAAAGAAAGTGTGGCAGCCATTACCCAGCACCGTGATGGGTTCGGGTGGGGAGGGTAGTGCAATGAATGAATAAAAATAGTTCTAAGTTATAACTTTATCAATAGTATTTATCTCACATGATTTAATACTGATAAATAGGTGCACTGGATTTTTTTTTTTTAAGGATGTCACAGAATACAAGCAATTTGGCCAGATTGGGCAGGTTCCCGCCTAATTGGGCTATTTTCGAAGCCTAGGAGTGGGATAAAAATGCATGCGTGTCAGCTCTGATTTTGGAGGTACAATTCAACAAAATAATTCTGAAAATGGCATAACATTAAAATTTGTTAGATGCACTCTAATTGAAAAAAAAAATGGAAATAACAACAAAAAAAACAAAAAAATATTTTAATTAATATTATTTTATCTAGAATTATTTATATTTTTTTATTACTCATTACTCCTTATTAATTTTTGCATTAAAAATATTTTTATTTCTTAATGTTTCAATGATTTACCCCCCCCCACTCCCTCAAAATGGATCTTTCAATTAATTCATTAATTTTATTTGAATTTCTTTATATATTTTTGTCAATGACCGTTGCAAAATATGTGCAGGCAACACTGCTACTACAATTAGATCTCAAATGAGGGACGCAAAATATTGTCCCGCAAGCCGCAATTGGCCACTGGGCTGCATGTTTGAATTTAATAAAAACATTGACGAAATAAAAACATTATTTGTGCATGAAATGAACTTCTCCTATGAGCCTTATTCGCGAACCAGCAATTATTCCTTCACAATGTATCTCCCACCGTTGATCAGTTTTCTGGTTATATGATCAAAAGATAGATTGAGTTGTGTAAATGAAACATCCTGACTGTCATTTGGGCTACTTTTTATTGAACTGGTTGGGTTTTACGCTGTGATTGGGCTGGAGAGCTTTTCCAGTTTGTAACCCTTAAATTCTCTATATATAGTGGTATTTTATCAGTATTATTTTTAAAGTACGATAATATGTATTCCACCAATGTATTTACGTCTAATCCATTACAAGTGGGAGGTTTGGAATGTTCACTAGATGCCACCCTCCTACTTCAAATAGATTGGATGTCTACAAGTTACAAACTCATTCCAATTGACAGGAGGAGCATGATTGGACGCCACATGATTGCACGTCTAGCATCGTCAACAGCACAGAAAAGGTTATGTATGCCACCCACCTGGCAGCCATTGTAGCCAAATTTCCAGCTTCCATGGATGTCAGAGGCTGCTGACATAGGGTAACCAATGCCAGCCACTCCGATATCAGTAAAAGCCAAGTTAATGATAATAAAGTTGGTAGCAGTGCGGAGTTCCTTAAACTTCACAAACATTAAAAGAACAACAATGTTGCTTAACAGACTGATGATCCCTGCAAAGAGGAAAAAAAGTCAAAGTTAAGTCCATCTTGAAAAATGCCATTTCATCGAAAAATCATCATGAAACTTTCAATCAACATGGGATTCCATAAACCATAGTAGTACAATCAATTGGCCTCAAGATGTCCCTATCTCCACTCTATAGTTATCTAATCGGTTGCCCCGCCAACCATAACTGAGTAACGTAAGCAAGACAATTAGAAATAGCAACACATACTGTCATACATGGAGATTGAGGGGAGGAAGCCGGGAGCCCCTTTGCCCAAAAATATCATTGTATGTAATTGACTTTCCTATACAGTTGTACCTCTACTTACGAACATCTTTACATACAGATTTTTCAGTTTAAGACACAACTCAACGGGGAAATATTGCCTAATGTTACGAATGCTCCCAGTTTACCGAACGTAACATAATTATAGCTCGAGGTGTGCGAAATTTCCGTTTCTTAGATTATTCGCGATTCGGCCGTGGAAGATTCAAGAACGATTCAAAAAGATCCAAATTCCAATTTTTGAAACATGCCAGGTAAAGCTACACTAAAACATAATCAGCGCGGTCTCCGGGACACAATGAGGAATGGATCAGGTGTAAATATCATGTTCAACTCATGCTGCTAGATAAAAAAACATTAACACCTGACTGCGGCCGACAGCCGCTACAAACTACGCCCACATACTGCTACGGTAGATATCACATGTATATAGAACTAGATGCGAAATGACAGACTCGGCGGCATTAGCGAAAAGCCGCCATCTTAAAGCAGTAGAATTCTCTGAAAGGCTGTTGTCGCGAACCTTCCGAGCGAACCTAATTAACTTTTTATCTGAAATACTCCTAAATCGGCAGAATCTTGACTTGAATCTATCTTTAAATGATGAAACAGTTTTAAAACTTTCACATGTCAAAAGTAGACAGAAGGGAAATTATGGAATAATGGGAGCAATTTTAACAACTTTAACGGTTGATTCACAACATTAAATTAATTGAATGTAGTTTAAAGCTGCTGATACATAATGGGGACTTGAGTATTTTATTTAGGTTTTGAACTGATAACTTCATACTGAAATAGTAGTTTATTTAAGCCTGTTTTTGCCAATTTTTGTAACTAATGTACAAAATATTAAAAGCAGATAATATCTTTTGGGGGCGGGGGGGGGGGGGTGGGTTGGGTGGTGCATCAATAATCAATTTATAATCAAATCATAGCCTCTGAATCGTAATTGTAATCAAATCGTTAAGTGCCCCAAGGTTCCCACCTCTACTTATAGCTTAGCATTCCTGGCATCCTGGCTAAGAGGGACCCCTACTGTATATGTTTGTGTGTCTCTCAGCATCCTATCTATTTGCCCCTCATATTATATAACATTTATTCTTTATTCTTGTTTTTTTACATTCTGCACAACTCAAATTTTATATTTATTGTGCAATAATTTAATTGTAACATGTACAGTATTTGTTATATGTTTTGATGCATTTTTATGCATTATAAAAGATTTACGCCTGAATTTTGAGGGGCTTGTAACGGATTAGGCGTCTCTACTTACAGAATTTTCAAGTTACGAAACTGCTTCCAGAACCAATTAATTTCTTTAGTTGAGGTACCACTGTATATTAATTTAAAATAAAGACCTAGCTGGTAAAATGCTGTCTATAAAATTTGCAAAGCAACTAAACAAACAACAAAAATGAATTAAACAACAAGAATCCTACAAGGTATTTCACGATGGGTCAAAATATTTTTCGAACAGATCATGTGACTAGCACCTTAGAGATGGTCCTTTGCTTTGCTTAGCCAAAACTACACCTGAGGAGGCAAGATTGAAATTCGGAATTTCTTTAAACCTAGACTTTCAAAAGCTTCAGCGGCAACTGAGTTTGAACCGAGGATTAAACACGTTCTGTTTTTATCATCTGTTTAGTATTTTAAACCTGCCCTAAATTATCTAAACATTTATTTTCTCTTATTCATCCTTACTGTTTTTAACCTTAAATTTCCCTAATTTTTTAGTATGATTATATTACATATACATACATATATCTTGACACTGTATATACTGTGTCATAGATTTCATAATGAATACATACATTCATTATGAAGTCTATGACTGTATATATAGTATATCTTGCAAGTTAACTTGCTGACACTGCATTTTGGGGTCATCAACATGATTTGCCCTCCCACAAAAGTCAATTCCAATTTTAATCACGATAAATCGTTTGGAAAATAAATGTGATTAATTGCATTCTGTATGATATACAATACAAAAGTAGTAATTAGAACACTTAAATTTAAAGTATACCTCCGCTGTGACCCGTCTTCGGATAAGGTGTTGATGATGAAAGGATGCATTATAAATGAAATAATCTATATTAACTCATTGGCTACCATTAACAATAGACGTCCAATCCATTTGATCGTAGTTTAAATGGGTTAGATGTCTATCGCCGTCAATGGTACCCAATGAGTTAATGCTCAGTTGAAATACTTAGCTGAGATTAATTGTGATTAAACGCATTGTACATGATAATGAATTCAAAAGAAGTATTTTGCATACTTTTATTTGAAATGAACAGCCACATTAATGAAATCATTTATATCAACTTATGTCTATTGCTGCCAATGGTAACCATTGAGCTAATGCGCAGTTAAATAATAAATTGTGAGATTAATTGCGATTAAATGCAGGATAATGAATTTTAAAGCAGTATTAAGCACACTTTTACTTGAAATTTATATTACAGTTAACTCACAATGAGACAGAGTAAAAATAATTAACTGTATATTACAAAATTATACTAATGATTTTATTTAAAAAACTAAAAAACAACGACAACATGTGAGTACATTTCGAGTTAACTCCCCCAGTCTTAATTATATTAATTGAATAATCAAATAAGTCATCAAACATGTATTCAGAACTAAAAAATTATATGAAAAACAGATTTTCCAAATTACATCCAAAATGCATTGTATTCAGTCAATTACTAATGTAAAAAAATTTGTCTTTTTTTCTTTTTTTTTACCAGCAGTAATAAGATATCCAGCCACAATGTTGTGCTCCAGTTGGGAAAAAGAACTTTTTCCTCCATAAGGTATATCCTCATTTGATATGTTGAGGCCAGTCAAAGTTCCCATTGTAGGAAATGTCAACCAAAAATGTGAAGTACCGTTGCAAGAAAATATGTCCAAATAATGACAAAAATTGAGAAGAGCTCCTTAAAAATGATGCTCTTTTCTAAAAACAGTTTTGGTATTTTTTTGTTTTGTTTTTGCAACAGGAGGGGAGGTCCATACAGGCAGAAGAGATGAAGAGGATTATTACATACCATTGCTCCTTATGTTGCTAGGTAACAAGAAACGTGGGCTTCGAAGTTCCATTTGAGACGATTATCGCGCACGCGGAATTTTCTTGCAAATGACGCCTTAGCTACTAAGCGTTCCCAATACCAAACAAATAAAAAATGCAGAATAGAATTTTTAAGAAAGTACACCGAACAAATAGCATGTTTTAAAATGAAATAAAAAAAAAGACAACAAAAAACATCAACATTAAAAATAAATTAAACAAAATAGAGAATATTTACTGGCTTTCCCTTTAAATATAAAATATAAATAAATAAATTGTGAATGTTTTTAAAATGAGGGTCCAGACAAAGTATGCTCAAAACGACCCCTTATGATGATGATATATATAAATGGACTCGAGTTTCCCTTGCCCGGACGCGGATTACCGGGGCCCCACTCTGGAGCCAGGCCTGGAGGTGGGGCTCGAAGGCAAGCGTCTGGTGGCAGGGCCTGTCCCCATGGGGCCTGGCCGGGCGCAGCCCGAAACGGCAACGTGGGTTCCCCTTCCCATGGGCTCACCACCTGTGGGAGGGTGCATAGGGAGTTGGGCGGCAGCCAAAGGTGGGGGCCTTGGCGGTCCGACCCCCAGCTGCAGAAGCTAACTCTTGGGACATGGAATGCCACCTTTCTGGCAGGGAAGGAGCCTGAGCTGGTGTGTGAGGCAGAGAAGTTCCGACTAGATATAGTCGGACTCTCCTCCACACACAGCTTGGGTTCTGGTACCAATCCTCTCGAGAGGGGTTGGACTCTCTTCCACTCTGGAGTTGCCCATGGTGAGAGGCGCCGGGCAGGTGTGGGCATACTTATTGCCCCCCGGCTTGGCACCTGTACGTTGTGGTTTACCCCGGTAGACGAGAGGGTAGCCTCCCTCCGCCTTCGGGTGGGGGGACGGGTTCTAACTGTTGTTTGCGCTTATGCACCGAACAGCAGTTCAGAATACCCACCCTTTTTGGAGTCCTTGGAGGGTGTGCTAGAGAGCGCCACCTCTGGGGACTCCCTCGTTCTCCTGGGGGACTTCAACGCTCACGTGGGCAATGACAGTGGGACCTGGAGGGGCGTGATTGGGAGGAACGGCCCCCCCGATCAGAACCCGAGTGGTGTTCTGTTATTGGACTTCTGTGCTCGTCATGGTTTGTCCATAATGAACACCATGTTCAAAAATAGGGGTGTCCATATGTGCACTTGGCACCAGGGCACCCTAGGCCGCAGTTCGATGATCGATTTTGTAATCGTGTCATCGGACTTGCGGCCGCATGTTTTGGACACTCGGGTGAAGAGAGGGACGGAGCTGTCAACTGATCACCACCTGGTGGTGTGTTGGCTCTGATGGTGGGGGAAGATGCTGGCCAGACCTGGCAGGCCCAAACGTATTGTGAGGGTCTACTGGGAACATCTAGCAGAATCCCCTGTCATAAAGAGTTTCAACACCAACCTCCAGCAGTACTTCTCCCTTGTCCCGGGTAGGTGGGGAACACTGAGTCTGAGTGGGCCATGTTCCGCACCTCCATTGTTGAGGCGGCCGATCGGAGCTATGGCCGTAAGGTGTTTGGTGCCTGTCGTGGCCGCAATCCCCGAACCCGCTGGTGGACACCAGCGGTAAGGGATGCCGTCAAGCTGAAGAAGGAGGCCTATCGGGCCTTTTTGGCCTGTGGGACTCCGGACGCAGCTGACAGGTACCGGCTGGCCAAGCGGACAGCGGCTTCAGCGGTCGCCGAGGCAAAAACTCGGACATGGGAGGAGTTCGGTGAGGCCATGGAAAACGACTTCCGGACGGCTTCGAGGAAATTCTGGTCCACCATCCGGCGTCTGAGGAGAGGACAACAGTCCCTCTCCACGGGTTCTGACAATAGTCAGAACCCGTCCCCCCACCCGAAGGCGGAGGGATGCTACCCTCTCGTCTACCGGGGTAAACCCCAACGTACAGGCACCAAGCCGGGGGGCAATAAGTATGCCCACACCTGCTCGGCGTCTCTCACTGTGGGCAACTCCAGAGTGGAAGAGAGTCCAACCCCTCTCGAGAGGATTGGTGCCAGAACCCAAGCTGTGTGTGGAGGAGAGTCCGACTATATCTAGTCGGAACTTCTCTGCCTCACACACCAGCTCAGGCTCCTTTCCTGCCAGAGAGGTGACATTCCATGTCCCAATAGTTAGCTTCTGCAGCTGGGGGTTGGACCGCCAAGGCCCCCGCCTTTGGCTGCTGCCCAACTCTCTGCGCACCCGACCCCTTTGGCCCCTCCCACAGGTGGTGAGCCCATGGGAAGGGGAACCCCTGTTGCCTTTTCGGGCTGTGCCCGGCCGGGCCCCATGGGGACAGGCCCGGCCACCAGACGCTTGCTTTCGAGCCCCACCTCCAGGCCTGGCTCCAGAGGGGGGCCCCGGTAACCCGCGTCCGGGCAAGGGAAACCTGAGTCCATTAATATTATTCATCATAAGGGGTCTTGTGAGTCATGCTTTGTCTGGCCCCTCACCTAGGACCTGTTTGCCATGGGTGACCCTGCCAGGGGCTTAAAGCCCCAGACAACATAGCTCCTAGGATCATTGGGACACGCAAACCCCTCCACCACGATAAGGTGATGACTCACGGAGTCCTTTTTTTTAATTAAAAAAAAAATAATGATAAAAGAATAAACATTATTGAAAAATATAATACATACTGCATTTCCCTTTTTGAAATTAAAAATGTAAATCAAAAAAATATACACATTTTTAAAATTAAAATAAAAGATAATTATTTAGAAAAATAAAATTAAGTGGATATTTACCTTTTATTAAATGCAAAATGACAAACATTTTGTGCTGCAACGATTAATCGATTAATTTGACTAATTTTATTATAAAAAAAGATTCGAATTAAATTTTGCTTAATTAAAGTGGTGTTGTAATGGTTTGTTTTAAAAGTGTTTGCATTTAGTTCTATTAATTTGGGTGGATACACTGCCCTCTGGTGGCAACAGTGAATAGGACATGACTCATTCAACATGGCTGAATCCAGCTGCTCCCTGATAAGACCAACGTAAGCTAAATTTTTGTTTGAACTATTTTTTTTTCTTTTTCTTAATGCATTCGTAATTTAGTTTATTGGTATATTTACCCATTTTTTGTGGGAATATGTGTTTGAACCATTTGTTAAGAGCATTGTAAGGAAAAAAAAAAAAATCAGCATTTTATAGGATTTTAAGCTAGCGGACTTTTGCTATGTAAGCTAGCCAGTTGTTCTTTTGTTGTACTTAGATCCTCATTTATTTATTTTTTGATACCGTTTTAGGCTCAGCTCAGGTGTTTTACTTTTTTATGTTCCTTATCTAATTACTCGTTTATTCGAAATAACTAGTTTATCGATTAATTGACTACGAAAATAATCGATAGCTGCAGCCCTATAAAAATTAAAAATAAATCACAAAAAAGGATGATGAAAATATACTTGCTGTCATTGTCGGCGATCGTTCGTTCGCTGCCAGCCTCTCCGTTCAAATGGATTGGTTGTCCACTAGCAACAAACTAATTTAAGTTCAAAACACATGCAGGAGAACAAAAACAAAAACAAAAAAAAACATGATTGGACGTGTATCGTCGTCAAAGGCAGCCAACGACTATAATAAAAAATTTAAAAAATATATACAGAAAACAACCGAATATTTGCTATGAAGAGATATACCATCCAAGGTTTCAACCACATACATTATCTTCCAGGACAGTAGGCGGCGCTATACAATTCATTTGACACTAGCAAGTGACACTCGCAGGGTTCCGGAAAGCATAACCTACGGCTACATAGCACACGACAGGACGTGTCCGACATAAAACAAAGAAAAACCAGATATGTCTGGACTTTTGCGAACCGTCGCTCACCGTGCTGTTCCCCTTTTGCGGGGACACACGGTTTGTCAGCGGGCGAATGTCTACACTAGACCCGCCAAGGAAAAGATAGGCGCTGTGGTAAGCTAACTACTAGCATGTAGCCTAAACTGTCCTTGACTGACGAGGTCACAATTATTGTTATTTGAACGCAATTAGCTTTAAAACGTGTATCAATATTTTTTTCCTGACAAAGTTGCTGTATTGTATTCATATAGTTCTATTTAATTTTGGGATTGAATTTAGACCAAAGATAATAAAACCCGTGCAAGTCGCTGCTCTTTCCAGGTGTGTCGATTGAAATTTTAATATTTAATGAAATTAAAAACAAACATCACAGATGGAAAAAGGCAATCATAATTTACAAATTGATACCAACACCGTATAATTCCGTTGACAAGTACAACGGAACACTCTTTTTATTACCTAATATTTGCGTGCCAAAATTAAGAACGTCTACATGTTTCATTTTATTGCTTCCTTATTTGTAGATATATATCACTAAAACCTTCATAATGAATTTAATTGTCTCCAACAGTTTGTAAATGTATGTATTAGTGCTGTCAAACGATTAAAATGTTTAATCGAGTTAATTACAGCTTAAAAATTAATGACTCGAAATTAATCGCAATTCAGACCATTAATAAAATATGCCATATTTTTCTGTAAATTATTGTTGGAATGGAAAGATAAGACACAAGACGGATATATACATTTAACATACGGTACATAAGTACTGTATTTGTTTATTATAACAATAAATCAACAAGATGGCATTAACGTTATTAACATTCTATCAAAGGGATCCATGGATAGACTTGTAGTTCTTAAAAGATAAATGTTAGTACAAGTTATAGAAATTTTATAATAAAACCCCTCTTAATGTTTTCGTTTTAATAAAATTTGTAAAATTTTCAATCAAAAAATAAACTAGTAGCTCGCCATTGTTGATGTCAATAATTACACAATGTTCATGGTGCTGAAACCCATAAAATCAGTCGCACCCAAGCGCCAGCAGAGGGCGACAAAACACCCAAAGACACAAGTAACAAGTGGACATCACACTGTGCTGTCATTTTAATGTGTTTGAGCGGGGCATGTGCGTTAAATGCGTCAAATATTTTAACGTGATTAATTTAAAAAATTAATTACCGCCCGTTAATGTGATAATTTTGACAGCCCTAGTATGTATATATTTTAACTTTGACTCTTTGAGTGCCCTTGACGATGATGGACATGTGGTTGATTTCATCCTGAATTGAAATGGAAAGTTTATCACTAATAGACGTATATCGCCACCAATAGCAGTTTATGAGTTAGAAAAAAAAAATACAGCATATTTTTTTTAAACCTGAAAGACTGTAAAACAAAATCTGCCGGGCATAAAAGCATGACTCATAGTTGACATCTATTTCTTTTTGGCACCAGGAAACCGTCATTGGTTTGACGCTTTTCTCCCTGGCCATCCTGGGGCCATCTGGATGGATTCTGGCCCATCTTGAGGACTACAGAAAGAAGGAGTGAACTGGAAGTCTAACCGCCTGACCGTCCCAGTCTACTATCTCCATATGGAACATTCAGCAATTTCTCCAACAGCCAGTTTTCTTTACATCAGGCCCAAGTTATGGACAAAAATGATTCCAGAACAATAACCATTATACATAATATTTCTGTGCATATTTTATTGTATGTACAATATTAAATTTAAAGTCAAATATTTTGTCTGCGTGAATAATTTGTCCAAGGTTGAAGATAAAACCCCTTCAAGTACACTGCATGTGCTATATACTGGGCTGTTTATGTATATATATTTTTTGGTGAAAATACAATTTTACATCATTGATCATGAATTGTAATTAGTGCTGTGTGATGAATGGCAGCAGGGTTTAAAAAATAGGGAAACTTTTAAATTTGTGATTTAAGTACAGCAAAGCATTTAAAAAAAAATTGCACTTTAAAAAGGGAAAAAGGTAAATATGTTTTAAAAATAGGGGGAAACAATTTTTTAAATTTGTGATTTAAGGAAAGAAATCTGAAAAATTGAAAAGTATATTTGTTTTTAATTAAAAAGGAAACTACTTTATTTTTAGAATATTTTCATCATATACGTTTTTAATTCAATAAAGAAAAAGCATTTTTCCGCGTTCTTTTAACCTTAAAAATGTTTCATTAATAATACTAATGTCTTGGTTTTTTTTGACAGTAGGATTTGTTATGCGTACTGTCTTAAAAATTCTATTCCACCTTTTGTATTTTATAACGAATTGGGCTAAGAGTGCCGTCAATGGGAGCCAACGAGTGAAGCGTAAACGCATTTTCTGTTTTTTTTCTTGTGCGGGTAGCACATTTGGTCGTAAAAGTAGTCCAAGTCACGTGACCCTCTTTTAATCATATGACATCTTCGGGAAGCACACCGTTGATAGGAGGGACATCTAATCCGGTAAAGACACTGCGTTTGACAAATGACTGATCGTTATTTATGATAGAATAGTTTTGTAGAATTCAGAGTATATGTTTCTACATTAAGAAGGCGAGTTCTTTATTTTGCTTGACTGACGTTTGCTTGCTAACTTGAACAACGCTATAATGCTAATTAACGTGCCGTTCAAAACAGCTTTTATTTTGGAGAAAGTTCTTTTCCATATCGAGTTGAACTGCTTCACGCAAACGGTAATTTGCTCATTAAATTTCGTCTTTGCCCGAAAAGTGCGCATGTTAGCAACTTTGAAGCCGAATAATTCTTTCTTTCTGTAAATTTTTAATAATAGGTGTCGTTCGAAAGCCAGCATAGTGTGGAAAACTCAACATTTCTGAGTGGATTACAGACCATCAAAATTGTTAATTTGGTCCAAAGTGATTGTCCTTTAGACGCAACGTTGGACATTTTATTTCGAACCATCATTTTCCATGTTCCGCCGATCAGATTTTTAATAGACGGTCTCATTTGAAAGCAAGCACAGAATAGAGTGTGGAACAGGCAGTAAACCCATATGGAAAAGATTCAGTGGGGCAAATAAGTATTTAGTCAACCACTAATTGTGCAAGTTCTCCCACTTGAAAATAGAGAGGCCAACATGGGTAAACCTCAACCATGAGAGACAGAATGTGGAGGAAAAAAACAAACAGAAAATCACATTGTTTGATTTTTAAAGAATTTATTTGCAAATCATGGTGTAAAATAAGTATTTGGTCAATACCAAAAGTTCATCTCAATACTTTGTTATGTACCCTTTGTTGGCAATAACGGAGGCCAAACGTTTTCTGTAACTGTTCACAAGCTTTTCACACACTGTTGCTAGTATTTTGGCCCATTCCTCCATGCAGATCTCCTCTAGAGCAGTGACGGCCAGGCCAACACGGACGTTCAACTCCCTCCACAGATTTTTCTATGGCGTTGAGATCTGGAGACTGGCTAGGCCACTCCAGTACCTTGAAATGCTTCTTACGAAGCCACTCCTTTGTTGCCCTGGCTGTGTGTTTGGGATCAATGTCATGCTGAAAGACCCAGCCACTTCTCATTTTCAATGACCTTGCTGACGGAAGGAGATTTTCACTCAAAGTCTCTCGATACATGGCCCTATTCATTCTTTCCTTTACACAGATCAGTCGTCCTGGTCCCTTTGCAGAAAAAAACAGCCCCAAAGCATGATGTTTCCACCCCCATGCTTCACAGTGGGTATGGTGTTCTTCGGATGCAATTCGGTATTCTTTGTCCTCCAAACACGAGAACCTGTGTTTCTACCAAAAAGTTATATTTTGGTTTCATCTGACCATAACACATTCTCCCAGTCCTCTTCTGGGTCATCCAAATGCTCTCTAGCGAACCGCAGACAGGCCTGGACGTGTACTGGCTTGAGCAGGGGGACACGTCTGGCAGTGCAGGATTTGAGTCCCAGGCGGCGCATTGTGTTACTGATAGTAGCCTTTGTTACTGTGGTCCCAGCTCTCTGTAGGTCATTCACTAGGTCCCCCTGTGTGGTTCTGGGATTTTTGCTCACCGTTCTTGATATACCTTGATATATTGACGCCACGGGGTGAGGAGGGAGTTGAAAGTCCATGTTGCCCAACGACAGCTCCAAAACATCACTGCTCTAGAGGAGATCAGCATGGATGAATGGGCCAAAATACCAGCAACAGTGTGTGAAAAGCTTGTGAAGAGTTACAGAAAACGTTTGGCCTCCGTTATTGCCAACAAAGGGTACATAACAAAGTATTGAGATGAACTTTTGGTATTGACCAAATACTTATTTTACACCATGATTTGCAAATAAATTCTTTAAAAATCAAACAATGTGATTTTCTGTTTTTTTTTCTCCACATTCTGTCTCTCATGGTTGAGGTTTACCCATGTTGGCCTCTCTAATATTTTCAAGTGGGAGAACTTGCACAATTAGTGGTTGACTACATACTTATTTGCCCCACTGTATATAAATTTTATAAAGTTGATAAATCTTTTATATGGAACTTGTATGTAAAGTATATGACACCCAAACCACATATATGATCCTTAGTAAATGTGTACAATGTAAAACTTGAATAATTTGGGAACTAAACCCAAATGGAAGAGACAGATATAAAATTTATAAAGTTCATATATGTTTCATCTGGAACTTGTATATAAAGCATGTGACACAAAAACTACCGATAGGATCCTTAGTAAATATGTACAAAATGAAACTTGTATATTTTGGAAACTTAAAATATATGACAGGAATTGCCCATATAATATCCTTAGTAGATACTGTATGTGTAGAATAAAACATATGTGTTAGAAAACTCAGTTAAACTAAAATCTTGCAAGTATCATAGAAAACATAGGTGCAGTGGCACATACATAATACATCAAAATAAAAAATAAAAAAACACCCTATTTTTTGCACTATAAGGCGCATCGTAGTATAACGCCTACCTTCAATGAATGGCACATTTGAAAACTGTTTTCATATATTGGACGCACCGCATTATAAGGCGCAGTAGTAGTGGGTGCCTTACAAATCACCTAGATCATGGGTGTCCAAACCTGTCCTCAAGGGCCGCTATGGGTCCTGGTTTTTGTTCCTACCAATCGAGCACAGACATTTTAACCAATGAAGTTTGTGCTAAAATAAGGAGCACCTGACTGCAATCAACTGATTACACTTGTGAGACACCAGATTGGTGAAAAGATGTTGTCTTGTTTTGTAGGAATGAAATCCAGCACCCACTGCGGTCCTATGTGGAATAGTTTGGACACCACTGACCTAGATGGTGCTGCGCTAAAGGGAATGTCATGCCATGATTAACCAAATTGATCCATATATAAGGCGAACTGTCTGCTTTTGAGAAAATTGAAGGCCTTTACGTGCGCCTTATAGTGCGGAAAATATGGTAGATCTTTAAAAAAAAATCGCATGGAAATAAATTCACGCTTTACTAAAAGTATTTTGTTGTCATGACACGTAGTAACACAAATGTTAAAAGTTTTCTCCATTTTCTCCAATCCTGGAAGCTCATTCTCTCTCGACCGATTGATTTTCTTAAAAGTATTACAATGGTAATATATAATATTTTAGCAATTACAGTAATTCCTCCCTACTTTGCGGGTTGACAATCATTGATTCTCAACTTCGCAGGCTGAATCTAAAATATATCTGAAAAACAAACATAAAAGATTTCATTAAATCTGTTAAAATATTAAAAACAAATTCTATTTCACAGTGTATGAAAAATGAAAGAAGCGTAAAATAGGAATATATATACACATTAAGGCTGCAACTGTCAGGGAATGCGGGCGGGCAGATGGTGTGGACCCAAACGCAGGGAAATGGAGGCAAGGCAGACAGGCGGTGCAAAATGTTTGTAATAATGAAGAGTAATATAATAATTTATATTAACGCTTTGTCCAAAAAATGAACAACAACAACTAATTTAATTAAAAAAAAAACAGGACTTTTGTCTGATTTGTGTACTGAGAATTTTTGTGTGTTTTATACTCAAAACTTTTATTAAAAACTTAAGTTTTATGTACTTCAAACTGTACAGTTGCAGACGAACAGTTAAGTCAGGAAGCTGAAATAAAATGGTGTTTTTGTAGGAACTTGTCATCCATTTTGTCTTCATTGTTACTTACAACATGCCTAAAACAACTTCAGGTTAAATTGTGAAAGTGATAGAAAAAAAGTGACATTTATTCGAATAATGGATTAATTGTTTAATTAATCGTCTGATTAATCGATTTTTAAAAAAATGGTTAGTTGCCGCACCAATACATACACACACACCTCGATATACAGTATATACTTTCATATTTTCATGTATTCATCTATGTATTTATTCACTTATTTGTTCAGTCAGTATATCAATCATATCCAGAACTTTGATAGCTCACTTGGTAAGACATTGACCCTTTACCCAATGGACCAGGGTTAAAATTCAGTTGAGCTTCGTGCTGCTATTTGTATTTCTTTTTTTAATCAAATGACATATATGGAACATGTATGAATTATATAAGGAAAGCATAATTTACATGCAGAAAACATATAGGAAACTATAATTTGCCATATGTTTTCCATATATACACCACATACATAAATTTTACTTGTTTCATACACAAATCCTTTAAATATTTTGTATGAAAAGTATGCAAAAGTGGCCACTTTCAAGAGTAAATCATAGTATGAGACATATTAGAATTTACATCGATTTCAGTATTAAATTTTATGTTTTTTTTTTTTTTTTTTTTTTTTTTTTTTAATTTCTTTTTCATATGGGAACACAATAAAAGGAAGTTAGAAAAAAGTGTGTCACAATACAGTATTTTAATCTGTAGGTACGTGAACGCAAGCAACGTCTTTACATTTGTAAAACATTGCCACCCCCAGGTAATAGAACGAAACTACAGGTCTGTGAATGACACAATGAAATAAACAAAAAGTTGAATAAATGTTGAAATGGATAAATAAACAATAAAATAAATCTATAAAAAATAAATATATACTGAAATAAGTTCAAGCAAATACATAAATACATTGATAACATGGAAATAAATACTGAAATAATACAGTACTTAAATGAATGTTAAAATAATTAAATATTGATATAAAAATAGATGTTGAAATCAATAAATGGAAATGGAAATAATTGTTGAAATAAATACTGATATAGATAAATGCTGTATTGAAATAAATGTATAAATATTCAAATTGTAAAAAATTGAAATGTTAACGTTTTAATGAAATAATTACTTATTTAATTAGATAATTACTATTCTAAATTTGGGCACTCCAGGTACTAACTTTAGCGTCATTTGAATTGAATGTTGTATTTTCAACAAAGTACTAAAGTTTTTTTAAATTTTAATAAAATTTTTTTTTTTTTTAAAGTTTTATATTTCTATTTTTTTTAAATACAGTAGACACAATGAGGTTGGTGATTCTGGACGATTACGACTTGGCCAGCGAGTGGGCAGCCAAATATATCCGTAACCGAATAATCCAGTTTAAACCATCCGCCGACAATTTCTTCACCCTGGGTCTTCCTACAGGTGGGCGTCTTTACAATGGATGCTTCGGCACTATTCTTTGGCTTCCATTGACAGCTATAGACATCCGATCCATTTGAAATAGGAGGCCCTCCTAGTTCAAATGGATTGGACGTTTACAAGTGATAAACTTCACAGCAGAAGGATGAATCGCTAACTTGAGGAATTTAGTATATATATATAATAAAAAGAAAATATGTTCCTATTTGATGCCTATTTTTTCTTGTAGGTAGCACACCATATGGCTGTTATCAAAAATTAATTGAATATCACAGAAGTGGAGATCTATCATTCAAATTTGTGAAGACATTCAACATGGATGAATATGTTGGTAAGTTACAAGCTAGTGAAAAACAGGGCATTGATCAGTGACGCCTGACGATGGTTTTTAGGCAGGGACACTCTAAGTCACTCACAGCAGAGGATGCTGAGGATCATTTTAGTTTTTCCCCATCCAAAAACAGCCGTTTCGGCCCAACTTTGTCATGCTCGTGTGTTTTCTCCATACAAGGCGTGCACAATGGCAGTAAACACACATGCTAGATAGTTAACGTACTACTACTGGGCTACAACAAAGACAGCATTCTATTTCACCTACAGTTTGTGTTGGAGTTTTTGTATTGGATACAAAAGAGCCTATGTAATATAATACAAATCACCGTAACTAGGTGGCGCAATGATACACAAACACATTGTTGGTTTAACACCCGCTTTTCACAACACTAAATTGCACACGAGTATCACTCTGTATGGTGGCAGCTCAACATTAACGACAAACAATAATATGGCTACAATGCAAGCATGTCTTATCTATTTGAAGAAACAAAAGGACAATCATCTTCATTTTCGACCTCGAATTGAATTTTAGAAAATGTCGCTACTTTTATAAAGAAACAAACGCTAATTTGTTTTTGTGCCATGTTAAAGCATCCTCTGTTGACATTTAAGGTGTCAGGTGGTGTTATTAATTTTTTTTTCAACAAATATATTTAATTCCCAGAGTTAAATACAGTACGCTATTGTTTCAGTATGTTTTATTTATTTTTTACAACAACAAAAATCTCCCAAAACACTTTTTTTCCCCTCACCAACACCACTCGAACTGGGACGCCCTAATCGCGAAGTCAGAAAAAATAGTTCCCCGACTTCACAAGGTGCTTCAATCAGGCGGCACTCGACAAAATGTGCTACCCCTTCGAAAAGCGGACTGTCAATAGTAAAACTAAAGAAGGCAGTTTACAGTGTGGTCTATTATTTTACCTTAGCTATCATTTTTCCTCCAATATTTGATTGTTTACAAGAAGCCATGTCTGCTGGAGATCAGCATGTCTTTTGATGGCCAAAATAAAAAGGCTTGGAAGGCTTTGAGGTAGCAACTGATACCATCCGAGTGGGATAAGTCCGACATCCCCTTGAATGCAGCATCAGCACGAGTGGCCAAAGCACTCCTCTCTATCGTGGTCGCATTTCGCATCTAAAGAAATAGCATGGCAGAAATAGATGAATTACGGCAGTTTTTTGTGACAGTTTTGTCCGCATTGGGTATTTTGAACAACGATCTGCATTTTGAATTGATTTGACTATGTTAGATCTTTTGATATCATTTTTTATTAGTATGCTAGAAAAGGACCATTGACTCGCGCTAGCCTTGCCACTACGGAGCCATGAAATTAATAAATAACTAACAAACTGTACGGAATTTGTGGAAATCAACTCGACCAACTAATTGAACCCCCGCTAACTTGAAGATTAAGCCTAATGTCAAAAATTCAAATTCAATGTAAAAAAAGATACAGCAGCCTTAAAAGTCAGAACCACTAGTCACAAGTATTAGTAGATATTTAGTTGTTTTTACATCTGAGCAAAAATATGTATACTACTGTACTGCTACTCAAAACACTGGATAGTTTTAGGTTGCAGCACTACCTTAACATTTAACAGGTAATTTAATGTCAATTTTTTAATAAAGTGGGTGGGGAAAAAGTCATAATTTTTCTAGCATTTTTCACCAAATAATTCAAAATGTCGCCACAGTTTTTCCACCGAAGCCATGTTCTTGTGCAGGTCTACCTCGTGCCCACCCTGAGAGTTACCACTCCTACATGTGGAATAACTTTTTCAAGCACATTGACATTGATCCCGCCAATGCTTATATCTTGGATGGGAATGCGGAGGACCTGGAAGCAGAGTGTCAGGCCTATGAGCAAAGTATCGCAGAAGCAGGAGGAATCCAGTTGTTTGTTGGCGGTCCGATATGTTATTCATCTTTCTCATTTTTTATTTTTTTTCTCTCTGTTGAAATATGAACCCTCTCACCTTCTCTATTCATTTTGCAGGTATTGGACCTGATGGCCACATAGCATTTAATGAGCCAGGCTCCAGCCTCGTCTCAAGAACAAGAGTAAAGACGCTTGCCAAGGATACCATTGTGGCGAATGCTCGGTTCTTTGGCAATGACCTCTCCAAAGTTCCCACCATGGCTCTGACTGTTGGAGTAGGCACAGTCATGGATGCAAAAGAGGTCAGATGGTCAGAATTAACTTCAATTGTGTAGATACATTTAGAACAAACCCACTAACTACTAAGAAGTGTTACACCGATACGAGTATCGGTACGGCACTAAAATTACATCATCGTTATCAGGGAGTACTAAGAAATAAAGTGCCGATTGTGGCGCAATATGTAGACTTTGACACCTAGTTCCCAGCGGCAGGTTGCTCTACCCAAGATGGCCGCCAGCTATGTTTATCCATCCGCTGTCAGCCTTCCAAATTCTAATGGATTGGACGTCTAACACTGTCAATGGCAGCCAATTGATAAATGTTTAAAAAGCTAGTCAAAATGGAAATTTGTTCTTCCTCTGGTCATGTTGCACCCTCCCATCAATGGATTTATCACACTAGTAGCCGTCTGATCCATTTGAAGTGGGAGGGTGGCAGCGAATCGTGTTTTTTTTTTTTTTTTTTTTCAAAAAAGAGTGGTACTGGTACAGAATCAGCTGACACCACACAGCAGGGTATCAGAACTGGGAGCCCAAAAATTGTATTGGTGCAACCATACAACAAACTTAACAGTGTCCAATACACTACAGCCCTGGAAAGGTTTAGTTAGTAAGTACTAATCAGATGTAAGTGTTAAACGGAAGAGGCCACAGAATGGAGCCTTGGGGAACTCCACAGATAATTTTGATATGCTCAGATTTCGTATCACACCGTCGTTGATATTACTGCTGTATTTTTCCCAATGTTTTTTTCTACTACGGCCCTTTTATTTCGTTGTTTTCCAGCACAATGAACCGTGTATTGTCACTCAAATACAAAAGGTTGAATCAGTTAAGTGACTGGCTGGATCGTGAAGTCTGGCTAACTGCGTTAGCATTTGGAAACGTCACTTTCAGAGTTTCTCAGAGAAGTCGCGAACCGGTTGGATAATAATAAAAAAAACTTTACCTCAGCCTGAGTGAGGATTTCGGCAGCAGTGTGTTTTTGATGAGATGCTTTCTGGAAGTTTACTGAACAGTTCATCAACGCACCAAATGCCAACGAGCAGATGTTACTACATGCTAATGGCCAGACTCCATGATCCAGCTTATCACTTACTAGTAGGGTTGGGCATCGTTTGAAATTGAACCATTCCGATTCCGGTTCCATGTTTCGTTTCTGGTCCCGAAAAATTCTTGAGGCAGGGTCAAAAAAAAAAAAAAAAAAAAAAAACGGAAAAAAAAGAAAAGGCAGGGTCAAAAAAATCTATAGTTTAAAAAATTATTAGTTTATACTAATGATATTTTAAAAATTATATGAATGTAAAATGTATTATTATTATTTGTTATTAATACAATTACCGTAATCTCCCAAATATAACGCACACTTTTTTTCCCCAAAATCAACTTGTTAAATCACGGTGCGCATTATAAACGGGTACATGGATGGAGACAGAAATAAATATATATATATATGTGTATATATATATATATATATATATATATATATATATATATATACATACTGTATATAAAAACCGATTAATTTTTTTATTGACACAGCCATGTTGAAGAAACATATGCTGCCATCAGTTGCTGACCATTACGGTACGTGACGTCACCATTTTGTTTCCGTAATACTTCACTCTGATCGGCCGAATGATTTTGTCTTTGTTAAATTCTGCTTTTTTCACTTTTAGTAAAGCACAGAATTTAGTTTCTTGAACTCATTTGAGTCAACGTTTATTGCAGCTCCGCAACTCGGGCCATAACAAACGTAACAACACAGACTTCCTGTGTCCGTCAACTATACTTAATGTATCCCTCGAGAAACTCAAACCCAAATAACAATAGTTCCTATTGTTACTGTTGTGTCGACAGCGATGAGCTCTCTTGGATGTCCGACTTACGTTCTCACTTTCATTTTAACGTATCAATCCATGGAGGAAACATTTATTCATCGTGATGAAACGAGCAAGTTATAGAGCAGCGTTTAAAAGAAAAGTCACATCTGTTTTGTTTTCTCCTGGATTCTGGTAAGTTCAAGAAGTTATCAGATCATATTACCGTACATATTGTCAGTTTACGGTAATGTTTTGAACTACTAATGTGCTATGCTTGTGCTGTGTTTCACCAGTCAGTAAAATGACATTTCTGTATCTGTACACGAGCTCTTTTTTTCTTGTATTCTGCTATTTACTGGTGCTAAAATTAGGGTGCGCGTTATACACGGGAACAATAATTTTCCCTAGATTTACAAGTAAATTTGGGGTGTGCGTTATTCACGGGTGCGCCTTATATTCGGGAAATTACGGTAACATGAATTTTATGAATTATATGAACTTTTCACAGGATTTTTAATTTGTACATAAATATCAGTCTTTGAACTCGAATGTGATGAAGTTTCTTTCCACATGAGTGCACTTTCACAAAGATGTTTATTTTTCAAAAGCTCACGAAGAAAACATTTTCTTATATTCTTTTGCCGTACATGTACCTCAGCAGGGAGCTACAACGAAGCTTAAGTATAAATCCTTCTATTCATTATAATGTGATGTAGATGAGGCAAAATAATAAGGTTTCCTTTTTTGTAAAACCGATTCTGATGTGTTTGCAGACACATGCAATGTTTATGTTGTGACAATACCAGTTAGGCCAGTGAGTAGCGCTGTACGAGTGTGTACGTATAATGCGGAGAAGAAGAGATTAGAGCGTCTGGCTAGGATGCTTTGTGATCTGATGCTATGTTTTCACTGCTACGAGGTCATTAAAAAAGTAATCGAATGCTTCATATGGCTGCTTCTTTCTAAATAAGCAACACAACAGATTCCAAAACAAAAATCCTTTTAAATACTGTTGATTTTAACGGAGGCGTCTACTGTAAGATGGCGGCTGTTTACAAACGCCAGCGAGTCCGTCATTTTGCATCTAGTTCTCTTTATTAACGCCGCTGAGTCTGTCATCTAGTTCTATATACATGATATCGACTATAGCCCGACATAATAATACGACTTATTCTCGTAATATTTTCCATCCATCCATCCATCCATCCATCCATCCATCCATCCATCCATCCATCCATCCATCCATCCATCCATCCATCCATCCATCCATCCATCCATCCATCCATCCATCCATCCATCCATCCATCCACCCACCCACCCACCCATCCACCCATCCACCCACCCACCGCTTAATCCAGGGTCTGATCGCGGGAACGGCAGAAGACAGACTTAATGTATTGTTTTACTTACCTGGTTCTGACGGCGCAGCATCTCAACTACGTAGCACTCGGCTAGCTTTGCACTTGGCACTTAGGCTATATTCCATGAAGCCGGTCGTGCAGCAACCTTTGCATGATATAGTTGTGTTGCAAATGTTGCACTGAGCGGACTGGTCATTTATTTTTTTTGTAAAGTTAAGCCAAACTTTTGAGTGCCGCCGCACCGTGACCATGGTTATATCGAAATGGTGAGAAAAGGTTATCGATATGATCCTGCAAGAATCGAGATATCATTTTAAAAAGGTGTCAATGAGGTGTCAACAAAATATTCCACAGCAAACAGATGCAAAAATGTCAGGGACATGACAAAGTCATAACCTTGTACGCCCTAAAATTAATCGAGCTGCTTGACTGGACGCTTAGTCACTAAACCCAGATTGTTGACTGTGTTATTCTACAGTTTTGATGTATGTTCCATGCCTGACTGTGCGTCTTTAGTTGTATGGGGGACAGGAAACTGATAAGCATATGCTTCATCTCGTCCGCCTTTGTCGTCTTCTGCGGTGTCTTCGGGCAAATCATATCACATTTTGTAATTGTCAATGATACCGATGATGATGATAATAAAATTCCATAAATAAAATATAAGTTCCATGAGTCAAAATATGAAAGAGGTGCGATATATAATCCGGAAAATAGGTTAACTTCTAGGTGACCTCAGCTATGTGGCATTAATCACTATACTCTCTGCATGTTCTCAGGTAATGATTCTGATCACTGGTGCACACAAAGCCTTTGCGCTGTACAAAGCTATAGAAGATGGGGTTAATCACATGTGGACCGTATCAGCATTCCAGCAGCATCCGCATACCATCTTTGTATGCGATGAGGATGCGACGCTGGAATTACGAGTGAAAACTGTGAAATACTTTAAAGGTACGGATGCAAACCTCGTGTTTAAATTACATTTAATTTACTCATGAACTTTTTATTTTTTTGTGCTACGTGTGGAAGTATTTTTCACAAATGTGGTTGCCGTTTTAGGTTTGATGCATGTCCACAATAAACTTGTGGATCCTGTTCTCAGCATTAAGGACTGTTGATACTAAAGATGAGCACAGAAGACGGCGTACAATTAGCGAAGCCATCAGCATTACGGTACTTGTCTTCGGAAAAAAAAGGGCTGTGTATTGTTCATGTTATTGCGTGAGTGTACTGCAACTGTTACCATTTTAGAATTGTTACACAATACATGTTAAAACTTTTTCATGGTGTTTTGTATTTGTATTTTTTTTGTAGCAGTGTATCAGAATTTTTTTTTAAATTTCGATGTAGTTATCTTTTTTTAAATGTGTAATTGTATAAAAAATATCTTCATAAACTAACTCTACATGGCTAAACATATCATATTTGATACATAATTATGAGCAATGTGATAAGTTTGTCCACTGAAAATAACATATATAAATACGATAAAAAAACAAAACAATTATGAACATATATATTTGAGTTTAATGGTCCTTCGGAATAAAATAAAGGTTCCAAGTTTAAAGAATATTAATTTGCTGTTAATTATTTAATGGCTTGAAAGGGTCAAAATGTCTAAAATACATTCAAATATGCCATTATGTGTCCAAAGAGCTGAAAACGATTATCTTAAAAAATACATAAATTAAATAAAAGCCGAAGCAAATTTATTTGTCTACCACAATTTAAAAAAAGGCTATTCAAAGTGCTTTACATCACATGAAGATCCACAGAGAGATAAAATGATTCATAAAAATCACTTTATATCAAAAAGTTGAAATTTGAAACTGGTAATGAAATGACACACAAAAATAACATTAAGTCATCAAGAGAATCAAAAAACAATTGGAATCAGGAATGGAAGTGAACAATAAAAAGAATAAAAGGCAAATAACCTAAAATTTGAAAGGGTGAGGAGCAGAAGTATTTGCACCCTTTGTAATTTTTGTAAGTTCACGCACTTAGAAAATATAGAGGTCTGAAATTTCAATCATAGATGCATTTCCACTCATATACATAATCTATATTTTTCCCCAGAACTTGCATTGAATGATTTTACAATTTATTTGTAATTATTGAGGTTCATAAGTATTTGTACTCCTGAGAATCAGCAATAATTATGACACTGAAAGAGTTGTCAGTCAACCCCCATAAAGTCCTCCTTTACCCCATGAGTAAACCACCCACCACCCCTTTGTGCTCATTATTGTCATCTCTGCACCCCACACTAAGTCATTAAGCCAGCTGCTACCATGGGCCAGACCAGACAACTTTCAAAAGACACCAGAGAAAAATTGTTGAGCTCCACAAAGCTGGAAAAGGCTATGGGACAATTGGAAAACAGCATGGTGAGAATAAAACAGTTGCAGCAAATGTTAGAAAATGGAAAAGGCTAAACCTGACTGATAATCTACCTTAGACTGCGGATCCTCGTGGGGCATCACTCATGATGAGAAAAGTGAGGACTTAGCCTAGAACTACACAGAAAGAGCTGGTCAATGATCTGCATAGAGCTGGATGCACAGTTTCAAAGGCAACTGTCAGTAGAACACTATGGTGCAATTAGGGATGGGAACCGGTTCCGAGTGTTTCGAGGCCTCGACATCACATTGAAAAAGCCTTAACGATCCCTTTAACGATTCCTAAAGACGCGTATTGCGTCGTGACGTGTCTTGTTGTCCAGACGCATCAAACTAGCATGGCACCAAGAACCACTCGCTCCAAAGTTTGACTACACTTCACCAGGAAAGAGTGTGAAAATGAAAGGTTACGACGGGTAGGCACGAGCATTGCAGCCATAAACATAACAATGACAGCACGTAGGTCCAAACGCTCCAAAGTGTGTCTTCACTTCACGAGGAAAAATTACAACAAAGTGACCACCTTGCAATGACTTGCAGTCATTGCAAGGTGCACCTTGCAATGACTTGCAGTCATTGCAAGGTGGAGATAACTGCATCGGGAGGGAATACGACTGCGCTGTCCTCACAGAGAGGCTAAGGCTCAGTCCTGGCTATACAGCTAGCTAAACTCCCAAATGACGATGCAGAAGACGTTGGTATAATTTGCTGACTTTATTCAACCATCACTTGAAGAGTGAAACTAAGAATAGAAATGAAACAAATCAATTTCGTACCCAATAACAAACAGGTTTGCATCAACGTAAATCAGCGATGATTAGCTGCTAATAACAATAATAACAAACGGTTAGCATTCGTTCGCTAGCATTAGCACATCGTTCAAACCACTCCACAACTGGATTTAAGTGTCCGATCGCGAGTGGAAACACAACAACAACAACAACAACACAAAAGATGATACACACAGGCGTTGCCTCTGTAGATATTAACATTAAAAAAGAACGTAGGCTCGTAGAAGTGTTTCCCTCTCTCACTAACTCGCTCATTCGCTTGGATGCGGCATTTCTTCTTCGGGTGTAAGCGCACTCTTCTTCACGTGAGCGCGTTCTTCTTCGCGTGAGGAAGCGCAAGGGCGCCCCCAGTTGAGCGTGTAAGCGCCACAAAAACTAAAAGGCATGCATTTCAATGTAATGGTAAATAATACACGTTAACCCAGCGGTCCCCAAACTGCGGCCCGCGGCCCAAATACGGCCCACCTCCACATTTGGTCCGGCCATTTTGAATTTTTTTTTTTTTCTCAATCGTGTTATTTCCTGGCCTTTTCCTTGAAGAATTCAGAGAGGGTTATTTGGTTATTATCTATTTGATTAATAGTGTTTTTATTATTATTATTATCATTTTTATTTTATTTACTTTCGTTCCGTGAAGAATCCAGAAAGGGTTATTTGATTGTGGCTTTCTGAAAAACAATATTTTTTTACCTCTATGCACTTCTGCAATCGTCACACTTTTTCTGTTACAAACTGACCCCGGCCCCTCATCAGAGAAGAGAAAAGTTATGTGGCCCTCACAGGAAAAAGTTTGGGGACCCCTGCTTTAACACATATTGCCAAAGGCAGAACAACAACCTATTTGCCAATATATACCAATATTTTTTATTTCTATTAGATAAATGTTTCAGTAAAATGTTACACATTCTTGTGTATTTGCCACTTATTGCCACAGTTAACATAGAGGCTTTGAGCCTCTTTTGATCTCGTTGTGAGTTTGTAAGGTTGTGACTTCTGATTAAACAAACTCGATGCCAATCAAAACGTTTGTTCTTCTTTTTCCCCAAATTAGAATCGATAAGAGAATCGATAAAGAATCGAATCGTTAAGCAATATCGATAATGGAATCGGAATCGTAAAAATCCTATCAATTCCCATCCCTAGGTGCAATTCTTTAAAATCATGCATTGCTCAGAAGGTTCCGCTGTTGAAGCCAGTACATGAGAAGCCCCGTCTGAAGTTTGCCAGGCCCATCTGGATGATGCAGAGGGGTCATGGGAAAAAGTCATGGGGTTAGATGAGACCAAAGTAGAACTTTTTGGTGAAAACTTTTCTTGTCGTGTATGGAGGAAAAAGAAGGATGAGTACAATCCTAAGAACACCATCCCCACTGTGAAGTATGGGGGGTGGAAGCCTCATGTTTTGGGGCTGCTTTTCACCAAAGGGGGACAGGACAACTGTACTGTATATGGATGAATAGTGAAATGTATCGTCAGATTTCAGCCGCAGCGTCCTTCCCTCAGTCAGAGACTTGAAGATGCGTCGTGGCTGGATCTTCCAACTTGACAATGATCGAAAGCACACAGCCAAGTTGACCAAGTAGTGGCTGTGTAAAAAGCATATCAAGTTTCTGGAGTGGCCTAGCCAGTCTTTAGACCTCAATCCAAAAGAAAATCTTTGGATGGAGCTGAAACTTCGTGTTTCTCAACGATAGCCCTGAAACCTGACAGATCTAGAGAAGATTTGTGTGGAAGAATGGGCCAAAATCCCTGTTTCCATATGTCAAAACCTGGTGAAGAACTACAGAAAGCGTCTGACCTCTGTATTTGCAAACAAAGGGTTCTGCACTAATTATTAGCACTGATTTCCTGAGGGGTACAAATACTTATGAAGCACAGTAAATTACAAATAAATAATTGAAAAATCATACAATGTGAGTTCCGGATTTTTTTTTTTTAGATTATGTCTCTAAGTGGAAGTGCATCTATGATTGAAATTTCAGACCTCTACCTATTTCATAAATGGGTGAACTAGCAAAACTACAAGGGATGCAAATACGTCTGCTCCTCACTGTACACAGTTGTGAATATACTGTGGCAAACAATAAGTGTTTTTAGCCCTGATTTAAAAAAGCTAACAGTTTGAGCACACTTCAGACCTTTAGGTAACTTGTTCCAGAGGTGAGCGTAGTAACTAAATGCTGCCTCAACCTGCTTGGTTCTTTTTCTTGGAACCTACAGCAGACCAGTTCAAGACAGCCTTAAGGGTCTAAGATGCTTCATATGGGTCAAACAAATCAAGCATGGATTTTGGTCCAAGGCCACTGATTGTTTTGTAGTCAAGCAATAGTAATATAAAGTCTAGCCTTAACTCACTGGAAGTCAGTGTAACGATTTCATAACCGGTGTATTATGAACCAGTTTCCTTGTATTTGTAAGGAATCTGGCAGCAGCATTCTGTACTAGCTGCCGCTTCCTGACTGATTTTTTATCAAGACCTGTAAATATACTGTTGCGTTAATCCTATATACTAAACATGAATGCATGGATAAGTTTTTCCATGTCTTTTTAGACAAAAAGCCCCTTAATTCTGGCTATATTCTTTAGGTGGTAATAGGGAGATTTAGTGACGAACTTTAAATGGCTGTCAAACTTTAGGTCTATGTCAATAGTTACGCCAAGATTTCTGACTTCATTTGTAGCTGTAAGTGACATTTTGCCAAGGTGCATGCATGCTAATCTTTGACCTTTCCGTTTTTGGCCCAAAAATGATCACCTCTGTCTACGCCATATTTATCTGGAGAAAATTCTGGCACATCCATTCATTGATTTGATTTACTCAGGTAGACTAAGGGACTATAATCATACGGGGACACTGAAATGCAGAGTTGTGTGTCATCTGCATAGGTGTGATAGGAGATATCATACTGTTCCATGATCTGAAGAAGCGTATAGATGTTAGATAAAAGTGGTCCGAGAATGAACCCTTGAGGAATCCCACATGTGAATCTGGTTCGTTCCGACTAATGGTTTCCGATCAATCACCGGTCACCAATGACCTTCTGATGTCCTCTGACTCCGGTTCTACTTCCCTCCTTATCCTTCTCGACCTCTCTGCTGCATTTGATACTGTTGATCGTCACATCCTCCTTCACCGCCTCCAACACGATATAGGTATCTCTGGCACTGCCCTTCAGTGGTTTAACCCATACCTCACGGGAAGGACCGAGTTTGTAGCCCTGGGGGATGCTAAATCCCGCCCTAACACTGTCGTCTGCGGAGTCCGCCAGGGCTCGGTCCAACCCTCTTCACCATTTACATACTACCCCTCGGTCGTGTCGTCAGCAGGCATGGAATACAATTCCATTGCTATGCTGACGACACACAACTATATTTCAAGGTCACTCCGTCCTCCACCCCCTCCTCCTCTGTTTCTCAACTTGACTCCTGCCTGGAGGAGATAAAGGCTTGGATGAGTGAAAACTTCCTGCAGCTGAACAGCTCCAAAACAGAAGCTATTCACATTGGTACTCCTCACCAGCTCCGTTCCGCCCCCATTTTCTCAGGCTCCTTTTTCGGCCACAAATTTTCCCTCTCCCCTTCTGTGACTAATTTGGGAGTCAGGTTTGACCCCCATCATAGCTTTAACAATCACATCAATTACATTTGCAAAACCTCCTTCTTTCACCTCCGCAATATTGCCAAACTCCGGTCATCTCTCTCCCGTCCTGCTGCAGAGAGACTCGTCTATGCCTTTATCTCCTCCAGGTTGGATTATTGCAACGCACTCCTCATTGAGATCCCTGGCAAGAGCCTACAAAGTAAGTCCAAAACAGCGCTGCCAGAGTCCTGATGAGGGTGCGTAAACATGAGCACATCACCCCCATCCTTCGTACCCTACACTGGCTCCCTGTTCACTTCCGTATTGAATTCAAAATCTTCCTTCACACCCATCACTGTCTACGCGGTGTAGCCCCCACCTACCTCACCGAACTCCTCACATCACATACCTCAGCCAGAACCCGGTCAGGCCAACAGCATCGTCTACTCCAGCCCAGGACTCGGCTCAAGACTATGGGCGACAGGGCCTTTGCAGCTGCTGCTCCCCGTCTGTGGAACGCCCTCCCAGACCACCTCAGAGCCCCGCAGACGGTGGATGCATTTAAAAAAGGACTAAAAACTCATCTTTTTAAAAAAGCTTATTCTAGCTCATTTTATTTGACTGTCTTACTTTTATCTGATTGGTATCTGATTTTATCTGTGCTCGTGTCTGTTTTACTTTTACTTTTATTCTTAGTCTTTTTATTTATTTTATTTATTATTGTTTTTCTTTTTTTGGCAATGTGCGCTTTGAGATTTGTTTTGCAAATGTAAAGTGCGTTATAAATAAAATGCATTATTATTATTATTAATCACCATAAATGGCAGCCAATGAGTTAAACAGCACTTTTCTTTGGCCCAATCGAATCATTTATTAATGTTGATTTAGATTGCTTTAAACTTTATTGGTAAAGCACTGAACATCTTAGCCACTCTCTACTGTGTGTGCACTGTGTTGTGATGTCAAAACTCATCTGCCTTTGGGTCCATTAACTCAATAGTGAACAGGGTGCATTTCACATTGTGTTCTTTATTAAATAATGAGGCCAGTGCATCAATAAGTTATACAGCAGCTGCATGTGATCGTAGTTAAGTGGTCATTAATAAGCTATTGTGCAGTGGCGGGATGATGTTATTAAATGATCAACAGCAGTAAGATGGAAAAACACCTATGTGTGTCTGTGGGACACTTAATTCTTCTGACGCAAATGGCTGCAGGATAATGAACCGTGTCGATCTTGGCATGTAGAAAACAAAAAGCAATTTTATCAAGAGTGCATTTACAAATATTTAAATATTGTGTCCCAGTTTATCAAGACAGACTCACAAAAGTTCTCTACCCGCAATGACATCATCATGCAACATTCCTTCCTTCTCTCCAAGGCAGGCTGAAGGGTTTGTACATCAGGGGGAGAAACTACGACTGAGTATTACAGCCAAACATAGAAAAAAATATAATTATATAAAACTATGACAATAAAATCATATTACGAGATTATAGTCAGAATTTTAGGAGAAAAAGGTCATAATTTTACAAGAGTAAGGTCGTACTTTGTAATCTTATGAGATTGATGTCGTAATATTGCAACTTTTTTCTCGTAATATTATCACATGATTTGAATCTCGTAATATCACAGGCGGTGCAGCGTTATGTCATGTAATATTACTGAAAACTACGTAATAATAGTTTATTATCAATACTTTAATCTCATAATATTACATATTACGATTTAAATCTCATATCACAGGCGGTGCAGCATTATGTCTTGTAATATTACGTCAAACTATGTAGTATTTATTATTTATTAATACTTTAATCTCAATATTACAATTTAAATCTCATAATCTTATGACTTTATTGTCAAAATATTACAATTCTTAATATTACTGATTTAAACTAATAGTAAATCATGACTTTATCCCCGCAGTCGTAGGATTTTAATTTTGTAGAATTACAATTTAATTTTCGTAACCTTATGATTTAAATCTCGTAATATTATCAAATAAATATTATAATATTATAAATTATAATAATATAATACAGGGTGACCCAAAAAAAAGTTTACACTGCCATAATACAACTTAAATGCCATGTTTATTCATCTTAGAATTAGAATTTAATCACAAATTATACATTATTGTAAAGAACATGTACAGTACACTCTATTTTTCAATGTGTCCTCCCTTAAGTGTCACAACAGCCTCCAGGCGCCTGCGGAATGCTTGACAGGTCTTCTTTATGTGGGATGCTGTCATCTTTTCCCAAGATCTAACAATGGACCTCTCCAAGGCTGCCACAGAAGTTTGTGGCTTCTTACAGGCACTGTCCTCCACAGTTGCCCATATGTTATAATCCAGGGGATTGAGATCTGGACTCTGGGGTGGCCACATATCACCTTGTCAATCAACTTTTTGGTCTGCACAGATCGGCACTTCCAGACCCAGGTTTTCGCAAGGCTGTTCCAGTATCTTTCAGTTTCTTTTTAACTTTGTAGAATGCACATCTGGATATTCTCAGATTTGCTGCAATCTCAGTAGGTGTTAGACCGGCACGCAGCAATTCAGGTACAGCTAAAGTTGTCTTCATTTTCAGCAGAAGCACAGGAATTGTAGAGACGAGAGATTACCAGCTGCATTTAGTGACCTTAATGAATCATTTAAGCATTGACAACCTATTTAGATATGTTTCAATGGCTTTTAAACAAGCAGTCAACTGAGTGTAAACTTTTTTTTGGGTCACCCTGTATATATAATATATATTATTAATTATTATTATTAATATATATATATATATAATTATAATAATTATATAAAAAATATTAATTATCGTAATCGAAATTTAAATATCGTAATATTACGACTTTATTCTTGTATTATTAGGACTTTATTTTCCTAAATTAATGATTTAATCTTCTAATATTACATTAATTTCTTAATATCACCTAAAATTACGTAATACTACTTTTTTTCTAATCATAATACGATTTTTTCCTCTTAATGGCACTACTTGTTCAGGCTTTTATTTATTTATTTATTTTATTCATTCATTCATGTATTTTCATTGTCCGGCACTAATACCTTGTTGTACTTCCACAATGTGGATAACAGATGAAAATATTTAAGGATTTTTAAAAAGTGGCCTAAGTGCTGAATGCGGTATTGCTTGCAACAAATAGCGGGAAAGATTACATATATATTTCTCTAACCCTAAAAACGTGAAGGGATTCACAGAGTGCACTTTACCTGATATTTGCTTGTCATACATTGTTTATGAGGCATTCCTGTTAAAGAAAAGATGGCAGCACTTTTTCACTGAACAACACACACACTGAAGCCGACCACTGAAAGCATGAGATCTCTGTTAAATATTGAGCTGTGCACTATAATTAGCTTTATTATTTATTAATCGCGATAAAACCAAATTGTATCTGCTGGGTGTACGGTATATTTTTCTTTCGTCTTTTATAAAAGCATTTTTTGTTATGTACATGTTTCAATTTCTGTGACGGACCGCGACATAAATTCTGACAAACACTGCTTCACTTTTTCCAGGCACTACTTTATTTTTGCACAGTGTATTGGGTAACCACAATACAATTAGACAGACAAATATATAAAAAGGATGACGTCACATAGGTTTTTGTATCTTTTTGTGTTATTATGGCTTCGGTCACATGGAAAAAAATTTCCTCTCTCCCATTGAAAATGTGTAGTACATAATGAAGCTTAAAATACTACGTTTTAAATTGTTCAACCCTACTGCCTTATATTGTTGTAGCAAGTTTGACATTTTTTATAAATAAAAATCTCACCCATGACATAAACATAACTGTATTATACTCTTTTAGTGCCACTGACAATAACAGACATCCAATCGTGTGGCGTCCAATCATTTTTCTGTTTGAATTTAAATGAGTTTATCACTAGAAGACGTGCAATCCTTTTGAAGCACTTCAAATAGACTGAACGTCCATTGTTGTCAATGGCAGCCATCCAGTATAATATGTATAAATATATAATATAATATTATATAATATAGTGGTGCTGATTTCACAGACAGCGTGATAGAGCCAAAAGGCATACCCATATGTACATTAAATTATTGTATGGTATAATAAATACAGCTATTTTAAAAAAGGGGGGAAAAAAAAAACACCCCGTCATAGGACAAACGGAGACCAACAATATTTATCTTTGCATAGGTTATTGTGGATGATACATGAGTGCTTTTGTATAAGCATGACTTTAAAGAAAGCAAAAATGTTTTTAACACATTATTTAGCTACATAGGATGCAACGGAGTGTTACAGCCACAAAAAGATAGAAACTTAAAATACTGTAGGGCTATGAGAATGATATTACGACTTTAGTCCCGTAACAATACGAGAATAAAGTCATGCATCTTGATATTACAAGACTAAAGTCGTAATATTACGAGAAAAAAAGTCTAAATATTCTGTAACTTTACGTAATATAATGAGAAAAGACGCTCTACTTTAGAATTGTTCAATTCTAATCAATATGCAATGTAGCATTATGTACCTCATGTAATTTTAGCTAAATTAGCTGCAGTCTATCCATACATGCTACGCAACTTAAAGATACATATAACAACTTTAATCCTGTAATGTTACTTTTTTGTCGTAATATTACGCCTTCAGTATTGCAATATTACATAAACAAAATTACGACTTTTTTCTCATTATATTACGTGGTTACGTATTATTCAGACTTGACATTTTTTCGTAATACATTACGTACATTACGACATTTACTATGGTAATATTACGACTTAATTCTCGAAATAAGTATTTCAATGTATGACTTAATTATTCTGGTAATATAACTTTTTTCTTATAACGTATAACTTTTTTATCGTAGTTTTCCAAAGTATGACCTTATTCTCCTGACATTACGACTTCAATCTTGTAATATTACAACGTATGACTTCATTATTTTTATAATATTCCAAATTGTTTCCCGTAGTATTACAACTTACTGTATGACTTTATTCTCGTAACATTATGACAATCTCATAGTAATGGTTTTTTAAATTTCTTTGTGTGGCCCTAATACTCCATCATCGGTGGACGCACTCCGCACCGAATGTTTATGATTTGGTTAATGACTATATTTTTGATCAACTTAATGACTATATTTTTGATCAATAAAATGTTTCTGTGTAACATCTTTCTGTACATATTCCATAATAAGACATGGACACATTGGACTTATAGCCGGCTGGGTGTGGCGTGAATATGGATTTTTTACTAAATTTTGTGAAATTTGGGCTCCTGTGTGCTTCATAGAGTGGAAATTACGATTATTCTCCATATTGCAAGGGCATGATAATGAATACCTTCAGCAAAATACACAAAATAAAACAGGACCCAGGCAAATGGTGAGAAGACAGCATGATAAGATTTAGAACCAAATGTAAATAAAAGAAAGTTTTAATTGATAATAAGGTTAGATATTAATTTTTCATGACAAGAAAAAGGAATACCACCTCCAGCCAACACTACACTGCACTGTTCTCTTGTGAATCTTTGAGACTTCAGTATACTGTACTTTAAGGACTTGGGCATTGTCGTTTTCATTATGTTTGCCTAGCAACTAAAATCTAGCTTGACTGAATATTCCAAATTTGAAACAACATCGAGTTGACTGAAAATCTTGCATTTCTTAGAAAATCATTATGCAACTTCATGCGGCATGCATATGGCTTAGAGCATTGATTTGAAAAAACTGGTTGTATTACGATGTTTGCCGTTGTCACATGCTGAGATTCTTTAACTCTTCTAGTGTCGTTGACAATGATTGACATAAGATCATGTCACCCTTAAAAACTACATAAAAACTCTTTAAATGAAAAGAGTATCACTTGTAGGCATTCAGTCTATTTGAAGTGACCAGTTCAACTACTACTGCCCTCAAAATGAGAAAAACAAAGCAGCTATAGCCTGGGACAAGGAAGGGTAGTATACTTTAAAATTTTAATCATTCAAGAGAAGCATTTTAGAGTCAGTTTGCAACTACTATAAGAATTAGTATTGCACCGATGCTAGGATCAGTGTTGGTAGTGATCCACCACTAAAATGACATAATTGGTATCGGTGAGTACTAAAAATAACGTGCAGATGCTGTAAAATATGTGCTCTTCGAGATCTAGTTTTCAACTGCTGGTAGGCCTAACCAAGATGGCCGCCAGCTAAAAAAGGGAGTAAACCCTTGTCGCCCTTCCCAAGATGATGATAGACGTCCAATCGCGTGGCGTCCAATCATTAAATGACTTTACCAGTAGTCGACATCCATTTGAAGTGGGAAGGTGGCAGCTGACTTGGTGCCACCCCTCCCACTTCAAATGGATTGAACGTCCATTGCAGTCAATGGCAGCCAATGAGTTAAAAAATAACATTTGCTCTTCTGCTGGCCAAGATGGAACATTCCACTGATTACTGTATTGGCCCGTATATAAGACAGTGTTTTTTGCATTGAAATAAGATTGAAAAAGAGGGGGTCGTCTTATATTCGCGGTCTAGACATTATACCTATTCACGACGCTAGATGACGACAGATATCATTGAAGCAATGTTCTGTTATGACAAATCTCAGCTACTCTCCCCATTCACGACGCTAGATGGCGCCAGATATCATTGAATCGATGTTCTGTCATGACAGATCTCGGCTACTGGTTTAACCAGTTTGCATTATTTTATTGCAATGTTTTATTCAGATTTGTTTCAAGACTACAGTTACAGTTAGACTTCACTTTGATGGTTAATACAGTTATTGCAATTTTGTTGTTTTATCACAATAGATTGGTTTATTTACATTTCAAAAACCAGAAGCCATTCATTTACAAATGTGATTGCACTTTAGTTTACAAATTTAAATAAGATTTGAATGAGGCAAAATAACATGCTTTTTCTCTGAAATACATTGTTCTAATCATTTGTTTTGGATGTACTGTAATTATTTTCTGTATAAAAATTAATTTGGTGTTCAAAAAGTCTTTTTAAAAAGAGGGGGTCGTCTTTTAATCAGGGCCGTCTGATATTCGGGCCAAAACGGTACTTTCGTTACTGTTCGTTGCTGCCAGGCCTTCCACTTCAAATGAATTGGACGTCTAGTATTTAATAACTCATTTCAATTGACAGCATAAGCATAAAATATTGACATTCAAATTAAATCCTGTCTTATTTCACAACCAATTTTTAAAAGATTATTTTATTTGATCAACATTTGTTAATTCTCTGCCACCCCTCCCACTTCATATAGATTGGACATCTAGCGCCATCAATGGGAGCCAACAGAGTAAGCCATGATAGAATTAGTTTACATTCAAGTGTGAATGCAGAAATTTAGTATTTCAAAGTAAATGGTATACTTTAAAAAAAAAAAAAAAAAAAAACGTGGTATCGGTACAGTATAGGCCGATATCACACAGAGCGGTGCAACACTAATAAGAATAGTTCTTTCCCTTGAAAATGCTTGGCTAAACAAAACTCCAAGCGCCGTTCCTTGAGGTACAGATTTTAGAGATAAAGATAACCTATCCAATAAACCAAATTAAAAAGGCCAAAAGCAGTAGGGAAGAATATTCTCGAATAAGAATCGATCTTGCTCACTCGCACATGCATCCTGTTTTCTCGCCAGGCACCTGAGCGGCAGTCATCGAAGCAGCAAAAGAAACTCATGCAGTCTTTTCCGTCCAAACAATCGTAGGCATAGTCGTCGTCGTCGTGATAGTGCATAATGTTGTTCATTTGCAGCAGGGATGGTCCAGAATGGAGATTGACCATACTCGATGGCTTCTGCTGTAAAACACAATTCAAAATGAGTAGACATATAGTATACAAATATACCGTACTTTGAAGCCTTTTCGGACGAGGGATGTATCGACACAATGACGTGAACGGAAATTGGATCAGAATTGCGTAAAGAAGATTTTGAAAATAAAAGGCATTGGTACTTCTACTTAAGAAAGTCTCTACAAACGGAATTTACAGGTTACGACATGCCTCAACGGGGAAATATTGACTCTTGTACGAAAGAAATTCCAGGATACGTAAGGCAAAATTACAGTATGGGCCCCTACTCGAAGCTCCCAGAGTTTACTGAACAGAACATAGACTTGACTCCAGACTGGAACCCCATTGAGATGCTGTGGCATGACCTAAAGACAGCGATTCATGCCAGACATCCCAGGAATCTGACTGAACTACAGCAGTTTTGCAGAGAAGAATGGGCCAAGATTATTCCTGATCGATGCGCCAGACTAATCTGCAGCTAGAGGAAGCATCTGGTTGAAGTTATTGCTGCCAAATGGGGGGGGCCACAAAATATCAAATGTGATGGTTCACCTCCTTATTTTCCCCCCTTTCTGTCATTGTTTGCATACTATCCTCATTAAAATATGAAAACCTATAAATGTTTTGGTGGTTCTAGTTAAAGCAGACATTTTTTTCATCTGTGTGATTTTGACAAAGATCAGATCACATTTAATGGTGATTTTATGCAGAAATATGAGAAATTCCAAAAGGTTCATATACTTTTTCATACCACTGTATGTGTGTAACCCAACGTCCTCTTCATTCGCCCCTTAGGCCTTGAAGTGTTTCGACAGCTTAACGTGAGTGTATTAACATTCATTCTTTATTCTGTTTTCATTTATTCTGTTTTTTTTTTTTTTAATATTATTCATAATTCTCATGTTATGTTTGTTGTACAATAATTTAATTGTAACATGTATTTGTTCCATGTTTTGATACATTTTTATGCTTTATAAAAGATTTATATCTGAATTTTAGGGGGCTTGGAACGGATTAGGGCATCTACATGGAAAACGCATATCTAATTACGGAATTTTCAATTTACAAAATCACTTCCAGAACCAATTGATTTTGTACGTAGAGGTACAACTGTACTTTACTGTACTGTAATTTATTCAAGTATTGTACGATTTTTAGCACTATTTTTGTGTATGTTTGATGTATAACAATTAAATCTATGATCTCGTTTTCTTTTCTTTCTATTAATTTGTTTGAGATTTCAGAGCCGTACAAAAACGGCTGGACGTCTTACCCCACAGGCACGTGCCTAGTTAGCGTCACGTTATGATTTGGAGATCTGTTGTTGAAGTCAAAGAAGGTGGAGGTCCATTAAGGGACGATATACTCAAGTTGACGCTAAGATGATTAGGTATTGTCATGAAAAAGTCATAACCACACGACCAGTGGCTGATACTCGAAGAGCCGGTCACCCTTCCACTTTCGTGGACCACATTGTTCAAGAAATGCTTACCCGTCACCCAAAAAAGTCAATTTAAAGAGCAACAGGGGAAAGTGGGCTTTCCTTTCACTGAGTACGAAAAAAAAATGGCTTAAATAGCTTGCTTGATAGCCGCACTACAGTCAAGTCTAGAGGTTGGAGAGATGATGTTGGCTTGGTTAAATGATTGGTCTGATCTCTTTAAAAATATTTCTGAAATCTCAAACAAATGAACAGATCTGAAAATAAAATGAGCACAGATTTAAATTGCCATACAGTTAGTACCGGGTTACGACGTACCTGACTCATGTGATTTTGACTTTACGACGCCGGAGTCTCGTCCGCCATTTTGTCTCTAGTTGTTTTTTTTTTTTTTTTTTTTTTTTTTTTTTTTGTCACATAAACCTCACAGTATCATACTTTTTACCTTACTTTATTAATATGACTGTTCTGCACTTTGGCGAAACGCGTATTTGAGTATGATATTATGATGCATGCTTTTATTTTGGCGCAGGAAACGTAGAGCAGGTAGTACTTCCACACGTGAGTAGAAGCGCATGTACACACGAAAAAGAATGTATTTGCGCACATGAAGAAGAGCACATTTGCTCCCACGAAGAAGTAGCGCAGTCGAGTGAGAGAGAGGGGAAAGACTTAAGTTCCAACGTCTTAGCGAGCACCGTACAATGATGTATATTACATGTTTTTGGATAGTCATTTTGAGATTTACGGGGTATTTAAGGGTTAATTCAGACTTGAAATTAGGGTATGTTGCCAGCGTATAAACGAAACTCGTTCTTAACCCGGGGACTACTTGTACACAAAGACATTTAGAAAAATATAACATTTGAATACATTTTAAGTCTTTTGAAATAGTATATATTTTAGTCAGTATACTGTATACAGTATGTAGATTTAATATATATCAGAGATCATAGATTTAATATATATATATGTCTATATATACAGTGGGGAGAACAAGTATTTGATACACAGTCAATGGGAAAACCCATTGGCAGTGTATCAAATACTTGTTCTCCCCACTGTATATATATGTATATATATATATATATATATATATATATTAGGGCTGTCAAACGACTAAAATTTTTAATCGAGTTAATTACAGCTTAAAAATTAATTAATCGTAATTAATCGCAATTCAAACCATCTATAAAATATGCCATATTTTTCTGTAAATTATATATATATTCTGTAAAATAATTTGTTGGAATGGAAAGATAAGACACAAGATGGAGATATACATTCAACATAAGGACTGTAGTGGGCATTTCACTCTACTGTCATTTAAATCTGTCTATGCTGTTCTCACTCCGAGCGTCTACTTTTTCCAAAGCTAGACAGCTAGTGAACGACGCCTTAACAATCAGACTTCTTCCTTTTTCATCTAAATTATTAATAAAATGGCCTCAAACCACTGTCCTCTTTAGACAATAGTGAAACTACAAAAAAAAAGTACACAAGCATTGCATTAGCAACAACGTTAGCTTAGCACGCTATACAGGTTCACTAAACATACACAAAAATCGTCTCATACAAAAAATATAACATTTCGCTTACTAACATAATATGTACATTCTTTACAACAACCATACTTACGGACAAATCTTGTCCAAGGATCATATAAGCACAACATTACAACGTAGGCGTCAGCCCGAGACGTCGTGCAGCCATATTGAACTGGCAAGAAAGCAATAAACCATGTTGCAAAGCGACCACAAGAGTTCGCTGTTAGACAGCACAAAAAATCTTGCTGTGAAACTTACCAAAAGGCAGAATACTGTCTGAGCGGGACATGTGCGTTAATTGCGTCAAATATTTTAACGTGATTAATTAAAAAAATTAATTACCGTGCGTTAACGCGATAATTTTGACAGCCCTAATATATATATATATATATATATATATATATATATTTACTGAAAAAAATGTGATAATCATATACAAACGCATATTAATAATAAAGCCCATATCCCAAGAATATAAATACTCTATATTATTATAATTATCACATTTTTCCATGATAATATAAAATTGTGATAATTATCATGTCATAATGTTAAAACCATGAAAAATATGAATATTATCTTACAAAATGGATGATTTAGAATTTTTTGTAATTTTTAAAAACATTTTTAACATTAACTACGGAAGTGTGTCGCTGCACACCCGCCAAAATATATAAAGTCAGCATCACGTTTTTATAATTACCACATTTTTACATGGCAGTATCCTGCAAATGTATGATAAGTATCATGGAAAAATGTGATAATTGTCAGAACTTAATAATTATCACACAAACGCATAGACTCCTTTTATACAGACTGCTGGACTTTGGTTAAAATCCTATGCTTTTTATTATTTTTTTTATCTCAGAGCAGACAGTGTTACCTACTTGTGTGTTATTCTTGGCTTTGGACTTTTTGGTCTGTCTGTTGCTTGTGAAGTAATGCAGTGTTCCGTACTCCATGAGAGCAGCAAAGGTGAAGATGAAGCAGACAGAGACAAACAAGTCCATAGCTGTAACATATGAGACCTTGGGCAAGGACTTTCTGGAGATGGTGCTAAGAGTTGTCATCGTAAGCACTGTGGTGATACCTGAAAGTAAATCCCAAGAAATATATTATTAGCCACCTAAAATGGTGTTTGCTAACATTATTAACTTACTGTCTCCCACTGATAGCGAGAGACGTCCAATCCATTTACAAAGTTAGGGCTGGAAGCGATCAAACGATGAACAAAGTTCATTCGCTGCCACACTCACACTTTAAATGGATTGGACTTCTACTAGTGATAAACTCATTTCAAATGATGGCAGAAGCATGAAAAAACGTTCATAATCCCTACCAAAATAGCCTCAGAGCAGCCATTTTGGTATTGACATTGGCCATTCACATTCAAATTAAGTCATAACTATCTTAAACCGATTTTAACTTCAAATGGATTGAAAACCTACTCATTGATAAACTCATTAAAATTCACAGGAGAACGATGATTGCGCACCACACCATTGGATTCCTATCTGTATCTGTATGTACTACGTATGTTGCCGTGGCAACATAGGTAGTTGGTGGCCATTACAGGTAGGGTAACCGTCAATTGGAAACTAGATTTTGAAGAGAACATGTTGCGCAGCAGCGATGCACTATTTCTTTGTACTCTCTAATATCAATGATTTTAATGCTGTATCAATACCTATACCGATGCTAGTATCAGCGCAACGCTAGCTAATGGAGAGGCAATGTTTAAGTGAAGAGCGCCATTTAGTAGTGAAATTGAGAACTGCAACAGAATGTAGGTTAAACTCAAGTTTATCTGTGGGTCATATTCAGTGATACAGGTAACCCCCGGGTTACAAACGAGTTCCATTTCTACGCTGGCGACGTAACCCGAACTTCCGCGTAAATCGGAATAAACCCTTTAAGTACCCCTAAATATCCCCTACATCTCAAAATAACTATCCAAAAACATGTATTAAACGTCATTGTACTGTACTCGCCAAGACGTTGGACCTAAGTCCTAGCTAAACAGCGAGCTAAACCGTAATCTCTCTCTCACTCGGCTGCTCGACTTTTTCGTGGGAGCAAATGCGCTCTTGTATGAGTGTGTGCATGCCCTGTTGTTCTTTTTTTTTTCTCTTCTTCTTTCAATTAACACAACAATTATATATGGCGGAAAACACTCAGGTGACTTAAAGTTCCGCTCTGTGACACCCAATTTAGCCAACTTTCAAAATTGTCCGATATGCATGTGTGATACATCATTGGAAAACTTAAAATCTCAATTTTCTGGGGGAAGAAAAATTTTGAGCAAGAGGGCATTTTAAAAAAATATATATATATTTTAAACAGAAAAACCTTATCTGGAGGTGAGAGCACGCGAGAACAGAATTACAGACACCATGACTTTAACGAGATATTATCGCGTACCTACTTTGTTTTGATCCAAAAACTCCATGTAGCATGTATCACTGAGTGTCAAGACACAGCTGTGAATGGCCACAGCTGGATTTTTGGGGGATTTTATGGGTGAAACATGGTAATATAACAAGGGTCGCGATGCAGAAATCGCAGACATCAAGGAGTGGTCGAGATTTTCTTTTTCATATATTTACCCTTTTAAACGTTTTTTTTTCAACTTTTTTTTGTTTGGATCAATTATTTATCATCTAACATATCGGAGAAAATGCGACAGTAGCAAAAAAAAAAAAAAAAATACAATTAAGCGATAGTTATGAGGTAGATATCCGAGACTTTTTTACAGACGCCATTTTTTTCATTGTGACATAATTTGTTCAAAAGTTTAAAATATGTGAGTGAATAATTTTTTAAAGTCTCTCTTTTTTTTTTAAACGAAATATGAGACATCAATGAATGATTCTAAGCTAAAAATGACAGACATTTTGAATAATAAATATCATTAATTACCTTTGTTTTATGGCTGGGTTGAAACAAAAGCGGTTGCGCGACGTCTGTAAACGGGGGTTTTCAGGGTAAAACGGACAAATTAAAAATAGTTCGGGGGCTTAATGTGCCATGAATCTGCTATGGCAGCATATAGACACATTGTTCTATCAAACACAACAGTTGTTTTAGCTTGAAATACAGCAGTTTCTTATAAAGATGAGTGCAAGAGCAGAAACTGCATTTTCAGTCTTGTCTGTGTTTTCCACCATATACAAACAAAAACAGGCTCTTGACAGTACAGTAATTTAGAAAGAAACTATATTCATTCATTCATTCATTTTCCATGCCGCTTTTCCTCACGAGGGTCACGGGGAACAAACTATATATAACACTCTATATGACAAATGGTAAATGGACAGTACTTATACAGCACATTTGGTTGCATGGTTACCATGCCCAAAGCGCTTTACAGTAGCAATTTACCAAATCCTAATTGTTTTTCATGTTTGCACCACCCCACAGGGCTTCACAAAGAAATATTAACTCTCTCAAACAATGACACAAAATTGAGGGGTTTTTGCTTATTGATCCATTTCTGAGATCTACACCAAAGAAGAAACTCATTCATCTAATGTTTAAAACAAGGTACATGCCCTCTTGCTCGTCTGCGGAAGCACACCCACTCTACGCTTCCTGCACCAAAATAAAAGCATGCATCACAAAACAAAAGTCAACATTATAATCAAATACACATTTTGCCAAAGGGCAGAACAGTCATATTAATAAATTAAGTTAAAATAAGATACTGTGATGTACAATAATTTGTCTAATCTGTCTTTTAACACGACTATAAATAAACAACTGGAGACAAAATGGCGGACGAGACTCCGGCTTCTTAAAGTTGAAATCACGTAAGTCGGGTACGTCGTTACCCGGGGAGTAGCAGTAATTTCAAATTTTATGTGGGCTGATAAAAACTTGGTCACCATTGTGGTTAAGTAATGTGATATTCATCCATCAGCTTTGCCCCAATTTAAAGGAATAAAGTCTACATTGAACCTAAAGATGTGCGAGCCGGCACAGCATCCTTGTTAATCCAAAAAGAGACCCAGGACAGGACCACAATCATACTGCATGGAATGTAGGTCTGAATGGTGAAATAACCCATTCTCCGACTCAGGTCGAAAAAGATGGTCATGATGACGTATTCCCCTAAAAACAGACGAACAAACACAAAAAAATGAATCATTCTGAGAGTAGAAAAATCAATAGAAATTCTTACCTGACTGGGTGTGGGCCACATCTGAGGTATTTCTCATTCCTACAAATGCAAACTGGTAGAGTCTCCAATAACGCTGGTCAGCCACCTCTACTGCTCGTCTCTGCCAACGGTAGGATATCTCGTTCCTCGGGTAACCATCTATGGGACAGACCCCGGAAAGACAGATACCACCATAGAAAGATATAGATCATTAATCACACAGGCAAAGTCAAAAGTCAAACCACAGCATTCAATATGGAACTGACAAGCTCACATAAAATTCTATCAAACGAGCATAATGACTTAGAACCGTAATTGAAAGAAGTGAATTGGTCACTCCATAAATCCCCTTTCCACATTTCTCCTAGTGTTGCACCGATACCATTTTTTGGTTCCCGATACTGATTCCAACACCCCGCTGTGATACCACGTATTTTGAAATTGAAGACATGAAAAAATATTTCTCTTATAATAGTAGATTACTACATACTCACTTTAATTGTTATCAATGCTTCCTCAGGCACTATTCCACTCATTATCAGCCATTGACAGTGCTAGACGTCCAGTCCATTTGAAGTGGGAGGGTTGGCAGCGAATGGACAAACGTTCATGAAAGAACATGACCAAACGTTCATTCGTTGCTACCCTTCCACTTCAATTGGATTGGATGTTTACTAGCGATAAACTAATTGCTGGGAGGGTGCATCTTGGCCAGAAGAACATTTTTTAAAAAAAATTTAAATTATTGTCTGCCATTGACGATGCTAAACGTCCAATCCATAGAAATAAACTCATTTTAATTTACAGTAGAAGCATGAAAAGACCTTTCACCTACCAACCCAAATGACCCCAGGGCAGCCATGTTGGTAGGGGCAGCGTCCCCATCAAAGTCAATGCGTTGACATTAAAATTAAGCCATAACTAGCTTATTTTTGAACAGATTTTTAAAATTTCATCAATATCAGAGTATTTGCTATATACTCAGAGGGTGCCAATCATGAACATTAATTCGCTGCCACAATCCCACTTCAAATGGATTGGTGTCTTCTAGTGATAAACTCATGCAAGCGTTCGAATTTCCCTGAAAACAACAGGAAATAACCCAAAATAAAAAGGAAGTGACATCGGAATGCCCCAAAATTCAACAGGAGGGGATTTATAACGAACAGTTTGGCCCAAAATAAACAGGAAGTGACCAAACGTAAACAGGAAGTGACCTGGGAAGGTAGGGTGACTGGCATTTGGTAAATTGATCTCAAAAAGTGCATATTGGGAAGCATTAACATGTTATTTCTTTGTACTCCCCGATACTGATGCCTTAATTTTAGTGCTGTATCAGTACCAATACTCATACTACTATCGGTGCAACACTACTTTTTACTGCAACAGTGAGGCAAGTTCACAGTAAAATTAACTCCTAACTCCTAGGCCTGTTTTTTCTCCAAACAAATTCAGTTTAAAATTCTGATATGTTCATGAACTTTCAAGCATTTTATATTTTGGCTGGCTTAGATAACTGATCTATGCTCATTTGGTGAATTTCAGTCTAACTGCAATGGCCCAAACACTTCCATGGAATGGTCTTTGCATTTCTCATCGGCATGTGGACAAGACATGGGAGGCTGAAGCACAACAGACAAGTGAAGGGTGACACAGACAGCATGAATCACACTGCAGAGGGTGTATAATTCATTAAGTCTGTCAGAGCAAATGGTACCAAGTGACATCTTCTCTCCTTTCGTAGAGCAAATAATAGATTGGAACAGGCTCTGAGAGGGCAGCTTGAAGCAGATGGATCTTTTGGCAAAGAGAAGAAATGGGCTTAGCCTGTATGCTAGTCCACTGAGACGCCATTGTCTTCAGTAGGGTTGGGTACCGAAACCCGATAACAATTTGGTACCGGCCCCAAAGCAACCGGTGGTACCCGGACCGAAAAGGAAAAACTGAACAGTTCGGTGCCTCTTTTCTGTTGATTATTTTTCAAAGCATAAATTAGGTTGTTATACTTATAATTATTCTGCTTTCGCTACTTACCCACTTTAGCTAGAGAGATAAACGACCTTCATTGATGAATGTTTCACAAAACCTATTAATCATACGCCATATACAGTTGTGTTCAAAATTATTCAACCCCCACAGTAAATAAGTGTTTTTGCAAGTTCGACTTTATTTTTCATCTTGTTTTAATCACGTTAAATAATGATATGTCAAATAGACAAATACAGCTGAAACAACAAAAATATTTTTGGGAATATTCCAATTTATGGCCTATCTGTGATTACTTCATTGACAAAATTATTCAACCTCTCAGATATGTATAACTTTAGTACTGAGTACAACATCCTTTGCAACAATAACATCCTTTAGACGTGAAGCATAGTTTCTTGCAGTGATCCACATGTATCTTTGTCCATTCCTCATGGGCAAAGGCCTCCAGTTCATTAACATTTTTGGATTTATGTGCTGCAACTGCCTTCTTCAAGTACCACCAGAGATTTTCAATGGGATTTAAGTCTGGTGATTGTGATGACCACTCCAGAATCTTCCAGCACTTCTTTTGCAACCAAGCTATGGTAGATGTTGAGTTATGCTTAGGATCATTGTCCTGTTGGAAGGTCCAACCTCAGCCAAGCCTCAGCTTTGTCAATGACTGCATGACATTTGCATCCAAGATCTCCTGGTATTGAACTGAATTCATAATACCTTGCACACGCTAAAGATTCCCTGCACCTGAAGAAGCAAAACAACCCCAGAGCATGACTGACTCCCACCATGCTTCACAGTAGATAGGGTTTTCTTTTCTTTATAGGCATCATTCTTTCTCCTCCACATGTACCGTTTACCCATTGGCCCAAACAGTTCCAGTTTGGTCTCATCACTCCAGAGAACAGTATCCCAAAACCTTTGTGGTTTGTCGACATGTTTTTTTTTGCATACTTATTGTGCTTTGGAGTCAGCAGGGGGGTGCGCCTGGGAGTTCTTGCATGGAAGCCACCATTTCGCAGTGTGCGTCTTATTGTCTGGAATCAAACTTGAATACCTTCCTATGACATGTCCTGTCGTAATTCCTCAGCTGTCACCCGGGGATTTTTCTCCACCTTTCGCTTCAGGTATCCCACAACAGTTGTAGATAGTAACCTCTTTCTACCACGCCCAGGTAGCATTTCCACTGTGCCTTTAGCTTTAAACTTGCGGACTTTGCTCCCAATTGTGTCTCTTGAAATTTTTAGTCCTTTTTCTATCTTTTATATCCATATCCTTGCTTATGAAGTGACTTGACCTCCTCTCTGAACTTTTTTGACCATTCCTTGGACTTCACCATGTTGTAAACATTAACTGCCAAGAAGGGCCATGTGTCACAGTCCTTATAAATCTGCTTAATTACTGCTCATTACATCATCTACAGATGTTTTCATCAGCTGTTTGACAACACCTAATGGAAACCTTTGTTCTTAAGAGTAGTGGACTTGGGGGGTTGAATAATTTTGCATATGAGGTAATCACAGAAAAGCCATTAATTGGAATATTCCCCAAAATATTTTTGTTATTTCAGTTGTACTTGTCTATTTGACATGTCATTATTGGATGTGATTTCAAACAAGATGAAAAGTGAATGTCAAACTTGCAAAAACACTTTCTACTGTGGGGGTTGAATAATTTTGAACTAAACATTAAGCGCGTCAGTCGGAATAAGCAAACCGAATCCAAATTAAATTTTATTTCGATTCACAGGAGTGGAATATTCCTTCTCCAAAAACGATTAAAAGTAAAATCCTATCATATATACTTTGATTCGGAAAGATGTCCGGCTGTTTCCAATCCGCTCATGCTCTGTTTTGACGCTAATGAGCAGTGACTTTTACAGATTAAAAATATTGCGTCTAAATATAACATGCAGCACTGAATGATTTTGATGAGAAGAAAAAGTCTGCATGTTAACAGTAGTAAGGTAACACACTAATCGCTACGCAAACACTAACCGTCAACTCGTCATGCAAATCGGTTCAGGAACAGTTTGAGCGCCGGAACCATTTCGAAAGTACCTAGTCGTAACCGGTATCAGAAAAAACCTAAACGATACCCAACCCTAGTCTCCAGGCAAGGTAAAAAATTTGAAGTCGAGATGACGGGTTTAGAATGGGAGGAGGAGACGTTTGACCACCTACAGCTTGAAAACTCCAGCGGACAGGAGTGCTCGTCCATTGGAAAGTTATGCAGCTTAAGGTAACACTCCGCATTAATAGTCAACCTGACAAAAACAGAATTGTGACAGAGAAAAGGCAAGTCTCATCATTGTTTTTCTCCCTATCAAGTATGAATGAACAAATTTTTTTTTTTTTCTATCATCACACCGACAAACAATAATATCATGCTCGGACAAGTTGTGGTCACTGTGTACATTAAAGCGGCACAAACAACAAATAAAATTCTGGGCAATTAGTATAATGCTGAAGGAAAAAAAACCAGGATTAGCGAGGCGGTTGCAGTACTACAGTATCTCACCTCAGTGTGTACATCACTCTACCATTGCTCCACAGTCTCAGTAGGCGGTTTGGAGTGGTAATCCAGTGGGCGTCTGATTTCCTGGAATTTCTGAAGAATGTGTCAGGAATCCATATTTTGCCTACCATGTTACTGTTGAGCATAAGCAGCTTCATTGAGCTGTTGAACTTCAGTCTGCCATCATACCATGTCTGGGCAAAGAAGATGTCGATTGTGTATTCCTGTAAAATATGTAGAGACAAAAAATACAAATATATCAAGTAACCCAAATTAATTTGAGAATTTGAATTCCAGAACTTTGTTAATGCTACAGAATTTGTTTATTAGCTTAATAAGGATGGGAGAGTTAACTGACATACAGTGCATCACAAAGTTGAGTACACCCCTCGCATTTCTGCAGATATTTGTATATCTTTTCATGGGGCAACACTGACAAAATGAAACTTTGCCACAATGAAAAATAGTCTATGTGCAGCTTATATAATAGAGTTAATTGATTTTCCCCTCAAAATAACTCAAAATATAGCCATTAATATCTAAACCCCTGGCAACAAAAGTGAGTACACCCCTATGAAAAAATGCACATTCCTAAATGTCCAAATTGAGTACTGACGCTACACAAGAAAGCCTGCAAACAGTTTGCAAAGACATGTCAACAAAACACATGGATTACTGGAACCATGTCCTATGGTCTGATGAGACGGGCAGGCTTTCTTGTGTACCGTCTTCAGAAGACGCTTCCCGGACCACTTTTGTTCAACATCTATATGCTTCCACTAGCTCAGATCATGGAACAGTATGACATGTCCGATCAAACCTATGCAGATGACAAGCAACTCTACATTTCTGTGTCCCCACATGATTATCAACCCTTAGTCTCCCTGAGTAAATGCATTCATCAAATCAATGAATGGATGTGCCAGAATTTTCTCCAGCTAAATGTGGGGAAGACGGAGTTGATACATACAGTGGGGCAAATAAGTATTTAGTCAACCACTAATTGTGCAAGTTCTCCCACTTGAAAATATTAGAGAGGCCTGTAATTGTCAACATGGGTAAACCTCAACCATGAGAGACAGAATGTTGAAAAAAAAACAGAAAATCACATTGTTTGATTTTTAAAGAATGTATTTGCAAATCATGGTGGAAAATAAATATTTGGTCAATACAAAAAGTTCACCTCAATACTTTGTTATGTACCCTTTGTTGGCAATAACGCAGGCCAAACGTTTTCTGTAACTCTTCACAAGCTTTTCACACAATGTTGCTGGAAATTAGGCCCATTCCTCCATGCAGATCTCCTCTAGAGCAGTGATGTTTTGGGGCTGTCGTTGGGCAAGACAGACTTTCAACTCCCTCCACAGATTTTCTATGGGATTGAGATCTGGAGACTAGCGAGGCCACTCCAGGACCTTGAAATACTTCTTACAAAGCCACTCCTTTGTTGCCCTGGCTGTGTGTTTTGGATCATTGTCATGCTGAAAGACCGAGCCACGTCTCATCTTCAATGCCCTTGCTGATGGAAGGAGATTTTCAGTCAAAATCTCTTGATACATGGCCCCATTCATTCTTTCCTATACAGAGATCAGTCGTCCTGTTCCCTTTGCAGAAAAACAGCCCCAAAGCATGATGTTTCCACCCCCATGCTTCGCAGTGGGTATGGTGTTCTTCAGATCCAATTCAGTATTCTTTCTCCTCCAAACACAAGAACCTGTGTTTCTACCAAAAAGTTCTATTTTGGTTTCATCTGACCATGACACATTCTCCCAGTCCTCTTCTGGATCATCCAAATGCTCTCTAGCGAACCGCAGATGGGTCTGGACTTGTACTGGCTTTAGCAGGGGGACACGTCTCGCAGTGGAGGATTTGAGTTCGTGGCGGCGCATTGTGTTACAGATAGGAGCCTTTGTTACTATGGTCCCAGCTCTCTGTAGGTCATTCACTAGGTCCCGCCGTGTGGTTCTGGGATTTTTGCTCACCGCTCTTGTTATCATTTTAACGCCACGGGGTGAGATCTTGCACGGAGCCCCAGATCGAGGGAGATTATCAGTGGTCTTGTATGTCTTTCATTTTCTAATAATTGCTCCCATAGTTGATTTCTTTACACCAAGCGTTTTACCTACTGCAGATTCAGTCTTCCCAGCCTGGTGCAGGTCTACAATTCTGTCTCTGGTGTCCTTAGACAGCTCTTTGGTCTTGGCCATAGTGGAGTGTGACTGACTGACATTGTGGACAGGTGTCTTTTATACCGATAATGAGTTAAAACAGGTGCCACTAATACAGGTAACGAGTGGAGCCTCGTTAGACCTCGTTAGAAGAAGTTAGACCTTTTTGACAGCCAGAAATCTTGCTTGTTTGTAGGTGACCAAATACTTATTTTCCACTCTAATTTGGCAATAAATTCTTTAAAAATCAAACAATGTGATTTTCTGTTTTTTTTTCTCCACATTTTGTCTTTCATGGTTGAGGTTTACCCATGTTGACAATTATAGGCCTCTCTAATCTTTTCAAGTAGGAGAACTTGCACAATTGGTGGTTGACTAAATACTTACTGTAATTTCCCCACTCTACATATTTGACCATTTCTTCCAATCCAAATATAAAAATTAACCCTAACCCAGTCGCTCTCATTGTCCTGTACAGTAAATGAAAATGAGAATGAACACTGACCATGTTGATGGGGTCGACTGGTCCAATGCTGTTGACATACACCGCTGTTTCAATCACAGTCGGCCTCACTAAAGAAATCACAATTCATGATCAATAGCATACAATAATCACAGTATTTAATTCATTCTAAATCAATCGCTGCCACCCTCCCAATTTAGATGGATTGCGTATTTGGACATCTCCTTGTGGTAAACACTTTTAAGGAGTTTTAATTTGATTTTGATTTTCTACTGGTTTTATTGTTTCTGGTATAGGATACCAAAATAAAACAATGAGTTTTACTTACCCCCAATGTCAGGCCGTAGTTTGTTGTCATAGCCTTGCAGAAGTTTATTAAGTATCATTGTGACATCGCTTTCGTAGACCTTTGGAGATAAGACCCAGGTCTTATTGATGGGAACATCTTCGTAATCCTCCTCCCCTTGTTTCCCAGGTTGATGTGCAGCACTGCAAAAGCGATGTGAAAATAAGAGAAAAAAAGTCCAAAAATAGGATAAAATCTCAAGGCTACTGCTTTTTTCGTTGATTAATGCGAGGACTAAAAGCTTTTGTACACAAACACATATCATAGTACAATGCAAAAGTCTTAGGCAACCATTAGTTTCATTGTTTGAGTAGCCTTGAATGTTGGATAATGGGGCTTAATAGTTGTATGGTTAAATTTAGAACACAATATCCTTAAGTACTGCATAATTTAGATATAAGAGATAAAATGATCATCAAATATCCATATTCCGTATTTTCTGTACTATTAAGCAAAGCCTTCGATTTTCTCAAAAGTCAACTATGTGCCGTATAATCCAATGCGCCTTATATATTGATCAATGTTGTTTAATCATGGCATGACATTCCCTTTAGCACAGCTCAATCTAGTGGATGCATAACGCAACACCAACCACTACTTAGAACACCTAATAATGCAGTGCGCCCTATATATGAAAACAGTTTTAAAATAGGCCTTTCATTGTAGGTGCGCCTTATACTCAGATGCGCCATATTGTGCGGAAAATACGGTACTTTATTCCGATGTTCTATTACTGCAAACAAATATCGTTGGACGTCTATCGCAGTCAATGAGTTACCCTTGAGCCCGAATTCACAAGTCAGAAATCATTGGCGGAATACATAAGTTCATGAAAATAGTTGTAATGATTTAAAAACCCAGACAATGTAGAAAATATAATTAAAAAATACAACTAAGAAATGGAAAATACTGAAATTTAAAAAAAAAAAAAAAAAATTCAGCAATAAACTGATGGAAATATCTAAATTAAAAAATTAAAATAAGCAAATTAAAAAATAGAAAGAAAATGTATTGAACACATACATAAAAAAGGCATTGAGGGAACAAGAAAAAATAATTTACAAAAATGATTCAATAAAAATACAAACAGAAAATGACTTTAAAAAATTAATAGAAGAAAATATAAACATTAAAACAATTAAAATTGAACATTTAAAAAAAGTAAGAAAAATGCTAAGAATTTTTCCCCCCAAATATACAAACTAAATGAGGATGAATTTATTGATGCATTTTTAATAAATGTACTATTTCTCCTTTTTAATATCTGTTTATTATTAATACCATGTTTACTTATGTATTCCTCCAATGCTTAATGTATATTTGTTTATGTACATTCAGACAGCAACGGGATAATGCAATTGTCTTATGTGTTGAGTGAAATGTGTATAAAGAAAACAAAAATATACAAATTCTACATGAGATGCTTAGAAATAATACACAGAATTTTCTATAATATTTTTTTTTATTAATATTATTTTTTATGTACTTACAGTATCTATTCCTCCAATGCTTTTTGTATAATTGTTCAGGTAAATTAAGGCATCAAGGGGTTACTGCCTCATGTATTGAGTGAAATTTGAAGAAAGCAAACAAAAATATTCACATTTTAACATGAGATACTTAGCTTTGTTGCACCGAAATTGTTCTTTCCTGTTTCAATGTGATAGCCAGTATTTTGCGTTGTCATTATGCGGTACTGTAGGCCTGCCAGTTGCTGAGATGTTTACCAGGCAACATTACTAGTCATCACTAAGACACCAACCTTATGACATTGTAATTGCACTATAGGCGAAAGCTAATCATACACAACAATACTGATCTCAATCACGGATTGCATCTTTTGTCATCAATATGGAGGCACTTGGACTTTGTCGCCGCTTTAGCGCACACTTACCAGACTCCCAGCACGACAAAGAGCACACACAGGCTCATAGCTTTGTAATGCACAGGTCGGGTGAACGAAAGCTTCATTTATGAGCCCGAGTCGTTTCCAGGGAAACCGAGAGGGAAATTGGAGACGTCTGAAGGGAGGTCTCTTGTAAATTCAAAATATTCAGGTTAATTGTTGGGTTGGTTGCATGAGAAAGGTACATCCGTGATCCGTGTGGAGGGGGAGGATGAGAAAGAGAAAGGGAGGAGGAGGAGGATGCGGAGGAGGAGGGACTACTTACTGTAGGCCACTTCATCTTCTGTGCCTGTCACTGCCGGATTATCGTCTAACATTTTACCATCTATTCCTAGGTCTAAAATCTTGCCTTTCCCCCTTATTTATCTGGAGTTTAGTTGAAGGTGCTTGTTATTATTGATAAAGTAAACTAGTAATTTTCATACATTTTACACCAAGCACCCCAAAAAAGGCCCCTCAAATAGTTGTGATACAGTTTTTAGTTTTTAGAAAAAAAAATCCTCTTCAGACAGTAAACTGTATAAAAAATAAAAATAAAAAAATCATGTACAGAAATTAAATTAAAACTTTAATGTACGGCACGGGCGTTACCAGGGTGGGGGCAGGGGTGGGCAGTGCCCACCCAAGGACACGCTCTGCCCATCCAAAGGAAACTGGATGTAGTACTAACGGCAGTCTGGGCACCGCATATGGTATCCGATTCATATAGTACTGATGTGTTCTAAGTTTTAAAAAAAAATGTAATTAAATGTTGGATTTGTTCCTAGGGGGCGCTACACATATTTACGCATATTTTGATAAAAAATTTTTTTTTTTTTTTTTACATTTTATCAAAGTTTTCACCAGTGTTCACCTAGCTGTTGAGTTTGGTGAGTTTTGAAGCATTCTGAGGGGGTCAAAGTGGGGCTCAAAGCTTCGGCGGGACAAAGAATGACTGCTAGGGGGCCCTACATAGTGTATTTGGAATTTGTCTTTACACGGTATCAGAGATTGCACCTGTCTTGACCTGCCTGGCGATTTTGGTGCATTTTGAAGCATTTTAAGGGGGTCAAATTGAGCTCAAAGGGGCTGCGGAACAAAGAATAACTATAATAATAATAATAATAATAATAATAATAAAACCGAGGAACCACAATAGGTTACCTAAAAAAAAACATTGTCACCTGCATGTCCATACTGTTCAGTTACGTATATGTTCTAAGTCAAATAGAAACAAATCAACTTTTATTTGTTTAGACCAAATCACAACAACAGTTATCTCAAGGAGGAAAAAAAAAACATGTTTTAAGGTGCAGTAGCCCTATGCTGGATTTCGACCTACTTGAGCATTGTAGCTTGCTCTCCTTTCAGCACAAACTCAAACTGTAAATTGTCATCCAAGAGTGTGCTTTGAAATTGGATTTGGATTGTATTTATGAACAACTGTTTGATGAGGAAAACAAATTCATTACAGTTGCCTCCTCCATATTCCTCCTTGACACAATTTATATCAGCACTTTGCACACAAGAAAAAAATGTCAATCAGCAACACCTTTTTTATTTGAATGAACAGTACATTTGTCTGATTTGTGTACTGAGAAATTCTTTTAATGTTTTATACTCAAAACTTTTATTCTAAAAACTTTAGTTTTATGCACATAAAACAGTTGTAGACTACAGTTAAGTCAGGAAGATGTAATAAAATATTATTTTTGAAGGAAATAGTCATCAATTTTGTCTTCATTATTACTTACAATATTTTTAAAACAACTTCAAGTTAAATTGTGAAGGTAATTGAAAAAAGTGACATTTATCCGATTAATCAATTAATCGTTTAATCAATCATCTGTTTAATCAATTTATAAAAACAATAGTTAGTTGAAGCCCAAATATACATGGCGGAAAACACAGACAAGACTGAAAAAGCAGTTTCTGCTCTTGCACTCCTCTTTAAAAGAAACTGCTGTATTTTAAGCCAAAAGAACTGTTGTGTTTGATAGTACAATATGTCTATATGCTGCCATAGCAGATTCATGGTGCATTAAGCCCCCGAACTATTTCTAATTTGTCCATTTTACCCTGAATACCCCCGTTTAGAGACGTCGCGCAACTGCTTTTGTTTCAACCCAGCCATAAAACGAAGGTAATTAATGATATTTATTATACAAAATGTCTGTCTTTTTTAGCTTAGAATCATTAATTGATGTCTAATATTTCCTTAAAAAAAAAAAAGACTAAAAAATTATTCACTCACATATTTTCAACTTTTAAACAAATTATGTCACAATGAAAAAAAAGGCGTCTGTAAAAAAGTCACGGATATCTACCTCATAACTATCGCTTAATTGTATTTTTTTTTTGTTACTGTCGCATTTTCTCCGATATGTTAGATGATAATCAATCCAAACAAAGAATAATTGGAAAGAAAAAAAAAAAACCGTTTGAAAGGGTAAATATCTGAAAAAGAAAATCTCAACCACTCCTTGATGTCTGCGACTTCTGCATCGCGATCCTTGTTATATTACCATGTTTCACCCATAAAATCCCCCAAAAATCCAGCTATGGCTATTCATAGCTGTGTCTTGACACTCAGTGATACATGCCACATGGATTTTTTGGATCGAAACAAGGTAAGTACGCGATAATATCTCGTTAAAAGTCATGGCGTCTGTAATTCTGCTCTCGTGTGTTCTCACCTCCAGATAGGGTTTTGCTTTTTAAATTTTTTTTTTTTAAATGCCCTCCTGTTCAAAAATTTTCTTACCCCAGAAGATTTTAAGCTTTCCAATGATGTATCACACATGCATATCGGACAATTTTGAAAGTTGGCTAAATTGGGGGTCTCAGAGCGGAACTTCAAGTCACCTGAGTGTTTTCCGCCATATACAGTTGTGTTTAGGGGTGTGACAAAATATCAAAATGGTGATATATCGTGATACTTCGTATCCCAAAAGGTTATCGATTTGCTCCTGCCAAGAATCGAGATATCGTTTTAAAAAGGTGTCAATGTCAAAAAATAAATGAATAAATAAAATAAAAAGGAACCAACAAGTTGCTACCAAAATCTTCCACCATAATAGTGTCTCAGTTAACTCTAAGGCTGCATTGATGATGCTCGACGCCCAATCCATTTAGACTGGGAACATTCGTTCATTCAAAACCAGAGCATTCAGTAATTCTGTCCGATTTTCAGGGCATTTACAGGTCACTAGCTGTTCATTTTAGGGTATTTACAGGTCATTTCCTCTTGAGTTTGAGTCACTGCCTATTCATTTGGGTGATTCCCAGGTCACTCCCTGTTCTGTAACTCAAAATAAACTGGAAGTGACCCATAAAATACCCCTAAATCAACAGGAAGTATCTGAAACTCAACAGGTAAATGACCTTCAATGGGCCAAAATTACCTCATTGCCAAACACTGGCTGCCACTGACGGCCATAGACATCCAATCCATTTGAAGTGGGAGAGATGGCAGCGAATGAACATTCATTCGCTGCCATCTCTCCCACTTCAAATGGATTGAATGTCTACTTGTGATAAACTCATTCCAATTCACAACAGAAGCTTGTTTTTTCTGTTTATTAGTTGTTTGTAGAATATGCTAGAATAATTTCCTGACCAATATATCGATAATCGTTGTATCGCCATATCGTCAGATCATCGTTACCGTGAACTTTGTATCGCAAATCGTATCGTATCGTGAGATACCAAGAGGTTCCCACTCCTAGTTGTGTTTATTTTAATACTAAATTACTGTATAATTATTTGACTCTAAAGTAATTGCAATCATTGCTTGGTCAGACACTGCTTAACTCTTAGGCTTCCAATGCATTAACGGTGCTAGACATCCAATCCATTTGAAGCGGGAGGGTTGGCAGTGAATGAACATTCATTTATTTGCTGGCACACACTTAACTTGGATTTGACGTCTACTAGTGATAAACTCATTGGTGGGAGTGTACATGCAATGAGTTAAGCTTTTATAAAAATAATTCATTCTGTTAAAGAAAAAAAAAAAGAATTTTGGCACTTAAAAAAAAAAAAAAAAAAAACATATATATATATATATATATATAATTATCATAAAAAGCAAACATGTACAGATTAAACAGAATGTCACTCTTATTTTCCAACACTTTTTCAACACCAACTCTGTTCAAAGCAGTCAATACATATAAAATCATTTGTGAGGTTGCAAAACACTGTTAATTACAGGAATATTCAACAAATTATTTGTTCAAAGAAATTGACACATGTCCAAATTTAGATAATCACACAAGTCACAATGACACCTCTAAATTAACCAGTGCTCCATTTCTTTCATGATCAACAAACCTAATAGAATAATATACAATACTTTGGAAATATTTCGTATAATATGGTAGTTATGATCACACATATACATATAGTGCATTTCAGGAATACGTGAAGGGAATTTTACAGTCCATGTAAACAGCTTTCGACATGTAGAAAAAGTACCTGTGGCTTATTTCGAATCATCCAGGCCTTTAATAACCGGTTCTCTGTTGAGGTAGGTGGCCCAGTAAACAAGGTTAAAGCTCCCGAAAAGAACGGGGAACATGATGCGGGAAATGCGGTCAATCTTGCTGACACTGTTGAACGTTTTCTTGTTATGTTCAGGTTTCTTCTCTGAGGAGGGCTTGTTGGGATCACCGACGGCACATTTGGAAATTGTGGGTAATGTCGTGTCTTTAGTTAAATTTGGAGCATAGTTAGCCACAGCCACTGCATAAGCATTGTTCTTCTTCATCACAGATGATTCTTTTTTCTACGGGGAAAATGCCGTCAGATTAGGCAGCGTGATAGCAACTATCGTATTAGTACTGTGGAAAATTCTATTGATGGATTTAATTACATCTGGTCGTGCATTACAATATGACTGTACATATTGTCGAAACAAAATAAAACTTTCTATTGACATTTTACATTAATTCCATAAATAGACCCTTTTCTACACTCCAAATTTTAGCAGGCAGATAGTGCCCATTTTGCGCTGACTTGCTACATTGATGGGATTCCATATGCCATAGTAGTACCAACAATCGGCCTCAAGATGTATCGAACTCCAAGTTAGAGAATTTCTAAAAAAGAAAATATCGTATTTTCACAGCTATAAGGCGCACCTAAAAGTAAAAAAAAATCTCCAAAATGGATGGTGCACCTAATAATGTGGTGCGCCTATTGTGTGGACTGACTACCAAGATGTGTCTGTAAGACTGAGCAGTTTCTGAAAATAAAAGGAGAGAGCGGCCTAAGAACCTTAAAGTGAGAAGGTTGCATGAGATAGGGGGTGTGCCCACAGTTAAATTATTTAACAAAGTACAATTGAACTCAGTTTTGCTGCTGATGTCTTTTAAGAGAAATACATTAGCGTGCATGCAAGCACATGTTTTTCCTGCGCCCAGTAATGCGGTGCGCCTTGTGTGTGTGTTAAATAGAAAAATATCACCTGACAGTGAGCCTGCGCCTTTTAATACAGTGCACAGTGCATGGTCGCGAAAATACGGTAATGTGATCATTGCAAGCTTTGTTCAAAAACATGAAAATAATTCCTTGCATTGACTATCTTGGAAAATATTATCTTTATAACATTATTTATATACACTGCTACTTTTTTCTCTCATTTGAACCATAGAGGTTTAATATCTATGCCAGATATGCCATAATTTGCAAATAAATTCTTAAAAATCAGGCAAAACGATTTTCTGGATTTTTCCCCCTCATTCTGTCACTCACAGTTGAGGTCATAAGCGGATTTTAAGGGGGGGCCAGCCCCCCCCGGTGTCCGAAAAGTGTCATTGCATGTAACTGACTTTTCTATATACAGTGGGGAGAACAAGTATTTGATACACTGCCAATGGGAAAACTCATTGGCAGTGTATCAAATACTTGTTCTCCCCACTGTATATGAAAGTTGTAAAGCAATAAAACCGCAACAAAAATGAATGAAATTAACAAAAAAAATTTTTTTTATAATGGGTCCAAATTATTTTTCGAGCATCTTAGACGGCCATTTGCTTTACAAGTAATAAAAAAAAATAATAAAATAAATAAATATTAGAAAAAAAAATATTTTAAAGAAATTATTTTTTTCTTTGATAGAAAATATATTTTTTTGATTGAAGCAAATTTTTTGGGATTGAATGACTTAGACACAAATGTCCTAATCATAATATGGCCCACACAAAAAAAGGATTGCTTCAATCAAAGAAAACTTTTTCAATGAAAAATTAAGTGTTCAAATGCACATTTTTCGATCTCAAATATGTTTTCGCATTCAAAAACATTTTCTATGATAGAAATGTTTCTTTTTTTGATTTAAGTGATTTTCTTTTGAAAAGCTATATTTTTTTTGAAGCAACTTATTTTTTGATTGAATAATAAAAACAAAAATGTCCTAGCCAAAATGTGGCCCAAAAACAAATCAACATTACTTCAATTAAAAAAGTTGCTTCAATCAAAAAAAAAAAAGAAAAAGAAAAATAGCTTTCACATGCATTTTTTAAAATAGTTTTTTGAGTTTCAAATTTATTTTTGCATTCAAACACATTTTTTAATTGAAGCGACATTTTTTGGATTGAATAATAAAGAAACAAATCTACCTCCATATGGCTCCGCCCAGGGAATACAATTTTTGACTGGTGTTACTACATTGGCACGACACCGGCGGGTGTACCATAGTCAATGGATGACAATCCTAGGGAAAAGTATTGCCTTAGCAGCCTGATTTAGAATTCCCCTCAAGAATGACGGGGGAAAAAAAACGCTCATCGTCTACTTATTATTATAAATATTCTTGTAAGTTAATTTTATTGCTGACACTGCTTTTCGGGGTCATCAACATGTTGTGCCCCCCCCAGGCCCAAAAGTCAAACTCCGCCTATGGTGAGGTATACCTGTGATGACAATTACAGGCCTTTCTCATGTCTTTAAGTGGGAGTACTTGCACAATTGGTGGCTGACTATATACATTTCTACCCCACTGTACTACATACGTTACGTAACGCTTTAACGCATATCGGTACCACTTCCGATACTAGTATCGTATCTACGATGAAGGAAAAGGGATTTTATTTATTTATTTTTTTGTCTTTGTAATTGATTGTTATTAAAATTAAATAATTTTGTGATTTCAGACTGGCTGTGAACACACCAGTAGGGCTTGTGACACAGTTTGGCTGCTCTTATAGGTTATTCCATAAAGACGAGGCATGCTGAAGATAAATTGGTAACTAAAAAGATTTTTAATCAATTAATTCTTTCTATATAAATATTTTGTTTTAAAATATGAAAAAGGGTGAGTTTTGGTGGCTGTTTTGCCGGTTTCTCTACATTTCCTATACAACTGTTGATAAAAATGAAAGCGATAATACAATTTGTTGTTAGTATAGAAAGGAAAAGCTAGTGTGTGACAACTGTACCTTGTCATTGACGATACTCTTTCCATCCCAGGCCCAGCCTCGCTTGGTGAAGTAGTTAACAGTGGCAAATTCAATGAGCGCCGAGAAGACAAACGCGTAACACACAGCAATGAACCAGTCCATTGCTGTTGCATACGCCACTTTGGGCAGAGAATTGCGGGCACTGATACTTAGGGTGGTCATTGTAAGTACTGTAGTTACACCTGTAATGAAGAAAATAGAGAATTTCTATTCCAAAAATTGAATCAGCTCATAAGTTTATATCAGTGGTCAATATTAGCTGATACATGCACACAATCTGTGTGACTTGTGAGAGGATGTATAAGTGTAAATGTAGTTTAATTGTTGTTATTATTGTAGCAATTAAGGATGTCCGCGACCTCATCATGTTGTCAGAAATTGGACCTGATCACATAATTTTTAGAGAGAGAGGATCGGAAACGGGTAAAAACAACCGGGTTTTTAAAATGTATTTATTTATTTGTAATTATTAAGTCAATGGCAGTGAAACATGATCACTCAATGCCAACCTTCCCAGTTGAAATGGAGTAGATGTCAAGAACTGTCAATAGCAGTGAATGGGTTAAGGGCTACAATGGGCAAAATAGTCCAAATGTCGAGAACTGTCTAGAGCAGTGAATGGGTTATGGGCTATAAGCGATAAAATAGTCAAAATGTTTACAAATACTAGGTTTGCCCCTTTTGGGGTTATCGAAACTTCTATGAGAATAGAATAGAATAGAATAGAATAGAATAGAATAGAATAGAATAGAATAGAATAGAATAGAATAGAATAGAATAGAATAGAATAGAATAGAATAGAATAGAATAGAATAGAAAGCCTTTATTATCATTTTACAGAGTACAATGAGATTTAAAGCTTGGGTTGGATTGCAGTGATTGGACTTACCAAACACTGTTCTGGCAGGAACGGACTCTCTATTCAGCCAAAAAGACACCTGGGAAAGGATGACTGTCATGATACATGGTAAATATGTCTGGATGACGAAATAGCCAATTTTCCTCTTCAGGTGGAAGTGGGCAGTCATGACGGTGTATTCACCTGAGAGGAATGCAAAAACAATCAACAGTGATTTAATCACAATATACAGGGTGATTAAAAAAGAATATGCTCAAATCATCAAGTGATCTATCAACAAGGAAATCCATTACAAAACACTATTTTGGACACATATGTTGAACATAACATCAAGTTAGATTTCATGTATTACTCGTGCAATACTCAAATGTGGCTATCACCAGCAACACGGACAACATCAAGCTTTTATGAGAATTTCTCCCAGATCAACATGGTGGACTGCAACATGCTAAGGCGTGCAAATGAGGAATTCCATGTAAAAGATAGTTATGTTCAACAAATGTGTCCAAGCCTGAATTTTGTAATGTGTTTCGTTTTTGACATATCACGTGATGATTTTAGGACATTCTTTTTGAATCGACCTGTATTAAAATTTCTCCACAAGGGTCACAATTTTTTTTGACAAAAAAATAATTAGCAAAAACATTTCAAATTTTCATAATGCTACTTGTTTTTGTCAAATTCATATAAATCACACATTAAAACATTCACAAAATCAATACGCACAAACTTTATCAGCCACTTTTTGGTAAAAAACAAACAAAAACGTACAATTCCGCCAAAATTTGACAAAAACATCCCCATACAATTTTACTGGCGCCATTAATTTCCAATGGCACATTCAACTTCCACACACATGCAAAAAGTTTCCATTCACCCTTATTGATTTTTAACTTAAAAAAAAAAAAAAAACTCGCCATTGGTGGTCATTAATTTTGATCCAAAATGTTTCGTCAAATTGATCCAAACATATAGGAAGTGACCTGAAATAAACAGGAAGTTACACAGAAATGACAAACACAAAATCAATTGGAAGTTACTAGTGAACAAGAAGTGACCAAGAAATACCATAAAAACAACAGGAAATGACTCTGGAATGCCCCAAAATGTACAAGAAGCGACCCAGAGGTACCTTGAAATTAACAAGGAAGGGACCCACAATTGTCTTTGCCTGCCATCGACAACAATATACATCCAACTCATTTAAACTGGGAGAACCAGCTGTGTAGACTCAGCTTTCATTGCTATTGACGGCGTGAGAGATCCAATTCATTTTGACTGAAATTGATTGAACGTCTAGAACCGTCAATGGCAGCCAATGAGTCAAAAATAAAAGTATTAATAATTACCTGTGCTGGATTGAATTGTTTCTTTTCCAACAGTTTGGCCCACTAAATCATATTGGTTGAGTCTGGATCCATCAGCTGCCACATCCACAGACTGGGAAGCATTTCGAGTCCAAATGTAAGTAACTTCCGTCTTTGTGTAGGCATCTAAAGCAGAGGGAGACAGAATTCCTCTCAAAATTCGACTCAGTTGTGACATTGACAGCATCAACTTACACTGATTAAATACAGTAGGTGATATCAAAATGGTATTAGGGAGATAAAATATGAATCAGTGAGGTATTTCATACTTACAGCTGCCAAACTTGAGAGGACATGAATGAGAGTCCATAGGAAAGTCTTCCAGGTGCATGGGGCACTCAGCTTGGACTGTCAGCCTGAATATAAAACCATGTTGCGGCACAAAGTTGACAGTAGCAAGAGTTATAGGTAGGTAGGTGTAGGCATTTATCTAACAACATCTTTACTGCTGTAATCATAGTTAGATGTTTATAACCTCATGATATTGTGCTGAGAAATGTTAAATAGTGTGTAAGCGCGATCTTTTAAATCCAAGCATCTGCTACTATCAACCCAAAAGAACCCAAGATATCATTAAGTTCAGCCTTCTGGTCCATTTGATTTTTCACCATTAGATGCAGGAATTTACATTGAACAAATATACTGTACATCAAAAAGCATTGGGGAATACAAAAACATATTAAAACCAAATCCTAGATTTAAAAAAAAATAAAATAAAAAGAAATAGAAAGAAATATAAATAATTAAGTTTTAAAATCTACCAAAATAAAAAAAAATATATATATATTTTTTAAATTAACAATATAAAAGGGCAATTTATATATTCCTCCCTTTATTTTGAATCTATTAAAATTCATTAATATAATTTTGAAATTAATATCTTTTTAAATGTTTCAATAGAATTTATATTTACGTTGATGTTTTATTTTATTTTTTTCTAATTTTTTAATTTAGAATTTTTTAAATGTAATTTTCTGTGTTTTTTTTCATTTATTTATTTATATATTTTTGTTATTAATGCTGTTGGTGCATTATTCCAAAGAAGCAAGGCAAATAATGAGTTTTAACACAGGAGACACTCACAACAGGACTTTGTATTTAAACGTTTTAATGAAAATAAAAAGAAATAATATAATTTATCACAGTATTGCTGTAATCTGCTGTGCTGCTGGTCAAAAAACTGTCTTGCTTCCACATGAGCTGGCTTCATCCGAATTGCCCAACTTGAAAACCTCCTTCTTCCACCCTGTGACTAATCACATGACTACATACATAACATTTCAGTGTATATTTTGTCACATCTTAAGTAGGGCTGTCAAACGATAAAAAATTTTAATCGAGTTAATTACAGCTTTAAAATTAATTAATCGTAATTAATCGCAATTCAAACCATCTATAAAATATGCCATATTTTTCTGTAAAGTATATATATATTCTGTAAAATAAATTGTTGGAATGGAAAGATAAGACACAAGATGGATATATACATTCAACATACGGTAAATAAGGACTGTAGTGGGCATTTCACTCTACTGTCATTTAAATCTGTCTATGCTGTCCTCACTCCGAAGTGTCTACTTTTTCCAAAGCTAGACAGCTAGTGAACGACACCTTAAGAATTAGACTTCTTCCTTTTTCATCTGATTTATTAATAAAATGGCCTCAAACCATTGTCCTCTTTAGACCGTCGTAAAACTACAAAATAAAAGTACACAAGCATTGCATTAGCAACAACGTTAGCTTAGCACGCTATACAGGTTCACTAAACATAAACAAAAAGCGTCTCATACAACAAATATAACATTTCGCTTACTAACATAATATGTACATTCTTTACAACAACCATACTTACGGACAAATCTTGTCCAAGGATCATATAAGCACAACATTATCAGCCCGAGACGTCGTGCAGCCATAATGAACTGGCAAAAAACAATAAACCATGTCGCAAAGCGACCACAAGAGTTCGCTGTTGGACAGCACAAAAGCAGAAGGCAGAATACTTTCTGAGCGGGACATGTGCGTTAATTGCGTCAAATATTTTAACGTGATTAATTTAAAAAATTAATTACCGCGTGGTAACGCGATAATTTTGACAGCCCTAATCTTAAGGTAACTTTAACACAAGTTCAAACCATATTTATGTAATAGTCGTGACATTACTTTTAACTGGATTATCAATTATAAAATTAGGAAGATGTCAGCTCTAAGCAGTAAATAAAATATACTGGATTTATCAATAGCTAAATTCGCTACTTCAAATACTATTTTTACGTACTTATAGATTCCTCAAATGCTTATGTACAGTGCCTTGCAAAAGTATTCGGCCCCCTTGAATCTTGCAACCTTTCGCCACATTTCAGGCTTCAAACATAAAGATATGAAATTTAATTTTTTTGTCAAGAATCAACAACAAGTGGGACACAATCGTGAAGTGGAACAACATTTATTGGATAATTTAAACTTTTTTAACAAATAAAAAACTGAAAAGTGGGGCGTGCAATATTATTCGGCCCCTTTACTTTCAGTGCAGCAAACTCACTCCAGAAGTTCAGTGAGGATCTCTGAATGATCCAATGTTGTCCTAAATGACCGATGATGATAAATACAATCCACCTGTGTGTAATCAAGTCTCCGTATAAATGCACCTGCTCTGTGATAGTCTCAGGGTTCTGCTTAAAGTGCAGAGAGCATTATGAAAACCAAGGAACACACCAGGCAGGTCCGAGATACTGTTGTGGAGAAGTTTAAAGCCGGATTTGGATACAAAAAGATTTCCCAAGCTTTAAACATCTCAAGGAGCACTGTGCAAGCCATCATATTGAAATGGAAGGAGCATCAGACCACTGTAAATCTACCAAGACCCGGCCGTCCTTCCAAACTTTCTTCTCAAACAAGGAGAAAACTGATCAGAGATGCAGCCAAGAGGCCCATGATCACTCTGGATGAACTGCAGAGATCTACAGCTGAGGTGGGAGAGTCTGTCCATAGGACAACAATCAGTCGTACTCTGCACAAATCTGGCCTTTATGGAAGAGTGGCAAGAAGAAAGCCATTTCTCAAAGATATCCATAAAAAGTCTCGTTTAAAGTTTGCCACAAGCCACCTGGGAGACACACCAAACATGTGGAAGAAGGTGCTCTGGTCGGATGAAACCAAAATTGAACTTATGGGCCACAATGCAAAACCATATGTTTGGCGTAAAAGCAACACAGCTCATCACCCTGAACACACCATCCTCACTGTCAAACATGGTGGTGGCAGCATCATGGTTTGGGCCTGCTTTTCTTCAGCAGGGACAGGGAAGATGGTTAAAATTGACGGGAAGATGGATGCAGCCAAATACAGGAACATTCTGGAAGAAAACCTGTTGGTATCTGCACAAGACCTGAGACTGGGACGGAGATTTATCTTCCAACAGGACAATGATCCAAAACATAAAGCCAAATCTACAATGGAATGGTTCAAAAATAAATGTATCCAGGTGTTAGAATGGCCAAGTCAAAGTCCAGACCTGAATCCAATCGAGAATCTGTGGAAAGAGCTGAAGACTGCTGTTCACAAATACTCTCCATCCAACCTCACTGAGCTCGAGCTGTTTTGCAAGGAAGAATGGGCAAGAATGTCAGTCTCTTGATGTGCAAAACTGATAGAAACATACCCCAAGCGACTTGCAACTGTAATTGGAGCAAAAGGTGGCGCTACAAAGTATTAACGCAAGGGGGCCGAATAATATTGCACGCCCCACTTTTCAGTTTTTTATTTGTTAAAAAAGTTTAAATTATCCAATAAATTTTGTTCCACTTCACGATTGTGTCCCACTTGTTGTTGATTCTTGACAAAAAATTAAAATTTTATATCTTTATGTTTGAAGCCTGAAATGTGGCGAAAGGTTGCAAGGCTCAAGGGAGCCGAATACTTTTGCAAGGCACTGTATATTTGTTAAATGTGAATCCAGGCATCAAGGGGTTTAAACTACAACGCACCTTGAGTTAACTACAGTATTTAAATACATTGAAATTGCTACCAAATGACCTCATAGTGTAGAGTAGCGTTCCATCCTCCATAATCCTCAATAGTTTGTTGGGCATTGTCATGTTATGGGCCACCGACTTCTTGCCGTTGTGAAAGAAGGTATCAGGAGTCCAGATCTTACTGGCCATTAAGTTGTTGAGAGGCAGAATATTCATTGGCCCGTGGAACTTCAATCGCTCGTCTTTCCAACTCTGACGGAAGAAAACGTCTACAGTGTATTCCTGAACAAATAGGAGTATACTGTTAAAATAAAGAGACACGAAACGAAAGTTCAAAATACATATATATATTTTTTGTTAACTCATTGCCAGCCATTGACAATGATAGACATCCAATTCATTTAATCTGGGGGAGTGGCTTAGAGCACTCGATGACCTGTTGGTTTTGAGTGGGAAGGGCGCATGAACGTTCATTCCCTGCAAACCATACGTTTTTAGAAGGACTAGTATAGTGCCACCATTGTCATCATTTAAAAGTAACTCGATTTCAAACTGCTCCATCTACATGTGCGTTATGTGTGCTGTCACGTCATGTAAAATATTATGTAATTCCCCTGAGCAACGGGTCATTTTAGTAGATGGTAGGTTACAGTTCTCATTTTTGTGGCACTGTAAATCCAAAAATCTGAATAAATTCTGGGCAAGGTTGGTGAATATTGGTAGAAGATCTCTCTGACTACTCCCATAATCAAAACTTGGTACTTTTGTTGAACCAATATTTAGATAAATGAAGTTAAAGTCCTACAAGTATACTTTGATCAGGTTACAGTACTCATTTTCATGGGTACTGTAAATCCACAATTTTGAATAGGTTCTGGCCAACGTTGGTAAATTTTAGTAGTGGACCTCTCTTACTGCTCACATACTCAAAATTTCATTTTAACTGGACCAATTTCCAATATTCAGAAAAATGAATGAAATGTTCCACATATGAACTTTGATCAGTGGTTACACATTACAGTTCTCATTTTTGTGGTACTGTAAATTCACAATTCTGAATAAATTCTGGCAAAGATGGTAAATATTGATAGTGGACATCTCTGACCACTGTACACACGTATTTCCATTTATTCAAATAACCATATATCTAGTGTACACATATATTTCCACTTATTCACATAACCATTTATGTATCCAGCCACATACCCGCTTCCCATACTCACATCGTGATTCTTTGTTCTCACAACAGGATGATTTATCTATTGGGCGGATATCTGCTCATAGCACTTCTTTGTGCTGTTAAAGGTTATATAGGGATTTCTTCTCACCAAAGTTAAGCCTGATATGTGCATCCACTGTCTTGTCTAGGAGACGGCACTAGGCTGCCCTATCGGTTTCTTCACTGTTGGTTACACAAATTTAAGTGGTATGATTTCCAAGGTCGGGAGACTTCTACTCGAGACACCTCGGTAGACTCTCCTGGCTAGCCAGCATCTTTCCTACTCCAGAATTGTGTGCCGTCAGTTCTTGTCCATTCAAGAGAATAAAAGGACCTGAGAAACAGAAGTCGTCTTTGGCAGTTCATCACATGACTCTTTTTCTTCACTACTAAAAAAAACTCGAAACTATGCATTTTCTATGCATAATTAAAGGGCTTGGGTTATTGTTTACTGTTTTTTTTGTTTTGTTTGTTTTTCAATGACTCCTGGGCCACTCCACCCCTCCCAGTCTGCCCCGTTCAACACTGTGTATATGTAGATCATAGGGACTCTGAAATAGGTTCTTTTATGGGTTGAAGTCACCAAGGTGGTTAAAAAGTAGCAGGACCTCTGGGTATGAATGAGATCCATCCAGACTTCCTGAGGGCCTAAAGGCTTTGGATGTTGTGGGCTGACCCACCTCTCGCATTTGTGTGTCAGAGGCAAGCTATTAAAGGTAGAAAAGAGATATATACACTTCACAGAGCTGGACGGAAATGATCTGTTGCAAGTTTGATGAGGATGGACAATAAATTAAACATGTGTCCATCTTCCTATTTCTGTTGAGGTTGTCATCCCGATCATAGTCACTTCCATTTCTCTGTGCCACTACAAACCACTTTTGTCAGGAGACAGGTGAGAAAAAGGTCTGGTTGGGATCCAGATGGAAAAGTGGAGAAAGCTTTTAAGGCATGAAGAATAAAAAAAAAAAAATTAAAAAAAAAAAAAGGGGGGGGGGGGGGACAAGCAGAAGAGGGCTAGATGTGTGTAAAAGGAATGAATGAATGATACAATCCCAAAGTCAATCTATTATTCTAATAAATTGAATGAATGAATTATGCTGTTACAATTAGGAGGAAAATAACATTAAAAAAAAAAATGAAGAGTTTAAATCTTCTCTATTTAGTTTATTTTGGTATCTATCCAATACTACGTAAATATGGGTCAGTATTGCCGATTCCAACAAAAATACTATTTTTTAACCTTTTTTGTTACACTTCTTAGTGACAGTGGTAAATGTGACTGGAGGACCTGTCCATTTGCAGACATTCATTACATTCCCCGGTTCCAGTCAAAATGAATTGGACATCAAAGTGCCGTCAATGCATTAACGTAAAAAGCTTATCTACAGTCTCTATACTTATATTCCTCTATGCTTTTAAAGTGTTTAGGACAATTTTATTTATTTTCAATTTAATTTTGTATTTCTCTCCAATCCTCCCCAAAACCCTTTTCTGTCCATAAAAGAATAAAAAACACTGAACTCCCACTTGGCACATTAAAACTATTCTGACCATGTCTAAGCTAGTTAAAAAAATAAGAAACTTTATTTTTCCAGGTAAGGCCATTGAGAATGTACTCTTATTTGCTTTGGCGGTTGCACAATTTGGGAAAAGTCCGAGACTTACCATGTCTGTGTCTGACACAGGACCAAAGCTCGTCACATAGATATCTGTCTTTACTTCTGTTACGCGGTCTAACATAAAAAACAGGGAAAACGTAGTAGTAAAATACAGTATTTAACGTCATAATATTTATTGAACAGGGCTCTGGTAAAGATAAAAAAATCTTACCACCCAAGCCAGGTCTAAGCCTGTTATCATAGCCATCTAGCAGACTGTCCAGGATCTTGGTGAATGTTGTGATGTCTTTGCGTGTTGCATTGGAATCCGCTTTGGACCTATCAGGAACATGTTTTAATCATATTAGAAACCGCGTGAGGGCATTTGATTTAAAAAATTAATTAAAAGGGCAAAGTGGAGATGTTACCATTCAAAAAAAAAAAAAATAAATAAATAAATATATATATATATATATATATATATATATATATATATATTTATTTATACAGTCTATCTATATACTTTTACTGGTCAATTTTCAGCTTTTTTACATGTCACTAATACAACTGTGACATATCGTCGATAACTCACCTCTTTTACTTCTGCGACAAAACTCAAAAACGTGTCAAACTACTTGTTTCAACCCCATGTTCCCCCATCAATACAATCTTAAAATAAATACATGACGTAACTTACCGCATGTGCAATGCAATCATGTAGACCAAGACAGCCAAAAAGTAAAGGCGCCATCGTCCTCTCATCTTTTTACCCCGTGTGGGAATAGTGGGGACGCTTTTAAAAATTAAACAAGAACGGGGAAACGTTATCCATGAGTGCAAGTCAATTTAATTCATTGGCTACCATTGACTGCACTAAACGTCCAATTCATTTTGACGTTGGCTCATTTGCCCATACCAGTACAAATTAATATGATGTCTAGCGCCGTCAGTGTCACTTAAAATGAGCATCCAGTTCAGGTCCTCCTAATTTTTTTGTGATGGAATTTTTTGTAACAATGTTTTTATGACTAAAATATCTTGCTAGCAAATTTTTGCGATTCAATTTTTTGCAACTGAATTTTGCGATTTAATTTACTGTAATCGAATTTTTCCCAAAAATTTTTAAATGACTTTTTGCAAATGAATTTTGAAGCTGAAAAAACTATTAAAGTGCTGAAAAAAAATTCTGTTACAAATTCTAATTTGACTGGTACAGATTTACTTCCACAGTATTGAATTTTATCTTTATGACCGATTTGTTTGCAACAGAATTTTTTTGCGATGAAATTGTGCTACAGATTTTTTGCAGCTGAATTTTCAATACTGAATTCTATGAAATTTTCATGGCTGAGTTTTGATGCTGAAAAATAAATCAGTGTTAGAAATTCACACTCCATTGGCACAGATTTACTTTCATAGGCAATGAATTAAGAGCAAAACAATAAATGTGAACATTTATGGAAATCCTGTTTAGATTATTTGTGCTCCTAATCCAGGTTTTTCCATTTCGATCATTGGGCTATATTGTACCTACCTTAAACAAGACAGTCTGCCGCAGCTAATCCGGTTAAGAAACTGGATAGGGAATATAGCAAAACAAAGTAAATAGGACCAGGAAAAATAAAACTATCAAAAGAGTAAATTCTGTCAATGTGCATCTATGGCATCTCGGTATCCTCGTCTCTGATCCACGACCAACCTTAGTGGAAACTGAGCAGAGTAGCCGACTGTGCTCTTATTAAATAGTGAGCAGGTCAGCTGTCTTTATTCCCTGTCACGGATGCAAGAACCAATGACTTGATACTTACTCCTTTTTCATTGACAACATATTCCTCTGAAGTACAGGGTGAAAGACAATTGGGAATAGTCTAACTACATAGTAATAAATACACAATAACTGTCATTTTTGGGTAAAAAAAAAAACAACAACAACAAAAACAGTTGAGACAATTCTCATTTTATATTTAAACTTTGTTATTTATTTTGTTAATGCTTAGAATTACAAAAATATTTTTGCACAACTTCAAATGAGATCAAATATAATATATACTGTATATGGGCCAATAGAGAGTAAAAAGCATGTTCAAAATGCTCATAATAATAATTTGCGAGTTATTCACAGACACCCCCCTTTGTACATTGTTTTTATATTTTACATTTCAGACACCTTAATTTGTCCTTCTAGTGGTATTTGAAGGGGTCATTACAACACGTTTCTCTGAGTGGCCATTGAACACACCCTTTAGTTGTGCTTGTAGTCGAGTCAACAAAGGAGCTTGCACACAGGCGGAAATGAGAGCTAAATAAGTTTCCAAAGACTGAAAGACAACCTGGTAGTCCCGCTTTTAGCTGCTCAGAGGGGGCAGGATGGGAGACCACCACCCGATTTTAAAACACAAGGCCTTGGAACTGAATGTTTGGTTGGGTGGCATCTTAATTAGAAGGACTAGAAGTGTTTACATCCACGAACCTCTTGAATTCAATGCAATCCCCTGCTGGTGCTGATGACAGTTAGTGCATTGGACAGCATGTTTCTAGGCTTAGTTAGGACCAAGCTGTTGTCAAAGGGTCACAGAGTGGATTCAGGCATCAACCGTAAATGCTTAGTCACAAGTACAGTCACATTGACCTGAATATAAACACTTGAAAAAGACAGAGCAGGCACATTCTTGGCTGTGCGTGCATGTGCACTTGAGTGAAGAGGTTGACCTGATCTGTGCCTCCGACCACATAAACAAAACGTCAGCTAGCAAAATTAACTCCAGGAAAATTTTTGAGGGATTATCATTAAAACGTGTAGTTTTATATACTGTATACAGAGGTATGAAAGAGTATCTGAACCTTTTGGAATTTCTCACATTTCAGCATAAAATCCCCATCAAATGTGATCTGATCTTTGTCAAACTCACACAGATGTAAAAACAGTGTCTGCTTTAACTAAAACCACCCAAACATTTATAGGTTTTCATATTTTAATGAGGATAGCATGCACAAAATGAAAGTGAATCCTCTGCCAAAGGAGAATTAAAGAGCAATTGAAACCAATTTTTACCAAACAATTCAAGTCGTGTGTGCCCAATCACTGCTGAGTGGTTTAAAGCAGTTCTTCTCAATTATTTTCTGTTACGCCCCCCCAAGGAAGACGTAAATGTTTCGTGCCCCCCCCAAACTCTGCCGTCACTGTAAATAGTATCATTTGTCTATAATATTACTATTATAAGTATGCCTCTGCCTCACATTGTATCCTTTTTTCTATTAAAGAAAATAACAGAGATCAACTTATAAAGTATAACTTTATTAACATTGTTTTGTTTGTAACAGAAAAGACAATGCGCATTAATTTGCCTGAATTAAAAAAAAAAAAAAAAAGTCACAACCAAACTGTAAAAATACACTCAAGGTACATTTTTGACCATTTGATACTGAAAAATAAAATCAGTAAATAATAACAAATTCAAATTGATTAGAAACATTAACTCATGAGGACAATATGCCAAAAAATTTGACCGAAAAAACAAAACTGAATAGAAGAAGAAAGAAAGAAAAAAAAAAGTGTTATTGGACAGATGAACAGTTTTTATTTTCGCTGCTCCCAGTGTCACCTCCAGTTTGCAATGATGTGGGGTTATATTGCACTGAGCATGCTAACAGTGCTCACTGGTTTACTGATATAACACTGACAAAGCGGGACGATTGTTGGCAATATTCGGCACGTTTTCGCTGAAAAACAACCTTATCAATGAGATTGGGGTCTAATGTCTTTAAGTAGCGTCTTACTTGATTTGGCTTCCGGCTGTCCGCTATAATCATTTTTAGACACAGTGAACAGTGGTCTTTCCTCGTCTACCACTGTATTAAATGTCAAAGCCAAAAGGCAAACGGCCCGAAAAAAAGCGCATTCTCGGCAGCCGAGGGAGAACCGTAGGTGAAGGCGGTCGTCGTGACGATCCCAAGCCGAAAATGGCACTTCTCAGGCGGTCACGTGAGAACCGGAGAAGACCGTGGGTTGCTGCGTGAGTCCGGCCGGAAAACGGCTTTCGAAAACTGCGCACAGCTCTCCATGAGTCTCTTCCGTGTGCTCTTGCTTACTTCAAAAATACTGTGCGCACTTTGAAAATGAGAGCGCCGCTGCCACCAACTGAGTGGATGTGCAAGTACACTTTATTCTAGTACGGCAAAAAAAAAAAAAAGCATGTTCCCCGAGGTCACACGCGCCACCCCTGGTATCGCTCTGCGCCCCCCCGGGGGGGGGCGCGCCCCACTTTTTGAGAAGTACTGGTTTAAAGCTACCCTGCCCACTATAAAACACACACCCGGTAAAAATTGTCTTAATGCTAAGCATTGTCTGATGTGCATCATGGCTCGGTCAAAAGAGCTGTCTGAAGACCTGCAATCAAGGATAGCTGATTTGTATAAAGCTGGGAAAGGATACAAAACCATTTCTAAAAGTCTGGATGTTCATCAATCGACAGTCAGAGAAGTCTACAAATGGAGAGAGTTTGGCACTGTTGCTTCTCTCCCAAGGAGTGGCTGTCCACCAAGATGACGCCAAGAGTTCAGCGCAGAATACTCAGAAACGTAATAAAGAATCCTAGAGTGTCTGCTTAAGACTTAGAATGGTTTTCACGGGAGGAATCCACAGAGGAAGCCACAGCTGTCAAAAAAAAAACAAAAAACATTGTTGCCCCTTTAATGTTCACAAATAGGCACTTGGAGACTCCACAGAAGTTTTGGCGAAATATTTTGTGGACTGATGAAACCAAAGTTGAATTGTTTGGGAGTAACACACAACGTCATGTGTGGAGGGGAAAAAATTGAACAACTCACCAACATCAACGCCTCATCCCCACCGTGAAGCATGGTGGAGGGAGCATCATGATTTGAGGCTGTTTTGCTACCTCAGGACCTGGATAACTTGCAATCACTTATGGAAGAATGAATTCAAAAGTTTATCAGGAAGTTTCGCAGGAAAACCTGCGGCCGTCTGTCAGACAGTTGAAGCAAAAAGGGGATGGATGCTGCAACAAGACAATGATCCAAAACTCAGAAGTAAATCAACTTCAGAATGGTTTCAGAAGAACAAAATCCACGAGTGGCCAGTCAAAGTTCAGGCTTGAACCCCACTGAGATGCTGTGGCATGACTTAAAGACAGCGATTCATGCCAGACATCCCAGGAATCTGACTGAACTACAGCAGTTTTGTAAAGAATGGGCCAAGATTAGTCCTGATATGTATGTGCCACACTGACCTGCAGCTACAGGAAGCGTCTGGTTGAGGCTCAAAATATTTAACGTGATGCTTCACGTACTTATTTTTCCCCCTTCTGTATTGTTTCCCTACTATCCTCATTAAAATATGAAAACCTATAAATGTTTGGGTGGTTTTAGTTAAAGCAGACATTGTTTTTCTAATCTATGTGGTTTTGACAAAGATCAGATCACATTTGATGGTGATTTTATTCAGAAATGTGAGAAATTCCAAAAGGTTCAGATGCTTTTTCATACCACTGTGCTAGCTTGGTCTAATACTGCATAATCTTTGTCTGCGATTGACAGCACTAGACGTCCAATCAATTTGAAGTGGGAAGGATGGCCACATCGGTACCGATACTGGTATCGGTGCAACACTAGCATTTAGTATTTGAGTTTGTTGAACACATTAAGCCATCTCAACAATACCTCAGGGAGAAAAATACTATTGCACATCTCTGAATTTTTGGAGCAAAATCTCTACAAAATCATCACTCATGGGAGTCATAACAAGGAGTGGCATTATTTTCAGAGCAGGTTCAGCCTCCATAGAAAAGTAAGGATATAGTTTCTTTGTTACTGGTTACTAAGTCTGGCAACTCAGGAAGGTTCTTAGTTGTCCACAATTCAGTGTTTGTTAGAGATTCAGAGAATGAAACTGAGCTTTCATTCGTGTCTACATGAAGTCAGACCTGTGCACTTTCACAGGCAGATTCCTCCTTATAAATTTGCTATCAAACTTTCTGTATTTACCATCAAATAATCCAATGCACCATAGGCACACTTTATCTTCAAAACAAGGCTCCTCCCATACCACCTCAACTTCCCAGTCTGTGTTGTCTCCCACTTCAACGTCCCCTGGTCCTCTTGGTCTAATGTCAAAGTGCCCTTACAAGTCCAAAAGTCCACTTTCTGTTTGCTGCAGTTGGGCTTGGTCTTGTAATGAGCAACTTTTATGCGTTTATTGTCTCCCAACATACGAAATTCGAAATTTTCTTTCTGTCCACCGCCGACGTGCTTTGATCCATTCACACCGTTCCTACTTCCAAACATTCCAAAAATTTAGAAAACAAAAAACAAAAGCAACATCGGGTCACTTTGGATTTTGCCGGTAATGTTTTTTTTTTTAACACCCCAAAAATAAAAAAGGCCCATTCATTTCCAATGGCAAAAAAATTTCATTTCAAATGTTTAAAATGCACCCCTTCCTACAGTTTCATCTAATTCACATAATGGTCTTCTCCAGCGCAGCTTCCATGGTCGACATTGACCGACAGAGGCCTACTCATTAAAAAAATATAAAGGGTACGCCATAAATAACTATATATTTTGTCTTGCTTGTAATTTTGTTTTGTACTTTTTTTTATACGTCATTTGAAAGCTGAAATTTTTACATATATACATATACATTCATGAGCAGAATTATTTGCACCCCTTGTGATTTTGCAAGTTCACCCACTGAGAAAATGGGTAGCGATCTGAAATTTCAATCATAGATGCATGTCCACTTATAGAGACATAATCTAAAATAGAAAAAAAAATCTGGAACTCAAATTGTATCATTTTTCAATAATTTAGTTTTATTACCTATATACACTATATACACAAACACCATATTTTAAGTCGCACCAGCTAAATAATGCACAATTGAGAAGAGGAAAAAACACAAAAATATAAGTCACACTGGAACATAAGTTGCATTTGTGGGAGGAATTTTATTTGATTAGAGAACAAAAACAACATACATGATAGAAATAACAATAATATAGAGAACAGCAGGCTAAATAAGCATCAGTTAAGGTAACATATAGTTATTCAGATGATCGCTGAAAAAACACAAGATAAGTTGTTTACCAAACTCTCGATTTTATTCCACATCACTACCAAATCCATTCAAGTCTTCATCTTCGGTATCACTTTTATCACAAGTAGAAGGCATGCTTAGAGTGCCATTCTTGTAGCTGTAAATGTGTGTGTGGGGGGGGGATAAAAAATAAATAATTCAAAAAAAAAAAAAAAAAAAAAAAAAACATTCTTGTAGCTGTAAATGTGTGTGTGGGGGGGGGATAAAAAATAAATAATTCAAAAAAAAAAAAAAAAAAAAAAAAAAAAAAACAGGCTGAAGGCCCAACCAAACTATGAAAAGCAGGATGACTTATAGCCGAGAAATACAGTATACATAGAGAATGTGTTGGGAATATGAATATAATGCATGACATACTTGATGCAGTTGCAATGCACTTGAATAGATTGGCTTAGACTTGTCACACACTAGAGAAGGAATAACTGTCACTAAGGTTACATGTTCCATTGGAAAATTGGAACAAATGATTTGAAGAGCCTCTTGTCAAGAACTACCAGATGTGTCTCAAATCTCAGTGAGTTAAAAAATAACAATTTAAAAAATCATCTAGTTGTCTTATCAAGCTGATTTTTTACTTCTGTACATTTTCTTTGTCATTACATACAAAAAATGCTTCAATGTGAATTACACAGCCAAAGTATTTTTACATTTAGTAACTATCACAGTAAGACCAGAGTATGTTGACATTTGGCCTGCAGCAAGGTGTCGCACACATTCTCTGAAGACATGAACGATGGCAGCTGGAGAGATGAATTTCTCTGTATGTGTCTGCATGGAGTTGGAAAATGGTTCTGAGTGAAGCTAAGCTAATATAATAGGTAGGGAGGTGATTTCTGATCGCTCATCTCTGACATGACAGCATTCATGAGTGATGGCATCAGACATGTTGGCAAGAGAGTGAGTGGCCTTCCCTTGTCATTCAGAAAGCAACGACTTCATAATAACTGTCCTGATTTCACCATGGCTGTTTTTGGTGCTGCTGTCGAGTTTGCATTGATATCTATTTATTTTCAATGGTCAGCGTTTCTATGGAGAACCTTTATTTGTATTTATCTACAGTGCTATTTCATTTCAAACATCATCAGGGGTTTCCTTTTCTGTGCACAAACTGGGATAGACAAAGGGCAAACCTGCTTCAGATAATTTGATTGGTATAGAACAGGTCAACTCCACAGATGTGATCCAGGTCATATCTCTTTCCTGCTTTACTTTGGAGGTGAAAAGAGGAGCCATGTTCCAAAATTGTTTCTTCATTTCAACTGTAGCAGCACCTGTATTTAAAAAAAAAAAAAAAAAGGGGGGGGGGGGGTGTCACAAGGGACATTGGAATCAGTTAAAAAGGACTTTTTCTGCATTTACACCAAACCAAAGGTACTACCTGCAGTTAGATTGTGGGAGTTATGTTGTTAGCGCCATAAGTGCTGTATGTTAGTGTTAATATGACACCTCTATGAAGTACCTCAATACTAAGCACCGAAACCTAACTACTAAAAAAATATCTAAAAATAAAACGATCAGAATATGCAGGTGAAATAAATTCATGTACATTCTTTTTTATTATTATTATTATACTAAACATTATACAAATATTTTTTAAATGATTGAAAAGTATTAATATTATGATTTATACAAAAACACAAAATAAAGGAGAAAAAAAGTTTCAAAAATTTTTACCATTACCAAATTACCAATGTGGTTGAGCCGCAAGCAAAGAAAAAGCTAGTAACACCTGACCAGCCTCATCTAGTCTTTCTCGTGCATCTGAAAAATGTAGTTGGCACTTAACATAATAGCATGCAGCTATTATTGTTAGCCTAATGCTACCAATGACAAATGAACTCACTACCGGTAGGTTATGTATATTGTAGATATATTAGTGAGTCATCAAAATTTTGTGAATGTCTTTTCAACTTTTACACGATAGAAAAAAGATATGCCGAGAATTACTCGCCTTGTAACATCACTCGTCGGCCATTTTACTTCAGGGCCATTTTGACAAACAATACATTATAGTCAATGGAGTGTGCTCTTTAAAATAGTTATAGATAGCTAAATTTTCAACAATTTTTCAAACAACAGAGATTGAGGTGGGACGATATGGGTAACTCAAGATTCCATATTGTGATGATATGTGGCCCACAATTATGAACATCACCATACACAGTATCTATGACAATTATGAACATCACCATACACAGTATCTATGATATTCGATATATTGTTAGAAATTTTTTCAACAATATATCACGATATATGTGACTGAAAAAGAAAAAAATACCCATAAAAAGGAAATCGTCTAATTAAGCATTTATCCAATGCCAAAACTTTCAATTATTTTTACATTTATTATTTTATACAATTAATGTGCATCAACATTAATAACATGTTTTATGTAAACCCGGATAGTGTGCTGCTTTCTGGTACTGAAAAGTTAGTATCAACTTAATTTTACATAGTACCTCACTGCCTCCTAGTCCTGCAATGGCATACCGCACACATGCTATTTTTAGACCGTGACGCTGCATTGTAAAGCGGAAGTAAAGCAGGAGTGGGACATTCTAGCCCCGCACTCACATAGAAACTGTGTTAATTCTGCTACTTTTCTCCGGTAATCTTTCAAAAACGAACATTATGATCACACATTGCTTTTTTGGAACTTGTAGAAACGACTCTAGACATTACGACATATGAAGGAGGTTTTCTTCATACGTTTCCCAAAACCAAAAACTCGGAGGAAAAAATGTGAAGAATGAATCAACTTGCGTGGACTTTTAACGACAGCTCGGTGAATCCATTCACATTTCATATGCAGTACACATTTTGTTGAGTTGGCGTGGTCTTTCGGAGGACGAAGAGGTAATCCATTTTGATATTTTTAATTTCTTTTTTAGCGTGACGTTGTGCTGTGCTGCTTCTGTCTGACAATGAATGACCTGAAAAGACTTAAAATGGTATCTGACTGCCACTGTTACCTTTTCTGTTGTTAAAAAAAAAAACAACTTTAGTAAGGGGGAAGTGTAAATAAATTATAAAATTAAGATTGGTTATCAATGAAAAAATTAAAAGTGTTCGTTGGCTGTTACTGAGTAGCATTTACGATCGCTAAACAAAACAATATAAATTAGCCCCAAGAATGGTCAGAGACGTACGACAACCAGAGGATATAATATATGAGAAAAACAGGCCTGGTGGTAAAAAATAGCTTGTTTAAACAGGAGAATGTCATTGTCAGTCGCGTAAGAAAAAGGTGTCGATAAAAAAGCTAAGGCTATGCTAAGGTCAGCTCGGTTTTTTTCGTCTTTTTCAGCCCTCGACACTGAAGCCATCTCTTTAACTGAACTTTTTTATGTTCTTCCACATCTTTGCAAGTGAATTTGGCACCAGGGACATTTTCGGAGAGAATTGGTAGGTTTAGCTCTGTAAACATCTCCTTCATACACAATTTCCATTCATTTCCTATTGGGGACAAACGGTCGTGTGTCCTCCCATAGCAACAGTAGCTAACGTCATCACTATTTATGAGCGTAAGTGACATGTTGCTTTCGGTACGCCATTGTAATCACTGTAAAGCTGTACAAGTTAAAGTCCATTAACTTTGATAACCTGACCTTGTACAGCTGGACACATTAAAGTGCACAAACATTAACCCTTTAACACTGAACGTGTCGGTAGCGACATGTTTAACCATATCGTCTTTGAAGCTTCGTCACGCTGTAATTACGTCACCCACGTGCCGCTGGTTGGTCTCATTTGAAAGTGCGGAAGTTGATGTCCACACCAGTTTTTATTTGAAGTCAATCGACCTAGAAAAACGGGAGATAATGTCATTTGAGTTTTATAGTTGTTTTTTTTTGCACTCATAAATATGCATTAAAATGCTGCATGGACCATGTATCTATCTCCATATTTCCATCATTTCTTGTCCTTTTTCAAAACTGAAAGCAGCACAAAAGACTACATATCCCAAGAGCTGTTGTGATGTCAAGACGGACGAATCGAATATGATCATTTTTAATAAATTTCCGAGCGAGGCGCCAACTAATGAAAGGGAGGCATGCGAAGCAAGCAACGGCCGGTTGGTTTGAACGAGCGACTTCGAAACGTGCAGAATGAATCTAAAACTACATTTAGCGCAAGCTAATGCATTATTTCATTAACTCAAGGAAGAAGATGAGCCGTATTTGTTGTTGTTTTCTTTGGATGAGTCGGCGTCTCGGCGAGTAGAAGTGACAGCCGCGCGCAAACGACGAAAGAGAAGGCTATGTTAAGTTGTGTGTGACACAGCTCCGTGACCTGTTCAAGAAGAAGCTTTAGCTAGTGCGCAAAAGAAAAAAAAACTTTATTGGGTCGCATGCCTGAAAAATTTGAATTGAACTGAACTACTTGTCAATATTTTTTAAAATACTTTTTTTCAATGTTATATATATTTTTTCTCCACTATAATCTTTTCAATTTTTATTTAGATGTGTGTTCGAGAAGCTGGATTGCATGTACGTATATACTTTTGATAAGGTGATGGGTACAACACCTAACTTCACAAAGAGATATCCTCCAAACCCTTTTTGTGTTAGATGATATATATATTTTTTTCTCACTATTTTGCACTGTATATAACTTGTTTTGACCATAGTTTGTGTAAAGGCCAAAAACGGCTATGACCATATCTGCTGTTTGTGTTGAACTGTCAAACATAAAACTATTCAATCTTATTTTTTTCTATTGAATGTTTATCCTAACAAGTTCAATAAATATTATCAAGCTTCAAAATGGTTGGTCGAGCATGTTTGGTCATCAATGGGACATCAAAATTACAAATTTTGAAAAAAGATTTTGGGATTTGTCTTTTTGGGTTCAAAATGTGGATTACAATTGGTCAGTGAAGAAAACAACAGTTTGGACATGAAGTTCAAGGTGTCCTGAAAAAAGGGACCCAACTTGGCCATAGTAAACAATGTTTTCTTTGAAATATAAAAGCAACATCAAATGCATGCAAATTCGGCCATAATAGGCTTAGGTGTTAAAGGGTTAATAAGTTGTTTTATGTAAGCCAGGAGAGTGCACTGCTTTCTGAAACTGAAAAGTAATTACCAACTTACTTGATTTGTTTTTCTGTGTTCTCATTTTCCGCCATTCTAAATGTTCTTCTTGTATTGTCAACTCCTCACCAGCAGCCCACTTCACACATGTTCATAGGATTAGCGCCCCACAAACTGACTGTGACGAGGTAAACGTATGTGTGTTGTAATAAAATAGCGATACTTGCAATTTATGGCAATATTATTTTTTCCCCGCCACTAGTTCGAGATGCAGTAATTTTCCTGCAAATGTAAGATTATTTAAAACATTTTCTCAAAATACAGCTAGAATCTTAGCCATTCCGATACGTTTTGTTATAAACCAATCCGTTTGGTAAATTGTTCAGCCAGTTAAGAGTATTTTAGAGGAGAAAAATCACTCATGTCAGTCAGAGAAGTTCACCAACACAAGATGGCCATTGGTTACTTACGCCACATACTCTGTCTTTAGACACCTAGCCTTATATACAGTATATGATATCTATGAGGTGGAACACATTGACAGAGCACAGTATGACCGTTGTGCAGCAAATGTAAATTAACTGTTTTGAATCCAATGCAACTTAACGGTATTTTTACATTATGGAAATGGTCCAGTTATATATTTGGGGACGAGGGAAAACATGTTGAATGCGTTTAAGTTGAGAACCATGCAAGCATTCAGAGTGTTTACCTTATTAGCAGCCTCAAGTGAAATGATGAGTGTGTTAAGTTCTTCTCTATTCATCTCCATGATGATAGACTTCAAGGTTCCATTCTCTTTAACATCCAGATTAAGATTTAACAGGGGAGTCTGAAGAGATGAGATCTTGTCGCTTGAAAGTGCCATCTGGAGGCAGTAGATATTGATAAAAACAAATCAAATCAAACGTTTAATGTCAGCAGACTAGCTAGCTGCATATTACTATAGAGATCCTAGATAAAAAAAGGTCTTTTTTAAAAACTCTTTATCGAGTCGAAATTGATTGGACAGCTATTGCTGATAATGAGCGTTTTCTAGGGTTGTCACCGATCAGATCACATTTTTGGAAATTGGGCTCAATGGCACCATTTTAAAGAAATCCGAATCGGATAAAAAAGATCTGGGTTTGAAGGGAAAAAAACATATGAAATAATGATTTAAATAAAAAAGAAATATGTGAATGTAAAGTACAATAAATTAAGGGTAATTTACAGGCCCCTATGATCCTGAGGCCTGGGACAACATACCCGGTTGCGCCCCCCCTTTTCGATGGGCTTGCATGCAAGAAAGATAATGTCTCAAGTATGGAAATATTTTACATTTGGGTGTGCTTTTGTTCTTGTTAATACATTGCCGAGGTATCAGATAAGCACCTGGTAGTGGCACATCTTCAAAATTAGGTGACTCGAACGCTGCAATCGGGACAACCCTAGTGTTTTCAGTATCAATATCAACTCACTAGAGCTGTCCCGACTAGTCGACATAGTCGACGTCATCGATGACGTAAATCCGTCGACGAGGACAACATCCCGTCGACGGTTAATGAAGGGTTAAAAAAATATATGCGTGGAAAGTTAGAATGTCGGATGCTCTGTTTGCAAGCGGGGAAAGTGGCACAAAGCCAAAAAAGCGCACCAGAGTGTCCAAAACATTGACTTATTTCAAAGAAACAAAGGAGAGTACACTCTTCTGTCCTGTCTCTTCAATGCCAAGCTCGGCTGCACGTCGGCCGTGAATAAACACCTCAAGCGCCTTCACGCAATTGGTAATTTTTTTTTTTTTGTACACCAGAGGGTGCTGTCGCCTTACTAAATAATAATGTTTCATTGACAATGGGCCTATAAGTGCTATTAGTATTGTTCTTAATGCTAATTGAAAGGTTTATTTTATGGTATTGAAAATTATATAAGATTAAAAGGTCATAAATATATACGGTATATACAGTGATTGCACTCAAGGGAGAGATTGTCAATGATAAGGTAATAAATTAAGGTAAAGGCAATTCATATAGGCAATTCATTGATATATAAATAAGGTTTAAAAGGAAAAAGGTGAAAAGTTTTTGTTAATTTCTAATTGTGTTGCTTTATTTGTGTGCACCGTAGCTCTTACAGTGTGTTTACATCAAGGATGGAATAAAAGTTGTAAACCATCAGTTTAAGAGACCATCTTTTCAATCGGGATGCTACACTAGTTAATTCTATCAGCATTTGAACTCATAGTTTATTTGTGATTTATTATTGTTATTTACGTGTTTATTTGTACTTTAATAAATAATTTGAGTGTTCCAATACGTTTTTTGTGAATTGATAAGCGTCAACAAAAATTTCATTGCTAAATTAGTAAAAAAAAAAAAAAAAAAAAAAAAAAAAAATTAATTATTAGATTAGTCGACGAATCGTAAAAATAGTCGGCTGACTAATCGGGAGAAAATTAGTCGTTTGGGACAGCCCTACAACTCACCTTAAGCTGCCAGTCAAAGTCCTGCAGTATAGCAGAGGAGATGGAGGTGGTTCTTGCTAGCAGAGCATTGTGAATCTCTTCCCGTCTGGCTTTTAGCACGTTGAGCACTGCCTCAGAGTGGCTGCTGCTCATATCTGACAGGCTGACAAGCACCTAAAAACAACCAGTGGGAAATAGTGAAATTCTGATCCGAGAATAGCTTCTCCATACCCATATTGCTGTATGCAGCATCTTATCAAAATGTCCTTTAATGTCCTCTCACCTCCTCATCAGAGCTGTTGTTCCCTACCGACAACCGGAAGAGTGCCGCTAAAGAGTTGATAAGCTCCAGCCACTCCTCCAGGTTCCATGTGGTACTGTAGTCCCCTCTGCGAGGTGGTTCTCGGCCACAGATTCCATCTACGATCCTGTGACATAACTCCAGACACACAATACTCTGTCATTCATTTTGACTCCCACTCAAAATTAATTGGACGTCTAGCACTGTCAATGACAGCCAATGAGTTAACATAGAGACTGTCCAAGTGGAAAATGTTGGTCTAGTAGGGAATTTTGGTATGATTCCCTTATTAAACAGTGACATCTTTTTAAAACAATATATCGATTCTTGGCGGGAGCATATTGAACACCAATTGGGATACAAAGAATCGCCATCACTTGTACTCATCATAAATGGTATATTACAATATACGATATATTGTCACATCCCTATGCTGCCTTCACGTGGTGTCGAACTGACGGTAAAAACCACTTGTTGAGTCAGAAATTGTGCAGGTGAATTCCTCCTCAACTGGTATTTTCTACTCGAAACTTGGGAATTTATTATAAATATAAATATATATATAAAGCTGCCAAGCTGAGACGAGCCTTTTACCTTTTAAAACTGCTGACAGTGAATAAGGAGCTGTGAATAGGGACGTCCCAATGCTTATTCATGGATTTCTGATCTGAATCGATGTTTTTCCAAGATACATTTTGCCGATACCGATCAGATACAGTGGGGCAAATAAGTATTTAGTCTACCACCAATTGTGCAAGTTCTCCTACTTGAAAAGATTCGAGAGGGTTGTAATTGTCAACATGGGTAAACCTCAACCATGACAGACAGAATGTGGAAAAAAAAACAGAAAATCACATTGTTTGATTTTTAAAGAATTTATTTCAAAATTAGAGTGCAAAGTAAGTATTTGGTCACCTTCAAACAAGCAAGATTTCTGGCTGTCAAAGAGGTCTATCTTCTAACGAGGTCTAACAAGGTCTAATGAGGCTCCACTCGTTACCTGTATTAATGGCACCTGCTTTAACTCATTATCGGTATAAAAGCCACCTGTCCCCAACCTCAGTCAGTCACACTCCAACTCCACTATGACTATCTGCAGTTACAGTCTATTATTAACGTTATTTTTTTTGCAGGTGAAATGTCGCATTTGTACTTTCAACCTGTCATATACAAACACTAGCCACCTCCTCAATGCTGAAGCATTATTGGGCCAAGCATGAGAATGAAGTTTCTGATAATCCCAAGATGAACACAGGTATAGAGCCATTCCTTTACTTTCCCACAGTAGCTTTTTTGGTAATTTATTAGAAATCGGTAATTAAGCTATAATTTATTTATTGTCCACTTCAATTTTCTTCTGATGGGCTATAGTAGCACTTAGATGACGAAGTGGGGAGTCAAGGAGGCAATGCAACTGTAGATGAAATTGCAAAAGTGCAACGATGCATGGCTGAGCCGAATATGGCATACAATGCAGATTTTCTTCAATACTGGAGGAGCCAATGGACATCTTATCCAAACCTCTCTCAACTGGCTAAGAAATTCATGTGCATGCTGGCATCGTTGGTTCCATGCGAGTGTGAGTTGTCCACAGCAGGTGAAATTGCTTGTTTAAAAAATTTTTTAAAAAAATAAAAAGGAACCAACTAAATTTTAAACATGAGAAAAAACTATGTTTTTGAATAAATTATTTATCAGAACACAAAGTCCACAAACATCCTCATTCACCCATTCATTATTACTTACATTTTCACATTATATGTTCACATAATTTAAAGATATGGAATAATGCAATTTAAATGAAAGGACTTAAATGAATGTCATCAATTCAGTGTCAGTCTGTCAAGTGGGTTGCCTATAGGGATTTTTTATGTCCAGCAGGTGTCAGTATTCAATGACACAGTATCCACACTGTGTCAACACAGTGTGTCACTCTGTCGACACGCTTCATGATGTCTCACGGACCCATCATTAGTAGACATTAGGCATGTGCCGGTATGAGATTTTCACGGTACGATAACCGTGAGCAAAAACACCGCGGTTTCACGGTATTGCAATTATAGCTCCAAAATTTTGAGATGTATGGGTTTAAAAAAAAAAAAAAAAAAAATCCATTGAACAGGATTTTTTCAAAACATATTTGCAAATTGGAACATGAATATAATGTGAAAATAAATAAATGAACAAAAAATAACAAATATTATATAAAATTAAAATAAATAGAACCTAGACTATACCCACAGCCACAGCTCAAGTTGCTCAATATTAGAGTAAGAACAAAATAATTGCTATAAAAAGTAAAAACACTTCTAAATAAAATTAAAAATATATACTGTGTGACTTTTTTTGAGGGGGGAAGCTCAAGTGAAGTTTCGCCATTTTCAGCCACTGTGTCAACTCTACTCTACATGATGCCATGCCTTTGTGTTAAAAAGAACAAAGAATTCATAAGTTAATAAGTTAGTTAAAAATGTATAAGTTAGTTTTATAAATTAGTTAAAATGTAAATATTGTTGAGGAAAGGTTTCATCTAAAAAAAAAAAAAAAAAAAGTGAGGAGTGAGACCTCTTCTCTCAATTAGCGATCTTTGACGCGATTCTTTTTCTTCCCTTTCTTTCAAGCTTTTTTCTCACTCAGCGGCTGTGAGACATAAAAGAAGCTGCTCTCCCAGTTTAGCCTTGGCTAACATTCGTCTTTGTAAGTTTTAGTTAGTTTGTATATTGAATTTGAAAGGAAAATGTGTGTTTTGTTTTTGGCGAACTTTTTAATGGTGCTACTATCCTGTTGAACCCAATCACACGTGGAAAAATACAATTGTACGTTTTAAATGTATTTATTTGTATATTTCACCACGATTTGAGAGCTCAATAAACTGAAGAAAAGTACGCCTTGTGTTTGGAGGATTTGTTTTCGGGTTTGCTGGCTGTTTAGTGACACTCACAGCAACAAGCGGGAAGGGGTGAGCGGTGCCGCACCAAGCCACTTCGGCTGCATTTTGGCACATGAAAAATAGCGAATACCGTACTAAGGTATGACGGAAAATTTTAGTGGTTTTGAAACCGCGACGTTTTCACACCACGGTAAACCGTGAAACCGGTAACTGGCACATGTCTAGTAGACATACCTGCTAGGAGAGCAGTAGCAATCAACAGTGTGCCCCGCCTCACTTTACAAACAGTAAAGATTGTTCTCAGCATTTTTATACACAATTTCTTCAGATCAGTAAGAAGTAAGCACATACATATTATGCACTATAATTAGGCATGAGCCGGTATGAGATTTTGACGGTACAATAACCGTGAGCAAAAATACCGCGGTTTCACGGTATCACGGTATTGCAATTATAGCTCCAAAATTTTGAGATTTATGGGTTTAAAAAAAAAAAAAAAAAAAAAAAAAAAACTTTTTTCCATTGAACAGGTTTTTTTTCCAGAACATATTTGCAAATTGGAACATGAATATAATGTGAAAATAAATTAATGTGAAAATAAATAAATTAACAAAAAATAACAAATATTTTATATAAAATTAAAATAAATAGAACCTAGACTATACCCACAGCCAGAGCTCAAGTTGCTCAATAATAGAGCAAGAACAAAATAATTGCTATAAAAAAGTAAAAACACTTCTAAATAAAATTAAAAATATATACTGTATGACTTTTTTTGAGGGGGAGAAGCTGAAGTTTCGCCATTTTCAGCCACTGTGTCAACTCTCTTCTACATGATGTCATGCCTTTGTGTTAAAAAGAACAAAGAATTCATAAGTTAATAAGTTAGTTAAAAATGTATGTTAGTTTTATAAGTTAGTTAAAATGTAAATATTGTTGAGGTTTCAAGGTTTCATCTAAAACAAAAAGTGAGGGGTGAGACCTCCTTTCGCAATTAGCGATCTTTGACGTGACCCCCCCCCCCCCTTCATTCAAGCTTGTTTCTCACTCAGCGGCTGTGCGACATAAAACGTCGACGAAGCTGCTCTCCCAGCTTAGCCTAGGCTAACATTCGTCTTTGTAAGTTTTAGTTAGTTTGTACAGTGATACCTCAGCTCACGAACATAATTGGTTCCCAGAAAGTGTGTGTAAGGCGAAAAGTTCGTCTTCCGAACATTTATTTCCCATAAGAAACCATTAAAATGAGAATAATCCGTTCCCAGGTCCCCATAAAACATAATTTTCTACTAAATAAGCCTTAAAACTACGCAAAAATATACCTTATTTTATGTATAATAAATGTGCTATTGTGTTATAATTAAAGAAATAAACTGTACTGTATAATAAAGTCGTTTTATTTACCTTTGTGATGGTAGTTGATGGCTTGATGGAATGGAGTGGGAGGAGGAGGGAGGGAGGGAGTTACTGTTTGGAAGGAGAGTGTTAACGGCAAAGTGCGCAGTTAGCGTAGACTCCACTGCTGTGCCCACCACATGCTTTTGGTTGTTAATAAAAGCCATCCGACGCCTCCGGGTGTTTGTATGCACGCCGCCACCTTTCTGGAGAGGAAATCGGGCGAACCGAAGACAACCGACGACAACGAGCCAACGTGACTCGCCGGTCCACTTCTCACTACGGTGGGAAGCTGAAAGCACCGCCAATTACCAGTCGAGGGCGAATTGGTAACACGAGTCACCTTCCATAAGGACTGTAGGTAACTCTTTTTCGGTCCCATAATAGCAAAAGTACACTCAATATGGTCCAAAATGTCTATCAAACACAAACCACGTCCGCACTCAATGAAAGTGAGGGGACGAACTGGGACGCCGTGAGCGTGCGTCAGCTTCTCGTGGCGCTTTTCGACCGCGTGAATTGGTTCGTCCGCCGAAAACTAGTTCGTCAGCAGAGACTATATGCTCGCGAATTTAATGTTCTTGAGGTGAAAAGTTCGTGAGCTTAAGCGTTCGTGAGCCGAGGTATCACTGTATATTGAATTTGAAAGGAAAATGTATGTTTTGTTTTTGGCGACCTTTTTCACGGTGCTACTGCTATCCTGTTGAACCTACTCACATGTGGAAAAATACAATTGTATAACGTTTTAAATGTATTCATTTGTATATTTCACCACGATTTGAGAGCTCAATAAATTGAAGAAAAGTACGCCTTGTGTTTCGAGGGTTTGTTTTTGGGTTTGCTGGCTGTTTAGCAGAATAGCATTACTGACACTTACGGCAACAAACGGGAAGGGTGAGCGCTGCCGCACCAAGCCACTTCGGCTGCATTTTGGCACATGAAAAATAGCGAATACCGTACTAAGGTATGACGGAAAATTTTAGTGGTTTTGAAACCGCGACGTTTTCACACCACGGTAAACCGTGAAACCGGTAACCGGCACACAAAAACAACAACAACTTTGCTCCACCATCTTATGAGTGGCACAATATTACTAATGCATATTTATTGAAAATTACAACACAAATTAAGCGTTTGCATTTTTACGTATCGTCTTCTTATTGTAGTAGACGAATTAATAGATATAAACTAGTTCTGCCCACGCAACAAACCCAAATTAAGTCCCTTCCCCTGCCATTTCTTTTAAGTTTTTTTTGCCACGACAACTAAAGCACTGAAATGGACGTTCTCTTAATTACCAATTACAAGTGTTTTTTTACTTTCCCAAAGCACATGAAGGCAGCAGTACTACAGTCTACAAATACATAAATACATAAACGCACGAAGTTAACAATGCTATAAAATATTTACCTTATGACAATTTTTCATGCGTTAAGAACAAAGGTATACGTTGTTTTTGTATTGTTAGCAAAAATAATGAGTCCAGTTTGTAATAAATCAGACTGCCATTACTAAACGTCCTATTTGACTTGAAATTCATTCACGTGGCTTAATTGCTTAGGAGGTAGACTTTTGCAACACCGCCAGTGTGTCAAAAACGTTTTACTGCCCACAACAAATGACAAAATAAACCTATTTGCACTTACTTTAAGACACTCGATAACAGGTAATTTGGTCAATTGTACGGCCATATTTTTTTCTAGTTCCGCCTTATTGTCAGCTGACTTGCGTCGAGTCACGTGACCATGTCAGGAACCCTTTAATTTTTTAACACATTTTTCTTTTTAACACATTTAAACTAAACTAATTGTGGGAAAACATTATTATCAATTTTCTATTACTTTTTTTCCCCCAACCACACCTTAATAACGTGTTTTTGACGTCCGGAATTTAAAAAATGGGGGGAAAAAAACTAAAGAAAATGAATTGGATCGTGAAAATATTCCAAACCCTTCGACGAAATAAAATTTGATATAAATGATATTAGATTTCCGTTTTGAATCAAATGTTACTTTTAGTTGTCCCAGATACCGCTAAATGGCAAGGAAGCGGAAGAGACATAGGGGTGAAGATTTTTTTTTTTTTTTTTTTTTACAGTGTTGAAGAATGGTTGCGCCTAGGACAGTTGCTGATGACGCAAAGTGCTGCAAGAGAAACGCTTGGTAACAAACAATTCTCTTATTTGGTAGCGAAAACGTGGATGAACGGTCACGCAACTTGATATTAATCTTCAATTGGACATAAAAAGCGTAGGGTAAGTCTGTCATGAGATGTAAACTGGCGATGGAAAATACAGTCTTAGATACTCGTTTCACCGAGTTGTAGCGTTGGTGAGCATTCGAATAAACTATAAAACGCTATTATTTTGAGTTACGGTAATTAACAAAATATATATTAACGCACGATCAGTCATTGAGGTTATGCAGAGATTTGTCAAGAATGTGTGTCGTTTGACACTACTTCGTTAGATTAGAATGTACAGTGCTGTACAGTATAGTTAGCGGTGCAGACTAGTCACCTGAAAGTAATACTGAAACTATTTCATTTGTTATTATTGTGAACAAAAGTTATTGATTTTATAGCAGATTTTCTTTCTTTTTCTTTTTTTTTTTAAATTGGGTGAATGCTGTAAATATTTAGGCTTTTATTTTTACCACCTCATTTAACAACAACCTTTGCAAATCAGCATTCTCCTGGATTTTTATTGTGATTTTTGTGGGATTCATTTCATGTGAATTTTTATTGGTATATTTCAGTTGTATTTAATTAGGTAAATGTTTATTTCATTTTACATTGATTTATTCCCATTTATATTTATTTATTTAAATATTTATGTCAACAATTTGATGTATTTTTCCATGTAGCTATTTACTTCAATATTTATTTGATTTATTTAATTTTTTAATTTTAAAAAAATACATACTGTATATATATTTAAACATGGAATGATTTATTTGAGTATTTATTCATGTCCATTTTTGTGTATTTATTTATGCCAACAGTTATTTACTTCACTTCTTGTTTCATTTTGGCCTCGAAGCACTATGAATTGTCGTTGGTCCGTTGGTGTGAATCGGGTGGGTTTAGCGTTTATTGAGTCACAATTCATTGCTTTTGTCGCAAAGTACTGGATAAGGTTTGCTAATGAACTTTTCTAATAAAATTGGTTTCTGAATTTCTTAACCACCTTCTGTTGGCTTCAATTTAAGAATTGATGATGATGATTGTTTTTCCCATATAAACTGTCCAAATACATTATTAATCTCCTTACGTCGATCATTTATGGAAAGTAATAAAGCTGGGCAAACAAATCTTGACACACCTGCTTTTGACAGTAAGACCGAACATAAAAAGGCCTGTTCACAGCCACATAATAACCAATTCACTGCCAGGGATAGTGATAGATGGTAAAGTCTGTTGAACTGGGATGGCTGCTGTTGAATGATCATATTTAAAAGCCTTTGACAGCCCTCGCCTTCAATAGCAGTGAGTAATCTAAAGATTAACTTTGCTTTTTGAATAAATATGAACACCAAAGTATTGAACAGTTTGTATTTCAGACCAAAGTATTGAGAGCTGTACATGCTCATACCTTTCAGTTGGCCAATGCCTCTAGAATCTTTTGTTTTTTGTATTGATTTTAAATAATATTCACAGTTTCAGAGATGCTGAATTTGGGATATTCATTAGTTGTCAGTTAAAACCATCGAGATGAAAAAGAAATGAACATTTTAAATACATGAAGTTATTACTCCAATTATCATGCACTGTAGATCAAGAATCTGTAAATTTGTTGCAATTTTACTTTGAGGAACATTGTTCCTGAACTGTTCAACAATTTTCTCACACAGTTCTTCACAAAGAGGTAAAGCCTGACCCATCTTTGCTTGACTGAGCAATTCAGAGAAGCTCCTTTTATACCCAATTATGGCTCCCACCTGAGCATTTCTCAAATATACATATACTATAGATTAGGTGTGTCAAAAAAATCAATTCTGAGATATATCGTCATATTACGTCACACAATTCTCGTATCGATTCAAAATCCATCTGTATTGATCCTTACACGTGTGTTTTTGGTGCAGATAAACAATTCAGTGGCTGCTTTTCTACTTCCGTCCAGTAGTTGGCAGCGAGCAGCATCATTGCCTTGCAGTCTGCTCAAGTTAAAAACAACATTAGACTAATCTGAGTAGAGATTTGTGTACGTCGCCCTCTAGTGGACATTACTGGTGTGTTTACACACCTATAGCAGCCAAGCATCAATCAATGTAAACAGTAATATTAGCTGCTGTTGGCTGTGTGCTGCGGGCGTCACACCTCAGCAATGGCAGCCGGGGTACTTTGGAATTTCTTTGTTTCATGTTTTGCCCCCTCTCCTCCCACAAAAGTCAAACTCTACCTATGTGTTTATATCCATTTTGATGTTTTTTCTAAGGTGACAAACAAATATCGCAATAATCGTCTTCAAGTGTAATCGACTTTTCAATCAACTTTATTTGTATAGCACATTTAAAAAATCAGCAAAGGAGTCCAAAGTGCTTTACATACCATAAAACAGCAAAATAAGTTAACATTCAAAGATAAAAGAAACACATAAAAAATAAAATAAATAAAAGAAGAGGTCATAAACCTGGGGTGCCCAAATCAGTCCTCAAGGGCCGCTGTGGGTCCTGGTTTTTGTTCCTACTGATCGAGCACAGACAGTTTAACCAATGAGGTTTCTGCTAAAACAAGCAGCACCTGACTACAATCAACTGATCACACTTGGAAGACACCAGATTGCTGCAAAGGTGTCATCCTATTTTGTTGGAAAGAAATCCTGCACCCACTGTGGCCCGATGTGGAATAGTTTGGTGAACCCTGTCATAAACAGCCATTGCACATTAAAAGCTGAAGAAAAATAAAATGTTTTAAGGTGTGATTTGAAATCCGTAAGTGAAGGGGCCTGTCTAATAGTAAGTGGTAATTGGTTCCACAGCCTGGGCACCATCACCGCAAATGCACGGTCACCCCTAAACTTTAGCCTTGATCTTTGGACTTCTAGAAGCAGGTGGTCAGCTGATCTGAGGGTTCTGGTTGGACTGTAAGGCTGAAGCAGTTCTGACAGATGTGGCGGTGCAAGATTATTCAAACATTTAAAAACAAATAATAATATCTTAAAATGTATCCTCCAGTAATGTACTGGGAGCCAGTGAAGAGATGCTAAAATCGGTGTATAATTGGTGTATAAAATCGAGTGTAGTATCGGGATTAATCGGGATCGAATCATGACCTGTGAATAATAATACGAATCGTATCGCCAGATATGAGGCAATACACACCCCTACTTCATATTGTAGATATATTCCCATTTATTTATCAATTCCTTTAATTGTCATTACAATAAGTGTAACAAAATTAGGGATGGGAATTGAAATCCGATTCCAATTCAGAACCGGTTCCGAGTGTTTCGAGGCCTCGACATCACAATGAAAAAGCATTAACGATCCCTTTAACGATCCCTAAAGACGCATATTGCGTCATGACGTATCTTGTTGTCCAGACGCATCAAACTAGCATGGCGCCAAGAACCACTCGCTCCAAAGTTTGGCTACACTTCACCAGGAAAAAGGGTGAAAATGAAAGGTTACGATAGTTTAGCACGAGCGTTGCCGCCGTAAACATAACAATGACGTAGGTTCGAACGCTCGAAAGTGTGTCTTCACTTCACGAGGAAAAATTACAACAAAGCGACTTGCAGTCATTGCGAGATGGAAATAACTGCATCGGGAGGGAATAGACTGCACTGTCCTCACCGAGACGCTAAGGTTCAGTCCTGGCTATACAGCTAGCTAAACTCCCAAATGACGATGCAGAAGACGTTGGTATAATTTGCTGACTTTATTCAACCATCACTTGAAACTAAAAATAGAAATGAAACAAATCAATTTCGTCCCCAATAACAAACAGGTTGGCATCAACGTAAATCAGCGATGATTAGCTGCTAACACAGTCATAACAAACAGTTAGCATGCGTTTGCTAGCATTAGCACATCGTTTAAACCACTACACAACTGGATTTAAGTGTCCGATCGCGAGTGGAAACACACAACAACAACACAGAAGATGATACATACAGGCGTTGGCTCTGTGGATATTTTACAAACATTAACAAAGAACGTAGGCTCGTGGCAGTGTTTCCCTTTCTCACTAACTCGCTCACTGGCTTGGATGCGGCATTTCTTCCTCTTCGCGCTCTTCTTCGCGTGAGGAAGCGCAAGGGCGCCACCACTTGAGCGTGAAAGCGCCATAAAAACTAAAAGGCATGCATTTCAATATACTGGTAAATAAAAACAGGGGTCCCCAAACTACGGCCCGCGGCTCCATATTTGGTCCGGCCCCCTGAACAATTCCAGAGAGCATTTTGAATTTTTTTTTGTTTTTTTTCTCCCTCAGTAGTGTTATTTATTTCCTGGCCTTTTTCAGTGAATAACTCAGAGAGGGTTATTTGGTTATTATCTATCTAATTAATAGTGCTATTTTTATTATTATTATATATTATTATTTTTATTTTATTTACTTTTGTTCCGTGAAGAATCCACAGAGGGTTATTTGATTGTGGCTTTCTGAAAAACAATAATTTTTTTTACATTTCGCACTCCTGCAATCGTCACACTTTTTCTGTACAAACTGACCCCGGCCTCTCATCAGAGAAGGGAAAAGTTATTTGGCCCTCACAGGAAAAAGTTTGGGGACATTGCCAAAGGCAGAACAATGACCTATATGCCAAAATATACCAATATTTTTTATTTCTATTAGAAAAATATTTCAGTAAAATGTTACACATTCTTGTGCATTCGCCACTTATTGCCACAGTTAACATTGAGGCTTTGGGCCTCTTTTGACCTCGTTGTGAGTTTGTAAGGTTGTGACTTCTGATTAAAAAAACTTGATGCCAATCAAAATGTTTGTTCTCCTTTTTCCCGAAATAAGAATCGATAAGAGAATCGATAAAGAATCGAATCGTTAAGCAATATCGATAATGGAATCGGAATCGTAAAAATCGTATCAATTCCCATCCCTAAACAAAATGCATTCCAGGGTCAGCCCGACCGACCAAGACATTAATGAAATCACATATTCCATTGAGGGAATACAGGCTGAGCTGCCTGTCGGTTCGCTAAGTAAAGCGCTCCAGATCAGTGTGAAATGGAAAAATAATGGTGGGGGGCTCTCCTATCTCTTCTCAATTTGTCAAGAAAATTTGGTCAAGAACGCTGAAGGACTGCGTTGCAAATTCCATAAATTCGGAGAGAAGCAGATCGCAGCTCAGACGACAGACACATAACTGGGAGGGGGTTAAAGATAGGGATCAGCTGCAAAAGGTTCCGCCTTAATTGAAAGGCAAGCAGAAGTAGATATATATTTTAGATTTGTTCTCCTTTGTGTAAACATTTGACCTCTCCCACTGAAATATATGATAAGGGGAACATAGGAATTTATTGTTTACATTTTGTATTTTTGCACCGCGTGTGATTCCATGGTTCAGGCTGGGATAAACTAGATGACTATATAGACTACTGCAGGGGTCCCCAAACTACGGATCCGGCCCACGGGCCGGATACGGCGCACCTCCACATTTGGTCCGGCCCCCTGAACAATACCAGAGAGCATTTTGATTTTTTTTTGTTTTTCCCCCTCCCCAATATTGTTATTTTTTTCCTGGCTTTTTTTTCTGTGAAGAACCCAGAGAGGGTTATTTGGTTATTATCTATTTAATTTATAGTGTTATTAGGCTCGAGCGTATGACGTGGCACTCGCGAGGTTTCCGCCGCTATCGCCATTGTGGAAGCGAGAAACATAAACTGAGGCATTTCAACACAGGTCGCTCTTTAAAAATGGTTGGAAATTATTGTGCGGTAAAGAATTGCAACAACCGATCGAATAGAAAGGAGAATGTACAGCTCGACGGAACACCACTGAGTTTCTTCCGGATCCCTACATGGAGAAAAGGCGAGGGAAAGCTCATATCTGAACTTAGCAAACGTCGAAGAATGGCATGGGTGGCCTCGATCAGAAGGAAGGGCATAACGTTTGATTCTCCAGTTACACACTGAGTTTGCTCTATGCACTTCCACTCCGGTAAGTTAATTTCGTTTGTTTACGCAAATTTCAGTTACTTTACGCCCTAAGTTGGCCTGTTGTTAGCTGTAGCTACAGCTAAACAACTAGCATGCATACATGTACATTGTCTTCATAAGACATAATTCCTGTCGTTGCTAAATGAAAAAGCTGTAATATTTTGACGTGAGAGAGTGGCATAGAATTTGTACACAGGCTACATTTTATGCAACAAAAAATTTGTACATCCGTGGTCACAGACTAATGTAAACACACATTGCCTACCTTTGCTAGAAATATGGTGTTGCCGTTTGCTATGGTCATAATGTGAAGATCCTGCACCCATCCGCAGCAAAACTGTTCGTAGCTTTGTAGCGATTTGTAGTTTCGGAATTGCTGATGAGTGTAGTAACATACACCAAACACTAAATACAGCATGATGTCCATTTCGCGTAGTGGTGGAAGCTTGTCGACATCTTTATTCCATTTGTGTTCGGCTTGCTCGTGAGGGTCAACATTGTTCACATCCTTAAAATTGCTCACATATCTGTCCTTCGCCGTGGTAACAAGTTTGTCTCTGTATCGAACTGGCAAGTTTTCCCTACATTTTTCCATCTTTGGCACTCGTAGTTCAATTATATTTGCCGTTAAGTTTAAATTTCCCGTGATGCAGACATGCTTCCGCAATGGCTGCGTTGTCGCAAATCTCGCACGATCCCGTGCTGCTGTGACGTAAACGCTCGAGCCTAATTGTAGGAAAGCCCCATTGCATGTTTGTGCTTTAGTTTAATTGTTACGACGCTGGCCCTTTAAGAAAAGCGACGCGCGCACGAGTCACTTTCTCTCCTCCCATCATTGGCGCGCACGAGTTACTGTCTGTCCTCCCTTTACTACCAGTGTACACGAGTCACTTTTTCCACTCTCTCACTGCCTGCGGTTCGTTTCTCAAGCTGCCGTCCTGTTTAGTGGCAATCCAAGTGTTGTGTGTGAATGAGATAGGTCGGTATATTGCAGAAGTGTGCTTTGGCAGTGCATAAAGACGTTTGGCAGATGAGTTACCTGCTTAGGGTCCCTTGTACTCGTTAGCCGCCACGAGCTAGCCGGTAGCGCTAATCGCTAATGCTAATCGTTGGCCTCTGGCTACATGGTGGAGGCTGAATTTTGTTTGTTGCCAATTCACTTATCTAAATTGTTAGTTATTTTCCTGCTTAATGTGTATGCTCATTATTGTGAATGATTAGCATTGTATGCTTTATGTAAGCAGTGTATTTCATATTTAATGTTGGTCCTGTTAATTTAGATATGATTATAATACAGTATATTTTTATAGGTTATATATATATTACTGACATGTTATATGGTTATCTTGTAATCACAGAAACCACAATACAACAAAAATAAATCTCATACTCCTTTCATCATCATTAAAGGAAACAAATAAATCCTGAACGTCCCCTGTCGATTCTCTGATCGCTGTCACAACTCCATAACGTCGCCAGCTTTATACCACACACCCACAGAGGGATCCCCAGTCAAATTAACCCTCTTTTCCAGTTATTATTTCTTTCTCTTTCTCTATTATGTAATATATTAGTATTTTATTTACTTTTGTTCCGAGAAGAATCCAAAAAGGGTTATTTGATTGTGGCTTTCTGAAAAACAATACATTTTTACATTTACGCACTCCTGCAATCGTCACACAATTTCTGTTACAAACTGACCCTGGCCCCTCATCAGAGAAGAAAAAGTTATGCCCCCCCCCACAGGAAAATGTTTGGGGACCTTTGGACTGCTGTATTTAGTGTTTAGGCCCATTTGTTTTTTTAAACAAATGGGCTGGCTAAATAGATTATTTTCAGTTTTTTTGTTCTCATTTGATACTTTGTTCCATGTTTTATTCATCATTTCTACTTTAGTATATTCTGTTTTGTCATGTCATCTTGAAACAATGTACACCTTCCCCTGTCCAATAGAATTAAAATTAACAATGCCTGCAAAAGAATTCAGCTCAGATTGTTTTTGCAGTTAATTGTGTCATCCCAACCCCTCTTTAGTATGCATTTATATATACAGTGCCCTCAATAATTATTGGATTTATAATAATTATGTATTTTTTAGCTTTTGATATTTTTTTCACTTCTAAATAATATGTGACCGTAATGGAAAAAAAGAGAAAAGTCCAACCTTCAATACAAGTGCATTTATTCAGTGGGGAAAAAATCCCACATAAAGAAATAATTATTTGACATCAAATAATTTGTGTCATAATTATTAGCACCCCTGGTGTTAATGCTTTGTACAACCCCACTTTGCCAACAAAACAGCACCTAATCTTCTCCTATGTAGTTTCACAAGATGGGAAAAACAGAAAGAGGGATCTTCAGCCATTCCTCTTTGCAGAATCTCTCTAAATCATCCAGAGACCTGGGTCCTCTCCTCTGTACTCTTCTCTTCAGCTCACCCCACAGGTTTTCAATGGAGTTGAGGTCTGGGGACTGAGATGGCCATGGGAGGAGCTTGATTTTGTGTCTGGTGAACCATTTCTGTGTAGATTTGGCCATATGTTTAAGGACATTGTCTTGCTGAAAGACCCAGTGACGACCCGTCTTCAGCTTTCGGGCATAGAGCAACCGATTTTGATTTAAAATGTCCTGGTATTTCAAAGCATTCATGATGCCATGCACCTTAACAAGGTTCCCAGGGCCTTTGGAAGCGAAACAGCCCCACAGCATCACTGACCCACCCCCATACTTCACAGTGGGTATGAGGTGCTTTTCGGCATGCACATCTTTCGTGGCATGCCAGACCCACTTAGAGTGTTTGTTGCCAAAAAGCTCAATCTTGGTCTCATCTGACCAAAGCACACGGTCCCAGTTGAAGCCCCAATGCCGCTTGGCGAACTCCAGACGTTTGCGTTTATGATTGTGAGTGAGGAAAGGTTTTCTCCGTGCATGCCTCCCAAACAGCTTGTTGGCGTGTAGACAGAACCTCATACCCACTGTGAAGTATGGGGGTGGGACAGTGATGCTGTGGGGCTGTTTCGCTTCCAATGGCCCTGGGAACCTAGTTAGGGTGCATGGCATCATGAATGCTTTGAAATACCAGGACATTTTAAATCAAAATCGGTTGCCCTCTGCCCGAAAGCTGAAGACGGGTCGTCACTGGGTCTTTCAGCAAGACAATGTCCTTAAACATATGGCCAAATTTACACAGAAATGGTTCACCAGACACAAAATCAAGCTCTTCCCATGGCCATCTCAGTCCCCAGACCTCAACCCCATTGAAAACCTGTTGGGTGAGCTGAAGAGGAGAGTACAGAGGAGAGGACCCAGGTCTCTGGATGATTTAGAGAGAATCTGCAAAGAGGAATGGCTGAAGATCCCTCTTTCTGTCTTTTCCCATCTTGTGAAACATTATAGGAGAAGATTAGGTGCTGTTTTGTTGGCAAAAGGGGGTTGTACAAAGTCTTAACACCAGGGGTGCGAATAATTGTGACACACATTATTTGATGTCAAATAATTATTACTTTATGTCGGATTTTTTCCCCACTGAATAAATGCACTTGTATTGAAGGTTGGATTTTTCTCTTTTTTTCCATTAAGGTCCCATATTATTTAGGGGAAAAAAATATTAGAAGCTAAAAAACACATAATTATTATAAATCCAATAATTAAAGAGGGCACTGTATACATATATATATATCACCCAGGCAACCAAAACACAGATGGAAATTAAGATTTTTAAGAAAAAAAAAATTATACTTAATTGGTTTTAGTATACAGCAAAATAAAGAAGCTGTTTAATACTCAACACCTTTGTACGGTACTGTAATAACATAACATTTGAATTGAATTTGATAGCCTTTAGACGCACAGTATTAATTAATGTTATTATTTTTATTTTGCAGAAAGATGATCTAATGAAAGTCATTAGGTGATGATTAAAGAACACAAGGCAGTCGCGAACAAGGCCAGGCTGCCTTGCAGCATTAATGGAAGTCTGCCACTGGATAAGACAGCAATGTCAGCGTCTGTTCTTGCGAGAAAGTGGGCAAAAAAGCTCAGAGGATTCTCACATCTCCCCTGGGAAATGTCCATCAACGAGAAGAACAATACTTGTTGGGGAGGGGCCCCAATACGGAGACACTGGCAAAGGTTACAAAGGCAACATCATCCATACTACTAAGTACAGTTTGTTGACCTTCATCCCCATGAACCTGTTTCAGCAGTTTAAGAGGTCAGATTTTTCATGAAATTATTATTTTACCTTTTTATTTTTCTCATATATGACCTATTTTTATGGTCGCTTAACTCATTCACTGCCATTAATAATTATAGATATCCAGTGTTGGGCACGTTACTTTAAAAAAGTAATTAGTTACATTACTCACTACTTCTTCCAAAAAGTAACTGAGTTAGTAAATGAATTACTCTATAGTAAAAGTAACTAGTTACCAGGGAAAGTAACTATTTCCGTTACTTTAAAAAGAACTTGTTGTATGTCAAATAATTTGAAATTTTCTGAGCAGTATTCGAGTCAGTGGAATAGAGAAGAACAGACAGGTAGTTAACTTGTTAGGTGCTTCAGCAGATTTGAATTGCTTACCACAGATGTCGACAAAAGCTTTGCCCCGGGACATAAATTACACATGACATGCAGGTTCTTTCCTTTAATTTTGACAAACTTCAAATAGTGTCTATATCTCCACCTCTTAAAGGACAATTTTTCTTCTGAATGCTCTGCCATCCCGACCCTGTGCATCTGTTTTGCGTGTGTGTGTTTGCCGCACCCGCTGTTCCGGTTTGCTTGTGAAATCACCGGCTCTGATTGGCTTATCACATAACATGACTCTAACCCTCAGCCAATCACAATCACTTCCATCGCATCTCTCGAGGGGCATTCAGGTAGGCTCGTTTCCCGACAATTCACGTCACCTTCAAAGGGTCTGCCGTCCTCAAGATGGAAGCAGAATAAATAACGCCGTTACGTAACGGCGTTATTTATAACGGCGTTACTCCCAACACTGTAGTTATCAAATCCATTACAGCTGGGATGGCTGCTATGATGCGATTATGTTTAACTGCCATTGTAAGTCACATGAAATTAACAGCAAGTGAATGTGTAGTATAGGAAGTGACCCAAATTAAACAAGTAGCCCCTAAGCACCCAAGACCATTTAACAACTTTAATCTCGCAATATTAACACTTTTTCTCGCGATATTCCGACTTTAATCTCGTAATATTACGTAAAATTATGACTTTTTTCTCTTAACTTTACGACTTATTTCTCGTCATAGTTTTTTTTCCCTCATGGTATTTCAACGTATGACCTCTAGTAATAGTACGTCTTTAATCTAGTCTTGTTATAACTCTTTTCTTGAACTCCTTTTTTTTCTGTCTTTGCGTGGACCTACTACTCCATCGTCGGATAAACCACCTCATCTATGCGTAAAAGCATTTTTCTGATATTTCAGTATGTTTTAGGAATTCTGACTTTCCACTACGTTTTTCAATTCAAACTTTCAGTTTTGCTAATTACTTGCTGCTAAATTTGAAGTGGGAGGGTGGCAGCGAAATGTTCATTTATACGCTGTTAACCCTCCCAATTCAAGTGGATTGGGCATTGAGCGCTGTCATTGGCTGCCAATGAGTTAACACGGGACTTGATTGTTAAGGGTTTTTTTCTGCGTGCGTAATTTTGATATGTCTATTTTTGCTCGCAGGGTGGCTAACCTCTACTTCCTGTTTCTGATTTTGCTAAACTGGGTGCCAGTGGTTGAAGCCTTTCAGAAGGAAATTACAATGATTCCATTGCTGGTGGTACTGACTGTCATTGCTGTCAAAGATGGCTTGGAAGACTACAGACGTTATATCTTTGACAAAAAGATCAACAACCGTGTCGTGCAAGTGTATTGTAGGTAAGTAATTCTCTACAACACTAACTCAGTAAATATGTGTTAATTATGTGGATATATACACTGCTGGCCAAAAGTATTGGCACCCCTGCAATTCTGTCAGATATTGCTCAATTTCTCCCAGAAAATAAATTGCAATTACAAATGCTTTGGTAGTAATATCTTCATTTATTTTGCTTGCAATGAAAAACACAAAAGAGAATGAAAAAAAAAATCATTACTATTCTATACAAAGCTCCAAAAATGGGCTGGACAAAAGTATTGGCACCCTCAGCCTAATACTTGGTAGCAAAACCTTTAGACAAAATAATTGCGAACAACCGCTTCCGGTATCCATCAATGAGTTTCTTACAATGCTCTGCTGGAATTTCAGACCATTCTTCTTTGGCCAACTGCTCCATGTCTCTGAGATTTGAAGGGTGTCTTCTCCAAACTGCCGTTTTCAGATCTCTCCACAGGTGTGCTATGGGATTCAGGTCTGGACTCATTGCTGGCCACTTTAGAAATCTCCAGTGCTTTCTCTCGAACCATTTTCTAGTGTTTTTTGAAGTGTGTTTTGGGTCATTGTCCTGCTGGAAGACCCATGATCTCTGAGGGAGGTGCAGCTTTCTCACACTAGGCCCTACATTATGCTGCAAAATTTGTTGTTAGTCTTCAGACTTCTTAATGCCAGTCAGCAGTCCAGTGCCAGAGGCAGAAAAGCAACCTCAAAACATCAGGGAACCTCCGCCATGTTTGACTGTGGGGACTGTGTTCTTTTCGTCGAAGGCGTTGTTGTTTTCCTGTTAACTTTATGTTGATGCCTTTTCCCCAAAAGCTCTACTTTTGTCTCATCTGACCAGAGAGAACATTCTTCCAAAACGTTTTTGCCTTTCTTAGGTAAGTTTTGGTAAACTCCAGCCTGGCTTTTTTATGTCTCTGGGTCAGAAGTGGGGGTTCCTGGGCAGAGGCGTCATGTCCCATTAGGCAAACCAGACATTTGCCTAGGGCCCCCAGGCAGTAGGGGCCCCCAAACGGCCAACAGATTTAGCACACGCATCTTTACTGCACTGTCGCAGCGATAAGTGTAGAAAGTGTTTCAATACCATGGAATCATTTGGCAGATTAGCGATTCTGTTATGAATCCTAATCAGTACTAACCATGTCACGTAGATTATACATGTTAAAGAAAATCCAATCAGCTATTAATACCACATGATTGTTTAAAGAGTGTCTCACCAATTAATCTTTGGTAAGTTCTTGCCGAGTTGTTTTACGTTGATTTTCCACAGGTCACCTCATTATTCATGTGACTACTTAAAGAAATGGTTATTTTTCCAAAAACGTCTATTAATGGGCCTATCGTATTCCTCGTCGAATACTCTATTAAAAAAATATATGACATACAGTATATGCATCTAAAATAATCCTAAACGATTTTATTAGCAATTTTAATACTCCTTTTAGCAAGGTTCCTTCGGTATGCGTACGTTCCCATAGCAACCAGTCCTGTTATTGTTCTACGTCACAAGCGCTGCATATTCTGGGAGCGAGAATAGCCATAAAGTGTGCATTTCGAGCAGAAGACGGCCACCTGTTAAAATGTGTGGGTCCATGAACAAATGTAAGTACATCCATATGAGTCGGTGTAAAATGCTTACTTTTCGCCACTGTTATGGCCAAGATGACCGGACGTGCGCACTCGCACCCCACCACCTTTGTGTTCATTGTACTGTGCGAGTATGTATGTGTGTCACGTGACTCAGAGTGAGAGTGGGCGGCGAGCTGGCCTTTTTTTAATTGGCAAAATGAAGAGAAGTTATCCTTCTGGAGGCGAAAAAAGACGGAAAAAAAAGCAGAAGTGGAGAAAAGGAAGCAAGACAGCGGTGAGTGTACGATGTTACTGTAGTTTTATGTCCTGATGTAGTAGAAGCACTGCAGACTAGTAGTAGTACCGGATTACATTTGTACTTTTTCTGATGTGCCTTTTACAATAAAACTTTCTATATAAATTTTCATCTGGGATTTTTTTCAGAAGATGTCAGGGCAGCTGTAGTTACAATAGAAGCTTACATCCACTGAGTGTGGAGTGAATGAATAATGCATGGGGGGGGGGTTGAGTGTCCTAAAAAGCGCTCTATGAGAGCGAGGTGTTATTAGACTTTTATTAAATATGCTATTGCTCCAAGTCCAATTGTCCCCCTTACTTGCACACGCTGGAAGGACCCCATGGTGCTTGTTGCCTGGGGCCCCCGGGGACCCTTGCTACGCCTCTGTTCCTGGGTATCCTACCATAGAGTCCCTTTTCATTCAGATGCCGACGGATAGTATGTGCTGACACTGTTGTACCGTCGGATTATTGGACAGCTTGAACTTGTTTGGATGTTGGTCAAGGTTCTTTATCCACCATCCGCATAATCTTTTGTTGAACTCTCTCGTCAATTTTTCTTTTGTCTCCACATCTAGGGAGGTTAGCCACAGTGTCATGGGCTTTACACTTATTGATGACACTGCGCACGATAGACACAGGAACATTCAGGTCTTTGGAGATGGACTTGTAGCCTTGATATTGCCCATGCTTCCTCACTGTTCTTCTTCTCAAGTCCTCGGACAGTTCTTTCTCCATTCTCAATGTGGTACACACAAGGACACAGGACAGAGGTTGGGTCAACTTTAATCCATTTTAACTGGCTGCACGTGTGACTTAGTTTTTGCCGCCACCACCTGTTATGTGCCATTGGTAAGTAACAGGTGCTGTTAATTACACAAATTAGAGAAGCATCAAATGATGTTTCAAAGGGTGCCAATACTTTTGTCTGGCCCATTTTTGGAGTTTAGAGTAAAATGATAATGATGAAAAAAAATCCATTCTCTCTTGAGTTTTTTCATTTCAAGCAAAATCAATGAAGACATTACTACCAAAGCATTTGTAATTGCAATCATTTTCTGGAAGAAATTGAGCATTATCTTACAGAATTCCCTTGCCAATTCTTTTGGCCAGCAGTGTATAAGGGTGTGTGTTAGTGCTGAAAAAAATCTATCACAAAATGGGCTATTTATATCACAATATTGTTATCTCACAATATAATACATTTTAAATTATTTGCTGAAAAATTATACAACAATAGCATAATATAATTGATAATAAATTAATTACTGTTGATATTGGAACAAACTGTGTTGTCTGTGTTCTGTGTGGATTATATGTGTTGCTATTTTCAATTGTTTCAAATGTATTCCTCACCTACGGTTGGCAGGCGGAGCCAAGATGGGTACTACTATGGCATATAGAATCAATAGTAAGTCAGAGCTAGTATTGTGTCGTTCGCGAATGAACCGGCGCTTAGAGCCAGCTCTTTGAAGTGAACGACGGGAGCCGGCTCCTAATAGGGAGCCGCTCCTAATAAGAGCCGACTTTTTTTTGTCCTGTTTTTTTCTCCCCTTCGGTTAAAGCTGCACGTGATTAGTCAAGATCCGTGGTAGAAGAGGGAGAGGAGGGTTACACACACATGCTGCAGTGAGGAGAAGGGGAGGGTTTAGATATATACTAATCTATCTATCTATCTATCTATCTATCTATCTATATATATATATATATATATATATATATATATATATATATATATATACTTAGATAATATATGGTTATGATATGGTTTTTCTTAATGCCAATCTTCGCTAAAGACTAGCTAAAACTTCTTTATGTTTTAAAAATATTAATTTATAATTTGTTGTGTGGTAATCAAAGCTTACTTATGTTGTTTTACTGTAAATAGTTACTTAAAAGCTCATAAATATACACAATCAGAGATTGGAACTTTTTGTTGACCTTGTTTTGAGATGGGTCTTTGTTTTTGTACTTTATAATTAGGGCTGTCAAACGATTAAAAATTTTAATCGAGTTAATTACAGCTTAAAAATTAATTAATCGTAATTAATCGCAATTAATCGCAATTCAAACCATCTATAAAATATGCCATATTTTTCTGTAAATTATATATATATATATATATATATATATATATATATATATATATATATATATATATATATATATATTCTGTATAATAAATTGTTGGAATGGAAAGATAAGACACAAGATGGACATATATATTCAACATACGGTACATAAGGACTGTAGTGGGCATTTCACTCTACTGTCATTTAAATCTGTCTATGCTGTCCTCACTCCGAAGCGTCTACTTTTTCCAAAGCTAGACAGCTAGTGAACGACGCCTTAATAATCAGACTTCTTCCTTTTTCATCTGATTTATTAATAAAATGGCCTCAAACCATTGTCCTCTTTAGACCGTCGTAAAACTACAAAAAAAAGTACACAAGCATTGCATTAGCAACAACGTTAGCTTAGCACGCTATACAGGTTCACTTAACATAAACAAAAAGCGTCTCATACAAAAAATATAACATTTCGCTTACTAACACAATATGTACATTCTTTACAACAACCATACTACTGGACAAATCTTGTCCAAGGATCATATAAGCACAACATTACAACGTAGGCGTCAGCCCGAGACGTCGTGCAGCCATATTGAACTGGCAAGAAGACAATAAACCATGTCGCAAAGCGACCACAAGAGTTCGCTTTTAGACAGCACAAAAAGCCTTGCTGTAAAACTTACCAAAAGGCAGAATACTGTCTGAGTGGGACATGTGTGTTAATTGCGTCAAATATTTTAACGTGATTAATTTAAAAAATTAATTACCGCGCGTTAATGCGATAATTTTGACAGCCCTATTTATAATTTATTTTTTTGTAGCACTCCATGTTGTACTCAATGTTGAGTATGTTCAGAAGAATATAAATAAAGCCATATACATAATAAATATTTAATATACTGTTTTTTTTACATTAGTAATTCGTTTTACACATAATTTTACATTATTTTTGGTAGTAAATTAATTTAAGCAACAAAAAAACTGAGGAGCCATTTCAGTGAGCCGAGCCAAAAGAACTGTCTTTCTAAAAAGTGCCGGAATTCGCATCACTAGTCAGCGCAAATTGGTCACTATCTGCTAGCCAAAATGCGCATTGCACGAACAGGTCTATTGATTGCGATATTGACAATAGAGATGTAAAATGTCAATAGAAATCCGGATGACGTTTTCACGATACAAATCGTCAAATTGTACAGCACTAATGGTGGGTTTTAATTGAATTACCTGGTTGATTTTTGTGTCAATCTACAGACACTTTACAGTATATTCAAAATATTAATATACAATTAAATCTATGTACTCTCATAACAGTGAGCAGAACGACTATATTGGTATACGCTGGAAAGACGTTCAAGTCGGAGATTTTGTGCACCTATCCTGCAATGATATCATCCCTGCTGACATTTTGCTCCTTTATTCATCTGATCCTCACGGCACATGTTTCATTGAGACGGCCAACTTGGATGGGGAAACCAACCTGAAACAAAGGCAGATAGTTTCAGGCCTTCCAGTGCAGGTAGAAGTAAAGGAACTTTAATTGGTACCAACATGGTTTTCTTCTTTTTACAATTGTCCATAGTTCCATATGAAATCAAACAAATCAATGAAGAAAATGAATTTAAGTAGTGTTGTCGGGGCATTTTTGGGTCACTTCCTCATAATCAGTGGCACTGAAAGATGATAATTTGCAGCCAGTTCGCTAAGTTGAAATGAATTGGACGTCCACCATTGTCAATGGTAGGCTTACATGTGCTTGTACATGTTGAATCCCTTCCTGTTGATTTTAAGACATTTCTGGGTCACTTCCTGTTTCCAGCCTTCCCACTTTAAAGAGATTGGATGTCTAATAGAGATGAACTCATTTAAATTTATAGAAGAAGGATGATTGGATATTCTAGATACAGTATCGGTTGAGAGACCATTAGAGATGAACTCATTTAAATTTACAGAAGAAAGATGATTAGAAATTGTAGATATCAGTTGACAGTCCATTCTTTTTATGCACATTAAATATTTTCAGTTTTGATGTACTGAAAAACAAATCATTTTGTCCCAAGGGAAGGGAGTTCAACCCTGAGAGCTTCCATAGTCGTATTGAGTGCGACAACCCCAACAATGACCTCAGCACGTTTCGAGGTTTTATGTAAGTATTGGTGATGCAACCTATTAAAGACTGAAACTTTTTGATTTCATATTTATTTTCGGGGAATGTGTGTGTGTATTTTCATAATTCCCAGGGAGCTCTCCGGTGGGACTCATGTTGGACTTGACAATAATAACCTCCTGCTAAGAAGTTGCACAATTCGTAATACGGAGACTGTTGTTGGCGTTGTGGTCTATGCTGGTAAGATACAGTATATCATCATATATTGTCACACTCCTATTATTAAGTGCAGTTTTTTTCCACCATCAATAACCTATTATGTTTTGCCGTTGTTTTGACTCAGGACATGAGACCAAATCCATGATGAACAACAGTGGGCCAAAGTGTAAGCGCAGCAATTTGGAAAAGCGCTTAAACATTGATATTCTGTGGTGTGTGCTCTTGCTGATAATCATGTGTCTGACTACTTCTATAGGTGTGTACTCTCAACGACACACAAAAACAAGACCGATTTAATGTACATTGTTGAGAAATAGGAGTTATGACATGACCACCATTGCAATTCGTGCTGTCTGATATGGAAAAAAAAATCTCAAATCACAATACGGCCTATTTGTAAGTCTTTTGTATTTTTAGGTAAAAATCTATAAAACAGTTATGATAGCCCCCTTCCCCCCAATCACTTTATTTTTGAATTGATATTAAATTGATATGCCACAAATATTAAGTAATAGTATATTTGTGTTGCTATTTTCAGTTGTATTTTATGCATTACTAGCATACAGTTGGCGTAGGAAGCGAATTGGATAACTATTGAGTGGAGATATACATCTTGAGGCCCATTAGTGGTACTACTGTGGCACATCGGTGCGCAGGAACAAGTCTATTAATGGCGATAATGACAATAGAATGTTTTATACATTTATACGGCCAGTGCCTTCATGTAAAACAATGCACTGTGCTTGTACTAATACTTTGCTAGGTCATGGACTCTGGCTGAAACAGATTAAAAATGCAATATTTTTGGTTGATGAAGAGACATCTCCTGCCCTGGCTGGCTTCTACATCTTTTGGACCATGATAATTGTTCTGCAAGTATGTTGGTACAATTGCATTTTTTGATAATCAACTAAAACAGGCTAATTATAGACCTGAACCCATCTTTTTCCGTTTTGCGGATCATGTCGCTCAATAAAATTGTGTCCTCAACAGGTGCTGATTCCCATTTCACTGTATGTTTCCATTGAGATTGTAAAGCTGGGTCAGGTCTACTTCATCCAAAATGATCTAGCCCTCTACAATGAGCGCATGGACTGCAGGATCCAGTGCCGTGCGCTCAACATCACTGAAAACCTGGGTCAGATTCAGTATTTGTTCTCTGATAAGACAGGAACTTTAACAGAGAACAACATGGTGTTTCGTCGCTGCAGTATTTATGGGATTGAATATCCTCATGTGGAAAATGGTAAATGCTTCTTCAAACGATCCAATATGACAACAACATTTGTACAAACAGTGACACACAAACCAGACTCTTTGGCGAAATCACACATTTCCAACTTCCAACCTTTCCTAAAATTTACGCGAGGCAGGCACCCTTTCAATTTTGCTCCTAACAGTTTTTGACAAAAATCCCCATTTCCAATTGCGAAAACGGTTAAAATTTCAAAATGCTATTTGTCCAACAGTTTTTGTCCAATTCACATAATTCACACATAAAAAAGATTTCACAATTTGGCTTACAAAACATACCACCCAGTTTCACAAGAAAGTATTTTGCTCACTTGGGTTCCTTTAATGTTATTCTTATTAGGTCTGAGACTGGAAATGTACATGGCAGAGAAGAATGACGCTATTGGTTGTTCTGAAACTCCCAAATCTGCCTGCAGAGGTAAATCTCTGAGCTGTCGTTCCATCAACTGCAACTGCAGCTCAGTATCAGTTCACACTTTCCTTGCCGAGTCTGATGAAGAGCACCAACTGTCGAATGACTTCCTTCCGATGACCAGTGCCTTTTGCAACCAAATGGTTAGTCATACACAGTTTACGCAACATGGAACAGGTTACTTGTTACAATAAGACCCCCCCCCCCCCCCCCAAAAAAAAAGGTCACTTGTGACTCACTTTTTGTTGATTTTGTGTCACTTCCTGACATACACTCAAGTTGGGTTACTGAATCTGAATATCATGAATTGTTGAGCGTTAGATTATCTTTTGTGTTGTGAGATTCAGCGTGCCTCTGTCAGAGGAGAGTAAATTAAGCCAATTGTATTGGTTTGTATTGTATGTTGATGCTACATTACTACTTAGCACGGAGCGCTAAGCAAGCTAGTTAATGATTATGCTAATCAGTGTCTTAAGTGTCTGTTTGTATTGTGTTTTGGAGAAGTATATTAGCACTTAAGTTATTATTGGATAGTAAAGTTGTCTCATTTCCTTTTATAAAGAAACCACACACATAAGCCTATTCATATAACGGCTTAGAGTCTCCTTTCAACACAAACTCCATTCAAACTGTAAATTCTCATACAAAAGAGTGTGCTTTAAAATTGGGATTTGGATTGTATTTATGAACAATCGTTTGATATAGAAAACTGATACCTAAGCGACTGCCTCTTACGTATTCGTTTTTGTTATTTAGTTTGTTTAAAGAAAATAAATGAGTCATTGACACAATTTATATCAGCGCTTTGCCTACAAGAAAAGTCAATCAGCAGCACTTTTTTAAATTTGAATAAACAGGAATTCTGTCTGATTTGTGTTCTGATTCTTTTTGTTTCTAGTCAGAACCTTTATTAAAAACTAACAAATTTTATGTACTTAAAATAGTAAAGTTGTAGACTACAGTTAAGTCAGGAAGCTGTAATAAAATATTTTTGAAGGAAATAGTTGTCCATTTTTTTCTTTGTTACTTACAACATGACTAAAACAACTTCAAGTTAAATTGTTAAGGTAACTGAAAAAGTGGCATTTATCCAATGACCCGATTAATCATTTAATTAATCGCCCGGTTAATCGATTACAAAAATAATCGTTAATTGCAGCCCTATTTCCTATTTATTGGGGACTTTGAGTCAGTTCCTTTTCAGAAACCCAAAATCAACTAGAAGTGACTTGTAAATGCCTCAAAAGGAGGTGACTGAACATCAACAGGAAATGACTTGGAATGTCCAAAATTAACTCATTGCCTGGCATTGGGTGCCACTGATGGCCAGACGTCCAATCCGTTTGAAGTGGGAGGGATGGCAGCAAAAGAATGAATGGATTGGACGTCTACTAGTGATAACATCATTCCAATTCACAGCAGGATTAAAATAGTTTGTTTTTCTGTTTATTAGTTGTTTTTGTAGAATGTCGTAGAATGATTTCCTGACCAATGAATCGATAATTGTTGTATCGCCAAATTGTGAAATCACCGTTATCGTGAGCATTGTATCGCAATTGTATCATATCGTTATGGACCAAGAAGTTCCCACCCCTAATAGTGAGTCAACCATAGTCTTCCCAAACAAGTCATCTGGTGGAAATTCTTCTCGTTGTAATATCACAAAATAAAATACTGATTATGCAGAGGTTGTGCTAGACATTTTCATTGTCTGTCATTTTGACTGACAGGGTCATAAAAATCCGGTCATAATCTATTTTTACCAGTCACTTAAATTTTTAAAATGATGATGACATATTCAATAGTATTTAGTTTTCATTCATTTTTAATTTTGTAACGCTTGCTTGGCGGCGAAAAATTAGACACGGAAGTTGTATTTTTCTCCCTCTTTTTACTCTGCTTACCGCCAACAACACCAACAAAACAACTCCACTCCCAAAGAAAACGAGGCAACTATATAGACCCCAATCACCAACGTCACACAATGATCTTAATTGTGGTTGTAAGCCCAAAATCTTCTAAATATATATTAAATGCATCTTACCAGATATAAAATGACTACTACATAGCCTGTGGTGATCGTTTGGTGCCGATTTCTTGTCGAATTACAGCAGTCCATCTCGCTCTCCTCTTCGGGTCTCTCAGAATACGGTAGAACTTCAAGTCTCTCCGTCTATCTTCTCTGTTACTGCAACCGACCGCCACACACGCCTTCGCCATTTTGATTATTAATGTTAACGAGCAGAAAAACACACCGTAATAGGAGGCATGTACGTAGCGGTAATGTGTAAACACGACGAGCTGACGGACAATATGGCTGCTCCAGTCAGGGGGCGGAGTTGTGACGTCATGTGATTGGGGTCTATAGACAAGTTTCCTGAGCGAAATATGGGCGCCGCCATCTTGGAAAATGTCTGCTTCGCACTTCCGGTCCGGTTGAGTAGCAGTGTATTAGCAGTGTATTGACGACGATAAAACTACGAAATCAAGCCAGAGCAACCCATGGAATCTTCAAAAATATGACACGTAGATGAGATTGGATGGCAGTTCGTGTCACTTCGTTGATCATTCGTGGACAAAATTATTAACAACGGTCAGCCTGTTAACGTGAGGAATGGATTGATACTACGGCCATTAGTGACCAAAATGTGGTGAAATTACAAGTTATATTACATTTGCCGACTGCAGAAGGGCTGACATGGATTGTTTTGTTACAAGGAAATGCTACAAGGTTATGTACATATGATGTTAACACAAATAGTATGTCATTCTTTTTTTTATTGCAGGCATTGATCGCAATAAAACATTTAGACATGATTCCATTTCTTGTTTTTTTTTTAAACGATTGGTGCACTCCAAAACAGGTCAATAAATCACATTTATAAAAGTATTGCAAAAATAGCATACGAGAATGTGATAACAGACCGCAGAGCTCCGGAGCCTCGTGAACAAATAGCGACATCACGGAGACCCTCGGAGGCATTTAGATGTGCTTTTTTTCCCGTCCTTGGTAATTCCAGCTCCAATAGCATATATTTAAAGACGCTGCCGTTCACAAGTTCGTTGTTGGATCACGGCGATCTCGGCGAACCACCGTCTGTCACAATTCCTGCCTCTCTCTCGGCCTCTCCCGGGAGTCGAGCTTTCATCATCATTGTGGAACGCAAACGATATATGTTCGATATATGTCCATCAACGTACAAGTCAAGTTGTCTTCCCTTTTATAACAGCGTTTCCCAGCTGTAAACAAATGAATAAAAACTTGTAACACTTGGATTTATGCGGTGCATTCAAACACGATTAGCAACAGGCGGCTAGCAGCAGTAGCAGAAGCTAGTTGTTGTAAAAATGATTAAACTTCGTAATTACAATCATCATCGTAATATCAATAGCAAAGGCAACAAGTCGGTTCGTGCGCCAGATTTTAGGTTTCGTATTTTTAGAGCACATTACCTTCCATTACAGCGGGGGCATGACTGCAGGAGCTGTCAGTTTTGTACATCTCCTTCCCTCCCTCCTGTATGACGAGTACGAGCACCCATGGTTTGGAAATCGACATGGCACTAAGCATGGAGGCCTTGGCTTGGTTCTCCACCCGCCTACATAAAAATAACATTCCCGGGATCTTGTATAAAGACCTTCCAACTTCGATTCCACCGCCATTGACTTCAATGGTAAACAGGCGGAAACGGAAGGGGAAGGAAGACATAAGGAAGTAAACCGGAAGTACCTCGAAAACTTGTCTATACACAGGCGGCAATCTAGTCCACCAATTGGATGACGCGCTAGCACACCGGGTGTACCAATAAGAACCTCGCGTTGATGTGTCAATCACGGTGCTGCCGCCAGACCCTGGTGACGCTACAATATTCTGACAGAATAGCCAACGACGTCATGCATTAAGAGAGACAATAGCTAATTAATATGCTCACTCGCCACCCTGTGGTCTGGGGTGTGAATTGCAACCTGTCAAAAAGACGGACGGACTTCAGTTTTTTCCGTCACTGTTTTAAAAAACCGGTCAACGACGGAAAATATTCGGTTAACGCGACCCCTGGTATAATCACAAACCCACAAAAAGTCGCCACCTCTCCATGTTTTCAACAATGTATTAACCCCTCCAGACCTAAGCGTGCTGCTGAAGGATGTGACGCATTCGTGTCTCTAAACCAATAAATACACTGAATTTAGTTGCTATTGCCACTTCTGGGAGATGATTGGATGAAACTTTACCCATCGAAATCAAATCATGAGGTTTAGCCCGCCCTTTTTGCTATTTTTGGCTCTTTAAAAATTGCTGACCAAAAGCAACTTCAACAAGGATAACGTAAAGTGCTCATTTCTCATTCAAAACACATTAACATTAAAAATAACTAATAAAAGCATTAAATACCCCCACTGGTGTTTGAGTAAACATCAGCGCAGCTTTTTTTATTGCCCGGCAGAAAAATTGTGAGTCTGAAGGAGTTGAATAAGCTTAAGATTCTGCTTGTGTGTCTTGTATTCCAGGCAAAAGAGGTGATACCAGACCCTGAGCTAGTGAAGAAGCTCAGCTGTCTTTGCTCTCCCATAACACCTTCTGCCAATGCAATTTTTGAGACGACATCAAGTTTGGAACTCACCTACATCACAGACTTTTTCCTGGCAATGGCCATTTGCAATAGTGTGCTTGTTTCATCACCCATGCAGCCTCAATCTGTGGTCAGTCACCAAGAAATGTATATCCACCAAATATTTTCACTGTATTTTGGTGCACATCCATCTACTTTCAACACCACTCATCTGTTCAGGATCGTTGGAGTGGTGAAGCGTATCCTGACTGATTCAAAAAAATAATTTAAACCAGAATCAAAGAGCGGGGGTTTAGTTTTGTTTAGAAATAATCTGTTTTCGAAAAGCAAAGCCGAAGATAACAAATTTCGAGCAAACCTAAGGTGTTATGCATTCGAGCTAACATTACATTGCATGGAATAAAAAGTCTGCACTCAAACATTTTTTACTAAAAAAAAAAAAATAGAATTTTTTTAAAAAAATAGCCCTGAGATTAAAAAAAAAAAAAAAAAAAATCAGGCTCAGTCTTCTTACAAATTTCATTACGATCTGTCCTTGAATAATGAAGCAGTAGCAATTTTAGTTATATGATGTCCTCAACAAAAAGAACAGAATGAATGACCTTTTGAGCCTGACCCAAGCGGTCTAAAATATATGAAAATGAGTAGATTATTGTTTGATTTCCTATATTTGCAACAGTGCTGTATGACAAATTATATATAACCCAAAATGATATAAAACTTCCTATTGACATCTTACATGTCTATTGTTGTCACTGCCATAAATAGACCTGTTCCTGAAATGTACATTTTGACCAGACACTGATTTACTATATTTTGGGAATCCGTATGCGATAGTAGTATCAGCAATCAACCTCAAGATAACCCCGTCTCCACTTAATAGTTAGCCAATTGGCTCCGCCTGCCAACCGTACGTGAGTAATGCATTCAAGACAAATGAAAATAGCTACACATATAATTACAGCTGTAATGAAACAAAAACTGATTTGCTTCATATTATGATTCTTGACACACGATTTGATACACAAAACAATTATTTAAAATGTGAAAAATATTTTACTTACATTACATTAATACAAATATTTTATGGAACAGCTCACCTGAAAAGGTAACACTAATATGCAAAATAAATAAATCAATTAAAATATAAATATCAAATATAAAAATAAGTATAACAATTCTCCACCTCCAACTTGTTCAAAGAAACAAGAAACTGCTTTACTGATGTGCACAAGGGACAGAACATTATAAAGATTGAACAAGTAATTTTAAGAATTTCAATTCTGATCAGAGAAATGTACCAAAGCAACCGAGAAAAACCTTATGTGCAAAAAAGGGTTTTCAATTTAAGGCTCACCTAAAGCAGCCATCTTTCTCATTACTGCCTCGACGTCATGTTGACATTGACTCGCAGGATATTGCTGAGAGCTGCATGCTGCATGTACATTACTTGAGATAATCTGTGGGTTTTGTCGTGGGCGGGATTCAAGGCAAGCCGTTGTGGGAGAGAAGTATGGAGGTTCCCAGAAGAATTGGTAACTGGCATTTATGTTGAAAACAAGTTACACTGCCTACAAAATCTATCTCGGTGAAACCAACAACAAGCCGTAGAATTACAGTTCACACAAACAAAATAAGTAAACTCATCTATATCAAACACTGTAAATGTTAGCATTGCTACATTTAGGCTAATGGGGAAAAAAGACAACTTACTTGAGCCCGCTATAAAACATTGGCAGTCTTTTCCAAAATGCAAACTACCGGTTAAAAGGTTGTCACCTTTCTTCAAACATGAAAAATCGCTGGTTAACATCATTTGCAAATGAAAAAATGAAAAGAAAAAAAAATCTATTAGTGACACCACAAGCAATGATGAAAAGTGCTTTTTACGGAGTGTAAAGTTGTTAGCGGTTTAGCGAACGTACTTCCGGTGAACATTTCAAAATAAAAGCACGTCAAGTTTGTCATATAAATAACGATTTCTGGAGATAATCCCACATACTTCAGAATTAATTCTATAATATGTAAATACTATAATACTACAGAATTCAGATTTTACACTAAGAATAACTTTAAAATGACACCAGTTTTTAAATATGATTGGCAATTCATGTTATAATTATTATAATACTATTATATATAGTTGTATAGTACAATAATTATGCTAGAAATTTTTTTTTCAATAAGAATTATTTTGAATAATGTTGGAAAGGCGCAGTCAGCGTTCTGAATCAGTTTACATTGCATTCTTTTGCACAAGTAAATGCTATCAGCTAAGCCTGCACAATATACCGTTTGAACATCGCCATCGCAATATACGCATGGACGTGCAATTTTTTTTCTTTTTTTCAACATTTAAACTTTTATTTTACTTCATGAACGCAGCAAGTGTGCAGATCCTGGATTAAACTGAGTTATAAAAATTAGGGCCGATTGCGCCATTTTTCAGAGCATCGGAATTTAAAAACAACATACATTCATGTTTTTCTGCTTCATGCTCGTACAGCACCACAGTGTCTCACTCTCACTCCTGCAAGGCAGCGCGACCAAACTGTTTTTCTTTGTCAACAGTGCGGTATCCCGAACGGAGATATTCAAGTTATTTGGTGAAAATTTTCTTGTTTTAATATTGCAATATAATATCGCAGGCTCCAATGATAGTTTTTTCCAATATCGTTCAGGCCTACCATCAGCATTTAACCTCAGTGTTCATGTGTGATTAATTATTGTTATTTGCATGTTTATTTGTACTTTAATAAAGAATTTAAGTGTTCCAAAAATGTTTTTGTGAATTAATAAGCGTCAACAAAAGTTTCATTGCTAAATTAGTAAAAAAATAAACAAAATTATTAGTGGACTAATTGTAAAAATAGTTGGCTGACTAATCGGGAGAAAATTAGTCGTTTGGGACAGCCCGACCGGAACATATTTCCTCTACACCCTTCTCACCTTTTTAAACCCTGACCCATTTTAATGCCTGATTACTACCAGAATGACTCGCCTCCCTCGATTCCCCAACCACAGTCTATTTCAATGCAGGCAGGTTTTCCAACTGAAAAACATTTAATTTGAAGTGAGCTTGAAGGTGTGTCAGGATTCTATCATCTCACACCATGAGACAATATCATGAGACCGAGTTTCGCGATTTTGATAGGCAATTCGTTCCAGGTTTACGTATACCGGTAATCCACGCAGACAACACAATTCGTTCCAATATCATTATGAATTATTATGCAAATTAATGTACAGCAGCATTAAAAGTTGAAAGTATTACATAATTACATATCTTTACATTTGGGCAAAAATGTGTATGCTACTGTTCTGCTCCTATTTCCACTGGATAGTTTTAGGTTGCAGCACTGGTGGTGCATTAACATTAGTGCCAGGTCAGTTTAAAGTAATTTGAAAAAATAATGTGATTGGGGGAAAGCGGTCGTTATTGTTTTATCATTTTCACCAAATTATAAACTCATTACACACTTCATTCACTGTACTGAAGTTGTGTACCTTTGTTGTTATTTTGAGCCAGAAGCACTGTGTAAGCCATATCTGATATGGCAGTGCCTTATTAGCACTTTGTACTTAATCCAAAAAACTGAAATTTGCACTATTTTTATTTCAACATTTTAGTACTGCAATATAGGCACTTTTTCCATGACTTCACTTGAAGTTGTTCTCTTATTTTTCACAGAATGTTTATTGGAATAACTTCCAATGAAGTTGTTACATTTATCTTAATTAAAGTATCCAGTGGAGAATCACAATACCATTAGCTAAAATATGTTAAATCCATGAACGCATATATCGGTATCAGTTTGATATCGGTACCTGATTTTTGGAGTTGGATAATATCAAGATATTGTTTATCGGTTAATAAGTCATTATCGGACAACTCTACTTACAATTTGTGTGTGAAACTATCTACAGTTGGCCGTGGGCATTAAGTTTAAAGCGGCATTAAAAGTGGCATTAAAAGCATTAAATGAGATTTGCTGATACCTATAGAAACCCTGTACATTGTGCCATATGAATCTTGTGATATAAAATATAGTGATCGGAGAATTTTTCCATATCACACAGCACCATATTTCTTCCTGACTCTGACCTTGGATTCGATTTGCTGCCCTGTTTTGTTATACTCAAATGTTAACAACCTCTTCTTCCCTGTTACAGGTGACAGAGGCAGAAGCACCTCTCAGGTCTCTTGATAAAATCAAACTGAGGTTCCAGCGCTTCAGCTTTCCGCATTTTTCGGCTTTCCCGGTCCATTCGCCAACTCAAAGCAGGGACGGCCCAAGTGGCTTTGAAACGTTAACACGTAAGGAGACAAGCAGCATTTTCAGTATTACCAGTGAAGCCGGGGACAATGAACAGGACATCAGAAATAAATGTGGACCTGAGAATGACATCGACAAACTATTGTATGAGGCAGTTAGTCCAGATGAGGCTGCTCTGGTCCATGCGGCTCGAGCTTACCGCTGCACCCTGCGGGGACGATCTCCACATAGCGTCCTTGTGGATCTACCTGGAATTGGCACTATGAGCGTCCAGCTGCTTCACGTCCTGCCGTTTGATTCCAACAGAAAGAGAATGTCTGTGGTGGTCCGCCAGCCTCTCACAGGACAAGTGGTGGTCTACACCAAAGGCGCAGATTCAGTCATCATGGATCTTGCAAAAAATCCTGAAGGTAATGACTAAAGGGCGGAGAGAGAAAGATGATTAGAAAACGTGCTGTGTAATGTTTAGGTGCAGAGGAGACTGAGGAGACCTACTGTCACATCAAAGAGCAAACCCAGAAGCATTTAGACAGCTATGCAAGAGAAGGCCTCCGTACTCTTTGCTTTGCTAAAAAGGTAACTAATCTTAACGAACCTTTAATGTCACTCCTCTGTTTAACAGCATTTCTGTTTTATTATGTGGTTAAAGGGAAAGACAAAACCTAGCATAAATGACCATCATGGGAAAGATGGTTGCTCAAAGAATTTAAGTATGCAAATCTCTTAGATCTCTGATAACAGAGAAAATAATGTATAACACCTTGATGCCTGAATTTACATTTAACAGAAATACATACTGTATATTGGAAAATTGGTTCCTAATCTTGCAAAAGTTACCGAACCTCGCGTGTTTCACGTTTGCATTCAGTGAACCCTTCAGAATTAGATAATGAAGCTTTTTTCTTTTTCAAATTCAAAACTGATGTAGGTAAACTAGCCAACTACTTTCTGCTGCAAGTGAATTCCGTTTTCAAATTTCTTCTCATTTTGCCTGTCTGTTCAAAACAGGTCAAAATGGTATGTTTCATTTTATCTTTACAGATAGAGATGCCTTAAGCATTTGCCGATCCCCTTAGCTTAGACTTACTCTCTGAACCCCTGGGGCTTGATTGAACACAAGTGAAGAACCACTGTATTGGAAAAATACTATGAATGTACCGAAAGCAAAATTCTTGACCGAAAAAACAAAGGCCAAATCATACACATGTATACAATTCATTTATTTCATTTAAATATGTGGTGGAAAACACAGACAAGGCTGAAAAAGCAGTTTCTGGTCTTGCACCCCTCTTTAAAATAAACTGCTGTATTTTAAGCCAAAAGAACTGTTGTGTTTGACAGAACAATATGTCTATATGCTGCCATAGCAGATTCATGGCTCAATAAGCTCCCAACTATTTTTAATTTGTCCGTTTTACCCTGAAACCCCCGTTTACAGACGTTGCGCAACCACTTTTTTTTTTCAGCACAGCTATAAAAAGATGAGTAATTATATTTATTATTCGAAATGTCTGTCAGTTTTAGCTTAGATTCATTAATTGATGTCTAATATTTAGTTAAAATAAAAAAAAAAGACTTTTAAAAAAAATAATTCCATCCATCCATCCATTATCTTCCGCTTGTTCCGGGGTCGGGTCGCGGGGGCAGCAGCTTTAACAGGGAAGCCCAGACTTCCCTCTCCCCAGCCACTTCAACCAGCTCCTCCGGCGGGATCCCAAGGCGTTCCCAGGCCAGCCGAGAGACATAGTCTCTCCAGCGTGTCCTGGGTCATCCCCGGGGCCTCCCACCGGTGGGACATGCCCGGAACACCTCTCCAGGGAGGCGTCCGGGAGGCATCCGAACCAGATGCCCGAGCCACCTCAGCTGGCTCCTCTCTACGCGGAGGAGTAGCGGCTCGACGCCGTGTCCCTCCCGGATGACCGAGCTTCTCACCCTATCTCTAAGGGAGAGCCCGGACACCCTGCAGAGGTAACTCATTTCGGCCGCTTGTATCCGGGATCTTGTTCTTTCGGTCACGACCCAAAGCTCGTGACCATAGGTGAGAGTAGGAACGTAGATCAACTGGTAAATCAAGAGCTTTGCCTTTCGGCTCAGCTCCTTCTTCACCACTACGGACCGGTGCAGAGTCCACATTACTGCAGACGCTGCACCGATTCGCCTGTCGATCTCCCGCTCCCTCCTACCGTCACTCGTGAACAAGACCCCAAGATACTTGAACTCCTCCACTTGGGGCAGGATCTCATCCCCGACCCGGAGAGGGCACTCCACCCTTTTCCGACTGAGGACCATGGTCTCAGATTTGGAGGTGCTGATCTTCATCCCAACCGCTTCACACTAAGCTGCGAATCGCTCCAGTGAGAGTTGGAGGTCACGGCTTGATGAAGCCAACAGCACTAAATCATCTGCAAAAAGCAGAGATTCAATGCTGAGGTCACCAAACCGGACCCCCTCAAAGCTTCGGCTGCGCCTAGAAATTCTGTCCATAAAAATTATGAACAAAATCGGTGACAAAGGGCAGCCTTGGCGGAGTCCAACCCTCACTGGGAACGAAGCCGACTTACTGCCGGCAATGCGGACCAAACTCTGACACCGGTCGTACAGGGACCGAACAGCCCTTACCAAGGGGCTCGGTACCCTGTACTCCCGGAGCACCCCCCACAGGACTCCCCGAGGCACACGGTCGAACGGCTTCTCCAGATACACAAAACACATGTAGACTGATTGGGCAAACTCCCATGCACCCTCGAGGACCCTGCCGAGGGTGTAGAGCTGGTCCACTGTTCCACGGCCGGGACGAAAACCACACTGCTCCTCCTGAATCCGAGATTCGACTTCTCGGCGGACTCTCCTCCCCAGCACCCCTGAATAGACTTTACCAGGGAGGCTGAGGAGTGTGATCCCTCTATAATTGGAACACACCCTCCGGTCCCCCTTTTTAAAAAGGGGGACCACCACCCCGGTCTGCCAATCCAGAGGCACTGTCCCCGATGTCCACGCGATGTTGTAGAGGCGTGTCAACCATGACAGCCCTACAACATCCAGAGCCTTTAGGAACTCCGGGCGGATCTCATCTACCCCCGGATCCTTGCCACTGAGGAGCTTTCCAACCGCCTCAGTGACTTCAACCCCAGAGATCGAAGAGCCCACCTCGGAGTCCCCAGACTCTGCTTCCTCAAAGGAAGGCATGTCGGTGGAATTGAGGAGGGCCTCGAAGTATTCTCCCCACCGGCTCACGACGTCCCGAGTCGAGGTCAGCAGCACACCATCTTCACTATACACAGTGTTAATGGTGCACTGCTTTCCTCTCCTCAGGCGCCGGATGGTGGACCAGAATTTCCTCGAAGCCGTCCGGAAGTCGTTTTCCATGGCCTCGCCGAACTCCTCCCATGTCTGGGTTTTTGCCTCGGCGACCGCCGAAGCCGCAGTCCGCTTGGCCAGCCGGTACGTGTCAGCTGCCTCCGGAGTCCCACAGGCCAAAAAGGCCCGATAGGCCTCCTTCTTCAGCTTGACGGCATCCCTTACCGCTGGTGTCCACCAGCGGGTTCGGGGATTGCTGCCACGACAGGCACCAACCACCTTACGGCCACAGCTCTGATCGGCCGCCTCAACAATGGAGGTGCGGAACATGGCCCACTCGGACTCAATGTCCCCCACCTCCCCCGGGACAAGGGAGAAGTTCTGCCGGAGGTGGGTGTTGAAACTCTTTCTGACAGGGGATTCTGCCAGACGTTCCCAGCAGACCCTCACAATACGTTTGGGCCTGCCAGGTCTGGCCAGCATCTTCCCCCGCCATCGGAGCCAACACACCACCAGGTGGTGATCAGTTGACAGCTCCGCCCCTCTCTTCACCCGAGTGTCCAAAACATGCGTCCGCAAGTCCGATGACACGATTACGAAGTCGATCATCGAACTGCGGCCTAGGGTGTCCTGGTGCCAAGTGCACATATGGACACCCCTATGTTTGAACATGGTGTTCGTTATAGACAAACCGTGACGAGCAATAAGTCCAATAACAGAACACCACTCGGGTTCTGATCGGGGGGGCCGTTCCTCCCAATCACGCCCCTCCAGGTCTCACTGTCATTGCCCACGCGAGCGTTGAAGTCCCCCAGGAGAACGAGGGAGTCCCCAGAGGGGGCGCTCTCCAGCACACCCTCCAAGGACTCCAAAAAGGGCGGGTATTCTGAACTGCTGTTCGGTGCATAAGCGCAAACAACAGTTAGAACCCGTCCCCCCACCCGAAGGCGGAGGGAGGCTACCCTCTCGTCTACCGGGGTAAACCCCAACGTACAGGTGCCAAGCCGGGGGGCAGTAAGCATGCCCACACCTGCCCGGCGCCTCTCACCATGGGCAACTCCAGAGTGGAAGAGAGTCCAACCCCTCTTGAGAGGACTGGTACCAGAACCCAAGCTGTGTGTGGAGGAGAGTCCGATTATATCTAGTCGGAACTTCTCTGCCTCACACACCAGCTCAGGCTCCTTCCCTGCCAGAGAGGTGACATTCCATGTCCCAAGAGTTAGCTTCTGCAGCTGGGGGTCGGACCGCCAAGGCCCCCGCCTTTGGCTGCCGCCCAACTCCCTACGCACCCGACCCCTTTGGCCCCTCCCACAGGGGGTAAGCCCATGGGAAGGGGAACCCACGTTGCCTTTTTGGGCTGAGCCCGGCCGGGCCCCATGGGGACAGGCCCGGCCACCAGACGCTTGCCTTCGAGCCCCACCTCCAGGCCTGGCTCCAGAGGGGGGCCCCGGTAACCCGGGTCCGGGCAAGGGAAACTGAGGTTTATTTATGTTGCTCATCATAAGGGGTCTTTTTGAGCCATACTTTGTCTGGCCCCTCACCAAGGACCTGTTTGCCATGGGTGACCCTACCAGGGGCTTAAAGCCCCAGACAACATAGCTCCTAGGATCATTGAGACACGCAAACCCCTCCACCACGATAAGGTGATGACTCACGGGGGGGGGGGGGGGGGGGGGGGGGGGGGGAATAATTCACTCACATATTTTAAACTTTTGAACAGATTACGTCACAATGAAAAAAATGGCGTTCGTAAAAAAGTCACGGATATCTACCTCATAACTATCGATTGTATTTTTTTGTTACTGCCGCATTTTCCCCAATATGTTAGATGATAAATAATCGATCCAAACAAAAATTGAAAAAAAAAAAAAAACATTTAAAAGGGTAAATATATGAAAAAGAACATCTCGACCACTTCTTGATGTCTGCGATTTCTGCATCACGACCCGTTATATTACCATGTTTCACCCATAAAATCCCTCAAAAATCAGGCTGTAGCCATTCACATCTGTGTCTTGACACTCGATGATACATGCTACATGGAGTTTTGGATCGAAACAAGGTAAGTACTCGATAAAATTTCGACAAAATCATGGCGTCTTTAATTCTGCTCTCGCGTGCTCTCGCTCGAGTTTTGCTGTTTTTTTTTTTGTTTTTGTTTTTTTATAAACATGCCCTCCAGTTCAAAATTTTTCTTCCCCCAGAAAATTGAGATTTTAAGCTTTCCAATGATGTATCACACATGCATATCGGACAATTTTGAAATTTGGTCAAATTAGGGCTCTTAGAGCGGAACTTCAAGGCACCTGTGTGTTTTCTGCCATATAAATATATATATGTATATGATATGTATATGTATATATATGTATGTATGTATATGTAAATATACATATACATACATATACATACATATATACATATATATATATATATATATATATATATATATATATATATATATATGTATGTATATATATATGTATATATATACACATATATATATTATAGACAAGTTTCCGACGTACTTCCGCCTTACTTCTGCATTTCTGCTCGCGGCTTCCGTTTTACACTTTCTCCATCCAAAACAACAGTGGCGATGGAATAACATTAGTCATCAAAATCCCTCCAAAAAGACAATTTGGAAATACCGCATCCATCTGCCATCATCACGACATGGGAGGACAACATGTTCATAAAGGCAGATGCGGAACCTAGCCCGTGCCAACACAAAGACTGGGTGTTTCTTTAGCCATGTTGCCGCTGGTGTTATGGAAGGTATGTTCTTACTATCCCTGCATTTTCATGTGTCCGGTACTCAAGAAATACTAAAGCTAAAATCCTGCGCATTAAACAACTTGTTGCCAGTGATATTGTTATTCTGATGATGATTGTACTTATGTTTATTTATAATATTATTTACTACAACTACTGTACTGCTGTGGCTGCAACACCTGCTATCTTCCGCTAGCCTGTTGCTAATCAGTACGTGTAGGATGGCACAATTATGTAAACGCATAAATGCAAGTGTTAAAAGTTTTTTGTTTGTTTACGGGTGGAAAACACTGTTAGGCAAGGGAAGACACCTCGACGTCGATGGACATATATCGAGAGTACGTGCATTCTACTTTGATGATGGAAGGCTCGACTTACCTTTGTTGCTATTTTTCTAGTAATTTTATAAATTGTTATTAATTGACCTGTTTTGCACATGCACCAATCGTTTTAAATAAAACAAGAAATTGAATCATCAAACATACAATATTTTAGGTAGAACCCTAGGCTTAAAGCACATCCTTAACTTATTGTCTGCAGCTGGTTTCGATTTAAGGCGTATGGCGAGGTAGATCCACACTGGTGCATTGTAGCTACTAGCTGTTTGCTGATCAAAACATTCCTCTTCCAACAATATACTGTATATAGGAGCTTCCAGTTCACGCACAGCACAGAAAGTCTCGAAGTCTCATCAACGTAGTGCTGAATCCATTTTTTGGGTTTCTCTGGTTTGATTTAGCAGTTTTAACGTTGTCAACACACTGCTTACTTCAACCGCACTTCATGTTCTTCTGTCTAAACCGGAAGTTCGAAGCAGAAATGATCAAAGATGGCCGGCCATGTTTTACTCGGGAAACTTGTCTATAATGCCCTTTGCCTTGTTTTTTAATTTTTTTATGTATTTTTTTTTTTTTTTTTTTTTTTTACGATCAAGCAGAAATAAAATATGGGCCCTTCTCACATGCACGCAAACATCTTAAAAAATGTTCTACGACACCCGAGGCTCGAGAAATGTTGTTTGAAAGGTGCAGATTCTGAAACCCCTTGGGAGGGTGCGTTCCTGCCGGCAGTGAGCATTTTTTGGCAAACTCTGAACGCGTCCTATAGCAGAGGTGCCGGCGTCGTCGTAGCATTCTGTTTGGTGGACGTCACGGCCGATGAAACCTTGACAAATGCACTTTCCTGGAAGTTTGGGACACTCAAAAAGTGGGTTTCCAGTCGCTAAGCTAAATGAGATCTCTGTACATTTGTGTGGAACTATAGTTCACAACAAAAACCCATTCTGTTAACGCCAAGACCAGTAAGGTTCTGTACAAGGCTATAACAATCTCTCGTACGCCTTAAAATAGGATTTGCTGTTTTCTTGTGCAACAATTGGAATTGATCAAGAACCAGGCTAGTGGGCAGAGTCCTAGCGGTGATGAAGCCGAGCGAAGTCGCTCCCAGCCGGATTAAACGGCGATTGGCAGAGGGGGTGTGGAAGTCGCGGAATAAATGTGACAAAAACAGAAAGTGGTCGTGCCATAAAATTATTACACTAAACCACAGCAAATGCACATGTATGTATTTAAATAGTACCGGAATTCACAGAACCCTAGTTACAGAAGTAACTCTCATTCTATTTCATTCCTCCTGACCGCCAGAGGGCGGTGCTTAGCACCTGGATGACCACATACCAACATAGTCACAAAGACACTTCATATGCGGTCAGAGGAAGCCGACAGCACCACTGAAGCCACCGGGTGAGGAGCTGCCACATTCACTCTGTAGAAGCGGGCAAACATACAAGATGATGCCCATACTGCGGCGGAACAGATGTCATTCAGTGGAACACCTCTCAGCGCCGCCCAGGAAGTTGCCATTTTTCTTGTGGAATGGCACGAGACTGGAGGAGGCCGAAGACCTTTGGACTCATAGGCCTGCAGAATAGCTTCGACAACCCAATGTGACAGTCGCTGCTTCGAGACCGCGCAGCCCTTTGTCCTGACACCAAAACATACAAAAAGAGCATCCAACTTACGAGTGCTCGCAGTCACACCAACATAGCGCACCAGCATCCGAACAGGACATAGCAAACTTCGCAAATGCCCATCAGGTGCACTCGCATCGTTAAACACAGCCAGGGTAATTGGCTGGTTAACATGAAAGGCTGAAAGTCTCTTTGGCAAAAAACTCGGATTGGGCCATAAAGTAACCCCCGAGCCGTCGGAATTCCACCGGAAACAGTTCGGAGAAATTGATAAAGCATGTAAATCACTCACTCGCTTTGCTGAAGTAATTGCGAGGAGGAACGCAGTTTTCACTGTGACCCACTTAATGTCAGACCCACTCAAGGGCTCAAAAGGGGCGGAACACAAACCCTCCAGGACTAAAGGGAGGTCCCACGTGGGAACGCGTGGTAACCTTGGAGGTCGTTGACGAAGGGCACCCTTCAAGAACCGACACACCAGGGAATGTGAGCCCACTGATCAGCCCTCCACTAAAACATGGTGGGCGGATATCGCAGCCACGTATACGCTCAAAGTTCAGACAGAAAGTACCTTATCACGAAGTTCTTGCAAATAGTTAAGCAATATTGGCACAGAGCAGCGCTCAGGATCCACATTGTTACACTTACACCATTTATTGAAAAGTTTCCATCTGTTACTGTAAAGTGCCCTCGTGGAAGGCGCACGTGCACAAAGTACAGTCTGTACAACTGCCTCTGTACAGGACTCTAACAGGGAATCCGGCCCTTCAGAGGCCACAGGTACATTGCCTGGTACACCAGACTCACCGCTGTTCCAGCTATTGAGTCTGGCCACCATTCAAGCGGACACAATTTCCAGGGCGGAGCAAGCCACAGCAAACAGACAGCGGAGTGGACCAATGAGCGACGGGCAGACGTGACGTTAGTAAATTGACGAGGGAAGGACGAGGGACTTGCACGCGGAAGTAAACATACAAAGAGAGAGGAGTTTATTCAACATGGCTAGCGTGAGACAGACTGTTGTCAATGACTCGTGTCGATGTGTTTTGGTAATTTAAAACTGATTTTACCGTGGATTGGAACATATTCTCGGCTCTCCCGTTGACCATCTGTGTTGTGGAGACTACTTTCGACGCACAATAGTGACGTTGCTCGTTAAGAACACGTCACGCAAATAAACAAATCTGATTTGTCGATTGATTTTGTACCTGCTCGAGAGGCCGTTAATGGGATGGTTCCCAGACTATTTCTCTCAGTGTTTGAAAAATACAGGGAGAATAGTCTGGCAGAGCCAGGCAAACAGGTACAGGCGAAGATGCTCCGGGTGGGGGTGCCATATGCTCCCCTCCAACTGAGACAACAGGTCCCTCCTCTGGGGTAGAGGCCAAGGATCTCCATTGAGATGTCTGAGAATCATCGGAAACCACAGTCTCCCTGGCCAGAACGGAGCAACCAACAACACCTCGTGATTGCTCCGGCTGATCCTGTGCAGAGTCACCATCAAGAGGGGAAGAGGCGGAAACGCATACAGGAGACAGTCCGGTCATGCGTGTGCCAGGGCATCCTGACCTAGTGGACTATGCGTTTCCGCAAGGGAAAACCACAGTTGACAATGAGTGGTTGCTTCTGAAGCGAAGAGGTCCACCTGTGCTACACCGAACCTCCTCCATATCTCCTGAACCACAGCAGGGTTCAACCTCCACTCCCCTGGCGTTGGTTTCTGCCTGGAGCGGAAGTCCGCTGCACAGTTGTGCACCCCGGGAAGATGGACAGCTCTGAGACTCAGATGGCGTGGGAAAGCCCACAGGAGAAGCTCTCGAGCCTCTGCCAGTGAGAGAGGAGACCTGGTTCCCCTTTGAAGGTTTATACGGTAGACAATGGACGTATTGTCTGACCGAACCAGAACATGCTTTCCTCTCAACGCAGGGAGAAAATGCTTGAGACAGAGTCGAACAGCACGAAGCTCCAACACGTTTATGTGACGAAGCCTCTCCGGTGGGGACCAAACTCCCCTGACCCTCCTGTGGTTCCACACTGCACCCCAGCCCGAAAGAGACGCATCCGTCACAACCACTTCTCGGCGCGAGGGAAGTGAACCCAGTGGAACACCCTTGCATATGAACTGTCTGTTCATCCAGGGCCGCAGTAGTCAATGACAACGCCCTGAGAGAGTCACAAGTCTGTGTTGATGTCGTTTGGGGTCCAATCCCAAACCGTTCACCCAGATCTGTAGCGGGCGCAGAAACAAAAGGCCCAATGGCACCACGCTTGAAAGTGCTGTCAGTTTCCCCAATAAATGGAGGACAGACCCGTATGACAGCGTCGCACTGTGTCTGACACGCGCGGCCGTTTGAAGAACGTCGTCCACCCTCCGTGGCGACGGAGAGGCGGTCATGGTCAAGGAGTCCAAGCTTATGCCGATGAAAATCACCTGCTGGCTGGGAACCAAACAACTTTTCGAAAGGTTCACATTGAGTCCCAGCTGCTGTACATGGTCCAACAGCAGCGCAGTACGGCTGAGAGCTTGTTCCCGAGTCTGTGAGCACACAAGCCAATCGTCCAAGTAAGGAAGAATCCTGAGGCCGTGGCTCTGCAGGGGGGCCAGCACTGCAGCCACGCATCTTGTAAATGTCCGGGGAGAGAGAGAGAGGCCGAATGGCAACACACTGTATTGGTACGCCTTTTGCTTCGAAAGCAAAGCGAAGGAATTGCCTTTTTTTTAATCCAATTTTCTATGTATTCCCCCAATGCTTTTTGATGTATAGTTTTTTTAAATTAAAATTCAGACATCAAGGGGTTAAAGTAACACAAAAAATGACAATCCTTATGGGCACATCCATTTTGTGAAGATTGTTTAAGCTGGAGATAAATTATAGGCTGCCAGGTTGTTGCATTGAAAGTTCCTAACTCATATACTCCGATTTTTGTCCATATTGCTCAGTAATACCTACATTTATAATATATTACATGTATCGTACATCTAATACATATACATACAATCTTACTTTGATGTTTGTGCAGTCTTCAACCTGTGCAGGCACTGCTACTATAAAGCATTTGCGCTCAGAGGGCTGTTCATTAACATTCAATTTATGTGCTTTTTACACTGTTTTTGGGCCAGGTACTGGGGCAGGAGGAGTACGAAGTATGGCGGCAGAAGCATTTGCTGGCAGAGAGAAGCATTGAGAACAGAGAAGAGCTGCTGCTCGACTCTGCTGAAAGACTGGAGAGCAACCTCACCCTTTTGGGTAGGAAGATCACTGTTATTTTTCGGAACAATTATCGTTGAGTATATTTCTTCCTGAGACTGAGCATTTAAGATTGCTGTCGATTTCAAACTACTAAAGGTTTCCACAAGCTAAACCCTTTATAAAGCATTTGATTATTTTTGGTAGTTTAAAGAAACCTAACCCCATAAAGACCACATTTTGGGTCATGTTGGTCACATTGTTAACTCATTGGCTGACATTGATGTTGTTAATGGCACTGAAAGTCAATACTTCCGGTTTAAATGAATTGCAAGTCTGGTTGTCAATGGCAGGAAATGCGTGAATATTTCGTATATAAGTGTGACCTACCTGACCTAAATTGTGATATCCACGTATGTGGCTGGCAGGTCTAAAAAAAAATTATTGTTATTATTATTATATAATTATATAACAAAAGTTATATAAATCTTATAGATGAATTAAATTATAAATTAATAAAATGTTCATTAAAAACAAAAATTGAATGAATAAAAACAAATACAAAGGGGCATGGCCCCTAATATCACTTTAAAGTTAATGCAGAAAATAGAATTAATAACAAATGAAAAAATATACAAATTTGAAATAAACAGAATAAATGCAGTTCAATTTAAGCTATTTTGAAAAAAAAATTCAAATATATTTTTTGTTTTAATTTTTGAAAAAATAAAAAATAAAAGTAATTTTGAAAAATGTTTTTAAATAACTAAGATAATATCTACGATTAACTCATCGCCTGCCATTAACAACGATATCATCCAAATCATTTAAGCATTTCAATGCTAACCTTTCAGTGCCCTTAACAGCGGTAGATGTCCGAATCACTTTGACTTTGCTTTGCAAAGGACCCCCACAATTATAAGTAGATAGACATGTTAATTTCTTGACCTTCAGGCACCACAGGAATTGTAGACAGACTGCAGGAAGATGTTCCAAGCACTATCGAATCCCTTCAGAGAGCAGGGATCAAAATCTGGGTCCTCACCGGAGATAAACAGGAGACGGCTGTCAACGTAGCCTATGCTTGTAAACTCATCAGTCCAGCTGACCAAATTCTGACTGTCAACTGTGAAAGCAAGGTCAGGAGTTGCTTTGCTTTTTCTGCATAGCTTTTTAACCCACTAGTTAGGTGTCATCAACAAAAATATTTCTTTGTCTGTCAGGATGACTGCACTGCAGTACTAGAGGACCTCAAATTAGAAGTGCAAAGCAGTAAAGAGCGAAAGAGTGAAAAGATTCCTGCAGAAGATCATGGAGACATATTTTCAAGCGGCGAGGATGGCTTCATTTTGGTCATTGATGGCCGGACACTTGACCTGGTGCTATTAGACCACTCAAGCTGCTTTCTGGAGCTGAGCCATTCCTGCAAAGCTGTCATCTGCTGCCGTTCCACTCCCTTGCAAAAGAGCCGAGTAGTGCACCTGGTCCGAGACCAGCTCAAAGTCTTGACCTTGGCAGTAGGTGGGCTAACTACCTTTTATATCGTGTTGTCTTCAGTAGAAATTGAAAACTTACCGTTCTTTAAGGATGGAATATTCCGTTTTTTGCCTTGTAGGTGATGGGGCCAATGATGTGAGCATGATCCAAGTGGCGGATGTGGGCATTGGGATATCAGGTCAAGAAGGCATGCAGGTACTTATGACTGGCTAAAACCATTTTTTAAAGAACTGACTCATTGGTTGCCATTGACCCCCCCACAAATAGTCATCACCACATTATTGTGGTGGTGGTTTGGGTTGAGTGTCCCAATGATCTTAGGAGCTCTCTTGTCCGGGACCTTGTGCCCCTGGCGGGTACCCCTTGGCAAACAGGTCCTAGGTGGGGGACCAGACAAAGAATGGCTTACGTTACCTCTTCTTCTGGCAATGAACATTAATGAACTACGATTTCCCTTGCCTGAATTTGGGTCCAATGAGCTACGATTTCCCTTGCCTGAATGTGGGTCCCTGGGTGCTCTTGAGCTGCAGCCCTAAGAGACGACTTGGGTTCCCCTTCCCATGGGCTCACCACCTGTGGGAGGGCCCAAAGGGTCAGGTGCGTAGGCAGTTGGGTGGCAGCCAAAGTAGGGGTCCTTGGTGGTCCAATCCTCAGCTACAGAAGCTGGTTCTCGGGACGTGGAATGTCACCTCTGTGGTTAGGAAGGAGACCAAGCTAGTGCGTAAGGTTGAAAAGTTCCGACTAGAAGTAGTCGGGCTCACCTCTACGCACGGCTCAGGCTCTGTTACCACTGCTCTCGACTCGAGGAGGATTGGACACTCTTCACCTCTGGAGTTGCAAACGGTGAGAGGCTACAAGCAGGTATGGGCATTCTTATTGCCTGCCGGCCTTGAGCCTGTATAGGGTTTATCCTGGTAGACGAGAGGGTAGCCTCCCTCTGCCTTCGAGTGAGGGGACGGGTCCTGACTGTGGTATTGTGCTTATCTGTGGAACAATGGATCAGTTCAGCAGGGTTTTTGCCGGGTCACAGGAGTTTGCCCAACCAGTCTACGAGTGTTTTGTGGATTTGGAGAAGGTGTTCGACCGTGTCCCCCGAGGAGTCCTGTTGGGGGTGCTCTAGAAATATGGGGTATCGGAACCCCTGATTATACCCCTGAGAATCAGTGCCTCCAGATCTGAGACCATGGTCCTTAGTTGGAGTAAGGTTGAATGCCCTCTCTGGTTCAGGGATGAGGTCCTTCCCCAAGTGGAGGAGTTTAAGTACAGTATCTCGTGACTTATTCACGATTTAGGGAAGAATGGAGCGGGAGATTGACAGGCGGATCGGTGCGTCTGCAGTGATACTGACTCTGTATCGATCCTTTACTGTAAAGAAGGAGCTGAGCCAAAAGATGAAGCTCTCCATTTACCGGTTGATCTACGTTTCTACCCTCACCTATGTTCACGAGCTATGATCATAGGTTGTGACCAAAAGAACAAGATCCTGGTGTAGGCATACAGTTAGTTTGGGTTGCACAAACTGTTCGGGGGCCTGCGCTTGACGTTCCATTATCGGCGCTATATGATTGCCTGAAGAGTCGAAATGCTCTCATATAAAATCCATCTTTAAAAGTTGTTCTTGAGAGTTGTAGTAATGTGTTTGCTTAAAAATGCCTGTGTAAATATGCATATGTAAAGCGACTGATGATATCACACACATAGATGATTATTAACAATTAAATGTGAAAGTTATATAAAAGAGCAAATGTGTGTGCACACATCTGTCTCTCATGTTAGACGATATTAAGTATCAGGGCCCATCACTGTCATGTCTAAAATAGGTTTCAAAACATCAGTTTTATTCCCTGGTTTTGGGGTAGGCCTACAGTAATTTGTGCCAACATTTGTGGTTTTAAAGTGATTTATTAAAAAAAAAAGTTGAGAATGAATATGTGTAAGAATTACTTTCATCCTTATTGAATATCCATCATGTCCCTTTGTTGAATTCCTTTCGTTTTTGTGTTTTCACCTCAGGCTGTGATGGCCAGTGACTTTGCCATTTCACGATTTAAGCACCTCAGTAAGCTGTTGCTGGTCCATGGTCACTGGTGTTTCTCTCGTCTTGGAAACATGATGCTGTACTTTATCTACAAAAATGTGGTGAATTACCTTTGATTATTTTTCTCCATTTATTTTAAAACAAAATTTATGTTCAGTAAATGTCTTTTACAGCAGTACATGAATTGTCAGCAGCTAATTTCAAGCATATATGTAGTGAATCTACAAAAAAAAAAAAAAAAACTTGAAATTTCAAGTTGACCTATTTCACATTTCAAGTTTTGATGAAAAACTAAGTAGGCTAAAATAAACATAAGACAAGGTGATTAAAGACAGTAAGTTGGGCAAGTAAACGTGACCATTTTGTCCAGATGAACACTAAGTTTATAAAGTTAACTTGATCAAATTATTTGGGAACACTTAAAAATAACAACTTACTTAACTCACAGGCTGCCATTGATAGCAATAGACGTCCATTCGATCTGAAGTGGGAGGGTGGCAGCGACTGAACATTCAACGCCACTTGTGACACTCATTTAAAAACACTATAGAAGGATGATTGGCTATCTATTATTGAAATCATAAACACTTAAAGATTTGAGAACTTTAGAATTTGAGTTATGTCTTCATATAATCTTAGGTGACTAATAATGGCTAATAATAATCATGACTTAAACGCTTTTAATGATTTTGCGTTGTCTTGCAGATGTTTGTGAACCTGTTGTTTTGGTATCAATTCTTCTGTGGTTACTCCGGGGCTGTCATGACCAACCCGTGGGTTCTAATCTTCTTCAACCTGTTCTTCACATCTGTTCCTCCTCTCATCTATGGCATCTTGGACAAAGACATCCCTGCTGAGAAACTGATGGTAGTGCCTGAGCTTTACCGGGCTGGACATGCCTCTGAGGTGCTCTCACGCATAACACATATTTATCCAATCATTATGCAGTTACACTGTATTGCCTAAGGTTTTTAAAACATGAACTTTTACATCAATTTTCTTTGACAAACCAATGGAAATAAAGATAAACTTGGAAATATTTTCATTGGCGCTCTATGCCTGCAGAGGGCGAAGTTCTCTTAAAAATCCCTATAGTAGGCTAGTTAATTCAGGGCTGACGACAATCAGCGCTTGCATAGCAGCTTTGTTGTAACACATTTTGGCTCTCCGTCCTCTTAAAATCTGTCAAAACACCCACCGCTACCTATAACCTGTTCTTCTTCTAGTTGGATGGGACTGGTCCCTTCTGGAGGTCTTTTTGGATCAGGACTGTTCGTCCCTTGGTCAGCCATTCAGGGTGGGTCCCATCCTTCAACAGTTGGTTGATTTGTGCTGCTAGGCGCACATGGAGTAAATTTAGCTTCTTTAATAAGTAGCTGTAAATCATGTCTGGGTCAGGTGCTGTCCAGTTCTTCATACATGTCAGCCACTGTGATGGTAACTGGGCCATTGGTCAGGGAGGGCGCTGTGGTCTGCCCTTAGATCTTTTTAACCACTGTGCTTCACTGTCATGTGATGCTTCCCTCTCCTATATGCTGCCTCAGTAGTATTGTTCTGTCTCCAGCCTTGGTGAGTGCGTTATTGTGGTATTGCCCTGCCACTGAGAATACACTTTCACTGGGTTAGTGGAGAACAGCTGGTTTATTTACTGGCTTCTATTTCTCTTAATCTTGCAGACAAGGCTTTCTTTGTGTGGCAGTTTCCAGAACCTCGGGTATGGTTATTTGACTGGGTACCCTTTTTGCACCTTTCTGGAGTTCTGATCATTGGCCTACTTTCCTCAGTGTTGCATTGATTTTGGCTTCCAACCTTCTGCGCCTTTGTGCCTCCTTGTTGATCTTCATGTCATCATTATAAATTCCAAGCATCTTCAGGATGACTGTTGCTGTACTGTATATCAGCTCATTGGTTTCAGTTATTGTCGCATTAGGGATCGTTCTTATTGCTGCATTTGCATCAGCTAGGAGACTTTCTGGTGGTACTTCACTCATTCTCGCTAGTCGGTGTCGGGGTTGACAGGCTCTTATCTTAGCCGTGATCTTATTTTTAGGCCAGTTACTCTCTCATTCAGCTCCTCTGTCACTGGGGCTTGGTACCCAATTTCTGGGGGGAGTAAATCAACTCCCCCTTCTGACCTGGTGTCCTGGCTCCTCCTTGCCATAGCATTAACATGTTGTACCTTCTCAATCTCTAGCGATTGTGCTAATGTGTTTCCCATGTAAAAATGAAGAGAGTTAAAATGTTATTTTCATGGGAGAAAGTCATTTTTCAAAATGGGAGAAATTCCCCGTTGCTTCATATAAAGAAGATTTACAGTGTTTTTTTTAAGTGGGGGGAGATACTACTTAACCTATACATGGAACTAGCCTACATTGTCCTTCACCACAAGAGTAGTACATAGTACATAGCTTTAATTGGTTGTCTTTCATCTTGTTCCTCCTTATTTTAATCTCTAAGTGCATCAGTGGTTTGAGCAATTATAGAAATCATATAAATCAGGATTAAGTAAACTTTTTTATCTCGATAACGATTAATATACGATTATCTGAAAAAATGTCTGGCTGAATAGGCTGCGAATAAAAATATTTTAAAATAAATAATGTACAAAATAAAGTCATCAGCCAATCAGACATGCGTTTGAGGAGGGAAAAATGGACCAGCACATTGATTAATTGAAAAGGGGAAAATGTCTGAACATAATAAAAATATTTCACTTAATAATGGTAGGGTCAATTCTATCCTTACAACATATTAGAAGATAATCTAAATGACCTAAGTAACTGAACTAATTTTATAGTGCAAATATGGTAGCTTAAAAGTTGGTGGGAACAATTTAAGCATCCTGAAAAGTTGGTAGTGTTATGACCCTATTGTCCCTATGCAGACATGCATAGGGACAATAGGGTCCTTCTATATATATGATATATACACATATACATACATAGACATATAGTGTATATACAGTTGCAAAAAATGTAAAAAGTATGTGAAACCTTTGGGATTACTTGGATTTCTGTTAAAAATGGTCTTTAAATATATTATTTTCCATCTAAAACACATCACTAGGCAAACAGTCTGCTTCAACTAAGACGACACCTGACCTCATGATAACTCCTGAACTTTTTTATTCTCAGACCTATGCTCGATTTGCCTTCTGGGTCACAGTCCTGGATGCATTTTACCAAAGCCTCGTCTGCTTTTTTGTGCCTTATTTTGTAAGTACACCACACTTGCATCAATGTTCCTATTTAGAATTAATCCCCAAATCATCAGATTTGTAGTTGTGTTGCAAACATTCAGATATCAAGAGGCCACCAAATGATACCCACAGACACAGAGAAACGAATATTTAGTACATCACTCATTTTGTAATCTAATACACAGTAATCATTGTATTATGGTATACGTTTTATGTTTCCATGTGTTTATCAGGCTTACGCTGGATCAGACATTGGAGAGCTGTCCTTTGGATCACCCATCAACGCTTCAGCTCTCATCATCATCCTGTTGCACCAAGTCATCGAAAGTCATAATCTGGTCAGACACACTGCCATATTTAAAACTAAAACAATTAATTGCTGCATCTCCACACACACACACACACACACACACGCACGACTTTCAATACTTAGACTCACTGAACTACTGTGTTGTTTTGCAGACTTGGATTCACATTTTTGTGTTGGTGCTCAGCGGGGGGTCGTACTTTGGCTTTGTGCTGGTATTCAGCGTTTCTTGTCTGACCTGCAGCCCCCCTACCAACCCTGTGGGTGTAGAAACATCAGAAATGTCCCAGCCTCTCTTTTATATCGTGTGTATGCTCACTGTGGTGACAGCACTGATGCCCAGGTATAAAAATAAAATGCATATATATATATATATATTTTTTTTTATCACCTTTAAAGATTTTGTCCATATATTTTACAAAATGCCATCACTTGTGATTTTAAATAGTCTTCCATGCATTACTCATGTACACTTGGCAGGGGGAACCATTTTGCAAGGGACATCTTGAGGCAGATTGGTGGTACTACGATGGCATATATCATCACATCAATATAGCAAATCAGTGCAAATTGGGCGCCATCTGCTACCCAAAATGTGCATTGCAGGAACAGGTCTTTTTATAGAAATAACTAGTTGTGCATTAATACCATTTTTTTGGCTCCTGATACGGATTTCGACGCACCGCTGTGTAGTATCTGCTAATACAACATTTTAAGAAATATATTTTTTAATACCAATTTACTGTGTACTCTTGACTGCATAGTAATTGTGATCATGGCTTGGTCAGACACTGCTTGACTAATTTGCTGCCATTGACTGCACTAGTTGTCATGTGCCATAGGCAATCTGCGTAGCTGGTGGCCATCTTTGGGAGGGTGACGGGCAGTTTGAAACTAGAGCTTGAGGACTACATACTGCGTAGCATCAGCATGTTAAATCTTAGTATTCTCAGAAAGCGATGTCGTTCTAGTGCTGTATCAGTACCTACACTTCTTTTTACCATTGTTTACAATTTCCATAATCTGCATGTCCCAGATTGCTTCTTGTTCAGAATTAGAGCCCTTTTCAGTGTTTTGAGGCTATTGCAATCATTTGTTAACTCATTGACTGCCATTGACTGCGATAGACAGCCAATCTGACTTGGAGCTGGCAGCCAATGAGTTATTTTAGGCTTCAGCTGGTCAACATTATTATAATCATCTAAGCAACCTTGCGAACTTTGGTCAGTAAAGATGTCTTTATTCTGAGCTGCATGCAATGACTACAGCTGATGACAATGTTCTGGTTCCTCTGCAGGCTCCTGTTCCGGGTACTTTACAACACTATGCACTTATCTGCTCTGATGCAAACATCTTACAGGGGAAAAGTAAATTCAGAGAAGTACTGCAGAAGAATCCAAGGATAATGGAACTTCAAATTCCAAACCTGATTGGAGCCCAATCATGGATCAATAATATTTTGGGCCTAAAGTTTCCAAATAAAATTGATTCAAGCACAACTATCGTGTTTCTCATTTGGACTAAAACTCCTTAACTCTTTAATTTTTTAGCGTTACATTGTTTGATCTTTGTTCCTTCTATGTCAACCCACCCACTTCAAATGGATTGGATGTCTAACGCTGTCAATGGCAGACAATGAGGAAATAGCAGTTGCTTTGAGATAGATAAAATAATCACTTGCAAGATAGTTATGACCGTTGACCATTATGCTGTGAGCTGAAATTAGTTCATCATTAGTCGATGTCCAATCCAGATAAAACTGGAGGGTGGCAGCGAATGAACGTTCAGTTGCTGCCAGCCCTCCAACTTCAAAGGGATTGGATGTCTAGCATCGTTAATGGCAGGCAATGCAGTGTATGATATCGGTGGAACACAAGCAGAGAGAAGGAGCACTTTTAGGGTCCTCACCAAAAGGAAGAAAGCAAATGAGACCTTCCCCTGCCGGTCTAAAGAAAAATTGAAATGTCACCTTAAAAAATGTCCGATGCAGAAAAGTCCAAATCGGCCATCAAGATATGGTACAGTTCCAACTGTGAAAAACCAAGGATTAAGCAGTTTTGTCAAAAAAAAATTGCTGCCAATAACACACTGCTCACTAAAACCAGGGTTCTTGCACCATTTTAAAAGTAACGCTTTTCAAGTCATTTTTAAGAACTTAAAAATATAATTTAAAGGGGAAGTTAAGAATTTTTTAGGCTTAATCTTCGAGTTATGGGGGGTTAATTAGTCGGAGTTGATTTCAACAAATTCTGTGCAGTTTGTCAGTTGTTAGTTTAAAAAAAAAAAAAAAAAGTTTGAGGGCTCCTGAGTGGATAAGCTAGCGCGAGTCAATGGTGCCTGCTTAGCATACCAATAAAAAACCACATATGCACACATGAGAATCACAGATGACCCATGCAATCAATAGTGTTGGCTATGTTTTCAGAATAGATATTAGAATTTACCATTGCATGTCAATAATTACTAGTATGAACGGCAACATTTTCATTCAGACACAGATTTCCGATCACGTGATTGGATCGGGACATCCTTAATAATTACACCTATGTGTCTTTGTAATTTAACTTTAAATATCTTGAATACTTTAGCCAACCAGCACTAAAATCTATATTCTAATGTATGTCACTACAGCAAGTACAATTTATCCATGTTTATCTTTGAAGATCTTTTCCAAAATTTTGTAGACCAGTGTTATTGTTGTACAACGAGAGAGTAAACAAGTGATGGGCTCCATCGCTGGAGAAGTTAACCTAGTTTATTAGTCAGGCCCAGCATGCGTCCAGGGTCACAAAAAAACATTCATCACCTTATGAATTAAAATTAACTTTTATTCAGACCTCCAGTAGCAATTTGATCATACATACAAATGTAGTTTTCAACACAGCACAGAGAGTACAGGTTAAATCATGATTTAAGTGAGGTTTCTTCTTTAAATCCATTGACTTTATGTCACTTCTACTACCTGCCTTAGCTCATTTACTAGTGGAGCCAACTCCTTCTCCAAACTCATGATGAGACCTGAGGAAAGAGAAAAGAGAATCTCAAACCTAAAAAATTCTCTTGAAGAGGGCAGAATGTGAGAAATTATATACTAGTATATATTAAAAAAAAAAAAAAAGTTTTTACCTGTGTTGGCATCACTGCTGGCAATGAAACTGATGACAAGAGGTAAACGATTGAACTGCACAATCTGTTGAACACAACAGACATGTCAAATCATAATTTAAGAGGGCTCCATACTGTGCTTGCAATTTGCTTCCTTAAATTTCAGCCAATCCGGTATATTTTCCATCCACTCACAGGTCCAATCTTCGCAATTCTTTTAAATAATTAACGTATGACAAGGATCCTGCTGACTCGGGTGGATAGCTCCGAACATTGTTAAAAATCAGTCGGGTTACACAATCTCCGTTGCGTCGTCTCGCCTCTCACTTATAGTTGATACTTTTCCCAAAAAAGTAATTGGCTGCCAATGACAGCACTAGACATCAAATTCATTTGAAGTGGGCAGACCACCCTCCCAATTCAAATGGATTGGACATCTATCTACAAGTGATAAACTTTTTCAAAGTGTTTTAATCTAGTTTTTAAGAACCATATATTTCCAGGTCCAAACAAAAAAATCAATCAGGATGCGGAAGCTAATCCAGAATGCTGCAGTCAGAGTCCTCACAAATACAATAGTATACCATCCATATCCCTTTTAAAATCAGCAATGTATGGCTTGTATTGTTTTAACAGTACAAATACAACTTTTAACAGTCTGACCTGGTAGCTGTTGTAGTAGCAGATAATACTCTTGTTTTTGGATAGACCCAGCTTGCTGCCTTGATCTGTTGCTAGAGCAAATGTGGACAGGAAACCCGGTCTCAGCGCATGGACTGGAGCGTTGTCATTAGCAACTGCAGGAAAATATGTACGTATGTACTATCACTATCACATGAGACAACATGATCATTATTGGAACTACTTGTACATATTTACTTGGGTTAGGGTTGTGTTGTCCATTTAAAAAAATAAAAAAATAAACCTGTTACTGTCCCACCGTGCCACCTTAATTATGCAGATTATTTTTTAACAAGAATAAAGTAGAAAATGCTCGTTTTTAATAAATGCTTCATTCGGTGAGTCCAATCAAATCCACTCATGCTTTGACGCTCACGCTGAGAACAGCCTCTCACACAATGAGTTGCCATAGCATAAACAAGTATAAGACCATTTACCATTCAGCACACTACCGCTAGTGTTTTTATAAGTCCATGCAACGAAACAAACCAGGAAATACCACTTCGAACCTGGGAACAAAATATGTTCTACATGGTGTAATCACTGCTACAGCTGAAATTTTCTGCCAACTATTGTGTAAATGGTGGAAGATGGCTAACACAATTCACCCACCTAAAGTTTAAAGGGAATGGCACCAAATACTTATCAGATATCAGCAAACCTTTAACTTTGAACCACGTAATAAAACAAATTGCCTCAAAACTGACCTTTCGTGGCAGTCCGAGTTGTATCTTAGCATTTCATACATAGCCAAGGTCAAAACGAGTGCATGCAATGGTTAATGTTTCTTATCTATGCTCTTAGTGATTTGATTGCAATTTACTAGTCAAACTGCTCTGCAAAGCAGCAGATTTGAAATTGAAGGAAAAGTTGACATCACACTGTGCCTGGTGCAAGTACTTGGCTACTTCAGCTAAACTCAAACAAGTTTCTCAAGGGCTTCATTTTTGGAGGGAGAAATAAATAACCATTTCATAACCAACCATTTTGTAAGCATTTCCTGACAGCGGGTTGCCAAGTCATGGTGAAGCCATACAAATTTAAAAAAAAAAAAAAAACATCCATTTGTTGTTGGTTTCTACAATACAGTCCTATACCTTTATTGTTTTCAACTGTGTGTGTATATTAATTGGTTAAATACCTTTGATAACTGGAACTCCATCTCTGTCTGTGACCACGATTGCATGAAGACCTTCAACACTTAATGAAAGCAAACGAAGATTAAAATTACCGTGGATCCTCAGTTTACATGATGGCACATTTTATGAAAGAATAGGTTGAGGAACAACTAATTGGGACATATCGACATTAATGTTTTTTTTAATTTATTTTTCTTCTTCTGTGCATCACGTAGGACAAATACAGATTATATCCACATAAATTACATACAACAGAGCGCCAAAATATAGTGACATGTGTTTTCTGGAACATCAGCGCACTGTAATTACAAAATATTTGACTAATTTTCAACCGTAAACATAACAAGTGCTTGAGATCATTTACACATACCTTTGCAACTGTTTGTACAGGTAGCGTTTTAAGTCCTGTAAAAGAAAAATGTTAAACTGTTGAAACTCTCGGTTCATGATGAAGTTCTGTTTCTACATCAGCAATGTAACCCAAATTTGTATGGACCCAATCACTAATGACATCTGAGTATGAACAGAGAACCCTGATGTGACATTATCATGTCCTGAAGATATGAGCATTTAAGCATATGGGCTAGAACGATAGCTTAACCTCATATAAAGCTGTAAATACTCACATCAGCCATGGTGGGCAGTCACTTCCCGTAACATTCAATCTTTCTATTAACAGTGGGAATACAACAAAGACGCAAAGTTAATTTGGCCATAAAGAACATTTATGTATGCTAACGTGGCAGCTAAGCTAGGTTTGATTGACAAGTGCGTTTAATGTATAATACAAGCCGAATACAAGTACCTGAGGTAAAACGCTATGTTATACATGAATAAAACGCTACGTACCTGCGCTTAGGGATGTTTTTTAAAGAAATAATTTAGCTAGCTGAACTGTGGAAACACATTTAGTCCACCTACATCAACAGACATGTACGGTCACGAGCCGGAGTCATATGACCTGTTTGTTTTCCTTCCGCCCATGGCCCTGCTTCCGCCTTTTGACGAATTGTTAAGGAAAGTCAAAGCTGCGCAATTGGCCGCAACAGCATCTCAACTTGACAATGCATGAATAGTTTTAAAATGGGCATTGATAGAACACACAATAATACTATTAACCTACATACTAAGCATTCCATCTTAGTGTAACTGGAAGGGCGCTAGGACCCAGGGGAAACGTAAAGAGACTAGAGCAACCAGCAAGGGGTGCTCATTTTAAATGTTTACTAAATACATTTAAAATAGGGATGGGCGATACCAGTGATTTTGGATTCGATCTGATACCAAGGCCAAATATTACGATCCCGATCCGATATCGATACTGGAAGTTCATTTTATATATTTATATATATAAGATGATAGCTAATGTACCACAGCAAGCACTCAAAAACTATTAGAAGTCTCTTTGTGTCAAATATGCATTGCAATGGAAAAACGGCTGCTTTTAGTAACTAGCAAAGCAGTTTCCCTACAAACTCACAAACCAGTCCATCAAAAACAAAATCTGATTAGTCATTCTCACTCTTTAACCATAACCCTTAAATTCATATGCACAGAACATTTCCCTGCTACACGTTGTATTTGATCAAATTTTAATCTAAGTTAATCTTTTAAAAAATTTAATTAAAGAACAAATTAATAGTAGCATGTTACCGCCCTCTAACGATAGATCATTAAAAACAAATCCAATAAACAATACAAAACAATGCATTAAGGCAGTGCTTCTCAATTATTTTCTGTTACGCCCCCCCAAGGAAGACGTAAATGTTTCGCGCCCCCCCAACTCTCTGCCGCCACTGTAAATAGTATCATTTGTCTATAATATTACTATTATAAGTACGCCTCAGCCTAACATTGTGTCCTTGTTTTCTATTAAAGAAAAAAAGTAACATAGATCAACTTATAATAAAGTATAACTATATTAACATTATTTTGCTTGTAACAGAAAAGACAACGTGCATCAATTTGCCTGAAGTTAAAAAAAAAAAAAAAGTCACATCCAAACTAAAAATACACTCAAGGTACATTTTTGACCATTTGATACTGAAAAATAAAATGTAATAAAATCAGTAAATAATAACAAATTCAAAATGATTAGAAACATTTACTCTTCAGGACAACATGCCAAAAAATTTGACCGAAAAATCCAAAACTGAATAGAAGGGGGTGGGGGGACTGTCTTTGGACAGAAGGAAAGTTTTTATTTTCGCTGATTCACCACAGTGCTCATTGGTTTACTGATTTAACACTGACAAAGCGGGACGATTGTGACAATTGGCAATATTCGGCACGTTTTCGCTGAAAAACAATCAAGCGGCTTATCAATGAGTTTGAGGTCTAATGTCTTTAAGTGGCGTCTTAACTGATTTGGCTTCAGACTCTCCGCTATAATCATTTTTAGACTCAGTAAACAGTGGTCTTTCCTCATTTCCCACTATATTAAAAGTCAAAGCCAAAAGGCAAACAGCCTGAAAAAAACGCATTCTCGGCGGCCAAGGGAGAACCGTAGGTGAGGGCGGTGGTCGTGACGATCCCAAGCCGAAAACGGCACTTCTCGGTCGGACACGTGAGAACCAGAGAAGACAGTGGGTCGCTGCGTGAGTCCAGCTCTGCATGAGTCTCTTCCGTGTGCTCTTGCTTACTTCAAAAATACTGCACGCACTTTGAAAATGAGAGCGCCACTGCCACCCACGGAGTGGATGTGCAAGTACACTTTATTCTAGTACGGCAAAAAAAAAAAGCGTGTTCCCGAGGTCACTCGCGCCACCCTTGGCATCGCTCTGCGCCCCCCTGGGGGGGCGCGCCCCACCATTTGAGAAGTACTGCATTAAGGGGAGATGTGCAATTAAAAAAAAAAAGTAATAATAGTTAATATTAGAAATACAGAAATTGGAGATGTGTCTTTTTAAAATGTTAAGTAATAATTTATATATATATTTTTTAGGGCTGTCAAAATTATCGCGTTAACGGGCGGTAATTAATTTTTTTAGTTAATCACAGTAAAAGATTTGACGCAATTAATGCACATGCCCCGCTCAAACAGATTAAAATGACAGCAGTGTAATGTCCGGTTGTTACTTGCTTTTTGGTGTATGGCGCCCTCTGCTGGCGCTTGGGTCCAAATGATTTTATGGGCTTCAGCACAATGAGTGAGCATGGTGTAATTATTGACATCAACAATGGTGAGCTACTAGTTTATTTTTTGATTGAAATTTTTACAAATTTTAATAAAACAAAAATATTAAGAGGGGTTTTAATATAAAATTTCTATAACTTGTACTAACATTTATCTTTGAAGAACTACAAGTCCTTCTATCCATGGATCGCTTTGACAGAATGTTAATAATGTTAATGCCATCTTGTTGATTTATTGTCTTAATAAACAAATACAGTACTTACAATATGTACCGTATGTTGAATGTATATATCCGTCTTGTGTCTAATCTTTCCATTTCAACAATATTTACAGAAAAATATGGCAAGTTTTATAGATGGTTTGAATTGCGATTGATTACGATTAATTGATTTTTAAGCTGTAATTAACTCGATAAAAAATTTTAATCGTTTGACAGCCTTAATTTTTTTTATACCCAACTTGCTTGCTAGTAGTTCACTTGACTATCCTATGGAATGTGATGTGGCTGATTTGTCCTCATTGTATTAAAAATTAATAAAATGGAGACTCACATTTAGGTTACAGTAATACTTCACTGTTAAATATGTCACTATGGTCATTTTAACTTTTTTATATAATGTGGTATGACCTTTGCTTTTCACAAATAAGATTTAGCTATAACTTTCCATTAAAAAGCATATTCAATAGTGCTGTAAAGTTCTTTTTATGTAAGATGACAAAAACACCATATTTATCGTTTCAAATTGCACATCAACCACTAATGCTTATATCGTCTCTGGTTATCCATTAGCACCTACGTTACCTGGATAAGTCCTGCTTTTCGCAAACGCCATTTCTAAAGTACTTTGCTTATGCTTCGGCAGCGTGGTCTTGTCTTTTCTCGTGTCCTCCTCGGCTTTAGCTGCACGTTTTTCATTTAATTCATCGTGTCCTTCGGGATGCACGTTTCTTAAGTGTTTCGTGAGGTTTGTGGTATTACCACAATATCTGACAGTTTTGGCACAAACTGTGCACTGAGCCTCATTGCTATTTGTTAAAATGAAATATATATACAAATCAGAGTTCTTCTACGATCCGTCGTCGATGCCGCAGCCATGCTACCAGCTTCCAAATGTTTGTTTGTTTGTTGTGACTGTGTTGGTGCCTCGTGAGAGGGGCGGAGGAAAAGCACGCTGATCGACAGAGGATAGGGATGTAAATGGAAGCGGGAGCAGACGCCGGTGCACTGCTTATGTGCGTTCAGTGCTTACATGCGTGTAGAATGCGAAAGGGAAAAGTAGTACAAAAAGTGTGCACAAAAATATACCCAAAAAATAGACAAATAAAATATAATATGTTAATTCCGAATATCGATACTTTTGCTTAGGGATCGATACCTAAAACGTAACGCGCTGGATCGAAATATCAATATTTTGGTATCGATCCGCCCATCCCTAGTGCTCACTCACTTTACCTGTGGCAAGCCCATGATCTGGCACAACTCGGAACAGATGCGGCAGTGGAGGATGCCAAAGACGGATGCGTGTGGCGCTCGGTTGAGATTCTTACTATACACATAGTGGAAGGTAATATTCTTATATCTGAAATTATATTCTAAATTGTTGCCAGCATTACTGATATCAACTTAATTTGGGCATTTAATTTTAGCATCCGGGCACCTGCAAGGCTTCATCGACAAAGTGTGTGTCCTTAATCCTTCACGGAGGTATTTAAGCAATGTATTTTAATAGATTGTGTATATGCCTTAATAATGTCTTCTGCTTAATTTTATAGGACATTCACTTGGCCGGTGTCACTGTTTTCCCCATTCTTAATTAGTATTTTAAGGGTTTATAATTTTTTATCTATTTATGTAGTCAATGGGGTTGTGCAATTTACATGGGTTTGTGGGGCTGGCATTTGCTGTGTTTTTAACCAAGGTGGCTTTTAGTATTGCGATGTTTTTAGTGATCTTTTAAATAGGCCATCGGTTATTAAAATTGTTTATTTTTAAATTATACCAGCCCCACAACGAAGATTTTCTGCACATGCACTTTCCTGTTTTTGTTTTATTTCTTTTAATCAAGGTAAATACACCGTTTTTATCCAGTCTTAGCCTCCTGTTCAGATTATTAGGAACAAACCTGCGTATATTAAATTATTATGTTGTGCCATTATCTGACCACTACATTAGTATGTGTTAAAATGCATGGATGACCATTGTTAGGGAGCTTGACCCAGGAATGCCCCCAAATCAACAGAAAGTGGCCACTAAGTGCCCCAAAATCAACAGAAAGTGACCCGTAAATACCCTAAATCAACAGAAACGGATCCAAGCAGTGCAGGAAGTGACCTGCATTATATTCACATCCCAGCTTCCACTTATTCAACCTGTTGTTCTCTGGCAGGCGCTACAGGGCCATAACAGCCAAAACAGACTGACAGTTTTTTTCCAAGAGCTCTCACCATACTCAAGTTTGCACTGAAACGTCACTGTCATTGCACTGCTATATGCCACAACATTGTCACATGCATCTTTATAATACTGGTATGTTCTCAGACATCTGTCTCAGACTGGGTACTGCATAATCTAGGTACTAAATATGCAACAGTTACTTTATAGCATTTTGTTGTTGTTGTTGTTGCACTTTTAGATCAATATGCTCAAACTATCATATCAAGTCAGCTAGTATCTGCCTCCTAGTCTGTGTGCTGTAAATTGTCCTTTTTGCACTGCTATATTACCACTGCATCACCACTTGCTGCCAGTCACGTATTCTTTATTCCCAATCTGTGTACAGTGATTCCTCACTTATCGCTGTTAATGGGGACTAAAACCAACCACGTAAAGTGAAAAACTGCGACGTAGCGTGTGTCCCCCACCACACATTTAAAACATTTTTTTGTCTATATAAAGTAGGGTTTTTTAAAAAGAAAATAAATTCTGAGACATCGCATTATTACGTCACACAATTCTCGTATTGATTCAAAATCTGTCAGTACCGATCCTTACACGTGTGGTGTTGGTGGAAATTAACAATTAAGTGGCTGCACTTCTACTCCCGTCCAGCAGCATTCCCTTGCAGTCTTCTGAAGTAATAACAACATTAGACTAATTCGAGTAGAGATTTGTGTTCGTCGTCGCCTTTTAGTGGTTGCTCAAATTAGTCCTTTTCATATTTCTGAATTTTGGGCTAAGTTTGACTGACTGCAAAAACGGAGGCATGCAGTATTTAGAATCCTGGATTAAGCTATAATGAAAGCCATATGTTCAAATGAAAATGAAAACATTTTTTACTTGAGAGCTGGATGACGGTTTAGGAATAAATCTACAAATGTACGTTATATTGTTATGTCCATTTTGATTTGTTTTTTTCAAAGGTGAAATACAAATATCACAGAAATCATCTTCAACTGTAGTATCGAGATCAAATCGAATCCCGTGAATCATGATGCAAATCGTATCGCCAAATATGAGGCAATATCCTAACCCTAATATACACTAATATACACTATAATAGCAATGTGTATATAAAAACTGTAAATGCATCTTATCATTAGAACATAGTTTGGAAATAAAATATTAATATAAATGACATAAAATGTTTAAATCAGGGGTATCCAAACTTTTTGCAAAGGGGGCCAGGTTTGGTGTGGTAACAATGTGGGGGGGTCGACCTTGGCTGACGTCCTTTACGCTGAAGAATATATTTAAGCAAATTTTAGCAAGTCATTCTGTGTGTCACATTTGCTTTATTATTATTTTTTAAATTAATAGTTTCAACAATCTCGCAACTAGCGTTCTCTTTCGACTCTTGGGCTCTTGCGAAATACTGCTGCTGTGAAATTAAACTAGCTTTAAAAGTTGCTTCAATTTCTCGCTGCGTATCTTCCCTGTAATCTTGTTGTACATGTCAGCGTGTCTTGTTTGGTAATATCGCCTCACATTGAATTATTTAAAAACAGCGACTGTCTCTTTGCAAATGAGGCAGACACAGTTGTTGCATATTTTATTGAAGAAATAGTCCAATTTCCACCAATCCTTGAAGCGTCAGCCATCGCAGTCAACTTTTTTTTTTTGTTGACTGTCGTCATTTTAGAAAATTGGAAGTCAAGGATCACACGCGGCAATGTTGCTTTGAGTGCTGCTGGGTAAATGAGGAGCAACATTTAGTGTGTAAGCTACTTCATATGCTGGTAGCAGTACTGCTGACCAATTTAATAAGTCTGTGTGCGGGCCAGACGTTACTGATCTTATGACAGAGGCTGGGGGCCGGATGAAATTTGACCACGGGCCGTATTTGGCCCCCGGGCCGCACTTTGGACATGACTGCAATAAATAATACATATTGTACATTCTCACTCTCATATGATGCGGGTGTCCGTGTGGGTGTATGTGTGAGTGTACATAAATACTTAGCTGTAAATAAAGTGTACAGAAATGTTTTCATATCTTTTATTCGAATAGCAACATTTAAATTAATAAATAAATAGAATCTGCGATACGCTGAGGGTGCAAAAGTTGAGCCACGAAGTAGCGAGGGATCACTGCACTGTGACCTGTATTTTTTATATTAGCCTTATTGTATTTTTGCTTTCGTTTTATGTGGTGCATGATGATTTGCCTGAAGCTGAAAATATCATTTTATATTATACAGTATAAAATGATGTAGTCAGCTTCAGGCAAATCGTACAACAAGAAATGACTCTCATGTCCCGTTTTGTTTGTAGTGTTTACGGCACCGGAAGTGAATCACCGTACTCGAGCGTAGAAGTGAATCATGCATAAAGCCTACTGTTTTTTCAAAATACGTTGTATCAGTACAGTATCATAATCGGCCAATACCATACAGCGGAGTATCGGAATAATTATCGGGAGCAGAAAAAAAAACAAAAACAAACACAAAAAAAACATCTTTTCAACAGCAGAGGGAGCCAGATCCCAACGATTAAAACAAGACCTTAACCATGCAGCTCAGTATTGTCAGCTTTCTCATCAATTCTTCTTTTTAAAACATTTGGAATTCCCCTACATGTTTTGTAGCTACGAAATGAAGCACGTGCGTGTAGTGCGTGTGAGACACAGAGAAGGAGGATGTTAACACTGTCCACAACGCTGTGAAGCATTCGCAGGAAGAGAAGAACGTCATTTTTCACGCATATCAGGAATGTATTTGGGTCAGGGCGGAATGTCAGATGCAGATTCAGTGATGTTCTGCAGACCATTTTCTTTGAGAGAAACGGGAGTGGGCGGGGGCACAAATGTCGGCACAATTTCTTGTGATATTAACAATGAGTAACTTCTAAGGGTCATAGTCCAATCAGTTAGGTGGATCCAGGATGATTAGGGGGGGAAATAAAGGCCATGAATTCTCTGCTCAGTGTCTCAGCTATGTACAAAATTGTGGCAACAGGTGAAAAGTGATACACAGGTATTCTAGTCGGCTGAGTATTGTTAACATTGTCATTGTTTTTATTGATACGCTGAAATCTTGTGAAAAAGAAATGGGGGGATAGAGCTGTTTTTGACGCTGCCAGGAGCTCAGCGCCAGCGGACACAAACACTTGTCCATCATCTGCAATTTACAGTCATATTTAGGAGTCGGACTCAAAGTAAATTATCTAATTAATCAGAGGCTTGTTATTAATGAATCTTGATTAATAACATTTGAGTCACATGGCAAAGAGTTGAAAAAAATGAAATGTTTTCTTTCTCTGGTCGAGATGCACCATCACATCAATTAATTTATCACTAGTAGACGTTTACTATTTGAACAGAGAGGTTGGCAGCCAACCCTCTCACTCACAAACGGATTTAGCGCCGTTACGTAAATAGGACATGCTTCACATTGATAAAATAATCTTTCAAAATTGGTTGAGAAAAAGGCTAGTTCTAACTTCCATTTTAATGTCAATACATTGAAATTGATGAAGGCCTGCACGGCCGAAACATGTCGGCATTTTTTAATTTATACAAAGCCATGACTGAATAAAGGCTTTTTATTTTTGTACTTCTTGAGTGCCTCGGTTTTTTTAAATTATTAGCTTTTTTGATCCCCACACCGAAGAGCACCAGAAGTATACTTTGTACACCCAGCAGCACTCCAAGCACCTCTTGTCATACTAATACATTGAAATGTTGCCCCTACCAACATGGCTCCTCTTAATGCCATTTTGGTAGGAGCGATAAAAAGCATTTTCATGCTCCTGCCATGAATAGAAATTTTATCACTGGTAGATGCAAATGCAGAGATTTAGTATCAAAAGAAAAAAAAATGTTAGTGTCGTATCAGTCAATACCACGATAATATCAGGAGCCAAAAAAAAGGTATCGGCGCAACACTATTGAGGTCTGAATGAAGCCTTCGTTTAGGTGTGAAGTACATTTGAGGTGATATGAATCAAACAACTCCATGCTTACAAAACAAAGTATTTTATTAATTATGGACTCAATTTGAAGGAACAATAAAATTATCTTGAAAAAAGTTGCACTCTTCAAATCATTTGAGAATTCCAACCAGAACTTCGCTTATGTCCCACAATTTACAAGCAACTTCCTTGCTGGTGGCCTTCTCAAGAAGAACCTGAGGTTTGCAGTCTGAAAAGAACTTTCCCTGTACATCCTGTACATCTGGACTACAGGCTAAGTATAGTGACGTTTCAGCTCCTTGTTCGGGGCTCTTAAAGAAACCCCAGGATAGCAGGTTGAACAAGGGCTTGGCTACCACTGGGATATGGACGTGGCGTCCCAGATTAGTCCTTACGATACCAGGAGAAAGAGCATTTACAGTCACTCCGCTCCCCTCCAGTCGCCTGGCCAACTCACAGGTGAATAGCAAATTAGCAAGTTTGCTGCGACTGTAGGCAAAAGCCTTGTCATAGTTCTGTTCGCTGTTCAAGTCGTCGAAGTTGATCTGACCATACTTGTAGAGTTTGGAGGAGACCACAACAATACGGCTGGGAGCAGATCTTTTCAAAAGGTCCAGCAACAGGTGAGTGAGCAGGAAATGGCCCAAATGGTTGACCCCGAACTGCATCTCAAAGCCGTCCTCAGTTTTGGTGTAAGGACATTGATAGACCCCAGCGTTATTTATCAGCACATCTAAACGAGGTTCCTCCTGTTCCGCAAAAGAGAGAAGAGTTTATGAAGCGCAGAACAACACAATAATACTAGTAGATGTCAGAGGTGGGTAGGAACGAGTTAGTTATTCTGTTACATTTATGTACTTGAGTAACTTTTTGAGAAAAATGTACTTCTAAGAGTAGTTTTTCCACATCATACTTTTCACTGTTATTTGAGTTGATTTGTGAAGAACACTATTCCTTCACTACTAGATGTTTCTACCCAGAAGTAGTGGTGCACGATAGTTATCGGTTCGATAATTATCTGTCCGATAATAGGAATTATGACGTCATCCCAAAAAATCCGATAACAATATGTTATCGGGCCTATTAATAATATTTTTGGCACAGTGTCGGATTGGGATGTGTGCATTTCTTTCTACTCCCGTTTTGCCAGTATGCAAAGTTTTGTTACCATTCTAGAGGCCTTATTTTTCCTTCACTTAGTTATAAACCTTACTATGGCAATTACCAAATATTTGCATTTTACAGTGTTATGTTTCCAAGTTCTTGAGAGGCCTTTTGGTTACTGGTAGGCTTGCTGTTCTATAATTGCCAGGTTAAGAAAGTTGTTTCATGGACTAAAACAACAAAAGTCTCCTCTCCTGTTGTACCAATTTTTGTATATGCTGACAAAGCATAATACCTGTTGGGTTTATGTTTGTTTTAGATCAGTGCTCATTGTTCAGGGGAACACATCGTCAATGATATTGACTGATTGAGTGTGATTGACTCAAATGATATTTATTTGAAAAAAAATAATATGGACACTTTATTTTAAGTCAAACGGTTCTTGTCTTTGTTTTGTTCATTATAATAATGTTCAAGTCATCATGAAAATTCTGATCCGGTCAAAGGCAAATCTATGCTGAATCAACCACTAGTATTTTTGACCTACAGGTATTCAAAAACTCAGGTGAATATACATTGAAAAATTAAACATATATTATCAGTTGTCGGTATCGGCCTTGAGGAGCAGGAAGTTATCAATATCGGTTTCAAAAAATAGATATCTTGCACCCCTACCAAGAAGTTGATGATTTTTGTGTTTTTTTTATTATTATTTTTTATACCTAATAGGTTCTAGTACAGGTTATAGTACAGTAATACAGTAATAACAATACATATAAATGACATTGTGCTGACACGAAAACATACCATAGGGTCATGTAATAGGTTATAGTACAGTAATACAGTAATAACAATACATATAAATGACATTGTGCTAACACGAAAACATACCATTGTTTAAAATATCAGACATTATATGCAGTTACAATGTTACTCATTATTTGAGTATTCTTTTAACAACATACTTTTTTACTTGTACTTCAGTCATTTTTGGGCTGAATATTTTTACTTGAATAATTTTTGTTATTACCGTAGTATTTTGAAGTAACACTACTCAAACTTAAGTAAAACTTTTCGCTACTTTTACCTACTTCTGGGAGATGTCAAATGGGAGGACCTCTATAGCGGTCAATGGCATCTAATGAGTTGAAAAATAAAATCTGTTCTTCCTCTGGCCAAGATGCCCTCTCCCACCAATTAGTCTATCACTAGTAGAAATCCAGTCCATTTGAAGTGGGAGGACTGCCAACCCTCCCACTTCAAATGGCTTGGACGTCTAGCAAAGTAGCCAATGAGTTAGAACAGGGGTCCCCAACCTTTTTTGCACCACGGTCTGGTGTTATTTGGGTCTTTTTTTCACGGACCGGTGTTCTGACAAATTTTGCAACCCATCAAAAATTGCAACGATGCGGTTCTGCGCATGCGCGCAACGTTAAACATAGCCGCAAAATGCGCAAATGCAGAGATTCCAAAGTAAGCACTACAAACTTTCTTGAAAGAAAGGAATATTAACTTACGTTTGATCATGGAAAGACTTGTAGAAAAGGTCTCCTCAGATACATCCTGCCATGTAAGCTGCACACAACAACAGCACACCGCTCTCACCATTAACGACTTCGCCTTGTCGTTAAACATTAATTAACAAGCCCGCTTCACAAAGATACGATGTTGGAAATTGTAGCAACGTTTTCAATGCTCTTGTAGCGATGTCAGGATATTCCAGAACGACTTCAATCCAGAACCTCGGTAGAGTTGTTGTCTCAAATGTAGGTTTAATAAGGTCGCCGTCATTTGCGATCTCTACAAGTTGATTTTTCTTTTGCACAGACATGCTCGAATCACTCGGTTTATTCACAAACGGGTCACGAATCCACTCCTTCGCAGTTCGTGGGTCTTCGAGGTTGTAGCTCGTCAGGTGCCCTTTTCGCCGTAAAAATATCTCCAAAGACTTCTGTTTTCCAGTCATTTTCCCTCGTGTGGGGGCTAATTATTTCCGGGAACAAATGTGCTGCGCCCGCGGCCTAGCAATATGTTATTATCAAGGACAAGCGCACATAGATATATTATATACACGAACAAGATGTACTAATAGCAGTCCAATCAATGGATTTCTATGACGACATTCTAATCTATCCTGTAGTATTATATCTAGAGTAAACAGGGATATTGGTGTGTTAAGCAGGGGCACAGGGTTAATTCAGCCAGAATGCAGTCGTTATTAAATTATTATTTTTATGCGGCCCGGTAGCAAACGCATCACGGACCGGTACCGGTCCGCGGCCCAGCAGATGGGGACCCCTGAGTTAGAAGACAAACATAGAGAATACTTTTAAATTTGCCAATAAAATAAGGAAAATAGTTCATATATACATTTTAAATGTTTACTAAATACATTTAAAAACAATAAAATAAATAAATAAATAATAACGATTTCAATCGAATGATCGCTCCCCCCACCCCGCGCCAGTTAAATGGATTGGACGATTTTTACCGTTAGAATGAATTTCACCAATGTTACTAGTGAGAATGAGAATAAATTCATTTGTATTCGTTATAATCAAAATATGACAGGCTGCCATTTTATACCTCTATTATCCCCTGGCAGAAATTGTGTATAGATGCAATCGAGGCAAGATCCAGCTCTTTGACAAGAACAAGTTTTCTGTCAGCGCCAGTCTCTTGAAGGATTTCTCGGGCTGTCTCTTCGCCACTGTTTACGTCCCTGCATGCCATTATAACCCGGCCGCCGAGCTTCACTATGCCCGCTGTTGTGGCTCTTCCAATGCCACTGTTCGCGCCGGTCACTATTACAGTCGCTCCATTCATTATTATACTGACATAACAACAGCACACTTAAATCTTGGTCACAATTATACAACCGTTTAACGCTAATATACTACTACAAACAACAAGTCGTTACGTCTTTTTTACCCACAACTCCTTGCTTCGAAGGTTGCCTTTACGTAACCTCGTAAATTAGAAAATCCTTGTTGACGAGTGTTCCGTCCAAACCAATTTTAGGCCTGGGTACATGTGCATTACATTAACCCACGTGTTGCATCAACAGGTCAAATTGACCCGTTTTATATTTTTAACACGTCTTTTAAAGTGAAATTGCTGTTTGTGATGTTTTTTTGTTTTTTTTTTTTTTTATTTGGATGTTTACTCACGGAAGTCAAATTGACCCCTATTCCCCCGTATTTTCAATCGTCTAATTTTTATTTCTGAAACATTTTAACATATATTTTGCAGTGAAATTATTAGGGGGGTTATTTTATACAACCCCAAGCAAAAATTATGGAATCACCAGTCTCGGACGAGCACTCACTCAGACATTAAATTATGTAAAACAAACTCAGATTAAAAGCTTTAAAAAAAAAAAAAAAAAAAAAAAAAAAAAAGGAATTAGTTCAAAGTGCAACTCTTTAGCATTCAGAAACACTAAAAGAAATGAATAAAAACATTGTGGTGGTCAGTAAATGTTACTTTTATAGAGCAAGTGCAAGGAAATAAATACAGAATCACTCCATTCTGAGGAAAAATATATGGAATCCTGTGAAACAAACAAAGAAATAACAACCAAAACACATCTCTAGAATTTAGTTGCACCACCTCTGGCTTTTATGACAGCTTGCAGTCTCCGAGGCATGGACTTGATGTGTGACAAACAGTATTCGTCATCAATTTGGTGCCAACTCTCTTTCATTGCAGTTGCCAGATAATCCTTGCAGGTTGGAGCCTTGCTGTCTAAAATTTCAATGTAAACTTGTGCATTTATTGAAGATTTAACCACAGCCATCTCCCCAGTGCCTTTGGCTGACATGCAGCCCATATAATCAAGGGCTGAGGGAAATTTGATATTTTCTTCAGGCAGTCATCTTTGTAAATCTCACTGGAATGGCACCAAACAAAAGTTCCAGCATCATCACCTTGTCCAATACAGATCCTTGACTCATCACTGAAAATAACCTTCATCCAGTCATTCACAGTACATGACTGCCTCTCCTTAGCCCATTGCTGTCTTGTTCTTTTCTGTTTAAGTGTCAATGATGGTTTCCTTTTAGCTTTCCTATATGAAAATCCCATTTCCTTTAGGCGATTTTGCACAGTTCTGTCACATACCTTGACAGCTTCCTCCCATTTCTTCTTCATTTGTCTTGTTGTACATCTTTTAACACATATGGCCTTTAGTTGTTTGTCATGACGTTTGGATGTCTTCCTCGATCTACCAGTACGCTTAAATTTAATAACTTTGCCATGCTAGCTGTACTTGGCCCAGATTTGTGACACCTGACTGTGAATAGCCCACATCTTTGGCAACCATACGTGTAGCGTAACCGTCTTCAAGAAGTTTGATAGTCCTCTCCTTGGTCTCGAGAGACATCTCAATGGTTGGAGCCATGATTCTTGTGAATCCACTTGATCCAGCAGCCCTCCAAGGTGTGATAACTGCACTGTTTTTAACTGCTGACTAACGAGCAGATCTAATCTGAGGAAGGGGCCCAATTAAGGAAAGGAAATTGATTGGGTGTGTCAATATTTTCTACTCAAAATGGAGTGATTCCGTATTTTTTTTCTTCAGAATGGAGTGATTTTATATTTATTTCCCTGCCCTTGCTCTATAAAAGTAACATTTACTGACAACCACAATGTTTTCAATTAATTTCCTTTAGTGTTTCTGAATGCCAAGGAGTTGCACCTTTGAACTAATTCATTATTTTTACAAGCTTTTTATCTAAGTTTGTTCTACATAACAAAATGTCTGAGTGAGTGCTCATCCGAGACTGGTGATTCCATACTTTTTGCAAGGGGTTGTATTAGGATATTTGCTCAGAGGTCAAATTGTCACATCTTTTTTTTTTTTTTTTAATGTATTTTTGGTTACTAAACGTGTTCTGGTTGGCTTAATGAAGTTTAGTGGCACATGTTTACAATTGGGTTTAAGTTTGAAAAATTCAGCTTCTGACACGTTTAATTCTCGTTGCCATTGACGACAATAGATGTACGAGCCATTTTGAATGCCGTACCACACGCACTTTTGCTCATTAATATTTATGACGTTAGCAATTGTTGCTAGGCGGGTCAAGCTCGCGTTTGTCCCAATGCTAAACGCATGTAAATAGTGTACGAACAAGATGTTTACTGAGCTAAACCCACCAATTCTGTCCGGAGATGTTGCCTCTGGTGCCAAATTCACTGGTGAAGATGTGGAAGAATATACAAATGTTCAATTCAAGAGATTGCTTGAGTGGCGAGGGCTGAAAAAGACGGGAAAAAGAGCCGCCCCGATCCAGAGGTAGCTTTTTTATCGACACCTTTTTCTTGTGTTCATTGCCTTACACCACTGACAATGACATTCTCCTGTTTCAACAATCTACCCTTTACCACCATATGCCCTGTCTTTCTTTCGTCTCTGACCGTTCTTAAGGGTAATTTACATTGCTATTTTTGTGTAGCGATCGCAAATGCTACTCAGTGACAGCAAACAAACACTTTTAATATTTTTCATTAATTACAAAGCTTAATTACCGTATTTTTCGGACTATAAATTGCAGTTTTTTTCATATTTTGGCTTGGGGTGCGAATTATACTCTGGAGCGACTTATGTGTGAAATTATTAACACATTATTATATCATTTCACATCTTATTTTGGAGTTTGGGAGTGACACTGATGGTTTGGTAAATTTGTTAGCATGTTCTTTATGTCATAGTTATCTGAATAACTCTTAATAGCTATGTAACGTTAACTCATAAGCTCCATAAAACGTATAAATATGTTCTATTTTTAATTGTTTCAGTGTCCCAAAGACGTATTTATAGGTCTTTTACGTTTTTTTTTTTTTTTTTTTTTTTCAAAAAGAAGGTCGTGATTCAATTAAGCTCCAAAGCACAAAGCTGAAAATCCATTTTAAAGCAATAAAACTGGCCACTGGAGGACAGTAGCGCAATTGGTAAGCCCTGCAACCCGATTCAACGGCAACAAAAGGCCAAGCTGCACGGCCAGTGGAAGACGACCGAATGGATGGCAGGCGGCGGACGACCGAGCAGAACAACCTTTAGGACACCCGGGATGCCAGGTGCTGGACGACCGAGCAGAACGACCGGGACCACTTGTGCAGCGGACGATGCCTTTTGGTCCATGCTGCTTGCGAGCAGAGCCCGCAGAGACTAAAAAAAAAAAAAAAATCATCTTTATGAGACAGACGGCGATGAGGGAAAAGTTTAACAGGCTGTCGTGGACAGAACAGCGTCATCTTTCAGTTAATTATGTGTAAATGAATTGTTACTTTGCTATCAAAAGCTCTATTCACAGGCGGTTTTTGCTATGGGCAATGTGGGCGACCGCCCAGGGCGCAATCTATTTGGGGGCGCACAAGCGCCCTCGAGAAAAAAAAAAAAAAAAATCCGCTAGTTTTCTAGACTAATACCGCTCATTTCCACGTCAAGTTAGTAGAGTGGGCGCTAGGGCGCCCCTTACTATCATGTCAACTGCTGCTGAGAGTCGTGTGTGTCAGAAGAAAAGGCAGGGGGAGACAGGAGGGGGATCAGCTGCTCGCAACTGCAGAGTGAGTGAGCAGGACGAGTCTCACTCACTCTCAGAGGAAAAGCAAGGAGGGGGGCGGGGGATAGACTGACCTCTCATGATCCCAGGCCACACAACACAAACTCCTGCTTCCAAATAAATTGTATTTAATTCATGAAATTAACATAGATATTATTAAATGTATCGGGTTATGACATTACCCAATAAATGTCTTTGTAAAATGTTAAAAAAAAAAAAAAAAAAAAGAACAACGAATCTCTGCCTGCATCAACGTGTATTTGTTTACATCACGTCAATCTTGACTCTGGTGGTTGACGGACGGAAAAGGTGATGATTTCGAGTTGAGTCAAGGGTGCTGCATCATGGACAAACGACCAAAAAAACCATCAGGTGCCCAGTTCAGGAAGAGAAGGAAAGAAGAAAAGGAGAAACGTTCAAAAGATAAAGGTACGCAGGTCTCTATGAGTGACGTTAATTGTGCATGTAATGAAACAGTAGCCTATACGCTATGTTATTATCCTTTTTGCTAATATGTTGCTACTTAGCCACAGAAGACGACTGTATTGTTAGCTTTGCTGAACTAGCAGCTACCATTTCTCCAGTAGGCTAGTTTGTGTTTACAACACAACAAGTGCAAGTTCACACAGGCTTATTAGTCTGGGAATTTGGTAAACAATAGTACGCCGTGACTGTGGAATTTTTAATGCTATGCGTGGGTCTATGCTAACTTAAATAACATTCATGTCATATACATTGACATGATGTTTTGTAAGCTGTATGTGATATAGCTTTTTGAATAATTTGTAGTGTGTCAATAGGATCAGAATCAGAATCAGAAAAAGCTTTATTGCCAAGTACGGATTATGTTAATTATTATTACTATTTTTTATTTATTTTATTCATTTGTATTTGTGTGATGAAGGATTTGTTAAGTTTACATTGGTTTTTATATACTTTATTTCATTCATTTGTATTTGTGTGATGAAGGATTTGTTAAGTTTACATTGCTATTTATATACTTTATTTATATACTACTATTTCATTCATTTCTCTTTTAGTATTTCTTGTTCTTCGTGTTGTTCAATAATATATTTACTAAAATAACGTAAAAACGGTACACATTCTTGTGTTTGATATCGGCGGGGGGGGGGGGGGGTTAGTTTGGATGTCGGTGGGGGGGGGGGGGGGGGGGGGGGCTGATGGGGTGGTTCGCCCAGGGCGCGAAAGTAGCCAGGACCGCCACTGGCTCTATTTGTCTTATTGTTTATCTTATTTTGTAAAATCAAAACATTATTCAGATGTTTGGGATGTAACTAAAGCAAAAAATAGCTGTGTATAAGTCAAAGTTATGTTTGAAATGTATGCTTTCACAAAAAGCTCAATTTCTCAGTTTTTTTCATCAGAAATTGGAAAATTGCTCAAACTAAGCTATTTTCTAAAGCTGATTTCTAAAGAATGGAAAAAGATATGAACTAATTTTTTTTCTGCTGAAAGAAGAGAGTCTAATCTTTCTTTTGGTGGATTCCATGTTTATATAGCAATAGAACATAATTTTCTGTGGGCCTTGTAAAATCAATCAAAATTCAGTAAAACGGCCGGGAACGAAGGGCCTTGCTCCGGTGAAAATGGCTGTGGGAGTGAATGAGTTAACATACCGGCCAAGTTCACATTTCGTTGTTCATGTATCATGTAACATTATCATACTGTACACCTATTCAGCATGTTGTTCTCTATTGGTATTTTTATTTTAAATTGCCATCCAAGATGACATATCTGTTCTATGTGTTGGATTTTATCAAGTAAATTTCCCCCAAAAATGCGACTTATACTCCGGTGTGACTTATATATGTTTTTTTCCTTTTCGTTGGGCATTTTATGGCTGGTGCGACTTATACTCAGGTGCGACTTATAGTCTGAAAAATACAGTATATAATTTGTTTACACTCCCCCTTTACTAAAGTTGTTTTTTATACAACAGAAAAGGTAACAACAGTGGCAGTCAGATACCCTTTTAAGTTTTTTCAGGTCATTCATTGTCAGACAAAAGCAGCATGGCAAAACACCACGCTAAAAAATAGGTAAAAATATCAAAATGGCATACTTCCTCATCCTCTTGAATTGACTTCACCTTGCTGGCGTTAAACTGGTCTTTTGGACGTCCTCACAAAGTTGATCCTTTCTTCACATATTTTCCTCTTTTTTGGCTTTGGGAAACGTATGAAGAAAACACCCTTCATAAGTCGTAATGTCTAGAGTCGTTTCTACAAGTTTCATAGCAGGAGTGTTTACTCGGCATGTTCTTTTTTGAAAGATTACCGGCAGAAAACAAGTAGTAATAACATGAGTTGTATGCGAGGGCGTGTCTATGTTGACCCACTTCCGGGTTACGATGGCGACGTCACGGTCTAAAAATAGCATTCGTGCGGTACGCTATGAACGAACGTGCATTTGCCCTCTCCCAGTCAAAAATGGATCGGACGTCTATCGCTGTCAGTAGCAGCCAAGGAGAGAATAGAAAGCATCTGGATAGCATGCTTGCAGACTGCAAAAAATTGCAGCTTATTCTGGGTGTGAATCATCTTCTGTTTGGAGTTTTTTTTTTTTTAGTTGGCGCGGCCAAGGCAGCTGAGAAAGGAAGACTAAATAGGATCTAATTTCATTATTAAGCCTTTTTCGCCCCTTTTTGGGACGGATTTGTGTCCAAAATATGGCCTGCAATCATTTTAAAGTCACTTAATTGCTGTACCATTTCATAGCACCTTTAACCCTGATCTCAAATGTTTTACCAGCCATCCAGGGCCACCTTCACCTTCCAGTGGGCCCTGGGCTAAGAAGAAAAGGGAGGCCCCCCTCTCCAACGACGACTCATTTTATTTTAAACTCATGGCAATTAGATCTCATGTGGGCCAGACTAGTTTATTTTTAGCCAAATAAGTTAACTCACAGGCTGTCATTGACAGCGCTTGACTTCCAATCCATTTTGATTGGGAATGAATGTTCTTTCATTCACCCATCCCAGTGGGTTGGTGCGGGAATGACGCACACGCTCTGTCTGATGGGTCCTCTTGCGATGGTAGGTCCGTAGGCTTCAGCCTAGCCCGTTGGATAAGGCAGCCCAGCAGCCAACTCTTGAGATAAGGGATGTCCCCGATCCGATCACATAATCGGAAATCGTGCCGATCGGACCAGTTTTAAGAGGTTCGGAATCCGGTGAAAAGGATTGGGTTTTTAATGTAATTTATAATTATTTATTTTTGATGGATAAAAAGTAACAAAATAATCCATAAATACAATAGCATTGCAGAAAGGATAAAAAAAATAGGGCTGTCAAAATTATCGCGTTAACGGGCGGTAATGAATTTTTTTGATTAATCATGTTAAAATATTTGACGCAATTAACGCACATGCCCCACTCAAACAGATTAAAATGACAGTGTCATGTCCATTTGTTACTTGTGTTTTGTCGCCCTCTGCTGGCGCTTGGGTGCGACTGATTTTATGGCACCATCCATGAGCATTGTGTAATTATTGCCGTCAACAATGGCGAGCTACTAGTTTATTTTTTGTTTGAAAATTTTACAAATTTTATTAAAACGAAAACATTAAGAGGGGTTTTAATATAAAATTTCTATAGCTTGTACTAACATTTATCTTTTAAAAACTAAAAGTCTTTCTATCCATGGATCGCTTTAACAGAATGTTAATAATGTTAATGCCATCTTGTTGATTTATTGTTATAATAAACAAATACAGTACTTATGTACAGTATGTTGAATGTATATATCCGTCTTGTGTCTTATCTGTCCATTCCAACAATAATTTACAGAAAAATATGGCATATTTTAAAGATGGTTTGGATTGCGATTAATTACGATTAATTAATTTTTAAGCTGTGATTAACTCGATTAAAAATTTTAATCATTTGACAGCTCTAACAAAAATACATACTTTTTATGCTACTCAACACTCCCGTAAAAAGCCGAAGGGGAAGTACTAAAACAGTACAATACTGTAAACAGCACTGTAATGTAACATGTTTGGAACTTTTGTTCAAAATAAAAAACAAAGAAATACTTTTCTTTTCTGTATCGGATGGGTACTCGGTATCGGCAGATTCTCAAAATCAGGTGATTCGGATACAGTTGCAAAAATATGTGAACAGGACATTCTTACTTGAGATACATCAGTAATTCTGTATTCATTATAAATAAGTACATGTCATACATTTAAGTTAAAACATTTCACTTTTAAACTAGATACACTTTTGATTATGCTTTCTGTATTTTAACGGCATTGGAAATCCTGTTACAAAGCTTCTTTTCCTCGAAACCGGGCGATTCCCACGTTCTAGCTTGTGTTTTCTGTCATGGGAGGGAAAAAAAACAACACACACAAAGAAAAATAGTTATCTCTCATCTAGCTAATAAAAAAAATCGGCTTTAACTGACATAATGTATGGTCTACATGACAACATAGTCCCAGTGTGTCACTAGTGCTGGGCCAAGACTGGCTTTGATAAATGGAGGCCACTGCTCTGCATGGAGGTGAAGAAAAAGGAATAGAGCTGTGTCCGTAGTGGAAGTTAACATTTTGAGTTGAGAATTCCCAGGACACACAGCTGTAACAAACATGAACTATCAACCCCTTTGTGTGATTGACATCTTAGAAACATAAAAGCTTTTATATGCATTCATATGGCATTATGCCAGAATTGGGTAGCGTAGCCAAACATTTTACTCAAATAGTGTAGTGTTAATTCAAAATAATATGACTCAAGTAAAAGTAGTCATAAAAAACATGTACCCAAGGACAAGTAAAAAAGTATTCGGTGAAAAGAATACTGTCAGATTGTTTTATGCAAACAATGGTTTATTTATTCTCTTAGCACAACGTCATCTATAGAACTGTTATTATTATACTGTATTAAAACCTATATTACATGACTATATTAAGTTATTAACCCCCCATAAAAATAGACAATCATATACAGAAATGAAACATTACCCATCCAAAGAGCAACGGTGCCCTATAGTGGAGAAAACGTATTGAATCATATCTCAGGTTTTCCGTAATCTATCGGTACCAAATCAAAACTGAGAGAGAGGTTATAAGCCACACTTTCGGGTTATTACGACGCTTGAAATATGTCACGTGATTGAACAGGCCGGCATGATCTTAGGACTTCCAACAGCAAACTTGTAAGTGGTATTGCGACTATATTGTTACATCTGATTGGTTTAATTAAGTCATGTGATTATTTCTGTGATGTCTCATTGTTAATGTGGTCGAGCCACTGTGGGCATTCCTGGCAAAAATACAGTAAAATCTAATACAGTGATATGCACAAGTTTGGGCGCCCCTGATCATTTTAAAGATTTTCCTTTGTAAATCACTGATTGAAAGAAAGGATTCAGTTAAATATATTATATAGAAGATGAACACAGCAATATTTGAGAAGTGAAATGAAGTTTATTGGATAAACAGAAAGTGCGTAGTAATTCTTTAAAGAAAAATATGCCTTTGCATAAATTTAGGCAGCCCTACAGAAAAACGTGATCAATATTTAGTAGAGCCTCCTTTTGCAGAAACAACAGCCTCTGAACACTTCCTATAGCGTTCAAAGAGGGTCTGGATTTGCGTTGAAATTTATATCTACAGCTCAATCAGGTTCCATGGTTACCGAGTCTGGACAGCATGCTTCAAAGCAGACCAATTAATCAATTATTAATTATGTTAAGGTCTGGGGACTGAAATGGCCATTCTAGAACGTTGCACTTATTCCTCTGTGTGAATGCCTCACTAGATTTGGAGCAGTGTTTAGGGTCATTGTCTTGTTTAAAAATCTTGCCCCTTACACTTAGTCAGTGGAACATTGTTTGTAAGAATCTGTTGTTATTGACTGGAATCCATGCGACCGTCATCTTTAACAAGAATGCCAGTATGAGGGGCCGTACAAGACATTTTTCATTCTGGCCCTCTCACACACATACATTCTCCTTTCACATACATATATATTCACTCTCACACACATACATTCTCCTCTCACATGCATACATTCTCCTTTCACATCCATACATTTTTACTTTCACATTCATACATTTTCACTCTCACATTCATACATTTTCACTCTCACATTCATACATTTTTACTTTCACATTCATACATTTTCACTCTCACATTCATACATTTTTACTTTCACATTCATACATTTTCACTTTCACATTCATACATTTTTACTTTCACATTTATACATTTTTACTTTCACATTTATACATTTTCACTCTCACATTTATACATTTTCACTCTCACATTCATACATTTTTACTTTTACATTTATACATTTTCACTCTCACATTCATACATTTTTACTTTCACATTCATACATTTTTACTTTCACATTCATACATTTTCACTCTCACATTCATACATTTTCACTCTCACATTCATACATTTTCACTCTCACATTCATACATTTTTACTTTCACATTCATACATTTTTACTTTCACATTTATACATTTTTACTTTCACATTTATACATTTTCACTCTCACATTTATACATTTTCACTCTCACATTCATACATTTTTACTTTTACATTTATACATTTTCACTCTCACATTCATACATTTTTACTTTCACATTCATACATTTTTACTTTCACATTCATACATTTTCACTCTCACATTCATACATTTTCACTCTCACATTCATACATTTTCACTCTCACATTCATACATTTTTACTTTCACATTCATACATTTTTACTTTCACATTTATACATTTTTACTTTCACATTTATACATTTTCACTCTCACATTTATACATTTTCACTCTCACATTCATACATTTTTACTTTTACATTTATACATTTTCACTCTCACATTCATACATTTTTACTTTCACATTTATACATTTTTACTTTCACGTTTATTTTTCAAAGTACTTTTATTTTGAAATAATACATCAGAATTTTATCAGAGTACTTTAGTTCAATACTTGGGGTAGTCTAGTGTACCCCAGAAGTGGGACCGCCCCGGGATATCAGCCAGATTTTTTAAAATCAATTTTTGAAATCAGGTGAAATGACAGCTAAAATAGGCAATTTTCAAAGTACTTTTATTTTGAAATGATACATCAGAATTTTATCAGTGTACTTTAGTTCGAGTCTTGGGGTCGTCTAGTATACCTCAGAAGTGGACCCGTCCCGGGATATCAGCCAGATATTTTTAAATTAAATTTTGAAATAAGGGTAAATGACAGAAATAACTAGCAATTTTCTAAGTAGTATTACTCGGAATTCCTAAATTATTTTTTATATCATAATACTTTAGTTTGGGTCTCGGGGTGCTCGAGTGCCTCTCTCAAGTGGACCCGTTTTTGGATGGCTTCCCGTTTTTTATTTATTCATATTTATTTTTTTCAATAAAGGGACTAGCGCTGTGAAGCCACCGGGGGACTTGCGCTGTGAAGCCACCGCGTTCCATTATGAAGCCAGCGCGTTGCAGTACCATAATGCACACAATGCAAACAATGATCCAAATGAGGGGCGGCTAGCTTGACTTCGTTTTTACGAGTGGAGGGTGGCTTGACCGCAGTAGTCTGGGAGCAGGTCATATTAGCTCCCGCTTGGACAGTTGAAGAGGTTCGAGAGTTGCTCGGTCTAAAAATGTCTCTCATTTCACTTTCAACTGCGTCATAATTAGCACTGTTGGGTGCAGTTGATTGTGTCCTTTGCCGCCGCTCGAGACAGGAAGCCAAAGAAGTTAGTTTCTGGGGTCGACAAAATGTTTTGCAAAAGTCCAACTGCTTGCCGAAGTGATTGTGCGTCCTCTTCCTTGTTATTTTATGAACAGTAACCCGCGTCAGGTTCTCAGCCAATCAGAGCTTACCAGTCAGAGCTAGCCAATCAGAGCTGGCTTCCGTTTCAACTAGACTCCTTCCGTTTTCACTATACTTTCACTCATACATACATACATTCTCCTCTCACGTTCATACATACTTTCCTCACATACATATACAGTATATTCACTCTTATACACATATATTTTATTTATACAAACATACATTTCATAGACTAAAAATGTGTGAATGTGAGAGTAAACATGTATGAATATAAGAGTGAAAATGTATAAACGTGAGAGAGAAAATGTATAAACGTGAAAGTAAAAATGTATAAATGTGAAAGTAAAAATGTATAAATGTGAAAGTAAAAATGTATGAATGTAAGAGTGAAAATGTATAAATGTAAAAGTAAACATGTATGAATGTGAGAGTGAAAATGTATAAATAGGAAAGTAAAAATGTATGAATGTGAGAGTGAAAATGTATAAATAGGAAAGTAAAAATGTATGAATGTGAGAGTGAAAATGTATAAATGTAAAAGTAAAAATGTATGAATGTGAGAGTGCAAATGTATAAATGGGAAAGTAAAAATGTATGAATGTGAGAGTGAAAATGTATAAATGTGAAAGTAAAAATGTATAAATGTGAAAGTAAAAATGTATGAATGTGAGAGTGAAAATGTATAAATGTAAAAGTAAAAATGTATGAATGTGAGAGTGCAAATGTATAAATGGGAAAGTAAAAATGTATGAATGTGAGAGTGAAAATGTATAAATGTGAAAGTAAAAATGTATAAATGTGAAAGTAAAAATGTATGAATGTGAGAGTGAAAATGTATGCATGTGAGAGTGAAAATGTATGCATGTGAGAGTGAAAATGTATGAATGTGAGAGTGAAAATGTATAAATGTGAAAGTAAAAATGTATGAATGTGAGAGTGAAAATGTATGAATGTGAGAGTGAAAATGTATGAATGTGAAAGTAAAAATGTATGAACGTGAAAGGAGAATGTATGCATGTGAGAGGAGAATGTATGTGTGTGAGAGTGAATATATATGTATGTGAAAGGAGAATGTATGTGTGTGAGAGGGCCAGAATGAAAAATGTCTTGCCTCATATGCCTGCGCTGGACACGCAGCCCCGTAACATGATGGAACCACCATCAAATTTTACTGTAGGTAGTGTTTGTCCTAGAATGCTGTGTTCTTCATACGTAGTGCATACCGCACTTCATTATGCCCAAATAACTCCATTTTTGTTTCATCAGTCCACAGAACCTTATCCCAAAATGAGGCTGGTTGATCCAAATGTGCTTTGGCAAACATCAAGCAACTTCTTCCGCATTACTCTCCCTAACAACATGTATTTGTGCAAACAATGCTGAATATTTGATCAGTGGATAGTGACACCATCTGCAGCAAGATCATGTTGTAGGTTTTTGGAGCTGGTCTGGGGGTTCAATTTGACTCTTCACACCATCCTTCACCTCTGCTTATCTGATATTTTACTTGGCCTGCCACTCTGGACCTTAACTTGAACTGTGCCTGTGGTCTTCCATTTCCTTACTATGTTCCTCATTGTGGAAATTGACAGCTGAAATTTCTGCGACAGCTTTTTGTTATTGCCCTAACATATAATGTTGAGTAATCTTTTCTTTCAGATCATTTGACAGTTGTCTTAAGACTCCCATGTTTCCACTCTTCAGAGATGATGCAAAGAGGAGAACACTTTGCAATTTGACATCTAAGGGCGCGTTCACACTAGACCAAGAGGACCAGGGTCGCTGGTTGCAGGGACGCTTGCCAATGAGTTGTTGAAAAAGTTCAGCATTCACATTGCGCCAACCGAACTTTCCGAGTAGCATCACGTGGACCAAAGGCACTCATTAATTGGACAAATCGAAGAGGAAATACAAAAGGGAACCGCGTAGTACCCCAAGTCACACAGGCGTGCGGTCGCTCTCACTATCGTGTCTTTAAGGCCTGTGAAATTCTTGCCACTTCCAAGAGAGCGAGACTCACGAAACAGCCACCCCAAGAGTCTCCACCTGTCTCGGCCAGTCACTCTCGCAAGCATAGGCGGATCTACTATTCAGGCATAGTAGATGATCGCCTTTGAGCTGCCCTTGCCCCAACGAGCAACGGCTTGGGCCACCGGAGCCAGCGGCACACCCAACTATTCGTCATGTATAATTATGTCAGCATACCAAACAAACAAATAACAAAACAAAAAAGAAAGCCATTTGAATGCTGCATTTATATTATCTCTCGCCCCCACACACGCACTACAATGGACTGTTCCACGACAACAGACTGAGTATCAGTCGCTTATCTTCATTTAGCGCCATTTAGCATCGCTTAGCTCCACTTAGCTGTTCGTTAGCTTCACTTAGCTCTCCCGCGGTTTTCACGCCACTAAGCTCGCTATTTTTACAGCTCACTTGCTACTTTGCACGTCGGCTATTGTTTATTTCGAACACATGAGTAAACGTGCTCTCCATCAGAGCCAAAGTGCAGTGAGGGAGAAGTTGAGAACAGGCCTCTAATGCCTCTTTTAACTTTCTTCTTCTTCTTCACACAGAACATAAAATACACGACAGCACACCCTGTGCCGAAACAATGTAGTACAGTTCCAATCAGTCATACAATAACACTCAACAGCTGGTTAACAGCAAAAGCACATCATGTTCGTCATATAAATAATGATTTCTGGAATTAATCCCACATACTTCAGAATTAATATTATAATATGTTGAGTAAATACTACATAGTACAGATTCTACACTAGGAATAGCTTTCAAATGAAATATGATATAATAATATATATGATATAATAAATATAATTGGCAATGAATAATTATTAGAATTATTATACTACTGTTATATATAGTAGAATACTATAATAATAATGCTAGAATTTTTTAAAGTATTGTTTTGAACAATGTTGGAAAGGTAAAGTCAGTTTTCTGAATCTGTTTACTTTCCATTCTTTTGCACTAGTAAATGCTATCAGCATTTAACCTCATTGTTTATTTGTGATTATTTATTGTTATTTTACATGATTATTTGTACATTTATAAGGAATTTAAATAACAAAATAGTTTTATGAATTAATAAGCGTCAACAAAAATTTCATTGCTAAATTAGTTAAAAAAAAAAAAAAAAGAGAGAATTATTAGATTAGTCGATTAATCGTAAAACTAGTCGGCTGACTAATCAGGAGAAAATTTGTCGTTTAGGACAGCCCTAGTGTACCAGAACATATTTCCTCCACACCCTTCTCACCTTTTTAACCCATGACCTATGGATATGTTCGCCTCAGACCCCAAAATTGCCAAGTCCGCCACTGCTCGCACGGTACATTCAGCTACGGTACATTAGCTATGTACTTTAAAAAAAAAAAAAAAAAAAATGTTTTTGCATTTTTCAAATTCATTTATGGTTATGCGATTTTGTCATGGTTTATGTAGTTTTCACTTTCATTGTTTCTTTTTTTCAGTTTTCACGTTTTTTGAGTTTTGTAATTTTGGATGGGACACAAAAATATGTACAATGGCCCACAAATGACCCACGGGCCGTACTTTGGGCATACCTGATGTAACGTCAAGATAGAGAAACAACAACAAAAAACATAAGACACTTGTGATATAGTCTGTGTGGTCCCCAGGTCAATTTATTTGTGACAACCACAGTTGATAAAAATCAAAGCTTCCCATAGGATTAAATGCATGCAGGTCAATTTTGACCCACTTATGGGTAAACAAAGCATCCCTACAACGAAAGAACACTTTTAAACATTCAGTCCATTGTGGAGCATGGACTTCTTCTCCACAATCTGGAGTAGTTGTTCAGACAGATGACCTCAGGAAACCTCCCACCGGGGGCCCAAATATTTTTAGTCATGTAATGTTTATGTCTTTTGACTTCAGTAGCTTTAGAAGTAAATTTTTAAAAATTAGAGCCCAGAGGAATTTGTTGACATCCCTCATTAAATATAGAGCTACATAAACTCAAAGTACTGTACAGTTCAGTGGAAGTGATAAATTCCTCTCCCGGGGATCATTTTATGGCCTATTTTCAACAATTATACGGTATATGCAAAATATGGATAGACATTGCGGACGTTTACATTTATGTAAACATTGATGTGAGATATAAAGCATACAAGCACAACAGTAGGTAACAATGTCGAAGATCGTTTGAAGAATTGGTATCATCTCCATCTACAAGTTACTTTATTGGTCAGAGAAGAAGGAGTTTTCCCCAATGTGTTGCAACGCATTTTTCTTTCCTTTTTGTCTTTCACTTGCGCTGTGCTTCATGGCTGAACTGATGAAAACACTAAGAAGTCGTGAGGAAATGTTGAAATTGTAGAAGGTTTGGAATTTTAGCAACTAGCCAGAATATCAATGAGTCATCATTGCTACTGATTAACAACCCCATCAATTACAGAAATATATATTTATGCTATAGTGCTGAGGGCCAATACAAACCTTTACTCCTCTTTTTGTTAAAAGTAGTGTTGTACCGGCATCGGGTTAGTTCACGTTCATTTGGCCTCTCCCAGTCAAAATGGATTGTACATCTAGTGCCGTCAATGGCAACCAATAAGTTAACAAGGAATTGACCTGAAAATATCACAAAATCAATAGGAAGTGACTGAAATTCTACAGGCATCCACATGCAATTTCTCCATAAATTGCACCTTATAGTAACAGGAAGTGACCTGAAAAAGCGTCACCTTATAGGAGGTCACCAATGAGCAGGAAGTGACTCGGAAATACTCGAAAATCAGTGAAAAAAAAAAGAAAACATAGAAAACCTAAAAAAATCAAAAATCAAATAAACATAGAAAATTAAAAAGAAAAAAAAAAGCACTGAAACACACAAAAAAGATCAGGTAAATAGACATTTAGAAACACAAAAGCAAAATACAAAAGAATCCTCCCTAAAACTAGGAAAAAACACAGAAAATCAACCAAAAATTGAAAATTTAGTTGATGTTTAAGTTAGCTTCTGTAGCTGGGGGTCGGACCGCCAAGGCCCCCGCCTTTGGCTGCCGCCCAAATCACTACGCACCGAACCCCTTTGGCCATTCCCACAGGTGGTGAGCGGGAAGGCGGACCCAAGTTGCCTTTTCGGGCTTTGCCTGGCTGGGCCCCATGGGAACAGGCCTGGCCATCCACCTGGTCATCCAGACGCTCGCCTTCGAGTTCCACCCCCAGACCTGGCTCCAAAGGGGAGCCCGGGTAACCCGCGTCCAGGCAAGGGAAACCTGAGTCCAATAATATTATTCATTATAAGGGATCAATTTGAGCCGTGCTTTGTCTGGCCACTCACCTAGAATCTGTTTGCCATTGGTGACCCTGGCCCAGACAACATAGCTCCTAGGATCACTGGGACACGCAAACCCCTCCACCTCGATAAGGTGATGACTCAAGGAGGGGGTAGTTCGGTCACTGTATGACAGTGTCAGAATTTGGTCTGCATTGCCGGCAGTAAGTTGAATTCGTTCCCAGTGAGGGTTGGACTCCGCCAAGGCTTCCCTTTGTCACCGATTCTGTTCATAATTTTTATGGACAGATTTTCTAGGCGCAGCCGAAGCGTTGAAGGAGTCCGGTTTGGTGGCCTCAGCATTGCATCTCTGCTTTTTGCAGATGATGCGGTGCTGTTGGCTTCATCAAACTGTGACCTCCAACTCTCACTGGAGCGGTTCACAGCAGAGTGTGAAGCGGTTAGGATGAAGATCGGATGCTCAAATTCGAGACCATGGTCCTCAGCCAGAAAACGGAGGCGTGCCCTCTGCAGGTCGGGGATGAGATCCTGCCCCAAGTTGAAGAGTTCAAGTATTTGGGGTCTTGTTCACGAGTGAGGGTAGGATGGAGCGGGAGATCGACAGGCGGATCGGTGCAGCGTCTGCAGTGATGCAGACTCTGCACCAGTCCGTAGTGGTGAAGAAGGAGCTGAGCCAAAAGGCAAAGCTCTCGATTTACCAGTCGATCTATGTTCCTACCCTCACCTATGGTCACGAGCTGTGGGTCGTGACCGAAAGAACAAGATCCTGGATACAAGCGGCCGAAATGAGTTTCCTGCGCAGGGTTTTTGGGCTCTCTATTGGAGGTAGGGTGAGAAGCTCGGTCATTTAGGAGGGATTCCACGTTGAGAGGAGCCAGTTGAGGTGGCTCGGGCATCTGGTTAGGATGCCTCTCAGACGCCTCCCTGGAGAGGTGTTCCGGGCATGTCCCACTGGCGGGAGGCCCCAGGGACAACCCAGGACACGCTGGAGAGCCAAATTTCTCTCGGGTGGCCTTGTAACGCCTTGGGATCCCGCTGGAGGAGCTGGTTGAAGTGGCTGGGGAGAGGGAAGTCTGGCCTTCCCTGCTAAAGCTGCTGTCACCGTGACCCGGCAGATGATGGATCGATGGATGTTTTATTTGTTGTTGTTATAAGGTACTCATTGGCAGCCATTGACAGCACTGAACGTCCAGTCCATGTTGATGGGGGGGGGGGGTGAGCGAATGAACTAATTCTCCCAGTCAGTTTCACGCAATTTTGCTAGAAATGGCATTTGCTAGTATCTAAATCAAAGTTTACGATTACATCTTCCATCAAAGTGCTGGTTGAAATGATGCGTTGATCATCAAAGATGCAATACTTTGTGAAAATTGCCTCACATCATTTACCTCATAAGAGTTTCACGGGGAAAATACACAAACAGTCTTGTTCCACAGATCCCCCACCCACAGTCCCTCTGTGGGGCATCCTGTCACTTCCTCCAGAGAGCTTAAAGTCATAGAATCTCCACAAGTTATTCCACCTGCTCCTCTGCCGCTGGTGTGAGGCCTGTCGGAACAAACTGACAGAAGTCAGGACTTGATGTTGATACAGCTTTCGCCCGTGGAAAGCATTCCCCAAGGAATAAACGTCCTAGGGGAAGTGGAAAATTGCAGGAGGTGGATGTAGACTGGTGAGACCCAGATGACATGGAGAAGTTTTTTATCAACTGAGTAGAGTCAGAATGGATTGGACCACTAGTGCCGTCAAGGGCAGTGAAACTGAGGCAGTCACGATTAATTGAATACAATTAAGTGATAAGCAAATGAATTATTTAGACATTGTAGACCACTTACCTGTCCAAAATCTCATGTGAATGAGCATCTCATAGCATTTTTTCCCCCATTTTTTTTTAACAGTATATATATATTTTTTTATTACTTATTTTCAATTTAAAATGTACATATTCACATTTAACTATTCATTTATTCATTGATTTTGGATTTTTAGCTATTATTAATACAATACAATACAAGACAAGACAAGACAAGACAAGACAAGACAAGACAAGACAAGACAAGACAAGACAAGACAAGACAAGACAAGACAAGACAAGACAAGACAAGACAAGACAAGATAATGTTATATAATATAATAAATGAATAAAAAACTAAAAGGGGAAATGGTAATCATTCTCACTTATTTTATTTATAACTTGGGCATTTAATTTTAAATCTAAATTTACAAATGAATACAAAGTTTATCAAACTAATTAATGAAACTGAAATTAATAAAAAGAAATACACACAGGTAACAGCCAGAGGTGGGGCTAGCGGAAAGGCAAGCCAGACAGTTGCTTGGGGCCCCAGCCAATGAAGGGGCCCATGAGGGCTGCCAAAATGTACTACGCAGAAACGACAATAAGTGGCCATTAGAAATGCCACCGCAGTAGCAAACTCTCCATGTGGGGTTCCGTCCCATCTACCGTAGCAACCTGCACTTGACGTATTTTCCTAAAAAGTGAAACCTAAGTGTATATGTGTTTGAATATTACTCAAATAAAATTAGCGTTACTTAAAAATAATATTACTCAAGTAAAAGTAAAAGTAGTCATCCCAAAGTTGTACTCGAGGAAAAGTAAAAAAAGTATTTGGTGAAAAGAATACTTAAATAATGATTAACATTATGAGCAATTGCTTCAGATGTTTGATTTTTTTCTCAGCACATGATGCACATCAGACAATGCTTCTCATCAAGACAATTCTTAACAGGTGTATATTTTATACAGCGGTATGAAAAAATATCTGAACCTTTTGGAATTTCTCACATTTCTCCATAAAATCACCAATAAATGTGATCTGATCTTTGTCAAAGTCACACAGATGTAAAAACAGTGCTTTAACTAAAGCCACCCAAACATTTATAGGTTTTCATATTTTAATGAGGATAGCATGCAAACAATGACAGAAGGGGGAAAATAACCAAATGAACCCTCTGCCTTAGGAGACTTAAAGAGCAATTGAAACAAACAATTTTTACCAAACAATTTAAGTCAGTTGTGTGCCCAATCACTGATGAGTGGTTTAAAGCTGCCCTGCCCAGTATAAAACACACACCTGGCTTAGAATTGTTTTGATAAGAAGCATTGTCTGATGTGCATCATGGCTCGGTCAAAAGAGCTGTCTGAACTGCGATCAAGGATTGTTGATTTGTATAAAGCTGGGAAGGGATACAAAACCATCTCTACAAGTCCAGTTGTTCATCAATCGACAGTCAGAGAAGTTGTCTACAAATGGAGTGTTTGCCACTACTGCTTCTTTCCCAAGGAGTAGCCGCCCACCAAAGATGACGCCAATAGTTCAACGCAGAATACTCAGAGAGGTAAAAAAAAAAAAGAACCCTAGAGTGTCTGCTAAAGACTTACAGAAATCACTGGCAAGTCCAATATCTCTGTGCACACATCAACTATATGTAAAACTATTGCCAAGAATGGTGTTCATGAGAGGACTCCACGGAGGATGCCAAAGCTGTCTGAAAAAAAAAAAAAAAAGTTGCATGTTTAATGTTCACAAAAAGGCACTTGGACACCCCACAGAAGTTTTGGCAAACTATTTTCTGGACTGATGAAACCAAAGTTGAATTGTTTGGGAGTTAACACACAACGTGTATGGAGGAAAAATGGAACAGCTCACCAACATCAACCCCTAACCCCCACTGTGAAGCATGGTGGAGGGGACATCATGATTTGGGGCTGTTTCGCTACCTCAGGGCCTGGACAACTTAAAATATTTAATGGAAGAATGAATTCAAAAGTTTACCAGGATGTTTTGCAGGAAAACCTGAGCCCGTCTGTTAGACAGTGGAAGCTTAAAAAAAAACAGGATGGATGCTGCAACAAGACAATGATCCAAAACACAGAAGTAAATCAACTTGAGAATCGTTTCAGAAGAACAAAATACACGTTCTGGAGTGGCCAAGTCAAAGCCCAGACCTGAACCCCATTCAGATGCTGTGGCATGACCTAAAGATAGCGATTCATGCCAGATATCCCAGGAATCTGACTGTACTGCAGCAGTTTTGTATAGAAGAATGGTCTAAGATTAGTCCTGATCGATGTGCCAGACTGATCTGCAGCTACAGGAAGCGTCTGGTTGAAGTTATTGCTGCCAAAAGGGGGCCCACAAAATATTACATGTGATGGTTCACTTAATTATTTTTCCCCCTTCTCTCATTGTTTGCATGCTATTTTCATTAATATGAAAACCTATAAATGTTTGGATGTTTTTAGTTAAAGCACACAGTTTTTTTCATCTGTAGGATTTTGACAAAGATCAGATCACATTTGATGGTGATTTTATGCTAAAATGTGAGAAATTCCAAAAGGTTCAGATACTTTATGTGACGTGCATACCCCGTGGTGAGGGGCTTTTGAACAACCCAAGCTTTATAAGCTTAATTTTTAGAATTTGCGTACCTGGAAATTTAAATTTTAGGCTACAGCCTTTCCACTGTGAATTTTGCACACCAAGCCAAGTTTTGTACTCTTTCTTTTATTTGACTTTATTTATTCATATTATCATATAAATTGCCTGCCAACTTTGTTTCTTTTGATGTGACCTAATACATTGTTCACTTATTTCACTGTGCATTTATGTGTGGGTACATGAGTGGGGAGGAGGCCCTAGGGATTCCTTGCTTGGTGCAAGTAACACTCTAAAGTTAAAAAATTTCCCCATTGTATTTTACTCATTGAATGCCATTGACGGCAACAGCCATCCAATTCGTTTAAAATAGGAAGACTGGCTGTGAATGCTGATGTTTTAGTGCCATTGACGGTGTTAGACGCCCAATCTATCTTTAATGGGCAGGCGAATGAACATATTAGAAATAAGACTAATCTTCTTGGTAAGCACGGCCCTGTATATGAATAACTACTGTAACAATGGCGCTGTCTAGAGTTACTGAAAAGTGTCTACTCTACATGAAGAAATAATGTTATGGGGGAAAATACACAAACAGAAGCGAATCATGCATCACAATCGCTGTGTTAAGGCCAAATCTCTACTGTAAACTAAGTGTGCTTACAGGGTTCATTATTAAGGTTGTAACCAAGTCACTGTATGTGTGAGGTCTCCATAATTATCACCCTCCACTTGCTATTACATCAGATATGTCAGTGCAAACAGGATTGTCACGGAAGTTTTGCATACCAGCTCTAATAGAGTGAAAAAGAGACCTCCTCTTGGAATCAGATAACTTAGTAACTTATTGGACTGAAATGCTCCCACATTAGAGTTCCTCTCCCCACAATTTTGAGAGTTTTGGAGAAATTCAGGCTTCATTTTCAAAGACACTTATATAGTAATAGTAGCACCGTAATTTTTGGACTATAAATCTTTTTTTTTTTTTTTTTTTGAATAATATGATTATTGTAATAAAGAATTTGGCCAGGGATTGTGGTGCTTATGAGACCATATGGAGTATGTGATTTAATAATGTAAGGAGAAGAACAAACTAACATTCATATCCACAAACAATGATACCTAATCGCCATTGTCATGAACTCAAATGTCATTTGCAATCACGGTGTCCTAACAAAACAGAAATGCTCTCATAACAACAAACATATCAAGTAATGAAACAATTGGAACAGTAACTGAAAAGAACATGAACATTGATCGTCATTCATTTCCTGACCGCCCCAATGCATGCTGGGAGGCGTGAGACTCTTCTTATCGGTCTTTTCCGCAAAGTTTGATGGGTAGTTTTTTTAAGGTACTTTGACAGACCTTCGCTTTTTCACTAATGATCTGCCTGTGCGTTCCATCTAGTATGGCGAGGTGTTTCTTGAAGTTGTGAGGAGTACGAAACTGAAGAACAACCTGCAAAGTGTGAAAACAAAGGTTAGTGGCTCCACACTTTGTCGCTCGCATCATTTGCCATGTTATTATCCATTTTCTGGCATGTGTGATTTATAGACAAATTTCCTGAGCGAAATATGGGTGGCGCCATCTCGGAAAATGTCTGCTCCGAACTTCCGGCTTAGAAAGTACAAATGAATTGCGGTTGAAGTAAGCAGGGTGTTGACAAAGGTAAAACTGCAAAATCAAGCCTGAGGAACCCACGGAATCTCTAAAAATTGATTCAGCACGACGTAGATGAGACGTAGATGAGATTGTATGATTGTTCTTATCACTTTATTGATCATTCGTGGACAAAATTATAACAACCTGTCAGCCTGTGTTGATGTGAGGTATAGATTGATACGCCGGGCACTTGAGTGACCAAAATTAGGTGAAATTACAAATTATATTCCATTTGCCGAATGTAGAAAGGCTGACATGGATTTTGTTGTTACAAGGAAATACTACAAGGTATGTACATTTAAACAAAAATAGTATGTCATTCTCTTTTATTGCAGATATTGATCGCTATAAAAAATGTGAACAACATGATTCCATTTCTTGTTTTATTTAAACAATTGGTGCATGTGCATAACAGGTCAATAAATCATAATTTATAAAATTATTAGATAAAAGCTAACGAGAATGTGATATCAGACAGCAGAGCTCTGGAGCGGCTTGGGAGCCTCGCCAAACTTTGACCCGACATTACAAAGACCCTTGGCAGCCTACAGAAGGGTTTTCTCCTGTTGTTCTCGGTAATTCCATCTCCAATAGCGTATCTTAAAGTTGCCGCAGTTATAAAGCTCGTAGTTGGATCTCGGGATCGAGCTGATGGTCTGCCGCGAGGCGAGCCACCCTCTGTCCCAGCCTCTCGGCCACCCCTGGGTAGTTGTAGAAAATACTAATAAAGAACATCACAATTACAATCATTATCATAATAACAATATCAAAGGCAACAAAACGTTTCATGCGCAAGATTCTAGCTTTTGTGAAACATCAAAATGCAGGGATCGGAAGAACATACCTTCCATAACACAGCAGCAACATGGCTACAAAAACACCCTGTCTTTGTGGTGGCACGAGCTTGGTTCCACATCTGCCTTCATGAACATGTTACCCTCCCCTGTCGTGATGATGGCAGATGGATGCGGTATTTCCAAATTGTCTTTTTTAAGGGATTTTGATGAGTAATGTTACTCCAGCTCCACTGTTGTTTTGGATGGAGAAATTCCATCCATCCATTATCTTCCGCTTATTCCGGGGTCGGGTCGCGGGGGCAGCAGCTTTAGCAGGGAAGCCCAGACTTCCCTCTCCCCAGCCACTTCAGCAAGCTCCTCCGGCGGGATTCCAAGGCGTTCCCAGGCCAGCCGAGCGACATAGTCTCTCCAGCGTGTCCTGGGTCGACCCCGGGGCCTCCCGCCGGTGGGACATGCCCGGAACACGTCTCCAGGGAGGCGTCCAGGAGGCATCCGAAACAGATGCCCGAGCCACCTCAACTGGCTCCTCTCAACTCGGAGGAGTAGCGGCTCGACACCAAGCCCCTCCCGGATGACCGAGCTTTTCACCCGCATGGAGAAATTCTAAAACCGAATTTGTTAGCAGATATGCGGAAGTACCAAGGAAACTTGTCTATAGTCCTGAGTAATTTATAGTCTGAAAATTATGGTTCCTTCATTTGAATTTGGAGGATTGGCTGTGAATGCGCATCTTTAAGTCTTATTGTCAGTGCTAGACGTCCAGTCCATTTGGACTGAATGAACATCTTCCTGATGCAACTGAAGAAAATAAAGGCCCTCTAAATACAAATAAACCTCTCCAACATCTGCAGACAGAGGGAGGGGAGGCACAGGGAAGCTAACAGCTTCTGCCACAGCCAGTGTGACCAAGAAGAGAACTTATTACCAGAAGGTAAATATGGCAAACCACATGAGGTGGAGATGCAGACTGGGGTCTGACCCATTAGACAGACGGATTCTCTGGTCTCCACAGTAGAGGTCTGGCCTTCAAATCCACAGCTGTGTTTTCTCTATGTTTGTTCCTGAACCCACATGGAACATTCAATAACTAACAACTCTTTAGATGACTGTTCCTTACTGCAGAGAAATTGTCTTTAATAAATAAGACATTTTCACAAATTTGAAGTCAGAAGCAATAGGATGGCATATGTCGATAACTTTAAATATCATGGAACATAAATCATTGCAGTCATTTAATAATTCATTTACTCTACACCAGGGGTCGCGTTAACCGAATATTTTCTGTCGTTGACCGTTTTTTTTAAACGGTGACGTAAAAATTTGAAGTCCATCTGTCATTTTGACAGGTTGCAATTCACACCCCAGACCACAGGGTGGCGAGTGAGCATATTAATTAGCTATTGTCTCTCTTGATGCATGACGTCGTTGGCCTTACTCTGAAAAATGTCAAGGCAACTGAGTGTCCGAAGTTTCTTCAGAAAGCCCCAAAACGACGATGGTGTCGATAAAAGAGGTGAAAAAACAGGGATTGCACAAGCGGGCATGCAATTCAAGTCCATGCGTACCAGGAGGAAGGTGTAAGACTCAGGCCACAGCAGGTGAACTGTTAATTTCATTGTTCCATACGTAGCCTCGCTACTGGGGCCACAGTCAGCTGTTTTTGTCACTGCGGAGAAAAAAGTTACATATTCATCTGCTTGATGTGTGATGGCACGGTGTGGATTCTCTGTTAAGCTTGTTCGGACAGAATATTAATTTAAAATGAATGAAAACTAAATACTTTTGAATATGTTGAAGCGCTATGCAATGTTAAGAGTCTTGTTAGCTCGAATTGCTGTGTCCAGCCGCTGTAGCTCTGCTGCTCTCTGTGAACTCTCTATTCAAGCCGGTGTAGGTTCACTATCCTCTTCCCCTCACTATCCACTCGCTCTCGCAATATGATTGGCTGAAGAGTCGAAATGCTGTCCCGTGAAATGCCGTCCCGTGAAATGCCTGTTTAAAAATGTTCCCGTTGTTACTTCTTGCGTTCGCTTAAAAGTGCCCATTTAAAAAGGAAAAGCGATGGATGATACTCCACGCAGAGCGTATTATTAACAAATGTTAAAGTTGTATAAACATATAGCGAGAATAAGGAACGTCACTGACAAGCGCAGGCCCCTGCAAGTGGATAGTGAGGGGAATAGGATAGTGCACCTACACCGGAACGCGCGCGCACTTAAGTGTCTCTGTCACGTGACTGTGTCGTAGCCGCTAACGCGCTCGGCCAAATGGACACACAAGTACGGAAGGTGAATTATGCCAAACGAAGAGTCACCACAATGTCATTATCATCATTTTAAAAATTTAAGTGACGGGTAAAAATAGATTATGACCGGATTTTTATGACCCTGTCAGTCAAAATGACAGACAACGAAAAAGTCTAGCGCAACCTCTGATATACATATATATATAAAACGTTGTTTTTTTTTTTTATTGACACGGCCATGTTGTGTTGAAGAAACGTATGCGGCGATTCAATGCCGACCATTACGGTACGTGACGTCACCATTTTGTTTCGGTAATACTTCACTCTGATTAGCCGAATTATTTCGTCTATGTTAAATTCTGCTTTTTTCACTCTTCATAAAGCACAGAATTTAGTTTCTTGAACTCATTTGAGTCAATGTTTATTGCAGCTCCGCAACTCGGACCATAACAAACGTAACACAACACAGACTTCCTGTGTCCGCCAACTATATCTGTCCCTCGGGAAACTCAAACCCAAATAACAATAGTTCCTATTGTTACTGTTGTGTCAACAGCGATGAGCTCCCTTGGATTTCCGACTTACGTTCTCACTTTCATTTTACCGTATCAATCCATTGAAGAAACATTTATTCATCATGACGAAACGAGCAAGTTATACAGCAGCCTTTAAAAGTAAAGTCACATCTGTTTTGTTTTCTCCTGGATCCTGGTAACTTCAAGAAGTTATCAGATCATATTATTATCGTACATATTGTCAGTTTACGGTAATGTTTTGAACTACCAATGTGCTATGCTTGTGCTGTGTTTCACCAGTCAGTAAAATGACATTTCTGTATCTGTACACGAGCTCTCTTTTCTTGTATTCTTCTATTTATTGGTGCTAAAATTAGGGTGCGCGTTATACACGGGTAAAATAATTTCCCCTATATTTTACAAGTAAATTTGGGGTGCGCGTTATACACGGGTGCGCCTTATATTCGGGAAATTACGTTAATTATTAAGGCAACATAGGTGGAGCCGATGTGGACCAAAGTGCAACCATGAAGCAGATGTAGATGGACGGGATTTCATTTAAAAAAGGAAAGGTGTTGAGCGGCTAGTGGGGGTGATGGTTCAGTCTACGGCTGTGGCAGGTGGCTTCGAGTGCTTTGCTGAATGGGAATGCTGATGGCCAAATCAGAAACAAGGCAGCGCTTCAAAAATCAATAGTTCTCAGAAAGGTCAAGAAGGCTTGGTGGACCAAAGTACCGCTTGTAACAGGCAGAATAATCTAGCACCTGCTTGCGGCCCAGGCTGCTCCTTAAAAGCAGTTGTGATTGCTGATGAGCTACAGATGCACTCCCAGGTCTGCCACACCCAACCTGCCAAGAGTGAACTAACGCCATGTGTCAAAACAGGAAGTGTTACAAAAATAGAAGTAAACGTAGGGGGGAGTCTAGGAAAGGGCCTCCACAATAATGACAATGACTTTGCATTCATAAAGTTTGTATCCTATTAGTCTTTTTCCTGTTTCACAAAGGTTTTTAAGCAGCGTATACATACAAATTATATACTGTATATACTAGGGGTGGGACTCAATTAAGAACATTACTCTAATTAAATCTTTGTAATTAATTAATTGCAGTTTAATTATTTAGCAATTTAGTCCCAAAATGCTACATTATTTTTAATTGAAAAGATTTAACTGGTTGAATGAATCAAGACATATAATATGGAAAATTGCAATTAATTGCATTTCAATGCAAAACAGTAGAAAAACATTTACCCGGGCAAAAACCTAAAATCTGAATTTAAAGTGCGTATGACACCAAAAAGCATGTTTATTTCATATTTCATGCGGTGTTTTATGCTCCTGAATGAAATGGACCGCTTGGATGTGTGTGGAAGCGATCGTTTAATATATTCAATTTTTGAATCCCACGAATGAAAATGAGTTACTTCCGGCTCCAGTTTCGGGTTTAGGACAAATGCGAATGTGTCGTCACCCGGGTCATACGGTGGCCGAGAGGTGTCAGGCAAAATGCAAAGTCCATAAACGTTGCAAATAGAAAAAGCATGAACCCCAATTGCCACAACACGACAGCAAATGGCTCGCAGCACGAATGCAAATTGCCACAACACGATCCCCAATTCCTAAAGCACGATCACAAATTGGCAAAAGCACGAACGCCAATTGCCACAACACGACAGCAAATGGCTCGCAGCATGAATGCAAATTGCCACAACACGATCCCCAATTCCTAAAGCGCGATCGCAAATTAGCAAAAGCACGAACGCCAATTGCCACAACACGACAGCAAATGGCTCACAGCACGACCGCAAAAAGCTCGCAAGACAATTGCAAAGATGATGACCCAGAAGTAAAAAAAAATATATAATAATAATAATAAAAAAGACGTCACTTTATTGCTATATGTGCTTTGTGACCATCTCTACGGGCCTCCGTAAAGTTGCCCGCCCCACAATCAGACGCAAATTCATATAAAAATGATGTTAATCGTTTGTGCTGCAACGGTTTTGTAGATACAGTATTAGGCTTTTATTGAGATATTAATTTCGAGTGGGGATGTCACTCGTAGCTTTTTCTTAGCCTAGCTCCCGCAGCTAATGGAGCATACCAATTCTCTCAATAACAGACGGGTGTCCTAACAACTAGCACGAACAGAGCTAAAAAAAATTGGGGTCCATTTTTCGGTAAATTGGGGGGCTTGAGATATTAATTTCGAGTAATGACGTCCCTCTAGGCCCCTCATTTACTGCAAAATGGTTCCAAATTTGTGCCATTCATTTGTGCTACTTGTTAGGACACCCCACTTTTATGTTATGTTAATGGTGCGTACCAACTCTCTCAATAACAGAGGGGTGTCCTAACAACTAGCACAGACGAATGGCACCAATTCGGAACCATTTTGCAGTAAATGAGGGGCTTAGAGGGACGTCATCACTCAAAATTAGTATCTCAAGCCCCCCAATTTACCGCAAAATGGACACAAATTTTTTTTGCTCTGTTCGTGCTAGTCGTTAGGACACCCCTCTGTTATTGGGAGAGTTGGTACGCTCCATTAGCTGCGGGAGCTAAACCAAGAAAAAGCTACGAGTGACGTCCCCACTCGAAATTAATATCTCAATAAAAGCATAATACTGTATCTACACCGTTGCAGCACAAACGATTAACATCATTTTTTTGCGTCTGATGGGGGGGGGGGGGGGGTAACTTTACGGAGTCCCGTAGAGATGGTCCAAAGCACATATAGCAAAGTGTCGTCTTATTGATTTATTTTTTATTTTTTTAAACTTCTGGGTCATCGTCTTTGCAATTGTCTTGCAAGCCTTTTGCGGTCGTGCTGCAAGCAATTTGCTGTCGTGTTGTGGCAATTAGCATTCGTGCTTTTGCCAATTTGCAATCGCGCTTTAAAAATTGGGGATTGTGTTGTGGCAATTAGCATTCATGCTGCGAGCCATTTGCTGTCGTGTTGTGGCAATTGGTGTTCGTGCTTTTGCCAACTTGCGATCACGCTTTAGGAATTGGGGATTGTATTGTGGCAGTTTGCATTCGTGCTTTTTTTCTTTTGCAAGGCGTTTCCAATGGCGTACCGCAAGCAACACGTCACTTCTGCTCATAAATATTCATGACATTAGCTACTGTTGCTAAGTAGGGACAAGCCACCGTTTGTCCCTAATAGGAAATGAATGGAAATCGTGTACGAAGGAGATGTTTACAGAGCTAAACCTACCAATTCTCTCTGAAAATGATGTGCCTGGTGCCAAATTCACTGGCAAAGATGTGGAAGAACATAAAAATGTTCAGTTAAAGAGATGGCTTGAGTGTCGAAGGCTGAAAAAGACGAAAAAAAACGAGCCGCCCTAAGCATAGCTTTAGCTTTTTTGTCTACGTGACTGACAATGACATTCTCCTGTTTCAACAAGCTATCCTTTACTATCAGCCCTGTGTTTCTTATATATCCTCTGGTTGTCCTACGTCTCTTACCGTTCTTGGGGGTAATTTAGTTAGCTTTGTGTAGCGATCGCAAATGCTACTCAGTGACAGCCAACGAACACTTTTAATTTTTTCATTGATAACACATCTTAATTCTATAATTTATTTACACTTCCCCCTTACTAAAGTTGTTTATATATACAGTGCCTTGCAAAAGTATTCGGCCCCCTTGAATCTTGCAACCTTTCGCCACATTTCAGGCTTCAAACATAAAGATATGAAATTTAATTTTTTTGTCAAGAATCAACAACAAGTGGGACACAATCGTGAAGTGGAACAACATTTATTGGATAATTTAAACTTTTTTAACAAATAAAAAACTGAAAAGTGGGGCGTGCAATATTATTCGGCCCCTTTACTTTCAGTGCAGCAAACTCACTCCAGAAGTTCAGTGAGGATCTCTGAATGATCCAATGTTGTCCTAAATGACCGATGATGATAAATAGAATCCACCTGTGTGTAATCAAGTCTCCGTATAAATGCACCTGCTCTGTGATAGTCTCAGGGTTCTGTTTAAAGTGCAGAGAGCATTATGAAAACCAAGGAACACACCAGGCAGGTCTGCGATACTGTTGTGGAGAAGTTTAAAGCCGGATTTGGATACAAAAAGATTTCCCAAGCTTTAAACATCTCAAGGAGCACTGTGCAAGCCATCATATTGTATGGAAGGAGCATCAGACCACTGCAAATCTACCAAGACCCGGCCGTCCTTCCAAACTTTCTTCTCAAACAAGGAGAAAACTGATCAGAGATGCAGCCAAGAGGCCCATGATCACTCTGGATGAACTGCAGAGATCTACAGCTGAGGTGGGAGAGTCTGTCCATAGGACAACAATCAGTCGTACACTGCACAAATCTGGCCTTTATGGAAGAGTGGCAAGAGGAAAGCCATTTCTCAAAGATATCCATATAAAGTCTCGTTTAAAGTTTGCCACAAGCCACCTGGGAGACACACCAAACATGTGGAAGAAGGTGCTCTGGTCAGATGAAACCAAAATGGAACTTTTTGGCCACAATGCAAAACGATATGTTTGGCGTAAAAGCAACACAGCTCATCACCCTGAACACACCATCCCCACTGTCAAACATGGTGGTGGCAGCATCATGGTTTGGGCCTGCTTTTCTTCAGCAGGGACAGGGAAGATGGTTAACATTGACGGGAAGATGGATGCAGCCAAATATAAGAACATTCTGGAAGAAAATCTGTTGGTATCTGCACAAGACCTGAGACTGGGACGGAGATTTATCTTCCAACAGGACAATGATCCAAAACATAAAGCCAAATCTACAATGGAATGGTTAAAAAATAAACATATCCAGGTGTTAGAATGGCCAAGTCAAAGTCCAGACCTGAATCCAATCGCGAATCTGTGGAAAGAGCTGAAGACTGCTGTTCACAAACACTCTCCATCCAACCTCACTGAGCTCGAGCTGTTTTGCAAGGAAGAATGGGCAAGAATGTCAGTCTCTCGATGTGCAAAACTGATAGAAACATACCCCAAGCGACTTGCAGCTGTAATTGGAGCAAAAGGTGGCGCTACAAAGTATTAACGCAAGGGAGCCGAATAATATTGCACGCCCCACCTTTCAGTTTTTTATTTGTTAAAAAAGTTTAAATTATCCAATAAATTTTGTTCCACTTCACGATTGTGTCCCACTTGTTGTTGATTCTTGACAAAAAATTAAAATTTTATATCTTTATGTTTGAAGCCTGAAATGTGGCGAAAGGTTGCAAGGTTCAAGGGGGCCGAATACTTTTGCAAGGCACTGTATATAACAAAAATGGTAACAGTGGCAGTCAGATACAATGGTAATTCTTTTCAGGTCATTCATTGTCAGACAGAAGCAGTACAGCACACTAAAAGAATAACTTAAAAATATAAAAATGGCTTCCCTCTTTGTCCTCTGAAAGACCATGCCAACCCAACATAATGTTTACTGCATATGAAGTGTGAATGGATTCACCGAGCTGGTGTTAAAGTCCGCGCCAGTTGATTCGGTCTTCACATTTTTTCCTCCCGAGTTTTTGGTTTCCGGAAACGTAAGAAGAAAACATCCTTCATGTGTCGTAATGTCTAGAGCCGTTTCTACCAGTTCCAAAAAAGCAATGCGTGATCGGCACGTTCGTTTTTGAAAGATTACCGGCGAAAAGTAGCACAAATTACGTTAAGTCTATGCGAGGGCGGGTCTATAATGTCCCACTTCGGCTTTACTTCCGCTTTACGATGCGACGTCACGGTCTAAAAATAGCCTGCGTGCGGTACGCCATTGGGGTTTGTGCTTTTTCTATTTGCAAAGTGTTTGGACTTTGCATTCCGCCTGACACCTCTCGGCCACCGTAGGGCCAGCATCTCACAATACAGCATTACTTTATAGCATGCAGATGGACTGCGGATTCAACTGATTTTGCAGAGTAATTTGTTTATTTTTCGCATCACGCCAGCCAAACGGCTGCAGAAAATTGTTGCTGCGTGTGAGCCTTTTTGGGGTTTCAAAAGGTTCCCATTCACCAGCGGATATTGCCAAAACAAGCCCTACTACTGTGGGACCATTGGACTTGCGAGTAAGTGAGTAAACATCATGTTTTGTGTTATGTCAAATACTGGGATCGTGGCACACATTTTAATACAGAGGTGGCTTGCATTTTGTGGCCGACATGCTCCTTGTCCACCGAGAATGCCACTCTGCTGACGACCGGCGGCTTGTCGCACATCCCCCCGCCGGGAGAGCGCTATACTCGGCTTATTGCCCCCTTTGTGTGCCCGGTGTTCTGTCAAATTTTCCACCCGATCAGAAATGTCAACTTTGTGTTGAAAATGGCCGCGAATACAGCGATTACAAAGTACACACAACAAACTTTCTTTAAATAAAGGACTATTTACTCACATTTGATCATGGACGAATGTAGAAAAGTTCTCCTCAGACACAATCTGCCATGTTAGCTGCACAACAACTTCTAGCCGTGTCTTTGCCGTGTAGTTAAGCATTAGTTTACGACATATTCGTGTTGACCATGTGGCAGTTACGCGCTCCTCCGACGTCGGCCAGTTTGTCCGGCAGTAATTCTCCAGCTGCTTCCCTATCAAACATGCTCTCCTGCCCGCAGCAGGGGACGAACTGTAACTCGCCACAGGGCGGGTTGTTGATCAGTGAAGACAGTCGACAACCCCGCCGCCATGTGACATAATCCCGGGTAGTTTAGAGTGATTTTTCGCTTGGAAAGCCGGGAATAGACTTTGAAACATCACTATGTTCAGCTTAGCAAGTCGGCTAGCTGTCACGCCTCCTTATGCTCTCTGAAGCCGGGGCAGGGAACTGACAAAAGCTAGACTAACTCTGGTGGCATAAAATATATTTTGGGAAGTGCAAGAAGTGGAGTAATTTTGCCATGTTGTACTGAATAAATGCATTTTTAATATTTCATATTCCATTTAGCCCAAGACTTTTATTTGTCATGAACATTCCATTTATTTAGCAATTGGAGAAAAAATACTTCGATAACAAGAATATCCTGTAAAAATATTGGAGTACAGAGACTGAAACAATGATGTTTTGCAGCTCTCTTCGTCGCATTTTCCTTGTTCTGAATAATTCCCCCTAAATGGGCTGAATACTAATTCAAATGAAACCATGCTGACGTTATCCTCCTGTTGAGGACGCTAGAGGTAGTAATGGTAGGCGTGGCTAAAAGGCCGATTAAAACACTAATCTTTGCCAAATTGTTTTGTATAGTCGAATCGGCTCAAAATATGAGTCTAATTGACATAATAATGCTATTTAAGACTTTCTTTTATCCTGTCATACGCACTTTAAAGTGCCATTTTATGATATTTCAATTAAAAAAAATAGGACAACATGGCATAAAATGCATTTCTTTCTTCCATAAATGATAATATCATAGATTTGACATTAAGTAGCCTTAGCAAAAATGATTTTGTATTTTAGGTTTTCCCACTGTGAACTGATTTCATGTGAATTTTATATTTTGACGTACCTCTTCAACAATTCACCCTCGCAAGGAGAAGCAGCCAAGGTGAGATGTTTTGGGGACAAAGTTAAAGAGATCACATTTAAAATTATTAAGATCTGTATAGATCAGGTTTAAAAATGTGTACAACAGGGGGCAGTCTAGTGACCTTTACAAATTCAGATGAATGGTGAACCGGGAGAACATTCTCCCTGCAGACAGCAATGAAAATTTCAAAATGGCATCTTTTAAAAGCTACCCCATTGTAATGATTGAATTGAAATTAAAATGCTGCAGATCCCTAGGGAGATTGTCGGCTTTTTGAGAGTGGGCAGCTGCTTGCAATTGAGACTAAAAAGCTCTCTGCCAGGAATGTCCCCAGTGCTTTGAAAAAAAATAACAGAGAGCACAACATTAAGAAATCCAGAACAGTCGTCTGTTGGGTTTTGAGCATTTCATCTACTTCATCATGAGTTTTTTTTTTTTTTTTTTTTTTCCCTTACTGTCTTGACTGGGAAGATAAATGTACTGTACTCTGGTTTGCAGAAATGTGGTGTAAATTTTACTTTTGCACTGATACCAGTTTTTGGCCTCCAATTCCAGCACTAGGCTGTGTTGTATCAGTCGATGCGGATACGGTAATGATACCATGTTTTTTGGGAAAAGAAAACAAGCAAAAAACATTTTTATATACTGAATTACTGCATACTCACTTGAATCTAAGAGGAAAAAAATACTAAAATGGCTTGGTCAGACACTGCTTTAACTCATTGGCTGCCTTTGACATCAATAGACGTCAAATCCATTTGAAGTGTGTGTGTGTGTGTGGGGGGGGGGGGGGGGGCGCGAATGATTGCGAAATTCTACAAAATTCATAAAAAAGCCGCTTCTTTTTAAAAGCCGAAGGGTGAACTCAATGGCTGTCTTTGATAGTGCTAGACTTTAATAATTTTCGTCCCATTTTTGTTTTTCTTTCACCAAATTTTTTTAAACCAAAAATTAACTAAATTAAATTAATTAATTAAATATTAGATATATTTTTTAAATGTAACATTTATCTTTTGGGACCAACGTTAGCCATTTTGGATCTAAAGTTAACAATTTTTGTACCAAAAAAAAGGTTTAAAAGAAAAAAAAAAAAACATAAGACAAATCTATCTACTGTATACAGTGGGACGGATAAGTATTGAGTCAACCACTAATTGTGCCAGTTCTCCCACTTGAAAATATTAGAGATGCCAGTAATTGTCAGCATGGGTAAACCTGAAACATGAGAGACAGAATGTGGGGGGAAAAAACCCAGAAAATCACATTGTTTGATTTTTAAAGAATTTATTTGCAAATCGTGGCGGAAAATAAGTATTTGGTCAATACCAAAAGTTCATCTCAAGACTTTGTTATGTACCCTTTGTTGGCAATAACGGAGGCCAAACGTTTTCTGTAACTCTTCACAAGCTTTTCACACACCATTGCTGGTATTTTGGCCCATTCCTCCATGCAGATCTCCTCTAGAGCAGTGATGTTTTGGGGGCTGTTGTTGGGCAACACAGACTTTCAACTCCCTCCACAGATTTTTTATGGGGTTGAGATCTGGAGACTGGCTAGGCCATTCCAGGACCTTAAAATGCTTCTTACGAAGCCACTTCTTTGTTGCCCTGGCTGTGTGTTTGGGATCATTGTCATGCTGAGAGACTCAGCCATGTCTCATCTTCAATGCCCTAGCCAATGGAAGGAGATTTTCACTCAAAATCTCTCGATAAATGGCCCCATTCATTCTTTTCTTTACACAGATCAGTCGTCCTGGTCCCTTTGCAGAAAAACAGCCCCAAAGCATGATGTTTCCACCCCCATGCTTCACAGTGTGCATGGTGTATACAGTATTCTTTCTCCTCCAAACACAAGAACCTGCGTTTCTACCAAAAAGTTCTATTTTGGTTTCATCTGACCATAACACATTCTCCCAGTCCTCTTCTGGATCATCCAAATGCTCTCTAGCGAACCGCAGACGGGCCTGGACGTGTACTGGCTTCAGCAGGGGGACACGTCTGGCAGTGCAGGATTTCAGTCCCTGGTGGCGCACTGTGTTACTGTTACTAGCCTTTGTTACTGTGGTCCCAGCTCTCTGTAGGTCATTCACTGGGTGCCCCTGTGTGGTTCTGGGATTTTTGCTCACCGTTCTTGTTATCATTTTGACGCCACGGGGTGAGATCTTGCATTGAGCCCCAGATCGAGGGAGATTATCAGTGGTCTTGTATGTCTTCCATTTTCTAATAATTGCTCCCAAAGTTTATTTCTTTACACCAAGCGAAGAGTGAAGAGTTACAGAATACGTTTGGCCTCCGTTATTGCCAACAAAGGGTACATATCAAAGTATTGAGATGAACTTTCGGTATTGATTAAATATTTATTTTCCACCATTATTTGCAAATAAATTCTTTAAAAATAAAAAAATGTGATTTTCATTTTTTTCCCCACATTCTGTCTCTCATGGTTGAGGTTTACCCATGTTGACAATTACAGGCCTCTCTAATCTTTTCAAGTAGGAGAACTTGCACAATTGGTGGTTGACTAAATACTTATTTGCCCCACTGTATATATATATTAAAAAATACTTCTAATAAAAAAAAAAAATCCCATTTATTACCAGCAATTTAACTCATTGGGCAACCAATGAGTTAAGTTGCTGGTGGATCTGTATCTGGATCACTCTTCAAATGTATTGGAAGTTTGCTACTGATAAACTAAAGATGATGGTGCTAAGCGTCCAATCCATTTGATATTGTTCATTCGCTGTCAGTCCTCCTACGTCAAATAGATTAGACTTCTGCTAGTGATATAATCATTTCAATTCACAGCAAAAGGATGACAGGCGCCACATGAGCATCGTCAATGGTGCTGAAAGAGTTCAACGCAAATTCATACGTCAAGGGGTTAAACTAACACCGTATGAGAATTACAAAAGCAAAACAAATGGCGTTGATATTGCCTGTTTATCATTACATGGCTATTTCAAGAGCAGGAGCAAATCTTTCGGTTCAAAAAGAAACAATCTACGTAAATTGTGAGCATCAATCAAATTGTCATGTACCATGCTGATATTTGCTAATAATGGGTGCTGTGTACTAAACTAAAAAACGCGTTCCATGCTCCTTCAGCTTAAACTGTGGTGAGTAATGACAGGTTTAGACAAGAGATTCCAGATTCACTTCAACATGTTCAGCTAGGGTAGCTGATTGCACTCGCAGATGTTGCCAAGCAGCAATTTCCATTGTTAATAACCTAAAGAAAACATTTATGTCTGATGCTGAAAATTGTTATACATTTAAAAGCAGTGGCTGGGGGCAATCAGCCATGTGGCATATTATTTAAATTTACTGTAAAACATTTTTCAAATAGCAGTTTTTGATGTGACCATGTTTGACTGTGTTGCAGTTTTATGCTTTGCAATGTATTAGTATATAGAAATTATTACAAATCACATTCAGAATGTAATTTTTTTCTTCTGTAGTACTTGCATGTTTTGATTTGATTCACTTTTAAACTGCTTTGTAGTCGCTATAAATTGACTATAGATCCTACTCACCAACGTCACAGAATGACGTGTCGCTGTATCCGGCCGCCATTTTGTCCGTCTCTGTTTAGCCCTATTCTCAATGGTTGCAATTAGTCGTTCAGTTCATAGAGCTTTCAGACGCTGTAAACTCATTGGATGCGTTGCATAAAAGGCGTTATGTAGAAAAGCTTCAGTCTATCCATTCGCCAGATCCATATTTGATGCCTAAATCGATATTTTTCGACCCGCTGTCTTCGCCCTCTCTGCCTGACATCTGCTACCCTGATATGTACAACTATCTTGTCCACACAAAATCAGCCTATCCTCACGAAAGTTTGAAAAACTTTAAGAGCAGCACTCTAAACAACATTACCCTGTGTGATTTCTAAAATGGCGACAATCAAAAAAAAAAAAAAGTTGACTGCGATGGCTGACGCTTCAAGGATAGGTGGATATTGGACTATTTCTTCAATAAAACACGCAACAACTGTGTCTGCCTCATTTGCAAAGAGACAGTCGCTGTTTTCAAAGAGTTCGATGTGACGCAATATTACTAAACAAGACACGCTGACATGTACGACAACATTACAGGGAAGATACGCAGCGAGAAATTATAGCAACTTGAAGCTAGTTTATTTTTTCACAGCAGCAGCATTTCGCAAGAGTCTGAGTGCCGAAAGAGAAAGCCACAAAGACGAGACTGTTGAACTTATGAATTTAAAAAAATAATAAAGCAAATGTGACACACAGAAGGGCTTGCTAAAATTTGTTTAAATATATTGTTCTATGTAAATAAGCCAAGGTAGTCCCCCGCATTTTTACCACACCAAATCTGGCCCCCTTTGCAAAAGGTTTGGACACACCTGTTTAATTGATGATCCGTAGACGAGGCCAGCTTCTTTCACTTGGTACCAGCTAAATATTATTCAAAATGTAATGATGGTGGAAGAAATAAGTATCTTGAATTTGAAACTGTATGTTGTCGGCGATTAGCCTCGCAATGATCTTAATTGTGGTTGTCAGCCCAAAACCCTCTAAATATATATTAAATGCATCTTACCAGATATAAAATGACTACTACATAATCCGTGGTAATCGTTTGAAGCCCAGTTTTCTCGTCGAATTGCAGCAGTCCATCTCGCTCTCCTCTCCGGGTCTCTCGGAATACGGTAGAACTTCAAGTCTCTCCGCCTATCTTCTCTGTTATTGCAACCAACCGCCACACACGCCTTCACCATTTTGATGTTAACGAGCAGAAAAACACACCATAATAGCAGGAATTTATGTAGCGGTAATGCATCAACACGACAAGTAGACGGACAATATGGCGCGGAGGCGTGGTTGTGACGTCATGTGAGTAGGGTCTATACGGTGTATATGACTACATTTTTTTCCTTCAAAACCTACGTGTTTCTTCCACTGTTATTAATAACTAATGTTGTACTGATACCGATACTAGTAGTCCCGATACGGCACTACAATGACGTCATCACTATATGTGAGTACTGAGAAACAACGTTCCGCTGCATTCAAGATCTAGTTTCCAATGAACGTTCATTCGCTGCCAGCAACCCCACTTCAAATGGATTTGACGTATAGCGCTGTCAGTGGGAGCCAAAGAGTTAGTGAATATACTGTATTTTTAATGTAAGGCACACCTTCAATGAATGGCCTATTTTAGAACTGTTTTCATATATAGGGCGCACTGAATTATAAATCGCAGTAGTAGTAGCAGCAGTAGTAATAGTGATTGGGGTTGTGTTATGCATCCACTAGCTGGAGCTGCGCTAAAGGTAATGTCATACCATGATTAACCAATATCAAGCCATATCTAAGGTGCATTGGATATAGGGCACACTGCCGGTTTTTGAGAAAATTGAATGCTTTTAGGTGCATCTTATAGTGTGAAAAATATGCTACATAAAGCATTGAAGGTTTGTTTGCATTTTTAATTTCAATTTATTTTCAATATTTTCTTCTTTTTCTTTATATTTTTGATCGATTTCGACACTGCTAAATTCTGTACGATATGACGATAATTATCACCAAAACGATATAAAACGCTCTATGGACAATTTGTCATGATACGCATAAATAGACCTCTGCCTGTAATGCACATTTTAGCCAGCAGATAGCGCCCAATTCACGCTGACTCGCTTTATTTTGCAATTTCATATGCTATAATAGTACCATCAATCGATCTCAAGATCTCCACTCAAAAGTTAACAAATTGGCTCCCCTTGCCACCTGTACGTGAGTAATGCATGCAAGACAATTGGAAATAGCAACACATATGGGCAAGGCAAGGCAAATTTATTTATATAGCACAATTCAACACAAGGCAATTCAAAGTGCTTTACATCACATGAAGATCATAAAAATCACATTTAAATCAACACAACGTAGAAACGAAGACAAAAGATCGCATTTAATCACAGAATAAAAATAAATAAATAAAATAAAAATAAAACAAAAACTACTACTACTAATAATAATTGAAATCAGCAATGGAGATAAAAACAAGAGGAATAGAAAGCAGGTAGATTGAAATATATAGACAGTTATAGATATGCACTGTAATCTACACAGAAAACAGAACACAATTCATGCCAATATATATATATATTTTTTTTAATTAAAACCTTGACTACAACTTTGAAAATTTTAACTCGTTTGCTGCCATTGACAGCAATAGACGTCCAATCTGTTTTGACTCAGGGCTGGCAGCGATCGAACAATCAGTCAAATTGGATTGGATATCTATTGCTATTGATGGCAGTGAAACATGATCACTCAATGTTAACTGTTAACTTAATATGAAGTACAGGTAGTCACTGGGTTACTAACGAGTTCCCTTCCTAAGCTGGCGGCGTAACACGAATTTCCGCGTAAGTCGTAATTAGCCCTTGAAGTACCTCTAAATACCCTCCTAAATCCCAAAATAACTATCCAAAAACATATATGTCAAATTATTAAAATAAAGCAAATCATAAAATTCTGTTATTACCATCAATGCTGAGAAGTGGCTGGACAAGACACTAGCCCCTTTCAGACATACACAGAACTCCGGCTAAGTCCTGGGATTTAAACGGGTATCCCTTATGTCCGAAAGTCTGACACGGACATTAAGCGGGTCACGTCCTAGTATATGTCCATACATAACAAAATTAAATTGCTACTCGATCTTAAGGCCGAGTTATGCTTCTGCGGCAGACCTGCACCGTCAAGGCAGAGTCGATTTAGGACCCTCGGCCGTAGTCTTTCGTGCACTTCAAGAAAATCTTGACTTGTGCGGCGTCAGCGCATGGTGATGTGTCACAAATAGACTGTGATTGGTCCGCTCAGACTGTTGTTTCCGGTTCAGCACAAAATCACCGCCATTTTCAAACGTTCTTTTGCTACACGCAAAAATGGACCAAGCCGACGGGAGTATCATCGAAGAGCAAGTCTCGTCAAGACATTATAAAGATTGCCAAATGGCAAAATCAGCGATTGCATAAAAAAAAGGGAAGAACAACCTCGACAATTATATGTGTGTTCGGAAGCGAATGGTCACCCTAAGCGGTGGCCCAGTTGGCCAAAAACTGCCAGCTTTTTATCACTTTATGTCGTATTTTTGGTTGGTGCACTTCATTATTTATTGTGTACATATTAGGGCTGTCAAATTTATCGTGTTATTGGGCGATAATTTTTTAAAATTAATCACGTTAAAATATTTAACGCATGCGCGGGACAACCCACTCATGCATTGCCGCAAACAGACTGCAATGGCGTTATTTTATGTATATAGAGCGCTAAGAGGCAGAGACAAGCGAGAGGAGTGGACTCAGGCATTCATTGGGGCCGCACTATTTATTGGCATAAGCTTTGGCATCTCTTCCACAACAAACATAACTATTGTGGCGAGTGACGTGGGGTAGAATAACAGGAGATAATCTTTTTCTTAACACCCTTTATTGAACACAACGCAGAGAAGATATACCATTTGCAGCCACCACTGACAGTCATGGTTGCCCAACTTCCCATCATGCATTTGGGCGGAACAGTTAAGTCGCTACAGTACCATTTACTGAGAGCACAACAAAAATAATATTCCTATCTCTCAAAAAAATAATGTTCACAAAAAGAAAAGCGCTCAATGCAAAGAGAACTGGCATTCCCAATCAAAATAGCTATGCAAAATAATACTCAGACTTTGGTGAAACTCTATTCAAACATTTCGTTTAGCTTAACAAACACACTAGATGGCAATACTTAGTCACAATATACAAACTATCAGAGGTTTCGTACGTTGTGAAGTCAACACTCAAATTAACCTAAGGTACAATGAACCTGGAAACTACGGAGTCAGTCGAGGGGCAAAACGCACTAGAAAAACAACAAAAATAATAATCCTATCTCTCAAAAAAATAATGTTCACAAAAACAAAAGCAATAAATGCAAAGAGAACTGCCATTCCCAATTAAAATAGCTATGCAAAATACACATAAAACTGACTCAGACTTTGCCTTGGCTAGATCTCTAATTAATTTAAAACTCGCCCTTGACACCTTGTGGTGTATTTCAATCACTACCTTCCACAATGGCGGGCTATTAGTTTATTTTTTGATTGAAAATTTTACTAAAACGAAAACATACAGAGGGGTTTTAATATAAAATTAGTATAACTTGTACTCACATTTATCTTTTAAGAATTACAAGTCTTTCTATCCGTGGATCCCTTTCACAGAAAGAATGTTAATAATGTTAATGCCATCTTGTAGATTTATTGTTATAATAAACAAATACAGTACTTATGTACAGTATGTTGACTGTATATATCCGTCTTGTCTTATCTTTCCATTCCAACAATAATTTACAGAAAAATATGGCGTATTTTAGAGATGGTTTGAATTGCGATTAATTACGATTAATTCATTTTTAAGCTGTGATTAACTCGATTAAAAATTTTAATCGTTTGACAGCCCTAGTACATATGTTTGCTCTGAGTCTGTGACTTATTTATATGTCACACTTCAAGTACATGAAGAGTAAAGCACAGGTTTGGTGTCAAAAGAGTTGTTTTGATGTTTAATTTTTAACAAAACAGTTCACACACTTGATACATCATCACAGATTGAGAGTGCCTCGGTGCTTTTATGATAACGTGTTTACCATCGAGGCTTCCAACGCAGTTTGGAAAGTAGGACACGGAAAAGAAATCGGACAAAACGCTGGACAGCGCAGCTTGCTGGCTTCTACCGCAACCGTCTTCTGCGTCACCTGCGCCTCAACACGTGTATTGTAATAGCCCCCGAGGGGGGGGAGAAGGAGAGGAGTCGATGATGGCTTTCCCCACTTTATTGTGGCAACAATAAAATAAACTAGTGCTGTCAAATTTATCTAACGGGCGGTAATAAATTTTTTAAATTAACCACGGTAAAAAATTTGACGCATTTTGAGAACTAACAGGCAGAGAAATGCAAGTGAACCCAGACGTACACTGGACTGCACTGTTTATTGGCAAAAGCTTTGGCAACTCTTTCACATTAAACATAACTACTGTGGCGAGCAATATGGGCAAGAATGACAGGAGATGATCGTTTTCTTAACATGCTCTATTGAACACAACGCAGAACATATACCTTTTGCAGCCACCACTGACAGTCATGGTTGCCCAACTTTCCATCATGCATTTGGGCAGAACAGTTAAGTCGCTACAGTATCATTTAGTGGGAGCACAATAAAAATAATACTCCTATCTCTCAAAAAAATAATGTTCACAAAAACAAAAGCACTAAATGCAAAGAGAACTGGCATTCCCAATTAAAATAGCTATGGAAAATACACATAAAACGGACTCAGACTTTGCCTTGGCTAGATCTCTAATTAATTTAAAACTCGCCATTGACACCTTGTGCTGTATTTCAATCACTGCCTTTCGTAGTTAAAGACACTGTGGAAGAACGGCAGGGAGCCCATGTGACGTCCTGCTCGGCTTGTACTCACATTTATCTTTTAAGAACCACAAGTGGATCCCTTTAACAGAAAGAATGTTAATAATGTTAATGCCATCTTGTGGATTTATTGTTATAATAAACAAATACAGTACTTATGTACAGTATGTTGAATGTATATATTATATACATATATATATATATATATATATATATATATATATATATATATAGTCTTTCCATTGCAACAATAATTTACAGAAAAATATGGCATATTTTAGAGATGGTTTGAATTGTGATTAATTACAATTAATTAAATTTTAAGCTGTGATTAACTAAACTTTATTCACTAAACGATTAAAAACTTTAATCGTTTGACAGCCCTAAAATAAACAAATAACAAAATAATAGCGGGCTGCCGCAACATGCGACCGTTTACGTTCGCTTTCTCCCGTTCTTTCCATTTGCTTCTCGATATGTCCCCGCTCCCCAGTCTGATCACCTCTTAAAGGACCTGCGCTAGTTACGGACATTACAGTATGATCAACATTGTTCAATGTTGATGAGCTGAAGATCCACATTCAAGCGTTCCATCTCCGTTGGCGTTGCTGTGCAACCGGAAGAAAACTAGAGATAGTCGACAAGAGTCCCCCCAAACCGTACAAACACAACGCCACACCCCTGTAGTGGGTTGGCGGTGAATTAGAGAGCAACGCGCTCCCCTGCCGCAGAACTATCGAATGCTCATTGACGCCGTACTCGCATTACACGGAAATTTAGCGGGACATAAGTCTGAAAGGGGCTTCTGTTACGCGGCTGAAAAAAAAAAAGACTGGAGACAAGATGGCGGACGAGACTCTGGCGTCATAAAGTCAAAATCCCCCAAGTCGGGTACGTCGTAACCCAGGGACTACCTGTAGTCTTAGAAGCCAGAACAACTAGTATCAAGTATTAGTAGATAATTAGACGTCTTTACATTTGAGCAGAAATATGTATGCTCCTGAGCTGTGTGTGTTTACATTGGGTAGTTTTGGGTTGCAGCACTACTTGATTAATTTAACATTAGCGGTGGGTTAGTTTAATGTCAATTCAACAATAAAGTGAGGGAGAAAAGCTGTCAGAATTGTTGTATAACAGCAGCAACTGTCCATTGTTGATTGGATTTATGCACATGTAAAGCACTTTGCGACACCTGTATTTGAAAGGCGCTATATAAGTCAAGTGTGTTTGCTTGCTGTGCACTTGTATTGATTGGGCAATGTTCTTAGAAAAGGTTTGAGGTGATCCCTCTTTCTGAGACCTTTGCCCACTCCTGACTGGGTAAATAAACTAAATGATGAATTAAGGGTTTTGATGGTGGAATATTTACTAAATGTCCTAACCATTTAGTAAAGTAATTTTGTGCTGGTCAATGCCTAGTTAATGTCAAAATAGTTCAGAGCAGATGTATTAACATTTTAGACGTGATCTTCATTTGACCAAACCAGCATAATAAATCAGGGACATTTTGACTTTAATCTTGTGCCTTCACTTTTCAGTTTTTTTTTTGTGTGTGCTAATTATTCATAAAAATAATACATAAACTATCAATGGCTCCATCAACCCATTTTACAGGCCAATGGATTAAGGTCACAATATTATAACAACAACAAAAAAAAGGCATAGTATTACGAGATTATTTATAGTACGCATCTCATGAGGCTGGATTTTAGAAACGGTTTCACAAATAAGAAAATCCTTCTTTTTGGCACATCATCACACACAAGATTTCTACTAATACTTTACCATAGCTCTCAGCCAAAGTAAAATAACTTAGTATATACGTATATTTCGCAAATCCATACATGCATAGTACGTAACATAGCGAGTTTATTCTCATCATATTACGATTTTCTTTCTCGTAATGTTACGACTGTAATCTGGTAATATTCCATGAAAATAACGTAAAATTGCATTTTTTTTTCTCATATTACGTAATATTTCTAATATTACATTTTTGTCCCGTAATATTACGTAAAATTAAATAGTAATAGAAATGTTAGTATATATTACGATTTTGATCTCGTAATATTACAACGTATGATTTTATACTCGTAATATTACGACTTTAATCCTGTAATATTTTGACTTTATTCCGTAGTTTTTCTTTGTGCGGCCCAAATACTCCGTCGTAACATTAGACTATCGGTGTTTATAATAAAAATCTGAAATTTATTCGTTGTAGTTAAAGCATTAATTTTGACAGCAGTATCAAAAGGTATGCAGCTATACTTCAGTAGCAAATTTTGAAGGTCTTTTATAAACGGTTAATGATTTTAAGACCTAAAAAGGTGTTATTCACACTGCTCCTTTGTCAAATTTCAGCTTTGAAGGATCAAAAGGATCAAGAGACGTGGACTTTTTGCCACTGAAACTCAAACATGAAATAAGTGAAAATGCATGTGCACCACTTGTCCATCTACGTTCTCTGTCACTCTCCATTATGGCAGCTGGTGACTCAACTGGGAATACGTCTTGCCGAGAGTGACACAGAAAAGAGATTTCACAAACAGGGTGACCGAGGTTAACACATCAAGGAGCAAGGGTGTGTGTCCTGCTCTTCAGAAATCATATATCAGACATGACAGATGCCGTAAAGGGCTTTCAGATGTGGGGCCAATGCAGGAATTCTGTACCTTTGCTGTGTCCACTTATCGCTTTCATCCCAAGTGGCACAACAAACACGGCTTGAGCAGACTAATGACGGTATTACCTGGTATTTTGAAAACTGAGCAAATAATTACTCACCTCACAAATCACACTTATTATTGTGGATGATATCGTCTTGAATGGTCTGGACATTTGAGCTGAATTAGTGTAAACACTTGTGAGGTAAAATCCTGGAAATTTAACGAGGCATCTAGCACCCATGTAAATTTCACTTTGGCAGCTTTCACACCTGTTGTCTGTTTGCGTTGGTCTGATTCAGGAGTTAAATCGATACAGTTGTCTCCTCCGTTTGGAGCACTTGTGTTCTCAATGCAACGTTTTGTATAATGTTGCACTGATACTAGTATCGGTATCGACGTATTGATATCGGGGAGTACTAAGAAATAACTTGCCGATGCTGTGCAATATTGCTTTTTGAGATTGAGGGGCCGTTTACATGGTGAGGCTCCGAGAATACGACACATTTCATGTTTGCACTTACATGGTTCTGTCTTGGTTCCGTCTTCATTCGACCGACGCCGCAATTCCTTGTGAAAATGATGTAGTATTCATGCCAGGCCCTAGGGGGCAGAGCAGTTTTACAAGGCGATAGCCAATGATGTGCTTCCTTGACAACCTCCTCCTCAACCTAGAAGACAAAATACCCGCCCACTCGAACCAATTGCATTTTTTTCTTTTGCTTCAAAAGGCACAAAACTACGAACATTAAAAAATATTTAAATAAAAAAATATGAAAACAGTAAATTAAAGCTGACATTCCGCCATGTTTGTTGTTTTGAATGTTTAGCAGCAGCGACTGCGCACACCCGAAGTTACGTGTGTGAGTGCTGACGTAATCGGAGCAAAAGAGTTCATTAATATGGTTGCGGAGCACGCCCCGCTATAGAATCGTTCCGCTTTGGATGCCGGAATCAAAAATTTACGTCTTCACTTTTCCGTTCAACACAAGTGTTGTGTCTTGGTGTCGCAGCATCACCATGTAAACGGCCCCTTAGTTTCCAAATGCTGGTCGCCCTACCAAAGATGGCCGCCAGATCAGCACGCCACCATAAAAAAAGGAACTCTTTTCACCCTTGACGACGATAGATATCGTGCGGCGTCCAATCATCGTCCTGCTGTGAATTTCAGTGAGTTTATCACAAGTAGATGTCCAATCCATTGGGAGGCCTGACAGCGAATGAACAGACAAACAAGTGATTAACTAATTGGTGCGAAGGAGCATCTTCATTCAGTCATTTTAATTAGAGCATGTAGTTGCACAGCAGTACATTAGGAAACGTAAAAATGCATTTATGCATTTTATTGTGAATAGAGATGCTCAAAAGGAGCGGGCAAAAGCCGAGCCATCTTGGCTCTAACGTCAATGGCAATGAGTTAAAGCAGTGTCTGACGAAGCCATTATAGGCTAGCAATTACTTTAACTGAGTATGCATTGCTTTACTTACTTGTATTTTTTATTTTTTTTCCCAAAAATGTGGTGTCTGTAAAGTATCAGCATTGGCCTATACCACGCAGCTAGGTGGTGGAATCGGTATAGGGAGCGAAAAAAATGGTATCCGTGCAAGACTAACAGATAACATTTTTACGCTCCTCTTAGTACTCCTGGATCCCGATTTAATTTTAGTGCCGAGTTGGTACCGATACCAATCCTGCAACAGTAATATGGTGCGAAAACAACGTGGGACCAGAATCACTTTGAAACAAGTGACAAGAACGGATTAATGATTATTTGCTGTTACAATGTATCAAATGTACTGCAGGATTGTTTCCCATTTTTGCGTCCATGTCCCAAATGATCAAGCATAAATTAAAATACTGTATGTCTTAGACAACCTATGCCAATTTAACATAATTATGATGAACCTCAATGATAAATTGCCTTGGCTCTTTCACCGGAATACCCCTGTTATAACCAGTGTTTATGTTTGTATGACACAATACGACCCCTACTAATTGTGAATTAGAATGTTTTGACTGCGTTTTACTTCAAACAGTAACCTGCTAGGAAACGCAAAAAATTGCATGGCGAGCACAGCTTCTTAATCCCACATGTCAGTGGAAAAGGGGTGCAGGCACTCAATGCGCAGTCCCACATTTCAAACAGTGGCTCACAGAAAGAATTTCTTGTCAAAACACATAGGTTTTATGAGAAGGAAACTGCCGGATGTTCAATAAGTGTCTTCCTTTGCGGGACATTGCTCGAGATGTAAAACAGGTCTTTGGCATTTCCCTGAAGGGAGTGTTATCTGTGATTACTTTTTATATTTATTCTGTTTCAGCAAAAATGCATAGCTCTTAAAAAAATTACATACTTATATATGTACTGTATATACAAGGTGTCCCAAAATAACGTATACACTCTGACTAGCTAATATGTTAGCTAATATTTTTTTTTCCATTACAGATTTGATTTTGGAGTAAGAATGGCAGGTACTGGGTGTTACTAAGGGATTCATTTTGGTTGGATATTCATACTGTAGCTACTGTTATTTATAATTTGTTACGCCTGCAGTGGTTCATGGGTAGTTGTGTCAAATATGTATAAAAATATTCTGTATTAATATTTCATATTTCAATCAGTATTTCATCAATTATTTCATGACGATGACAAGCTAAGACGTGACTTAGGAGACTAAAACATAACATGATGGATGCCAGTTTTCATGTGACGAGACGAGAACGAGATGAAAATTAGCCATAGTTTCTATCATGAGTTCACAATGTGTGAGCTTTTCTTATTGTATGTGTCGTTAGCATGCATCATAGCCGTCTTTGGTCGTGTCACTCATGTGACGTGCTAATAAGTATTTTCGTCCAAAAGACTAATTAAAAGGGCTGCCAAAAACAACACTGGCTACAACATGCTTCAACGGGAAAATGTTGCCTCTTGTTGAGAAATGAATTTTAGTTTACGAGAGGCAAAAATAATATACAGTACTGTAAAAGATATGTATGTACTTCCTGCTTTTAAATGTAGCGCCATAAGATCCTGCTGCCCTATTGGTCATAATCTTTCCCATAATGCTTCAGTAGCACAATTCTTGTCAGGGAATGCGGGCGGGCAGGTGGCGTGGACCCAAATGTAGGTACACGGAGGCAAGGCAGACAGGCTGTGCAAAATGTTTTAATTAATGCCAACAAAAAAAAAAAAGTACAAACCAAACAACCCGCAAATCCAAAAAACTCTTAAGGCAAACAAAAGTCAGGCTAACAAATCAACTTACTGTCAAAGCAGGACGAGGAACTGGCAAAAAGGCTGACATGAAGGTGGACAATGTCGCGACAAGACTTAAAAAAAAAAAAAAAAAAAAAAAAAAAAACGGGGAGCTTATATAGACACAGACACGGGATAACGAGTCAACAAGGAACAGGTGGGTGACACAGGAGGATGCAGCTTGGAGCATACACTAGGAGCAGGTACAACAGGGGAAATCAATCGGCAATCACAGAGACAAGTCACACTGGGAGGAAACAAACGCAAAACCTAACAATTCCACTCTCCTATAGGGCTGTGTTCCAATCACGGTTTGAGTTGCCCTTGCTCACTTGTCCTAAGCACTTGCTATGACGTCACACGGAGGCCACTTGGAGGGCGGAGGGAAAGTGGGCGGAGGAGGAGCGAAAGATGTAAACGGGACACACCTGCCATCGTTCACTAACAGGCAAGAAAATCATGGAACAACCACAAGGTGTTGGAGTAGCGCTATACTGCCTATTCCAAATCAGTGGCGCCTCCAGAAATTCTTCATAGGGGTGGCCAAATGGGGCCACTTAAAACCTTGGGGTTGCATACCAAAAATTAAAAGCCATAATTTCAGGCTTTTACTGTGTTATAGTAATAAAAAGGCCAGTAGATGTGGTGGTTTATTGTGTTATATTGTATATTGTTAATGTAAGTAGTCCTTAATAGTCCTGTCAACATTTTGAGTTCCGCAGCTACTACAATCTGACATTATACTGGCAAGTGGGCCAACAAATTCATTGGGGGGAACCTTGGCCAGGCCTGGCCACCCCCTGGTGGCACCATTGTTTCAAATCACACAATACTCTTTGGCAGCCATTGACGGCACTAGACGTCGAATCCATTTGAAGTGGAATGGTTGACAGCGAATGAACAAATGTTAAAGCCCACTGAATAGTCACAGCAGTTAACTCCTCCGTGTTTCAGTGCAATTGACGATGCTAGACATCCAATCTATTTTCGAATGGGATGTGCAATTGAACGTCTAGCACCATCAATGGCGACCAATGAATCAAGATCTGTATTTTTTTACCATACAATAGCTATGCACGTATTGTGTATTTTTGTTGTTTATCTCTTTGAGTTGATGTATATAAAAAAAAAAAACTGTGATTGTTTTCCTTGTGAGGGCGGTTTGAAAGAAATCCACAGAGGCCACCTGTCATCAAATCAGGCTTTCAGGATCTACAAGCCAAATCTCAGCAGTCCAACTGCCCCCGCCATCCTCCTCCGCCAAGCTCACTACAGAGCTGTAACACCAAGAAGCCTTGGCTAGCTGCCCAACAAAGTTATCCACTACAAAGAACTGCTTCCAACTTCTTTCCTGTTTAGACAAGGTCTTGAGGTATGCAGTATGGATCCTTCCACTAAATGCATCACAGTGAGATTGCAGCGGGAACCAAATAAATATACTATAAAGACATACAGTATACTTTATATAGTTTATGACTTCGGACCTTGATGGAGCTGCATCGTCATGTGCTGCAGACTATTTAATCATTTCAGTGACAGTGGTCACTACAGTGGACGTCTGTTCATAAGTTTTTATTATCTTAACTCATTCACTGCCCCCAGCTCACAGAGTATATGTTCTGGTAGTTAGTAAAAGAGGGAAATTGATATTGGAAACATTACTTATCATACAATACTGGAAGTGATCAGTTGGAAATTGATTGGACGGCTATTGCTGTCAATAGCAGCAAAGACTTAAGCTATGTGAGGTCTTTATAAAACAAAGATTTATAAAACAAAAACATAATATTCATAGTATTATTTTGTTGTTCTTTTTCTTACATTTTATTTCCATATATTTTTAAAATTAATTAATACATTTATTTTATTTTAAATTATTTATATTGTTTTTTATGGCATATTATTAAATAAATGCCGGCAACACTAATACGACAATTGGATATCAAACGAGGGCCACAAAATATTGATCCACGGGCCGCAGCTGCAGGTTTGAGACCCCTGTCCAACATGAATGATTTTTTTTTTATTTTTTATTTTATTTTATTTTTTTATTCTAATTCGTCTACGAAAGGGTTAGTACTTTAATGCATGGATAGGTGTCAAAGTGGTAGCCTGGGGGTTAGATCCGGCCTGCTGCATCATTTTGTGTAAAGGTAAATCACGTGTTTCGACTTCATGTTTTTTGCTAAAATCATGTAAAATTTCCGTAGGACAGAAATCGGGCATTGATTGTGTTGTTATTATTACAAATTATATATATATTTTTAAAAATGCCATGCATACCATGCAGGGGCTTGTCCTTGTCCTATATATATATATATTTATTTATATGACGGAAAACTGCTGTATTTTAAGCCAAAAGAACTTTTGTGTTTGATAGAACAATAGTAGTATGTCTATATGCTGCCATAGCAGATTCATGGTGCATTAAGCCCCCGAACTATTTTTAATTTGTCCGTTTTACCCTGGAAACCTTCGTTTACAGACGTCGCGCAACCAATTTTTTTTCAACCCAGCCATAAAAAGAAGGTGAGTAACTATATCTATTATTCAAAATGTTGTCATTTTTAGCTTAGAATCATTAATTGGTGCCTAATTTTTCGTGTAATAAACAAAAATGACTTTAAAAGATTATTCACTCGCATATGGTAAACTTTTAAACAAATTACGTCTCAATGAAAAAAATGTGTCTGTAAATAAGTCACGGATATCTACCTTATAACTATCGCTTAATTTGATCTTTTTGTTACTGTCGCATTTTCCCCGATATGATAGATGATAAATAATCAATACAAAGAAAAAAAAAAAAAAAAAAAAAAAAAACGTTTAAAAGGATAAATTTATGAAAAAGAACATCTCGACCACTCCTTGGTGTCTGCGACTTCTGCATCGCGACCCTTGTTATATTACTATGTTCCACCCATAAAATCCGGCTGTGGCCTTTCACATCTGTGTCTTGACACTCACTTATACATGCTACATGGAGCTTTTTAGATCGAAACAAGTACGCGATAATATCTCATGAAAATCGTGGCGTCTTTAATTCTGCTCTCTCATGCTTTCATCTCCAATTAGGGTTTTGCTGTTGAAAAATATATTTAAAAAAATTTTAAAGTTGAAATTTTTCTTCCTCCAGAAGTACAAATTAGACTGTCTGTACAGTTTTTAGAGTGCCTAAAGCCCAGAGGACTGTCATTCTTTGTCCATGCAGCAAGCAAGCAGGAGGGAGGATTCATGATGTCAAGCTTTATATTTGCTTCAGTTCACTGGGGTATTGTTGCTCCTCTTTTGATTCCATGTTTTTCAAATATGAGAGTTAAATAGACAAGCCACTTGCCTGATGCAACATTTATGTTCCGGAGTAGGTGTTTATGTAAAAATCTAAGTATAACAAAAGTAGCCTCAATAAGGGTGATGATGATGATGATGATCAAGGGTATCCTCACTGTTTGATTTTCCTTTTAAGAGCAATGTGGGCATCCTAAGACAAACAAAAAAAAAACTTTAAGTCATTGGCTGCCAGTGACTGCAATAGACGTCCAGTACTTTTGAAGTGGGAGTGTTGGCAGCGGATGAACAGAAAGATGAAAAGGGCCACATGATTGGACGTCCATCACCGAACCGATGAAGATGGTAGCGAATAAGCATTCATCAAAAAATGTTTTCCATTTTATTTTCCTCCAAAAAGAAACTTTTTGACCAAAAATCTTATTTTTTCCCTCTCATGACCAACAATTTATCTTAAAATAAGAAAACAAAAATACCCAACACTAAATTATTTGCACAAATATCGCACAAATAAATGGAAAAAATTCTTAACTAAAATAGTTAAGAATTTTTTGCCATGTATTTATTCATTTGTTATTATTTTTACCAAAGATGAACTGCCCTAAGCATTTACAATTTTAAACCAAAAAGTGTTGTTTAAAAAAAATAATAATAATAAATAAAAATCACAAAAACGTAAACAACTAAAATTAACAGTTAGTCCAATTTTTTCCATTTTATTTTCCCCAAAAATGAAACCTTTTGACCAAAAATCTCTTTTTTTCCCATCTCATGATCAGCAATTTATCTTAAAATAAGAAAACAAAAATACCCAACACTAAACTATTTGCACAAATATTAACTATTTTAGTTAAGATTTTTTTCCCCATGTATTTATTCATTTATTATTATTATTATTTTTACCAAAGATGAACTGCCCTAAGCATTTACAATTTTAAACTGAAAAGTGCTGTTAAAAAAAAAAAAAAAAAATCACCGAAATGTAAACAACTAAAATTAACACTTTGTCCAAAAATCTACAGTTTTTTATGTCATGACCAGCAATGTAACTCATTAGCTGCCACGGATGGCACTATATTTGCAATCTATTTGAACCGGGACGGATGGCACTTCAAATGGATTAGACGTCTACTATTGATAAACCCATTTACAGTCACAACAGAAGGATGGAAAGAGACACATGATTGGACATCTATCATCGAACCGATGAAGATGGTAGCGAATTGACATTCATCAAAAACGTTTTTCCTTTTTTATTTTCCCCAAAAATGAAACTTTTTGACCAAAAATCTCATTTTTTCCTCTCATGACCAGCAATTTATTTAACCAAAAATCTTAAAATAAAAAAACAAAAATACCCAACACTAAACTATTTGCATAAATATTAACTATTTGAGTTAAGATTTTTTTTTTCGTGTATTTATTCATTTATTTATTTATTTATTTTACCAAATATGAACTACCCCAAGCATTCTCATTTTAAAGCAAAAAGTGTTGTTTAAAAAAAAAAAAAAAATCACCAAAAAGTAAGCAACTAAAATTAACTCTTTGTCCAAAAATTGACAGTTTTTTTTATGTCATAATCAGAAATGTAACTCAATAGCTGCCATAGATGGCACTATACTTCCAATCTATTTGAACCGGGAGGGATGGGACTTCAAATGGATTAGACGTCTACTATTCATAAACCCATTTACATTCACAGCAGAAAGATGAAAAGAGCCACATGATTGGACATCTATCATCGAACCCAAAATCTTAAAATAAAAAAACAAAAATACCCAACACTAAACTATTTGCACAAATATTAACTATTTTAGTTAAGAATTTTTTTTTTCATGTATTTACTCATTTATTTATTTATTTATTTTAACCAAAGATGAACTGCTCCAAGCATTCACAATTTAAAGCAAAAAGTGTTGTTAAAAAAAAAACAAAAACAAAACCTAAACAACTAAAATTAACACTTAGTCCAAAAATCGACAGTTTTTTATGTTATGATCAGAAATGTACACCAATAGCTGCCATAGATGGCACTATACTTCCAATCTATTTGAACTGGGAGGGCTGGCACTTCAAATGGACAAGACATCTACTATTGATAAACCCATTTACATTCACAGCAGAAGGATGAATAGAGCCACTCAATTGGACGTCTATCACCGTCAATGGCAGCCAATGAGTTAAATACCCCCCACACATAATATACAATAAAGCTCTTGCATAATCATGAAAACGCTTTCCACCCACTTTGTTTGGACCTCACCACAACAGCTGATTTTAGATCCACTGTGTTTTTTAAGCCGGTAAGATGTGTAGTAACTGGTATGACAGTACAGTTTAGAATAAAATCTATTTGTATATGCTGTATAAACAATAAATGCGTCAGCCACATACATTTTTTGCCCGAGGCAGTGTAGATGCCGGGTGATGACACAGCACAACCTTTTGTTTCATCTGAAGAACAGAAGTTGTATTGTGGTTTGGTTGTTTCGCATCAACGGAATGCAGTGTTGAGAGAAGCCAAACACACACCCATCTGTTTTAACCACACTTAATGTAGCCGTCAAGATGACAGTTGCTAATTTTGTAGGATAGGCAAATGATCATTATTTACTAACGTAATGTACAACCCCAATTAAAATGAAGGCGTGTTAAACAAACAAAAACAAATACAACTATTTGCAAATCATTTTATGTACAGTGCCTTGCAAAAGTATTCGCCCCCCTTGAACCTTGCAACCTTTCGCCACACTTCAAACATAAAGATATAAAATTTTAATTTTTGTCAAGAATCAACAACAAGTGGGACACAATCGTGAAGTGGAACAAAATTTATTGGATAATTTAAACTTTTTTAACAAATACAAAACTGAAAAGTGGGGCGTGCAATATTATTCGGCCCCCTTGCGTTAATACTTTGTAGCGCCACCTTTTGCTCCAATTACAGCTGCAAGTCGCTTGGGGTATGTTTCTATCAGTTTTGCACATTGAGAGACTGACATTCTTGCCCATTCTTCCTTGCAAAACAGCTCGAGCTCAGTGAGGTTGGATGGAGAGTGTTTGTGAACAGCAGTCTTCAGCTCTTTCCACAGATTCTCGATTGGATTCAGGTCTGGACTTTGACTTGGGCATTCTAACACCTGGATACGTTTATTTTTGAACCATTCCATTGTAGATTTGGCTTTATGTTTTGGATCATTGTCCTGTTGGAAGATAAATCTCCGTCCCAGTCTCAGGTCTTGTGCAGATACCAACAGGTTTTCTTCCAGAATGTTCCTGTATTTGGCTGCATCCATCTTCCTGTCAATTTTAACCATCTTCCCTGTCCCTGCTGAAGAAAAGCAGGCCCAAACCATGATGCTGCCACCACCATGTTTGACAGTGGGGATGGTGTGTTCAGGGTGATGAGCTGTGTTGCTTTTACGCCAAACATATCATTTTGCATTGTGGCCATGTTAGGGTGTGCGACGAGGAGGGATCTAAGTGCAGACACACGGTGGTTGCGGTGAGTAATATTTATTTACAGACACCAGAGATAACGTGGCGGATGGTGGTTGCTTCGTGAGCCGGCGTGAGACGTGGGAGCTTGGAAGGAGGCAGGCGTGGAAGCTCGGAAGGAGGCAGGCGTGGAAGCTCGGAAGGAGGCAGGCGTAGAATCCGACAAGGAGCGCGCAGAAGACAGGACCTGGGGCGAGAGCAAAGTAATCGTGAGCCGGGAATCAGTGATATCATATAAAGAATGCGAGAAGCAACTGACGGCGAAACCAGACGAGTTGATCGGGCGACGAGGTGGAGCGTCTGCTTGGCTTATAAAGCTGGCTGATGTTAATTGCCCTCAGGTGTGGCCGCTCCACTCGTCTGACCTGTAATCAAGTGAAAACATGCACACCTGCTGGAGGTGGGCATGTCTCAGAAGGAAGGGGAAGAGGACCTAACAGGACCCCCCCCCCTACGGGCGACACCAGGCGCCCGACGGAGACGCCCAGGATGGGCGCGGTGGAAGTCCCGGATGAGCGCCCGCGACAGCACCCACCGGGCAGGGATCCAGGACCGCTCCTCCGGGCCATAGCCCTCCCAGTCAACAAGGTACTGGAGCCCACGGCCACGGCGGCGGACATCCAGAAGCCGCTCCACCCGGAAGGCTGGACCCCCGTCGACCGACAGAGGCGGCGGAGGGGGCGGAACAGGGGGGGCCAAGGGACTTGTGGAGACTGGTTTCACGAGGGAGACATGGAACGTGGGGTGGACCCGGTAATGTGCAGGGAGCCGGAGACGCACTGCGTTGGGGTTTACAACCTTGGTGATTTCAAAGGGACCCACGAACCGGGGGGAAAGCTTGACTGACTCAGTCTTGAGCGGTAGGGTCCTCGAAGAGAGCCACACCTTTTGCCCAACGGTGTAGTTGGGCGCAGGCCTGCGGCGGCGGTCAGCCTGAGCACTGGACTTCTCGGAAGCACGGAGGAGCGCGGAGCGCGCTTTCTCCCAGACCCTGGAGCAACGATTGATGTGTGCTTGGACAGACGGGACGGCAATGTCACATTCCTGTGAAGGGAACAACGGAGGCTGGTAACCCAAGGAGCACAGGTAGGGAGACATACCTGATGAGGCATTCGGCAGGGTATTGTGTGCGTATTCGATCCAAGGCAGCTGATCGCTCCAGGTGTTTGGGTGGGCTTGGGTGGTGCAACGGATGGCTGCTTCTAGCTGCTGGTTCGTCCGCTCGCACTGGCCGTTGGTCTGAGGGTGGTAACCGGAGGAGAGGCTTACACCAACGCCCAGGGCCGCACAGAAGGCCTTCCAGACCTGTGAGGTGAACTGCGGTCCCCGGTCAGAGACGATATCTGCCGGGATGCCATGTAAACGGAATACATGTGTGGTGAGCAGGGTCGTGGTTTCTGTGGCTGTTGGTAGCTTGCGTAGGGGGATGAAAAAGGCGACCTTTGGGAAGAGCCGCACCAGGAAGGAGGTCAATAGCACAATCATAAGGACGGTGTGGAGGGAGCGATACTGCACGGTCCTCATCGAAAACCTGCCCCAGGTCGTGGTAGCATTTTGGCACGGAGGACAGGTCGAGTTTTCCCACGCTCTGGACAGGACGAGCAGGCACCAAAGCGGATTTGAGACAGTTAGAAAGGCAGAAATCGCTCCACGCGGTTAGCTTGGGGTGTGTCCAGTCTATGGAAGGGTTGTGAGTCTTTAGCCAAGGTAACCCGAGGACCAAGGGTGTGCGAGGACATACGAAGACAAGGAAGGGGGTCACCTCTTTGTGGTTGCCGGACAGGAGAAGGTTGATAGGCTCTGTTTGCTGGTCGACATGGAAGAGAAGTTTACCATCTAGTGCAGTGGTTTTTAAGGGCACAGGAAGTGGGCGTGTCTCCAGGCCGAGTTGGGTTACCAGTTCCTGGTCAATAAAATTCTCATCCGACCCACAATCCACAAGGGCAGTGACGGAGCGCGATTGGCCCTTCCAGGAGACTGTCGCGGTGAGCTGCAGCCGGCGTGAAGAACTGTGCGACATGTGACTCACCCTTATTCCCCCTTCATTTGGAGAGTTTGGACGCACAGGGCAGCTATGTCGGAAATGCCCACTTTTTGCACAATATATACATAGGCGCTCTGCATATCGACGTGCGCGCTCCTCCTGGGTCAGCCTGTTGCCTCTCAACTGCACTGACTCGGCATAAACAGCAGGTGGCGACATCGCGGACGCAGCACAGACGGCCTGTGTAGGAGGCGGGGCCGGCCGGAAGACAGAGGAGGGAGGAGGTGGGGAGGTCGGCTGTTCGCGATGCCGCCGCTGGCGTTCACGAAGTCGATTGTCAAGACATATCGCCCTGTGTATGAGGCCATCCAGAGAATCGGGCGGCTCTTGGGTGGCCATTAGGTCCTTTAGGGACTCGTTCAAGGCATTTGTAAACACGGCCTGTAGCGCTTCGTCGTTGAAGCGGCTCTCTGCGGCTAACGTCCGGAACCCAACGGAGAACTCGGCAACGCTACGTGTTCCCTGTCTAGCGGACATAAGACGACTGGCGGCCTCTTTGCCACGGACGGGGTGGTCGAATATCTTGCGCATTTCTTCGGTGAAGCGGACGTACGTGGCGCAAATCTCGGAACCCTGCTCCCACACCGAGGAGGCCCAATTTAAAGCGACCCCACGAAGGCCGCCGATGAGGTAGGCGATCTTTGCTTTATCCCCCTGATACATGGACGGCTGCTGTTCGAAGACCAGGCTGCACTGGAGTAAGTAAGCACGACATGCACCAAGGTTTCCATCGTAAGGCGCCGGTGCGGGAACGTGCGGCTCCCTGACTGCAGCTGATGACACTAGGTTAGTTACGGGAACGTGGCTTGGCGAGGCGGCGGCGCGGCGAAGGGGAGGCGGGGAGAGTTGTGCTTGTATGGCCTGGAGTGAGTGCGAAATGTCCGTTACCTTATGGAAGAGGAAGTCAATGGCTTGGTGGTGGTCTCGGAGTGATGTGGGCGAACCGGTGGGTTTGTCTGCGAGATCCATTATGGCCCGATCAAAACTGTTAGGGTGTGCGACGAGGAGGGATCTAAGTGCAGACACACGGTGGTTGCGGTGAGTAATATTTATTTACAGACACCAGAGATAACGTGGCGGATGGTGGTTGCTTCGTGAGCCGGCGTGAGACGTGGGAGCTTGGAAGGAGGCAGGCGTGGAAGCTCGGAAGGAGGCAGGCGTGGAAGCTCGGAAGGAGGCAGGCGTAGAATCCGACAAGGAGCGCGCAGAAGACAGGACCTGGGGCGAGAGCAAAGTAATCGTGAGCCGGGAATCAGTGATATCATATAAAGAATGCGAGAAGCAACTGACGGCGAAACCAGACGAGTTGATCGGGCGACGAGGTGGAGCGTCTGCTTGGCTTATAAAGCTGGCTGATGTTAATTGCCCTCAGGTGTGGCCGCTCCACTCGTCTGACCTGTAATCAAGTGAAAACATGCACACCTGCTGGAGGTGGGCATGTCTCAGAAGGAAGGGGAAGAGGACCTAACAGGCCAAAAAGTTCAATTTTGGTTTCATCTGACCAGAGCATCTTCTTCCACATGTTTGGTGTGTCTCCCAGGTGGCTTGTGGCAAACTTTATTCATTCATTCATTCATTTTCGCTTTTCCTCAAACGAGACTTTTTATGGATATCTTTGAGAAATGGCTTTCTTCTTGCCACTCTTCCATAAAGGCCAGATTTGTGCAGTGTACGACTGATTGTTGTCCTATGGACAGACTCCCCCACCTCTGCTGTAGATCTCTGCAGTTCATCCAGAGTGATCATGGGCCTCTTGGCTGCATCTCTGATCAGTTTTCTCCTTGTTTGAGAAGAAAGTTTGGAAGGACGGCCGGGTCTTGGTAGATTTGCAGTGTTCTGATGCTCCTTCCATTTCAATATGATGGCTTGCACAGTGCTCCTTGAGATGTTTAAAGCTTGGGAAATCTTTTTGTATCCAAATCCGGCTTTAAACTTCTCCACAACAGTATCTCGGACCTGCCTGGTGTGTTCCATGGTTTTCATAATGCTCTCTGCACTTTAAACAGAACCCTGAGACTATCACAGAGCAGGTGCATTTATACGGAGACTTGATTACACACAGGTGGATTCTATTTATCATCATCGGTCATTTAGAACAACATTGGATCATTCAGAGATCCTCACTGAACTTCTGGAGTGAGTTTGCTGCACTGAAAGTAAAGGGGCCGAATAATATTGCACGCCCCACTTTTCAGTTTTTTATTTGTTAAAAAAGTTTAAATTATCCAATAAATGTTGTTCCACTTCACGATTGTGTCCCACTTGTTGTTGATTCTTGACAAAAAAAAATTAAATTTCATATCTTTATGTTTGAAGCCTGAAATGTGGCGAAAGGTTGCAAGATTCAAGGGGGCTGAATACTTTTGCAAGGCACTGTAAATATACACTACAAAGACAAGATAATTTGTCTGCAGAGATGGGGCAAAGTTCACCTTTTTTTCTGCCAGCCTCCTGCTTTTAATGGATTGGGTGTCTAGCGCCATCAATGGCAGCCAATGAGTTAATTATAGGGTATTTATGGGTCACTTTCTGTTCATTTTTTGGGGCCATCCTGTTCATATTGAATCCCTTCCTGTTGATTTTGGAAGATTCCCAGGTCACCTCTTGCAGATTTCAGAGAATATCCCCATAGCTTGTTCATGTTCATTTTGGGTCATTTTCCGTTCATTTTGTCTATGCTATTAATTTTGAATCCTTTCGTATTGGTTTTGGGGCATTCTCAGGTCACTTCCTGCTGATTTTAGGGCATTTCTGGTTCACCGTTGATCTCGGGGGGTTTCCTGTTGTTTTTCAGAAATTATCACTAGTAAACATCTAATTCAAAAGAAATTTAATCTTTGGCTACAGAGAGATTATCTATAACTGGTAAATCATTAGTCTCTAAGGTCAAATGTATTTCCAGATTGATATATGCAGCGATGGCGCTTGACGTTTCAAGAGATATTTGTGTTAAAAGAGAATTTTTTTCAATTTCATTTGGAAAAACAAAATACATTACATAGAAAAGAATGTTACCATAAATAATGTAGCTTCAGGAGGCTTTAACGCTTTGGACTTTACCTCTTTAAATGCATCGTTTAAAATTAAATGGATTAAATTATATTTGAAAAATCCCAACTCGATATGGAATTTCATCACTACACACATTTTTAAATCTGTTGGAGGTCTGGAATTTTTGTTGAGGTGGAATTACAGCATTTCTAAGTTACCTGTTAAATTAGCCAAATTCCACACTCAACTTTTTATGTCATGGTCAATGATATATAAACACAATTTTTCACCACATAGATATTACATTTGGAACAATCAAGATATACAATATCGAAATAAATCTTTATACATTGAAAGATGGGTCATGAATAACATTTTCTTAGTTAGTCAATTATTAAATGATGAAGGTCAGCTTTTTACATATGAAGAATTTTGTTTTGCTTATGGTATTGTTGTTACAGCTCGTGGATATTCTATTGTGTTTGATGCAATCCCATAGGGCTCTCGAAGATTACTACAATGTTCACCTAAAGGTGGTAATTGTGACATTCCAATCTTTGATTCAAAGTCCCTGTTTATTGGTCACAAATGTGCCTTATTAAGCTCTGAAGCCTCAAACAATTGTGTGAGGGGATTTCTTCAAAGGGTGATAGTTTCCAAACCTGCTGCAATTTTGTATTGGAATAATTTATATTAAAATATTGAATGGAAACAGACTTGGCTTTTGCCTAGAAAATATCTATTGAGAAATAAAATTGAAGAAATCACACTCAAAATACTTCACAGGTGTTATCCTGTAAAAACAACAATGATGAAATTCAAAATTAATATCGATACATTATGTTCTTTTTGTGCAACCGCAGAGGAAACGATCTCCCATTTGTTTTGGGAATGTACATACTCTCACGTATTTTGGGTTGACTTGAATAATTTTATCAACTCCAAAGTTGAGCCCTCATTGAAATTACTTTTTAAACATGTTTTGTTTGGCCTATCTAATTATTTTAATTTTGGCAAAATTTCACATTCAGTGTGTAAAATATGCAAATCAAAGACCAAATTTTAAGTTTTTGGAAAAAGGTTTTCTTTATATTTGGACGATTTAAGTTCCTCTTTGAACCCAAAGGCTATAAGGACCAAAAGACATTGCAAACAATACGGCTTGTGTTGAAAATAACCCTGACCCTTTTATTTATTGTAGAGATGTCCCGATCTGCCAATCGATCGGGTCCGATCATGTCATTTTTAAAGTATCGGAATCGGCAAAAAAATATCGGACATGCTTTTTTTAATATACTGTATATATATATTTTTAAGTAAATCGTTTTCTAATTCTAATTACAGACATAATATGTTACACTCATTCAGAGTCTTTAGTTTAGGCTTAAGATAGGGTTATCAAATTTATCCCGATAACGGCGGTAATTAATTTTTTTAAAAATGTGTCACGTTAAATTATTTAACACAATTAATGCATGCGCTGCACGACCCACTCACGCATTGTCGCGCTCAATCTGTAATCTGTGGCGCCATTTTACCTATATAGAGAGCTATAAGGCAGCGTAAAATGAGTAGAGTGAATTTTGGCAGCCTTTTGAGCCTTTTTTTAATTGGCTAAAGCCTTACAATCCCTCTCCCTACGATTAGAAATATCGTGGGAAGCAATGTGGGGAAGCAAGGTAGTAGTTGATCTTTTTCTTAACACCCTATGTTATTTCCCAACGCAGAGAAGATATATCAATTGGTAGCACTATGCACAGTCATGCACTTCCCATCATGCATTTGGGCATGGCTACAGTAGCATTTACTGAAAGCTCAACAAACACACTAGAAGGCAATATTTAGTCACAATATACAAAGTCACATTTATCCTTTAAGAATCAAAAGTCTTTCTATCCGTGGATCCCTCTCACAGAAAGAATGTTAATAATGTAAATGCCATCTTGAGGATTTATTGTCACAATAAACAAATACAGTACTTATGTACTGTATGTTGAATGTATATATTAGTCCGAGTTTTATTCATTTTTTTCTTAATGCATTGCCAAAATGTATATGATCGGGAAAAATTATCGGCAATGATTGGAATTGAATCGGGAGCAAAAACAAGCAATTGGATCGGGAAATATCGGGATCGGCAGATACTCAAACTAAAACGATCGGGATCGGATCAGGAGTAAAAAAACATGATCAGAACAACCCTAATTTATTGTTTTTGTTGTTGTACGTTGTTGTTTATATGTGAATTGTCTCATCCTATGTTTGTATATGTGTATTTGTTGTTCATAAAGTTTGTTAAAAAAAAAACATCAAATTTTTTTGAAGCGGAAGGGTGGCAGTGAATGAACGTTAGTTTCTTCGCTGCCAACCTTCCTGCTTCAAATGGATTGGATGTCAATTAACATCGGTGGCAAAAAATTAGTTAAACAGTGTCTCACCAAGCCATGATAGCAATTTTAGGGCCATCCTGTTCATATTTAATCCCTTCCTGTTGATTTTGGAACATTCCCAGGTCACTTGCTGCCGATGATCCCTTTAAGCTGCACGCGTGCGCAATCGCGCACTGCTTGCACATACTCAGCGCACAAGATGATCTATGCAGCTCACAAAATGAAATTCAACAGAAACATATTTTAATGTCACTGTCAGCGCCGCAGTGATGTGCAGTGTTGTTAATAACGCCGTTACAATATAACGGCGTTACTAACGGCGTTATTTTTTTCAGTAGTGGGTAATTTAATTAATTACTTTTCTCATCTTGGCAACGCCGTTACCGTTACTGAGGACGGAAAGGCATGCGTTACTATGCGTTACTATATTGGTCGAAAAGTCTGAGGGAGACGGACTCACCGAGACGACAGAGCAGAGCAGGAGTGGGGAGGAGGCAAGAAAGTTGTGGCGCCGAGCAAACGCGATGCTAGGTAGCTCCAATAATACATGTTGTAGCCGATAGCCTACAAACTACGCCCGCATGTTATGGTAGATACGGTAGACATGGTAGATATCACATGTACTGTATATAGATATAACTAGATGCAAAATGACAGACATGGCACTAAATGAGTTAGTAGACAGCCGCCATCTTAAAGCAGTAGACTTTTTAGGACGGCTCTGTTGTAGAGAACCTTCCTAGCGAACCTAAGTAACTTTTTATCTAAAATACTCCTAAATCGGCAAAATCTTGACTTGAAACTATCTTTAAATGATGAAACAGTTTTAAAACTTTCATATGTTGAAAGTAGAGAGAAGGGAACTAATGCAATAATGGGAGCAATTTTAACAACTTTTAACAGTTGATTCAGGGTAAAGGGTAAATTAGGGTAAAGAATTGGGCTCAGGCCAATTGTACCAAAAACCTTCACAAAAAACTTCACATAGTGTGGTCAATGTTTTTTTTTTTTTTTGATGAGGAAAAAAAAAAAGTAATTATCACCAATTACTTTGCCAAGTAACTAATTACTCTTACATTCAGGTAATTGAGTTACTAACGCAATTACTTTTTGGGGGATGTAATTTGTAACTATAATTAATTACTTTTTTTCAGTAAGATTAACAACACTGGTGATGTGTCACTCCTATGCGTGCGTTCAATACACCAACGCGACGCTCCCATTGGTGGTGAAACGTGACCTTGACTCCTGTGCTGATTTATTGAAGCAACATTCCATTGTCAATCTTTGCAAGCGCTACAGTATTAATTAATATCTAATTTTAGACTTTAGGCTCAGACACAGTGAAAAGGAATCTTGAGTGTCTTTATTAACTGAGCAGTTTTAATGTGGGAGTTTGATATATTGTACTCCCATTGTGGTTGTTCATTATGTTTTATTTATTAACTCACCCATGCCACAACTGGACCTTACTCAGGCCAAAGCAGGACTCTTCCATGGTTAAAGCTGGACTGTCACATATAACATAGTACACATATCATGAACAACGGTCTTTTTCATTTTAAGTGGGCCAAATCAATTATATTAAAAGTAAAATAATCAAAATTGCTGCTGTAATTTCATTCTTTTAAAAAGCCATGTAAATGGCAATGATCCAAGGTTTTGAACAGAAGTGATACAGGTGTGTGGCCACAGTGTACACATCTGATGTTGCTCACCATTGTCCACAGTGTGCTCAGGGAGCTTGTTTGTTTAGACACATGAAAAATTAGAGGGAACGCTGCTTCCTGCAGATTTTAGGGAATTTTCCGTTCGCTTCATGTTCATTTTGGGTCATTTTCTGTTCATTTTCAATTCATTCAATAAACTTTATGTTTATGCTGTTAATTTTGAATCCTTTTTTATTGGTCTTGGGGCGTTCTCACGTCACTTCCTTCTGAGTTTAGGGCATTTCCGGGTCTCTTTTTGTTTTCAGGGATTTTCCTGTTGTTTTCCTCAAAATATCACTAGTAAACATCTAATTTATTTAAAGCTGGAGAGTGGCAGTGAATGAACGTTCGTTTCTTCACTGCCAACCGTCTTGCTTAACATCAGTGGCAGAAAATTAGTTAAACAGTGTCTGACTAAGCCATGACAGCTATTTCTTTACACTCAAGTGAGTATGCAGTAATTCCGTATAGTTTTTAGTACTTAGTCAAATTAAAAAGATTGAAGACTGAAGACTGTATATCGAAAAAAAAAAACTCGGTACAGTATCGGAATTGGCCGATACCACACAACCAGTTGAATGAATCGGTATCAGGAGCCAGGCCAAAAAATAGTATTAGTGCAACACTTCCTTAAACGGCAATGTACCACAAACAGCAATGCTACTGTAAAGGATAGGACAGATTGGGCTCAGAAATTCTTCCAAAAATCATCATTGGTGAAAACGATCCACTGTGTCATCCGCTGATACCAGATGAAACTCTAAGAACTAAAAGAAGAAGCCATTTTTAAACAGGATCCAGAGGCTTAGACGTTTTTGTCTGGGCCGGGGTCATTTGAAACGGAGTCATGCAAAGTGGAAAACTGTTCTGAGGTCCCCCAAATCACAATTTGAAGTTCTCTATGGAAAACTGGGATGCCCTGTCATCCCTAAGTAGCTCACAGTGCTCAGTTCCAAAGCGCCAGCAGCTCTGATGGGATGGTTTTTCATGAATGCATGCAGCATAGGCAGCTGGCATATCTAGAAAGGTACAGTAACAAAAAGTTACCGTATTGAATACGGCAATGTTTCCGAATTCTGAAGTTAAAACAATTCAGGGAGGTCTTAAATGGCGGACTGTGGATTCAGCAAACAACATTTTCTGTACGACCTCACATCGAGAGAAAATAACTCCTGGTAAGCCCTGAATGTCAAATTTGATGGAGTGGTATATGAGGATTCAACCATGGAATTTTCCACTGAGATTTATACATTTACTACTGTGTCTCTCGACAGTTCAACTCTGTTGATAATAGAACTTGTGCCCTGAGCAAACAGCCCGTTTGTTTCATATGAATATAGCAGACTTTGATCTCCAAATATCAGCCCCCACCCTCCATCCCACTCCCACTGAGTCAAACCTGAACTATTCACTCTTTCTGCGACTTCCTGCAAAAAGAGAGTCAGTAAAATGTGCAGATCCTTTCAAGTCCTACTGTAAACACAGGGCAGCCCTGACTCATGGCATGAAAGTGAAGAGAAATGGACCACGATGACAGAATACCAAGTTTTCAGGGGCTTATCGGTTGTCAGAGTTGTTTTTGAGCCATTTTTGAAAAATCTCTGAACACTTGAATGGGTCTTGAAGGTGCGTGTTTGTCTGTTTGTTCGTGTGTTCGTTTGTCCACGCCGTTTGTCCTGTGCCTGACGGAAGACGAAACAGGTTCTTTCAGTGGAAGACTGGCTTGGGTTTGTTATGAGCTGTGTTGTCACAGATTACTTGGAAAAGTAATATGATTACTAATTACACCTCAAAAAAGTAATGTAGTTCCTTTACTGATTACTTTATTATCAAAGTAACTGTTATTTTGAAGGTGATTTATCAGTGACTTTTTACCAATTTTTCTCACTTAGCCACCTCAACATAAGAATGACAACAGAAAAATGCCATCGCATGTAATGGACTTTCCGATAATTGAATTTAAAGGGGAAGATCAGACTTTTTCAAATAAGGCTTAATCTTCGAGTAAGCGGAGGTTTAATTAGTCGATGGAGTTGATTTCAACCACCATTAACTCGCGCTAGCTTAGCCACTCTGGAGCCCTGAAACTAACAAAAAACAGACAAACTGCATGGAATCTGTTCAAATCAACTCCACCAAATAATTAAACCCTGCTAACTCGAAGATTAAGCCTAATGTAAAAAAAATAGAATTTCAGGTTAGGGTTAGAAGCATATCAGTGCCAATGTAAAACAATGCAAATTGACTGCATTGCACAGTGCAATAAACGCAAAGGTGGGGGCGGACGCGGCTGTACTCGCACAACACGGACGTACGCCGTTGACACATGCGGTCAATTTGGCCTCAAAACGTGGCAGCAACTAAGCACTTTACACTGAATCGGATTTACAACACATCTCAAACGAACACATCACCACGGCATAAATGTGCAACACGAAAAGAATGTAAACAATACTTGCCAACTGAAGCGATAACTACCCGTCGTTGAAATGGCAAAGCCACGAATGTCGCGCATGTAGGGGGTCCAACCTATCGCTGGAACCTTCCAGAATGAAGGAAAAACTCACTTTCATTCATGGACATACGCAGATCAACATCCCATCGGACATCTCAACATGTGGCTGTACTCGCCTTGAATGTGCACTCGCCTGGCAGCCTGGCACACGCCTTTCTCAGTCCCAGAACACGCGTGTTACTCGAAACCAAAACAGGAAGTAACTGTCAGCGGTTACCATGGAAACGAACACGAAGTGGGAAACTTTCTAGCATTTTCTATTCATGATGCTCCTCGTACATGACTACAATATTCTTCAATACAGTACATTATAGGGCAATAACAAAATAGTAATGCACAGACACTACGGAAACTAACTTTAATCAGATTACTTGTTTGGAAAAATGAACGCGTTAGATTACTCGTTACTGAAACGAAGTAATCAGATTACACTGGTTATGAGGAAGTATACCGGCAGACCAAGATTAAGATCGGAAAAGGAGGTCTTGAAGTAAAATGGACACACGGGGATCAACCATGCACCTTTTGTCCTGGCAATCGCCAGTCTTATAAACTTTGCACATCATTCTAGCAGAGACTCCTCTGTCACATAAAACACCAGACACCTTCCTCCACCCGTTCCAGCCTACATACTGTAGATCCTTTTCCTAACCTCTTTAACACACTCACCGTTGCTGTGGACTGCTGACCCCAAGTATTTAAAGTCTTCCACCTTCACTATCTTTCCTCCCTATAGCCTCATTTTTCCTTCTCCACTCCTCTCATTTATGCACAAATATTCTGTTTTACTTGTACTAATCGTGGCAAAGTACCTCCACCTGCCCTCTGTTATTGCTGCAGGATCACAATGTAGTCTGCAAACATTATGGAGATTCCAGTCTAACTTCATCTGTCAGCCAATCCGGCATCGTGTAATGGCTTTCTGTAGCGCGACAAAGGCAAAATGTATCTTCTTCCGTGTACATCTCCATCCACATCTACATCCACAGGGCAAATAATTCATCTGTTAATTTATCTGTATCGAGCTAATACAAGGCATAAACCATATTGTTTCTCACAAATACACATCCCTCTAAGGTTCCTATACCTCTGCACATATTGCCCGTGTTCTTAAAAGTATCTACGGATAGAAAGACTTGTAATTCTTAAAAGATAAACATTATTATGAGTTAAAATAATTTGATATTAAAACCCCTCTTGATGTTTTCGTTTTCGTACAATTAGTAAAATTAGTTTAACTAGCAGGTTGCCATTGTTGTTGACGCCGCAGGGCGGTGACGTCACTGGGTTATGCTGCCGGGTGATGGTGGACAGACGCACCAACATCAGCGTCTTAGAGCAAGCAAATATTACCACCATCACTGCCACCATTGCTTGAAACCAGCTGAGATGGACTGGCCATGCTGTCCGAATGCCTGACTCTCTCCTCCCTCTTGCTGAAGGGAAGCGGGCTCCTGGAGGCCAGAAGAAGAGGTTTAAAGACAACATAAAAACAAACCTAAAGAAGTGCAACATTGATGTAAAAGGATGGGAAGACATGGCAGCCGACAGGTCATCCTGGAGAAACATCATCCGTGAGGGTGATCACAGTACAACGCTGACCTCCACCGTGCTGAGCAAGACAAATGCAGACTCAGAAGGAGAGAGCGACCTCCAAACAGAACCAACCCAATCCCACCACTACTACTTTCCCCTGCCCACCGCGCAGCAGAATAATTGGGTTCAGAATCGGCCTCTATGCCCACCTGAGGACCCACAAGGACCAAGAAGGAGGACAGTCTTACTCGACGCGACGCGATGATGCTGCCGGGCCTCCAGAGTATGACTCCAGCGACATAAACATGTCATTTCTTCAACCCTTTATATTTGAACCCGTGAAGAACATTAATGAGCATGACAGCACTGACGATATTTCACAAAACGAGCAGCAAAGGCAAAATGAACAGGAAAGAGGGGATGAGACGAGACGAGAGTATGACAAAACCGTTGTTCTCCCAAAATGTGCTACACCGGCAAAACGTCTTAAAAGAGGCGAATTTGACACTTAAAGTACTACTGAGCGCTTTCAGCTTGTTTTGTTTAGATGCATACGGACAGAACATACTAAAGATGCCCTAAGAAAATGCTTTAAACATAGTAATATCAAATAAAGTTGGTTTAAATGGACTACGTGTCTAATGTGGTCAACAGATCAACAGTCTGCCTTAAAGCTACCACAAGAAAACACAATGCTTAAAAGTATGAGAGGGAAACACATGCAAAAAGTATCTTGAGGCAATGAAAATGTGATAAAAGAATGTGCGCATGTGTTAGACGTCTCGCCGCATAGAATTACAGAAAACCGGTAGTGTTTGTCTAGCAGCGATAGTGAGAAACTACGTATTCACCCTGAGTGTCCATTGCGCGCACAAAACATGGCCCCCTCCGTAGGTCAAAACATGTTCTAAATATTATAGATTTTTAAATCAATACCAATATTTTATGTGTTTCTAATAAGATATTTTTGTAAAATAGAACAATTGTGGCTTATTAGAGCCTGCAAGTCTTTTAGTTCGTGGTTCCCTTTAAAAATTGGCGCTGGCACACTTTCCTCCATTCCGGAGGCGTCTTCTCACAAGAATGAAAAAAAAAATCCACTGCCACCTTCCATAGCGCCACAGGAATGTCATCTGGATCAACTGCCTCTTTTGCACCATGCTAACTTCACCCTTGCTAATCACTGCTTCTTCCTGATCCACGACACTTGCATCTTCCACTCTCAGTTTTCCTATTCATCAACCCTTCAAAGTGATTCTTGTGTAAACCGATACACTTTTGGCACTAGTTAACAAATTTGCATGATGTTGTTCTACTACAACATGCTGGTGTACAGTATGTATCTGGTCTCCTTTCATATCTGTGGTCCTGGCTTGATCTTCAATGTACAACAACAACATAAAACAACCAAAAAAACTTATATGTACAGTATATGTATATTTTTATAAATGGTTTTCAAGCACGGAATATAATTATGATATAATAAGATGTATAAGAAAAAAATGATCTGTACATCAGGGCCATGCAGAGACCGATGGAGGGGCAGGTGCTTATAGATCAAAACGGGCACATGAACAAAGATTTAATACACCTGACAACTAGATAACTTCCCAGTTTAACCAGCTTTACAGTATAATTGGCTGTGACTCTGACAGACTTTACTTGGGAGAGGGGAACAGTGAATAGAAATCAACACTGTCATCAACACTTTCTGGCTGTGACTCAGTCAGCCTCTTTTCTTCCTTCAATGGCTATATCAAAACTTCCTTAAGCAACTTGTTGTTCATCTGAGAACAAACCGGATTAGATGTTCACTGAGCCACGATCAGCATTTTTTTCCAAAACTATCATTTCATTATTAGATAACTTAAAGATGTGTACCTTTCTAGATAACGTTGTGAAGAGAATGGGCAAATATGGTTGCCTATAGAGAGTCGAGACACACGGGTCGAAACCCTTGGGGCGGGGGGTAATTCATTATTAAAGTAGAAAACTACATAAGAGAAAATTACATATTATTATTTTTTTAAATCCCCACAATAAACCTGGTGTAAGAATTTTGACTACAGTATTTGCTCGCGAACATGGTTTAATAGGGTAACACTGTTTGTTTTCAACCACTAGATGTCCTCAGACTCCTCACCACACACCCAGGTCATAGAGGAACAGCGTGCAGTGAGGGGGGTGTTATGGGCCGGCTTACCGGCACACAGATGGCTTTAAATTTTTCATTATTATTTTTTTTAACGGTGTTTTCGGTGTTCAAGTAAAGTACTCTGTAGCATGCCTGCACAGTCGGCCAGCACACACATACGCACAAAAAAAAGAAAAAAAAAAGCCCAGTCAAAAGGGCACTTTGAGCATGTAGGGGCACTGCACGCCCCCCCTCCCCCCCCCCCCACACACACACACTGCACGTGGCTGCTGTACATGCATATATTTTAACATTTTTAAATAAAACAACACATTACACTCAAGCGGCTCCTTCCTTGACTGACAGTGAGGATGATGATGAAGAAACACTTGTGCACTTTGATGAAGATGATGAAGATGTCACAATGCACAGGTGTCAAGGAAACCTTATAGAGTACCTAAAAAATCCGCGAATAACTGGAACTGCACATTTCGAAGTGCGAATTCGCGAGGGATCTCTGTTCACACATATCTGTGTGAGTATGAATTTATGAATTTATACTTAAATTCCTTCAAACTTTGCTTTCAAAGGTATTTAATTTTTATTGTTTCAATAAAAATAATATTTACGTTAATTTCTTTTTTAAAATATTATATTTATAATTTTTTATAATATATTTTTAATTTCTTATTTTTTTCATTTTAGAGTTTTCAAATTTTAAGATGTATAGTTTAATTCAACTTTTTTTGTTTTTTCATTTTGATGTACTATATTCTTTCCTTGTTTTATGTAGATTTATTAACTCTTTGGCTGCCATTGACAGACGCCCGATCCATTTGAAGTGAATTCAAATGGACTGGACGTCTTCTAGTGATAAACACACTAAAAGATTTTTAGTTTCGTTTTTAAGCGCAACATGATTGGACATCTAGCATCGTCAACAGCACCGAAAGAATTAAGTAAAAATCTGTGCATCAATGGGTTAAAGTGGATCTTCTTCATCTAAGTTTAAACAAAAAAATGAAGTTGAAATATAAAAACAATGCTTACAGTGCAGGGGGACAATGGTAAAACCATGCGTAGTTTTGATGTTGGTGAAAGACCTCAAGCTATGCTTTCAAACACCGGAGGGAACCTGGTGCAAAGTACCCAAGGCAAAGCAGTTTGATTTCCCAAATGTTCATAATCAAACAGTTTTTATTTGAATAGGCAGCAGGGAACACCTTCGCGTGTGTTATTTTAGTGGCTATTGTGTTTGTAGAGCCAAATATTGGAAACTTTGATACCGAATCCTCTGGTGTATGTTAACTTTGGCAACCAGTAAAGGATTCTGGGGATGCTTTTCCTGCGAATTGCTGTGCCTTCACTGTCCACCACCCACCAACTAAGGTCGTGGAGTTCCCTGCATCCACCGTTCCCTGAGATGAGGAGCGAGTATTACAGCGAAGACATTGTGATGCATCTTGGGGTGAAAACTTATCTCAAGTGTCTCCAAGGTTTTTAGAGAAAACACTTCAATGTGGGAGTTTTTCCACAGAGGCCTACCTTGTATTCCCAAACTTTGCCTCAAAATCTCGCCATTATAGATTTTACATGAACCCTTCAAATCATAAATGTTTTTTTTTTTTTTGTTTTTTTTTTAAACCTTTACAAGGCACTCATTTAACACATTAGCTGCCATTGACAGTGCTCAATTTAATTTTGTTAAACATTTTTTTTGTGACTAAAAATAGTCTTTATTATGATTGTATCACTTTATTGATTTACAATGCTAAAAAAATAAAGGGAACCAAGACATCACACGTAGATCTAAATGAATGAAATATTTTTATTAAATACTTTGTTGTTTCCATAGTTGAATGTGCTGACAACAAAGCCACACAAAAAAGTATCCATAAAAATCAAATGTATCAACCCATGGAGGTCCGGATTTGCCTGTATGACCTCCCTACAATGCCTGGGCATGTTCCTGATGACGTGGCGGATGTCCTCCTGAGGGATCTTCTCCCAGATCTAGATCGGGGCATTACTGAGCTCCTGGACAGTCTGAGGAGAGTCCAGGAGACAGGTAGTTACTCCAGGAGAACTGGGCAGGGCCGTAGAAGGTCCTTAAACCCATAGCAGGATCGGTATCCATGCCTTTGTTCAAGGAGGAACAGGATGAGCACTGCCAGAGCCCTACAAAATGATCTCCAGCAGGCCATTGCTGTGAATGCTTCTGACCAAACAATCAGAAACGGGCTCCATGAGGATGGCCTGAGGGCCTGACATCCTCAAGTGAGCCCCGTGCTTACTGCCAGTCACCGAAGAGCTCGATTGGCATTTGCGATAGACCCCCAGAATTTGCAACTACGCCACTGGGTCTGTGCTCTTCACGAATGAAAGCAGGTTCAAACTGAGCACATGCAACAGACGTGAAAGGGTTGGGCGATGCAGTGGAGAACGTTATGCTATCTGCAACATCATTCAACATGACCAGTGTGGTGGTGGGTCAGTGATGCTCAGGGGAGGCATATCCTTGGAAGGACACACAGACCTCTACAGTTTGAATAATGGCACCCTGACTGCTATTTGGTATCGGGATGAAATCCTTGGACCCACTGCTATAAGCTACGCTTCTGCATTGGGACCTGGGTTCCTCCTGGTCCACGAAAATGCCCAACCTTATGTGGCTGGAGTATTCAAGCAGTTCCTGAAGCAAGATGAAATTGATAACATTGACTGGCCCAGACGTTCGCCTGACCTCAATCCCATAGAACACCTCTGTGACATTATCTTTAGGTCCATCTGGCAGAGCCAGGTTGCTACTCGGACAGTCCAGGAGCCCAGTGATGCCTTAGTCCAGATCTGGAGGAGATCCCCCAGGACACCCTCGGTCGTCTCATTAGGAGCATGCCCAGGCATTGTAGGGAGGTCATGCAGGCACTCGGAGGCCACACACACTTCTATGCCCCATTTGGACTTTTTAAAGGACATTACATCAAATTTGGATTAGGTTTTTTTTCCACTTTCATTGTGAGTAGAACTCCAAATCCAGACCTCCATAGGTTGATACATTTAATTTTCATTGATAATTTTTGTGTGATTTTGTTGTCAGCACATTCAACTATGAAACGAACAAAGTATTTAATCAAATTTAATAACATATTTCATTCATTCATATCTACAATGTATTACTTTAGTGTTCCCTTAATTTCATATTACAAAAATCATTTTTAAAAAATACAATAATTATTAACTATAAACATAATATGATAATAATAATAATTTCAAGAGGTGTTAAAAAAATAGATTCTGAAGTATATCGCGATATTACCGTATTGGCCTAAATATAAGACGGTGTTTTTTTGCATTGAAATAACATTGAAAAAGAGGGGGTCGTCTTATATTCGCGGTCCAGACATGATACCCATTCACGACGCTAGATGGCGCCTAATATCATTGAAGCGATGTTCTGTCATGACAGATCTCAGCTACTCTCTCCATTCACGACGCTAGATGGCGCCAGGTATCATTGAAGCGATGTTCTGTCATGACAGATCTCAGCTACTCTTTAACCAGTTTGCATTATTTTATTGCAATGTTTTTCCTTATTCAGATTTGTTTCAAGACTACAGTAACAGTTAGACTTCACTTTGATGGTTAATGCAGTTATTGCAATTTGGTTGTTTTATCACAATAGATTGGTTTATTTACATTTCAAAAACCTGAAGCCATTCATTTACGAATGTGATTGCACTTTAGTTTACATATTTAAATATTCAGATATTAAGATTTGAATGAGGCGAAATAACATGCTTTTCTCACCCTTTCCAACCCTACCCCAAATATACTGTTATAATCATTTGTTTTGGATGTACTGTAATTATTTTCTGTCTAAAAATTAATTTGGTGCTCAAAAAGTCTTTTTTCAAACTTGAGTCTTGAAAAAGAGGGGGTCGTCTTATAATCAGGGCCGTCTTATATCCGGGCCAATAAGGTACGTCACACAATTTTTGTATCGATTTAAAATCCGTCTGTATTGATCCTTTCATGTGTGTTTTTGGTGGAAATAAAAATTCAGTGGCTGCAATTCTACTCCCGTCCAGTAGTTGGCAATGCACATCAGCATTGCAGCAGCTTGTTGAAGAAACAACAACATTAGACAAATCTGAGTATAGATTTGTTTACGTCGCTCTCTAGTGGTTGGCCGCCATTACTGGGGTGTTTACACAACTATAGCAGCCCCGAGACAGTCAATGTAAACAGTAACATTAGCTGCTGTTAACTGTGTGCTGCGGGCTTTACACCTCAGCAGTGACGGACAGGGTACTTCCAGTCGTTTTTCTTGGATTAGTCATCTGAAAGTTAAAGAAGAAAACATATCATAATGAAAACCATATGTCGTTCAAAAAAATCAAAAACATTTTTACTTGCATGCTGAGTGACGTTTCAGGAATAAATTGATTTAAATGTACTTTAATGCATACACTGAGATTGAGGGGAGGCAGACGGATATGAATTTAGACCTACCTGGTAAAATGTTGTCCATACAAGTTGTAAAGCAATAAAACAAACAACAATAATGAATGAGATGAACAAGAATACTACAAGTTATTTCATCATGGGTCAAAATAATTTTTCAAACCGATAATGTGACTAGCACCTTAGAGACAGTCCTTTGCTTTGCTTAGCCGAAACTACACCTGAGGAGGCAGGAAGGATATTTGGATTTTATTTGTTTCAATTGTTGCAACCCCCCCCCCCCCCCCCCCCCCACACACACACACACAAGTTAAACTCTGCCTATGCTTTTATGTCCATTTTGATTTCTTTTTTCTGAAGTGATATACCAATATTGCAATAATCGTCTTCAAGTGTAGTATTGGGATTAAAAACCCCTTCTCGCCTAGTGTATCACATTTGATACGCTCAGAATTTATCATTTTGAGACTAATTTGGAATTTTGAAATTGAAAAAATGATGGATGCAAGTCAACACATGCATTTGCAGGTTACATGAGAAAAAAAATCTGGATTTAGCTGGGGTTATAGATATTAGTGTGCTTATTACACATATTCATTTTGATTTTTCTTTTTCTACAAATTTGAAAAAAGTACCATTATGACATTATTTTTTTTTAAGTTTTGGGATTCTCTGACAATTGTTTCATGTTGCAGGCATTAGGGGTTAATCGGGATCAAATCAAATCGTGACCAGGTATGAGGCAATACACACACATAAAAGTTTCCAATATGTTTTTCTTAAGTGACTAAAAATAGTTTCTGTTAACATATTATTAAAATATAAACTTATTTAAAATGACAAAAAAATAATATAAAATACAATAATGAATAGCAATTTTATAAATATATATTATAACAATAACAATAATAACAATAATTTAAGTTTTTTCAAATGACCAAAAATAGATACTTGCTCTATAAGGGTTACAAAACAAAGTCTTCAGCTGGCTTCCCTACTAGTTATGTTGTGTACTTTATTTAAAAAAAAAAAAAAAAAAAAGGGTGGAGGGGGGGGTCAATAAATGTTCATAACACTGTAGAAAGAAGTACAATGGATGGAAAGCTCTTCTGGCGTACCTCGGTGCATCACGGGATGTGTTCATACGAGATGGGAACATGAGCTCAAAGCCATGCAGGAGGAAAGGCAGAGTCAGCAAACAAGTAATAGAGCAAATAAGCCATACTTAAAGTTTTAAGCTTTCTTTTCACATATCTGAAAACTTCATGCTACTGTTACATGACATGCTAGACGGCGAACAGCAGCGGGTGGTTGAGGTTGAGGGAAGAAAAAAAAAAGTGACAAAGACAGGTACTGCTCATACCGAAAAAGTATTGTACTAAACCACAGCAAATGCACATGAAAACATTTAAACATTGCATTTTATATATATATATATATATATATATATATATATATATATATATATATATATATATATATATATATAGTTATTTATCTATTTATGTACTAATTCTTTCACGTATTTATGTACTAAGTCATTTTTCAAAGTCAGCGCAAGCCAGTTTTAACAGGTAATTGGCATGTTGGATGTGCCAGCATACGCAATTTCAGTGCAAGCCAGATAATTAATCTTGAGAAAAGGCCAAAAAGGGTTACATAAAAGGTAAAAATAAAACCTTTTGTCATTTAAATTCTGTATACTTTAAATAGAATCTGCCTTGACAATCTAGCAGCGTCACAAAGCATAAAATGTTTTAACTCTTTGGATGGCATTGACAGTAATAAACATCCAATCCAAATTGAATAATTGGAGGGCTGCACTCCCAGTTCAAATGGATAGGACGTCTACTAGTGATAAACTAAATTAAATTCACAACATAAGGATGAAAAGATTGGACTTCTATCACCGTTAATGGCCTCCAGTGAGTTAAAGTGTACCTCTGCCAAAATTAAAGAGCTTCTGTCCAAACAAGATATGGAAATACTTATCCTTGCATTCATTTTTAGCAGATTGACAGGACTTAGCAAAAAATCAATCAGGAGCAATAAACGCTCATTTGCTGCCACCCTCCCACTACAAATGGTTCCAACTAAAGATGTCCCGATCGATCATCCCGATCGATCGGGACATCTTTAGTTGGAACCATCGATCGGGTCCGATCACGTCATTTTCAAAGTATCGGAATCGGCAAAAAAATATCGGACATGCCTTTTTTTAATATATATACAGTATATTTTTTAATTAAATCGTTTTCTAATTGTATTTCACGTTAGAGACAAAATGTCTTACATTCATTCAGAGTCTTTAGTTTTGGCTTAAAGTACGACTGTCAAATTTATCGCGTTAACGGCGGTAATTAATTTTTTAAAAATTAATCACGTTAAAATATTTATTATTTTATATTTTATCTATATATAGAGCTAAAAGGCACTGTAAAATGAGTAAAGTGAATTTAGGCAGTCTTTGGAGCAGGGGTCGCGTTAACCGGAAATTTTCCGTCGTTGACCGGTTTTTCAAAACGGTGACGGAAAAAACTGAAGTCCGTCAGTCATTTTGACAGGTTGCAATTCACACCCCAGACCACAGGGTGGCACATTAATTAGCTATTGTCTCTCTTAATGCATGACGTCGTTGGCTATTCTGTCAGAATATTGTAGTGTAACCGGGGTCTGGCGGCGGCACCGTGATTGACACATCAACGCGAGGTTCTTATTGGTGCACCCGGTGTGCCAGCGCGTGATCCAATTGGTGGACTAGATTGCCGCCTGTGTATAGACAAGTTTTCGAGGTACCGGTTTACTTCCTTATGTCTTCCTTCCCCTTCCGTTTCCGCCTGTTTACCATTGAAGTCAATGGCGGTGGAATAGAAGTTGGAAGGTCTTTATACAAGATCCCGGGAATGTTATTTTGATGGGGGCGGGTGGAGAACCAAGCCAAGGCCTCCATGCTTCGTACCATGTCGATTTCCAAACCATGGGTGCTCGTACTCGTCATAAGGAGATGGACAAAACTGACAGCTCCTGCAGTCATGCCCCCGCTGTTATGGAAGGTAATGTGCTCTAAAAATACGAAACCTAAAATCTGGCGCATGAAACGACTTGTTGCCTTTGCTATTGATATTACGATGATGATTGTAATTACGAAGTTTAATCATTTTTACAACAACTAGCTTCTGCTACTGCTGCTAGCCGCCTGTTGCTAATCGTGTTTGAATGCACCGCATATATCCAAGTGTTACAAGTTTTTATTCGTTTGTTTACAGCTGGGAAATGCTGTTATAAAAGAGAAGACAACTTGACTTGTACGTTAATGGACATATATCGAACATATATAGTTTGCGTTCCACAATGATGATGACAGCTCGACTCCCGGGAGAGGCCGAGAGAGGGAGGAATTGTGACAGACAGTGGTTCGCCAAGATCGCCGTGATCCAACTACGAACTTGTGAACGGTAGCATTTTTAAATATATGCTATTGGAGCTGGAATTACCGAAGAGGAGAGCGAGATGGACTGCTGTAATTCGACAAGAAATCGGGGCACCAAACGATCACCACAGACTATGTAGTAGTCATTTTATATCTGGTAAGATGCATTTAATATATATTTAGAAGATTTTGGGCTGACAACCACAATTAAGATCATTGTGTGACGTTGGTGATTGGGGTCTATATGGTTGCCTCTTTTTCTTTGGGAGTGGAGTTGTTTTGTTGGTGTTGTTGGCGGTAAGCAGAGTAAAAAGAGGGAGAAAAATACAACTTCAGTGTCTAATTTTTCGCCGCCAAGCAAGCGTTACAAAATTAAAAATGAATGAAAACTAAATACTATTGAATATGTCATCATTATCATTTTAAAAATTTCAGTGACTGGTAAAAATAGATTATGACCGGATTTTTATGACCCTGTCAGTCAAAATGACAGACAACGAAAATGTCTAGCGCAACCTCTGCTTTGGAGCCTTTATTTAATCGGCTAAAGCCTTAAAATCCCCTTTTCATCAATTAAAAATATCGTGGGAAGCAATGTGGGGAAGAAAGGTAGTAGTTGATCTTTTTCTTAACACCATATGTTATTTCTCAACGCAAAGATATATCAATTGGTGTCACTACGCACAGTCATGGTTGAAGTTCCCATCATTCATTTGGGCAGAACAGTTAAATGGCTACAGTATCATTTACTGAAAGCTCAACAAATACACTAGATGGCAATATTTAGTCACAATATGAAAAGTCAAATTTATCCTTTAAGAATTACAAGTCTTTCTATCCGTGGATCCCTCTCACAGAAAGAATGTTAATAATGTAAATGTCATCTTGAGGATTTATTGTCATAATAAACAAATACAGTACTTATGTACTGTATGTTGAATGGATATATTCGTCCGAGTTTTATTCATTTTTTTCTTAATGCATTGCCAAAATGTATATGATCGGGAAAAATTATCGGGAATGATTGGAATTGAATCGGGAGAAGAAAAAAAAAAGCAATCGGATCGGGAAATATCGGGATCGGCAGATACTCAAGCTAAAACAATCGGATCGGGAGCAAAAAAACATGATCGGAACAACCCTAGTTCCAACTAGTGATAAACTCATTTAAAATTCACAGAAGAGTAAGAAGAGCCACGTGATTGGACGTCTCTCCTCGTCACTGTCACATTAGTGTACATAGTCCATTCTCTCTATTCTCCATAGACTTCATATTAGGACTAGAGAAAAACTCATCGGTCCTGTTTGCGAGCTTTCCCACATCAGGTTTTGATGTTGAGGTAGCCGGGCAGCTTGCCAGCTGGACCAGTGAGCAACTTCAGAATCAACACTGGAGTAGAGTAAGCCCATGGGGCATTACAAACTGTACTGAGTAATATAATGGCTGTGTCAAGCTAATACACTTATTAGAGTCAGGTTTCACTTGAGTTAACTATGGATCTTTCCGCCCTTTGTTGCAGTTCTAGCGCGGTTCATTGCACGGGAAAGTTAAGCTCAAGAGTCCAGTGTAAACTGAGCAACATACTATACTAAAAAAATGCAACTCCTGGATAAATTGTGTGGAGATGCTTTTCTCTTATCATGGGTCATTTCTACAAATTTTACTGCCATGTTAGTTTATTGGCTTAAACCCTCCCTGTCTAATTGGATTGGACGTCAAGTGCAGTCAATGGCATTGAAAGATCAGAGGTGGGTAGAGTAGCCAGAATTTTACTCAAGTAAGAGTAGCGTTACTTCAATATAATACTACTCCAGTAAAAGTAGTCATCCAAAAAATGTACTCACGTACAAGTAAAAAAGTATCTGTTGAAAAAAATACTCAAGTAATGAGTAAAATTGTAATTGCTTACGATCGTTGATTTTTTTTTTCTTTTAATAATGGGATTTTTTTTTCTCATCACAAAGCTATCTTTACGAACTGTTATTATTATACTGTATTTTAACCTATTACATAACCACGTCAAGCCAAAGAAGTACAAAAATATCATTGAATTCCGGCGAGAGAGAAAAAATCTATAGAAATGTAGCATCATTCGTTCAAAGAGCATGAGTGCCTTCTAGTGGAGAAAATAGTTCCTGGTTTAAATAGTTAAATAGTGAATAGTTCCATCACAGTTCCTATTATGAAATTAAAAGGGTCATATCTCCGGTTTTCCATGGTCAAGCGATGCCAAACAAAAACTGGGAGAGAGGTCTAAATCCTGGCTTTCGAGTCATGTTGAGGTTATCGATCTATGTCAAATACTTAATTTTTTACGGTGCTTTAAAGACACCATGTGATTGAACAGGCCGACCTGATCATAGAACGGAAAGCTTGAGTCTGATTGGTATAATGGAGTCATGTGATTATTGTTGCGACGTCCCATTGGTGAAACTGGTAGAGTTACTGTTGGCATCGCTGGCGAAAAAGAAAGTATAAACTAATATGTAGAATGTAACAACTAGTGTAGCCCAAAGTAGCGGAGTAAGAGTAGCGCTTCTTCTTTACAAATCTACTCAAGTAAAAGTAAAAAATATGGCGTGGTAAAACTACTCTTACAAGTACATTTTTCTCAAAAAGTTACCCAAATAAATGTAACGGAGTGAATGTAACGCGTTAGTACCAAGATGAACATTCACAGCAAGTCCAACCAGTTTTAACCTTGTGTTCTGTTGAGATGCATTCAGACTGGATGCGTGTTTTTCTCATCGTACGATGGGTTCCTATTCAGACAATATTATCGCATGTTGAAGCGCGACAGATGGTCTTACGACAGGAAACACGCGTCAGACGCGACACAATGTCGCCAGTTGGACCGGATAGGCCGCGCCCCGTGATGTGACACAAATCTCGTGCCATAGAGAAGATGGGTGAATTGATCTTTCTGCGACAGATTTCAGCGATGGCTAGTATGCGGCTAATCAAATACGCTTTTTTATTCATGTGACTTAGGCTAGGTTCACTTACAGGTTACTACAGGTCTTAATGCACGCATCGGATTTTTTTGTGTTTTTCCGACTCAAGTCAGGTATTAACTTGATGGGCTGAACGGGACAAGTCGCATAGAAGTGGACCATTTCAAATTAAATCATAGTCACTTTCGTATGTGGTTAAAATCCGATCTGGGCCACATTTTTTCAGAACGTGACTGGCGCTCTGAACTGTCAAGACTCCCAAATCGGAATTCATGCAGCAATTACGTCAGCAAAGAGCAAGAGGCACGGAGGACGGAAGGCATGTAGGCATTAGCGCCTAGCTTGAACTCTGCTTTTAGGCACAAAGCGGGCTTGACCACAGTCATAAAAAAAATAAAATTAAGAAAAGAATAAACCTTACAATTTTCGATTGTCATTCTGTGCACTGAATGAGCAATATTTCATTACTGCTCACATGGCCGAGTCGGGGCAAACTGACGCACCAACGTCATTTCACGCACGCACGTCAAGGCTCATGTGAGTGCGTGTATGCGTTCTATCAGTCCATAAAAACTTTGAATATAAGACTAAACGGGGATTATTAATGTCTGTTTTTTGTGTCCCCTTTTTGGAAATCAAAATATGATCACTCTGGAATGACATACAGCTAGCATGTGTAATTAGTTTTGACGCTTCTGTGTATGCGGGTGTCTTTGCTGAGTGCATCTCGTACTGCGAATTAGTGCGCATGCGTGACACTTGAAAGGTTTCAATGGACAAAGGCAGTCTGAACGGGCACGCCAAAAAAACAGACATGGCAAAAAATCGGATTTGTGCATTAAGACCTGTAGTATGAACCTAGCATTAGTTCCCATAGCAAAAATTTGCTACTCATCAGTTGCTTAATCTCGTCTCGTGAGACGAATGTGATCATCTCAAATTTATCTCATTCTCTGTTTATTTGTTTCTGAGTTTGTGCTCCTAAGGGTATCCTTAGGAGCAAGTGATGAGTCAAAATAAGAAAAGAAATCATTCAGACAAAGGAGATTGATTTGAGAAAACCAGATTTCAGCAATATTTGAGAAGAGAAATTCTCTTCTTTAAAAATGGAGTCACACTTGTACAGCACCTTTCCGGCACTAAAAGCGCTTTGACACTATATCCTCATCTACCTGTGGGTGACACAACAACGTGGGGTTCAGTGTCTTGCTCAAGGATACTTAGATGAATTTATCAGGACAGAGAGTTGAACTCACAACCTTTGAGATGGGGAACGACTTCTCAAGCTACGCATGGGCTCAGATGCACTCTGCTCGAAGTGACGCGGCACATCAATGGAAAGCAACTTCAGAAAGTGTGTGTAGCAGCGATGAAGAAATTGTATGATATTTTTATTTGGTCAATAATATATATAGATATATTTATTTGATATTTCAAAAAAAAACTTCCATATAGCAGACATGTTGCCTGTGAGTCAGTCGTTTTAGCGAGGCATCGTCAGCCAGCGTGTTGACTGTTTTGATTAAGTCATCAAACAAGAGGACTAAGGTTTTTCACAAAAAAAAAAAACAATAGTGCATTTGTAGCGGCCGATAGTTTTCGGTGCCAAATTTTTGGTCACATCTCTAATTTTTACATTGAACAAGGTGAACCAAATGAACCAGATGTTATTTAAATTATTTGACCAATTATAACATTTTCTCGGATTTTGGCATGAGATGAATTAAGATGGGATTGGACATGTGAGACCAAAAACTACTCTTTCTTACAATGAAAGAATCTTGAAAACCCAAAATGAGCAAATGCAGACTGGAAGGAGATCAAATTGAGAAATATTTGTGACTGGCACAATATAAGGTTGCGCCGCGAGATCAGTAAAAGAGGCAGCTTTGAGGCAAGTTGAAGAAATAAAATACTTTGCTCATCCATATCTTTTACTGAGACATTACTGAGATCGTGACTCCAAGTAAGGAGATAAAATTGAGACACATTTGAGATCGACACAAGTACTCATAGTTGTCTCTTGGTGATATCTTGAAAGGAGACTACTGTGAGACTTTATTGAAAAATCGTGCCAGTAGAACGATTCTCAAGACCTTCTCATGTTATACTCACTATGAGACTTACTTCTCATGAGACAAATTTGAGAAACTGAGAAAACCACTCTGGTCTCGATTATTGCTGATTCATTTCTCAGAGATGTAAATGAGACACGAACAAGATCTCATCTTCAATTTTGCTTTGCTATGGGTTGCCTGGAACTTTCCTCAACATCAATGTTCCCTCTAAGCCGCGTGCGTGCGCAATCGCGGATTGCGTGCACAACCCTCGGTGCACGAGAAAATCGATGCAACGCACAAAATAAAATTCAACAGATACGTATTGTAGTGTCACAAGGACTACTGTTGCAGCGCGACACTCCTATTGGTGCGTCCGATACGGGAGGACGACGCTCCTATCGGTGTGTTCCATTTACCAACGTGACTCCCTTATTGGTGCGTTTGATACGGCAAAGCTCCCATTGGTGGGTTACTACACCATGATTGTATGCAGTTGTGAAGCGCATGAAAAATGAGCTAGACTCCTGTGCTGATTTACGGAAGCAACATTCCACTGCCACTTTTTATAAGCGCCAATAATAGGACACAGTTCACTTCATTTGTGCTACGCAGCCCATAAGTGCCTTGCAGGTAAGCTAGCCAACAACAATGCAGCGGGGTTGAGACGCAAATGCTAACCCCTTATCATGGCGAAAGGAACGAGCAGCAATACTACACTCATCAAGCCAGAGTAAAAAAGAAATGCGGTTCTTTAAGATAGAATGGCTGTCACAGTACAGTATGTGCAAAGATAGAAGAACAAGCGTTGGAACTGAGTGAGATTTTTTCTTTGTTTTTTTTTTTAACCTGTCTTGTATAGCTCCTTAGACAAGGAGAACAGGAATCTTAAGCGTCCTTATTGTCTGAAGTTTTAATGTGAGAGTCTGATATACTCCCATTGTGGTTGTTCATTATGTTCAGGGGTGCACATATTTTTTTTTGCCTAGGTTCTCAGAGGAGGACCTGGAGATGTGACTTGGTCCTCATTGAGCTTAAGAGCCGACCCGCTTGATCCAATAAAATTATGACAAGCTTTACTTAGAGCCAATTACCTTTAATTAATTATATTAACAATTAATGCTTGACTATCATCAACTGGCACAACAAAATTGCCATTACTTTGAAGTGAAATGTAAAGAAATAAACATAAAAGCACTATTTCAAAATAAAGGGCATTATGCGGCTCCCACATTAACTCCAAGCCTTCGTAAAAGTGGGATGCCCTCCTCCTCATAAGAGCTCATTCAACGTGCATGTTTAGCTTTGTGAAATGAGAGCAAAAACACGTTTGTCAGTGCATGGCGCTGTTCTTCATTAACTTTATTCCGCCACTTGTCCATAGGGCGAGTGGGGTGCTCTCTGACATCGATAGTTTGCTTAATTGCCACATGCTGTTTTTTTCGTGCTTTTCAAAGTTAGGATGGCTGAAATTCTTTAACTCTACATAAAAAGCGCTGCTCTTATCAGCGACATTGGGATTCTCACGGGATATTTTGTACCACATTTCCGTGCGAGCATCATTTGCTTCTAGCCATGGTACCTCCTGCAGCCACTTTTCAGCAAAAGTCCTCTTTTTCGGTAGCTCCGGTGACGTCTCTGTCGCCTGTCTTTTGACAGGGGATGGGGAACACTTGCCTGGCACGGCCAGACTGTTCTCCCTGTGTTTTTCCAAACACTGAGAGTTTAGTCTGGGACCCAGCCCATTAACGGCAAGTACAAAATCAATCGACAAATCAGATTCGTTTATTTGACGTGTTCTTAACGAGCAACGTCACTCTTCCGCATCGGAAGTTGTCTCCACAATAACACAGATGGCAAACAGGAGAGCCGAGAATATGTTCCAATCCACGGTAAAATCAGTTTTAAATTACCAAAAACACATCGACACAAGTCATTGAAGTAAACTGTCAGGTTCGAGATGGGGGAACCAGTTGTGTATCACGAACACAATAAACACAAACAGGAAGTGGAGGAACGGCATGGTCAGGTTGAGCAGGTCAGGCTGAGCTACAGTAGGTGATCGTGTTGGAGAACTGGCATCGTCAGGACAGGCAGAGCTGTCGTAGTTGGGTCAAGCAGAAGAAAGCTGAGCAGGTCACTTGGTCAAGGACGGCCAACAAACAGGAGCCTTGCCTTAAATGCACAGCCGTTAACAGGTTGCAGGTGGTGGTAATTAGGTGTGACTGGGAGATTAGCTTCATGATAGGTGGAGTGGCAGCAGGCTGAGTGTGTTGGACTATAACCCCATTGGTGGAAACGGTCCAGGCTCATGACATAAACAGACAAATGGAAAACTCACTGTTTATAAAGACTTATTTCTCGTAAGAAATTCAAGTCACACAAAGGAAACACCCAAAAGAATCAATGGAATGGAACATTTTTTCATTGTTGACGCACTGAACACTTTGGGACAATTAAAAAAACGTACTTCACTGTAAGAATTCCCTGGCATAGTTTACAGATCTGTATTTTCCCAGACTACAGTGCCTATCATCTTTTTATCGCATTCATATATCAATCATGTTAAAAGCTGAACAGGACAGGTTAAAAAAAATCATGGTCAAAGCAATTTGGCATTTTCAACACAAAATGTATTTGAAGTATAAAAAAAATATATATTTTTTTCATGTCAAAGTGAAAACAGATTTCTACAGAGTAATTTCAATGAAACACAGATATTTAAATGAAAATAATTGTTTGCATACTTATTCACCCAATTCAAGACAGTATTTCGTAGATGCACCGTTGGCTGCTATCACAGCAGTGAGTCTGTGTGGATAAGTCTCAATCAGTCTTGTACATCTGCCCACTACAATTTTGCTCCATTCTTCTTTGCAAAACTGCTCAAGCTTAGTCAGGTTGCGCTGCTGTCAGGCTTGAACAGCCCTTTTCAAGTCCAGCTACAAATTTTCTAACAAAAATGTAACAAAAATTTAAATTCTAAAAAAAAAAAATCAAAAATGATATTTCGTGACCAAAAATCAAGGTTTCTTTTTTCTGTCATAACCAGAAATTTAACTCATTGGCTGCCACTGGCCAATCGTCCAATCCCTTTGAAGTGGGAGGGCTGCAAGCGAATGAAAATTTGTTCATTCGCTGCCAGCCCTCCCACTTCAAATGGATTAGATGTGTGCTACTGATTAACTCATTTAAATTCACAACAGAAAGATGAATAAGCTTTCACCTCAGAAAATCTCACTGAACGAGTGTTCATTTGCTGCCACCCTCCCATTTCAAATGGATAGGACATCTGCAAGTGATAACCTCATTTCATTTTACACTAGAATGGTGAATCAAGCCACATGATTGGACGTCTATCGCTGTCAACGGCAGCCAATGAGTTAATAAATACTGCATTTTACATCTGTAATAATTGCAGTGTTTTGTGGTGGATCCTTGAATAATGGGCAAAGTATTATAGAGTGTCAACCTGGGGATACATTTATGAGTTTAGAAAAATACTGCCTGATGAAAGAGAAATCTGGGCACGTTTCCATTCCTCACAGTGAAATTTGTCTTGATCTTTATTTTTTACACACATTTTTAATGGATTAGAATACACTTGGGATGGTTAAACACTCAACTGCAGCTGAGACCTGAAGGGGGAAAAGAAAGCTGTTCTGCATTTAAAAAGTATACACATGATGACATTTAGTCATTATTTTTCTCGCTTCACGCAACTTCTCGCTTCACACAACTTACTCAACTTTCCCATGGACTGGAGGTCGACTCAATACTACGTAGCGTACCTGAATTTAAAGCATGGGCGTCTACAGACATATTTCACCCCACTATTGATTTGCAGTGCCTCAGTATAAATTTCACTTGTAAAAAAAATACTTTGGAGTTTAAGCAGTGCTTAATTTGTAAATCATAAGGTGCCGGAACGCAAAGTACATAGTATGACAGCACAGGGATGACGAGACGGGCACAGGTCCCGGAACATACGCAGAAAATGGTGCTGAAAACAACACGCAAATGCCCACTTGCCCAGCTGTGGGACTTACAAGCCTCAATTTCGGATAATATCCATGGTATAAATGTTATGACCACAATTTACAATTATTTATAGGCTATACTCTGCACAGCACGGGCAATTACCCACATAACCACAGGTGGGACTTACAGTAACGTGCAGTCTAGTAACTTGAAAAACATAAAAAATCAGAGAAAAAAAAAAATCAGCGATTACAATAAATAACACAAACCCATTCTTTTGTGAGTTTCATTAACCACCCCCCCCACCGGCCCCAAACAAGCAGAATTTCTCATAAGGGCCTGCTGCTCCGGCTGTTGGTGGTCCACCTGGCTGATTGCTGGCACTGCAGCTGGCCCCAACTCCGGGTGGCGTTGAACCTGACCAGCTGCTGCCACGGTAGCACCCTACTGCCCCGGCTTGGCTGGCTGTCCGTTAACCTGGCAAGTTGCTGCGGCACTAATTTGTTATTTTGTTTATTGTTTTCTTATTGTTACCACAATAAAGTGAAGTGAGCCATCAACGACTCCTCTCCTTCTTTCTCCCCATTCGGGGCTATTACAATACATTTAAAAAAAAAAACGTTCTTATGTTATTATTAATTTCTATACACGAGAGGTGCCTGATCTGCCCAAATAAGTCCCGGAGCACAGGGGGCTAAAATCAAGAGGTGCCGGATCTTGTTCCGGCAGGATCCAGCACAAATTAAATTTAAGTCTCCATAACACAATCTACAGAATTTGCCTATTTAGTATGGCCATATTACTCAATTCACTCTATAAAGACAATCTGCACATGGCTCCTGAATATGGTAATTTATGCACGTAACTTCGGCTGTGATAGGCATATGAGTTGAAACTTCCGTGAAGCACCTTCGGGAGAAACTGTATGCTGCGTTCATGTTTGTCGGGAGATCTGAGTTCCTAAGTTGAAAAATCGTTCTGATGTGTTGTCGTACTAAAGGATAAAACCATGTTTGCTACAAAGAGGAGTAGCCTAGTTTAATGCTCCAACGATACATCACAGTTAAGTGGCTGTTTGGCCCTTTTTATAGACACCATGTAATAGAGAATTATTTTTTGTTTACTCCAACAACACGCACATGCAGCATCAATATTACTTTGCATGTGGTAATTATACAGTCGATGGGGCAAATTATAGCTTCTTACCTGCTTTACAGGTTGGTGCCAGATAAACAGCACATCCATATTGTTTGTTTTTACCTCTGTGTTGTTGTTTGTTTGGTCACCTTTTCCCACGAAATGTGAATTTAATTGGTTCAACTTTACGTGTCAGGTAATTAAATGTGGTAAACTACTCTGTTTGCAAATTGAAGTAGCAGATTAGCTGCTGTCTTTTAGCTTACTGGCTATGAATACAATGACAATTTGAGTGAAAAGCTCTCACTCTAATATTGTGTTAAAATGATATGTTGTATTTGAACTGTAACAATACTCATGCTATTTATTGCTATTTGTTTATATGACCAAAATGAATAGAATTGATCTGAATGAATTAATTGCCTATCTTTGGCATATAACTACTAACAATTTTGTATGTGTGCTCATCATAATTTCCAGCCTTTTTACAAGCATTTCATTTGTTACTGCAGTCCCTGTAATCTGTAATAAGATGGGTTTTTTTTTTCTCATTTCTATTTGACTCAAACAGTATTACTCTTGTAAATGGATATTAGAACGCATTTGCTTGCAGCAAGGACCAATCAGCAAGGAGAAATGAGGGAGGTAAGCTAGGTAACCCACCTAGACAACATACAATAAACCTGTTTTAGATCACAAACTACCAGTTCAGAAGCCCTGATGACTTGCATAAAACCTACAGTGATAAATCCCCATTCTGGTCCAGAGTAGAGCAGCAGAGTGCAGGAAGAGGTGCAAGACAGATGTACGTTGATGAGCATGAGCAGAGGTGTATTGACAATCAACAAGGGATGTCCCAATTTTGATTTTGAACACTGATGGCTGAGGAAAAAAAAAAAAAACTTAACTTTTGGGGGGGGTGGTTATGTAAAAGCGCTATGAAAGCGCTATTTCTGACTTTTTGTGGTAATTTTTTTTTTTTTTTTGCTCACTTGCCAGTGCCCCGCTGTGCCCCAGTATTGAATTAGGTCTTATGACGCTTTTTTTCTTTTTCTTTTTTTCTTTTATCGCTTTATTTTATAAGGTTAAAAATAATGACTAGTAGACCTCATTGGCTGCCATTGACGGTTCCAAACGTCCAATCCATTTGAAGTGGAAGGGTCCATGCCAATGAACGTTCTGCCAAAACTCCCACTTCAAATGGACTGGACATCTAGTACCGTCAATGGCAGCCAAGGAGTTAAAAATGTGTTCTTCCTCTAGTCAAGATTATTCCTCCACTAATTATTTTATCACTGGTAGACGTCCAAAACATACACTGGTCTAGTGCTGTTAATGGCAGCCGAAGAGTATAAGGAGTTCGTATGAAATATTGGAAGAATATACGTAGGAGTAGATAAATAATAGTATTGATTTATTTTTTTTTAAATGCTAAATACAGACATTTAAAGTGAATAATAGCGCTAAGAATTAGAAAATCTTAAATTTAATATAAAGATCATTTAAAAATTTATTTTAGAAAAGTAGTTCAAAATTTTTATTTTATTTTATAGGTTTTTTTAATTTAAAATTACAATTACTTAAAATAACAATAACAAATAAAAGAAGGGTAATTTATTAATAAATCTCTCCATTTAATTTGATCTTTTCTCCAAAAATATATTTCATCAATTTTTACAAATGTTATATTTAAATTTGTTTTATTTTTATTTTTGATATTTTCCACTTTTTACCAATTTATTCATTCGTCTTTTTTATATAGCATTTTCCTCTATTTGTTGTCATTGGAAATACATTATTTACTAATGAATGTTAATAAAAGTAACAAAATAATACGTTTTTAGTTTAATTTTATACATATCTATATATATATATATATGTATGTATGTATATATATATATATATATATATATATATATATATATATATATATATATATATATATATATATATATATATATATATATATATATGATTATTTTATTTCCATGAAAAGGTTTATGTATTTTTATTAATAAATTCCTCCTTTTTATTTATTTTTTAATTTACTTTTTATTTATTTTCATCATGATACATAAGTACATGATGACGCATTGAATCGGATGATCCCCAGGAATAGCAGCTGTACTCAGTTTTTCCCCAAATTTTGTCTGCTGAACTCTGTCATAGGAAGGTAAGGATGCTCTTGCCAGATGGAAGTCATTTTCCATTCAGACCTTCCTGGCCTACTATTATCATGTACTGTCGCTGTTGGAGAACCAAGAGGGGGGTGGGGTGTATATCCTTCCCTTTTCCTCTGTCTTTTGGGGTGAACCACCAAAGTCCCCACCGGCTCTGTCAATTCACTGAATGTCCACCCTGCTACCCTGTGTCTCACCACGCTGGCCGGTAGGAAGCCATAAAAGTGTCAGCGACACAGATCGACGTCTACCGAGTTAAACGTTATCTTAACCCTTGAATGCTCCCTTCCAGTTTAGCGTAAATTAGTCAGTTAGGACAGTAGCAGTGAATGACATATCCCTTATGCCCAAAGCGCACAGGGTCGAAGTAAATTCAAGGCCGAAGGAGAGGTCGTTACCGTTGATGTAAACAAAGCTGTGATGGAGAAAATCTACCGCACCTCCAAAGTCAGTCACTCCTGAAGTCACATCACAAAATTTGCCCCACCTAAAAAGTCCCCCTGAAGTCATGTTATTTAGAATTGGACACAATTTTTCAAGAATACAATGAGTCGAAAACTTCATGACTTAAACTCAAGAGATGTGGTTTATAGCTCTTTACAGGGAGTCGAATCTTTGGGATACGTTTACTTAAAAGAGCCATTTAAAAATACTGACTCATTTGTTTAAAAAACATTTTATTCATCAGTGTTTTTTAATTTTTACATGTCCTGTTCACCTGCTTGGACACTATCTAAATCAGTGGTCCCCAAATGATTTTGTACCACAGACTGGTGTGTGCCAATATGTTGCAGAAAAAGAGCAAATATTAAATCTAAATTTTTTTTGTTTTGTTTTCTTAATGTTTCTGTCCTTTGTGCTCGAACATTTCCTTTCCAAAAATTCCAAAGTATTCCAGGGTGTTTAGTCCCCTATGTACCAAAGCAGCTTTGAAGGCTTCATTGCTTCATTTGGCCACATGTTATGCAGAGCGGACTTGACACCTGAGAGTCACTTGTTGCAACAAACCTATATTTTAGGTAGGATTCTTGTTATTTTCTGTTAAAAGAAGTTTTCGTTTTCTGGGAGGTTGTAGGCTTCTGGCTTGTCAGGTGGCCTTTTCCCTGCAAAAAAAGCTGTGCAAAGATGTCTGGTTTTCAGTCATCTTCGCTAGCAGGTGGGCTTATTATTTCCAGGAACAAATATGATGTGCCAACGTCATTATCGAGGACAAGCACACATAGATATAAAACATAATAATAAAAACTGCTAGCTCCAATAGATTGCCATAAAACATCCTATCCAATTCTATGATCAACAATAAAATAATTAAATATATAAAATAACTCTAAAAAGGCATACTTCATAAGTCAAAAACCATTTTAGGTGATTCCGTCTTAAAACTCATCAACAGTTTGGCAACAGTGTGCAAAAAAAGTAATCAGAGAAAGGGGTGGCTACTTTGAAGATACTAGAATATTATACTGTATGTTTTTAGTAATTTCGCCTTTTTTGCTGAGTACATAATTCCACACGTGTTCATTCATAGTTTTATTGCCTTCAGTGAGAATTTACAATGTAAATAGCCATAAAAATTAAGAAAACACACGAATGAGAAGGTGTGTCCAAATTTTTAGCCTGTACTGTATATACAGTGCCCTCCATAATTATTGGCACCCCTGAACAAGATGTGGTTTTTTTTTCTTCTAATATATATTTTTTAATTCAAATAATGTGGGACCTTAATGGAAAAAAAGAGAAAAATCCAACCTTCAATACAAGTGCATTCATTCAGTGGGGAAAAATCCCACATAAAGAAAAAATTATTTGACATGACAAATAATGTGTGTCACAATTATTAGCATCCCTGGTGTTAATATTTGGAAACAACACCCTTTTGCCAACAAAACAAAATCTGGGGACTGAGATGGCCATAGGAGGAGCTTGATTTTGTGTCTGGTGAACCATTTTTGTGTAGATTTGGCCATATGTTTAAAGTCATTGTCTTGCGGAAAGACCCAGTGACGACCCATCTTCAGCTTTCGGGCAGAGGGAAACAGATTTTGATTTAAAATGTCCTGGTATTTCAAAGCATTCGTGATGCCATGCACCCTAACAAGGTTTCCAGGGCCTTTGGAAGCGAAACAGCCCCACAGCATCACTGACCCACCCCTATACTTCACAGTGGGTATGAGGTGCTTTCAGCATGTGCATCTTTCGTGGCACGCCAGACCCACTTAGAGTGTTTGTTGCCAAAAAGCTCAATCTTGGTCTCATCTGACCAAAGCACACGGTCGCAGTTGAAGCCTGGGACCGTGTGTATTTTTGTGTGTATAAGACTAATAAGTATTTCTGTCCAAAAGAGTAAGACTATGACGAAAATTAAAAAGGCTGCAAAAAAACTGTAACAGTAGTTTTACAAATCAATTTGACATTTAAACACTTACACGCACTCTGTACAAAGGGTAACAGCAACATAATGTACTGTATATCAAAACCTATGACCATATGGCACATTAACTCATTGGCTGCCCCTGTCAGTGATAGACGAACCATAGTTACTTTACAAATACTTTTTCAAATTGGCCACACAGTAACTTTGTCAAATTACCACTCACAAAACTGAAATTAGAGAAACAGATCAACACCTCCCTTTTGCTCAAAACGACTAAAGTGTTATTTCATAAATTAACTTTGGTTACCATTGATGGCGATAGACATCCAACCTATTTGGACTCGGAGGAACTTGTATGTGTTGATATCATGTCTTAAATTGGCTTATTTCCCAGTGGAGTTTGGAGAGACCTTGTAGTTATCTCACTGTGGGTTACTTTTAACTCATTTCCCACCATTTACAATGATAGACGTCCAATTCATTTAAATAGGGAGGATGGCCATGTTTTCACTGTAATTGACGGCACATTCTCCCCTCCTAGTCTAAATGGATTGGATATCTGGTGCCATCAATGGCAGCCAATAAGTTAAAAACTCAATAAAACAAAGTTTCATGTTGGGTTAAAAAAATATATGGTGGATTTTTGGAATTTAAAAAAACGGTTCATTAGTTAAAGTGATGGTCAAGACAAAAAAAAAAGTATAGACTTTTCTTCCAAAATTGGTAACTACGGACCCAAAATGATTGACAGTCCAAAAAGTGTTGGGTTTAAAAAAAAAAAAAAAAAAAAGATAACTTTTCTTAAAAGTTCAAGTTTTACCTTTGTTGTCTTTGCTGATCTGCTTTTGTTAAATTTCTGTTAATTTATTGGTTAGTTGATAAAAACGGTTTGTTTTGTGTGGCCACATGTACCAATTTTCAAACATCAAAGGTAAAAAAAATAAAATAAATTAATTAATTAATTTAAAAAAAAAAAAAAAAAAAACTGATGTGTCATATACAGTAAATATATGGAACACATTTTTGATAAGCCATATATGAAATATTTGGTTCTCTCGAGGGACCATTATAGGCTCCAAATTTAAAGAATTATATTGATTTAGGGAATGTTGGGAAAAAATAACTAAATAAATCATTTTGAATTTTCTTTCTTTTTTTTTTTTTTTAAATTGTCATTCTGCTGTGAATTGAAATGAAATTGTCACTCACAGACATCCAGTCCATTTGAACTGGAAATGCTGGAAGTGAATGAACAAAAGTGTTTGTCATCACAGGAAAAAAAATATTTACCTCTTTGCTCACAAATTTATAATTTTTATATGTCACACATGGTAGCTGATTAGGTGATTGTTGCCTCTTTAACCCTTTCATGCACAAATTATTTTTACATTCAAAAATTTTTGTCTGGCACTGACGATACTAGACGCCCAATTTTGACTGGGATTGGACATCTACCATCATCAATGGTTACCTATAATAATGGAAAGCAATATGGTTGTCTGGTCATTGTGAGTTGGTGGTTGTCAGCAATCTGCCCTCTGCCTGTACTGTCCCACAAGGCTGTTTTTGTGTCACGTATGTCATCCCCTGCCATCTTGGGCTGACCAGCTGTGTGTGTGTTTTCCTGGCTACTAAGGGTGTTGCTGACAGACTGAATAGTTCCTGGCTATAAGAGAAATGCAGAGTAGCAGGCCGAGCATCCGCCCTGGACCGACAGCTTTCCGCCTGTATAGAACACGCCAACATACACACATAAATATCATTTGTTTATTGTACTTGTTTAACTTTCATTTATGGCATTTGTTTGTCATCCCTGCTCATTTCAGCGAATTACCCAGTTAGAAGGGATTGGACGTCTATCACCGTCAAAGGCAATGAAACTAATAATTTGCTGCTATCCCTCGCAATTCTAATGGATTGTGAATCTATTCATATCAATGGCATTGAAAGAGTTAAAAATATCTTTCTATAAGGGTGTAGCGGTACATGTATTTGTATTTAACCATTTCGGTACTTGGTGCTCGGTTCGGAACGGCGGCGTACCGAACGAGTTTCTGAAGTAATGTAACCCTTACTTTTTGAGGCTGTGAGTCGATCGGGTTACAGTTTCTTTGTGTAGATTATATTTACTCCGTCTTCTCTACTATAATGAGGACCAACATGGTAGGACAGTAAGAAACATCAACGGCGCGACAACGTGGCAGCCGCGAGAACGCAGTGAAACGCGGCCGTTAAAGTCAATCAGCCAATCGCAGTGCCAATCGCAGTGCCAATCGCAGTGCCAGTCGCAGTGCGGCCGCGTGTTAGACGCGTCCCAGAAGCGGCTCAACGCGATACACACGAAAAGAACGGCAGAGTTTATTATTTGATGCGAGACGCGGCCTTCCTGCGCCAATACTACTAGCTAGCAGACCGGACAAACTGGAAGTCACTCGTGTAAAAATACGGTGGATCCGGTCGATTTTCAAACTAATATGCAATCGTAACCCACTTTTTGAGTCCATCAGATCTCTTGAGTGGTAGATCGGGGCACAGTTGACTTGTCTTTGTTGATTTACAGTTGTCTTCTCGGCTATAATAATAACCAACACGGCCCCGTGTTCAATACAAAACCCTCCTACCACAACAAAACAAGTAGGAACTAATATTCACACAGGAACTAAAGTTATACAACATAAAATATACAATATTAATGAATACTACATCACATTTGTAAAATACAAACACATAATAAAATAAATAATAGCCCGTTTAAATAAAATTAATTGAAATGAGCTAAAACACCTGTAATTAAATAATAAGAATAATACACAGATCCTGAATACACAATTAAATTTATTAATTTCTGTGTGGCGCTTTAACTTGAGAAAATCCACCAATAAAGCTTCTGAAAACCGTTCATAAGAAAAAAAATTCATTGAGGCATTTCATTGGTAAAATAAATGTTAAAATCTTTGTTATTGGGATTGCTTTTCTCTTTAGCACAAGACTTCTATTTTCTTCTTTCTTACAGAAAGAAAGCTGACCAATACGCGGGGTCTGAAAGGCAAATTTTTGTTGGATTATTATCTTTAAATACCCGCTACTTTTTGAGCAGAATTCTAGCTTTGTATAGACTACTGTTCCTATTGTTGAAAGCACAAAAGTGTGTAATAATCAACTAGCACATTTATATTTTGCATTTTGTTTTCTTACTGTACCGAAAATGAACCGAACCGTGACCTCAAAACCGAGGTACGTACCAAACCGAGATTTTTGTGTACCGTTACACCCCTAACCTTCTATATGGTGCAGACAGATTATTTATCATATTTCAGTATCTTTGACTTGTGTTGCACCCATACCATAACGACTCCGACACAATTTATCGGCATTTGCTGATACTGTACCAATACCAAAGACAACAAATACTAAATAACTGCATAATCACTTGAATGTAAAGTAACTACGATAACAGGTTAGTCAGACCCCCCTAAATCATTGTCTGCGATTGACGGTGCTACACGTCCAATCCATTCGAAGTGGGAGGGCTGACAGCAAATGAACAAACGTTCATTTGTTTCTACCCTCCTGCTTCGAATGGATTGGACATCTACTACTGATGGATCCATTTCAATTCATGGCAGAACATGAAAAGACCTTTTAACGCCCCCACCAAAATGGCCTCAGGAGGGCCATGTTGCCGTTCCCAGTGTCAATGCTAGGGATGTCCCGTGATTTTGGATTTTGAAATCGGGCCGATCGCATCATTTTTCAGAAGACCGTAATCGAGTGAAAAGAATCGGGTTTTTAATTTTAAAAAATATTTGTTTTTCTGCTTTCACTATCCCTCCTTCTAAAGCCTAATTTATGCTTCTACTTGCGGTGACGGCGTAGTGACGGCGTAGACCCTACGTCCTCAACGAGCATTCGAAGTTCTGCGTCAAGGGAACGCTTTGCTCTGTAATTCATCACTAGAGGGGTGTGGCGTGGGTGTGTTTGTATGGTTTTGGGGGACTCTTGTCGAATTCCTTCAGTTTTCTTCCAGTAAGACAACAATGGCAACGCAGATGGAACGCTTAAATGTGGATGTTCAGCACATCAACACTGAACAACAAATGTTGAGCATACAAATGTTGAGGTGTAAGCGACGCAGAAGACGGTTGCGGAGGTGGGCTGTCTGACCACTAATTCCGTCGAGGTTGAGAACCGGCATATTTATAACACTGGTTTTCCCACTGCGTCTCAATGCGGAAATGCACTTTCACTACTTTCGGATGTCAACGGACCGGTTTGATTACCTACTGCGGCGTGTACAGCCTTTGCTATTGCTATTGCCAATTTTTTTGCCGTGTCCTACAACCAGCCAGTGGGAAGCCATAACAGATTTCTCGCAGCTATGGAACTTCCAAAACTGGATTGGAAGCCTTGATGGTAAACAGGTTACCATAAAAGCACCGTCACATTCAGGAAGTGATTACATTCCCCCAGAGCTGCCTTAGCTTTTCGAAATGACCTGATGGCTTTCTTTCAGTCACCTCAAAGAATTGTGCCATGGCAAAATGAAATGGCATGCTGAGGCACTCTCAATCAGGGATGATGAATCAAATGTGTAAACTGTCTTTTGTTGAAAATTAAACATCAAAACAACTCTTTTGACACCTAACCTGTGCTCTATTCTTCATATACTTGAAGTGTAAATGTAAATAAGTCATAGACTCACAGCAACCATATGTACAGTACTGCACAAAATAAATGGTAAAGTGATAAAAATCTGGCAGTTTTTGGCCGACTGGGTCATCGCTTTGGGTGGCTATTCGCTTCCAAAGACGCACATGCAGTACTTGTCTCAGAGGTTCTTCCATTTTTTCATGCATTTGCTGGCCTCCAGCCCCGTTTTTTTCAGCAATCTCTTTCTATAAATTGCTTGCCATTTGGGAATCCTTATAATGCCTTGAGGAAATGTTGTACCGGTGGTCGTACTTGGGGACCTCTTCGATGATCCTCTCGTCAGCTTGGTCCATTTTTGAGTGTAGCGCAAGAATGTTTCTAAATGGCGGTAATTTCGCGCTGAACCGGAAACAGCTGTCCACTCACAGTCCATTGACGTCACGTCAACACGTGGTGACATGACGTCAATGTGAAGTCAGGATTCTGCGTTGACGGTGTAGGTCTGCCGTCACTGCTACGTAGAAGCATTAATCAGTCTTAAGCAGTGCAGCTTGCATTTGGTATTTAAAGTTAACGATGAATGACAGGTTTGTAGCTTTGATCTCGCCAGCAAAGCCTCAGGGGCAGTTTACATGGTGACTCTGCGACACAAAGACGCAATGAGTGAGTAGCGGACTCGCCTCGCGTGCATATGGTGTCGACGAAGACGGAAGGCGAAGATGAAAAATTCTGTATCCTGCCTCCAAAGTGGAAGAATCCGATTGCGGGGGATTGAGAAGGGCTTCCTCGGCATGCGTATCAAAGGCTCCCGCTGCGCGAGACCGCGCCGATAACATCAGCACTCATACACGTCACATTGGGCGTGCGCAGCGGTGCTACTAAACATTAAAAACAGCAAATATGGCAAAATGTCGGCTTTAATTTTCTGTTTTAATAATATTTTTAAATCAAATATGTTGAATATTTCCATTTTTGTGCCTTTTTGAACAAAAGAAAAACGCCATTGCTTCGAGTGGGCGGGTATATTTTTTCCGGGCTGAGGGATGAGGGATCAAAGTGCATCATTCTCTGTCACCCTGTAAATCTGACCTGCCCCCTAGGGCCTGGCATGCATACTACATCATTTTCATGCGGAATTGCAACATTGTTCGAATGGAGACGCAAATGCAAATGCAAATTTGAAATTTTTCGTATTCTCAGACAGTCACCATGTAAATGGCCCGTCAGCAGCTCTACGATCAAAGGCACTAATGTGTTAATCAGTGTAGTTTTTGGCGGCCCTTTTAATTTTCATCTTAGTCTTAGTCTTTTGGATGATAATACTTAGTAGTCTAAGTTATATTTTAGTCATTTCAAAATGTGTTTGTCTTCGTCTAGTTTTTGTTGACAAAAAAATCTAATTTTGTCTAGTTTTAGTCGACGTTTACTCAATATTTTCGTCAATAAAATTCTAAAGTTTCATTACAAAGTAAACAAAACCAAAAAAGGTGTCCAAGTTGTAACTATTTCGAATGAACATTGACTGATGAGCACATATTGTAGCATCTACAAATCTATTACGTGATAATACACACTCAGCAGGAAAATAGTACATTAATTTCAATGATTTATACCCACCTGGACGTCATGAATAGTATGTAACAAACTGTTGTCCGAGAGGTTAAGAGGATGCTCGCAGTTAGCAATAGCCTAATGCTAACTCGAACATGATTTCTATGCTAACACTACAAGTTACATTTAGTGTGTGATGATTTTTCAACACAGACCTTTAAAGGCTAAAGCAACATTGCATATTCTCTTTTGCCAAGAGAATGGTCTGCGTTGAAGGCGTAGGTCTACCGTCAATGCTACGCAGAAGCATAAATCAGTCTTAAGCAGTGCAGCATGCATTTGGTACTTAAAGTTAATGACGATTGACAGGTTTGTAGCTTTGATCTCGCCAGCAAAGCCTCAGTAGCTCTACGATCAAAGGCACTAATGTGTTAATCAGTGTAGTTTTTGGCAGCCCTTTTAATTTTCGTCTTAGTCTTAGTCTTTTGGATGATAATACTTAGTAGTCTAAGTTATATTTTAGTCATTTCAAAATGTGTTTGTCTTCATCTAGTTTTTGTTGACGAAAAATCTAATTTTTTCTAGTTTTAGTTGACGTTTACTCAATATTTTCGTCAATAAAAGTTTCATTACAAAGTAAACAAAACCAAAAAAGGTGTCCAAGTTGTAACTATTTCGAATGAACATTGACAGATGAGCACATATTGTAGCATCTACAAATCTATTACGTGATAATACACACTCAGCAGGAAAATAATACATTAATTTCATGAAATGTATGTAACAAACGGTTGTCCGCGAGGTTAAGAGGACACTCGCAGTTAGCAATAGCATAATGCTAACTCGAACGTGATTGCTATGCTAACACTACAAGTTACATTTAGTGTGTGGTGATTATTCAGCACAGACCTATAAAGGCTAAATTAACATTGCATATTCTCTTTTGCCAAGATACGAAGACAATTTTACCGCGTGTCTCAAACAAGCAACGAGGAGACTGGAGAGGACACTAATGGGTGGGTTTGGGGGGCGAGGCATGTCACATGAATGACACAACCCGATGCTGCTACGATGCAGGCTAGCTACACATAAAATGTCACACATTGTGAAAATGCGACGGGAACTATGGCGCATTTTTGTCTCGTTCTCGTTTCAACAGACGAAAACTGGCATTTGTGTCATTTACAGTGGGACAAATAATTGTTTAGTCAACCACTAATTGTGCAAATTCTCCCACTTGAAAATATTAGAGAGGCTTGTAATTGTCAACATGGGTAAACCTCAACCATGAGAGACAGAATGTGGAAAAAAAACAGAAAATCACATTGTTTGATTTTTAAAGAATTTATTTGCAAATCATGGTGGAAAATAAGTATTTGGTCAATACCAAAAGTTCATCTTAATACTTTGTTATGTACCCTTTGTTGGCAATAACGGAGGCCAAACGTTTTCTGTAACTCTTCACAAGCTTTTCACACACTGTTGCTGGTATTGTGGCCCATTTCGACTCCCTCCACAGATTTTCTATGGGGTTGAGATCTGGCTAGGCCACTCCAGGACCTGGAAATGCTTCTTACGAAGCCACTCCTTTGTTGTCCTGGCTGTGTGTTTGGGATCATTGTCATGCTGAAAGACTCAGCCACGTCTCATCTCAATGCCCTTGCTGATGGAAGGAGATTTTCACTGAAAATCTCCCAATACATGGCCCCATTCATTCTTTCCTTTACACAGATCAGTCGTCCTGGTCCCTTTGCAGAAAAACAGCCCCAAAGCATCATGTTTCCACGCCCATGCTTCACAGTGAGTATGGTGTTCTTTGGATGCAATTCAGTATTCTTTCTCCTCCAAACACGAGAACCTGGGTTCTACCAAAAAGTTCTATTTTGGTTTCATCTGACCATAACACATTCTCCCAGTCCTCTTCTGGATCATCCAAATGCTCTCTAGCGAACCGCAGACGGGCCTGGACGTGTACTTTCTTCAGCAGGGGGACACGTCTGGCAGTGCAGGATTTGAACCCCTGGCGGCGCATTGTGTTACTGATAGTAGCCTTTGTTACTGTGGTCCCAGCTCTCTGTAGGTCATTCACTAGGTCCCCCCATGTGGTTCTAGGATTTTTGCTCACCGTTCTTGTTATCATTTTGACGCCACAGGGTGAGATCTTGCATGGAGCCCCAGATCGAGGGAGATTATCAGTGGTCTTGTATGTCTTCCATTTTCTAATAATTGCTCCCATGGTTGATTTCTTTCATCCCAGCCTGGTGCAGGTCTACAATTTTGTCTCTGGTATCCCTCGACAGCTTGGCCATAGCAGAGTTTGGAGTGTGACTGACTGAGTTTGTGGACAGGTGTCTTTTATACCGAAAATGAGTTAAAACAGGTGCCATTAATACAGGTAACGAGTGGAGCCTCGTTAGACCTCGTTAGACCTCGTTAGACCTCGTTAGAAGAAGTTAGACCTCTTTGACAGCTAGAAATCTTGCTTGTTTGTAGGTGACCAAATACTTATTTTCCACTAATTTGGAAATAAATTCTTTAAAAATCAAACAATGTGGTTTTCTGTTTTTTTTCCCCACATTCTGTCTCTCATGGTTGAGGTTTACCCATGTTGACAATTACAGGCCTCTCTAATCTTTTCAAGTAGGAGAACTCGCACAATTGGTGGTTGACTAAATACTTATTTGCCCCACTGTACATGTAGGTTTTAGTCTCCCAAGACACTTTTTTAGGTCGCTATCGTCTCGTCATCATCATGAAAAAATTGTGTGTCGACGAAATATTTTCGTTGTAGTCATCGTTGACGAAAACAACACTGGTGTTAATCATCGTATAGCTTGTTACACGAGTGGTAGCCCAGTTTGTGGCAACTCATTGTGTAAGTGAGAGTCTGTTCTTGGCAGTGTGAGCGTCAAAGCGAGAGGGAATTTGAGTTGACTCACTCATTTGAATGATATGAATGTTATGGAGAGTGATTAAAAGTTTGGCGTTAAAGGTGATGCAATGCAAAATGTGGGTGCGCCTACATTTTGTGCTGGTGCACATTACCACATAAACTCTAAACCCTAACCACATCAAAGCATCTGCTATTTACTCATTGTCTTGATTTGCAACGCTAAACATCAAATCCATTTAAAGTAGGAGGGTTGACAGCGAAATAACATTCATTCGCTGCCAACCCTCCCACTTTAAATGGATTGGATGTACACTAGTTTTAAACTTATTGGTGAGTGGCAATTTGGCCAGTAGAAGAAAACATTTTATTTTTTTAAATTTTATCGACAAGCAGCCCTTTTTTTTTTTTGGTTCTGTTTTAGGGTTTTTTTTACGGCGTGCTTAGCTGGCGGCCACCTTGGATAGGGTGACCTTCGGTTAGAAATTAAATCTGGTAAAGTACAAAATGCACAGCATTGGCAGGTTATTGCTTAGTACTCGCCCAATGACCTCATTTTAGTGCTGTATTGATTCTCATACCGATACTTATATGTAACAGAAGTATCTACATACCGTATTTTTCGGACGATAAGTCGCAGTTTTTTTTCATAGTTTGGCTGGGGGTGCAACTTATACTCTGGAGCAACTTATGTGTGAAATTATTAACACATTATTTTATCATTTCAAATGTTATTTTGGTGTTTTGGAGTGACACTGATGGTTTGGTAAACCTTTTAGCATGTTCTTTATGCTATAGTTATCTGAATAACTTTTAATAGCTATGTTACGTTAACATACCGGCCACGTTCGCATTTCGTTGTTCATGCATAATGTAAGATCATCATACTGAACACTTATTCAGCATGTTGTTCTCCATTGTATTTTTATTTTAAATTGCCCTTCAAGATGACATATCTGTTCTATGTGTTGGATTTTACTGAGTAAATTTCCCCCAAAAAATGCGACTTATACTCCGGTGCGACTTATATATGTATTTTTTCCTCTTCTTTGGGCATTTTATGGCTGGTGCGCCTTATAGTCCGAAAAATACAGTAACTATTTTAGGCTTATAGTGCCTCTGTTTCTTTGTACCAGTGGTGTTAAAATGCATTATTTTCATTCTGTTCAGCATTTGTGATATAATTTATGACAAAACATAGTTGATTATGGACTGCGAAACACCAGATCGAGACTCAACCAGTTACAGTATAGTAAAACATTTTATTCAAAAATGATTATTTGCTTGAAAATAAGATCCAGTGATATATAAGAAAGATCACTAATCAGATTAAAGTGCAAAAATACATTTATGACATAATTCATCCGTATAAAAAATAACATTGGAATGTTACATTGAAATGGTGGAAAATGCTAAAATGGCTTATATTCCCCTCACTTGCAAAGCATTTGCGGGACCTTGTTTTTGGATTACAAGTTTTTGCAGCACAGTGTTTGGAATGAACAGCCTTTTTTTTTCAAATTGTATTACTATTTCACATTCCACATATCCTCTGGAGTCTCTGTCAAAACAACTCTTACAATTATTCACGCGCTTCTTCACAAAGGCTTATTTCTGTATCTTTGCTGGTGAAATTGTTAATCCTTGAGCAGCATTCCCACATAACTGGAAGAAATTGGAGGGCTCCCACCGACAACTGAGATTTTAAAAATGTCTTTGGTACTTGATTATTATTGTATTTGCTCATAGTTAATAGAATATATCCAGTGTCCCTGTCCCTTCCCTTGAAATAAGGTGATTCACTTAATCTTGGCTGGTTTGAGTTCCTTGACTTGCATATGTAATGTTTTGTGGACAGCCAAAGTCCTGGACTGACAGAAGCCTTTCCCACATTCTTGACATTTGAAGGGCTTTTCTTTGGAATGGATGTACCTGTAGAGTAAAAAAAGTGCAGTGTTAGCAAAAAAAGTAAGAGCAGTTTATTAGTTTTAATCTAAACCCTGGCTGATCACATACTACAGTACAGTGATCCCTCGCTACATCGCGCTTCAAACTTTGCGCCCTCAGTCCATCGCGTATTTTTTTTCAATTAAAAAAAATAAATATATACAGTATTTCATTTAAAATGTTAGGATATATGCATGTATACATGTACAAATAATTGTTTTCCTTTTTATATATAGGTAGTCGCCGGGGTTACGATTTGCCCAACTTACGTGATTTGGACTTTACGACGCCGGAGTCTCATCCGCCATTTTGTCTTCAGTGTTTTGTTTTTTTTTACTTTTGTTTGACTTTTGTTTTGTGATGCATGCTCTTATTTTGGCGCAGGAAGCATAGAGAAGGTAGTACTTCCTCACGCAAGTAAGAGCACATGTACACAAGAAGAAGAACGTATTTGCGCACACGAAGAAGTCCACAGAGGCAACACAGAGGCAACATCTGTATATAACACCATTTGTGCTGTTTATTGTGCGTTTTCACTTGTGGTCTAATACTTTGGGCCACTTTATGTGATTATTTTTTATGATGTGTTGACGCTGACTTATACATGCTAATTTTTTGTGTGGATTTTTATTGCTGTATCAGCAGCAGTGTTGGGCACATTACTTTAAAAAAGTAATTAGTTATAGTTACTCACTACTTCTTCCAAAAAGTAACTGAGTTAGTAACTGAATTACTCTAGTAAAAGTAACTAGTAACCAGGAAAAGTAACTATTTCCGTTACTTTAAAAAGAGGTTGTTGTATGTCAAAGAATTTGAAATTTTCTGAGCAGTACGTGAGTCAGTTGAACAGAGAAGAACAGACAGGTAGTTGTGTTATAGAACCTTGTGGTATTTATTGCATCTCACCAGCAACAAATTTATCCTACACTTGAAGTGCAACAAAAATAAACAGATTTGAATTGCTTACCACAGATGTCGACAAAAGCTTTGCCCTGGGACATAAATTACACTTTACATGCACATTATTTCCTTAAATTTCGACCAACTTGAAATAGTGTTTATATCTCCACCTCGTAAAGGACAAATTTTCCTCTGAATGCTCTGCCATCATATCCCGCTGCATCTGTTTTGCGTGTGTGTGTTTGCCGCACGCGCTGTTCCGGTTTGTGTGTGAAAACACCGGTGTTCGGCCATTCCTTACTATGCGGCAAAACGTCTACACAATGCTCAGCGCGCCCACATCGGTTAAAAGCGGCGAGTACTCACTATTTTTGTTTTTATTTCGTTTTTTAGAACCTTTTCATTGCCTCAAAAATACTTTTTGCATGTATTACCCTCTCGTACTTTTAACCATTGTGTTTTTTTGTGCTAGCTTTGGAGAGGTTGACCACATTAGTCTAATAGCGTATTTAAACCGTCCTTATTTGATATAACTACATTTAAGTATTTTCGTGAGGCATTTTTTTTAGTACGTTCTGCCTGTATGCATCTAAACAAAACAAGTTTAGAGCGCACGGTAGTACTTTGAGTGTCAAATTCGACTAATGTAGAACGTTTCGCCGATGTAGAAGATCTTGGCAGAACACCGGATCTAATGCACGTGCGCTATTAGCCTCGAGCGTTTACGTCAGAGAATGGGGGATCACGTGAGAGTTGACAACAACGCAGCCATATTGGAAGCAGGTCTGGCTCGCGGGACGTTAAACTTTAACTTGCCAGTTCGATAAAGAGACAGACTCGTTACTAAGGCGAAGAACAGATATGTGATCAAACTTAAGGATGTGAACAATGTTGACCCTTCCGAGCAAGCCGAAGACAAATGGAGTAAAGATGTCGGCAGGCTTCCACAATTACGTGAAATGGACATTCTGCTGTATTTATTGTTTGGTGTATGTTACTAAACTCATCAGCGATTCCGAAATTACAAATCGCTACAAAGCTACGAACAGTTTTGCTGCGGATGGGTGCAGGACCTGCACATTATGACCGTATCAAACGGCAATTCCATCGTTCTTGCAAAGGTAGACTATGTGTGTTTAATATTTTCATTGCCATGAACCTGAACGCACCCCATGTCTTGGATGACAAATAAACAGAGCAGAGTAGACTCGCTACAGCTGGTTGTTTCTTCAATTTATTCAAAGTAAGTAACGCACCGCTTTTGACCGTCAGTAAAGGTAACAGCGTTGTAACAGCGGAAAAAATAATTAGTTAACCCTGTTACTGAAAAAATAACGCCGTTATGTAACGGCGTTATTTATAACGGCGTTATTCCCAACACTAAACAGCAGCTAGTTATAAACACAAATTTGAAGAGCTGTTTTTGAAGATTTTGAAGATTTAATGTAATTTTTATTTTAGGTTTTGATTGATTGATTGATTGATTGATTGATTGATTGATTGATTGATTGATTGATTGATTGATTGATTGATTGATTGATTGATTGATTGATTTGATTTGATTTGATTTGATTTGATTTGATTTGATTTGATTTGATTTGATTTGATTTGATTTGATTGGGGTGTTGAAACAAAATAAACCACACAAAAATTGTTAATTGAAATAATAACACAAACATCTGAAAAGGAGTGAGAAAAAGCATAGCTTATAAGGTCCCCACCTCTACACATTCAAAATACAGTAGATTTAAAAGTTAATTCTGAAAGTGTTAATGTCAAGAGCAGCTGAACAAAGTCAGCAGACTACACGGACATCTGACATCGTCATTTCGTAGCTTAGCTCGCTGTCTAGCTAGGCTTTAGCTCCAGCGTCTTGGTGTGTACAGTGCAATGACATATTTTACATGTTTTTGGATAGTTATTTTGAGATTTTTGGTGTTTTTAGTTCCGACTTGCGCAGAAATTTGGGTTCGGAACAGAACTCGTTCGTAACCCGGGGACTACCTGTATCTCATTTATATCCTAACTATTACATTTGGAGTGCTTTAAAACCATTTATTAAATAATACATATAAATACTGTATAAGGATTTTTTGTTTGTTTTTGTTTTGAGTTTAAGTTATACTTTGGGGAAAAAAAACATGTCTTATATGTACATGATGATAAATGTTGAATCCATTTTTGACTGGGAGGGTTAGCAGCCAAAATCGGACAAAATTTGTGGCAGACAATGAGTTAAATTGCTGGTCATGACATGAGATTTTTGGTCGATGAGCAGGGGTGAAAGTGGGTGAAATGGTCGCGTTCACTGTACTGGTAAAAGAATTGGGCCCGGAACCATCCCCAAAATATGACGGCAATGTTAAGTAACATGCCAGGCTGCCACAAAGGCATCTTCAATAAGAAAAAAAATAATCTACTGGCGTCAGATTTACATACACAAGCGTTATCAACAATTCTAATAAAGTGCTTGTGTAGCGTCATCCGTTTCCACATCGATATCTATTATTGATTTATTCTGCGGAGTTCTGTCCACCGGCTCCGTTTCAGTGTATCTGACCACTCGCGTCGATGGGCGGATGCGCCCAGCGAACCACACTGGACTCGGTTGTCATGTCTGACATGTGATCAGCATGGATTGTTAGCTCTGATTGGTTCTGATTTTGCAACAACAACAAAAAACGAAAAATGAACACGGCAGAGAGGTCACCAAAATTCATCAGAACTTTAAGAGAAAGGTTGAAAGTTGAAAAAGCTAATTTTATTTGATTTGATGGGGCGAAGGTTAAAATTTTGGGTTTTTTAATGTAGTATCAACAAATTGTTTTGAGTTTTTTTTAGAATCAATTGAGATGAACATTTTAGGATCATGACAAGGTTACTTTACATTCACAAACACCAAAATAACAATTTCTGGGAACAAATATTCCTTGGTGTCAAACTCACTCCAAGAATAAACTTAGTTTTTAGTTATTTATGTTTTTGTTTTGTTTGTTTTTAGCCAACAGTATTCAATTGCTTCATTTGGAACTAAATTCAAAATACCCAATTTTTATTAGGAACATAAAAAACAGGCTGACACACACGAAGACATGCACTCTTTATTCACACGATGATAATGTTTCCATGTTTAACTACCCTGGAGGTATTATTTGAAACTGACACAGGAGTGATTAAGCGTTTTCATTGCATTGTCTAATTAACTCTACATAGGATGTTACACTGCATGCCACTGTCACTAAGGTCAATAAATCAGTCATGTATGCATCCTAGAAATATATTATTGTTTTATATTTCAGCATGATCCAAATATACAGTATTTGGCATTATATAAATATACAGTGGTATACATATATGTATATGGCGGAAAACACTCAGGTGACTTGAAGTTCCGCTCTGAGACCCCCAATTTAGCCAACTTTCAAAGTTGTCCGATATGCATGTGTGAAACATCATTGGAAAGCTTAAAAACTCAATTTTCTGGCGGAAGAAAAATTTTGAACAGGAGGGCATTTTTAAAAAAAAAAATATTTTTTTTTTTTTAAACAGCAAAATCCTATCTGGAGGTGAGAGCACGCGAGAGCAGAATTACAGACGCCATGACTTTAAGGAGACATTATCACGTACTTACCTTGTTTCGATCCAAAAACTCCATGTAGCATGTATCACTAAGCGTCAAGACACAGCTGTGAATGGCCACAGCTGGATTTTTGGGGGATTTTATGGGTGAAACATGATAATGTAACAAGGGTCGTGATGCAGAAATCGCAGACATCAGGAGTGGTCGAGATTTGTTTATTCATATGTTTACTTTTTATATTTTTATGTTTATTTTTCTTTTTTTGTTGTTGTTGTTGTTTGGATCCATTATTTATCATCTAAAATATCGGGGAAAATGTGACAGGAACGAAAAAAAAACAATTAAGCGATAGTTATGAGGTAGATATCTGTGACTTTTTGACAGACGCCAATTTTTTCATTGTGACGTAATTTGTTTAAAAGTTTAAAATATGCGAGCGAATAATTTTTTTAAGTTTTTTTTTTTTTTTTTTTAACTAAATATTAGACACCAATGAATGATTCTAAGTTAAAAACGACAGACATTTTGAAGAATAAATATAATTAATTACCTTTGTTTTATGGCTGGGTTGAAACAAAAGAGGTTGCGCGACGTCTGTAAACGGGGGTTTTCAGGGTAAAACGAAAAAAAAAAAAAATAGTTTGGGGGCTTAATGCACCATGAATCTGCTATGGCAGCATATAGACATATTGTTCTATCAAAAACAACAGTTGCTTTCTTTTAAAGAGGAGTGCAAGAGCAGAAACGGCTTTTTCAGTCTTGTCTGTTTTCCACCATATATATATATATATATATATATATATATATATATTTATATTGTGAATGTTTTGGGTGAAAAGGTGTCAATATATGGTCAAAAATTGTTGGCTAAAAGGATGTATATATGTTCAAAAAGTTTAGCACTATGTTCTGATTGCTTTTTAATTTAAAAAAAAAAAAAAAAAAGGTTCACTTTTGGATTGGACGTCTATGACCGTCAATGTCAGTCAATGAGTTGATATTGCTGCTCTGGTGGTAAGAGACCTCACAGCGCACCTGTGACATCTCAATACATGCTCTCCCCACTGAATACTTTTCATGCTGGTCCAAGCCCGTTTAACCTGCTGTTACACGTCAAATTATTTCTGATACAAAAGTGATGACAAGAGTGAAATGCTAATAAATATGACTATAAATCATTTAATAAGATGACTGAAGGATCTCACTTCAACATACAGAAATATTTTCTATTTCTCTAAATTGTTTGCGCAAAAAAAATCTAGTAGGTCATATTAATTACTATGTGTCAATATATACACATGACACTTGAGAAACTCACAGTATTTTACTAAGCTGACTGCTGGGTGTCCTGTTCCTTAATGCTGTGCCCAAACATGTCTTCCTGAGAAAAACTGTTGAGGAATGGAGCTTGACGACTCTTCTAATGAACTGCTTTAGCTGTCAAGTTATAAATTTGCATTTGTAATTGTAGTTTAAGTTAAAAGACTGGTTTGTAGTAATTTTAGTGTACTGTAGTTCGGCAAAAACTGTATGCAACTTTTGTGTGCCTTTCATCCATCCATCCACCCATCATCTGCTGCTTAATCTGGGGTCAGGTCGTGGGGGTAGCAGCTTTAACAGGGAAGCCAAGACTTCCCTCTCCCCAGCCACTTCAACCAGCTCCTTCGGTGAGATCCCAAGGCGTTCCAAGGCCAGACATGGTCTCTCCAGCATGACCTGGGTCATCCCCCGGGCCTCCCACCGGCGGGACATGCCCGGAACACCTCTCCAGGGAGCCGTCCAGGAGGCATCCGAACCAGATTCCCCTCAGCCACTTCAACTTGCTCCTTTCAAAGCGGAGGAGTAGCGGCTCGACACTGAGACCCTACCGGGTGACCGAGCTTCTCACCCTATCTCTCAGGGAGAGCCCAGACACCCTGCGGAGTAGGGATGGGAATTGATACTATTTTTACGATTCCATTATCGATATTGCTTAACGATTCGATTCTTTATCGATTCTCTTATCGATTCTAATTTGGGGAAAAAGAAGAACAAACGTTTTGATTGGCATCGAGTTTGTTTAATCAGAAGTCACGACCTTACAAACTCACAACAAGGTCAAAAGAGGCCCAAAGTCTCAATGTTAACTGCGGAAATAAGTGGCAAATACACAAGAATGTGTAACATTTTACTGAAACATTTTTCAAAAGAAATTTTTAAAAATTGGTATACATTGGCATATAGGTCGTTGTTCTGCCTTTGGCAATATATGTTAAAGTGTATTATTTACCATTATAATGAAATGCATGCCTTTTAGTTTTAGTTTTTAGCTTTCACGCTCAAGTGGGGGCACCCTTGCGCTTCGTCATGCGAAGAAGAGCGCGCTTACACACGAAGAGGAAGTGCAGCTACAAAGCATCCAAGCGAGTGAGCGAGTTAGTGAGAGAGGGAAACACTGCTAAAAGCCTACGGTCTTTGTTAATGTTTGTAAAATATCTACAGAGGCAACGCCTGTATGTATCATCTTTTGTGTTGTTGTTGTTGTGTGTTTCCACTCGCGATCGGACACTTAAATCCAGTTGTGTAGTGGTTTGAACGATGTGCTAATGCTAGCGAACGCATGCTACCCGTTTGTGTTATTACTGTATTAGCAGCTAATCATCGCTGATTTACGTTGATGCGAACTTGTTTGTTATTGGGGGCGAAATTGATTTGTTTCATTTCTACACTTTCGAGCGTTTGAACCTACGTGCTGTCATTGTTAGGTTTACGGCTGCAATGCTCGTGATAAACCATCATAACCTTCCATGATCACCCTCTTTCCTGGTGAAGTGTAGCCAAACTTTGGATCGAGTGGTTCTTGGCGCCATACTAGTTTGATGCGTCAGGACAACAAGACACGTCAAGTTACGTGACGGCGCAATACGCGTCTTTAGGAATCGTTAAAGGGATCGTTAAGGGTTTTTCATTGTGACGTCGAGGCCTCGAAACACTAGGAACCGGTTCGGAATTGGAATTGGATTTCAATTCCCATCCCTACTGTGGAGGAAACACATTTCGGCTGCTTGTATCCAGGATCATGTTATTTCGGTCACGACCCACAGCTCGTGACCAGAGGTGAGGGTAGGAACGTCGATCGACTGGTAAATCAAGAGCTTCGCCTTTCGGCTCAGCTCCTTCTCCACCACTACGGACCGGTGCAGAGTCCGCTTTGTCGCTTTGTGTGCTTTTATTTCCAGTATTTTCCGATGTGTAAATCATGTAAATTGGATTTTTTTTTAAAGTCTGTTATTTTCAATGGCAGGCAATAAGTTAAATACTTAAAGTAGTGCTGCAACCTAATACTATCCAGTGTGAACAGAAGCAGCACAGAAGCAAAAATTTGATTTGCTCAAATGTAAAGAGATCTAATGGTGTAAACCCTGATCCTAACCCTATCATTAAGTTAGCCTAAAATCATAAACAATAAATTCAGTAATATTAATATCGGCGCGAATTGTGTTACCTGTGTGGATTATGTGTGCTGCTAGTTTGCATCTTGCATGCATTACTCACATAGTGTCGATAGGGGGAGCCAATTGGCTAACCATTGAGTGGAGATAGAGCGGGGGTCAGCAACCTGCAGCTCTAGAGCCGCATGCGGCCCCTGAACGCTGCCCTAGTGGCTCCCTGGAGCTTATTCAAAAATGTTTGAAAATTGAAAAACATAGGGGAGGGAAATATATATTTTGTTTTAAAATGGTTTCTGTAACATGACACAAACATTTTTCTAATTCATTAATGTTGTAATGAAGTTAAACTTGAGGCGGCATCATACAACAGAGAAGTCACGTGGTGCGACATTCTCTATAATAGGCTAATATAGCTAATGTAATTCATTAGCCCCTTTCACACATACCTGAACTCCGGTTAATTCCCAGGATTTAAATGGGTAGCCCTTATGTGTGGAAGCAACGGGTCGACTGACACGGAGATGACACAGACATTTAAGGGTCACTTACCCGGGACGTTGGCCGTGTGAAAGCAGGCACTCATTTCTCGGGTCATAGTGAGAAGGCTAATGACGTAAATATCATGGTGGATCGATCATCTTTTCCTCTTTTTCGCAGTAAGACGAAAAGCGGTAAACAGACACCGCAATTATCAACATAGCAAACTGGAAATAGCTCAGTTAAACTGGAATTAACTAAATTAAATCGCTACTGGATCATATAGTCGAGGAAGAGACAGTCCATCGTCCATCTTTGGAAATGTGTAGTTTATTTTGTTGTCGATGCCGACCAAAAACTATGTGATGTTCCAGTTATAAAGTCCCGCCAGCCGCCCTCCCGGAACAGAGAGCATCGAGTCGCCAATATGAGACAAGTCTGAAAGTGTCCACCCGGGTTTTTCCCAGGACATCCATCCATGTCAGAAAGCTATGACACGGGTAAATCCCGAGTCACCTTACATGGGAATTTACAGGGATATAAGTCCGGAAGGGCTTGCATAAAGCTTTTGATTTTTCGCGGTTCCAGACATATTTGTTTTGTGTTTTCTTTTTGGTCCAATATGGCTCTTTCAACATTTTGTGTTCCCGACCCCTGAAATAGGGAAATCTTTTGGCTGATTGGAAGTTCTACGATGGCATATGGAATCCTGTCAAACTGGGCGCCACTTTCTGGCCAACATGTGCATTTCAGGTACGGGTCTCTTTATGGCGATAATGGTGGACGACATGCAAAATGTCGAAAGAAAGTTTTATATTGTTTTAGCAATATATATTGTCATATCGTACAGCAGTATTTGACAAAGCATGTTTGTTTTAAACTTTCTTACCTGTGGTCTCGGAGGTGGTCCTGCCTTCTGAAGGCTTTGTGGCAGATATCACAAGTGTATGGCCGCTCATCTGTGTGTGTCCTCTCGTGGATTAACAGATTGTAGGATTTCGTAAAACGACGGCCACAGAATTTGCAGACAAACTCTTTTTTGGTTTTTGAAGGCAACCGGCCTCGACTGGACTTGCGCTCTGGGTAGGGGATCTTAGTCACATCCAGGAGGCAACCAAGGCTATTTGACTCTGAATGGTGGGATGAAGCAGCAGCAGCAGCAGCAGCAGCAACACCTGACATACTTAGGTCTTCTGCCTTCAGATGATCTTCTTGAGTGGCTGCTGTGGCTAAGTTGGCAAAGTCAAACCGAGGCTTGTTCTTTGAGCTCTGAATCCGACCGGTTGAGTCATGCTTTGGCTGCAGGTGGTGAGGGAAAATAGGGATGGAGGCCATAGAGGAGAATTGGATAGGCAGTTTTGAGATGGCGCAGTGAGGCAGGACCATTGGTAGGTAACCCGGGGTCCATTGGTGAAGCTGAATGGCATGCAGGGCGCTGAAGCTGTAAATGCTGTGAAAGTGGTCTGTTGGCAGCTGAAGTCCTCCAGAGCTCTGGAGAAGGGAGTAGTTAGCCAGCTGGAGTGATGGATGCAGAGGGACTGGAGCTGGCAGAGTCTTGCTGCCCATGGCTGAGCCAAGAAAATTTCTAGAACAGACAGAACACATACGCGGATTAGCTCAAATTCTTTTGATTCCTTTCTACTTAACATGTCAAGGACATTCCTTCTTTCCTGGTGAAGTCACATCTCCACATCTGACACTGATTGCATTCATGAAAACATGATTTACTTCAAATGGATCAGACGTCTAGGGTCGTCAATGGCAAAAAAGCGTTCAAAATTATCATTTGTTCTTCCACTGGCCAAGATTCAGCTATGAGTTTATCACAAGTAGACGTCAAATCTATTTGAAGCAGGAGGGTGGCAATGCTAACCCTACCGCTTTAAATGGACTGGATGGCCAGCGTCAACAATGTCAAAAATTGCTAACTTTGGATCCAAAATGGGTAATATCAGTTCCAAGAGTGTAGTGTTGGGTTTAAAAATATATATCTTTTTTGTCTTTTGTTTGTTTGTTTGTTTAAATAAATAAATAAATATTATTTTTTGGTAAAGTGTCGGTTATGACAGAATTTTTTATTTGGGGGGGTGAAACATTGTTAATTTTGGCTCCAGAATGGTATTATTACAAAAAATTGGTAGTTCTGGTCATTACAGAAAAAAATTGTAGATTTTTGGTCATAAAGTGTTCATCTTTGGTTCAAAAAGTTTTTGGGGGGGTGAAAAATAATGTTACTTTTAGCAGAGTCTGAGCAAGCCATGATAGTAATTACTATTTTCAAGTGACTATGAAGTAGGTCCGTATTAAAAGAATAAAATTGTACATTTTTGGTGGTACATTTGTACCCTTCCCCTAAACTAGAATAAAAATTAGGACGTTAAAATGAACTCCCCTATCTGGGGCTAATACACATCCAGCTTTGATTGCTGATAAAGTTGTTCAGGGGGGTGTTAACCATAATATTCTTTTTTTGCTTGCTTGTTTGTTTGTTTGTTTGTTCAACCAAAAAAAAAAAAGCCCCACACATTTCCAAAGGCAGAAACATTTCAAATTTCCAAAATGCAACTTGTCCTATGCTTTTTGTCAAATTCACATAATTTACACATAAAACATTCACAAAGTCAAGTTACCAGCCACATTTTTACGAAGATTCCACCAAATTTGAGAAAAACGTCCTCATACATTTTTTAATGGACCCATTCATTTCCAATGGCACATTCAACACCCCCAACAATATTTTTATTCACTCCTAATGATTTTCAAGTCACACCTGCATAAAAAAAATCTCAATTGGGTGGGCATTCTTTTTTGACAAAGAACGTCAAATTGCTCCTAAATTAACTTAAAGTAACCTGGGAATGCACCTAAATCATCAGAAAGTGACCAAAAATCAACAGAAAGAGCCCAGTAACTGCCCTTAAACCAACATGAAGTGACCCAAAATTGAAAGGAAGAGACCTGGAAATGCCCCAAATCAACAAGAAGTGACGGATGATCAGGAGATGGTAACATGGTAATGCCCCAAAATCAACAGGAAATGACATGCAAGTACCGTAAAATTAGCAAGGAAGTGACTCGCAATTAACGCAACCGACACCTGCCATGATCAACAAGAGTCAAATTTATTTAAACTGGAAGAACTGGCAGTGATCGCTCCTTTTACAGTGCCCCTGACAGCAATAGACGCCAATGAGTAAAGAAGGAAGTGACCTGAAAATGCCCCAAAATGAATAGGAAGTAACCAAAAATCTACAGGAAGTGTAAGAGCAAACTCTGCCAGTGTTGTTTAAAATGTGAACAAGAAAATGACTCTGTTGCAATGCACCATGACAAATGAGTGTCTGTGTGAGGTAAATGTATCAAAGAAGGAGAAGTAATAACAAATGGAAGCAAGAAGACAAATAATTCAATGTGTCAAACAGAAATTGAGAAGAGTGTATATGTGTGTTTCCTGTTCCCAGAAACATGCCCGGAGCTGTTGAAGGTGGCGTAAGAGAAAAGAAGCATTCAGCAGGAGCCCGCGAGCAGTTAAATCAGGTTTGATAAGCAAGAATAACAAGACAACAATGTGTCTTTGTTCCAGTCAGCCTATGATTGACAGCGGGAAGAGCGTTTCCTTGCTTCATTTGAACAGCCCTCAGACTCATGCAATCGAGGGTAATGTTAAGTCTTCATAGAAAATATGTCGAGTTTTTTTAGACTGAGACTCTGAGGCAGGAATTTGCAGAAATTAAGATGCCAATTGGCTTCTAGCTCAAACAGCGGGAGTTTTTCAGAGGTCACAGAGGATGTGTTGTGGTAGTTAGTAAAAGAGGGAAATCACGATTGAAAACACCTACTGAAGGTGATTGACGTTCAATACATTTCAACTGGGAAGGAGCTGGAAGCGATCGAACGAACGCTCGTACGTCTATTGCCGTCAATAGCAGCCAAAGAGGTAAGGGATGTGAGGTCACAATAGGTTTAAATAAAAAAACAAAAACAATGTTTTTATTAATTTTTTTGAAATAGATTTTTGTAAGTTATTTATTTATTTATTTATTTATTTATTTTAACCTGTCCTGTAAAGCTGTCTGACACGGAGAATGGAAGTCTAAGTGTCCGGTTGGTCTGAACAGTTTTAATGTTTCACATTGAGAGTATGACATACTCCCATTGTGATCATTCAACATACCTCTTTTATTATGACAAAGCAGCGAACAGGAAAGGGTTATGGGGAACAGAAGAAAAGAAACACAAGAATAGAAAGAAAAGAAACACAGACAACAACAAGAAATACATTGAACAACTACACTAACTATGAATATGTTGGTGCTATCATCGGCTAGATGTATTTCCGGTTGACACCATGTGGGGGGCCTGTTGACCAGGGAAAGAAGGGGAGGGGGTTTGGGGAGTCTATAGGATAAGTGATTGGGAGGATTAGAGTTTACACAAATCAGCTCTTTGATCTAGAAACCAGTAATCCTGTGAATCCCTTGTGAGTGTAAGCCCGTCTGCAACCGACCCTATGCCATCCCATCGCCAATTCCGGCACAGGGGCCCCCCACCCAAGTGCGCCCAATCACATCCAGCCGCAGCCCAGCAAAGGAGCCATCGTCACCCCCCAGGAATCCATGGTGGTCTCCTGGGCCACCTGCGCCCCCATCAACTGGCCTTTAGAATTATTTGTTTTTTTATGACTCACGTCTTTTCGTGAGTGGGTGTGTGTGTTTTTTTATTATTCTTTTTATTTATTACTATTTGAATAATTGTTGGTTTTTTCGCAAAGGATTGTTCAATTAAATCATTCATTTCATTGAAATTATTAGATATTTTTATTTTTTTGTCCTTCACAAATATATGCGAGCAACATTAATCCACTTTAGTTGGATTGGACGTCTACTAGTGATAAACTCAATTCAATACACAGCAGAAGGATGAATAAGAGCTCACCTCAGAAACTCACTGTGAATTTAAATGAGTTTGTCAATAGTAAACATCCAATCCATTTGAAGTGGAAGGTTGTCACACCCTCCCACTTGAAATGAATTGGACATCTACTTGTGATAAACTCATATTCACAGCAGAATGATGAACATACTTTCACCTAAAAAACTTTCACTGTGAATTTAAATGAGTTTATCACTAGTAAATGTCCAATCCATTTCAAGTGGTATGTTGCCAGCAAATGAACGTACATTCATTCAGTGACAACCTCCCACTTCAAATGGATTGGAAGTCTCATACTGATAAACTCATTTAAAATTCTCAGCAGAAGGAAGAATAAAATTTCACCTCAGAAATGTTCCCTGTGAATTTAAATGAGTTTGTCAATAGTAGATGTTCAATCCATTTGAAGAGGAAAGTTGCCACACCATCCCACTTCAAATATATTGACATCTACTAGTGATAAACTCAGTTATATTCACAGCAGAAGGATTAATAAACTCTCACCTAAGAAACTTTCATTGCCAATTTAAATGGGTTTATCACTAGTAGATGTCCAATCCATTTGAAGTGATATGTTGTCAGCAAATGAATGTACATTCATTCAGTGCCAACCTCTCACTTCAAATGGATGTCTACTAGTGATAAACTCAATTATATTCACAGAAAAAGGATGAATAAACTGTTACCTAAGAAACTTTCACTGTGAATTTAATTGAGTTTATCACTAGTAGATGTCCAATTCATTTGAAGTGGGAGGTTGCCATTAAATGAACGTACATTCATTCAGTGACAACCTCCCACTTCAAATGGATTGGAAGTCTCGTAGTGATAAACTCATTTAAAATTCATAGCAGAAGAATCAATAAAAAATGCACCTCAGAAATGTTCACTGTGAATTTAAATGAGTTTGTCAATAGTAGATCTTCAATCCATTTGAAGTGGAAGGTTGCCAAACCCTCCCACTTCAAATGGACGTCTACTAGTGATAAACTCAATTATATTCACAGCAGACGGATGAATCAACACTCACCTAAGAAACTTTCACTGTGAATGAGTTCATCACTAGTAGATGTCCAAACCATTTTTAAGTGGGATGTTGCCAGCAAATGAACGTGCATTCATTCAGTGACAATCTCCAACTTCAAATGGGTTAGAAGTCTTGTAGTGATAAACTCATTTAAAATTCTCAGCAGAAGAATGAATACAATTTCACCTCAGAAACGTTCCCTGTGAATTTAAATGAGTTTGTCAATAGTAGACGCTCAATACATTTGAAGTGGAAGGTTGCGATAACCTCCCACTCTAAATGAATTGAAAGTCTACGAGTGGTAAACAGAAATATGTTCACAGCAGACGGATGAATAAACTATCACCTGAGAAACTTTCACTGTGAATTTAAATGAGTTTATCAATATTTAGAAGCGGGAGGTTGCCAGCAAATGAAGGAACATTCATTCAGTGCCAACCTCCCACTTTAAATGGATTGGACGTCTCGTTGTGATAACTCATTTACAAATCTCAGCAGAAGGATGAATAAACTCTCACCTCAGAAACTTTTACTGTGAATTTAAATGAGTTTGTCACTAGTAGACGTCCAATCTCAATTTACGAAAATTCATTCAATGCCAACCTCCCAGTTCAAATGGATTGTATGTCTTCTAGTGATAAACTCATTTAAAGTTGCGTTTTTCCTTTGTTACGGTTGTCCTTCAATACCTAGAATTTTGTGTATTGTCAAAACATGCATACTTGATTGTGATAAGCTTCACAAAAAATTGAACATACGTAAGATGTGTTGTGTTTAGGAAATGTAAATAAGGTCAAAGGCTTCATCTGGCCGCTCAAGATTCAAGTGGATGAAGTAGTTGTAATGAGGAGCAGTGAAGCTCAAACAGCCTCCTGCGGTCTGTTCCTTTGTGATCATGACGCAGAAGTAATTGACTTTTACTCAGGAGGTCATCAGAGGATATAAGTGCTCTGCGGCTGAGGCTCTCCTCACCTTTAACCCTTTAATGTCTGCATATAAGGGGGCCTCCTGATCCAAAGAACCATGCGGATCCTTGCCACTGCGAAATTCAGCACCTCAAGTGGACTGCGTGGTGACTGAGACGCTGCCTCTCACCTCTGTGTAAATCTTATCAGACTGGGACCCGACCGCAACCCCCATGGAAGATTTGTTACTACAAAACTATTGAGGTGTTGCAAAAAAGCAAGCGTGCACTTACAAACATACGGTATGTTCACCGGCGACCTACCAAAAACACGAGGTTTACAACTAAAATAAATCCCTTTCATTTACAATGGCAAAAACGGTGATATTTTCACATTTCAAAATGTATATCATGCTATGTTTTTTATCCAATTCACATAGTTTACACTGAAAAATCTCAGGAAAGCAAGGCGCACAATAGTTTGACACAGTTTTTTGCCGAAAACATATGCTTCCAGCAAAATTTGACAAAAACATTCACTTGTATTTCAAATGGCCCCGTTCATTTCCATTGGGGAAAAAATGACCCGATATCAACAAAAAAAGAACTGGTAAAGCTCAAAATATACAAGAAGTGACCCGTAAATGCCTAAAATCAATAGGAAATGATAAAAAATGTACAGGAAGTGATCCCATATTGCTCCAAAATGTACAAGACGTGACCTGTGTGCACCCTAATATTGACAAGGAAGTGACCCAAAATTTACTAATTGCCTGTCACTGACAACAATAAACATCCTATTTATTTAATTTGGGAGGACTGATTGTAAATGCTCATCTTTCATTGCCTTTGACAGTGCTAGATGTCCAATTAATTTTGCGTGGGTGGGGTTAATCAATGAATGAGAATATTAACAGGTTTTCTTTTTTTTTTTTTTTTTTAACCCTATTTCACCATTTTTTAAATAAAGACAATATTTACAGGATTTTTAATGAAATCAAAAAATGAAAAAAGATCACTTTTACTGATTATTTCCCTTTTTTCTTTAGTAAAAAATAAAAAATGGTCAGAAAATAAAAAATAACATGAAAAAAATAAATGAGTAAATCTATATGAAGCGAATATTTACCATTTTACCTTTTTAATTAAAAAAAATAGAGAATATTTACATTCTCCCACCTTTTTGAAAAAACACAAAAACAAAAATGAAGAAATAAAAAGAAAAATAGAATTTTGACAATTTAGAGGACATCACTGTCTCTCAATGTTTTATTGATGATCCAAATCAATGACGATTCATTTGCTAACCGATTATCAATTAATTGTGGCAGCCTCAGTTTGTCATTGACTGTGTTCGACATCCAATTTATTTTGACTGAATTTATGTTCATTCGCCCCTCCCAGTGAAAATAAACTGGACGTCTCGCATCGTCATTGGCATGGTTCACATGTGCAATACTCATGATTTATTATTACAAGTACATATGTCAATGATCTATAGTGACAGGCAATACAATTAAACACTGTGACATTGAATTGCACACCTACAAAAACCTTTTGACAGATTTAACCTCTTGCTGTTAAACCCAAATCTCACTCAGTTAATAAATCTGTGATTACTTAAATCAAGATCATCATTTTATTTTAATCTTTTTAAATGGACGGAAACACACGTTTATCACTAATATTAAAACAAGACCTGGACAAATGTATCCTTGCATTCATTTTTAGCAGGAACCAGTGAATACAGTGTAAAGCAGAATCATGACAGCCATGTGTGTCATCAGACCTTTATTAGCTGAGGTGCTGAAAAACGCTTTTTGATGCCCTGGCCTATGTAATATAATCCACGAGGATTTGATTGGATTACGCTTCATTAAACTGGCAGCAGCATCAATTAGGGAAAATGAGGTGGGGGGACCATCACGCAGAAAGTTAAGTGTTAACTTTGAACGCATTATCTTGAGGCTCTCCCTCCACCTCGCAATGTTTATTCAGACTGCGCTAATTGCATTGGGTTTGACTCGTTAATCTTGGGTCACCAAAGCGGGATACCATGAGGAGGTCAATGAGCATAAATGAATTTATTTTGTCCATTTGGACTTTTAATAATGTGAACTGTGTCGTGAAGATACGTATAAACGATAATGTAATAATATTGGCAAACTTTTAAAAAAAATAAATAAATTTAAAAAAAGTGTCTTTGCATTTAGGATGCTAATATATGTAAATAAAAATGCTAACCACCTTGTCTTGCATGTATGAATTGGACGCTTTCAGTGTCACGTTGATAGATGTCCAATCATGTGGCTCTTTACATCCTTCCGGTGTGAATTGAAATGAGTTTATCACTAGTAGACGTCCAATCTATTTGAAATGGGAGGGTTGACAGCGAATGGCTGCCAATGAGTAAAGAGGCAACTTAATGATAATAAAATTAGGATTTTATTTCAAAAACTTTTAATTTTTGGTAATTTTTTTCAAAAATTTGTTGGAATTGTTTTTGTTTTTTTTTGCTAAGAAATTTGTTCATTCTCTCAGTTCAAATGGACGCCTACCGCTATCAATGACAGCCAGTCAGTTAATATGCTGGTCATGAAAGAATTAAATGTTTTTTTGTTTTTTTTTTGGGGGGGGGGGTAAATTTTTTGGGGGGGGTGTAAAAAAAAAAAAAAAGTTACTTTTTTGTAAGAAATTCATTGTTTTCAAAGCTGGTTCGGACGTCTATTGCCATTAATAGCAACCAGTGCATTTCAGTGCTGCACTTGATAGAGTAGAATGAACATTTTTGGTCAGAAAATTGTAATTTTTTTTTTTTACACGTTTTTTTTATTTTTTTTTTTATTTTTTTTTTAGGGGGAAAATGCTACTTTTTGGAGAAAAACATTGTTTCTTCGCTGCTAGCCCTCCCGTGTTCAAATGAATCGACCATTAATCACCGTCAATGACAGCCAATGAGTTAAAGGGCAGGTCATGACAAAATGTATATTTTGGTCAAAAAAGTATTCATTTTTGGTTTTTTAAAAAAAGTTTTTTTTACTATATTTTTTAAAGTTACATTTTGGTAAGTAATCTGTTCCATTTTCTGCCAGCCCTGCCTTTAAATAAATTGTAAATTGTAATTAGGCTCCTTGAGTAAAGTAAATATAGTGCAATTTGTGCAAATTGCTTTCACTTATAAACTGCTACTGTCACAATTTGAGGACTTACCCTCCCAAAAAACGCTTCGGATTGAAAGATCCCTCTCTTCAACGAAGGGTTCCTGCCGTGTGTCGCCCGCTGTACTTTTCGTCACGCGTGACTTTTAATGTGACGGCGGCATGTTTCCTCCTCTGTGAGATGCGTGTGAAGTGAATCGGCAGGCACGGCGGCTATGCTGGTTGGAGGGCTGATGTGCGCTCTCACTGGCACGCCCGCGTCTCTTTATTGCGCGGTGTGAAGTTCCATCTGCATGGCGCGTCATTCAGCCAACCCACGTCGACAACAAGACGTGATGAGACATAAGATTACACAGAGCAGAGCTGCGCTGTTTCGCGAGGGAGTCGACATCAGCCCCGATTTTTTTTTTTGGCATCAAGCGGGACTAGTTGGACAATTCTTGGTAACGCAACTCAACAGGTCAACACAGTGTTGATAGAAGATGAAATCTCCCTCACTCCCAAAGTATTTGAATGAGATTTGTTGCTCATGTGGTTGTTATAACGCTCTTTGGAAGCGATCACAAATGTTTAACCCGAGGGTCAGCAACCGGCTCTAGAGCTGCATGCGGCTCTTTAGCGTTGCCACAGTGGCTCCCTGAAGCTTTTTCAAAAATGTTTGAAAATTAAAAAAGATGGGGGAGGGATATATATTTTTGTTATAAATATGGTTTCTGTAGGACAAACGTGGCACAAACATTCTTCTAATTCATTGATATTGTCTACTAGCGGACCGCGGTCCACGACCGGACCATGGCACACCTCTCTCCGGAGCAAATGGCACTTTTCACAAAAAACAAAATCTTTTTTAAATATCTATTATTTGTATGACTCGCCGATCTATGCAATGCGTCTATTCTATCGCTAAATTCTGTTTCATTTTTAGTCAAATATCTTTCATGTTCCCACTTCTGTTGTCATATCTATGACAACGATGCGCTGATTGGCTGAGAGAGCCTGCATGGATGCGTTGATTGGCTGACAGAGCCTGCATGCTGCTAGCTAGAGTGACAGAGCCTGCATGCTGCTAGCTAGAGTGGATGGAGCGCAGCAGAAACATTGGTCGCACCCGGCACTTTGCAATCTGTTTGTTTAAATGCCACCAGTAGACGACTGAATCTAACAAAACGGCATGCTCAAAGTTGACCAAGAGAAGAAAAGTTGACAACGAAAATCGGCGTTTCAATGAGGAGTGAACTGACAAATTTGCATACATTTTACCAAATGGAAGTCCCAAACCTACGTATGTGCTTAATATGCTTCAAGACAGTTGCTCTGATAAAAAGTGAAAATGTGAAACGCCACAAAGTTAAAGAGCACAGATCTTTTGAAGATAAGTTTCTCCCTAGATTAGAATTGAGAAGGCAAGAAATTAACAGGTTGAAGCAGTCATATCAAGAGTCAAGCAAGGTTATTGTTAAATCTATGACACAACAACAACGCAACGGAGTGCTTACTCAGAGTGTCGTGGGTGTTCGCCAAACTTTATGGAGCCGTTCTCTGATGGAGAAATAATAAAACAGTTTATGACTGAAGTGATGGCAGCAATGTTCGAAGGAAAAGAAAAGGAGGAAATGACAACAACAAAAAAACAAATATCACTTTCAGATTCATCAACCACAAGACGCACTGAAGTACTGGCTAATGATGTGAGTAAACAGCCAAATGCCATTTCTTTCATTGAGCTGTGTTTTACAGTTAAAGTTACTGTCAATAATTATTATGTTTGCAACTTAATGACAGAGCTTGCCATTCATGTTCTGTACATGTGAACATGTACAGTACTACTTGCACATGTTTTCTTTTTGTCCAGCAGTGTTTTACAGTTACAAAATGTATTGTCAATAGTTATTGTTTGCACCTTAATGACAGATTTTGTCAATTATTTAGTGTACATGTATAAACATTGTACTTGCATGTTTTTGTTTTGTACTTTTATTTTAAGTCAAGAAAATGCTTTGTTAATTTATTTTTATTTAATCAGAATGTGCATAGTATTTTTGTTTGGTCAAACCACCTTTACCACCTTCAACCTACCTTGTACGTGACCGACATTAATAAATGGATCCACGCTTGTATGAAAAAAATAATTGTGGACCTTCAAGATTTGTATTTAAAGACCCCTGTTGAATATTGCCAGAGGCAGCAAAACTACCCCAAAACATCATTGGACCTCCACCATTTTTGAGTATAGGTAAGCCTGTCGTGATATGCAATAAGTCAAATTATCGCACGGTAAAAAAAATGAGGGCGGTAATTTTCCCGGCTGCGATTTATCGCCACGTGCGTGCGTACATACATTTCTGCGTGCGTGTGCTGTGTGCACTTGGCAAACTTGCATGTTAATTGCATATGAGACTCCAGTAGCTTTCACAGATGTTTATTAGCCATAGACACGCTGTAGCATTAAAGTTCGGACACACAAAACAAGAACACTTCTATATTAAACATTGTAAAACCTTAGCATTGCTACATTGAGGCTAATGGAGAAAAGACAATGTAGTAACCACTTTAGCCTGCTATAAAATATTGGCAGTCTTCTCTACAACGCAAAATTGTGGTTAAAAGGTGACACTTCAAACATGAAAACGCACTAGATTAAAGAATTTGCAAGTGATGCGAACAAAAGAAAAAAAAAATCTATTACTGATACCACATGCATGATGAAAGCAAAGTAGGGTTGCCACCTTTCAGATATAGAAATAAGGGACGCCCCACTCGTGCCCAAAGCCATACAGGCGAAAGAAAAAAAAAAACGGACATCCCCAAAACTCCTAAAATGCATAGAAATTTTAATTCCCAATTCTGAACGATTCCTTATTTGAAGGGACGGGTGGCAAGCCTAAAGCGAAGTGCAGTTTGTTTTTGTTTGTTTTTACCAAGTGTAAAGCTTACGGTTAGTGGCTTAGCAAACGTACTTCCGGTGGACATTTCAAAATAAAAACACGTCATGTTCAGATTTCTGGAGGCAATCGCATCTACTTAAGATTCTACACTAAGAATAAATTTTAAATGACACCCATTATGAAAAATGTGATTGGCAATGATAATACGATATAATAAATTACAATAATTTGGTTTCAAATTTGTTGAATGGACACTTTGCAGGAATAGATGGCAGTCATGTTGTATAACATTAGCACTTTTAATGGACTCTAATTGGTAGACATCAAAAATTACATTGGGTTTCTGACCGATTTCATATTCTGCACCTATCTTTAACTTTTACTTTACTTTAACTTTTACTCACTTTGCATTGTGTGAGTGTGTGTGTGTGTGTTTTTTTTTTATAATTATAAATTTTAATATAGTTTGTGTTCTATTTAAGAATAATTTATTGCATTTGAATCTGTGATTTATTAGGATGTATTGTCACTATATTCGTGGTTGAATAGGTTGAAAAAAAAAAAACAAAAGGCAATAATATCGGCAATAATTATGATACAATATATCACTAAAATTTGTTATCGTGACAGGTGACTTTTCTTTTTAGGCCTCATTCTTTTTTCTGGCACTGGGTGCCTTGACAGTGTGCAACGAGTCATGAAATATGGAGACTATCAAAATGTTTTGGGCCACAACGTAGGATGTAGTGTCAGAAAACTGGGTCTGCGTCAGAGGTCATGGGTGATCCAACAGGACACTGACCCAAATAAATACCTCAAATAACACCAAGAAATGGTTGGAGAAAAAAGTGCTGGAGAATTCTGAGGTGGCCATCTATGAGTCCCGATCTAAATCATATTAAACACTATGGAGATATCTCAAAATTGCTGTTACAAGAAGGCCTCCTTCAAATCTGAGAGACCTGGAACAGTTCACAAAAGAAGAGTGGTCCAAAATTCCATCTGAGAGTTGCACAAAACTTGTTGATGGTTTAGGAAGCAATTGCTTTCCGTTATTTCTTCATAGGGAAGCGCAACCAAATATTGAGTTGAGGGTGCCAACAATTTTTTTCATTCTGTGTAAAATTGTGTACATTTGGGTTTTTCTCTTCAGCTTTTTTGTCTTTTTCCAATGCACACCCATGAAATAAACACATTCGTACTGAAAACATTTATAATTGCGTACTGCACGAATGCTATTTTTAGACCGAGACGTCGCCATCTTAACCTGGATGTTGGTCAACATAGACACGCCCTCGCATACAACAATGTTATTACTGCTTGTTTTCTGCTGGTAATCTTTCAAAACAGAACATGGCAAGTAAACACTGCTGCTATGGAACTTATAGAAACGACTCTAGACATTACGACACATGAAGGATGTTTTCTGCATACTTTTCACGAAGCCAAAAAAGAGGAAAAAATGTGAAGAATGGATCAAGTTTTGCGGACGTCCAAAATACCAGTTTAACTCCAGCAAGGTGAAGCCATTCACCTTCATATGCAGTAAACGTTTTGTTGGGGACCATGGTCCTACAGAGGACGAAGAGGTAAGCCATTTTGATATTTTTACTTATTTTTTAGTGTGGCGTTTTGCCGTGCTGCTTCTGTCTGAAGATGAATGACCTGAAAAAAATTTAAATGATATCTGACGGCCACTGTTGTTACCTTTTCTGTTGTAAAATAAAAACAACTTTACTAAAGGGGAAATGTAAATAAATTATAGCATTACGATTTGTTGTTAATTAAAAACTTAAAAGTGTTTGTTGGCTATCACTTAGTAGCACTTGCGATTGCTAAACAAAAATAGCAATGTAAAATACCCCCAAGAACCGTCAGAGACTTAAGACAACCAGAGGATAGTATATACTATATAAGAGAGACATGGCATATGGTGGTAAAGCATAGATTGTTGAAACAGGGCAATGCACACAAGAAAAAGGTGTCGATAAAAAAGCTACCTCTGGATCAGGTCCACTCTTTTTCGGCCATCGATACTCAAGCCATCTTTTGAATTGAACATTTGTATGTTATTCCACATCTTTACCAGTGAATTTGGCACCAGGGACATCGTTTTCAGACTGAATTTGTAAGTTTAGCTCAGTAAACATCTCGTTGGTACACTATTTAAATGCATTTAGCATTGGGACAAACGCGAGCTTGATCGGCCTAGGAACAATTGCTAACGTCATGAATATTAACGATTAAAAGTGACGTGTTAATTAATGCGCTACGCCATTGCATTAATTTCTGTGAGAAATGCTGTATTTTCAGAAAAAAATCCACGGGTGCCGATAATTTCGTCCATGACTGTATATACAGTACATATATATTGTTAGTTAATTTTATTGCTGACAATGCATTTTAGGCTCATCAACATGTTTTGCCCCCCCATTTCCCACAAAAGTCAAACTCCGCCTATGCTGATATAGCTACATACAGCACGTGTTGCCTTCATTATAAGGCTTTTGATAACCCGTTATAGTGCAAGTGACTATTTCTGGTCGTTAAAAATACTGGGAATTATTATATATTTTTAAATTATTAATCATTTACCTTGGTTAATGAATCGACAATGAATAAAAGCACTGATTAAAGCCCGAAGTATTTTTTTCCTTAGTATCTAACGAACTGCATGACATTAATGGCAGCCAATGAGATGAATAAGTGCCCTCCAAAGGTTAACAAAAAAAAAATCACAATTGAACAAGCATGAAAGGGTGATTTAATTCTGTCATTACCAGCACTTTAACTCAATGGCTCTCATTGACAGTTATACTAGTGCTAAATTCATTTCAATTCACACCAGAATGATGAAACAAGGCACACAAATGGACGTTTATCATTGTCAATTGCAGTTAAAGATTAAAGCGAGTGTCAGGAAATTTAATAATCAAACTTTAGCGCATAGCTACAGTTTATTGAGCTTCACAATGTGAAGGAGAAGTCTGTGCAAAAATGGAATGAAATATGGGCATGGACGTTTGAATGCCATGCAGATTTTTTTGTTTTGTTTTGTTGAATGGACATGAGTTCTTCATGCTCTAAATTGTACCAGCACTTGGCTCTGTTCAGTACATTCCTTGATGACATGCGTGGGTTGGAAAATAAATCTGTGATATTTAAGGCGCACATTCAGCGATAGGACTGACTACAGATGTTCGTGATAAATTACTACTGTAACTACTGTACTTTTCATATCCATTGTCTTAATCTAAAACAGTAAACCAGCCACTTGGGCATTACGTTTACCATATTTTTTCATGTAATTAATCAACGTGTGTCTTTTTTTTTTTTTAACTCATTGATGGCCATTGACATTGCTGGACAAACTTTTTTTTAACTTTGTTTTTAAAACCCAGTAGTTAACTTTTTGGACTAACTAACCATTTCGGATCCAAAATAAACACTTTTTGACCAAAGAGAAACATTTTTTTTTTTTTTTTTGTAAGTTATTTATTTATTTATTTATTTATTTATTTTCATTTTTAACAACAATTCACAATGTCCAACCAAATTACACATTTTTTATTTTAACCAAAAGTTAACACTTTTCAAATAAAAAAAAAATTACATTTTTTTTCTGTCATGACCAGCAGTTGAACTCATTGGCTGCCAATGAAGATGATAGACGTCAACTATTACTTCTTTTTTTTTTTTTTTTTTAAACAAAAGAAAAATCGTTTTGTTCCAAATATTAAACTATTTAGACTAACATTAACCATTTTCGGTAAAAAAAAATTAACAATTTTTGGCTGAAGAGTATTCATAATTTCTAACCAAAAAGTAAGCATTTTTTGGCCAAAAAAATCTACATTTTCTTTATGTCATGAGCAGCAATTCAACCCATGGGCTGCCACCGACATCGATAAACATCAACTATCTTCATCAACTTTTTATGCCGAGAAAGGATTTTTTTTTTTAAACCAAAAATACGTACCCAACATTAAACTTTTTGGACTAACAATAGCCACTCAACACGTTTTTTGTTCAAAAAGCAACACCATTTTATTTAATTATTATAAAGTAACAGGTTTTTTTTTTTTCCAAAAATGAACTTTTCGACCAAAAATCTAAAATTTTTTTTTCGTCATGACCAGCAATTGAACTCATTGGCTGCCAATGACGTCTATAGACGTCAACAATTTTTGTTTTGTTTTGTTTTTCTCAATAAATTCTTTTTAATATTTTTTTTTTAACAAAAGAAAAAAATGTACTAAACATTAAACCTTTTGGACTAATATTAACCTTTTCAGTACAAAATTAACACGTTCTTGGCCAAAGTGTATTCAGAATTTCTAACCAGAAAAGTAACCTTTTTCTTTTCTTTCTTTTTCAAAAAACTAGCACTTATTGACCAAAAATCTACATTTCATGAACTCATTGGCTGCCGTGGACATCCCTAGACGTCAACAATTTTCGTCAACATTTTATCCCAAAAAATAATTTTTTTAAAACTAAAATAATTTTTTGGGGTACCCAACATTAAACTTTTTGGACTAACATTAACCATTCTGGATCCAAAGTTAATACAGTTTTGACCAAAGAATAACACCATTTTTAAATAAGGATTCACAACTTCTAACCAGAAAGTAACTTTTTTTTTTTTTTTTTTTGACAAAAATTAATACTTTTCGACCAAAATTCTAAAAAAAAAAAAAAAAAATGTCAGTCATGACCAGCAATTTAACTCATTGGCGGCCAATGACGATGATAGATGTCAACAGTTTTTGTATGGTTTTGTTTTTCTCAATAAATTCTTTTTTTTTTTTTTTTTAACAAAAGAAAAAATATACTAAACATTGAACTTTTTGGAAGAACAAGGTATTTACAATTTCTAACCCAAAAAGTAACTTTTTCCCCCCAAAAAATGATGCACTTTTTGACCAAAAATCCACATTTTCTTTCTGTCATGACCAGCAATTAAACTGACTGGCTCCCATTGACATCGATGTTCGTCAACAATTTTCATCAACTTTTAATCCCAAAAAAGGTTTTTTTTTTTGTTTTTTGTTTTATTTTAAACCAAAAACATTTTACAGTATTTTGGTGCCCAATATTAAACTTTTTGGATTAACATTAACTATTATGGATCCAAAGTTAACACTTTTTTGACCAAAGACTAACACAATTTTTTTTTAAATAAGGATTCACTATTTCAAACCAAAATGTAACCTTTTTTTTGTTTGTTTGTTTGTTTTTTGTCAAAAATTAATACTTTTCGACCAAAAATCTATAATTTTTTCTGTCATGACCAGCAATTTAACTCATTGGCGGCCAATGACGACGATAGATGTAAACAATTTTTACTTTGTTTTTTTTTCTCTCAATAATTTATTTTTTTTTTATTTTTTTTTTTTAAGCAAAAGAAAAAAATGTACTAAACATTAAATGTTTTGGAAGAACATTAACCTTTTTGGGTACAAAATTAACATTTTTTTAGCCAAAGGGTATTAACAATTTCTAACCCAAAAAGTAACTTTTTTCCCCCAAAAAAATTAGCACTTTTTGACCAAAAATCTACATTTTCTTTCTGTCATGACCAGCAATTAAACTGATTGGCTGCCATTGACAATGATGTACGTCAACAATTTTCGTCAATTTTTAAACCAAAAACAATTTATTTTGGTACCCAATATTAAACTTTTTGGATTAACATTAACTAGTATGGTTACAAAGTTAACACTTTTTTGACCAAAGAGTAGCACAATTTTTTTTTAAACAAGGATTCACTATTTCTAACCAAAAAGTACCCTTTTTTTTTTCAAAATTCTAAACACTTTTCAACCAAATATCTACATTTTTTTTCTGTCATGACCAGCAATTTAACTTATTAGCTGCTATTAATGGCACTAGATTTTCCATTCCATTTGGAACTGGGAAGAGTGGCAACAAATGAACATTCATTCAAGCCTCCCAGTTCAAATGGTTTGGACATCTACTAGTCACAAACTCTTCTCAAGAGCCACGTGATTTGACGTCTCATCGTCATTGGCACTGATTGAAATAAGTGAGTTCAAATCCGAACATTGGATGTTAAAGTTGATTGGAAACAAATGCTGCAAGATTTATTACATACTAGTACATACAATATTGTGTTCTTTTAGTTTGCCTATTTTTTTAAGGCGCAACCGTGGAAAAGGTGGGCAGGAGCATTAAAGTCAAGTGCGCTTTGGTGTACAAAATCTGCCACCTGCTGGAGAATTATTCTTCCTAATTGCTTCAGGAAGGTAAGGCAACAAAAGTATGTTCTTATATTTGAAAATGCATTGAGATATAAGACAACGGCATCAGGTCAAGAATAAATGGACATTTAAAAATAAAACAAACTTTTCTCATCTTCAACTTAGTTCCCTTTAAATACAGTAAATCTGCACTTTTATCACATACACACTCTGAACAACATAAAAACGGGTGTGCGGATTGACCCACAAAAATCACTTTGGATTCACTCAGGAACGATTTGTGGGAAGAAGCTGCTATGGATTTGAACACATGCAGGGTTACAAGCAAGTGCGCTCAAGTACATGATCGTATACGCTGTACTACATTACACACGGTACAAAACATTCGTGAGCTGAAACTAACTTCAACTGCTGCCATTTGAGATAACTATTTTACCTGTATCTGATTTTTATCCTACTACTGTACATTCTTTTTTTTTTTCTTTGTCATTGTAATATAATGAGTGCAAAGAAGGCAGAATTGTTCTGCTGTGAATTTTAGGAGTTGCAGTTCAAACTGTTCCTGTTCATCCTCCATTAGTTTTTTGAGAAATGCCTTGAAATTCAAGTTAGCTGTTGTGATGACTGAAATATGAAAGTGGTTTTCTTTAAGGTTGGGACTCCATTGAAAATATTAATCAAATTAATTAGAGGCTTTATTAATTAATCTCGACAGATCGCATTTAAATCACGTAGCAATATTGGTCCCAAAAACATACTTTTTTTTTTTGGTAACACTTTACAATAAGTGTCCCTTAATTAACATTAGTTAATGCATTTTTAGACAATAACTCATGTTTAATTAACATGACAATAATTCATTTAATCTCTTACCTAACATTTATTAATATATTAATTAACATGAGTTAATGCATTAGTTAATGCATTAGTTCATGCATAACCAGACAGTAACTAATAGTTTGGTAAAATTAAAAATATATATAGGCCTATATGGGGTAAGGGTTAGGGCTTAGGGTTAGGGTTTGTTAATTTAAGCATTTATAATTTCTTAGTTAAGGGACACATGTGCTACACCTTACAATAAGGGTCCAAAAGGCATTCAGTAATGGTTAATAAAGGTTAAGGGGGGGGGGGTAACTTAAGCGTGACCTGTGTGGTCTCATATGCTGCTCACACAACACAACATAATCCTAACTATGTTCATTAAAAAAAAAAAATTGGGGGGGGGGGGATTCTGTGAACTACCCACACTAGCGTTGAGATCGACTGATCGACGTTATGAGCACCCCTGATTTAGCATATCAATTAATTAGGTTCATATTCTTGAGAAACGTAGCCCTGACCCCCGTTCACCAAAACTGGTCTTATTAATGTCCCATCTCGAGCAAAAAGTCAACATGCAGGTTATGCTATTATATCATACCTACCAATGTTGAGAACCACTCTACGCCCTTGAATTTTTCAATAAGCTGGCCCATAGTTTCGTAGGAGAATTAAGTAAAACACTCGCACTTGATATGTACATTTTCATAAAGCCACATTTTATTGGTAATCAAGTCATCTTTTGTATTGTAAATGAAATGTGCTAATTTAATTTGTGCTAATTTTTGATTTCTCTCTTTCTGTAGGCATAAGCCGAGTTAATATGTGGGTCAATTCATTCGGTGTGTCGGAAAATTGTGCACTGACAAAAGTTCTGTAAGTTTGAGGTTCTGTGATTGGAACGTGATCCGCAATTAAAATACAGTATGTTAATTTTTTATTTTGTAATTAATTCATGCTAATGAATTTGTTAAAGTCCTACCTCTAGTTTTATTGTGCTTTTAACTGTTTGGTTGCCATTGACATCACTAGACAACCAATCCATTTTGACTGGGAGGGCTAGCAGCGAATATAATGCTCTAAATACTTTGGCACATGAGCATCCCAAGCCCATATTTCCCAGTTCATTGTTTTTAAGTCAATATCAATATATCTCAGCCGGCCAATATATATATATCGGGCCAATATATGGACATTTTTCAAGATTGGGTATTGGCCGATTTACAGTGTATACATATATATATATATATATATATATATATATATATATATATATATATATACGCATACACATAATAGAGAGATGGATGGATGGATGGATGGATGGATGGATGGATGGATGGATAGATAGATAGATAGATAGATAGATAGATAGATAGATAGATAGATAGATAGATAGATAGATAGATAGATAGATAGATAGATAGATAGATAGATAGATAGATAGATAGATAGATAGATAGATAGATAGATAGATAGATAGATAGATAGATAGATAGATAGATAGATAGATAGATAGATAGATAGATAGATAGATAGATAGATAGATAGATAGATAGATAATTTATAAGATTGTTTGATATCGGTAGATATAATAGGATAATTGTTTTGTTTACACTTGTCCATTGTTATCGGGTAGCCCATGAAATCGGCCAAGGAAAGCATTTTAAAATTATATGGGATAATATCAATATAGGTTTTTCATTATTGGTTTTGGGCCAATATGCGTATGGCAGTGCTGTCATGTCCACTTATTGTCCGCCTGTGTTTCTGGTGTTTTTTCACCACCCTCTGGCACTTACAGTACCGTTCAAAAGTTTGAACCGTAGTGTATCATATGGGATTTTTCATTATGACCACCACGGTTCAAAGGTTTGGGGTCGCTAAGACGTCAAACTTTTGAACGGTAGTGTAGTTGTAATTATTTTTGACTGAGTTCCAACCCTTTCTGCTGGCATCACCATATGTCGACACGAGCTCATTGCGAACAGAGATAGTTAAAATGGACTAGCTAACGTCTGCAGTCAATGAACCATAGCAGTTCTTGCCATCTCACCACATTGTTTGTGCCTTATACAAGGTATATTCTTCCTTTGTTTTATATTCATGAGCGTTGTGTATTATATTGGAAATGTGTATATTTCGTCTAGTTTGCATTTGTGGTCAAATGTGATTACATTATTTCATTGTTTTCATACTGTACTACCTGTTGCTATTTAAATTGACGCGTGGTATATACTTTATTTGTGACTTTATTTCATATTATTGACTCAATGTTGTTTGGATCTTAGTTTTACAAAAAGGTATCAGTGCTCTTGTCAAAAGAACGATGACCATAGTAAAGCCAATTCAACTTTACTCCAGCATCTGATTTCTCTTCAGAGCCTGATTTGTTCACTATCTGTCGATATGTGTACCAACACATACATTGAGGACAGAATAAGTCCTTGTTGTGATCCAGGGCTATACAAATAAAATTGAATTGAATTGAATTGAATTATTGGCCTTTGCACTTGCACCTGATCCAAAAAACTGATGTTTGCACTATTTTGATTCCAACAATAAATATAGTGGTGCAATATAGGCACTTTTTTCTATGAATTCAGTTGAAGTTGTTCTCTTATTTTTGACAGAATGTTTCTTTGAAAAACCTTGAAGTTGTTACATTTATCATTAGTAAAAATGTAGTGGGGCATCACAACACAATTAGCCATAATGTGTTAAGTCTACAACATTGGTATCGGATTTTTGGAGTTATACAATATTGGGAAATCAGTTAAACAGTCATTATCGGACAACTTGAGTTCTGTTCACTATGTGAGTGATGACCTTTGTTAATTATGAGATAGCAGAAGACAAATAGAACTTTGAATATATACATTTATATAATGAGCGTTTCACTTGCCTTGATTATCAACGTGCCAATATCGGCTTAGATAATTGACTTTAGACATCAGCAATTGGCCGATTTTGTTTTTTAATCTGTTTCGACATCGGGCTTTGAAAATCCTATATTGGTCGACCTGTTTGTTTCTTCAACTTACATCTTTATAAACATAGGATTGGGCATTACAATGAGTCTTATATGCAAGAATACTTTATTTTACAGTATCAAAATGATACAATTCACACAATTCACAGATGCATGCACGCACACACGCACGCAGATGTTTTTTGGCCTTGATCGTACTTCATTGTCCTCCTCCATAAAATCTGTTACGGCCCATAAGTGTTTTTAAGGCCAGGTCTTGTAAATGTTATATTATTTTGACATGAGAAAAGCTGTTGGGAAACTAACGCTCCAACATGTGCTTTTTATTTTCAACTTTAGAGCTAAATAAATGCATGCAATGCTTACATTTCTGGTGGGAAAAGAGAAACATGAAAATATTTTCTTCATCCAGCTGAGGTCTTAAGGAATGTCTGTCACACCTTTTTACTACTGTTCTGTGGAATGGGTCCTGTTCTTAAGCAACAGATTATACACCATATCACTCAGCGTAATGTTTTAGCACATGGATCAGATTTAGTGTCAGAGGAATAAATGCTTCCATGTGTGTGAGAGAAGAGCCAAAAAATGTCCAATTCTGCACGGATGCGAATATTTTGGTTGATGGCCTTGTAGGCAAACTTTATTTTGCATACATTTCATTTAAAAGACAAAATTAGGAAGGTGGCATCTCTGAACATTTGACAAATGCCTCTGCTCTTCACTACTCTGCATTTACCAGACGTTTAGTGTATTTTTTTTTAACTCTTTCATGCAAAAACTAAGAATTTTTTTTTACTTCCTTAAATGTTTTTTATGGGACAGGGGTGTCAAACTTTTGGGGGGGGGGATCAATCAATTAAATGCGATAAATTTAAAAAATAATTTAATCAAATCAAACCAAATTCATTTTTATAGCCCATTACAAAAACCCGAAAGGTCCTCAAAGTGCTTTACAACAACGAGAAAATATAGTTGATGATAAATAAAAGGCAGGAAAGTATTACAAAATGACATTAAGAAAAAAAACGAAAGCAAAAACAACGCATTGTGATTAAAGTCAAAACAGTATATAAAACAATAAAACAGATAAAATCCGAAAACATTAAAATCCTTAAGAAATAAAACCAGGCTACAATAGTCTGGAGAAAAACGAGTTTTAAAAAATGGGTCTTTAACCGTGATTTAAAAAGGCCTAGATTTGTAATGGTGCGGATTTCAGGGGGCAGGCTATTCCACAGCCTGGGGGAAGCTGCTGCAAACGATTGGTCACCCCACTGTTGAAGGCCATGTCTACACGTAGTAGGGTATTTGGCAAAAAGAAGAACTTGTTCTATAGTTTGGCCAATCATCCCTACACACACGCACATTTAAATGAGGGTTCTTGAAAACTGCGCCCAGAGTGAAGATGTGTGAATTCTGTGTTTGTGGCGCCATCATGTCAACACTGATAACTGAAGATTTAACTGTGGAAACATCATTGACTGCGACAAACTTTGTCCCTATGGGAGCATTGTTTACATTTAGAGTAAATTAGACAGGTGCTTTTTCGCTTCCATTTATTTACAAACTCTTGCAGTGCTTAATATTGAAGAACGCATGCGAAGGATAGGGGTATTATGGACAATTATTTTTCGCCCATTGTTATGAATATACTTATAAATGAATGAATGCGGTTGGCTGTGGAAGCTTTTTTTCTTCTACAAGCAAACTGGTGGGGACGTAATTATTTTTTCCCGACGTATTAGGCCAGGATCCTCGGTTTTAAAAAAAAAAAAAAAAAAACTGCTAGGTGGACACATGGCCTAAGTCTCGACCTTGGCACAAAAGAAGCTGGCCGGTATAACGGAGAGCCCTGCCAGAGTTATAGAGGGTTAAAATCTAACTAAGAAGGAGCCTGCTCATTAATAGAATTAAAAACAAGCAGTAAACTTAAAATTCAATGTAAGTTCGAGAAGAAGAAAAAAAAAAGCAAGCCATGAGTATGTATTGATTTGATTCCTCTACTGCGAAAATTGTCGATGAAGTCGATGCATATGCTGTTTGACACCCCTGCATTAAAGCATTTTCTTAGAGTGTCAGAGTATTACAGTATCTTTCTTGCATGAATTATGATTTTTTTATTGGGAATGTTTTATTATGTTCATATAGGACAGGGACCCAGGGGCTGATTGTGGCCCACGGCCCAATATTTTGCACCCCCCATTTGACATCCAACTGTAGTATTAATGTTGCCCGCACGTATTTTGCAATCAGTGATAAAAAATTGGGGGGGAAAAAATCAAAACTTTGTACACCCAGCAGCACTCCATGCACCTCATGTTATACTGAAGAAAAAAAATATATATATAAAATGAATTAAATGAAGGATCCTATTCAGAAAAACCATGGTTTGAAATAGTAATAAATAAATAAATAATAATTGAAATATTAACACAAATGAGAAATAAAAAGTATGAATAATTTTTTTTTTTTTTTTAATTATCAAAAAAAAAATAACAAAAATAAATTATAATACATTTGGGGAAGATAAGAAGAATAAATACATAAATTCAAATAAGTGTGGCATGTGTGTATATTGCGCTGGGATTTTTTTTTTGTGTGTGTGTTGGATATGTGACCTCACATACAGTAGGTTTACTCTTTGGCTGCCATTGACGACAATGGACATCCAATCCACTTTAACTGTGATCGCTCGATGGCTCCCAGCCCCTTTCCAAATGAAATGGATTGGACGTCTATTGCCGTCGATAGTTGTTTTCAATATCCATTTCCCTCTTTTACTAACTACCACATCACATACTCTGACCTGGGCTGCCAGTGAATGTTCGTGTTCATAAACTAACCCTTACACAAGAGCAGGGGGGATGGTGTATTGTAAAAGCAGTCTTTGAAAAACACTACTACTTCTTGAAAGGTTGCATTTACAGTATTGGATACTTAAAATAGTTTTCAACAGAATCACATGCTAAATGAAGTGCGTTTACCATGTCGTGATACTGGAGGAGCAGTGCTAGCCCATCCTGGACTACCAAATTATTTCCATTCTTTTAATGACACAGTGGCCTCTGCCATTTGCCATCCCATCTGCCTCAATTTCAGATAATTTGACTAATTGTACAAAATTGAGCCGCAGTCAATGATTAAAGTTGTTCAGTGGAGGAACAAATCTCTTTGCCCATGTCGATTATTACCACATTGATTACAATAACGCAGGAAATTGTGCATTGGGCACAAATGCTAGGTAGCTAAGACACCTGGCAGCCACAGGAGCTTGAGCGAAGAGGGTAATTCTTATGAAAGTTATGCATTATGGTAATCAAGAACATTTACCAAAGCTAGCCTGAAATAGCAGAATGCTATGATGACTCCGTATGTTTTTTTTTTAAGAACAACACCCTTTACTTACAGTAAAATATTTAATTGATTATAGTTTTTCTCAATTGCTTTGGTGCGTTTCTCAGATCAAACTTGCGAGTCTAAAAACTACTTGTTAAATCCTCACAACATCGCATCACAAGTGAACATCAAAAATGCCGTTTCCCATTCCTTTGAACAAGTTGCAGATGTTTTTGTGCATCTATGCAAATGATTTGGTACAAATCTCTGCTGTTTCCTACATTATCAGTTGCATCTGCTATGATGGTCGAAATGGATTATCATGGGTCTCTTGAATAGTCTCACCACCAACAACATCTAGTCATTACTTCATTGCATAAGCATTTACATGCAAAATGAATGAACATGTTGTCAGTATACAGTGGGGCAAATAAGTATTTAGTCAACCATCAATTGTGCAAGTTCTCCTACTTGAAAAGATTAGAGAGGCCTGTAATTGTCAACATGGGTAAACCTCAACCATGAGAGACAGAATGTGTGAAAAAAAAATCACATTGTTTGATTTTTAAAGAATTTATTTCCAAATTAGAGTGGAAAATAAGTATTTGGTCACCTACAAACAAGCAAGATTTCTGGCTGTCAAAGAGGTCTAACTTCTTCTAACGAGGTCTAACGAGGCTCCACTCGTTACCTGTATTAATGGCACCTGTTTTAACTCATTATTGGTATAAAAGACACCTGTCCACAAACTCAGTCAGTCACACTCCAAACTCCGCTATGGCCAAGACCAAAGAGCTGTCGAAGGACACCAGAGACAAAATTGTAAACCTGATAGTGCTTGATGACGTGAGAGCCAAGGCTGAAGGCGGGTGACGTTAGGCTTGGAGTAATTTAGCCAGGGGCAAAGAGCAGGCTCGGAAGGAGGCAGGCGTGGAATCCGACAATTGGCGAGCATAACACAGGTCCTGGGGCAGGAGCAAAAATAGTCAAAAAACCAGTAATCAAAACGATGACTCAAAACTGGCGAGATGCAACTGACGGAGGTAACCGGGCAAGTTGATCGGGCGACAAAGTGGTGGGGACCACTGGCTTTTAAAGATGGCTGATTGTTAATGCCCACACCTGTGGCCACTCCACCCATCAGACGTCCCAACCTGTAATCAGAAAAATCACGTGCACCTGCCCAAGGTGGGTCAGGTCTCAGGAGGGAGGGGCATAGGCCCTAACAGCTTTTATGGGTTATATTACCTTGTGATACTCAGTGCTATCTTTTGTTTTCTGTATTGCAATGACATGTTCTGTCAAGACATTGTAAAAACAGTAAAAGTGTAAACTGAATCTTGTCAAGTCTGTAGCAATCAATCTCCCACACACAAAGGTGTAACTTGCAATTTTTATCCAAACTTACGTACAAAATCTTCAGCATCAGAGCCTTCCACCAGAGTAACTGTTCAATTGAGAGCATGGCTAAGCAATTTGACCGTCTTGTGCACAATGAAACAAGAACAAGTTACATTCTGACAGCAATGACATGTTCATTGACACAAAAATTTAATTTTGGGGATAGACGAACTATTTTGAACAGAAAACTGGCTTTGTACTAAATAATGTGAAGATTGAACGAGTAGTTTTGAAAATTTCAATTCTGATCTAAGAAATGTATCAAAGCAATTGAGAAAAACTGTAATGTCTAAAAACGTGTTATTTTACACATTACAGTAGTGATCATCTATGGTAGGGAAGTAGACACAACATAACAACTTTTAACAATATCAAAAAAGCCAAACAATCTTACATTGTAGCTATTTTTTGTCTTGCCTTCTTTTGGTGCATTATTGATGAGAATAACTTTAAAAAAAAAAAAAATTTTAAACACTGATTATGATGGGACAATGAACACAGTGCAACAGTAATGAAATCTGCATGCTTGTACTTGATTTTTCTTAATATATATATACAAGGTTAGAAACCACTATAGCTAGTTGCTAAATTATATAGTTTGAAACGAATGTTTGTTTTTTTGTGTGTCTGAAATTGATTGAATATTTATAATGCTGGATTGAGGTGAAATTTACCACTCTAAAATAGGTTACAAAACATACAATATACTATTTTGGTTAAAAAAAAAAAAAATCATAGACTGGGCTGTATAATAGACATAACCACCTTGCAACTAAAAATGAACTATTTCAGGTTTTCCTGACCACCGTAATTTTTGGACTGTAAGTCGCAAATTTTTTCTTTCATTCTGAATCCTGCGGTTTATAGCCCAGTGGGGCTTATTTGTTCATTTATTTGGGTTAATAGGAAACACTTTCTTGAAAGCGGTGTCATAAGGCAGTCATTATTATGGCATGACACTGTCATGGGCATTAATGAATACTTATGACAGATGTCATTAAAGCCCCTTTCATATACGCCGAAAGACCGTTAAAATCCCGGGATATAAACGGCCAGCCCTTGCATGTGAAAGCAATTCCCCGGGTCGGCTGACACGGAGATTACGCCGACATTTCACGGGTCGCGACTTAGTATAATGTCCGGTAAAGTCCCGGGACGAGGAGTATGTGAAAGCAAGAGTTTAATTCCCAGGTCACAATACGGTGGCTGATGATGTAAGTATCATGGCGTGCTGGTTGTCACTTCCTCTTTCTTCACACTAAGACAAAAAGCGGTAAACAAACATCGCAATTATCAACATAGCAAGGTGAAAATAGCTAAATTAAACTGAAAACATAACGAAATTAAATTGTTGCTGGATCGTAGAGCCGATGAAGACAGTCCATTGTCCATCTTTGGAAATGTTTGGTTTGTCACCAGCTCCATTGATGTCCAGCTCAGATCTTTTACATCCATTCAAAAGTCAGATAATTTGGCGCATGGCACTAAATGACAATCGTCATAAGCATTCATTAATGCTTATGACAGTGTAATGTCATAATTATGACTGTCTTATGACAGTCTTATGACGCCGCTGTCAAATAAAGTCTCACCGGATAATATTTTTTGTTGTAAATATCCCATATTAGAGTCCAGTGCGGCTTATCTATGAACAAATGCTATTTTCATGTCAAATTTGGTGGGTGGTGGCTTATAGTCAGAGTAACAAAATGAGATGTACAAGGATATCATCAAAAGAAACAAAAATGTATGTTTCGTACAAAGCAACATTTTTAAAATATCAAAATCTGGTGGAAAAAGATTGTGTTTTTGAGGTCTTTTAATGGCTGCAGTGCAACAAAATAATAAGATGGACAAATATATTGTCGAAAGAAACAAAAGTTTGTTTTGCAATGAATTATTAAATACACGAATAAATTGCCGAGGTATCGGATCAGTACTCGGTATTAGCAAATCCTCAAAATCAGGTGACTTGGACTCGAACTCGGGTGCAAAAAATGTGATCAGGACAACTCATTTATATTACTTGTTTTGGAGGTGTATGTAAAATAGTTTTTAGAGCTTTTTTATTAATCTTATTATTATTAGATTATTAATCATTGGCTCATTCGGTTACTTTTTTTATATAATAAACTTCAAATAAATAACGCTGTGCCATTTCTGTGTAAGCGTATGAATATTTGTGGTGGACACCAGTAAATATCTTGCCTTTCAAAATAACGTCATAAAAACATTTAAGAAAAAAAAAACTGCTGCAGGTTAGCGGCAAAATATGGTAGAAAAAGGCTTTTAACAACACTAAACTAATTCAACGTCGATAGAACTTGGAGCGGTAACATAATTATCCTGCCGTAGTATTTTTATATCATGCCTTCCACTTTAATGAGACGTGTGGGCAAAATGACAGGCTAAGCGGGCCAGGGGGTGCGAACCATATCTTACTTTTACAAGCATTTTACAGAACAACTTGCCTTTGTAATATAACGCAACGTTGAGCTTGGACCTGCTGAGCCTGTGAGCTATAGAGGAATTTTTAATTGTTGCAGGTGCTTTGGCTCGGCAAACATAGCTGTGAGATGCTTAGGGATCTGCAAATAAAACTCCAAAGCATACATGTGCGAATGGGTACACAAACAAGTGTGCTGGGTCCAAGACAGCTGTGTCTGAGACTGCTGTGCCAAGTTCAAGGCCTGAGGTAACAGCACGACCTCCTTTTACCTTCTGTTACTGATTCAGTGTATACAGAAGTCTGTTAAGCATTCAAAAAAAAAATCAGCGTAGTTCTCACAGAGGCATGTTACATTTATTCCTTTTTTTCCTGAATTTACATTTAACAAATATGCATCAAAAAGCACTGGTTGATACGTAAACAAATAAAAATAATCATAAAAAATGTATATATCGAGAGAAAGTTCAACTGAAAAATACAGAATGAATAAAAATACAAAATCATTAAGAAAAATGTAAATTAATACAAGGAAATGAGAAACTATTAGGGCTGCAGTTATCGATTACTTTAGTAGTCGATTAATCTATCAACTAGATAGTTCGAATAATCGGGTAATCGGATTAGGAATATTTAATGTGTTGCGGAATATATTCTTGGAGATGTAAAATGTTTCTTCAAACCATGCAGACTTGCACATTCATTTAAAAATAAATTAAAATACATTAGCTTAGCCTAAAATGATATAAAAATAAATAAATATAGAAATAAGGATCTAAGTACAACAAAATAACAATTGGCTTCCTTGCATAGCAAGACTCCACTATCCTAAATGCTATAAAATCCTAACTTTTTTTTTTTTTTTTTTTAATCGTTCAAACTCCTATTCCCACACACACACAAAAAAAAAAAGTTAAATATATTTCCAAAGTAAATTACAAATCTATCAAAAAAAATATTAGCTCAAACAAAAATCTTACAACCTCACAAAAACCTTATGCTGGTCTTAACAGGGTGTGGCTGGATTCAGCCATGTTACATGTGTTATGTCATATTCACTGTTGCCACTAGAGGTGTCATGTTTATGTGCCTTCTCAGTTCTTTTCTTTCCTTTCCAGCACATTATGCAGCTGGATGGGCGGGGCTGTGCTGCACACCTGTGGCACATTTGGAGCGCTCATTATTTAAGGACTCCTGTCACCGTCTGCGAGTGTCGGACTATTGCATTTGCTTGTTACCTGCTTTGCTTACCGCTGTGTGCTCATCGTCACCCTTGGTGCTTCCCGATATTCTTCGATCGTGTTCTGGTTTGATCTCATTTACTTTTGTGTTTTATTGGGATTTTGTAATTGTAATTTTGTACTGTTATATTCACGCCATTTTGGCGTGCTCTCTCAGTTGTATTTTCTGACCCGCGTTTTCTAGCGTGCTCTCTCAGTTGTATTTTCTTACCCGCGTTACTTAGCGTGCTCTCTCAGTTGTATTTTCCGACCCGCGTTTTCTAGCGTGCTCTCTCAGTTGGATTTTCTTACCCGCGTTACTTAGCGTGCTCTCTCAGTTGTATTTTCTTACTCGCGTTATTTTGGCGTGCTCCCTTTGTTCTCGTTTTTGTAATAAATACTTCTAATTTCAAAGTCTGTGTTTGGATCCATATTGTAACATAACAGAATAGTCCGACCATGGATCCCACAGATTCTGAAAGTACTCGCCGTGTAATCGCCTGTCACGGTCACGTGATCAGCCAGCACGAACAGTCACTGCGTGAACTCGCAAACGCGATCGGCTCGCTAATCACACGAGTAGAAAAGATGACGTCACCTTCACAGTCTTGTGGCGTAGTTGACACTGCGGTGGCGCCCGATCAGCTCCCTCCCTCTTCGATGGGCCCGCCGGCGTCCTTTCGGGAGCCGGTGTTGCCACACCCCCATTGATATGAGGGAGAACCCGGTGCTTGCCGACAATTTTTGCACCAGTGCTCCCTTGTTTTTGACCAACAGCCATACACATTTGCGAGTGATAGCTCCCGTGTAGCATATGCCATGAGTCTCCTCGCCGGTAAAGCTGCTACGTGGGCCATGGCGGTAAGCAACTCTACACCCACGATCCGTCAGTCATACAAGACTTTTAAGACTGAGTTTATGAGGGTTTTTGACCATCCGGTTAAAGGCAAGGAGGCAGGCAGCCGCCTGCTGGATTTTTTTCAAGGCGATCTGTCTGTGGCGGACTACTCCATTCAGTTCCGCATTTTGGCCGCGGAGTGCGGTTATGGCGAAGCGGCTCTGTGTGGTATTTTTCGGCGGGGGCTGTCGCCTGCTGTCAAGGATGAGTTGGCGGCCCGGGATGATTCATCGGGTCTGGAGGACCTGATTTCTCTGTCCGTGCTTTTGGACAATCGTCTGAAGGAGCGCGAGAGGGAACGGGCCATGGAGACTCGGGGACGTCGTTGGCCTTCGCCGCGGGGCGGCCCGACAGCGGACCGTGCAGATGGCTTCGTCGAGCCGTCATTTGTCTCCATGCCGACGCGGGGTCCAGGCTCGACAGGAGTGGAGCCTATGCGACTCGGTGGCGGTCGTCTTTCTGCAGCGGAGCGACGGAGACGGATGACAACGGGCTTGTGTCTGTACTGCGGCTTGCCGGGGCACCATGTCGCCGCCTGTGACGCGATCCCTTCAGGTCGCCTCGGATCTTCGGCCGCTGGGGCTCCCCTCGCCCGAGGGGGAACGAGATTCGGGCATGACCGCAGTCCATCGAACGAGTTGCCTCGCGACAAATTAAATGAACCAATACACCCTCGAGGTGATTTGAGACTGCAACTGCCGGGAGAGGTGTCATATAGTGGGATTAATTTTAGGTTTACTGCTTTAGTTGATTCGGGGGCGGATGACTGTTTTATAGACCAAAGTGTTGTTGACGCTCTTAAATGTCCGTTGATAAAACTAGCTCGGCCTAAAAAGGTTTTAGATCTCGATGGGCGACCCCTGGTGGACGTGAGATTTATTACGCCTCCGCTCAAAACAAAGCTTTCCGGAAATCATTTTGAGATCCGTAGTTTTTTAGTGATGCCGTGCAAATCGGCTCCAGTTGTACTTGGGCTCCCCTGGTTAAAAGTGCATAACCCTAATATTGATTGGGCCAAGACACAAGTAGTGACGTGGAGCACATTTTGTTATGCGCACTGGTTACGTTCTGCATGTTTACTTCCTGGTCAAACGCAGACGGCCATCGAGCCGGTCAATTTGGAGAATGTTCCGGCCGAATATCATGACCTCCAGCACGTTTTTAGCGAAGAGCGTGCCAAGACCCTGCCACCGCACCGTCCGTACGACTGTGCAATTGAATTATTGCCTAATGCCGCGTTGCCTAGCTCTAGATTATACCAGGTCTCTAAACCGGAACAAGAGGCAATGAGGGAATACATCTCCTCTTCCTTGGCTGCTGGCCTTATTCGCCCGTCATCTTCTCCTTTGGGGGCGGGGTTTTTCTTCGTCGGCAAAAAAGATGGGGGTCTTAGGCCGTGTATCGACTATCGGGGTCTCAACGAGATCACTATCAAAAATAAATATCCGCTGCCGTTGTTGGATTCGGCTTTTGCTCCGTTGAAATCAGCCACAGTATTCACCAAATTAGACTTGCGCAGCGCTTACCACTTAGTCAGGATTCGTGAGGGAGACGAGTGGAAAACCGCTTTCAAAACCCCGCTCGGGCATTTCGAGTACCTGGTCATGCCTTTCGGCCTAACTAACGCACCTGCTGTTTTTCAGAGCCTCATAAATGATATATTGCGTGACATGCTAAATGTGTTCTGTTTTGTTTATTTAGATGACATTCTGATATTTTCTAGAAGCCTGCAAGAACATCACCAACATGTCCGCATGGTTCTGCAAAGACTACTAGAAAATAAACTGTTTGTCAAAGCTGAAAAGTGTGAGTTCCACCAAGGGTCAATCCAGTTTCTTGGTTTTATTGTGGAAAAAGGGCAGCTACGACCTGACCCAGCTAAAATTAAGGCAGTAGCAGAATGGCCGACTCCCACTTCACGTAAGCAATTACAAAGATTCCTTGGGTTTGCCAATTTTTATAGGCATTTTATCCAAAATTATAGTATGAGGGCTGAGCCCCTAACCAGGCTGACCTCTAACAAACGCCCCTTTGTGTGGTCTCCAGTGGCAGAGGTCGCATTCGTAAGTCTTAAACGGTCATTCACGAGCTCTCCCGTCCTTGTCCATGCTGACCCAGATCTTCCTTTTGTGGTCGAGGTTGACGCGTCGAGTTCCGGAGTGGGGGCAATCCTGTCCCAGAGGTCTTCAGTCGACCAGAAACTGCACCCCTGTGCCTTCTACTCCCGCCGCCTCACCCCTGCTGAGGCGAATTACGATGTGGGCAACAGGGAGCTGCTCGCTATAGTCCAGGCTTTGCAGGAATGGAGGCACTGGTTGGAGGGCACAGAGGTACCGTTCCAAATACTTACCGACCACAAGAACCTGCAATACCTTCGGGCCGCCAAGCGCCTCAACTCACGCCAGGCCCGTTGGGCATTACTCCTGACGCGATTCAACTACGTGATCACTTACCGTCCAGGTTCAAGAAACGGGAAGCCCGATGCACTTTCAAGGCTTCATGAGCCAGCGGGGGAGGAGCCTTCGGAGGAGCCTGTTGTTCCTGGAAACCTGATAGTCGGCGCGCTACGCTGGGAGGTCGAACGGCTTGTGGAAGAGGCCCTGCAAGGCGTTAAGGTGCCTGGAGGCTGTCCTGCTGGCAGGCTATTTGTTCCAGTTGCTCAGCGTGCAGCAGTGCTGAAGTGGAGTCACACTTCAAAGTTCGCCTGCCACCCGGGTGTGTCCCGCACATTCTTCCTACTTTCCCCAAAATTTTGGTGGCCAGGTATGCGAAAGGACGTCATGGACTATGTTTCTGCTTGCTCCGTCTGCGCTCGGGGCAAGGCAGTCCACCGTGCTCCAGCAGGACTCTTGCGTCCCCTGCCTGTTCCATCTCGCCCTTGGTCCCATGTTGCACTTGACTTCATCACTGGCCTTCCACGCTCCAGGGGTCATTCCGTCATCTTGACAGTGGTGGACAGATTCTCCAAGATGGTACACTTCGTCGCTCTCCCAAAGTTGCCTTCGGCTCTGGAAACCGCTGACTTGCTGGTAACGCACGTGTTTCGGACTCATGGCATCCCGTGTGACCTCGTCTCCGACAGGGGCCCCCAGTTTGTCTCCCGGGTTTGGGCAGCGTTCTGCAAGGCCTTGGGGGCCACGTCAAGTTTGTCTTCTGGTTACCACCCTCAGTCCAACGGGCAGACGGAACGGGTCAACCAGGAGCTGGAGGCCGCCCTCCGTTGCGTCTGTCACCTGCACCCAGCTTCCTGGTCTTCACACCTCCCTTGGGTGGAGTACGCTCACAACACCCTCGTTTGCTCAGCCACCGGGAGGTCACCTTTCATGACCGCATATGGGTTCCAGCCGCCGCTATTCCCTTCTCAGGAGGCCAAGGTCGTTGTGCCATCTGTCCAGGTGCACCTGCGGAGAGCCCATAGGGTCTGGAGAGACACTAGGGCGGCACTTGTCCGCACGGCAGCCCGCAACCGTCTGATTGCTGATCGCGATAGGAGACCCGCTCCAGCTTATCGTCCGGGCCAGATGGTCTGGCTGTCGGCGCGGGATTTACGCCTTGCTGGGACTTCTAAGAAGCTAGGCCCTAGATTCGTGGGCCCTTTCGCGGTGGACTCTGTGGTGAACCCTGTCGCAGTCAGGCTGAAGCTTCCCAGCTCGATGAAGATTCACCCCGTTTTCCACGTCTCGCTGCTCAAGCCTGTCTCCACCTGTCCTCTGAACCCTCCGCCAGTGCCTCCTCCTGCTCCTCGCATAGTCGACGGTGGACCAGTGTACACGGTGCGTGTCATTCTCGATTCCAGGAAGAGGGGTAGGGGGGTGCAGTACCTGGTCGACTGGGAAGGTTACGGCCCTGAGGAACGTTCCTGGGTACCCCGCTCCTGGATTCTCGACCCGTCACTTCTGCGGGATTTCCACTCCCTCCATCCGTTGAAACCAGGTGGTCCGCCAGGGGGCGTCCGTTGAGGGGGGGGTTCTGTCATGTTTATGTGCCTTCTCAGTTCTTTTCTTTCCTTTCCAGCACATTATGCAGCTGGATGGGCGGGGCTGTGCTGCACACCTGTGGCACATTTGGAGCGCTCATTATTTAAGGACTCCTGTCACCGTCTGCGAGTGTCGGACTATTGCATTTGCTTGTTACCTGCTTTGCTTACCGCTGTGTGCTCATCGTCACCCTTGGTGCTTCCCGACATTCTTCGATCGTGTTCTGGTTTGATCTCATTTACTTTTGTGTTTTATTGGGATTTTGTAATTGTAATTTTGTACTGTTATATTCACGCCATTTTGGCGTGCTCTCTCAGTTGTATTTTCTGACCCGCGTTTTCTAGCGAACTCTCTCAGTTGTATTTTCTTACCCGCGTTACTTAGCGTGCTCTCTCAGTTGTATTTTCCGACCCGCGTTTTCTAGCGTGCTCTCTCAGTTGGATTTTCTTACCCGCGTTACTTAGCGTGCTCTCTCAGTTGTATTTTCTTACTCGCGTTATTTTGGCGTGCTCCCTTTGTTCTCGTTTTTGTAATAAATACTTCTAATTTCAAAGTCTGTGTTTGGATCCATATTGTAACATAACAAGAGGGCAGTGTATCCACCAAAATCAATCAAACTGAATGCAAGCACTTTCAAAACAAACCATCACAACGCCACTCTATTTAAACAAATACTCGAAGCAGCAAAATTTTGTTCGAAGCTTTTTTCTAATCGAATTACTCGATTTAATCGATTAATCGTTGCAGCACTAGAACCTATCATTATTAATTAAGAGTAAAAATTCAAATAAACTATAAATAAAATAAAAGACAAAGACCTTGAGCCCTTTATATAGCAAGTGACTATTTTCATTAATTAAATAGATAATAATATTGGATTTTTTATTAGATATTATTTTTTTGTATAATTAATCATTTTTGTATTTTTTTATATTATTCTTTGTAATAAAAATAAGTCAAGTTGGATTGGACATTTAGCATCGTCAAGGGCAGCCAATGAGTTCAATGAGTGCCCCGTAAGGGTTAAAAATACTTCAGATTCAGATTATAAATACTTCTCTCCAAACAGGAGAGTTTCCTCAGACTTTAAAAACTGCAGTAATAAAACCTCTCCTAAAAAAACCTAATCTGGATGCCTCAACCATTAGTAATTACAGGCCAATATCAAATCTGACATTCCTGGGGAAAATTATCGAAAGGGTTGTGTTCGAACAGATCCAGAATTATACGATGCAAAACAATCTTTTTAACTCATTTCAGTCTGGATTTCGACCACAACACAGCACCGAGACTGTGCTTATCAAAGTCCTAAATGATATCCGTCGGAATACCGATGCAGGCAAATCATCTGTTCTGCTACTATTGGATCTCAGCGCCGCATTTGACACGGTTGATCACAACATACTACTCAGCAGATTGGAACAGTGGGTAGGGCTTACTGACACTATTCTTCAGTGGTTCACATCCTATCTACATGATAGGGATTTCTTTGTGTCAATCGGAAACCATCAGTCAGAACGAACCAAATTCACGTGTGGAGTCCCTCAAGGGTCAATTCTTGGACCACTCTTATTTAACATCTATATGCTTCCGTTAGCTCAGATAATGGAACAGTATGACATCTCCTATCACGCCTATGCAGATGACACACAACTGTACATTTCTGTGTCCCCACATGATTATAGTCCCTTAGTCACCCTGAGCAAATGCATTCATCAAATCAATGAATGGATGTGCCAGAATTTTCTCCAGTTAAGTGTGCAGAAGACAGAGGTGATCATTTTTGGGCCAAAAAAGGAAAGGTCAAAGATAAGCAGCCAACTTAGCACAATGTCACTTACAGCTACAAATCAAGTCAGAAACCTTGGCGTAATTATTGACTCAGACCTAAAATTTGATAGCCATTTAAAGTCCGTCACTAAATCCGCTTATTACCACCTAAAAAATATAACCAGAATTGAGGGGCTTCTGACTCAACAAGACATGGAAAAACTTATGCATGCATTCATTTTCAGCAGATTGGACTATTGCAACGGTATATTTACAGGTCTTGATAAAAAATCAGTCAGGAAGTTGCAGCTGGTACAGAATGCTGCAGCCAGAGTCCTCACAAATACAAGGAAGCTGGACCACATTACACCAGTTTTGAAATCGCTACACTGGCTTCCAGTAAGTCAAAGGATAGAGTATAAAATACTACTGCTCGTCTACAAAACACTTAATGGCCTTGGACCAAAATACATGCTTGACTTGTTAGAGTCCTATGAGACATCTAGACCCCTAAGGTCGTCTGGAACCGGTCTTCTGCATGTTCCAAGAACAAGAACCAAGCAGGGTGAGGCAGCATTTAGTTATCATGCTCCTCACCTCTGGAACAAGTTACCCGAACGTCTGAAGTATGCTCAAACTGTTAGCTCTTTTAAATCAGGGCTAAAAACGCTTTTGTTTAGCACTGCATATCTATAACTGTCTATATATTTCAATCTACCTGCTTTCTATTCCTCTTGTTTTTATCTCCATTGCTGATTTCAATTATTATTATTTGTAGTAGTTTTTGTTTTATTTTTATTTTATTTATTTATTTTTATTCTGTGATTAAATGCGATCTTTTGTTTTCGTTTGTACGTTGTGTTGATTTAAATGTGATTTTTATGATCTTCATGTGATGTAAAGCACTTTGAATTGCCTTGTGTTGAATTGTGCTATATAAATAAATTTGCCTTGCCTTGCCTAAAAAAATAATAATTATAAATCATAATTTGTGGATGAAAAGGTAAAAAAAAACAAATTGGGGCGCTATGAGATATAAAAATCAAGAGATTTTTTTTAAACTATCTTTAATTAATGTTATACAATATACTGCAGGGATCCCCAACCACCAGGCCAGGGCCGGGTACCGGTCAATGTCGCATTTGCTACCGTGATGCAGAGAAGTAATAAATAATTTGTTAACGACCGCACGGCCTGTGCCTCTTGACTAATCCGAGTAGAGAGTTGCAGTTGTCGCCCTCTAGTGGTTGGCCGCCATTACTGGGATGTTTGCATACCTATAGCAGCCCAGTGTCAGTCAACGTAAACAGTCACGTTAGCTGCTGTTTACTGTGTGCTGCAGGCAGCGACGTTTTTGGGCAGCTTTTTTACGGTTAAAAGGTCACCTGCTGAGCCTTAAGATGAGCCTACAACTAAGTCCATTCTGCATAATATGTGGCTAAAAGCTAGCAAACGAGAAAACAAAAGTGAATGCACTGAGAGCATCATACCTCGTGGCGAACTGTTTTACTAAACCAAGAAACCTTTCACGATTGGGGAATGTTCTGTCAGATTTTTCACCCTTCTCAGATTTTGGTCCAGAGGCGTTTGTGGCAGTGAAGAAGCACTCTTTTATATACAATTATGCTTTCAATATTTTCCAGAGGTGCTAAATAAACAATTTACATCATAAATACCACAACCACACCACCTCACCATCAAATGTTTCAATGAGGATAGTATGCAAACAATGACAGAAGGGGGAAAATAAGTAAGTGAACCATCACATTTAATATTTTGTGCCCCCTCCTTTGGCAGCAATAACTTCAATCAGATGCTTCCGGTAGCTGCAGATCAGTCTGGCACCACCATCAGGACTAATCTTGGCCCATTCTTCTCTACAAAACTGCTGTAGTTCAGTCAGAGTCATGGGATGTCTGGCATGAATCACTGTCTTTAGGTCATGCCACAGCATCTCAATGGAGTTCAAGTCTTCAAGACTTGGCACTCCAGAACGTGTATTTTGTTCTTCTGAAACCATTCTGAAGTTGATTTACTTCTGTGTTTTGGACAGTTGTCTTGTTGCAGCATCCATACTCTTTTTAGCTTCAACTGTCTGACAGATGTCCTCAGGTTTTACTGCAAAACATCTTGATAAACTTTTGATAGACTTTTGAATATATTCTTCCATTAATGATTGCAAGTTGTCCTGGCGCTGAGGTTGCAAACAGCCCTAAATCATGATGCTCCCTCCACATTGCTTCACGGTGGGAATGAGGTGTTGATCTTGGTGAGCGATTTCATTTTTTCTCCACACAAGACGTTGTGTGTTACTCCCAAACAATTCAACTTTGGTTTCATCAGTCCACAAAATATTTTGCCAAAACTTCTGTGGAGTGTCCAAATGCCTTTTTGCGAATATTAAACAAGCAACAATGTTTTTTTAGACAGCAGTGGCTTCCTCTGTGGAGTCCTCCCATGAACACGATACTTGGCTATAGTTTTACATATAGTTGTTTAAATATAGTTGATGTGTGCACAGAGATATTAGACTGTGCCAGTGATATCTGTAAGTCTTTAGCAGACACTCTAGGGTTCTTTTTTACCTCTCTGAATATTCTGCGCTGAACTTTTGGAGTCATCTTTGGTGGAGGGCCACCCCTTCGGTGAAAAGCAACAGTCCCTCAGTCCCTGCTGCAGAATTGCCTAATTGCCTTCAATGATCCCCACCTGTTCTCAATTCACCTGGGACGACATTTTTCGCCTCCTGGAGAATTCCCTGTACTTCAAGGTTGAAAAATGCGAATTCCATGAATTCATTGCATTCCTGGGGTACATTGTGTCAAAGGGGAGCATCCAAATGGACCCAACCAAAGTCTCTGCAGTGACCTCGTGGCCTGTACCAGAGAACAGGAAAAAACTCCAGCAGTTCCTTGGCTTTGCAAATTTCTACCACAAATTTATCCGCAATTACAGCACTGTCGCCTCCCCCCTCACTGCCCTGACTAACCCCAAACAGCCATTTGTCTGGACTTCAGCAGCAAATAAGGCTTTTGGCGTCCTCAAGTCATGCTTCACTTCAGTCCCCATCCTCCACATGCCGAACTCAGACCGGCAGTTCATAGTAGAAGTGAATGCCTCTGATGTTGGGATCGCCGCTGTGCTCTCTCAACGGGCAGCAGAAGATGGCAAACTCCACGCTTGTGCGTTCTTCTCACGCAGACTGTCACGATCTGAGGTGAACTACTACACAGGCAATCGTGAGCTGCTGGCTGTCAAACTTGCTCTGGAGGAATGGCGCCACTGGCTGGGGGGTTCAACTGTTCCATTTCTGGTCTGGACTGATCACAAGAATCTAAAGTACATCCGCTCCGCCAAACGACGGAACCCCAGACAGTCCCGCTGGGCTCTTTTCTTCACCCAGTTCAATTTCACATTGTCTTACCGTCCTGGATCACGCAACACCAAGCCTGATGCCCTCTCCCGTCAGTTTCAGAAAGACAACGAACCCACCAAGGAACCTGTTTCCATTCTGCCTGGCCCCTGTGTGGTCGCTGCCCTAACCTGGGACGTCGAACAGCAAGTAGAGGAGGTTCTTCGTAAAGAGCCTGGACCCAGTGCATGCCCTGGAGACCGCCTCTTCATCCCGGAAAATCTGAGATCAAAATTCCTACAGTGAGGACACAAATCCCGCCTCGCTTGCCATCCTGGATCCACACGCACCTGCAATCTGCTCTCCCAACGCTTCTGGTGGCCGTCCCTGAGAAGGGATGTACAAGACTTTGTCCGCGCCTTTCCCACCTGTAACGGAAGCAAGTCATCCAAGCAGCCCCCTGCCAGCCTACTCCAGCCCCTGCCTGTACCCTCTCGGCCTTGGTCACATGCGTCACTAGAGTTTGTTAGTCATCCTCACCATTGTAGACCGTTTCAGCAAGATGGCACACTTCGTCCCTCTTCCCAAACTACCATCAACCAAGGAGACCCCCCTGGTGGTCTTGGACAACGCTTTCCGAATTCATGGGCTACCCAGGGACGTCGTCTCAGACCGGGGCCCGCAATTCACTTTCACCTTCTGGAAGGAATTCTGCTGTCCGCTAGGGGCCATGGTCAGCCTTTCCTCAGGCTTCCATCCCCAGTCCAATGGCCAGTCAGAGTGAGTTAACCAGGAGCTTGAGAACAGCTCATAACACTCTTACCTGCTCTGCCACGGGCATGTCCCCATTCCAGTGTGTGTATGGATCTCAACCACCGCTGTTCGCTTGCCAGGCAGCGGGGATTACCTGTCCTTCAGTCCTCGCCTATGCCCGACGATGCCGAAGTGATTCGCATCCCTTTCCACCAGGCTTTTAAAATGGATGCTCGTATGGATTATCAAAGTCGTTTTGTCGTTTAAACTAGGATGACCGGCTCACGTTTCAGTGCCATTTACAACGTTAGACTTCCAACATTCGTTTCATTCACCCCTTCCAGTCAAATTGGATTGGACATCTAGCGCTGTCAATGGCAGCCAGTGAAAAATTATCAGTCTGTCGATTTGTTAGAAATGTGGATTGTCCGTGCGTTTGCCCTGTTTTTTTAATACAAATTCAGTTTTGGCCATTTCTATGAGCGCAGTGAATGATGGACAACTTCCCTTTCCTGCTGTTCTGCATCTGTAGACGAACCCGCAGTAAATTTGAACCTTTGTACTCCAGAAGGATCCTATCAGCAGCAGGTGTGGGCTCTGCTTGGGGGTTATGCAGTGCCTGACTGCTCGAAAGTTCTGGCACGCTTCAGCCATGCACAGGAGGGGGGAGGTTTGTGAGAAAACTTCAGGTAGGAGAGTTTTACGTCTTTATAACACAAGGGCAGTTCAGACACAGCTGCTGAGGACACAAGAAGAGAACATGAAACCTTTGTTGTAAAGTTGAATTAATTGACAAGAGTGATTCCAAGATATTTGAATGTCCTCACCTAGTGTTGTGCAATATGGGAAAAAATATATGGGCCATTTCATATTACAGAAACGAAAAAGCGTTGATGAAGAGTTAGACAACATGTATGACAGCTCCTAACTTACTCACTTTTATTTTTGAATTGACATGAAACTGATCAGCCATAAATTTTAAATGTATCAAGAAGTGCTGTAACCTAAAACTATTCAGTGTAAATAGAAGGAGCACAGTAGCACATTTATGTTCAAATGTAAGTATACTGAACTGGAATGAATTGCATTATCTGCATTCTGTGTGGATCATATGAGTTGCTATTTTCAATTGTCTTGCATGCATTACACACGTACCGTTGGTAGGGTTAGGGTGAATTGTTTTATAGTATATGATGAAAAACTGTCTTTTTAACTCATTAGCTGCCAATGACTGCGCCAGGTGTCTAATGCATTAGATGTCTAGCTCCATCAATGGCACTGAAAGAGGAGTAATCAAACCAGTCCTCCCAGTTTAAATGAATTGGATGTCTAACGTTGTCATTGGTAGCCAAGGAGTTAACTGCTTAACCCTTAATACTTAAGACAAGTGTATGGTTGAGATCTGGCACAGACGGAATACTGTAGTACACTACATGACCGAGCTCTACTTTGGACACTCATGAGGGGAAAATTCCCTGTTGAAATGTGGCAGTGGTCCATGGAATGCATTTTCAAGCTTCCACATCTGCAGGAAAGATGAAACCATGTTCCTAATTTTACAATGATGATGTCAGAGCGAATACATGACATTACGCGGAGATGGTGCCAGATCACCCTCCGTGTGTTTGCCTCTCCAATTCGTCTACTTAAGATCAACGAACACATGCTTCACTTTCCTTTAGTAATACTGACGAATCTACAGTCTTTTCATCGTTGATGATGATGATGAGGCAAAATGATTGAAAACGTAGTAACTTGAATGTGACAGTTAATATATTTATTCAACTTTAGCCAACATTAAAATAAACAGTCATTGTCATTAACTCATTGCCTGCCTTTGAAGGCGTTAGACGTCCAATCATGTGGCTCTTTTTTCCTTGTGTTGGTAATTCAATTTAGTTTTATGATGTCCAATCCATTAGGACTGAGGCTGACAGAGAATGAACAAATGTGAAAGACGAAAAAATATAAAAAACTGAAAAATAAAAAAACGCACACAAAAAAAATGCAAAAACCACTAAAACGGAAAAAAAGAAAAAACCCTGCTAAAACAGTGAAAAACTTGTGAAGAACTTCAAATGAGTTTTTTACTAGTAGACACTCGATCCATTTGAAGTAGTAATAGTTGCAGAGAACGAACAAACGTTCATTTGTTGCTACCATTGATTGGACGTCTATTAATGTCAGCGGCAACCAATGACGTAAAGCAGTGACTGACCAAGCCTTGATAGCAATTACTTTAAATTCAACTAAGTGAGTATGCAGTAATTCAGAAATATATATACAGTATATATGACGGAAAACACTCAGATGACTTGAAGTTCCGCTCTGAGACCCCCAATTTGGCCAAATTTAAAAATTGTCCTATATGCATGTCTGATACATCATTGGAAAGCTTAAAATCCCAATTTTTTGGGGGAAGAAAATTTTTGAACAGGAGGGCTTTTTTTTTTTTTTTTTTTTTTTTTAAACCCCAAAACCCTAACTGGAGGTGAGAGCATGAGAGAGCATAATTAAAGACACCATGATTTTAACAAGATATTATCGCGTACTTACCTTCTTTCGATCCAAAAACTCAGCACGTGTAGCATGTCTCACTGGGTGTCAAGACACAGCTATGAACGGGGATTTTATGGGTTAAACACGGTAATATAACAAGGGTCACAATGCAGAAATCGCAGACTTCAAGGAGTTGTCGAGATTTTATTTTCCAAATGTTTACCTTTTAAACATTTTTTCTTTGTTTGTATCGATTACTTCTTATCATCTAAAATATCGGGGAAAATGTGACAGAAACAAAAAAAAAATACAATTAAGCGATAGTTATGAGGTAGATATCCGTGACCTATTTACAGACAGTATTTTTTTCATTGTGACATAATTTGTTTAAAAATTTAAAATATGCGAGTGAATAATTTTATAGTCTTTTTTTTAAACTAAATATTAGACATCAATTAATGACTATAAGCTAAAAATAATAGACATTTCGAATCATGAATATAATTACTTCTTTTTATGGCTGGGTTGAAATAAAAGTGGTTGCGCAGTGTCTGTAAACGGGGGTCTCCAGGGTAAAACGGACAAATTAATAATAGTCCGGGGGCTTAATGCGCCATGAAACTGCAATGGCAGCATATAGACATATTGCTCTATCAAACACAACAGTTCTTTTGGCTAAAAATACAGCAGTTTATTTTAAAGAGAGGTGCAAGAGCAGAAACTGCTTTTTCAGCCTGTCTGTGTGTCAACAAGGTTCACATTAAAAGCAATATTTTTATAATTAATATTTTAGAGTGGGTATAGAGAATTGTTATATTTGTACTTTTGCATATTAGTGTCAAATTTTCAGGTTATTCCATTAACTGCTAGTAGTAGTTTTTTCAGTCGCTTTGGTACAGTTCTCAAATCATCCTCGCCATTTGCGTAACTATTTGTGCATTTCTGAAAATAATTAGTACAAATAACAAAACACCATGGATTACCTGCAAAATCCAGTTCTTGGCTCAAAATACATAGTCCATCTATCAAAATTGAATTTTTGTGTCAATGAATATTTTGGTGCTATCAGAATGATAGTCCCCCAGTCATTGTGTTCGACCAAGACAGTCAAATTGCTTTGTCTTGTTGTCAATATACAGTAAGTGTACTCTGGAGAAATGCTCCAATGCAAAAGATGGCCGAAGTTTTGATGACAATTATTTCATAATCATACGTTACACCGAAGTGTGCGTGGGGGGCAGAGTGTCGATTGATTGCAAGAGATTGGAAAAGATTTACAGTCATTTTCAGACTATAAGACACTACTTTTTTTCCCTCATTTTGAATCCTGCACTTTATAGTCGAGTGCTGCTTATGTGTTGAATTATTTGGGTAATAGGTAGCACTTTATTTGACAGCAGAGTCATAAGACTGTCATAAAACTGTCATAATTATGACATGACACTGTCATGGGCATTAATGAATGCTTATGACAGATGTGATTAAGTGTCATCCAGCAAATTTTGTCACTAACTGCATTTATGTCCCGCTCGGATCTTTTACATCCGTTCAAAAGTGAGATAACATGCCAGATGACTCTAAATGACATCTGTCATAAGCATTCATTAATGCTAATGACAGTCTCATGTCATAATTATGACAGTTTTATGACAGTCTTATGACTTCGCCGCCAAATAAAGTGTTACCGGTTAATATTGTTTGGTGTAAATATCCCATAGTACAGTGAGGACAGCTGCAGCTTATAGACCCTACTCACCTACGTCACAAAATGGGCGTGTCGCTGTTTCCGGCCGCCATATTGTACCTCTTTTTCAGACCTATTCTCATTGTTTTCAATTAGTCGAGCAAGTTATAGAGCAATTCATGGAAGCCCCGGTGTTTTCTGACGCTGTAAACTCATTGGATCCGTTGCATAAAAGGCGTTACGTGGAAAAGCTTCAGTTTATCCATTCGCCAGATCCGTATTTGATGCCTAAATCGATGTTTTTCGACCCGCTGGCTTCGCCTGACATCTGATATCCTGATATTTACAACTATCCTGTCCACACAAAATCAGCCTATTCTCACGAAAGTTTGAAAAACTTTAAGAGCTTGGAGGCTTATAAATGCTACGTTGCTGGTTGGGTGAAACAGGTCCTCGTACACGAAAATTCGGCAGGAATCTTGTGCTCGGAAGGTGAGTTACGAAATTTTCAATTCAAAATCTTTTGTTCTTGCTAACATCCACTGTCAAGTCTAATGTATTTCATGTCATTTGTCAATGGAGCTAGGGCTTTTAATGTTTATATGGTTTAGCGATAGCACTCTGACTACATACATACGTGTATGTTGTCGGCGATTAGCCTAGCAATGATCTTAATTGTGGTTGTCAGCCCAAAACCCTCTAAATATATATTAAATGCATCTTACCAGATATAAAATGACTACTACATAATCTGCGGTAGTCGTTTGGAGCCCAGTTTTCTCGTCGAATTGCAGCAGTCAATGTCGGTCTCCTCTTCGGGTCTCTCGGAATACGGTAAAAATTCAAGTCTCTCCGTCTATCTTCTCTGTTTTTGCAACTGACCGCCACACACGACTTCGCCGTTTTGATTATTAATGTTAACGAGCAGAAAAACACGCCATAATAGGAGGAATTTACGAAGCGCTAATGCATTAACATGACTAGTATCCGGACATCATGGCGCGGGGGCGTGGCTGTGACGTCACGTGAGTAGGGTCTATAGGCCGGAGCGGCTTATCTATGAAAAAATGCCGTTTTTTGTTGTTGTTTTTTTCGTGTTTGGTGGATGGCGCCTTATAGTCCGAAAATTAGTTATTTTCCAGTTTTTCTGTTTATAGCATTTGTTGACAGACCATGTCATTCCGTTACAGAAAAAAAATGCAGCACAAAGCAAAATAACAAAATAATAATACTTTTAACAAATGAAGTAGAAATGTGATGCATGGATGGATTTCAAATTCTGATTGTGAAAGGTAATAACTGCTTCAAGGCCCGTATGACTGCTGTTATTTTAGGGTGTATCATTAAAGTTCTTGCAATTAGATCCAGATGACCAACAACAACACGGAGGCATATGAGTCATGCTTTGACTAAACAAACAGGTGTGATTCCATAAAACGTACTGAAATACGGACGGCAGCCGCAAAGCCTTGCGGGCAGGTGAAATCTTGATGTCAGACAGAGATATTTCACTTAATGAATCATTTAACTGCGATGTTGCTGTTGTAAACACAAAAGGGTTTTGGTGTACAAGTCACAAAAGTGTGTCCATGATGTCATGTTTTATAAAAGCGCTAATAAACGCTTGCTTTATTTCATTATCTATGAGACAGCTTTGAGCTGTGGAAAATAATTATTGTGGAAACATGTTTAAACCATTAAATTGTTCTTATAACCAGAGGAGGGTAGTAACGCATTACATTTACTCTGTCACATTTACTCAAGAAAAATTGAGTTTTAGGACTAGTAGTACCACGACATACATTTTACTTGAGATTGGTAAAGAAACGCGACTCTTACTTCTACTTTGGGCTACACTAGACTCCTTAAATTTTTCCTCTTTATTCTAAATATTACATTTGACTTTATTTTTGCCATAGCGGCCACAGTGGCTCGACTAGTTTCACCAATGAGACTCTACAACAATAATCACATGACTCCATTATACGAATCAGACATAACAATAGAGTCTCTTGACCACACACAAGCTTGCAGTCGGAAGTCCAACAATCAGTTGTTCAATCATGTGGTGTCAATAATGTGCCGTAAAAAATTTAACTATTTCACATTTAACCCGAACCCGTCAACTTTACTTGGAAGCGCGGATTTCAACCTCTCTTCTATTTTTTATTTGCCACCGATAGACCACGGATAACTGGAGAAATGATTGTTTTAATTTCAGAGTAGAAAACCACTCCACTAGAGGGCACTCATGCTCTTTGGATGGGAGATGTTTCATTTCTGTAGTTGTTTTCTAAATATTTTTTTGCTTAATATAGTCAGGTTAGGCAAGGTTGTTAGGTAGGTTATATACAGTATAATAAAAACAGTTCATATAGATGACGTAGTCCTGAGAAAAAAATGGATATCGGTGTTTTAAAATATGTATATATAAGTATACATACTCTCTATACTACTCTACCCACCTCTAGTGAAAATGTACACAGGTGGATGAAAATTCGAAGTGGTGCATATAATATGGTCGTGCATATACAGTGTTGGCCAAAAGTATTGGCACCCCTGCAATTCTGTCAGATAATGCTCAATTTCTCCCAGAAAATGATTGCAATTACACATGCTTTGGTATTAATATTTTCATTTGTTTTGCTTGCAATGAAAAAAAATGTTTTAATCATTTTACACAAAACTCCAAAAATGGGCCGGACAAAAGCACCCACAGCCTAATATTTGGTAGCACAACCTTTAGACAAAATAACTGCGAACAACCTCTTCCGGTATCCATCAATGAGTTTCTGACAATGCTCTTCTGGAATTTTAGACCATTCTTCTTTGGCCATCTGTTCCAGGTATCTGAGATTTGAAGGATGCCTTCTCCAAACTGCCATTTTCAAATCTCTCCAGAGGTGTTCTATGGGATTCAGGTCTGGACTCATTGCTGGCCACTTTAGAAGTCTCCAGTGCTTTCTCTCAAACCATTTTCTAGTGCTTTTTGAAGTGTGTTTTGGGTCATTGTCCTGCTGGAAGGCCCATGACCTCTGAGGGAGACCCAGCTTTCTCACACTGGGCCCTACATTATGCCGCAAAATTTGTTGGTAGTCTTCAGACTTCATAATGCCAAGCACACGGTCAAGCAGTCCAGTGCCAAAGGCAGCAAAGAAACCCCAAAACATCAGGGACCATGTTCGACTATTGGGACTGTGTTCTTTTCCTTGAAGGCCTTGTTTGTTTTCCTGTAAACTTTTCCCAAAAAGCTCTACTTTCTCATCTGAACAGAGAAAGTTCTTCCAAAACGTTTTTGGCTTTCTCTGTTAGGTTTTGGCAAACTCCAGCCTGGCTTTTTTTATATCTCTGGGTCAGAAGTGAGGTCTTCCTGGGTATCCTACCATAGAGTCCCTTTTCATTCAGACACCAACAGATAGTACGGGTTGACACGGTTGTACCCTCGGACTGCAGGACAGCTTGAACTTGTTTGGCTGTTAGTCGAGGTTCTTTACCCACCATGCGCACAATCTTTCATTGAAATCTCTCATCAATTTATATTTTCCGTCCACATCTAGGGAGGTTAGCCACAGCGCCATGGGCTTTACACTTATTGATGACACTGCGCAAGGTAGACACAGGAACATTCAGGTCTTTGGAGATGGACTTGTAGCCTTGAGATTGCCCATGCTTCCTCACAATTTTGCTTCTCGAGTCCTCAGACAGTTCTTTGGTCTTCTTTCTTTTCTCTATGCTTAATGTGGTACACAGAAGGACACAGGACAGAGGTTTAATCAACTTTAATCCATTTAACTGGCAATAAGTGTGATTTAGTTATTGCCACCACCTGTTATGTGCCACAGGTAAGTAACCGGTGCTGTTAATTACACCAATTATGAAGCATCACATGATTTTTCAAAGGGTGCCAATACTTTTGTCCGGCCCATTTTTGGAGTTTTGTGTAAAATGATCATGATTTTAAAAATTTTCCCATTTTCTTTTTTTCATTGCAAGCAAAATAAATGAAGATATTACTACCAAAGCATTTGTAAATGCACTCATTTTCTGGGTGAAATTATTGTATTATCTGACAGAATTGCAGGGATGACAATACTTTGGGCCAGGAGTGTAAGTGTCAAAATGACTGTTTTGATGGAAACAAAATACTTGGTGTAGACAAAGGAACACGCTTTACCTTTTTTCCAAGTAATTGGCACCACTATAATTTCATTAAATTGATTCATCTTAGTAGAAAAAGCTTCCTCCATTGAGAGTGAATGAGTGTTCATGAAACTATAATTATAATATTACTTCAATATAGCCCATAATTGAGACATAAAAGCCACAATTAGGAGATTCACACTGTACTATGTAGACCTTTATGTTCTATGGTGCTAAGACGCCATCTAGTGGAAAAGATCACACCATGGAGGCTCTTTCCAGGAGCAGAAGTTTTGGAGAGGGGGTAGTTTTTTATATTTTTTTTATTATTATTATTATTAATTCACACATACAACACCTCGTTCATTGTTGTACTGAAAATCTAACATACAGGCCTCAAAAATGTGCATGAAAAATGCCGGAAATTTCAAACATACAAGAAATTTAACTAATAAACACAGTTGAATAAAGTAAAATAAATATTTAAAGTTGATGTGCATTTTAAAGTGAATTTAAGGCGCAGCACACAGATCGATTAAATGTGTTTTTGTGTCCGTTTTTTTTTTTTTTTTTTTTTTTTTACTGTTCACACTTGTAATTTAGTGGTTTGAAGGGAGATAGCGCGCAAAAGTTAACTATACAGTAGGTTTAAAAGGTAACTATACAGTAATTTTAAAGTTAAAATCATGTGGTTTCATGTATAAAAAGCTAAACACATTAAGAGCTCTGTGAATGTTTACTACAGGTCGTCTCCAGGTTACGACGTAGTACCCGACTTTGTGTTTTCTGTGATTCTCATCAGCCATTTTTTCTTTTTTCTTTTTTTTTTTTTTAAATAATGTTGACTTTTGTTTTGTGATGCATGCTGTTATTTTGGCGTAGTACTTCTGCACATGAGTAAGAGCGCATTTACACTCAAAGCAGTGGCGCCACCAGGGGGTGGCCAGGGGTGGCCACGGCCACCCCTATAAATTGGTTGGCCACCCCACTGGCCACCCCGCTTGCCAGTATATCGTTAGATTGTTGTAGCATCAGTTATGCATTTCATCCCAAATGAATGCATTTATTTTCTTTTGTTAAATGAAGGGCTGTCAAATTTATCGCGTTAACGGGCGGTAATTAATTTTTTTAATCACATGAAAATATTCATCGCAATTAACGCATTCGCGGTACGACTCACTCACGCATTGACGCAAACAGCCTACAATGGCGCCGTTTTACTTATATACAGAGATAAGAGGCAGTGTCAAGTGAGTGGAGTAGATACAAGCATTCATTGGGGCCGTGCTTTTAATTGGCAAAAGCTTTGTCATCTCTCCAACAGTAACTATAAATATTGTGGGAAGCGACGTGGGGACGAATGACAGGAGTTGATCTTTTTCTTAACACCCTGTAGTGTACCCAACGCAGAGAAGATATAGCATTTGCAGCCACCACACACAGTTTTGGTTGCACCACTTCCCATCATGCATTTGGGCAGAACAGTTAAGTCGCTACAGTATCATTTACTGAAAGCTCAACAAATAGACTAGATGGCAATATTTAGTCACAATATACAAAACAAACTCACATTTATCCTTTAAGAAATCACAAGTCTTTCTATCCGTAGATCACTTTCACAGAAAGAATGTTAATAATGTTAATGCCATCTTGTGGATTTATTGTTATAATAAACAAATACAGTACTTATGTACAGTATGTTGAATGTATATATCCGTCTTGTCTTATCTTTCCATTCCAACAATAATTTACAGAAAAATATGGCATATTTTAGAGATGGTTTGAATTGCGATTAATTACAATTAATTAATTAACTCGATTAAAAATTTTTAATCGTTTGACAGCCCTAGTTATATGTACACCTTATGCCTAATATATACATAACACAATAAAAACAGAATTGTTGTGGAACTCAAAATGTTGACTGGACAGTTATGGACTATGCACATTAAATCATTAGTAACATCAAATATTACACAATACACCAAAGTATATCAGTAGCCGTGTAATTAAGTCTTTCTGATAGTTTTCCCCTGGCCTTTTTACTGCAATAATATAATGAAAACCTGAAATTATGGCTTTTAGTTTTGGCCACCCCAAGATTTTAAGTGGCCCCATCTGGCCACCCCTATGAAAAATTTCTGGAGGCGCCACTGACTCAAAGAAGAACGTGTTTGCGCACACATGAGAAAGAGCGCACACACACACAAAGAAGCAAGTCGCACAGCCTGGTGAGAGAGAGAGGGCAAAGATTACGGCTGGAAGCCTGCGCTCACATTTGTTGGTTGTGAAGCATCCACAGAGGAAACACCTGTGTATGTAGCACCTTTTTTACTGTTTATTGTCAGTGTTGGGAATAACGCCGTTATAAATAACGCCGTTACATAACAGCGTTATTTTTTCAGTAACGGGGTAATCTAACTCATTATTTTTTCCGCCATTACAACTCCGTTACCGTTACTGACGGTCAAAAGCGGTGCGTTACTTACTCTGAATAAATTGAAGAAACTACCAGCCGTAGCGAGTCTACTCTGCTCTGTTTATTTGTCATCCAAGACTTGGGGTGCGTTCAGGTTTTAGAAGAACGCACGTGTTTTGTTTTGTGCTTTTTCTTAGCAAAGATATACAGTGGGGCAAATAAGTATTTAGTCAACCACTAATTGTGCAAGTTCTTCCACATGAAAATATTAGAGAGGCCTGTAATTGTCAACATGGGTAAACCTCAACCATGAGAGACAGAATGTGGGAAAAAAAAAAAAAAAAAAGAAAACCGCATTGTTTGATTTTTAAAGAATTTATTTGCAAATCATGGTGGAAAATAAGTATTTGGTCAATACCAAAAGTTCATCTCAATACTTTGTTATGTACCCTTTCTTGGCAATAACGGAGGCCAAACGTTTTCTGTAACTCTTCACAAGCTTTTCACACACTGTTGCTGGTATTTTGGCCCATTCCTCCAAGCAGATCTCCTCTAAAGCAGTGATGTTTTCGGGCTGTCGTTGAGCAACGCAGACTTTCAACTCCCTCAACAGATTTTCTATGGGGTTGAGATCTGGAGACTGGCTAGACCACTGCAGGACCTTGAAATGCTTCTTACGAAGCCATTCCTTTGTTGCCCTGGCTGTGTGTTTGGGATCATTGTCATGCTGAAAGACCCAGCCATGTCTCATCTTCAATGCCCTTGCTGATGGAAGGAGATTTTCACTCAAAATCTCTCGATACATGGCCCCATTCATTATTTCCTTTACACAGATCAGTCGTCCTGGTCCCTTTGCAGAAAAACAGCCCCAAAGCATGATGTTTCCACCCCATGCTTTACAGTGGGTATGGTGTTCTTTGGATGCAATTCAACATTCTTTCTCCGCCAAACACGAGAACCTGTGTTTCTACCAAAAAGTTCTATTTTGGGTTTTCATCTGACCCATAACACAGTCCTGTTCTGGATCATCCAAATGCTCTCTATCAAACCGCAGACGGGCCTAGACGTGTACTGGCTTCAGCAGGGGGACACGTCTGGCAGTGCAGGATCTGAGTCCCTGGCGGCGCATTGTGTTACTGATAGTAGCCTTTGTTACTGTGGTCCCAGCTCTCTGTAGGTCATTCACTAGGCCCCCCCGTGTGGTTCTGGGATTTTTGCTCACCGTTCTTGTTATCATTTTGACGCCATGGGGTGAGATCTTGCATGGAGTCCCAGATCGAGGGATATTATCAGTGGTCTTGTATGTCTTCCATTTTCTAATAATTGCTCCCACAGTTGATTTCTTTACACCAAGCGTTTTACCTATTGCAGATTCAGTCTTCCCAGCCTGGTGCAGGTCTACAATTTTGTCTCTGGTGTCCTTCGACAGCTCTTTGGTCTTGGCCATAGTGGAGTTTGGAGTGTGACTGACTGAGGGTTGTGGACAGGTGTCTTTTATACCGATAATGTGCTAAAACAGGTGCCATTAATACAGGTAATGACTGGAGCCTTATTAAACCTCGTTAGACATCGTTAGAAGAAGTTAGACCTCTTTGGCAGCCAGAAATCTTGCCTGTTTGTAGGTGACCAAATACCTATTTTCCACTCTAATTTGGAAAAAAAATATTTAAAAATCAAACAATGTAATTTTCTGTTTATTTTTTCCACATTCTGTCTCTCACGGTTGAGGTTTACCCATGTTGACAATTACAGGCCTCTCTCATCTTTTCAAGTAGGAGAACTTGCACAATTGGTGGTTGACTAAATACTTATTTGCCCCACTGTACCACACAGGACGTGCTGGCACTCTGTTTCTTTAATAGCACATATAACTTCAACATTAACACAAATGTACGGCTCTCGGCTGGCCGTGTCTCTAACTCACTCCTGCATCATGTGAGCAAAACAATATTGGGGCTGTGTGCACTTTAGGGTGCCTCGGATAATTCTGTATCCGAATATTACAGAACGTACTTCTTATGACTCCAGGCTGTTTGTCCCTGCTCATTCAATTAGACAATGCTTTGCAAAGCTTGCTAACGTTTCTGTGTTTGCTACACCTGAATGCTAACCTCGTTCCCATCCCCCACTGTCAGCCAGCAAGAATGCTGCTTCCATCTTGAGGACAGCAGCCGCTTTGAGGGTGACGGGAGGAGTAGGGGGTTCTACCTGAATGCACCACCTGGATAGATGCGATGGAAGTGATTGTGATTGGCTGAGGGTTAGAGTCATGTGTCATGTTAAGCCAATCAGAGCTGGTGTTTTCACACACAAACCGGAACAGCGCGTGCGGCAAACACACACACGCAAAACAGATGCATAGGGATATGATGGCAGAGCATTCAGAGTAAAATTTGACCTTTATAAGGTGGAGGTATAAACACTGTTTCAATTCAAAATACTTGAAGTACAGTAGGCTATGTCTACTTGACCAGTTGTCTTCGGTTGTGAGAGTTAGATTTAATTGATTAAACTCACTTTATATGGTTTACTGCTGATTGTTATTTCATTATATTGTTTACTGTTTATTTTTGTTGCACTTCAAGTGTGGGATAAATCTGTTACTGGCGAGGTGCAATAAATATTACAAAGTTCTATAACACAACTACCTGTCTGTTCTTCTATATTCAATTAACTCGAATACTGCTCAGAAATTTTCAAATTCTTTGACATACAACAACTTCTTTTTAAAGTAACGGAAATAATTACTTTCCCTGTTAACTAGTTACTTTTACTATAGAGTAATTCAGTTACTAACTCAGTTACTTTTTGGAAGAAGTAGTGAGTAACTATAACTAATTACTTTTTTAAAGTAACGTGCCCAACACTGTTTATTGTGCATTTTACTTGGGGCGAGGTTATGTGATTGTTTTTGATGATGTGCGGACGCCAACTGATAGATGCCAATCGTTTGAGTGGATTGTTACTGCTGTATCAGCAGCTAGTTATAAATGAAAATTTGAATTGCTGTTATTAAATTAAAGATGAAACTGACTTAATATCATTTTTATTTTAGTTTCATTCTGCAAATGTTGATGTCATGAGCAGCTGAATAAAGTCAGCAAACCACATGCATGTCTGACATTGTCATTTCAGAGCTTAGCTCGCTGTCTAGCTAGGATTTAGCTCCAACGTCTTGGCGAGGACAGTACAATGACATATCATTATACATATTTGTGGATAGTTATTTTGAGATTTGGGGGGTATTTAGGGGTACTTAAAGGGTTAATTCCGACTTGTGCGGAAATTCAGGAACACAGACTCGTTCGTAACCCGGGGACTACCTGTATTTGTCTGTATGTTATTCACCAGATACTAAATGTGTGTACATCCATGAATGCACACCTGCACATGAGCCCAAAAAAGTATTTGAATTCATCTCCTGTGCTCTATAACTGGAGCCCATGTAATGGTCTACACATCTGAGCCAACTAATCACAAGTAAAATCTTCCACATTTTCTTTATTATTTCTACAATATTTTAGTAATGTTTGAGATGTTATATTAATATTCCCTGGCTCATGTATATTTTTGTGCGCTGTCAACTTGTTTAAATGTAACAATGTAACATTCTTAACAAATACTGTGCTTAGGTCGTTGAGTTGTGCTGAGCGCTTCATGTTGTTGTTTTTTTGCGATTACATTTTTTTTTTTGTTTGTTTGTTTTTTGGAAAGAGGTGTGCAAAGCGTCTTATTGCCCATGGCACCATGTAGGCTAGGAAGGCCACTGCTCACTGCCATTAGCCGCTGTAGGAACTATCTGCAGTTTTTTTTTTTAAGCTTTATTCACAACAAACACAAATATACAAACATGGGGTGAACAATTCTCATGCCGTATTTTCTGGACTATAAGTCAATTCGGAGTATAAGGCAAACCAGCCATAAAAATCCATAATAAAGAAGAAAAAAACATACAGTGCCTTGCAAAAGTATTCGGCCCCCTTGAGTCTTGCAACCTTTCGCCACATTTCAGGCTTCAAACATAAAGATATGAAATTTAATTTTTTTTGTCAAGAATCAACAACAAGTGGGACACAATTGTGAAGTGGAACAACATTGATTGGATAATTTAAACTTTTTTAACAAATAAAAAACTGAAAAGTGGGGCGTGCAATATTATTCGGCCCCTTTACTTTCAGTGCAGCAAACTCACTCCAGAAGTTCAGTGAGGATCTCTGAATGATCCAATGTTGTCCTAAATGACCGATGATGATAAATAGAATCCACCTCTGTGTAATCAAGTCTCCCTATAAATGCACCTGCTCTGTGATAGTCTCAGGGTTCTGTTTAAAGTGCAGAGAGCATTATGAAAACCAAGGAACACACCAGGCAGGTCCGAGATACTGTTGTGGAGAAGTTTAAAGCCGGATTTGGATACAAAAAGATTTCCCAAGCTTTAAACATCTCAAGAAGCACTGTGCAAGCCATCATTTTGAAATGGAAGGAGCATCAGACCACTGCAAATCTACCAAGACCCGGCCGTCCTTCCAAACTTTCTTCTCAAACAAGGAGAAAACTGATCAGAGATGCAGCCAAGAGGCCCATGATCACTCTGGATGAACTGCAGAGATCTACAGCTGAGGTGGGAGAGTCTGTCCATAGGACAACAATCAGTCGTACACTGCACAAATCTGGCCTTTATGGAAGAGTGGCAAGAAGAAAGCCATTTCTCAAAGATATCCATAAAAAGTGTCGTTTAAAGTTTGCCACAAGCCACCTGGGAGACACACCAAACATGTGGAAGAAGGTGCTCTGTTCAGATGAAACCAAAATTGAACTTTTTGGCCACAATGCAAAACAATATGTTTGGCGTAAAAGCAACACAGCTCATCACCCTGAACACACCATCACCACTGTCAAACATGGTGGTGGCAGCATCATGGTTTGGGCCTGCTTTTCTTCAGCAGGGACAGGGAAGATGGTTAAAATTGACGGGAAGATGGATGCAGCCAAATACAGGAACATTCTGGAAGAAAACCTGTTGGTATCTGCACAAGTCCTGAGACTGGGACGGAGATTTATCTTCCAACAGGACAATGATCCAAAACATAAAGCCAAATCTACAATGGAATGGTTCAAAAATAAACGTATCCAGGTGTTAGAATGGCCAAGTCAAAGTCCAGACCTGAATCCAATCGAGAATCTGTGGAAAGAGCTGAAGACTGCTGTTCACAAACACTCTCCATCCAACCTCACTGAGCTCGAGCTGTTTTGCAAGGAAGAATGGGCGAGAATGTCAGTCTCTCGATGTGCAAAACTGATAGAAACATACCCCAAGCGATTTGCAGCTGTAATTGGAGCAAAAGGTGGCGCTACAAAGTATTAACGCAAGGGGGCCGAATAATATTGCACGCCCCACTTTTCAGTTTTTTATTTGTTAAAAAAGTTTAAATTATCCAATAAATTTTGTTCCACTTCACGATTGTGTCCCACTTGTTGTTGATTCTTGACAAAAAAATAAAATTTTATATCTTTATGTTTGAAGCCTGAAATGTGGCGAAAGGTTGCAAGGTTCAAGGGGGCCGAATACTTTTGCAAGGCACTGTAAATACTCTAACTCACACTGGAGTATAAGTCGAATTTCGTTTTTATATTATTGCTCCAACATCAAGAACAGGCATGTTACTTGAAATTTAAATGACTAATCAATTTAAAATGAAAATTGCGATTGCCTTGCATGAAGCGATAACACAAAGAAGGTCCTCCTGCAAAGTAATTTATATTCATCTCCTTGGCAAATACTTTGGCTTGGAGACGCAACTGCACTGTTGACAAGCCTCTCCCGGCAGCACGTCGTTCAAGCACCCATGTTTGAACTTGTTCCTGTAGCTGTGGCCACCTAGCTTTTAGCCCACAATTGGCTTTTTTTTTGTTTGTTTGTTTTCTTCATTTTAGTCAGTCTTCAGTCAGTTTCCCCGCTTTTTGCCAGTCCCTTACAAGTTTCTCATTAACTCCAAACTTTCTTTCTGCATCTCTATTGCCGTTTTCGGCTGCATACTTTATTACTTGTAGCTTGTACTCTGCAGAGTAGGATTTCCTTTTCGGTGCCATTTTTGTTAAACCCTTCTTCTTGTTTTTAAAAGTTACCAGCAATGCTGAAATTATCAACACAAGCCTAGAGCGCCCTCTTGTGGACTGTTTACAGTAGTGTGAAAATTATGTCATCATGAAATCATATACTGGTAATAAGTGTTCATAAAAACACACATAAGTCACTCCAGAGTATATGTCGCACCCCGGCCAAAATATTTTTTAAAATTTTTTTAAATGCGACTTATAGTCTGGAAAATACGGTACATTCGGCCAATTAACAACAGAAAGATAATAATAAAAGGGCATACCTGTTAAGTTGTAGAAATTGCAAATAGGGAGATTTCTGTTTGCCAACCCCGATGACGCGCGCGCGCGTGACAATCGCTAAGACAAAATGCAACCATTTTTTTTCAAGTTCATTTTGGTCACAACACTTGTGTAAAAATTAACTACACTGTCAAAGAACCTCTTTTTGGTGGCATCAGAGATAGTCTTCAACTTGCTCCATGTATTGTCTGGCATCATGTGATACTGCTATGTTGCCTGTGTCATGCCAGTTCTCCTTGTTCCTGTAATCAACATCTAGGATATCCTCAGCTTTCCTGATCACATCCATTTGCACAAATTTGGACATCAGCTTCCTCAGCAGCCTCTTCATCTCATCAACCATCACTCCAATTAGGGTTTTGTCAGACTAAATCAGCAAGATCAAAAACATAAATTACATCATTTAGAAAATTAATCATATTTGTTTTTAAAAGTATCTTTGTCATGGCAGTTTTTTAATTGAATTGTAACTTAGAATTGAAACTTTATATTTTTTGTTTCAGCACAGTAATAATGATATATTGTAATAAAGTGTATAGTATACACTTTAGCTTTAGCATAATAGCGAATCTAAATGATTAAACTTCAAGTAAGTAACGATACGCTTTCTCACTTAAATTCATATATTGTGGGGGTAGGACCGCAGTGGTTTAATATTCCATGATGTTTGATCCACGAAAACACAGAGTAAAGCAGCGACTTCTTCCTCGTCATCGTTCTCCCATCATTAGCTCTAATGCTATTAGCATTAGGCTAGTTAGCTATCGCTGGCAGGTAAGACTTACGTCAATTACGTTGACGAACGTCGTTTTTCCCGAATACTGGAGGCCGACCAGGGTCAGCTCCATCTCTTCCTTCCAAAATAAAGACTTGAACCAGTCTAAAAGCCGGTTTATTAGTGCCAGCATCTTGGGAAGTCGGTGGTGCTTCACCTCTTCCCTCCCTGTCAGATGTTTGGTTGGGCTTTTTCCAGCTCTGAAGGGGAGGCGAGGGCAGGGAAGTCGGAGACGGCCAGGCTATTCGTTGTTGGTCACTTTCCGAATCGGGCCAAATGGTATCGTTACAAAACGGTGACAAACAAAAACGTAAAAAAAAAAATTTTTTTTTTAAATTGACATTTTTGGAAAATCGGGAGATTTGGCTTTCTAATCGAGAGGCGTGAGCATTGGGGTCAAAATCGGGAGTCTCCCGACCAAATCGTGAAACTTAACAGGTCTGAAAGGGTCAGTTTGATTTTCAACACAAACTGTATTGTTTGCACAGTCTCTTGGTCCTTATAGCCTTGGGGTTCAAAGAGAAACTTTATCATCCAAATAAAAATAAATCATTTTTCCCAAAACTCGAAAATTTGGTCTTTGATTTACATACTTTACACAGTGAATGTGGAATTTTTCCTAAATTAAAACAAGATTTATTACATATGTTTCATCTATTTCTATTTTTTCAATGTTGGATAGGCACACACACAAAAAAATTCTAAAAACTATTTTCAATGAGGGCTCAACTTTGGAGTTGATAAACTTGTTCAGGTCAACCCATAGATGTGAGAGTAAGTACATTCCCGAAACTAATGGGAAACAGTTTCCTCTGCGTTTGCATAGAAAGAACATAAAGTATCAATATTAATTTTAAATGTTATCATTGTTGTTTTTAAAGGATAAGACCTGTGAAGTATTTTCAGTGTGATTTCTTTAAATTTTTTCCTAATAGATATTTTCGAGTCAAAAGCCAAGTAGGTTTCCATTCAATATTTTCGTATAAATTATTCCAATGATAGATTGCTGCAGGTATGGAAACTCTTTGAAGAAGTCCTCTCAAACAATTATTTAAGCCTTTAGAGCAGACATGTCCAAAGTCCGGCCCGGGGGCCAAATGCGGCCCGTGGTCAAATTTCAGCCGGCCCCAGCCTCTGTCATAAAATCAATAACGTATGGCCCGCACACAGACTTAATAAGTTGGTCAGTAGTACTGCTACTACCATATGAAGTAGCTTACACACTAAATGCTGCTCCTCATGCACCCACTAAAAGACAGCAGCACTCTAAGCAACATTACCCCGTGTGACCCTTTACTTCCAATTTTCTAAAATGGCGACAATCAACAAAAACAAAAAAAAGTTGACTGCAACGGCCGACGCTTCAAGGATAGGTGGAAATTGGACTATTTCTTCAGTAAAATAAGCAACAACTGTGTCTGCCTCATTTGCAAAGAGACAGTCGCTGTTTATAAAGAGTTCAGTGTGAGGCGATATTACCAAACAAGACATGCTGACATGTACGACAAGATTAAAGGGAAGATACGCAGCGAGAAATTAAAGAAAATTGAAGCTAGTTTAATTTCACAGCAGCAGAATTTCCCAAGAGCCCGAGAGTCAAAAGAGAACCCCACAAAGGCTAGTTGCGAGAGTGTGTTCTATGTGGTGAAAAATTGTGTTTATATAGCTTTCACCATAGGCTTGCCACCCGTCCCTTGAAATACGGAATCGTTCCGTAATTGGGAATTAAAAGTTGCATTCTGTATTCAACCAATGCGGAACGCAGTTTATTCCGTATTTCACAATTGTCCCATGGATCGACCCCGCGCGACCCACGGCTCCTGCGTGGCGGGTGGCGGTGCGCCCAGCCCATGCACGTCTGTCACACACAAACACACACCTGCGCTCATGAGTGGCCACTGAGCCAACAATAATGAACTAAAAGGGCAGGAGATATTGAAGACAGCAAGATAGTTATCTGCCTGCCCGCTGCTGTCTGCCCCGCACTGCGCTCCACTTCCGGGTTCGTTGCCTAGTTACCTCGCTCTCTCTGCTCAGTGCACCGCCCCCCGCGTTTTCAAAACTAACATGTCTCTTCAACATTAGAAGTTCAGGACACCCCACTTCATCCTCAAAAGGGGAAACGTCTCCAAAAAATAGACTGGATTGGCTCGATAGAGTCACTGATGATGATTATAACCCGAACTGCAAGGCAGGCAGAAAAGTTTTTGCAGTGTCTCACGGAAGTGTAAAACAGCATGCTGCAGGCGACCTCCGCAAACGGAATATAACATCCCAGAAGAGCCTTTGTCACAATTAATTGTACCTGAAACATCCCCTGAGCTTGATTTGGTATGTTATTATGCTCTTGTATATGTATAACAAATAGCAGACATGTCCAAAGTCCGGCCAAATGCGGCCCGTGGTCAAATTTTATCCGGCCCCCAGCCTCTGTCATAAAATCAATAACGTCTGGCCCACAGACTTGATAAATTGGTCAGCAGTACTGCTACCAGCATATGAAGTAGCTTACACACTAAATGCTGCTCCTCATTTACCCACTAAAAGGCGGCAGCAGCACTCTGAGCAACATCACCCCGTGTGACCCTTTACTTCCAAATTTCTAAAATGGCGACAATCAAAAAAAAAAAAAGAAAATTGACAGCAATGGCTGATGCTACAAGGATAAGTGGAAATTGGACTATTTCTTCACTAAAATACTCAACAACTGCGTCTGCCTCATTTGCAAAAAAGGCAGTCGTGGTTTTTAAAGAGTTCAATGTGAGGCGATATTACCAAACAAGACACGCTGGCATGTACAAGATTACAGGGAAGATACGCAACGAGAAATTGAAGCAACTTGAAGCTAGTTTAATTTCACAACAGCAGTATTCTGCAAGACCCGAGAGTCGAAAGAGAACGGCACAAAGGCTAGTTTCAAGATTGTTAAAATTGAAGCTAGTTTAATTTCACAACAGCAGTATTTTGCAAGAGCCCGAGAGTCGAAAGAGAACGGCACAAAGGCTAGTTTCAAGATTGTTAAAATTATTAATTAAAAAATAATAATAAAGCAAATGTAACACCCAGAATGGCTTGCTAAAATTTGCTTAAATATACTGTATAGTTCTGCGTAAAGGACGTCAGTCAAGGTCGGCCCCCCACATTTTTACCACACCAAATCTGGCCCCCTTTGCGAAAAGTTTGGACACCCCTGACATATAGGCTATATTTATATTTACCTTCATCTTGCATTGTGAAGGAGAAACGATATCGTCATCGCACACACCATATAACTGTTTGCATTAGTCTAACACATATATAGTCTAACACATACATATGGTACAGGTTTTCGTAGGCACCGTCTAACTGTTTGCATTAGGCTAACACACGTAATATAATTAATCAGGAAATGTGTATCATTTTCATATTTACGGTAGGACTACACTACTAATATAAAATAAATAGCACACCATAGTTTAATGAGAAGAAATAGAGATACACAATGCCGTCTTATCACAAGAGTGACGCACATACTCGGGGAATCTGCTCTCAGCAAACTCCAAGGACAAAGCGCTTTGTCCTAAAACAAGCACCACCAGCCCGGACAGCAAAGTTGATAGCGGGCGTCCCAATCCGCGCACGAACCTAAACCGCCCAAAACCGGCCACAGCGGGGGCGGCCCCAAAGCAACGCCCAGAAACGCCTTCGACGAGACCCGCGTCAGCAAAGACTTCAAAAAGACTGGACACTGAGATAAGACAGATTTTCTTCTGCTCAAAAACATGTAGCCTTGTTTTGGATCCAGAATTGTCCCTCCGTCGTCTGTTTTTGCCTTGTTTTTGACCATTGTCGACGAATAAATTGTCAACCTGTTTTCGGCGAGTGTTCTTCAAGCTTTTGAAACATGGAGTCAGTGTGCAAAGGGTTAACACAGGAACGCGCGGAGTTTAGCTTCCTCCTTAGCCTGGCTCCTCGGGGGAGTCAGCGACGGAGCACATTTCCGTTCTGTTGCCGGCCTCCCCGTGCAGTTTGGGCTGGGAGGACTAAATTCCTTCAATTGATAGGAGCATAGCTAGGCTATTTCAGTTGCTACTATGGTTGATTATTTTTAGAAATGTTGATTTTTTTATTCTTTTTTTTTTTTAAACATGCATTTATTATCAATCAATATGGAATGAATTTATGTACCCATAAAGAACATGTTATTTTGTTACGCTAACTAATGCTACTCATTTGGAATTATTCCTAATTGATTAACAGCAAATAAACACCGACTAAATAGTCCTACTGCAAATATATGCTATCTATTGATTGATTAATAGTGAATTTGACATCATCCCACTCCTACCCTCTAAATTACTGCAGCTGAGGTGACACAGTTATACCACACAGTAAAACGTAGCCAGCCAGAGCTACAATAGTGCTGACTGTGGACACAGGCTCAATCAGAAGTTTTTATGTGATTCCAAAATGGTGAAGAAAATGACTTTGGGGAGAACAAGCAAGATCCACTATTGAAACAAGTCCTGGGTCCAAAGGCAGTGGGTGATGTGCTTAAGATCTTAACGTCACCCATCCCATTCTCCATACAGACCTCGAATAAATTGAGCAGGAAGATGTTCCCCTTGCTGTCCAGTACTTCAGTCCAGAGTCTGGGCTCACCAACAAAATGCAGTCAGCTGCTGGAATTGTAGCTATCCTGGAACATTCCCTTAAGAAATTTGGCTTGTCAATGCATCGCGGGACCGGATTCAGTGCCGACAACACAAATGTTAATTACGATATTCACAACTTTGTTTTCACTAACCCGCAGAAGAAAAAAAAACAATCTGCTGCAAGGAAACTGCCATGCCCATAAAGTGCACAATACAGTTTTCTCATCTAAAAATACATACATTTCTAAGCATTTTAGAAGTTTTTGGGGATGCCCCTTTTTTGGCCCGTAAGGCTTTGGGCACGAGGGGGGCATCCCTTATTTCTATTTCTGAAAGGTGGCAACCCTATTTCACCATGACATAAGAAGTTGACTGTGGAATTTGGCTAATTTAACTGGTAACTTAGAAATGTTGTAATTACACCTTAACAGAAATTCCAGACCTCCTACAGATTTGAAAATATGTGGAGTTACGAAATTCCGGAACTAACCGCAGTTCCTGGAACCTTTTGGGGGACGATTACGTCATTTTGCGTGTTCGCACATGTAGGAACTAGGGATCAGGTATTCGAGTTCTGTTCTCGAGTGACGAGATGGTCAATCTATATTCATATATGGAAGCAATATCAAAATATTAATTGAATGTACATATATAATTATTTGTCATTGTCAAACTGTTTTTTTTTTTGTTTTGTTTTGTTTTGTTTTTTTGGGGGGTGGGGGGCTTAGCTCGCTTGGAATTGGACACGTATGTTCATGCTCGAATCTAGATCCAGATGCAAGCATTTGATAGGAACAAAAAAACACGTTCAAAGATGAATATTTCTACATTGCCAGCAGAGGACGCCAAAGACGTTTAACTAAAACCAAGTAATCTTGAGTCAGTGAAATTCATATTAACCCTTTTGTAGGGCACTCGTTTATCTCTTTCATGCATGAATTATGAGTTATTGTTTTCTTTTTCTTTTTTAATTATTATTATTAAATTCATATAGGACAATGGTCTCCAACGAGGGACCAAGGCGCTAATCACGGCCTGCGGGACAATTTTTCAGCCCCTATTTGACATCCAACTGTAGCATTAGTGTTGCCCGCACGTATTTTGAGATGGGCAATGAAAATAGACATGCAGTATAGAGATGATTTTAAATGAAATAATTTGTAATTTATGTAATGAATCATTTAAAATATCTATCTATCTATCTATCTATCTATCTATCTATCTATCTATCTATTTATCTATCTATCTATCTATCTATCTATCTATCTATCTATCTATCTATCTATCTATCTATCTATCTATCTATCTATCGATCTACATAGTAATAAATTATATATATATATATATATATAAGAATAAAGGAAAATAAATATATAAAATAAAATGAATACAAATTAAAGAAATAAATGCAAAAACAAATACATGAATATTTAAATATTTTTTCAAAATACTACAATAATAATATTCATTCATTCATTCACAGGGGTGTCTATCCCAGATTCCTCATGAGCAGTAGGCAGGGTATGCTCTGATGTAATATTTATCACATTTTGTATTTAAAATTTTATTTTGGCATTCCTGGACCACCTTGACTGAAAGGTAAGTGAATCATTCTTAAAGATAGTTTGTCAAATCTCGTTTCTGGGTTGAGGCTCATTCCCGGCATTCCATCCCACCTAACCCCAACTGCTTTAAGGATCTTTTCATTCTTCCATTTGCAAACAGAAGGCGCCCCCCTGACCTGGCAAATCCCTTTTCCTGCCGGGATGCACACAAACACAGACCGACTTTCAGGAAAGCTCACAGTCGCTTACGAACGAGGTAAAACAAACGTGAAAACACCTCCAGCGGGCTTCGATTCCCACTCATGGGCTAAATGAGTTCCGGGAATTGTTTGGGACACATTTAGAGCATGTCGGTGCTGTGCAGGAGGGCCAATGTGGCAAGTGGCCAACAAGCTCTTACGAAACCGGCTCAGCCTCTTTTACAAAGGCAGTATTAACCCTTTGTGGTGCACTCATAGACTTCATTGGCTGCCATTGACGGCGCCAGACATCCAGTTGACATTTTCCAAACTCCGCTTTCTAAACGCCAATCAACCAATCATACATCCTATAGACCTCTGTTAAGTAAGCATGATCCGACAAACATTCAGATGCCCCATTGTCTAATTGATTGATTTGGTGGTTTTGAGATTGCCAACTACCATAAAACTTTACGGAAGAACACGAAAAGGCTCAACAAGCTGAAAAAATTCCTTAATAAGTTACCGATTAATGTTGTAAAAGTTGCCTTTTTTTAATAGTCCTCCAAAATTGCACAGATTGATTAAAAAGAACTTTTAAAGATGCGGGTAACTTTAATTTTTATATATTATTTTTCATAATTTTGTATGCCATTTTACCAGGTTTGTGTGACAATTTGCGTTAAAGTTCCCAGAATGTCATTTTTAAGCAAATTTAGTTTTTTTGCAAATTCTCGTTACTATGCAGCTGACTGGAGCTAATTTGCATACTCTTTACTCTGACTGGCCATCAGTGGAGGAGGTGTTTTGTTATGCGGAAGCTCATGCCGATGCGTGTGTGGTAATTGACACATCAGGCAGACGTGACAAAGGGCACTTTCGCACTAGACCATGAGGACCAGGGTCCGGTTGGAGAGCTACCTCGCGGCAACAATTGAAAATGAGTTTTTGGGTGGTAGGTGGGTCCCACACTTTTTCCTTATGGCGTGGCTCCTGGGGTGTGGCCTCCCCTCTGCCTGGGCTGCCGGCCGCGGGAGTGGGTTGAGGGGTTGGGGCTCCGATCTTGCATCGCCCCATGGCAGTTCCTTGGCGTTCTCCTGCCTCCGCCTTCCCCTCTCTTCTCTGGCTGGGCATCCGCCCTGTGCTCCGTCGCGGGTCGCTGGCTGGGCGCCGGTGTATCAGCGGGGTGTCGCCTGCACCGGCGGGGGACCCTGCCTTGCCTAGGGCTTGGTGGGCCGCTCGGGGTCCCGTGGCATGCCGTGCCGGTTGGGGGGCTGCGGCTGTGGCACGTGGCCGGTAGGCGTGGGATTGGTGGTGGGTCCCCTCCTGCCATCCCTGAAGGCCGGTTGATGGGTGCGCGGGGGGGGGGGGGGGGGGGTTTGGGGGACGATGGCTCCTTTGCTGGGCTGCGGGAGGAGGGATGGGCTGCGTTTGGCCCCTGCAACCCTCCCCGGGCTCGCTGGGTGGGGGCCGTGGCCCTGGGTTGGAGCCTGCGCGGCTTCTCCGCCCGGCTGCGTGGCTGTCGCACGCCCGGTGGGGCTCGCGTGCTGCTGGATGTGGTAGGGCATGCTCGGGTTGGGGGTCCTGGTGCCGGGATTGGCGATGGGGTGGCGTAGGGTTGGTCGCCAACGGGCTTACACTCATAAGAGATTCACACGATTACTGGGTTCTAGATCACAGAACTGATTTGTGTACACTCTACCCCTTTCAATTACTTAGCTTATAGCAGTACTTCTCAAATAGTGGGGCGCGCCCCCCCAGGGGGGCGCAGAGCGATGCCAGGGGTGGCGCATGTGACCTCGGGGAACATGCTTTTTTTTTCTTTTTTTGCCATACTAGAATAACGTGTACTTGCGCATCCACTCAGTGGGTGGCAGTGGCGCTCTCATTTTCAAAGTGCGCGCAGTATTTTTGAAGTAAACAAGAGCACACAGACGAGAGATATGAAGAGCTGTGCGCCGTTTTCGAAAGCCGTTTTCCGGCAGGACTCACACAGCGACCCACTGTCTTCTCCGGTTCTCACGTGTCCGCCCGAGACGTGACATTTTCGGCTTGGGATCGTCACGACGACCGCCGTCACCTACGGTTCTCCCTCGGCCGCCGACAATGCGCTTTTTTCGGGCCGTTTGCCTTTAGGCTTTGACATTTAATGCAGTGGTAGGTGAGGAAAGACCACTGTTTAATGTGCCTAAAAATGATTATAGCAGACAGCCGTAAGTCAAAACGTCACTTAAAGACATTAGACCCCAATCTCATTGATAAGCCGCTTGGTTGATTTTCAGCGAAAACGTGCCGAATATTGCCAATAATCGTCCCGCTTTGTCAGTGTTATATAAGTAAACCAGTGAGCACTGTTAGCATGCTCAGTGGAACATAACCCCACACTATTGCAAACCGGAGGTGATACTGTGAGCAGCGAAAATAAAAATTGTCTTTTTGTCCAAAGACACTCTTTTTTTTTTCTTTCCCCCTTCTATTCAGTTTTGTTTTTTCGGTCAAATTTTTGGGCATATTGTCCTCATGAGTTAATGTTTCTAATCAATTTGAATTTGTTATTATTTACTGATTTTATTTTTCAGTATCAAATGTTAAAAATGTACCTTGAGTGTATTTTTACAGTTTGGATGTGACTTTTTTTTTTTTTTTTTCAATTCAGGCAAATTGATGCGCGTTAAGTCTTTTCTGTTACAAACAAAACAATGTTGATAAAGTTATACTTTATAAGTTGATTTCTGTTATTTTCTGTAATAGAAAAAAATGACAATGTGAGGCAGAGGCGTACTTATAATAGTAATATTATAGACAAATGATACTATTTCCAGTGGCGGCAGAGTTTGGGGGGGCGCGAAACATTTACGTCTTCCTTGGGGGGGCGTAACAGAAAATAATTGAGAAGCACTGGCTTATAGGCTTATAGACACCCCCACCCCCGTCCCCCTCTTTCACTGGCCAATAGGCCCCCACATGGTGTAAACCGGAAATACATCTCGCTGACGATGGCACCAGCATATTAGTAATTAGTGTAGATGTTCAATGTATTTCTTGTTGTTGTTTGTGTATGTGTTTCTTTTCTTTCTTCTCTTGTGTTTCTTTTCTTCTGTCCCCCCATAATCCCTTCCTGTTCGCTGCTTTGTCATAATAAAAAGGTATTTTGAATGATCACAATGGGAGGATGTCAGACTCTCAATGTGAAACATTAAAACTGTTCAGACTATCCGGGCACTTAGACTTCCATTCTCTGTGTCAAACAGCTGAACAGGACAGGTTAAGAAAAAAAAAAAAAAGAAAATGAGTTTTTGAAAAAGTTCAGCATTCACACTGCACCAACCGAACTTTCCGAGAAGCATCACGTGAACGAAAGGCACACTCATTGATTGGACAAATACAAGAGGAAATACCTCCCTCCTGGGAGAGGAGGGAGTGTGGAGCTTTACAGTGTGGTGCTGTGACGCTGCACGTCATGTAGCATAGCAATATTTTTACATGTTAAACTGTATATATACAGTGGGGAAAACAAGTATTTGATACACTGCCAATGGGTTTTCCCATTGGCAGTGTATCAAATACTTGTTCTCCCCACTGTATATATATATTTTTTTTATTACTGTCTTTTATTTTTGCAATGATAATATAACCGTGCATCTGTATGTATCAATTTGTTGTGAACTGACTGTTTTGTGAAGCAGAAATTTGTATGCATGAAAGCTTGAATTTAAAAAAAAAAAAAAAAAAAAAAAATGTAATGTGGCATAGCATAGGCAAGTCGCTGGCGGGGTCGCTCCCTCCTGACTACCGAGCAAACTTGAGTATATAAAAAAATGCATAGGGGAAATTAAACATCGTAAGGAACCCCAGGTCACACAGGCGTGCCATCATTCTCACTTTCGACACTTTTTGGATCGTCAAATTGTCACCACTTCCAGGAAAGCGAGACTCACGAAACGGCCGCCCCAAGAGGCTCCGCCTGTCTTGGCCAGTCACTCTCACACGGTACGTTCAGCAACAAAACGCAAAACATAATTGCCATATTAAAACCCGATTCTGGGTATCAAAAGCAACTGCTTAGTACAGCACATCAACATTTGGCCATGGCTAATCGTCTGTCATCTTGCCATTGTTGATTTTCAATAGCGTCCGCGCTGTACTTCCGCTTCCAAGGATGCCCTGCGTGAAACGTCACAGCCTAGAGCATCACAGCTCCACGCTGTGCGCCGCACATGAAGTTGCAAAGCACACCTTGGTCCGGTTGCATTCACAAGCGAAGTAGGGTGCGCTAAAAACGGACCGAGTCCCATGATTTTTAATAGGACCAGGGTTCGTTTGATGGGCCGAACTTGAGTTCGGATGCACATTCACATTAGCGGACAACCTGAGAAAAAGAACTCTGGTCCAAACAGTGCTAGTGTGGAAGCGCCCTGATATCTCCTTAAAAATGATATGAAGCTTTGCTATTTCACAATGAAATAAAAATAAAATGTTGACTAGCTTTACACACTGTAAAAAGCAACCTATGGAATTTATGCAATCAAATTGAGGTAACAATTTACACTCTGTTTGATAGTGTAAAGTTTAGCCAATTTTATCAGGTAAATATTACCTAAATACGTCAACAACAATATACTCAAATAATTACAGTAGGTTTACTTAACCTTTTGAAACAGATTACATCATTTAATACCTATTGAAATTGAGTGTTATTCACTCATGTTTGTTGTGTATTGTATTGAATATCTTACTAAATGTTTTTTTGATAAATACTCATTTAAATATCAACGTAATTATTACTATTGCAGATAGGTTTGTTTTACCCTGAAGTCATTGTACACAAGAGAAACATTTGATTGTCAATTGTATTTTATTGACAATTTGCTCATTAAATTTCACATTTAACAAATTTTCTGACCAACATAAATTGAATGCAAACATTTTTCCTCATAGTATAAGTTCAAGTACAGTATTAACTGATGAGTGAAAAACATGAGGACATCAGTCCAAAATAAGTAATATGCAACCAAAATGAGTTTAAGAACAGTTTTAACTGAACAGTGAACAACAAGAGTGTGTCAAGCATCTTTTAGTTTGAGATACAAATAGGGCAAAAATGTGGTACCACAGATGTTTGAACCCATCAGGAGTGCTATGTTGTAGCGTGTTAATCATGTTAGAGCAGGTGTCACAAACTCAGGTCCTCAAGGGCACCTATCCAGTCTGTTCTACTGGTACATCTCCCTCCTCCAGCACACCAGGATCAAATAATCAGGATCATTATCAGGCTATTGGATAGCTTGCTGGTGAGTTGTTCCTTAAAAAATACTGACTAATCCGAGTTGTGGTAGCCTCTAGTGGCTGCCGCCATTACTGCCATTTACACGCAGGAGCAGCCCAGCGTCACTCATTTACAGTATACTCAGGGGTGCACATACAGTGCCTTGCAAAAGTATTCGGCCCCCTTGAATCTTGCAACCTTTCGCCACATTTCAGGCTTCAAACATAAAGATATGAAATTTAATTTTTTTGTCAAGAATCAACAACAAGTGGGACACAATCGTGAAGTGGAACAACATTTATTGGATAATTTAAACTTTTTTAACAAATAAAAAACTGAAAAGTGGGGCGTGCAATATTATTCGGCCCCTTTACTTTCAGTGCAGCAAACTCACTCCAGAAGTTCAGTGAGGATCTCTGAATGATCCAATGTCGTCCTAAATGACCGATGATGATAAATAGAATCCCATGTGTGTAATCAAGTCTCCGTATAAATGCACCTGCTCTGTGATAGTCTCAGGGTTCTGTTTAAAGTGCAGAGAGCATTATGAAAACCAAGGAACACACCAGGCAGGTCCGAGATACTGTTGTGGAGAAGTTTAAAGCCGGATTTGGATACAAAAAGATTTCCCAAGCTTTAAACATCTCAAGGAGCACTGTGCAAGCCATCATATTGAAATGGAAGGAGCATCAGACCACTGCAAATCTACCAAGACCCGGCCGTCCTTCCAAACTTTCTTCTCAAACAAGGAGAAAACTGATCAGAGATGCAGCCAAGAGGCCCATGATCACGCTGGATGAACTGCAGAGATCTACAGCTGGGGTGGGAGAGTCTGTCCATAGGACAACAATCAGTCGTACACTGCACAAATCTGGCCTTTATGGAAGAGTGGCAAGAAGAAAGCCATTTCTCAAAGATATCCATAAAAAGTCTCGTTTAAAGTTTGCCACAAGCCACCTGGGAGACACACCAAACATGTGGAAGAAGGTGCTCTGGTCAGATGAAACCAAAACTGAACTTTTTGGCCACAATGCAAAACGATATGTTTGGCGTAAAAGCAACACAGCTCATCACCCTGAACACACCATCCCACCAGGTGGCAGCATCATGGTTTGGGCCTGCTTTTCTTCAGCAGGGACAGGGAAGATGGTTAAAATTGACGGGAAGATGGATGCAGCCAAATACAGGAACATTCTGGAAGAAAATCTGTTGGTATCTGCACAAGACCTGAGACTGGGACGGAGATTTATCTTCCAACAGGACAATGATTCAAAAAATAAAGCCAAATCTACAATGGAATGGTTGAAAAATAAACGTATCCAGGTGTTAGAATGGGCAAGTCAAAGTCCAGACCTGAATCCAATCGAGAATCTGTGGAAAGAGCTGAAGACTGTTCTTCACAAACACTCTCCATCCAACCTCACTGAGCTCGAGCTGTTTTGCAAGGAAGAATGGGCAAGAATGTCAGTCTCTCGATGTGCAAAACTAATAGAAACATACCCCAAGCGACTTGCAGCTGTAATTGGAGCAAAAGGTGGCGCAACAAAATATTGACGCAAGGGGGCCGAATAATATTGCACGCCCCACTTTTCAGTTTTGTATTTGTTAAAACAGTTTAAATTATCCAATAAATTTTGTTCCACTTCACGATTGTGTCCCACTTGTTGATTCTTGACAAAAAATTAAAATTTTATATCTTTATGTTTGAAGCCTGAAATGTGGCGAAAGGTTGCAAGGTTCAAGGGGGCCGAATACTTTTGCAAGGCACTGTAAGTGGTCCGCATGCGCGCATGCGTACTGGACGTAGACAAACGCGCTGGCCTTCAACAGCTTCAATACGCTTTTGCATACCGATGGCTGACCACTGTATTTGCGGCGGACACGAGAAAATCACTTCTCAAAATGTCAAAGAGGCAGGCACCACTGAGTAGTTATTTCCGTGTTCCTCCACCCCCGTCAAAAGACAGACGGACGACAGAGACGTCACCAGAGCTACCGAAAATAAGGACTTTTGCTGAAAAGTGGCGGCAGGACGTACCATGCTAGAAGCAAATGATGCTCGCACGGAAATGCGGTACAAAATTTGCCGCGAGAATCCCAATGTCGCTGATAAGAGCAGCGCATTTTATGTAGGGTCAAAGAATTTCAGCCATCCAAACTTTGAAAAGCACGAAAAAAACAGAGAGCATGTGGCAATTAAGCAAACTATTGATGTCAGACAGGACCATACTCGCCCTATGGGCAAGTGGCGGAACAAAGTTTATGAAGAACAGCGCCATGCACTGACAAACGTGTTTTTGCTCGCATTTCACAAAGCTAAACGTGCACGTTCAATGAGCTCTTATGAGGAGGACATCCCACTTTTACAAAGGCTTGGAGTTAATGTGGGAGCCGCATAATGCCCTTTATTTTGAATTTGTGCTTTTATGTTTATTTCTGTACATTTCACTTCAAAGTAATGGCAATTTTGTTGTGCCAGTTGATGTTAATCAAGCATCAGTTGATAATATAATTAATTAAAGGTAATTGGCTCTAAGTAAAGCTTGTCATAATTTTATCGCATCAGGCGGATCGGCTCTCAAGCTCAATGAGGACCAAGTCACATCTCCAAGTCCTCCTCTGATAACCTGGGCAAAAAAAAATATGTGCACCCCTGTTTGTACTGAAGGGCGAAACGTTTGACAATACTGTGCGCCGTAACCGAATAGTTAATTAGAAAATAAGGTTAATGGTTCAAATAGAGCCACATTATTACCAGCAACTCATGTTGCTATGCTCTGAAAAAGTCGAAAGCAATGAATAAAATTTAGAAATATTTTTACTATAGGGGCTTCTTAATCAACACGCAGTGTACCAGGCTTGTAAATGTTTTCGCGTTGTCAATTTGAAAAAAAAAACGGAAGTTTACACTTACCTGTTACTGTACCATGCCAAGTTGGAGTGTCTCGCCAAATGAAACGGTCCTCCTTTCGGTTTCAACGAAGACGTGCGCAGCCTGGAGCACACACCTAATATTTTTGGGTAGATATTATCTTGTCTGTCAAAGTTGAAGTTTACACTTATTAAAATTGGGTAAAGAGAGTTAATTTTAACTGATTTAATACAGTTCACTTGCTTACCTAAATAATTTTAGTATGATTTATACAATTTATATGAATCATAATTACTGCCCACAAAAATTGTTTTTTATAGTGCCCTCCAACAGCATTCTGTGCTCACGTGTACGCAGAGAAGTGTATTTGAGTCAGGAGGCAAGCTTTCCCAAAAGACTTCCTGGTTATAAAATCCTTAATTCAAATTAAATAAAACATTAGCTTACTTGATGCAAACATACACACACGGTGCGTGGAACTTATTGTCGTCTTGCAAGTGTCGGGACACAACACACAGGAGATAAAGTCCATCAGACAAGGACAGCGATTTTTGGCAGCAAACAAGCCGGCCAGCTTAAGTGCTCCTGCAAAATTTCTGCACGTTTTATGGTTCTAATATACAATGCTCAGAAAAACTACAGGAACACTTCAGAAACGCCTTGGATTTAAACAGGGATTGGAGGGGGTTATCTTGAATATCTTTCCTTATAATGAGTACAGGCCCAGAGTGGCTAATCGGGAGGACCAGGCTAAATCCCGGTGGGCCGGCCTGACGTTTGGTCCATGAGGGCCGGTCTTAAAATACATTTCTAATGAAGCTGTCAGTTAATAACGGCATCAATGCAACGCCCACTTTGACGCCGTTCATTTTTTTAACGCCTGATAAATTATGGCGTCTTCCGTGTGGAATTCAAGACTGCGCGGCATGCTCCCATGGCCGCCAGCTCAGGGAGAGAGTATGATCCTGTTGTCGTGATGCTGGTACAACTTAATTGTAGGTTTTAATGGCCAAAACGGAGCACATTGAGGCAGCGTGACGAGCGTGAACCCGGCCGCCGCTTGGTGTGACCCATTATGGTTGTTTTCGAGACTGTATGGATACAAATACAGCAAGAACCTACTGGCGCTATGTGCAGCAGTCATGGCCGCCCGACACACACTATAGGCAGGCACAAGCATACGAAGGCTCAGGGTGATATCCCCTTGTCAGGTGAAACAAAACAACATTTTATTTTTTTTTTCCACAAAATATGATATTCTGAGGAATGCAATGCACAGATAAACTATGACTGAACTACGGCCCTTCCCATCTCTGTACGTGTCCCCTGGAATTTCCTCTATGCTCTTGAGACTGCTGGGAGACCAAGTAAACCTCCTTGTAATGACACGTATTGATGTGCTCTCCTTGAGGAGTTGGACTACTTGTGCAACCTCTGTAGTGTCCAGCTATCGCAACATGCTACCAACAGAGATGTTGATCAAAGCCAAATGAAAAACTACACCAGTAGAAAGTCAGTCAGTAAAAAAAATGGTTTAAAATGATGAGGAAGGGGGAAAAAGTATCACAGGGTTTATGCGGGTCACCAAAAATCATTAAAAGTCATTAAATGGGTTTTGTCAAAATTCAGGCCTTAAAAACCTTAATAAAACATCAAACTAAATGTCGATGCATTAAAAATTATGTAAACTTGATGGTTAAAAAAAACTTTTTTTTTTTTTACATTATTTACTAGAGTTGTCTAATATTATCAGGTAGCCGGGATAAGAGAACATAAGATCGTTACGGGATATCGGATTAGAGAACATGAACCCGATAATATCATTTTATAAACGCCTTAAAAGTGAATGTAGAAGCCCTCTGACTTTGTAAAAGGGCTGGTCACAGCTTAGCACTGCAGTTATGCTTATTAACCATTAAATGTCTCCAAACTTGGGATTTGTAATGTGAGCAGACCACTTGCAATCATGGTACAAAAAAATAAACAAACAATAGATAAGTTTCCTGAGCGAAATATGGGCAGCACCATCTTGGAAAATGTCTGCTCCGAACTTCCGGTTTAGAAAGAATGAAATGAATTGCGGTTTAAGTAAGCAGAGTGTTGACAAAGTTAAAACAGCATAATCAAGCCAGAGGAACCCACGGAATCTCCAAAAATTGATTCAGCACGACGTACGTAGATGAGACGTTGATGATATTGTATGATCGTTTTTATCACTTGCTTGGACAAAATAATAACACCCTGTCAGCCTGTGCTGACGTGAGGTATAGATTGATAAGCCGGCCATTTGAGTGACCAAAATGAGCTTATGAAATTACATATTATATTACATTTGCCGAATACAGAAGGGCTGACATGGATTTTGTTGTTACAAGGAAATACTAAAAGGTACGTATATATAAACAAAAATGGTATGTCATTCTTTTTTTTGCAGATATGGATCACAATATAACATTTCGACAACAAGATTCCATTTCTTGTTTTATATAAAACAAATGAGGCATATGTGAAACAGGTCAATAAATCACAATTTATAAAATTAATAGGAAAATAGCATACGAGATTGTGATATCAGACAGCAGAACTCCGGAGGCTCCCAACAGGCTTTCGCCATACCTCATTCACTGTACTGAAGCTGTGTGCCTTATTCATTTTGAGCCAGAACCACTGTGTGAGCCATATGCAATATGGCAGTACCTTATTGGCACTTTACACTTGATTTTAAAAAAAAAACAACAACAACTGATGTTTGCATTATTTTGATTCCAACAATAAATATAGTGGTCAAATATAGGCTCTTTTTGCATAACTTCAGTTGAAGTTGTTCTCTCTTTTTTCACAGAATGCTAATTGGACAACATTGAAGTTGTTACATTTATCATCATCAAGTAACCACATACCACTATTACCATTACCTTGAATCCTCGACCAAATTACTCTTGAGATACTGTAGACTGCTTGTAGGCTTAAATTTCGTCGTGTGTCAAACTAAATCCAGCAATAGAATGCAGTGTGTGTTTGACCGGCCTCCTTCGAGAAGGCGTAGTGCAATGTCTGGAGGAAGTGTTCCGTCAATTAATTATGAAGTCTTTGGTATCCAGTAGGGCACCACAATACAAATAAGTCCACTATTGCACATGTATCGGTATTGGGTTGATATTGGTATCAGATTTTTTTGTGTTGGACAATGTCAGAATATTGGTTATCGGTAAAAGTCATTATCGGACAGCTCTACTTAAAATTTGTGTGTGTAAAACTATCTGCAGTTGTGCATGAGCATTAAATTAGTTTAAAGTGGCATTACAAAGCATTAAAAGAGATTTGTTGATACCTGTATAAACCCTGTATCAGTGGGCTGAACCTAGAAAACCATTCCTTTTTGGGGGGCTGTCTCATTGTTGTCCCTCTGAGGCACCTGTTGTTGATTTCATTAACAATCAAGTAGCTAGAATTGATAAAATCCCCCCTCTGCTACTTAACGGACCAGACCAATATCCCAGAAGCTCTATTCTGATTTTTAAAAAATTTCTTCAAATTTTTGGTGCAGTATACATAAGCAAAATGAAGTACCGTATTTTTCGGACTATAAGTCGCAGTTTTTTTCATAGTTTGGCTGTGGGTGAGACTTATACTCTGGAGCGATTTATGTGTATAATTATTAACACATTATTATATCATTTCACATGTAATTTTGGTGTTTTGGAGTGACACTGATGGTTTGGTAAATGTGTTAGCATGTTCTTTATGCTATAGTTAGCTGAATAACTCCTAAAGGGATCCACGGATAGAAAGACTTGTAGTTCTTAAAAGATAAATGTAAGTACAAGTTATTATAATTTGGTATTGAAACCACTCATGATTTTTTCGTTTTCATACAATTTATTTTAACTAGTAGGTCGCCATGGTTGTTGACGTTGCAGGGCGGTGATGTCACAGGGCCACGCTGCCAGAATTCCACCTGTCACTCTTAAAAAAAACCCAAACCATGTCACTCTTTTATTATGCAAGGTAGTGATTTAAATACACCACAACGTGTCAATGGCGAGTTTTACATTAATTAGGGATCAAGCCAATGAGTGTTTTTTTTTTCCTTGACTGACGCTGTAGTTTCTTTATTCCACAGTGGGAGAGAGAAAGGAAAGTGGACACAGGCATTCAGATTCGTAGGTCGGACCGCACCATTTATTGGCATAAGCTTCGGCAACTCCTACACAACACACATAAGAATCATATAGTGAAAATACTACAAAAATAATACTCACATCTCTCAAAAAATGTCACCAAGAAGAAAAGTGCTTCAATCTGTATTACTGAGGCCCTATTCTCACACAGTTAACACAACAATGCAAAGAGAAATGGCATTCACAGTCAAAATAGATGCGCAAAATACACATCAAACTTACTCAGACTCTGGTGAAACTGTATTTAAACATTGTAGCAACTCCTTTAGCTCAACAAATACATTGGATGGCAATATTTAGTCACAATACACAAACTATGATGCTGGGAACACTTTTTAGGAGAAGAACAGAGCTACGGCGTCAGTCGAGGGACAAAACGCACTCATTGGCTTGATGTCTTATTAATGTAAAACCCGCCATTGACACCATTTGGTGTATTTTAATCACTACCTTACATAGTTAGAGTGACTGCGACGTACAGCAGCATGGCCCTGTGACATCACCGCCCTGCGACGTCAACAACAATGGCGAGCTTCTAGTTTATTTTTTTATTTAAAATTTTACAAAATGTATTAAAACAAAAACATTAAGAGGAGTTTTAATATCAAATTATTATTACTCGCACTAACATTTATCTTTAAGAACTACAGGTCTTTTTATCTATGGTTCCCTTTAATAGCTATGTTACGTTAACATACCGGCCACGTTCTCATTTCGTTGTTCATGCATCATGTAACTTTATCATCATACTGTACACTTATTCAGAATGCTGTCCTCTATTGTATTTTTATTTTAAATTGCCTTTCAAGATGACATATCTGTTCTATGTGTTGGATTTTCTCAAATAAATTTCCACCAAAAATGAGACTTATACTCCATTGCCACTTATATGATTTTTACCTCTTCATTGGGCTTTTTAATGGCTGGTGCGACTTACAGTCCGAGAAATACGGTAGTTACTTTCATAATTGAATCATCAGTAAAAAATTACAGTAATTCCTTGTTTTTCGCGGTTATTAGAGACTGCTCCCCCCCGATAACCAAAAATCCGTGAAGTAGAGGTGGAGCTTATTTAAATTTTTTTTTTTAACTTTTTTTTTTTGGGGGGGGGGGGGGGTCAATGTAATGCATTAGAAAGAGATACATATAAGACATGTTTTTCCCTTTTTTTCCCCCGAAGTAAAATAAAAAAAAAATCTTAAACATGTTTCTGTCCCACCGAATTATTTTTCAACAAGAATAACCTGGCAAAATGCTTGTCTTTATAAAATGCTTCATCGAGTGAGTTCACTCAAAATCCACTCACGCTGCTGAGACCAGTCTCTCGTCACTTACACAATGAGTTGCCACAGCACACTACCGCTAGTGTTAACAAGCTAGACGATGATTGACACACGCGCCGCCTTTCATGGTAGCGCTATCGAGCTTCTCTGGCAAGATCAAAGCAGCATCTCTGTCACTCATCGTTAACTTTAACAAGCAAACCCAGTTTCCTGCTGAGCAAGAAAAGCAGCAGGAGGGAGAGTGGCCGGCTGTACATAATCGGATCGGGACATCTCTATAAAATACTGTATTTATTGATATATTTTCTAATTGAAAAAAATCCGCGATGGACTGAGGGCGTGAAGTTTGAAGCACGAAGTAGCGAGGGTTCACTGGAGCACCTTTTTCAAAGTATCAACTACAAATCTTTAATTTTCTTAAGTAACTTAAACAACATTGATAACACACTTTAACCAAGCGCATGCTTCCATTTTGACCTATCTTATGCATCAAACAGTTCAAAATATTGGAAACTGAACAAAGAACCGCTTTAAAAATCAAAGTGCAGTTGCACAATTGTACCTTGTTAACCATAGAAAACCCCTCAAAATTGAGATTAAGTTCACAAAATTCAACTGCAGTGCAATGATCATCTTAATTCCCTTTATTAAACAATATGTACAAGTTCAACCTTTCCAACAATGAGCTTGCCTTGATGTCGCTAACAAAAAAGAACACTGTTGAATAATGAGAACACTTGCAGTGAGTCACTATTTGGCAGGCAGACAGCGCTTCTATTTGAGCTGCACCAATGAGAAAAAGGGCTGCGATTGGGCGGAACTCTTTGGAATCTCTGACAGGACGGCCTTGACGCTGTTCCGCTCCTCCCTGCCGAGGTTGCCCTTCAGCTTTAGCAAAGCCAGCACGTGTTCCTCACTGAAGCAAAGGAAGGAAGGAAGGAAGGAAGGAAGGAGGCGGGAAAAGTTAGTGGCTTTGGCACAGAGCCCATCATAGGGCACATGTGCTGAGCACATTTAGAAACATTTCATTTGTTTGCTGGAACAAACAAGCAACCCTCTTCTCATTGTATTTTCACTTCGAAACAGAGTTGTTTTCGTCAACAATGACGACGATGACGAAAATATTTCGTAAATGAACACTTTTTCATGACGACGATGAGATGATAACGAGCTAAAAACGTGTTTTGGGAGACGAAAACATAAAGAGCCAAATGCCAGTTTTCGTGTGAAGGGATGAGAACGAGACAAAAATGTTCAATAGTTTCCGTCACATGTTCACAATGTGTGACATTTTATGTGTAGTTAGCCTGCATCGTAGCGGTGTCTGGTTGTGACACTCGCGACATGCTGCACACCTCACCCACCTTCCCATCTCACCAGTGTATTGTCTCCAGGCTTAATGCAGGCTTGTACACATGGTGAGATTTGTTTTACTGGCCAAAGACAATATGCAAAGTTGCTTTAGCCTGTGCTAGGTCTGTGCTGAGTTATCATCACACACTAAATGTAACTCGTAGCATTAGCATAGCATTCACAATCACGTAAGCATTAGGCTAATGCTAACGACGAGTGTCCTCTTAAACTCAACTACAATTTGTCCCATCCAGTTTGGTATGATTAATTAAAAATAATGTACTGTTTTCCTGCTGGGTGCGTATTATCACCAAGTCGGCGTTGTCCCTTTGGATGGAAGCTAAAATATCTGCTCGTCCATCAATGTTCATTCGAAATAGTTGAAAACCTTTATTTATTTATTTTTTTGAGTACATTTTTTCAATTTTCCAGATGAAAACATGTTTAGTAAACGTCAACTAAAACTAGATGAGGACAAACACATTTTGAGATGTTTAAAATATGACTAAAACTAATAAGTACAATCCTCCAAAGACTAAGATGAAAATTAAAAGGGCTGTCAAAAACAACAATGCTTTAAAAATTGGAAATCGCCGAAAAGCAAAATGCTACCATGCTTATTTTTGCCAAGCAAAGCTCCCCACATTTAATTAAATTTTTTTCCCGTACACTTTTTCTGCATGCCAACCAGACAACATCGTTTGACCAGTTGACAATGTTCCAACGATTTAAAAATTCATGCGATGCAGGCTCCCTTTCGACTTACCCGAACATTACTGGTTGCGGCAATAAAACACTTTTTTGACAAAAAAAGCCCCGTTCATTTACAATGACCAAAACAGTTAAAATTTCAAACGGATATATGTAGTCCTACATGTTTCGTATAATTTACATCATATAAATGTCAAAAAGAAAAACTGAAAATCAAGGTGAACCAGGCTATAATTTCGTTTTTGGGCAAAAACGCAGTTCCACCAAAGTTTCTTAATTTTTGTAATGTTTTCACTAAAAACAGATTCTTTGTGTTTTTTTGCAGTATACCGTTGATGCCAAAGACGCCAATGCCCATCAAAGCTAAAGACGGTTATGTCAGTCAATGCCAAAAACGTCCATAAACGCCAATGCCAATGACAGCTATAACCGTCACTTCGAAAGACGACTATATCCGTCGATTCTAAAAGACTGATATATCAGTCAAATCTGTCAATTCCAATGACAGATACAAATCAATTGGGGGAATGTTAACAGCAAAGCATACCCTTGCAAATTTTTAAAATTTCACTGCAGGCCAAAAGCATTGGCATCCCTGCAATTCTGTCAGATAATGCTCAATTTCTCCCAGAAAATGATTGCAATTACAAATGCTTTGGTAATAATATCTTCATTTATTTTTCTAGCAATGAAATAACACCAAAGAGAATGGGAACAAAAATTAAATCCTTATCATTAACACAAAACTCCAAAAATGGACTGGACAAAAGTATTGGCACCCTTTGAAAAATTATGTGATGCTTCTTTAATTTGTGTAATTAACAGCACCTGTTACTTACCTGTGGCACATAACAGGTGGTGGCAATAACGAAATCACACTTGCAGCCCGTTAAAATGGATTAAAATTTACTCAACCTATGTCCTTTGTGTACCACATTGAGCATGGAGAAAAGAAAGAAGACCAAAGAATTGTCTGAGGACTTGAGAAGCAAAATTGTGAGGAAGCATCTCCGAAGACCTGAATGTTCCTGTGTCTACCGTGCGCAGTGTCATCAATAACTGTAAAGCCCATGGCACTGTGGCTAACCTCCCTTGATGTGGACGGAAAAGAAAAATTGACGAGAGATTTCAATGAAAGATTGTGCGGATGGAGGATAAAGAAACTCGACTAACATCCAAACAAGTTCAAGCTGTCCTTCAGTCCGAGGGTACAACAGTGTCACCCGTACTATCCGTCGGCGTCTGAATGAAAAGGGCCTCTATGGTAGGACACCCAGGAAGACCCTACTTCTGACCCAGGGACATAAAAAAGCCAGGCTGAAGTTTGCCAAAACTTACCTGAGAAAGCGAAAAATGTTTTGGAGACAAAAGTAGAGCTTTTTGGGAAAAGGCATTAACATAGAGTTTACAAGAGAAACAAATAGGCCGTCAAAGAAAAGAACACATCCCCACAGTCAAACATGGCAGAGGTTGCCTGATGATTTGGGGTTGCTTTGCTGCCCCTTGCACTGGAGTGCTTGACCGTATGCCATTATGAAGTCTGAAGACTACTTGTTTGCAGTTATTTTGTCTAAAGGTTGTGCTACCAAGTATTATGCTGAGGGTGCCAATACTTTTAGAGGTGTTCCGGGCATGTCCCACCGGCGGGAGGCCCCGGGGTCGACCCAGGACACGCTGGAGAGACTATGTCGCTCGGCTGGCCTGGGAACGCCTTGGAATCCCGCCGGAGGAGCTGGCTGAAGTGGCTGGGAAGAGGGAAGTCTGGGCTTCCCTTCTAAAGCTGCTGCCCCCGCGACCCGACCCCGGAATAAGCGGAAGATAATGGATGGATGGATGGATGGATGGATGGATGCCGATACTTTTGTCCGGCCCATTTTTGGAGTTTTGTATAAAATTATAGTGATTTAATTTTTTTTTCATTCTGTTTTGTGTTTTTTTCATTGCGAGCAAAATAAATGAAGATATTACTACAAAAGCAGTTGTATTTGCAATCATTTTCTGGGAGCATTATCTGAAAGAATTGCAGTGGTGCCACTAATTTTGGCCAGCAGTGTAGCATAATCTAGAACTGCTAACGAGCTTGTTGTTGAAGTGGTGCTGACATCATCTACAAACAAGGTGTTTTGTTCAAGTATATGGGAGTATTTGAATGTTTACCATACATGAGAGGTTTCAGTGGTGACTAAATCTGCCACGATGAATTGACAACTAATTGATGATCAAATAAATAGACGTCGATGTATTTTGATAGTCAATGAATCATTTAGTGACTACACAAAAATTGTCCAGATCCTCTTTTTAGTCTTTTAAAAGTAATTATATTATATTACAGTATATCGTATTACATTTACAAATATTAACTCATTAGCTGCCGTTGCTTAAAATAAGTTTGTTTAGCTTGTTTTCATCTAGCTATTTTTCTTATTTCAAGAAATCTGAATAAAATTTACTTGAATCACTGGCAGATAATTTCACTTATTCTGAGAAGATTTACACTGAAAACAAAGGAATTTAACTAGTTTTAAGGAGGTGTGTTGTTGCAGTGCAGTCAAAATAGGATGGTGTTAAAGCCCCACAGCAGGCCTGTATGCCTTTTCCTTTTTTTTTTCCTACTCTCCCAGTAATCAGCACTCATTCCACACACCTGTCCTGCACACCTGGTCATTACCACAGCCTCCCTACATAAGCACACACAGCCCTCTGCTCCATTGCGAGTTTGTTAGCCTTCACTGCAACTTACGAGCGTTTCTAGTTACCTTGTCTTGCCGGATTTTTGATACACCTTTTTGACCTTGTGGATTTTTGCCTCTAGCCTGCTCCTCGTCTGTGCCTCTGCCTTTGATACACCTTTTTGACCTTGTGGATTTTTGCCTCTAGCCTGCTCCTCGTCTGTGCCTCTGCCTTTGATACACCTTTTTGACCTTGTGGATTTTTGCCTCTAGCCTGCTCCTCGTCTGTGCCTCTGCCTTTTCTCTGTGACCTGAACCCTGCTACAGGACCGGATCTAGACGCATCCTGCCTGGGCCTTCGCCTTGCTCGTCCCCCTCCTGCTCGAACAGCCTTCCGTGCTTCTCCAAGGGCCAAGACTTCTTCCTCTCAGAACCATTGTTAATAAATCTGCTCTGAGCACTGCATTATTGGGTCCGTTTGTTCTCTGAGCCCTGTCAGATGGAAGTCTAGCCCCGTCAATGGCACTAAAACATATTTATTCAATCAGCCATCAAAATTCAAACGGATTTGGCGTCCATCACTGTCAATGGCAGGCAAAGAGTTACTATTTTTTTTCTATTTTTTTATATATATATTAAGGTACTATTTTTCATTTTCTCAATTTTAGATTTTTTTAATTTTTTCATATTTTTATATTGAACAAAGGCATAAAAAACAGTTGTCCTTTTTGTTTATTCATTGATTTTTTTTATTTATTTTTTTTTTTTTTACAAAAGGCAAAAGTAAAAGTCGCTTTAATTCATCATTTAAATTTTAAATATTTTATTAATTTTAAAAACATTTACGATTAAAAAGTGATGAAACACACACATAACTGATTCCATGTTAGACTTATATTTGTATTTTTTAATTTATATTCTTACTATAATTTTTTTATGTTTTTGGGGGGAATATACTGTATATGGCGAAAAACATAGACAAGACTGAAAAAGCAGTTTCTGCTCTTGCACTCCTCTTTAAAAGAAACTGCTGTATTTTAAGCCAAAAGAACTGTTGTGTTTAATAGAACAATATCTTAATCGCACATTAAGCCTCCGAAGTACTTTTAATTTGTCCGTTTTACCCTGGAAACCCCCGTTTACAGACGTCGCACAACCGCTTTTGTTTCAACCCACCCATAAGATGAAGGTAATTAATATTTATTATTCAAAATGTCTGTCATTTTTAGTTTAGAATAATTAATTGATGTCTAATATTTCGTTTAAAAAATTTTTTAAAAGACTTTAAAAAATTATTCACTCACATGTTTTAAACTTTTAAACAAATTACGTCATGATGAAAAAAATGGTGTCTGTAAAAAAGTCACGGATATCTACCTCATAACTATCGCTTAATTGTATTTTTTTCTGTTACTGTCGCATTTTCTCCGATATGTTTGATGATAAATAATGGATGCAAACAAAGAAAAATTTTTTAAAAAATGTTGAAAAGGGTAAATATATGAAAAAGAAACTCTCGACCACTCCTTGATGTCTGCGATTTCTGCATCGCAGCCCTTGTTATATTACCATGTTTCACCCATAAAATCCCCAAAAAGTCCAGCTGTGGCCATTCACAGCTGTGTATTGACACTCAGTGATACATGCTACATGGAGTTTTTGGATCGAAACAAGGTAAGAACGCGATTATATCTCGTTAAAGTGATGGCGTCTGTAATTCTGCTCTCGCGTGCTCTCACCTCCAGATAGGGTTTTGCTGTTTAAAAAAAAAATGTTTTTTAAAAATGCCCTCCTTTCAAAATTTTTCTTCCCCCAGAAAATTGAGATTTTAAGCTATGCAATGATGTATTACACATGCATATCGAACAATTTTGAAATTTGGCCAAATTGGGGGTCTCAGAGCGGAACTTCAAGTCAACCTGAGTGTTTTCCCCCATATATTTATTTCTTTGTATATACAACTGTTACGGTTGTCTGCTATGCACTGAGCCATTACATGGTCATTTCATTTTTGATGCAAATCTGAATAAAAAAAGTCTAAAAAAAAAAAATCTAAATTAGTTCTTTTTTTTTTTCTTGTAATTTTTAAAAAATCTATTTTTATCTTTTTAATCAAAAACAAAAAAGGGGAGAGAGGTTATTGTCTGATTTCTGTAGTCCTTGTAGATGATGATCTGTATTCAATTAGAATATTGTTTCTTTTTAAACTTTACATAGCGATTTGTCAGGCAGCTCAGCATGTAATATGTGATGTTGTAATTGTCTCGGTGGGGCTGAACCTGGAAGGAAATGTTGCAAATGTGTAATGACAAACAAAGAAACTCTTGACTTTCTTTGCAAACATCTGCTTTTGCTTTGGACTACAGTTACATAATATTCATCTGGTCCAATTTTTAGGGATTTCAATGAAGAAATCTACCCAAACTTTACAACCCCTCTAGAAAGAACGTGAGTGAAATATGAACCAAAATAATCGGTGGCTAATCGAGAGTCAAAATAATCCTCACTTTCTCGTTACCTGAAATCGGGGAAAGCGCTAGCCAGCGAGGCCACTTGGCACTGGATGGCGGGGAGATCCTGTAGTTTGAGAACTTCTGCCATCATGCTAAGAACGTCCGCAAGCCCCACCTCCTCCGAGCCCTGAAATGTTTTTTTTTTCTTTTGTAATCTTGAGTAAACACCATTTCCCGAAAATCAGTCTTGGACTTTCTGCTGTTGAGTAATAAGACTCGCTCATGGTATTGTGTCAGGTTAGGAAGAAAAAAAAGTGCCTCACATGCGTGCTGAAGAAGCATTGCAAAGCGTGTGCGTCGTCCTCCACGTTGGCAGCGGCCTTCTGCTGTTGCTGCTTATCCTTCAACCTGAGCTTGCCCTTCAGAAGCCTGCGAACGTACTCTGTCGACACTACTCGGTGCATCTGACCGATCAGCTCCTGAAAGACGGAACCAGAAAGTTGGCAGTGTCTGAAAGTGGCGGCCATCTAGGGATATTTTGTGTTTTTTTTTTTTTTTGCTGCAAGTTCTTTTTTAAAAAAAAAAAAAAAAAAGAAAGAAAGAAAGAAAGAAAAAAAACGTTTACAGAATCACGAGTATGGAGGCACCCCAAATTCCAAAATTAAATAAAAAGTAAAAAAATATATATATATATACAACACATATAAATTGAAACTAATAAATAAAATTTGAAATAAATGCATATAAAAATGAAGTAAATAAAATTCAAAATACAGTTAATGAATTAGAAAAGAAATATTTTTAAAAATGTTAAATTAAATCTTGAAATGGAACTTGGCCTGCCTTTTTTTTTAAAAATAATTAAATGGAAAAAAAATTAAATAAATAAATGTTCAAATATATAAAAATTAAATTGGTGAATAAAATTTTTTAATGAAATTAATGAAAAATGGCTGGGGGAAAAAAATAATGTTAAACTAAATTTTAAAAAATGAAATTGCTGAAAATATATTGAAAATAAAGTGTAAATAAATAAATTACAAAATAATCTTAATATAAAATAAATAGGGAAATAAATATGGAAATTTAAAAAATAACTATGGAAATGAACTTGACTTAAAAATTTAAATAATTTTAAAAATGATATTTTTTTTTTTAAGTGAAATAAAAATTAAACGTGGCGAAGATTCAGGCTGTGTGTCTAAATATATACATTTTTTAATGTTTTTAAGTATGCAGTGAAATGACTGCATCTCTGACGTTTTATGTTAAAACAAACCGTTTGAAAATTGGCAATCGCCAGTTATTTCAAAGTCTACGTTCCCCCTTGACTTTAAATTGATGAGGGTGACTGGTCCCGTCCTACAATGGCCGTCAAAGTGTGAATGTTGGAAGTCCTCTATGGGCTCAGTCGATTAACCGTCCATCATATTGCCTACCTGGCGCCGGGATTCAGGCAGGCCCCGGAGCCGAAGAATCTCTTGGTCCAGGCCAGACTGCAGCTTCTCCAGTGTGGAATTCTTCAACCAATCTTGGCTGAAGAGTTTCCTAAAGTGCGGCTGCAAGGTGACAGCACACACTTAGCAGTCAAGATAAAAAATATCTCAACGGAGTGGCGTGCGTGAGCTCACCTTGAGGTTCTTGCGCACCGGAGCCAGCAGGTACTCATGCGCACTGCCTTTCATGTCCGTAAGAATGCTCAGGCAGTTTTGGAGCACTTCTTCCGGGAACAAACGCCGCCTGCTTATCACAAAGTCCCTGCAAACACATGCCCCCGCGGATGAATGGATCAATGGGATAAGACTTTCAGCGCCTTTGACGATTAAAGACGTCCAATCATGTGGCTCTTTTCATCCTTCTACTGTGAACTGAAATGAGTTTGTCATTCGTAGACGCCCAATACATTTGAAGTGGGATGAATTTCCGAGCATAGACTTCATTATGTATTGACGGCTCAGATCAGTCATGCAATGCGCCTCGCATTCAAGTACGGGGCAGCCCACATCAACAGGAGCTATTCACAAATCACGCATGCAGCGATCTAACGCAGGATTTCTGTTGAAAAAGTACAAAAGCTGTACCGCATACAAACAGGAAGGATTCGTACCATGCATGCATTTTGAAACGATGTGAAAAAAGTCCATGGAAGAAATTAGCCGCTACTGCATTGGCATCATAGTTTGCAATATTCACGCAAAATAAATGCTAACTGCACCATTTAATTTTGCTTTTAACCAAGAATCAAGACTGTTTTGCTGTTGGATTTAAGCATCTTTTCACAAGAATTTTCACCGGAAAAGCTCTGTTTACATCAGGCGGCCGCTAGCTACATTCACTAACAGACTGTCATTGTAATTCGACATATTTACGTAAAATCAATGCTAACTGCATGTTTTTTCTTGCTTTTAACCAAGAATCGAGACTGTTTTACGTCCATATATGTAAAAAATTTCATGAATTTAAGCATTTGGGCACAAGAATTTTAACCGGAAAAGCTCTGTTTACATCAGGCGGCCGCTAGCTACTTTCAGTAACAGACTAGCATTGTACTTCGACATATTTACGAAAAATAAACGCTGACTGCACCTTTTTTTTTTTTTGTTGCTTTTAACCAAGAATCAAGACTGTTTTACGTCCATATCTATAAAAAAATTCAGGAATTTAAGCATTTGGGCACAAGAATTTTAACCGGAAAAGCTCTGTTTACATCAGGCGGCCGCTAGCTACTTTCAGTAACAGACTAGCATTGTACTTCAACATATTTATGTAAAATAAACGCTAACTGCACCATTTTTTTTTTTTTTGCCTTTAACCAAGAATCAAGACTGTTTTACGTCCATATCTATAAAGAATTCTAGGATTGAAGCATTTATTCACAAGAATTTTCACCAGAAAAGCTCTGTTTACATCAGGCGGGCGGTAACTACATTCACTAACAGACTGACAATGTAATTCGACATATTTACGTAAAATAAATGCTAACTGCATGTTTTTTTTGCTTTTAACCGTTTTAGCCAAGAATCAAGACTATTTTAATTCCATATCTATAAAAAAAAATTCGGGGATTTAAGCATTTATGCACAAGAATTTAAACCGGAAAAGCTGTTTACATCAGGTGGCCGCTAGCTACTTTCACTAACAGACTAGCATTGTACTTCGACATATTTACGTAAACTAAACGCTAACTGCACCGTTTAATTTTGCTTTTTACCAAGAATCAAGACTGTTTTGCTTCCATATCTATAAAGAATTCCGGGATTTAAACATTTATTCACAAGAATTTTCAACGAAAAAAGCTCGTCTGTGATTCCACTCGGTCAGCTTTGACGGCCTCACCAACAATGCAGGCCCCCTATTTATCGGCCCCGCGCCCCGTGTCCTGTCAATACATTATGAAGTCTATGGGCCGAGAATGAACAAGTGATTGCGCAGATGCATAAATAAAAAGTTGAATGGATGAAATGACAGGTAAATGAATATATGAATTACCAAATAAATCAATGAATGCATAGATGACTGAATGATTGAATGAATGCATGAATGATGTATGGATGAAATGGATGGATGAGTGAATGAAAGCCCGTGACGCCTCACCTGAAGTCTGCCACACAGCCGAGGTTGGCTTTGACGTAGGCCGCGGTGTTAGCTTTGTCGTATTTGATGACGTCAGCCTGGAAAGTTTGGAAACTGAGAAGGAGGGAAGTGCGAACGGAGGTTAGTGGAGACCCGTGATATTGACGGTTCACCACAGTGAGGGCAACGACGAGGGCTGCCACGATAAAAAGACTAATAGGTTATGAAATGAATAGACAGCTAACATCTGCTTTTTCTTTGGAAAACAATCATACAGCCACATCATATCCAACTTTGTTTCAGCGCATGCTTTTTAGTGTCAGTGCTAGCTAAAAGTTGAATCTCAGATTTATTAAAAATAATGGGGGATTAATCTAGCTTCAGTGTAATAGTTTGTGCAGCCATAACTCTGATTCCCACTCTACCTGTGCAGAAAGTCTTGCAGCTGACATGTCAATGGCTGAGCCTTCCGTAGGTCACCCAGCACCTTCTCAGCCCTACTCACCATGCCGTTGACAATCTAAAAGCGTGTTACAATATATAAATATTAGGGCTGCAGCTATCGATTATTTTAGTAGTCGATTAATCGATGAACTAGTTAGTTCGAATATTCGAGTAATCGGACAAGGAACATAAAAAATTAAAACACCTCAGCTGAGCTTCAAACGGTATAAAAAAATACATGAGGATCTATGTAGTACAAAATAACAATTGGCTAACTTACATAGCAAAAGTCCGTTAGCTTAAATGCTATAAAATGCTAACGTAATTTCTGTATTTATTCATTATTTTACAATACTCTTAACAACTGGTTCACATATTCCCACAAAAAAACGGCTAAATATACCTATAAACCAAGTTACGAATGCATTAAAAAAAAAAAATTAGTATAACAAAAACGTAGTTTATGTTGGTCTTAACAGGGAGCAGCTGGATTCAGCCATGTAAAAGGGGACACTACTAGAGGGCAGTGTATCCACCCAAACAAAACAAAAAAATGCAAACACTTTAAAAAAAAACCACTATAACACCTTTTTAATTAAACGAATACTCGAAGCAGCAAAATTTAATTCGAATCTTATTTTCGAATCGAATACTCGAGTCATTCGATTAATCATTGCAGCCCAAAAAATATATATATGCAGTGAAGAAAATAAGTATTTGAACACCCTGCTATTTTGCAAGTTCTTCCACTTCGAAATTATGAAGGGATCTGAAATTTTCATGTCCACTATGTCCACTGTGAGAGAGATAATCTAAAAAGAAAAATCCAGAAATCACACTGCATGATTTTTTTTAACGATTTGGTCTTGAGCTACAGCTGCAAATAAGAATTTGAACACCTGTCTTGCATATAGAATTATGACCCTGAAAGACCTGTTAGTCCGCCTATTAAAAGTCCAAATCCACTCCATGTATTATTCTTAATCAGGTGCTCCTGTCTGAGGTCATTAGCGGCATAAAGACACCTGTCCACCCCATACGATCAGTAAGACTCAAACTTGTAACATGGCCAAGACCAAAGAGCTGTACAAAGACACCAAAGACAAAATTGACAAAACCTCCACAAGGCCGGAAAGGGATCGAGAAGCAATTGCCAAGCAGCTTGCTAAAGAAGGTCCACCGTTGGAGCAATCATTAGAAAATGGAAGAAGCTAAGCATGACAGTCACTCTCAATCAGAGTCCCATGTAGAATATCATCTCGTGTTGTCCCAATAAACCTAAGAAAGGTGAGGAGTCAGCCCAGAACTACACGATAGGAGTTGGTCAATGACCTGAAAAGAGCTGGGACCACCGTTTCCAAGGTTACCGTTGGTAATACACTTAAACGTCATAGTTTGAAATCATGCATGGCACAAAAGGTTCACCTGCTTAAACCAGCACATATCAAGGTCCGTCTTACTTTTGCCCATTACCATTTGGATGATACAGAGGAGTCATGAGAGCAAATTTTGTTGGCAGATGAGATAAAAAATAGAACCTTTTGGTAATATTTCCACTAACCGTGTTTGGAGGAAGAAGAATGATGAGTACTATCCCAAGAACACCATCCCTACTGTGAAGCATGGGGGTGGTAGCATCATGCTTTGGGTGTGTTTTTTTGTACATGGGACCGGACGAGTGTACTGTATTAAAGAAGGGATGACTGGGGCCCTGTATTGTGAGATTTTGGGGAACAACTTCCTTCCCTCAGTCAGAGCATTGAAGATGTGTTGTGGCTTGGTCTTCCAACATGACAATGACGCGAGGCACACAGCCAGGAAAACGAAGGAGTGGCTCCACAAGAAGGTTCTTGCATGGCCTTGCCAGTCTCCAGACCATAACCCAATAGAATAACTTTGGAGGGAGCTCAGACTCCGTGTTTCTCAGCGACAGCCCAGAAACCTGACTGATCTAGAGAAGATCTGTGTGGAAGAGTGGGCCAAGAACCCTCCTGCAGTGTGTGCAAACCTGGTGAAAAACTACAGGAAACGTTTGGCCTCTGTAATTGCAAATAAAGGCTACTGTACCATACAGTATATTAACATTCATTTTCTCAGGTGTTCAAATACTTATTTGCAGCTGTATCACACAAATAAATAATTTTAAAAATCATACATCTCTCTCATAGTGGACATGCACCTACGATGAAAATTTCAGACCCCTCCATGATTTCTAAGTGGGAGAACTTGCAAAAAAGTAGGATGTTCAAATACTGTATATACATATATATAAATATATATATATTTATTTATATTTATATTCATATATATATATATATATATATATATATATACATACTAGTCCTAAAAAAAATTTGCATATCGTGATAAAGTTCATTATTTTCTGTAATGTACTGATAAACATTAGACTTTCATTAATTTTAGATTCATTACACTCACCTGAAGTAGTTCAAGCCTTTTATTGTTTTAATATTGATGATTTTAGCAATAAAGTCAAGAAAAAACAAAAATCCTATCTAAAAAAATAACATATTTCATCCGACCAATACAAAAAAGTGTTTTTTAATACAAAAAATGTCAACCTTCAATTAATTGTATCAGCTATGCACTCAATACTTGGTCGGGAATCATTTTGCAGAAACGACTGCTTCAATGCGGCGTGGCATGGAAGCAATCAGCCTGTGGCACTGCTGAGGTGTTATGGAGGCCCAGGATGCTTCGATGGCGGCCTTAAGCTCATCCACAGTGTTGGGTCTGTTGTCTCTCAACTTCCTCTTCACAATATCCCACAGATTATCTATGGGGTCGTGCTGAAAAATGAAATATTCATCTCTATAAAGCTTTTCAGCAGATGGAAGCATGAAGTGCTCCAAAATCTCCTGATAGCTAGCTGCATTGACCCTGCCCTTGATAAAACACAGTAGACCAACACCAGCAGCTGACATGGCACCCCAGACCATCACTGACTGTGGGTACTTGATACTGGACTTGAGGCATTTGGGCAATTCCTTCTCCCCAGTCTTCCTCCAAACTCTGGCACCTTGATTTACGAATGACATGCAAAATTTGCTTTCATCTGAAAAAGTACTTTGGACCACTGAGAAACGGTCCAGTGCTGCTTCCCTGTACCCCAGGTAAGGCGCTTCTGCCACTGTTTCAGGTTCAAAAGTGGCTTGACCTGGGGAATGCGGCACCTGTAGCCCATTTCCAGCACACGCCTGTGCATGATGGCTCTGGATGTTTCTACTCCAGACTCAGTCCACTGTTTCTGGAGGTCCCCCAAGGTCGGGAATCGGCCCTTGGCCACAATCTTTCTCAGGGTGTGGTCACCTCTTCTGGTTGTGCAGCGTTTCCTGCCACACTTTTTCTCTTCCCACAGACTTCCGACTGATGTGCCTTGATACAGCACTCTGGGAACAGCCTATTCGCTCAGAAATTTCATTCTGTGTCTCAGCCTCTTGCTTGAGAGTGTCAATGACCACGATTGCGGTTTTGAATAATGAACCAGGCTGGGAGTTTTTAAAAGCCTCAGGAATCTTTCGCTGGGGTTTGGAGTTAATCCGTTGATTCAGATGATTAGATTAGTAGCTTCTTTAGAGTACTTTATCATGATATGCTAATTTTTTTAGATAGGGATGTTTGGGTTTTCTTGACTTTTTTGCACAAATCATCAATATTAAAACAAGAAAAGGCTTGAACTACTTCAGTTGTGTGTAATGAATCTAAAATATATGAAAGTCTAATGTTTATCAGTACATTACAGAAAATAATGAAATTTATCACAATATGCTAATTTTTTAGAAGGACTAGTATATACAGTATATATAGTATACAATATGATACCACAAACGCAGCTCAGCAGGAACCGACGCATGCTACCTGAATGATGTCATAGGCTGTGTGACTGACAAAACACCCGTCTTCCACGGGCGGCTGCTGCCCTTTGTTCCAGGCCGCCCGAGCCTCGTCCAAGACACTTCCCATGTACGTGCTCAGCTCCCTCTGGATGCAGCGAACGTGTGGAGATTACAAAAAGCGAGTCCGGAGATTTTAAACGCCAGCGAGGCTACCTCTTGTCTACCGAGGTATTGTTCCTCCAGAGGTGAAAGGAGCTCTTCAGGTAGGAGCGGTTCAAGCACTTCCATGTTGATCTCCAGCTGAGGATCTTCAAGCAATCTGACATGTGAACAAAGAAAAAGTATGGCAAAATGAGCAAAATGAATCAAAATTTGAAAATGCAAATCCAGGAGAAATTGCTTTTCAAGCAATTTAACAAACACGCATTTCGGGGCAATTTCAGATCGCTTCCCGTTGATTTCAGGTCACTTCCTGTTAATTCTGGGGTATTTCTGGGCCACTTCCTTTTGATTTCTGTGAAAATCCAGGTCATTTCTTTTGATTTCTGGCCTTTCAAGTTCAATTTCTGTTGTTTTTTCGGTCACCTGATGTAGTTTGGGGGGGAAATTTTCAGGGCACTTCCTGTTCATTTTTGTGCATTTCTGGTTCACTGCCTGATTTTGGGTCACTTCCTTATGATTTTGCTTCAATTGCCAGTCACTTTCTTTCGATTTTGGGGCAATCTCATGTCACTTCCTTTAGATTTTAGGTCACAACCTAAAAATTTTGGCGCAATTCTAGGTTATACTAGGTGGAACGTGAGTGGCGATCGATTTATTTTGTTTTTGTGGGTTCCAAGTTGAATAACACTAAAACAGCAAAACAGTCTAATGGTCGAACGGCTAAACCGTTAATTAATATTTTTTTGTGTGGGTCCCAGGTCAAGGTTACCAAAATTGTTGTCCAAAAAAATCTGTCTTAGTTGGTCCCAGGATTATGTCACCAAAATATTTGCCAATGGGAACAGAACAGTCTTAAATCGGAGTGATCGAAATCGATTAAAGAGCATTTTTGTCGGTCCTAGGACAGTTTTGTGGTCCCGGGTTAGTGTCACCAAAATATTTGTCAGTCAACCCACAAGTTTCACGTCAACGTCCCCAAAAATTTTTTCAACAGGGCAAGTTTAAAGTTGGAACTGTCAGAATTGGTTAAAATGTTTTTATGGCGGGTCCCTGGTCATGGTCACGCAATTTTTGTCAGAAACACACGTTTCTGTGGGTTTATTGTGGTTGTTCATCAGTGACGATGTGAACTTTATTGGAAATGTGAATGTGTCAGTGGACATTATTGGAAATATATTTGTCCAAGTTTGCTGGAACGGTAAGTTTTTGGAAACATACTGTATTTTGCTCATATTTCTCAATGGGATAAAAACTGTTGGATTAGATATATTTTGGGTTTTTTTGGGGCGGAGGGGGCAAAAGCTTCCGTTTATGGGATAACGCTGACTTGTTTGGGTGAAAACTAAAGGCATGTGAACATTGAAGTGTGAATGGTCAGTGAAAACACCTGTGGTTGCTGGTGCATCAAAAAAACAGGGCAGAAACAGGAATTTTATGAGTGGGCATGCCCAGAATTTTTTTTTTTTAAAAAGTGCTGACCTTGGGTAGAAATCATTGACCCAGTGTAACAGAAAAGTGCAGTCCTGGTCGTCCAGTCCGAAGTCGGCCAACCTTCTCAGCCTAGAGCTGACGCCACGGTGGTAGGAGGCGGCGTACAGCTGGCAGATGCGAAAGTGCTGCGGGTAGCATGCCTTGACCCGCTCCGCCACTATCTGAAGGTCACGCCTCAGCCGCCGCCCCGCCCCGTGCACGTCTGCTTGGATGGACGACTGGCCCTTCGGGGGCGTAGCGAGGGGTGTTTGCGGGGCCTCCAAGCGCTCCTCCACCATCTGTTGTAGTGTATCGTTGTGCATTTTCCTCCAGCCGCTGGCATTTGCAAAAAATATTTATTAAAACTTGAATTTTTCAAAAATGCGTATTATTTTTTGCATAGAATACGCTGTTAAAAATATCGTCTTAATTTGATCTGTGCAAATTATTGGACATTTATGCTACTCTATTATTACAGAATCATATAGAGAATATTTACAAAATTCTTTGTCCTTCTTGTTTTTAAAGTAAAAATACAAATAAAAAATTACAAAAAGAGAATATTTTTCATATTTATTTAAAATGTATATTTTAAATAAATAATTTTATAAATATACAAAATATATAGAAAGAACATTTCCCGTTTTGTTATTTAAAAACCATTAAATTTACATAAAATTTTTAAAAATTTATATTTTTATTATAATAGTTCTAATTAATAATTCAGTGTTGGAAAATTCAACAAATAAACATTTTAAATAGAAATTCAAATTTGGATAGGAAAAAATGTACTGATTTTTTCTTATCATTCCAAAAATCCCATATGTCAGTGGTAAAAAAAATGCTGTTGTTAATTATTCATGTACTCTATGTGACCTTTTCATGGTAACAAAGGTGGTTCCAGGTAAGAGTGCAGCGGTACATTTGAGCCTCCAGGGCGGCGACATGCGCCTGCGCCACACCCTTCAATTGATTTTTTTTTTTTTTTTTTAAATTGCAAAAGTCCAAAATTTCTGGAGAAAAAAAAAATCTCTGTAAGAATTCAGCAAAACAACTAAAATCATATAAGTGTTTTATAATGTACCTACTTTATAACAATTGAATTGTTCAGTCAGACTACAACGGGGAAAAAAATGACAAAAAGAAGGAAAAAAAGGACAGCGAGATAAAAGTCGTACTATTAGTACGAGAATAAAGTATTATTACGCACGGCTAATATAGCTAAATTAGCTGCTACGTACATTGCGTAGCGCTTCACTGCCTCCGTAAAAACTACTCAACAATACGGAGAGAATCTCTTGAAGCTGTGTTTTAGAATCTGTTTCACAAAAAAGGAATCTTTAATCTCTTGGCTCATCTGCATCAAATTATAATCAATCGAAGGATTCGTACTAATACTTCATTGTAGCTCTCAGCTAAAGTAAGCTAACTTTCAAAAAGTATGTAGCAACTAATGTAGCTACATTAGCCGTACATAATAATATTACTTTAATCTCGTACTAATCGTACGACTTTTATTCTTGTACAAATAGTACAATCTCATAATAATATTGCAACTTCCATGCGAATCTCGTGGTCCTGTTTTTTTTTTCTTCCTTTGGCACTAATACTCCGTCGTAATATTTTTTGGAAATTGCAGATAAGCGTCCAACCTGAGCCTCCAGGGCGGCAACATGCCCCCGCGCCTTTCCCAGAGGCGGTCTTGCTCCTCCTCCTGCTGCACAAAGGCCACGGCCGATGCTAGCACGTCTACATCCGCGGCAGGCTCCAGGGAGCTCCTGAGCGTTCGCAGCACCACCTCCTCTAAGGCCAGCCGGTCAGCCTTCAGGGCCGCCGTCTCCTCCGCCCGCCATCCGTCGGTGGCATCCTCACCGAACAGTCGCTCCTCTCTAAGCAGCAGCATGCGGCCCGCTTCGCTCAGGCGCAGAGATGAAAGGTGCTGCTCAAAGGTCATTGGCGGTGCCGGTTCTGGCGTCGGCGGCGCTGTGTGAGGGGCAAAAGCACAGCTCATTTAGGTCACTCATCCCCAATATGGTTGCAATTTCAAAGTGGGGTTTTCAGACGTGGTTATGGTTGGTCAGAGTTGGGGTTATGCTTAGGTGTGAAAGTTATAGCTTTTAAGACAGTTATAGGGTTTCTAAGTAATGTTCCAAAACAGTTAGGGTTTCAAAAATAGGTTTGGTTTTAAAATAGGGTTTCAAGACCAGGTTAGGGTTAGGTTTTAATGTAAATGTTTCAAGCCAGGGTTGGAATCAATGTAATTTTCAGAGAAAGGGTTAGGGTTTCAAGAGAGGGTTAAGTTTGAAAGTAAGTTTTAAAAACAGTGTTAGGGTTTCAAAGTAATGTTTCCAGAGAGGGTTATGTTTGAAAGTAGGAGGTCAACGTAAGGTTCCAAGCCAGGGTTAGGGGCAGAGGTGGGTAGTAACGCGTTACATGTACACCGGTACATTTACTTGAGTAACTCTTTGAGAAAAATGGACTTCTAAGAGTAGATTTACTACGCCATACTTTTTACTTTTATTTGAGTAGATTTGTGGGAAAAAAATGCTACTCTTACTCGGCTACTCTGGGCTACACAAGAGTCGTTATATTTTTATTGGATTTTTTGCCAGCGATGCCAAGAGGAGCGCTACTAATTTCAACAATGAGACGTCGCAACAATAATCACATGACTCCAATAAACCACCCAGATAGCAGACCGACGTTGAAAAGATGTTGGATCAACATTCCGCAGTCGATCGATAATGTTGTTTCAACATTGAAATCCTTACAAAACCTAAACGTTATTTCGATTATTAATAATATTGGAACAACGCTGAATCAATGTTATGTTTTCGACCAAAACGCCCACTCATCCATAATTCAATGACTTTTCAATCATATTTCCCAGTCAATCATAAATCAACTATTTGTCAACATTGGTTCATCAACTATAAAACAATGTTAACCCAACCATCGCCTGACATACCCTAGAACAACATTCTTTCATCGTCACTTGACGTCTAAAATTTCGATTTCAACCGTACTGATGATTTTGATGGAAAATCAACGTTTATTCAATGTCGCTCTGCTATCTGGGCAATCAGACACATGCTTGCCGTTCTAAGATCACGCCAGCCTGTTCAATCACATGGCGTCTTTAAAGCATCGTAAGAAATGAAGAATTTGACATAGAGCGCTGCCCTTAACATGACTCAAATTTTTCATTTCATTTATTTTCCCTTCAGACATGACAAATCCAAATAAACATACATTATTTATATGTGTTTACAATTAATTCAACCCGTAAAGAAAATGGCTGACGGGAGAAGCCGAAGCTTATTGAAACCCGTCCCCAGTATTCCATAAAGGACGCAGAAAATATCAAATATCAATTTTTGACATTCAGATTTCGTAATGATCACAAGTTTTTTTTTGTTTTGTTTTGTTTTGTTTGTTTGTTTTTTTTGTTTTTATAATAACATCCCCTCTGATTGTTCATTTTCCCAATAGTCCATAGTCGATCGATGTGCTCGTTATGTTGATTAGATCCAGTAGACTAGTTCATAATTTAGTACTTAGTTTATTCAGTTGATTTGATCAAATTTAAACCTCTCTCCCACTTTTTATTTGGCACCGATTGACCACGGAAAACCGGAGCTATAATGGTTTTAATTTCATAATAGTAACTATAAAGGAATTATTCATTTTTCAAACTAGGAACTATTTTCTCCACTAGAGGGCACTCATGCTCTCTGGACGAATAATGCTTCATTTCTGTCTTTTTTTTTTTTCCTCTTGCCAAATTCACTGATTTTTTCTTTGTATTTCTTTGGTTTAATGTGCTCAAGTAATGGGTTATTGTACAGTGTCATTATATATGTTTTTGCTGAAAAAAAAAATACCATTGTTTAAAAAAAAAATCAAACAAAAATAAACAATTACTCACAATGTTACTCATTACTTGAGTATTCTTTTCACTGGATACTTTTTTACTTGTACTTGAGTACATCTTTTTGATGACTACTTTTACTTTTACACAGGGCGAAAGTGGGCCAGAATGGTCAGGAACACAGTTCCGGTATAAGATTCAGGGCCAGAACGCAGTTCCGGTATAAGATTCAGGGCCGGAATGCTGTCCCAGTATAAGATTCAGGGCCGGAATGCTGTCCCGGTACACGGTGCTTTGATTTAAAAAATATGACAGCAACTGTCAAAACGCTACGTACAAAAAAAAAAATGCTAAACTGCCACACATGCATTTCAGCTCCAAGAAGAAAACAATCTATCAACATCAGATTTACATACACAAGTGTTAACAAAAAGCATAATAAAGTGCTTTTGTCGTGTAATCCGTTTCTACCAATATTTATTATTGATTGTTTTCTACGGGTGTTATCCGAGTCTGACGATGATGAGTCACGTCAATGTACGAATGCACGCAGCAAAGCAAAACGCCTGGACTCATTCATCCGTTCAATTGGTTGACATACTGACATGTGATCAGCACAGATGGTTAGCTCTGATTGGTTCAAATGTGCATGTTTTCTGGCACAGCAAAAAAAAAAAAAAAGCTTGTGGAATTGATGCGACAAAAAAAAGGGCAATTCAACATAAAATTGATCAAATCTTTAAGAGCAAGGAAAGAGTTGAGGAGGCTTATTTATCATATTTATTTTTATTTGCTGTGACGGGGAGGTTCAGAACATCTTCGCTGTCAATGTGCACTTTGGACTTATATTTGTTCATTTATGATAGGCTACTTATCCATTTCCTTATGATTTAAAAAAGTCAATGTTCGCGCGATCTTCAAAATATATTCCATTTCACTCTGCATAATATAATTCATTTATACTTATTTTTCTGAATGTATGTTACTTAAATCTTTATTATAAAAAAAATAAAATAAAATAAATAAAAAGGTAAATGTTTGCAAAAACTTTAATCTTAATATATATCCTATGTTCTTAAGTTGTTATAATTGAGATTTGGCATTTAGTATGTGAGGAAAACAAAAATTAGGAGATGGAGGTTGGGGTTATTGCTGTTTTGGTTAACTTGTATGTTGCAAATCATTGAAAAAATACAATTTTGAATGAAAAATGAATTAATAAAATATCTGGCTCCGTGGCGACCTTCACGTCGGGGGAGTTCCGGCAAGAAATTATAGCCACTTTCAGCCCTGCTTTTACATGAGTAATATTATTTTGAAGCAACGCTACTCTTACATGAGTAAAATTTCTGGCTACTCTACCCACCTCTGGTTAGGGGTTCCAAGACGAGTTTAGGTTTCAAATAGAGTTTCAACACAGGGTTAGCGCATCAAATCAGGGTTCCAAGAAAGGATTTGGTTTCAATTTAGGATTCCAAGACAGGGTAAAGGCTTTCATTCAACACTTGAGATTTTTATCCACCTGTTTCCACTTCTACTTGTGTTGTTGGCACATTTGCCTCCGTGGTTGAGGGGGCGCTGCCACGCCTGGGGTTAGCGCCCCACACCCGGGGTAACTTCAGCCTCAGTTTATGTCCCTTCGACGGCAGAGACGACGACGACGAGGAGGAGGAGGAGAATGTCGCCCACTTGAAGGCGCCGTGTTTCTGCGCCCAGTCTGAGTGATAGCATGCAAGGAAAACTTTCAACATGCAATACGGTTTACGCCATCACTGGAAAACAAAATATTAGGAACAGCTCTCCGTTTGACCAAGCATTGAACTCAACACTTCCTTAATTCGTATTCAAACAATCTGTCAAAAAATATTTGTGGCTGAATCCGTTTGGTCTTCCTAATAATGCAAATGGAACGGACTTGGAAAATATTATTATGTTTTATGGCTCCTCAAATAACCCACCACAATTGCTTCTAGACCAATTTTCAAAATAAAAGAACTTTCCGTTGACAAAAAGTGGAGACGATGTTTTCTTTGGTTTGTTTTTCCTGTTAGTAAAGGAAACAATGAAACACCAAAACAAGCACTATGATAAAAATACAAAATATAAGGAACACAATTACTTCATTATTACAAGATGACAAGTTTTTTTTAATCATCCATGTTACCCTGTCAAACTTGACTTTTTTTCTACATTGCATCCACTTTTTACCACAAAAAGAACGTTAAATGTGTGTCTGTGACTCACCCGATCTCATTGTCGCTACTCTCTCAAGACACACACTTACTCAAACGTACGCTATTTAAACGGCAAACTCAAGCCGCCCCTTTACCAGCAATTACGTCACACACACGAACACAAACAATCTAAATAGTCTTGGAAATTCCTACAATTGTTCAATAAGCGCCACCAGCAGGTCAAATTGAGAATGGAAAATATTTCGGGATACATGGAAGTACAGTACACTGGAAAAAAATAGGCATTCTATTCTTGGACTGTTTAGGTGAGAATATTTAACTGTTGTAAATTCACACCCCAAAGCCAGCGTCACATAGCAGCAGTGGTGGAATGTAACAAAGTAAAAGTAATTCGTTAATGTACTTAAATAAATTTTTTTGTATCTTTACGTTACTTAAGTACAAATATGAAGCAGTACTTTTTTACTTCACTATATTTTACAGCACGTATCTGTACTTTTTACTCCATTACTTTTCAAATTGTCACCTGCGTTACACATTACTTTTGTTTGTTTTCTTTTTTTCTCATTGTGAATTCATAGTTTCGTTGTCATGCCTCTGGTGCAATCGTAAACCCCGTGCAACTATACCGTAACTGAGCACTAGAGGCAGCAACGCGAGTACAAGCAAGATTAGGGAGGTGAACAAGATATTGACCAATAAAAGACCAATAGTGAGAGCAGCGCGCCTTCAGATGGAACACTCTTGTACAGCAGGTGGCAGTATAACCTAATAGTTGCTTGCAATCCGCCATTAGCCAAGTTTTGGCGTGTTTGAGCTTGTTCAGCTTCTGTTAACAGTGCAGTCAATTTTCTTGCTTGTTTTTTTCCCATTCTGCAAAGTTTTAAGTAAAACTGAGGAGTCAATAAATTTTTCAGGTTTTTTCTTTGAATATTGACTCAGATCTCTGTATGCATGGGATTTCTGCATTGCAACCCTTGTTATATTACCGTGTTTTACCCATAAAATCCCCAAAAAGTCTGGCTGTGGCCATTCACAGCTGTGCCTTGACACTCGGTGAGACATGCTACACAGAGTTTTTGGATTGAAACAAGGTAAGTACACAATAATATCTCGTTAAAATCATGGCGTCTTTAATTATGCTCTCGCGTGCTCTCACCTGCAGTTAGGGTTTTGCTGTTTATTATTACTATTTTTTAAATACCCCCTGTTCAAAAATTTTCCTCCCAGAAAACTGAGATTTTAAGCTTTCCAATGAAGTATCACACATGCATATAGGACAATTTTGAAATTTGTCCAAATTGGGGGTCTCAGAGCTGAATTTCAAGTCACCTGAGTGTTTTCCGCCATATACAGGGTGACCCAAAAAAAGTTTACACTGCCATAATACAACTTAAATGCCATGTTTATTCATCTTAGAATTAGAATTTAATCACAAATTATACATTATTGTAAAGAACATGTACAGTACACTCTATTTTTCAATGTGTCCTCCCTTAAGTGTCGCAACAGCCTCCAGGAGCCTGCGGAACGCTTGACAGGTCTTCTTTATGTAGGATGCTGTCATCTTTTCCCAAGATCTAACAATGGACCTCTCCAAGGCTGCCACAGAAGTTTGTGGCTTCTTACAGGCACTGTCCTCCACAGTTGCCCATATGCTATAATCCAGGGGATTGAGATCTGGACTCTAGGGTGGCCACATATCACCTTGTCAATCAACTTTTTGGTCCGCACAGATCGGCACTTCCAGACCCAGGTTTTCGTGAGGCTGTTCCAGTATCTTTCAGCTTCTTTTTAACTTTGTAGACTGCACATCTGGATATTCTTAGATTTGCTGCAATCTCAGTAGTTGTCAGACCGGCACGCAGCAATTCAGGTACAGCTAAAGTTTTCTTTATTTTCAGCAGAAGCACAGGAATTGTAGAGACGAGAGATGACCAGGTGCATTGAGTGACCTTAATGAATCACTTAAGCATGACAACCTATTTAGATATGTTTCAATGGCTTTTAAACATGCAGTCAACTGAGTGTAAACTTTTTTTTGGGTCACCCTGTATATATAATGTGTATATATTAGGGCTGTCAAAATTATCGCGTTAACAGGCGTTAATTAATTTTTTTAATTAATCACGTTAAAATATTTGACGCAATTAACGCATGCACTGAACGACCCGCTGCATATTGCCTCAAACAGATTACAATGAGGCCGTTTATGGATATTAAGAGTGAAGAGAATGCCACCGGCCGCTTGGGGGCAGCGCCGTTCCATACTCATGTTATTTCTTCTAAACGTGGGAGAATTAGTAGTTGTGAGACGTTTATGCTGTACTCACAATGCAATGCAAATTGCTATTTGTGCTCCACACGTATTTCGGTAAGTTTTCTTTCTTTTAGTGGCATTTATGTGTCTCTTGTTGTATTTTGGGTAAGATATGTACAGATATATGTTATACCGTAAAGGCGAGTGGACACAGGCGTTCTTTGGAATTTTTAAGATGTAATTAACTCAATTAAAAATTTAGGGCTGTCAAACGAATAAAAATTTTAATCGAGTTAATTACATCTTAAAAATTAATTAATCGTAATATATAGTATATATAGTATATAGTCAGGGGTGCACATAAGTGGTCCGCATTCGCGCATGCGTACTGGACGTAGACAAACGCGCTGGCCCTCAACGGCTTCCATACGCTTTTGCGTACCGATGGCTGACCACTGTATTTGCGGCGGACACGAGAAAATAACTTCTCAAAATGTCGAAGAGGCAGGCCACACTGAGTAATTACTTCCGTGTTCCCCCACCCCCGCCAAAGACAGACAAATGACAGAGACGTCACCGGAGCTACCGAGAAAAGGACTTTGGCTGAAAAGTGGCTGCAGGCTAGAAGTAAATGATGCTCACACGGAAATGCGGTACAAAATGTGCCGTGAGAATCCCAATGTCGCCGATAAGAGCAGCGCATTTTATGTAGGGTCAAAGAATTTCAGCCATCCAAACTTTGAAAAGCACAAAAAAAAAACAGAGAGCATGTGGCAATTAAGCAAACTATCGATGTCAAACAGGACCCCACTCGCCCTATGGACAAGTGGCGGAATAAAGGTAATGAACAGCGACATGCACTGACAAACGTGTTTTTGCTCGCATTTTACAAAGCTAAACATGCACGTTCAATGAGGTCTTATGAGGAGGACATCCCACTTTTAAAAAGGCTTGGAGTTAATGTGGGAGCCGCATAATGCCCTTTATTTTGAATTGGTGCTTTTTATTTCTTTACATTTCACTTCAAAGTAATGACAATTTTGTTGTGCCAGTTGATGTTAATCAAGCATTAATTGTTAATATAATTAATTAAAGTTAATTGGCTCTAAGTAAAGCTTGTCATAATTTTATCGCATCAGGCGGGTCGGCTCTCAAGCTCAATGAGGACCAAGTCACATCTCCAGGTCCTCCTCTGAGAACCTGGGCAAAAAAATTATGTGCACCCCTGTATATAGTATATATAGTATAAGGTAGTATATATATATATATATATATATATATATATATATATATATATATATATATATGTATATATATATATATATATATATATATATATATATTAGGGCTGTCAAACGATTAAAATTTTTAATCGAGTTAATTACAGCTTAAAAATTAATTAATCGAAATATAGCTCAGATACAGCTCTGAGACCCCCAATTTGGCCAAATTTCAAAATTGTCCTATATGCATATGTGATACAAGCTTAAATTCTCAGTTTTCTGGGAGGAACATTTTTGAACAGGCGGGCATTTAAAAAATAATAATAATAAACAGCAAAACCCTAACTGCAGGTGAGAGCACGCGAGAGCATAATTAAAGACGCCATGATTTTAACGAGATATTATCGTGTACTTACCTTGTTTTAATCCAAAAACTCCGTGTAGCATGTCTCACCGAGTGTCAAGGCACAGCTGTGAATGGCCATGTATATATATAGATAGACAGACAGACAGACAGACAGACAGACAGATAGATAGATAGATTTCTTTTATTATCCATACAGGCCAGGTGGTCCTGCCCTGCCATGGGACCACTCCGACAAAAGGATGGCGAGCTAGAACTTGAGCCAGGAGCCTGACGGTCCTTTTTCCTTGTCTACAACACAAGTCAGGGTCTGGTAGAAGGCTCTACAGCCTGTTTTTCTCTCCCCACTACTCGGGTCAAGCACTTTCAATACCCATTCAACCTGTGACTAATCAAGCAGCGCTAATGGACACTCACCTTGTATCGCCATAAAATGAAGCCATTCATTTATACCCTTGACTGTTTGTAACTTACAAACGTTGGGGTGGGGAAAGTGAACTGGGTTTTTGTCTCCCTGTTGATCAACTGTAAATTGTGTACACACTGGTATTTTGTAAATATTTCTGTTTATTTTTTGTCACTTTTTGTAAAATACATATTTCACTCAAACCAACTCTGTCGGTCTTTATTCATTGCCGCTGCCCTCTAGTAGCCGAACTAGATCTTCCTGATTTGCCCACTATTTTGTCCACCTCATTGGTGCTGTTAACATCACGGCTCATACTTGTTACAAAATCATTAGTGGGGTTATTTTATTTTAGGATATTTACTTATAGCAGTACTTCTCAAATAGTGGGGCGCGCGCATGTGACCTCGGGGAACATGCTTTTTTTTTTTTTTTTTTTGCCGTACTGGAATAAAGTGTACTTGCACATCCGCTCAGTGGGTGGCAGTGGCGCTCTCATTTTCAGAGTGCGCGCAGTATTTTTGAACTAAGGAAGAGCACTCAGCACACACAGAAAACAGATATGAAGAGCAGTGTGCCGCCGCCGCTATCGAAAGCCGTTTTCCGACCGGACTCACTCACGCAGCGGCCCACTGTCTTGTCCGGCTCTCACGACGCCGCCCGAGAAGTGCAATTTTCGGCTTGGGATCGTCACGACGACCGCCCTCACCTACAGTTCTACCTCGGCCGCCGAGAATGCGCTTTTTTCGTGCTGTTTGCCTTTTAGCTTTGAGTTTTAATACAGTGGGTGATGACGAAAGACCACTGTTTACTGTGTCTAAAAATAATTATAGCAGACAGCTAGAAGCCAAATTAATTAAGACGCCACTTAAAGACTAAATTAGACCCCAATCTCATTGATAAGCCGCTTGATTGTTTTTCAGTGAAAATGTGCCGAATATTGCCAACAATCGTCCTGCTTTGTCAGTGTTATATCAGTAAACCAGTGAGCATTGACATTGTTAGCATGCTCATTGCAAAATAACTCCACACTATTGCAAAGGAGGTAAATACTGTGAGCAGCAAAAATAAAAACTGTCCTTCTGTCCAAGGACACTCTTTTTTTCTTTTATTCAGTTTAGTTTTTTTGAGTCCATTTTTTTGGCATATTGTCCTCATGAGTGAATGTTTCTAATCAATTTTAATTTGTTATTATTTACTGATTTTATTACATTTTATTTTTCCGTATCAAATGGTCAAAAATGTACCGTGAGTGTATTTTTTACAGTTTGGATGTGACTTTTTTTGAAATTCAGGCAAATTGATGCGTGTCAAGTCTTCTCTGTTACAAACAAAACAATGTTAATAAAGTTATACTTTATTATAAGTTGATCTATGTTACTTTTTTTCTTTATTAGAAACAAAGGACTCAATGTTAGGCAGATGCGTATTTATAATAGTAATTTTATAGACAAATGATACTATTTACAGTGGCGGGAGAGAGTTTGGGGGGGCGCGAAACATTTACGTCTTCCTTGGAGGGGCGTAACAGAAAACAATAGAGAAGCACTGACTTATAGAGATCAAATTGACCCATCTTTTTGTAAAAATAAAATAGGTATTTTGGTGTATTTAACATGCTCTGCTTGGCTCAATGAGGGTTAATGGCACCTTTTTTACAATTAGATTTAAAATTGTCAAAATTCAGTTTCTGACATGTATGACTCTCATTGCAATTGAAGGCAACAGACGTCCGACCCATTTTTGACTTCCATGGTAGCCAATGAGTCTGAGCATTCCTTGGGTCAAATTGACCCAACGAAAGATGGGTAACAGGAGGGTTAACTTTTTTTTTTTTTTTTTTTAACGATTTGCTTATCAATTGTGCTGTTATATTAGAATTGCACAGACCTGAGGTCATGCAGAGCCACTGCCATTAGAAAGGGTTTTAACATGTAACAGAAACAAAAGAATGAGCTGACTAACCCATGTATTAAGTTCATCTTCGAACAAACTTACCAATGGTATGTGGCTGACTCACTGAAAAATTCCACCCAACGGCCACACAAATCTCAATATTTGCTATCGTCAATGTCTGATAGAGTATCATCAATTTTAAGGCTGAGATGATGCAGATAAGACATGACACTTCTGACTGTTTTTGTCACTGAGATTTCAAGACGGTTTAATATTTTGTCTACATGGGGACTGAGTAATGGAGTCAATGTTTGACAAAAAAGGGAATTTCCATCCATTATATATCATGGGAAACCTTCACTCGCATTTATTGTCATGATAAGTCAAACAACCCTGATTTATGGCATTCGTGGTTTACGTTTGAGAGCGAAATTCCACCGTTTTGACATCTACCAAGTTTTAGCCATTCAAATAACAAAGTGCAACGTTCTTTTGTACTCTAAAACCAAAAGTAAAAGTTGTGTTGTGCCACTGCTAAAAATCAGGTCAGGTTACCACATGCCTGAGGTGGAGGAGCTTTCTGGCTTTACAGGAAATGAAACATCTATCACATAAAGCAGATGCTCATAACCGACTCCAACGTCTTGCTTGTGGCTTCATGTTCAATGTGCATCATGTTTACAGGGTGTTGCTTAAATTGGAGGTCGGCCCAAATTTACTTATTAGTTTCCCATTAATTCATTGGCTGCCATTGACGTTCAATTGTAAAAAAATATATATATATATTCAAATCATCTTTCAAAGTCTCTTTATTGGAAATATTCTCTTATTCATTACCAAATAGAATAGAATAGAATAGAATAGAATAGAATAGAATAGAATAGAATAGAATAGAATTGCCTTTATTGTCTTCAAGCTTCGCCATAATGTGCACCACATAAAATAGAAGCAAAACTACATTGGGGCTAATAAAAAAAAACACAGGTTACAGTGTAAACAGATTGGAAATAAAAGAAGTGACTAGCAGCAAGTGGTGATGTAGTGGTAATATAACAATATATGTGTGTATATTTTACGTGTGTATACGACAATTTACAGTATTTGGACTAGGAGGCAGATAGATGACTTGACATGATAGTGCAAATGTCAGTTTGAGCATAGATATTATTGATGTAATAGTGCAAAAATGCGATAATGTAACTGTGGAAATATTGCACAGATTGAAACAGATGTCTGAGAACATATTACTTAGTGAGATGCGTGTGACAATGTTTTGACATTAGCAGTGCAAAGACAGTGACATTTCAGTGCATACTTGAGTATGTTGACAGCTCTTGGAATAAGCTGTCTCAGTCCGTTTTGGCTGTTATGGCCCTGTAACGCCAGCCAGATGGCAACAGGTTGAACAAGGTGGGATGTGTTTAGTCTTTTATGATGCTTCTTGCCCTCCCTAGGCACTGAGGGTTGTAGATGGTGGACAAGGGAAGAAAGGAGCAGCTGATAATCTTTTGTGCTGTTTTGATCACCTTCTGCAGTCTTCTGCTGCCTGCTTCTGTGCAGGTTGAGTGCCACACTGACACAACATAGAACAGGAGGCTGACCAGAAGGTCACTAGCAGTTTGGTGTCGAGTTGCTCCTTCCTGAGCACAATTTGTATTTGTTTTTGTTTTTTTTACTTTTTAATTAAAAAAAAAAAGAGAGAGAGAGAGACAACCCTTGAAATTACTCAGTTACTCAAACTGTCATTTCATTTTTTTTTTAAATGAAAAATGTTTGTTTATTATTATTACTGTTTATTGTTGTCATTCTATTATATTATCGTACTATATTTTCATTTGGTTTTATTTAATAAAAACAAAGGGAAAATGTCCTTTATTTGTTGTTTTCGTTCAAATTTAAAAAGATTCCCAACAAGCAAGGGATTTATTTTTTTCAAATATTTATACATATTTTTAATTGCCTTCAATGGCATTTAAACATGATCATTCACTGCCAGTTCCTCCCATTTTAAATACATTATTTAGATCTACTGCCATCAATTGCTACCATGAAAAAATTCAGTGTTAGAAATTCAAATTCAAATGGCATGGACTTACTTCCGCAATCTTCCCTCCACTTTTGCAAAATATTCAATATAACTCACAGCAACATAATAATGACAATAGACAACAATTTAAAAAAACAAACAAAAAAAAAACCCAATTTGCTACAAAAGTTAGCGTTGAGAATTTCAAAAAGTCCCCTCAGACATTTCTTCACCAGAATCCACTTCCTGTTGCATTGAAATGTAAAGAAAATTAAAACATCTTAGAGGAAACGTGTTTCAGCTCAACTTCACATGAACATTTCTTTTAAAGTTTTAAACACAAATGGCGAAAAATAAACAAAAAACGGGAACAGAAGATTCACATATCTTTACAACAAAGGTGTGGGTTTGGTCTTAACATTGGTAGGGACGCTATAACAGCATAACCTGCCTGTACAGTTTTATAAGACCAAACACATAGGGTGAGCAGGGGTCAGGGCTGCATTTCTCACGAATATGCTGATGTGTTTCTTACGTAAAAATGAAAAAAGTTAAAATTGTTATTTTCAAGGGGGAAAGCCATTTTTAGTCATTTTTCAAAATAGTTTTAAAATAATTTCAAAAAGTTTCATATAAAGGAAATTTGCAGTGGTTGTTTTTTTTTTGGGGGGGGGGGGGTATTACTTAACCTATACGTGAAACTACATGTTAACATACATAGTCCATCACCACAAGAGATTAGCTCTTTCATTCATCTTTTCTCTAATTTTCATCTCTAAAGTACATCAGTGGGTTAAGCAATTATGGAAAAAAATCTAAATCGGGATTAATTTAACTTTTTAACTTTTATCTAAAAATATACGATTTTGTAAAAAAAAAAAAAAAAAATGTGTTTAGGCTGCATTTAAAAATATTTTTAAATAAATAAGGTAGAAAATAAATCATTACATTATAATTAATGAATAAATGCACCAATAGGTATTTGGTTTCAAAAGTGTAGTCACAACATGCTCTACCCTTCTTTCCTTCTAACCAGGCCGTTTACAAGAAGCAACAGCATTCACGTTTTGCTGGTTCTAGTTTCCAGCAGAGTTCATGACATTTCTCACAGTTTAATAAACGTTAACAGTAAAAGCATACATGAGGACACTTCACTCCAAGCAGGTTCCTACTCGAGTTTTGCAGGTTAGCATAACATTAAACTGTGTGAACTTGCAAACTCTGAGGAAGGTCGGACTTTAAGTAGCAAAATTAGTGGCGTTTCCCACCTCCAGAGCATTAATGTCTTTTTACATTGCTTACAGTGGCTGCTGCTGGGGGAAAAAAAACTTCTAATATCCCTTCTCTTCGAAGAGGGCGGAGGAGGCGGCAAGTTGACAAGAATTTCTGGTGGTTTTGAGAGTGTGCGTGTGTGTGGGATGGTGGGGGGGTCAAGTCATCATCAGCCCATCAAACATGCGTTTGAGGGGGGAAAAAATGCACCAGCACATTCAGCAAGTGAAAGGGGTTAAATCAGGGGTGTCCAAACTTTTTGCAAAGGGGGCCAGATTTTGGGTGGTAAAAATGTGGGGGGCCAGATTTGGGGAGGTAAAAATGTGGGGGGCCGACCTTGGCAGACGTCCATTACGTAGAACAATATATTTAGGCAACATTTAGCAAGCCATTCAGTGTCACATTTGCTTTTTTTTTTTTTTTTTTTTTTTTAATGAATAATTTCAACAATCTCGCAACTAGCCTTTGCGGCGTTCTCTTTCAACTCTCGGGCTCTTGCGAAATACTACTGCTGTGAAATTAAACTAGCTTCAAGTTGCTTCAATTTCTCACTGCGTATCTTCCCTGTAATCTTGTCGTACATGTCAGCGTGTCTTGTTTGGTAATATCGCCTCACATTGAAATCTTTAAAAACAGCGACTGTCTCTTTGCAAATGAGGCAAGACACAGTTGTTGCGTATTTTAGTGAAGAAATAGTCCAATTTCCACCTATCCTTGAAGCGTCGGCCGTCACAGTCAACTTTTTTTTGTTGATTGTCGCCATTTTAGAAAATTGGAAGTAGAGGGTCACACGGAGTAATGTTGCTTAGCCCTTAAATACATGCAACATGAAGCAATTATCAGAGAATCCCAAAATTTGAAAAATAAGGTCCTAATGAAACCTTTTTTTCAAATTTGTGAAAAGTCAAAATGAATATGTGTAATAAGCGCTCTGATATCTATAACCCATGCTAAATCATGTTTTTTCTTAACCTGCAGATGCATGTGTTGACTTGCATCCATCATTTTTTTTTTCCAAAATTCTAAATTAGTCTGAAAATCATGAAATTTTAGGTGTATCAAATGTGATACATTTGGCAAGAAAGGGTTAAAGTGCTGCTGCCTTTTAGTGGGTAAATGAGGAGCAGCATTTCGTGTGTAAGCTACTTCATATGCTGGTTGCAGTACTGCTGACCAATTTATTAAGTCTGTGTGCGGGCCAGATGTTATTGATTTTATGACAGAGGCTGGGGGCCGGATGACATTTGACCACGGGCCGCATTTTGCCCCCGGGCCGGACTTTGGACATGCCTGGGTTAAATTTAAGTCTGAAAATAATGAAAATAACTTCATAATGGTAGGGTGAATTCTATTCTTACAACATATGGGAAGATAATCTAAATAACCTATATAACTGAACTCATTATATAATGCATATAAGGTTGCTTAAAAGTTGGTGGGGACAATTTCAACATCCTAAAAAGTTGGTAGTGTTATGTCCCTACCGTCCCTATGCGAACCTACGCCCTTGCCTTACAGTCTTGATAAAAGTCTGCATTATAAGATTATGATTATTTGGGGGGAACAAAATACACATCAAAGAATCAACAAAGTACTGTAAATCATTTTAATATTTCATTTTGAAATTTTTATAACTAAAATCAAGAAAATATATTTAAGTACAACATTCCCTGTTGTATTAAAACGTATTTTACAGTGGCAAAACATTCAAGTTTAACTCATTGAATGGGGATACAATGAATTGAAACTTACATTTGTTTCCCATGCACAACCAAAACTGATTTGATGTGAGATGATTTGGCCCGAGAACAGAAAAGATGCTCCAAAAATTCATTAAGAAAAAAAAAAAAATTGCATTTCAAATTGAGAGCAGAGCGGATGTTGCTCCACTTTTTGGGTTCAGGTCCTCTGTATGTGAAAAGACATGAAAACTGTGCTGTGTATTATTGTGTCATTTGGGTTTAAACCGGAGTTTGGTAGTAATGATTTACATTTACTTGACTATATTTTGAGAAAAATGTACAAAGAGTATTTTTACCACCCCATAGATTTGTGAAGCAGTATAATCGTACCTCTACTTACAAACATCTCTACATACAGAATTTTCAGGTTAAGACACGCCTCAAGGGGGAAAATATTGCCTCTTTTAACGAAAGAAATTTCAGGATACGAAAGGCAAAAATACAGTATGGCTGGTACTCGCAGCTCCCAGAGTTTACTGAATGTAACATGCATATAGCTACTCTGACATTGGCTATTGCCTAGCGTCCCTGCCAACCAATTGGCTAAAAGCAAACTCTACTGTATGTGTATGTGCAAATCCCAGCGTCCTCTTCATTCGCCCCTCGTGTTCTGACACCTTTAAATGAGTGTATTAACTTTTATTCTTTACTCTATTCTTGTTTTTTTATTTTATGCACAACTCTGATTTTATGTTTATCGTGAAATAATCTAATCGTAAGATGCATTTTTATCCAATATAAAAGATTTATGTCTGAATTTTGGGGGGCATGGAACGGATTAGGGCATTTACATGGAAAACGCGTTTCTACTTACAGAATTTTCAAGTTTCAAAACTACTTCCAGAACCAATCAATTTCATAAGTAGAGGTACCACTGTATACTTTGAACTACACTACTTTTGTTACCGTTTACAAACAGTGATATGAAAAAGTATCTGAACCTTTTGGAATTTCTCACATTTATGCATGAAATCCCCATCAAATGTGATCTAATCTTTGTCAAAACCACACAGGTGAAAAAAAAACAGTGTCTGCCTTAACTAAAACCACCCAAACATTTGTTGGTTTTCATATTTTAATGAGGATAGCATGCAAACAATGACAGAAGGAGGAAAAATAAGTAAACCCTCTGCCCAAGGAGACTTGAAGAGCAATTGAAACCTATCCAAGATGAGAAAAGTAATTAGAATACTCATGAGTCACTACTGAAAAAAATAACGCTGTTATTAACACAGTCTCTTTTTTTTTTCTTTTTCTTTTTTTTTTTTAACCAATTTTTACCAAACAATTTAAGTCAGGTGTTTTCCCAATCACTGATGAGTGGTTTAAAGCTGCCCTGCCCACTATAAAACACACACGCACACCTGGTAAGAATTGTCTTGATTAGAAGCATTGTCTGATGTGCATTGTGGTTCGGTCAAAAGAGCTGTCTGAAGACCTGCGATCAAGGATAGTTGGTTTGTATAAAGCTGGAAAAGGATACAAAAGCATCTCTAAAAGTCTGAATGTTCATCAATCCACAGTAAGAGAAGATGTCTACAGATGGTGAAAGTTTGGAACTGTTTCTTCTCTCCCAAGAAGTGGCCGTCCACCAAAGATGATGCCAGGAGTTCAGCGCAGAATACTCAGAGAGCTAAAAAAGAACCCTAGAGTGTCTGCTCAAGACTTACAGAAATCACTGGCACAGTCCAATATCTCTGTGCACACATCAACTATATGTAAAACTATGGCCAAGAATAGTGTTCATGGGATGACTCCACGGAAGAAGCCACTGCTGTCTAAAAAGAACATTGCTGCTCGTTTAAAAAGGCACAGACACTCTAGAGTTAACAGAGTCAGAAGAGTGTCACAAGCAGCCGGACAACACGAACGTCTACTCAACGAGCTATCAGGACTCAACATCATCCGCTACAACGCGCTCATTTAGGAGTGCCTGATTAAGAATGCGCTCCGAACACATCTTGTAGCTACATGCTAACATGTTTTTATTACTCTATTTGACCTTTTTAAACTGGAAATGTGCACCATTGCTAAATGCGCTCTTTGAAAAGTGCCTTGTTTAAAAAAAAAAAAAAATTTTTTAATCAAAATCAAGTAATAAAAACAAGTATTAACAATTTAGCATGTACAAGATGTGTCTGGGTTGTCAGATATGTTCAAGACTTACTTTTACATGAGTGCATTATAACTCCTCAACCAATCGCATACAGTCGCGTGAAAAGTGTGATATGCAGGAACTCCTAAACAGTTTGTGCACCAAAACTCTATATCGGCTTGTTCAATAATATGGTGCCAATAAAGCACCGTCAAAAATTATCAGTTTGACAATGAGCACTACCGTCAACATTACTGGAAAGCGCGGATTCCAACCTCTCTCCCAGTTTTTATTTGGCACCGATAGACCACGGAATACCAGAGATATGATCACCTAAATTTCATGGTAGGAAATATTTCCTCTACGAGAGGGCACGTGTGGTCTTTGGTCGGATAATGTTTTATACCTGTAGATTGTTTTCGTTGTAATCAATTATTTTTGTGTATTTTTTGGCTTGTATGGTCATGTTATAGGTTATAGTACTGGATAATAAAGACGGATCATATACATAGATGACTTGGTGTTGAGAAAAATATACACCATTGTTTAAGAAAAAAAAAAGTCATATATTGTAAGCACTCATTACTTGAGTATTCTTTTCACCGAATACTTTTTAAATGTACTGAAGCGAATTTTTTGGATGACTACTGTTACTTTTTTTTTTTCCGTAATATTACCTTGAAGTAACACTACTCTTACTCCAGTAAAACCAAAAATTTTACTGAAGTTTGAACTATGGCCGTTAACGGCAGCCTTTTAGGATTACAATTCCAATTAGTCAGCCGGTAAGATGAAAGTGAAGCAGAAGAAGGAGAGGTCAGACAGGAAGTCTGTGCGGACCGTGGCCTCCATGTCACGGAAGAGAGCGCGGTCTCGGTCGTCAGGTTCGCCAGAGGGCGTGGTCTTCTTCAGCTGGTTGAGCCTCAGCAGGATGCGCTGATGTTCGCGACCGCGCATCACGCCGCGGAAGGCCAGCACAGCCGCTAGGTGCTTTGAGCTACCAATGCAAAAAAAGGAATTAAATTTGCCGTTGCGATAAAATGATAAAAAATAACTTTTATCAGAGCCAGCTCAGGTTATAGAGTACGTGTCGTAGTAGTCAGTTAAAGAGGGAAAATTGATATTGAAAACACCTATTGACAGCAACAAACGTCCAATGCATTTCAACTAGGAGCGGGTCCAGGCCCTCCCAGTTAAAATGGATCGGATCGGATCGGATCGGATCGGATCAGATCAGATCAGACATTGCCGTCAATTGCAAGCAATGAAGCCAAAGAGCTATTTGAGGCCACGAGAACAAAAACAAATAAAAGTCACAGAGCAATGTATATAGCGGCCACAATTATTTGAATTCATGTTTTTATTAGGACTGTCAAAATTATCGCATTAACGGGCAGTAATTACTTTTTTCAATTAATCAGGTTAAAATATTTGACGCAATTAACGCACATGCCCCGCTCAAACAGATTATGATGACAGCACAGTGTCATGTCCACTTGTTACTTGTGTTTTTTGGTGTTTTTTCGCCCTTTGCTGGCACTTTGGTGCGACTGATTTTATGGGTTTAAGCACCATGAGCATTGTGTAATTATTGACATGAACAATAGTGAGCTACTAGTTTATTTTTTGATTGAAAATTTTACAAATTGTATTAAAACGAAAACATTAAGAGGAATTTTAATATAAAATTTGTATAACTTGTACAAACATTTATCTTTTAAGAACTACAAGTCTTTCTATCCTTGGATCGCTTTAACAGAAAGTTAATGTTAATGCCATCTTGTTGATTTATTGTTATAATAAACAAATACAGTACTTATGTACAGTATGTTGATTGTTGAATGTATATATCCGTCTTGTGTCTTATCTTTCCATTCCAACAATGATATACAGAAAAATATGGCATATTTTATAGATGGTTTGAATTGCAAATAATTACAATTAATTAATTTTTAAACTGTGATTAACTCAATTAAACATTTTAATCCTCTGACAGCCCTAATTTCTTATTCTTCTTTTGTGCGTGATTTTTTTACGATTTGTTTTAATTGGTTTTGGGGTTGTTGTTTTTTTTATACGGTAAGCAATTTTTTGGTCGGGAATATTTCATGCTTTTATTAGTTATTTTTATTTTATTTTTTCAAAATGGATCGTTAAATTACCTAATTCAGTTTATTAAAACTTATATTTACGTGTGTATATATACAGTATATATATTTATATACAGTGGGGAGAACAAGTATTTGATACATTTTTTTTTTCCTGCTGCAACATGATAGTTTTCACATAGTTTTTACATAATACTATACTGTCATGCAAAAACATGACAACTATCATGTAAAAACGTGATATTGGACTTTTTTGCGTGTGTTTTTGGCAGCAATATCTTCCGTTAAAAAAAATGGATGTCAAATGTGGGCCATAACATGTAGTCCCGTGGGCCCCTGGCCCACACTTTGAGACCACTGCTCTATATGAACGTAACAAAAACATTTATGAAAAATAAATTGTAATTTGTGCATGAGCGGGTTCAGGGAAAAAATATTGAATAATTTCAACTTGAAAAAACAAAAAAGCAGTAAATCATCTATTTTTTTACAGTGCTCGATGAAAGATTTTTTTTTTAATGTTAATTATTTCAAAAAGAAAATTATTTTATATCACAAAACAAAAACCTGGAAATGTTCTTTATTCATTTTAATTGGATTTTTTTTTTTTTCTATTTCAAGACTGTGCACTCAGCTTTGGTTGCCAATTTTTCTTTGTTTGCCCATGTGGGGAGTGTTGATATTTCACCTGAACTTCCTCCTCGCCTTTTGGCCGCCTACTCACACACAAGAACCAAGTTGCCTCATGTCTGCATGCTTGCAGTAATAAACTAGCTCCAATTCTTCCCCCTTTTTTGTTTCTCTGTTCTTTTTTAATCTATTTAAACAAAAGGACAACTTCCTCATTTGAATCAAAAAGCAATTTTATTATTTACTAAGTTAATGTAAGTGTAAAAGACAACTTCATGTTTTTATGTCATATAAAAGACATATAAGAACTTTCACTTATTTTGACTATTAAATGTAAAATGTCTGTCCTACTTTGGTGTATTTTACTTGAAGATTTGAACTATTTCATTTATGTATTTTTTTGTTGGTTTTTTTATTTGCACTTTTTCACCCAAAACGATTTTTTTTTTTCTAACCCTCCCCCCCAAATAAAATAATTTCCTCAGTTTCCTTATTCTATTTTGGTTGATTTTTTACTTGGTTTTATCATGAAATAAAGGACAATTTTCTTATTTGAACTTCCTTGTTTTGTGGTTTAACCCCTAGTTTCCTGAATTGTAATTTAACAAATATACATCAAAAAGCATTGGGAGAACAGATAAGTACATAAAAATAGTAATAATTAATTATACATATAATATACATACATGGATGTCACATTGAAAAATACATTAAAACTGGAAAATTCTAAATATTTTTTTTTAACTGAAGAAATAAAGAATATTAAAAATGAAAAAAAATTCACGTAAAATAATTTAAAAAATGGAAAAACAGCCTCCTTTCATTTATCTTCAAAATTTTTAAAAAAAATTATTTAACTTGATTAAAATACTAAAAATAATTAAATAAATCAAAATAGTCATTTGAAATATAAAAATTATCATTTATTTTCTAAACTAAAAAAAATAATTATTCAATTGTTTGTGATTGTTTATATTCTGTTTGTTTTTGGGGGTTTTTTTTCAATTTAATTTTCTATATTTAGGATTTTTTTTAAATACTATTTGTATGCACTTATGTATTCCTCTGATGCATTATGTTTCCTGTTAAATGTAAATTCAGGCATCAAGGGGTTCATTTGTTTGATGGCTATTACAACAGTAAATTTTTTAAAATATCACAAACATATGATGTTTTTAATTCATTTGTTGCCTTTGATAACAATAGACATCCAATCTATTAGAAGTGAAAGGGCTGGCAGTGAATGATCATGCTTCAGTGCCATTGACGGCAATACAAAAAAATATACAAATTTTAAAAACGAAATCTCTTCTTTGTTGAGAATCCTTTTAAAATTGAACAAGAATAAATGCAAATGAAGTGTAAAAATTTAGCATACAGGTTGTCCCCAAATTACGAACGAGTTCCGTTCCTACGCTGGCAACGTGACCCGAATTTCCGTGTAAATTGGAATTAACCCTTAAGTAAATCTCAAAATAACTATTCAAAAAGTCCAAATATGTTGTTTAATGATGGCGGATACACTGCCTTCTGGTGGAAGTGTTGGGTCTGGCTGGACTGTCACCTTGTATGACTGAGAAGCAGACTCAGACGTCTGACAAGGATAAAGGATAGCTGCACTCTGGTTTGGCCCACATAAAGCTGTAAGTTGTTTCAGCTAATATTTGTAATGAAGTTTACAGCTACACTTTATGGAGTTACATTTGCTATGAGAACTTTAAAGAGCATATGACATGAGAAAAAAAGTCTTAAATGGCATTATTATGTGAATTAGAATCACATTTTGAGACGATTCGACTATATACAACAATTTAGCTAAGCGCAGATGACGACAAATTTGTCTTTTAATCTGCTGATTAGCCCCGCCTACCATTATAGGGCTTTAGCGTCCCCAACAGGTGGATGACGTCAGCGGTAGACTGGGCTCATCGGTTTTACTATTCAGCCCATTGAGGGGGAATTATTCAGAACGAGGGAAAACGCGACGAAGAGAGCCGCAAAACGTCATTGTTTCAATCTCTCTACTCCAATATTTTTACAGGATATTCTTTTTATCCAAGTATTTATCCCCAATAGCTATATAAATGGCTTGAGAAGGACCAGTCAGCCCGTCGAGGGGGAACTATTCACAACGAGGAAAACGCGACGAAGAGAGCTCCAAAATGTCATTGTTTCTGTCTCTTTACTTCAATATTTTTACAAGATATTCTTTTTATCCAAGTATTTTCCCCAATTGCTAAATAAACGGTATGGTCATGACAAATAACAGTCTTGTGCTAAATGGAATATGAAATAATAAAAATGCATTTATTCAGGACGACATGGCAAAATGACTCCATAATGGTCAAAACTGTCGACTTCACCTTTACTGTCGCACCTCCCGAACGATATTTTATGACACCTAAATCGGACATACTCTATGTCATTTCCCTTCCCCGGCTTCGGAGAATGTAAACAAACCAAAAGGCGTGACAGCTAGCCGACATGCTAACCCGAACAGAGTGATGTTTCAAAGTCTTCGATGCGTAAAATCTCACATAACTCGCCTGGATTATTTGACATGATGACTGAGTTGTCGATTGTCTTTGCGGATCGGCAAACCGCCCGGCAGAGAACAATTTACAGTTCGTTCCCCGGAGGAGGGAGGCTGCAGTTGTTGTGCAGCTAACGTGCTAATGTGCATGACGAAAGCTTTTTACATGCCTATCAATGATCAAACGTAAGTAGTCCTTTATTTAAAGACGGTTTGTAGTGTTTACTTTGTAATCGCTGTATTAATATTTGACATAATACAAAACAAGATGTTTACTCACTTCCTCATAAGTCCAATGGTCCCACAGTAAATATCCACTGTGAATGGGAACCTTTTGAAACTCCCAAAAGGCGCATACGCCTCTCCCTCATACAGAGTGATTTTTCTGCAGCCGTTTGGCTGGCGTGATGCGAAAAATAAACGTATTAATCCGCAAAATCAGCTGAATCCTTCGTCCTCATACACAACAGTACGCTGTATAGTGAAGAGGACGTCTTCTACCGTACACGTCACAGTGCCCTCCTCCTAAATGCAAGACCGAAGCCGGAAGTCATTCATTTTCATGGCGCGGGATTCAAAAAACTAAATAAATATAGCGATCGCTTCCACACACATCCAAGCGGTCCATATCATTCAGGAGCATAAAATACCGCGTGTATGATGAAATAAACATGCTTTTCGTGTCACAGGCACTTTAAATACGTTAGCATTCGTAGCATTTAAGCTAGCAGACTTTTGTGAGGCAAATTAGGCTAAATTAATCTCCTAAAATTACATATTGATCGAACTAGATGGACGTTTCAACACCAATTGTTTTGTGTCAAGTGTTTTTTTGTTAAAATGCATGTCGTTTTGAACATAACTGTACATATGTGTGTTACAGCTTTACTAATTGTAAAAGTGAAGTAAAAAGCTTCAAAAAGCACAATTGCCTTGTTTGCTAACTGTAAAGCTGAACAACTTCCGTAATAAAGTCAAAAATAAGATAACGGTAAGGTAAAGTATATGCGACTAAAAAAAATTTTAAAAATTAAAAAAACGACTGGAGACAAAACAGCGGACGAGACTCCAGCGTCCTAAAGTCGAAATCGCGTAGGTTGGATATGTCGTAACCCGGGGACTACTTTTATTTAATAGCATAAAGATTCTAATCAAAATGTAAATTAAAAAAAAAAAAATTACAAAATATTTTGTTTAGCTTCACCCTCGAACTTCAAATTGATTGGACGTCTAATAGTAATAAACCCATTTTGATTCACAGCAGTAGGATGAAAAAAGCCACATGACTGGACATCTATAATCGTCAGTGGCTGTGAAAGAGTTAGCGGTGCATACCTGAAATCGGAGTATTGTTGAAGTAGCGGCTGAAGTTGGTCTTTGATGTCGCCTTTGTTCTTCTGGCCCACGATGTCACTCAGGCACTCGCCGACCGGGTCCAGCCACTCCTCGCGCGATCCCTGCCCGACGACATCAAAATTGTCTTTCCAGATGACCGAATCGGATCCGCCGTACCATTTGCCGGAAGACGTCGGCCAGCCGGGAGCTCTGCGTTCGAATCTTTGATGCCGCCTTGTCATGTTGCCGATTTTTGCACGAGAAGTTGTTCTTCATCAGCTGGCCCACGTACTCCTTCACCACGTGGTAGTGCGCCCGGCTCGCCATCTCCTGCCCGAAACGTGGAGTCAGCATTAAAAAAAATGCAGAAATATTCTATGCGATTTTGTTTATGTACGATGTGCTTTAATGCTTTTGCACACTAACAGTATTTACAATAATGAAACCAATTATGTGTGTTTAAAACTAGGTGTTACGATTATGTTTTCTCATGTAACAGTCTATTCGCTTGTGCTTTAGTGCTTACACAATGAAAAGAGTAAGGTTTCTGTTTTCAGTAAACGTCACCATAATGTTTCATTCTGGTTTCTATTCTCAGTAAATGATACCATAACAGCTAAACGAAATTCACGCATGTGCAATGAATGCTCTCCCACTTGTCAATAAAAGATGCGGCCCCCAGGAAGGAGGCTGAGAGAGGCTTGTTGTGAGCAAACGTGCTGCACTGTCAACCTTCTCCCTGGTGGCCACCAGTGTTAATTTTATCTACGTCTCAAGTCTGATCTTTCCTCCGTCCTTTCCTAGGTCTTTGTTGTTTTCTTAGTTCAAGTATTAAGTTTAGACCTAACAGTTTACAACCCCAAATGTAAAATAAATTGTTTTCATTTGATATTTTCTTTACCAATACTGTAATTAAGATGCTGACGTTCTCTTTGGGAGTGACCAGGATGGATGGGATCAGGAATGAGCACATCAGATGTTAGAGAATTTGGAGAGAAGGTCAGAGAGGCCAGGCTGAGATCGTTTGGGCATGTCCAGAGGAGGGATAGTGAGTATATTAGCAAAAGGATTCTGGATTTGCATATGTCAGGCAGGAGGTCTAGAAGATGACCAAAGAGGAGATTTGTAGTTAAAGAGGACATGAAGGTAGGTTGTGTGAGAGCAGAGGATGCTGAGGACAGTGTTAGATGAAGTCAACTGATTTGCTGTGGCGAACCCTGAAAGGAAAATCTGTAAGTAAAAGAAGATCTATTTTTTTATCATAAAAAAAAAAAAAAACAACAAGCACATCCCTGTTGACAACGATAGACAGACTGGCATTGATGTTGGCATGTTTCAGTGCCGTTGACGCCAATAGACTGGGCCCTCCCATTCCAACTGGACTGGACATCTATCCCCGTCAGTGCTTTAATTATTGAATAATTTGAAAGCGGTTACAACAGTAGGGCGGCTGTTTAATGTGTTCGGTTAGTTTATGTGTTGTAAGTCCTAATATGGCCATTTTACTGTGTAGTCCATGTAATTCTTCAGGGCAACTCTGATTCGTCGATAAACACCAATGAGTTAAAAGCTTCACCTGACGGTGTGGCTGCCTCATGGCTTGGCAGTGCTGCGCCAGAATCTCGGTTCGAGCGGCAAGGCCTTTAAAGTCATCGTCATTGGTCAGCCATTTTCTCGTCATCATTCTCCGCAAGAACGGCTGCAACAAAAATAAACAACAACACATTTGTCACCCAAATTATTGAAGTGATGCATGTTCATGCAAACAGAAACATAAAATTAGCTGAAAAGCCAAAACTTTGGGGATTTATACAAATACAGCATTTGCTGAAATTTGTAATTGTATTTGATTTTGCTTTAGATGCACATTGCTTATATTCCGTTTTACTAAGCAACACAGGCATTACTACAAATGACTATTGTCTTTGACTTTTACTACAATGAAATAATTACAAGAGAAAATTTTCACTACAGAAAGAAAATCATAATTTGTTACTAGAAAAACAAAGATGAAATCATGAAAACACGTTAGACATTTTAATTTGCCTTCTCTGATTGGCCAAATGAAAAACTACATATCGTTAATTAAATCACATATTAGAGGTGCAACAACTAATCAATTAGCAAATTAATCGACAACTGTTTTGATCACCGATTGTTTAGGATTAGTCTTTATCATAAATTCTTGAAATTATAACATATATATGGCGGAAAACAGAGACAAGACAGAAAAAGCAGTTTCTGTTCTTGCACTCCACTTTAAAAGAAACGGCTGTATTTTAAGCCAAAACAACTGTTGTGTTTGATAGAACAATATGTCTATATGCTGCTATAGCAGATTCATAGTGCATTAAGCCCCTGAACTATGTATATATATTAGGGCTGTCAAAATTATCGCGTTAACGCGCGGTAATTAATTTTTTTAATTAATCATGTTAAAATATTTGACGCAATTAACGCACATGTCCCGCTCAGACAGTATTCTGCCTTTTGGTAAGTTTTACAGCAAGGCTTTTTGTGCTTTCTAACAGCGAACTCTTGTGGTCGCTTTGCGACATGGTTTATTGTCTTCTTGCCAGTTCAATATGGCTGCACGACGTCTCGGGCTGATGCCTACGTTGTAATGTTGTGCTTATATGATCCTTGGACAAGATGTGTCCATAAGTATGGTTGTTGTATAGAATGTACATATTATGTTAGTAAGCGAAATGTTATATTTTTTGTATGAGACGCTTTTTGTTTATGTTTAGTGAACCTGTATAGCGTGCTAAGCTAAAGTTGTTGCTAATGCAATGCTTGTGTACTTTTTTTTGTAGTTTTACGACGGTCTAAAGAGGATAATGGTTTGAGGCCATTTTATTAATAAATCAGATGAAAAAGGAAGAAGTCTGATTATTAAGGCGTCGTTCACTAGCTGTCCAGCTTTGGAAAAAGTAGACGCTTCGTAGTGAGGACAGCATAGACAGATTTAAAGGACAGTAGAGTGAAATGCCCACTAGTCCTTATGTACCGTATGTTGAATGTATATATCCATCTTGTGTCTTATCTTTCCATTCCAACAATTTATTTTACAGAATATATATATATAATTTACAGAAAAACATGGCATATTTTATAGATGGTTTGAATTGCGATTAATTGCGATAAATTACGATTAATTAATTTTTAAGCTGTAATTAACTTGATTAAAAATTTTAATCGTTTGACAGCCCTATGTATATATATATATACAGTGCCTTGCAAAAGTATTCGGCCCCCTTGAACCTTGCAACCTTTCGCCACATTTCAGGCTTCAAACATAAAGATATAAAATTTTAATTTTTTGTCAAGAATCAACAACAAGTGGGACACAATCGTGAAGTGGAACAAAATTTATTGGATAATTTAAACTTTTTTAACAAATAAAAAACTGAAAGGTGGGGCGTGCAATATTATTCGGCCCCCTTGCGTTAATACTTTGTAGCGCCACCTTTTGCTCCAATTACAGCTGCAAGTCGCTTGGGGTATGTTTCTATCAGTTTTGCACATCGAGAGACTGACATTCTTGCCCATTCGTCCTTGCAAAACAGCTCGAGCTCAGTGAGGTTGGATGGAGAGTGTTTGTGAACAGCAGTCTTCAGCTCTTTCCACAGATTCGCGATTGGATTCAGGTCTGGACTTTGACTTGGCCATTCTAACACCTGGATTTGTTTATTTTTGAACCATTCCATTGTAGATTTGGCTTTATGTTTTGGATCATTGTCCTGTTGGAAGATAAATCTCCGTCCCAGTCTCAGGTCTTGTGCAGATAACAACAGATTTTCTACCAGAATGTTCTTATATTTGGCTGCATCCATCTTCCCGTCAATGTTAACCATCTTCCCTGTCCCTGCTGAAGAAAAGCAGGCCCAAACCATGATGCTGCCACCACCATGTTTGACAGTGGGGATGGTGTGTTCAGGGTGATGAGCTGTGTTGCTTTTACGCCAAACATATCGTTTTGCATTGTGGCCAAAAAGTTCCATTTTGGTTTCATCTGACCAGAGCACCTTCTTCCACATGTTTGGTGTGTCTCCCAGGTGGCTTGTGGCAAACTTTAAACGAGACTTTATATGGATATCTTTGAGAAATGGCTTTCCTCTTGCCACTCTTCCATAAAGGCCAGATTTGTGCAGTGTACGACTGATTGTTGTCCTATGGACAGACTCTCCCACCTCAGCTGTAGATCTCTGCAGTTCATCCAGAGTGATCATGGGCCTCTTGGCTGCATCTCTGATCAGTTTTCTCCTTGTTTGAGAAGAAAGTTTGGAAGGACGGCCGGGTCTTGGTAGATTTGCAGTGGTCTGATGCTCCTTCCATTTCAATATGATGGCTTGCACAGTGCTCCTTGAGATGTTTAAAGCTTGGGAAATCTTTTTGTATCCAAATTCGGCTTTAAACTTCTCCACAACAGTATCTCAGACCTGCCTGGTGTGTTCCTTGGTTTTCATAATGCTCTCTGCACTTTAAACAGAACCCTGAGACTATCACAGAGCAGGTGCATTTATACGGAGACTTGATTACACACAGGTGGATTCTATTTATCATCATCGGTCATTTAGGACAACATTGGATCATTCAGAGATCCTCACTGAACTTCTGGAGTGAGTTTGCTGCACTGAAAGTAAAGGGGCCGAATAATATTGCACGCCCCACTTTTCAGTTTTTTATTTGTTAAAAAAGTTTAAATTATCCAATAAATGTTGTTCCACTTCACGATTGTGTCCCACTTGTTGTTGATTCTTGACAAAAAAATTAAATTTCATATCTTTATGTTTGAAGCCTGAAATGTGGCAGGTTGCAAGATTCAAGGGGGCCGAATACTTTTGCAAGGCACTGTATATATATATATATATATATATATATATATATATATATATATATATATATATATATATATATAAATATACATGAGTAGCATAGCATACATCTATATTGTTAACATTTGATTTGTGAATAAAACGAGCTCACAAGGTGCGCAGGAGAAATAAGGAGAAGTCCAAAATGAAGACATTCACATCATGGGGATTTCCTTTTTTCTTTAACTTCTACTTTTATTCCTCGCTAACAACACTTGTGACATGTTGTGACTTCTGCTTCTTTCAAACTAATAATAGAATAGGGCTCTCCCCGGAAATTGGCAAATGTTTGAAGAAGAATAAAAACACCTCAACCTCCTCCAAGAACAGTGTTTCTAAAAGTATCAACAAATTTCATTTAATGCTTTTTAATGCCCACGCCCAACTGCAGATAGTTTTACACACACAAATTGTGAGTTGTCCGAAAATTACTTTTTAACCGATAACCCAACATTGTCCAACTCAAAAGATCTGATACCAATATCAAATCGATACCGATATATGCAGTGGTGAACTTAACATATTATGGCTAATTGTATTGCGATGCCACACTGGATACTTTAAAAATGATAAATGTAACAACTTCAAGGTAATCAAATAAACGTTTTGTGAAAAATAAGACAATAACTTCAACTGAAGTTATGGGAAAAAGTGCCTATATTGCGCCACTATTCTGTTGAAATCAAGTGACCTAAAAATTTCGTAAATAGAGACAGGTTTTACATATACAGTAAATGCCCTAATCCGTTCCAAGCCACATTAAATTTTACAATTGGGGTCAAACCGGAATAAAACAACCATAGACTTCATAATTATATTGATAGGACTGATACCCCAGACACTGCGCCACACCTTCAAGTAGGGGGCCGTCCTACACTCCGCTTCAGTTGGTCAAAGTGAGTAGCAGTTTTTCTCAAAACACATGCAGCGATCCAACGCCGGATTTAGGTTGAAAAAGTACAAAAGATGCACCGCATACAAACAGGAAGGATTGTCTCAGGAGTGATTTGTCCAAGGATTCAAGGTAATTATGATATTTTTCGTACCATGCATGCATTTGAAATGTGAAAAAAATCAATGGGAGAAATTAGCTGCTACAGCATTGGCATCATAGTTCGCAATATTTACGTAAAATAAATGCTAACTGCACGTTTTTTTTTGTTTTTGTTTTTTGTTTTAAACCAAGAATCAAAACTTTTACGTCCATATCTATAAAGAACTCAGGGATTTAAGCATTTATTCACAAGAATTTTCAACGGAAAAAGCTCTTTGTCTGTGATTCCACTCCGCAAGCTTTGACGGCGACGCCAACAATGCAGGGCCCCTATTAATCGTCCCATGTCCCATCAATATATTATGAAGTCTATGAAACAACAGCTAAACACATTTGAATCATTCCATATTACCTAACGTAACCGTTAATACCTGTGATGAAGTAGAAAAAAAAAATTGATGGTGCCGATCACCGATCTCACTCTTCGTGACACAAAAACATGGGGAAACCTATGCTCTAATAACACCGATGCATGTCGTCATACTGCGACACCTAAATTGAAACGTCATCAACAATCGGCCATTACAGAGGCATGATGGGAACTTATGATCAATAGGGCAGGAGGGTTTCTTATGATGCAACATTTAAAAGCAGAAAGCAGGAATTAGAATGGTACCTTGACATACGATCGCTTCGACACACGATCTTTTCAACATCCGACGTAAAATTTGACTCGCCATTTGTTGCTACATCCGACGACATGGTCGAAATACGACGATTTATGACAGCGCAGCAGTTTCTTTGTTTTCCCGCAAGGCAGAGGCACGACGGATTTTCTTGTGAGAGAAATAAACATGGGTTCCAAGAAGGTTAGTGCATGTGGAGAAAAAAGGAAAAAGGTGACGCTTACAATTGAAATGAAGATGGAAATGATAAAAAATATGAGCGTGATGTGCGCGTCCATGAACTGGCTTGACAATACGGGCGTACAATGTCTACAATCTCGACAGTCCTTCTCCGACCTCCGTTCGCCAGTCTTTACAAGTTAAAGTGACAACTATTATTGTGGTAGCAGTAATAATATAATATTTATAATAATAGTAATATCGCAAAAGAAAATCACCAGCTTCGTCAGGTCATCATTTATTTCAGAACTTGTACAACACAACACCCCTACTGTCCGCTGCAGCTGACGCTAACAACAACATAACAATTAAAGTGAAAGTAAAATCTGTACCGCACCTTTTTCACTCCGTCACGTCAGCCATGCGAGGCGTTCAAGTGCAGCACGCAAAAGACATCTGCCTCATTAGAACCCAAGTCGTTACATTATTACAGGAATTATTATTATACTGTATTATTATTCCTATTTTTATTTATAATTTATTTATATTGCTATGTGTAATCGTACCAGCAGTATTTATTAGGGATTTAGTGTGGGTTTTCGGGCTGTGTAACGAATTAATGGAATTACAATGTATTCTTATGAGAAAATCCTGCTCGACATATGACCATTTTGACTAACAAACAAGGTCTTGGAACGAATTAACTTCGTATGTAATAGTGCCACTGTAAATATGCATCTTTTACATTATTATATAGTATTTTTGCCTCTTGTAATCTGAAATTTGTTACTGATAACAAGAGGCATTTTTTTCCCCGTTTAAACGCGTTGTAACCTGAAAATTATGTTTGTAGAGATGTTCGTAAGTAGAAGTACCACTGTAGTCGTTTTTTGGAATAAGTGGAATAAGTGTGACGTGACAGTAAGGCACTGCCCTATCACATATGGCTCACACAGTGCTTTTGGCTCAAAATAACAAAGGCAAACAGCTTCAGTACAGTGAATGAGGTATGTAACGAGTTTATAATTTAGTATATTTCAATCATTTATTGTTCATTTAATTTTTGTACCATGAATGCAAATGGTCTGCTAATTTGGAGACATCTAATGGTCAATAGGCATAACTGCTGTGTTTAACTGTGACCAGCCCTTGTGCAAAGGCAGAAGGCTTTCTACATTCACTTTGAAGGCATTTATTGGCAGATATTATCGGGTAGCCTATAATATCGGCTCTTTTCCCGCAATGATCTTATATTCTCTTATACCGTATCCCGCAACGATTTTATCTTATGTTCTCTTATTCGTGGTACCTGATAATATCAGACAACTCTAATAAATAATGTAAAAATATTTCTTTAACCTTGAAGTCTGCATAATTTTTAAAGCCTTGAACATTTAGTTTAAGGGGCCAGAAAGCAGGACTTGACGACACCTGATTCAATACTAGACCCGCCTAAAAAAAAAACTGGCAAAAATCTGGCTACAACTCCGAGATTCAGCACTCTATTGCTTTCAGCTTGTGCCCATGTTTTCAGCACTTATCGTCAAACATATTTCATGAATTTAGAAGAAAATCAACAAAATAACTGGATACAGTCTATAAATAAAATGATTGCATTAAAATTATTGCAAAAATGATCTACTCATTTAAAAAACCACAGGAGCCAATGAGTGAAACTAGAACAAAAAGGCTTGTGCACCTTGACGTCATCCTTGAACTGCTCTTGGACGCTTTCCAGGAGCCCAAGGATGACACGCTGCACCTCCTTGTCCACCTCTTCCACCGCTAGCGGGCTGCACTCAGCGTACTCATCCTCCAAATGGCGCCTAACAAACATGGACGCTTGTCATTTCTGTTTTTGAGTCTGATTTACAAGACAGTGATAAGGGTGTGGAAATATTTTCTCTTGAGTGAGTTTGTAGGCGTTAAAAGACTTAATTAAATGTCAGGCGCCCATTGAGAGAAAGCAGAGCGCTTCTGGATTAGATAAGAAATGGAGTCACTGTTGATTGTGCATCATGTGACTTCAAGTAAAAACAAATGATAACAAACATGTAAAACCAGGGTTGTCCCCGATCCAATCACGTGATCCGGCCAGATTTATAGGATGAGAATCAGAAAAGATTTAAGACCTTTTTTTTCAAGGGCTACAAAGCAACAAAATAAGTTATACAAAGATATCGTCAATTGAAGCAAAAAAAAAAAAGTTTTTGTATTATACAAAATTACACCACTAGTGGAAACAGCGGAAGTAAAAATTAACACTGTTTGTAGGAAGACCTTATGCAAGCTGTCACGGGACGCTCCCTCCTGGAATGAAGTTTGCGAGTGTGTGAGCGTGTCAGGTGACTTACTGTAAGGCACTGAAGGAGTTTACGTAAGAGATGCAATATTCGCTCCAGAGTGGCTCATCAGCGCGCATGGACGAGCAACAGCGTCGGAACTCGTTGTCGAATCTGCACAAAAAAACAACATGACAGTCTTAAACTGAACTGTACACACATGTTGAATTGGTTCAATTGAGTCTCCTTATATTTGTTTTATAATCATGCACCATATGGGGATTTTTAAAAAAAAATGCTCAATAGCATGAGAACCTGCCTTGTATTAGATTAACACAAAAATGTCCCACTTTGATTGGATCATTTACTTTCCACTATGGTTATTTTCAATGAAATCAAAGTAATATCCTCTCAATTGTGGGGATGATTTGCTTTGCATTCATTTCCAATGGCAAAAAAATGACCCTAACATCAACAGGAAGTCACCTGAAATCATCATTTTTTTGCAAATTTTGGGTGGTTTTGGTTGCTTTTGCTGTGTTACGTGTGTTATTTTTGCTGTTTTTGTCAGTTTTTAATTTTTTCCCAGTTTTCCCTGTTTTGTGTCGTTTCTGGGTTTTATGTTTTTTGCTGTTTTCGCATGATTTTTTTTTCACTAGCGTTTTTTTTTGTGTGTGTTTTCTATGATTTTTTGCTTTTTTTTTTTTTTCCTTTTTCGGGATTTTTTATGGTTTTCTGGGGGAGTGTTCCTTTGATTTTAGGGTCACTTCCTGTAGATTTATGGGCATTTTTAAGGCTGCGCTTGAAATGCTTCTTACGAAGCCACTCCTTTGTTGCCCTGGCTGTGTGTTTGGGATCGTTGTCATGCTGAAAGACCCAGGAGATTTTCACTCAAAATCTCTCGATACATTGCCCCATTCATTCTTTCCTTGACACAGATCAGTCGTCCTGGTCCTTTTGTAGGACCCCCATGCTTCACAGTGGGTATGGTGCAATTCAGTATTCTTTCTCCTCCAAACATGAGAACCTGTGTTTCTACCAAAAAGTTCTATTTTGGTTTCATCTGACCATAACACATTCTCCCAGTCCTCTTCTGGATCATCCAAATGCTCTCTAGCGAACCGCAGACGGGCCTGGACGTGTACTTTCTTCAGCAGGGGGACACGTCTGGCAGTGCAGGATTTGAGTCCCTTGCAGCGCATTGTGTTACTGATAGTAGCCGTTGTTACTGTGGTCCCAGCTCTCTGTAGGTCATTCACTAGGTCCGCCCGTGTGGTTCTGGGATTTTTGCAGATCGAGTGAGATTATCAGTGGTCTTGTATGTCTTCCATTTTCTAATAATTGCTCCCACAGTTGATTTCCTTACACCAAGCGTTTTACCTATTGCAGATTCAGTCTTTGCAGGTCTACAATTTTGTCTCTGGTGTCCTTCGACAGCTCTTTGTTCTTGGCCATAGTGGAGTTTGGAGTGTGACTGACTGAGCTTGTGGACAGGTGTCTTTTATACCGATGATGAGTTAAAACAGGTGCCATTAATACAGGTAACGAGTGGAGCCTCGTTAGACCTCGTTAGAAGTAGTTAGACCTCTTTGACAGCCAGAAATCTTGCTTGTTTTTAGGTGACCAAATACTTATTTTCCACTCTAATTTGGAAATAAATTCTATAAAGATCAAACAATGTGATTTTCTGTTTTTTTTTCCCACATTCTTTCTCTCATGGTTGAGGTTTACCCATGTTGACAATTATAGGCCTCTCTAATCTTTTCAAGTAGGAGAACTTGCACAATTGGTGGTTGACTAAATACTTATCTGCCACACTGTACGTGTGATATGACTGTTGCTACATTAAGCAAAATAGCATTATTAGCCTTTTCTGTTTTTGGATGATTTCACATGTTTGCCTTCTGGGAGAAACTTGATCAGCGTGAGTGAGTAAAACACACAACCTCATGGGGAAATCCTTCAGCTGGCCAAGGCAGGAAGCTGTCACTTCTCCTTCCAGCTCGGCGTTCAAACGGCTGGCGTTCACCACATTTCCTCTCACTTTCTGCCAACACAGGCGCATGACGGTCTGCTGCCCTCAACTGGCCATTTTAAGAGTCAATTGCGCTGGCTGACCGTGCAGATGTCCATGCTAAAGTCGGAGGTAAACATGTGGTCGTCATCCATGTCGGGGCGTTTCCTCACGCTCCACAATTCTTCGTTCTCCAGCTCCACCAGACGATCCAAAAACGCTCTCATGTCCACCTGGGGGGGAAATGGAAGACGTTTTCGGTGACAATCAATTCAAAAGTGGTGCCATTTAAAACATGTTCCAGAAGTATGGGAAAAAATTGGTGTAAAAATAATTTGTGCTCATATATTTTTTTCTAAATTGTGCATTTGCCCAAAAAATTGTATTTGCAAAAATAATTGTATCACTTATAAAAATAATTCCTGTGTGTTAAAATAACTGGGGGGAATAAAAGAAGTGCCATTTGGAAATGCAAATACTGTGCTGTAATTTTTGGACTATAAAATCCACTAAATTAAAAGATGCAATGAGATTGGCCTGCAAAAATCCAAATCGAGGTAGTCCCCAGGTTACGAACCAGTTCCGCTCCTGCGCTGGCAAAATAACCTCAATTTCCACGTAAGTCGTAATTAACCCTTTAAGTACCCCTAAATACCCCCTAAATCTAAAAAAAAAAAAAAAAAAAAAAAAAAAAAACATGTATTATACAACATATTAATAGAGTCTACTAATAAATTGGTTGCCAACAAATTTGATAATTGATTTTTGCCAACAGTTCTGAGCAGTCCCGTTTGGGTCCTTGTTTGTGTGTAACGAGAGTCTTCGCGCGCGTCAGCGATTAGAGCATGAGAGTAAAAATTTACTGCTAAACTCAGGTTGGGTTGCTGAATCAATAATATTATGAAGTATCGAGAGTTAGATTGTTTTTTGTGTTGTTATATCCAGTATGCCTCCGTCAGAGGTGAGTAAATGAAGCCAATTGCATTGTTTGGATTCTTTACTGATGAGACGTTCCTACTTAGCATGGAGCACTAAGCTACTTAGCGATTATGCTAATCTGTGTCTTAACTGTCCATTTGTATTGCATTTTAGAGAAGTTGAGTTATTGGTAGATGGTAAGTTGTCTACATTTCTTTTTATAAAGAAACCACACACATAAACTCATTCATATAACAGCTTAGATTTTCCTTTCAACAGAGCAGGGCCGTATAGAGACCAATGGAGGGGCAGGTGGTCTTAGATCAAAAGGGGCACAAGAACAATATTTAATACACCTTACAACAAGATAACTTAACCAGCTTTACAGTGTACTTGGCTTTGACTGTGACAGACTTTAATTGGGAGGGGGAAATAGTGAATAGAAACCAACACTGTCATCAACACTTTCTGGCTGTGACTCAGCACAGACTTCATAATGATATTGAGGGGATACATTCCCCAGACACTGCGCCACACCTTCAAGTAGGGGGCCGTCCCACACGCCGCTTCAGTCGGTCAGACTTTTCTCAAAACACATGCAGTGATCCAACGCCGGATTAAGGTTGAAAAAGTACGAAAGCTGTACCACATACAAACAGGAAGGATTGTCTCAGGAGTGATTTGTTCGAGGATTCAAGGTACTCTACCGTTCAAAAGTTTGGGGTCTAAGTGACCACAAACTTTTGAGCTGTAGTGTATCAAATGGGATTTTTCATTATGTACGCTAAGGTAGTGTAATTATTATATATTTCGTACCATGCATGCATTTTCAAAACGTGAAAAAAATCAATGAGAGAAACTAGCCACTACGGCATTGGCATCCTAGTTCGCAATTTTTACGTAAAATAAATGCTAACTGCACGGTTTTTTTGCTTTAAACCAAGAATCGAGACTATTTTATGTCCATATTTATAAATAATTCAGGGATTTAAGCATTTATTCACAAGAATTTTCAACAGAAAAAGCTCTTTTCATAGGGCTGCCGCTACATTTGCTTACTCTCAAAATAAATGCTAACTGCACTTTTTTTTTTTTTTGCTTTTAACCAAGAATCGAGACCGTTTTACGTCTACGTCTAAAAAGAATTCAGGGATTGAAGCATTTATTCACAAGAATTTTCAACGTAAAAAGCTCTTTGTGTTTCCACTCGGTCAGCTTTGACGGAGATAGACCCCTATTAATCGGCCCCATGTCCCGTCAATATATTATGAAGTCTATGGACTCAGTCTTGCCTCTTTTCTTCCTTCAACTTGTTGTTCATCTGAGAACATACCACATCAGATGGTAACTCAGCCACCATCAACACAGTATTTTTTTATGGCAGCTTAGCGGCATGCAGATGTTTTCCTTTTGGTTTTGTTTTTTTGAAAGGTGTTTTTAGTGTTCAAGTAAAGTACTCGGTGGGCGGTGGCGTGCCTGCACAGTCGGCCAGCCCACACATATGCACCAAAAAATGGGGCACTTTGGGCATGTAGGGGCAGGTGCACAAGCACCCGCCACCCGTCCCCCGCACGTCCATGCAACATAGAATCCCATTCAGACAGTAAATTGGATTGTATTGATAAACATGATAGAGAAAACTGATTCATTACAGTCTGCTTCCTCCTTATTCGATTTTGTTGTTCAGTTTGTTTAAAGAAAATGAAGTAGTCATTGACACAATTTATATCAGTGCTTTCATTCATTTGTCCACAAGAAAAAAAATGTCAATCAGGAGTACTTTTTTTAATTTGAATGAACAGGACTTTATTCATCCATTTTGTCTTCATTGTTACTCACAACATGCCTAAAACAATTCAAGTTAAATCGTGAAGGTAATTGAAAAAAGAGACATTTATCGGCTTAATCGTTTAATCGTCTGATTAATCAATTATAAAAAAAAAAAAAAAAATGTTAGTTGCAGACCTAAAATAAAGTTTAAAAAAAAAAAACGTTATTTACCATCAATGCTGAGAGGTGTTACTGTTACACTGCTATTAAAAAAAAAAAAAAAACTTTCAGACTTACAGTATGTCCCGCTAAACTCCCGTGTGATGTGATTTGGGATTTACCCGTGTCATAGCTTTCAGACATTTTTTTCACCACCTGCACAATCCTTCTTCTAATCCCTGTTGATTTCTCTCGCAAGAAAATCCGTCTTGCTGCCGTCTTGCGGGATTGATGAAATGACAATTAAATTGCAACGCTGTTGTAAATCATTGTATTTCAAGCATGCCGAGACAAATGACGAGTCAAATTTTACGTCGGTTGTCAAAAAGATCGTATGTCGACCTGTTCGTATATTGAGGTACCACTGAAATTGCGACGTTTGTTTACCACTTTTCGTCTTACTGCGAAGAAAGAGAAAATGAGGATCGGAGCGCCATTATCTTTACGTCATCAGCCTTCGTGCCGTGACCCGGGAATTAACCGGCTGCTTTCATACATGTCGTGTCCTGGTTAAGTCCCGGACATTATACTAGGACGCGGCCAGGTTAATGTCTTTTTCATCTCCGTGTCAGTCAGTGTTGTTTTTGGCAGACCTTTTAATTTTCGTCTTAGTCTTTTGGACAATATTACTGATAAGCTTTGGTCATATTTTACTCATCTCACAATGTGTGTGTCCTTGACTAGTTTTTGTTAATGAAAACTCAAGACTATTTTCGTCTAGTTTTGATCGACGTTTATGAAAAATGTTTTCATCTGTAAAATCATAAAAATTTACTCCAAAAATGAATAAAGGTTTCCAACTATTTCGAATGAACATTGACAGACGAGCACATTTTGTAGCGTCTATCTACAAGGACAACGCCAACTTGATGACAATACACACTCAGCAGGAAAACAGATCATTTTTAATTAAATATACCCACCTGGACGCCATGAACTTTATGTAAAAAAAAGTTCTCCGAGAGTTTAAGAGGACGCTCGCCATTAGCATTAGACTAATGCTAATGCCAATGCTATGCTAATGTTAAGTGTTACATTTAGTGTGTGATGATCACTCAGTACAGACCTTTTAGGCTAAAATAACATTGCATATTCTTTTTGGCCAATATAAGAAAACAAATCTTACCGTGTGCATGTGTGCAAGCATGGAGACTGGCGAGCAGCAGCATGTCAACAGTGTGAAACAACCAGACACTGCTACAATGCAGGCTAATCACACATAAAATGTGATGGAAACTATTGCGCATTTTTGTCTCGCTCTCGTCTCGTCAGACGAAAGATAGCACCTTATGTTTTAGTCTCCCAGACCACGTTTTTAGCTCGTTATAGACTCGTCATCAGCATGTAAAAATGTTTCGTTGACGAAATATTTTCATTATAGTCATTGCTGACAAAAACAACATTGATGTCAGTCGACCCAGGCTAAAATGGCAGAAGAGACTACGGCGTCGTAAAGTTGAAATCACGTCAATCGGGTACATCGTAATCCGGTGACTATCTTTATATGCAGCACTGGACTATAAACCGCAGGGTTCAAAGTGAGGGAAAAAGTAGCAGCTCATGGTTCGAAAATTACGAAGTTCAGAAACAATTAGGTCAAATGAGATTAACGTCTATCGTTGTATAGGTTATCCAACGAGCTAAATAGCATATGACCTAACCTTAACAGTGTCGCAGAACTTCTGCCTCAGCCTTAGCAGGAAGTTGTCGTCCAAGTCCATGTTGGCGTCAATGTCGCTCATTTCGGGTTGGAGGGTGAGACTTCCCAAGATCCTCTCACTGTCAACAGTTGTTCATTAATAATGACAAGTATAATAATTGGTAATAAAGGACACCGATGCCGAGATTCAGCATGAACAGTTCATGATTGATACGTCGATGAAAAAACTAGGGCCTGACCTGCGGTAGCGGTGCAAGATCCAATCCAGAAGGGCGTAGAGGTCACGGAGGAGTGTTGCGCGGGTCTCCAGCGTGCACAGGTGGCGGCAAACGGCAGCGTGGTAGCTGCGTACGTAGGTGGCAAAGACTTGGAAGCTGGGCGGGTAGCAGCGGCAAAGCTCCTTCTTCACCTTCTCCAGATCGTTCACCACCGCAGTGCCCAGAAGGCCCAGGTGGACTGCCAGCCATGAGGCGTTACTGAGGGTGGCACGGATTTGCATTTAATAAGGACTAACTGACTAAACTCGACTTCTATAGCACTTTAGCTAGTGGCGGGTGATACGGACTGGGCCTGGAAGCTAAAACTTTTTCACATCAATCAACCGATAAGATTTTCACAACAATTCCATGAAAAAAAGAACAAATTTTAAGATTTTAAGCCTCTTTTTTTTTTTTTTTTTTTTTTTTTGTAATTCATTAGCTGTCATTGACTCAATAGATGTCCAATCCATTTTGCCTAGCATTTGATCCAGGCTGAAATAGAGTAAAAAAAAAAAAAAAAAAAGTCCCAATTGTCATGTCATGTCATTTCCTGTTTTAATTTGAAGGCTTCACCCTCCTCGTGTCTGCGTACTTGCTCTTCCTCTGGTCACCTAATCACCTATTGTTTCCACCTGTTCCCCATTACCTCCTGTGAATATATTGCCTTACTTTCCCTTGTCCAGTGCAGAAGTGACTTTCTACTCAAGTAAGTCACAGCAGCCTTTTGTCATAGCTTTCATAGTAATCCTGTATATTTATCCTCCATTTGGAGCGCTTTGTGTTTGTAAATTTTGATCATAGTAATCCTGACTTTTCCTCTTTTTGGAGCATTTTATGTTGTTACCTTTCCTCCCCTTTGGAGTGCTTAGTGTTTGACCTTTTTCTGTTTCTAGTCATCCTGACTCATTCCTCTGTTGGAACGCTTTCTGTTTGTACTTTTTCTCATCCCCGCATGTCAGTGGAAGAACTTCTGTGTTCAAAATAAAAGTTTTTTGCCCGAAACTCCGCAACTGAGTCCACCTCGTTGTCTCTGTCTGACACCAATCTTCCTTTTTTGACCCCTCTAAAAGGAAATATTATAATTAGGGTTGTTCTGATCATGTTTTTTTGCTCCCGATCGTTTTAGTTTGAGTATCTGCCGATCCCGATATTTCCCGATCCGATTGCTTTTTTTTTTTTTTTTTTGCTCCCGATTCAATTCCAATCATTCCTGATAATTTTTCCCGATCATATACATTTTGGCAATGCATTAAGAAAAAAATGAAAACTTGGACGAATATATACATTCAACATACAGTACATAAGTACTGTATTTGTTTATTATGACAAATTCTCAAGATGGCATTTACATTTTGAATTCTTTCTGTAAGAGGGATCCACGGATAGAAAGACTTGTGACTTTGTGTATTGTGACGAAGTACTGCCATATAGTGTATATAGACCCTACTCACCAACGTCACAGAATGACGTGTTGCTGTATCCGGCCGCCATATTGTCCGTCTTTGTTTATCCGTATTCTCAATGGTTTCAATTTGTCGTGCAATTTATAGTGCAATTCATGGAAGCCCCTGTGCTTTCAGACGCTGTAAACTCAATGGATGCGTTGCATAAAAGGCGTTGTGGAAAAGCTTCAGTCTATCCATTCGCCAGATCCATATTTGATGCCTAAATCGATATTTTTCGACCCGCTGTCTTCGCCCTCTCTGCCTGACATCTGCTACCCTGATATCTACAACTATCTTGTCCACACAAAATCAGCCTATTGTCACGAAAGTTTGAAAAACATTAAGAGCAGCACTCTAAGCAACATTACCCCGTGTGACCCTTTACTTCCAATTTTCTAAAATGGCGACAATAAAAAAAAAAGTTGACTGCGATGGCCGACGCTTCAAGGATAGGTGGATATTGGACTATTTCTTTAATAAAACACGCAACAACTGTGTCTGCCTCATTTGCAAAGAGTCTGTCGCTGTTTTCAAAGAGTTCGATGTGACACGATAATGATATTACCGAACAAGACACGCTGACATGTACGACAACATTACAGGGAAGATACGCAGCGAGAAATTATAGCAACTTGAAGCTAGTTTAATTTCACAGCAGCAGTATTTCGCAAGAGCCCGAGTGTCGAAAGAGAACGCCACAAAGACGAGACTGTTGAAATTCTGAATTAAAAAAAATAAAGCAAATGTGACACACAGAAGGGCTTGCTAAAATTTGTTTAAATATATTGTTCTATGTAAATCACCCAAGGTAGCCCCCGCATTTTTACCACACCAAATCTGGCCCCCTTTGCAAAAGGTTTGGACACACCTGTTTAACTGATGATCCGTAGACGAGGCCAGGCTTCTTTCACTTGGTACCAGCTAAATATTATTCAAAATGTAATGATGGTGGAAGAAATAAGCATCTTGAATTTGAAACTGTATGTTGTCGGCGATTAGCCTCGCAATGATCTTAATTGTGGTTGTCAGCCCAAAACCCTCTATATTAAATGCATCTTACCAGATATAAAATGACTGCTACATAATCTGTGGTAATCGTTTGGAGCCCAGTTTTCTCGTCGAATTGCAGCAGTCCATCTCGCTCTCCTCTCCGGGTCTCTCGGAATACGGTAGAACTTCAAGTCTTTCCATCTATCTTCTCTGTTATTGCAACCAACCGCCACACACGCCTTCACCATTTTGATTATTAATGTTAACGAGCAGAAAAACACGCCATAATAGGAGGAATTTACGTAGCGGTAATGCGTCAACAAGACGAGTAGACGGACAATATGGCGTGGAGGCGTGGGTGTGACGTCATGTGAGTAGGGTCTATTTGTTGAGCTTTCAGTCAATGATACTGCAGCATGCCCAATGCATGATGGGAAGTGAAACCATGATGGGAATTAAAACCATGACTGTGCGTCATGCTACCAATGGATATATCTTCTCTGCTTTGGGAAATAAGTTAAGGTGTTAAGACAAAGATCTTATCCCACCTTGCTTCCCCACATTGCTTCCTATGATATTTCTAGTCATAGGGAGAGGGATTACATGGTTTAAGCCAATTGGAGAACGACTTCAAAGGCTGCCAAAATTCACTCTACACATTTTACGCTGCCTATTATCTCTCTAAATAAGGAAAGCGGCCTCATAACTGATTGAGCGCGACAATGAGTGAGAGGATCGTGCAGCGTACATATTAATACCATTAAATATTTTAACGTGACACATTTATTAATAAATTACTTGCCATCATTATTGGGATATATTTGATAACCCTATGTTAAGCCTAAATTAAAGGCTCTGGATAAGCGTAACATATTATGTCTGTAACGTTAAATACAATTAGAAAACGATTTAATTAAAATATATATATATATTAATAAAAGGCATGGCCGATACTTTTTTGCCGATTCCGATACTTAGAAAATGACGTGATCGGACCCGATCACATCTCTAATTATAATATTTATTAGTTTTTTTTAAATATATTTTTTTATATATTCAATTTAAAAATGAATATAGCTTTTTGTGTTTTTTTATTGAAATAACTAAATGTGTTCATTTTTGTTAAGTTTTTAAAATATTTTAAACTAAAAAACCAACACATCTTACATTTTCATTTTTTTAAAACGGGGAAATAAATATAAATATTCATTTTTTGGGTTTTTCTGAATCATTAGCTGTCATTGAATCAATAGACGTCCAATCCTTTTTGCCTAGGATTTGATCTAGGTTGAAATAAATTAAAATTTGTCCTAATCTTCTTTTTTTGACCCCTTTAACAGTAAATATTATATTTATTTCATTTTAATATATTTTTTTTTATATTTTCAATTAAGAAATATGCACTACCGTTCAAACGTTTGGGGTTGGTTAGACCCCAAACATTTGAACGTTGAATGGATTGAAATTTTATGTTATATTAGTGAGGACTCAGGAGAAGAAGGAAATGCGGGGATGCCATGTGTTGCTGCGTAAATTAAAGCCCGTCTTTTGTAACAAATTTTCACAGTTAAACAAGACTGTAAGATGCATATTCAATAAACATTTATATCTTTTATATTTGTGCGTCTGTCCTATCATTGGATTTGACATTTATTTTAATCTCTTCGAGCTGGCAGAAAAAAACGCAAGTTTTCTCAATGTTTAAATAGTCTAGATATTTCTATGATTGAAATAACGCTAGAAAAGTTTGTTAAATACATTTCTTGTATGAGAGCAAAGCACCGCATTTGTTTACATTCAGCGATTTCAACAATCAATTTGAAGCGTTTCCATACCCCACTCCGAATCGCACGGCATACAGTGTTCTTACACAGATATTCAGCATTACCGATGGAATGCATATATTGTCCCTGGCGAAAGAGCGCACAGATAGACACACAATCTGCGCGGTTGTGAGGGCCTGACTTCGGCGGGTTACATTAGTGACGTCCGCCTCGATCAGCTGGCACAGGTAACGAATTCCCTCAGCTGAAAATCTAGATCTTTCATGGAGAACATCTTCCGGGTACGCCAGCGGATTCTGGCGGTCTCCAAAAACCCGTGCCCTCCGAAGAGAGCCCCTCACAATCCGCGCGCCAATATGGGTCGTCCAGGAACGCTGTCATTGTCAGGAGGACACGTCCGCAGAGGAGTGCTGTTTAAATAGAGCGTGGTTAATTGGAATCCTTGGGTTAAGCAAGATCTAACTCTGAGACGACCAAGTTTGACGTGTGGCGTGTGTTGCCATGGCAACACTTCTCGGTTCCAACATATCCACCTTTCGTAGTCTCGCTTAGCTGCGAACTTAGGTCGCACGTGATGAAGTTACTCTTGAAGTTATCTTGCTAATTCAGAAAACCGGCTTTGTAGTATAGTCCACAGCTTTTGCTTTGGAAAACAGTCTAACGTCTCAGTGCGTTGCTTTTGGCTCCAATGGATATTTCCAGCCAAAATCTAAAGCCCAGACTCATAGAACAGTAAATAACGCGATTTCTATATCAGTCGACTCATGCCCTAAATAATCAGTGATGAAATAACTACACAAAATGATGGGCAGGACTAGTCTGGAGTTTAGTCTACCCACCTGTGGTTCGTGGACTCCAGGTGTACGCCCTCCACCTTGTCCTGAGCACCCTGGTCCACCGCCTCCCTCCAAGCGTCCATCCAGCTCCCCTGGAGGCCGCCGGGTTCCCGGGCTCTCTTGTCCTCTTCCTGGATGATGCGGGCCACGTGAACCAGCAGCCCCGCGTTCCTGGCGGGTAATGAGACGGAGGTGCGCACGATAGAGGCCATCTTGAGGCGTAGGTTGCTGTAGAGGAGGCTGAGGTCCTTCTCCTTTTTTGCCAGCTCCACAGGGGAGTCCTCCTGGGTCAGGCGCAGACGCTCTCTTTCAAACTCACCCCGCAGGGCCAGCAGGTGAAGGTGCGCCTCCTCCAGGACCTCCATTTCAATCAGCTTGTTGATCTGCATGACTACAAACAGCCAAAAGGACACTGAGTTCACAATTGAGGTGTGCCATTACTAGAGGTAGCAGAGTAGCCAAAAATTTGACTCAAGTAAGAGTAACGTTACTTTAAAATATTATTACTCAAGTAGTCATCCAATCCAATTATTTACTTATGTTCAAGTCAAAAAGTATTCAGTGAAAAGAATACTCAAGTAATGAGCAACTGCTTATGTCTGATGATTTTTTTCTTAAACAACGGCATTTTCTTTTGCAGTGCAATGTCATGTACAGTGGGACAATTAAGTATTTAGTCAACCACTAATTGTGCAAGTCCTCCCACTTGAAAATATTCGAGAGGCCTGTAATTGTCAACATGGGTAAACCTCAACCATGAGAGACAGAATGTGGGGAAAAAAAAAAGAAAATCACATTGTTTGATTCTTAAAGAATTTATTTGCAAATCATGGTGGAAAATAGGTATTTAGTCAATACCAAAAGTTCATCTCAATACTTTGTTATGTACCCTTTGTTGACAATAACTGAGGCCAAACGTTTTCTGTAACTCTTCACAAGCTTTTCACACACTGTTGCTGGTATTTTGGCCCATTCCTACAGTGCCTTGCAAAAGTATTCGGCCCCCTTGAATCTTGCAACCTTTCGCCACATTTCAGGCTTCAAACATAAAGATATGAAATTTAATTTTTTTGTCAAGAATCAACAACAAGTGGAACACAATCGTGAAGTGGAACAACATTTATTGGATAATTTAAACTTTTTTAACAAATAAAAAACTGAAAAGTGGGGCGTGCAAAATTATTCGGCCCCTTTACTTTCAGTGCAGCAAACTTACTCCAGAAGTTCAGTGAGGATCTCTGAATGATCCAATGTTGTCCTAAATGACCGATGATGATAAATAGAATCCACCGGTGTGTAATCAAGTCTTCGTATAAATGCACCTGCTCTGTGATAGTCTCAGGGTTCTGTTTAAAGTGCAGAGAGCATTATGAAAACCAAGGAACACACCAGGCAGGTCCGAGATACTGTTGTGGAGAAGTTTAAAGCCGGATTTGGATACAAAAAGATTTCCCAAGCTTTAAACATCTCAAGGAGCACTGTGCAAACCATCATATTGAAATGGAAGGAGCATCAGACCACTGCAAATCTACCAAGACCCGGCCGTCCTTCCAAACTTTCTTCTTAAACAAGGAGAAAACTGATCAGAGATGCAGCCAAGAGGCCCATGATCACTCTGGATGAACTGCAGAGATCTACAGCTGAGGTGGGAGAGTCTGTCCATGGGACAACAATGAGTCGTACACTGCACAAATATGGCCTTTATGGAAGAGTGGCAAGAAGAAAGCCATTTCTCAAAGATATCCATAAAAAGTCTCATTTAAAGTTTGCCACAAGCCACCTGGGAGACACACCAAACATGTGGAAGAAGGTGCTCTGGTCAGATGAAACCAAAATTGAACTTTTTGGCCACAATGCAAAACGATATGTTTGGCGTCAAAGCAACACAGCTCATCACCCTGAACACACCATCCCCACTGTCAAACATGGTGGTGGCAGCATCATGGTTTGGGCCTGCTTTTCTTCAGCAGGGACAGGAAAGATGGTTAAAATTGACGGGAAGATGGATGCAGCCAAATACAGGAACATTCTGGAAGAAAACCTGTTGGTATCTGCACAAGTCCTGAGACTGGGACGGAGATTTATCTTCCAACAGGACAATGATCCAAAACATAAAGCCAAATCTACAATGGAATTGTTCAAAAATAAACGTATCCAGGTGTTAGAATGGCCAAGTCAAAGTCCAGACCTGAATCCAATCGAGAATCTGTGGAAAGAGCTGAAGACTGCTGTTCACAAACACTCTCCATCCAACCTCACTGAGCTCGAGCTGTTTTGCAAGGAAGAATGGGCAAGAATGTCAGTCTCTCGATGTGCAAAACTGATAGAAACATACCCCAAGCGACTTGCAGCTGTAATTGGAGCAAAAGGTGGCGCTACAAAGTATTAACGCAAGGGGGCCGAATAATATTGCACGCCCCACTTTTCAGTTTTTTATTTGTTAAAAAAGTTTAAATTATCCAATAAATTTTGTTCCACTTCACGATTGTGTCCCACTTGTTGTTGATTCTTGACAAAAAATTAAAATTTTATATCTTTATGTTTGAAGCCTGAAATGTGGCGAAAGGTTGCAAGGTTCAAGGGGGCCGAATACTTTTGCAAGGCACTGTACATGCAGATCTCCTCTAGAGCAATGATGTTTTGGGGCTGTCGTTGGGCAACATGGACTTTCAACTCCCTCCACAGATTTTCTAAGGGGTTGAGATCTGGAGACTGGCTAGGCCACTCCAGGACCTTGAAATGCTTCTTACGAAGCCACTCCTTTGTTGCCCTGGCTGTGTGATTGGGATCATTGTCATGCTGAAAGACCCAGCCACGTCTCATCTTCAATGCCCTTGCTGATGGAAGGAGATTTTCACTCAAAATCTCTTGATACATGGCCACATTCATTCTTTTCTTTACACAGATCAGTCGTCCTGGTCCCTTTGCAGAAAAACAGGCCCAAAGCATGATGTTTCCACCCCCATGCTTCACAGTGGGTATGGTGTTCTTTGGATGCAATTCAGTATTCTTTCTCCTCCAAACACGAGAACCTGTGTTTCTACCAAAAAGTTCTATTTTGGTTTCATCAGACCATAACACATTCTGCCAGTCCTCTTCTGGATCATCCAAATGCTCTCTAGCGAACCGCAGACGGGCCTGGACATGCACTGGCTTCAGCAGGGGGACACGTCTGGCAGTGCAGGATTTGAGTCCCTCATTGTGTTACTGACAGTAGCCTTTGTTACTGTGGTCCCAGCTCTCTCTAGGTCATTCACTAGCCCCCCCCGTGTGGTTCTGGGATTTTTGCTCACCGTTCTTGTTATCATTTTGACGCCACGGGGTGAGATCTTGCATGGAGCCCCAGATCGAGGGAGATTATCAGTGGTCTTGTATGTCTTCCATTTTCTAATAATTGCTCCCAAAGTTGATTTCTTTACACCAAGCGTTTTACCTATTCCAGATTCAGTCTTCCCAGCCTGGTGCAGGTCTACAATTTTGTCTCTGGTGTCCTTTGACAGCTCTTTGGTCTTGGCCATAGTGGAGTGTGACTGACTCAAGTTGTGGACAGGTGTCTTTTATACCGATAATCAGGTGCCATTAATGCAGGTAACGAGTGGAGCGTCGTTAGACCTCGTTAGCCCTTGTTAGAAGAAGTTGGGACCTCTTTGACAGCTAGAAATCTTGCTTGTTTGTAGGTGACTAAATACTTGTTTTCCACTGTAATTTGGAAATAAATTCTTTAAAAATCAAACAATGTGATTTTCTGTTTTTTTTTCCCACATTCTGCCTGTCATGGTTGAGGTTTACCCATGTTGACGATTACAGGCCTCTCTAATCTTTTCAAGTACGAGAACTTGCACAACTGGTGGTTGACTAAATACTTATTTGCCCCACTGTATATGAACTGTTATTATACAGTACTCTAAACTATATTACATGTCCATATAACTTAAGGAAATTCACAAAAATCCTTGAATTTCGACTAGAAAAAATCTTTAGAAATGAAACACACACGTTCAGAGTGCATGAGTGCCCTCTAGTCGAGAAAACATATTTCCTACCATGACATTAAAACGATCATATCTCCGGTATACCGTGGTCTGTCATGCCAAATAAAAACTGGGAGAGAGGTTGAAATCCGCGCTTTCGAGTATTGAATGAAAATGAAATTGTTAGGGATGTCCCGATCGCCTATTTTTGCACCTGAATCAGAGTCACCTGATTTTGTAAATCTGCTAATACAGAGTCCCGATCAGATCATTGCGATTTTTGAGGGGTTTGCGATACATTGCGATATTAAATTGCAATATTAAATCTAGACGAATTTTCACCATACAACTTGAATAGTTTGGTTAGCCTTGAACGATATTGGAAAAAGAAAACATTGTGATACATATTGCCTAGGCTCCACACTTACTTTTTTCATTGGTTGAATGTTAGATTAATTTTTAACCTTAACGATATTATACCACAAACTGTCATGCAAACAGACAAAAACAACTGTGTAGCCAGGAAAAACAAATGCAGATATTCTTCCACTCAAATTTTACCCGACAGAGGAATGTGCGGCAATTCCGCCAGCGTATATGTCTCCTCAATCTTTGCCCACGATTCTTCCGCCTCCTCTTCTTTCTCCTCCTCTGCCTGGCCTTCTTCCTCGGCCTCCTGGACAGCATCCTGTCGTTTGTCCTTCTTGGAGCTGAATCTCAGGCTGCGACGAATGGCCGCGCCCTTCTTCAGGATCGAGTCCAGGCGGGGCATGTTGGGTTCTGGGGGGGCATACGGAGACATACGGTAAAAATCGACCTTCCGCTAACCAATGTTGGTTACAACTATGGACAGGTGACCAACCTGTCTCAGAAAAGAGATATTTTTCTATACAGCGAGTAGTGACCAAACAGGTCGCCAGTAAAAGTATGAGCAAATAAAAATTCTGAGTATTCAACAAACTCCTAGAGAAGTGGACGCGCGAGAGTTAGGTCACCCTATAGAAAATCACTTATCTACATAATGTAGTTGTTGCGCTTGATTGCTTACCTGTCCTTGAACGCACCACGGGTTTATCTTCCTGCGACTGGTCATCGAGGTCTTTAGTGCGGAAAAGCGCTGCCACGCTACTCAGCGGCGAAGTAACGCCTGACAAAACAACAACATGGCAACCAGTGTCAGCGACCAGTGATGCACATCAGACAATACTTCTCATCAAGACAATTCTTACCAGGTGTGTGTTTTATAGTGGGCAGGGCAGCTTTAAACCACTCATCAGTGATTGGGCACACACCTGACTTAAATTGTTTGGTAAAAATTGGTTTCAAAAGCTCTTTAAGTCTCATTAGGCAGAGGATTCACTTACTTATTTTTCCCCTTCTGTCATTGTTTGCATACTATTCTCATTAAAATAAGAAAACCCATAAATGTTTGTTTGGTTTTAGTTAAACCACAGTTTTTTTCATCTGTGTGATTTTGACAAAGATCACATCACATTTGATGGTGATTTTATGCAGAAATTCCAAAAGGTTCTGATAGTTTTTCATACCACTGTATATGATTGTGATGGAGAGTGATTAAAAAAATAACGTTAAAGGGGATAGAATAAAAAAAGTGGGTGCGCCTACTTTTTGTGCTGGTGCACCTTAAGAAAAAAGTTAGGTGCGACCAGTGTTGCGGCGTTACAATATAACGGCGTTACTAACGGCGTTATTTTTTTCAGTAGTGGGTAATCTAATTAATTACTTTTCTCATCTTGGCAACGCCGTTACCGTTACTGAGGACGGAAAGGCATGCGTTACTATGCGTTATTATATTGGTCGAAAAGTCTGAGGGAGACGGACTCACCGAGACGACAGAGCAGAGCAGGAGTGGGGAGGATGCAAGAAAGTTGTGATGCCGAGCAAACGCGATGCTAGGTAGCTCCAATAAACCCTGTTGTAGCCGATAGCGTACAAACTACGCCCGCATGTTATGGTAGATATGGTAGACATGGTAGATATCAAATGTACTGTATATAGATATAACTAGATGCAAAATGACAGACACGGCACTAGATGCGTTAGTAAACAGCCGCCATCATAAAGCAGTATACCTTTTATTACGGCTCTGTTGAAGAGAACCTTCCTAGCGAACCTAAGTAACTTTTTATCTAAAATACTTCTAATTCGGCAAAATCTTGACTTGAATCTATCTTTAAATGATGACACAGTTTTAAAACTTTCATATGTCGAAAGTAGAGAGAAGGGAACTAATGCAATAATGGGAGCAATTTTAACAACTTTTAACAGTTGATTCAGGGTAAAGGGTAAATTAGGGTAAAGAATTGGGCTCGGGCCAATTGTACCAAAAACCTTCACAAAAAAACTTTACATAGTGTGGCCAATGTTTTTTTTTTTTTTTTTTTTGAGGAAAAAAAAAAGTAATTATCACCAATTACTTTGCCAAGTAATTAATTACTCTTACATTCAGGTAATTGAGTTACTAACGCAATTACTTTTTGGGAGAAGTAATTTGTAACTATAATTAATTACTTTTTTCTGTAAGATTAACAACACTGGGTGCGACCAATGCAAAAAGTATGTGTGGAGTCTTGGCAATACATATTGCAATGTAAATTTTTTCCAATATTGTTCAGACCTAATTTATATATTTTTTTTTCTTTTTTAAGGGCTAAAAAGTAACAAAAAATAATGCAGAAATACAATGGCATAGCCAAAAGATTGAAAAATATACCGCAATTTTCCAACTAAAAGGCACACCTGACTATAAGCCGCCACCCACCAAATTCGACTGGAAAACAGCATTTATTTATAGATAAACCGCACCTGACTATAAACTGCAGTTGTCCTTAATGTAATATAGGATATTTACATCAAAAAATATAAACCAGTAACACTTTATTTGACAGCGGCGTCATAAGACTGTCATAAGACCGTCATAATTATGACATGACACTCATGAGCATTAATGAATGCTTATGACAGATGTAATTTAAAGTCATCTGGCAAATTAACTCACTTTTGAATGGATGTAAAAAAAAAAATCCGAGCTGGACATAAATGGAGTTACTGAAAAATGTAACTAATTAATTAGTTAACTTAATGAGTTACAAATAATCCAAATAGCAAGTTACTGGCGAAAACATTTGAGTTGTGCTTTCTTAAAATCATTAGATGGATCATCTATCTGGAAGTATTTTTCTTTTTTACAACATCGTATAAAAACATTCACTCAGGACTTACCAGGAGAGTGTGACATTTTGTCTGGCGTAGATGGCGACTGGTTCTTGAAACTCCCAGCTTGAGGGGAGAGCGGACTTTTCAATCGGCCACTATTCCGGAGAGTCCCTAGCATCCTTGAAGTCTTCTTGGGGGCGTCCAGCTGGATTTGCGTGTTGCCATCCATCCCTGCAAACACAGCGGATTCTAGTAGTCAAATGGAGCCTAATGTGGCTTTGTTGGATTGTTGGAAAAGAGTTAAATGACGTGCAAGACTCACTGACACACCAATTTTTGTTTACACACAACAAGCCGACTGTCCAGGTGTCAACACGGCAGCGAAGAAGAATTTGCGCTGTCTGACTCTAGGGCTGTCACGATGAATCGACTAATTGATTATTAAATGAATCAACAATTTTAAGAGACATTCTTGACCTAAAAAATGTCCAAATTGCCTTTCTTTAGCCTGTAAATGGTAAATTTCATTTATTGATTCAAAAAAAAGACATGCAAATCTTCTTTTCCTTAAAAACGAAATATCTAAAAAAAAATCTTTTAAAAAGTTAATATTCTTTAATTTTCAAATAAAATAAACTAGGGCTGAACGATATTGGGGGGAAATGACATTGCAACTTTTGAGGGATTTGCGATATATTGTGATATACCGTATTGGCCCGAATATAAGACGTTGTTTTTTGCATTGATATAAGACTGAAAAAGTAGGGGTCGTCTTATATTTGCGGTCTAGACATTATACCCATTCACGTTGCTAGATGGCACTAGATATCATTGAAGCGATGTTCTGTCATGACAAATCTCAGCTACTCTCAAGTTTAACCAGTTTGCATTATTTTATTGCAATGTTTTTCCTTATTCAGATTTGTTTCAAGACGACAGTTAGAGTTAGACTTCACTTTGATGGTTTATGCAGTTATTGCAATTTTGTTGTTTTATCACAATAGATTGGTTTATTTATATTTCAAAAACCAGAGGCCATTCATTTACGAATATGATTGCACTTTAGTTTACATATTTAAATGTTCAGATATTAAGATTTGAATGAGGCATAATAACATGGTTTTTCTCTCAAATATATTATTATAGTGTTTTAGATGTACTGTAATTATTTTCTGTGTAAAAATTAATTTGGTGTTCAAAAAGTCTTTTTTCAAACTTTACTCTTGAAAAACAGGGGGTCGTCTTGTAATCAGGGCTGTCTTATATTCGGGCCAATACGGTATACTGCGATATTAAGACGAGAGGAATTTTCACCAGATGACTTGAATAGCTCTGTTTGGGAAGACTGGTTGACTCTTTATGATCACATTGTATTCATTAGAAATGTCCCGATCTGATCACGTGATCGGAAATCGGGCCAATCACGCCATTTTTCAGAGGGTGGGAATCGGGTGAAAAGGATCGGGTTTTATGTTTTTCTGCTTCATGCTCATACAGCCTCTCACCACCCACATGCTAAGTATTGCGACCAAACTGATTTTCTTGGTCACCAGTGCAGCTGCCGTTTGGTACTTAGTGCCTAAGACACTAAAATGCATGTTTATTTCATATTTCTCACGGTATTTTGTGCTCCTGAATAAAATGGACCGCTTGGATGTGTGTGGAAGCGATCGTTTTATTTATTCAATTTTTTAATCCCACGCCATGAAAATGAGTGAGTTACGGTTCCAGTCTCAGGTTAAGGACAAAAGCAAATGTGCCGTCACCCGGGTCAGCATCTCACAATATAGCATTGCTTTATAGCATGCAGATGGACTGCAAATTCAGCTGATTTTGCAGAATAATTTGTTTATTTTTCGCATCATGCCAGCCAAATGTGCTGCAGGGATTTGTTGCTGCACCAGGGAGAGGCGTGTGAGCCTTTTTGGATTTAAAAAAGTTCCTGTTCACCCTCGGATAATGGCCAAAACAAGTCTGACAACTGTGGGACCATTGGACTTACGAGGAAGTGAGTAAACATCGGATTTTGTGTTATGTCAATCACTGGGATCATGGCACACGTTTTAATACGTAGGTGGCTTGCATATTGTGGCTGACAATGCTCCTTGTCCACTGAGAATGCCACTCGGCAGACGACCGGCGGCTTGTCGCACACCCCCCTCGGTCGTTCGCGTGCCCGCCGGGAGAGCACTACACTCGGCTTATTGCCCTCTTCGTGTGCCCGGTGTTCTGTCAAATTTTCCACCGCATCAGAAATTGCAACTTTGTGTTAAAAATGGCCGCTAATACAGCGATTACAAAGTAAACACTACAAACTTTCTTTTTAACTAAAGGACGATTTACCTACGTTTGATCATGGACGGACATGTAGAAAAGTTCTCCTCAGACACATCCTGCTATGTTAGCTGCACAACAACTGCACACCGCTCTCTCACTGCATATGTCTTTACCGTGTAGTTAAGCATTAATTCACGCCATATTCATGTTGACCATGTGGCAGCTATGTGCTCTTCTGACGTCAGCCGGTTTGTCCGGCGGTCATTCTCCAGCTGCTTCCCCGGCAAACAAGCTCTCCTGCCTGCAGTAGGGGAATGACGAGATTTACCATGCTCGCCGCCGGGCGGGTTGCCGATCGGCGAAGACAATCAACAACTCCGCCGCCATGTGAGATGATCCAGGGTAGTTTTGTGTGATTTTTCGCCTCAAAAGGCGAGAATAAGACTTTAAAACATCACTCGGTTCGTTTTAGCATGTTGGCTAGCTGTCAAGCCTCCTGGTTTGTTTACACTCTCTGAAGCTGGGGCAGGGAAATGACAAAAGCCAGCCGGGGCAGGGAAATGACAAAAGCCGGACTAACTCCGGTGGCATGAAGGTACAAGAAGTCGACAGTTTTTACCATTATGGAGTAATTTTGCCATGTCGTACTGAATAAATGCATTTTTAATATTTCATATTCCATTTAGCACAAGACTGTGATTTGTCATGCCGGCAAGTCTGGCAGCTCAATAGGCTACAAGCGGCCGGTGACAGACTCGAATCGGGCTTTTGGTCAGGGGGCACATACATAGTGTAGCCTTGAGTGCACCACAGCAGGGTCAAACCATTCTCTGCTAAGACGGGGGGGGGAGGGGGGTTTGGGGAATATATATTTGAAATATTTAACATGTTAAAGTTTTTAAGTATATATCGAGTAGAACATAATATTTAATCAGACAATGATTTAAATAAAAAAGAAATATGTGAATGTAAACACAACATACCCGGTTGCCCCCCCCCCCCCCCCCCCCCACCTTTAAAAGGTGTTTTTATGCAGTATTTGTTTTGAAAATTCATTTTAAGACTGTAATTTCTATGATGGATTATTATATGTATTTATGTTATGCAATCTTGTTAAATATAATGATTATATATGGCTTTCCTAGAAACACCCAAAAGACACACACACACAAAATAGTAGTAAAATAGTAAACTGTAGGTAAAACAATTTTGATTTCAGGAGCAAGAGAAGTAACTTTGCAAACACTAATGATATCATGTCGATTCATCATTTTACCAGCAACAGGTCGGACAATTTTTTTATGCAAACCTTTCAACTTTGATCTGTCCAAATGATCCAAAACGACGCAAAAATAGTATCTTGTTGACCTTCAACCGAGCTAGAGTACTTACCTGCATTCCGAGCTCAGGTAGATCGACAGCAACTCACTTTCTCGCTTTCTTTTCAACTGCTTTCTTTTAGTGTTCGAGAGGAGGAAATAATAACCTGTCCGATAACTTTCCCCCAAAAACAAAACAAGAAAAAAGGAAGGAAAGAAAGAGTGCCAAAAAAAAATGCCAAAGAGCACCTTCAAACACCCAGGTAATCATTACACTCACGCACGCGTACACGCGCAACGTGTAAACGTGCAAACGTGTTAAATTTACATCCACTTGGCGTTTGGAGATGCTTTTTTTCTTACCTGGAATGTAGCGTTAAATGTAAACGTCTGTGTTGTCTTCATGTACTCTCGGAAATCTCAAGGTCACAAGAATTACAAGTCAAATCGTGGCTTACAATTCTGTTCAAGGTTCATCATTTTTAAATGTCGTCGAATGTCATGTTTGTCAGAATTCCGACGTAACTTGAACGCAACTTGAGTCCTGGCAAAGTGTCATTGAAAGGCTGTGGTGCATATTAGCGTCCACTAGAGGAAAGCACTTGCACTTTTCAAGGTTTGGGTGAATGAAATGACATTTAACGCATTATGGGGTTACTGAACTCATTAGCAGCCAGTGACGGCGATGGACGTCCCAGTTAAAATGGACTTTCGCCACGTACAAAATACATGACAAGTCAGTTTGTTCTTCTGTGGATTCTATTGGATTTTCACTCCGGTCCAATATCGACCGACAAATCGCAGTATACGAGGCAGGTATCATGAAGGGGAGCAACAGTGAATCCTTTTTACACTCCTGGGAATTTTTGAAAGTGTTGGGACTTTTTCCCCGTGTGCCCGATAAAAAGCAGCCTGTTCGTTGGTTATACATGTATCTATATATCAGGGTGGTAGCGATCTACAATTTATATATTTATATTAAACTATGTCGCTAAGCGACCCAGTGTTGTTCACTGTATTCCGCTAGTTATTATTTTATCATCATTATTATTTTTAATCTCTTGCTTGTGCTATGTTGTTGTGATTTCGACATTGAGTCTGTTAATAAAGCAAGCTACAGTATCTATCTATCTATCTATCTATCTATCTATCTATCTATCTATCTATCTATCTATCTATCTATCTATCTATCTATCTATCTATCTATCTATATTTGAAAAAAAAGTCATTCATTAACAATCAAACGTGTGTTACATAGTTCTTCGTTTTTCGAAACCATTTTTAGCGACGGAGGTTCATTTTGTTAGAAAGCATTAAGTTTTGTTCATTAAGGGTACTAGAAATCGGGGGGGATTATTCTTTATTAATTCATTTCACTTCTTAGTGTGCAATGTTGGGGTGATTTATAAGTACATCAAATGTTTGTACGAATATTATCTAAACATAATACTTTTCACATTTAATAAATAATTTTGGGTTGCGAATCGTGGTTTAAGAATTGTGATATGAATAAAAGCGTGAATTTTGTATATGTATATGGCAGACAACACTCAGGTGACTTGAAGTTCCACTCTGAGACCCCAAATTTGGGCAGATTTCAAAATTGTCCTATATGCATGTGTCATACATCATTGGAAAGCTTAAAATCTCAATTTGGGGGAGGGGGGGGGGGGTTTGAACAGGAGGGGATTTTTTAAAAAACATTTTTTTAAGCCCCAAAACCGTAACTCGAGGTGAGAGCATGAGAGAGCAAAATTGAAGACACCAGGATTTTAACAAGATGTAATCGCATAGTTACCTTGTTTCGATCCTAAAACTCAATGTTGCATGTCTCACCGAGTGTTAAGACACAGCTGTGAATGGCCACAGCCAGACTTTTTGGGGATTTTATGGGTGAAACAGCAATCCAGGAGTGGTCAAGATTTTCTTTTTCATTTATTTACCCTTTCAAACGTTTTTTTTTTGTTTGTTTTAGTTCTGTTTGTTTGGACTTATTATTGATCATCTATAATATCGGGTAAAATGCGACAGTAACAAAAAAAAAAATACAATTAAGCGATAGTTATGAGGTAGATATCCGTGACCTATTTACAGACACAATTTTTTTCATTGTGACGTAATTTGTTTAATAGTTTCAAATATGCGAGTGAATAATTTTATCAAGTCATTTTTTAAACTAAATATTAGACATCAATTAATGATTCTAAGCTAAAAATGATAAAATACAGCAGTTTATTTTAAAGAGGGGTGCAAGAGCAGAAACTGCTTTTTCAGCCATGTCTGTGTTTTCCGCCATATAGATATGACTTGAGTGACTGGCTTCATCTAGTGTTGAAGCTGAGAAATGCAACAGAATGTGAGCTGAAACCAGGTGTCTTTCGTGGGCCATATTCAATATAATATTTTCATAATTTGCTGCGGAAAAAGAAAAGTTTGGACACCCCTCATCTAAACACTCAGAACAGAAGTTTTGTTGTTGTTGCTTTGTTTTTTTTTTGCTTGTGAAGAGTGAAGAGATCCAAATGTGTCTTGTTTTGTTTATGTTTATGGTTACGTTTATTGGTATGGTTATGGTTGTGTTGTATTTTATGTTATGTTTATTTTAACCCCTACTGAGTCTTTATGGAGTGATGACATGATCAGACTGTCCAGGACCTCAGTGATGCCCTGGTCCAGACTTTGGAGGAGATCCTGCAGGAGAACATCCGCCGCCTCATCAGGAGAATGCCCAGGCGTTGTAGGGAGGTCATACAGGCACAAGGAGGCCACACACACTACTGAGCCTCATTGTGTCAATGACATTACAGCAAAGGGGCAGCCTGAAGTGTTTTTCCATTTTAATTTTGAGTATTACTTCAAATCCAGACCTCCATGCACCATACACTTAAGTTCCGGTCTGAGACCCCCTATTTGTCCAAATTTCAAAATTGTCCAATATGAACGTGTGATACATCATTGGAAAGCTTAAGATGTCAATTATCTGGGGGAAGAAAAATGCTGAACAGGAGTGCATTTAAAAAAAAATTTAAATTAAACAGCAAAACCCTAACTGGAAGTGAGAGCACGCGAGAGCAGAATTAAAGACGCCATGATTTTAACGAGATATTGTCACATACTCACCTCGTTTCAATCCAAAAACTCAATATAGCATGTATCATTAAGTGTCAAGGCACAGATGTGAATGGTCACAGCCGCATTTTTGGGGGATTTTATGGGTGAAACATCGTAATATAAATAGAGTTGCGATGCAGAAATCGCAGACATCAAGGAGTAATCGAGATGTTCATTTTCATATATGTACCCTTTTTAATGTTTTTTTCCCCCCAATTTTTCTTTGTTTGGATCGATTATTTATCATCTAAAATATTGGGGAAAATGCGACAGTAACAAAAAAAATACAGTTAAGCGATAGTTATGAGGATGATATCCGTGAATTTTTGTACAGACGCCAATTTTTTCATTGTGACGTAATTTGTTTAAAACTTTAAAATATGTGAGTGAATAATTTTTCAAAGTCGTTTTTTTTTTTTTAAACAAAATATTATACATCAATTAATGATTCTAAGCCAAAAATGACAGACATTTTGAATAATAAATATAATTACTTACCTTTTTTTATGGCTGTGTTGAAACAAAAGCGGTTGCGCAACGTTTGTAAACGGGGGTTTCCAGGGTAAGACCAGGGGTGAAAGTGGGCCAGAACGGTCAGGAACGCAGTTCCAGTATAAGATTCAGGGCCGGAACGCAGTTCCGTAATAAGATTTAGGGCCGGAGTGGTGTTACGGTACACGGGTCTTTGATTCCGAAAATATGACGGCAACTGTCAAAATGCTATGTAAAAAAAAAACATGCTAAGACGCCACACGAGTTTAATCTCCAAGAAGAAAACAATCTACCAATATCAGATTGGCATACACAAGTGTTAACAACAAGCATAATAAAGTGCTTGTGTAGCGTAGTCAGTTTCCACCAGTATTTATTATTTATTTTATTCCATGGACGGCATGGAGGATTCCCCAGCTGCTGCACTTATCTGAGTCTGACGGTGATGAGTCAAGTCAATGTGCGAATGCACGCAGCAAAGCAAAACGGCTGGACTTATTTATCCGTTCAATTGGCCGACATACTGACATGTGATCAGCAGAGATAGTTAGCTCTGATTGGTTCAAATGTGCATGATTTCTGGAGCAGCAAAAAAAAATATTTTTTTTTTTCTTTAATTGTTGAATTGATGTGACAAAAAAAGGGCAATGCAACATAAAATGGATCAAATCTTTAAAAGCAAGGAAAGAGTTGAGGAGGCTTATTACCATATTTAGTTTTATTTGCTCTGATGGGGAGGTTCAGAACATCTTAGCTGTCAATGTGCACTTTGGACTTATATTTGTTCATTTATGTTAGGCTACTTATTCATTTCCTTATGATTAAAAAAAGTCAATGTTTGCGCGATCTTCAAAATATATTCCATCTCACTCTGCAAAGTCTGCATAATATATGTCATTTGTACTTATTTTCCTGAATATGTATTACATACATCTTATTTAATTTAAAAAAAAAAAAAAAAGTAAATGTTTACATTAACTTCAATTTTAATTTACATCCTACGTTCTTACGAAGTTAAAATTGAGATTTGGCATTTAGTATGTGAGGAACTGAAGGAAAATAAAAATTAGGAGATGGAGGTTGGGGTTATTGCTGTTTTTGTTGACTTTCATTTTGCAAATCATTACAAAAATATACAATTTTGAATGAAAATAAGTTTTTGTATGTGTTATAGAAATAACCAAAAGTTTTCTTTGCATTTCAGTAGTTTTAGGAGGTATGCCCCCCCCCCCTTAAAAAAAAAAAAAAAAAAACATTAATTAATTAATTCATTAAATTTCTGTCTCCGAGGCGACCTTCACGTCGGGAAGTTCCGGCAAGAAATTCTAGCCACTTTCACCCCTGGGTAAGACGGACAAATTAAAATTAGTTCGGGGGCTGAATGCGCCATGAATCTGCTATGGCAGCATATAGACATATTGTTCTGTAGAACACAATAGTTCTTTTGGCTTAAAATACAACATTTTATTTTAAAGAAGGATGCAAGAGCAGAAACTGCTTTTTAAGTCTTGTCTGTGTTTTCCACCATATACATTTGGTTTTCATCGATAATGTATGTGTGACTTTGTTGTCACAACATTCAACTATGGAAAGAACAAATTATTTAATGAAAATATTTCAGTCATTCATTTCTGCAACATATAAAGTTAGTGTTCCCTTTATTTTTTGAGCAGTTTGATTCTTTAACATTTTCCCCCGTAGGCACCACCTTTTTTTTCTTTTTTTTTTCCCCAACAAACTTTATTTACACAAAAACAAATACAAACATAGAGTGAACAATTCACATACAATCAACATATATACAACAACAACAGCAAAAATAATAAATAAAAAGGTTGGTTTCAATTTTAACACAAGCTGTACTGTTTGCAAAGTCTCTTGGTCCTTATAGCCTTGGGGTTCAAACAGGAACTTAAATCGGCCAAATATAAAGAAAACATTATCCCAAAAACATGAAAATTTGGTCTTTGATTAGCATATTTAACACAATGTGAAATTTTGCGAATATTAAAATAAGATTTATCACATATCTTTTATCCATTTCTGGTTCTTCAACGGTGGACAGGCCAAACAAAATATGTCTAAAAACAGTTTTCAATGATGGCTCAACTTTAGAACTAATATAATTGTTCAGGTCAACCCAAAAGATGTGGGAGTAAGTACATTCCCAAAACAAATGGGAACTAGGCCTGCAAGCAGGACTGAACGGGCCCTCGCAATCTAGCGCAACTCGGACGTCACGCAACTCGGACTGTGTGCAGGTCAGGGTGGTGGCAGATCCTCCTCTCTAATCATCTCATTAGAACCTAACAAGCTCGAAAGTCGCCTCTTTACATTCACACACCTAACAGATAAAAAAAAACCTATTGGAGAGAGTACTACAAAAAAGGAGGTACTACTGAGCTGTGCAGCCAAGCCCTTATTCAAAACCAAAATTAATATTCTAACTGGGCCAATTCGACCAAGTGTGCCAAATATTGTGGCTCTATAAGCTGCCTGAGTCTCTGAAAAAAAGTATTTCCTTTAAATGGCGAATAAAGGGTCGTCACGGCAACAGACAGAGACACGTGGACATGGGCCGTAAATAAGTATTTTAATAGGTCTTGAAACTACAATGACCAACCTGAAAAGAACTGGACATGTATTGGAAAAACGAGTGACTTTCTATTGCCACTAGTTGGCGCTGTAGGGTTGATGCAAATGACCCCTACAAGGCCCTTCAGGGTATGACTCTCAACAAGCACGGGAAGTTTGGCGCAGATATGTTGTATATCTGCCGAGTTATGACTGTTCAAAGTTTTTGGAGAGAAAAATTGTTGACAGTCATTTTCACTTTCCTGTTTGGACCCCTCCGCTTCAACGAAACTTCAATATTTTTCATCAGGCACCTGAAGACAGGTCTTAAGGCTTCCCTTATGCAGCTTTGAGGTAGATTGATTTTTTCCCTTCAGAGGAGGAGTGTGTCCCGTAAAAAAAGGGCATTTCCTGTTCCCACTAGGAGGCGCCAAGCACAAATGGTAAATTTTCCATCCAGTCCTGCTCAGGCTGGTATACCTCACACACATGCCAGATTTAAAATAGATTGAACGTTGTATGAGGGAGTTATCAGTCATTTTCCGAATTCGGTGTTTTGGCGAAAAAATGGCCGACTTTGGCACCCCGCCCTGGTCAGGCCCGTGAATGAAAACACACCATTTTTATAACTTAAGATTTCATATGCCTCATGAACAGTCTCGCCAATTTTGAGAATGATCAAACTAATTCCCTAGGTGCCAAGGTGTAAAATGTGCACACTGTAAATCGATAAAAATTTCACATTCAATCCAAAATACCCGATTTCCTGTTGGGTTTGGAATACGCATGCAAGAGACTTTTTGGAGCAGTTTTGTACAAGGTATCGACTCTCCGAATTTCATCCCTCTACGTTGAAAAAACCTAAATGGAGAGGCCTTTTTGAAAATTTCAAGGGGGCGCCACTGAGCCATTTTGTTACATGTTTTCGTAACGTTGCAAGATTATTGAACGTTATGCAAAGCCACATGTATGTCCAAATTTTTGTGAGTTTTCTTGCATGTTCAAGCCTCCAAATGTAAACTCCTACTGTGAACCGATAAAAATTTCACATTCGATCCAAAATACCCGATTTCCTGTTGGATTTGGAATACGGGTGCAAGAGACTTTTTGGAGCAGTTTTGCATAAGGTATCTCCTCCCCAAATTTCATCACTCTATGTTGAAAAAACCCAATAGGAAAGGCCTTTTTTAAAACTTCTTTCTGTCGCCACTAGTTGGCACTGTAGAGTTGATGCAAATGACCCCTACAAGAACCTTCAGGGTATGACTCTCAACAAACACGGGAAGTTTGGCGCAGATATGTTGTATATCTGCCGAGTTATGACTGTTCAAAGTTTTTTGCGTGACAAATTGTTGACGTTCATTTTCACTTTCCTGTTTGGACCCCTCCGCCTCAACGAAACCTCAATATTTTTCATCAGGCACCTGAACACAGGTCTTAAGGCTCCCCTGATGCAGGTTTGAGGTCAACAGATTTTTTTCCCTTGGAGGAGGAACCTGTCTCGTAAAAAAAGGCATTTCCTGTTCTCACTAGGGGGCGCTAGACCTAATGGGTAATATTTCAATGCACTCGTGTTAAGGGTGGGATACCACACATACATGCCAAATATGAAAAAGATTGAACGTTGTGTCAAGGAACTATTAGTCATTTACTGAATTTGTCATTTTGCCGAAAAAATGGTCGACTTTGGCACCACGCCCAGGTCAGACCCGTGAATGAAAACGCACCATTTTCAAAACTTAAGATTTCATATGTCTCCTGAACAGTCTCACCAATTTTGAAGATGATCCAACTAACTCCCTCGGCGAAAAGGTCTCAAATGTGCACCCTGTAAATCGATCAAAATTTCATATTTGATCCAAAATAACCGATTTCCTGTTTGGTTTGGAATATGCGTGTAAATGCTTTTTTGGAGCGGTTTTGGACAAGGTATAGACCCCCCAAATTTCATTGCTCTACGCTGACAGACCCTAATGTTATAGGCCAATTTTAAAATTTCAAGGGGGCGCCACTGAGCCATTTTGTTATATTTTTTTGCAACGTTGCAAAATTATCGAAATTTACAATTTTCCGGACGTATGTGCAAATTTTGGTGACTTTTCGTGCATGTTCAGGCCTCCAAATTGGCCGTTTTCATTTGCCCTGGAAAAAAAAAAAAAAAAAAATCCTTTGCAAAACAATAGGGCCTTCGCACGCTTAGTGCTCGGGCCCTAATAATAATCCTTTGCAAAACAATAGGGCCTTCGCACGCTTAGTGCTCGGGCCCTAAATAGTTTCCTCTACATTTGTACAAAACGAACATAACGTATCCCGTAGGCACCACCTTCCCACTACAGACGATCTTTGGATGACGTAATGACGCCGGTATACCAGTTGAACGTAAATTAACGCAACCTCGATTTTACTCTCGCGCTTGTGCGCGTTGTTTGCCTCTCGAAACCTTTACAGGACTTTTCGGGAGGTCGTCATAAGTGTTCGACTCGGAGGTTCGACGCTGTTTTTGTCTTTTTCTTGTTGTTTTACACGGATTAAGATCAGGTGAGTGACAATGTAGGCCTCCTCCGCTTTTGAGTTTATGATGCTAACATGCTAGCAAAGGTCGTGCTACATAAGCCATACAATTTAAAACATATATTGTTGATAGATTTTTAAAAGCCTCTCATTTGCATTCATCGGCGCCAGTCAAATGTTTCCGAAATCGCCGATACTACTTTGTTAGCCAGCCGTCTAACGTTATCAGGTGCCCCCAGTGTTTGCTAGTGAGCAAACCCGGAAGTGGATTATTTAGGGTTGTTTGGGTGTGATAGGCACTTCTTTGGGCTGCATGCTAATTTTAAGCTTATTTTATAGTTTTTATTGTTTATGCTCCCTTTCCCCTCAAGATAATTTGTCTATTAGCTGGCGATAGACGTCCTATCCTTTCCACATCTTTTATTCTGTCAGTGTCATTGACGATGCTAGACGTCTAATCATGTGGCTCAATTCGTCCTGCTGTGAATTGAAATTAGTTTGTCACTAGTAGACGTCCAGCCCGCCCATATGGATTGGGAATACTGCCAGCCCTCAATCTCACTGGATCGGACGTCTGTAGCCGTCAGTGAGTTTGATTGGCGGTGGAAGGGGTGAATCAACAAAGGAAGGAAATTAAGAGAACTGTGAAGAAATAGAGAAAGGTAAGAAAATCGGGGAGAAAGTTTGGAACCGGAAAGGGTGGAAGGAGTGGAAACAGGAAAAGGTTAAAAGATACCAAAAAAAAAAAGGGATGGAACAATGGGAGAAAAGAAAGGGTTGGGAGAGGGTATAGATCAGTGTATTTCAACCTTTTCTGAGTCACGGCATGATTTTACATTGGAAAAAAAACTCGTGGCACAGCACAAACCAAAAACTTTCCAAAATTACCCCCTGTACTGTACAGTGGTACCTCTACATACGAATTTAATTCGTTCCAGGACCTTGTTTGTAAGTCGAAATGGTCGTATGTCGAGCAGGATTTTCCCATAGGAATACATTATAATTCCATTAATTCGTTCCAAAGCCTAAAACCATACACTAAATTCCTAATAAATACTGCTGGCACTGTTACAAATGGCAATTAAACATAGAAAAACAAATAAGTTATGAATAAATAATTCAGAATAATATAAGAATAATAAGAATAATTAATAATTATTCCTGTAAATAATGTAACGAATCGGATTCTAATATGGCGGACACTTTTTACTGTCCCTGAACGCACCGCGAAGCTGACGTCTCAGTGAGATAGGTCGGTGCGGTAGAGATAATACTTTAGTTTTCTTGAGAGCAGTCAACTGCTTAAGACAATGAGCGTTTTGTGTTGGATAAGTTCTTAAATAAATGATAAAAACGTGACGAAGCTGGCGATTTCCTTGACAATGTTACCACAATAATAACTGTCACCTTAACTTATAAATAGTGGCGAACGGTGGTCGGAAGAGGACCATGGAGCTGTATTGTTGAGCCAGTTCAGGGACGCGCACACCAAGCTCATATTTTTCTATAACTTGCATCTTCATTTCAAAGGTAAGCATCACTTTTTTCCTTGTTTCTCCAACTGTATCAACTTTTTTTGAAAACTGTGTTGATTTCTCACACAAGAAAATCCACCGTGCGTTCGTTTGCAGTGCTGTCATGTCGTCGTATTTCGAGCAACTCGTCGGATGTAGAAACAAATGGCGGCTCAAATTTTACGTCGGATGTCGAAAAGATCGTGTGTCGAAGTGATCGTATGTAGAGGTACACACTGTATATTTAATAGAGCTGGGAATCTTTGGGCACCTAACGATTCGATTACGATTCAGAGGCTCCGATTCAATTATAAAACGATTATTGATGCACCCTCCTCCTTTTTTTTTAATTTTTTTTTTTATGTTTTGTACATTAGTTCCAAAATTGTTCAAAAATACTCTCAGGCTAAACCAAACTACTATTTCAGTATCAAGTTAACATATAGCAGTAAACAAATATACAAAAATAACAGTAAATAAAAAACTCCTGTCCCCATTCTGTATCAGCAGCTTTAAACTACATTCAATTAATTTAATGTTGTGAATCAACCGTAAAGTTGTTAAAATTGCTCCCGTTATTCCATAATTTCCCTTTTGTCTACTTTCGACATGTGAAAGTTTTAAAACTATTTTAAAGATAGATTCAAGTCAATATTTTACCGATTTAGGAGTATTTTAGATAAAAAGTTAATTAGGTTTGCTTGGAAGGTTCGCTACAACAGCCTTGCAGGGAAGTGTACTGATTTAAGATGGCGGCCGTTTGCTAACGCCCGCATCTAGCTTTTTGTAGGTGTGCTGCTAACGCTACCGAATCTATATTGCATCTAGTCCTATATAAATGATATCTACCGTAACATTATGTGGATGTACTTAGTAGCAGCTTTTCGGCAGCAGTCAGGTATGTTGTTGTGTTTTTTTATCTCGTGGCATGAGTTGAGCGAGAGCCGTGAGTTGAGCATTGGCATTACCCGAGGGGCCGGGTAATGAGAAGCATGATGTTTAGCTACTCTCGCTCCGTTCCTCATTGACCGCGCGGCGCGCTGAGTGTGTTGTACTTCCGCTTTACTTGGCATATTTCAGTAATCGGAATTTGGATGTTTGTGAATCGTTCTCGAATCTTCCACGGCCGAATCGCGAATATTCTAAGAATCGGAAATTTTGCACACCTCTAATATTTAATTATAAAATAATTTCTCAATATTTATACTTACTCAGTGTGAAACTTGAGCCTGTTTAGAAGAACACAAAGCCAATATCCTGGCAGGAATCTTCGTCAACAGCGCTGTCTGTTTTAATTTTTTATAGCAGTTAGGCTTGAAAAGCTCAGAATTATCAGACAGAGGGACTTAAGCAATGTCTTTGACCGCATCAGGGCCGAGCATCTCTCTGACAATGGCTTTGCAGGCAGGTAGTATTAATATCTTTGCCACAGTGTGGGACTTTTTGGATTTAGCAAAAAGTTCAGCGACAAGGTAACTGGCTTTTAGGGCTTCCTTATTTACCTTTGTAGTTTTTCTCAACAAAGTTGGCTGTTTCTCTGTGTTTTCACAAAGGTGAACAAAATGGTCCATCGGCTTGTTTTGAAGCGTCGGGTGTTTCGCTTGGAGAGGACGTAGCTGCTCGTGTCGCGTTCAAGAACTGCTTGGATTTTTAGCCATCAGCCACCTTGCTGTCCTCGACAATGTGTTGGAATAAAACATTGGGAGGATTGACGGTCACCACATATGGATAAAATGGAAAGGACACTTTCGTGTATATCGACACTTGACGAGTCTAATCAAATCATGTACAGTAGACGTGCTGTGGTCCACACTGTCGCGGACAGCAAGGTGGCTGATGGCTAGAAATCAAAGCAGTTCTTTAACGCGACAAGAGCAATACCTCACTCATTTGCACACGACCGAGAACTTTCTACCTATTCTTTCCTTTCTACTGCAACTCCACCCGATTAGATAAAATGCGATATTGGATAATATCTCGCGGCACACCTGACCATCTCTCACAGCACACTATTGTGCCGCGGCACACCGTTGGAAAAACACGGGTATAGATGAAAGACTGAGAACAGGGAAGAAAGTCATAGGTATCACGTTCAAAAATCAGTCAAGATTTTGCTGAGGTAAGAGTATTCCATCCAACCCAGGTTCACTGCAAAAGAGATGGGAAGTCCACTGCTTTAAGATGGCTGCTGTTTACAATGGCATCTAACCTTCCACATATCGTTAGCCTAACAGCATAATTGCCAAAGTCATATTTTTGCTGCATCTCTTGCCTTACTGCTTTTCTCTTAAGTCAATCATAGCTGTTCAAAAACACTCTCTCCCTTAGTGATAATCTCTATGTATTTGGGAGAAAATAAATGTCCTTTTTTTTCCAAAAATGGTAAAATTAGAAATGGGAACCTCTGGGTACCTCACAATACGATGCGATTGTCGATGCAAGGCTCACAGTAACGATGATTTCACGATACAGCGGGACAATTATCGATGCATGGGTCGGGAAATGATTCTAAGATTTTCTGCAAAACAACTAACAAATAGAAAAACACGCTCTTTTTATCCTTCTGTTGTGAATTTGAGTTTATCACTAGTAGACGTCCAATACATCTGTAATGGGAGGGTGGCAACGACTAAACATTTATATGAACAATCATTCCTTCCACTTTAAACGGATTGGACGTTTATCACCGACAGTTGCAGCCAATGCCAGGCAAAGAGTTAATTTTAGAGCATTTTACGTCATTTCCTATTGATTTTTGCCACTTCCATTTTCTGTTTGGGGCAGTTACGGGTCACTTATTTGGATTACTGAAAAGGAAGTGGCAGAAGAATGTCCCTGAATAGGAAGTGATTCAAAATCAACTGGAAGTAATCTGCAATTGCCCTTGCCTGGCACGGCCAGACTGTTCTCCCTGTATTTTTCAAACACTGTGAGAATAGTCTGGGACCCAGCCCATTAACGGCCTCTCGAGCAAGAATAAAATCAGCCGTCCAATCAGATTCGTTTATTTGCGTGACGTATTCTTAACTAGCAACGTCACTCTTCCGCGTAGGAAGTCGTCTCCACAACAACACAGATGGCGAACAGTAGAGCCGAGAATATGTTCCAATCCACGGTAAAATCAGTTTTAAATTACCAAAAACACATCGACAGAAGTCATTGACAACAGTCTGGCTCGCGCTAGCCATGTTGAATAAACGCCGCTCTCCTCGTATGTTTACTCCCGCGCCAAGTCCTTCGTCGCTTTACTAACGTCACGTCCGACCGTCGCTGATTGGTCCACTCCGCTGTCTGTTTGCTGTGGCATGCTGAGCCCTGGAAATTTTATCCGCTGAATGGTGGCCAGACTCGATAGCTGGAACAGCGGTGAGTCTTGTGTACCAGGCTACAATTGCCCTAAAATGAATATGAAGTGACCTGTAAATGCCCACCAAAGATTGGGTGTGAATGCTCTGGTTTCATTTTGTGCCGTCAATGGCAGCCAGTGAGCCAAGGTAGACAGTATTCTAATGGAAGATTTTTATTTATTTATTTTAAACAATAACACCTTTTAAAACGATATATCGCTTTCTTGGTGGGAGCATATCGATAACCTTTTGGGCAACAAAGTAGCGCGATATATTTTCGATATATTGTCACACCCGTAGTTAAAATAAATATGAGTTAGGCAATTATTAGCCAACAATGAAATATCCATGAAGGAAGTAAATATGTGGGGAAGGAAGTAATGGGAAGACAAGAAAAGCTTAAAAAAAAAAAACATGTCGGGGGGGAAGTAAAAAGGGGAAAAAGATGAAAACGAAAGAACTGCTAAAGGGGAAAAGCATGTATAACGGAAGGAAAGAATGACAGGAGGAAGGGTGCTTGTTTGTTTTTGAAGCTCGCATTGTAAAACACGTCGCTATCATGGCGTCATAGCAATGTGTCCTTCCCAGCTGATTGCCAAATACCGATTGTTGAACTTTGAACCCCGCAGGTGCTTTCCTCCGCTCGAGGCCTCGACATGTGACCAGCCGTCAGTTGCGCCGGGCTGCGCCTATCTCTGCACTTTCGGACAATCAAGGGGCGGAGCCCGTCTCTTTGTCATCGCGGAGACCTTTTGGAGTCCATGCGCGCCTCCTGTCTTCGGGGTCGCCATGCACATCAAGCCCGTACGCTCCGAGCTCCGTGTGAACGTTACTGCCGAACCGTCGTGTTGTCGGACGGAAGATGCTGTTGCCCTCCTGGACATGTGGGCCGTCATTAAGCCGGGGCACGTGCGCGAGAAGATTGCGCTCTTCGTGCTCTTGGCGCCAGAGCCCCCAAGGGGCGGCTCTCAATATGGGGAAGGCCCTCTCTCCCCACGAACCGGCAAAGTGAAGGGCAGGTGGCGTGAAAAGAGCATCGCTAAACGACGGAGGAAGTCTGCGGGCAGAGGTGGGTAGGGTAGCCAGAAAATTTACCCAAGTCGCATTACATGCACAAGTAATATTACTCAAGTTAAAGTAGCCATACAAAAGGTTTACTCAAGTACAGGGCTCTAGACTATACTTTTTCACTGCTAATTTTTTTTTTGGGTGCATAAGTTTGGGTACACCAAAATTTTGAATTGCATTCAATATTAGTTTTTCGATTATTTCTAATACTGACTTGTAAATGATTACGGTAACTAACAATTTGGTCCACATAATGTTCATTTAAATAGCACGAGAAATGTGATCAGACCTTCACCGACCTCAAACATCTGAATATATAATGAAAAAACTAATTAAACTGGATCAAATAAAAGTGCATGTGTTTTAACTGAAAATTCCGATCAACTCATGGCGCATCTTGAATGGCGGTGGATAATGCCAGCTGCATTTTCATTTAAATAATGTAGGAGAAAAGATCAAATTATCACGAATAATACTGAAAGGCCGTTTGTCACATTGGCATAAAAGTGAATGAATTGCACATGTGACATGATTGTTACAGGTTGGGTATATGTTTAAGCCATTTTTCTTGTGAAGAATTATTTTGAATTTGAATATTTTATTATACAATTATTATCTTGCAATATTGTTGGCCACATTTAACTTGATAATCATCTTTGTCATCTTGCTGGACGCTGGAAGATGTGGCTCATTAAGTGTTGGCGACTCTGGTTTGATAGCTATGTGTTGAACAGGTCATACCTTGCCTTCAACAAAAAAGTATCAATTGTTCTCTTCATGTGCTCGTCTTCACGCTTCCTGTTTGCAGAAACGCACGTGCGTTGATTACATACGTGGCCTGCGCCCTTTTAGTAGCTGATTGGTTAAGACATCTGCTGTTTTATTTTGAGTTTACGGTCACGCTACAGAGATGTGATGGGCAGGGGCGGACTGGTAATCTTTGGGTTCTGGAGGATCACAGAACGGCTGGTGCCCTGGACGGCCGGCGGCCGCCATTCATTATACTTCACTGTTTTTATCCCCCCTATCCTCTGATTATCTACAGTTCGCATCCAATCTGACAGGTGGCAGCTATGCGCCTGGCTGTTCACCGCCAATCTGATAGAAAAACGAAGAAAGCACAGAATAGCCTTCATTGGTTACTTGTGGAAGCAAAATAGCGACGAGCGTTAATGCACAATATGGATGGTGGTGGAAAAAAGAAGGGTGGCGCGGAGAAGGTTAGGGAGAAAAAAATTAAAGAAACTGGAGAGCGAAGCGTTAAAATTAGGGCTGTCAAACGATTAAAATTTTTAATCGAGTTAATTACAGCTTAAAAATGAATTAATGGCAATTAATCGCAATTCAAACATCTATAAAATATGCCATATTTTTCTGTAAATTATTGTGGGAATGGAAAGATAAGACAAGATGGATATATACATTCAACATACGGTACATGAGGACTGTATTTGTTTATTATAACAATAAATCAAGATGGCATTAACATTATTAACATTCTGTTAAAGGGATCCATGAATAGAAAGACTTGTAGTTCTTAAAAGATGAATATTAGTACAAGTTATAGAAATGTTATATTAAAACGCCTCTTAATGTTTTCGTTTTAATAAAATTTGTAAAATTTTCAATCAAAAAATAAACTAGTAGCCTTATTCTGTCCTCAATGTGTGTGAGTACATAAATTGACAGATAGCGAACATAAGTTCCAAAAAGAAATTAGACGGTGTGGCAAAGTTGCATGGGCTTTACTGAAGTCATCTCTTTTTGACAGGAGCACGTTTCATGTATTTTTGTAAAACTGAAAATAACAAGGCAATGTGTCAATAACTTGCATAAATCACAAAATAACATAAAATGTATACACACGTGTCCATTTGAGCAGTAGCACTAGCCAATTAGCTCACAAGCATCTTAACAATGTAACTGCATTTCACCATATATGTGAACAAACTCAAATACACATCATCAATAACTATCTAATGCTCATGAATATAAACAAAGGAGAAATATAACTCACAAGCGATGCATGTATTAGACACAAACAGTGTGATGGGGCTATGAGAATTGCCACGGAATACTGGATGCGGACGTTAGCTGGTCTGAATAGCACTGTCTATTTATTAGTGTGAGTTCGCGTCGACATATAATCACGTCAGAAAAGCGCGCCGAAACCCAAATAATCAGCTGCACTGAATCGCCAGCAGAGGGCGACATTACGCCACATAACATATGCAAGTCACACCCAAGCGCCAGCAGAGGGCGGAAAAACTCCATAAAACACAATTAACAAGTTGGCCTTTCACTGTACTGACATTTAAATCTGTCTGAGCGGGCCTAGTGCGTTAATTGCGTCAAATATTTTAACGTGATTAATTTAAAAAATTAATTAACGCCCGTTAACGCGATAATTTTGACAGCCCTAGTTAAAATGTCATAAGTTGACAAATATTTTCGCAAGCAGCAGTCTGGCTGCAACGGCCACGTCGGGTAACAACAGCCCAGCCCCTGGCAAATCGGCGATGGTGAAGAGTCGGAGCGGCAGCCGCTGTGACGTGCAGCCGGTGCAGGGAGAGAGAAAAGAAGAGGGAGGGGGTAATGATAAGCTGGTGGAAGTTCCCCAGACAAGCGCAGGGCAAGTAAGTAGGGATGAGGAGTGTTACTTGCTCGGTATACTGTCAATTGTTATCCACCAGGTAACTACATTTTAAATGAAATAAATGACAATTAAAGGGTTAGTGCCAGCTAGTCCATGTACCCGTTTGCAATCGTGTCAAGTTACAGTATGCTAGTCCTTCTATCACTCTCCTAAGAAACACGCAGCAGCAATATTAATTCAGAAGAAATATAACAAAATATTAATAAAATGAATGGTTTTACTTTAAAGTTTAAGTAGTTAAATTGATATATATATCTTTAATCATTTATCTATCGTTTTGTTTTCCATTTCTGTTTTCACTTTCCAATGAAGGTTATGTATACAGGATTTGTCTTGAAATGTTTATTGTATTTTCATTGAAATTTATTATTTGTATGGCAAGATTAATTGTGGCAGGGGTCTCCAAGCCGGTCCTCAAGGGCCGCTGTGGGGCCTGTTTTTTGTTTCAACCAATCGAGTACCGACAGTTTAACCAATGAAGTTTCTGCTAAAACAAGCAGCACTTGACTGCAATCAACTGATTACACTTGTAAGACACCAGATTAGCGCACAGGTGTTGTCTTCTTTTGTTGGAATGAAATTCTGCGCCCGCTGCGGCCCTATGTGGAATAGTTTGGAGACCACTGAATTATGGCATAAACAATGAAGTCATTTTATAGACAGAGATATATTATAATCAATTGGATACACAGAATTTATTTTTCAAAGCAAGTTTTTTTCATTTGTTTATTCAGGTTGATCATAGAGCTAGTACAGAAAATGAATCCAACTCTAGTTCAGCCTTGCAGTACTTTGAGCGCCCCAAGTCAGACAGTCACAGTCTAGACATATTTTCTTCATTTTCTCTCAAAGTGCACGAAATTGATGCATTTTACAATAAAATGTAAAAAAAAAAAAAAAAAATCTCCCCAGGGGGGCATGCCCCCCGACCCCCCTAGTGGTTCTGTGTTTCCCTTCCTATAGTGATTCTTGTGGGCTGGGCTGAGTCAAAGTCCAGGGCTACTTTTTAGTCCCAGTCCACCCCTGGTGATGGGAGAATTTCAGACTCACGGACTTGAAATTGCTGGTCGTGAGACCTAATGTTTTGTTCCATTCGCACTATAGCAAAATTAGGACACACATGCGACCATTTAGTTGCAAGTAAAAAATTTCAGGGAAAAGTACACGCAATTTATGAGTAACTGCTTACAATGGCAGATTTTTTTTTTTTTACAGGGGTAGACAACTAGGGGAAATTAGCCACTGGGCCAGGTCAACGCGTCAGTTATTGATAACAATAAAATTTATTTTTTTGAGGTAGATTTGATGAAAAGTGGTGCAAGACTGTTTAAAAAAAAAACAAAAAACAAAAACGTGAAACTAGTGCAAAGACTCCAATTCCGTAAGCCCATCCATAATCACTCCAGTATAGCCAGTAGTTCTTCCATCTCCTCAGTTTTTGCGCCAAAATATTTTTGTGTAACATCGAAGTGTAACAAACTGGCGTGTGGCGTCGGCATTTACCCGTTTTCAACTTGACGTGGTGCACCAACGCGGAACACGATTACTCCAACCAGAAACCTGAATGAACTCAAATCGACTCTACTGACCACTTAGACATATTTTAATGTTTTCAGGAAACATACACAATTTTTTTCTGGGGAGGCGGGCCCGCAGAAGAACCGCGTCCCTGGGCGAAGCTTTCCTGTCTTCCCCTTATCGCCCTCTGGAGGTCTCCCCTGGCTCAGTTGTTGTGGTAACAATTTAGAAGTCAGACATATCTAAGTCAATTATGGCTAACAAGCTAGACCGTCATTATAACGGTATCATTTACTCTGTAGTCACGCGAATGAATTATAACGTTCATACCATAGGTTTCGTACTCGTTAACTTTTCTCTAACATAGTTGTGTGCATATGTGGGCAGTGCTCTGCGCACCTCACAGTTAACCTTTTTTTTGTTGTTGTTGTTTGTTTCATCATAGCCAAGCCAATTCCAGCAGTCTCTCCACTGGGGCTAAAACTTTCTCTCCCTATTCTTTCCATATTGGTTGTAGCTTTCCCTGAACTCCTCAGATGACTTTCTCTTTCTTGAGTGGTCTTTTTTTCCCCCCCGGGTGCTGGGGGTTTCAGAAACATGTCGTCTTGTAACGTTAGGTGGGTTTCTGAGTTACTGACAATCAATCAGCAGCAGTAATCAGGTAGCGCATGGTCATGCGGGAGCGAACGAGTTGCGGTTCCGCCACACGGAAAGCCAACAGCTGGCTGGGTAGACTGTGAGGTTGTCTTTGATCAGGATAGCGTAACGTCATCAAAACACGGAACCACTGGGAATTAATGTGAAATAAGAATTTGTTTTTAATCGATGCGATATTTTTAATGTCCCCACCGGGCCAGTGGTTGGAATATTCTGGTGGCCCTGACTGTTTCAAAAGTACGTCTCGACCACCGTGCCATTTAGATTGTCGACTCCTGTTTAAGCATTGGTATATTTTCTCAGCACGTCTACTTGAACTGTTATTATACTGTACTATAACAGGGTCTCTGCAGGGTTCAACAAGCCAAATTTAAGACTTTTAAAGATATGTTAAGACCACACTGAATACAATTTAAGGCCAATTTCAAATCCTTGCCGCCAAAAAATGTACAAAAGATTTGAAGGAAAATTGGAGGCCCGTAATTGTTTGCAGAGTATATGAATTTATTCCTAGTTCTTTCACACGTGATACAAATGCGCACAAAGCACTACTACTAGTAGTAGCAAAAAAAAAAAAAAAAAAGTCAAGATTTTTAAGACAAGACCTTTTATGAAATTTTAGGATAATTTTAGACATTTTAAGGCCTTAAATCAAATGATTGGATTTAACTTATTTTTTTAAGACCTCGCGGATACCCTGTATAACCTTTTAACCATATTTGGCCACGTCTACATCACCAGTCCAAACAACATGAGAGCTCTGTAGTGGAGAAAACATTTCCTACCATGAAATTAAAACTATCATATCCGGTTTTCCGTGGTCCATCCGTGCCAAATAGAAACTGGGAGAGGTTGAAGTCTGCACTTTCGAGTGAAATAGTTGTTACGGCGCTTTAAAGAAGTCACGTGATTGAACTGGCCGCCATGATCATAGGACCTCTGACTGCTAGCTCGTGTGTGGTCATATGTCGATGCTTGCGTCCTATTTGTATAATGAAGTCATGATTATTGTTGCGACGTCTGGTAAAAATGGTCAAATCTTAAATGTAGAATAAAAAGGGAAAAAATGAGTGTTGCGCAGTAAGAGTAGCCTTTCATCTCATCTACTCAAGTAAAAAGTATGGCACTTGGAAGTTTGTTTTTCCCAAATGAATTAATACTCAAGTAAATGTAACGTGTTACTACCCACCTCTGAATAACATACTTACGATAGTAAGTAACCTCTACTGGGATGTGTCCAGGCCTCTAAGAAGACCGGGATTTTGAAGTGGTGGACCAGAAAGACCGCCTGTAATACTACTGCCCACATCTGTCCGCAGGTAACCAAAACCTCCATCGGGACCCGGGTACCACTGCCTGGAGCAGGCCGCCATCGCCTGAGGTGGAGACAGCGCCATGTTGTCAGGTGGAAGACTCCGTCGCCCTCCCAGACATGTGGGCTGTCATCAAACCGGGGTACGTCCGCGAGAAGATCGCACTCTTTGCGCCACCTGAAGTGGAGACGGCGCGGCAGACTGTGTCGGTGGGTGCCACGGTGGCGTTTCTGGAAGAGCGCCGCGCTAGCAGACGTCACGCTCAACTCAGCGTGGCCAGGACTGAGGACCTGGAGAGCGTGAGGGTGTCAGACATGGTGGCCAAGCTGGAATGTCTGCAGCATCGCAACGAGGAGTTGCAACTAAGGAGGCCGCTGTCATGTCCGCCAGCCGTTTCAGACCCCGAGTTGATTGTACATCCGAGATACTCCCACTCAGATGGCGCCGCGGTTCTGGAGATGCTGCCCTCACTCGAGGAGACGGAACCTATTCCAGGGTTATTGTTTCTCTCCACCCCTTCGCCATCGCCTGCTGTTTCGAATCATAGCCTGACACCGATTGTACATCAGAGGTCGCCTCCGTCTCTGGAAAAGCCGTCCTCGCTGGAGGAGACGGAACCCCCTCCTGGGTTATTGTTTATGTCCACCCCTTTGCCACCGCCGTCCCTGAAGGCGGAGCAGGCGGAGACGGCCAAAGACTTCCCGGAGATGAGACGGCAACTATGCGAAGTCCCGGAGGCGCTACCCGATCCAGGCACTCCATCGCTAGCCGCACTGCCACCTGACGTTCTGCTGGCCGTTTTCGCGCTGCTCCCCACCCGCGCGCTAGCGGCGCTCAAGTGCTCGTGCCGTTACTTCAAGTTCATCATTGAGAACTACGGCGTCCGACCCGCCGACTCCCTATGGGTGTCCGACCCCCGCTACCGCGATGACCCCTGCAAGCGATGCAAGCGGCGCTACGTCCGTGGCGACGTGTCACTGTGCCGCTGGCACCGCAAGCCGTACTTCCAAGCACTGCCGGACGGGCCCGGGTTCTGGATGTGCTGCCCTGCCTGGCGCCGGGACGCCCCCGGCTGCAGCACGGGGCTCCACGACAACCGCTGGGTGCCATCCCACCGCAGCGTCGCTGTCTGCCACGGTAACGTAGATGGCTGAACATCTTTTTTTTTTGCCAAGTTTTGGATAAGACTTTTCTGCAGAACTGGAAGTTGCATTATGGTCAGCACACTCATGTGGTTGTGGTGGGGAATGCAAGGCAAAGATGGACATTTTGTATTTTTTGCTTGTATGTTGTTTACGTGTACAGAAATGACTTAAGAAAGCCGCGTGATTGCCTTGGAGATGTTGCAATAAAAAGAAAGATTTAAAATTAGAATTTCAGTTGTTCCCTTCACTTTTTCTATGGCTTTTTGATTTTTTTTTTTTTGTTTGTCTGGTTACATACCAAAAATTAAATGAGTACACGCTACGGTCTTCAATTGTAAGGGTTTTAAATTGCACCGGGTGCATGAATAAACAAGTTCAACACTACATTGTATTTTGGACCGTTTTAGAAGCACAGCAGCGGTAGGAAGTGGGTAGCTTCGGCCTAGTTCTCAGTTCCGTGTTGTAAGGTCGTGAGGTCATCTAGAAGTGTGAAGTAGTTGTACTTGATGTCAAAGTCCATGTCGTACCAGAAGTTGACTGCAAAAAAAAAAACGCAAGTGTGAGAGAGATGTCAAATCAGCTTTATATTCACCTACATTTGGCTAGGTGTCATCTAAAAATGTTTATTTTCCAAAAAAGAACATGGCCAACAAGGCTCAAGGACGAACCTTATATTTTAATGTGTGGAATTTCACATTTTAATGAGAAGTTTCGCTTCTTTAATGTGATAAATTTCACATTTCACCTTGAGAAATTAAACATTTTAACATAAAATTCCAGTTTAACATTAGAAATTTCATATCCTTACGTGATAAATTTTAAATTCTAAATGCAAAATTTTATATTTTTAACAAGAGAAACTTCCCATTTTAAAGGGACTACATGGGATTTTTAGAGTTCATTTAAAATACTGTTCTCCACCAATGCCCTAATTGGTACACAGAGCCCTGAAATTTTGACTAGGACTGCCCCAAAAAGCCCTTTTCATCCTTCAAAAGAGAGTGATTCGACCACGCGCCTGTACATATCCCTGCCGCTGTAGTGGTGTTTCCTCTCCACGTGGCAGAAACACTTTCGTAACCCACTTAAGACTTGCTAATAATTGTTTTTACGTTTCTGGAGATGATTTGATGTGCCCCCAAGCTCCACCCCTGACCCCCACCAAGTTCAAATGGATTAGATGTCTATCGCCTTTAATGGCAGTCAATGAGTTAAACTCAGGAAAATTTTATTCTCGTTTTAGTGGATACCTGCAATGCAGCCATGCGACTGGCGCACGTGGTGAAACCACAGTGACGGAAGGTAGAGCATTTCCCCCGCCTTCACGCTGCAGTGCAGCGGTCGCGCTTGCCGATACATGGGGTAGTTCTCAAAGTCTGGATCCAGGGGGTCCAAGGGGATCCACGGCACCTGTGTGTAGCCCAGGAAAAAAAGAACACTTACTCAGTGAGTCCCTGGGTTACAATGTCCTTGACCTAAAACTTTTCGACGCCCGTGCCTTGCCCGACTTTTAGTCCGCAGCACCATAGTTTGTTTGGCCAGGTGCAGTGCGACAATATATCGAAAAGGTGATATATTGCGATACTTTGTAGCCCAAAAGATTATCGATATGCTCCCGCCAAGATTTGTCACTATTTACCCGTATTGGCACCCCTGCAATTCTGTCACATATTGCTGAATTTCTCCCAGAAAATGATTGCAATTACAAATGCTTTGGTAGTAATAACTTCATTTATTTTGCTTGCAATGAAAAAAAAAACAAAAGAGAATGGGGAAAAAAATCATTATCATTTTGCACAAAACTCAAAAAATGGGCCGGACGAAAGTATTGGCACCCTCAGCCTAATACTTTGTAGCACAACCTTTAGAAGAAATGACTGCGAACAACCGTCCATCAATGAGTTTCTTACAATCCTCTGCTGGAATTTTAGACCATTTTTCTTTGGTCAACTGCTCCAGGTCTCTGGGATTTGAAGGGTGCCTTCTCCAAACAGCCATTTTCAGATCTCTCCACAGGTGTCCTATCGGATTCAGGTCTGGACTCATTGCTGGCCACTTTAGAAGTCTCCAGTGCTTTCTCTCAAACCATTTTTTAGTGCTTTTTGAAGTGTGTTTTGGGTCATTGTCCTGCTGGAAGACCCATAACCTCTCAGGGAGACCCAGCTTTCTCACACTGGGCCCTACATTATGCTGCAAAATTTGTTGGTAGTCTTCAGACTTCATAATGCCATGCACGCGGTCAAGCAGTCCAGTGCCAGAAGCAGAAAAGCAACCCCAAAACATCAGGGAACCTCCACCATGTTTGACTGTGGGGATGGTGTTCTTTTCTTTGAAGGCCTCATTTCCCCCCCTGTAAACTCTATGTTGATGCCTTTTCCCCAAAAAGCTCTACTTTTGTCTCAACCGACAAGAGAACATTCTTCCAAAACGTTTTTGGCTTTCTCAGGTAGGTTTTGGCAAACTCCAGCCTGGCTTTTTTATGTCTCTGGGTCATAGGGGACGCCGACGGACACTACGGGTTGACACTGTTGTACCCTCGGACTCCAGGACAGCTTGAACTTGTTCGGATGTTAGTCGAGGTTCTTTATCCACCATCCGCACAATCTTTGGTTAAAATCTCTCGTCAATATTTTCCGTCTACTTTTAGGGAGGTTAGCCACAGTGCCATGGGCTTAACACTTATTGATGACACTGGGCACTTGGACACAGGAACATTCAGGTCTTTGGAGATTGCCCATGCGTCCTCACAACTTTGCTTCTAAAGCCCTCAGACAGTTCTTTGGTCTTCTTTCTTTTTTCCATGCTCAATGTGGTACACAAAAGGACACAGGACAGAGGTTGAGTCATCTTTAATCCATTTTAGCTGGCTGCAAGTGTGATTTAGTTATTGCCACCACCTGTTATGTGCCACAGGTAAGCGACAGGTGCTGTTAATAACTCAAATTAGAGAAGCATCACAATTTTCAAAGGGTGCCAATAGCCCATTTTTTTTAGTTTTGTGTAAAATGAAAATGATCCCCCCCCTCCCCCCAATTCTCTCTTGAAAGGTGGAAAAGCACTATATAAGTATAACACCATTTACCATTTGTGGGTTGTTTTTTTTTATTGCAAGCAAAATCAATGAAGATATAGTTGCAATCATTTTCTGGAAGAAATTAAGCATTATCTGACAGAATTGCAGGGGTGCCAATACTTTTGGCCAGCAGTGTTAAAAAAAAAGAAAAGAAAAGGAATCGGCTAGCTGCCATAGACTGCGCTAGATTTCCAATTGATTTGGACTGGTTTGGACGAGTAGCGCCATTAGTGGCACTGAAACCAGAGCTTTCACAGTCAGTCTTATGGGCATTTACAGGTCACTTCCTGTTCATTTTAGGGATTTAGAGGTTACTTGTCCCTTCCGATTCATTTGGGGACATTTTTGAGTCACTTTTTAGTAACCCCAAATCAACAGGAAATGACGTGAAATGCCCCAAAATTAACTCATTGCCTGGAATTGGCCAAGTAGGTTGAGCTGCTGCCCATAGTACTCGCGAGGCACAGTTAGCGGATGACGAACGTTTGATCTGACTGAGCTTTGAAAGCAGTGGGCGTGGTTGTCGGATGACGAACGCTTGAACAAATTGGTTGTTGATAGCAAGGGATAAGAGCTCAAGCTGGTCAGAAGAGGTCACTCTTCAGGGAAGACACAAAACCATTCTTCCAGCATCTGATTTTAGAACTAGATAGTGTTTATTAATCCTTTCAAGTCATATACAGTGGTACCTCTACTTATGAACTTCTCTACAAACTATATTTTCAGTTTACGACAACCGGGAAAATGCCTCTTGTTACGAGTGAATTTCATGTTACGAAAGGCAAAAATAAAGCAGTTTTGGGAGCTGCTTGTATGGGCAGCTACTCGCTGCTCCCAGTTTACTGAAAGTGATGTACTCATACTCTGCCATTGAGTATTGCCGAGCATCTTCCTGGCATCCAGTTGGCTAACACTGTACTACAATGTATGTATGTGATGTCCTCTTCATTAGCACTTCCGGCTGTGAGGTCTCTCAGCCGCTTCTCATGAGCGTACGTATCTTTTATTTCCCAAGAAAGTGATGGTGAAAAGAGGAATAGAAAAGAGTTATTTTGGCGATACAAACAAAGCAAAAGATAATAAAGTATGCAAAAGGGGTGCATTTGGTTGATCTCTCCAAAGAACATGGCCGTAACACATCAACAATCGGCATGCTATTAAAACATCGGCGCAAGAACAACACTGGGAGTTTAAGGCATCGCGTGGATGGTTTGAGAAGTTAAAAAAGAGGACCGGGATTCACTCTGACCGCAGTTAAAAGGTAAATGACCATCATTTTTATTCTTTACGTTTTTTACATGATGCACAACTCATTTTGTTTATTGTGCAATAATCTATTTTAACATGTATTTGTTAAAAAATTTTATGCTTTTTAAAAGTTTTGTGTCTAAATTTTGGGGGGGCTTTGAACGGATTAGGGCATTTTCATGGAAAACGCGTCTCTACTTACAGAATTTTCAGGTTAAGAAACTACTTCCAGAACCAATTAATTCCCTAAGTACCACTGTAGTTAAAATTTCTTTGAGATTATATAAATCATAATATTCCAAGGTCTAGTTAAGTTTAGGGCTAAAGAAATATATAATTTTCTATTTATATGAAAGACTGGGTAAGTTTAGGGCTCAAACCCCTAGTTAAGTTTAGAGTGAATCGTGGTAATCAGGTTCTTTATTAAAGGTGTTACATGTAAATGGGTAAGGTTGATTTCAAGAATTTGGAATAGTTTAAGCTAAAGAAGTTCCTAAACAATTAATTGGGTATCAAAATAATTTCCAATTAATTTGCTAATCGATTAGTTGTCAATTAGTTGTTGCACCCCTATTGTCTAGCCAAGCAAAACTGTACGCAAGTCTAATGTTTGTGGACATCATACCTTGAACCAGTTACTACGAACCTAGAGTCCAGGAATGACCTACGAAACTCGAACGTACCTTCTGGCTGTTTTTCTGGTCCACCACTTCAAAGTCACCATCTTCCTTCTGCCTGTAAACTGCGGGCTGGTAGAGACCTGGACACATGCCAGTATAGATTACTATGGTTTGTATATTAATCAGAGGTGGGCAGTAACACGTTACATTTACCCAAGCAATTTTTGATAAAAATGTATAAGAGTAGTTTTACCACACCATACTTTTTACTTGAGTATATTTCTGAAGAAAAAAAACACTACTCTTACTCCTCTACTTTGGGCTACACTAAAATCCTTACATTTTTCCCCTTTATTATACATATAGGATTTTACTTTAGTTTTGCTAGAGTTACGAACAGTGGCTCACTAAACAGTTTCACTAAAGAGCCGTCGCAAAAATAATCACATGACTCCGTGATACCAATTAGACGTAACAATAGTCACATGACCACACACAAGCTTGTATTCGGAAGTCCTTTGATCACGCCTGTAAAAAATAAACTGTTTCACATAGAACGCTGCCCTCAACATTACTCGAAAGGGCAGATTTCAACCTCGATCCCAGTTTTTATTTGGCACCAACGGAAAACCGGATATATGATCATCTTCATTTCGTGGTCAGAAATGTTTTCTCCACTAGAGGGCCCTCATGCTCTCTAGTCGGGTGTTTTATTTCTGTTATTTTTCTCGTCGGAATTTGATGATTTTTGTGTATTTCTTTGGCCTAATATGGTCATGTGATAAGTTCTAGTGCAGTATAACACTTTATTAACTGTTCATATAAATGATATGTACTGAGAAAAGAAAAAAATAGCATCGTTTAGAAAAAATCCGTAAGCAGTCACTTAATACTTTTTTAATTGTACTTGTGTAAATTATTTGGATGACTACTTTTACTTGAGTAATATTATTTTGAGGTAACACTGCCCTTACTGAAGTAAACATTTTGGCTAATCTATCCACCTCTGATGTTACTACTGTTACGGTTAAAACTGATACTTTAGTGACTGTACGGCAGGAGTTGGCACCCCACAGCTCTGGACACGCATGTGACTCTTAACCCTCTGATGCGGCTTAATTTTATATTTAATGAATATTTGATTACAATTTTTTTGGGCCCTTGCAAGAATTAACAAAGAAGTTTAACTTTCCTTTAACAGACAGATAAAGTCAGGCTCACTGTTTTGTGTGTTAACAGAACACTCATGATTTTACCAACTACGTAAAGTCACGGTTCCCACTCAGAAAGTGGACCCAAGTCTTTGCACTTGTGAATGGTGCATATATAATAATATAATGTTCCTTCACTTCTTTTTTTAATTAATCAAATAAAATGAGAATAGATTTATTTTTTCCTTTTGTTAAAAATAAAAATTTGGAAAAATATAGATAAAACTATTCTCTAAATAAATCATTGATATTTATATTTTCATTTTTAAAAATACATAAATAAAAATAAATGTTTTTGGGGGGGGGCATTTTTTAAAAAGTTTTTTTATATTTTTTTTTAATTAAATTTTTAATTTTCAAAAAGGTAAGAAAATCTGTAAATATTGTTATTTATTCTAGGGTTGTTCCGATCATGTTTTTTTGCTCCCGATCCGATCCCGATCGTTTTATTTTGAGTATCTGCCGATCCCGATATTTCCCGATCCAATTGCTTTTTTTTGCTCCCGATTCAATTCCAATCATTCCCGATAATTTTTCCCGATCATATACATTTTGGCAATGCATTAAAAAAAAATGAATAAAACTCGGACGAATATATACATTCAACATACAGTACATAAGTACTGTATTTGTTTGTTATGACAATAAATCCTCAAGGTGGCATTTACATTATTAACATTCTTTCTGTGAGCGGGATCCACGTATAGAAAGACTTGTGACTTTGTATATTGTGACTAAATATTGCCATCTAGTGTTTGTTGCGCTTTCAGTAAATGATACTGTAGTCATGCCCAAATGCATGATGGGAAGTGGAACCATGACTGTGCGTAGTGCTAGCAATTGATATATCTTCTCTGCGTTGGGAAATAAGATGTTAAGAAAAAGATCAATTGCTACCTTGCTTCCCCACATTGCTCCCCATGATATTTTTAATCGTAGGAAGAGGGATTGTAAGGCTTTAGACAATTAAAAAAAAGGCTCCAAAGGCTGCCAAAATTCACTCTACTCATTTTACGCTGCCTTTTATCTCTCTATATAGGTAAAACGGCGCCATTACAGATTGAGCACGACAATGCGTGAGTGGGTCGTGCAGTGCATGCATTGCATTAATTGCAATAAATATTTTAACGTGATACATTTTTTAAAAAATTAATTTCCGCCGTTATCGGGATAAATTTGATAACCCTACCTTAAGCCTAAACTAAAGACTCTGGATGAGTGTAACACATTATGTCTGTAACGTTAAATACAGTTAGAAAAGAATTTAATTAAAAAATATATTAAAAAAAGGCATGGCCGATATTTTTTTGCCGATTCCGATATTTTGAAAATGACGTGATCGGACCCGATAGATCGGGACGCCGATCGATCAGGACATCTCTAATTTATTCATTTTGTATTTTTTATATTTATTTTTAAAAATTATTTATAAAAGAAAAACAAAAAATAAATATGATTGCAAGTATTGTTTTATTTATTATGATGTATTTATTATTTTATATATTTTTTGTTGAATTAAAAAAAAAAATCTAAATGACAACGAAGAAGCGATAGTCTTTTTAACAGATCCAATCAATTTTGACTGGGACGCCTTACACTGTCAATGGCAGCCCATTACTTTGATGAGTGCCCTCTAACAGGTTAAACGTCATGATCGTCAAAGATCATTTATTTCATTCACCGTAGCCTTGAAAAGTGCAACTTTCTAGTGGACGCTAATGTGTATGATATGCTTTCAATGACACTTGACTCAACTTGTGTTAAAAAGACGTTGGAATTCTGGCAATCATCAAATGGAATGGTTGTCTATTGCCCTCAATGGCGCTGAGGCATCATCCACAGCCGGTTCAATTGTTCATCAGTGTTCAAATTGTCCATGATGAATTAGGACAGATTATCCTTTTAGCAAGGCGACTGATACTTCTTGCATGAAAATCTCGCTTCTCCCCCTGTCACACGCTTTGGATAAAATCAATTGAGAATTGTGTTCACTTAGGCCTTGTTCAGACTGGCATCCAAAATCCAATTTTTTAGCCCATCTATATTCAAACTGGATGGCTCTTTTGAAGTCTGAACAGTCACAAAGCACAGAAATCCGATTTTTACGATACGGATTTAAACCACACATGGGAGGTAGTTTCATATGGAGAACACGCTCCTCAATCTGAACAACTAGTATGGGATTTGACTGTCAGTGACTTCATTTTACGCGGCCGAAAACTGCCGGCAGAGAGCGCCAATTGAAGTTCAGAACGGTTAAAAAGAAGTATAGAGCACGCTGAGGAAAACAGAAGTAAACTAGGGCTGTCAAAATTGTCGCGTAAACGGGTGGTAATTAATTTTTCGAATTAATCGCGTTAAAATATTTGACGCAATTAACGCACACGCCCCCCTCAAAGAGATTAAAATGACAGCACAGCGTCATGTGCACTTGTTACTTCTGTTTTTTGGAGTTTTGTCGCCCTCTGCTGGCGCTTGGGTGCGACTGATTTTATGACCATGAGAATTGTGTAATTATTGACATCAACAATGGCGACCTACTAGTTTATTTTTGGATTGAAATTTTTACAAATTTTATTAAAACGAAACATTAACCCTTTAAGGTCGGGGCCTATTTTGTCTGATTTTGCATGCCTTTGAAGTTGCCTTTATATTTCAAAGAAAGAATTGTTTACGATGACCTGGTTTGGTCCCTTTTTTTGTGACACCTTGAACTTCATGTCCAAACTGTTGTTTCCTTCACTAACCAATTATAAATCATCATTTTGGGCCCAAAAAGACCAAAAATTCCAAAATCGTTTTGTCAAAATTTTTAATATTGATGTCCAATTGACAACCAAACATGCGTAACGAACCGTTTTGAAACTTTGTAATATTTATTCAACATGTTAGAATGAACATTCAACCAAAAAAATTTAGAATAAATAGTCTTATATTTGACAATTCAACATAAACAACAGGTATAGCCATAGGTGTTTTTTGCCTTTATACATGCTCTAGTCAAAACAGGTTATATACAGCAGACCAAACAGTGAAGAACAGTGAAAAAATATATACCATCTAACACAAAAAGTGTTTAGAGGCCATCTCTTTATGAGTTTAGGTATTGCGGCCCATCACCTGATGAAAACTATGTACACACAATCAAGCTTCTTGAACACACATTTATATACACAAATTGAGAATGCTGATTGTGGGGGGGAAAAAATATATATAACATTGGAAAAAAAAGTATTTTCAAAAATATTTACAATAAACAAGTTAAATTTTTGTCAGGCTTGCCACTCTGAAAAGCAGTTTCGTCCTGCAATTAGACACAGGGCTACATCACACAGCTCACACTTCCATGGGGTGTTGGTCCTCTTTCCACCCTTCCATTTTCATTTCACTTTACTTTCATTATCACTATAAATGTACATGAAAAAAGTCAGTATTTATGAAAATAATAAAGTATGAAATAAAAATATATACAGCAATAAATAATAATGGAAATCTATATGTATGACAATAGAAAGAATACCATAGCTGAATATGTGCTACATCCCTAATCTTCATATAGAAAGTAGAACACCACAAATTATAAATTCCTGCCTGGGATACCCACAGTGCACGTACGACTTTGATCTGATATGCACATTTTATTATTATATTCAAAAACACACACTTATATTGCATCAAAATTAACTTTGTCTTGCAATATAAAAAGAAACTTTCAAAAGAAACTTTTTCATCATAAAAAAAAAAAAGAGTGAGTTGGCTTACCTCTGCTCGTCGATGGCGTCACCCACGTGTTCAAATTCACTCGAGGACTCTTCCGAAGAAGACGATGATGACGAATTTGGACCATCCTCTTCCTCAAGTTGATCAAAAAGCACAATTTCTTGCGCTAAATTTAGTTTTCCATTCATTGTCAAAGTCACACAAAGTCGCTGCTCGAACCAAACGGCCGTCGCTCGCCACCTCGCTGCTTCAGAACACTCCTCCCCTCTCGTTCGGTAGAACCTCGCGCGGCAGTTATATTTATAAAAAAAAAAAAAAAAACGCATTTTGTGCTTCCACTGTGACTTCGAAAGGGTTCGTTTGATTTGTGTTTTTTTCATGGAGCTTCCGTTTTGAAAAAGGACAAGAAATGATGGAAATATAGACATAAACAAATGATCCATGCAGCGTTTTGATGTTTTTTTGAGAGGACAATAAAACTATAAAACTTAAATGACAATATCTCACGTTCTAGTTGGTCGATTGACTTCAAATAATAACGAGAGTAAACCGCAACTTCCGCACTTTAAAACGAGACCAACCAAAGGCATAAGGGTGACGTAATTAAAACGTGAGGGCGCTTCAAAGACGACGTGCGCTGAGGACGCGCCGGCGCGTCCTTCGACTCTCAAGGGTTAAGGGGGGTTTTAATGTAAAATTTCTATAACTTGTACTAACATTGATCTTTTAAGAACTACAAGTCTTTCTATCCATGGATCTCTTTAACAGAATGTTAATGCCATCTTGTTGATTTATTGTTATAATAAACAAATACAGTACTTATGTACAGTATGTTGAATGTCTTGTGTCTTATCTTTCCATTCCAACAATAATTTACAGAAAAATATGGCATATTTTATAGATGGTTTGAATTGCGATTAATTAAGATTAATTAATTTTTAAGCTGTGATTAACTCGATTAGAAATTTTAACCGTTTGACAGCCCTTAAATATACATATCGATATATATAACACAACAAAAGTGGAGCAGGGCAAATCCAATTTGGACACTTGCGAGAAAAAAAATGTGAACAGTCTGCCTTAAAAATCAGACTTGAGGACGAAACAGCTTGGAATCAGATATGCCTGCAGTCTGAACGCAACTTTAGAGAAGATCTGGCTTACGCTTAGAGGCTCTAAATACAAATTCTATACAAGATGGACCGCTTTCCAGATGTATGCCAGGGCCTTTAACTTCCCTCAGATTCCGGATTGATTTTTTCCCTCCTACCACTGGACACAAAAACCCATATTTTTATATGTAAATACTAGTATTGTTGTATGTTGATTTTTGGTCAACTCAATTTTTGAAGATCTATTTGGAACTACTTGGCACTGCTGACCTACAGGAGACATCGTCATATTGTATCTTTTTATGATGTTGAGATACTGTTTATGTGTGTGTGTTTTTTTTTCTTTTTGTTTGGTAAGTATGGGTATTTTTTGCTTTGTTTCAGGGGCAACTGTCCCCCCACACGTTATGGTCACAACGGTTGTGAGTTTGATCTCGTTATTGCAGATGTATGGCAAATTTAACTTCTGTGACTGAAAAACAGTAAAAATAATGTTTAAAAAATGGCAGCCAATGAGTTAATTTAATAATTTTTAACTTTTAATGATTTATTTTTCAATAAGATTTGGGCATCTATTGCCTTCTATGTTAATGAAAAATGAGAGTTACCATAAGGTATGAAGGGTCTATCAGTGGGTGGCAGCAGGATGAAGTCTTTCTGTCCAGAGACGACGCAGTAAACATTTTCGTAAGGATCTTTGTGCACTGAAACAAGAAGTAGAAGAAATTGCCATTTTCTATGGTTTTCTATGGTTCTATGGGAAGTCGGTCAACATGGCGAACTGCTCTTACAGGAAGTGATGGCGTTGGCTTCACCGAGCCAGAAATTGACAGCATCCGGTTTCTTTCCTAGATAAAGAAGAAAATAATAACTGAAGGAGGTCATTAAGCACACTCACTCACCTAGCGCCACGCTCATCCAGACAACGTGCGCGTCCACATCGTCCGTCAGTTCGGGAAGTTCTTCCAGTAGGTTGGAGCACTGCTTCTGCACATACAACACGCCGTGTCGCTTCACCTGATGGACACACAGCTGTAAGCGCAACAAGTTGTGTTTTGACCTTTCCATGCATAACGTAAGCGCACCAAGTGTTGTTCTGACCTTCCCTTGAATAATGTCCAGCACAGAGGAAAAGCTCATGCGCCGCTCTTCAGGTGTAACGAACCGTCCGTCACGGACGGCGTCGGCGTAACCGTTAGGGGTCACTGCCACACTGATGACCTTGGAGCCCACCTTCTCCCTGTAGACAGGAAGCCGACGCTCAAGAGGTCCTGGGAGCTGTTGGCTGGCGGGTCTTCCTACCTGAGGTATGCGGGCGTCCACCTGGAGAGAGCCGGCCAATGGTTGAAGCCGTTTCGGACAATGCACGGCTTGTTGGGAGCGATCCAGTCGCGGTAGAAGTGCAGGGGGTCGGGCGGCCCATCTATGTATGGAACCGATTGGCTCAGATACAAATCTGAAACATTGTAAATGCAATACAAGTAAGCAGGAGAACTAGTAAGGAATATTATTTAGTAGAGTAGAGCAGTTGTAGTCTTTATAATAGTAATTAAGATATAAATAGCAAATCTAAGAATAATATGGGTGAGAAATCATATTAGCTCGACTGTCAGCAAAACGTCGTAACAAGTAATGCAGAAAAAAGTAGTAATAGGAAGTGAATTCGTGTAAAGTAGTAGAAGCACAGTACTTGATAGCAGTAAAAGACGTAGTACACTTGCTTATAAAGGACATAAGTAGCAATAGAAGCCCTACCGTGAGCCTCCAGTGAGAATTGAGCCAGTCGTTCTTTCACAGCGTCCATTTTTTCAGATTATGATAGAAAACGAACAGTAATTCCATCCTTAATCCTGTTTTTGGTCGTCAACCACATTGTCCATGCTGCTTTGTTTACACTTTCTGCGCATGCGTACTGTTTCTTCGTTGGCGGTCTGACTACTGGCTTGTGACATGTTTCTCTCTGCTGGCTGAAGAGGGAACTACATATTAAAGAAGTCGGTTTTTTCGTTTGAGAAAGTAGAACTAACTAAAACGTGCATAATATCAATAGAAATATTGTTGGAATATTTAATTAAGTTTTAACACAATACATACTACACTAAGGAGTTACAAATAATTGTATGCAAGAGACTTTTTTTTTATTAATAATGATGAATTTTACTAGAGTAATTTTCGGACTATAAACCGCTAATTTTTGCCCTCATTTTGAATCCTGGGGCCTATAGTCCAGTGCAGTTTATTTGTTGATTTATTTGGGTTAATAGGTAACACTTTATTTAAAAGCAGCGTCATAAGACTGTCATAAGACCGTCATAATTATGACATGACACGATCATGGGCATTACTGAATGCTTATGACGAATGTCAGTAATTGTCAACTGGCAAATAATGTCACTAACTCCATTTATGTCCAGTTTTGATCTTTTACATCCATTCAAAAGTGAGATAATTTCCCAACCTTTTCTTGAATTACACATCCATAAGCCTTGTGTGATGTTTTTTTTTTTTGTTTTTTTTTTTTTTAATCAAAACAACTACGGGAGCAAATACAGGAAAGGCAGGAGATACAGAGCCTCACCTGCTTGTTGAAAAATATATGTATGGATGTGACGATACACACGTCACGGTTCGATATGTACCCTGGTACGGGGGTCAAAGTTCGGTGCATGTTCAGTTCAACAGGAAAAACAGAAAGGCTTAGTTTCTCACACCATTTGAAAGTTACACCTCTTGGGGGGCCAAGAGACCCCCCCCCCCTTCTTAAAACCTAGTGACGCCCCTGGTCATCAAGTAGTTGACGAATAGACCAAAACCAGATATTTTTTTTCCAGTTAATGTTGCACAAATAAAGATTCACCATTACAGAGCACATACTGTATCTGTTGCTTCACAAACATGGGGTGCAATGTGGACTAAAATTGTGTCTGTGCATCAATGTCCAACACATCTGAGCTTGTTTATCGAACAAAGATCATTTTACTGGTAATCGTTAAATTTTGAAGTCACATTTAAGAATGAAATCCATTCCTTCCACTTTTTATCAGAGCATGGGGGGACTTAACCAAACAATATTGGTTTTTAAAAGAATGGTTTAAGCCATTTTGTTTTTAACATTGCATTCAATCTTTCAAAGTCAATGGCTTGTGTTCCCCCATCTTTAAAATTCTTTACTATCTCAGCTTTTTTCATATAATGGGTTTAAGTTTTCCAGATGAAACTGAAGTTCAATTGGTTTATTGCATTTAAGAATCTGTTAGGCATCGCAAGTGAGAATCTTTGTATGAAAGACACTGAGCATTGAATGACGTTTTCCCGAAAAATCAGTAGATTGAATGCGTCTGCGCAACCTACGTCACATCCGGAGATTTTCTATTGACAGTTAAGAGGGCGGATCTCTTCTGGGAACTTTTTTTGTTTTGAATTTTTTTTCCAAATAATTTTTTCATCACATGAAATCTTTGGATCTTATCCAGGTTCGGCTGCAAGGACAACACAACGTTGCGTCTTTGTGACGTAAGTAAAGTAGGGCTGGCCGCGTCTGGGACTGTGCTAGCACTTAGCATGCTAACGAATCTGGTTTAGAATATCGATAGTAGAGTATACACAGAGACTCACGCAAAGCTCAATGGCAGACATAGACGTCCACTCCATTTCAACTGAAAAAGCTGACGCTGAATCTTCATGTTTTAATGCCACTGACGGCGATAGACGTCCAGTACATTTGAACTGGTAGGACTGGCAGCGCTCTAGCCCGTCCTGTAAATGGATTGGACATTTATCCACAATCATAGACTTCATAATATAAGTCTATGTTTATATTCTAAGTCTAAGCCCCAGCAATGCCAGACAATGATTTTTGTTAAAAACAGTGGAAAAATACATATCGTCAGAATTGATTGACATGACTTTCCAGGATAGCGCTGCAGTGAAGGAGACAGTTTGGATCTTCAGTCCAAATGGGGAACAGCGCTCTCAAATCCCACCTGGAAACGGCTCAGAAGACTGGAGTTTTCCAGCTCACTGGAAAAGGACTTCCTGAAGTGAGACCGCAGCATGTTACAGTAATATTGTGTGTTATAAAGTAATCATGATCTTTTCAATAGTCGGATGTTTCATTAATATGTAAGTACTATAATCAGCATGTTCTGGAACCATGTAGGTTCATAACTAGAAAGTGGTCTGGTATAACATGGTTTCGATAGCAGTGGCGCCTCCAGAAATTTTTCATAGGGGTGGCCAGATAGGGCCACTTAAAATCTTGGGGTGGCCAAAACTAAAAGCCATAGTTTCAGGTTTTCATTATATTATTTCAGTAAAAAGGTCAGGGGAAAACTTAAAGACTTAAGGACACGGCTACTGATATACTTTGGTGTGTAGTGTAATATTTGATGTTACTAATGATTTAATGTGCCTAGTCCATTACTGTCCAGTCAACATTTTGAGTTCCACAACAATTCTGTTTTATTGTGTTATGTATATATTAGGCATAAGGTGTACATTTAACTAGGGCTGTCAAACGATTAAAATTTTTAATCGAGTTAATGACAGCTTAAAAATTAATTAATCGTAATTAATCGCAATTCAAACCATCTCTAAAATATGCCATCTTTTTCTGTAAATTATTGTTGGAATGGAAAGATAAGACACAAGACAGATATATACATTCAACATCCTGTACATAAGTACTTTATTTGTTTATTATAACAATAAATCCACAAGATGGCATTAACTTTATTAACATTCTTTCTGTGAAAGGGATCTACTAATAGAAAGACTTGTAATTCTTAAAGGATACATGTGAGTTTGTATATTGTGACTAAATATTGCCATCTAGTGTATTTGTTGAACTTTCAGTAAATGATACTGTAGCGAGATAACTGTTCTGCCCAAATGCATAATGGGAAGTAGTGCAACCATGACTGTGTGTGGTGGCTGCAAATGCTATATCTTCAAAGCTTTTGCCAATTAAAAGCACGGCCCCAATGAATGCTTGTATCTACTCCACTCTGCCTCTTATCTCTGTATAGAGCCTACCCACGTACCACGTGCTCACTGTATGGTTCCGCCCACTTGTCCGTCATTTTGACTCTGTATTAGCATTGTTTTCAATTGATGGCGGAATTTAAAATGCATTTCATGGAAGACCCGGTGCTTTCTGATGCCGCAAACTCACTGGATCTGTTGCATAAAAGGCGTTATGAGGAAAAGCTTCGTTCTATACAGTCGCCAGATCCATATTTGACGCCCAAATCGATGTTTTTCGACCCACTGTCTTCGCCCTGTCTGCCTGACATCTGCTACGCAGATATTTACAATTATCTTGTCCACACTAAATCAGCCTATTCTCACGAAAATATGAAAAACTTCAAGAGCTTGGAGGCTTATAAATACTTCGTTGCTGGTTGGGTGAAACAGGTCCTCGTCCACGAAAATTCGGCAGGAATCTATCTTGTGCTTGGAAAGGTGAGTTACGAAATTTTCAATTCAAAATCTTTTGTTATTGCTAACATCCACTGTCAAGTCTAATGTATTTCATGTCGTTTGTCAATGGAGTTAAGGCTTTTAATGTTTATATGGTTTAGCGATAGCACTCTCACTACATACATACGTGTATGTTGTCGGCGATTAGCCTAGCAATGATCTTAATTGTGGTTATTTGTCAGCCCCGTAGACGAGGCCAGTTTCTTTCACTTGGTACCAGCTAAATATTATTAAAAAAATAACGATGGTGGAAGAAAGGGAAGTCACAAACATCTTGAATTTGAAACTATGTCGTACTACGTCGTATGTTGTCGGCGATTAGCCTCGCAATGATCTTAATTGTGGTTATTTGTCAGCCCCGTAGACGAGGCCAGTTTCTTTCACTTGGTACCAGCTAAATATTATTCAAAAAATAACGATGGTGGAAGAAAGGGAAGTCACAAACATCTTGAATTTGAAACTATGTCGTACTACGTCGTATGTTGTCGGCGATTAGGCTAGCAATGATCTTAATTGTGGTTGTCAGGCCAAAACCCTCTAAATATATACTAAATGCATCTTACCGGATATAAAATGACTACTACATAGTCTGTGGTGATTTTTTGGTGTCCAGTTTTCACGTCGAATTGCAGCCGTCCATTTCGCTCTCCTCTTTGGATCCCTCGGAACACGGTAAAACTTCAAGTCTCTCCTTCCATCTTCTCTGTTAGTGCAATCAACAGCCACACACGCCTTCACCATTTTGATTATTAATGTTAAGGAGCAGAAAAACACGCCGTAAATAGGAGAAATGTACGTAGCCGTAACAGGTTAACACTATGTTTTGACGGACAAGTGGGCGGAACCATACAGCGAGCACGTGGTACGTGGGTAGGCTCTATATAAGTAAAACGACGCCATTGTAGGCTGTTTGCGGCAATGCGTGAATGAGTCGTACAGCGAATGTGTTAATTGCGATAAATATTTTAACTGGATTAATTTTTTAAAAAATTAATCACCCCCCGTAACATGATAAATTTGACAGCCCCACATTTAACAAAACAAAATAAATGCATTCATTTGGGATGAAATGCATAACTGATGCAACAACAATCTAACGATATACTGGCAAGCGGGGTGGCCAGTGGGGTGGCCAAGCAATTTATAGGGGTGGCCGTGGCCACCCCTGGCCACCCCCTGGGGGCGCCACTGTTCGATAGTCAGCATGTTAATGGCTTGAATGTTGGGGCCTGCTGATATTAAATTAATAGATTGTAATACGGGAATTTGTGGCCTTTAGTTTCCCGAGGAACTGCAGCGGCTTACAGCAAACCTACGAACTGTAGACCTGTCTGACAACAAGTTGGAGTCACTTCCTCCCTCCATTGGAAACTATGCACAGCTCCGGAGTTTGACCCTCAACTCTAACAGACTGGGTGAGTCTAAACTTGAAATAAATGGTCATTTGTGCTGTGTTGAAGCATGGAACTCTCATTATCCACATGGCACTCACACAATCTTGGGTCCTCAGGTGGCCTTCCTACTGAAATCGGGAAGCTCAAGAAATTGGAGACACTGAGTCTAAGCGGCAACCGGATCCAGCAGCTACCATCCACCCTGGACCAGCTCAAGGCCCTTCGGACCCTCATCCTTGCCGGGAACCGCATCTCGGAGTTCCCCACCGGACTAGGAGCGCTGAGACACCTGGACCTGCTGGACTTGTCCCGAAACAAGATTCAGAGTATTCCACCAGAGGTGTCAGAGCTTCAGGTTATTGAGATCAACCTCAACCAGAACCAGGTAACAACGTGACATTTCCAAAAATAAACAACAACTGGGTACAAAACAATTGAACAGGTCAACAAAGAAAGCTAAAGCACATACCAAGCCACCATTTTGGCCTTAATTGAAACACAGGCATGAAAATCTCTCAACTTTCGGCGAAATTCGCCATTTTGAAGTCAAAAAGGGTGACCTACGTGAATTGTGCAGATCTGAGGAGAAAATTTTTCAGGGGGTGGTCGTAAGTTCATCTAACTCGCTAACGACATGTTTTATTGAAGTTGCTAAGCCTGTCGCGATATGCAATGAGTCCATTTATCGCAAAGTAAATAAAAATGAGGGTGGTAGTTTTCAGAGCTGCGTTTTATCGCCACGTGCGAGCGTGAATGCATACATTAGTGCGTGCGTGTAGATGACATGAGACTCCAGTTCTTTTCGCAGATGTTTATTGGTCATTAACACGCAGTAGAATTACAGTTCAGACATGCAAAATAAGGAAACACATCTATATTTAACACCGTGCGTTAGCATTGCTACATTGAGACTAATGGGGAAAAAAAGACAACCTACTTTAGCCTGCTATAAAACATTGGGAGTCTTCTCCAAAACGCAAACATGCGGTTAAAAGGTGACACTTCAAACATGAAAAATCGCCAGTTAACAGCATTTGCAAATGAAAAAATGGGGGGGGGGGGAAACCTACCAGTGACACCACAAGCAGTGATGAAACTTGCTTTTTTGCGGACTGTAAAGCTTACAGTTAGCGGTTTAGTGGACGTACTTCTGGTGAACATTTCAAAATAAAAGCACGTCATGTTTGTCATATAAATAAAGATTTTCGGAGTTAATCCCACATACTTCAGAATTAATACTATAATAAGTAAATACTATAATACGACAGAATTCAGATTCTACACTAAGAATAGCTTTAAAATGACACCCTTTATGAAAAATGTGATTGGCAAGAAGAATTATTATAATACTATTATATAGTAATATAGCTACTATAATAATGCTATATATTATTTTTAAGAATTGTTTTGAATAATGTTGGAAAGGCGAAGGTAGTGTTCTGAATCTGTTTACATTCCATTCTTTTGCACTACTAAATGCTATGAGCATTTGACCTCATTGTTTGTGTGTCATTGTATTGTTTAAAGACAAATTCCAAATACACTATGTAGCGCCGCCATTCTTTGTCCCGCCGACGCTTTGAGCCCTACTTTGACCCCCTCAGAATGCTTCAAAACTCACCAAACTCAACAGCCTGGTGAACACTGGTGAAAACTTCGATAAAATGTAAAAAAAATAATCTAAATATGCATAAATGTGTGTAGCGCCCTGTAGGAACGCGCTGGAGGAACAAAACCAACATTTCATTTCATTTTTTTTTTTAGGTGAAAGAGGAGGTAACAACGCAAAGGTTAAAACTTAGAACACATCAGTACTATATGAATGGGATACCATACGCGGTGGCCAGACTGTTGTTAGTACTACCGGTACATCCAGTTTTCTTTGGATGGGCAGAGCGTGTCCGTGGGTGGGCACTGCCCCCCCCGGTAACGCCCTTGGAACTAATAATCGTCAACAAAAATTTAATTGCTAAATTAGTAAAAATAAATAAATAAATAACTTATTTGATTACTCGACTAATCGTAAAAACAGTCGGCTGACTAATCGGGAGAAAATTAGTCGTTTGGGACAGCCCTTGTGTACCAGAACATATTTCCTCCACACCCTTCTCACCTTTTTAACCCCGGACCCATTTTGATGCCTGGAAACAGAACAAGAGACTATACAATCGCTCAAGTCCATCAAAAACCAAAATCAGGTACAAACTAGGCCTGAACGATATTGGAAAAAACTATTGCTGCGATTTTTTGGGGGGTTGCAATATATTGCGATATTATATTGCGATATTAAAAATATATATATATCAGGGGTCGCGTTAACCGGATATTTTCCGTCGTTGACCGGTTTTTTAAAACGGTGACGGAAAAAACTGACGTCCGTCCGTCATTTTGACAGGTTGAAATTCACACCCCAGACCACAGGGTGGCGATATTAATTAGCTATTGTCTCTCTTAATGCATGACGTCGTTGGCTCGTCTGTCAGAATATTGTAGCGTCACCGGGGTCTGGCGGCGGCACCGTGATTGACACATCAACGCGAGGTTCTTATTGGTGCACCCGGTGTGCCAGCGCGTCATCCAATTGATGGACAAGATTGCCGCCCAATCACATGACGCCACAACTCCGCCCCCCTGACTGGAGCCGCCATACTGTGTGTCAGCTGTTCATGTTGACCGCTACGTACATGCCTCCTATTACGGCGTGTGTTTCTGCTCGTTAATATTAATAATCAAAATGGTGAAGGCGTGTGTGGCGGTTGGTTGCTGTAACAGAAAAGATAGACGGAGAGACTTGAAGTTCTACCGTATTCTGAGAGACCCGGGAGGATGAGTGCAGATGGACTGCTGTAATTCCACAAGAAATCTGGGCACCAAACGATCACCACAGACTATGTAGTAGTCATTTTATATCTGGTAAGATGCATTTAATATATATTTAGAAGATTTTGAGCTGACAACCACAATTAAGATCATTGTGTGACGTTGGTGATTGGGGTCTATATCGTTGCCTCTTTTTCTTTGGGAGTGGAGTTGTTTTGTTGGTGTTGTTGGCGGTAAGCAGAGTAAAAAGGGAGAAAAATACCACGACTCCCGTGTCTAATTTTTCGCCGCCAAGCAAGCGTTACAATATTAATTAAAAATGAATGAAAACTAAATACTATTGAATATGTCATCATTATCATTTTAAAAATTTAGGTGACCGGTAAAAATAGACTATGACCGTTTTTTTTTATGACCCTGTCAGTCAAAATGACAGACAACGAAAATGTCTAGCGCAACCTCTGATATATATATATATTTTTTTTTTTTTTTTGCATTGGAAAAAGATGCATATTATACATATATTAGACATGATTTTTTCAAAATGTTCCCCCTAAAATATGCTTTAAAAAATGTATATGGCTAACTTTAAAAAATGATTCACTTTCACTTGCATATTTTAAATTTTTAAACAAATTACGTCACAATGAAAAATATGGCGTCTGTAAAAAAGTCACGGATATCTACCTCATAACTTTCGCTAAATTGTATTTTTTTGTTACTGTCGCATTTTCCCTGCTATGTTAGATGATAAATACCTTATCCGGAAAAAAAAAGTAAAATTGGGGGGGGGGGGGGGGTGGACGTTTAAAAGGGTAAATATATGAAAAAGAAAATCTCGACCACTCCTTGATGTCTGCGATTTCTGCATTGCGACCCCTGTTATAGTACCATGTTTCACCTATAAAATAAAATGAAATAATCCAGCTGCGGCCAGTCACAGCTGTGTCTTGACACTCAGTGATACATGCGACATGGAGTTTTTGGATCGAAACAAGATAAGTACGTGATAATATCTTGTTAAAGTCATGGTGTCTGTAATTCTGCTCTCGCATGCTCTCACCTCCAGCTAGGGTTTTGCTGTTTAAAAAACTTTTTTTTTTTTTTTAAAATGCCCTCCTGTTAAAAATTTTTCTTCCCCCAGAAAGTTGAGATTTTAAGCTTTCCAATCATGTACCACGTGCAGATCATCGAATCATTTTTAAACAAGAATAATGTACTGTAGTAGAAAAATGCTTTGCTTTATTTAATGCTTCTGTTTATCTACCTTGGCTGAAGAATCACTTCTAGTGTTTATTTCCAGGACACAACACAACAGGTGTACCAAGCATACCCATTCGTCAGAACACGGGCTGTCCCCAACGTTTCCACGCACACACATTCATTCCAGCGCACGCTTCCTTCATGCAACACGTGCTTAACAAGTTAAACGACGACTGAAAGATGCGGTGTGATTGAAGTTCGCCTCTGTGGCAAGATCAAACACAACCATCGTTAACTTTAATAAGCAAGTGCGCAGAGGAACAAAGACCTAGGAGAGGAAGCGAGGGGGAGAGGGAGGTTGTGTGAGTGTCACTAAAGCGATCAGCTCAGGACAGAGAACGCATGGAGCAACATACATTTGTGGATTAAAAAAAATAAAACTATCGCACGTCCTTGCGATGGGACTATTGCACATGTGCACATCGCGATGGCGATGTTTAAACGATATATCGTTCAGGCCTAGTACAAACCAACCAATCAATTCAAAACCATGTACTGGATATTGTATTTCTTTGTCAGAAACCAGAAGCAGTTTCCAAACAATCAGTCTGGTCCCACAATAACCATAACCAGGTACACGACAATCAGTTCAGTAGACACCGAAAGGAAAACCAGCTAACAATCAATCGTACCAGTCCAGTAAAAACCAAAAACAGATACCACACAACTAGAAGTCTGTCAGAAACCATAATCAAGTTACAAAGAATCAGAGCAGTCCATTACGCACCAAAACCAAGTACCAGACAACGGATCTTAGTTCCTGTGGGGTTTTGCTTGTTTGGGTCGGAAGGTGCGTATCTTTCTTCCAAACAGAAAGTCATGCTCGTCTTTCAGATCTCGCTCGTGTCTGCGGATGTCTCTCGGTGTCCTCGCCTTAAAGTTCTTCGCCTGGAGGAGAACTGTTTGGAACTGGCCGCCATTCCGCTAGCCATCCTGAAAGAGTCACAAGTGTCTCTCTTCTCAGTGGAAGGAAACCTCTTTGAGGTGAAGAGTATGCGGGACCTGGACGGGTATGACAAGGTGAGGAGGCATTGACCATACTTCAACAGGCCTAATGGTTTCTTCTTAGGTTTCAGCCTTTCCGTCAAGTTTCTGATTCTTTGTAGTTGTTCTTTGTGTTCTAACTCTGGACCGCGTCCTGAGGTTTTGGTCTCAACTCCAAAAAGTCACTGACATGTTTCGGTCAGTTTGATGTTGAGCATAACAGTGCTTATTGTATTGTTTTTTTGTTGTTGTTGCCAACGGCGCTAAAGAGTCAGATTGGTCCAATAGTCGAATAAGAACAAGAACCAGGTACCAAACTATCTGATCAAGGAAGCAGACGCAGGTACCAGGTCATCTGATTTGCACAAAAAGAACTACTGCATGATACAAAATACCGTAATCAGACAGGTCAACTGAAACCGGAACCATGTACCTTGCAGTAGAAATTGTTCAACAAGCGCCACGGCCAGGTACCATACATTAAATCATTTCAGTATTGGTGCAGAGGTCTGTCAAAATTTAGCATTGCCAATAGAAGTGGTCCTTGATCTTGGGTGTCAAGTCCAGCATTCAGACTAGACCACAAACAGTTACAAAGCAATTTGGGTGGTCAGCTAGAACCAAAACCAGGTGCCACACAGTCAGATAAGCTCAAAGTAAAGCAGAACCAGGTGCTGTAGCATCAGATTGTGTCTATAAGAACCAGAAACGGGTGCCAGTCTGATTGGCCTTGAGGGGTTTGTGTAATTTGTTTGTGGTACAGATTGCTGTTGAGATGCCAAACTGCTTAATGCTTGAGCCAGTCGTGACTCTTATATCTTTCCTCCACAGTACATGGAGCGTTTCACCGCCACCAAGAAGAAGTTTTCCTGAAGGCCAACACCAACTCTTCCTGTTTTTCTGCTGCTGGAAAATTGGAAGTAGTAGAAGCACTGAGTGACCATGCAAGTGTAATTCCCGCCAACCCCGCCAGGAACTAGCTTGTTACCACCGCTGCAAACTCGCTTTGGCCGCCCAGACGAACGAAGTGGAACAGCAACACGTCCTTTTAGCGTCAATGAAGCCATTGCGACCTCTAGTGGTGCTTTCAGAGACAAGAGGGACCTTTTTAATCCACCAAGGACACACTAAGATGTTTGACTATATTGTTTATTAATAACAACCATGGTCGTAATGCATTTTTTATTTTTATATTTACAGTTAATTTAATTTGTTAATTCATTTAAAGTATGCTGAATAGATTAAAATGTAAATTGCATTGTTGTTCAAGTAGCTTTGATTTTATTTAACAATCAAGTACAAGTTCCATCTAAAATTATTATTATTAACCAAATGCATCTCTGAATGAAAATAAATGAAATCATTAAAAAAAAAAACTTTACATTTCTGTGATTAAAAAAAAATAAAAAATAAAAAAGGAAAGGTTTATTTATTTTATTTTTACGTATTCATTTTAATTATTACTTCACCAATCAATTATTTTGGACAATATACTTCAAATGTTGTGTACGCATAGAAAAATGTATTACTAATACATTTACAGTCAATGATTTTATGATTTATAAGTAAATAAATTTAAAATAATTATTGATACTGTACCAGCGTGTTTGCATCAGTGGAGAGAGGTTTGATCAAGGGCGTAGGTTTGCATAGGGACGGTTGGGACAAAGCACTACCAACTTTTCAGGATGCTGAAATTGTCCCCACCAACTTTTAAGCAACTTTATTTGCGTTATGTAATGACTTCAGTTATATAGGTCATTTATATTGTCTTCCCATATGTTTTAATTGTTGTAATTGACCCCACCCTTATTAAGTGAATTATTTTCCATTATGTTTAGATTTACATGTACATCTTTTCGCTTGCTGAATGTGCCGGTCCATTTTTATCCTCCTAAACGCAGCCATTGTCAGAAATGTAAAAAGACATCATTGTTTTAGAAGTGGGGAACACTCCATTAATTTTGCTACTGTAGGTCCGACCTGCATCAGTGCTAGCATATCATTAAACTGTGTGAACTTGCTAACCTGCAAAACTCAAGTAGGAAGTTAATTCGAGAGAAGTGTCCTTCTCTTTGTGTTTTCTGCTGTTAACATTAAATAAACTGAGAAATGTAGTGAACTCTTCTGGAAACTATGGAACTAGAAAAACGTTAGCAAGAAGCTGCTTGGAGAGAGAGGGGTGCTGCATAACCTCATATGTAGCTCACACAACACAACATACCAAGGGCGTAGGTTTGCATAGGGACAGTAGGGACATAACACTACCAACTTTTCAGCATGCTCAAATTATCCCCACCAACTTTTAAGCAACCTTATTTGCATTATATAATGACTTCAGTTATTTAGGTCATTTAGATTGTCTTCCTCTATGCCAGGGGTCCCCAAACTTTTTCCTGTGAGGGCCACATAACCCTTCTCTTCTCTGATGAGGGGCCGGGGTCAGTTTGTAACAGAAAAAGTGTGACGATTGCAGGAGTGCCTAAATGTAAAAATGTATTGTTTTTCAGAAAGCCCCAATCAAATAACCCTTTCTGGATTCTTCACGGAAACAAAGTATATAAAATTAAAATGATATAATATAATATAGTATAATATAATATAATATAATTAGGGCTGTCAAACGATTAAAATTTTTAAGCGAGTTAATCACAGCTTAAAAATTAATAGATTTAATCGCAATTCAAACATTTCTAAAATATGCCTTATTTTTCTGTAAATTATTGTTGGAATGGAAAGATAAGACACAAGACAGATATATAAATTCAACATACTGTACATAAGTACTGTATTTGTTTATTATAACAATAAATCAACAAGATGGCATTAACATTAATATTCTGTCAAAGCAATCCCTGGATAGAAAGACTTGTAGTTCTTAAAAGATAGATTTTAGTACAAATTATAGAAATTTTATGTTAAAACCCCTCTTAATGTTTTCGTTTTAATAAAATTGGTAAAATTTTCAATCAAAAAAATTAACTAGTAGCTCACCATTGTTGATGTCAAGAATTACACAATGCTCATGGTGCATAAAATCAGTCGCACCCAAGCGCCAGCAGAGGGAGACAAAAAACACAAGTAACAAGTGGACATGACACTGCTGTCATTTTAATCTGTTTGAGCGGGGCATATGCGTTAATTGCGTCAAATATTTTAACGTGATTAATGAAAAAAATTAATTACCGCCCGTTAACGCGATAACTTTGACAGCCCTTAATATAATATAATATAATATAATATAATATAATATAATATAATATAATCAGGGGTGCGCATAATTTTTTTGCCCAGGTTCTCAGAGGAGGACCTGGAGATGTGACTTGGTCCTCATTGAGCTTGAGAGCCGACCCACCTGATGCGATAAATTTATGACAAGCTTTACTTAGAGCCAATTAACTTTGATTAATTATATTAACAGTTAATGCTTGATTAACATCAACTGGCACAACAAAATTGCCATTACTTTGAAGTGAAATGTAAAGAAATAAACATAAAAGCACCAATTCAAAATAAAGGGCATTATGCGGCTCCCACATTAACTCCAAGCCTTTTTAAAAGTGGGATGTCCTCCTCATAAGACCTCATTGAACGTGCATGTTTAGCTTTGTAAAATGCGAGCAAAAACATGTTTGTCAGTGCATGTCGCTGTTCATTACCTTTATTCCGCCCTATTCCGCCACATGTCCATAGGGCGAGTGGGGTCCTGTTTGACATCGATAGTTTGCTTAATTGCCACATGCGCTCTGTTTTTTTCGTGCTTTTCAAAGTTTGGATGGCTGAAATTCTTTGACCCTACATAAAATGCGTTGCTCTAATCGGCGACATTGGGATTCTCACGGCACATTTTGTACCGCATTTCCGTGCGAGCATCATTCGCTTCTAGCCATGGTACCTCCTGTAGCCACTTTTCAGCAAAAGTCCTTTTTTTCGGTAGCTCCGGTGACGTCTCTGTCGTCTGTCTGTCTTTTGACGGGGGTGGGGGAACACGGAAGTAATTACTCAGTGTGGCCTGCCTCATCGACATTTTGAGAAGTTATTTTCTCGTGTCCGCCGCAAATAGAGTGGTCAGCCATCGGTACGCAAAAGCGTATGGAAGCCGTTGAGGGCCAACGCGTTTGTCTACGTCCAGTACGCATGTGCGGACCACTTATGTGCACCCCTGAATATAATATAATATAATATAATATCATGTAATATAATATAATATAATAATACTGTATTAATTAAATAGATAATAACCAAATAACCATTGCTCAGTTCTTCACAGAAAAAAGCCAGGACATAAATAACTATTGGGAAAAAATTTTTTTTTTTTTTTTTTTTTTTTTTTACAATTTTTTTTTTTTTTTTTGTTCAGGGGGCCGGACCAAATGTGGCTGCGGGCCGTAGTTTGGGGACCCCTGCTCTATGCTGTAAGGATAGAATTTATGCTACCAATATTAAGTGAATTACAGTACTTTCATTATGTTCAGACTTACATTGACCCCTTTTCACTCGCTGAGTGTGCCAGTCCATTTTTTCCTGAAATGCACATTTGATTGGCTGAGGACTTGAACCAACCACACACACACACCCATTCACAGCCAGACAGGAATACAACATGCCGCCTCCCCCGCCCTCTTCAAAGACAGGGATATTAGAAGTTATTTTCCCCCAGCAGCAGCCACTGTAAGTAATGTAACAAGACGTCAATGTTGTGGAGGTGGGTAACACTCTACTAATTTTGCTACTGCTACATTGCTTCTAGTCAATTTTACTCACTGAGATTTCTTGAAATAGGAAAAATAGCTATGTGAAAATAAGCTTGAAACTTATTTTAAGGAAAAAGTTTGTATATTTAATCTTAAAATCTTGTTTGTCAGAAATATTCTTAATTCAAGACTATTTTTCAAAGCATTATTTGAAAGATTGTTTTCTTGACTTAGGTGAAAAATGACCAACTTTTAGATGTATAGGCTCAATACGAACAAATAGTAATATTTACTTAAAGTAAGTGAAAGAATCTGACGCATTAATCTGTTAACTAGCCTTTAACACTCAAGATGGAGAAAATTCTTTGACTAGATTTAACAAAAATTATAAGATGTTATAAATTTGCATTAGGAAAGTTTGTATAGGTCAATACAGATGTATTTTGCATTAATCATTTCGCCTACCAATTAATTAGGTTCATATTGGTGAGAAATGTAGCCCTGACCCCCATTCACCAAATATGTTTGGTGTTATTAATGTCCCGTCCCCAGCAAAAAGTGTACATGCTGGTTATGCTGTTATATTGTCCCTACCAATATTAAGACCAAACCTACACCCTTGCAACATACACACAGCAATCATGATTAATTATGTACATAAAAAAAATTTTTTTTTAAGTGTTTTTTTTTTTAACGAGCTACCCACACTAGCTTTGCGATTGACTGGTCGATCGTGATCGACGTCATGAGCACCCCTGATTTAGCATATCAATTAATTAGGTTCATATTCATGAGAAATGTAGCCCTGACCCCCGTTCACCCCGGCGTCAGAGGTCAAATCATTTACATTTAAAAATAAACCCTATTTGTAAATTTCATGCATTGAAAGTTATCACTGTCAATGGCGGTAGATGAAGTGAATTGACTTGGTTGATCCCAAATATATTTGATGAAGCACCAGTGATCCATGTAGACAAAAAAATCTTGCTGTCAACACAAAATATTGTAAACTACAGACAAAAAATATGCCAGCAAGGAAAGGTAGCGTGGAATTTATTTAAAACAGTCATCAATTGTGTTTATATTATTCATGGGTTATTAAACAAGCTGCTTCAGGCTGTCCTCTACTGGCTAACTCGTAACCTACAGGCAACACAGGCACCAATAAGTCCATGTGCTGTGCGAGCATGCCATTTACTTGTAAATTTCTAACCTACAGAAGCCTCTCCTCTGTTGGTAGATCAGGTTTAATGCAAAAACTAAAATATGAGGATATGAGGATCAATAGATACTAGCCTATGCTACATAGGTACCAAGTTTCAAGACTTTTGGGAAACAAATGGCGGAGGAGTAAGACCACCAAGACGTTAGTGTCCACAAGAAGAAGAAAAAAACCTGAGTCTTAGACGTAACAAGCATTCATCCTGTAATACTGTCATAAAATTAATATCTCTCCTTGAAGGGAAGGCATTTATATTATTTTGAAGGCGACACCTTCCACATCCGGTGCGGTCAGGTGACGTCAGCGTCCTCAATCTCAGCAAAACAGTGGCGACCCCCTCTGGTCGCCTCCCAAGGAACTTTGTTCCAGAACTTTTCTCTTGTTTTTCTTTCTCCATCTTGTTCTTGAGCCATTCGCCTGTGAACGACGGATCAAAACGGGCACGCAGAGTCAAAGTGCGCTTGTTTGTGCATTGTTTGGTCCCTTGGGACGCGGACGTCCGCGAGGGACAACAAACAAAAATGCACGGATTGCTGCTGAGGTTCGTGTTCGTCGCGGTGCTAACCCGGGACGCCTCGTGTGCTCGCGGTGAGTTCCACTTGCTCGTCGATTGGTTTATTGCTCAATTGGCTGATTGTGGAAGCGGCAGGTGCACTTGTCGCTAAAACCAAGGAAAAAATGTGACTTTTCAAGCACTTGGACTCGATTAAAAGTCTCTTAAAGCGTCCGTAATTGTTAGAAGTGATTTGCATTTTGCAACGCTAGCCTGTTATCGATCCCATAGTCGGGAAGCAATAAAATGTGACGTCATCCAAATAGCCGCAGTGGGGTGACGTTGGCACGATGTACGGGAATCCTGATGTCATGTATTACATGTGTCACATATCCTGTGTGTGTTTGTAAAGTGTAAAACCAATCTTGTGCATCTTTGTCAAAGAATGTTGCTCTTCTGAGATCAACTTTATGTTCTTAAAGATTGTGCATCTTTCAATAACAAACTCACATTGTGTATTGTTTGCTCAGGCAACTGAAATTGGCATTCATTTTCATGACCATTGATCAGATTTACAGCAAATTGTAATTAAGCTTGCCCTTTTTATAGGCAAAATTGACACGCCCCTTTGTTGTTGTGCCCCATTAGTATGACGTTGTCTAAATCACAGACGCGCACAACTTGAGTAACGTTTGATGGCAAAATTATTAACCCGTTTGCTGCCATTTACAGTGATAGAAGTCAAATCCATCTGAACTGGCGTTGAATGATCATCTTTCAGTGCCATTGATAGCGATAGGCATCCAATCTATTTGGATTGGGAGGTTTGGCAGCCATCGCCGCCAGCCCTGCAAATCCAAATGAATTAAACCCACTCTATTTCAGCAATTCTGGCTGTGACATCATAACCAGAATTTACGATCATGTTTAGCTTTCTACTGCTGCGCTAGTACATGTTTAAAAATGACAGAACGGTCACATAGTAACATTATAGTCAGGGGTGCACATAAGTGGTCCGCATGCGCGCATGCGTACCGGACGTAGACAAACGCGCTGGCCCTCAACGACTTCCATACGCTTTTGCGCACCGATGGCTGACCACCGTATTTGCGGCGGACACGAGAAAATAACTTCTCAAAATGTCAAAGAGGCAGGCCACACTGAGTAATTACTTCCGTGTTCCCCCACCCCCGTCAAAAGACAGACAGACGACAGAGACGTCACCGGAGCTACCGAAAAAAAGGACTTTTGCTGAAAAGTAGGAGGTACCATGGCTAGAAGCAAATGATGCTCGCACGGAAATGCGGTACAAAATGTGCTGTGAGAATCCCAATGTCGCCGATAAGAGCAACGCATTTTATGTAGGGTAAAGGATTTCAGCCATCCAAACTTTGAAAAGCACGAAAAAAACAGAGCATGTGGCAATTAAGCAAACTATCGAAGTCAAACAGGACCCCGCTCGCCCTATTGACAAGTGGCGGATTAAAGGTAATGAACAGCGACATGCACTGACAAACGTGTTTTTGCTCGCATTTTACAAAGCTAAACATGCACGTTCAATGAGGTCTTATGAGGAGGACATCCCACTTTTAAAAAGGCTTGGAGTTAATGTGGGAGCCGCATAATGCCCTTTATTTTGAATTGGTGCTTTTTATTTCTTTACATTTCAAAGTAATGGCAATTTTGTTGTGCCATTTGATGTTAATCAAGCATTAATTGTTAATATAATGAATTAAAGTTAATTGGCTCTAAGTAAAGCTTGTCATAAATTTATCGCATCAGGCGGGTTGGCTCTCAAGCTTAATGAGGACCAAGTCACATCTCCAGGTCCTCCTCTGAGAACCTGGGCAAAAAAATTATGTGCACCCCTGATTATAGTAGAGAGCCTATGGATAGCATGCTACCAGATGGCAAAATTGCATCTTATTACAGGTGTGATGTCTTCTGTCTTCTGTTTAGATATTTTTTTGTGGGTGGGGCCAATACGGCCGAAAAAGGAAGATTTAATGCTCCATTCGAGGAAGGTGGGAAGTTGGATTTATCCCACTCGGATGGTTCGAGTTGCGACCTCAAAGCGCCTTAAGCGAATGTAAACATGTAAACATGTAAATGTATGGCTGATCGTGCCAAGTTGTTTTTTGTTTTAGCCATCAAAAGATGTTTTGACCTCCAGCAAACCTGGTATATAATTTGCTTTATTTCTATAAGTAAAAGAATATTTAACATTTTGTTCAAATCATCGAATATAACTTCATGGAAAGAGAGCAGTACATCCTCATTACAAATCATATTGTGTTACATGAAGTTGTGTTAAATAACTAAATTTAATAATAAATACATTTGTATAATTTGCTTTAATTCTTTAAATAAAGGACTACCTTTTGTACAAATCATCGGATAACTTTATAACAAGGAGATAGCAGGACATCCTCACACAAAGTCAGTAAAAATCTATATATATAGTGTTGTGGGTAGTTGTGCTGATTAACTAAGTTAATAATAGATACAGATAAATATATTTTTATAATCGTGTGATTTATGTTTTACCATTGACGGTCTGGTTTTCGACGGGCAGCGCCATTTTGTCGAGTGACGTCAGATTGAAGCAACTCATGAAGTCGGGGTACTTTTTTAAAAAAAAATTTTTTTACCCCGACTTTGGTACTAGGACCTCCCAGTTAGAGTTGCGTTACAATGATATTTTTCCTGGTCAGAGGTTGGAAAACTCATTTTTGCGATCCAATTTCATTATTAAGACTTTTCTTGTCACTTTTTTGGATGGATTATTGTCCAAAATATAGTCTGCTATCATTTTAAAGTCACTTGATGTTGTGTTTCATAGCACCTGTTTTAATGTCGTTCTGTCACTTCAGGGGGTACTTTACTGAATTCAATGGATTGGACTTCATTAAGCTAATGATGGCAAAATAAAGCTTCCTAAACCCTTGAAGCTTTCCAGCAAGTTGGTTGAGCAAAAGGTTCATTACTCAACGCTTCATGTGAACAAAAGCCCCCACCTGGCCTAAACCGTCATTGTCATTTTAACTGTCAGTGACGACCTCTTGCTTGTGTGGCGACAGTCAACATGGGAAATAATTAGAGATGCACGATAATATCGGTCACCGATAATTATCGGCCGATAATGGCAATTATGACGTCACACAGATAATCCAGATAAAACGAAATTCAACCCATAATGCAATCCGATAATTATATACTTGATTTAGCCTCCAAATGTGCGCAATCAACAGTTTTGTCCAATTCTGCTAGTTTTAAGGAAGTGTTTTTGCAGTGTAGTAATGTGATATATGTTAGGAATGGCTTACTTTTAAAGGCATTTTTGTGGAACTTGGGTGTTTACTCTCGAAGTAATTGTTGCCAAAAGCTTACCATTACACAATGTCATTGTCATTGTTTAGATGTTGGAATTTACTACTTGTTCACATTTGATGTGGAAAAAAATAGCACTAAATTACATTTTTGCACAGTAGCATTAGATATTTGTATACTTTAAATTTTACATACATATTTGAATAGAATTATCGGCGTGCCATTATCGGTTATCGGGTGGAAGGGGCAGGAAATTATCGGTTATCGATATCGGTTGAAAAATGTATTATCGTGCATCACTAGAAATAATCAGAGTAATGTTTTTGTTTTACTAATGTGGGAGTAACGCTCATTAAAGTCTATTAATGTAAAAATAAATCTCTTGAGTCACTGACTCAGTGTTCAAATAAATCCAATGAGAGACGAGATGTTAAAATTGATGCATTGTTGTCAAATCTGCTTATGAATACTGTGATAAAATTGATACACTGATAAGGGGATATTGTGACATTATTTATTCTTATCAAGAAAAACAGATACTTTTCAACAGTGCTGGGACCCAGCCTATTTGTCTTTTTGGACAGAACTTCACCAGCTTCGGAAAGCACTCTCTCAAGTTGAACTGAATTTATAAATGTTAATTATGTACGCTTAGATTTATTCTATAATTACGGATTACAAATACCTTATTGGGACACTCCAGATTAAATGTTGCTATGCTTCTGCAGATCCGTTGTGCTTATAAGTTTTGAAACATTTTCACATTCACCAAAGGTAAATTGTCTCAAAACACTTGACCGCATGTGTATATGTTCCAAAAGCCAGCACAAAACTCTCATCGCTTCCCAAACTGCAACACCATTTGTGATGTCACTTGCCCTAAAAGAGAAGCGCTTCAGATCGCGCTCAATGAAAGATTTCCAGGATTTCTCAGCACACGCTCCATAGCTTCGGCGCAGTATGTGCCATTATGACACTGAGCCATAAACCGTAGTCCTTTTGTCTATGAATTAAACCAAATAAGCGCAAAACACTGTTTTAGTCCCAGTTTCATCTTCCGCTGTTTGCCATGATACCTGAGTTGTTTTTAAGTTAAGGCCAGCGTTTTAGTTGTTTTTTCCAAGCAATTCGTTTTTATCGGAACAATGGTTCGGTGTTGTGTAAGAAATTGCTCTAGCACTAACACTGGGAAATAAGCCTCTATAAATTTCCGTCCAACCAGCGACGGGAGCCAACAGGATTGGAAACATCAAGAAAGTGGAGAGGACAAGCTGAGTTTTCTGACGTTTGATCAAAACATTTTACTGAAGACTGCTTTGTGACAAGCAAAGTGACAAGCAAAGTGTTTACAATGAAGAGTTGTTGACAATGACATTGCAATTGATACAACAAGGCATTAGGTGTTAGCCTGTTGCCAAAAGTGCACCTGTAAATTTTTTTCAGATGATGAATTATTCGTTTTTCAATTGTCAAGAAGCGTAAATGTGAGATATTAACAATTCAGCCGAGGTGGATTGAGTAGCCAAAATTTTTTACTCAAGTAAGAGTAGCTTTACTTCAAAATATTATTACTCAAGTAGCCATCCAAAAAAATTAACTCAAATACAAGTAAAGTATTCGGTGAAAAGAATACTCAAGTAATGAGAAACGGCTTCCAATGTCTTTTTTTTTACATTTAACATTGGTAGATTTTTTTCTCAGCACGTCCTCTATATAAACTGTTATTACACTGTACTATAAAATGTTATATAAACATATTAGGCAAAAAAAACAACAACTAAAAAAGTTGAATTCCGACTTGAAAAATCAACAGAAATGAAACATCACTTGTGACGCACGAGTGCCTTCTAGTGGAGAAAACACACTTCCTACTATGAAATCAAAACGATTATATGGCCAGTTTTTGCGTGGTCTACCAGTGCCGTATAAAAACTGGGAGAGAGGTTGAATTCTGCACGTTCGTGTAGTGTTGATAGAAAAAAATAAACTGAAAGTAGTAAGTAAGAGTAAACTATTTTTTATTATTTATTCACCATTTTTAAACGTTCTCACAAATTAATCTCAGTTGGCGTAACGTTCAGCCGGCACCCGAGCAACCAGACGGCATCTCAGGGCAATGCCGTTCGTTTGGGCTGTGCCGTGGAGGGCATCGAGGAGCCTGACGTGGTTTGGATGAAGGACGGTGCACGGCTACTGAGCAGCGACCAGATGTTCATCGCACTCGGGGAGAGACACTGGGAGACCTATCATAGGTAAGCTTGATGATATCCCCACCAACAGGAAGTGTTCTTTTGACCCACCAACTTGGAACTCCATTTCTCACAATCCTCTGTCCGTCCTTTTCTTTGTGTTTCAGTGTGAAGTCAGTCCAGCAGCAGGATGCGGGTCAGTACTGGTGCGAGGTGGACTTCCACGGTGAGACCTTTTCATCCGGACGGGCTTGGATCACAGTTGAGGGTAAGACAGCCACAAACCATTATTTAGATAGTCAATTATTCAATGATCAGGTTTGCGATGAAATGACTCATCAAATGAAAAACCGAATATTTACTGTTTTTATTGGAATTTTTCAAATAAAAATAAAGGAAATAAAGATTGAATATAATGAATAATATAGATATATTGTAATATATAATCAGCTATTTTTCCTTTACTGTTGCTTTTAATTTTAAATGTTTTTTAAATACAGTGGACCCTCATGGTAGGAGCACATCTACTTATGAGCTTTTCACGATACAAGCATCGTCACGAGAGAAAATGATTTTCATTATGTGAGCAAATTATTTACTATACGAGCGTAATCCAGAAAAGCCTCGCTCTTGCGTGGCATGTCCGAGTGCCTCGACATTTGCCAGGTGATACGTTCACTTTGACTCCCCAAGTGTCACGGCGTCATGCTAGGTGGCGTACGGGCATCTTGCATCAACAGAATCCTCCATCTGCCCACCAACTGCTCATAATTGTTCTCTCCAGTGATAGAATTTTGTATCAAAGTGCCTCAGAATAATTGGTGCTTACAAGTGAACATTAACCATGTTCCCCAGTTTATTTACACAAAAAATGTGGGTTTGTTCATGTTATGCTATCATTTCCTTTAATGTTACAATGTAGTATGTATGGCTGCTAGTTTTCTTTTGTCCAACTTGGCTGGCTCACGCTTGTTACTTGGCCCTCATGGTAAATGCTTGTACTGTATATAAACTAGTGTACATACAGTAAACATTGTTTTTATACAGGGTGACCCAAAAAAAGTGGGAACATTTTAGCATTCACATAAAAAAACAAGAATGATGTATGAATAATTATTCACAGTAATTGAAACCCCAAAACATTCAATTTAATAAACAGTTATGGAATTTTCATATTTTTCAAAATTATGCCCTTTAAAAGATGTCGTCCTACATGAATGCATTATTGAAATCTGCAGTGGACCACTGTTGGAAAAAAAACGGGAATTTTTGAAGTGCACACATGAGCAGGTGGCAGCACTGCAAGATGGTGACCTTGAGCAAGTAAAAACTTACAAAAAATATATTTTTGTAATTTAGTAACCAGTAACCACCGGCATAAAATTCAGAGTATCCCAGCGGAGATGTTGCACCGGTAAATGAGGAATCTCAACAATAGATTTGAAGAATGCATTTGGACAGGAGGACGTCATTAGTTAAAAAAAAATCCTAATTGTTCCCTAAAAGGCATGTTTTTAATGTTTTAATTACTATGAATATTTTTCTTACATCACTCTTGGTTTTATTGGATTGTTAAAAAGTTCCCGTTTTTTGGGGTGGAGGGGTTACCATGAACTTTTAATTTCTTTTTCAGATTATTTAGCCTTAAAGGGGAACTTTGAAGTAAGGTTGGCCAACCATGTTTTTGAATAATATCAATGGCTAAACAATTATAAGCATATTTTCTTTTTTTTTTTTTACGCAACCCTTCCAGATTCTTTGTTTAACCCATAGCAACGCCCTTGACAACGAAAATGCTTTTCTTCGGCAATCTTCGGAAATCACGTCACACCGGGAAGTGCGAGGGAAGTCCGCCATAGAACAGTATTGTTTGTTGCATTGCTTCTCGGTAAGATGCCACGGCGGTGTGTGGCGATGTTTTGTTCTCACTCAAACGAAAAGTTGTATGAGTGGCCAAAGGATAGCAGGGCACGTAAATGGACATCTTTCGTTCGCACGAAGCGAACGAATTTCATGCCATCATCGAGTAGTGTTCTCTGCTGGAAACACTTGGAAGATGCCTGCTTCCTTAACCGGTCTGCTTATGATCAAGGATTTGCCAAAAAGTAAGTGTGATTTTTGGATAGATGACTGATGACTTTGTCAAAGCAGAGCTGCCAACTGTTGTGGAACGAACAGTATAAGCTAGCGACGTTAGCCGAGGCTATCCCCGATCATAGCTGTTGTTGCGTTCGCTAGGTTAAGCGTGTTTAAATTGTGCGTCATCTACGATCTTGTCCGAAAGGGTTAATCCACTGTCAATCGGGAAAGGGGTGTGGATGTGCACTTAAGCGGGTCAGCGTCGCGGTAATTCACGGTCACGTTGCAGTAAGAGACACACACCGCCGGTGAGTTTATTTATTTTTTATTTATCTGTATTTGTATTATGTATTTCCACCTTCATGCTTCATGCATTGCATTACATTTATACGGTTCGCCGTTTCTTTCACGGTGATCGCTTTGAAGCTTTCTAGTTTGTGCTTCGCCGCTTCGCGGGAGCCGCTGACAGGTGACAAGTGTTGCTTTTAATGTCTGGCAGCGAATCAGCGAGCGCCCAGGCCACGAAGTGAATCATGGGAAATGTAGTCTCGGGACAACACTGAAGTGGTGCTTTGTAATCTGTTCGCTTGTGTGAAAAAACTACATTTCCGCACGCCATTAGACACCACTTTCTTTCCCCCCAACGTTTTTATATTATTATTTTATATGCACGAGAGCTGCCGGATCTGCCAAAATGAACATGAAGTCTGATTATTATTTTTTTAACAATGTCATCAGATAGACAAAAACATAAAATTATGAGCAAATATCTGCATCTTCAAATCATGAAAATAATAGCAGCCTATATCTTACCAATGTTGTAATCTCGATGGGTCTTGTATCCATTCCATGTCAGGAAGTCTAGGCACATTGTTTGCATCATGATTAGCGTCTGGCTAATAACATGAAATTCCAATCTCCTCTTCTTCCTCCAACTCTTCAAAAACTTGGATCTCCTCCCTTGCGCTTGATCTATCGCTTATATCGCTGTTTGAATCATTGTTTGAAGGGCTTTGTATGGCGGCCGTATCTATGGAGGTGCCATCGCGTTCCCGGTGTGACGTATCATTTCCGGGTTCGTCCCCTTTCAGGTTCGAACTTCGGAAACGCGATTATTTTGTCAAATATACAACATATAAATTATTTTTTCATGCTTTATTTGTTGGACAATGTTTAATTACTTTACTTGTGACCCTATTTGGCATGTGAAGAAATTACTTCACATTAGTGCTTTAAAAATGATGCCTTGAATTATTATTTAGGGGTAACACGGGAGGTCATGGTAAGTGTTGCACCGTTATTTCTTACGGAAAAAATACATTCATGATGTGGGCTTGGTTGTGGAAAAGATTGTCCTCATGTCATGAGGTTCCACTGTACATGAAATCCTTTTAGATCAGTACTTCTCAAATAGTGGGGTGGGCCCCCCCCAGGGGGGCACAGAGCGATGCTGGGTGTGGCGCATGTGGCCTTGGGGAACATACTTTTTTGCCGAACTAGAATAAAGTGTAATTGCACATCCGCCGAGTTGGTGGCAGTGCCGCTCTCATTTTCAGCATGTGCACAGTACTTTTTGAACCAAACAAGAGCGCACAGCAAAGAGCACTGGAGCTATGAAAAGCTAAGATTAAGAAATATGACGAAGCGTATGTAGCATTTGGCTTTTGGCTTTGACTTTTTTTAGTACAGTGGGAGACAAGGAAAGATCGGTCTGTTTACTTTGTCTAAAAATGTTCGCAGCGGAAAGCAGGAATTCTTTTTTTCAGCGAAAACTTGCCAAATATTGCCAATAATCGTCCCGCTTTGTCAGTGTTACATCAGTAAACCAGCGAGCACTGTCAGCATCACATAGGGTGGCATACCAACTTGCTCAATGAAAAATAACCCAACCCCACAGCAAAGGAGCTGATGCTGCCTGCAGAAAAAATAAAAACTGTCTCTCTGTCCACTGACACTGTTGTTTTTATTCTATTAATTTTTGTTTTTCCAGTCTATTTGTTTAGCATATTGTCCTCTTGAGTTAATGTTGCTAATCAATTTGAATTTATGATTATTTATTGATTTTATTTTTTTTCTCTCCTGTATCAAACGTTCAAATAATGTACCTTTTCAGTCTAATTGTTTGGCATATTGTCCTCTTGAGTTAATGTTGCTAATCAATTTGAATTTATGATTATTTATTGATTTTTTTTCTCTCTCTCCTGTATGAAACGTTCAAAAAATGTACCTTGAGTCTATTTTTACATTATGAATGTGTTCTTTTTTTTAACACTTTATTTTTTTTCTTCTTTAATATCAAAAAGGACACAATGTTATGCAGAGGTGTACTTATATAATAATAGGAATTTTATAGACAAATGATACTACAGTATATTTACAGTGGCGGCAGAGTTAGGGGGGGGCGCGAAACGTTTAGGTCTTCCTGGGGGGGCGTAACAGAAAATAATTGAGAAGCACTGGCTTAGATGGAGATGACGATGTCGTGTATCTCTTTAAATTAAAAATAAGAATATTTCCCAGAAAGATTCTTAATTACGCAAATTTGAGGTCAACAGTGTCTCCAAAGAATTCATCGATGATAGTTAAAGGTGAGAATCAAATGATAATAGCGGTCTCATGCAGCCCCCCCCCCCCCCCCCCCCCCCCAAAAAAAAACGGAGGGGCCATCATGCTCATCTTTTTCAGGCGTCCCGCATTTTGTCCAAGAACCGCAAGACGTGTCCACGCTTCCCGGTGAACCCTTCAACCTAACCTGTGGCGCCGTCGGACCACCCGAGCCCGTGGAGGTTCTTTGGTGGCTGGGAGGCATCCGGGAGGGTCCCGCCAAATCGTCCCCCTCAGTTCTTCGGGTCCCGGGTAAGACCGTGACCACTCGCATTAGCCATTGAGACCGTCACATTGATGTCGTGTTGCAGGTGTCAACAACACAATCAAGTTCTACTGTGAGGCCCGGAACGCCCGCGGGATTTCCGTGTCTAGAACCGGAACGGTTTACATCAAAGGTGAGACCTGCATTAGTGTCATGTGTAATGGGGCGGAGTTTAGTGATCAGACATCTTGGTTTGTGTCAGCATTGCCAGCGGCTCCCGTTACGCTGAGGGTTACCAAGATGGAAGAAGATACCGCTTTTTTGTTATGGCAACCAGGATTCACAGGCCACTCGGAATTGTCCAGCTGCATTGTCCAGGTAGCGCACACACTTGCGTTTGGATAGTCATTTTGCCGTGCCCTGGATGGTGATACAGTAGATGTACAGTCCATTATAAGTGGGAGAGGCTGGCAGGAATCTTGACAAGACTATTAGTTAGTCTTAAGGTGTGGCAAAAAAATAAACATTTTAAAGGGACCCTTGATCTTAAAAACATGTAATTGTTAAAAGATAAATGTTAGTATGAGTTATAATAATTTGATATTAAAACCCCTCTTAATGTTTTCATTTTAATAAAATTTGTAAAATTATTTTAACTGATAGGCCGCCATTCTTTTTGACGTCGCAGTGCGATGACATCACATGGCCCGCTGCCGAACTTCCAGCGTGAAAAAAAAAAAAAAAAGCATGCCACTCGTTAGCCACCCCAACGTGTCGGCGGTTCTGCTCTTCCAATTTGAACCACACCAGAAAAGTGAAGAGCACGACAGCACTGTCGGTCGTTCACAAGACGAGCAGCAAAGGGAAAATGCAGAGCAGGAAATACCTGATTAGACAATAGTTGGGCAAAACTGTTGGTGTACGTGCGACAAGTACGTCTCAATGACAACGGAGCGAGAGAGTGTATGCTGTCGAGAACTCCAGTTTTTGTGAGCAGATCTTCAAGGTGAGCTATTGCGTGATCAAACTTATTCCAATGTAATTATGTATATTGTTAGCATCCAGAACTGTCATGTGCTTTACATACAGTACAGGCCAAAAGTTTGAACACACCTTGTCATTCCTGCATTTTTATTTTCATGACTATTGACATTATAAACTCTCACTGAAGGTAATAAAACTATGAATGCACACATGTGATAGTCAGGATTGGAATTGTGTCGTGGCTGACTGTCGTCATTAAATTCGAGTGTCCTCCATGCCTTGTACATCCACCTCCCGTTTAGCTACATAGGGGTGGTCCATATTAAGTGCTCGGTGTGCATCAGCTGGCCACTACCGCTGCATCGGATGTGTCTGGATCAGTTTGAGTGGCAGCATCACTCATATTAGGTTAATAGGTGAATACTGAACAGACACACTTACTTCCTGATGAACTGACAGTAGAGGTGAATTATTAGCTTCCTCTATGACTAGTGGTACGCCCGAAGGTTTGCCTACCACTGTAGCGACAGGAGCGGCTTGGCTGCTTAAGAGAGCGGCCTGTGTCTTGTCTTTGGCGCTTTATTGCGCGCATTTCACTCGATATCCGAGGCACGTTGAGGCGTCTTGTGAGGGAAAATAGTTGGAACAGCATTTGATTTTAGTCTTCGCTTACTGTATATCAAGCCTCTCCAGTGAGCTGTTTCATAAGTTGTCGTCGACTAAAAGCCTCGAACGCAGTGGGAGAAGAATGGCGAGAACAAAGCCTTGGGTCTTTGGGAAGTTTTGTCAGTCTACTGGCATTTTCCCAAACCGTTCTCCTCTTCTTGTCAATAGGAAATCTGTGGAGAGTGAGACCAACGTCACTCCTCTTGTTTCCATCTGACTGGAAATTGCATCCTAAAGCAGCACATCGTGGCATTTTACTTTGCGAGTTTAGGCAGCAATACACAATTGTTGCTTACAATTGGAAATGTCCCATTTACGTCATCACTCCGAGCCCGCAAAACATGGCGCCAACTATCGGTTAAAATATGTACTAAATCTCGCCATTGATTTAAAATGTAATGTTTCTAACAACATATTTCAGTACAAGAGAACAATTGAGATTTATTAGAGCCTACATGTCTTTAAGATCGAGGATCCTTTTAATTAATCATCAACACTCCAAAAAAAAAAACTTTATATAGTTGATAGTCTAAAACTCGTCCAAATCGTCCTTATTTAAAGCTTTTGAAGAGTATCATCCTATTGATTTATTTTTCAAACTCAGCCTTTGCACTTTTAAAAAACTTTGTGTATTTGTTTTGGCCGGTGTGGCCTTGTAGCGCCTACCAAAGAGCAACAGGTTGAAGAGGTGGAAGCAGAGATGTGCATCGTCTTTTATGATGCCTGTTGCCCTTCCTTGGCAACGAGAGTTGTAGATGGTGGACACGGGAGGAAATGGACAACCTAGGACCTTTTGTTCCGTTTTGATCACCCTCTGCAGTCTTCTCCTGCCTGCCTTTGTGGAGTTTTAGTGCCACACTGACAAAGCATAGGTCAGCAAACTCTCAATGGCTGACCGGTAAAAGGTCACCAGCAGTTTCGTGTCGAGTTGCTTCCTCTTGTGTACGCTCAGGAAGTGTAATCTTTGCTGCGCCCTCATAACCTGTGCGGTGGTGTTGGTTGCCCAGAAGAGGTCAGCAGAGATGTGAACCCCAAGGAATTTGAAGAATTCCACTTGTTCCACGGTTTTGCAGTTGATGAATATAAGGGGCAAGGGTAATTTTGTGCTGTCAGAAGTCCAGAATAAGTTCCTTACCCCAAATTTTATAAAGTACATGTCCGCTCTGCTCAGCTCCAATGTGGACTGACTGCTTGCGGGCCGTGTTGGCCAATGCCCACTGCATACGTCTCTCCTCTGGTCCGTACACTTGCAGACCTGAAACAGATGCATGAGTCTAGTAGTGGGCTCAGCATGCAGCCTGGAGAGAGCCGATGGTGAGCATTTGGATGGAGGAGAGGTGGGGACCCAACTTCACGTGCTTGGGTCAGTTGACTAGAAAGTCATTGATCCACTGGCAGGGACTAGTGCTAATATTTTAATGACAAGGGTGCCCAGTGCCACATTTTTGCACTGGTGTAATTTTGTTTTGCATATTGCACATGTTCTGTTTGTCTAATACTGAAATGCTGCTTTGTTATTTTTTTGATATATCAAAATTGGGGCTTCAGCTTTCAATTGTTTAAGTTTTTTGTTAATCTATCAACTAGTTAGTTCGAATAATTTAGTAATCGGATTAGAAACATTTAATGCGTTGCAGAATCAATTTTAGGAGGATTAAAACAAAGGCTTGATAAGATTGCACTTTCAAAAGAGCATTAAATGTCAATACAAAATAAAATTTCAAAGTGTTTTTTCAAACTAGGCAGGATTGCGCTTTAATTTCACCAGAGCAATAAATACATTTAAAAATATATTAAAATACCCGAGCTTAGCCTTAAACGGTATAAAAAATTAATAAAAGAGTATCTAAGTACATCAAAAGAACAATTGGCTAACTTGCATAGCTAAAGTCCGCTAGTCTAAGTGCTATGAAATGCTAACGTTTATTTGCAATGCTTATATATAAACAACTTAAGTAAGGGGGAAGTGTAAATAAATTATTGGATTAAGATGTGTTATCAATGAAAAAATTAAAAGTGTTCGTTGGCTGTCACTGAGTAGCATTTGCGATCGCTAAACAAAGCTAACTAAATTACCCCCAAGAACGGTAAGAGACGTAGGACAACCAGAGGATATATAAGAAAGACAGGGCTGATGGTAAAGGATAGCTTGTTGAAACAGGAGAATGTCATTGTCAGTCGCGTTGATAAATAAGCTAAAGCTATGCTTAGGTCGGCTCGTTTTTTTTCGTCTTTTTCAGCCTTCGACACTAAAGCCATCTCTTTAACTCAACATTTTTATGTTCTTCCACATATTTACCAGTCAATTTGGCACCAGGCACATCATTTTCGGAGAGAATTGGTAGGATTAGCTCTGTAAACATCTCCTTCGTACACGATTTCCATTCATTTCCTATTAGGGACAAACGTTAGCTTGTCCCTACTTAGCAACAGTAGCTCATGTCATGAATATTAATGAGCGGAAGTGACGTGTTGCTTGCGGTACGCCATTAAATGAATCCTCAAAGCAGCAAAATTTGATTTGAAACTTTTTTTTTTTTTTCTAAATCAAATTACTCAAGTTAATCGATTAATCGTTGCAGCATTAATCAAAATGAAGTTGCAGATCCAAACATCCAATGATTTATAAATGAAAGTAATGATAATGTCAGATGTGCCCAGATTTTCATATAACTGTAACAGTCGTAATTAAAAAAAAAAAAAAAAAAACATTGAATGTTGTTGTGACTTCATTGCATCTTACCAGCCAGTCCCACCTTGTGTTAGCACGTTGTAATGACTTCTGACGTCCGTTTCTTTCTCAGCTGCAACGCCTGTCCTCCAGTGGCGCCGTTTTCTCCGAGTTATCCATAACAGTGCCCGTCCCTCCACACGCTCACGTCCTCTCTGGTCTGGCCTGCCACTCTAATTACAGCACCCGTGTTTCCTGCCGCAACGAGGTTGGAGCGTCGCCCTTCTCGACCTGGACGCGCTTCCTCACGCCCGAGTCGGGTGAGCTGGCGTTCTCGGTTCACGACGGGCCGGTTGGTCGGTCATACTATATGTGTGGCGCCACTTTTGTCCGTTGTCCTCGCAGTGCCATCCGCCGCCCCGAGGAATTTAACCTTCCATCTGTCAGAAGAGCAGCTCAGCCTGGAGTGGGCAGAGCTTCAGAAGGAGGTGCTCAAGGGAGAGCTGCTAGCCTACAAGGTGCAATGGATTCTAGGAGGGGAGCAACAGGTGAACTCATTGTTGGATTAGATGAGATTGTTCATCGAATAATTCTGATTGTTGGTAAATTGTTTAAAAACCTTAAAACTGCATGAATTTGTTTTTCCTCTTCACTCTTTTAGTGCTGTTACAGTAGACATCTAATCATGCCATCCTTCTGCTGTGAATTCTGTTCATTCATTGTCAATCCTCCTACTTCAAATGGATCGGACGTCTATCGCCATCAATGGCAGTTGAAGAGAATAGTTACTACTAGAGGCGTGCGAAATTTCCGATTCTGAGATTATTCGCGATTCGGCCGTGGAAGATTCAAGAAAGATTCACAAAAATCCAAATTCCGATTATTAAATTACACCAGGTAAAGCAGATCTAAAACGCAGTCAGCGCAGTCTTCGGGACGCAATGAGGAACGGACCGAGAGTAAATATCATGTTCAACTCATTCCGCTAGATAAAAAAAAACAAAAAAAAAAACAATAATACCTGACTGCGGCCGACAGCTGCTTCAAACAATGCCCAGTTGCTAGTTGCTACAAACATACGGCCACATACGGCTATAGTAGATATCACATACATGCAGAACTAGATGCAAAATGACAGACGACAGCGCCGGTAGAACATGTAAAAAGAACTAGATGCAAAAGGACAGACTTGCCATTTAGTAGTTGCGCTTTGTTAACAGCCGCCATCTTAAAGCAGTAGACTTCTCTTGAAGGCTCTGTTGTAGCGAACCTAATTTAATAAACTTTTGATCTAAAATACTCCCAAATTGGCAAAATCCTAACTTGAATCCATCTTTAAATGATGAAACATTTTTAAAACTTTGACATGTCGAAAGTAGACAGAAGTGAAATTATGGAATAACGGGATAATTTTAACAACTTTAACGATTCACATCATTAAATTTATTGAATTTAGTTTAAAGCTGCTGATACAGAATGGGACTTGAGTATTTTATTTACTGTTTTAAACGGTTAACATTATGCTGAAATATTTGTTTGGTTTAGCCTGAGAGGATTTTTGAACAAATTTGAAACTAATGTATAAAACATTAAAAGCATGAGGGTCTGGGGGGTTTGTGGTGTTAACATCAATAATCGATTTATAATCGAATCGGAACCTCTGAATCGTAATCGAATCGTTAGGTGCCAAAAGATTGCCACCTCTAGTTACTACCCTAATTTGTGGACTATAAACTGACCCGTCGAATTTTCTCACTTTTTTAAGAAAAAAATCCATCCATGTCTTAGAATGGGATTTATTTTTTAAAGAAATGGTAATTAAATCTTTTTTTTAAATACTTTTAAATCCTTTTATAAAATCTATATTTTATTTTTAATAAGGAAAACAACACAAAAATTGTTTTTTATTTAATTAAAAAATGAATGTGTAAATACAGTTATTTTTAACCATTTTATTTGCTTTGCATTTTCCAATGAAAAAAACAAAGGCAGAAACAAAATATTCTTTATATTTTAAGGGAATATACTAAATATATTCATTCATTCATCTTCCATACCGCTTATCCTCACGTTGGTCGCGGGAGTGCAGTTAACAATGGGCAGGAGGCAGGGTACATACACCCTGAACTGGTTGCCAGCCAGTCACAGGGCATGCACACACTCACACCTACAGACAAGTTGGAGTGTTCAAACAGCCTACCATGCATGTTTTTGGGATGTGGGACAAAGCCAGAGTACCAGGGTTTTTGCAGGTCATTAAAAAGCATTAAATGTCATTGTCCAAATTCAGGCCTTAAAAAGCATTACACTAAATGTTTGCAACATTTAAAATAATGGAAACCTGAGGGTTCAAAAAACTTTTATATCACACTTTTATATCATATTATTATAGGATACCCGGATAAGATAAGACCATTAAGGAATAAAAGAGCCCATACTATCGGGTACGCGATAACATCAACCTGATAAACGCTTTTTTTTTTTTTATAAATGATATTGGATAGGTCTTTGGCCAAATGCATGTTGCCTTCAAAGTGACTGTAGAAGCCTACTGCCTTTGTACAAGGACTGTTCACAGCTTTGCACAGCATTTATGCTTATTGACCATTAGATGTCTCCAAACTAAGATGCTTGAGATTTGTTATGTGAGCGGACTATTTGCATTCATGGTGCAAAAATTACTGAACTATACATTGAAAAATAATGAATTATAAACTCATTACATACCTCATTCAATGTACTGAAGCTGTGTGCCTTTGGTGTTATTTTGAGCCAGAACCACTGTGTGAGCCGTATGTGATATAGCAGTGGCTTTTTTGGCACTTTGCACTTTTACTTGATCCTAAAATAGATGTTTGCACTATTTTGATTTCTACAATAAATATAGTGATACAATATAGGCACTTTTTCCATAACTTCAGTTGAAGTTGTTCTTATTTTTCACAATGCTTATTGGAAAACCTTGAAGTTGTTACATTTATCATTATCAAAGTATCCAGTGGTGCATCACAGAACAATTAGCCATAATATGTTAAGACCACGACTGCATATATCAGTATCAGTTTGGTATTTGTATCGAAGTTTTGGAGTTGGACAATATAGGGATATCGGTTATTATTTAAAAAGTCATGATTGGACAACTCTAATTACACTTTGTGTGTGTGAAGCTGTCTGCAGTTGGGCATGCGCATTAAATTAGTTAAAAGTGGCATTAAATGAGATTTGCTGATACCTGTAGAAACCCCGAGTACCCGAAGAGAACCCATGCAGGCATGGTTAGAACATGCAAACTCCAAAAACTTAAAAGACCGGCAGAACTGTGAGGAGGACCCACTAAATATACGTCTTTCAAAGTAATTTTATAATTTTTATTTCATACTTCTTTTTAAGAATTTTTTCTTTTTAACACAGAAAAACTTACAATCCTCTTTTATTTAATCAAAAGTAATTCATGGTACCTCTCCATATGACTTTAATTCATTCCAGGACCTAGTTCTAAGACGAAATGGTCGTATGTCGAACGGGATTTTCCCATGAGAATACATTATAATTCGATTAATTCGTTTCACAGCCCAAAAACCTATGCTAAATGCTGCAGGTACTATTACAAATAGCAGTTACACATAGCTAAACAAATAAATTATAAATACAAATTGGAATAACAATAATATAATAATTTAATGAATCGGGTTCTAATGTGGCAGACTCTGCACCGTTGCATAGTGGTGAAGAAGGAGCTGAGCCGAAAGGCGAAGCGCTCAATTTACCAGTTGATCTACGTTCCTACCCTCACCTATGGTCACGAGCTGTGGGTCGTGATCGAAAGAACAAGATCCCGGATACAAGCGGCCAAAATGAGTTTCCTCCGCAAGGTTTCTGGGCTCTCCCTTAGAGATAAGGTGAGAAGCTTGGTCGTCCGGGAAGGACTCTGTGTCGAGCCGCTACTCCGCAGTGAGGGGAGCCAGTTGAGGCGGCTCGGGCATCTGGTTCGGATGCCTCCTGGACATCTCCCAGGAGAGGTTTTCCGGGCATGTCCCACCGGCTGGGGGCTCCGGGGACGACCCAGGACATGCTGGAGAGACTATGTCTCTTGACAGTCCTGGGAACGCTTTGGGATTCCGCCAGAGGAGCTGGTTGAAGTAGCTGGGGAGAGGGAAGTCTGGGCTTCCCTGCTAAAGCTGCTGCCACCCGCAACCCGGATTAAGCGGTAGATAATGAATGGATGGATGGGGAGGTCTGAGGAGGACCGTCAAAATCTTAGACATATTACGGTCTAATCCTCAAGCCAGTTTACTGACGCGCACACCACGCTCATATTTTTCTATGATTTCCATCTTAATTTCAATGGTGTCACCTTTTACCTTTTTTTTTTTTCAACACCTTCACTAACCTTCCTGGGACCCATGTTGATTTCTCTCACAAGAAAATCCACCTTGCTGCTATCTTGCAGGAAAACAATGAAATTGCGACAGTTGTAAATCTTCGTCTTTCATGTCATCATATGTCCAGAAATGATTAGTAAAATTTTATGGCGGATGTCGAAAGGATCGTGTGTCATTGTGTTCGTATGAAGAGGTACCACTATATTTAATTAAAAATATATTTTACATAAAAATTCTATATTGTTTTTTTATTTTAGTGAAAAGGAAGGATTTTTTTTCTTTTTAATTATATTAAAAAGAAAAGCAACAAATCAGTAAATGACATATTTCTGTAGTCCAGTCCATTTTAACTCTATCAGCGTTAAAGTGCTTGTGACACGAAAAAGCATGTTTATTTCATAATACACGCGGTATTTTATGCTCCTGAATGATATGGACCGCTTGGATGTGTGTGGAAGCGATCGCTATATTTATTTCGTTTTTTTAATCCCGCGCCAGGAAAATGAGTGACTTCCGGCTTCGGTCTCGCATTGAGGAGGAGGGCGCTGTGACGTGTACGGTAGAAGACGTCCTCTTCACGCTACAGTGTACTGTTGTGTATGAGGACGAAGGATTCAGCTGATTTTGCGGATTAATACTTTTATTTTTTGCATCAAGCCAGCCAAACGGCTGCAGAAAAATCATTCTGTATGCGGGTTAGGCGTATGCGCCTTTTTGGAGTTTCAAAAGGTTCCCATTCACCGTGGATACTTACTGTGGGACCATTGGACTTACAAGGAAGTGAGTAAACATCTTGTTTTGTATTATGTCAAATACGAATACAGTGATTACAAAGTAAACACTATAAAATTCCTTTAAATAAAGGACTACTTACGTTTGATCATTGATAGGCATGTAAAAAGCTATCCTCACGCTCATTAGCAGTTAGCTATTAGCACGTTAGCTACACAACAATTCCAGCCACCCTCCTCCAGGGAACGAACTGTAAATTGCTCTCCGCCGGGCGGTTTGCCGATCCGCAAAGAAACTCGACAACCGGGTCGTCATGTCAAATAATCCAGGCTAGTTATGTGTGATTTTCCACTTTGAAGACTTTGAAACATCCCTCGGTTCGGGTTAGCATGTCGGCTAGCTGTCACTCCTTCTGGTCTGTTTACATTCTCCGAAGCCGGGGAAGGGAAATGACATATGTCCGATTTAGGTGTCATAAAATATCGTTCGGCAGGTGTGACAGTAAAGGTAAAGTTGACTGTTTTGACCATTATGGAGTAATTTTGCCATGTCGTCTTGAATAAATGGATTTTTATTATTTTATATTCCATTTAGCACAAGTTATTTGTCATGACCATGCCATTTATTTAGCAATTGGGGAAAGTACTTGGGTAAAAAGAATATCCTGTAAAAATATTGAAGTAAAGAGACAGAAACAATGACATTTTGCCGCTCTCTTCGTCGCGTTTTCCTCATTGTGAATAGTTCCCCCTCGACGGGCTGACTGGTCCTTCTCAAGCCATTTATATAGCTATTGGGGAAAATACTTGGATAAAAAGAATATCCTGTAAAAATATTGGGAGTAGAGAGACTGAAACAATGACATTTTGCAGCTCTCTTCGTCTCGTTTTCCTCGTTCTGAACAATTCCCCATCAATGGGCTGAATAGTAAAACCAATGAGCCTAGTCTACCGCTGACGTCATCCACCTGTTGGGGACGCTAAAGCCCTATAATTGTAGGCGTGGCTAACCGGCAGATTAAAAGACTAATTTCTCGTCATCTGTGCTTTGCTAAATTGTTGTATATGGTCGAATCGTCTCAAAATATGATTCTAATTCACATAATAATGCCATTTAAGACTTTTTTTCTGGTGTCGTATGCTCTTTAATGGTACTGAAAGTTGCTAATTGACTGCCACTGATTATGGTAAATGGTGTTACACTTGTATAGCGCCTTTCCACCTTTTAAGGCCCTCAAAGCACATTACACTGTCTCCTCATCTACCTACTGATGACGTAGCACCAGGGGCCTCTGGGTTGGGGAATGACTACACTACCACTGAGCCACGTCATCCCCAAACATGTTTAACATGATTAACATGCCTGTTTTGTGTTTGTCTAGGAACCTCTGCTTTTTAAGGAGCCACGTGCTCGCCTGTCAGGCGCTAGCCGCTTCTTCAATGCATCAGTCCAGGTTTCTGCCTGTACAGCTATGGGATGCGGACCTTGGAGCTCCCCGGTGGTGGTCCTGCCCACTTCAGGTGTGTTTGTTAACGGAAACGCGTTAACCGAAACACAATCATTCACTTATTACTCCCTCTGGGAATCTGCAGAAGAAGAAAAAAGTCTTTTTTTTTCTTCTTACAGGTTTTTTACTTCTGTTTAGTAAACAGAAGATGATGACACACAGTTCATAACAAAGTAAAATAATGAATCGTGTATTCAACATGAAAGAAAGTATCAAATGATAAAAAAAAGACAGGACAGTATGTTTTTAGAAAGTCCCATTGTAATCCTCGTCCTCCACCCCATCAGAGGCAGAATAAGGGAAAAAGGCTTCTTCTCTGGATGACTAAAGAGCCAAGAAGGGCAGAATCTTATATATCGTTCCAATGTAAATCATCCCTGGCTCCGGGGCTGGTACATGGAATTGCACACGATGGAAAAGTGCAGAGTTAAAACAATAAATACTAGGGCTGTCAAAATTATTGCGTTAACGGGCGGTAATTCTTTTAATTAATCACGTTAAAATATTTGACGCATTTAACGCACATGCCCCGCTCAAACAGATTAAAATGACAGCACAGTGTCATGTCCACTTGTTACTTGTGTTTTTTTTTGGTGTTTTGTCGCCCTCTGCTGGCGCTTGGGTGCGACTGATTTTATGGGTTTCAGCACCCATGAGCATTGTGTAATTGTTGACATCAACAATGGCGAGCTACTTGTTTATTTTTTATCGTAAATTTTACAATTCTTATTAAAACGAAAATATTAAGAGGGGTTTCCATGGATCTATCTGGTCAATTCATGGATTGCGTTAACAGAATGATAATAATGTTAATGCCATTTTGCTGATTTATTGTTAAAATAAACAATACAGTACTTATGTACAGTATGTTGAATGTATATATCCGTCTTGTGTCTTATCTTTCCATTCCAACAATAATTTACAGAAAAATATGGCATATTTTATAGATGGTTAGAATTGCGATTAATTACGATTAATTAATTTTTAAGCTGTGATTAACTCGATTAAAAATTTTAATCGTTTGACAGCCCTAATAAATACCTAAGTCCCCTCATCGCTGTACCCCTCAACGATTAAGAGTTCAAATGTTTACAGAAAGGAGTACAGGCACTTTGTGAACAAACCTGAAAAATAACAGAACAGCAATGAATAAATATATGTGATTATATGAAAATATATTGCTTCACTACGATTTCGCGTTTGCAGATTTCACCGCAGATTTTTATGTATTCCGTGGGAATCAAAATGATCGAGGTGTAGAATATTTCATTTAGACTGTAGTTTTTATCCATGCCGCTAGATTTCGCAATGAAATAATAAGGGCTTGTCCAGTTCCTTGAGACCCTTGAAAATGTTTGGATTTTAATGTGTTTTCAACACATCACATGCTCATATTACACTAATGAATGTGTTGTTGACTACGCAGGTGGCTGGGCCGTGTCTGCAGGCGCCCCTAAGGAGCGGAACCACATTTGGGCAGGCGTTCTTTTCGCTCTCTTAGCGCTGACTGTGTCGGCGCTGCTTTTTTCTGTTGTTGCTAGACGGCGTGGAAAGGAAACTCATTTTGGGTATACAGGAAGTCATCAGAATAACATTATTTGTTGGCAGGTGTGACATTTTGATTTTTTTCTCTCGTGTCTTCAGTCGGGTTTTTCCACCTACTGGCCCCGACACTCCCGTGTCCTTCACTGCTGCTCGTTCCTTCAACAGAAACGGCGGGGACGCAAATATTTCGACACGTGAGTTTCGGTCCCGTCGTTGCAGAGGTTTTTAGTAACATGTCAGGTGTTCATTTAGCCACTCCCACTATCTTCTCTTTGTGTCACTCAAGTGGGAAGTCTAGGTATCAGCAAGGAGCTCAACAACAAACTGAAGGATGTTCTCATCCCAGAGAGGCAGCTAGTACTCGGACACATGTTGGGCAAAGGTAACCACACATTGTGTGACAAATCTCAAATGTGACTCAGCAGAGCAGTTAAAATGAAAGTTACAAATTTAACTACGTTTCCACGAATTTCGCCAGCGGGCGCTGCTAAAAGCACAAATGATCCCTTCACACATGCACAGTCGAGAATAGTACTGCAACGATTAATTGATTAACTCAAGTAATTGGATTAGTAAAAAGTTTCAAATCAAATTAGGCTGCTTCGAGGATTCATTTAATTAGAGTGGCATTGTCATTAGGGGTGGGAACCTCTGAGTACGTCATGATACGATATGATTTGAGATACAAGGCTTCCCCAATCTTCCTCCAAACTCTGGCACCTTGATTTCCGAATGACATGCAAAATTTGCTTTCATCTGAAAAAAGTACCATGGACCACTGGGCAACAGTCCAGTGCTGCTTCTCTGTAGCCCAGGTCATGCGCCTCTGCCGCTGTTTCAGGTTTAAAAGTGGCTTGACCTTCGGAATGTGGCACCTGTAGCCCATTTCCAGCACACGCCTGTGCACGGTGGCTCTGGATGTTTCTACTCCAGACTCTGTCCGCTGTTTCTGCAGGTACCCCAAGGTCTGGAATCGGCCCTTCTCCACAATCTTTCTCAGGGTGCGGTCACCTCTTCTGGTTGTGCAGCGTTTCCTGCCACACTTTTTCCTTCCCACAGACTTCCCACTGAGGTGCCTTGATACAGCACTCTGGAAACACCCTATTCACTCAGAAATCTCTTTCTGTGTATGAGCCTCTTGCTTGAGGGTGTCAATGATGGCCTTCTGGACAGCAGTCAGGCCGGCAGTCTTGCCCATGATTGCAGTTTTGAGTAATGAACCAGGCTGGGAGTTTTTAAAAGCCTCAGGAATCTTTTGCAGGTGTTTGAGTTAATTCGTTGATCCAGATGATTAGGTTAGTAGCTTCTTTAGAGTACCTTTTCATGATATGCTAATTTTTTGAGATAGGGATTTTTTTTTTTTTTTTTTTTTGCCAAAATCATTAATATTAAACCAATAAAAGAATTGAACTACTTAAGTTGTGTGTAATGAATCTAAAATATATGGAAGTCTAATGTTTATCAGTACAATACAGAAACTAAGGAACTTTATCACAATATGCAATTTTTTTTAGAAGGATCTGTATATCTGCAGTCATTGCTCGAGAGAAAATTGCGTCGGTTCGCGCATGTGCAGTAGCAGTCCATTGCGATCAGTAGCCCATCACAATCGGGTAGTGACGGTGCATGCGAAAATGATATGTAATCCACGGCGCTACCTTCATATACAGATAATGGGCACTACTGCCATTTTGAATTGAATTATTTATTTATTTGACTAAAGAGGTAGAGCTCTGCTCTGGAGGGCTCCTTTCGACCCTGTAACCCTTGCCTGGTGTAAGTTCTGCTGACATCACAGATCCAGACCCTACAGAACTTTTGTTACATTACTTACAGGGGAGCCTTTACAGAATCAAAGACCATGCCCAGCAGGTGGAGAGAGGTGACATCCATGCAGTAGGTCGTAAAAACATGCCAAATTGTGACCACGAAGCAGCGGCACATACTGTATATCCTTCCTTGTATATGTTGTAACGGTCATTAACACATTACAAAGTAACGCTTTACTGTAATCTGATGTAATGCGTTCATTTTTCCAAACCAGTTACATGATTAAAGTTAGTTTCCTTAGTGTCTGTGTGTGCGTTACAATTTTGTTATTGCCTCATAATGAAGAATATTGTGGTCATGCACGTAGAGCATTTTAAATAGAAAATGCTAGAAAGGTTCCCGCTACGTGTTTGTTTCCATGGTAACTGCCTAACCGCTCACAATTACTTTCTGTTTTGGTCTCGAGTCACACGCGCTAAGTGTTTTGGGACTGAGAAAGGCGTGTGTCATTGCAAGTGCACATTCAAGCCGAGTGCCGCCGCTTGTTGAGATGTGCGAGGGAATGTTGACCTGTGTACGTCCATGAATGAAAGTGAGTATTTTGCCTTCATTCTGGAGGGTTCCAGCGATATAATAGACACCTGACATGCCCAGCTGTTTTGTAGCTTTGCCGTTGCAATGTCGCAATGTCGATCCAAGTTGGAAAGCATTGCTTACATCATATTCGTGTTGCACATTTATGCCATGAGGTGACGTGTTCGTTTAGCATCTTCGGTATGTGTTCTAAGTCTGATTGAGTCTAAAATGCTTAGTTGCCGCCACGTTTTGTGGCCAAATTGACCGCTTCTGCATACGGCAGTTGTGCCTGCGCGCATCCGCGCCCACCTTTGTGTTTATGGCACTGTGCAATTCATTTGTGTGTTGTTGATTATTGTTTGGTCAGTTTGCATTGTTTTATATTGGCACTGATATACTGTTAACCCCTAAACCCTAACCCGAAGTTCAGAATTTTTGACATTAGGCTTAATCTTTGAGTTAGTGGGGGTTTAATTAGTCAGTGTAGTTCATTTCAACAAATTCCAAGCAGTTTGTCAGTTATTTGTTAGTTTCAGGGCTCTGGAGTGGCTAAGCTAGCGCGAGTCAATGGTGGTTGAAATAAACTCAATCGAGTAATTAAACCTCTGCTAACTCGAAGATTAAGCCTTATGTGAAGAACTCTCTTCCCCTTTAAATTCATTGACTGGAAAGTCAATTACATGCGATGACATTTTTCTGTTGTCATTCTTATGTTGAGGCGGCAGAGGGAGAAAAATTGGTAAAAACTAACTGATAAATTACTTTTAAAAGTAACATACTTTGATAATAAAGTAATCAGTAAAGTAACTAGATTACCCTTTTTAGGCGTAATCAGGATTCAAATTACTTTTTCAAGTAATCTGTAGTGACACTGGTGATCAGACACCTGAAAAGAATGTTGAATGGTATCCAGTGAGCGCATAAAAACAAGCAAACAGAAACTGTGAATGCTTAAGAAAGTTATTGATAGAGAGTTAGGTCGTCGTGGCTTGATAGGAATATCTTCTTTTAAATGCTTAAAAGACTCATTCTTCAAAATTTTCTTTCGCTGAATTTTGTTGCGGTCAATGGCAGTAATAGTGAATTAATCTTTAATTTCCTGATGTGTAGACCCCAATCACCAACGTCACACAATGACGTGTAGCTGTATTGTGCCGCCATATTGTCCGTCATTGTGTGTCCGTATTCTCAATGGTCTCAATTTATCGTGCAATTTATAGTGCAATTTATTCTTTATTCTTTCAGACGCTATAAACTCATTGGATGTGTTGCATAAAAGGCGTTATGTGGAAAAGCTTCAGTCGATCCATTCGCCAGATCCATATTAAATACCTAAATCGATATTTTTCGACCCGCTGTCTTCGCCGTCTCTGCCTGACTTCTGCTACCCTGATATCTACAACTATCTTGTCCACAGAAACTCAGCCTATTCTCACGAAAGTTTGAAAAACTTTTAAGAGCAGCACTCTAAGCAACATTACCCCGTGTGACCCTTTACTTCCAATTTTCCAAAATGGCGACAATCAATTAAAAAAAAAAAGTTGACTGCGATGGCCGACGCTTCAAGGATAGGTGTTTATTGGACTATTTCTTCAATAAAATACGCAACAACTGTGCCTCATTTGCAAAGAGACAGTCGCTGTTTTCAAAGAGTTCGGTGTGACGCGATATTAACAAACAAGACACGATGACATGTACGACAACATTACAGGAAGATACGTAGTGAGAAATTAAAGCAACTTGAAGCTAGTTTAATTTCACAGCAGCAGTATTTCGCAAGAGCCCGAGGGTCGAAAGAGAACGCCACAAAGGCGAGATTGTTGAAATTATGAATTAAAAATAATAATAATAAAGCAAATGTGACACACAGAAGGGCTTGCTAAAATTTGTTTAAATATATTGTTCTACATAAATCAGTCAAGGTAGCCCCCCACATTTTTACCACACCAAATCTGGCCCCCTTTGCAAAAAAGTTTGGACACCCCTGTTTAACTGATGATCCGTAGACGAGGCCAGCTTCTTTCACTTGGTACTAGCTAAATATTATTCAAAAAATAATGATGGTGGAAGAAATAAACATCTTGAATTTGAAACTATGTTGTCGGCGATTGGCCTCACAATCATCTTAATTGTGGTCGTCAGCCCAAAACCCTCTAAATATATATTAAATGCATCTTACCAGATATAAAATGACTACTACATAGTCTGTGGTGATCGTTTAGTGCCCAGTTTTCTCGTCGAATTGCAGCAGTCCATATCGCTCTCCTCTTCGGGTCTATTGGAATACGGTAGAACTTCAAGTCTCTCCGTCTATCTTCTCTGTTACTGCAACCGACCGCCACACACGCCTTCACCATTTTGATTATTGATGTTAACGAGCAGAAAAACACGCCGTAATAGGAGGCATGTAGGTAGCGGTAATGTGTAAACATGACGAGCTGACGGACAATATGGCGACTCCAGTCAGGGGGGCGGAGTTGTGACGTCATGTGATTGGGGTCTGTACAAGCTTGCTATCCAGTTGATTGACAGCGTGTGTATGTGTGTGTAGGTGAGTTCGGGTCAGTGCGTGAGGCTTTCCTGAAGACTGACGACTCTCAAGTCCAGAAGGTGGCGGTCAAAGTTCTGAAATGTGAGTCCCGCCTTTTTCAATTTCGTTGGCTCGTGTCGTGTTTAGACTTCACCTCGTGATGATGTCATTGCTTCGGCGTATCCAGCTGACATCACCTCATCAGGTGACATCGAGCAATGCTTGAAGGAAGCGGCCTACATGAAGGACTTTCACCACCCCAACGTTATCCAGCTTATTGGTAAAGTGCACCTAATTGTAATACTGAGACGGTTCAAAGGTCAGCTGTCTTTTGTTGGTCCAATAGGAGTGAGTCTGCATCGGCGTCACGCACAGCGTTTGCCTGTCCCAATGGTGGTCTTACCCTTCATGAAGCACGGAGACCTGCACACGTACCTGCTCCTGTCCAGACTTGGGGACACTCCCTTTGTACGTCTCCCATCGCTGCATCAAAAGAAAGATGTGTCACAAGACCACTGCATAGCCATGCCATTTGACCGTTCTGTCATCCTGTCAACATGTACTAGCTAGCGCAGCCCTGGAAAACTAGACATGATCATCAATTGTGGTTGTAATGTCACACCCAGAATTAATGAAAATATGTGGGCGTTTCCGGATGCATTGTTTTGGATAGAATAACTACAGGGTTTATGCGGGTCATTAAAAAGCATCAAAAGTAAATAGATTTTGTCAAAATCCAGGCCTTAAAAAGCATTAAACGAAATACTCAAGGTATTAAAATTTATGTAAACTTGACAGTTAAATAATGTTTAAAAAAAAAAAAAGTAAATAGAGTTGTCCGATATTAACGGGTAGCCTTCAAAATGAATGTACTAGTAGAAGACTTCTGCCTTTGTTCTAGGGCTGGTCACAACCTAGCACAGCAGTTATGCTTATTGACCATTATGTGCAAAAATTAAATGAACGATAAATAATTATAATTGAAAAATAATGAATTCTAAACTCATTGCATACCTCTGAAGCTGTGGGCCTTTGTTGTTATTTTGAGCCAGAAGCACTGTGTGAGCCATATGTGAAATGGCACTGCCTTATTGTGACTTGCACCAGATTAAAAAAAAACTGGTGTTTGCATTATTTTGATTTCAACAATAAATATAGATGTGCAATATAGGCACTTTTTCCATAGCTTCAATTGAAGTTGTTCTCTTATTTTCCACAGAATATTGGAAAACCTTGAAGTATTTACATTTAACATTATTAAAGTATCCAGTGGGGCATCACAATACAACTAGCTACGTTAAGTCCACGACCGCATTTACCGGTTTTTTTTAGTTGGACAATGTCGGTAAATCCGTTATCGGTTAAAAAGAAATCGAACAACTCTACTTACAATTTGTCTATGTGAAACCATCTGGAGTTGGACATGGGCATTAAATTAAAGGTTTTTCTTTTTTTGTCACATGGTCAACATTTCGTAGGACATTGGGCTTCACTGTACTACAACGTCAAAACTTGGTGACAACTTTATCCTTGTGTGATCCCATTTAGGACTTACCCCCAAACGTGCTGGTTCAGTTCATGCTGGACGTAGCTCGAGGAATGGAATACCTGAGCGCTCGGAATATCATCCACAGAGACCTGGCGGCCCGCAACTGCATGTCAGTCATCTTCTCTTTGCTTTACGTCACTTCCACTCGAAGATTATTGTTGCCCATTTTGTTGTTGTGTGCTTCAGGCTTGGCGAAAACAAGGTGGTGTGCGTGGCAGACTTCGGCCTCTCAAAGAAGATCTATTCAGGAGATTATTACCGACAAGGATCTGTCTCCAAGCTTCCCGTCAAGTGGATCGCTTTGGAAAGCTTGGCTGACAACGTCTACACCACGCAGAGTGACGTGGTATGTTGCGCACGCATTATGTGACAACAGTGTTGATGAGAAAACTTTTCACCTTGTGAATCATTTTTGCCTTTTAATCTCTTCGACCCTTTTGCAATAACAAATTGCAGTGGGCGATATATTATTATAAGTTATTGCCGATATGCAAATATTATCCAAAAAAAAAACACAAAAAAACTGAACCAATTACCACTAATTTACCGTAATTTCCCGAATATAACGCGCACTTTTTTTCCCCAAAATTTACTCGTAAAATCATGGGTGCGCGTTATTCACGGGTACAGGGATTGAGACAGAAAAAATTCATCATGATTCATGTTCCATTGTAAGCATGGACCAGCACAATATTACCTAATCCAACGACAGTGATATAATAATCAAGTTTCATGTGGTAAATAATTGTTTTCATGATATTTTTCACATCTAATGAAATTAAAATGTTTTTTGTACTATTCGTTTACTATTTACCTGCACATTTTTTTAACCTTTGCGTCACAACATGCCGGCACAGGGCGATGTTGTCTTGAAGATAACGTGTACGGCGATCCATTTCGTATGAATGTTGACCGTGCGGCGAGCTAGGACAGGAGCCTGAGGAAGAGTGTCGAACCACTGAGCCAAGCCGCGTTGTTTTATTTACATTGAAACTCACAAAGTAACAACGTACGTCTTGCACGCAAATCACGGGACATTTGTTTACTTCCGGTTGTTCCCTTAACTCTTCCCCCCGGGAACTACACAACTTGCCAACATTAGTTTCGCTGGTGAATCCTGTTAAAACTCTCTACAACTCCTTAGTTTGTGAAAATATTATTGTATACTGTGAGCATTTTTACCACAGAAAATTAATATTCTTTTTTTTTTTTTTTTTTAAATATTTGACAAAAGGATAAAAAAATGCTGCAACCGCATACTTTATAAAAGTTCGAGAAGCGAGACTCATATTTATTGGTTCTAAAATTAGGGTGCGCTTTATACACGGGTACAAGAATTTTCCCGAGATGTTACAGGTAAAGTTGGGGTGCGTGTTATACACCGGTGCGCCTTATATTCGGGAAATTACGGTAATATATCTTGAGGTTAATACATCAAGTACGCCCATTCAAACGTATTAATTAACGCAAAATATATTTAAAAAATAATAAGTTCATTTTTGAAAATCACAATGTATAACGTGTCATTTGAAAGCTAGCTTAGTGTACAATCATAGATAGAAAGACTTTATTATTCTGGTATATATACACAAGTGAATACAGAATGAAATAAATCATAAAAATAAAATACGAATAATGTGAATAAAAAAGTGTGGGAATTGGAGTACTGTACAACAGTGCAATAGGAATTTGCAAAACAAACAAGTCAGGAGGAGATTTCGCAACAAGACCCACTATTTCAGTCTGCAGTGATGGGTAGATAATGTAAACTGCCAATGCTGTACAGAAGTACAGAGAAAAAGATGTTCAATGTGCAAGACAGGTAGACGTGAGGGATTTGCAACCTATGACACGCGTTTCAGCACTGGCACGCAAAGGGTTAACCAGTGACACGCGAGCGCATGGCAAAATCAAAAAAAAAAAAGCGCCTTTTTTCCTGAAATTAAGGCATTTTCAGTTGCGCGCCCTGTTATTTCGGGGCTTTACGGGACCGCCCCTCCCACCCCCTCTGCCTATGGAGGAAGTCGTCGTGATGTCACGGTGACGTCACCTCGCTTAGCAACTTGTCGCCGTTTTGTGAAGGGGGCATGCACAGCTAAACAGCTGTAGACAAACGTTGTCTGACATTCATATATTTCAGCTGTGTTTTGAGTCTTTTTTTTTTTTTTTTTTTCATAAAAACGTATTAAACATGACTTTTTATTATCACGAGTCACTGCCGACAGACACGAGGAAGCGATACAACTTAAAATTAGTGTTTATTGGCTTGCAAATCTACCCATACAAAGTCTCAGCTGATAGCTATATAAACAAAGGAATGGCCTGCAGTGGAGTTCGGAAACATCTACAACTACCTCATAAAGTCACCCAGTAAGTTGATCTTTATCAATTACAAGGAATATGTACTTTCTGGAACTAAGAAAACTGGTAGTCTATACGGAGTGATTATTTCTGCCGTAACCGGTAATTCGCCTCCAAGCGTTATTTAGTCGCGAACACGTCACGGCAAAATAACCAATTCCCACCAGGCCAATAATATACCAATTGCCCAATCAGAGCAGTTCACGGCAAAAGAGAAATAACGCTTTGCGAGTTGTCTGTTCCGGTAATAATAACCATTGCCTAGTCCAGTGCTTCTCAATTATTTTCTGTTACGCCCCCCCAAGGAAGACGTAAATGTTTCGCGCCCCCCCCAACTCTCTGCCGCCACTGTAAATAGTATCATTCGTCTATATTACTATTATAAGTACGCCTCAGCCTAACATTGTGTCCTTTTTTTTCTATTAAAGAAAAAAAGTAACATAGATCAACTTATAATAAAGTATAACTTTTTTAACATTGTGTTGCTTGTAACAGAAATGACTTAACGCGCATCAATTTGCCTTAAGTTAAAAAAAAAAAAAAAAAAAAAAAAAAGTCACATCCAAACTGTAAAAATACACTCAAGGTACATTTTTCACCATTTGATACTGAAAAATAAAATGTAATAAAATCAGTAAATAATAACAAATTCAAATTGATTAGAAACATTTACTCTTCAGGACAACATGCCAAAAAATTTGACCGAAAAAAAAACAAAACTGAATAGAAGGGGGGAAAAAGGTCTCTGGACAGAAGGAAAGTTTTTATTTTCGCTGATTCACCACAGTGCTCACTGGTTTACTGATATAACACTGACAAAGCGGGACGATTGTGACAATTGGCAATATTTGGCACATTTTCGCTGAAAAACAATCAAGCGGTTTATCAATGAGATTGAGGTCTAATGTCTTTAAGTGGCGTCTTAACTGATTTGGCTTCTCCGCTATAATCATTTTTAGACTCAGTAAACAGTGGTCTTTCCTCATTTCCCACTATATTAAAAGTCAAAGGCAAACGGCCCGAAAAAAGCGCATTCTCGGCGGCCGAGGGAGAACCGTAGGTGAGGGCGGTGGTCGTGACGATCCCAAGCCGAAAACGGCACTTCTCGGCCGGACACGTGAGAACCGAAGAAGACAGTGGCTCGCTGCGTGAGTCCAGCTCTGCATGAGTCTCTTCCGTGTGCTCTTGCTTACTTCAAAAATACTGCACGCACTTTGAAAATGAGAGCGCCACTGCCACCCACGGAGTGGATGTGCAAGTACACGTTATTCTAGTACGGCAAAAAAAAAAAAAAAAAAAAAAAAAAAAAAAAAGCATGTTCCCCGAGGTCACTCGCGCCCCCCGTGGCATCGCTCTGCGCCCCCCTGGGGGGGCGCGCCCCACCATTTGAGAAGTACTGGCCTAGTCTATTGAATCCTAGCAGCTAATTGGGGGAAAAAAAATCGATTAAGGTTTACTCACCGGTAATAAAATGTCGGCTGCAAACGTAAATGTGCTTGGATTTAGGTTCTCACAGGCGAGAATAGTCCACAGAACCGTCTTCTTTTACTGTTCCTCGATTAATTGCTTTCAGCCATTTGTTTCTCCTTTTTTTCCTCACAAGGAAGAATGAAGAACTTCAAATGCAGCTCCGAACTCTTCCTTGTGTGACAACCCGCAACACAGCAACTTTTAGTCATTCCGACGGAAAAAAGACCGCAAATAAGACGAAAGTTCAACGTTTGTATTACAATGCACGACAGAGCAACTGCTTGTGACTCGTCTTTTGCCCCGTTTTGAATATGGCGACGCTTTGTTGTGGCTGGTGACGTCATTAATGCCCGGATGTCTGACTACTTCTATTGTGTTATATGCGAGCAATAATGGATTTTGAGCACACCTCCAGCTCTTCCGCAATTTCTCGACTGTTGCTCTCGTCTGATTTTTTTCTCTGCGCGCTACTAACGTGCCACGAAGCTAACCAATTAGAGAGCTGGCGGAAGTACACTGTGTTACCAATCTGCACTTTTTGGTAATTGCGGTGCTTTCAGCCGGTGGACCGGCGATTAACCTGGCTCGTTGTCGTCGATTCGTCGGGTGCTTACTTCGGAGAGGTGACGATGTGTATAAAAACACAGTGACTCGTTGGATGGCATTTTGCTAGAGACTTTTATTGACAAAACAAAAACCAGCATGGGACACAGCCACTTTTCACTCTTTCTCAACACCTTGCTTCGCTGCCTCTCTTTTTCTCGCCCTGACGCCCACTTCTTCTTCTACGCTTAACTAGTAAGCCGGTCATATTGTAGGGGACAGCGGCCCCTTGGGGATGCCGGTAACAACTGGTTGGCTAGTTACTTTCGCTAGCTGTGCATTATTCCTTGAGACCGTTGTGTGTTGCACAACAAGTGTCAAACGCCACTACGAGACAAACATGAAAATTAATGGAAAACAGGGCCAGGGATCACATTAAGCTAGGCATCATTTATATTTGTAACATAAAATCTAAAATTGTGCATAGTGTAGCACGTAGCAGGGCAGGATGAGTGCTGAAAAAAGTAAAAAAGGAAGCAGACTTCCACTTATGCACTTTGATTAACAACGACAAAACATAATAAATCCACCTTGACCACTCGTCATTCGGGAGCTGTTCACAGATAAGCTCCAACATAAAAGTAGCAACGGAAGACAAACATTTTCAATATAAATAAAGCAGCGCCACCGCGTGGTGGATGTCGGGAGGAACACTGTTTAAGTTGCTAGTGAACAAGACAAAATGTAAGAGTCGCCTGTTCTAACTCTGAAGGTTATAACAGCTCGCTCTGGACTGTGAGAGACCTGCACTGAGAATCACACCTTTTCTTGCTGGAGTGTGTGTGTGTGGGGGGGGGGGGGGGGGTGCTGCTGTTATTACTGTTGCACTCATTTTCAAGTTTTGATATTTTCTACAATATGCATTTATTTTTTAGTTAATTGATAAAGAAGAATGGTAGTTATAGGATTTCAATGTATGTCCATGTTGTTTTCTTTGGAGTAAAATTACAGCTCTGTTGGATATAAAAATTCGGATGTGCGTCATTAATCTTGGTGTGGCACACTGATTGACAAGAAAATTTGAAGGTGGCACTCCACATCAAAAAGGTTGCTGACCCCTGGTCTAAAGTACTGTATATTTATGAACCTAGTGGTTCTGCACCAAGTGGTATGAAATTCAAGGTGAGAAAGTCAACATTTTTTACCCCTATGTCAATTACAGCCCATCAAAATCAAAATGGGAACAAAATCAAAGTGACTTGTCATCCTGGCCTGGAAAGTGTGCATGCTAGCAACTTTGAAGCGTTATTGTTCAATTTTTGCCACTCAGATTTTTCTAAATGGGTTGTGATTAGAGCGCTAGCTTAGTGTAGAATATGAAATAAGTGAGAAACCAATGCCATTTTTGTTTTGTGCCAATTAGCACCTGTCAAAATCATTTGGTCCAAAGTGACTGTCATCTAAACACGTGCAGTGACATTGGACACTTTGCACCAAAATTGTCTGTATTGCCAATAAAGATTTTTCATAAACGGTCTACCGTAATTTGAAAGCAGGCACAGAATAGGATGTGGAACAGGCACTAAACAATAAAGGGAATAAATTGCACCTGCAAGCTTTTAGGGTGGAGATAAACTGACAGGAGCATGACTATTATCAAGCGTCAAAAATTGAAGCAGGTGGTTGTGCACACGGTTGCCAGATGGGAAAGTCAGTCTCCAGCCCAATTATAACGTAAAAGTCGCCATATTCAATAAAAACCAGCCAAATGATACCCTGCCATTCAAGATAAGATCTTTCCCCCTTATGTGAACCTATGTATACTTTGGTATTATAACGAGAAAGAAATATAAGGAGTGGGGAACTCTTTGTATTGTAATTATTCATGTTTTGCTGATAAGCATCAAGAAAGCTCTTTCCCAAAAAAGTTAAAAGTATGGCATTATTTTTGTTTAAATAAACATAATCATGAATAATAAACTGTATATTTACTCATTCTTAAACAAGCAAACAAAAAACACATTTGTCAATAGAAATCACACTCAAAGTAAAACTATGAAAATGTTTTCCAGAACCGATTTAGATGTGTGGTACATAAGTATTTCTTTTGAAGCAAATCCACCTGTCACTGGGAAACAATTACAAATAAACTAGAATACATAAAATAATATTATAATATATAATATTATAATGTGTTGTGATTTTGGAAATTGTTTTAATATGACAATGTACTGTACAGTGGGGCAAATAAGTATTTAGTCAACCACCAATTGTGCAAGTTTTCCTACTTGAAAAGATTCGAGAGGCCTGTAATTGTCAACATTGGTAAACCGCAACCATGAGAGACAGAATGTGCACAAAAAAACAGAAAATCACATTGTTTGATTTTTAAAGAATTTATTTCCAAATTAGAGTGGAAAATAAGTATTTGGTCATCTACAAACAATTAAGATTTCTGGCTGTCAAAGAGGTCTAACTTCTTCTAACGAGGTCTAACGAGGCTCCACTCGTTACCTGTATTAATGGCACCTGTTTTAACTCATTATCGTTATAAAAAACATCTGTCCAAAATCTCAGTCAGTCACACTTCAAACTCCACTATGGCCAAGACCAAAGAGCTGTTGAAGGACACCAGAGACAAAATTGTAGACCTGCACCAGGCTGGGAAGACTGAATCTGCAATAGGTAAAACGCTTGGTGTAAAGAAATCAACCGTGGGAGCAATTATTAGAAAATGGGAAACATACAAGACCACTGATAATCTCCCTCAATCTGGGGGTCCACGCAAGATCTCACCCCGTGGCGTCAAAATGATAACAAGAACGGTGAGCAAAAATCCCAGAACCACATGGGGGGACATAGTGAATGACCTACAGAGAGCTGAGACCGCAGTAACAAAGGCTACTGTCAGTGACACAATGCGCCGCCAGGGGCTCAAATCCTGCATTGCCAGATGTGTCCCCCTGCTGAAGAAAGTATACGTCCAGGCCCTTCTGCGGTTCGCTAGAGAGCATTTGGATGATCCAGAAGAGGACTGGGAGAATGTGTTATGGTCAGATGAAACCAAAATAGAACTTTTTGGTAGAAACACAGGTTCTCGTGTTTGGAGGAGAAAGAATACTGAATTGCATCCGAAGAACACCATTCCCTCTGTGAAGCAGGGGGGTGGAAACATCATGCTTTGGGGCTGTTTTTCTGCAAAGGGACCAGGACGACTGATCTGTGTAAAGGAAAGAATGAATGGGGCCATGTATCGAGAGATTTTGAGTGAAAATCAGCTAGGGCATTGAAGATGAGACGTGGCTGGGTCTTTCAGCATCACAATGATCCCAAACACACAGCCAGGGCAACAAGGGAGAGGCTTCGTAAGAAGCATTTCAAGGTTCTGGAGTGGCCTAGCCAGTCTCCAGATCTCAGCCCCATCGAAAATCTGTGAAGGGGTTGAAAGTCCGTGTTGCCCAACGACAGCCTCAAAACATCACTGCTCTAGAGGAGATCTGCATGGAGGAATGGCCAAAATACCAGCAACAGTGTGTGAAAAGCTTGTGAAGAGTTACAGAAAACGTTTGGCCTCCTTTATTGCCAACAAAGGGTACATAACAAAGTATTGAGATGAACTTTTGGTGTTGACCAAATGATTTGCAAATAAAGTCTTTAAAAATCAAACCATGTGATTTTCTGTTGTTTTCATTCCGTTTGTCATGGTTGAGGTTTACCCATGTTGACAATTACAGGCCTCTGTAATATTTTCAAGTGGGAGAACTTGCACAATTAGAGGTTGACTAAATACTTATTTGCCCCACTCTACGTACAAATCTGAAATGACATGCAGATCTCAGCGCCACGCGTTGTGAGGCGCTGAAAACCCAGTTCAGTAGTCTCGATACTTTATAAGTAGAAAAGAAAAGATGTTTCTGTAAGCAAGCAGGCAATGTAGCTGAACGTGAAGATCTAGACATACAAGTTTTATAAATTAATGAAATGGTTCCTACTAAAACTACCAAATTCGATCAAAAGTAGCCAAAATTTGACCAACCCGCCCAATCTGGCAACGCCGCATGCCGCCTCCCTCCATTAAATGATTGACAAAAATTTTAGTCACTCAGGTGTAGAACGAACATACCCAGATGCCAACAAAAACTTTAGTCCTCAAGTCAAAGCATATAGTACACATATAGCAGCCTAGTCACGCATGTGGAAGTCAGTCGCTGGAGGGAAAACGACCGACCTCATTCTTCATTTACCATGCGATTGACTTATTACATATCGCAACCGGCGTGTGTGTGACTTCAGACTCATTTGGCTATGCCAGCTGACATCTGGTGATTAAGAGTGTTCGATTCCTTTCAACCTGATTCAACTATACATAATCAATTGAAATTGACTCACTCACTGAAGCAATTTGGTCATGTGTGGCAGTGGTCCTTTGGTGTCACCATGTGGGAAGTGATGACCCGGGGCCAGACGCCGTACCCCGGCGTGGAGAACTCTGAGATCTACGAGTACCTGATCCGAGGAGAACGCCTCAAGAAACCTGCCGAGTGCAGACAAGACATGTAAGCGGCTTTCATAAGGAATTAAGTGATGATTGCCATGTCACGTGACCTCTCAGCTACTTTTGTTTTTGGCAGCTCTTTAAGTTTTAATCTTTTGGACAAAATGACTCGTAAATGGACAGTACTTATATAGCGCATTTATCTACATGGTTGCCATGCCCAAAGCGCTTTACATTAGCACACATTTACCCGTTCATGCACACATTCACACACCAATGGTGCTGCTGCCATGCAGGGCGCTGCCAACCCATTGGGAGCAACTTAGGTTTCAATGACTTGCCCAAGGGCACTTCGACAGTGGGCAGTCGTAGGCAGGAATCGAACCGCTGACCCTTCGGTCCACGGTCGCCCATAAAATTTTAATCTCGTTCTAAATGTGTTAGTCTTGATCTAGATTTAGTCAATGAATACTCAAAAAGTTTTGGTCAGTAGAAACTTTGTTTTATTAAAAATAATAATAATAATAACCTGTGGGTACATAGATAGATTAGAGATTTTTAGATTTTGGTAAACTGTAGGCAAAGATTACTAAACAGTCGGTATACATTAGTAAACTAAAACCACAGACTACTAAACTGTAAACCTGTTTTTACTCAGTTTTACCTGCAAATTACAAATATTTTCCAACTATTTACCTTACATTACTAAACTGTGAATACAGATTAATAAACTGTACCTAGTAGGGTTGTACTGATCACATGTTTTTGTACCCGGGTTTGAGTCTGTCCCCTGATTTTACCGATGCCGAGTACTGGTCATATACAGTACCTGAGCAATTTATTTGATAATTTATCAATTTATTATTGAACATAATTTTTTTTTGTTTCTTTTGGCAATATCATTCTCCATCTTATTTTGTTTATTTGTAGCCCTTAACAAAAATCTCCAAAACTCAAATCTAAAAATGACATGATCAGATCGGGGACATTGCTAATCGTTATTCCTCAGGATTATTTTGTTGCTTGTAGCTTGAACTCGTTCACTGCCATTGACAGTTAAAGACGTTTCAACTGAGTGATCATTTGTCACTGCCATTGACAGCGATAGACGTCCAATGTATTTTGACTGGCAAACGATCGCTGCCAGCCCCTGAGTCAAATTGGCTTGGACATCTATCGTCGCCAATGAGGTATATAATGTTTAAAAATAAATAATAAATCAAAACATTTTAAAAATCTTTTACACCCAATTCCAATCCTCTCAAAATGGCGCCATTGGGCCCGATTTCCAATCACATGATCAGATTAGGGACAGATACCTACAGATTACAATACAGTGATCCCTTGCTACTTTGCGCTTCAAACTTTGTGCCCTCAGTCCATTGCAGATTTTTTTTCAAATTAAAAAAAAAAAAAAAAACGTATTTTATTTAAAAATGTTGTGATGTATGCATGTATACATGTACAAATCATTGTGTTCTTTTGTATACATCTCATATCATTATTATTACATTTGCCGTGCTTCAAAACCATTTATAAAAATATACATTAGGGGTGTGTATAGTCTCATATCTAGCGATACGATTCGTATCACGATTCACATGTCACAATTCGATCCCGGTTAATCCTGATACTACACTTGAAGACGATTATTGCAATATTTATAAATCACTTTAGAAAAAAACAAATCAAAATGGACATTTATACATTTATATCAATTTATTCCTAAAAATCTCATTCAGCACGCAAGTAAAAATGTTTGTTTTATGTTTAAACAACATATGGCTTTCATTATAACATTTTCTCTTTTTTTTTTTTTTTTGTGCAAACCTGCAGTATTCTCAATACTTCATGCCTCCGTTTTTGTAGTCAAAACCAAAATGAGCCCAAATTTCATTTTTATGGAAAGGACTAATCCGAGCCATCACTATAGGGTGACATACTTGTACATAAATCTCTATACAGATTAGTCTAATGGAGGGATCCCCAAACTGCGGCTCGGCCCGCCTCCACATTTGGTCCGGCCCCCTGAACAATACCAGAGAGCATTTTGATTTTTTTTTTTCCCCCCTCAATAGTGTTATTTATTTCCTGGCTATTTTCTGTGAAGAACCCAGAGAGGGTTATTTGGTTATTATCTATTTAATTAATAGTGTTATTATTATTTATTGTTATATATTTTTATTATTATTTTTATTCCATGAAGAATCCAGAAAGGGTTATTTGATTGTGGCTTTCTGAAAAACAATACATTTTTACATTTAGGCACTCCTGCAATCGTCACACTTTTTCTGTTGCAAACTGACCCCGGCCCCTCATCAGAGAAGGGAAAAGTTATGTGGCCCTCACAGGAAAAGGTTTTGGGACCCCTGGTCTAATGTTATTCAGCAGACTGCAGACCAATGCTACTGCGTGCTGCTAATTACTAGACTGGAGAAGAAGTTCAGCCACTTAATTGTTTATTTCCACAAAAATAAACATGTAAGGATCGATACAGACGGATTTTGAATCAATACGAGAATTGCGTGACATAATATTGATATACATATCAGAAGTTATGTAAACACCCCCAATATACATGTTTTTTGTTGATGTTTTTTTTTTATTATACTTTGGGAAAATGGGAAAAATATGTCCAATATGTATCTCTTTCCAATGCTGTTAAATCTGAATAAATACATTGAACATAACCAAAAAAAGCACACACAAAAAATATATACATATATATATATATTTTTTTTTAATGTGAATAAGCTCCGCCTCTACTTTGCGAATTTTCGATTTTCGTGGGCGGTCCCCATTAACCATGAAAAACGAGGGATCACTGTACTAAGCAGAAAATTAGAATATCTTGTAACAGTTGTTGTTTTCAGAAACTGTAAATCCTAATTGACAAAATTGCAAGATTACTTTTGTAGTGATGTGCCCCATCAGACCACCTGATCGGAAATCGGGCCCAATCGTGTCGTTTTTAGAGGCTTGGAATCGAGTGAAAAAATGTTTTTAAATGGATTTATTTATTTAATGTTTTTAAGGGTTCCAAAGCAACAAAATAACCAAGATATACAAAGCATTGTCAAAATAAACCAAAAAATGTGTTTTATACCACGCAAGCTCGAAACACGCCAGCTGTCGTGGGAAGCTAAAGGTAAAGTATCATAATGCAAGAGCGATCATGTCCACAATATGGAAATATTTGACATTAAAATGTGTTTTTTCCTCCCTAATATTTTGCTGAGGTATCAGCTCGGTACTCTGTATGGACCGATTCTCAAAATCATGTTCAAAAATATGTGATCAGGATAATCTGATTTATCTGTATACTCAGATTACTAATCTGTGCGTACAGATTAAAAAACTGTAATCACAGACTGCTAAACTGTGGCTACAGATGACTAAACCCAGTATTTACTCCTTTGTACCTACAGATTACAAATCTGTTCCAACTAATTACTCAATATTATGAAACTGGTACAGATTAATTAATAAACTGTTCCTACAGATTATTTATCTGTATGCACTGATTACAAATCTGTTACCACTAATTACTAAATATCACAAAACTCTGAGTACAGATGAATAAACTGTACCTACAGATTACTTATCTGTATGCACAGATTACAAATCTCTTACCACTAATTACTAAATATTACAAAACTCTGGTTACAGATGAATAAACTGTACCTTCAGATTACTTATCTGTATGCACAGATTACTAAACTATGGGTAGTTTACCTATGGAAAATATTTTTAGTCTCTAATAGCAGGGTGGCTCTGTAAACATTTGACAACAACTGGGTCATTTTTTGCAGGGTGCCATTTGTGTCCCCAGTAAGAATTGAGGTGTATTTTAAGTAGGGCTGTTAAATTTAACGCGTTAACGGGCGGTAATATTCTTTTTTAAATTTAATCACATTTAACGCATGCGCGGAATGACCCGCTCATGCATTGCCTCGAACAGATTACAACGACACACTTGAGAGCTAAGAGGCAGAGAAAGGTGTCTTGTTTTGTGCTTTTTCTTAACAAAGGTATACCACATGCGACGTGCTGGCACTTTGTTTCTTTATTAGCACATTCAGCTTCAAAATTAACACAATTTACGGCTCTCGGCAGGCCGTAACTCTAACTCACTCCTGCATCATGTGAGTAAACATGTTGGCGCCGTGTGCACTTCAAGGTGCCTCGGATAATTCTATATCGGAATATTACAAAAGGCGAGTGGACACAGGCGTTCATTGGACCACGCCGTTTATTGGCATAAGCTTCGGCAACTCCTTCACAACAAACATAAGTATCATTTAGTGAAAGCACAACAAAAATAATCTCTCAAAAAAAAATAATGTTCACAAAAAATAAAGCGCTTCAATCTGTATTAATGAGGCCCTATTCTCACACAGTTAAACAACAGTGCAAAGAGAACTGGCATCCCCAATCAAAATAGCTATGCAACATACACATAAAACTTACTCAAGAGTTTGGTCAAACTCTATTAAAACATTTCGTTAGTTCAACAAATACATTGGATAGCAATATCTATTCACAATGTACAAACTATCAGAGGTCAAGTACGTTGTGAAGCCAGCACTCAAATGACGTGAATTACAATGGGTGGACCAGTAAACAGGAAACTACAGCGTCAGTAGAGGGACAAAACACACTATTTGGCTTGATTTCTAATTTCATTTAAAACTCGCCATTGACACCTTGTGCTGTATTTAGTGTATCTAGTTTATATTTTGATAGAAAATTTTACAAATTTTATTAAAACGAAAACATTAAGAGGGGTTTTAATATAAAATTAGTATAACTTGTACTAGCATTAATCTTTTAGGAACTACAAGTCTTTCTTGTGGATCCCTTTAACAAAACAAGTGTTAATAATGTTAATGCCATCTTGTGGATTTATTGTTATAATAAACAAATACAGCACTTATGTACAGTATGTTGAATGTATATATCCGTCTTATGTCTTATCTTTACATTCCAACGATAATTTACGGAAAAATATGGCATATTTTAGCGATGGTTTGAATTGCGATTAATTACGATTAATTCATTTTTAAGCTGTGATTAACTCGATTAAAAATTTGAATCGTTTTGACAGCCCTAATTTTAAGTTAACTTAAGTTTGACATTAAACTCATTAAACTTATTTTTTGGTGTTTTGTCAATTGCCGTCTATCATAAATTCATGGGCACAGGCTGCTAAATTGTATTTTTTTTTAAATTTAATTTATTCCTGTAAAAATGTTATGGAATTAATTTAAATATATTATTTATTTTTTAAAAATAAATAAAAAGGTTTTCTGTTTGTCCCCAGTGCCACCGTCCACACTGTTGTGTTAGCGTGTGATCATAACGTGTCCACTGTTAAAGCTATACATCAAAGAAATTGATTCTATTCAATTATATCAAAAGGTTTGTTTGTAAAATTATAGAGTTCTTATCAAGTATCCAAAATCATTACTTACTCACTTACATCACATACTTAGCATTTTCGCATCATCTCGTAAGATGTAAACTGGCAGAAATCTCATTATGTTTTAGTCATCCTAGACACGTTTCGCTCATTATGGTCACTATAAAAACGATCGTTAACGGAAACAATCCTGCTCTCAGCTACGACGTGATGCACAGCTGCTGGAGTCCTGTCCCCAAATGTCGACCCACGTTCCAGCGTCTGGTGGTCCTGCTGGAGGAGCTGCAGCTCAGCTTTTCACCGGTGCCTCCACACAAAGAGTCCTTACATTACGTCAACCTGGAGGGGGAGCCCAGGGGGGGCTGCGGCGGCGGGTCACGTGACGACGGTGTCCCCTGGGACCAGGAACGGGATTGGCTCATGGTAGCGTCCGGTGCCGCGTTGGCCATCGGAGGCGGAGACTATAGGTACATTGCGGACCCTCGCGGAGGTGCACAAGGGGAGCAGGGGGGCGACATAGACGAGGATGACGACGCTGTCATCCACGTGTGAACTGATGGAGAAAAACTGACTGGACTGTTTTGCACACTCTACTTGGCACTTTTTAACACAGTGTGAATGTTTTATTGTGACTTATTAAAAAGTCTGGCGATAGATGATTAACCTAGAGTATTTGTTGTTGTAGTTAGTAAATGAGGACATCCTTAGTTTTTGTCTGTGTGTGTGATTGGCTGTGAAATTAATTATTGTGCCAAATCTTCTTTAAAAAAAAAATTCTTAAATTTCACTCGTTATCCCAGATGCAACGAGACTTACTGTATATACAAAAAGTTCAATTTTGCTGTTATCTGTTCAGAGAATTTAAAGTCTAGAGCACAGGTAACAAACTAGGCCCGGCATATCATTTTGTGTGGCTCCATGAAAGTAAATCATGTTCCTCACTCAAATGAAATTTAATTTTGGTAGCGCGCAATGTCAAATCAAGGACTACAGAAATCAGAATAGTGGTACCTCGACATATGAATGCATCGACATATGATCATTTTGACGTAAAATTTGACTTCTCTCGACATATGACGACACGCTTGAAATAGGAAGATTTACAACAGCGTTGAAATTTCATTGTTTTCCTGCAAGACAGCAGATTTTCTTGTGAGAGAAATAAACATGGATCCCAAAAAGGTTAGTGCAGGTGGTGAAAAAAAGTGACATTTACAATTGAAATTAAGACGAAAATGATAGAAAAATATGGGCGTGGTGTGCGCACCAGTGAACTGGCTCGACAATACGGCCGGAATATGTCTACGATCTCGACGGTCTTCCTCTGACGTCCGTTCGCCAGCCTTTGAGTTAAGGTGACAATTCTTGTAATGTCTGCAAGGAAGTCGCCAGTTTCGTCAGTTTTTTAATCATTTATTTCAGAACTTATGCAACACGGCACAGCTACTGTCTGCCATCACTGACGCCAACAACAACAGAACATGGAAAGAGGAAGTAAAAACGTACTCTTCCGCAACATTCTCTTCAGTCACACGGTGCGTTCAGGAACATGCAAAACACAACCACCACATTAGAACCAAATTCGTTACATTATTGATTTATATTTCTAATGTATTTGTTTTGCTCTGTGTAATTGCTTTTTGTGATTGTAACTGCAGCATTTATGAAGGATTTAGCATAGGTTTTTGGGCTGTGGAAAAAATTTATTGAATTATAATGTACAGTTATGTGAAAAAATTAGGACACCCATTAAATATTCATTTCTTTATTAAGAAATGTTCATGTATCAATGTCTGGTCTTGATCATGATCTGATCTCTGGAAAAGAAAGTGATTAAATTTCGAGTAAACAACAAAAATTAACATTGTTTTACTCATTAAACCAAATTTATCAACAAAAATGCATATTCTAACTGAGGGGGAAAGTGAAGACACCCTACCACCTAATAGCTAGTGTAACCCTCTTTGGCTGAAATAACTTCAGTGAGACCTTTTTTTGTAGCCATCGACCAGTCTTTGACATCGGTCTGATGAAAGTTTGCCCCACTCCTCAACGCAGAATACTTTCAATAGTGAGTGTTGAATTGAGAGAAAACAGCATGGTGAGATCAAAGGAGCTGTCTGAGTCCTTCAGAAAGAAGATTGTAGACGCTTATGAGTCTGGTAAGAGATTTCAGAAGATCTCAAAAGAATATAAAATCAGCCATTCCACTGTCTGGAAAAAAGTCTACAACTGGAGGACATCCAAAACAATTGCCAACATTTCCAGGTCTGGCCATCCAAGCAAGTTCACCCCAAGAGCAGACCGCAAGATCCTTGAAAAAAAAAAAAAAGTCTCCAGAAACCCTAAAATGTCATCACGGGACCTACTGCAGTTTCTTTCAACTGTTGATGTGAAATTGCAATCAGAAAGAGACTTCACAAGTTTAACCTTAATGGGAGGTGTGCAAAGAGGAAACCTTTGCTCTCCAAGAAGAACATGAAGGCCAGACTGTAGTTTGCCAGTAAATGCAGACAAAGACCAGGACTTCTGGAATAATGTTCTTTGGACGGATGAATCTAAAATTGAATTATTTGGACACCAGAACAGAGGACATGTTTGGCGTAAACATTCCAAGAAAAGAACCTCATACCAACTGTGAAGCATGAAGGTGGAAGTATCATGGTTTGGCCAGCTCACCATCATAGAATCCACCATGAATTCTATCGTGCATCGGAGGGTGCTTGAAGAACATGTGAGATCATCTGTGGGAAATAAAACTGAAGCGAAACTGGACCTTGCAACATGACAATGTCCCAAAACATACCACCATGGACTGGCTGAAAAGGAAGAGAGTCCAAGAATGGCCGAGTCAAAGCCCAGATCTCAATCCCACTGAGATGCTGTGGGGTGACTTGAAACGGGCTCAACATGCAAGAAACCCCTCAAACATCTCACAGCTGAAAGTATTATGCGTTGAGGAGTGGGGCAAACATTCTTTAGACCGATATCAAAGACTGGTAGATGGCTACAAAAAGCGTGTCACTGAAGTTATTTCAGCCAAAGGCTAGCTATTATATAGTAGGGTGTCCTAACTTTTTCCTCAGAATATGCATTTTTGTTGATTATATTTGGTTTAATCAGTAAAACAATGTTAATTTTTGTTGTTTGCCTGCTAGTAAATCACTCTTTTCCAGAGATAAAGCAAAACAAGATTGATATGTGAACATTTCTTCATAAAGAACTGAATATTTAATGGGGTTTCCAAATTCTTCCACATGACGTGGGGAAATCCCGCTCAATATACGACCATTTTGACTTACAAACCAAGTCCTGGAATGACTTAAATTCATATGTGGAGGTACCACTGTTTTAACTGTTTAGTTTCCCCGTTTTTAAAAGTAATCATTTGGAAAAGAATATATGTCCTATTATTTTCCCTTTTGGATTTAGAAACAATTGGACTCGATTAAAAATTGCTTAATATATATTGCTAATTTTAAACATGCAAACAAATGTTTCAAAAAGAAAAATTTAAGAGAACATTTGCCATCAAGAGGCTCATAAAAAGATGTGGAAAATTTTTAGTTCAACATTGGTCTTCAGTAAAATATTCACTTGAATGTCTAGAGCACAGGTGTCAAACTGAAGGTTCTGTAAAAAGTTTATCATATTTTTAATTTGAGGGGGGGGGGAGTTTAACTTTCTTGTTTTTAAAACAAAATTTGGAAAGAAAGTTTTTTTTTCCCTCTTCCAATTAATAATCCCCCCCAAAAATTACATATGTGCCCATAAAAAAAATCATGAAAAATAAATATATGAATATTGCTATCAAGTGGCTAAAAAAAAAGTTGGCCACTTTTAGTTCAACAATGTGTCTAAACAATTCATCAGCTATCAAAAAAAGTGATCATAAATCAAATAATTGCGGCTGCCCCAGTTGACAGACACAATGTGGCTCTTGACAATAATGAGTTTAACACTCCAATGTCCCCCCCACCCCCCAAGAGCTAATTTCAGTCTTTGTTATTTTGCCCTGGCATTACCAGAAATGTTTAAACAAAAAAAAAAAAAAGGTCTTTTCATCCTTCTGTTGTGAATTGAAATGAGTTTATCACTATTGGACGCCAATTCCGTTTGAAATGGAAGGTGACACTACCCCTTCCACTTCAAGCGGACTGGACGTCAATTGCAGACAATGAGTTCATTTTGAGGCATTTCAGGTCATTTTTCAGTCATTTTCTGTTGATTTTGAGGCATTTCAGGGTCACTTACTGTTTATTTAGGGTTACTGATGGACGTCTGTGGCCGTCACTGGCAGCCATTGAGTTAATTTTGGGGCATTTCAGGTAGTTTTCTGCTGATGCTCTGTGATTTCCTGTTGATTTGGGGGCATTTCCGGGTCACTTCCTGTTGGTTTGGGGTTACTGATGGACGTCTGTGGCCGTCAATAGCAGCAAATGAATAAATTTGGGGGCATTTCAGGTCATTTTCTGCTGATGTTCGTCACTTCTTGTTGATTTTGGGGCATTTTTGGGTCACTTCCTGTTGATTTGGGGTTACTGAACTGGATGTGACCTGTATATGCTTCCAAAATCAACAGAATGTGACCTATGTTCTTTCATCCCCTCTCGGTAAAAATGAATTGGACATCTATGGCAGCCAATAAGTTAAAATGGACACTAGCAGTGCAAAATTTTGCTAGCAACCTACTGGTTTTTTTTTTTTAATTTTTTAATTTTATAATAAATAAACAGTGACACCTTTTTAGAACGATACATCAATTCTCAGCAGGAGCATATCAATAACCTGTTGGGATACAAAATATGATATATCACCATTTTGATATACTGTCACATCTCTCAGACAAGGCAGTTCTTTTGATGTTTTGGTTCCTAACCTGAATGAGTTTCTGCCATTTTCAATTTTCTAGACCAGCCACACCCTGGAGGCTTCGCCATTGCTTGAATTTCTATGAATCATCACTTCAGCCAACTTCATTTTGTCGAAAAGGTTCTAATGAAGTGTTTTACTTTATTGAACAAATCTGCTGGTAATTGTGCTTGAGTGTCAGTCATTAAAAATGAACTCTGTGGTCCCAAATACAAGATTAGCCACAGGTAATTCTTTCAACAAAACTTTAAATACCTATTCCTCTTCCAACAACCTACTATTAACTCAAGCTTTAATAATGTGAAAAAATAACTTGTTTTGTTAAAAATGCAAAATTTTTGGACATAAAGGTTTCTGCCTGACAAAAGTCACATACCTGTACTCTGTGGTGAGAACCTCTGTACCTCGTGATACGCACTACAAGGCTCACGATATAGCTATACAACAATGATGGTGGTCACGGAAATCTTTGGACGATATTCTCCAATACAACTAATTAAAAAAAAGCTATTCTTATGCTTCTGTGAATTTCAATGAGGATCACTAGTAGATATCCAATCGAATTGAACGTCTATGTCCGTCAATGGCAGCCAATGAGTTAATATTGGGGCATTTCAAGTCATTTTCTGTTGATTTGGGGGGCATTTTCTGCTTCACTTCCTGTTGATTTTGGTTCATTGACCAGGTCACAACCCATAAATCCCCCAATATGAATTAGTGATTCAAAATTAAAAGGAAGTGACCTGTAAGACTGACTGGTTTCAGCGTGTTGACAGTCTTTTGATATTATTTTGAATGAGCAATTAATGTAGTCTAGTGCTGCAAAGATTAATTGATTAACTGGAGTAATCGATTAGAAGAAAAGGTTTGAATCAAATTTTGCTGCTTTGAGTATTCGTTTAATTAGAATGGCGTTGTAATACTTTGTTTTGAAAGTTTGCATTGTTTTATTGACTTGGGTGGATACACTGCCCTCTAGTGGCAACAGTTAATGGACATACATAACTAGTCAAACAGTTTAATCCAACTGCTCCCCTGTTCAGGCCAACATATGGTGGTAAGTTTTTGAGCTAATATGTTTGTTTATGCATTCGTAATTTAGTTTATAAGTATTTGTTTGAACGATTGAAGAGCTTTGTTAAAAATAAAAAAATAAAACGTTAGCATTTTATAGCATTTAAGCTAAGGTAACAGCTGAATCCAACTCCTCCCTTGTTAAGGTCAACATAAGGTTGTAAGTTTTTGTTAACACATTCGTAATTTAGTTTAGAAGTATATTTAGAATTCTTTTGTGGGAATTTGTGTTTTAACAATTTAAGAGCTTTGGAGAAAAAAAAAAGTTAGCATTTTATAGCATTTAAGCTAGCGGACTTTTGCTATTTGACTTAGCCAATTGTTCTTTTGTTTTACTTAGATCATTTTTTTCACTGTTTGGGGCTAACCTCAGTTATTTTGATTTAGTTTTAAATGCTTCTGTGAATTTTAATGAGGATCCCTAGTAGACGTCCAATCCGTTTGAACCAGGAGGGTCACTGCATCCCTCCCACTTCAAACGGATTGAACATCTATGTCCTTTAATGGCAGCCAATGAGTTAATTTTGGGGCATTTTCTGCTTCACTTCCTGTTGATTTGGGTTGCTGAACAAGTCGCGACCCAGAAATCTCCCAAAATGAATAAGTGATTCAAAATCGAAAGGCAACAAAAAAAGTTAGCATTTTATGGCATTTAAGCTAACGGTATAACAGCTGAATCCAACTGCTCCCCCGTTAAGGCCAACATTAGGTTGTAAGATTTTGTTTACGCATTCATAATTATTTAGAATTCTTTGGTGGGGGGGAATATGTGTTTTAACAATTTAAGAGCTTTGTAAAATAAATAAATAAAGAGTTAGCATTTTAGCTAGTGGACTTTTGCTGCTTGAGTTAGCCAATAGGGAATGGGACGTACTACGTCACTGTTTGGACGCGCCTCCATGCTGGCAATATGATTTACTTCCGGTTCGGCAGAGTCAATGCGGATTGTAACGTGTGGTAGTGCTAAGCTAACTCCTTCGGTGTTTTAGAAAGAAAATATGGGCGTTTATTGTTGCGTTACCGGGTGCAGCAGCGTCTCCCACAGACAAAAAGGGGTTAGGAAAAATTGACTCACTTTTCACCGTTTTCCTGCATGGAGGACCAAATATCAGATCACGAAGGTACGACGGATGGCTGGATTGCAGCGGTTCGTCGGAAAAGCATTTCTTATGATCATATTTCTGCTGGAATGAGAGTGTGTTCCTGTCATCTCTACTCTTGTAAGTTGAACGATTTATCCACTTTTGGTTTTAATACGTTTTTCTTTTTTTTACACCGTTGTGTAAATCTGCCATGGTAGCAATGCTCGCCTACTACGACTCACCTACCTGTTGTGTTCCTAGGTAAACCTGCTGACAACACATCCCGATTGGTCACCATCTCTCTTCTTGGATCATTTGACAAAGAAAACTTGTTCAATGGAGTGGTTCCATTTGTCCTGTGTCGGACTCAAACAAGCCCCTGCTGCAGACGCCATCTGGGTCTGCCCTTCTCGTCGATGAACTGCGGGCTTTTAACTTGTGAAAATGCAAGAACTGTAATGCACATATTTATTCTGCCTGGCTATTTAACTATGGCCAGTGACGTTTTTTTAAATCACTTTGACAAAGACACGTTTCATTGTAATGTTGAATTTATATATTCTATTATTATTTTTAATTTATAATATTCTTATTTGCACTAATGTAGACTTTAGACTGTCAATTCAAATAGTGTTGGAAAAGTTGCAATACCTAAAATAGAAATGCAAGAACTGTAAAGTACATATTTATACACGTTTATTTACCTAAGGCCACTGGATGTTTTTTAACTGCTTTGAAAAATACAGGTTTTGTTGTGATCTTGTATTTATATAGTATATAGCTTATTATAATGTATTATGTATTATAATATTTGCTGCCCCCTGCCAGAGTGTGGGCCATTTTGTACTAAAAGGATTTTAAACTGTCAGTTCAAATACTGCGTTGGAGACTAGTACTTGCAATACTTAAAATGGAAATGCAAGAACTTTAAACCACATATTTATTCTGTCTGGCAATTTACTCAAGGCCAGTAAATAGTTTTTAAACTGCTTTGACAAAGACACATTTATGTTAAACCTGTATATATTACTTATAATTATATAATATTTGCTGACCCCGTCAGAGGGTGGGCCTTGTTTGCACTAATTTAAAGATTTTAAACTGTCAGCTCAAATACTGTATTGGAGAAGTTGCATTACTTGAAATAAATCTATTGCAACTTATCAGTCCCAGTTCTTGTCTACAACACTGTCCACACATTGTCAATGCATATTCCAAATAGAATAACAAAATTAAGTCACCTGACTTTGTAATTATTACACCTGTTTATTATGAAGACCTGAAGTAAACAACAAGCAGTTACAGTTTGTCAAGAAGTTGTTCAAGTCATGTTTTGGTATTCATATTTTATTGACTTTTCACAACAACACTTGGGATCGTGTTTGTAAGAGCAGAGCAAACTGAAGTTTCAGCGTGCACTCTTCGCCTTTCCAACCTCTCATAACGCTCCGATGTGGTGCGCTTGACCTCAGAATAACCAAAGAAGAGATATGGTGACCAATCGGGATGTGTTGTCAGCATTTCATATGCAGGTTTTCCTAGTAACACAACAGGTAGGTGAGTCGTAGTAGGCGAGCATTGCTACCAAGGCAGATTTACACAACGGTGTAAAAAAAGAAAAACGTATTAAAACCAAAAGTGGATAAATCGTTCAACTTACAAGAGTAGAGATGACAGGAACACACTCTCATTCCAGCAGAAATATGATCATAAGAAATGCTTTTCCGACGAACCGCTGCAATCCAGCCATCCGTCGTACCTTCGTGATCTGATATTTGGTCCTCCATGCAGGAAAACGGTGAAAAGTGAGTCAATTTTTCCTAACCCCTTTTTGTCTGTGGGAGACGCTGCTGCACCCGGTAACGCAACAATAAACGCCCATATTTTTTTCTAAAACACCGAAGGAGTTAGCTTAGCACTACCAAACGTTACAATCCGCATTGACTCTGCCGAACCGGAAGTAAATCATATTGCCAGCATGGAGGCGCGTCCAAACAGTGACGTAGTACGTCCCATTCCCTATTGTTCTTTTATTTTACTTATATCATTTTTCATACTGTTTGGGGCTAACCTCCGTTATTTTAAATTAGTTTTAAATGCATTTATTGCTCCTGTGAAATGAAAGTGCAACTCTGCAAGAAACACTGATTTTATTTTGTATTCACATTTAATGATCTTTTGAAAGTGCAATCTTAGCAAGCCTTTGTTTTACATCTCCTAAAATTTGTTCTGCAAGCATTAAATGTTCCTAATTCGAATAGTTGATCAATAGACTACTTAAATAATTGATAGCTGCACCTACTGAAGTCATTAGCTACAAATATTAGTTAACCCTTTGTAGTGCAAGTGATTATTTGGTTCCACAGATGAGAATGCCAGGTCATAATTAAAATCGTTTTTATAACAGTGGCCAACATTTCTCCCCACCATTTTCTGTTGCATTAAGTTTTTATTACGTGGGGGTCTCTCTCTTTTTTTTTTTTTAAGTTCAAGCTATATACCCACTTTAAGTATGGCTTTGCAAGCATTATGTTTTGCACCCCAAAAAATGCACTTTGATTTGCGAAACATAACCTAGAGTTAATGGAAAAGAAACTAAGGTCAGATTTGGATTCAACACCCCAAAATTATGTAAAAACAAGTGTTTCCATCAATGCTTTTTTTTCTGCTCACCATTGTGATATTTTATGCCTAAACAATATTACAAATGAATAAAATGTTAATACATAATTAATAAAACTAGAAATATACTCAGCGCTATTATCTTTTTTTTTTTTTTTTAAACTCATTGCCTCCCATTTACATTTATAGGCATTCAATTCATTCAAACTGGGAGGAGATTGTAATTGCTATTGAAGGCGCAACACGTCCCATCTATTTGGAACTCAGAAGCCTGGCAGCGATCACTCGCTGTCAGCTTCCGTCAATCAAAATGGATTGTACGTCTATCTAGCGCCATCAATGGCGGCTAAGGAGTTCGATGAGTGCCCTGTAAAGGGTTACACGTTGAATACAGGGAAGATTCAGTAAGGTGAATGCACTACTAGTACTACACATATGCTGTGTTCTAGTCTTGGGTCATTTCAAGCAAAAACACAGGTGAGCCCAACAATAACACAAAAATGTATATAAGCACGCGATATTGAATTATGTCGAAACGCCTGTCTGCTACTCCAGAGTGCTACATAACGACAGTCATATAAACATTTTTAAAATGGGCCTGCATCACATTCTGACCGTTGGATAATGGAGCAAAAAAAATGGCATGTTCAGATTGGAATTAATAACTCTTAAAAATTGGAATACATTCTTGTTTACCTCTGTTACTTACAATATACTTATTCTTGGACAATTTATTTGCCGACATGAAAAAGCCTGCCACGGTTCAACACGATCAAATTTATTTATATAGCCCTTTACAAAAACCTGACAGGTCCTCCAAAACCTTTACAACAAAGCAAAATATAGTACATGATAAATAAAAGTCAGAAAATTACTAGACAATATAATTAAGAAAAAAAACAATGCATCGTGCTAAAAAATCATTAAAACAAATGAAACAATAAAACAGAAGATCTGAACACATGAAAACCCTAAACACCAGGCTACCCTAGTCAGGACAAAAAGCTGGTCTAAAATAATGGGTCTTTCACCTGGATTTAAAAAGGCCTAGATTAGTGATGTTGCGGATGTCAGAGAGCAGGCCTTGCCAGAGAAGCTGGTCGGAGGAACGAAGAGCCCTGACAAGTAGGAGGGAGCCCAGCAATTTAACAGAATTAAAAAACAAACAGTAAAATCAACTGGAACCCAGTAGAGTGATTATAGCACATGGATAATAAGTTCACGTCTGGATGTACCAGTTCAAAATGGAGCAGCAGCATTCTGAACAAGTTGCATACGCGAAATAGAAGACTTGGAAAGACTAATTTAAAGTGCATTGCAGTAATCCAGCCTCGAGTTAATAAAGGCATGAATTGCCTTTTTTAAGGAAATGGCGAAGAAAATACTTTCACCTTTCAAAGTTGAACCTGTTAATATTACTCCCAAGATTTTAGTCGTGTCTTGAAAAGAACCAGAGCACCAGAGTTGGGTGTAACATTAGTAATAAGGGATGGCGTGCCACAAGTTATACATTGTTTTGCTGTCGTTAAGGTGCAAAAAGTTTGTGCCCAGCCACTGCTTCACAAGATATTTTCACATTTAACACAATCAGTACCATTTCAGCTTAAGCAATTGTGCATTTTAAAGCAATTTTGATGTTTTGGACCATTTTGTTGCGAAACATAATAGAATTTTAAATGAGCGACATTATTTTGAACAAAACTGCATATTTAAATGATGAAAATGTTGATCGGTGTTTTACATTTTCAACGATTTAATCGTTGCTTAACTAATCAGTTGTACAATAATGTAGTTGTTGTACAATCTACATGTTACTGTACATTGTAAGGTACTACAAACTCATGCACAAGTTGAAGTTAATTCTGTTGTGTTACGACCAGACATGGCAAAAGTACTGGCACGCTATACAGAAGTATAATAGTTTAAATAAAAAAATGGAAAAAAAAAAAAAAAAGTCAAATCCTGATTAAACTGTACTCAATTTTTATTTGCTTCCCCATCTACATAAGTTAAATAAGAAAATAAACCTATTTTGACGCTGTGTTTTTTTATTTTGGGAGTAAAAATGAAAAAATCAAGTACCAGTAATTGTACTTGTAAACTAAGATGCATCTGCCACCGTTTCTGCACTTAATCTGTTATTCGTTCAAAAGCCTTTGTTCTGACAAACCGTAGGTATCTTACTCCAAACCCTAGTTGTTGTAGTACCTCATATCTATCAAGATTACTATAGACTGGTACGTCGTAGTTTTACTAAACTACTTTAATTCCTCATTGAAGTCGAGTTACTGCGTCTGCTGGGATACTACCATAGTAAATAAAATTATTTCCACTGTCCTTAAAAAGACATTCCTTTAAAAAAGGAAAAATGAATTAGCTTAAAATACGAATACTGAATAATTTCCTTTTTATTTGTCGTTTTTCCTTGTCATAAATCACAGTGGTTGAATACAGCAACGAGGCCATTTTAGACAAGGGTTTTAGACAGAGATATCAAATACTCCAGTACTTGAGCTTCGTAAAGACGTATTTGAACCTACTTCACCACTATGCCCAACACTAGTAGAAAAAAACGACAGTCTACCCACCGCCATTTTGTGTTCTAACACAAATACTTGGTCGGTATGTTATTAGTTATTTTAACTCAAGAAAATTACACGCAGTAGTATAGTACCGCAAATCCGCCATAGTTGACCTTATTGTACTACCTCAACTGAATCATGTTACTGCACGTCGAGGTTTGAGCTACTCCAGATCAAAACATGTCCAAGTTGTCTTCCGACGTGTCTACCGGAGCGGCTGCACCAACACAATTTGCTGCGGGGTCAACAGACTTCTCCGGGTTTCGAACGACATTCTCCACGGTTCCTGTAAAATGTGCGACGTCCGACCGTAGACAAAAGACAACGAGGCAACGGGGCGTCAAAATGGCGACCGAGGAGGGTGCGCAGTAACGCGTCGTGACGTAGAACCCGCGTACGGACGGACAGACTACCGGACTGAACGAGCGACTGAATTTCTGACGGCAGCACGCTGCCGGCCTAGCCGCGGCTCGGACAAACAAGCAAGGCAGATGTCGACAAGCCGCAAAGTGCCACAGAAGGGTCGTTAAGTGCGTTAAGGTCACGGCGTCAACACGACACAAGCCTTTAACCGCGTGGAAGGTAATGCGAGTGACGTCATGGCTACGCATGGTCGTTTTTCGTGGAGGTAGTGGTTCAGGCCTTGCTAGCATGTTAGCATGTCTGCTTGCTAGCTAGCTAGCTGACTGGAAGCACATGCTGTATGATCCTTGTTTAGGAAATGGCAATTGTTGTTAAAAGGGTTTTTTTCTTGCAGTGCGCAGATTCCTGATGTAAACAGTGGTTACAATGTCAACTCATTACTTAGCAGCTGACATGCTACTAGCCGCGAGGTTTGTCGCTGAGCCACCTTAAAATAAGACACATCACAAATTTTGATGAAACTAAACAATGAGCAAGTAGTTAGCACATCTGTCCTGGTGTTCTGTTGTTCAGCGTTTACGCTCATGAATTTTCTCCGGGTAGTCTGGACATCCCCGCATATGATGAAATTAAATACTATAGTCTTTTTAAAGACCGATGCTTTTGTATGTGTGAATGCGATTGAAATGTTTGTTGTTGGGCAACAAGTCCATTGTCAACATTTCAGGTGGTACCTTGCTGAAGAACGCTTAACAAATGTTTCGCTAGCATACTGATTTATTATTTTCCGTTAGCACATTTGTTAGCGTGTTAGATCTGGTCAGTATAACCGCAATAGTTTGTTTATTTTTTTTCCCAGGATGTTTATGACCAACTATTAGGAAATAAAAACCACTAAATGGTTCCATACCTTCGATGTTTGGGATGCGTCCATGGCCTCTAAGACGCAGCGGAAAGTGATGGTGTTTGATGACGGTGGGGCGGGTAGCCCCGCAGCCGCACCTAGTGCTGACTTTGATCCTCGTCGATTTGGTCAGACGGGGCAGGGCGTACGAGGCTCAAGTGGAAATTGCAAAGACACCTCCATGACGAGCCAAACCGATGTGCAGTCAGGAACATCTGTCGGCACACTTGCTGCGACAAAACCTCCCCGAGGTGATCTCCTGACAGCTAAGAGTACCCACAAAGGCATTCAAGTGACCTTGGATAACAACAACATGTGGAATGAATTCTTTAGTTGTAAAACTGAGATGATTCTGACCAAGCAAGGCAGCAGGATGTTTCCGTACTGTCGCTTCCGTATCTCGGGATTGCAGCCATCCAGGAAATATGTTTTAATGATGGACATTCAGCTGGTAGATCAAAATCGTTACATGTGGACTGGCACCTGCTGGCAGGTAGCTGGGAAGGCAGAACGTCACATGACATGTTTGCCTTTTGTGCATACGGACTCACCTTCCACAGGTCAGCACTGGATGCAGAATCCTGTTTCGTTTTACAAACTAAAACTCACCAGCAACACAGCCGATCAGGAAGGCAATGCAGTCCTGCACCCAATGCACCGGTACATGCCGCGCCTGCATGTGGTCCAGACGGAGAAAGCTGCTAAAGACATTAAACTGAATGCCTCAAACGTTGCCACGTTCACATTTCAACAGACAGAGTTCATGGCTGTCACCGCGTACCATAACTCCCAATTTGCTCAGCTGAAAGTGGAATACAACCCGTTTTCTAAGGGTCTTCGAGAGGATGGTGTTGGTTCCCTGGGCCTGAAGGTGAAGTCCAACCACAGTGAAGCTGCAGCAACCGCTCAGCAGCAACCGCTAAAGAGAAGCTTGAAGTCCTTGCTTGCGAATCATAAAGCTCGAAGCTCTACTACACTAAAATCAGCTACGTTTCCGGAGACTGATTGTGTACAGGATCCATCCTCAGGATCTGTACCCAAGGTTGTGAAGAGCAGTACCTGGTAAGATCTTCTTCACTCTGCATCGTTTTCAGATACCTGTGGAATAAATGTAGAGCGTCAGTGTTATTTTTTTGTGTGTTTGTGAACTTGAGTTGTCAGTAATCACTTTGTCTTAGATCTTGACTGCATCAGACGTTGCTGTTTTTTGTTAAGTGACCCATTCTGGAAATGAGAATTTGTCTTGTGCTTTCTTGTTCTGCTGTGTGATTAGAAGTAGATCAGAACAAACGTTGACAAGATCACGATCAAAAAGGTTGCCTGAGTTCTGGAATTTAGACAGTATGGTCTTTAGACTTTTCTGACAGCTTGCAAGTTTTAAATGAATCACAAGTTTTGTTTGCATTGTTTCCCTCAGCAGCAAATCTCGGCTGGCAGAAAAATTTAACGGGGACCTCATTCGAGAAGCGCACATTTCCCTGACAAGATGCAATGTGGACTCTTTAACTGTCTCGTCAACTTTTAAGGAAACCAACAGCAAATTTAATGCTGCAACAGCCAGTAGCCAAGATGCTCAGAAAGCTGACAAAACGTCCAAAAAGTCTTTATGTGAATCTCCATCGCAGGAAAAGAGTGGCAATGCACAGGGAATGGTTGTTTGTGAAACTAAATCTCAGTCAGAAGGGCAGTTAAAGACCAATGTGAAACGTCCTCTTCCTCTTCCAGCCCTGGCTCTGTTCCTGAAAAAACATTCCACAAAAACCAAGGCAATCAAGAGCGAACTGAAATCTGCCTCAACCCCAGTTCTCGGAGAGGTCCAAACTGGAACAGCTTCTTCTAATCAGCACAGGAACCTATGTTCAGATTTGAAACATGACAATTCTATTCCAGGGGAATCGGGCAAAAGTACTGAAAACGATTTTGGGAAAGTATCTTCTCTAAATATCTTTAGTCTGCCTTTTCAAGACACTGCAGCCTTTCCAGAATCAAAAGAATCAGAAACTAATGATCATGGACTGGTAAACTCTGCCCCTGAGTCAAAAAAAGGAAGGGTTGAAGAGCGACTTGCTAACCACAAGACTTTTATTTCTTCTACTCAAACTACCTCATCGCCATCTGTTGTTTTGTCTCCACTGTTGGATACTAATTTAGATATTCCACACATGCCACCCGCCCTGTCATCAGAGACCAAATCTGGTGATTTCCTTCCTGACACTCCCTGTTCGCCATTTGGCTTTACCCCTTTGTCTCCCTCAAGTTCGCCAGAGCCATTACCTTCCTTACCTGCCACCTTTTCATTGGAACTAGACTCTACTTCCTCTGGACCGCCTGAGAATTTGCAGTTAAGCAAAGATTCTAGTCCATCTGTCTTCAAGTGGCATACAGTTTTACCTCCTCCTGAACCCTACGTTGACCCTTCCTTTGAGGTCTTTCATCCTAAATCACAGAGTGTTCCACTGGGATCCTCCTTGTCGCCTTCACGAACTCCTGCTAATGATCCATCCCAGTCTCCTGCCCCGAACCGTTTGGATCCCCCCAGTGTCGATTCTCTTCCTTTTCAAGAAAGCGAACAGCCACTACCTTTTCCAGGAGAACTGTCTCCCCTTGCACTTCCATTGACTCTCTCACCAACTTTCTCCTCTCTGGACGGAGACGCTTTGTCGCCAACGCCTTCCATCGCGGACCTAGTGCAGTTTTTTTCTGCGGAGGAGAACCTCGGAATCGGGGTGGAGTTTCCGAGCGCAGACTTGCCGGCGCCTCCGTGTTCGCTTGAAGTTTCTGAAGAAGCTCATGCATCTGCTCATCTGGCGCATGCGCCAGCGGTCCTTTCCCCAAAATCCCTGAAGGGCAAAAAGAAGCTTCGTCGGCGAAAAAACGCCATGTGCAATTTGGAACCAAAGACCGATGACACTGCCTACACGACAATGAAACCTAATCTGGAAGAAGTGGAGGAGCAGCTTTTTATCTCCTTCACTTCCAAGGTAGTTGAAACATTTACACATTCCTTACTACTGTCCTTAATGAAATTTGATAGTTAACAAAATCCTCCACTAAGAATTTAGTGTCTTGACTGGTACCATATAGGTCTTAATGCACAAATCCGATTTTTTTTGTGTTTTTTCCGACTTGAGTAAGGCATTATTAACTTGACTATCTGAACGGGGCAAGTCGCATAGAAGTGGACCACTTCAAATCTGATCCAGGTCACTTTCGTACGTGGTTTTAAATCCAATTTTGGCCAAATTTTTCAAAATGTGTCAGCGGCCTGTACTCTCAAGTGTCCCAAATTGGAATTCATGCAGCATTTACATCGGCAAAGAGTGAGAGAGGCAGGGAGGACGGATGCGATGGAGCTGTGCATTCCGTTAGCTCCTAGCTTGAACACGGCTTTTGGGCTCGAGGCGGGCTTGACCACAGTCATAATGAAATGAAAATGAAAAAAAAAAGGATAGGCCTGAGAATGCTTGGCTTTCTTTCTGTGTACCAAATGAGCAATGTTTCAATATTGCTGCCATGGCCGGGAGACAGGTCGAAGTGACCGTGTGTGCATCATGCGGGTTCTATCCATACATATAAACTTTAAATATAAGCGTAAACATGGATAACTTATGTCTGTTATTTGTGTCCTCGTTTTGAAAATCAAAATATGCTCACGCTACAATAATGTTGGGCCAGCATATGTAGTTGTTGTTTTGATACATCTGCGCATGCGGGTCAGTTTCCTCAGCGCATGTTGGATGGTAGTTAGTGCGCATGTGTAATACTTGAAGGGGCTCAATGGAAAAAGCTTGTCTAAGAGGGCACGCCAAAAAACATGACGAAAAATCGGAATTGTGCATTAAGACCTGCAGTCCGAACCTAGCTATAGTGAGTTTCTTTGGAGAGCTCACGTATCCGTTTATGTACCTCTTGACGTTTAACTAGAGATGCACCGAAAATTCGATCACTGAAAATTTTCTGCCAACCGTCCAAATATTTGTCACTGAAAGTAGATACCCGAAACAGAGTGTTGTGAGGACGCTAGCGGAAAGATTTTAAATGAGGCTTATGTAAGAAATACACATCAGTTATTCATTAAATAGCCCTGATATCCCAATAGACCAGGGGTGTCCAAACTTTATGCAAAGGGGGCCAGTAAAAATGTGGGTGGCCGACCTTGGCTGACGTCCTTTACGTAGAACAATATATTAAAGCAAATTTTAGCAACCCATTATGTGTGTCACATTTGCTTTATTTTTATTTTTTAATTCATAATTTCAACAATCTCGCAACTAACCTTTGTGGGGTTCTCTTTTGACTCTCGGGCTCTTGCAAAATGCTGCTGCTGTGAAATTGAAGTAGCTTCAAGTTGCTTCAATTTCTCGCTGCGTATCTTCCCTGTAATCTGGTCTTTACATGTCAGCGTGTCTCGTTTGGTAAAATCGCCTCACATTTTGAACTCTTTAAAAACAGCGACTGTCTCTTTGCAAATGAGGCAGACACAGTTGTTGTGTATTTTACTGAAGAAATAGTCCAATTTCCACCTATCCTTGAAGCGTCGGCCATCGCTGTCAACATTTTTTTGTTGATTGTCGCTATTTCAAAAAATTGGAGGTAAAGGATCACACTGGGTAATGTTGCTTAGAGTGCTGCTGCCTTTTAGTGGGTTAATTAGGAGCAGCATTTACTGTGTAAGCTACTTCATATGCTGGTAGCTGTACTGCTGACCAATTTATCAAGCGTGTGCGGGCCAGACGTTATTGATTTTATGACATAGGCTGGGGGGCGGATGAAATTTGACCATGGGCCGGATTTGGCCCCCGGGCCGGACTTTGCACATACCTGCAATAGACATTAAAGAAACATGTTTTTGTTAATACTAACATGGTTTTTAATGATAAAGCCTACATTTTACCCATTTTAAACGTCGATTGTCAGCCCGTAAAAGTTATTTTTTTGATTCTGTTTACGATGGACATCACATTCTACACCAGACAGCCAATTACGAGATCAGTTCTATCTTTTCATCGCGGTTGCCCGAGCTCAGTAATCTGCAGTCCACTTTAATCAAGGCTGCTACAACTGTTACAAACATTCTGAATTAACAGTTTATTCTCCCACAAGAGCAAAAAAAATCCTAGGAATCTCAAATGAATCATAAAAAATTCAGAAATAGGGCAAGGATGTGCATTGCAGATGCCGTCGTTCAATGTAGACAACTAAAAACGAAGGGAAAAAATTAAATGACAGACGCCAAATTGGCACCAATTCACATCAACAGGTTTTGGAGTTTTCCTATATAAAGTTGGCATGCTCGTGCTACATATCTAGCTTGAGAGTCCATTGACCTGGACAATGATAGTGCTGGGTGCATAAGTTGGTGGGTATTTGAAATTTAATTGCATTGAGGATTGAGGAATAGCATTTTCTTTGTGGATGCTGTCAATGCATTATCAAATAAGATATTTCTTTGCCAGTGTGCTTATATTTTGAAAAAAGTAGTTCCAAATGTATCCCTCTCGACCGACATGACGATAGAAACTAATGTGGTGCTTTGAACTCGACTCTTTTATCTTTGTATTAGCCTACATAGCAAAAAAATATATATTTGAGCACCAACTTCACCCCAATGCAATTTGAAACCCTTACAATGGAATATTGTAGCATGTGCTTATTTAATTTTTGGTATGGAATAGGCCTAGGTTGTAGACTTCCATGCTGTATTTTTACATCATTATCGTTAATGTTGATATGTAGTTTGTTAGCCCCTTGTCTTTTCTAATTGAAATGCTACAACAGTACGATCACCATTTGTGATACGGAACGTAGACCAGGCACAATTCTACCCAAAACCAGATTGTGAAGCGCTTATACGGGAACCCAAAGAGGATTGGGATATTGAGCTCTTCAATAGTTTGATCCTGATCGCAGTACATTTTTGGCCTCCAATCATAGATAAGCAAGCTCTCTGGGTGGCATAACTGGACATTAAAGGCCCTTAACTCGATGTATTGCTTGCGTGGTAAAATAAAACTGGCATTCATTTTCAATAATATCAATCTGTCAGAACAATCTGTAAATCAGTCATTCCATCCATCTTTTTCAAGCTACAGTATACTATACCCGCCGTGTACAGTGGGGAGAACAAGTATTTGATACACTGCCGATTTTGCTGGTTTTCCCACTTTCAAAGCATGTAGAGGTCTGTAATTTGTATCATAAGTTCTCTTCAACTGTGAAGGACGGAATCTAATACAAAAATCCAGAAAATCACGTTGTATGATTTTTAAATAATAAATTTGGATTTAATTGCAAGAAATAAGTATTTGATACATCACAAAAATCGAACTTAATATTTGGTACAGAAACCTATTACAGATACCAAACGTTTCCTGTAGTCCTTGACAAGGTTTGCACACACTGCAGCAGGGATTTTGGCCCACTCCTCCATGCAGATCTTCTTTAGAGCCTTCAGGTTTCGGGGCTGCTGCCGGGCAACACGGACTTTCAGCTCCCTCTATAGACTTTCTATCGGGTTCAGATCTGGTGACTGGCTAGGCCACTCCAGGACCTTAAGATGCTTCTTACGGAGCCACTCTTTAGTTGCCTTGGCTGTGTGCTTTGGGTCATTGTCATGCTGGAAGACCCAGCCACAACCCATCTTCAGGGCTCTCACTGAAGGAAGGAGGTTGTCAGCCAAGATCTGGCGATGCATAGCCCCATCCATCCTCCCCTCAGTACGGTGCAGTCGTCCTGTACCCTTGGCAGAGAAGCAGCCCCCAAAAAATGATGTTTCCTCCTCCATGTTTCACGGTTGGGATGGTGTTCTTGGGGTTGTACTCATCCTTCTTTGTCCTCCAAACACGACGAGCCGAGTTTAGACCAAAAAGTTCAATTTGGTCTCATCCGACCACATGACCTTCTCCCATTGCTCCTCTGGATCATCCAGATGGTCGGTGGCAAACTTCAGACGTGTCTGGACATGCACTGGCTTCAGCAGCGGGACCTTGCGTGCTCTGTAGGATTTTAATCCATGACGGCGTAATGGTTTTCTTCGGGACTGTGGTTCCAGCTCTCTTCAGGTCATTGACCAGGTCCTGCCATGTAGTTCTGGGCTGATCCCTCACCTTCCTCATGATCAGTGATGCCCCACGAGGTGAGATCTTGCATGGAGCCCCAGAACGAGGCAGATTGACCGTCAACTTGAACTTCTTCCATTTTCTAATAATCGCTCCAACAGTTGTTACCTTCTCACCAAGCTGCTTGCTTATTTTGCTGTAGCCCATCCCAGCCTTGTGCAGGTCTATTATTTTATGCCTGATGTCCTTACACAGCTCTTTGGCCTTGGCCATTGTGGAGAGGTTGGAGTTTGTTTGGTTGAGCATGTGAACAGGTGTCTTTTATACAGGTAACGTTCAAACAGATGCAGTTACTTCCGGTAATGAGTGGAGAACAGGAGGGTTCTTAAAAAAGAACTAAGAGCCGAAATATTTACTAGTTGGTAATGTATCAAATACTTATTTCATGCAGTTAAATAAGAATTTATTATTTGAAAATTATATAATGTGATTTTCTGGATTTTTGTATTAGATTCCGCCCCTCACAGTTGAAGAGAACTTATGATACAAATTACAGACCTCTACATGGCTTGCAAGTGGGAAAACCAGCAAAATCGGCAGTGTATCAAATACTTGTTGTCCCCACTGTATATGGCATGAAATTAACAGCACACTCATTCTGTTCTGTTTGATTAACACCCTGAATTGGGTGCCCTTCTTTCCAAGTATGTGATTGATTCCTAAGCTATTCAAATTGATGAATATTTCATGAAAACAACATCAAGAAGTTTGAAGTTTGAATGCTTTTTTTACAGGGGGCAGGTTTCCGCAGGCCCAACATCAAATTTCTGCTTCCCCAAAGGGAAATTGGGGCATTTCAAGATATTCCATAGGCCACGAAAAACAAACGTTAACTCAATTGAAAGTCAATTTTTGAGGATGAATAGCAACAGGAATTAAGTGCCAATGTTTGTTATAAATGGAGCTTTTATTAGTGCAGACAGAGATATTGCGATGTTGCACATCTTAGAAGATTTAGGAAAATAGTCATAGTTTGAGAGAAAGCCCAGGCTCAGTCCGCCCAGCGTGCTTGCTTGTTGACCATAACAATGCAAAGTTTTGCTTAGAACTTGGCTTATTAAAGTGGTGGCAAACCTGCCAGAGTTTGCTGTGTGTTCATAAAAGCGCGCACATCGTTTGGAAATTGGAACCTTTTAGACTTGAATATTAATTTATTACCTCGCTTCAGTGAGCTGTTAATATTTAACAGGCCATTTTCGTCCGTGGTTTCCCCCATTTTCGGTTTCAGTTGGGAATTTTCATTTCGGTGCATCCCTACATTGAATGCAAGCTAACAACCAAAGTACTTCATAGCTGTGCAACAAAAAACGTTCCATCTGTACAAGGTTTGATAGAACAGTCTAGTGACGTTAAGCTTTTGTGTACCGTATTTTTCGGACTATAAGTCGCACCTGACTATAAGTCGCACCAGCCATAAAATGCCCAACGAAGAGGGAAAAAAACATATAAGTCACACCGGAGTATAAGTCACATTTCTGGGGGAAATTTACTTGATAAAATCCAACACATAGAACAGATATGTCATCTTGAAAGGCAATTTAAAATAAAAATATAACAGAGAACAGCATGCTGAATAAGTGTACAGTATGATAATGTTACATGATGCATGAACAACAAAATGCGAACGTGGCAAGTATGTTAACGTAAAATAGCTATTAAGAGTTATTCAGATAACTATAGCATAAAGAACATGCTAACAAGTTTACCAAACCATCAGTGTCACTCCAAAACACCAAAATAACATGTGAAATGATATAATAATGTGTTAATAATTTCACATATAAGTCGCAACCCCAGCCAAACTATGAAAAAAAACTGCGACTTATAGTCCGAAAAATACGGTGCATTTCAAATGAGCTTCTGCCAGCCTTTAAAGTGATGTACTGTATCGGCCTGAACTTAATCTTCAGGCCATTTCTAAATTAAAAGTAATGAGGGAACAAATAACAAAGATGACACTCTACATTTCAGGAGGCACTTAAACTTCATATCGCTGATAGCGAACAGCGAGAAGCAAACAGCCAGCATGTTGCACCGTCAGCAGACGTTCCTCCGCAGCAGCCCACTGAACAACATGATCATGGTAAACTGTTTGCTTCGTCTGGATTTAGTGGAACAGCCACAGCACCACGTCATGTTTTAGTCTTTGGGTATAAAGTTGAAACCTTCCCGTTTGGACCTTTTTTTTTCTCCAGAAGCGACCATTTCTGCCTTTGAGGATGTTCTTCGCAAAGACGTGAAGATGATGAAGCACCATCAAGTCATTCACCCAGTGCTACAGGAAGGTTAGAATCTTTATTTTCCATCCTGAATTGTTTAATCGAGGAAAACGCTAGTCTTTTACCAGTTCATAAGAATATATCAGCGAATGTACACATTTTTTTTCTCACCAAAAGTCTGTGAAGGATCAATTGTGCCTCGCTTTATAGTGCCAGTAATTGTCAAAAGACAGAACGGTTAAATGACAACAACAAAACATAAAACCAAGCGTTGCATGCTAGCATAGCCGCTAGTAGTAGCTAGCAGAGTAGCTCTAGCTCATTCTGGATGTGACATCAGTTTTGGTTCGAATAGTTTCTTTTGGTTAGGGCAAAAGGTAGTTGAGAAAAGACCGTTTCTGTTCTCCTTTCATTATTTGGCTTATTGTCACTTTTTTTAGTGGACATTTTTGTAAATTGTTATATTATCCTTGTTAGGGATGTACCAAAAGCAAAATTCTTGGCCAAAACCGAAAACCCAACATTGGAAGCACTTGGCCAAAAATCGAAAGGCCGAAAGGTACACATGTATATAATAGATTTTTTTTTCTTGTTTTTAAAATATATTATTTAATTACTGTCCGATTATTTCCCTTTGCATTGGTTCTACGACCTTTCAAATTTAGTTTGAAAGGTGCCGATTCTGAGAACCCCATGGGAGGGTACATTCCCGCCAGCAGCGAGTTTTGTGGCAAACTCTGAACATGTCTTATAGCAAGAGGTGCTGGCGTCGTCATAGCATTCTGTTTGGTGAACGGAGACACACACGTCACGGCCGATGAAACTTTGATAAATGTGTTTTCTTGGAAGTGTGGGACACTCAAAAAATGGGTGTCGCGCCTGCAATTGCTAAGCTAAATGAGATCTTAATGTACGTTTGTGTAGAACTGTAGTTCACAACAACAATAACAAAAAAGCTGAAATCACTAAAGCTCATTACAAGGCTATTACAATCTCTAATTCCTTAAAATAAGACTCGCTGTTTTCTTGTGCAACAAGTGGAATTGTTAGAGAGCTAGGCGAGTTGACTGAGTTCCAGCGGTGACGAAGCCGAGCGAAGTCGCTCCCAGCTGGAGTAAACGGCAACTAGCATGTGACAAAAACAGGAAGTGGTTGTGCCATAAGGGTATTATACCAAAACACAGCAAAGGCATATGTATACATTTAAATACTACATTAAACTCCGAACTACTCACGCACGGGCTCGCACTGTACTTGATGTGACGTGGAACTTCAATGGATGCAACACCAAAAACAAGCGTGTAGCAGCAATGAAGCAAATTTATTTGATTTTCCTTCATTTATTAATTTATATATTTCTTTGACACCTCAAAATACTTCATAACCGCAGACGTGTTGGCTGTGAGCCAGTAGTGTTAGCGAGACAGGGTCAGCCAGTGTGTTGCTTTTCGACGTGTTTTGATCACGTCATCACAAGAGGAGCACGTTTCTTCACACTATACGGTTAATGCAGTCAGAGGTGGTAGTGTAGCCAAAAATTGTACTCAAGTAAGAGTAGCTGTACTTCAAAATAATAAGTAAATTCAGTCATCCAAAAAATGTACTCAAGTACAAGTAAAAAATTATTCGGTGAAAAGAATACTCAAGTAATGGGTTACTGCTTACAGTGTCTGATTTTTTTTTTTTCTTCCCCTAAACATTGGTATATTCTTTTCATCATCCATTTGAAGTGTTGTTATTATACTGTAATCCAACTTATTACATGACCATATTAGGCCAAAGAAATATTTAGAAAATTTTACAAAAATGAAACATCACTTGTCCAAAGAGCATGAGTGCCCTCTTGTGGAGAAAACATTTGTCCTACCAAGAAATTAAAACGATCATATCTTCTGTTTTCAATGATCTATTGGTGGTAAATAAAAACTGGAAGATAGGTCGAAATCTTCGTTTTTGAGTAACATCGATGGGTTAGGGTTAAATATGAAACAGTTTAGATTTTTACAGCACATTAAAGACGCTACATGATTGAACAGGCCGGTGTGATTATATAGGACTTCCGACTGCAAGCTTTTACGTGACTATAGTTAAGTCCGATTGGTATAATGAAGTCATGTGACACTGATTATTATTGCGACATCTCATTGGTTAAACTGGTAGAGCCACTGTGGGCATCACTAGCAAAAATAATATAAAATGTAAGGTTTAGAATAAAGAAATGTAACGACACTAGTGTAGCCCAAAGTTACGCGGTCAGCGCAACATTTCTTCTTCACAAATCTACTCAAGTAACAGGTATGGCATGGTAAAACTACTCTTAGAAGTACACATTTATTCAAGTAAATGTAATGGAGTAAATGTAACGTGTTACTACTCACCGCTGAATGCAATGATTTTACTTTATTCAGTTGGACTGAAGATGAATCTGCTGGATGCCAGCCTTTCCATTGATCTGCAGTACCTGGGCGTCCGTCTGCCCATACCACCTCCTGGTACCACTATAGATGCTGGTAGCCAGGAGCTTCCGACATTACAGAGTGAGCCACTATCAGCATAGAGCTGTTTGGACCCTGATTTGCACATCACCTTATTAGTTGGCCATCTGCTATACATTCATTTAATTGCATCATTCCAGGCACTTCCGGATCGTTTGTGTCCAGAACGGGTAAAACAACAGACGTGACGCAGATTAAAGGTTGGAGAGAAAAATTCAGTCCATCGGAACCTTCAGAGACTCCCTCACCTTGCAAGCCTGAAGGTAGATACTTTGTCATGTATGTCATTTAATCATGTGTGAGAGGGCATTGCCTTATCAATCTCATGGCCTTGGTGCCAGATCAATCCTGCCTTATTTTGTGTTCCCCACAAATGTGAAGCATGTGCTTCGACTTCGTTTTTCAGTTCTTCGAGCAAAAAGTATGGCCTGGTAAAACTACTCTTGGAGACCGGCGGTCTCAGGACAAGTGCCTCCTCTCGAGGGGACTGTGATTTACCACTCAGAAAAACACCCTTTGGTCAAAATTCTATCTCTTTCAATGCCAGTAAGATCTGGAACAGTCTACCACTTGCCATCAGGGAATGTCTTTCATTACAAACCTTCAAAACTCACTTCGAGCAGTGGTTGAAAGTAAACCAGTCCTGTAACCACAAATTTTTTTAGCTTCTTAGTAATTTATTGTACAGTGCTGTGTTTTATTGTAAACTCTTGTTCTCTCTTATGTCTTCTTGTTTCTTTGTTCCGTACCTGCATAAGGACTGCGGATGTAAATTAGCATTTTTGCTATAATCTGGCATATGGTGCAAGATTTCATTCCAAACAAACAAGATCACTACACTTTTTCACCAATCTGGTGTTTTACAAGTGCAGTCAGTTGTTTTCAGTCAGGTGCTGCTTGTTTTAGTAGAAACTTCATTGGTTCAACTATCTGTGCAGGATTGGCAGTAACAAAAACCACGACCCTCAGCCGTTGAGGACCGGGTTGGAGATCACTGTATTATAGTATTAAATTCCTCTGCTACCTATGAACATAATTGCGCCATTGTTAGCTAATTATATTTACCCGTGGGCACCATGTGGGGTGGGGTGATAAGTGAGGAGAAAGAGGGGGGAAGGTGAGTCAAAAGGAGACGTGATTAAACGGGGCGGAGCATACACAATTCAGCAATGTGAGGTTGGGAACTTGGTATAGTTTATATGGGTAGGCTGATATAATGACCCTTTGACCGGCCTTACATCAGAGCTCTTTCTGTTTGCAGCGTCTGCCAGCTCTGAGCAGCCCAAGAAGAACCTGTCGGCTTTTTGCAGCGACATGCTGGATCAGTACTTGGAGAGCGAGGCCAAGCTGATCGACCAGCGCGTGGCCAGCTTTTCCCAACCGCCGGGGGATTCGCTGCCCGTCTATGAGCATCCCGCCAGCAGCACCAGCTACGTGCGCACACTCAACAGCGTCCTCAAGAAGCAAAGTCCCGCCCCGGCAACCTCGGAACTCATCTCCGGCTTCATTCCGCCCTCAAAGAGAGCCAAAGCTCCCCTCAGGCAGCTCAAGGTCTCCAAGAAAGTTGTAAGAAAACCCAAGAGATTCAAACCTTCAGTTAATCCCAGTACATCGGACTCTTACCCATCAGTTGGCACTTTGAGAGATAGCCCCCAGAACTCGGCGCTCCTCGCAGAACCGCTAAAACCAAATAATCCTCCTCCTACAGTACAACCTATGACAAACACTCAATTGTCATCTCCTATGCAGTCCCCTCCCGTTGAGAGGAAAAAAAGATTCAAACATATACCCACCCACCTGCAGTCAAACCCTGATGGCGCCAACCTTTCTGCTTTCCTGAAACCGATGCTGACCCGAGGCCTGCTGAGGCAGAAAGACCTGGAGGACAGCACCATGTGGGGTGGGCAACCTCGCACTTTCATCACTGAGGAGAGGGCCTCCATAGCTCTGACATCGCTTTTCACCTTGAAGGTACATGCAGATCTAAAACTTTTCAAGATTTCCGGGTCCAGAGTGAAGGATAACAAGAAATGCTTTGCTGATTTCTGTGATACTTAGCAATCATAGCCGTAGCACTCCCTTTTCAGTGTTGTATTACATGTAAAGCTGGGCAAAGTATAATCAGTGTTTGCCGGAATTAGCAAGAGTTAACATCAGTGATGCAGCAGCTCTAGAATTTGCGCAATTTACGCTGGTCAACAAAAAAATTGGTGCTAACACTTCTGTTGCATAATTTTGGGTTTGTATAATAGGTTACAGGCCAATACTGGGTTTAGTTTGTAATTTCTCTTAATTAATTAGGCTCTGTTATTATAAACCAACATTCTTAAGCTATTCAATTGGAAAGAATCCGGTGTGTACATGCAGTTTGCTCATGGTTACTTCCCAGTTCTTAGTTTGTCATTGGTCTTTGAGAGGCTGGGCTAGATTGTGTCTGCATTTATAGGTTCTTATGTGGCTACCCATTTTCCCTGATTCACAAAAAATCAAAGGGTTGTAATAGCCCTTTTCTCCATAACGGTCCAAAGCATCAAGCAAACCTGTGTCGGGATTTGAGAAGGAAGGTTCTGGTCCTCCTAAAGAATTTGGAAACAGCACAAACATGATGATAACTTCCAAGTTTGAGACTGAAGGCGAGCATTCGAGTGATGCACTTAGTAGTCTGCAATAGCATTTTTTCTTGTTTATTACTGCATAAGTTATTGACTTATTGCATTGGTTTTCAAATAAATTTACTCTGAAAATTTCAATATAAATGTCCCATTAATGATAATAGGTTGATTTCCTGAATTAAGCACCGCAAATACCACCTCGACAATATTGTCCCTCTCAATGTTTAGTCGCGGCAATGTTTTAAGAAAAAAAGTTTCAGTCAAATGATTTTTTTTTTTACTTGAATCCATGGATTTTCCCCTCATAGTCTTTCTAATTCCTGGCAGGGTTTCGTGAGCGACAACCCTACCGCCCCCATCCAACTGCCCCACAGGCCGGAGCACGCCTGCTTCAACGATTTCTGCAGGCTGGGCTGCGTGTGTAACAGCTTGGCCCACACAGCCCGCTTCAGCCACTGCGGGCGGCCGCAGTGCATGCTGGGTTGCAGCTGCCTCAAGCAGAAGGTGGTTCTGCTTAAGAACCTGGATGGCTCTGATTCCAGCCCCTCCAGCCATGGCGGCAGTAAGAGGAAGAAGAAAAAGAGGATGAAGATGGCCTACAGTAAGTCCGGGCAGAGGTGGAAAAGATGCTCACACGTGGATGTACAGATATTTGTTAACAAAAGTGTCAAGAAATAAAAACGTATATTTACTGCTAACTAATTGGCTGCTATTGATAGATTTTATTAACAAACTTAAGTTCCAAATCATAACAGCACAAGCAAAAGATTAAAAATGACAAATAATGATAATAAAATACAATAATAATAAGTGAACTACAGTAAACAACACTGCGTCTCCTAGCCACCCACTTTTATAAGGCACCTATGTCAATGCTTTCAAAACCGTGACAAGCTGCGTGTAAAACTGCAAAATGTGAGTCAGGCGCAACATTGTTAGAACCATTCAGACGACTAATATAATCAGTATCCTTAACACAGACTGGAGAATATTCACCCGAGCAGCTACAAACATTTCTGAAGCACTGCTCCATCTGGGCCTTTTTAACAAGGTTCTCAGAGAGTCACTATGTGGTAGTGATAAAAGAACCAAAGTTGCTTTAAAGGTGAAGTGTTTTACATTCACCACACAGAAACTTTGCCGTAACATAACTTAGGGGTGAGACAATATACCAATATGGTGATATATCGCGATACTTTGTATCCCAATATATATCGAAACGTGTCTGTTAAGACACTCACTGTTTAAAAGAATCTTGCAATGATATTGTGTTGCCATATTTATTTACAGAAATGATTTTATATCATCATTTCAGCCCTTTGTCACAGATCAACTTGTAACCGTACATTTATTACCAATTATAACACTAAAGAAACAGAGCAACAACCTTCCTCACGTTAAAATCTGATTTTTGTTTTTGTTTTAATTCAGTCAAAAATACAGAAATGAATTTAAGTCATAACTGTCCACCACTGATAGATGTTTGAGCTTCTGTCTTCCTGCTTCAGTTCTGAAGGAAGCGGACAGCGTCTCTCAGCCCGCTGAACGTGTGCGCACTCTCTGGAAGACGGACAACCAAGAACTTGAGCTTGACCCTATCCACATCCCAAAAACATCCTCAGTTAACCCCTGCACCACCTCCACTACAATATTGTCAAAGGTGCTCCTCCATCTTCTTCAACCTTGAAAATGTGTCGTTGAGTATCTAGAAAACAGACCTCAAAAGGAATTCATGTCATGAATAGTAATAATATTAATTTCTATTGCATTCAGAATGATGACGGAAGCTGTGCCCGAGTAAGAAGATTTGTCGGAAAGTCTACCACAAAAGAGAAGTCCAGACACCGAAGTTCCAGTGACTCATCCAGCATGTTCCTCCAGAAACCGCATAGGAAACCTAAACGTTGCAAGATGAAATATCGCAATAAACTCAAAGCTCTGCATCCCGGTAAGTTCTGGTGTGTGCTGGTCTTGTGTGATCAGGAATTTAACCTTAACAAACCTAAATTTCATCCCCAAAAAATTGTCTCCTTCCAGAAATGGAGGACATTTTGGCTTCAAAAGTTTTGAAGTACAGGACCCTCATGATACAAATTACGAATTTTCACATTAAGAGTAGATATGTGCCGATTACCTGTTTCAAGTCATGTGCCGATTACCTTTTTCAAGGTATACCGTGGTATAAATAACGTCAAGGTTTCAAAACCGCAAAAATTTTCCATCATACCCTCCCTAAGGTATTAGCTATTTTTTTTATGTCCCAAACGTACATGGAGAAGTCCCTCGCGCTTAACAATCCCCCCACCGGTTGTTGCTCAGTGTCAGTTAGTCAGCTGTGCTGCACGATGGCTGGAGGAGGTGAAACTCCTTAACTTTTTTCCCCCATCGAAGAAACCGAAATAGCTGGTAAGGGAATACTTCAGCTACAGAAAAGTTACAGATGGCCGTAGTTATAGGAGGGCCAACCGACATGTAAAACATGTTTGCAGAGGGTGACTGCAGAAGAATTAATTAAAAGGTTAGTAAACACTCTTCAACGTCTCCCACCAACTATGAGGGTTAACTCCAGCGTGTTTAGTGTGTCCAGCGGTGGTATAATGTGTTTTTTTTCCCCTCTGGCAACTGTCTGTGTTGAGAAAGTGTGTGGAAACATAAAAAAACACGAAAAACACGAAAATGTAAACATGGTTCGAGTCATACACTTGAGCTTTTTATGGAAAATAATTTTTAAAAATTTGTTTTAATGGTAATAATGTTGAGCTATGGCTGTGGGTTTTGGCTCACCTAAAATATTAGTATTTTATTATTTTATTTTTGTAAAATTTATTTTAACTTAACATTATACTGATGAATTTGCTAATATGTTATGTAAAATAAAAGTCCTGTTCAATGGAAAAAAGTTTTTTTTTTCTTTAAACACATATCTCAAAGTAACACATTTTAGAACTGTAATTGCAATACTGTGAAACCGTGATATTTTGGCTTAAGGTTATCATGCCGCCAGAATATCATACTGGCACATGCCATGTTTAAGAGCATCATCACGAGAGAGAACGACTCTCATTATGTGAGCAAATTTTCAACATAAGAGCGCCAGAAAAGCCTCTCTCTCGCTTGGTATGTCCGAGTGCCTCGGCATCCCACCAGTTGGCATGTGAGCTCTCTATTTCGCTTATCTCCCCAAGTCTCTCGGCATCCCGCTGGGGGGAGGGCCCATATGAGCATCTCACATCAACAGAATCTCCCATCTGCTCTACTGCCTCTCATACATGTTGTCTAATTTTGTAACGAAGTGCAGCCAAAATGTTTGTGCTTACAAGTGAACATTAACCAGGTCCCTCAGGAAATGACGACTAAAGACAGTGGTGAGACATTGACTTCATAATATAATTATGAAGTCTATGGGTGAGAAAAAGAAAGGAATGCTCAGAATTGAAACAAAGCAAAAAATAATAAGAAAAAATAACGAATGCGCCTGTTAGTGATCTTTGTAAAGAGTATAAGTGTTCGCCAATCTGGTAAGTGCTTGTAAATAAACCACATTGTTTTTATGCTTTTCTTTTTCAGATTATTTAGCCTTAAAATTTTTATTAATTTGAGGTAACATGGAGAGGATGTGGGAAGCGTTGCACGCATTAACTGGAATTCATTCATGTTACGAGCTTGGTCATGGAACGTATTGTGCTCAGAAGTATCAGTGTATCATTCTTTCATTCCATATCTGTTTCGGAGTCTAAAATCAGAAAACAGATAACGACTTATTTCATTTCACGTTTTCAAATCCAAAATCGGAAAACAGATAACGAGGATAAGTTGTTGTTATTTTAGGTTTTTGTCAAGGATGGCGGATTAGTACATGCTTTTTAAAGAGAAGGGATGCGTGTCACACTCTGGGGTTTTTTGGGTTTGAAAATGAGAAATGAAATAAGTATCCGTTTCCGATTTTGGTTCCTTAATTAAACTGATATGGAATGAACGAATGATACACTGATAGTCCACTGTATAAGCCTTTTCTTATCTGGTTTTCTGATACTTATTCATCATTAATAGGTTATAAACTATGAAAGGCTTGATTAGCTCAATTTGCAGATCAATGGTAAAGATTTTATGACATGATTTTTCAATATCTACAATTTCAGCATTTTGTTCTATTGTCCATAGTGGTATTTTATACAGATTATTCATATATCTTTACCCAATATGAGTTCAACTTTTCAGGGCTTTTTTATACATTTTTCTGAATGGTTGTCAACGCAAGCTTGTCTTATTTGATTTTGATTTGAGTTTCACATATTTGAGCACTTTTGCAGCAGTGCACTAAAGTGCACGTCCTATTGCTGTCTGTGTTTTTCCAAAATATTGCATAAAAGGTGTAATTTTGCTACATATTGTTAACTTTGGGCAATTTATGTACCATTTTTTTTAAATGTTGCTTGCAGTAATTTTGCCTTGCACACAAAAAATAAATCTTGATTGTTTTTAAAAAAAAAAAAAAAAAAAAAAAGAACTTGCGGAAAGGTGAGGTTTGGCTAGAGAACCCCAAAATTGCTAAAGAACAAGTAACATGTTTGTGTCCATCTTTTTGTTGACCAATGTACCGTAATTCATATTTGAAATATTAGGTTCGTAAAGTCAAATATTCCCAGTTACAAAACACACCAAACAAATTACTCCCAACAATATTAATAGAAAATTTAGCTGTTTTATTTGCGATTCAATTTATTCATTGGTCATTTAAAAAAATATATATCTTCAGCCTTCTTTTGGCTGTTTTTTTTTTTTTTTCTCTCTAAGATTGGTTCTCAGGACATGTTATCCAAGAAACTCCCATGTTTTAGTATTTTGTTGGGATATCAAATCTCCAGTTTTAGAATCACTCATGTAAGATATAGATGTATGATTTCAGAATACAAATCAATATAAACCTTGAACTTTGATCACGGTGGTCTTCTCTTTCTTCCAAGAACGGAAGCCACCTCAGCCAATGGCATCCACTCAATCTCTGCCGGCTCCATCCAGTCAACCTCAGCCAGTTCCACCCAGTGAACCTCAACCACCTCCATCCAGCGAAACCCAGGATTTCCCAGATGAATCAAAGGCATCCAAACGTCTGACCATTCTCACAGAGTGTCGTTGGAGATGTGACGAGGACCGCGAACACGTGCTGAAGATACTGTGCGAGGCCATGGCACAGAACCAACTCGACAAAACTTTCTGGACCAGGCAGTACCAGATCAATCCCATCAGTCAGACAGTAGAAGACTGTGGCACTATACATTACAAAGTCCTCGTCAGCAAACACGTTAAAGCTCAGCAGGTGAGTGCCATCAAGACAGAATACATATATGAATGTATGGAATTATTAACTCATTGTCTTTTTTGACCGTGAGAGACATACCAGAGTTGCTTTAAAAATGAACTGGTTTTACATTGAGCACTCAGAAACGTCCACATACTGTATTACCATTTACTGTACAAGGCTCAAACTAAGCAGATCAATTACCTTCTTATTGTTCTAACAACTTAAAGAAGCAATATGTAAGACTGATGCCCAAACATGGTACTGCAACCAGGATCTAAATATTGGTGCGCACAACATCCCTTTTTCTTAAGGTTGCCAGACAAGCTCTTCGCCATGGAAAATAAGAAAAGACAGGGGCTAACAAAATACTTATAAATTAAATAAAATAAAATAATTAAAAAAATAATAATAAAATAAATAAATTAACTTTAGAAATGATCGAGTGAACATACAGCATGTGCAATCTACAAACGATGCCTATTACATACCAAAAATTAAATTAATTCGTGACGCTATTCTTCCCACGGAAGCGTTCCAAAAGGCACAGGGGTTAAGTTGGTGCACAAATCAGGGTTGCCACGGGTCCCTAAAAAGTCTTAAATGTGTTTAATTTATAAGCCGCATGAATGATTAATCAAGATCTTGAATTGTCTTAATTTTAATGGGAAATTGCAGTAGGTATTAAAATTCTAGACGATGTGTTTAATACCGGTGAAATCAGTGTAGTATGGCGTAAAACCTTTAATGATGCGTATTTGTTTGATTAATGGTTGTGCAGTGAATATGAGAGTTTGGGAATAATACTATTAGGGGTGTGACAAAATATCGAAGTAGTGATATATCGTGATACTTTGTATCCCAAAAGGCTATCGATATGCTCCTGTCAAGAATGAGATACAGTGGTACCTCTACATACGATCACTTCGACACACGATCTTTTCGACATCCGACGTAAAATTTGAGCCGCCATTTGTTTCTACATCCGACGAGTTGCTCGAAATACGACGACATGACAGCACTGCAAACGAACGCACGGTGGATTTTCTTGTGTGAGAAATCAACACAGTTTTCAAAAAAAGTTGATACAGTTGGAGAAACAAGGAAAAAAGTGATGCTTACCTTTGAAATGAAGATGCAAGTTATAGAAAAATATGAGCTTGGGGTGCGCGTCCCTGAACTGGCTCAACAATACAGCTCCATGGTCCTCTTCCGACCACCGTTCGCCACTATTTATAAGTTAAGGTGACAATTATTATTGTGGTAACATTGCCAAGGAAATCGCCAGCTTCGTCACGTTTTTATCATTTAAGAACTTATCCAACACAAAACGCCCATTGTCTTAAGCAGTTGACCGCTCTCAAGAAAACGAAAGTATTATCTCTACCGCACCGACCTATCTCACTGAGACGTCACCTTTGCGGTGCGTTCAGGGACAGTAAAAAGTGTCCGCCATATTAGAATCCGATTCGTTACATTATTTACAGGAATAATTATTAATTATTCTTCTTATTATTATATTATTCTGAATTATTTATTTATAACTTATTTGTTTTTCTATGTTTAATTGCCATTTGTAACAGTGCCAGCAGTATTTATTAAGAATTTAGTGTATGTTTTTAGGCTTTGGAACGAATTAATGGAATTATAATGTATTCCTATGGGAAAATCCTGCTCGACATACGACCATTTCGACTTACAAACAAGGTCCTGGAACGAATTAAATTCGTATGTAGAGGTACCACTGTATCTTTTTAAAAAGGTGTCAATGTTTTAAAAAAAAAAAAAGGAACCATCAAGTTGCTACCAAAATCTTCCACCATAATAGTGTCTCAGTTAACTCTAAGGCTGTCATTGACGGTGCTCGACGCCCAATCCGTTTAGACTGCGAACGTTCGTTCATTCAAAACCAGAGCATTCACAGTCATTCGGTCTGATTTTCGGGGCATTTACAGGTCACTTGCTGTTTATTTTAGACTATTTACAGGTCATTTCCTTTTGAGTTTGAGTCACTGCCTATTCATTTGGGTGATTACCAGGTCACGTCCTGTTCTGTAACTCAAACAGGAAGTGACCGATAAAATACCCCAAAATCAACAGGAAGTAATAGAAAATCAATAGGTAAATGATCTTAAATGGCCAAAAATTACCTCCTTGCCTGGCATTGGCTGACACTGACGGCCATAGACGTCCAATCCATTTGAACTGGGAGGGTGACAGCGAAGCTGCCATCCCTCCCACTTCAAACGGATTGAACGTCTACTAGTGATAACTCATTCCAATTCACAGCAGAAGCTTGTTTTTCTGTTTATTAGTTGTCTGTAGAAAATCCTAGAATGATTTCCTGACCAATGTATCGATAATCGTTGTATCACCATATCGTCAGATCATCGTTATCGTGAGCTTTGTATTGCAAATCGTATCGTATCGTGAGGTACCAAGAGGTTCCCACTCCTAGATACTATACATATAATACTGTATACCGGTACTTTAATAATACTGTTGTCGCCATGACACATTTTCCTGGTTAGTCGTGGTTGTAAAGGTGAGCGAGAATATGCGGAGATGGGACATATACTTCATTATGATTGACGGGTCAGAATTGACCTTCACCGCGCAACGCGTTTAAGGAGGGGGCCGCCCGGAAGTTCGCTTCATTTATTCCCAGTCGGTCACCGAGTAAAAACATGCAGGATTTTAACACGCCGCATTTAAAAAGTACGAAAGCTGTATGGCATGCAAACAGGAAGGATTGTCACAGGAGTGATTTTGTTCGAGGATTCAAGACAATTATTATATTTTTCGTACCACGCATGCATTTTAAAATGTTGTGAAAAAAATCAATGGGAGAGTGGGAACTGTTACGGCATTGGCGTCATTCTTCGACATATTTACGTAAAATAGATGCGTAACTGCCCGTTTTTTTGCTCTTTTAACAAAGAATCGTGACTGTCTTGCATTCATATCTATAAAGAATTTGGGGATTTAAGCATTTGTTCACAAGGATTTTCAACGGAAAAAGCTTTGTTTACAAATGGTGGCCGCCACATTGACTTACAGCCTAGCCTCGTACTTCGACATACAGTGTATCACAAAAGTGAGTACACCCCTCGCATTTCTGCACATATTTTAGTATATCTTTTCATGGGACAACACTGACAAAATGACAGTTTGACACAATGAAAAGTATTCTGTGTGCAACTTACATAATAGAGTTAATTTATTTTCCCCTCAAAATAACTCAAACTATAGCCATTAATATTAAACCCCTGGCAACAAAAGTGAGTACACCCCTTAGAAATTACATCCTTATATGTCCAAATTGAGTACTGCTTGTCATTTTCCCTCCAAAATGTCATGTGACTCGTTAGTGTTACTAGGTCCAGGTGTGCATAGGGAGCAGGTGTGTTCAAATTTGTAGTGCAGCTCTCACACACTCTCATACTGGTTACTGAAAGTTCCAACATGGCACCACATGGCAAAGAACTCTGAGAATCTTAAAAGACGTATTGTTGCGCTACATGAAGATGGCCAAGGCTACAAGAAGCTTGCCAACACCCTGAAAGTGAGCTGCAGCGTATAGTGGCTAAGATCATCCAGCGTTTTAAAAGATCAGGGTCCACTCAGAACAGGCCTCGGGTTGGTCGTACAAAGAAGCTGAGCGCACATGCTGAGCGTCCCATCCAAATGCTTTCTTTGAAAGATCGTCACAGAAGTGCTGTCAGCATTGCTGCAGGGATTGAAGAGGTGGGGGGGTCAGCCTGTTCGAACTCAGACCATACTCCGCCCTCTACATCAAATTTGTGTGCAAACTGTGTTATGTGTTTGTATTGAAATTAGACTCCTGTTTTTGTATTTTATCCACATATCAATATTTACATGTCAGAATGAACACATTCAATATAACTATATACAATTTTTGAAATTTATTTTTACCTCTTTGGTTTAACTAAACTATAAACTATATTGAAATATATAAAGCTCTTATGAAGGTTGTGAAATCAGAAGTTTTATGAAAAAATTGTTTTTAAAAAACTGTATTTTTAAGTGGATATTGTTAGCAAAAATACTAATGTGCGATATCTCAATGTATTTAAAAGTCACATCAGCTATTTTAATATTTTAGCACAATCCTGAATTACAGAGACATCATAGGCTTTCGCCGGCCACACAAAATGATGCGGCAGGCCGAGTCTGCCCTCAGGGACGCAGGTTTCAAAGGAATGGTCTTTTTTTTTTTTCTTTTTAAACTAAGAACCCAGTCACCCATAAGTTCTAAATTGGCAGTGGCGACTCCAGAATTATGCAGATATGTCCCCAGATGGTGCCTATTAAAACCTGAGCCCTAATTTCAGGATAACATTTTACAGTACTGTTGTAGTGAACCAGCTAGTTGAAAACTATCAGACTTAAGGAAACACCTTTTGATATACAGTACTTTGGTTTATTGTGTATATACTTTATATAAGGGGCCTTGGCTTATGGTGCAATCGAAAATCTGTGATTTGAACTTGACTTGACTAGAATCCCCCATCTCTGTTGTCAAAAACTCTTCTCGCGCCTCCTCAGGACAAACGCACCTGGCCGGTGCATGAGCCTGTGGAGGCATGGCAACGTGAGGTGACAGAGCAGGATTTTGCTGATGACTGGAGTTATGAAGTTGGCAAAAGCGACACAGAGGAAGAGTCTGAGGCCTCTACCGGACAAAGGCTCTCCGGAAACGCGCTGACAGCCAATGGCGAGCACACCGCCCAGACAGGTCTGCCCTTCTTCAACGGAGTCTCCACTGCTGGGCATCTGTCAGCCAACACGCAGCCAGCGGATGGAGGATACCCAATCAAGGTGCACTCATCATCCTAACACCCTCTAAAATACACCAAAAGTTATCCATATCAGGTTTTTTTTCCTGGCGATTACAATTATACCATTTACGACTCTTATCTCAGTGAAACCTTGGTCAAATTACAGTTCCACTGCTCTTTTAGAGTGGTGTCATCAATAAGCATAGTGACTGATCGGCTGACTTGTGTGTCCAGGTGAACGGAAAAATGTATCCTGTAGCCAAGATCCAGTTGGGCGAAATGGGAGCGCTGCACCCTGCCAACCGTCTCGCGGCATATCTGACGGGCCGTGTGGCGGCTACCAAGAAGCAGGTTCCCCCAACCATACCCGAGCCTCAACGGACATCTTCCCCCTTCTCTGTTGTGACTTGCGCAACCGCCACCTCCAAATCGGTCTTCACGTCCACATCTACATCAGTGTCAGCCTCCGCCTCCTATTCGAACACCACCTCTACATCGGTCTTTACGTCCACATCTACATCCACGTCGATGTCCGCCTCCACCTCCAAGTCGAGCACCACCTCCACATCGAACACCACTTGCAAGTCAAGCACAACATTCACCACCACATCCACGTCGAGCTGCACCAATACTTCGGCCTCAAAATCAACTGCAACTGCCATCCCCACATCAGTTACCACCTCCAAGTCAAGCGGCACTACTAGTTCGACCTCAAAATCAACCCCCATATTAGTCTCCACCTCCAAGTCAAGCGGCACTACTACTTCGATCTCTGAATCAACCGCCACATCAGTCTCTCCTTCGAAGTCAAGCAGCACTACTACTTCGACCTTAGAATCAACCACCACATCAGTCTCCACCTTTACGTCAGCCTCCCCCCTCACTTACATCTTTGTCCCACCGCCACCAACAGGTGAGTTGCCAAGATGTATATACTTTAAAGTGATCCTCTAACTTAAATACATGTAGGCTCTAATAAACCACAATTGTTCTCTTGTACTAAAATATGTTGTTAGAAACGCATAAAATGTTAAATCAATGGCAATATTTATAATATTTAGTCCATATTTTGACCGTTAGTAGGCGCCGTGGTTTGCGGGCTCGCAGTGATGACGTAATTGGTATCTTTCCAAATGTGCAGCGTGTTCAACAATTGCTTATTGCTGCCTAAACTCGCGAAGTAAAATGCCACGATGTGCTGCTTTTGGATGCAATTTCCAGTCAAATGGAAACAAGGGGAGTGAAGTGAGTGGTCAAGGTGGAATTATTATTTTTAGTGAATAAATGTGCATAAGTGGAAGCTTCTCCCCCTTTTTGGTCCCTGTATGCACGTATCCTACCCACCACGTGTTACAACTGGCGCCCGAACATTTTTCCTGGATCCTCAGTCAAGTAAGGGATCCGTCTATTTTCTGGATCCGACGATCCCATCGCGTCTGCAATACTGGTTTTGGATCTGTCCATTTTTTTGATTCGTCGGTCCCACAGCGGCTTTTCGGATCAGTCTATTTTGTGGAATTGACGGCCTGATCGCGGCTGCTACATTGACATGGGATCGGTCTAATTCCTGGATTTTCGAGTGAGTAAAAAACGCGGATTTGGATTAGTATTGCTATCTTTTTTGTTGACTATTCTTCGTGGGAGTTTTCCCCAAATCATACTAAATAATTAAAGCACTATGGCATGCTACAGTGATGACAGTGACTCTGACGTGGACCTTACAACAATGTTGGAGTTCGTCAGGGAATGCGTGTTTGCGTACGGCTGAGCTCCCGAGTGAAGAGTGGTCAAGGTGGAAATATTATTTTTTGTGAATAAATGCGCATAAGTGGAAGCTTCTCCCCTTTTTGGTACTTTTATACACGTATCCTAGCTACCTTGCGTTACAATGTACAAGACATGGATTACACAAGGTGTGCTCTTTGGCCTATACTGTATGTAAAGCACACGACAGCTCTGGATGCTAACAATCTACATAATTATCTTGGGATAAGTTTGAAAACGCAATATGCTTACCTTGAATATCTTCGAATAAAACCAGAGTTCCCGAATCCCAACAGCATGCACTCACGCTCCCAACCCGAGTTCCCAACAGGACTCTCTCGCATCACCAGTTTTGCCCAACTTTTGTCTTATCAGGTATTTGCTGCACGCATTTTTCCCTGAAGCTCGTCTTGTGTACGACCGACAGTGCTGTCCTGCTCTTCACTTTTCAGATCTGTTTCAAATAGGAAGGGTAGAACTAACGACATGTTGGGAAAGCTAACGAGTGACGCGCTGGAATTTCGGCAACGGAACCAGTGACGTCACGCACTGCGACGTAACAAGAATGGCGACCTACCACTTAAAATAATTTTACAATCTTTATTAAAACAAAAACATTAAGAGGGGTTTTAGTATCAAATTATTACAACTCATACTAACATCTATCTTTTAAGAATTACTTGTCTTAAAAATAGAGGATCCCTTTAAAAAAAACAACAACTAAAAGTTAGCACAACTTGAAATATTAAGTCAACTAATTTCACATGAATTTTCAAGAAAAACGAAGTTATCTGGTAAAACTCAATGTTTGAAGTAAATTGGACTACAGTTTAAGAAAATATACAGTGGACCCTCATGATTCGAGCACCTCACCTTACCGGTTTTTCACCATACGATGCCCTATCACACCCCTTTCTGACCTATCTTTACTTTACCTATACTTTTTGATTACTAGGTGTGCCCCCACCCCTCTTGGTGTCCCCCTTAGCAAGAGTACCGCCACTTACAACTCGTGAACATGCACAGTGCAATCCAATGTTTTTGTATCACTTGTTTTCGCTGTCCTCCCCTTGAACCCTTTTATTTCCAACTGCATTTTATAAATAAAGACAATATACACCAACAAAAGTTTTTTTTCAGCCTTAAGACACTCAGATTTACCATTCTCCATGTTTAAGCGCCTAAACAGGACAGGACTGAACAACCACTTATGTAATGACTGTACTCAGTCCTTCAGTAGTGAAAGAGGCCAGAGTATTTTCCCAAGACTACTAAAATCATGACACAACATGCTGAAATACTTTCTACTAGAACTGAATTGTTTTTGCACATTTTCATTAAATCGGCAAACATTTTCTTATTGACCACTTTACAGGGTCTGTCAGGATTCAACCTCGGCACCCCCGCATACCGATTCCAACCCCTCCCCACCCCAGCATTCCCACCTCCCCTGGTGTCCGGATGATTCTGCGACCAGTGCAAAGCCCGAGCAGCGTTCGCTACTACCGTAGACCAGACGGCAAACTGTTCCAGCTGATCCCCATCAACCAATTGAGACCAATCGACCCTGCCAAGACCAGTGAGCATTTCAAACAATGTTCCCATGACTGCCTTGAACCTCGATATTGTGGGACTTAACTTTTGCTTTGCAATGTTAATCAGGTCCCACGACATCTGCAAGCGGCATTGTTGGTCCAATACCAATTCCACCACTTGCTGCCTCTGACCTCTCTGGCTTCAAGTCTTTCACGACCGACCGCTCTCCTGCACCACTCTGCCCAGATAACACATCTCTGAGTCAGAAGTTCACTTCCTTCAGAATCACTCCCGCCACCTCCACGAAAAACTACGTTCCTACCAAGTTGACCACCGCCGTTACCGAGCCTGCCAAGTTGACCACCCCCGTTCCCGAGCCAGTTCCCTCCAAAGCCGTTGCACCTGTTACCTTCGAGATCGAGGCACCCGTTCCTGCCCCTGACCTCATCATCTCAGAAGTCCGCAGCATACAACCAGAGATCGGACCCGCAATCCTTCCGGATAATCCGAAAAATGCAACTGCGCAAATTCCCGGCGAGACTCCTGTAGGGCCAAAAGTCACACCCCTACTGTCTCCTTTATCACCGGAGCCTGCCATGGGCTTAGCGGATTTAGACGTCTGTGTTGTTGACGACGTGGACATTCTGCAGTCCAAGGGCGTCGTCCAGGAAATCAACTTGATAGACTCCACCGATGACACTGACAACTCGTCTGACTTCGAGAAGGACAACAGCGACCAGAATAAAGGCTGCCCAGTGGATCGGGTAAGAAAACATTTCATCATATTTCCCCAACCTCATATTGAGAAGAAAAAAGTGTCAATTTACTGAAATATCAACTTTTTTGCTAGCAGCTGTTTACAAAGCAGTTCTTTGTATTGCTAACCGTGGGGGAAGAAAAATTTTGGACTGGAGGGCAATAAAAAAAAAAAAAAGTTTTTTAAACAGCAAAAGCCTATCTGTAGGTGAGAGCATGCGAGAGCAGAATTACAGACGCCATGACTTTAACGAGATATTATCGCGTACTTACCTTGTTTCAATCCAAAAACTCGTGTCGCATTCATCACTGAGTGTCAAGACTCAGCTGTGAATGGCCTCAGCTGGATTTTTGGGAGGATTTTATGGTTGAAACATGGTAATATAACAAGGGTCGTGATGCAGAAATCGCAATTATTAGAAATTAGAAATATTTACCCTTTTAAACGTTTTTTTTTCTCTCAATTTTTCATTGTTTGGATCGATTATTTATCATCTAACATATTGGGGAAAATGCGACAGTAACAAAATTATACAATTTAGTTATAGTTATGAGGTAGATATCCGTGACTTTTTTACAGACGCCATTTTTTTCATTGTGACGTAATTTGTTTAAAAGTTTAAAATATGCAAGTAAATAATTTTTTTAAGTCGTTTTTTTTTTTCTAACAAAATATTAGACATCAATTAATGATTCTAAGCTAAAAATGACAGACATTTTGAATAATAAATATAATTACCTACCTTGTTTTCATGGCTGAGTTGAAACAAAAACTGTTACGCGACATCTGTAAACGGGGGTTTCCAGGGTAAAACGGGCAAATTCAAAATAGTTCGGGGGCTTAATGCGCCATGAATCTGCTATGGCAGCATATAGACTTATTGTTCTATAAAACGCAACAGTTCTTTTGGCTTAAAATACAGCAATTTATCTTAAAGAGGAGTGCAAGAGCAGAAACTGCTATTTCAGTCTTGTCTGTGTTTTCCACCATATGTATATATTAGGGCTGTCAAGCGATTAAAATTTTTAATCGAGTTAATTACAGCTTAAAAATTAATTAATCGTAATTAATCGTAATTAATCGCAATTAATCGCAATTCAAACAATCTATAAAAATATGCCATATTTTTCTGTAAATTGTTGTTGGAATGGAAAGATAAGACACAAGATGGATATATACATTCAACATACGGTACATAAGTACTGTATTTCTTTATCATAACAATAAATCAACAGGATGGCATTACCATTATTAACATTCTGTTAAAGCGATCCATGGATAGAAAGACTTGTAGTTCTTAAAAGATTAATGATAGTACAAGTTGTAGAAATTTTATATCAAAACCCCTCTTCATGTTTTCGTTTTAATAAAATTTGTAAAATTTTCAATCAAAAAATAAACTAGTAGCCCGCCATTGTTGATGTCAATAATTACTTACACAATGCTTATGGGTGCTGAAGCCTATAACATCAGTCGCACCCAAGGGCCAGCAGAGGGCGGCAAAACTCCGAAAAACACAAAAGTACACCTTTCACTGTGCTGTTATTTTAATCTGTCTGAGCGGGGCATTTGTGCGTTAATTGCGTCAAATATTTTAACGGGATTAATTAAAAAATTAATTACCGCTCGTTAATGCGATAATTTTGATAAGTTTAATTTTTTTTTTTGTTTGTTTGTTTTTTTTTTTTTTGTTTGTTTGTTTTTTTTTTTTTTGAGGGCTAAGAAGTAAAAAAAATCCAGAAACAGAATGGCATTGCCAAAAGAAACAAAAATATATATGTTTTATACTCCGCAACACTCCCTGAAAAGCCGAAGAGGAAGAACAGGACTGTAACATGTATGGAACTTTTGTGGAAAAAAAACTTTTTTCGTTATCGAATCGGGACTTGGTATCAGCAGATTCTCAAAATCAGGTGACTCGGACTCTGGTGTATAAATCTATTATCGGCACATCCCTTCGAAAAATTGTTTTTTACTCTAAGTAGTAGAACATGTTTGAGTTCCTCAAAAACAAAACAAAAAGGACCCATAGACCAGTTTCATATCGGTGTGACTTGGTGCACATTGGCACTTTCTGATGGTCATGTGACCTCACGCAGAAACAAGTTCGCTCAGCCTCAGCGAAGATAGATCGGCACAGGCTAGCCCAGTTGACTAAAGAGTTAAAGGCGGAACTCCAGCTGGGTCCCTTCATATCCATCGCTGCCACGCTGCACGAGGTGAGTATGTAACGTCAATAAATGATATCATATTTAGATCAGTAAATAATAGGGGTGTGTATTGCCTCATATCTGTTGATACAATTTGTCTCACGATTCACATGTCACGAGTCGATCCCAATTAATCCCAATAATACACTTTAAGACGATTAGTGCGATATTTATGTATCACTTTAGAAAAACAAATAAAAATGGACATAAAAGTACATTTATATTAATTTATTCTTGAAACTTCAACCAGCACTCAAACATATTTTTGTTTTATGTTTGAACAACATATGGCTTTCATTATAATATTTTTTTTTGTGCAAACTTGCTTTAGTGCAGTGCTTCTCAATTACTTTCTGTTACGCCCCCCTCGGGAAGACGCAAACGTTTCGCGCCCTCCAACTCTCTGCCACCTCTGTAAATAGGCTATATATATAAACTACAACGAAGTTATACTTGAACATTTTTGTTTTTAACAGAAAGGACTTAGAGCAATAACTTTGCATGATTTAAAAAAAAAAGAGGAAAAAAAAGTCACATCCAAACTGTAAAAATACAGTCAAGGTACATTATTTGACCATTTGATAATGAAAAATAAAATTTAATAAAATCAATAAATAATAATACATTCAAACTGATGAGCAACATTAACTCGTAGGGACAATATGCCAAACATTTTGACCGAAACCCCCCAAAAATTAATAGAAGAAAAATGACCGTGTCATTGAATAAAGGGAATTTTTATTTTGGCGCAGGCGGTATCAGCTTCTTTGCTGTGTTGTGTTGAGTCAACTGGTTGTCACTGAGCAGCTTGGTATGCCACCTTCTATGATGCTAACATTGCTCACTGGTTTACTGATCTAACACTTACAAAGCGGGACGATTGTTAGCAATATTTGGCATGTTTTCGCTGAAAAAAATCTAGCGGTATATCAATGTGATTGGGGTCCAATGTCTTTAAGTGAGGTCTTAATTGATTTGGCTTCATGCTGTCAGCTTTTTAGACACAGACTGGGCTTTCCTCGTCTCCCACTGTATGAAAAGTCAAACGCTACATACGCGTCGTCATATTTTCTTTCTTAGCGCTTCATATCTCCAGTGCTCTTTGCTTTGTGCCGTTGTTTGGTTAGAAAAATATTGCACACACTGTGAAATGAGAGCGCCACTGCTATCCACTGAGTGGATGTGGATGTGCAATTTTACTGCAAAAAGGTATGTTACCCGAGGTCACATGTTCCCCCCGGCATCGCTCTGCACCCCCACTATTTGAGAAGGACTGCTTTAGTGCAATCCATCTTTAGTCCAAACCATGCAGGATTCTAAATACAGGATATGCACGGGGACCTAAAAAGTTCTAAAAAGTCTTAAATCCAATAATTTGATTTTAAGGCCTTAAAAAGTATGAAATTCTTCTAAATATCAAGGTCTTAAATACAATTTGGAAATGTTTTAAGAATATATTGATGTTACTTTTATTTAGAACATGCATGAATTTTAGTTTCGCTTTTAAATGTTTCGATTTTTGAGAATGCTATAACGTAACTACAAAATGGAACTACCTGTGCTGCCCCGTCAGAATTTATCGAACACAAGCAGGTTTTGTTGTGCGCGCGCAGTTGAGTGTTAACAGAACCGATTATTTAATGATTTCTCGCTTGAGAACGTACAGTTCAGCTCATGTTTGAAGCCGGTGGAGGGAAAAACGTATGAAGCACACTGCACTTTGTAGAAGAAAATTTTAAAAATTGCAGCTTTATCCAGCACTGATTAAATTTGAGGAGGGTGGCAGGAACCTTGCCACACAAAAATGACCTGACTGTCGTTACTATGATTTTACGACACTGTGCACAGGTCCTCATAGGAAACGCAGTCTTCCTTAAGGTAAAACACTACCGCTTTTATCCACCAGTGCCGCTAATATTGACCGAAACTGAAAAGTTACCTTGTGTTGCTTTAAAGGATGTATAGAATGTTAATAAAGAATAGTTATTTAAAAAAAAAAAAAAAAAAACGGCAGGTCGAAACATTTGCTTGAGCATCCAGGTATACCAACCACCACAGGGCCAAAATGCCAAAAATAACTTGTTTCCGCAGTATTTCTTTCGCATTGCACACACATGGTATGGCTCTTGTCACATTCCGTGCATCCATTTTTGCAATAAAAGCCGAAATGAGCCCAAATTCCTGACTTGTGCTTTGCAGCATCACATATCTCTATCGCTGCCATGTTGAAACTTTTGCTCCGTGGCGCCAGATCCCACGAGACTATAGTGTAAAGAAGCCACGCGGGATAACTTTTGTGAGATGTTGTTGTTACTTCAGTAGAGGGCGAGCAAGGCAACTGCTCGCTGCAAACTAGTGGACGGGAGTACAAGTGCAGCTACTGCATTCTTTATTTCCACCAAAAACACACGTGTGAAGATCAAAACAGACGGATTTTGAATCGATACGGGAATTACGTGATGTAACATTGCAATATATCTCAGAATCGATATTTTTTTAACACCCATACCTAATAACAAAATCAGATCACTAAATATGAAAATATAACAGTAATTAATTTTGCCACCTGTCGTTGTTTTCAGGCTATCCAGGTGATTGAGAAGCTCAAAACTAAAGAAAAGCGTATGAAGAGGAAAAAATTGGCGCTGACCAGGCAGAGGGACCGCTTGATGGCCACCCTTGCTCCTCCTCCTGAATGTGAGTTCTACTTCCTGTCACTTCCTTTTGTCACCACATTACCAATCGGTTCGTACTCATTTCCTCTAAACTGCGTCTGAATAATGTTGCAACAATTCCTGTGATAAAGAAATCCACTTTAGTTATTCACCCAACAGAAATCAGTGGTGTTAATTCCATGAAGAACAATCCTGATTTCTGTTGCTTGAAAGTTATTTTTCTGTGGTCGTTAAAATACAACCTAAACTGAGTAATATAAAGCAAATTAATACGAAAATGATGAGAGAATTTTCTTTTGAAATTATTTGCATTTCCAAAACACTGCAAAACATTGTGTTCATAAACTAATAAACATCCATATTGTCTTTGCCACACTTGGGGAGATTTATTTTCATTACTTAGAAGAAGTGCAGAGCAATGGATTTGAGGCACAAGTGAGGAAATTTAAATAAAGTGCATTTTAGAGAGACAAATGCAATTTCTTCTCTTACTTTAAACGAAAGAAGAAAAATGTTTTGGATCAGAGTTTGCGCTCGTAGAAGCGAAGTGCTTTAGACTAGAAATAAGCACATACATATGCCTGACGGGCTAAAGTTAGCGGCTAAAAACAGCGCTAGAACGATCTCTAAAATCTTAGTAGTGCCTAGTGAACTTGGTTAACATAGTGCTACCATAGAAACTTTGTCATTGCAAACTGTGGATATTTTTTTGTTTATTTAAAATCTGTCAATGGTCTTCTTGAGAACAAGTTGGTATGTGCTTGGAAAGAATTTACCCTATCGCAAACGTAGCAATTTTGTACAAACGATTGGGTACATAGTACATGGGCTTGTAGGGAATGAGTGAAAGGTTCCCAACTGAATACAGTTTTTCTTGTCACTCACAGGTGACAGCCACCATAACACCTCCCAGACAGGTAGTTCAGACAGGCTGGGAGATGATGTCCCCAAAGTGACCAATCACACTAACACAAGCAACAGGTAAGGTTCCTTAACATCGTCTCATAACGTCACAACATGCTAACAATAAATAAAACTGGCTTGCCTTACCTCAAACAGTGCCCCCATCATCATTTCGGACACATCTTCTTCCCCCTCGCCCTACCGCGTGCGGACCACCTCGACCGTCACCCCGGCAACCGCCGCCCCAAGCCGCCGGCGGACCCATCACCAGTCCCTGGGCTCTTCTAGTGGTGATGACATCATATTTGTGGCCTCCACTCACACACTCCCGAAGGAACAAGCGCCTCCCCATCCCAGCCCGGTCACCCCGCCCCCAGCCCTGCCAAAATCCACGCCCGCGGCCTTCCACGGCTCACCAATGGCGAGGCATCGGACCAAGACCGTGCCTAACATCTTGAGTCGAAGCAAGTCTCAAGGCCACGTCTTTGATGGGAGTGGTAAGTTATTAAATACATGAGTGGGAAAATTAATTTATGGTAGGTAAATTTCCTTTGTGACTGTCGGCCACGATTGTAGGTAATCTCAGCAGCTTCCAGACAGTCTTGCCCACTGAGCTTCTGTCGGTGGTCGGGGCCACGTTGCCGGGGCAACCCTTCCTTACCCTCACTCCACTCATGACGCAACACACGCCGCTGCCTTTTTCTTCTACAGAAAGTACGTGTATTTTACGGTTTACTTTACAGGGAGTCCTCGGATCATCATGTCCTCGACCTACGACGTTTGGACTTGCCCCTGCATCGTCAGGCATTTATTCCCCAGCGCCATAGTTTCTGCTTAGCTGATGCATCGTGCTTGTCTGTGTTTGTGCGCCGGAAGGATCTTTTCGGTTTTCACCCTCCTTTTTTCACGTTATGGCCCCACAGAATAAATCTGGGTCTTTACACTTACCATGGAAAAGAAGCTGAACATCATAAAAAGAACGGAGAAATGAGAGACACTGACGAACATCAGTAAAGATAGGCTGCGTTCAGACCAAAGTTAAACCATCACCCAAAAACGCCTTGGTCATTACGTCACCATTGCCAAAACCAAAAAATTTTTGGTTCACTTAATGTGAAAATAAGGTCAGTAATGTAACGAAGCGGGCTGCATGTATGCTTCAGGTTGCAATGTTGACCACTTCTGTGTTTTCTGGGCTGTCCAACGCATCAAGTGTCTGACTCAAGTGAGAGAGTTAGGGGTGGACGGAGAGAGAAGGCTGTTTTGGTTATTAAACTCAAGTTTGCACTGAAATGTCATTGTACTGCTGATGCCATAACATTGGCACATGCAAGTCACTAAGGCTAGGGTCATACTACAGGTCTTAATGCACAAATCAGATTTTTTGCCATATCTGTTTATTTGGCGTGCCGGTTCAGACTGCCTTTGTCCATTGAGACCGTTCAAGTATCAGGCATGCGCACAAATTCGCAGTCCGAGATGCGCTCAGCAAAGAGACCTGCATGCGCAGAAGCATCAAAACAAATTACACATACTAGCTGTATGTCATTTCAGAGTGATCATATTTTGATTTCCAAAAAGAGGACACAAATAACAGACATTAATAATCCCCGTTTAGTATTATATTCAAAGTTTCTATGGACTGATAGAACGCATACACGCACACACATGAGCCTTGACGTGTGCGCGTGAAATGACATGGGTGCGTCAGTTTGCCCCGACTCGGCCATGTGTGCAATAATGAAATATTGCTCATTCGGCGCACAGAATGAAAATCGAAAATTGTAAGGCTTATTCTTTCCTTCGTTTTATTTTTTTCATGACTGTGGTCAAGCCCGTCTCGTGCTTAAAAGCACAGTTCGAGGTAGGCGCTAATGCCTACATGGCTGCCGTCCTCCGTGCCTCTTGCTTTTTGCTGACGTAATTGCTGCACGAATTCCGATTTTGGAGTTTGACAGTTCAGACCGCCAGTCACGTTCTGAAAAAATGTGGCCCAGATCGGATTTGAACCACATACGAAAGTGACTCAGATCGGATTTAAAATGGTTCACTTCTATGCGACATCTCCCATTCAGACAGTCATGTTAATGCCCGACTCGAGTCGTAAAAACACGAAAAAATCAGATTCGTGCATTAAGACCTGTAGTATGAACCTAGCCTAAGTGATATGTTCTCAGACATCTGTCTCATTCTGGGTACTGCATAAGCAAATTTGAACGGTTACATTATAGCATTTTTGCACTGTTACATCAATATCTATGCAAAAACTATCATATCAAGTCAGCCGTCTGCCTCCTAGTCTGAGTACTGTAAATTGCCATATGTACTGTTATATTACCACTAGAGATTTGCGAAATTTCGTATTCTTAGCTTATTTGCGATTTGGCCGTGAAAGATTCGCAAACATCCAAATTCCGATTATTTAAATATGTCAAGTAAAGCGGAGCTAAAACACAGCGCGGTCATCGGGACGCAATGAGGAACGGACCGAGAGTAAATATCGTGCTTGTAATTACCCAGGTAATGACAATGCTCAACTCACGGCTCTGGCTCAACTCATGCCGCTAGATACAAAAAAAAACAATAATACCTGACTGCTGCCGACAGCCTCTACAAACTGCGTCCATATAATGCTTCGGTAGATAACAGATATCATACGTAAATAGAACTAGATGCGAAATGACTGACTTGCCGGCGTTAGTAAACAGCCGCTATCTTAAAGCAGTAGACTTCTCTAGAAGGCTGTTGTAGCGAAATTTCCAAGCGAACCTAATTAACTTTTTATCTAAAATACTAAATCGGCAAAATCTTGAGTTGAATCTATCTTTAAAGCAGTTTTACACTTTCACATGTTGAAAGTAGACCGAAGGGAAATTATGGAAATCGAGAGCCATTTTATCAACTTTAACGGTTGATTCACAACATCAAATTCATTGAATGTAGTTTAAAGCTGCTGCTACAGAATGGGGACTTGAGTATTTTATTTACTGTTTTGAACTGTTAACTTGATACCAAAATAGTCATTTGTTCATGCCTGAGAGGCTTTTTGTACAATTTTTGTTACTAATGTACGAAACATCAAAAGCAGCCACAAGTAATAGCTTGGGGGGGTGTCATCAGTAATCGATTTATAATTGAAACGTAGCCTCTGAATCGTAATCGAATCGTTAGGTGTCCAAAGATTCCTACTTCTAATTACCACTACATCAAAACTTTTTGATGTAATGAATGAACTGCTTAATGAACTGCTTGTCACTCATTCACTTTATTCCAATCTGTACACAATAACTTTTTTTATTAGCCTTATTGTCGTCATATGGCTTTCTATTATATTAATTTCGGGTTTTTTGTAATAAATATTTTGATGGGAACTTTGACTTTAATGGTGAAATCTCACTTTTGCGGAAATTTGGATTACGCCGCCAGCGTAAACTCGAGGACTCCCTGTATTCGCTTCTAGCCTCGCCCAGTTGAAATGAACTGGACAACTATCGCCGTCAGTGGCACTGAAACATGACACTGCCATGATTCCACTCAATATTTGTCTTCCTGTAGACGTGACCGCAGTGACCCTCAACCTCCCCACTTTTCCCAATCAGCAGCAGCAGCCGGACTCCACGCCCCATCCTCCAACAGGTATGGAAAACACATCCAAACTCGAAAACTAATTTGGATTCAAGCTATGTCATCAAAATTTAAAGTAATTCTGCGAATGGTAGTTGGGTGATTCTCATGAAGCGAACCTAAACTAGTCATGAAAACCTGAAATAAAACCTGAAAGGTGGTTATGTCTATTGTGTGGCCTAGTCTACAATTACCAAAAAAGTTTTTTTTAAAACAGATTTTAGCGTGGTAATTTCATTACCGTAATGGGTCCATTGAAAAGATTTGATGTTTTCACATCAATATTGCATCATAAATATTCAATCAATTACTTAAAAAAAATCTGTATGTAAAAAATTATTTTAAAATTTAGTTTAAAAGTTTTTTCACGTAAATCGGTAAAATACATTTTTAAATGATGAATTTGAATACCAGCTTTGGCAATTGCTTGCGCTTGAATCAATCTTGCACAACCCCGAAAATTGTTTCCTTCCGTTTTGACATTATGTATTCTCAATATTAATGGAATCAAAAATAGTTCAAAAGTTTACAAGAAGTACAGTAAGATAAATTATGTAAAGATTTTTCAAAATAGGCAATTTTTATAGATGTAAACAAATAATAAATGAAAATTTTTTTTAAAGAAAATATCAAAAATAAAAACATTTAATAATTCAAAAAAAATTTTTATTGTAAATGCTGTTTAGTCTTGCACTTCCCCAATATTGGGGATACTCTTATGATAATCTATCATGCTTCAAAGTGAGACATTTGCAAACATCTGCTTTACTTTGGAAGAAAACAATCAGGTTTGTCTTCCACAGATCACAACCAGCTCTGCTCATTTCCCACCACGCCACAACCGGCAGAGCTTCCCATTGCCGCCCCACCGCTGGAATCGCCGCTGTCCCCCAAGGACGAGGGCTCAGGACTAAATGGCCATGCTCTGGCTCCTCCCCCATTGTTACACATGAAGGCGGGCGGGGTGCAAACGGAGCACACGCCCCCCGCAGAGACGCCGGCGCCCGACGGGGTGGCGCCCCAGTGCGAGGAAGCATCCTGGAGGCCCATGCCTAAGTTAGTTCCACTGGGCCTTCGGGGGGCTCCGCCCACGTGACGAGGTCACAAGGACCTTGGTGGCCGTTTTCTGAAACTTTGTTGCTAAAGTTTTATTTTTCTACATTGTAATTACATAATGGATGTTCGTAACACTAATTTAAATAAAGTTTGTTCGCATTTGTTCAATGGGCTTTTTGCTTTCAAATTTCAGAGCGTTTAGACCAGACATGTCCAAAGTGCGGCCCGGGGGCCAAATGCGGCCCATGGTCAAATTTCATCCGGCCCCCAGCCTCTGTCATAAGATCAATAACGTCTGGCCCGCACACAGACTTAATAAATTGATCAGCAGTACTGCTACCAGCATATTGAAGTAGCTTACACATTAAATGCTGCTCCTCATTTACCCACTAAAAGGCAGCAGCACTCTAAGCAATGTTACCCCGTGTGACGCTTGACTTCCAATTTTCTAAAATGGCAACAATCAACAACAACAAAAAAGTTGACTGCGACAGCCGACGCTTCAAGGATAGGTGGAAATTGGACTATTTCTTCACTAAAATATCCACAACTGTGTCTGCCTCATTTACAAAGAGACAGCCGCTGTTTTTAAAGAGTTCAATGTGAGGCAATATTTCCGAACAAGACACGCTGACGTGTACTACAAGATTACAGGGAAGCTACGCAGCGAGAAATTGAAGCAACTTTAAGCTAGTTTAATTTCACAGCAGCAAGATACCGAGAGTCGAACGCTACAAAGGCTAGTTGCGAGATTGTTAAAATTATTAATTAAAAAATAATAATAATAAAGCAAATGTGACACACAGAATGGCTTGCTAAAATTTGCTGAAATATATTGTTCTACGTAAAGGATGTCAGCCAAGGTTGGCCCCCCACATCTTTACCACACCAAATCTGGCCCCCTTTGCAAAAAGTTTGGACACCCCTGGTTTAGACAAAATAGACGGGTTGACAACAAATACTAAAGTAAATAAATTGGATTAGTTGCTCTAATAATTCATTCATCTTCTGAACCACTTATCCCCATGAGGATCTCGGGGGGGTGCTGGAGTTCCAACCACAAAATATTTTTTCAATGTTGTTTACAAAGAGTACGTGGTATGAATGCGTTGGCTGCTATTAAGAGCGTTTGATGATTGGATTATGGAAAAGTTATTTACAGTGAGTATCAACACTGGAGTTTGAAACCATTGCAGCAATGAAATAATTTCCACATTCTGGAAGAAAAAAAAATCCTATAGATCGCCATATCTACTTTTTACATTTTTCTTAAACATTTTCTGCGTTAAATTTCCTGAATGATGTCATTCCCACCTCTTTCCGCATTTCTTGACTTGACAAACTATACTACTATGAATATACAGTATAGATCGAGAGTTGGAAAACAATTTATAAACTTTATTGTCTGAATACATGCTATCATAGCAGCTCAGCAGTTAGGGTTGGGCATCGTTTAGATTTGAAATGTTCCGATTCTGATTCCACGTTTCGATTCCAGTTCCAAATGATTATCGATTCCGATTCTTTTAATAGGCAGGGTCAAAAAAGTTGCATAGTTTATATTAATTTCTTCTCAATTATTTTTTAAATTATATGAACTTTCAGTTAACTTTGCTATGAATTTCTCGCAGGGCTATTTTTAACTTGTATATACAATAAATATAAGCCTTTGAAATTGAATATGATAAAGTTTCCACACAAGTGCACTTTCACAAAGATTGGGAACATTTTTCAATCATTTTTCGAAAGGTCATGGACAAAACATTTATACATCTTAGGCCTATGTTTTAGAGTGTCTTATGCTACAGGCATTTTATATGTTATTGAGCTCCCACTAATGGGCTAACCTGGTGCAGAATATCAAGAAAAAAACACAACTTGTAAAACCCAGTCCAGATTAGCCGCAGGTACAGTATAAAATCAGAAGGTTTTTGTTGAGTAAAATGATCATATCTGCCTTCTCAGGCAGTAAGCATGAGCGTTCTGGACAGATGGTGTCTCCTGCAGTGGTGAACACGCGTTCACTGGGTGTAGATGAAGCTTGAACGCATAAATATGAGAAAGCGGGATCTGACAACAAAGGATGTCTTTCTTTCGTTCCACCACCATGCAGCAGGATCATCCTCACCAAAACAGGTGGTGGCTGGTGCACACAGCAAAGTAGATAAATGTCACGTATCACTGGTAAAGTACGTGAAAAAAAAAACTTAATGATGCACGTTGATATGATGGAGTATTAGGGCCAAATGAATAAATCTTAAAAAAGGACTGCGAGATTAGACGTACTACTGCTACGAGAAAAAGTCGCAAATGTTAAGTAGGGGTAAGGTAGCTGTGAGCCGCTACGAACTTAACATACATGTAATTCTTCTATTAATTATAATGTGATGTACTAGATGAGGCAAAATAATAAGGATTTTATTTGTGAAACCGACTCTAAGACAAAAGATGCTTTTAATATTGTTGATTTTAACGGAGGCGGCAACACACTAAGTAAAGTACGTAGCGGCTTAGATAGCTAAATTAGCCCGATGTAATAATACAATTTATTCTCGTACTATTCCATCCATCCAGCATCTACCGCTTAATCCGGCGGCGGGTCACGGAGGCAGTAGAAGACAGACGTAATTTATTGTTTTACTTACCTGGATCTTCCTGGTTAGACGACCGGCGCGTATCAAATTCGCGGCACTCAGCTATGCACTACTCTGCACTTGTATTCCACGAAGCCGGTGGTGTTTAGTCATATTGGTCATGCAGCCACCTTTGCATGATATGGCTGTGTTGCAAATGTTTCACGGAGCTGACTGGTCATTTTTCTTTGTGAAGTTGAGCCAAACTTTTGAGCACCGCCGCCGCACAGTGTCTACGATTGAAATCAAGTTGCAATGCACAAACATGCACTTCATGTGGCTTCTTCTTTGTGGTGTTCGGCAGCTATTTTTTCTGGTCAGCGGTCAGGGCATCGAAAACTTCCCACGGTTCCGATAGAATCAGAGTGTTAGTCCCGGATCCCATCGATGCGCGATGCCCAACGCTATCAGCAGTGGGACTTTGTGTCATGTCAAAAACCATGCCACTAGAACTTTTTTTTGCACAAAATGACAGGTATTTCAACAAAGAACAATATTTTGCAGAAAACGATCAAAAGGAGGGAACAAAAATGACTGTGAAATGAAAAAAAGATTACAACATTTTCTGAAGAGTACAACAGCAATTAGTAAGACGTGTGTGTATTCAGGCCCATTCTCTGAATGACCAGCACATCTACAGCCACAGGACAACAGTCAGTGACTAGTGGGTTTCTTGGTTAAAACTTTGTCGCTAAAGATTTTTCAGACGTTCTATATTGTGTTGAGGTCATAACTTTGGGCAGGCCATCTCATTAGTTCAATGTTTTCTTTTTCAAAAAACTGCTTTACCCGTTTTGCTCTGTGACATGGAATATTGTCCTGCATGGACTCTTCGGGCTGACTAGGTGACGAACGCAGGGAATGGACCACATGTTCTTGAAGAAGGTTCTGATACACAGTTGCATTCACTTTACCACGTCACCTATTAGAGGCCCAACTCCCGCTGCAGAAAAAATGCCGTAAACCATGTTGCTTCCTCCTCAACCTTTCACTGACTTTTTTACACACTTTGGGTTCAGTCTTTCTCCAGTTTGTCACCAAACATAATGTTTCCCATCGGATCCAAATGAATTCAACTTGCTTTCATCACTAAAGTGAACTTTGGACCAGTTCTCCTCTGTCAACACAACATGCTTGTCAGCAAATCTTACTTGTAGTCTAGCCCTGTGATTCTTTCTGCTAATGAGAGGTTTATTCACTGCAGATCAGGCTTTCAGTCCAAATGCTCTTAAATGCATGTATAAAGATTCGTTAAACTGACGAGCAATTTCAGCAGCCGTGTGAAAACGAAACTTACAAGGAGTCATGTCATTAGATATGCTGGATAGGGTGAAACGATCTTTCCTTGGGTTCAAAAGGTGTCCATATCCACCAAGGCGTAGGTTTGATCTCTCGTAGGACGATATAACAGTATCATCTGGATGTACACTATTTGCTCGGGACGGGACATTAATAAGACCAAACAGATTGGGTGAACGGGGCAAGGATTTGAACCTAATTAATTGATAGCCTAAATGATCAATGCAAAATAAATCTGTATTGACTGATAATAACTTTTACGTGCATTGGTTCAAGTAATACACTGTTTGATTCAAACCTTTGTTTTCAAAAACTACTTAAGAAACATTTTGAAAACTTCCAGAATAAATGTCTGGTTTTATTAGCAAACATAAACATAATGAAAAGAATTCACTTAATACTACTACAATCTAAATTCCCTATATAACTAAACTCATTATATAATGCAAATAAGGTTGCTTAAAAGTTGGTGGCGACAATTTTAGCATCCTGTAAAGTTGGTAGTGTTATGTCCCTACCGTCCCAATGCAAACCTACGCACTTGATATCCACTCATCCACTCTTAGTGTGTTAAAATAAAATAAAAATTACATTCTCATAATTCCTTTTCATTCAATATATTTTTTAAATTATTAAATTAATATTCATATTAACATAAATGCCTCTATTTACTTTTTATATTTTTTTACAATTCCATAATTCCTTTTTTGATGTTTTATTTAGTTTTTAATTTAGTTTTTAATTAATAGTTTGTATTCAACTTATCATAATTCTGTTTAATGTATTAGGTGTACAAGCGGCATGGAAAATGAATGAATGAATGAATAATGTTTTTTTGTATTTTTTTTTAATTGTTTTTGTAATTCCTCCCTATCATAATTCCTTTTTTTTTTTTTTTTTTTTTTTTTTATATGTTCCCGTAATTTCCTAATTTCATTATAACTTTGTATTTTCCCCTTATTCGCATAATTACAAGTTATAACAAGTTCAATTTGAATTTAAAAAAAAAAAAAAAAAAAAAAAAAAGGGGAAAAAAAAAACACGCAAACTTCCTGATTGTTGTTTTACTTTGAAAGTACAGGGCGGAAATACTTGCGCGGCACCGACCCATCTAATAATGCGTGTATTTTAGTGTGTGTATGTGTGTATGAGCTCGTGACCACTTCTTTCTTCTCCGCCGCACCACGCTGCGATGCGAACCCGCAGCCGGCGACCCGGCTCGGTCCAGACGCTGCAGCAGGAGGAGACTTGGCCTGGCTTCGGCTGAGCGAGGTCGGGCTCCCACGCGTCATGCCGCGGGGTGCTAGCCGCTAGCAGGCAAGCTATGAGCGGCGACGGCGACGGAACCGGCGGCGGAGGCGCCATCAGCCGCCGCATCAAGAACCTGCTCAGGTCCCCGTCCATCAAACTCAGGGGGCGGGGCCGATCAGCTCGGCATCAGATTGGCGACAAGGTAATCGCCGGACAACCGTTTTGTTTCAAACCAAGTGTACTGTTGTCATCTTGTTTTGCCGTGCTGCCTTGGCATACGAGTTGTGACGTCCTAGGGTTGGGAAACCTAATACGATACGATTTGCGATTACTATGAATTCACGATATGGTGGTACAACAATTATCGGGGTCAGGAAATCAACCTATGATATTCAACAAATCAACTAATAAATAGACAATCTACTTTTCACCCTTCTGCTGTGACTTGAAATGAGTTTATCACTTGTAGACGTCTAATCTGTTTTAAGTGGGAGGTAGCGAGGGAAGCTATTCCTCCCACTTAAAACGGATCTGACGTCTTGGGCCATCAGTAGCAGCTAATGAGTTAATTTGGGGGGCATTTGGGGCATTACCTGTTGATTTTCAGTCACTTCCTGTTGATTTGGGGGCATTTGTGGGTCACTTCTGTTCAGTAACCCCAAATCAACAGGAAAAGACCCAGGAATACCCCAACATATATAGGAAATGACCTGTAAATAAAATGAACAGAAAGTGACCTTTGCATACCCCAAAAATCAGCAGGAAGTGACGGAAAATCAACAGGAAATGACCCGAATGCCACAAAATGAACTCATTTGCTAACAGGAAGTGAACTATGTTCATTCAACCCCCTCCCAGTCAAAATGAATTGGACGACTATTGCAATGACTTTTTTTTTTTAATTATTAAAACAGTGACACCTTTTAAAAATGATATATCAATCCTTGGCGGGAGCATGTCGATAACCCTTCGGGATACAAAGTCTCGCGATATATCATCATTTCGATGTATTGTCAAGGGTTCGTACAGGCCCTTGAAATCCTTGAAAATGCTTTGATTTTACTGTCAGGTTTTCAAAGTTTGAAAATGCTTGAATTTTGCGTCAAATCCGAGGAAATGCGTGGAAGTAGTGATGGCATTTTCGGCTCTTTTCGGTGATCCGGTTCATTTGGATCGGCTCAGTGAAACGAGCTGGCTCTTTTTGGCTCTGCAACGGCTCTTTTAACTTTAGCTTTTCTTTTAAATACAGTAATTTTTGCACTACAAGGCACACCTGACTATAAGCCGCCGCACACCAAATTTGACACGAAAACCAAATTTTTTCATAGATAAGCCGCACTGGACTATAAGCCGCAGCCATCCTCACTGTATTATGGGATATTTACAAAAGATATTAACCGATAACACTTTATTTGACAGCGGGATCATAAGGCTGTCTAAGACCAAATGAACCACTTAGCTGCAAAGCTTCATTGCTTCAAGAAGCTTCATTTGGCCATCACTGTTCCCTTGGAGGAGACAGTCAACTTCTGCTACTACCTGCTGTCAAAACTGTTGTTATTCAACATGCCTCTTAGCATGCATTGCAGCACTACAGATGTAAATAACAATCAAATTCATGTTCTGTTCTAATTATTTCTTTAGTTACTGTTCCAGTTGTTTCATTAATTGCTACATTAACTGGTTACACTTTATTTGACAGTGGCGCCATAAGACTGTCAATAGACAAATAATTTCGACATGAGACTTTTATGAGCGTTAATGAAAGTTTATAACGGATGTCATTTACTGTTATCCGGCAATTCATCTCACTTTTGAATTGATGTAAAATAGCCGAGCTGGACATAAATGGAGTTAGTGACATAATTTGCCAGATGATGCTTAATAATATCTGTCATAAGCATTCAGTAATGCCCATGATAGTGTCATGTCATGATTATGACGGTCTTATGACGTTGCTGTCAAATAAAGTGTTAAATTGTAACCCAAATAAATCAACAAATAAGCCGTACTGGACTATAAGCCGCAGGATTCAAAATGAAGGAAAAAAGTAGCGGCTATTAGTCCGAAAATTACAGTACTTATGATAAATTTAGCATACATTTTGATAAATGACTTGGTGAACTAAATATTGCACTCCACTGACTGCTAATAGCAACGATTATCAAGCAAAGAAAAGGGTTTTTACTTATTTTACTGAACATTAAAAAGGCTCCAAACAATAAACAAGCCACAAAATTAAACTTCAACCAACAACAATCATACATGCTGCATCATAACAAAAATAGTCAGTAGTAACTGCAACAGCAGCAGCGAACAAAACAAAATAAGGTACTCCTCGCTTTATTTTAACAAACATAAGCTACTCCTCGCTTTATTTTAAATTTGCATTCAAGAAAACTAAATACTTCTACTTGGACGGGCTGATCCGGTTCCTTTTCTCAGTAATTGTTTGTCCAGGCTTTGAAAACACCCTCTTTGATGGTACAGATGTTGCTACAATGCGCAATCTACTCGGATGAACTGTCCTCATGTGCCTATGGAGGTTATTAGTTGACCCTCCTCGAACGGACAATTTAATTTTGCAGACACTAAATTCTGCCCTATTGTCATCTGACTTAACCAATTAAAATGTCTCCAAACGTTTTCGGCTCATCTTGAAGGCCTACAAACCGCGTTCGTGTGTCGTCCTTTCCTCCTCGTATGTCTGTCTGTGGCTGCGCAGACGCAACGGAGCATGTGCTCAGCGTGCACTCCGTGCAGTACCTAGTACCAAGCCACTGCCAAACCTCGCTTCAGACACAAGAAAAAAAAAAAATAGGGAGAGAGAGAGCGAGGCGGCTCTCGAGGGAGGGTGCCGGCTCTCATCGTTCACTTCTTTGTACTGGCTCGTTCGCGACCGACACATCACTACTTGGAAGTGTTAGGCACACAATATTTTCTCAGCACCGTGTCGCAAAATATGATTTCTTTTAAAAATTCAAATAAATTTGCTTCATCGCTGCTACACGATTGTTCCTGTTGTCCCACGTCACATTGAGTACAATGCATTTGAGTCCGTGCATGAGTAGTTTGGAGTTAAATCAAGCAAACAGTATACAAATAGAAAAGTATTTAAATCCGTACTACTGCGTTTGCTTTGGTTTAGTACGTTACTTTTATCGCACAACCAGCAGTTCCTTCGTCACATTTTTCCCCCCACAACTTCCACACCCCATCTGCCATTTGTCATGTAATCTGGCCGGTAGCCTTTTCGCTTGGCCGCTAAAACTCTGCTTGCTTGACTGGCTCTCGCGAGAACGGAATAGTTTTTAGTTGTTGTTGTGAACCACAGTTCCATACAAACATCGAGATATCATTTAGCTAAGCAATTGGAGATGTGAGAGCCATTTTATGAGTACTTCAAACGTCAAGAAAGCGCATTTTTCAAGGTTTCCTCGGCCGTGACGTGTGTGTCTCCATGCACCGAACGGCATGCTGTTACTACACCAGCACCTCTGCTTTAGGACCTACCCTCCCTCAGAATCGGTAACTTTTCAACTTTTAAATGACGAAAGTCACCCACCCACTTCAAATGGATTGTACGTCGACCAGTGTTAAATGCTTTCCAATTCACAGCAGAAGGATGAAAAGAGCTTGTTTGTCTGTTTATTTGTTTTGTAGAATATCTGAGATTTCCTGACCCATGTATCGATAATTGTTATATCGCCGTATCCTGGGATCATTGTATCGTGAGCCTTGTATCGCAAACCGTATGTTATCGTATCGTGAGGTACCTAGAGGTTTCCACTCCGAGTGTAAAGTCTGCAAAAAGACTTTCGTCAGAGACAATTGGGGTCAAAGCCGTCAAGTCGCACATGATAGGAGAAAAACACTATCGGTCTGTGACCTCAGCTCTGTGTTTACAGTGAAGTAAAGTTATCTTTTTCTTCATCAGAAATTGTTGCATGGTCTTGAATTAGATTTTTAAGGTCTTAAAAATAACTTCAAAATACTTTTAAATTTGACTTTTAAAAGGGTGCCAGAAACCTGGACATTTATCCGATTAATCGTTTAATTAATCGTTCGATTATTCGATTATAAAAATAAATGTAAGTTGCAGAAATATAATAATGTAAATGAACCCAAATTAGCCAAAAAGGCTAGTTTTCATCCCCAGCCAGTTCTTATCAGGCAACCTAAAAAAATCACAATACAGTACTAAAATAACAGTTTACAACACAATAAAATAAAGCAGAATTATCCACATGCAGTGGGGCAAATAAGTATTTAGTCAACCACTAATTGTGCAAGTTCTCCTACTTAAAAATATTAGAGAGGACTGTAATTGTCAACATGGGTACACCTCAACCATGAGAGACCGAATGTGGAAAAAAACAGAAAATGCCATTGTTTGATTTTTAAATAATTTATTTGCAAATCATGGTGAAAAATAAGTATTTGGTCAATACCAAAAGTTCATCTAAATACTTTGTTATGTACCCTTTGTTGGCAATAACGGAGGCCAAACGTTTTCTGTAACTCTTCACAAGCTTTTCACACACGGTTACTGGTATTTTGGCCCATTCCGCCATGCAGATCTCCTCTAGAACAGTGATGTTTTGGGGCTGTCGTTGGGCAACACGGACTTTCAACTCCCTCAACAGATTTTCTATGGGGTTGAGATCTGGACTGGCTAGGCCATTCCAGGACCTTGAAATGCTTCTTGCTAAGCCACTCCTTTGTTGCCCTGGCTGTGTGTTTGGGATCATTATCATGCTGAAAGACCCAGCCCTTGCTGATGGAAGGAGATTTTCACTCAAAATCTTTCGATACATGGCCCCATTCATTCTTTCCTTTACACAGATCAGTCATCCTGGTCCCTTTGCAGAAAAACAGCCCCAAAGCATGATGTTTTCACCCCCATGCTTCACAGTGGGTATGGTGTTCTTCAGATGCAATTCAGTATTCTTTCTCCTCCAAACACGACAACCTGTGTTTCTACCAAAAAGTTCTATGCTTGTTTCATCTGACCATAACACATTCTTCCAGTCCTCTTCTGGATCATCCAAATGCTCTCTAGCGAACCACAGACGGGCCTGGACGTGTGCTGGCTTCAGCAGGGGGACACGTCTGGCAGTGCTGGATGTGAGTCCCTAGCGGCGCATTGTGTTGCTGATTGTAGCCTTTGTTACTGTGGTCCCAGCTCTCTGTAGGTCATTCACTAGGTCCCCCCGTGTGGTTCTGGGATTTTTATTCACCGTTCTTGTGGTCATTTTGACGCCACGGGGTGAGATCTTGCATGAAGCCCCAGATCGAGGGAGATTATCAGTGGTGTTGTATGTCTTACATTTTCTAATAATTGCTCCCCCAGTTGATTTCTTTACACCAAGCGAAGTGTTACAGAAAACGTTTGGCCTCTGTTATTGCCAACGAAGGGTACATAACAAAGTATTGAGATGAACTTTTGGTATTGACCAAATACTTATTTTCCACCATGATTTGCAAATAAATTCTGTAAAAATCAAAAAATGTGATTTTCTGTTTTTTTCCCACATTCTGTCTCTCATGGTTGAGGTTGACCCATGTTGACAATTACAGGCCTCTTTAATCTTTTCAAGTAGGAGAACTTGCTCAATTGGTGGTTGACTAAATACTTATTTGCCCCACTGTATACAAAACAGAGTTTCAGTGATCACATTTCTCAGATAAAACGTCCAACACCGTCAGTGGCAACAAATGAGATGATTTTCATATGAATGTTCGAAGGCATCCTACGTTTACAAGCCATCTCACGTGTCAAACCGCCCGCAGATGTTTGCGTAATGTTAGCCCCGCTAAGTCGTCTGTCGAGTCTCGGCCGTTCTTCTAGACGGATGTGATCTGCTGACACGATAATGAGATGTTAATGCACTACTCACTTTTGTTTGGCTCCGCAGGTTGTCTTGGAAAAAGTTCTGGGCATCACGGCGCCCGGCAACAGAGCGCTGTCATGTGACCCACGGAGTGGATTTTTAGCGTATCCCGCCGGGTAAGTGATCACCTGCTCACGTCGGGCTTCATTCTTTCTCTACTGTTGAGGCATGTAGCTTTGGGAGGGTCGTAGATTTTCACTGATGAAATTGTAAGGCCAGGTCAAAGGTCAAGATCGTCTAAAATATGAAAAACTGCGCATGCGCCAAAACAAAGCGGGCTACATGGGTAACTGTAAGTCCATGAACTGTACATGTTTTAATAAAGTACAATTACAAGAAAAAAATATTGGACAAACACGTTATTGACTTTGCCAGTGATTGATCACTTTAACCTGATAGATTAGCTCCGCGCATGACAATCAGCCACCTTTTTTGTTTTGTCGCATGCGCCATTAGAGGATTCTAGGATAGATTAGTTTTCACGGAGACCTATGTGATATCATGTCAATTCAACGCTTTTGAATCGTAGCCGTAAAATCGAATTCGTCCACAGACAAGATTCGTAGTAGAAAAGTCAGTTGTATTCACACACCCACCAAAAAAAAAACAAATCAGACTTCAGAATTTTGTGTTTACAGGTACAAATGCCGAAATACGAACACAATGCGTAAATATGAGTACGAATCTCTTATATACAAACATGAATGTGTAAATACGAGTACGAATCTTTTTGACGGCTACATTACTCCATAATTTTTGCCTCGTAACGCCCGTTCCATAGAAAATAAATGGAACGCGGGCAACGTCGCCTTCCGTTCGTTTTTTGCTAAAGTTAGCCCTCAGCCTAGCTTTGCTAGCATAATAGCTAGCATGACCTCTATAAATTCTATAATCTATAATTTCACAAATAAACCTTTTGAAATGATTCAGTTCAATTAATTTCTTTGATATATAGCTTTAAAAGAGTGGACACGTTATAATCAACCCCACCGAATGCACTTTGTAAAAGTGCAAAATCAGATTTTTAAAGGAGGTTTAAAAAAAAGAAATAAATAAAATTGCTTACTACAATTGAATTTCTCGCCACTGGAGTGATGTTTTCGCAGAAGACATGACATCAATAAATGAGGAATTTTCCTAAAGGGACACTAACACAGCAGAGTGGACAATGACACTGGGGATGAACAGAAACCCTTTTTTTTTTTAATTAAACAATATATTTTAATTTAAAAAGAACACATGATTAAAGATAGTTTATCCAGCACAATAAACTCATTAGTTATTTTGGAATTGTACCTTAATTTGCATTTTACTTTTTAGAACGATATATCAATTCTTGATCTATTCTCAGACATTTTTTTTTGTCAAACATTCATTTCAAAACTGTGTTATGATGTTGTTGACACACTTGGAATGTATTCACATATTCAGAGACTGAGAGTTGAGTGTGGTGCAAACCCTATAAAAAGTTGACGTGACGAGTTAATTTGTTCCACGAGAGTGAACAGAAGTCATTTGTGTCGCCGGGTGTGTAATGGCAGCCTTGGTGTTGCGGGGAATGCAGGGAATGTTTCACTCCGTCCAGATCGTCCTCCCCTGCCCTGCCCGACCGGCCAATCGACTACAGGTGGGGGAGGGGCTTAGCACATGATAAGTGGGTCAGTGCTGCCAAGGGGGAGTAGATGAAGATGCTCACGACTTCACAGGGATTAAGCTGAACCCTGTCTTATTTTTATAACTCATTGTCTGCCACTGACGACAATAGAAAACATGATAAAATTCAAGTTTTGGCCTGATAAAGTCGATGGTTTAAATGTTTCTGCTTTCACACTTGAACGTAATAAATGTCACAATTTAACGTGAGAAATTTCATGGGTCATTGTCAGTGGTATACCTTGATGAAATTGACGTTTTAACATGATTAGTTTCAATTCTTTAATATCGTACGTTAAGTTACAATTGACCATAATAAATTTCACTTCAACATTATAAATTTCAGGTTTCAATGTGATGAATTTAATGTACTAATGTAATAAAGTTCACATTTTCACCTGATCAATTTCAGGTACGGTATAAACGTGTTAAACGTCACGTTTTAAACTGATAAATGTCACCCATCAATGTGAGAAATTTTACGTTTTAAATAGAAATTTCATGTTTAACGTTGGTATTTGGTACATTTCATGTTTCACCTTGAAAATTCAATTTTTCAACTTGATAAATTTCCCATATTTAACCTGATGTCACTTTTTAATATGAATGAATGCACGTTTTATTTTTGACATGAGAAAATAAAAACAATAAAAGAAAACAAAAAGAAAGAAAAAAATCAGACAAAACCAATTATATTCTTGAGATAACAGCAAAAATAGTTAAGAAAATAATAATAATAATAATAATACATTGGAGATTCATTATGTCCAAAAAGGAGTAAGATAAAGCATTTGCTTATTAAAACCTACCCCCCTTTTCTATTCCTCAATTATATACGTCCGCCCTATTTAATTAGTCCTCGTATCAATAAAGTAAATAACCATATACATAAGATGCAAGATAAACAACAATAAACAGGACCTAGCTATTAACAGATATGTGAAAACCCCCTATAATTGAACCCCTTCCTCTTCCCTATACCCTATGAAAACCATGTGCTTGTACCACTTCCTAAACTGAGTCATGCTTAGACATTATTTACTATTTTTATGGCTCTTTTTTGTAACATGGAGAGTGAATTTATTGTACATTTGTAAGTATTACCCCAGACCTCTGCACAGTAATGTAAATATGGCAGGAACAGTAAAGAATGTGGAGTGATTTATTGTCAAGACTGTTTTGCTTTATTCAGGACTGAAATGCTTCTTGATAATTTACTTTGTATATGTTTTATATGAGCTTTCCAGTTAATCTTCTCGTCAATAACTACCCCAAGAAACTTTCATAGACCCTTTCAATATTTACCCCATCTGTCTGTATTTGTACTTGACTATATTTATTGTATCTTCTAAATGACATGACTTTGGTTTTACTTAAGTTTAATGATCACTTGTTTCCGTCAAACTATGATTTTAGTTTACAAATTTCATCAGAAACCCCCCACAAGAGCCCATCTAAATTCTCCCCAGAGCAAAAGATGCTTGTGTCATCTGCAAATAAAACAAATTTTAGTATTCTTGAAAGTTTGTATATGTCATTTATATAAAGAATAAACAGTTTTGGACCTAAGACTGAACCCTGGGGGACGCCACAAGCAAAGTCGAAGCATGATGATGAATAGTCACCCAACTTCACAAATTGTTTTCTGTTACTTAAATAACTCTTCACCCAGTGTAGTGCCACTCCCCTGATCCCATACTTTTCCAATTTATTGATTAAAATGTCATGATTAATGGTGTCGAATGCTCTCTTAAGATCTATGAATATTCAGACTGAATGTAATTTGTGATCAATAGCATTTGTGATCTCCTCAAGTGGTTCTAATAAAGCTAGTGATGTTGAACTCTTTGCCCTAAATCCGTACTGACTGTCGAAAAGTAAGTTATATTTACTTATGAATGTATCTAATCTGTTGTTGAATAATTTTTCCAGAATTTTGGAGAATTGTGGAAGTAGAGAAAAAGGCCTGTAATTTGTGAAGTGGTGTCTATTCCCAGTCTTATATAATCGCACTACTTTAGCTATTTTCATTTTGTTTGGAAATTTACCAGTTGAAAATGATAAGTTACAGATATATGTTAGTGGTTTTGAAATCCCCTCAATGACCTTTTTCAAAACTGTCATCTCAATATTATTTGAATCAGTGGATGTTTTGCATTTACATGTATTCACAGTATCAATTATTTTTTTCTTCGACCTCTGGCGTAAAATGAGATATGTCATATTTTAACAAGAGAAATTTCACATTCTAACCCAAAAATGCCACTTTTTGTGTAACAATTTAATATGGTAAATTCCCCACTATAACCTGATTAATTCCATGTTTTGATAAGAGGTGTAGTAATAGCTAAGTTTGCCCTCCAGTCAGTCAGTTCTAGTTTTGTAGAGATGATTCACTGCTCGGCCCTCCTGTCAATTGCATCCGGAAATAATATATTAATGCACGTTAACATAGGGTGACCAAACGTCCTCTTTTGCCCGGACAAGTCCTACTTTCACGTAGTATCCTCGTGGTCCGGGCGGGTTTTATAAATTCATAAAAATGTCCGGTTTTTATGATTTTTCACGGGACCAATTTGAAGAGAATCCCTCCGGCCGCTGGGTGGCAGCGCCTGCCTGTGATGACATGGCTCCTAGTAGTAGGGAGGGAAGGAGTAGTTCTTGTTTTTGTTGGCAGTTTACCCCTGTCACGAGGCATTACCGCCATCTACTGGGTTGACGATATGGCCACAACGCCTGAAGTTTTTTACGATAAATACGTATATAATGGCAACTGTTGACTTCTGTCGGAACTTTGACTGTAAAATCCTATTTGGCATCGTTGCGCTGCCGATGACTGTAAACTTTTACAGCAAAGTTTGATTTTTGCCTCAGCTAGCTATCAGTAAGCTAAACCGCGCTAGGCATTATGGGAAACGTAGTTTTAACTGCTACGTTTGGAAACATGCTGGTTGAATAGTTTGTCAGTTAATTCGGTTTTTGTTTGTGTGCAATCTAGAACATTGAATGAGAATATCAATTGAATGGGAATAACAATTTGTCAAGGACAATTGTCGTGATAGTAATTTAGAAAAATGTTTAGTTGGCACATAGCCTACTGTGTGTATGTGTATTGACTGGACTACATTTCTATGGGTCTGCATTATATATCATATATATATATATATATATATATATATATATATATATATATATATGGCGGAAAACACTCAGGTGACTTGAAGTTCCGCTCTTAGACCCCCAATTTAGCCAACTTTCAAAATTGTCCGATATGCATGTGTGATACATCATTGGAAAGCTTAAAATCTCAATTTTGGGGGGGAAGAAAAAGTTTGAGCAGGAGGACATTTTTTAAAAAATATATTTTTTAAACAGCAAAACCCTATCTGGAGGTGAGAGCACGCGAGAACAGAATTACAGACGCCATAACTTTAACGAGATATTATCGTGTACCTACTTAGTTTCGATCCAAAAACTCCATGTAGCATGCATCACTGAGTGTCAAGACACACCTGTGAATGGCCACAGCTGGATTTTTGGGGGATTTTATGGCTGAAACTTGGTAATATAACAAGGGTCGCGATGCAGAAATCGTAGACATCAGGGAGTGGTCGAGATTTTCTTTTTCATATAGTTACTCTTTTAAATGTTTTTTTTTCAACTTATTTTTTTTGGACCAATTATTTATCATCTAACATATCGGAGAAAATGCGACAGTAGCAAAAGAAATACAATTAAGCAATAGTTATGAGGTAGATATCCGTGACTTTTTTACAGACGCCATTTTTTTCATTGTGACATAATTTGTATAAAAGTTTAAAATATGTGAGTGAAAAATTTTTTTAAGTCGTTTTTTTTTTTTTTTAACGAAATATGAGACATCCAGGAATGATTCTAAGCTAAAAACGACAGACATTTTGAATAATAAATATAATTAGTTGCCTTTGTTTTATGGCTGGGTCGAAACAAAAGCGGTTGCGCGACGTCTGTAAACGGGGGTTTTCAGGGTAAAACAGACAAATTAAAAATAGTTCAGGGGCTTAATGTGCCATGAATCTGCTCTGGCAGCATATAGACATATTGTTCTATCAAACACAACAGTTGTTTTAGCTTAAAATACAGCAGTTTCTTTTAAAGAGGAGTGCAAGAGCAGAAACTGCTTTTTCAGTCTTGTCTGTGTTTTCCGCCATATATATATATATTTTTTTTTTTTTAAAAGTCATTATTTATTTATTTATTTTCAAACTGCATTTTTCCATCCAGAGTGAGGGGGCACACTTTAAATATGTTAAAGTGATATAGGCATCTTTGAGTGAACTTCGAGTAAAATTCAAGTATCTTGAGGCCGGGCTAAGTGTCCTCTTTTTTTGGAAATCAAAATATGGTCACCCTACGTTAACATATAAAATAAACCTTCTCACATTTTGCAGATGCGTTGTTGTCCTGCTGCATCCTCGCAAGAACAAACAACGTCACATCTTTAATGCATCACGGTAAACTCGTCTTGGGTCCTGTTTGGCATAGTTGCTATGCTAAACCACTGTCTGCGTTTGTCTTTGTAGAAAGACCATCACCACTTTGGCCTTCTCACCAGACGGCAAACATGTGGTTACGGGCGAGGTGAGTTGTCAAACACATGACTGGTCACGCGAACTTCAATTTGACTCTTGGTCATTGCGTTGTCCTCAGAGCGGTCACATGCCGGCGGTGCGTGTGTGGGAAGTATGCAGCGGCACGCAGGTGGCGTCGCTTCAGGAACACAAATACGGAGTGGCCTGCGTGGCCTTCTCGCCTAACGTCAAGTACATCGTCAGTGTGGGCTACCAGCACGACATGATGGTGCATGTGTGGAACTGGAAAGTAAGACACTTAACGTTGTAAAATGGTTAGACGTAAGAACCAAATCAACTAGATTCTAGTCATGAGTCAAGATTCGAGATAATGTTCTACTCCCAGGAAAAGATTCTTGTCACTCAAGTTTTCATTCTGAGTGAGGGTAATTTACGCGTACAGTTATAATGTTACAAGTAAAAAGTAAAGTTACAAATTCCAGGGTTTCAAGTAAATTTACAAGTTACACATAAATTTACAGGTTACAAGGTACAAGTAAAGTTACGAGCTATAAGTAATGTGACAAGTTACGTTACAAGTTAAGCTCCATGATACAAGTAAAGTTACAAGATATAATTCAAGTTACAGGTTACACGTTGCAAGTAAAGTTACAAGTTACACATAAATTGACAGGTTACAAGTTACAAGTAAAATTAAGAGTTTCAAGTAATGTGACAAGTTACAAGTAACGTTAAACAGTTGCTATGGCAACTCATTGTGTGTAAGTGTTAAGCTTGAGCAGATTTAAGTGGACTTACTCAATGAAGCATTTAACAAAGACAAGTGTTTTTCTACTTTTTTTAAATGGATTGGGCATCTACTTTTTTTCTTGTTTAAAAATAATTTGGTGGTACAGTAAAATGTTTTAGAACTTGTCATAATTATTACAATTGAAGTGCTTAAAAACCATTTATTAAAATGTATATATACATAAAAGTTTTTTATAATTATATAAAAAGTGAAAAAACATGTTTTATATGGATCTTTCCAATGATAAATCTGAATAAATACATTGAACACACAAAAAAAGCAACAACAATCAAAATTTGTGGGGGGGGGGGGGGGGGGGGCGCTACTTCACGGTTTTTCACTTATCGCGACGGGTCCTGGTATGCATTAACTGCGAAAAACGAGGGATCCCTGTACTGTACTTTCAAACAAACCAGTTAGAAAGTGAAAACTTAAAGGGTTAATTCTGATTTACACTGAAATTCAGGTTACATCCTCAGTGCAGGAGTTGAACTCGTTCGTAACCCGGGGACTACCTGTACAAGTAAAGTTACACGTAAAGGTACAGATTACTTGTAAAGCTAAAACAAGGTGACAAGTTACAAGTACCATTACAAGTAAGGTTATAAGATACAAGTAACAATACAAGTAAGGAAAGCATTTAGAAGGTATTAGTCCAGACAGAAAGTATATCTGGTGGTCCTACCAAAGAGAATGGAAATAATCTGAAGAGGAGGTTGCACTCTTAAGAGAAGGTACTAATCCAGGGGGAAGTTACTAGTCCCTGAACAAGGGATTCTTCAAGATATGGTACTTGAAGTGTTGCTATGTTCTTTCCTAAGAGAAGGTACAAGCACTGAGAAACGTTTTGGGAAGAAGTAGTGATCCCAAGAGAAGGTTCGAGTCGTTACAGAAGGTTCAAGTCTCACGCAAGCCCCAAAGGCGAATTGTCAGTCTGTCTTTTGCACATCTAAATGACATCTGTTATGTTGACTGTGTAGAAAGGTGTGGTGGTGGCTGCCAACAAAGTGTCGAGTAAGGTGACGGCCGTGACCTTCTCACACGACTCGTCATACTTCGTGACTGCGGGGAACCGTCACGTCAAGTTCTGGTACTTAGACCATAGCAGAACCTCCAAGGTGAGAGCCGGAAAATTGAAGCAGACATCAGGACGTGCGTTTGTTGACCGACCATCTCTGCTTAGGTGAGCGCTGCTGTGCCATTGCTGGGGCGTTCGGCACTGCTGGGAGAACTCAAAAACAACTTCTTCTGCGACGTGGCGTGCGGGCGAGGACAGCAGGCGTCCGCCACCTTCTGCATCAGCACATCGGGCCTCCTGGTGCAGCTAGACCAGCGCCGCATGCTCCACAAGTGGGTGGAGCTACGTGTGAGTTTAAGTGTTTGTTTGATTTGGTTTGGTTAGCGTGCTAACGTGCTAATCACAAGCCTTTCTGTCCCTTCTTCTGCTTCTTGGGCAGAGAATTGACTCCGCCTCCGTAAGTCAGGTCATCCAGCACTAACGTCTTTTCATTCAAATAGTCATTTTTAGTCATTTATGTTTTCACTACAATTTTGGCAGTGAAGAATCAGGACATCATTGATGGCAGTTGACATTTTGACTGGGAGGGGCTGTCCGCAAACGATCTTTAAATTATTTAATGTATATAAATCACATGTTATTTGCTGTTGTATTACTGTGGGTTTGACAGGTTCGCTGTAAATGTACTTTGGAAACAAAAAGTACATGCTGAAAAAATACGTTGAATATTATGGAACTATCTAACGTATTTTCCAGCGCAAAAGCAAATTTCAAATTCTGATTTATTATAAAGATAATCTACTTTAAAGACTACAGAAATAATATTTTACCATTTATATAACTTTTATAATTGTTAATAATAGATAAAATTAAGTATTAATGAACAATTTAAATAAATATTAAAGGGAATATTCACTATTTTCCTTTTTATTAAAAAAACAAAAACAAAAAAAAACCCAATAAAAATAAGAGGATATTTACCGTTTTTTTCCCCCTTTTGCTTAACAAAAACATATTTAAATACAGTGGTACCTCTACATACAAATTTAATTCGTTCCAGGACCTGGGCTGTATGTCGAAATGGCCGTATGTCGAGCAGGATTTTCCTATAAGAATACATTATAATTCGATTTAATTCGTTCTACAGCCTAAAAATCTATGCCAAATCTCTAATAAATTCTAAGGATACAATTAGAAATCGCAATAACACATCGCAAAACAAATTAATTATAAATAAAAATCGGATTTACAGTGGTATGAAAAAGTAACTGGGGGGCACAAAATATTAAATGTGATGGTTCACTTATAGTGGGGAGAACAAGTATTTGATACACTGCCAATGGGTTATCCCATTGGCAGTGTATCAAATACTTGTTCTCCCCACTCTATTTTTCCCCTTCTGTCATTATTTGCATGCTATCCTCATTAAAATATGAAAACCTATAAATGTTTGGGTGGTTTTAGTTAAAGCAGACACTGTATTTTCATCTGTGTGATTTTGACAAAGATCAGATCACATTTGATGGTGATTTTATGTATAAATGTGAAAATTCCAAAAGGTTCAGATACTTTTTCATACCACTGTATAATATATTATACATGATAATGTAAGGAATTGGGTTCTAATGTGGCGGTTGTGTTTTGCATGCTGCTCCTAAATGCACAGTGTGACTGACGAGGGAGTGAAAGAGATGCGGCAGTTTTTTTACTCTTTCCATCTTCTGTTGTTGTTCGCGTCGGGGACAGCGCACAGGAGCCGTGTTGTGTTGCACAAGTTCTGAAATAAATGATTAAAAACCTGATGAGGCTGGCGACTTCTTGACGATGTTAAAATAATAACAATAATAAAGAGAGCCGTCCTTGAGAACGTAGACATATTCCGGCCGGATTGTCAAGCCAGTTCACTGATGTGCACACCACGCTCATATTTTTCCATCATTTACCTTCTAAATTTCAATGGTAAGTGTCACCTTTTTCCTTTCTTCACCACCTGCAGTAACCTTGAGACCCATGTTGATTTAGAAAATACGCCGTGCGTCCGTCTTGCGGGAAAACAATGAAATTGTGATGCTGTCATAAATCGTGGTATTTCGAGAATGTCGTCACATTTCGAGACTAGTGACGAGTCAAATTTTACGTCTGATGACGAAAGGATCGTATGTCAATGCAATCGTATGTCGAGGATGTACCACGGTAACTTAAATAAATTGAAATAATTTAAGACAAAATATTTTCTGTTATAAGCCTCAAATTGAGGATTTGGACATTTTTCGGTCAAGATTCATGAATTTTCAGAATATTTGTCAATTAATTTGATGATCGATTAGTTGTCGATTAGTCGATGCCTACATGTACACATGTTTTCACTTGTGATGTTTTCACGTTTTTATTTCCCTTTATAATTACTCACAATTTTTCATTCAGTTTTTTTCCAGTCAGACTTCTATTAATGGCATTTTTAAAGTTTCAAGTGCATCGTCTTTTCACTCTTTCAAGTTTTTACTCATCGTCAACATTTAATTAGCATTTTAGTTTGTTTTTACATGTCTCTGCCATTGTTCACTCTGCCACGCCCACAACCCCCGGTTGGCCGACTCGGCTCCCCATTGTTGTGTGTCAAGTGACATCACATGATTCCTGTGTGTGTGTGCCGGCAGGCATCTCAGGCCACGTGTTTGTGCGTGACGGACGAGCTGATCTTCTGCGGCTGCTCGGACGGCACGGTGCGTGCCTTTAGCCCACACTCTTTGCACTTTCTGTGCACACTGCCGCGGCCGCACTTCCTGGGCGCCGACGTCGCCGCAGTGACCAACGCCAGGTAAGAAGAGTTCTGACAATACCAAAAATATGGGCAACTTTTGCTGGCCGTGCGCTCTGTCGCTGCTTGTAAACATTCAGTTTACTGTTTCCTATGAACTGTTTAATTACGATTTTGATTCTAATTCTACTATATTTTGAAATTGGGAAGAGACCCTTTTATTTAACCTCAGACTCAGTTGACAACATCATCCTTCAGAATGAAAAGCCGCTCAATCATGGAGCGAAGTCCAACTAGGATTAGACTGAAAAGAAACAAATTCATAGACCAGGGGTCGGCAACTCCTCTTTGAACGCTCTTAAATGAATATTTGATGAAAATTTATTCTGGCTTTTGTGAAATGTAGTTAAGTAGGCAGATCAAGTTTGGCTCACTGTTTTGTGTGTTTGTCAAAGGTGCTATATGGAAATTATCACTTTTATACTGGCGATTGCCACTTTCGGCCGAGAGCGTAACTACAGCCGTAGTGATAAGCTCGTGCATGGTACGCATGCTTGTATGAGCATCAGAATTAAGTTGGGGTCGTTCTGGGGTCAAGGCAGTCTCTTCTTATTGTCTGCAGAATCTGTGGTAAATTGTGGACAGGTTCTGGCTTGCATGTGTAGGGTTTGTGCCAAGCGGATGCTAGGCGGCTGCCGTGGGGACGCGCGTGGACATGCACAGGCGTGTGTTTGCCCAAATTGTTTTGACCCATACCCTCTTTATTGAATGAAAGAAATCAGGCTTTTTTTCGGGGACAGTCTGAGTTAAAATGTCAGGGCTCTTGTGCATTCATCAGGGCATTGGGGGGGCATGCATGAATGGAAAAGTATTTTACATTAAAGCTACACGAGGGAACCTTTATAAAATATTTTTATATCATCTGTGATGATATGTCAACAGCTAGTTGATTGACAATGCTGTTATGGCCTGAGGGGGCCTGTAAAGCACTAATCAACTTTGTGGAGGGTGGCAGGAACCCTGCCACAAAAAAAAACTACAAATGTGCTGACTGCTTTACGGCATACGTCACTTCCCCCTTTCCCATATTCATCTTTCACAAAGCCGCTGGAAACAGAAATGTGATTCAATCCACAGGATTTTACGACACTGTGCGCTGGTCCTCATGGGAAATCTTCCTTAAGGAAAAACGTTACCGCTTTTGTCCACCTGCGCTGTTAAAATTGACCAAAACTGACCAAGCACTGACCATAGTGTTGCTTTAACACTATAAATTGTATACAGTACTTTAACAGAACACTCACGCAATGTCATGAATTCACCAACTATGTAAAGTCACAGTCACCACTCGGAAGATGTACCCACAAGTTTTTGCGCTATCGCACTATTCACAGGCGCAAAGACTTAGCAACCTTGACGTTACATACATTACTAAATGGTAGATAGCAGAGGGGTACGAAATTTCCGATTCTTAGATTATTCACGATTCGGCCGTGGAAGATTTGAGAACGATTCACAAATATCCATATTCCGATTATTGAAATATACCAAGTAAAGCGGAACTAAATCACAGTCAGCGCAGTCTTCGGGACACAATGAGGAGCGGACTGAGAGTAAATCCCATGCTCAACTCACGGCTCTGGCTCAACTCATGGCGCTAGATAAAAACAAAAACAAAACAATAATACTACCCTGCGGCTGACAGCCGCTACAAACTACGCCCAGATGATGCTGCGGTAGATATCACATGTATTAAAAACTAGACGCAAATGACAGACTCGGCAGCGTTAGAACATGTATAGAAAACTAGATGGGAATTGACAGAATTGCCGGCGTTCGTAAACAGCCGCCATCTTAAAGCAGTAGACTTTTCTAGGAGGCTGTTATAGCGAACCTTCTGAGCGGACCTAAGGAACTTTTTATCTAAAATACTCCTAAATCGGCAAAATCTTGACTTGAATATGTCTTTAAATGATGAAAATGTTTTAAAACTTTAACATGTCGAAAGTAGACAGGAGGGAAATTATGGAATAAAGGGAGCAATTTTAACAACTTTAACAGTTGATTCACGACATTAAATTAAATGAATGTAGTTTAAAGCTGCTGATACAGAATGGGGCCTTGAGTATTTTATTTACTGTTTGGAACTGTTAACTTGATACTGATATAGTAGTTTATTTAAGCCTGAGAGGATTTTTGTACAATTTTTGTAACTAATGTACAAAACATTAAAAGCAACCTATAGCTGGGGGGGTGCATCAATAATTGATTTGTAATCGAATCGTAGCCTCTGAATCGTAATTGAATCGTTAGTTGCCCCAAGATTCCCAACTCTAGTAGTTAGTTCCTTGTAGTAGTAGTAGTGTGTAACTATGTAACTACTACTATGCAGAAGTTACATACGCAGGTCATGAATTCACCAACTATGTAATGAGGAGGTAATGCTAATCTTACTTGAGTAAAGCGTTTAGCTACCCACCTTTGTCGTTAGCTTTGTATCGCAAATCAAATCGTATCAGGAAGTGCCCAATGATTCCCACCACTATTCCTGATAACTTCTCTACCTTTTGTTCCTCTCCAGCGGTCTGTTTTGCGCCCGTCCCGACGTCCGTTACCCGGACACAGTGGCGCTGACCTACGACCCAAGCGGCGGCTGGCTGTCGTGCGTGTACAGCGATCACAGCGTCTACGTGTGGGACGTGGGCGACCTGCGAGACCCTCGCCGCGTGGGCAAGCTCTACTCGGCGCTCTACCACGGTTCCTGCGTGTGGAGCCTTGAGGTCGGCGCAACGCCGGCAGGTTCGGTGTGGGTGGACGCCAGATGACGAGAGCCTCGCATGTCGCCTGCAGGTGTTTCCCGAAGACGGAGGAGACGTGGGGAAGACGGCTCTCGCACGTGGGTGCTTCCTGTCGTGCTCATCGGACAACACCATACGCGTGTGGAACGTGGACACTCGCCGCTTCCCCAACAACATCCTTAGTCATGTACGCACGCACGCACAATCACATTGCTAATCTATCAGTTTAGATCATTAACGAGTAAAATTGAACCATTTAAATTCTCAATTCATGGAAATAGGCGACCAAACAAACATCAACTGCACCGTCGATGTTTGTTTGGTCGCCTATTTCCATGGCCGTTTGACCGTTTGATTGGCACACGCAACGTAATATTGATGCTATATTCTCGTGTTGTTGGAGCAATCGAAAAAATGAATCACTATTACATGGTGTCTATAAAAAGCGGCAAATAGTCACTCAACTTGTGATGTATCGTTAAAGCATTAAAATAGGCTACTATTCTTTTTAGCAACCGTGTTTTTATTCCACATTAGAACTTTACAACACATCAGAACGATTTTCCAACTTGGGAATGCAGAATATCTCCCGAATTTGCTTCGCGGAAGTGTCTACTCAAATGCCTATCACAGGGTTAGTTAGATGCATAAATTACCATATTAATGGAACTATGTGCAGATTGTGTATATGGAAGGAATAGAGTAATATGACCATAATAAATAGGCACATTCTGTAGATTATGCTTTTTAGACTTAAAACTCAACGAACCTTGGCAAGTGTTGCTGGCTGATGCTAATGCTGACCTCCGACCCCTTAGGATCTGCACAAGGTGATTTACGTGGAAGACAACCCATCCGGCCTCCTCGACATCGACAGCGTCTCACCGGCCGGCGACAAGGCAGGGCCCAACACCTTCGAGGCACCCACCAACGACCAGAACCGGGCCGGCGTTCGCTCCCTCAGAGTCAGTCCCGACGGGCGACACCTGGCTTCGGGAGACCGCGTGGGCGTCCTCAGGTCAGTGACCGCACCGCTCGGCGAACAGGAAGTGCATACCCTGTCATTCATGACGCGCCCGTGTGCATCTCAGGGTGCACGACGTGAACACCATGGAGGAGATCGTCAACGTTCAGGCTCACGACGGCGAAATTCTCTCCCTTGACTTTTCCAAAAGTGACACAGGTGACTAGCCTGCACTATTTTCATAAACTAGTTGGATGCCATTGACAGCAATAGAAGTCCAATGCATATGAACAGAGAGGGGCTGGCAGCGAACTATCAATATTTTCAGTTGTCCTGACATGTATTAGGTTGAATTGTGTCATTTCGCACAGTAAAAAGTAGAGGTGTGCATCGGTACTGCCCTCACGATTCGATTCGATTACGATTCGGAGGGCCACGATTCAATTCGATTCGATTCAATTCAGAGGGTCACGATTCGATTCGGCAATGCATCGCGATGCCTTAAAGCCTGGGATGCATTAAAATTCTAAAGCAAAGCATATTTTTCGTGAATCATGAGGCAACACAAGCGGTCAGACATTAAACAACTTTTTATTGCCTCTTGTGTCACTCCTGGTTGAAGTCAAATGAAAATACTTTTAGATACATTACTGTGCAAAAGTCTTAGGCAGGACACCTGCCTAAAACTTTTGCACAGTACTGTATATTTTTATTATATTATGTATATACAGGATGTACTGTATGTATATATTTTCACCAAGTGGAAGCTTCCATGATCCTAATAAATTTAATAATTACAAAAATATATATACAGTACTGTGCAAAAGTTTTAGGCAGGTGTCCTGCCTAAGACTTTTGCACAGTACTGTATATATATTAAAAAAAAAAAAAAAAAAAAAAAAGATCACAGCATTTAATTGGTGCTTTGAATGAGACCAGGGCTTTCTCTTTTTTTTTACACACAGTAGAAGCCTTTCACACAGTGCAACATCTGAACTCCTGTGCAAAATCAGTAATAACAGTCACTGTATTTTAGTCGCAACAACCCATCGATAAAAATATTCAAGTAAATATTAAAGAAAGCGACAAAGAAAATATTGTAGTGCAGCAGCATCTTTATCGCAATATCAATCCAGGGATCAGTTCAGTTGCAAACAAAACATCCAACTAAATTGCAATGTAGAACAAAAGTAAAATGTAGGCCTAACCCACTATATATGTGAAATCAACTTAGAAATGCAATCAGTAACTACCACATAACAATAAAAAATAATGAATTAAAATGAAGTGCAGCAGCATTTTAGCAGCCATAACAATCTGTTTCAACATGAGGAAATATCTTTTTTTTTTTTTGCAATTGAGAGAGCAGAGAGATAGTAGAGGTTAGATGGGGCCTAAAAAATCCAGCCCGACCCGACACGGCCCGCTGGTATTGAAGCCCGACCCGGCTTGGAGTGACGCGAAGAAAAAAAAAACGCAGCAGCAATTTATTTTCATTTCTTCGAGATGGCAGAAAAAACGCATGTTTCTTCATGTTTAAATAGTCTACATATTTTTGTGATCATTACAGAATCATTTACACAACGAAATAACGCTGGGAAAGTTTAATAAAAAAAAAAACAACAAAAAAAAGAGTTTGCAGACACACAGAGGAGAGGATTCAAAAGGATCACATTTGTGTTGCCTTTGGGTGCATAAAAAAGTGTCTTTCGTAACGAATTCTCAGTTGGCAGAAAAAAAAAACGCAAGTTTTCTTAATGTTTAAATAGTCTACATATTTTTGTGATCATTATAAAATCATTACCCAACGAAATAACGCTGGGAAAGTTTAATATTTAAAAAAAAAAAAAAAAAAAAAAAACGAGTTTGTAGACACACAGAGGAGAGGATTTAAAAGGATCACATTTGTATTGCCTTTGTGTGCATAAAAAATTGTCTTTCGTAACGAATTCTCAGTTGGCAGAAAAAAAACGCAAGTTTTCTTAATGTTTAAATAGTCTACAAATTTTTGTGATCATTAAAAAATCATTACCCAACGAAATAACGCTGGGAATGTTTAATATAAAAAAAAAAACAAAAAAAAAACGAGTTTGCAGACACACAGAGGAGAGGATTCAAAAGGATCACATTTGTGTTGCCTTTGTGTGCATAAATAAAAGTGTCTTTCGTAACGAATCGCAAGCGCCACAGCGGAGGAGAAGAAGAAAAAGCGGGCAGCGCCACTGCTTCATGTGAGTGCACAAGCAAATGCACAATACAGAGAGCCTGCTCTCGGTTTTATCCCTTTTTTTTTTTTTTTTTTAAATAATTTATTAGTTTGGCGCGGGGCGGCCCGACCCGACCCGACCCGAACGTGAATGCTTAACATTTTGGGCCCGACCCGTTCGGGTTCGGGCACAAGATCTAACCTCTAAGAGATAGGACATAACATAACAATGGCTGAAGTGGAGAAAGAGGGAGCAAGAAAGATTCTTGATGCACCTAAGACATTGAAAGCTGACATCTGGAGACATTTTGGCTTCTATGAGGTTGGTGGGAAACTTGACCAGAGTTATGCAGTGTGTAAAAAATGAAACATGACAATAATAATACAAATGGGGAAACCAAATCCATTGCATCACCGGAATTGCGCAGGGAAGATTTTTTAACGTACTTATATATTTTAAAATGCGCTGAATCGATTCGGCTTGTTGCCCGCATCGGACCGAATCATCCATGCCCCGCATCGGGATGCATCGCCGCGTCGATTATTGTTGACACCACTAGTAAAAAGGCAAATTAACTCGTTAAAGATGTCAAATCTATCACTTTAAAGATGTGAAATTTACTAAAGATTTGAAATTCATTCATTCATTCATTCATTTTCCATGCCGCTTATTCCTCACGAGGGTCGCGGAGGTGCTGGAGCCTATCCCTCATGTTAAAACGTGAAATTACGCCTGTTAAAAATGTAAAATTTATCAAGTTAGCATATGAAATTTTTCATCTTTAAGAGATAAAATTTAGCAGGTTGAAATTTCTCATGTTAAAATATGAAATTTCTTAAGTTAAAATGTGAAATTAAGCAGATAAAATGTGAAATTAAGCCTGTTAAAGATTTATCTGCAAATTTATCATGTTGTGATGTGAAATAATCTCGGAGCGTGAAATATCTCATTTTAAAATGATAAGCACGTTAAAGATGTACTATTTATGAAGTTCAAATCTTAAATTTTTCATGTTTAGAAATGAAATTAAGACCATTGAATATGTTGAATTTATCAAGTCGGGATGTCACATTCCTTAATTTAAAGCAAGAAATTGATCACATTAACGATGTCAAATTTATCAGGTTAAAATATGAAATTTCTCATTTTTAAATGCAAAATTAAAGCCGTTAAAGATGTCAAATTTTTTAAATTGAGATGCGAAATTTCTCATGTTAAAATATAAATTTTTTCATGTTTACGATAGGAAACTTATCAGGTTGAAATTTCTCATGTTAAAATGTGAAATTTCTTACGTTAAAATGTGAAGTTAAGCCGATACAACGTGAAACTAAGCCTGTTAAAGATTTATTATTCAAATTTATGTTGAGATGTGAAATAATCTCAGAAAATTTGTCATTTTAAAAGGATAAGCCCATTAAAAATGTACCATTTATGAAGTCTAGATGACGACGATGAACGACGAAATCGATCACATTGAATATTTTAAATTTATCATGTTGAAATGTGAAATTTGTCACGTTGAAACGCAAAATTAAGCCCGTTAAAGAGGTCAAATTTATCAAGTTGAGATGTGAAATTTTCTAAGTTAAAATATGAAATGTTTTATGTTTAAGAAGAAATTTATTATGTTGAAATTTCTCATGGTAAAATGTGAAATTAAGCCATTTAAGATGTAGAATTACTGGAGTTGAAACGCAAAGTTAAGCCCCTTAAAGATGTCAAATTTATCAAGTTGAGTTATGAGTTGTAAAGTTAAAATATGCAATTTTTCATGTTTAAGATATGATATTCATCAGGTTGAAATTTCTCATGTTAAAATGTGAAATTTATCTTGTTAAAAGGTGAAATCAAGGCACGGTTTACATGGTCACGCTCCGAGAATACGACACATTTCATGTTTGCATTTACATGGTTCCGTCTCCATTCGAAAGATGTCACAATTCCGCGTGAAAGCGATATAGTATGCATGCCAGGCTCTCAGGGGCAGTGCAGTTTTACAAGGCGACAGCCAATGATGCACTTCCTTGACAACAACCTCCTCAGCCCAGAAGACATCACACCCGCCCACTCCAAGTAATGACGCGTTTTTGTCCTTTTGTTTCAAAGGCAACGTTAACATAAAATATATTTGAATTGGAAATACTATTGAAACAGTAAATTAAAGCCAGTGTTCTACCAAGATTGCTGTTTTGAATGTTGAGTAACAGCGACTTCGCATGCCAAAAGTGACTTTGTGTGAGTGCTGGCGTCATCGGAGCGAGAGCTTTCCAGTCATATGGTTACGGAGCAATCCTCGCAATCGAATCATTCCGCTCTGCAGGCTGTTATCAAGAGTTTGCGTCATCGCGTTCTGTTTTCGCTGTCACGTGTAAACTGTAAAGGCGTGGCCATTCCGCAACACAATTGCTGTGTCTTGGTGTCTCAGCATCACCATGTATACAGCCCTTGAGCCTGTTAAAGATGTTAACTTTGTCATGTTGAGATGTGAAATCATCTCAAAAGGTGAAATTTCTCATGTTAAAATATTAAGCCTGTTAAAGATGCACTATTTATAAAGTTGAAATTTGAAATTTTCCATGTTTAAATATGAAATTAAGACCATTAAATATGTCAAAGTTATCTGGTTGAAATGTTAAAGTTCTCACCTTCAGTAGACATGGAATACATTCGAACTCCAACCATCCAAATGGACTGGACATTTATCACGATCAATAGTACTCAATGAGTTAAAAGTAGTCAAAAACAAATTAAAAATTCATTACAAAGCGAAAAGATTAAAACATGTATCACGTGACCACTTGTGTATCAGGTGTGCAGTTCCTGGCTACGGCCAGTCGGGACCGACTGATCCACGTTTTAGACGCCGCGCGTGACTACCAGCTTGTCCAGACTTTGGACGAGCACTCGTCCTCCATCACGGCCGTCAGATTCGCAGGTCAGTGACCTTTGACCCCCTCGATTCCGTCGGGTGACCCGTGACGTCGTGGCTTCCTTCCCGTCTGGCAGCTAACGAGGGCAAAGCGCGGTTGATCAGCTGCGGCGCCGACAAAAGTGTCTACTTCCGCACCGGACGACAGGTGGCTCCACGCTCTTTAAATGCTGATCACATCACATCCTGTCAGCGCGTTAACCTAGTTGACCTCTTCTTGGTCTCAGACGGAGAGCGGCGAAGGCGGCGTGGAGTTCACTCGAACGCATCACGTGGTAAGGAAGAGCACACTGTACGATATGGACATAGAGCCCACCGGGAAGTACGCCGCTGTCGGCTGCCAGGACCGCAGCATCAGGTGACATCACCTCTCCCTTGTCACGCATCTCCAACCTTGATAATAACGGCAATACTTGCACAGGATCTTCAACATCAACAACAGCAAACAGAAGAAAATGTATAAAGGATCTCAAGGAGAAGACGGAACGCTCATCAAGGTGGGACGTCGCCGTGGAGACAGGACAAAGCTCCTCCTCTTCATTGTCTCCATCTGGGTCCTCAGGTGCAGATCGACCCTTCGGGCCTCTACGTCGCCACTTCCTGTTCGGACAAGAGCATCAACATCTTTGATTTCTACTCTGGCGACTGCGTGGCCTCTGTGTTTGGGCACTCAGGTTAGTCTGATGATGTTATTTTACAAATTAACATGAGCTGCCATTGACCACGATTGATGTCCAATAGCGTACCGCACGTAACACGTCACCTTTGCTCATTAATATTCATAATGTTAGCAACTGTTGCTAGGCGGGTCACACTCCCATTTGTCCCTCATGCTAGATGCATGTAAGTAGTGTACGAACAAGATGTTTACTGAGGTAAACCTACCAATTCCGTCCGAAAATGATGTCGCTGGTGCCAAATTCACTGGTAAAGATGTGGAAGAACATACAAATGTTCAGTTAAAGAGATGGCTGTAGTGTCGAGGGCTGAAAAAAGAGCCGACCTGATCCAGAGGCAGCTTTTTTATCGACACCTTTTTCTTGTGTGCATTGCCTTACAACACTGACGATGACATTCTCCTGTTTCAACAAGCTATGCTAACCTTTACCACCATATGCCCTGTCTTTCTTATATATTATATCCTCTGGTTGTCTCACGTCTCTGACCGTTCTTGGGGGTAATTTATATTGCTATTATGTGTAGCAATCTCAAATGCTACTCAGTGACAGCCAACGAACACTTTTATTTTTCATTAATAATAAATCCTAATTCTATTAATTTATTTACACTTCCCCCTTACTAAGGTTGTGTCTTTACAACAGAAAAGGTAAAGCTGTTAAATCTTAAGCCTACCTGTAGGCATGAACAGGCTTACTACAAAAAGACCAAGGCCATATCCGTATTTTAGAAAAATAGGCCTACATGACTTGTGATTTATAAATAAAATTTTAATTTTTTTCAGGTCATTCATTGTCAGACAGAAGTAGCACAGCAAAACGCTACGCTAAAAAATACGTAAAAATATCAAAATGGCTAACCTCTTCGAGGCAGGTCATGGATCAGGATTGTCGATCTGTAGGACCATGGTCCCCAACAAAATGTTTACTGCAAATGAAGGTGAATGGCTTCACCTTGCTTGCGTTAAACTGGTCTTTTGGACGTCCGCACAAGCTGATCCATTGTTCACATTTTTTCCCTCTTGAGTTTTTGGCTTCGGGAAACGTATGAAGAAAACATCCTTCGTATGTGGACGGTCGTAATGTCTAGAGCCGTTTCGACAAGCTCCATAGCAGCAGTGTTTACTCTGCATGTTCTTTTTTGAAAGACTACCGGCAGAAAGCAAGCCGTACTAGATTGGTTGTATGCGAGCGAGCTTCTATGTTGATCCCGTTCCGGTTTACGATGGCGACGTCACGCAGCCTTGCGGTCTAAAAATAGCATTCGTGCCGTACGCTATTCATTAAAACCGGAAGGAATGGCAGTGATCGGACAACTTCTGTCAGCCCTTCTAGTCTACACGGTCATAAGTCTGTTATCATCAATAGAGCTTTTCATGGGCTTTTTTTTTTTTTTTTTTTTTTTACTCAAAAATAAACATTTAGAAAAATATCTCGAAATATAAAATGATTTCAAAAATTAAATAAAAATGAAAATTCACATGTTTTTTCTTTTTATTTAATTTGAAATGATTCTTTTAAAATAGGTATCTTAAAAAGGATATTTTTATTTAATTCTTTATCTAATAAATATATGCTTTTGATTTTAAATTAAATACATGTTTAAAATATTTTTCCAAGATCAAATGAATTTGACGTCCATCACTGTCATTGGCAGTGAATGAGTTAAATACAGTAAACAATAACTTGATTAATTAGCTCGAGTAAAATAAGTACAACAGTGAAGTGATTTTAAAACATCTAGTGATTTTAATGCAAACAGGTCACTGAGACAATAAACTATAACATGAGTAAACCATTAGAGAACTGTAACGTACACATGTTGGACTTTTAATTCATTTTTTTTTTAAATATTCGTGCTGTAAAAATGCATAGTGTTTAGTTTGTGAGTAGAAAGAGAGGTCCACTGCTAATATTTACCGACCTTGGCCAGAATTTATTCAGAATTGTGGATTTACTGTACCACAAAAATGAGAACTGTGACCTGTAACCAGATCAAAGTTCACATGTACGAAATCGAGAGTTACTTCTGTAACTGGGGTTCTATGAATTCCGGATGACTGCCAGAGGGCGGTGCTTAGCACCTGGATATCTACGTGTGCGCAGCACAAAGGTCGAGAATAAAATGCCAACAAATTCACGCCAGTGGGCGTGACCTGGGTGACGTCACAGGCCAATATAAGGCACATGCTCACCCAGCACTAGTTCCTTTTCGGAATGTACTCGCAGGGAGTCTGAGTGACAGGCAACTCTTGCGGTCATCCGGAACTCCTAGAACCCCAGTTACAGAAGTTACTCTCGTTCAATTTCATTCTTCCTGACCGCCAGAGGGCGGTGCTTAGCACCTGGATGACCACATACCAACATAGTCACGTAGACACTTCAGATGCGGTGAGAGGAAGCCGACAGCACCACTGAAGCCACCGGGTGAGGAGCTGCCACATTCACTCTGTAGAAGCGGGCAAACGTACAAGACGATGCCCATGCTGCGGCAGAACAGATGTCATTCAGTGGAACACCTCTCAGCGCCGCCCAGGAAGTTGCCATTATTCTTGTGGAATGGCACGAGACTCGAGGAGGCCGAAGACTTTTGGACTCATAGGCCTGCAGAATAGCTTCGACAACCCAATGTGACAGTCGCTGCTTCGAGACCGTGCAGCCCTTTGTCTTGACACCAAAACATACAAAAAGAGCATCCAACTTACAAGTGCTCGCAGTCACACCAATATAGTGCTCCAGCATCCGAACAGGACATAGCAAACTTCGCAAATGCCCATCAGGTGCACTCGCATCGTTAAACACAGCCAGGGTAATCGGCTGGTAAACGTGAAAGGCTGAAAGTCTCTTTGGCAAAAAACTCGGATTGGGCCATAATGTAACCCCCGAGCCATCGGAATTCCACCGTAAACAGTTCGGAGAAATCGATAAAGCATGTAAATCACTCACTCGCTTTGCTGAAGTAATCGCGAGGAGGAACGCAGTTTACACTGTGACCCACTTAATGTCAGACCCACTCAAGGGCTCAAAAGGGGCGGAATACAAACCCTCCAGGACTAAAGGGAGGTCCCACGTGGGAACGTGTGGTAACCTTGGAGGTCGTTGACGAAGGGCACCCTTCAAGAGCCGACACACCAGGGAATGTGAGCCCACTGATCGGCCATCCACCAAAACATGGTGGGCGGATATCGCAGCCATGTACACCCTCAAAGTTGAGACAGAAAGTCCCTTATCAAGAGGTTCTTGCAAATAGTTGAGCAATATTGGCACAGAGCAGCGCTCAGGATCCACATTGTTATACTTACACCATTTATTGAAAAGTTTCCACCTGTTACTGTGAAGTGCCCTCGTGGAAGGCGCACGTGCACAAAGTACAGTCTGTACAACCGCCTCCGTACAGGACTCTAACAGGGAATCAGGCCCTTCAGAGGCCACAGGTACAGGCAAAGACGCTCCGGGTGGGGGTGTCAGATGCTCCCCTCCAACTGAGACAACAGGTCCCTCCTCTGGGGTAGAGGCCAAGGATCTCCATTGAGATGTCTGAGAATCATCGGAAACCACAGTCTCCCTGGCCAGAACGGAGCGACCAACAACACCTCATGATTGCTCCGGCTGATCCTGTGCACAGTCACCATCAAGAGGGGAAGAGGCGGAAACGCATACAGGAGAGAGTCCGGCCATGCGTGTGCCAGGTCATCCTGACCTAGTGGACTGTGCGTTTCCGCAAGGGAAAACCACAGTTGACAATGAGTGGTTGCTTCTGAAGCGAAGAGGTCCACCTGTGCTACACCGAACCTCCCACATATCTCCTGAACCACAGCAGGGTTCAACCTCCACTCCCCTGGCGGTGGCTTCTGCCTGGAGAGTAAGTCCGCTGCACAGTTGTGCACCCCGGGAAGATGGACAGCTCTGAGACTCAGAAGGCGTGGGAAAGCCCACAGGAGAAGCTCTCGAGCCTCTGCCAGTGAGAGAGGAGATCTGGTTCCCCCTTGATGGTTTATATGGTAGACAGTGGACATATTGTCTGACTGAACCAGAACATGCTTTCCTCTCAACGCAGGAAGAGAATGCTTGAGACCAAGTCGAACAGCACGAAGCTCCAACACGTTTATGTGACGAAGCCTCTCCGGTGGGGACCAAACTCCCCTGACCGTCCTGTGGTTCCACACTGCACTCCAGCCCGAAAGAGACGCATCCGTCACAACCACTTCTCGGCACGAGGGAAGTGAACCCAGTGGGAACCCTTGTATATGAACTGCCTGTTCATCCAGGGCCGCAGTAGTCAGTGACAATGCCCTGAGAGAGTCGGAAGTCTGTGTTGATGTCGTTTGGGGTCAGATCCCAAACCGTTCACCCAAATCTGTAGTGGGTGCAGAAACAAAGGGCCCAATGGCACCAAGCTTGAAAGTGCAGTCAGTTTCCCCAATAACTGGAGGACAGACCCGTATGACAGCGTCGCACTGTGTCTGACATGCGCGGCCGTTTGAAGAACGTCGTCCACCCTCAGTGGCGACGGAGAGGTGGTCATGGTCAAGGAGTCCAAGCTTATGCCGATGAAAATCACCTGCTTGCTTGGAACCAAACAACCTTTCGAAAGGTTTACATTGAGTCCCAGCTGCTGTACATGGTCCAACAGCAGCTCGGTATGCCTGAGAGCTTGTTCCCGAGTCTGTGAGCACACAAGCCAATCGTCCAAGTAAGGAAGAATCCTGAGGCCGCGGCTCTGCAGGGGGGCCAGCGCTGCTGCCACGCATCTTGTAAATGTCCGGGGAGAGAGAGAGAGAGAGAGGCCGAATGGCAGCACTCTGTATTGGTACGCTTTTCCTTCGAAAGGAAAGCGAAGGAATGGCCTGTGGTGTGGTGCCACTGGCACGTGAAAATAGGCGTCCTTCAAATCCACACTCGTAACCCCATCTCCTCGAGTGATTGATTGCAGGACGTCCGTCGTGCGAACCATGTGAAATTTCAGACACTTGAGGTAACAATTTAGCGACCTCAGGTCGAGGATGGGGCGGAACCCTCCGTCCTTATTCAGAACAAGAAAATAAATTGAATAAAACCCCCTGGACAGGTCTGAGCTGGGAATCAACTCTACGGCTTCTCTCCGCAAGAGTTCCGTGATCTCTAGTCTGAAGGCCAAACGTTTCTTTGGATCTGACACAACGGTTGTTCTCATCCCACTGAACTTTGGGGGTCGACGCTTGAACTGGATAGAGTAACCTCTGAACAAAGTTGAAATGACCCATGGGTCTGGAGCAAGGGCTGCCCAGCGCCTGACATGGTGTTAGGTAAAACGGCTGAGGCCCCGGCAATGATAGTCAAAGTCTACCGTTCTTCCCCATTAGCAGTAGAGGGTTTGGAGGGGCGATTGTGTTGCGGTCTGGGAAAGTGGTCGGCTCTTGGCGATTGGTACATTATTGTGGGAGAATGCAAAAAGACCGACAGAAGTGAAACGAGCTGTCCTACAAAACAAAATCTGACCCAGAGCAAGTTGAAGTTCTCATTGACGATATTTTACTTGCCATCGAAATGAATGCGTCAATGGTGTCAGTTCAACAAATCCAAAATCACATGGCAAAGTGTGTAAGTATACCAGAAAGCTGGCGAAGTAAAAACTATGCCTTTGAATTTGTAATCTCAATAAATGAGATAGTGGAGAATGAGACGATGAGATGTGCAGTGTTAAAAATGCACCCTGGCATACACCGATAGTAGATGAGAGCACTGACATATCAGTACACCAAATTCTAGTCCTATATATTAAGATGTGAAAAATAAGGTTCAATTGAAGTCAGATTGGTGTGTATTCTAGTGACATTTATAAAGATATTTTAATTATGAATATGAATCATTAAATGCTCTTAATACTAGATAATTTACTTGCAGTAGAAATGCTAATAGGCGTGAAAAGGGCCATGTACCGTATTTTACAGACTATAAATCGCAGTTTTTTTCATAGTTTGGCAGAGGGTGCGCCTTATACTCTGGAGCGACTTATACTGTGTGTGAACTTATTCACACATTATTATATCATTGTTGCTAGTTAGCTTGTTCTTTATGCTATAGTTATCTGAATAACTCTAAATAGCTATGTTACATTAACATACCAGGCATGTTCTCAGTTCGGTGTTTATGAGTCATGTAATGTTAGCATACCGTACACTTATTCAGCCTGTTGTTCTCTATTGTATTTTTATTCTAAATTGCCATTCAAAATGACATGTCTGTTCTTGGTGCTGGATTCTACCAAATAAATTTCCCCAAAAAGTGTGACTTATACGCCGGTGCGACATATGTTTTTTTTCTTTTAATTGCACATTTTTTGGCTGGTGCGACTTATATTCCAAAAAATACGGTACACATCTAATGTTGCTCACCGTGGGCCGCAGTGTGCTCAGGGAGCAGGTGTGTTTGCTCAGACACAAAAAAAAAATTAGAGGGAACATTGCTTGGGGGTCTTCCTGCCGGCTCCCGAAAAACAAGCCGTTGAGAAGATTGTCCTTCCGCAGAGAACGAACGTGCAGTTCTCTGCGCAGGTGGAGCTCTGGTTGCAGAGTGATAGGTAGGAGCATGTCCGTGGGGGGGGCCTGGAAGCTCGCTGCAGGACAGCAAACTGTTGCCCTGACCTGTTGGCTTCCACAGCTCTCTCAAGGGTTTGTTGGACCGCTGGGCCAAACACCTGACCCGGCACAACAGGTAGAGTGCGAAGCGCACCCCTACACGACTCAGTCAGAGGAGTCTGCGCCAACCATACTTGACGTCTGGCCACAGTAAGTGTTGACATGAGCCTGCCAAGTTCCCTGGACATATATGCGAACGTCTGGAGGGAAGCATCGCTCAGGTTCCGTACACTGTCATTGACACCTGGCTCCCCTAATGACTGTGAAAGGGCCAGGGCAAGGTGGGAAAACGTATTACCCAAGCGGCCAATCTGAGCCGCAACATCATAGGCCTTGGTAAGGAGCTCATCAGTCACCCGGCACTGAGGGCGCTGGCACCGAGCCTCCGCGCGGGCAGCATCCGCCGGTTCCACTATCAGGCTCGTGACAATGCTGTCCACCGAGGGCATTTTGCTTAACCCATATTGAGCCGCAGCATGCATAGAGCTGAGAGCCCTACAGTCCGGGGACAAGTGGGTGGATGACTTAGGATCTGTCCAGCAAAGCTGAAGCTCTTTGATATAGGGTTGCGATGATGCTGGCACACAGAATTGTGCAGCAATGAGGCTCAAAGCAAAGAAATCAAAGCAAAGAAGCCACTGGTCACAGCAGGAGGAGGCGCGGAGCGAAAACACACTCACGCATTCCCGTTGTATACATGCAAGGAGCGAGTAACACTCACAGCACAAATTAACGGCACGGAGCGAAAACACTCTCAGCCTAAACAGTGTCCGGAGCGGAAAACACTCACGGAAATATGTAACCGAATACGTTTCAGAAAGCCGGAGGAGGCGCGGAGCGAAAACACACTCACGCATTCCCGTCGTATAAATGCAAGGAGCGAATAACACTCACAGCACAAAATAACGGCGCGGAGCGAAAACACTCTCAGCCTAAACAGTGTCCGGAGCAGAAAACACGGAAATATGTAACCGAATCAGTTTCGGAAAGCGATAGTCCAGCCGCCGCTCGCAGCCTCAGGAGGACGTAACCCACGTAGCTCCAACCAACTTGGTTTCGAGGCTTCCGGCAAGCGCGGAAATACGACCTTCGCTGATGCGAGAATGTAGAAAAGGAACTAGTGCTGGGTGAGTGTGTGCCTTATATTGGCCTGTGACGTCACCCAGGTCAGGCCCACTGCCGTGACTTTGTCGGCATTTTATTCTCGACCTTTGTGCTGCGCACACATAGATATCCAGGTGCTAAGCACCGCCCTCTGGCGGTCAGGAGGAATGAAATGGAATTAATTTTTCTTAATATTAGTCCAGTAAAGGCGGCACGGTGGCTGAGTGGTTAGCACGTCCGTCTCACAGTTCTGAAATCAAGGGTTCGATCCCGGGCTTCGGCCTTCCTTTGTGGAGTTTGCATGTTCTCCCTGTGCCTGCGTGGGTTTCCTACGGGAACTCCGGTTTCCTCCCACATACCAACGTTGGCCAGAACGTATTCAAAATTGTGGATTTACCTTACCACAAAAATGAGACCTGTAAACTGATTAAAATATTCATGTAGGAAGTTTGATTCATTTTTCTAAATATTGGTACTGCAAAAATGCATAGTGTTGAGTATGGGAGTAGTCAAAGAGGTCTACTAGTAATATTCACCAACCTTGACAGGAATTTATTCAGATTTGTGGATTTACAGTGCCACAAAAATGAGAACTGAAACCTACCATCTATTAAAACGGCGTGGTGCTAAGGGAAATCAAATAATATTGTACTGACGTGACAGTGCACATAACGCACATGTAGATGGAGCGGTTCCAAGATCAGGCGACTTTATTTCCTTTATTAAATGATGACAATGGTGATGTTATATATTTTCGAGTGTTGATTGTTTTTTTTTTTAAGCATTGAGAACAACACATGCACACGGAAGTCAACTGCCTTTCCACTCTTTTGGATTGCATTTACCGAAATGCTTGGGTTACGCGGGTGCGCTAATTTTGGGGTCCGCTCATTTGACCACGGGAACACAAATTTCCGCTGGCTTGACCGCAGCCACCAATTCGTACTTATTTTTCACCCAATACGTATATTTTCCCTGTACAGAGTATCACAAAAGTGAGTAAACCCCTTGTATATCTGCAGATATTTAAGTATATATCTTTTCATGGGACAACACTGACAAAATGAAACTTTGACACAATGAAAAGTAGTCCGTGTGCAGCTTTTATAATAGTTTATTTTCCCCTCAAAATAATTCAACATATAGCCATTAATATCTAAACCCCTGACAACAAAAGTGAGTACACCCCTATTAAAAAATGCGCATACCTAAATGTCCAAATTGAGTACTGCTCGTCGTTTTCTCTCCAAAATGTCATGTGATTCGTCACAGGAGTGCTGTCAGCATTGCTGCAGAGATTGAAGAGGTGGTTGGTCAGTCTGTTAGTGTTCAGACCATACGCCATCAGATTGGTGTGCATGGCTGTCACTAGAGGTGTGCATCGGCACTGCCCTCACGATTCGATTCGATTACGATTCGGAGGGCCACGATTCGATTCGATTCGATTAAGAGGGCCACGATTCGATTCGGTTCGATTCGGCAATGCATCACGATGCATTAAAGCCTGGGATGCATTAAAATGCTAAACAAAGCATATTTTTCGTGAATCATGAGGCAACACAAGCGGTTAGACATTAAACACCTTTTTATAGGCTCTTGTGTCATTCCTGGTTGTAGTCAAATGAAAATAGTAATATATATAAAAATAATAAAAAAACATCACAGCATTTAATTAGTGCTTTGAATGAGACCAGGGCTTTCTTTCTTTTTCTTTCTTTCTTTTTTTTTTTTACACACACTAGCAGCCTTTCATTTTTTAAACACCGCATAAGTTTGGTCAAGTTTCCCACCAACCTCATAGAAGCCAAAATGTCTCCATATGCCTGCTTTCAATGTCTTTGGTGCGTCAATAATCTTTCGCGCTTCCTCTTTCTCCGCTTTAGCCATTGTTATTATGTCTTATCTCTGCTTTGAGTGCCACTGCGCAATTGCGCATGTCTGTGACGTTACTCCCGTGAGGAAGCCAATTTTAGTTCCTCATCCCCCCTGCATTGCTTGTACAATAGCTCCCTCTACAGGTAAACATGAGAATAATAATACAAATGGTGAAACCAAATCCATTGCATCACTGGAAGATTTTTGAACGGACTTATATATTTTAATATGTGCTGAATCGATTCGGCTTGTTGCCCGCATCGAATCGCATCGTCCATGGCCCGCATCGGGATGCATCGCCGCATCGATTATTGTTGACACCAGTAGCTGTCACCCCAGGGGGATGCCTCTTCTGAAGACACAAGTACACTCTTCTGTACACAAGAACGCCCGCCCGTCTCATCAGACCATAGGACATGGTTTCAGTAATCCATGTGCTTTGTTGACATGTCTTCGCAAACTGTTTGTGGGGTTTCTTGGGCTTTCTTCAGAAGAGGCTTCCTCCTGGGGTGACAACCATGCACACCAATTGGATGTAGAGTACGGCATATGGTCTGAGCACTAACAGGCTGACGCCCCACCTCTTCAATCTCTGCAGCAATGCTGACAGCACTCCTGTAACGAGTCACATGACATTTTGGAGGGAAAATGACAAGCAGTACTCAATTTAGACATTTAGGGATGTGCATTTTTTCATAGGAGTGTACTCACTTTTGTTGCCAAGGGTTTAGATATTAATGGCTATATTTTTATTTATTTTGAGGGGAAAATAAATAAACTCTATTATATAAGCTGCACACAGACTACTTTTTATTGTGTCAAATTTTCATTTTGTCAGTGTTGTCCCATGAAAAGATATACTTAAATATCTGCAGAAATGTGAGGGGTATACTCACTTTTGTGATACACTGTATGTGTAAAATATGTTGGGGTCTCAGTTTGCGCATACTTAGTGACACCAAACCCAATTTATTTTAGGAATTACGACCCGAATTATTTCACCGGACACCGGCCCATCAGCCCACCAGGGAAATCCCCGGTATCCCCGTATGCCAGTCCGCCCTTGGTGTCTACATTAACTCACTGGCTGCCATTGATGGCGCTAGACATCCTATTCATTTGGACTTGATTGGACTTCTAACATCGTCACTGGCCCTGTAACCAGAGCATTCACAGCCAGTCTTTTTAGCTGCGTCTAAACATAGCCATATTCACGTCTTCGTGTTTCTTTCTCAGAGGTTGTGACTGGCCTGAAGTTCAGCAGCGACTGCACACGACTCATCAGTGGGTCAGGTGATAGGTAAGACTTGATTGACAGCTGTCATATCCACACCCGTGTAAACATGGTTACACAATCCAACAATTTGTGTACCCACATATAGCTGCATCTTCGTTTGGCGTTTGAGTCCTGAGCTGACCCTCCGGATGCGCCAGCGTCTGTCTGACCTCAAGCTTCCCATCAGAGGCCTCGTGTCCCACGATGAACCTCAGGAAGGGGCAGGAAAACTCGGGGAAGCGGGGCGTCCTGGCGTGGTCGCCATGTCGTCTGACAGCGACAAGGAGGAGGAGGAAGAAGCAGGTGCATGTTGTCACAGTAATGTCGCAGATTTCAACAATATGATGTCACATCTCCATTTCTGTTCTCAGTTGAAGCATCAGATGACAGCAATAAGGTGAGTTGAATTTTTAGTTACGCATTCACAGTTGCTTTTGGGAAACTTCTCCCCCATTATCGTTTTTTTAGGCCCCGCCTCGCCGCCGCTGGGTCAGGAATTCGTGCAGTGACAGCGATGTCCCCGTGGCGACATCCATGTTGGACCTGAGACAGTTGGACTTGTACACCTCCACTGGCGGTGTGCAGGTAAATGCCAGACGTTGTCGTCTTTCCAAATCTACGTTCTAAAACGTTACATGAGGAAGATTTAAGATTGGGGGCTAAAAATGGTACTATAACCAGGATCAAATTAAATATGGAAGCGCACAACTTCGTTTTCCCTTTGGGCTGCCAGATAAGTGCTTCGCAATGGAGAATCAAGCTGCGTTACCATACCAATGTTGAATTGCAATCAGAAACAAGAAAATACAATTTCTGGAGATATTGCGTGTGTATCTTTGCTGTGCTGGTCGGTATACTTGTGCAACTACATGTATGTGTAAATGTAGTGCGCGTAAGTGTAGTAGGTGTAGTACATCTTCGTGTAGTCTGCGTACGCGCACTTATGCTACTTATGTAGCAGTAACCTATGGTTTAAATACACACAAGTACATGTTCTTGTAGTATAATTATCTATCTCGTAATTGGCTGGTGGTGGAGGGCAGGATGTCAGTTGTAAACACGGAATCACAGCAATAACAACTTTTAGGGTCTGACAATCAGACTTTTAAAATGGGAATCTCTGCTTAACCATTGAGAACCGTGTTCGAGGTATTTAATTGAAGTGCAAGTCTTACATATTGCTCCTTTAAGATCTTTCTTTATCTTTGTTGTACTCCTAAAGACACGCCCTCCCTGCTTAACCATTGAGAATCGTGTTCGAGGTATTTAATTGAAGTGCAAGTCTTACATATTGCTCCTTTAAGATCTTTCTTTATCTTTGTTCTACTCCTAAAGACACGCCCTCCCCAAGACATGCCCTCATCATGCAGCCCCCAGGGAATCTGGATCACAGAGGCAGGGCTACAGAGGACCAATCAGCAGCTGGGAAGTACCCTCAGTCTCCAGGTGAATGCGTGAACGTATATGCCACTGAATTGTACATTGATATTGGATGTGGCAGAATAGAGCAATTGCTTAAGATGGTGATGTACAATATGATGATATACTGTATATTGTCAAAACAACATAAAATGACCAAGGGAGTATATTTGCATAGGGACAGTAGACAACCTTATTTGCATTATATAATACGTTTAGTGAAATAGGTCATTTAGATTATCCTCCCTTGTGTTGTAAGGATAGAATTGACCCTACCATTATTAAGTGAATTGTTTTCATTACGTTCAGCCCCCTTCAAAGAAGAAGGATATTTAAAAAAAAAATCATCCAACAGCAGCAGCCACTGTGAGTAATACAAAAAGACATCAATGTTGTGAAGGTGGGGAACACACCACAAATTTTGCTACTGAAAGTCCGACCTGCATCAGATACTAGCATAACATTAAACTGTGTGAACTTGCTAACCTGCAAAGCTCGATTAGGAAGCTGCTTAGAGAGAAGTGTCCACCTGTATCTGTTTTCTACTGTTAATGTTATTTAAACTGTGAGAAATGTAGCGACGTCTGCTGGAAGTTCGTGTTTCACAGGAAAGTGTTGACAGTGGAAAAACACATGCTGCTGCTTTTCTGCTTGTAAACAGCCTGGTCTAGAAGGAAAGAAGGCTAGAACATGTTGTGACTTTGCACTTTAGAAATAAAATACCTATTAGTGCATTTATTTATTAATTAAAATGTATTAATTGATTTTCTACATTATTTATTTAACAATATTTTTGTTTGCAGCCTATGCAGACATTTTTTCAGATAATCGTACATTAATCATAAGTGAGGTAAAAAGTTTCATTCACCTCGATTTAGATTTTTTTTTCTGTAATTGCTCAACGCACTGATGCACTTTAGAGATGAAAATAATGAAGATGAAAGAGACAACTAATTAAAGAAATGTATCACTCTTGTGATGAAGGACAATGTAAGCCATGTAGTTCCATGTATAGGTTAAGTAGTATTAAAAAAAAAAACACACACAAAATAAAACCACTTAAAATTTCGTTTAGATGAAGCAAAGGGGGAATTTCCTCATTTTGAGAAATTACATTCTCCCGTGAAGATAACAATTTTAACTGAATGGTCTTAAGACAAATGTTTGTTTTTTGCATTCCTGGATAGTTAAAGAGATTATTAACAAGTTTGTATTTATAGTGCATGTTAATATAATTTAAATTGTGTTCAAATATTGCAATTTTAATTTTCTGTTAAAATCCAGACATTTATTCTGGAAGTTTTCAAAATGTTTCTTTAGTAATTTTTGCATAGACATTTTTTGAAAACAAAGGTTTGAATCAAACGGTGTATCACCAATACTCATGAAATTTAGTATAAGTCAAAAAAGACTTGTTTTGCATTGATTACATAGCTGATTAATTAATTAGGTTCATATTCCTGAGAAATGTAGCCCTGACGCCCGTTCACCCCAGTCTATTTGGTCTTATTAATGTCCCGTCCCGTGCATGCAGGGCATGCTGTTATATAATCCCTACCAATGTTGAGACCAAACCTACGCCCTTGAAAATGGCATATTGTCATGAGGATCTCATATCGCCAATAATGTGATATGTTAGGTAAAAAGTTAATTTATGCATTTACTTGTCACATTATAGCACATCAGTGTTGTTGGGGGGGTGCATCAATAATCGATTTATATTCGAATCGTTAGTTGCCCCAAGATTCCCACCTCTAGTAGTTAGTTCCTTGTAATAGTAGTATGTAACTACTGCGTAGTAGTAGTAGTAGTAGTAGGTCCTCAAAGATTCCCACCTCTACTAAATAGCATAACTGGAACAGTAACTGAAGAAATAATTGAGACAGAACATGAACTTTGAATTTTACATTTTACAATATTATTTCAATATTTTGCTTTGCAGCCAGTTGGGTCAAAGCTTTGTGTTGGTTAATTTGCTGTATGATGCCATCAAGTGCTCTTGAACCCTAAGAGGTCAACAATGTTGGGAATTCTATGGCAATTTGTTTAAGAGTTAATATTGTCTACATACATGTGCTTGTTTTTTTCTATGTGGCAAATAAGAATGAGAAAAGTAAGGGGAAAGCTGTTGTAGTATGTTGTATGTTTTTTTTCCCCGAATGATTAAAATGTTTTATATCGTTGTATATCGCTATCGTGATATAGAATAGCCCATATCGTGATGGAGGATTTTTCCTATTTTGCACACCACTAGCTGAAGATGTTCCAACTAAACTCCTGAGAATAGAAACTTCTCTCTGAACTACAGACCTTCTCTTGGAACAGGACCCTTAACTCAGGAATAGACCCTAACTTGGGACTTGAAGCAGTTTTAGGAAGAGAACCTTGTCTCGTCACTAGTACCTGGTCTTGGGAGTAGACGGAGCCTTCTGTCTAGACTCCAACCTTTTCTTTACACAAGAGCTACAGTATCTATTTCAGTGTTACATGGCTTGCTGACATTTGTGCCCCTTCCCCTCAGGTGGAGCACACAGAGGCGCTGGCCAATCCCAGGCCAGAATTCACCATGCTGCCGAGTCAGAGACTGGAGAGGGAGCAGTCGGTGCTGTTTCTCGACCAATGGGAGGACCGAGTGAGCCTGAGCAATGACTTTGAGGTTAAGGGCGCAGGTCCCGCAGGCGGACAGGAGGACAAACCCAGTCCAGACAGTGGCTGCTCGCTCAGATTCAACTCCAGAGCCGCCAGTCCTGATGTGGCTGCAGGGGCAAAAGGTGAGACATTAAAGACCCTTTTTATCCTATGTATGGCATTGTTGATGAGATGGATTAAATAATCGGGACTAGGCATGTGCCGGTTACCGATTTCACGGTTTACCGTGGTGTGAAAACGTTGCGGTTTCAAAACCACTAAAATTTTCCGTCAGACCGTAGTACGGTATTCGCTGTTTTTCATGTGTCAAAAATGCAGCCAGAAGTGGCTTGGCGCGGCAGCACTCACCCCCTCCCGTTTGTTGCTGTGTGTGAAAGTGACGCTATTGGCTAGACAGCCAGTCAACCCAAAAACAAATACTCCAAACATAAGGCGTACTTTTCTTCAATATATTGAGCACTCAAAATCGTGGTAAGTGGAATATACAAAATGAATACATTTAAAACGTTGTACAATTGTATTTTTCCATGTGTGAGTAGCTTCAACAGATTAGCTTCATGAAAAAGTTCGCCAAAAACAAACACACATTTTCCTTTCAAATTCAATATACAAACTAACTAAAAGCTTACAAAGACGAATGTTAGCCTAGGTTTAGCTGGGAGAGCAACTTCGTCGAGTGTTACAGCCGCAGAGTGAGAAAACAAGCTTGATTCGCTTGAATGAAGGGGAAAAGGGGATAGCATCAAAGATCGCTAATTGCAAAAGATGCTCTTGCCCTAAGCACAAATCCACGTTCGCTGGATCAAGGAGAGGTCTCACTCCCAGTGTTTTTTTTTGTTTTTTTTTTTTTCTTGATGAAACCTTTCCACAACAATATTTACACTTTAAATTAACTTACAGATTTTTAACTAACTTATTAACTTATGAATTCTTTGTTTTTTAACACATAGGCATGACATCATGTAGACTAGAACTGACACAGTGGCTGAAAATAGCGAAACTTCACTTGAGCTTTTCCACCCTCAAAAAAAAGTCATGCAGTAGAATTTTTTAAAAATTTATATTCAGAAGTGTTTTTACTAGGGCTGTCAAAATTATCGCGTTAACGCGCGGTAATTATTTTTTTAAATTAATCACGTTAAAATATTTGACGCAATTAACGCACATGTCCCGCTCAGACAGTATTCTGCCTTTTGGTAAGTTTTACAGCAAGGCTTTTTGTGCTGTCTAACAGCGAACTCTTGTGGTCGCTTTGCGACATGGTTTATTGTTGTCTTGCCAGTTCAATATGGCTGCACGACGTCTCGGGCTGACGCCTACATTGTAATGTTGTGCTTATATGATCCTTGGACAAGATTTGTCCGTAAGTATGGTTGTTGTAAATAATGCACATATTATGTTAGTAAGCGAAATGTTATATTTTTTGTATGAGACGCTTTTTGTTTATGTTTTGTGAACCTGTATAGCGTGCTAAGCTAACGTTGTTGCTAGTGCAATGCTTGTGTACTTTTTTTTTTGTAGTTTTAGGACGGTCTAAAGAGGACAATGGTTTGAGGCCATTTTATTAATAAATCAGATGAAAAAGAAAGAAGTCTGATTATTATGGCGTCGTTCACTAGCTGTCTAGCTTTGGAAAAAGTAGACGCTTCGGAGTGAGGACAGCATAGACAGATTTAAATGACAGTAGAGTAATATGCCCACTACAGTCCTTATGTACCGTATGTTGAATGTATATATCCATCTTGTGTCTTATCTTTCCATTCCATCAATTTATTTTACAGAATATATATATAATTTACAGAAAAATATGGCATATTTTATAAATGGTTTGAATTGCGAATAATTGCGATTGATTACGATTAATTAATTTTTAAGCTGTAATTAACTCAATTAAAAATTTTAATCGTTTGACAGCCCTAGTTTTTACCCTTTTTATAGAAATTATATTGTTCTTGCTCTAATGTTGAGCAACTTGAGCTGTGGCTGTGGGTATAGTCAACAAGTTATATTTATTTTAATTTTATTTAAAATATTTGTGTTTTTTTTTAAATTGATTATTATTTTAACAATATATTCATGTTCCAATTTGCAACTATGTTCTGGAAAAAAAAAAAAAGTCCTGTTCAATGGGGAAAAAAAAAATTTTTTTTTAACCCATACATCTCAAAATAACACATTTTGGAGCTATAATTGCAATACCGTGATACCGTGAAACCGCGGTATTTTTGCCCACGGTTATCGTACCGTCAAAATCTCATACCGGCACATGCCTAATCGGGACATACTTCATCACTCCCAGCTAAATGTCTCCAAAATAAACAAGCATACAGTTGGTTCGCTTAAGCTGACACCAGAGGCTAACTAGCGAGCTGTCTCGCCTAATTTAGGCAGGAAAATTCATAAAACTGGATTTCAAAGTTGTAGTTACTGTTGTGGAATATTATATGTTACAGGGATGTCATCACTAAGTACAGCTGTTAGTAGCTAAAGTTAGTTAATTTTGCATCCGTTCTATGAGTGCGCTAACATTAAAGCAATGGTTTTTAAGTAAACATAGTGTCCTAGTAAGCGCCTTTAACTTACCTACTTTTTATTTTTTCATGTAACATTTGGTGAACAGACACCTTAGCATTCCAACCCTTTGTTTTGCTATGTTGAATAGGGTTGGGCATCGTTTGAAATTGCACGATTCCGGTTCCGATTCCATGTTTCGATTCCGGTTCCGAACGATTCTCAATTCCAATTCTTTTAAGAGTCAGGGTAAAAAAAAAAAAAAATGAGGCAGGGTCAAAAAATGTATAGTTTAAAAATGTATTACTTTATATTAATGTCTTAATTTCTCGATGATTTTTTAAATTATATGAATTTAAAATTATTATTTGTTATTATTTTATTATTTATTAATACAATTAATATGAAATGTATGAATTATATGAACTTCTCACAGGGCTATTTTTAACTTGTATATAAATATCAGTCTTTGAACTTGAATGTGATGAAGTTTCTTTCCACAGGAGTGCACTTTCACAAAGATGTCTGTTTTTCAAAAGCTCAGGGAGAAAACATTTACACATATTCTTTTGCCATACTTGTACCTTAGCTGGCAGCTACGATGAAGCATTAGAATAAATACTGCTATTGATTATAATTTGAAGATCTTTTAATACTGTTGATTTTAACGGAGGCATCTCCTGCTTTAAGATGGCGGCTTTTTACTAATGCTGGAGAGTCTGTCATTTTGCATCTAGTTCTGTTTACATGTTCTAACACCGCCGACTCTTGTCATTTCGCATCTAGTTCTATATACATGTGATATCGACCACAGCCCGACGTAATAATACGATTTATTCTCGTACTATTCCATCCATCCATCCATCCATCCATCCATCATCTACTGCTTAATCCGGGGTCAGGTCGCGGGGAAAGCAGAAGACAGACATAATGTATTGTTTTACTTACCTGGTTCTGATCGCGCAGCATGTCAAGTACGTAGCACTCAGCTATGCACTTAGCAATTGTATTTCATGAAGCCGGAGGTGTTTAATCATATTGGTCGTCCAGCCACCTTTGCATGATATAGTTGTGTTGCAAATGTTGCACTGAGCTAACTGGTCTTTTTTTTTTTAAAGTTAAGCCAAACATTTGAGCGCCGCTGCACCGTGTCCATGGTTGTAATCAAGTTGGCATGCACAAACACGCGCTTCTTGTGGCGGCTTCTTCGTGGTTTTCGGCAGCAATTTTTTTCCGCTAGGCGGTCAGGGCATCGAAAAATGGAATCGAAATTTAAACATTCGAACGGTTCCGGGAGTATCGGAGTGTTAGAACCTGGTCACATCGATGCTCAATGCCCAACCATAATGTTGAACTTATATGCTTGGCCTCGATAGCTTGCTACAGTTACTTGTATTTTTTTATATAACCCTCTGTATTTTTATATAAACCCTTTCGCATCAATCTGGATAATGTTACAATGGTATTGCTTCAAAATAAATTACATAAAACACTCCGATATACAACTGCCTGAAATGGCTTGTGCCGTTGGAGTAACAAACCTTGTCTCCTCAGCAACCGTAACTGAGGGGGCCGGATTTTTTTGCGCGCTGTAGGTTAAAGCCATCGGCTTCAGTAGTGTGTCTCTATCCAGTCAGACATTCGAGGAGGAAGGACGCATTTTCCACCAAAAAAAATAAAAGTTGCTTATGTACCGCAATGTATAATGCCTACTCTACCATGTTTTGATTGTGCGTCCTTACTTGAAGGGGACGGGACTTGATAAGCATATGCTTCTCCCGTCAGCCCTTGTCTTCGGGTTAATCAAATAACAAAGCCATCTTGTAACTGTCAATGATACCGATGATGATGACAATAAATAAATAAATAAAAGTCTGGTGGGCGCGTCCCTACTATAATTTGTATAGTGTATTTTTGCCTTTACACGTAACTCCGACAGCAGGGCCTACATGAGAGATGGATTCGTTTTTTTTTTTTTTTACATAGGGGACGGGAGGCTTTGCCAAACAGGTTATACTTGTGGCTGGGGTTATACCTACCATTCAACAAAAAACATGAAAACATAAGTAAAATGTGTACTTTCTTTGGTAAAAGCACCATTTCAGTGGGTATAAGGCAATATGTTGCCAAGTTTCTGTGGCAAGTTATCACATGATTGACTAGCCTGGTATGCATACCATTGGCCTTGTGAATTGGTCCAATGTGATGAAAACCCATTTTACTTGCATTAAAAAGTATGAGTGGCCTTTAAGATGAGACTCAACTCAATTTCAACATAGTTCCTAGGCACCAAGAGGCCAGAAGGATTATAGCAAGCAAACATATGTGCTTATGCATGATAAAAAGTAGTATTGCACATTGTGGATCCATTTATCTTTCTCCATCAGACGTGGACGCCACTGAGCAGACGGGTTGCCTAAGTGACGATGCTGACTCCCTGGAAGAGGAGGAAGATGCCGGGTCCGTGCCGCAGACTCCGGACCAGGAGGCTTTCCTAAAGAAACATTTTGCTACTCTGGCTGACGTCGCGGAGGTACCCAATAGAAATGCTAACAGCTCCAATGAGAGCCTCAGCATGTCCTCCAGGTTCCTCTCTCCGAACTCTGCTGCCAGGTATCACGTCGGCAGAACCTGTCTTGTCGTGCTCTGGATCGGTTGAAGATTCTGTTACTCACGTCTTTTCATCTCCTGTTTCTGTCAGCCGGACAGTCCCTAAGTCAGACAATATGGAGGCAAAGACCCACCCATTGGTGTCTGAAGTTCAAAGTCATGACCCAAATGTGACGTGGACTCCAAATCAAACTGGACGATGTCAACCAGAGGAGCAGCAGGAGAACCTCCAGGCTTCCACTGTGAAGAATGAGTCAGACCTCAGGGGGATGGCGGGGGTTGCAGGTAGAGGTTTCCCCTTGCAGATTTTGGAGTGATATTTCATTACCGTCATGATTTACAAACTGTGAGTGTTTTTATTCTTTTAAAGGTGGTGTGGCTCCTCAGCGTCCCACCTCCCTCCCCTCAGCCCCCCGACGGACTTCAGCTATAGCTTCGCTTCAACAGAATCTCAATTCCAGCACTCCTAGATCACCCCAGCAGATGGTTGTGGCCACAACGCTTCCCAGGAAGTGCCCGTCCCCATCGGTGGGCGGCCCGCGCTCCTACATGAGTCCCACAGCTAGCTCCACTGCCAAAATGTCCCGCTCCGCTTCAGTGGGTGACGCTCTCAATCAAGTGGGACTGACGGCGGGGGCGGCATCTGGGGCTTGCCAAATAACCGCGAATATTGTCCCTTCTGTGCCCTTGCCGGGCTGCCTTGGCAACCAAGCCGCCCCGACCCCCCGCCTCCTACTGCCTGACAAACCTTCCATCATGAGCATCAGGGCCGCCACCCCCTCTGGGCCCCCGCCCACCCCCGAGGCTCAGGACGACGCAGGTTTGGGCCCTTCTCTTCTTCATCTCTTCATCCTGTCATCTTTCCGTCTGGGCTCGCCTTCATCATCCCTCCTCTTCTTGTCTGTCACCAGCCGGTGAGACTCTGTGCCCTATCCCCTTGTATCTGTCCTTCCCAAAGACATACAGTCAAGACTCACTAGTCACTGAGGTTAGGAAAATCTGGGAAGAATATACGCACTAAAAATGTTTCTAATTGCCTAAGCTAACAGTTTTGAATGGCACCTACTTCCAGAGCGGCTGTTTTTCAGCTCTCTGATTGTTCAAGAACCACAGAATTGCGTGTTGTATGATGAGACAGTATATACACAGTACACAAAATCTTCCAAATGAAAGAATGAACACAGTTCTTGTTTGATTCTACATTTTTCAGTTCTTTAGCATTTAAAAGTAAAATATAGGTTGGTTCTACAAAAATTAGGAGTTGGCAGAAGTTAACTGTATGTCTATGGTCTGCTCCGCCCTTTTGTCACATGACATATCAAATGGCTTGCACTAGTTTTAACATCTTTTTGCCGCAGACCCGCCTGCCAGTATTGAGTCCTGCCGAGAGTTGACCAATCAGATGCTGAGATGCTTCAAGCAAACAACCAAACTCTACAGGAAGGTATGACCCCCTTCACCTCAAAAAAAAAAAAAAAAAACTTCCTACCTACTTTCACATCCGGTAAAACATATCCGCCTGTCTTGCCCCCCTTCACCCACTCACCCCCTGTAGGTGAGTGCCGCAAGTACGCTAGATGCCACCCCTGAGCATGCTCAAATGGAGGGGATCCTATCAGAAGCCCTACAGGCCATGAGGGCGGAGCTCCAGTCCCTGCCATTGGGAGCAGGCGGGCCTGGTGGGGCCCTCATGGCGACAGACCAGGAAAGGACGGCAGCTCTCTTGGAGGAGTATTCCATGCTGCTGCTTCAAGCAGTTCACAAGAAGCTAAGCCCCCTCTAGAAAAATCCCACCCCAGGTCCCTTTGCTCCCTTCTTACCAGAATCTACATCACTTCCTGTTCATGGGAGAGACTTCTTGTTTACAGTGTTAAGACAACTGCACTTTGAACAAAACTTTATTGACTGTTAACAATAACTCCATGTTCTCTTTAACTGTGGAAACACAAAATATTATTGACAACTGACCTCACAACATGTCACATGACTTCTTTGGATATTTAAAACGTTCTTAAATAAATGTTTGCAACTTGTGAGCGCATCTAGGAAGAAGACGGTTCATTGGTCGGCCTCGAGCGGGAAAAGCAGGAATCCGCTGAAGACGCTAAAACTGCGCGTGTCATCGTACAGTCTGTAGCTGGCAGGCAGACTCAGGCGTACGCGATCCCCTGCCGCTAGCCGGATCAAAGCACCGTTAGTGGCGGATGCATAGCCGCCGTGGTCATTGAGATCCAGGCTGGAGATGATTGGTTCCTGGTTGCGGTACAAGGTAACCCCCATATAGCCTTTCAGGAAGTCGGCCGCTGTGAAACTAAACACGTAAACTCCGCCCACGGGTGCCGTGAACACGCCTGCGCACAAGGGAGGCCGATCTTGAGTGACGTCATTATTTCATTGTCGTTTAGTCATTAAAGCTCACCCGAGGTCTCGTCGTAAGCCCGACCCACATTGGTGAAAACCTTGGAGAATATCAATGTGGTTTCCTGGTCGAAGGGTCCTACCGATCCCGAATTGGTCAGCGCAGCGGCAAAGGCGACCTTGGTCTCGCCTGCGGATGACATTGCCGATGACATCATCACAACACGATAATGACTCGACCTACGGCTTTACAACCTGATGCCTGCGCGCTACGTTGCTCCAAAACTCGCAACCGGAATGTGAACTCTGGAACAGAGAATATCAAAACACACAAAATTGTTAAACATGCCCAAATGTTAACATGCGCTCACTTCTATTGTGACACCTTCAGTTGTCGCCTTCAAGTCGTCCATCATTTGTTCACTTATGTTGAACTTTCCCTGCATCACTGACAAGCACGCAACATGAGAACATGAGAACACAAGCATACTATGAGAACAAAATGAGAAATGTGCATGCCAAGAAAACAAAAGGACATGAGAAAATGAACATGCATAAAACAAAATGAGTTACCAGAACATGATTCACCTTAAAACAAAGCAAATAAAAATAACCTGATTGTAACATGAGAATAAAATAAGAGCATAAAAATAGAACAGCATGAAAATATGGTAGCGACATGACTAAGGAGGATAAGAATTATGTCACTGAAAATGAATAGAACGTGCCACGAACACAGAATGTGAATACCTTCATTGTTGTGAATGTTGTGCATCAGTCGCAACTCTATGCTGGAAAGTTGTCTTGTCTGAGCTGAGGAATTTTCATCAACAATAATGTTGGTGATTTGAAATTTGTCATGTCTGAAACAAAAATTTTGACGATACACACACCTGAGAAATAAGTCTTGAGTTCTTCTAGAAGTTTCTCACTGACGGCCAGTCGCTCTGTCAATGTTACACGCACAATATCAACAACACAACACAGTCACACTAGAATGACATGATATAAAAACATTAACAAAATAGGGTTAACTTGAGAACATAGGGATGAGAATGATATGAGAGTACCTGTGGTGTGTGCATATTCCAGTGTTTTCATATGCATACACTCACCTGTGGATTCAGTCTTAAATTCCTCCAGAAAATTCGCAGTGGTGTTCAGTTTGACTTCCAACGCTGCCCACAGAATGACAAAGGTGCAACACCATTCATGAAAACAATATGAGAGTAATGATGTGCACATTCTCATGTTCTCATCACCTGTGTTTTTTGACCAGAGATCCTTCACTTGATCTGCGAGTTTCAGGCTCTCTGTCACCGCCAACAACTGGCCTAACATCAGTAACACCTATATTATACTTGCACAACAAAACTCCAACTACACAAGCACCTGTGCATTCAGTCTTGAGTTCTTCCAGAAGTTCCTCGCTGACATTCAGTCGGACATCCAAAGCTGCACATACAATGTCACAACATGATGAAAATGTCATTGGATTGATGATAATGACATGAGAGTACCCGCAGTGTTGTGAGTCAATTGTAACTCCATATTGTGAAGTTTTGTCATCTGACCTGAAAGATGGCACACAAGCATGAGTAATGATGTGTGCATATTCTCATGTTCTCATAAATGCCCACAAACCTCTGGATTCAATCTTGAGTTCTTCCAATAGTTTCTCACTGACATTAAGCCGGACTTCTAACACTGCACACAAAATTCAACATATAACATTCCATAACGACACATAACATGATAATATGACTTAATACGACAACAATAACAAGATAAATTAGCATAAACTAATAGTGACATACGTAACAAAAAGCTATAACACTCGTCAGAACATGAGACATAATTACAACTGCATAGTGACACGAGAAGAAAATGACAACATGAGAACTGAAATTGGATGAGTCACATGAGATCAACCTGACAGTGATGAGAACAAAATGAGAGAGCTATGAGAACCTGAGGACAATTTGATGGAGAAAAAAAACTGATAAAACATAAGAAAATTATTTGAGAGCAACATGACAGTGATCAGAAGAAAATAAAACCTTGAATTGATGGGAACAAATTGAGGACGAAATCATTAAAACTACATGAAAGTGACTGCAGAGTGAGTACCTGCAGCTTTTTGCATCAGTCTTGCCTCCATGTTGTCAAGTTGTGTTGCCTGAGCTGAAGGATGAAAACAAGTTTTATAACAATTTGTCAAGGAGGCGGAGTTTTTCATTGTTGAAAAACACGCTAATGTTGAGAGAATACTCAGATTGACCTGAGCTGAGAGCATTCAGCTCCTCCAACTGAGCTGCAGTTGTCGCCACACTGCCCTCTAGAGCTTCAAATGACACATTTCACCCAGTTAGATATTAGCATATTGGAATACTAAAAGGATGATGGCATACCTGCAGTATTGTTGTGTCCTTGAACTAGTTGTTCTTCCATACGAGAAAGTTGAGTTGATTTGACTGAAAAAAAAAACCATAAGCAAGGAGAACCTGAAAAGAACCTTTCAGTATGATTGACGCCTCCTGAGTCAAAGGTTGTAGATCTTAGTCTATCCACACAACTGACTGAGGTTGTCCATCTAGAAATGTCATGAACTTCACCTGACTTGTCAGTCTGCAAATCTTCCACAAGGTTCTCCACCACACTCAGACGCATCTTCAACCCTGCATGCCAGAACCATTTCATTAAAACACAGATATATACACAGACATTGTTTGCTTACCTTCACTTTGTATCTGTGTGTCGTTCTGTGTGTTCACCACAGCAGCTGCAAGCAAACAACATATTTAAACGGCAAAGTGTCGTGACCCACAGAATCGAGACTCCAGATTCAAGACCAAGTATATACATAGAGTACACACTTGTAGAATCTAAACTTCCAGAAATAAAATCTATTGACCAAAGCATTCCGAGTAATGACTCACACAAACAAAACCATCCTGAGTTAAGTCACCCTGAATCCATGTTTCCAGAATCTAGATTCAGAGGTACAGATCTCTACAATCAAAACAAGACCTCAAGAGTCAAGAATGCAACAGTTCATTCCTCCAGATCAATCACTTCTAGGGTCAATCCCTCCATGGTCAAAATCTTTAAAAGGGATACCTCCAGAGTCAAAACCCCCAAAAGCAAGCTCCTTGGACACTAGGTATCCAAAATGTATAACGACTCACTCCAGTCCTCCAAAATCTAAACCTAAAGAAGAGACTACTACCAATGTTAAGCACTCATGAAGAAGAGTCTACTAACAATGTTCAGCACTCTCAAAACTAGACTTTTAGTCAAGACCTTCAGAAACAAGAACTCCAAAGTTGAAACCTCTTGAAGCAAGTCCTATGGAGTCTTGACCTTCAGATTATGACCTCCAGAATCTATAACTCTGCAGTCCAGATCATCAAACTCAAAACCTCCAGTAGACAAGCCCATTGGAATAAAGACTGGCAGAGTTCAGTTCTGTAGAACTTAAGTCTCCCAGAATCAAGACCTCCAGAGTCAAAACCTCCAGTATCAAGACCTGCAAAGTTCAGACCCCAAAGGCTTCACCTGCAGACGTCTACCAAATCACGGTTACCTCTGATGTCTTGTAGGTGTCGGTCTCCTGTCGTCACTTTGCTCTCAAGATGTAGTAGTCGAGCATGGAGCGTACTCATGTTTTGGCGTAGATGTGATAAATCTGCGAAACAAGAGACAGGTGCAACTCTTAAAACCTCATATGTTGTGAGTGGACTCGCATGGTCTTTGCAGTACATGGTTATCAATACATTGACATAAAAGCACCAGAACAAAGTCGCACCGGTTTCCAGACGGGACTCTTGCTGATGGCCATTTTTTTCCATGTCACTTCCACTAGAGTTCTGATTTCCTTGGAACTCCGAACCCTCCACTGGAAAGAATACAGTACTGTTTCCAGGCCTCTGCTAAACCAATAACAGGAAACAGGAAGCGATTTGCACCTGAGCTCCTCTTCTGCAGATCCTCCACCAAGCAAAGTCGAGATGCCAGAACTGTAAATGGACCAACAATTGATTGGTCATGTGACTTGTGAGACAAACGCTGCTTGGCTGCCTTGACCTTTGAAATGCTGGAGATCACCTGAGCTCTTCCTTCTAAGCTGGTCCAGGATGCTTTCACTAGCTCTCAGCCTCATCCTCAGGAAGGGAAGGTCACTGGCCAGAGCTGGAGTTTATTTGTAATGGTTGGTAACGATTGATTGTCAGTCAAATGGATGATTGGACTCACCTGATGTCTTCCTCTTGAAGTCCTCTAGAGAATTTTCACTGGTGTTTAGTCTGAAATGCAGCTTTAACGCCTCCTCTAAGTATCACACAACCCAAAAATTTTTGTTACTTTCAAGAGAAGGCCTAAATGAACTCACATGGTCCAAGCACAATTGAATTAGTTGGTCTAACTGGATTAACTGGATGTACAACTATTCCCCGATTCCTATATTTTCTCCTGAACTTTCCACTGTCCAATTTTGATCTCGTTATAAATGTCAAGTGGCCTCACTGAAGTAGTTCAAATTTACTGACCTTGCCTGAGCTCCTCCCTTTTCCTGAGATCAGCACTGATGTTGCTCACCATCTTCTTGTCCGCTTCCATCTGGACCTGTATTAAGTCCAGAACCTGTCTATTTTTCTCTGCCGCTTCCTCGCCATTGGTCAGGCGGTTCTCGATGATCCGGAGAACCTGGTGCTGATCCACTGACGCGGCCTGTAGGTTGAGGACCAGCTTCCTATCGGCGTCCATCTGAGCCTGTATGGCTTCCAACTGCTGTCTCTGCTTCCCTGCCACTTCCTGTCCATCCTTTAGTTGGCTTTCAGTGGTTCGGAGAGATTGGCGTTGATCCACCGCTCCTGCCTGTAGGCTGAAGACCAATTTTCTGTCCATGTCCATCTGAACCTTTATGGCATCTAGCTGTAATCTCTGCTTCTCCGCCTCTTCCTGTCCGTCCCTCAGGCGGCTCTCAGAGTTCCTCATGAACTGGCGCTGGTCCACCACAGCTGCCTGTAGGCTGAGCACCAGCTGTCTCAACCCCACCAGCTCGGTCCAGATCACCGGCAGTTCTGGGGGGACGGACGAGTCCTGCATCACAGTCCGCATCCTGAAGGAGCGATCCCAGCCACGATCCGAGGTCTGCAGCAGACCGAAGACTTGGAACGAGCCAATGAGTAGAAGCAGAACGGCGGCAGCTGCAGAAAACTTCATCACGACCATTCGGACCGGCATCCGCCCATGCACACACACACATACGCTCTGTCACCACACTCACACGTGGACACGACCCACAATGTACTTGTGTCGCGTGAGTTTGTGTCAAAGTGATACTTGTATGCAGATTAGAGATCATGTGATCAGCTTCTGCACATACCAAACAATGCTTATGTGCTAATCCGCTAATCTACTCGCTCACAAATTACACTACTAAACGTGAACCTGTAACCTAGGGCAAGCTCGTACTAGGCTAATATACCAAAATATATTATCACTATAAAACTTGACGATCTGTTAATAGTATCAGAAGTAGGTAGAGTAGCCAAAAATTTCACTCAAGACTGTTACTTCAAAATAGTATTACTAAAGTATAAGTAGTCATCCAAAAAATGTACTGAAGTACAAGTAAAAAAAAGTATTTGTTGAAAAGAATTCTCAGTAGTGTTGCACCGATACCATTTTTTGGGCCCGATACCGATACAGATACCTGGCTGTGCAGTATTAGCCGATACCGATACCATTCCGATACCACTCTGTTTGCAAAAAAAATATACACACACATACATATATGTATATATATATATATATATATATGCGTATAAGGGATGCAACGATACAGTTAAGTCACGGTTCTGTACGATTTTCGATACAATTCAATACATTTAATGCTCTGAAACTGAAAATACAACTGTTATTATTATTTATTTTTGCTAAAAAGCAAAAATCACAGTGCCATCATATAAACAAGCATTTTAGTGCATAATATTTATGTGCTTACTTCTTACTGATCTGAAGAAAAATTTTGTATATAAGTGCTGAGAACAATTTTTACTGTTTGTAAAGTGGGTCACATTGTTGATTGCTGCAGCTCTCTTAGCAGCTATATTTACCATATAGGCATATTTGTGGTCCGAGTCCATTTGTAACATGTACTGAATTAACAGTATTTGCAGCATTATCTATAGTCACTGGTATGGGTTGATTTGGCCTGCTTAACTTCCATTCAGTCATGGCGGTTTCTATTTAATTAATGTAGTCTATGGACTACGCGTCGCTCTGGGCTCACGCAGCTAATGGCAGGCATGGGATCAAATAAAGTACATCTAGATTGCTATTTGATGATATCTAGTGTGTGCGCGCGAGAGTTGGCATGGGATCTAACATAGGACATCTAGATTACTATTTGATGATATCTAGTGTGCGCGCTGCGCCGCTTGAGTGTTTTCTGGCAACAGAAGTCACTTCTGCTCATTACTGCACAACACCAGCATATTACAATCGACTTTCATAAACAGGATGAGTTTGAAGTACGGCGTTCTTAATTTGCCACTCATTGTTCATCATGAAACCATGAGTTTGCTTAGTCTCCCACGGTTTTAATCTTACTGATCCCATCGGCGCTACAACATCAAGCGTTAGCATACGCATGCTAATCTATTATAAATACTGTGTTAAATGATCAGCGTAACGTCGCGGTTATGCGTTGTAATGTACATCCGTAGTAATGAAAACGAAGGTGTAAATTGCGTTTGGTAATATCGAGACAAAGACTACAGATGTAAAGATTTGGGAAGTTAGCTCATGTGGGTAGTGCAGTATATTTGCGTTCAAATGATGCCAGTAAATGATATCGGCGCCCTAAATGTTGGTACTCGTCGATACCGATACCACCAATTCGGCCCGGATCGGCGCCCCCTGCCGATACTGGTATCGGTATCGGTGCAACTTTCTTAATGAGTAATATTGTAACTTCGCTTTTTTCCCAGCACAGTTTTCTATATGAACTTCTATTATTATACTTTTAAGAAGACTATAACCTACTACATAACCACATTAAGCTAAGAAATACAAAAAAATGTCATTGAATTTCGAAGAGAGAAAAAAATTCAGAAATGAAGCCTCATTTGCCGACAAAGCATGAGTGCCCTCTAGTGGAGAAAACCTAGTCCTACCATGAAATGAAAACAATCATATGTGGGGAATGTTGGGTTCCGAGGGGGAACTCTTTAGCCGTGCACGTTTCCGGCAAGGACACTAGAGTCGAGAGACACGAGCGGCCGAACACGGCAACACAGACAGAACATCATCCGCTACAATATTGTGATAAAGATTCATTATTTTCTGTAATATTCTGATAAAAATTACTTTCATATATTTTAGATTTATTACACACAACTGAAGTAGTTCAAGCCTTTTATTGTTTTAATATTGATGATTTGGGCAAAAAAGTCAAGAAAAAACAAAAATCCCTATCTCAAAAAATTAGCATACTTAATCTGATACATCAATACAAAAAAGTGTTTTTTAATACAAAAAAAGTCAACCTTCAATTAATTATATCAGCTATGCACTCAATACTTGGTCAGGAATCCTTTTGCAGGAATGACTGCTTCAATGCGGCGTGGAATGGAGGCAACCAGCCTGTGGCACTGCTGAGGTCTTATGGAGGCCCAGGATGCTTCGATAGCAGCCTTAAGCTTATCCACAGTGTTGGGTCTGGTGTCTCTCATCTTCGTCTTCACAATATCCCACAGATTCTCTATGGGGTTCAGGTCAGGAGACTTGGCAGGCCAATTGAGCACAGTAATGCCATGGTCAGTAAACCATTTACCGGTGGTTTTGGCACTGTGAGCAGGTGCCAGGTTGTGCTGAAAAAGAAAAATCATCTCCATAAAGCTTTTCAGCAGATGGAAGCATGAAGTGCTCCAAAATCTCCTGATAGCTAGCTGCATTGACCCTGCCCTTGATAAAACACAGTAAATCAACACGAGCAGCTGACCTGGCACTGACTGTGGGTACTTGACACTGGACTTCAGGCATTTTGGCATTTCCTTCTCCCTTGTCTTCCTCCAAACTCTTGGCACCTTGATTTCTGAATGACAAGCAAAATTTGCCTTCATCTGAAAAAAGTACTTTTGGACTACTAAGCAACAGTCCAGTGCTGCTTCTCTGTAGCCCAGGTCAGACGCTTCTGCCACCGTTTCAGGTTCAAAAGTGGCTTGACCTGGGCAATGCGCCACCTGTAGCCCATTTCCAGCACATGCCTGTGCACGGTGGCTCTGGATGTTTCTACTCCAGACTCAGTCCACTGTTTCTGCAAGTCCCCCAAGGTCTGGAATCAGCCCTACTCCACAATCTTTCTCAGGGTGCGGTCATCTCTTCTGGTTGTGCAGCATTTCCTTCCCACTGAGGTGCCTTGATACAGCACTCTGGGAACAGCCTATTCGCTCAGAAATTTTTGTGTCTTAGCCTCGTGCTTGAGGGTGTCAATGATGGCCTTCTAAACAGCAGTCAGGTCGGCAGTCTTGCCCATGATTGCGGTTTTGAGTAATGAACCAGGCTGGGAGTTTTTAAAAGCCTCAGCAATCATTCGCAGGGGTTTTGAGTGAATTCGTTGATTCAGATGATTAGGTTAGTAGCTTCTTTATATATGCTAATTTTTTGAGATAGGGATTTTTGGTTTCTCTTGACTTTTTTTGCCAAAATCATCAATATTAAAACAATAAAAGGCTTGAACTACTTCAGTTGTGTGTAATGAATCTAAAATATATAAAAGTCTAATGTTTATCAGTGCATTACAGAAAATAATAAACTTTTATCACAATATGCTAATTTTTTGAGAAGGACTAGCATATGTCATTGTTCCAATTTGCATTGTCTTATCTCTATCAAAGGCAGCAAATGACTTTTTCAGTGCCTTTGACGATGTTGAACGCCCAATCATGTGGCTCTTTTCGTCCTGTTGTGAATTTAAATGTGTCACAAGTAGGAGTCCGACTAATTTTATATTGGAGGGGTGACACCAAATGAACAAATGTTTAATTCACTGCCAGCCATCCCACTTCAAATGGATTGGGCCTCTAGCGCATGCAATGTTAGCCAATGAGTTAAAAAGCATTTTTTTATTGAACAGTACATTCTGTGGCAACAGCAAACATTTGATTCCTTGAGAGCTCAGATCGGTCAAAGTGTTTCAGTGTGTCTTTCCCACCATTGTCTGATTGTGACTTTGGTAAAAAGTTAGTGTCAATCAAAGTTCTTGTAAACAGTGTCCCTCGTCGTCATGGTAACCAGTGTCTCTCCCCCGCTAACACTCATACACGCACAAAGAAAAGTAAAAAGCAGGAGGTGGCTCAGCGCTGGCCCGTGTATGCTCGGAACCAGGACGTGACGGAGGCGGCAGCGGACGAGATCATTCCTCCCGTGTTGACGGACGGCTGAGACACCTGCAGGGCACTCTGGGAGAGATCCATGGGCTGCAGAAAGGACAAGGTGGCATTCAGGATGATAATGGCGCCGAATCGGGGCCAAACCTTCGCGCACCTGTGACGGGATGTCGCAGAAGCGCGGACTGGGAACAGTCTCCCAGTCGGTGCCCAGGTCGGTCTCGTCGTCCGTGACCGTCTCGTCGCCGCTCTCCTCGGCAGGCCCCGAAGCTTCGGGCTCGACAAATTCCATGGACTCCTCGAGCTCGGCGCTGGCCTCGAAGGGACCCGTCCTGAAGGGGGCGGCGGAGTCAAAGTCAACGCTCGGTCCCACTTCGACACGATGTTGGCGGCGGCTCACCTGCCCAGGTTGGCGTTCTCAGTGGAGACCAGGAACATGATATTGCGGAGGGTGTGGTGCGGGTGCAGCTTGTCGCTGTCCACATGCTGCATGCAGATACACACACATACAGTGGGGAGAACAAGTATTTGATACACTCACAATGGGAAAACCATTGTAGTGTATCAAATACAATCAAATACACGTGAACTGTTACACTGGAGAACAAGTATTTTATACACTCACAATGGGAAAACCCACTGGCAGTGTATCAAATACTGGTTCTCCCCACTGTATATATATATATATATATATTTTTTTTTTAAGAGTGTAACAGTTCACGTGGATGTATTGAACAGTTTCGGTTTCGCATGATGATTCGGTACACTTGCGTAACATTTTGGTTTTGTTTTATGCATTTTTTTCCCCTCAGAACATTTATCACTAGCACAAGCAAAGTGTTGCGTGTGGAACCCAAGTACTGTGGGAGTTTTCACAATGGGTTGACAGCTGGCAGTTTTGACATTCATTTCAATTGCATTTTTTCTTAAATTCTGGAAAACACTAGGATAAACACCACTTAACATTTTCATTGTGTTGGTTCCCCCCACAAAAATTTTAATTTCCAATACTGAAATATTTGAACATAAATTTTCAAATATTGAAAAAATACGGGGTTCCAAAATATACATAAAAACAAACTAACACGCACATACAGTCTCATCTATATGAAGGACCAGGAGTGCCAGATTAAATCTAATTGAATAAGTTCTTAAATTAGGTCAGTATTGATAGATTTAACTATTTTTGTACTTATTAATTTTTTATTTCAATGTTGATCATAAATATTTATGCCAACATGAAATGAAAAAAATGTTGAAATACAAATTTAAATGATATCAAAATATTCATAATTAATACTTGCATATTGAAAAGTGAATAAAAATGTAAATACAAATGGTTATATTTTAATAAATTCATTTATATGAAAGGAGTGGCAAAAAATGAGAATAAATTAGTTGTTAAATATGTTATTATATCAATATATATATATATATATATATATATATATATATTTATATAAATATTTTTTAGGGGTGTCAAACGATTAAAATTTTTAATAGAGTTAATTACAGCTTAAAAATTAATCGCAATTCAAACCATCTATAAATATGCCATATTTTTCTGTAAATTATTGTTGGAATGGAAAGATAAGACACAAGATGGATATATACATTCAACATACGGTACATAAGTACTGTATTTCTTTATTATAACAATAAATCAACAAGATGGCATTACCATTATTAACATTCTGTTAAAGCGATCCATGGATAGAAAGACTTGTTGTTCTTAAAAGATAAATGTTAGTACAAGTTATAGAAATTTTATATCAAAACTCCTCTTCATTGTTTTCATTTTAATAAAATTTGTAAAATTTTCAATCAAAAAATAAACTAGTAGCCCGCCATGGTTGATGTCAATAATTAATTACACAATGCTCATGGGTGCTGAAGCCTATAAAATCAGTCGCAACCAAGCACCAGCAGAGGGCGGCAAAACTCCGAAAAACACAGTAAGTACACCTTTCACTGTGCTCTCACTTTAATCCAGTACTTCTCAAATAGTGGGGCGCGCCCCCCCCTAGGGGGGCGCAGAGCGATGCCAAGGGGGCAGTGATATGAAGAGCGCAGTGGTGCGCCGCTCGAAAGCCGTTTACTATGGGGGGCCGTTAGGGACATAATTCTGGATTACCTTTCACACACACTAGTCAAACGTTCTCACACACACTACTGAAACATTTTCTGCGCACGCATACATGTGAAATTCTCGCTCGTATACATGTGATTCACATGTATGCGTGCGCAGAAAACGTTTCAGTAGTGTGTGTGAGAACGTTTGACTAGTGTGTGTGAAAGGTAATCCTGAATTATGTCCCTAACGGCCCCCACTACCCTCACCTACGGTTCTCCCTTGGCCGCCGAGAATGCGCTTTTTTCGGGCCGTTTGCCTTTTGGCTTTGACTTTTAATACAGTGGGAGGTGAGGAAAGACCACTGTTTACGGTGTCTAAAAATGATTATAGCGGACAGTCTGAAGCCAAATCAATTAAGACGCCACTTAAAGACATTAGACTTCAATCTCATTGATAAGCCGCTTGATTGTTTTTCAGCGAAAACGTGCCAAATATTGCCAATTGTCACAATCGTCCCGCTTTGTCAGTGTTATATCAGTAAACCAGTGAGCACTGTGGTGATATTGTGAGCAGCGAAAACAAAAACTGTCCTTCTGTCCAAAGACACCCCCCCACCACCTTCTATTCAGTTTTGTTTTTTCGGTCAAATTTTTTGGCATATTGTCCTCAAGAGTTAATGTTTCTAATCAATTTGAATTTGTTATTATTTACTGATTTTATTACATTTTATTTTTATTTTATTACATTTTATTTTTCAGTATCAAATGGTCAAAAATGTACCTTGAGTGTATTTTTACAGTTTGGATGTGACTTTTTTTTTTTTTTTAATTCAGGCAAATTGACGCGCGTTTAATCTTTTCTCTTACAAACAAAACAATGTTAATAAAGTTATACTTTATTATAAGTTGATCTATGTTACTTTTTTTCTTTAATAGAAAAAAAGGACACAATGTTAGGCAGAGGCGTACTTACAGTATAATAGTAATATAGACAAATGATACTATTTACTGTGGCGGCAGAGAGTTGGGGGGGACGCGAAACATTTACGTCTTCCATGGGGGGGCGTAACAGAAAATAATTGAGAAGCACTGCTTTAATCTGTTTGAGCGTGGCATTTGTGCGTTAATTGCGTCAATATTTTAACGGGATTAATTTAAAAAATTAATTACCGCTCGTTAAAGCCATAATTTTGACAGCCCTAATATTTTTTTTATTTAATGTTTTATTACAACATTGATATCAAAGTTATTTAATATTCATTTAAAAAATTGAATAAATGAATATTAAACATTTTTTATTAAAATTGAAATAAATACCTAAATGTTGAAATGAGCACATAAAAAAAATAATAGAACTTGAAATATTTTAATATCTACTGAAATGAACCTGCAGCATTTGTAAGTATAGTTGGTATGCAAGATAAATGAATATAAAATTAAATGTTGAACTAAAAGTGGACAATCTTTAAATACACATACATACAACAAATGCAAACACACGTGCAGAAAACACAAATAAAAAAAAAAAGCTTACCTGTGAGAAGCAGAGGTGTAGTGTGTTAGTGTTGAGCTTGCTGAGGGCGCGTGTGAAGCGGAAGCGACTCAAGTTGTCCCCGCAGAACTCACTGGAGGAAGGGGGTTGGGGGAGAGACAGAAAGGGTCACAGGTTTCTGCGTATGCAACTTCTTGCAAATGGCGGGCATGTCGGCACCTGTTGCACAGCTTTTTGGGTAGGTTGACGTCCAGGATGTGAGACAATATGGTGAGGAGCTGTGTGGCATAACACAGAGCGGCGCTGATGGTGTGAGCTGGGTTGATGTGGTCCAGTTCTGAAACGTACTTTGCTGTCAGTCAATCATGGTGTACTTGGTGTACTTGCACACTTTAACTCGACTTCCAAACACATACAATATAAAAAAACATAACCACACAACATACTAGAGCTGGGAATCTTTGGGCACCTAACGATTCGATTACGATTACGATTCAGAGGCTCCGATTCGATTATAAAACGATTATTGATGCACCCTCCTCCTTTTTTTTTTTTTTTTATATAAAATAAAGTTTTGTACATTAGTTCCAAAATTGTTCAAAAATACTCTCAGGCTAAACCAAACTACTATTTCAGTATCAAGTTAACATATAGCAGTAAACAAATATACAAAAATAACATTAAATAAAAAAACTCCAGTCCCCATTCTGTATCAGCAGCTTTAAACTACATTCAATTAATTTAATGTTGTGAATCAACCGTTAAAGTTGTTAAAATTGCTCCCGTTATTCCATAATTTCCCTTTTGTCTACTTTTGACATGTGAAAGTTTTAAAACTATTTTAAAGATAGATTCAAGTCAATATTTTACCGATTTAGGAGTATTTTAGATAAAAAGTTAATTAGGTTTGCTTGGAAGGTTCGCTACAATAGCATTGCAGGGAAGTTTACTGCTTTGAGATGGCGGCCGTTTACTAATGCCCGCATCTAGCTTTTTGCAGATGTGCTGCTACCGCTACCGAGTCTATAATCCATCTAGTCCTATATAAATGATATCTACCGTAACATTATGTAGCTTAGCTGTACTTGTAGCAGCTTTTCGGCAGCAGTCAGGTATGTTGTTGTGTTTTTTTATCTCGTGGCATGAGTTGAGCTAGAGCCGTGAGTTGAGCGTTGGCATTACCCGAGGGGCCGGTTAATGAGAAGCATAATGTTTAGCTACTCCCGCTCCGTTCCGTCCCGAAGTCCGCGCGGCGCGCTGAGTGTGTTGTACTTCCGCTTTACTTGGCATATTTCAATAATCGGAATTTGGATGTTTGTGAATCGTTCTCGAATCTTCCACGGCCGAATCGCGAATAATCTCAGAATCGGAAATTTTGCACACCTCTACAACATACAGTCTCCCTCTAAAGAGATTTCATAAAATGAGAGCCTTGCAAACTAAATTTATTGTGGGGCTCCTGACTGCGACCAAATGGTCACATTTTGCGACTAAAATTGGAGACAGTGCTCTATTTTTTTCCATCTCCTCGCACATACGTGACCATTAACATTGTGTTTTTTTGTTTTGTTCGTGACAAACTCCTTCACATTTAAATCCACTAGTTGGCGGTACTTTAACGAGCTTGTTTGCCAAGGGAAAATACAACAGAAGAAAAAGAAGGTCGACGATGTGTGTTGTGTGAAGCAGTCGCCGCTCGCCCAGCGGCGGGTTCAGCCCCTCCCGTCTCGATGCCGAGCAAACTGGAGTATATCAATTATGCATGAGACAGTGTTTTTTAACCTTGCCTGGCATGGCCAGACTGTTCTCCCTGTATTTTTCAAACACTGTGAGAATAGTCTGGGACCCAGCCCATTAACGGCCTCTCGGGCAAGAACAAAATCAACCGTCCAATTAGATTCGTTTATTTGCGTGACGTGTTCTTAACGAGCAACGTCACTCTTCCGCGTCGGACGTCGTCTCCACAACAACAAAGATGGCGAACAGGAGATCTGAGAATATGTTCCAATCCAAGGTAAAATCAGTTTTAAATTACAAAAAACACATCGACACAAGTCATTGACAACAGACTGTCTCGCGATAGCCATGTTGAATAAACTACGCTGTCCTCGTATGTTTACTTCCGCACGCGTCCCTCGTCGCGTTACTAACGTCACGTCCGCCCGTCGCTGATTGGTCCACTCCACTGTCTGTTTGCTGTGGCTTGCTCCGCCCTGGAAATTTTATCCGCTGAATGGTGGCCAGACTCAATAGTTGGAATAGCGGTGAGTCTGGTGTACCAGGCTATTTTTAACCTTTTCTGAGTCACGGCACGTTTTTACATTGGAAAAAATCTCCAAAATTACTTTCTGTACATTATCTGTAAATATAAAATCTCAATATTTATACTTACTCAGTGTGAGACTTGAGTCTGTTTAGATGAACATAAAGCCAATATCCTGGCAGACATCTCACTGACAATGGCTTTGCAGGCATGTAGTATTAATGTCTCTGCCACAGTGTGGGACTTTTTGGATTTAGCAACACGTTCAGCAACAAGGCTGTGAGGGATTTATAATTTACCTTTGTAGTTTTTCTCAAAAAAGCTGCCTGTTTCTCTGCGTTTTCACAAAGGCGAACAAATATGGCATTATATATGTGTTACTATTCTGAGCGGGCAACGTTAGGGTTCGAGGTATTCAAGAACTGCTCAGATTTCTAGCCATCAGCCACCTTGCTGTCCTCAACAATGTGTTGGAAAAAAACATAGGGGGATGATTGATGGTCATCACCAGTGTTGTTAATCTTACTTTAAAAAAGTAATTAATTACACTTACAAATTACTTCTCCCATAAAGTAATTACGTTAGTAACTCAGTTAACCTGAATGTAAGAGTAATTAGTTACTTCGCAAAGTAACAGGTGATAATTTTGATGTTTTTTTTTTTTTTTTCCAAAAAAAAAAAAAAAAAAAAAGACAGGTCACACAATGTGAAGTTTAAAGGGTTTTTGGGACAACTGGCCCTTGCCCACTTCTTTACCCTAAACTAAACTAGATATAGGGGTATTGCGATAACTAGGTAGTAGCATTTGCTATGTGTGGAAGTCATTTAATGTTGTGAATCAACCATTAAAGTTGTTAAAATTGCTCCCGTTATTGCATTAGTTCCCTTCTGTCTACCTTCGACATGTGTAAGTTTTAAAACGGTTTCATCATTTAAAGATAGATTTAAGTCAAGATTTTTCCGATTTAGGAGCATTTTAGATAAAATTTTACTTAGGTTCGCTAGGAAGGCTCTCTACAACAGAACCTTCAAGAGAAGTCTACTGCTTTAAGATGACGGCTGTTTACTAACGCATCTATTTCTTTATTCATGTTGTTAATGCCGCCGTGTCTTTCATTTGCATCTAGTTCTATATACGTATATGTGATATCTACCGTAGCATCATGTGGGCGTAGCTTGTAGGCAGGGGTCGCGTTAACCGAATATTTTCCGTCGTTGACCGGTTTTTTAAAACGGTGACGGAAAAAACTGAAGTCCATCTGTCATTTTGACAGGTTGCAATTCACACCCCAGACCACAGGGTGGCGAGTGAGCATATTAATTAGCTATTGTCTCTCTTGATGCATGACGTCGTTGGCCTTACTCGGAAAAATGTCTAGGCAACTGAGTGTTTGCCTGGCACGGCTAGACTGTTCTCCCTGCATTTTTCAAACACTGAGAGAAAAGTCTGGGACACAGCCTCTCGAGTAGGTACAAAATCAATCGACAAATCAGATTTGTTTATTTGCGTGACGTGTTCTTCACGAGCAACGTCACTCTTGCGCGCCGAAAGTCGTCTCTACAACAACACGGATGGCGAACGAGAGAGCCGAGAATATGTTCCGATCCGCGGTAAATTCAGTTTTAAATGAGCTAAAACACATCGACACGAGTCATTGACAACAGTCTGTCTCGCGCTAGCCATGTTGAATAAACTCCGTTCTCCTCATATGTTTACTTCCGCGCGCAAGTCCCTCGTCCTGCCCTCGTCGCTTTGCTAACGGCACGTCTGCCCGTCGCTGATTGGTGCACTCCGCTGTCTGTTTGCCTCTTGTTAAGTTTGTTCGGACAGAATATTAATTAAAAATGAATGAAAACTAATTAATTAACTTTAAATCTAAAATACTCCTAAATCGGCAAAATCTTGACTTGAATCTATCTTCAAAACAGTTTTAAAACTTTCACATGTCGAAAGTAGACAGAAGGGAAATTATGGAATAACGGGAGCAATTTTAACAACTTTAACAGTTGATTCGCAAAATTAAATGAATTGAATGTAGTTTAAAGCTGCTGATACAGAATGGAAACTTGAGTGTTTTATTTACTGTTTTAAAATGTTAACTTGATACTGAAATAGTCGTTTATTTAAACCTGAGAGGCTTTTTATACAATTTTTGTAACTAATGCACGAAACATTAAAAGCATCGAATAACTTGGGGGTTTTGTGGGATTTTCCACTGAGGTTGTTTGTGTGTTTTGCTTTTTTAAGACAGTTTACAATATTATTTGCACGTTTTACTGACTGACTATGCCATTTCTGTTTGTTATTTATAATGTTTTGTGTTTGTCACTCAATAAACAGGTCAGTTTCTTGTTACCAACCATTGTGTGTTATTCAAACTCACCTAATTCAGCTGGCTAGTTGTTATCAAGAGTACTAAAACCCTTTTCAGCATGAGTCTGACAACTAAGTAAGGAGGCTAAATGACTTTAAACTTTAACGCATGCTCAGATAGGCCGGTATTGGTATCGGCCAATATCGGTATCGGATCGGAAGTGCAAAACAATATCGGTATCGGATCGGAAGTGCAAAAACCTGGATCAGGACATCCCTATTTCTCACAACTAAAAAAAATAACGCCGTTAGTAACACCGTTATAGTCTAACGCCATTATATTCTAACGCCGTTATTAACAACACTGGTCGTCACATATGGAAAAAATGGAAAGGACACTTTCGTTTGTATTGACACTTGACGAGTCCAATCAAATTATGTACAATAGACGTGCTGGGGTCCACACTGTTGCGGACAGCAAGGTGGCTGAGGACTATAAATCCGAGCTGTTCTTGAACGCGATACAAGTAATACCTCGCACGTCTGCACATAAAGAGAACTTTTTACCAACTCCATTATTCCTGCTGCAACTCCGCTCGATGACGTTAAAAAAAAAAAAAAAAAACTTTGTCGTCCAATTCAAATGAATTGGACGTCCCCTGCGGTTGTCTGCAGCCAATAAGTTTAATTTTGGAGCATTTTAGGTCATTTGCTGTTGGTTTCCAGCTAATTTCTTGTTTATTTTGGGGCAATTCTGGATCACTTCCTGTTAATTTTGGGGCCTTTATGAGTCACTTCCTGTTGATTTTGGTTTACAGGCAAAAAATAACCATTGATTTAGTAAAAAAAAAAAAAAAAATCAACAGACTAATCGGGTAGTAGTGAAAGTGACCCTTCTTAGTTGTCTTTATTGGACTCAAGCGACAAAGTGGGACTTACCGGGCCCGTGATTGGCGCTCTTCTCATCTACCCAGCTGTAGTAGGCGGAGCAATCTCCATTGCTGGGCAGTGTGACGGCGGGACCTGTGATGCTGACGCTAGTCTCTCCGTTCTGGTCGTCCCAGATCCAGCGACCCGACAGGTACGTGGTCCGCCGCGCCTCGGCCAGCTCACTCACTGTGCTGGACGTCAGTGCCGCCTCGCATTCAGACGCCGCATCGGCGGGGTCCCTGGAGGGCGAAGGTCCGGCGGGGTCAGCTGGCCACGGGTCGACCGTATTCTTACCTGTGACTTACCTGCTGCAAGCCTTCTCCTCGCGAGTAGGGAAGATGTGAGCGGTCAACTCCACAATGTGCTCCCGGCGCGTTGCCGCTAGCTGGGCCAGTAGCTGGCGCAGCTCCTGGCGGCGGCGCTCCAGCAGCTCGCCCAGACGGCGGTTGTGGCGCTCGATCTTTTCCTGCTTCTGCTGGTGGCGGCCGGCGCGGCGCTGAAGACGCTGACTTTCCTCCTGGGAGCGGAGCAGCAACTCCTTGTCTGATGGACAATATCGCACCAGTGCCATGTTAGGACTGTACAAGTTAAGCTGAACACACTGTAGTACAGCTTCTATGATTACTAGGATATTCTACAAAAAAAAAAACTAATAAACAGAAAAACAAGCTTCTGCTGTGAATTGGAATGAGTTTATCACTGGTAGACTGGGAGGGTGGCAGCGAATGAACGAATGTTCATTCGCTGCCACCCTCCCACTTCAAACGGATCGAACGTCTATGGCCATCAGTAGCAGCCAATGCCAGGCAATGAGGTAATTTTGGCCCATTTAAGGTCAATTACAGTGGGACATATAAGTATTTAGTCAACCACCAATTGTGCAAGTTCTCCTACTTGAAAAGATTAGAGAGGCCTGTAATTGTCAACATGGGTAATCCTCAACCATGAGAGATAGAATGTGGGGGGGGGGGGGACTGAAAATCACAGTGACCTAGCCAGTGTCCAGATCTCAACCCCATATAAAATCTGTGGAGAGAGCTGAAAGTCCGTGTTGCCCAACGACAGCCTCAAAACATCACTGCTCTAGAGGAGATCTGCATGGACGGAATGAGCCAAAATACCGGCAACAGTGTGTGAAAAGCTTGTGAAGAGTTACAGAAAACGTTTGGCCATCTGTTATTGCCAACAAAGGGTACATAACAAAGTATTGAGATGAACTTTTGGTATTGACCAAATACTTATTTTCCACCATGATTTGCAAATAAATTGTTTAAAAGTCAAACAATGTGATTTTCTTTTCTTTTTTCCACATTCTGTCTCTCATGGTTGAGGTTTACCCATGTTGACGATTACAGGCCTCTCTAATATTTTCAAGTGGGAGAACTTGCACAGTTAGTGGCTGACTAAATACTGATTTGCCCCACTGTACCTGTAGATTTTCAGTTACTTCCTGTTGATTTTGGGGGTATTTTATGGGTCACCTCCTGTTCATTTTGTGTTACAGAACAGGAAGCAACCTGGGAATCAACCTATGAATAGGCAGTGAATCAAAACTCAAAAGGAAATGACCTGGAAATGCTCTAAAATATGCAGCAAGTGACCTATAAATGCCCTGAAAATCTGACAGAATGACTGTGAATGCTCTGGTTTCAAATGAACGAACGTTCCCAGTCTAACTGGATTGGGTATCGAGCACCGCCAAGGCAGCCTTAGAGTTAACTGAGACAATATTATGGTGGAAGACTTTGGCAGCAACTTGTTTGTTCCTTTTTATTTATTTATTTTTTTAAGACATTGACACCTTTTTAAAATGATATCTCGATTCCTGCAGGAGCATATCTATAACATTTTGGAATACAAAGTATCACGATATATCACTGTTTCGATATTTTGTCACAACCGGTTCCAATTATATTTCCAAACCCGAGACTCGGGTTGCTCGTACGCGGGTATTAATTGGGTATTTGGATGATGAATTGAAGAAAAATGAAAATCCTGACTCACCACTCTTGACGTCCTGACGTGCGCAAATCAGCGCTTGGTTGATCTGCTCCATCTTCATGCGGCACCACATCATCTTCCATTTCTGAACACCACACGGTCACAAACGACTTCCTGTCAAACACGCAGTCGTACACAACTCACCGTCTCGTCAGTCTGCAACTTCCTGTGCATGGCGTGGACCACCCTGTGAAGCACACGGGCAATGAATACCAACTTTGACATTGATGCGTGTGAATTCTTACCTTTGCTGCAGCTGATCCTTCTCTGCTTTCAGCGTCCTTAGCCTTGCCATCTTGTCTGCGCACCTGAGACATGGAGGATGTGACTTCACAAGAAAATAAACTTTGCTTTCAGACGTTTGAGTCATCCAATGATAATTCATGAGTTCATGAGTGAAGACTTAAAAGCAGTGATTGACAGAACAACAGTATTGTAAAATTTAACAGCAATCCGGATTATAGTTGTCAATTTTTTGTGCATATACGCAAAGGAACATATTCGGATTTCAAACCGTGTCAGACAACCAATCAATGTGTCAGTCAAGCGAAATTAAAAGTAGAAAATAACGTGTACATTTAGCTGAAATTCGGGTAAGCTAAATGATTCCAGTGTTAGCTGCAATGCTAACGCTGCTAAAGAGCGTAAACAAAGTGAGTCTAGAACATTTTAACTTCAAATGAAAACTCGGGAATGGAAATTCTGTACAAGGGTATCGTTAATAACATTTTTATGAATGCTAAATACTTTGAGAACGGGTAGTGCATGTATACATGAGGGGTTTCCATGTTGGTTTGGATGTTTTCCAACATCTATTTTGTGTTCATGGGTGACAATGACGCGGATTTAAAGGGGGACTTCATATTCCAAAAATGTCTTATACCTGACAGTAATAGTTAACAGGCGTAAAACACGGAGGTCAAGCGTAAATGCTCAAAATTGTCAGCGAAATTCTGCGTTGCCTTCACCTTTCCGTGTTCCTTCCGTCCAAGTAAACAAAGTCTCCGGCCTGCACGCAACGGGCGCACGTCAACCTCCGGCGGGATGTGCTACACAGAGGGCACCGCTCAACCGCCACAAAAAGTCCCTCCGCGTCGTCCACAGACTCCACCATGACGCCAGCGGCCGGATGCAGGCGAGGCGGCGGGGGCTGCGGAGGCCTGCTCGCGGAGAAAGAGGCAACTTGGTCCGCGGCGAGCAGCGGTAGTCCCACTGAGGACGCCATCCTAGCGAGGCTAACTGCTGCTAGCCCGTTTGTAGTTTGTTTTCGTTTTACACGACGTAGCTAGTCGTAAACGTTAACACTCTTATTTCGTCCATAGTGAGGTCAGACGTTACAAATAATTTTGTTGTTGTGAACAGCGGAGGAGATTCACCCAGACTTCCGGTTTGGTTTGCGTAAACCTTGACGTCACGAAAGCTGGGCGGGGTTTCCGCCGAATGTCAACAGAGGCAACGTGGTATTGTTTTCCAAAACATGCTAGCTTATTAGGATTTCTCGACTAACATATGTTATGGGCAATGTTGTCACGAATAACTTGAAAAAGTAATTTAATTACTGATTCATCTTTAAAAAATTAATCGTTATTTTACTGATAACTTACTTTGATAATTTAAAAGTAATTGATTGGTTACTTTTTAACCAATTTTTCTCCCTTTGCCACCTCAACATAAGAACGACAACAGAAATATGTCATTGCATGTAACTGACTTTCCGACAATTGAAGATCAGAATTTTTCACATAAGGCTTAATTTTCGAGTTAGCGGAGGTTTAATTAGTCAATGGTGTTGTTTTCAACCACCATTGACTTGCGCTAGCTTGGCCACTCCGGAGCCCTGAAACTAACAAATAACTGACAAACTGCATGGAGTTTGTTGAAATCAACTCCACTGACTAACTAAATCACACTAACTTGAAGAATAGGCTTAATGTAAAAAATTCTGAATTTCGGGTTAGGGTTAACAGCATATCAGTGCCGATGTAAAACAACGCAAATTGACTGCAATATAATCAACAAAACACAAATGAATGTCACGGTGCAATAAACACAATGGTGGGGGCGGGCACGGATGCGCGCGCAAAACCCGGAAGTACGCCATACACAGACGTGGTCAATTTGGCCACAAAATGTGGCGGCAACTGAGCACTATACACTCAATCGGACTTATAACACATCCCAAAGATGCTAAACGAATATGTCACCTCACAGCATAAATGTGCAACACGAATATGATGCAAACAATGCTCGCCGATGGATACCCACGCATGTAGCAGCTCCAACCTATCACTGGAACCCTCCAGAATAAAGGAAAAATATGTTTATTCATGGATCCACATAGATCAACATTCCCTCGCGCATCAATTTGGCCACAAACTGTGGCGGCAACTAAGCACTATACACTCAATCGGACTTACAACACATCCCAAAGATGCTAAACGAACGCGTTACCTCACAGCATAAATTAAACAAGAATATGATGTAAACAATGCTCGCCGATGACTACCCATGCATGTAGGAGCTCGAACCTATCGCTGGAAGCCTCCAGAATGAAGGAAAAATGCGTACATTCATGGATGCACATAAATCAACATTCCCTCGCGCATCTAAACAGGTGGCTGCACTCAGCGCATGTGACTCGAGACCAAACGAAGTCACTGTGAGCAGTTACCATCGAAACAAACTTGTCTAACATTTTCTATTCAAAATGCTCTGTACATGACTATATTATTCTTCATTCTATATACATTTTATGAGGCAATAACAAAATAGTAACGCACAGACACTAAGGAAACTTTAGATTACTGGTTTGGAAAAATGAACACGTTACTCATTACTGAAAGTAATCAAATTACAGTAACGCATTAGTGACAACACTGGTTATGGGTTTTTGTAGCTCAAACTTTTGCACCCATCTCCTCCCACATTTTAATGCTAAAAACTCATGTTTTTCAACAACAGAAAAATCGCCCATTTCAACTTTCGAATTATTTTTAGTTTTCTTCATCATTGGTGAAAGTCTAAATGAACAACCATCCAAAACATAAAACAGACAGCAAATATTTACAAACAAACAGAAAGTGACGTCTTCAGTCCTCACTGCTTCCGGAAGTCTTTTAGGATGGGGTAGATGTTCTCGAAGGCTTCGTCGATCTCACCTCGCTCTTTGGCACCTGCCGTGGTGCGATTATATGATTGGCAGTGAATCGAATGAGTGAAAAGACCATCCCCTTACCCGTCAGAACGACCTTTCCCGATACAAAAATGAGTAGAACCATTCGAGGTTTCACCATCCGGTAGACGAGGCCCGGAAACAACTCTGGTTCGTAACTACGCAATAACAAGAAACAACAATAGGAGCGGGAACAAAATTTCAACAGGGACAAAACTTGAACTGCAACAAGAATATGAACACTCACAACATGGAGAACATGAAAAAGAAAAATTGGATAGGGGAAAGACAACAAATTGCACAGGAACAGGAATTCTCACCTGATCAGGAACATGCACGGTAACAGGGTGGAGAACTTCAGCAGGAATAAAAACAGACAAGATGGTGGAGCAGAGTACATGTAATGCATCAGATAAAGAGATGAAGCACGAACACAGGAAACATGAAAAACATTATGAGTAAAAAGTAGGCTTTTAAACAAGAGTTAGGAGTTTACTTTCAAAGGTTTATGGATCAAAAGTAGGGTTTCAAACAAGGGTTCGAGTTGTGTTTCGGAGCATTTATAAGTAAGGTTATGGATCAGACGTGAAGTTGGTCATAAGGGTTAAAGGTCAGAAGTAGTGATTCAACAAGGATTGGAGAAATTGCTTATAGTCAGGGGTGAAAGTGGCTAGAATTTCCTGCCAGAACTCACTGACATGAAGCCAGAATTGTTTGTTTTTTTTGTCTGGAGGGAGTGAAACCTCTTAAAACCACTAAAATGCAGAGAAAACTGCTTTTGGCACCGTTATACCTATAACACATAAATACAAACGAGAAAAAACAAAAACAAAACTGGTTTTACACATTCATTAGGCTACTGCATTACACATACCGCCACAAGGCATACACGAGAAACAGATTTTCATTCATTCATTCTTATTTTTTCAATGATTTGCAAAATAAAAGTTAGCAAAAACAGCAGTAACCCCAACATCCATCTCCTAATTTTTGTTTTCCCTCATTTCTTCACATCTAAATGCAACACCTCAATTTAACTACTAAAGAAGCTAGGATATACATTTCAAGATTTTGTATTAAATGATAAAGATATTAGAAACACGTTCACAAAAATAGGTACAATTACTTACATAATGCATGGTGAAATTGAATATGTTTTGAAGATCACGCAAACATTGACTTTTTTAAATTATAAGTAAAGCCAAACATACATGAACAAAAATAAGTCCAAAGTGCATAGTGACATGGAAGATGTTGTGAACCTCCTCATCAGAGCAAATAAAATAAGCCTCTGCATCTTTTTTTTCTCTCAAAGATCTGATCAGTTTTCTGTTGCATTGTCCTTTTTATCGAATCAATTCAACAAGCTTGTTCTTTTTTTGCCAATCCAGAAAACTTGTGCATTTGAACCAATTAGAGCTATCCATCTCTGCAGATCAAATGTCAGTATGTCAGCCAATTGAACGGACAACTGAGTCCTGGGTGGTTTGCTGCACGCATGCCCACATCGACGCGCCTCGTCAGACTAGGATAACTGCTGCAGCTCGGCAGAGCTCCGTGGCGTCCATGGAATAAATAAATAATAAATATCACCGGAAACAGATTACACCATTATTCTTGTTGTTAACATGTGTGTACGTAAATTTGACATTGGTAGATTGTTCTCTTCTTGGAGATGAGATGAGTGTGTGGCAACCTGACAGGTTTTATTTATTTATTTTCAAATATAGGGTTTTGACAGTTTCAGTCATATTTTCGGGATCAAAACACCGTTGTCGCCATTAATCTTTAACTGGAACGCCGTTCCGACCCACTTTCACCACTGTTTATCTGGTTTCAAACTAGGGTTAGGATTCCAAAGTCGAGTGTTTCAACATAGGGTTCAAAAGTAGGGTTTCAGACTAGGGTTTCTAATTAGTGTTTAAAAATAGGGTTAAGGTTTTAAATCAGGGTTCAGAGTTCAGAAGTATAGATTCAAATTTGGTTTCGAGTTTTAAATTTGGGTTTCAAACTAACGAAGGGTCACTTCCTGCCTATTTTGGGTTATTGAGCAGGACATGACCTGGGATTGTCCCCAAATTAGTATGATTAATATGAAAGTGATTCAAAATATACAGGAAGGGACCTGTATATCCCCTAAAATGAACAGAAAGTGACCTGTAAATGCTCCCAAAACCAGAAAGACTCCATGGCTGTGAATGCTCTCGTTTCAGCGAATGAACTTTCATATATTCGTCCCCTCCCAGTCAAAATGAATTGGATTTCTAGAGCTGTCAATAGCAATCAATGAGTTAACATATACACGATACAAGTAGAAGATTTGCAAGCAACTTGTTGGTTCAATTTAAAAAAAAAAAAACTTTTAAAAACGATATGGTGCTGTCAAAAATCACAATATTGATAACCTTTTGGGATACAAAGTATCACGATATATCACTAGTTCAATACATTGTCTCACCTCTAATTTAGAGCATTCAGTCTATCATGCATGTTTTTGGGACGTGGGACCAGGAACGGGGAGAACACGCAAACATACAGGAAGGCCGGATGCTGGGATTGAACCCTTGTTCTTAGAACTGTGCGGTGGACGTGCTAACCACTCATAACCATTCCGCTTTAATAACATTCAATATTCATTCATCTTACATCTAATTTAAATAATGTTCAATCCATTGGAACCAGGAGGACTGGCCAGTCCTAATGGATTCGAGGTTAACACTGTCAATGGCAGTGAATCATTTCTGGAAACCGTTTAGGGAATTTTTAAAAGTAAAAATAAAGAGCATTCCAAGAGTACCTGCTGAACTGTTGATGTGTGAGAACGAGGCCCTCCAGCCTGATGGGGAAACAGACGTCACAGCTAGCCACCATGTTCTGAATCTTGAATTCCAGAAAGCGTGCGGGGAAGCCCAGCTTCTGTACCACGCGGGCAAACTTCCTGGCTGCCAGTCGGGATTGTTCCTCGCTGGCGCAGAAACCGGTCAGAGCAGCGCCGGAGATCCCACCGCGCCCCATCCCGCCAGTGCAGACCTCTTGGCTCCGGTGCACACCATCTTCCCCGTGCTGAAGATCAGCGCTGTGGTTCTGGGTTCGCGGATTCTCATGATGACGGCGGCGAAGCGCTGGAACAGAGGTGTCAAACTCGCAGCCGGCCGTATTATTTTGTGTGTCCCGGGAAAGTAAAGTAATTCTCATTGAAATTAGGTTTTCATTTAATAGTCCTCAATGTAAGCTTGAGGACAACAGAAATCAGAATCCGTTTTTTTTTTTAATTTAAAATTTCTTGAATAAATTAAGTCGAGTTGCCCGATAATGACTTTTTAACCGATAACCCGATATTATCCAACTCCAAATATCAGATACAGCTGATACAGCCGAGGACTTAACATATTATGGCTAATTGTATTGTTATACTGCACTGGATGCTTTAACAATGATAAATATAACAACTTCAAGGTGTTTCAAATGAACATTCTTTAAAAAAAATTAATAGAACAACTTCGACTGAAGTTACGGGAAAAAGTGCATATATTGCACCATAATAGCTTTGAAGGTAACATGCATACATGCATATTGACCCAAAAACAATAATGGAAAAATGTCGATATCATCCGATATTTTAAAATGCTTTTATTGGTCGCTAGGACAACTTTATTAAAAAGCATTTAAATACAGTATATAATTTGTATATACAGTTTTTTGAAATTCATTAGCAAAATTAATATTTTTTCTGCCCTTTTTTAATTAAAATGTGAATGAATTAAAAAACATTTTACAAATTCAAACTAAAAGACAATTTTCACTGTTCTTTTTTGAAAAGGGCATGAAGAAAAAAGTATACAGTCAGGTAGTCCCCGGGTTAGGATGTACCCGACTTACGTGATTTCGACTTTACGAAACAGGAGTTTCGGCCGCCATTTTGTATCCAGTTGTGTTTTTTTTGTTGTTGTAGTTATTTTTAGTTGCGATAACAGTTCATAGTTCCAGTTGCCTTTCTCAATGTCATGATCCCCTTCTCCCCCAGCAGCGTTGCCGCAGTCCTGCAGTTCCTTTCGGCTGGGAGATCTGCCGTCAGGCCCCGCCTCCCTGCTCTCATGCTGCTGCTGCTGCTGCTTCTCCCCCAGCCGCCAACTCCTCTTGCGAGTCTCGATCTGTTTTTTTTTTTCTAGTTCGGACAACAGGCTCGCGTTGAAAGAAGCAATGCTGGCGACCTGAGCTTCCATGATACCCCCCCCCCCCTCCTCCATACTCTTTCTACAGCACCCTTTTCTTCTCAGCAAGGCGACTCACTCGCAAGTAAAGCCCGAATAGTCATTGAATATTATAGCATTTACCACAACGTACCTCACAGTATCTTATATGACGTATAATACATTTTTTAGATTGTTATTTTTAGATTTCAGGGGTATTAATGGGTACTTAAAGGGTTAATTCTGATTTAAGTGGAAATTCGGGTTACATCGCCAATTTAGGAACGGAACTCGTTCATAACACGGGGAGTACTTGCACTGTTTTCCTTTAATAGCATAACAAATTTTAAAAAGAAAATTGCTGTTCCCCTCTTTTTTTAAGTTTGTATTTATTTATTTATTTATTTTTAATAAAATGGTATAGAATGAAAAGTATCCTTTTTCCTTTACAGTTCCAATTTTGGATATTTTGAAATATATATGTATATTTTTTTAATTAAAATGAATAACCAAAATTAAAAATACATGTATTGTTTTCCCCTTCGTTTTCATTAAAAATGTATACAAATAAAAAAAAAATTAAAAACTGAAATTAAAATGAATGTTTTTTCCATTTAAAATATAAATGAAATAAACAGAATTTTAACCATTTGTTCCCATTAGTTTAAAAACTAATAAATGTGCGTTTAAAAAAAAACTATACACAATTTTTCCTTTTTTAAATTGCTCTCTTTTCTCCTGCATCAAAATAAGAAATTTCGCCTGCCTTAGGATCTGTCGTCTTCTTACTCAATCTGGGTGTTCTTCCAGTCTCGTTTTTAGACGCTCAATGTAATTGCCTATGGACACTACTGTCGCAGCTCAAAGACAAACACGGTACAACCAAGTTGTCTTTCAGTCTTTCCAACTTTTATTTTGCTTTTTCTCCTGTGTGCAGCAAGTTCTCTCACTACTTTACAACCGAGCTGCATTCAAAGTCAACTCCACAATAACAGTTTTGCAAATAGAACAACAAAAAATGATACAACCAGTGAAAATAAAGTACACGGAGGGTGTGCATGTTAAACCAAGAAAACAAAAGATCATTTTAAACATGCTTTATACTCAAGCTTCCCTCAAACCTCTTATCTCACTATTCCAGGGGTTGGCAACCCAAAATGTTGAAAGGGCCACATTGGACCAAAAAAAACATATGTTTGGAGCCGCAAAAAAATAAAAGCCTTAAATAAGCCTAATAATGAAGAATGTATCTGTATTAGCGATATTTGCCTACTATCAAAATGAGTAAGTCGGCTAAAAATAAGTAATGAGGCTTCATGATTTACTGTTTATTTTCGCTGCAGTGCATCCAACTCACCACTTGACTGCTCTGTTGTTTGATGCCACCTCAAGTTTAACTTCATTACATTATTAATGAATAGTTTCGAAATACAATAAAGGAATCCGATTTTTTTAATGTCATTTTAGGTTTTGAGGTTTCGAAAAACAACAAAATGGAACGTGCATAACATGCCCTTTGTCTAGGAATGTGTTTGATTTTCTTTATTATCTCGGTTTTGGTTTTTAAGTCTGCAAATAGGTGTTCTGATAAGTTGATGAATGTCTCCTTCATGTACTCACCATCTGTGAACGGGTTTTCACGCTTTGTTATCTCCCGAGTCGCATCAAAACATGCAGCAGTAGTGGAGTTTAGCGATGCAATCCACTTCTTAAATCTTTTTTTGCGCTCCTCTAGGTTCTTCAGAAGTAATGGAATCGCACTTTTTTCCTCACTCCCAACTGGGTACTCGGCTGCTGGTTTGTTTACAATAGCCACCTGCCTGACATCCCGCCCTGCTGATAAAAACGTGTGTCGTAGGCTATGACGCGTTAAGAATGTTTGTGTGATTTTTGTCCCCCTACAGAAACCATATAAAAACAAAAGATATATTTCCCTTAACAGTCTTTTTCCATTTTCAAACATTTTTGAAAATGCTCTAGGGAGCCACTTGGGCAGCGCTAAAGAGTCGCATGCAGCTCTCAAAACATGGGTTGCCGACCCCCGCACTATTCCCTTCAAACAGGCAATAATTACCAATGTGTCATCCAGTCCACGGTCTCCATAATTGGTTGGTTTCTGTTCAGTTTAGTTTTCACGGTTGCATATTACGATAGGTGGACGTGGGGGGTAAATAATCAGACACTGCAACGCCACAGCAATTCGTATCAGGTGCCCCTATTTGTGTGCGAACACGACTGCTTGGCAAAGAATAGTTTCTATAACTACTCACGAGGCCTGTAGTTATAGTAACTGAGTACTCAGGTTCCTTTAGACCGAAAGCGGCTTATGATGTGGCCAGCGACAAAGATGACTTTGACACCCCAGCGCTGCAACATCAAATCGCGCGAACGCTCAAAACGCCCAGCTAAATTGGGATTGGTGCGGGCCTACCTTGGGGTTGTACTCTGCGTTTCTGGCCTGACGAGCGATGAACTTGAGGTCCAGCGGACAACCAAGGGTGACCGTGGAGACAATGTTCCTGCACAAAGTTGATCAGGATGGAGAATTTGAGCAGGGACATGAAAAAAAAAAAAAAAAATCAAACAACAAAGCTATCACACACACAAAGAGGTAAGATCGCAGTAGACGTACTGCAGCTGAGGAATGATCCCTGACCTTTCCGTCATGGGTGTCATGGGGGTCATTGGGGTCATGGCGGCCATGGGAGGCATAGGGGGCATAGGGGTCATGGGGCAGAAGCTAGAGGAATTGTTGGCCAACTGCGACAATGAGGAGGAAGGTTGCTCGCCAACGTGGTCTTTGCTGCTTGCGCAGATGTCTCCTAAAATCAAAAACTCACAATCTTGCCTCACTGATAGAAACTAGGGTTGATTATTTAATGATTATTTTTGCGATAATAGTCAACATAAATTATTTTGTTATGTTACTCTGGGCCTAATCATCCACTTTCATGTGGGACTACAGAAATATGACAATATTCACCGTTTAATTTTCAAATATTTTTTAGGTTTTACAATATTTATAGTCTGTATTGTCCTTTTGTTTTTAGTTGAAATAGATTTTTCAAAATAATAGATATCAAAATGAATATTTACATTTTTTTTGTTTTTCTAATGAAAAAATATGAAATAATCATTTGCCTTCATCTTGCACTACAGAAATCAGAATAAATGTAATTTTAAATTTACAAAAAAAATACAAATAAAAGGTTTTTGAAAAGAATTTAAAAAAGAAAATTTATTTAAACATTTTTAAAAATTACTAATATTACCTTTTCAAATAAAAAAATACACACAAATAAAATGTTTCAAAAAATCTTTTCCTTTTTATTCAAAAAGTTAAATACTAATGTTTGTTTTCCATTTTTGTTAAGTTTAAATATACATTCAAACATTGATAAAATACTGTACAATATTAGATATAAAAATACAGTAAACAGTTTTGATTTCCTTTGTTTATGAAATAATATATAAAACAAAATATTTATGAATATTATTTTATAATTATTAAAATAATTGCTCAAGTTATATACGAAAAAAATGATCAAAGTTCTTCGTCAATTCCAAAAATGAGAGATTATGCAAAAAATGAAGTGTTCCGCCCCCCCCCCCCCCCCAAAAAAAAAAAAACAAAAACAAAAAAACTTTCAGGTCAATAATGTCTCCAAAAGATCAATCTGATCATAATGGATCAGACACCAATCGCCGTCAACGGCAGTCAATGAGTTAGCAGTATACCTTCTGCATCCGGTGTGCTGGCGCTCAACTCATCTGGAAGAAAGCTGAGGTCCAGCTCATCCGTGAGCTCACCGCTCGCTTTCGGGGAACGCGGCAGAGGCGGGCCTTGAGTGTCCGCATCCTCTCCTGTCAAGAAGCCTGAGTCCTGGGTAAACGATCGTGAGGCATTATCACTCATTTATACAGATGACAGTTAGTGCTCCACCGGTTAGAGTATAAGGATGAACTGAACCACCATTGGCTAATATGTACCCTAATTTTCGGACTATAAGCCGCTACTTTTTTCCCTCATTTTGATTCCTGCGGCTTATAGTCCAGTGGGGCTTATTTGATTATTTATTTGGGTTAATAGGTAACACTTTGTTTGACAGCGGCATCATAAGACTGTTATAAGAACGTCATAATTATGACACGACACGACACTATCATGGGCATTACTGAATTATTATGACAGATTTCAAAATGTGTCATGTTGCATATTATGTCACTAACTCCATTTATGTCTAGCTCAGATCTTTTACGTCCATTCAAAAGTGAGATAATTTGCTGGATGACAGTAACTGAAGAAATAATTAGCACAGAACATGAATTTTGATTGTTTTTACATCTGTAGCGCCGCAATGCATGCTAGGAGGAATGTTGGATGACAACAGTGTTGACAGCAGGTGGCAGCAGAGGTTGAGTGTCTCCCCCAAGGGAGCAGTGATGGCCAAATGAAGATTTTTAAAACAATAAGGCTTTGCACCAAATTGGTTCAAAGCTTAATGGTGGTTCATTTGGTTTCATGACAGTCTTATGATGCCATTGTCAAATGAAGAGTCACCAGTTAATATCTTTTGGTGTAAATATCCCATAATACAATGAGGACAACTGCGGCTTATAGTCCAGTGCGGCTTATCTATGAAGAAATGCCGTTTTCATGTCAAATTTGGTGGCTGGCGGCTTATAGTCAGGTGCGCCTTATAGTCCAGAAATTACAGTATCTTGCCTACTCTCTTAGAACAAACTCAGCCATCTTGAAAAGCTATACATCAATGTCCAATCCCAGTAAGGATTCAAAAGGCAAATGCTATATATAAATATATATATATATAGCAGTATTTGATTTAACTGTCAAAATGCATGACGCAATTAACAGAGGTGAATATGGTATTGGCATTTTGACACGAATAAGATTGACAACTTAATAAATTACAGTATATAACATTATGGTATTGCAGCTACTTGTTCAGAGGGTGTGTTTCCATTAATATTCATGATCATACAAACCAATCAATAATGGCGCTCCCCAAGGTTCCATCTTCAGGCCGCTTCTCTTTATCTTAGACAAAAACAGGATGATGCAATTTCTTGAAAAATTGCAAGGGATACTTTGCCACTTTCTGTAGATTTTTCAGCCACTACCTATTAATATTTAGGTATTTTATAGGTCAATTCCTTGGTAACTTATTGACTGCCACCGATGGCGCTAGACGTCCAATCCATTGTGACTGAAGTCAGCCAAAATAAATTGGACATCTATAGATGTCTACAGGGTACAGTATACAAGGGGTTGGATATGGTAAATGGTGTTATACTTATATAGCACTTTTTAATAATGGAAACACCTTAAAATAAAAATATTAACAAAAACTAATTTAATATGGTGGCCTTTTGTGGCAATTACAGCCTCAATTCACCGAGGTATTGGTTCATACAACTTGTGAAATGTTTCCAAAGGAATTTTAAACCATTCAATTAGAATACCCTCTAACTCTTTTAGAGACGATGGCGGTGGAAATTGACGTCTTAAGTGAATCTCTAAAAGTGACTGTAAATGCTCAATAATGTTGAGATCTGGGGATTGCCCCAGCTATACGAGATGCTCCACTTTATTAGAATGTTCCGTATGCCATTCTTTATTAATTATGTTCAATGATTATTATGATTATCAATGATTGATGCCAAAATGTTAGACGTTTCCATTATTTTGTCCAACCCCTGTGGCACCCTGTCAGTGGCAGCCAGTGAGTGCCTTATAAAGATTAAAAGTAACAGTTTTCCATGGATTTGTGCTTTTTCGCAACTTTTTAGGCATTTTGGGTGGGGTTTTCCGTTTTTTTGCCTTTTTGAGTTTTCAATTTTTGTCATATCTGCAGTTTTGCAATTATTTCTCCATTTCTGTTTTCAGTTTTGTGGTTTTTTTAACTTTATGTTTTTACCTTTTATCACTTTTTATCGTAGTTTTGAAGACCCCCCCCCCCCCCCACACACACACTTTTACACAGTTTTTCGGGTACTGAGGTTTTTCATGTTTTTTTTTTAGGGGGACAGGCCATTTCTGCGTCACCTCCTGTTCATTTGTCACTTCCTGTTAATATCAAGTCTGTTTGTGTATCTCACTGGAAATTAATAAGTCCATTGGAAATAAATAGGGGATGTTTTTGTTTAATTTTGGTCGAACTATATGCTTATTGCAAAAATTATGCAACTTTTTTGCACAATTTCTTAAATTTTTGTGTAATGTGTAATCTTTGTGAATCAAAAATAAAATGCAGAACGAGATACATGTTGAAATTGGAATTTTTAAATGGCTTTGCCATTAGAAATGAAAGGGCCTTTTTAGTCGAAAATTCGAAATATCTGCATTTTAGTCGCAACCGTAAACGTGAGGGGAAAAAAAAAAAAATCGAAAATGCCTGCGTTTGCGTGAATTCTTAAAGCGTTCCAAAGTTGGAACGGTGTAGAATCGGTTAAAGCGTGAGAGTTATGTGGCACGCCGAAAAAGTGTGTGTGTGTGGGTGTGTGTGGGGGGGGGTGTATTATAAGGGGGGAGCTTTGCAAAGCATTCCCACAATGACACTTACTTCCTCACCCATACTACATAAAGTATTATTTGCCAATGATACAAACTTGTTTTCTCCCACAAGAATCCAAATAGAGTACACTTGTACATCTGATAGTGAGTTTGTAAAAATACACACATAGCTCTAATGGCTCCCTCTAAATATCAGTAATACAAATTACATAATGATATTAAACAAATCTGTCTAAATATTAATAGACAAAGTCAGCTCCACAAAATTCCTGGGATCTACATTGATGAGTTCCTTAACTTTGAAAGACATATTGATGATCTTCACAACCAAACTGTAAATACGCTGCTCTGTTCTAAACCTGACGCATAATCTCTCACTTTCTGCACTACTCATTGTACAAATATTTGTTTGAAACTCATTTATATACACGTCCAACTTATTAAGGACCCCCACCCCCCCCAAAAAAGTCATTTGCACCATAACATGGTCTTAATGCGCCCTCAAAAATTATTTTCCACTGCTATAACCTTCTGAGATTTAGTGAATATTACCAAATTCAGAATGCATGTGTAATGTACTACTAGACTGTCCAAAATATAAACCATAAATTATATGACCTCATCACAATCTGTACTCCTGGACATACATAGAACAACAGAAATTAAAAAAATAACAGATACAACTCCTAGCAACAATTATGTTGAGTAATAAATCAATGAATCCATTTCTCTTATTGTTTCTAATAATTTTTTTCAATTAAACCATACTGCTGAGATTTTGTTTCTATATCCATGGAAATCTGGGCCCCCTTTTTAAAACTTGAAGTAGCTTCTTTGGGGTGACCCTTTTCTCATCCGATTGTGTAATTTCGTACTAGTTGTGAATATTATGTATTCTATTGGTTACTTGGAAGATGTGGGGGGAAAAAAGCTTACATTTGCAATGGATTCATCAAAGTAACGCTCCAATGCCGACTCCTCCATGTCCTGACAACCTTGTGACCCCTTCTGAGGTTTATCAGAATTTTCAAGACAGGAAGGAAGAACACTGCCACACCTGAATCCAATTTGAAAAGAAAAACAAATAGACAAAGGGGGAAAAAAAGCTGCGTCCAATGTCATCTTGATGAACTGACACACTCACAAACATATTTTGACTTCAATTACAATATTTTGTTTCCCTTTTTAAGTACACTACATTATTTTAAGTAGAGTTGAATTCTGCTTATTTTTTAAGTGCAGCTCAAGCTTTAAATTTGATCCTTGAAATTGTTTGTTTTTATATGTTAAAGTGCAATTTTTAGCATATGCAGGAGTACTAGTAATTTTAGTAATTATATTGAAATTGTATTTTTTAACAATATCTTTAGTAACTTTTTCCAAATTTACAAACCATAACCGCAAACCAAAACATAACAAAGTGACATGTAAGAAAACTCACAATCAGAAAAAATATGTCAACATCTGGGGAAAAAAAATACATTTCAAAATTAATAAAAGTATTTATTAAAAAAAAAAAGTTACTTCAGTAAGTATACAGGAATTGTTAGTTTGTTTGATTTTCACAATACATCCCAAACAAATTGAATCTTGTTTTAATTACAACTTTTTACTGTTTTAATATGTTAAAGCACCGTTTTAATGTTTACAACCTAATATTATTCTACATACGGTAATCAAAAAACTGTCCGAGACCGTTGCAAAAAGCTTGGAGAGAGATAACATGGCGATAGGTGGCGCCAAAGTATTGTTAGCGTAGAAGAAGAATTAACTAACTTCCGGCTGAGCATAGTGATGACGAGCGGAAAGAATTAGCAGCTGTGACGAAGGGACGCACAAAATCAGTGAGTGGAAACGTTCCAGATGAAATTTATCAGCGTTAACGTGTCCATTTGTGTGTTTTTTCCTCCGGATTTTATTCAATTTTAATGCTAAGCGCACGACACAAGAGCTCAGCGCTAACGTTAGCATTGGTTAGCTGCTTTGCTAATGTATCGGCAGATGTGTGATCTGTTGTCAACTAGTCACGAAGGTGGATATGGGAAACACTTAAATGTGTCACATTTATGACGTAAAAAAAGTATGCATTTTCACCAAAATACTTTAAATTTATCGCACTGCTTTATTGATTAGTATTTTAAATTTTAGGAATGTCTGGGAACGTCTTATTTATTGATAAATTGAAGCCTTCAAATGTCCTCAGGGCGAACATGAGCAATAATTGCTTATCTTTATGATTGCTGTAATTGGCAGGCAAATGATGCCTTGTGACGCTGCATTGCTGTTGCCATGGTGATGTGCGGATGTTGAGAATAACTTTTTTTCATAGTACAGAAAAGTGCTGGAACCCTAACCTTGGCAGCTGACCTGGTCTGTCGAACATCATCGCCACCCATTTGTGAGTTTCGTATTGATTACGCCAAACAATATCAATCTACTGTACTGCATTTTGTATTTCCTATTGCAGCGGTACTTGCGGGTCGAACTGAGCGTGCTCGCACGCAACATCAGGTGTCATCATGGTACTGGCCGATCTGGGCCGCAAGATCACATCAGCACTGAGGTCGCTCAGCAATGCCACCATCATCAATGAAGAGGTAGAGTGCAACAGCACGCCGACGTGACACTCACTCTATGGTTGTGTGAAAAATGTATGTCGGTGACCAACATGTACTACAAGCAAGTAGGAGGCCTGAATATATATTTAAAACAATGAGATATCAACCCATTTGCTGCCTTTGACATTTTGTTTAAAAATAAATTATATGGGAAAAAACAGATGACATGGGTGAAAACTATTGTCAAAATATTAAAGTTTCAGTTCAGAGATTGATAGTCAAATGCTCGATACTAGAGGTGCACGATAATTATCGGTCCAATAATTATCGGTCCAATAATAGGAATTATGACGTCATCCCAATAAATCCAATAACATTATCTATAATCGGGCCTATTAATAATATTTTTGGCACAATGTCGGATTGGGATTTGAGCGTTTGTTTCCACTCCTGTTTTGCCAGTATGCAAAGTTTTGTTACTGTTCTAGAGGCCTTATTTTTCCATCACTGAGTTAAGAACCTTACTATGGCAATTGGCAAATGTTTGCATTTTACAGTGTTATGTTTACAAGTTATTGATAGGCCGTTTAGTTATTGATAGGCTTGCTGTCCTATAATTGCCAGGTTAAGAAAGTTGTTTCATGGACAAAAATGACAAAAGTCTCTTGTCCTTTTAATACTTGTCGGGTTTATGTTTGTTTTAGTTCTGTGCTTATTGTTCAGGGGAACACATCGTCAATGATATTGACTGATTGACTGTGATTGACTCAAATTATATTTATTTGAAAAAAATAATATGGGCACTGTTTTGTCAGAACTGTTCTTGTTTTTGTTTTGTTCATTATAATAATGTTCATGTCATCATGAAAATTAATTCTGGTTTGGTCAGAGGCAAATCTATGTTGGATCAATCACTAGTATTTTTGACCTACAGATGTTCACAAACTCAGGTGAATTTATATTGAAAAATTCTATATATATATTATCGGTCATCGTATCGGTATCGGCCTTGTGGAGCAGGAAGTTATCGATATTGGTACCAAATTTAAAAAAAACAATAACAATATTATTGTTATTTGTATCGAAAGGCCTCATATCTCAAACCTGAAATATACCAAAAATATTTTCATAATAAAATTATTTTACCTGCAAAGTTTTTTTAATTGAAGAATAGAAAGTTTTTTCTTAACTACATCAAAATAAAATATCAAAATGATTAAATAAACATTGCAACAAGAGGAAAAAAAGTAAATGAAAATAAATTATTTTACATCTAAAACATTGTTTCATGACATTCATTCATTTTCCTTGCTGCTTTTCCTTAGTAAAAAAAATGTCAGACCTCAGGTGAAATACCACAAAAGATATTTTGAATAGAATATACAGTAGATTTACATGTGAAACATTTGTAATTCATGAGAAAAAAAAGTCATTAAGCAAAAACCCGATTAGTTTTGGACAAATGTAACTCAAAATGTAATGTAAAATGCCATTTGAAATGATTTGTAAATAAATATAGTACCTAAATAAAAGTTTAAAAAGAAGCTGTTAATTCAGATAAAATGCAAACTCTCTTGTATTATCTCATCATTTGATCTCTGGCAGTCCCCCAAATGGACTGGATGTCTATCGCCTTTAATGGCAGCCTGTGCATTTAACACGAGCTTCTCCTTTTGTCAGGTCCTCAACTCCATGCTGAAGGAGGTGTGCGCTGCCCTCCTGGAGGCTGACGTGAACATCAAGCTCGTGAAGCAGCTGCGAGAAAATGTCAAGTACGTTTTTTTTCCTTAAAACAGCACCTTTCATAGGTCTGAGCCAGTGTTGTCACAGATTCCTTGAAAAAGTAATTTAAATGCTGAATACACCTAAAAAAGTAATCTTGTTACTTTATTGATTACTTTAGTATCAAAGTAACTAAGTTATTTTAAAAGTAACTTATCAGTTACTTTTAACCAATTTTTCTCCTTTTGCTGCCTCAACGTAAAAACGACAACACAAAAATGTCATCACATGTAATTGAATTTTTCAGATAAGGCTTAATCTTTGAGTTAGCGGGGGTTTAATTAGTCGATGGAGTTGATTTTAACCACCATTGACTCGCGCTAGCTTAGGCACTAAACTGAAACTAACAAATAACTGACAAACTGCACGGAATTGGTTCATATCAACTCCAACGACTAACTAAACCCGCATTAACTCCAAGATTAAGCCTAATGTCAAAAATTCTGAACTTCCCCTTTAAAATAAAGACCTAGCCGTTAAATGTTGTCGATAAAAGTTGTGAAGCAATAAAACGAACAACAGAAATTAATGAAATGAACAGGAATACTACTATATATAGTATTTCATATTGGGTCAAAATCATTTTTTGAACAGATCATGTGACTAGCACTTAAGAGACTGTCCTTTGCTTTACATGTTGACCTGAAGAGCAATATTTTCTATTCAAATGCTCTTCTTACATGACTACAGTATTCTTCTTTCGACATACAGTGGGGCAAATTAGTATTTATTCAACCACTAGTTGTGCAATTTCCCCTCTCTTGAAAATATTAGAGAGGCCTGTAATTGTCAACATGGGTAAACCTCAACCATGAGATACAGAATGTGTGAAAAAAAAAACTGAAAATTACATTGTCTGATTTTTAAAGAATTTATTTGCAAATCATGGTGGAAAAAGGGTATTTGGTCAATACTAAGGACATCTCAGTACTTTGTTATGTACCCTTTGTTGGCAATAACGGAGGCCAAACGTTTTCTGTAACTCTTCACAAGCTTTTCACACACTGCTGCTGGTATTTTGGCCCATTCCTCCATGCAGATCTCCTCTAGAGCAGTGATGTTTTGGGGCTGCCGTTGGGCAACACGGACTTTCAACTCCCTCCACAGATTTTCTATGGGGTTGAGATCTGGAGACTGGCTAGGCCACTCCAGGACCTTGAAATGCTTCTTACAAAGCCACTCCTTTGTTGCCCTGGCTGTGTGTTTGGGATCATTGTCATGCTGAAAGACCCAGCCGCGTCCCATCTTCAATGCCCTCGCTGATAGAAAGAGATTTTCACTCAAAATCTCTCGATACATGACCCCATTCATTCTTCCCTTTACACAGATCAGTCGTCCTGGTCCCTTTGCAGAATAACAGCCCCAAAGCATAATGTTTCCACCCTCATGCTTCACAGTTGGTATGGTGTTCTTCGGATGCAATTCAATATTCTTTCTCCTCCAGACACGAGAACCAGTGTTTCTACCAAAAAGTTCTATTTTGGTGTCATCTGACCATAAACCATTCTCCCAGTCCTCCTCTGAATCATCCAAATGCTCTCTAGCGAACCGCAGACAGGCCTGGCAGTGCAGGATTTGAGTCCCTGGCGGCGCATTGTTTTACTTTGTTACTGTGGTCCCAGCTCTATAGGTCATTCACTAGGTCCTCCCGTGTGGTTCTAGGATTTTTGCTCACTGTTCTTGCTATCATTTTGACGTCACGGGGTGAGATCTTGCATGGAGCCACAGATCGAGGGAGTTTATCAGTGGTCTTGTATGTCTTCCATTTTGTAATAATTGCTCCAACAGTTGATTTCTTTACACCAAGCGTTTAACCTATTGCAGATTCAGTCCTTTCAGCCTGGTGCATGTCTACAATTTTGTCTCTGGTGTCCTTCGACAGCTCTTTGGTCTTGGCCATAGTGGAGTTTGGAATGTGACTGATTGAGGTTGTGGACAGGTGTCTTTTATACCGATAATGAGTTAAAAAAGGTGCCATTAATACAGGTAACGAGTGGAGCCTCGTTAGACCTTGTTAGAAGAAGTTAGGCTTCTTTGACAGCCAGAAATCTTGCTTGTTTTTAGGTGACCAAATACTTATTTTCCACCATGATTTGCAAATAGATTCTTTAAAAATCAAACAATGTGATTTTCTGTTTTTTTCCCCCACATTCTGTCTCTTATGGTTGAGGTTTACCCATGTTGACAATTACAGGCCTCTCTAATCTTTTCGAGTAGGAGAACTTGCACAATTGGTGGTTGACTAAATACTTACTTGCCCCACTGTACATCATGAGGCAACAACAAAATAGTAAAGCACTAAGCAAACTAACTTTAATAAGATTACTGGCTTGGAAAAATGAACGCGTTAGATTGCTCATTACTGAAAGAAAGTAATCAGATTACAGTAACGCATTACTGACAACACTGGTCTGAGTGCATCTGGACTGAGATCAGTTTTGCCAGAGCCGAGTTGGGCTATTTTCAAGAACCTGGGGAGGGAGAAAAATGAACTGGGCAGATTGATAAAATATATGCTACTTTTGACAAAATTTGGTGGTTTTTGGGAACCATTTTGACTTGTTTTAACAGTTAAACTTGTATGTCAATTTAGCGCCTCAACTGCATCTCATTTCTGATTTGGAAGTACAATTCAACAAAAATAATTCTAAAAATGACATAAAATTAAAATGCATTAGATGCACTGTAATATTTTTTTTAGTTTTTCAAATCAATATTATTTAAAATTATTATGACTCTAGACTATTTTTTCATTTTCTTAAAAAAAAATATATATATACACATTTATTTTCATGTAAGCCTACCGCGATATGCAATAAGTCAATTAATCGCACGGTAATTAAAAATGAGGGCGATAATTTTTCCGGCTGCGATTTATCGGTGCGTGCGTTTACTGCGTGCACTCGGCAATCATGCGTGTTGATTGCATATGAGGCTCCAGTTCATATCACAGATGTTTATTGGTCACCAACACACCATATAATTAAATTCAGACAAACAAAATCCTGAGACACATCTTTATTAAACACTGTAAAACAGGGGTCTCCAAACCGGTCCTCGAGGGCTGCTGTGGGTCCTGGTTTTTGTTCATACCGATTAACCGATCAAGCACAGACCTTTTAACCAATGGGGTTTCTACTAAAACAAGCAGCACCTGACTGCAATCAACTGATTACACTTATAAAACCCTAGATTGGTGAAAAGGTGTGGTCTTATTTTTTTGGAGTGAAATCCTGCACCCACTGCAGCCCTATGTGGAATAGTTTGAAGACCACTGCTGTAAAACGTTCGCATTGCTACATCGAGGCTAAAGGAAAAAAGACAATTTACTAACTCCTTTAGCCTGCTATAAAACATTGGCAGTCTTCTCCAAAAAGCAAACCTGTGGTTAAAAGGTGACACTTCAAACATGAAAACTCGCAGGTTTACAGCATTTGCAAACGATGCGAAAAAATAAAAATACTGACACCAGATTCATGATAAAAATGGAAGACAAGTGCACTTTTTTTTATAGTGAAAAGCTAATAGTTAGGGGCTTAGCGAACGTACTTCCGTTGTACATTTAAAAATAAAAGCACGGCAAGTGCAACATGTAAATAAAGATTTTCTGGAGTTAATCTCACATGCTTCAGATTCTACATTACCGAAAATAATAATCTTAAATAAATAGATAAAGTAATAAAAATCTGAAACAAAACTCATTCATCTACAATGTGTCCTCACTGTTAATTTCTTAATATTTTTTTCTAGTTATCAAAATATAGATCGATTTGTTTAAGTAAAACACCTTATCTTGAACGGGGGTTGTTATTTGTGCTGGGTTTTTTTATGTGAAATTTGGCGGGTTTTCCACTGTGATCGGGCTGGCTCCTGTCTTTCCCATTTGGCAACATTGACTGAGATTTCGCATCCCCACAGGGCCGCCATTGACCTGGAGGAAATGGCGTCCGGTCTGAACAAGAGGAGGATGATCCAGCACGCTGTCTTCAAGGAGCTGGTCAAGGTAGGTGTTGCTGCAAAAGACCAAGGAGAAGATTTGGAGATTGGAGAGGAACTAACAAGATTTTTCAATTGTGTTGTCACAGCTGGTGGACCCAGGTGTGAAGGCATGGACACCGGTCAAAGGGAAGAATAACGTCATCATGTTTGTCGGCCTGCAGGGCAGCGGCAAGACCACCACTTGCTCCAAGGTCACACTATGCTCCGCTTTAAAAATAATCAAATTAACCTACTCATGCAACTCGTGGCTGTCATTGACGATGCTGGATGTCCAATCCATTTGAACTGGGAGGGGCAAATGAATTAATGTGGAACAGTGGCACTAAAACATGAACATTCACAGCAATTCCTCCCAGTTTAAATGAAATGGGTGTCTTGTTAATGGTAGTCAATGAGTTAAATAACATGGGGAAAAAATCAACTTAAATGTGTTATTGGGGTCAATAACCAGATAGTGTATTTGTTTTTATTCACTTGGGTTTCAGTGCCCTCAGACCCATGGCTAATAGATATAATTTTAAACTAAATATTATGATTTAAATTGTTATTGAAATATTAATTCTATATTTTTTTCATTAATTGAAAACCTTTAATTATATATTTTTTTCTTTTGTAATTGAGTAACATGCTAAAGTCTAACCCTAGTTATATTGTATGTATGTCTTCCTTGCAGTTAGCGTATTACTACCAAAGAAAAGGCTGGAAGACGTGCCTCATCTGTGCCGACACCTTCAGAGCAGGTAAAGCCCCCTGACGTCAAGTGATGTGTCACACGACCCTCACAGCTGGTCTCTCCTCTCTGCAGGTGCTTTCGATCAGCTCAAACAAAACGCCACCAAAGCCAGAATACCCTTTTATGGCAGGTGAGTTCGTCATTGTCGTTGTAGTGAAAGAGTTACTTGCTAATTCCATGCAGTGTTCCCTCACCTGTTGGAGCATAGTTTGATAAAGAAACTTTGTTGCGGTCAGTTACACAGAAATGGACCCGGTGGTGATTGCGGCGGAGGGCGTGGAGAAGTTCAAAGGCGAGAACTTTGAGATCATCATCGTGGATACGAGCGGACGCCACAAACAGGAAGACTCGCTGTTTGAGGAGATGCTGCAAGTCTCCAACGCTGTGGTGAGTATGGCTGCGTTGTTGAATTGACAACTAATTGATGAGCCAATCAATCGACAACTATTTTGATAGTTGAAATAATTGTTTGCAGACATGTTGACCTCAAAATTATCCAAATCGTCCGTTTTGAGCCTCTTAACTCATTGGCTACCATTGATGGTGGTAGATAAACCACATCTGCTAAAAAAATTACCTGTTTTTACATTGATCACACAATCATTTTGATATATTACGGCTTACAACACTGAAACCAAGGAAACATCAGCAGCTCTTCTACTTTTCTTACGGGCTTAGTGCTATTTTAATAAATTGACTTATTGGCTGCAAGTCCTCCCAGTCAAAATGGATTGGATTTCTATCGCTGTCAGTGGCACTGAAACGTGATCATTCAATGCCAGCCATTCCAGTTCAGATGGATTTGATGTCTTTCGCTGTCAGTGGCAGTGAATTAGTTAATAATTAAATATTCTCTTATTTATTTTTAATTTTAAAAAATGGCGCATGTTTTTTCCCCTTTTTATGAATTGGAAAACAACTAAAGTGAAAAAACTGTAAATATTCTCCTATTTTTGTTATTTTTTGTCAATTAAAAAATTATTTCAGATGAACAAAATGGGAACAAAAACAGTATACTTATTTTTTAGTTTCCTTTATTTTCATGCAGGAAACAAAATAGGAAAAAACATTTATTCGCTTCTTTAAAATTTTAAAAATGTATTTCAATTATTGCAATTTTAATTTCAGTTATTATAAAAGAAAAAACTTTAAAAAAAAAAACTTTTTATATATTTTATTTAAATAAAGAAGGGGAAAAACATTAAATATTCTTATAATATTTTTTAATATGTATAATTTATTGCAGCTTAATTTATTATTAAATTAAAAAAAAAAATTTTAATTAAAAAAAAAATGTTCCCTGATCACTGTTGTCCTCGGTAAATGCAGATGATTATCTTTGTAATGCATCCATATAATTATTATTGAATAATGAATTAATGATAAATATTAAATTTACAAACATCTGCTTTTGCGCTGGAAAACTAAGATAGTTATATGCAACTTTCTCAGTGCATAGTTTGAGTTGACTCATTGCAACAATCAATGAGCAATTGGCAAATGATACATAAATAATAAATTTACAAACATCTGCTTTTGCGCTGGAAAACTAAAATAGTTACATTATATGCAACTTTCTCAGTGCATAGTTTGAGTTGACCCATTGCAACAATCAATGAGCAATTTGGAAAAAAAATAAGGAAAATAGTTTGTCACAGCCCTCGTGGTGAGTGCCCCCAAAGCACTTTACTGTCAGTCATCATCCTGGGCTTGTGTTTCCATAGCAACCTGACAACATCGTCTACGTGATGGACGCATCCATCGGCCAGGCCTGTGAGTCTCAGGCCAAAGCCTTCAAGGACAAAGTGGACGTGGCGTCAGTCATCGTCACCAAGCTGGACGGACACGCCAAAGGAGGCGGAGCTCTGAGCGCGTAAGTTGACAGGATGTCACCATCTTCTAAAAGTGTTTTGTCCAACGGGTGACTGTTTTCCATCAGTGTGGCGGCCACCCGGAGTCCGATTATCTTCATCGGCACGGGCGAGCACATCGACGACTTTGAACCCTTCAAGACCCAGCCGTTTGTCAGCAAACTGCTCGGCATGGGCGACATTGAAGGGCTGATTGACAGAGTCAACGAGCTGAAGTTGGATGACAATGAGGAGCTGATTGATAAACTCAAACACGGTGAGACCTGAGGTGCGGCCGACGGTCTGCTTTGATTTGAGCTCCTGCCATCTTCTGCGCCCGCTTTTCTGCTGTGTCGTCATGAGCAGAAATGGGTAGATTAGCCCAAAATTTTACTCAACCAAGAGTAGCGTTACTTGAACAATAATATTGCAAAAGTAAAAGTAGTCATCCAAAAATTGTACTAAGTACAAGTAAAAAAGGATAATCAAGTAATGAGTAACAATTTGTAACTGCTTACAGTGTCAGTGAAATGGTATATTTTTTTCTTAGCACGTCTATATGAAGTGTTATTGTTATACTTTAATCTGTTACATGACCATATTAAGGCCAAAAAAATACACAAAATAATCAAATTCCGACTAAAAAATATACAGAATGAAACATCACCCGCCCACCCCTCTATTGGTGAAAACATTTCCTCCCACTAAATTAAAGCCATCATATCTCCTATTTTCCTGGGTCTATCGGTGCCAAATAAATAATGACGCAGAGGTTGAAATCCGTGCTTTTGAGTAATAGTGACAGCAGCGCTCTAGGTGAAATTGTTTATTTTTTACATTATTTTAAAAACGCCACGTCATTTAACAGAAAGCAGTTATTTAAGGACTTCCGACTGCAAGCTTGTGTGTAGTCGTGACTGTTATTGTTGCGTCGTCACATTGGTGAATTGACAAATTGACAATCATTTATCAAATTTTGAAAGTCAATTCATCGTTTATATTGATCCTCTTTTAGTCACTGTTATCTTTTTCACATATTTTCCTCATGAAGGTCGCGGGTCTCTTTATTGTTACTTTCATTTTTTTTTTTTTTTTTTTTTTTAACATTTCCTAACTTGCTCACTGCCATTTATAGCAATAGATGTCCAATAACTTGAAGAGGCTGTCAGACTTTTCCTGTTTAATTGCTGTCAAGGGCACCCGTAGCCTTTGTCAGAAATGTTGAGGGCTGGCTTTTCCTTTTTCTTTTTTTTTTTTAAACTAGGGAAAAAAAGGTAGAATTTCCGCATGAATCAGAATTGAGCGTTTAGGAACCCCTAAATACTCCGTAAATATTAAAATAACTGCCCAAAAACATGCATTATACGTCATTGTACTGTCCACACCATGACGTTGGAGCTAAGTTCTACCTAGACAGCGAGTTGAACTGTAATCTTTTCCCCCCTCACTCAGCTGTTCGACTTCTTTGTTGGCGTAAATGCGCTCTTCCTGATGCGTGCGCTATTCTTCGTCTGTATGTGCGCTCTAACTCACGTGCAGAAGTACTACCTGCTCTATGCTTCCTGCGCAAAAATAAAAGGATGCATCACAAAACAAAAGTCAACATTATATTTGAAAACACATTTCGCCAAAGGGCAAAACAGTCATATACATAAAAGAAAAATAAGAAACTGTGAGATAAAGTAAGGTACTGTTTATGTGGTTAAAACCCCCCAAAAACAACTGGAGACAAAATGGTGGACACAATTTCGGCTTCGTAAAGTTTAAATCATGTAAGTCCTGGGGACTACCTGCACTTTAAATAAAAGAAAAAGGAAAAAAAAGTTCTGCAGTCCATGATGCAGACATAGTGTCAAAGAGTATTTTTTTCTAATTAGAAAAAAACAAAAATGGAGGGAAAAAGTAATTATTTTTTGTAATATTATTAGAAAAAGACATTTCATATAAAAAATAAAAATCTGTATTTTTTATTTTTATTTTTAATTTTCAAACATTTCTACTGTTTTGAAAATGTAAAGGGGAAAAAAGGGAGGTTGACGCAATAAAAACTAAATATTGTCTGATTTCTGTATTCCATTAATTAAAGCAATTGACTGTCTTTTTAATATATCTAAATGAGATATTTGCGAACATCTACTTTTGGAAAACGATCATACAGTTACCAAATATACAACTTTTCTCTGCGTAGTTTTCTATCAATGCACATCTATAGCTACAATATGAAGCCCACAATTCTAACTGTAAATAAGATGCCTCATCGACTCATAGCAAAAATAATCGCTGCTTAATTAACTATTGAAATAATCGTTTGTGGCAGACATAGTAGTCAAGTTGCCCTGCTGCATTTTGACTTTGACATGCGCCTTGTGACCCTCAGGCCAGTTCACCCTCAGAGACATGTACGAACAGTTCCAGAACATCATGAAGATGGGACCCTTCGGACAGATCATGGTAACCCACCGTCACTGGACCCTGCGCCACCAGTTTGAATGCCAACTAAATTCGTATCTGTGTGTTTAGGGTATGATTCCTGGCTTCGGAACAGACTTTATGAGTAAAGGGAATGAGCAGGAATCCATGGCCAGACTGAAGAAACTCATGACCATCATGGATAGCATGAACGACCAAGGTAACATTCTGCAGCACACCGAGGGAGGCGGCCAAACTTTACAACAACCCATGTGACTGTGTGTTTATGAAGAGCTGGACAGTAAGGACGGTGCCAAGCTGTTCAGCAAGCAGGCAAACCGTATCCAGCGTGTGGCTCGGGGAGCGGGCGTGGCCACTCGTGATGTCCAAGAACTTCTAACCCAGTACACCAAGTTTGCTCAGATGGTCAAAAAGATGGGCGGCATCAAAGGCCTCTTTAAAGGTGACGCGTCCTTCGACGGCTGCAGCTTTTGCCGTGCGCGCCATCTTAACCGCCTCTTTTTGTGGGATTTCAGGCGGAGACATGTCCAAGAACGTCAATCCTTCTCAGATGGCCAAACTCAACCAGCAAATGGCCAAGATGATGGACCCTCGTGTGCTTCACCACATGGGTAACAGCCTGTCTTACTCTTTTGTCTAAATGAATGGTGTGACTGTGACTGTACAAGTCTGTTAAAACCAGAAGGTCACTTCACTGCACACTACTCTCACGCACTCCTTTTCAGCCATTTTGCAACGATGGATATGAAATTAGCATACTGATAACCTCTAATTTTTCATGTGTCTGAGCAGACACACAACATCCCTGAGCACACTGTGGACCACTGTGAGCAACATTAGATGTGTACACTGTGGCCACACACCAGTAGCACGCCTGTTCAAAACCTTGGATCATAGCAAGTTACATGGCTTATTAAAATAATGAAATTACAGCAGAAGTTTTCATAAGTTTACTTGTAATATAATTGATTTTGACCACTTAAAATGAAAAAGACAAAAACCAAATTGTTCATGAGATGTGTACTTTGTCATATGTGAGCGTCCTGCTTTAACCGTAGGAAGAGTCTTGCTTTGGCCTGGGTAAGGTCCAGTTGTAGCATGGGTAAGTTAATAAATAAAACATAATGAACAACCACAATGGGAGTACAATATATCGAATTCCCACATTAAAACTGTTCAGGCAATAAGGACACTCAAGATTCCTGTTCTCAGTGTCTAAGCTGCTACACTGCAAAAACACCTCCTTAAAACAAGTTAAATATCCTTGTTTTCAGTGTAAATCTACTAGAAATAAAGTGAAATTATCTGCCAGTGCTTCAAGTAAATTTCACTCACTTGGATTTCTTGAAATAAGAAAAATAGCTCGCTGAAAAGAAGCTTAGCAGACTTATTTTAAGCAAAAAAGTTTGTATATTTAATCGAGAAAAAAAAATCTTGTTTTTCTGAAATGTTCTTAATTCAAGAATAGATATTGTTCAAAACACAATTTAAAAGCATTTTTTCTTGTTTTAGGTGAAAAATGACCAACTTTTAGATGTATGGACTTAATAAAACCAAATATTAACATTTACTTAAAGTGACTGAAATAATCTGATGCATTAATCTGTTAGTCTTTAACACTCAAAACAAGATGGAGAAAAGTATTTGACTAGATTAAGAAAAATTATCTGATTAAGACATTATAAATTTGCAGGAGAGGTTAAAGAAGGGAGAGAAAAAACAGAAAAAGATCTTACTTAGTTTCACTGCTTGTTCTTCTATTTGCACATACTCTGACAACCATTCCATCTTAAAAGAACCGCATTCCGTTTTTTACTTTGGTTTGATGAGTGTAATATCGCTGCCCGTTCCTTTTGCCTTGATAAGCCATTTGTGTCTCCGCTGCATTGTTATTAGCTAGCTAATTTGCACGGTGCATTTGGGCAGGGCACATATGCACAACACTGTCAATGCTATGATTGGCTGCACAGCGTTAGTGAACTGTATCGTATTATTGGTGAGACACCTGAGGTTCATGAGTTACATTGCAAAATGGTACAGAAAACAATTTTGTCGGTTTAATTAACTAGATTATATCAGTTCTAAAATTAGATATTAAAATAATACTGTAGCGCTTGCAAACATTGGTAATGGGATGTTGCTTCAGTAAATTAGAACACACAGGACTCGGGAAGCTCAATTTTCACCACCAACGGGAGCATCGCATTGGCGTATCGAACGCACCAATAGGAGCGTCGCATTGGCGTATCGAACGCACCAATAGGAGCGTCGCATTGGCGTATCGAACGCACCAATAGGAGCGTCGCATTGGCGTATCGAACGCACCAATAGGAGCGTCGCATTGGCGTATCGAACGCACCAATAAGAGTGTCGCTTTGGCGTATCGAACGCACCAATAGGAGTGTCGCGCTGACACATCACAGCAGCGCCGACAGTTGTGATAGTCGTGTTGCCGTATCAAGCGTACAAATACGAGCGTCGCGTTGCCGTATCGAACGCATCAATAGGAAGTTTTGCGCTGATACATCACTGCGGCGCTGACAGTGACAGTTCAATACTTTTCCGTCGAATTTTATTTTGTGCGCTTCATAGATTATTTTGTGCGCCGAGTATGTGCAAGCAGTGGGCGATTGCGCACGCGCACAGTTTAGAGGGAACATTGCTAATAACCTTAAACTGTAAGGAAATAAGCAATTGTTTTTGAGATCCTTTTTTACAATTCGGTGGAGTACTTTTCACAAAATGTGATTTTTGAACACTTAAAAGTGTTTCATGATAATGGAACTTTGAATCTAGAGTTGTTTAATTTAATGAAAAATGTAAATTTCGAATATTTCAAAATTTTCATGAGTCATTTTTACCCTTTATCTCAGAATCAGTGTGAGTTCAGGCTCATTTTGCTTTGTTAGGTCAAAACTCATTCACGGTCAATTAACTACCGTATCGGCCCGAATATAAGACGGTGTTTTTTGCATTGAAATCACACTGAAAAAGTGGGGGTCGTCTTATATTCACGGTCTAGACATTATACCCATTCACGGCGCTAGATAGCGCCAGATATCATTTAAGCGATGTTCTGTCATGACAGATCTCAGCTACTCTCAAGTTTAACCATTTTGCATTATTTTATTGCAATGGTTTTCCTTATTCAGATTTTTTCAAGACTGCAGTTACAGTTAGACTTCACTTTGATGGTTAATGCAGTTATTGCAATTTTGTTGTTTTATCACAATATATTGGTTTATTTACATTTCAAAAACCAGAAGCCATTCATTTACGAATGTGATTGCACTTTACATATTTAAATGTCCAGATATTAAGATTTGAATGAGGCAAAATAACATGCTTTTTCTCTCAAATATATTGTTATAATCATTTGTTTCAGATTTACTGTCATTATTTTCTGTCTAAAAATTAATTTGGTATAATCAGGGCCGTCTTATATTCGGGCCAATACGGTAATTGGCTTCCATTGACTATGACATTTTGGCTGGGAGGAGCTGGCATCAATTACTCGATCTACACTCCCAGTCCTAATGGATGGGATGTCTACTGCTGTCAATGGAACTGAAGTATAATTAGGTTTCAGCACACTTGAAAACGTACTGTTTCCATTTGTATGTTCACAGGTGGTATGCAAGGCCTGCAGTCGATGATGCGTCAGTTCCAGCAGGGCGCGGCGGGAAACATGAAAGGCATGATGGGATTCAACAACATGTGAGCAGCACAGAATCACAAAAGGAGGGTGGAGCTCGCTTATTTTGCGTCTTGAATGGACGGGACTGGAGGATGGGCGCAGCTAGCAGTGCAACGTTTCTATTGGTCCATTTTTAACCTGATGTGCAATCGCAGGTGAAGTCATCGCTTGTGAAACTTTTCCAAAAGGAAATCTATAAAGTTCGCATGCTGAAGTCTTCTTCTTTTGTTTGTATTTAATTAAACTAACAGGATGTTTCACTCTGATGCCCAAGCAAAGAAGAAATTTCTAACAAATCTGACTTGTTATCAAACTTAAATACAGATTGTTGGCATCAAGGAACTGTCTTGAAGTAAGGATCTCCATGTAGATAAAATTAGTGTTTCACCACCATCTTGTGGCTTCTATAAGCAAATTTAAAACATTTGGGGTCAGGGGGCAATTTACATTCAAATTTTGGAATTATTTTACAATAAATGAAAATATTTGGAGATTTTATTGTACTTTTTTCTTTTTTATTATTATTGTTGGTTTAGCTACTAAAATCTCATCTTGCTCGATGTTTTTACATACGGATGGGTCACTCCATCTTGAGACCTTAATGATAAAACATGGTTCAGTAATTTGGAACAAATGTGACCTGTTGTGATAACTACAACTCGAAACGGATTTGACTTTTTAGGCTTTTAAAACTTGGCCTTTAAGCGGCCCATGCAAGCACAAAATTTTGTACTGTAACTTTTAGTATTGTTTTAATAGCATTGACAGTTTGGCATTTGCATTACACGCTCAATAATAATAATAATATTTTTCAAATTATAATTATCAGTTTGCCCAGCAGTCGCAATGGACAGACCAATTGCGCTAGCTCTTTTTTTGTGTAGGCCTTGAAGCGTGTGTGTGGGATGGGGTGGGGTCGAAAGTAGACATGTGCCGGTTACCGGTTTCACGGTTTACCGTGGTGTGTAAACGTCACGGTTTAAAAACCACTAAAAATTTTCCGTCAGACCGCAGTACGGTATTTGCTATTTTTAATGTGTCAAAAATGCAGCCAGAAGTGGCTTGGCGCGTCAGCGCTCACCCCCTCCCGTTTGTTGCTGTGTGTGAAAGTGACACTATCGGCAAGACAGCCAGTGAAGCCCAAAACGAATACTCCAAACATAAGGTGTACTTTTTTCAATTTATTGAGCTCTTAAATCGTGGTAAGTGGAATATACAAAATGAGTACATTTAAAACGTTGTGCAATTGTATTTTTCCATGTGTGAGTAGCTTCAATAGATTAGCACCATGCATGAAAAAGTTCGCCCAAAACAAAACACACATTTTCCTTTCAAATTCAATATACAAACTAACTAAAAGCTTACAAAGACGAATGTTAGCCTAGGCTTAGCTGGGAGAACAACTTCGTCAAATGTTACAGCCGCAGAGTGAGAAAACAAGCTTGATTCGTTTGAATGAAGGGGAAAAGGGGATAGCATCAAAGATTGCTAATTGAGAAAGATGCTCTTGCCCTAAGCACAAATCCACGTTCGCTGGATCAAGGAGAGGTCTCACTCCCAATGTTTTTTTTGTTTGTTTGTTTAGATAAAACCTTTCCACAACAATATTTACACTTTAAACTAACTTATACATTTTTAACTAACTTATTAACTTATGACTTTTTTATGGTTTTTTAACACATAGGCATGACATCATGTAGACTGGAGCTGACACAGTGGCTGAAAATGGCGCAACTTCACTTGAGCTTTTCCACCCTCCAAAAAAAAAGTCATGCAGTAGAATTTGTTCAAAATTTTATTCAGAAGTGTTTTTACTTTTATATAGAAATTACTTAGTTCTTGCTCTAATCTTGAGCAACTTGAGCTCTGGCTGTGGGTATAGTCTATAAGTTATATTTATTTTAATTTTATTTAAAATATTTGTTTTTTTATTGATAATTTATTTTACCAATATATATTTATGTTCCAATTTGAAACTATGTTCTGGATTTAAAAAAAAAAAAAATCCTGTTTAATGGAAAAAAAATAAATAACCCATACATCTCAAAATAACACATTTTGGAGCTATAATGGCAATACTGTGATACCGTGAAACCGCGGTATTTTTGCCCACGGTTATCGTACCGTCAAAATCTCATACCGGCACATGCCTAGTCGAAAGTGGACCAAAAATTGGGTTTCGGCAGTGCGAAAATTTTTGTCATCCTCAGGAGCAGAACAAATGTGAACAGGGTCCGGGCCCCTCCAGACAACCAACCAAGTGGGGGTGAACTGTCTGGCAGTGATATTTTAGCACTTAAAACACTATATTCTCTGTGCATCATCTTACCTTTCTGATTGACCCTCCTTTTGCCCAACCACGCCCACTTTACATCCGGAAACCGGGGTACTTTCACATTAGACCAAGAGGACCAGGGTTCGGTTGCTAGTGCTAGTGTTAAAGCGCCTCCAGGGCCCAGGTGGTGGTCGCCCCCCCCCCCCCTAAATTCCGCCCATTGTTATCCTATATTAGAATTACTAAATACTGAGCTGAATGACTGAAAACGGTTAATGAATGTGTGGAGATTCATTTGATGAGCTTGTTACTTCATTTATGAGCAAGATGCAGTTATGCGCAGAGGTAGGTAGTAACATGTTACATTTACTCCGTTTACTGGAGTAGCTTTTTGAAAGGTATGTACTAGAGTAGTTTTACCATGCCATACTTTTTACTGAGTAGATTTGTGAAGAAACGCTACTCCTACTTTGCTACTTTGTGCCTACACTAGCGTTGTTACATTTTTCCTCTTTATTCTACATGCTAGATCTGACTATATTTTTGTTAGGGATACCCACAGTGGCTGTAGCAGTTTCACCAATGAGATGTCGCAACAATAATCACATGACTTCATCACACCAGATGTAACAACATTGTTACATGACCACACACAAGCTTGCAGGCAGAAGTCCTATGATCACGTCATTCTTTTCAATTATGTGGCGGTAAAGTACTCTTAAAAACTTGACTATTTGACATATCGTCAATGACTTGAAAATATATTTGAGAACACTTATGCTCTTTGGTTGATATTTTCAGATTTTTCTCGATGGGATTCAATTATTTAGCGGTATATTTTGGCCTAATATGTTCATGTAATAGGTTATAGTGCAGTGACATAATAGCACTTCATATAGCTAACGTGCTGAGAAAAAAATCAGTAAGGAGTTACTCACTGAGGATTGTTTTCACAGATTCCCTTTTTACCTGTACTTTAGTAATTTTTTTATGACTACATTTACTTGAGTAAAATTATTTTTGAAGTAACGCTACTCTTCCTTGAGTAACATTTTTGACAACCCCACCTCTGCTCGCGACTTTCAATAATACTTAGATTTTTGACAACTGCAATATATTCACTCGTGGTATTTGAACAGAACAGTCTGATATGCAATAATATGGAATATAATTATGTATTATAAGAGCACCTGCGCGGTATTGCGTTTATACACTGTTTTTCACAAAAGCGTTTTGCCGAAAAATCGGAAATGCGATCCTGAATAATGTTCGAAGTGAGCCCTCTTGTTCTATAAATCTTCATGCATTCTTTGTCTTGACGTGGCGCTTCCGCCATGTTGTTTTGCTTCGTTGTCAAGCTCTGCAACATTCACGCCCACTGGAGTGAACGCCGCACAATTCACGCGTTCTAAGTGAGAACGTGAAGTGTGAACACGTGAACCTAACAAAGCGGTAAGTGAGTGAGTTTTGTCTTATTGCGTTTTTGTTGTTTCGCTCCCTTTGAACGTCAGCAGCTCATTAGTTAGCCGGTCGTTAGCATGCCGGCTTCACTCAGTGAATACTTGAGAAGAGTTGGTGTCAATCAAACAGCTTTTTTAGGCAATGAAAAGAAGTAAATGGCTGCTTATTGTTTAAACAACGTAGTGACACTTCTTGACAAGGGGATAGAATGAAAATTGGACATATGACTATGCGTAGTGACGTGTTCAAGTGCGTGTGAATGTGTTTGGTTTTCTGCGTGTAAAGTGTGAGCGTCTAAACTAGTGTCATAACTAATTGAACGTCATTGACGGCGATGGACGTCCAGTCTATTTGGACTACGGGGGCTCGTCCTCCCAGTCTAAATGGATTGGACATCTATCGCCGTCAATGGCGTCCAATGAGTTAAGCAGTATGTAGTTTTGCAACCTATAACCCACCGTCAAATAATTTAATTAAAAAAAAAAAACTTTCATTAGTTGAAAAATATATGGCGGAAAACTGACAAGGCTGGAAAAGCAGTTTCTGCTCTTGCACCCCTCTTTAAAATAAACTGCTCAATTTTAAGCCAAAAGAACTGTTGTGTTTGATAGAACAATATGTCTATATGCTGCCATAGCAGTTTCGTGGCGCATTAAGCCCCCGAACTATTTTTAATTTGTCCGTTTTACCCTGGAGACCCCCGTTTACAGACCCCGCTTTTGTTTAAACCCAGCCATAAAAAGATGAGTAATTATCTGTTATTCGAAATGTCTATTATTTTTAGCTTAGAATCATTAATTGAAGTCTTAGAATCATTAATTGAAGTCTAATATTTAGTTAAAAAAAAAAAAAGACTATAAAATTATTCACGCGCATATTTTTAACCTTTAAACAAATGATGTCACAATGAAAAAAATAGTGTCTGTAAATCGGTCACGGATATCTACCTCATAACTATTACATGTAATTTTAATCTTAATTGTATTTTTTTTTTTTTTCTTACTGTCGCATTTTCCCTGATATTTTAGATGATAAAGAATCGATCCAAACAAAGAAAAACGTTTCAAAGGGTGAATATTTGAAAAAGAAAATCTGGACCTCTCCTTCATGTCTGCATTTTTTGCATTGCGACCCCTGTTATATTACTGTGTTTCACCCATAAAATTCCCCAAAAAATTCCCCACACATGCACACTGATACATACTACATGGAGTTTTTGGATCGAAACAAGTTAAGTACGAGACAATATCTCGTTAAAATCTTGGTGTCCTTAATTATGCTCTCACCTCGAGTTAGGGTTTTGTTTTTTTGTTTTTTTTTAAATGCCCTCCTCTTCAAAATTTTTCTTCCTCCCAAAAAATGAGATTTTAAGCTTTCCAATGATGTATCACACAAGCATGTTGGACAATTTTGAAATTAGGCCAAATGGGGGGGTCTCAGAGCGGAACTTCAAGTCACCTGAGTGTGTTCTGCCATAAGCGTGTCTCCTTTGACCTTAGTGCTGACAAGGGATCTCTAATAAAGTGACCTTTGATCTCCTCTGGGCAGTGTGACAGTGCGGCGGCATTGCCATGGCGACCTTCCCCGAGTACATCGCCCAGAATGAGGAACGGGACGGCGTGCGCTTCAGCTGGAACGTGTGGCCGTCCAGCCGTTTAGAGGCTACCCGCATGGTGGTGCCCGTGGCCGCGCTCTTCACGCCGCTCAAAGAGCGACCCGACCTGCCGCCCATCCAGTACGAACCGGTGCTGTGCAGCCGTGCCACCTGCCGCGCCGTACTCAACCCGCTCTGGTACCAACACACGCACACACCTGCTAAATTTACCGGCGCTCATTGATCGTCGTTTAATCAGTGATTATTTTTGCAAACACTCAACTCATGGGCACACATATAAATCATGTTATTTCATGTTCTATTACTCCAGTTTTGACATTTTAGCTGTAAATGTCCATGGGAATCGCATAATATGCGCTGAAAAAAGATGGACAGTAAATACAAAATAAATGAACTGTATGATTGAGAAATGTATGACAAAATTGGAGAATATCTACATTCTTTTTAAATTAACGGGACAGTCATTTTGATGATGTCTTAAAAGTCATGAAATATGTTTAAAGATAAGTGCTGAAAACTTATGCATGGGCTGAGAACAACTGAGTGAGTCATTGAATCACTGAGTTATCGCAAGACACTCTTATCTCTGCTCACCTGCCGGGATGTTTTGGGCGGTGCTAAAATGAGGGTCAGGCGGTGTCACCTCGAATGCTTGCGTTCTGGCTCGCCCCTACCACTATATAATAGGGATGTCCCGATTGCATATCTTTGTACCCGAGTCACCTGATTTGGAGAATCTGCCGATACCTAGGCCTGATCCGATACCCCCCAAAAAAAGTTTTAAAAACCTTTTTACACATGTTACTGTCCCACAGTGCCGCCTTCATAATGTGAATTATTTTTAAACAAGAATAACGTAGAAAAATCCTTGTCTGTATTAAATGTTTCATTGCGTGAGTCAACTCAAGTCCGCTCACGCTGCTGAGAACAGCCTCTCTCTTAAACAATGAGTTGCCACAGCACACTACTAAGCTAAACGATGATTGACAGATTCGCGCCTTTGATCGTAGAGCTACCAAGCCTCTCTGGCAAGATCAAAGCTACAAACCTGTCAATCATCATTAACTTTAACTAGCAAACTTGAGTGCACTGCTGACCAAGAAAAGCAGCAGGAGAGCGAGAGGCTATACGAGCGTGAAGCGAAAAAAACATATTTTTTTAAATTAAAGACGCAATCCTTTTCACCCGATTCCGATGCTCTGAATAATTGTGATCTCGTGATCAGATCGGGACATCCCTACTACATAAGGCTTAAGGCCATTTTAAACTAGAGCCAGCCTAGTGTGAAGGGTTCAGCGGCAAGTTGGCAAACCCATTCATTGTGTAACTGGGAGCAGACTTCTTGGCAAAAGGGAGTGGCGGCGGTCATTTTGGACGGAGTGGAAAGTCTTGAGTGAATTTTCGCCAAAGGGCGGGGACCAAAATAGAGACCTGTTTTATTTTCACAGCACCGCCGTGCATCCAATAGCAGAGGTGCAGTTGTACTTTGCCCTGTTAAATGCGCTTTTTTAAAGTTTTGTGAGCTCTGGGACACTTGAAGAATTACTCTCGTATCTCTCCTTGCTAAGCTAAATGGTACTTTGATGTGCGTTTGTGCGGAAATGTAGTTCACAAATAACAAAAAAAACATGGAACTTCTCACTGAAACCTGTAAAACTCTTTACACGGCTTTTATAATGCCCCCTACTACTTGAAATCGGAAAAGTCACTGTTTTCTTGTGCAACAATGAAAAATAAACGCATTGGTGCTTGGGACTATAGTAAATATGCTTGCTGCTTTTCACTTCCTGACAGCGCCTACGTCTGGCTACGTGGCTCTTCCCGTTTGGTGTTTGCCGTGAACCGCTCTTCACACATTGCTGACGCTAATGTGAAAAGGCCTTAACCATGCCTTCAGTGGCTGCTTCCCACCCTGGCACAAATGCAGATTTCGCATTTATTTGGCTATCAGGGGCTTGTGTTTGTACATTTTTAGATGGCGGTAGCAAGCAGATTTTTTTCAATACAATTTTGGTCAACTATTCATTTCACAATTTTCGCTACACCAAATTTTACAACTTTTTAACGACAGGATACCTCCCCAAAAATCCGTTAAAGAGGCAGAACAATTAACACTACAGACATAATAGGGCCTTTTTAGTACTTTGGACAATATCTATGTAGGTCAACAGAGTCTCTAAATGATCATCGACTATCAAAAAATTTGTCAATTCATTCAATATGATTAGTTGATTAATCGTGAACAGCCGTTTTTTTGCGTTACATAAAGTTCTTGTTTTGTAGCCAAGTGGACTACCGGGCCAAGCTGTGGGCGTGTAACTTTTGCTACCAGAGGAATCAGGTACCGCTCAAATCGTGACGCATTCGGTTTAATCTGGATTCCACCTCAGTGGCTCCCTCTCATGGCTCCTTTTAGTTTCCGCCGTCCTACTCGGGCATCACGGAGGTCAACCAGCCGGCTGAGCTGCTGCCTCAGTTCTCCACTATTGAGTACGTGGTTCAGGTGAGCCTCGCAGCGACATGCCTGCCTACGCTGGAGAACCGGCGAGTAACAAATTGCCCTCGGCGCTGTTCAGCGCGGCCCCCAGATGCCACTGGTGTTCCTGTATGTGGTGGACACGTGCATGGAGGACGAGGACCTGCAGGCCCTGAAGGAGTCCTTGCAGATGTCCTTGTCCTTGCTCCCGCCCACGGCGCTGGTGGGGCTCATAACCTTTGGTCGCATCGTCCACGTTCATGAGCTGGGCTGCGAGGGAATCTCCAAGAGTTACGTCTTCAAGGGGACCAAAGACCTCAGCGCCAAGCAGCTGCAGGTATGTCATTTCACCACAAAAAGGATCTTTTTTTTTTTTTTTTTTTTGTCGATTAAGGCTGTCACAACCAATTGACTACTCAACAACTAATGGATTATAAAATGAATCGGCAACTATTTTAATTGTCAATTCATTTCAGTTTAGCAATTTTGTGTACCTGAAAACATTTTTTAAACATTCTTATTTTGCTATCATTACATTGCTATTATTACATGTTTTACATGGAATTCCTCATTAACACGCCTTAGCATGTTGCAGTCCACCATGTTGATTTGGAAGGAATTCTCATATAAGCTGGATGTTGTCCGTGCTGCTGGTGATATCTAATGAAATCACACTTGAAGTTATGTTCAGCATTTGTTTCCAAGCCTGAATTTTATAGTATTTTTTAGGGGTGTGACAAAATATCGAAATGGTGATTTATCGTGACACTTTGTAGCCCAAAAGGTTATCGATATGCTCCTGCCAAGAATCGAGATATCGTTTTAAAAAGTTGTCAATGTTAAAAAAGAAATTAAAAAAAAGGAACCAACAAGTTGCTACCAAAATCTTCCACCATAATAGTGTCTCAGTTAACTCTAAGGCTGCCATTGACGGTGCTCGACGCCCAATCCATTTAGATTTCGAACGCTCGTTCATTCAAAATCGGAGCCTTCACAGTCATTCGGTCCGATTTTCAGGGCATTTACAGGTCATTTCCTGTTGAGTTTGAGTCACTGCCTATTCATTTAGGTGATTCCCAGGTCACTTCCTGTTCTGTAACGCAAAATAAACGGGAAGTGACCCATAAAATACCCCAAAATCAACAGGAAGTAACTGAAAATCTATAGTTAAATGATCTTAAATGGCCCAAAATTACCTCATTGCCTGGCATTGGCTGCCACTGACGGCCATAGACAATCAATCCGTTTGAAGTGGGAGGTATGGCAGCGAATGAACGAATGTTTGAATGAACGAATGTTCATTCGCTGCCACCCTCCCAGTTCAAATGGATTGGACATCTACTATTGATAAACTCATTACAATTCACAGCAGAAGCTTGCCATTCTGTTTATTAGTTGTTTGTAGAATATCTTAGAATGATTTCCTGACCAATGTATCGATAATGGTTGTATCGCCATGTCGTCAGATCATCATGATCGTGAGCTTTGTATGGCAAATCGTATCGTATTGAGAGGTACCAAGAGGTTCCCACTCCTAGTGTTTTTTTGTTTTTGACTTATCGCATGATGATTTTAGGACATTATTTTTTAATCATTCTGTATATTGACGAGTCATTTGCACCTTGCAGGAGATGCTGGGTCTGTCCAAACCGGTGGCCTCTTCCCAGGGACGAGGACCACAAACTCCCCAACAGCCGCAGTGCAACAGGTGCCGGACCGCTGTCACTTTGGGGAACATGTTCCCATCCTAAACATTGCTGGTTTACTTGCAGGTTCCTGCAGTCTGTCCAGAAGGTGGACATGAACCTAACTGATCTGCTGGGGGAACTGCAGCGCGACTCCTGGCCCGTGGTCCAGGGTAAGAGGCCTCTGCGCTCCCTGGGCGTGGCAATGTCCATAGCCGTCGGCCTGCTGGAGGTGAGCACCCTTTCCAGTTGAAGTGAGTTGCGAGTACGAATCAGTCGCTGACAGTTCAAATGGATTTTTCTATAGTCGTTGATGACAGCCGATGAGCTAAAGTAGTGCCATGGCACCACCTGTTTGCTTAATGGTGGTGAAAACCAATGTGGTTGGCTCTTTAATTGGACAAAACTGAAGAGTTTCATATTGACCAAGGTAGTGCTGGACTGCCTTTTTGGTGCCTAGAAATGATGTTGAAGTGATTTGAGGAGCTCCATTTTGACAAGAGGTAGTACTTGGCTGCCTTCTAGCGGCCAAGAAAGTTTTTTCCAAGTGAGTTGAAGATCTTTATTTTGAAAAAAAGTACCGTATTGGCCCGAATATAAGACAGCCCTGATTATAAGACAACCTCCTCTTTTTCAAGACTCAAGTTTGAAAAGACTTTTTGAACTCCAAATTATTTTTATACAGAAAATAATTACAGTACATCCAAAACAAATGATTATAACAATATATTTGAGAGAAAAAGTATGTTATTTTGCCTCATTCAAATCTTAATATCTGAGCATTTAAATATGTAAACTAAAGTGCAATCACATTCGTAAATGAATGGCTTCTGGTTTTTGAAATGTAAATAAATCAGTCCATTGCAATAAAACAACAAAATTGCAATAACTGTATTAACCATCAAAATGAAGTCTAACTGTAACTGCAGTCTTGAAACAAATCTGAATAAGGAAAAACATAGCAATAAAATAATGCAAACTGTTTAAACTTAAAAGAGCAGCTGAGATCTGTCATGACAGAACATTGCTTGCTTCAATGATATATGGCGCCATCTAGCGTCGTGAATGGGGAGACTTCTTTGGGTCAATGAACGAAGTTAAAGTGTGTTGAGGAGTTTCATTTTGACAAGTATTCGGGCCCTTTGTACTGCAGGTAACTTTTTTTTTTTTCTCAAATCTATCAGTGCACTTTCCCCAACACGGGCGCACGCATTATGACCTTCATCGGAGGTCCGGCCACACAGGGTCCTGGCATGGTGGTGGGGGACGAGCTGAAGACACCCATCCGGTCTTGGCACGATATTGAAAAAGACAACGCCAAGTTCATGAAGAAAGCTGCCAAGGTGAGATCGCCTGCACGGCCGTAAGCTCTGTGCCCGTCACCGCACAGCTGACCTGTTTGCTTATGTTCTCAGCATTACGAGTCGCTGGCTAGTCGGGCGTCGGCCAGCGGTCACGTGATGGACATCTACGCTTGTTCGCTGGATCAGACCGGACTTCTGGAGATGAAATGCTGCGCCAACAATACTGGGTAAGCTCCATTTGGAAAACCAGCAAAACTCAAAATAGTCTTACTTTGAAAAGTGGCATTTGCGCAGGGGTTACATGGTGATGGCCGACTCTTTCAACACGTCGTTGTTCAAGCAAACCTTCCAGAGAGTCTTCTCCAAGGACGTTCAAGGCTCCTTCAAGATGGCCTTCGCCGCCACACTGGAAGTCAAGGTACGCTGTCAAGAAGCTTAGACCAAACAGCGGTGCTTCCTGTATAATTATATCCTTTTTTTAAAAACGTGCTTTTATGTGGAGGGCCAGGAATGCCCAAATGAAATCAATTTCATTACAGAAGTATTTAATGTCATGAATTATGGTAATATTTGAATAAGTTGAACAGGACTAAAAGCCGCAACTATCCACATTGCATTGTAGGATATCTACACCAAAAGGCATGCAGCTAATTAGCCAGTAAAAATCCATACATAAGACTATGTGGACTATAAGGGCTAAAATCACAGAGTAATGTAGCAGCATGAGTCTATGTATTTATTCCAAGATGGATTTATACATTCCTTTTTTTCATTTGTTACATACAACTTACGACATTAATTGTTTCTGGAAATAGTCTTTTGTAAGTAGAGACGCATTTTACATGTAAAAGACCTAATCCGTTCCAAGCACTACTGACACACTGCATTCAATTTTATAACTGGGGTAAAACCGGAATAAAGCAACAGCCAAACACATTTGAATCATTCCATATACCTAAGCTAACCGTTAATACTGGTAATGAAGTAGATAATAGAATAAAATGCAACGAAAAAAATTATTTACCTTTCGAGTGAGGCAATGTCCTCTTTCACGAGTTGGATGGTGCCTATCGCTTCTCACTCTTTGTGATACAGCAACGCGAGGAGACCTTTGCTCTCATGTAATGAACCATCTGTGAGCTTAAAAAACTCTTTGTGAGACAAAAACATGAGGAGCTTTGTGCTCATTTGGCTCAGACGTCGACCCTGCAGCAACAATAACACTTTCGCGCCTCTGTACGTGATCATACGGCGACACCCAAATTGAAACATCATCAACAATAGGCCAATAGGGGAGCACCCTACTGAAGGAGATGGGAAATATTATGACCGATAGGGCATCAGGATCTTTTGGAGTGACATTTAAAAGCAAGAAGTACATACGTATCTTTTACAGTGTTGTATAGTATTTTTCCTCGAAACCTGAAAGTTCTTTCTTAACAAGAGGCAATATTTTCACCGTTTAAGTAACCTGAAAATGTTTGTAGAGATGTTCCTAAGTAGAGGTATCATTCATTAATTTTACATTTTTTATATTTATTTGAATTTTTATGTATTTACATTTTTACTCCGTACGACCCTTGTGAGGATAAGCAGCACAGGAGATACTAACAATTATAATAATGCATTTAATTTCAAGCGCCTTTCAAAACACTCAAGGACACTGTACAAGAGATCGATTAAAATGAACAGAAACGGGTTAAAAGCAGGATAAAAGTGTCGGGACAAGATGGCTAAAGATCAAGGTGGGTAAGAATGATTGAACAGATTTGTTTTGAGTCGGGATTTGAAAAGTGAGAGTGCTGATAATGTTGTGAAGGTCTTATTTGGGAGACTGAAGAGCAATGAGTTACAATAGTCAAGATGGGTGGTGATTAGATTGCAAACAAGTGTGGAAGCGGTGTGGGGGGTGAGAGAAGGGAGGAGGTGAGAAATATGGGAGCGGAAGGAGAGTATGCTGGTAGGAGAGATGGGTACATTATTGATTGTGATAGAGAAGTTATTGTCATTAGCTAGGGCTTGTCTGGTGGCGTCTGGTCATACGTGGGTCCCGTCGGGCACGCGCTGGTCTTGCGGACGGGTGGGGGTGTCGTGCCGGTCCGGGGCCCGCGGCCCTTCCTCGACCGGCCGGGGTGGGGTGGAGTGGGGTGGGGGTTGGGTGGTGTATGCGGCGGCCATAGCTCCCTCCCGGGTCGGCCCGGCCAGAGCTGCGTCTCCTTGTACCGGATACCGGGGAGGTGCCCCCTGGTGTCATACGGCGCATCCCTCCTAGCCCAGGGGTGGGGGTCACGCTTCCGTCCCCTTAGTCTGTCTCCGGCCCTGTACGCTTCCCTGGACCGCACTCCTCACTTAGGCACTGTAAATATCTTTCACCCTGGCACTTACACACTCATTCATTTCTCCGGGGAGAGTTGGGACCGGGCCATACAGTCCCGGCTTGGCTCACCCCTGTTTTTAATGCATCACACACCAAGGTTGTGGGATGGTTGGGACCTGGTGGTGGTGGTGGGGGGGGTGCCTCACAGTTACCTCCTCACGGCAGGCCCTGCCATCCCTGCACCGTTTTTTTAACGCACCACACACATCATACTCCGCAGGAGAGCTCTGGCAAAGGGCGGTGGGACGGGCGGCTGGGTTGAATTTCCATGCTGCGGTCCCACTGCCCCAAGCCAAGCTCTCCTATTTTAATGCATACATTGCACTACCCTCCCCTCACAATCCCATCACGGTGCTGGGTAATGGCTGCCAGCCGGGAACCTGGCAGCCACAGTAATAGGGTGGTATGTGGGTCCCACACTTTTTTTATATGGCATGGCTTCCGGGGCGTGGCCTCCTCTCTCCCTGGGCTGCCGGCCGCGGGAGTGGGGGGAGGTCGGGGCTGTGGTCTCGCGTCGCCCCATGGCGACTCCTCGGCGTCCTCCTGCCTCCGCCTTCCCCTCTCTTCTCTAACTGGGTATCCGCCCTGTGCTCCGTCGCAGATCGCTGGCTGGGCGGCGGTGTATCGGCTGGATGTTGCCTGCTGCGGCGGGGGACCCTGCCCTGCCCTGGGCTTGGTAGGCCGCTGAGGGCCCCGTGGCATGCCGTGCTGGCTGGGGGGCTGCGGCTCGTGGCCCAGGTGGGCGGGGGGGTTGGGGACGGGCGTTGGGTTGGTGGTGCGTCCCCTCTTTCCATCCCTGAAGGCCGGTTGATGGGTGCGCGGGTGGCCCGGGGGACCACCCTGGATTCTGGGGGGGGCTCCTTTGCTGGGCTGTGGGAGGAGGGATAGGCTGCCCTGCCCCAACCCCCCCCCCCCCACCCCCCCCAGAGTCTGAAACCACGAGGAGTTCGTTTTAGATGAATGAATACCTTTTTTATTTCATGATTTATTTTTATTAGTTATCAATCATTTTATTGATTTATTAAATTTTCATCGAAACATTTATTTCAACATTTACTTAATTTACTTTATTTGCTTTATTTTCCCACTCGGGAACACTTGTCCTCCATACAATAAGACTGTTGAGATGTTGCTTAACTAATCAACCTTTTCCTTTCAGACATCTAGAGAGGTGAAAGTGTCTGGTGCCATAGGACCCTGTGTGTCGCTCAATGCCAAAGGACCCTGCGTCTCCGAAAATGTACGCCTATGTTTAGTTGTTGTCCCTTTTCCTCATTGTGTGCATCTAAAAAAAAACGATCTTATGTTGTTGCAGGAGATAGGCAGCGGTGGAACGTGTCAGTGGAAAATGTGCGGTCTGGACCCAAGCACCACCCTGGCGCTATACTTTGAGGTGGTCAATCAGGTATGCGCCACCAACAATTCACAACAATTTGAGCACGGATGTGGAGACATTTGATTATCGTCCGGATGCTTGTTTGTGGACAGCACAACGCTCCCATCCCTCAAGGCGGCCGTGGAGCGCTGCAGTTCGTCACGCAGTACCAGCACGCGTCAGGACAGCGACGCATACGAGTCACCACCATCGCCAGGAAGTAAGACGCGCACATACAGCCCCACACATACACATGTTGAATCATTGGCTGAATTGGTAAAGTTGCAAATTCTTCAATTGAAAAGACCGTTTTGTAAAATGAAAATAAATACAACTTAAAATAGAAAAATATGATACAGAAAAAAACAATACCTGGAACCTTGTTGTGTGTCGACAAAACTAACTTAAATTTTAAATGAATGACATTTTTAAATAAATAACAATTAAGAATTCTTATGTATTTTAAGTTATTATAACGTTCATTCAAACTAGTCACTATCAATTTTCATTCAAACTAGTCACTATCAATTATTATATTAAAAACACTTATTACTTTTTTTATCTTATTAAAATAAAAAGGTTTTATTTTATATTTCTGTCAAAATGACAGAATACATATTTTTTTGTTATCTCTTGGAATTTTTTTGTTTGAGTATTTCTTAATCCTGTCTTAAAAATGATCAAATTTTGGAAGGACAATAAATGATGATAATCATTAGAGTTGTCCGATATTATCGGGTAGCCTAATGAAAACTAGCTGAATTAGAGAAAAAAACAAAATCCCAACTACTTGGCATTCTTGGTTGCAGCTGGGCGGATGCGCAGACTCAAATCCAAAGCATCGCCGCGTCCTTCGATCAAGAAGCGGCAGCCATTCTAATGGCACGTCTGGCGGTGTACCGCGCCGACACGGAGGAGGGGCCCGACGTCCTCCGCTGGTTGGACCGGCAGCTTATCAGACTGGTGAGCTTCACCCGCGTGTGCTTTTTGTTGGACTATTTTCTTCTGTCACCTATGTGCTGGGGTCTTGGTCTTTTATTCAAATGTCATTTATTCATTTTAGCATATATAATGTTTAGGGCTGTCAAACAATTAGAATTTTTAATCGAGTTAATCACAGCTTAAAAATTAATTATTCGTAATTAATCGCAATTCAAACCATCTATAAAGTATGCCATATTTTTCTGTAAATTATTGATGGAATGGAAAGATAAGACACAAGACGGATATATACATTCAACATACTGTACATAAGTACTGTATTTGTTTATTTTAGCAATGAATCAACAAGATAACATTAACATTCTGCTAAAGCGATCCATGGGTAGAAAGACTTGTAGTTCTTAAAAGATAAATGTTAGTACAAGTTATAGAAATTTTATATTAAACCCCTCTTAATGCTTTCGTTTTAATAAAATTTGTAAAATTTTCAATCAAAAAATAAACTAGTAGGTCGCCATTGTTGATGTCAGTAATTACACAATTCTCACGGTCATAAAATCGGTCGCATCCAAGCACCAGCAGAGGGCGACAAAACTCCAAAAAACACAAGTAACAAGTGCACATGACCCTATGCTGTCATTTTAATCTGTTTGAGCGGGGCATGTGCGTTAATTGCGTCAAATATTTTAACGTGATTAATTTAAAAAATTAATTACCGCCCATTAACGCGATAATTTTAATAATTAATAATAATTTTTATTTCCATTACAAGTTGTATTTAGTTAAATGTTTGTATTTTAATTTCAACAGAACTTGAAATGAATATATAAAAATGAAAAGTAATTAAAAAAAAAACAACTTATAAAACATATAGGGATGGATAGGAATGTCACCAATCCGATCACTTGATTGGAATTCGGACCCGATCATTTCAGAGGATCATGATCTGGTAAAAAAAAAAAAAAAAAGATCGGGTTTTTAAAATGTATTCATTTTCTGCCATTGATAGCGATATACGACCAATCCATTATGACTGACAGTCAAACTGGATTAGACATCTATCGCCGTCAAAGGCAGTAAGCATGATCGCTCAATGCCAGTCTTTGCAATTAAAATGCATTTGATGTCTATAACTGTCAGTGGCAGTGACAGAGTTAAAAGCGACAAACAACAAAATAAACTTGAGGTATTTTGAGAAAAATAAACATTTACACTATATGATTACATTTACACTAGTGAAACAAAGTCTGCAGAACACAAAAAAGGGATTTTTGAATTTTCTTTATGTTAATAACTAGGGCTGTCCAAAACGACTAATTTTCTTCCAATTAGTCCGCCGATTAATGTCATAATTTTTTTTTCTTACTAATTTAGCAATGAATTTTTTGTTGTGCTAATTAATTTTCAAAAACACAAACAATGAGGTCAAATGCTGATAAGCCCCATAGCATTACCTATTGCAAAAGGATGGAATGTAAACAGATTCAGAACACAGACTTCGCCCTTCCAACATGATTCAAAACAATTCTTAAAAAAAAAAAAAATCTAGCATTAATGTTATAGTATACTATTATATATATAAATAGTATGATAATAATTATTCATTGCCAATCAGATTTTCAATCAATCAATCAACTTTATTTGTATAGCACATTTAAAAATCCGCCAAGGAGACCAAAGTGCTTTACATAGCAAAACACAGCAAAATTAGTCAACTTTGAAAGATAAAGATTTTTCATAAAGGGTGTCATTTTAAAGCTATTAGTAGTGTAAAATCTGAATTTTGAAGTATGTGGGATTAACTCCAGAAATTGTTATTTATATGATGAACATGACGTGATTTTAACTTTTTTTTTTTAAATGTTCACCGGAAGTACGTTCGCTAAACTGCTAATCGTAAGCTTTACACGCCACAAAAAAAACACTTTTCATCATTGCATGTGGTTTCAGCAATAGATTTTTTTTCCATTTTTTCATTTGCAAATGCTTTATCCAGCAATTTTTCATGTTTGAAGTGTCACCTTTTAACTGCAAGTTTGCGTTTTGGAGAAGACTGCCAATGTTTTATAGGAGGCTAAACTAGGTTGTCTTTTGTCCCCATTAGCCTCAATGTAGCAATGCTAACGTTTACAGTGTTTAATATTGATGTGTTTCCTTATTTTGTATGTCTGAACTTTAAAATTCTACGGCATGTTGATGACCAATAAACATCTGTGAAAGGAATCGGCAATCGCGCAAATATATGCATGCAAGCACACGGCTATAAAATGCAGCCGTGAAAATTACTGCCCTCATTTTTATTTACCGTGCGATAAATGAACTTATTACATATCGGGCCAGGCTTAGCAACTTTAATACAACATGTTGTTAGTTAGTTATTTAGTTAGTTAGATAGACTTACGATCTGCCAGATTGTTGTCTTCTGTCGTCTTCCAAAATTACAACTGGGTGACTGCACTTTAAGTGTTCATTCACGGCCGACGTGCAGCCAAGCTTGGCATTGAAGAAACGGGACACAACAGTTTGACCTCCTTTGTTTCGTTGAAATAAGTCAATGTTTTGGCTACTCTGGTGCGCTTTTTTTGGCCTTGTGTCGCTATCATACTGAGCGTCTGACATTCTAAACTTTCCACGCATACATCTTTTTAACCCTTCATTAACCGTTGACTGGATGTTGTGCTCGCCGACATATTTACGTCATCGTTGATGACGTCGACTGTGTCGACTAGTCAGGACAGCTCTATTAATAACACTTTTATACAGCTATAATTTTGGATAGCTTTGTTCAAATTGGGAAAAAAGGCATACCTGGGACCCACTAATGGTGAAAAATGAGGGATCGCTGTATTTTTTTCATTTGTTAAATTTGGCAATCTTGGGCCCCCCATTAAAATGAATTCCTTTTGAATTCCTTATGTGTTTTCAGCATATCATAAAGATGATTGTCAACCCCGTGTTTTTCTGTATGTATAAGTAAAGTTGGTGTGTGTGTGTGTGTGTGGGGGCTATTTTCCCTGCAGTGTCAAAAGTTTGGCGATTACCACAAAGACGATCCCAACTCCTTCAGGTTTTCCGAGACCTTCTCGTTGTACCCTCAGGTGAGCTGCATCACGGTGGCCACGCCGAAAGTTTTCCTTGACGCCACGGCGTGTGTGTGCTCTCTTTCAGTTCATGTTCCACCTGAGACGCTCACCCTTCCTGCAAGTGTTCAACAACAGTCCGGACGAGAGCTCGTACTACCGTCATCAATTCAACCGCCACGAACTCACACAGGCGCTCATCATGATCCAGCCTGTCCTCTACGCGTACTCCTTCCAGGGACCGCCCGAGGTCAGTTGCTCGCCTCATTTTATGTGATTAAACGGACTGTCCAGTCGAATTCAAAACGAATAAATTGTTTGATTGGGCGAAAGTAAAGGCAGAATTGCCAAATTTGCATGAATATAAAAATGAATGATTATAATAATGCTTGTTACCACGCGTTGATTAAAAATTACTTCTTTCAAATATGTTTGATACGTATCAAAACACCACACTGCAGAACTAAAGGTTGAAACATACAAAATAAGAAGATACATATATTACACTTTGCACAGGGGTATCATCACGACATTGAGACAAATGGAGAAAACGATTAAAGCAATGAAAGTTGTACTAACCATTGCAGCCTCCTCTCAACCCATGGCGGTCTTCTCCAAATGTAATCTTTGCATCAAAACTTCAAACATGAAACTTTCTAAAGTTTCAAAGTGAATATTTCATTTTTTAATTAGGGCTGTCAAACGATTACAATTTTTAATCAAGTTAATCACAGGTTAAAAATTAATTAATCGTAATTAATCGCGATTCAAACCATCTCTAACATATGCCATATTTTTCTGTAAATTATTGTTGGAATGGAAAGATAAGACACAAGACGGATATATCCATTAAACATACTGTACATAAGTACTGTATTTGTTTACTATAACCAGGGGTGCACATAAGTGGTCCGCGTGCGCGCATGCGTACTGGACGTAGACAAACGCGCTGGCCCTCAACGGCTTCCATACGCTTTTGCGTACCGATGGCTGACCACTGTATTTGCGGCGGACACGGGAAAATAACTTCTCAAAATGTCGAAGAGGCAGGCCACACTGAGTAATTACTTCCGTGTTCCCCCACCCTCGTCAAAAGACAGACAGACGACAGAGACGTCACCGGAGCTACCGAAAAAAAGGACTTTTGCTGAAAAGTGGCTACAGGAGGTACCATGGCTCGAAGCAAATGATGCTCGCACGGAAATGCGGTACAAAATGTGCCGTGAGAATCCCAATGTCGCTGATAAGAGCAGCGCATTTTATGTAGGGTCAAAGAATTTCAGACATCCAAACTTTGAAAAGCACGAAAAAAACAGAGCATGTGGCAATTAAGCAAACTATCGATGTCAGACATGGCCCCACTCGCCCTATGGACAAGTCGCGGAATAAAGGTAATGAACAGTGACATGCACTGACAAACGTGTTTTTGCTCGCATTTTACAAAGCTAAACATGCACGTTCAATGAGGTCTTATGAGGAGGACATCCCACTTTTAAAAAGGCTTGGAGTTAATGTGGGAGCCGCATAATGCCCTTTATTTTGAATTGGTGCTTTTATGTTCATTTCTTTACATTTCACTTCAAAGTAACACCAATTTTGTTGTGCCAGTTGATGTTAATCAAGCATTAATTGTTAATATAATTAATTAAAGTTAATTGGCTCTAAGTAAAGCTTGTCATAAATTTATCGCATCAGGCGGGTCGGCTCTCAAGCTCAATGAGGACCAAGTCACATCTCCAGGTCCTCCTCTGAGAACCTGGGTGAAAAAATTATGTGCACCCCTGACTATAACAATACATCCACAAGATGGCATTAACATTATTAAATTTCTTTCTGTTAAAGAGATCCACGGATAGAGACTTTTAGTTCTTAAAAGATAAATGTGAGTAAAAGTTATAGTAACTTTATATTAAAACCTGTCTTAATGTTTTCGTTTTATTAAAATTTGTAAAATTTTCAATCAAAAAATAATCTAATAGCTCGCCATTGTTGACGTCGCCGAGCGGGACGTCACGTGGGCTCCCCTGCCGTTCTTCCACAGTGTCTTTAACTATGTAAGATAGTGATTGAAATACACCACAAGGTGTCAATGGCGAGTTTTAAATTAGAGATCTGGCCAGCGAGTGCGTTTTGCCCCTCGACTGACGCCGTAGTTTCCGGGTTCATTGTACCTTACAGTGGGGGAAATAAGTATTTAGTCAACCACCAATTGTGCAAGCTCTCCTACTCGAAAAGATTAGAGAGACCTGTAATTGTCAACATGGGTAAACCTCGACCATGAGAGACAGAATGTGGGGGGAAAAAAAACAACTAAAAATCACATTGTTTGATTTTTAAAGAATTTATTTCCAAATTAGAGTAGAAAATAAGTATTTGGTCACCTAAAAACAAGCAAGATTTCTGGCTGTCAAAGAAGCCTAATTTCTTCTAACAAGGTCTAACGAGGCTCCACTCGTTACCTGTATTAATGGCACCTGTTTTAACTCATTATCAGTATAAAAGACACCTGTCCACAACCTCAATCAGTCACATTCCAAACTCCACTATGGCCAAGACCAAAGAGCTGTCGAAGGACACCAGAGACAAAATTGTAGACCTGCACCAGGTTGGGAAGACTGAATCTGCAATAGGTAAAACGCTTGGTGTAAAGAAATCAACTGTGAGAGCAATTATTAGAAAATGGAAGACATACAAGACCACTGATAATCTCCCTCGATCTGGGGCTCCATGCAAGATCTCACCCCGTGGCGTCAAAATGATAACAAGAACGGTGAGCAAAAATCCCAGAACCACACGGGGGGACCTAGTGAATGACCTACAGAGAGCTGGGACCACGGTAACAAAGGTTACCAGTAACACAATGCGCCGCCAGGGACTCAAATCCTGCACTGCCAGACGTGTCCCCCTGCTGAAGAAAGTATACGTCCAGGCTCGTCTGCGGTTCTCTAGAGAGCATTTGGATGATCCAGAAGAGGACTGGAACAATGTGTTATGGTCAGATGAAACCAAATTAGAACTTTTTGGTAGAAACACAGGTTCTCGTGTTTGGAGGAGAAAGAATACTGAATTCCATCGAAGAACACCATACCCACTTTGAAGCATGGGGGTGGAAACATCATGCTTTGGGGTAGTTTTTTCTGCAAAGGGACCAGGACGACTGATTCGTGTAAAGGAAAGAATGAATGGGGCCATGTATCGAGATCCAGAAGAGGACTGGAACAATGTGTTATGGTCAGATGAAACCAAATTAGAACTTTTTGGTAGAAACACAGGTTCTCGTGTTTGGAGGAGAAAGAATACTGAATTCCATCGAAGAACACCATACCCACTTTGAAGCATGGGGGTGGAAACATCATGCTTTGGGGTAGTTTTTTCTGCAAAGGGACCAGGACGACTGATCCGTGTAAAGGAAAGAATGAATGGGGCCATGTATCGAGAGCTTTTGAGTGAAAATTTCCTTCCATCAGCAAGGGCATTGCAGATGAGACATGGCTGGGTCTTTCAGCATGACAATTATCCCAAACACACAGCCAGGGCAACAAAGGAGGGGCTTCATAAGAAGCATTTCAAGGTCCTGGAGTGGCCTAGCCAGTCTCCAGATCTCAACCCCATAGAAAATTTGTGGAGGAAGTTGAAAGTCGGTGTTGCCCAACGGCAGCCCCAAAACATCACTGCTCTAGAGGAGATCTGCATGGAGGAATGGGCCAAAATACCAGCAACAGTGTGTGTAAAGCTTGTGAAGAGTTACAGAAAACGTTTGGGCTCCCTTATTGTCAACAAAGGGTACATAACAAAGTATTGGGATGAACTTTTGGTATTGACCAAATACTTATTTTCCACCATGATTTGCAAATAAATTCTTTAAAAATCAAACAATCTGATTTTCTGTTTTTTTTTTCCACATTCTGTCTCTCATGGTTGAGGTTTACCCATGTTGACAATTACAGGCCTCTCTAATATTTTCAAGTGGGAGAACTTGCACAACTAGTGGTTGAGTAAATACTTATTTGCCCCACTGTACGTTCATTTGAGTGTTGACTTCACAACGTAGGAGACCTCTGATAGTTTGTATATTGTAACTAAATATTGCCATCTAGTGTATTTGTTGAGCTAAACGAAATGTTTGAATAGAGTTTGACCAAAGTCGGAGTATGTTGTATTCGTATTTTGCTTAGCTATTTTGATTGGGAATGCCAGTTCCCTTGGCTTTGAGCACTTTTCTTTTTGTGAACATAATTTTTTTGAGAGATAGGAATATTATTTTTGTTGTGCTTTCACTAAATGATACTGTTGCGACTTAACTGTTCCGCCCAAATGCATGATGGGAAGTTGGGCAACCATGACTGTCAGTGGTGGCTGCAAATGGTATAAGTTCTGCGTTGTGTTCAATGAAGCGTGTTGAGAAAAAGACCAACTGTCACACTTCCCCACGTCGCTTGCCACAATAGTTATGTTTGTTGTGATAGAGTTGCCAAAGCTTATTCCAATAAACGTCGCAGTCCAATGAACGCCTGTGTCCACTTTCATTTCTCGACTTCTTAGCTCTCAATGCGCAAAAAAAAAAAAAACGTCGTCATTGTAATCTGTTGGAGGCAATGCATGAGCGGGTCATTCAGCGCATGCGTTAAGTGCGTCAAATATTTTAACGTGATTAATTTTAAAAATTAGTTACTGCCCGTTAACGCGATAAATTTGACAGCACTAGTTTTAATGTGTGAAATTCCACGTTGAACCTGGTAAATGTAATGTTTTAACATGAGAAATTTCACGTTTTGGCTTAAAAAGTTTCCTGCTTTGACACAATGAATTTCACACATTCAACATGATTTTGTTTTTGTGACCTGAAATTTGAAGTTTAAATGTGAGAAATTCTGTTTGAGGAAAAACTAAAAGAATTTTCTTTTCTTTAATTTAAAATTGGCTTCTTTACAATTGACTTTCAGATAAAAGAAAAAAATATATAATTGCTTTGTTTCCACGTGGTATCAAATTCTATCGATTTGTTTCCCTAAATCGTACCTAATCATTTCGCTTCCAAACTGAGCTGAATTGTAATCGAACTGTTATGTCTTTTAAAAAATATTTGGGGATCAATTGGGACCCGTGTATTATATTGAATACTATTAATAATTATAATTTATTATTAATTATACTGTAATTTGCCGAATATAAGGCACACCCGTGTATAACGCGCACCCCAAATTTACTTGTAAAATCTAGGGAAAATTATTGTACCCGTGTACAACGCGCACCCTAATTTTAGCACCAATAAATAGAAGAATACAAGAAAACAGCTCGTGTACAGATTAGCGGTGCAACGGTTTGCGGTTCAAAGCCGAACCGTACGGTTCGACCTGTATGGTTCAATACGCCTTTATGAACCGCGCCTTTTCGGTTTTGCAATTAATGTATTCCGAACGCTTGTGGAATGAATTGATCAAGCTCTGTGTGCCTGTGTGTGATGTGAAGCACCGCTGTGGAGAAATTCCCGCCCCGCAAGTAAATGTCGGATCGCTGTGTAATAGAAGCCGAGTAACGCCCTCTCTCGCTTACGAGCGAAGTGAAAGTGAAACAAGAAAGAAAACAAATAGCTATGGCGAGCGGAGGAGTGGAGAGACCGAATTTTGAGGAAGCACCAGCTTCTTTCAAATCTGCGGTGTGGCAACATTTTGGTTTCCCCGTGGACTTCAATGCGGAGGGAGAGAAAATATTGAAGAAAAAAAAAATTGCAAGCATTGCTCAGCGCTTGTGCCCCATGCTAATGGCAACACTTTTATAATATGACTCGGGCACCTCAGCCGGCATCACCCACAGATATCACTTTCTCAGGGTAGGACAACCCCGAAGATGACACCAGTGAAAACACACGGCGGGCTTCGTTAATTTATTTGCAACACTTGACCCGCGTTACATCGTTCCCTTGCGGACATATTTCCCCAACAACGTAATCCCCGACATTTATGAAATGGCCATCAAAGATGATTTCGATAAAGCACATAGTTTCGCCCTGACTACTGATAGTTGGACGTCCCGTGCTACAGAGTGCTACTACCTAACTGTGACGGTCCACTATAATTCATACCTGTCAAATTGTACGGTCTCGTCGTAAGTTGTACAAGTGAGCACTCATTTTTAAATGTGTACGCCGTACGTTACGTTCAAAATCTACATGGTTTTCGTGTATTACGTTTTTTTTTTTTTTTTTCATCCGTTCGGATTTGGTCACCGTTTCTGCAACGCGACAATGCGTTGGTTGAATGACGTGTGAAAAGTCAGAGACTTGGAGAGAGAAGAGTGTTTGTTGAGACGCTGTAGCAAACGCGATGCTAGGCTAGGTGGCTCCAATATTACCTGACTTAGCCGACAACATACAATCTACGCCTGGATATCTCTTGCATATAGAACTACATGCGAAATGACAGACTCGGTAGCGTTAGTAAACAGCCGCCATTTTAGAGCAGTAAACCTCTCAGAAAGGCTCTGTTGTAGTAAACCTTACGAGCGAACCTAAGCTACTTTTTATCTAAAATACTCCTAAATCGGCAAAATCTTGACTTGAGTCTATCTTTAAAGGATGAAACAGTTTTAAAATTTTCACATGTCAAAAGTAGACAGAAGGGAACTAATGCAAAAACGGGAGCAATTTTATCAACTTTAACGATTGATTGACAACATTAAATGACCTCCAAACATAGCAAAGGTTACTATGTTTTTTTTTTTTTTGTTTTTTTTTAATGAAAAAAAAAAACATGAAAGGTATCACCAGTTACTTTGCCAAGTAACTTTTTTACTACTGTGTGTGTATTTCAGTAGTCAGTCACTACACTAGCCAAAGAGCTAAGAGGCATTTTAACAGTCGAAAATGTTTACATTTTAAGTGTTTATTTCATTTTTTAAAAAGCAAAATAAAGGCAGTTCAAAAGAAAAAAGAAAAAAAAAAGCAAAACGCAAACCGAAACCGTGATCCCAAAACCGAGTTTCAAACCGAAACGTGGGCTAACTGAACCGTTGCACCCCTAGTACAGATACAGAAATGTCATTTTACTGACTGGTGAAACACAGCACAAGCATAGCGCATTGGTAGTTTAAAACATTACCGTAAACTGACAATATGTACGGTAATAATATGATCTGACAACTTCTTCAATTTACCAGAATCCAGGAGAAAACAAAACAGATGTGACTTTTCTTTTAAAGGCTGCTGTATAACTTGCTCGTTTCATCATGATGAATAAATGTTTCTTCCATGGATTGATACGGTAAAATAAAAGTGGTGATTTAAGTCGGAAATAAGAAGAGCGCATCGCTGTTGATTAGAATGTAACAATAGGAAACTACTGTTATTTGGATTTGAGTTTCCCGAGGGACAGATATGGTTGACGGACACAGAAAGTCTGTGTTGTGTTACGTTTGTTACGGTCCGAGTTGCGGAGCTGCAATAAACGTTGACTCAAATGAGTTCAAGAAACAAAATTCTGTCCTTTATGAAGAGTGAAAAAAGCCGAATTTAACACAGACGAAATCATTCGACCAATCAGAGTGAAGTATTACCGTGTAGCGAGTTATAACAGAATTCACTGGCGGAACTTATGTTGGCACATTGTATAGTTCCCGGGGGGAGGTATTTTGTTGAGGGAACAGCCGGAAAGATAGTTATATTTCGCGGGTTGCATGTGAGACTGACATTGCTACTATATTTTGTTGCAGCCTAAATGTCAATAAAGCAACGTGGATTAGCTCCGTTGTTTGATACGCCGCATCCGACTCCTTCCCTTGCTCGCCACGACCTAAACAAAATGGTGAAGTCACGTACTGTAATGGTCGGCAACGGATCGCCGCATACGTTTAGTCAACACAACATGGCCGTGTCAATAAAAAAAAATCGGTCTTTATATATGTATAATATATTTATATTTTTGTCTCAATCCCTGTACCCGTTTATAATGCGGACCATGATTTTACAAGTTGATTTTGGGGGAAAAAAGTGCGCGTTAAATTCGGGAAATTACGGTAATTATTAATTATTAATATAATTATATTGAATGGGCCTCATGCAACAGATTCCCAACCCTAGTTACTAATGAGTTGTGATTTTCTGATGCAGCCGGTGTTGTTGGACAGCAGCAGCATTCTTCCGGATCGCATCCTGCTCATGGACACCTTCTTCCAGATCCTCATCTACCACGGAGAGGTACACGCACATCTGTGGCTATTGAAGGCAGCCAGTGAGTTTAAAAAAAAAAATGAAATTATACTCTGGTTACTCCTCTCAGACGGTGTCTCAATGGAGGAAAGCAGGCTACCAAGAGATGCCCGAGTACGAGAACTTCAGGCACCTTCTTCAAGCGCCGGTTGACGACGCCCAGGAGCTGCTGCACACGCGCTTCCCCATGCCCAGATACATTGACACCGAGCACAACGGCAGCCAGGTGGGGGCTCTGCCACACATCTCGCACTCGTGCATGTCACTACCTTGACTTACCGATCTAAATTTATTTCACGGCCTTACTCTCGTAACTCAAATTATTTTCATCAAGAGTTCTATGTCAGAGCTGTGGAGGCCCACAAGTACCAAATGAAATAATAAAGTTAAATAATGTTCGAAATACAAAATGAAAAAAGAAGAAGAAGTTTAAATAATAACAACGAAATAATTGTTCAAATGAATAATTAATGAATAAAAAAAAAGAAACTGAAATAAACACACAAATAAAATAATACTTTTTAAAAATACCGTATTTTCGCAACCATAGGGCACAACGTATTAAAAGGTGAAGGTTATTGAAAAACATACACCTGCGCACTAACGAATTCAGTTGTACTTTATTAAAGAATTTGGAGAATCTGTTCCACCGGGAAGGTTGATGTTTAATTTGTTAAAGCAACGTTACTGAGGGTAGTGTTGCTTACTAATGACCTACATTTGTGCTGAATTTAACATTGCAAGCTGTCTCTTGAGCCCCTTTCACACATTCCTGAACTCCGGTTAATTACCTGGATTTAAATGGGTAGCCCTTATGTGTGAAAGTAGGCGTTTAATTCCCGGGTCAAAGCGTGAAGGCTGATGACATAACTATCGTGGCGGGTCATTCGTCATTTCCTCTTTCTTCGCAGTAAGACGAAAAGCGGTAAACAAACATCGCAATTATCAACATGGCAAATTGGAAATGGCCAAATTAAACTGGAAACACAACAAAATTGAATTGCTAGTGGATCGTACAGCCAAGGAAGAGACGGTCCATCGTCCATCTATGGAAATGTGTGGTTTATTTTGTTGCTGGTGCTGACCAAAAATGACGTAATGTCCGCGTTATAAAATCCCACCAGCCGCCCTCCCCGCCCCAGTCAAGTCGCTAGCAAGTCTGAAAGCGTCCAACCCGGGTTATTCCAGGGCCATCTCTCCATGTCTGAAAGCCATGACACGGGTAAATCCTGCGTCACATTACACGGGAATTTACCGGGATATAAGTCTGAAGCGGATTTGAAGTCCTGCGAAGTATGAGGCACTATAGTGGCCAGTAAAAAAAAAAGTTCTGTCTCCTTAGTAGTAGTTTCACATGTTACGCATCACATTATTTAAAACTGCCTTTCAGAATGAAATGAAAATGGTGCAATTAACATGTTTTTAAAACTTTGCCATGATACATTTTTTGAAAAGTGTGACTTCTACTCTGAAGCAAGGGTGTAGGTTTGCTCTCAATGTTGGTAGGGATGATATAACATCATAACCCACAAATACACTTTTTGCTGGGGACAGGAAATTAATAAAACCAAACAGATTATTGAACGTGTGTCAGAGCTCATGAAAATTAACCTAATTAACTGATAGGCTAAATCAATGTTTTCAAGTCATCAGCAAATCAAATGTCGATGGGGAAACATGGGCCAGCACATTCAGCAAGTGGAAAGGGATAAATGTAAGTCTGTGAACATAATGAAAATAATTATCTTTATAATGTTAGGGTCTATTCTATCCTTACAACATGGAGGAAGACAAGCAAATAAGTATGCTTAAAAGTTGGTGGGGACAATTTGAGCATCCTGAAAAGTTCGTACAGTTTTCTCTCTACCATCCCTATGCAAACCTACACCCTTGCTCTGAAGTGACTCATTTTTCAAAAAATAAGGTATACAAGTTGAAATAAATGAATACAATTGAAATGTATAAACAAGAAAATGATGTAAATCTTTAAATAATCAATGAAATAACATATTTAATGCCACATTTAATTATGGATTTAGTGATGTACGGTCTATAGTTTTTAATTTTGGCGCTACTGGTCCTCCACAAGTAGGTAGTACTGCATAGTCCCCCCAGGAATCAGCCACGAAAATGTATTTTTAAAAAAAAAAAAAAAGTTCTCCTTCCATAACAAGCAGAGCCAAAGGCAGGCGCTATTTTACAGCGACATGTAACATCCGGGATAAAAACGACAGGTAAAAGGAAATACAGTGGTACCTCTACATACGATCGCTTCGACACACGAACTTTTCGACATCCAACGTAAAATTTGACTCGCTATTTGTTTCTACATCCGACGACATGCTCGAAATACGACGACAATGGCAGCACCGCAGACGAATGCACGGCGGATTTTCTTCTGTGACAAATCAACACTGGTTTCAGAAAAGGTTGGTACAGGTGGTGAAACAAGGAAAAAGTTGACGCTTACCTTCTAAATGAAGATGCAAATGACAGAAAAATATGAGCGTAGGGTGGGCATCCGTGAAATGGCTCAACAATACATCTCCACGGTCCTCCTCCGACCATCGTTCGCCAGTCTTTATAAGTTAAGCTGACAATTCTTATTGTGGTAACATCTCCAGAGAAATCGCCAACTTCACGACATTTTTATCATTTATTTCACAACTTATTCAAAACAAAAACACCTTCTGTCTGCCGCAATTGACGGTGTTCTCAAGAAAACATTCAAAGGGAAAGTGAAACTCAAGCTCACCGGTCTGTCTCTGGCACGTCAGCCCCGCGGTGCGTTCAGGGTCAGCAAAAAACGTCCGCCACATTATAACCCGATTCGTTACATTAATACAGGAATTATTATTATTAATATTATTATTCCGATTTTGATTTATAATTTATTTGTTTTGCTATGTGTAATTGCCATTTGTAATAGTACCAGCAGTATTTTTTAAGGATTTAGTGAAGGTTTTTGGGCTGTGGAACGAATTAATGGAATTATAATGTATTCCTATGGGAAAATTCTGCTCGACATACGACCATTTCGACTTACAAACAAGGTCCTGGAACGGATTAACTTCGTATGTAGAGGTACCACTGTATTCTGCACCTCGCCTTGTATTCCATGGACTGTTTTGATTTCCCTGAAATTGCAGATTTCGACTGCATTTTGTGAGTGTCAAGTATATAATATATAATTGATGATTTTTTTGTTTTTTGTCAGGCTCGCTTCCTGCTCTCGAAAGTCAACCCCTCGCAGACACACAACAACATGTACACTTGGGGACAGGTGAGTCACCGACATGACGTCCATCAATTGACGACGGCTAGATCAATGTGTGTGTGGGGGGGGGTTTGTCGGCAGGAGTCAGGGGCACCCATCCTGACGGATGATGTCAGCCTGCAGGTCTTCATGGACCACCTGAAGAAGCTGGCCGTGTCCAGCGCGGCCTAATACACAAACACTCTTGCTTTCTTCTTCTGCATTTGCTGCCTGAAGCCACCGTCAGTCACGTATTGTGTGACATCTTCTTGTTTGCTCGATGGATCACGTGTCGGTAACGTGCCGTCTCATGTCCGTTCTCTTTTGTTCTAATAAATCTTTTGGAATTTACAACTTTCTCGGGTCTTGGACCTTTTGTAAAGATTTATGGAACATTCCTGGATTCGGAATATATCTGCGTGGATCTTTTTCATGGAATTCTTTTTGCATCTTTTTAACCTTGTGGACTATTTATGGACTTGTATTGACCGCTGTCCAGCGCTTTAAAGAAGCTGTAAGATTGGTGGTTAAAAATGGTGCTGCAACCAGGATCAAATATTGAAGAGCACAACATTTAGACTGTCAGATAACGACACACGAAGCTATGATCATGTGAACACAAAGTATGTGTAGTCTACAACCTATGTCTTTTACATACCGACAATTAAATGAGTACATGTTACAGTCTTCAAACATAATGCGTTCAAATACCACAATATACATATAGCGGAAAACACTCAGGTGACTTGAAGTTTCGCTCTGAGACCCCCAATTTGGCCAAATTTAAAATTGTCCTATATGCATGTGTGATACATCATTGGAAAGCTTAAAATATCCATTTTCTGGGGGAAGAAATTTTTGAACAGGAGGGCATTTTTTTTTTTTTTTTTTTAAATGTTTTTTAAACGGCAAAACCCTATCTGGAGGCGAGAGCACGCGCGAGCAGAATTACAGATGCCATGACTTTAACGAGATATTATCGCGTACTTACCTTGTTTTGATCCATGTAGCATGTATCGCTGAGTGTCAAGACACAGTTGTGAATGCCCACAGCTGGATTTTTTGGGGATTTTATGGGTGAAACATGGCAATATAACAAGGGTCGCGATGCAGAAATCGCAGACATCAAGGAGTGGTCGAGATTTTCTTTTTCTTATATTTACTAGGGTTGTTCCGATCATGTTTTTTTGCTCCCGATCCGATCCCGATTGTTTTAGTTTGAGTATCTGCCGATCCCGATAGTTCCCGATCCGATTGCTTTTGTTTGCTCCTGATTCAATTGCAATCATTCCCGATAATTTTTCCTGATCATATACATTTTGGCAATGCATTAAGAAAAAAATGAATAAAACTCAGACGAATATATACATTCAACATACAGTACATAAGTACCGTATTTGTTTATTATGACAGTAAATCCTCAAGATGGCATTTACATTATTAACATTCTTTCGGTGAGAGGGATCCACGGCTAGAAAGACTTGTAATTCTTAAAAGATAAATGTGACTTTGTATATTGTGACTAAATATTGCCATCTAGTGTATTTGTTGAGCTTTCAGTAAATGATACTGTAGCCATTTAACTTCTGCCCAAATGCATGATGGGAAGTGCAACCATGACTGTGCGTCGTGGTACCAATTGATATATCTTCTCTGCGTTGGGAAATACCATAGGGTGTTAAGAAAAAGATCAACTACTACCTTTCTTCCCCACATTGCTTCCCACAATTATTGTAATCGTTGGGAGAGGGATTGTAAGGTTTTAGCCATTTAAAAAAAGGCTCCAAAGGCTGCCAAAATTCTCTCTACTCATTTTACGCTGCCTTTTAGCTCTATATACTGAATGGGTAAAATGGCGCCATTATAGATTGAACGCAACAATGCGTGAGTGGGTCGTGCAGCGCATGCGTTAATTGCGTTAAATATTGTAACGTGATAAATGTAAAAAACATTAATTCTCGCCGTTAACGCGATAAATTTGATAACCCTACCTTGAGCTTAAACTAAAGCCTCTGGAAGAGTGTAACACATTATGTCTGTAACGTTAAATACAATTAGAAAACGATTTAATTAAAAAATAAATATATATTCAAAAAAGGCATGTCCGATATTTTTTTGCCGATTCCGATACTTTGAATTGATTGACGTGATCGGGACATCTCTAATATTTACCCCTTTAAACGTTTTTTTTTTTTTTTTTTTTTTTCAATTTTTCTTTGTTTGGATCAATTATTTATCATCTAACATATCGGAGAAAATGCGACAGTAACAAAAAAAAAATACAATTAAGCGATAGTTATGAGGTAGATATTTGTGACTTTTTTACAGACGCCATTTTTTTCATTGTGACGTCATTTGTTTAAAAGTTTAAAATATGCGAGTGAATAATTAAATTTGTTTTTTTGTTTTTTTTTATCGAAATATTAGACATCAATTAATGATTCTAAGCTAAAAATGACAGACATTTTGAATAATAACTATAATAATTACCTTAGTTTTATGGCTGGGTTAAAACAAAAGCGGTTGTGCGACGTCTGTAAACGGGGGTTTTCAGGGTAAAACGGACAAATTAAAAATAGTTCAGGGGCTTCATGCGCCATGAATCTGCTATGGCAGCATATAGACATATTGTTCTATCAGACACAACAGTTCGTTGTTTTGGCTTAAAATACAGCAGTTTCTTTTAAAGAGGAGTGCAAAAGCAGAAACTGCATAGTTTAATTTGATGGATGAATATATTTTAAGTTTTAGCAAGGTAGAAGAATAAGAGGCGAGTTCCGAGCTCCAGGTTTGTTTCTATCGCCATGACGGGCGTGAGGAAGGGGTACGGTCTGAACTATCTTCCTCAACATTTGAGCACTCTGGGAAAGAAATACTGTATATCATTTGGTAATGCTTTGACAGCATCCATAAAGACGATTTTATTAACAACTTCATAGCTTTGATGTGATGGTTGGTGTAGCAGGTCACTTCCTGTTGATTTTAAGCCATTTTGGGTTCACTTCCTGTGGATTTGGGGGCATTTCGGGTTCACTTACTGTACATATTGGGTCACTTCCTGTTGATTTTGAGGCATTCCAGGGTCACTCCCTGTTGATTTGGGGGCATATCGGGGTCACTTCCTGTTGATACTGGGTCACTTGGGTTGGAAATCAATAGGAGTGAATGGAAGTTTTTGTGCTACTGGAATGAATGGCAAACAGGGCCATTGGAAATGAATAGGAGATGCTGGCCTTTGGAAATGAATGGATGTTTCTGGCAAATTTTGGCCGAACCATATGTCTTTAGCATAAACTGAATTGGACTTTTCTACCCCTCACCATCCTGAATTTTTGATGTATAAATGAAGTGATTTAGACAAAAATTGTAGGACGAGCGTTTTTTTTTTTCTTTCAAAAAACTTGCGTTTTTGGGCAAACAGTCATTTTTATCATGAGTCATTAAGATTCGTAGCTAGTTTTTGTTGTTGTTTTACAGACATCGTTAATACAGTTTGTAGCAGCTGAAGTTTACCATCACTGTAAAGGTCGAGCTGTTGTAGCTTGGGCCAAACTTGGTGATGATTCAGGAAGAAGTGTAGAAAAGCAATTTAAACCCCGCCAAAATGAAATCTTTACTGTTACTATGACAACACGCTAACGCGAACAGGAGTTTCCTGCCATTCTTTAAGCGCTTCCTACAGGAAGCATCTGTGTTGCCGTGACAACAACTGGACTAAGCAGAGATGTGGAATATCAGTGATTTTCTCTCACACACACACACACATGCACACAGATTCCGATTTACCCTCAAGTCATTAAGCTCAATTAGCGGCAAGCAAGATGAGCTTCATCCTTCCTGTTCGACGTTCTTTCTGTGTGTTGGGATTTTGAGAAGGCGGCTCGCTGTATCAAGACGCCACACACTTCCTGTCCTGGCAGGAAGCTGCGAGCCGGGCGAGTTCCGGACGTCCGGGGGGGGGCTGCGAGCCTTGGAGGCAGAGGGTAAAATCGCCAGTCGATGGGAGAAAACTTGCGGGCGACACAAGAAAGAAAAATCGCAAGGTAAGAATTTTTTCTTGATTTTAACTCATTGGCAGCAATTGTTGGCAGTGGACATCGATACATTTGACTAGGAGGGCAGGTTGCTAATGTTTGATCAGTCGCTGTCAGCCATCCTACTCTGAACGGATCGGATATCTACAGTATTGTTGTCAATGGTAGCTGATAAGGAAGAATCTGTTGAAGGTTGAACTACAAAAGGCTCAAATTTTGTGTTCGCGCGTTTATGAATGTGTGTTTTTTAACTTAGGCATGTACCGGTACGAGATTCTGACTATGATAACCTTAACCAAAATATCACGGTTTCGCGGTATTGCAATTACAGCTCTATAAAGTGTTACTAAAGGGGAAAAAAAAATCACTTTTTTCCATTTAAGGGATTTTTATTTTTCAAAACATTAGGAAATCGGAACAGAAAAATAATGTTAAGTTAAAAATAACAAAAAATAACTTAAATATTCTAACACGCGTTTTCTAAACACAATTGCCAGAGAGAAAAAAAAAACGTTTTACCACCGCTAGACGCACTAAACACAATGGAGTTAACTCTGAGATCGTGGGAAACATTTATGTCAGTGTTTACTAACCTATAATTTTCTATAAATGCGAAATCATATTGGAGGTATTGCCTCTTCGGCAGCCACCCTCCACAAACATGTTTTACATGTCGGTTGGCCCTCCTTTAAGCTGCGGCCGTCTAACTTTTCTGTAGCCGAAGTATTCCCATTCCAGCGATTTCGTTTTCTTCGATTGGGGGAAAAAGTGTAGGAGTTTCACCTCCTCCAGCCGTCGTGTAGCAGAGCTGACTCACTGACACTGAGGAACAACCGGTGGGGGAGGGTTGAGCCCTGCAGCTGCAAGTGAGGGCTTTCTCCCAGCATTTTTTGGGACATAAAAAATAGATACTTTAGATACTGTATGACGGAAAATTTTCGTGGTTTTGAAACCGTGAAATTTTCATGCCACGGTATACCTTGAAACCGGTAATCGGCACATGTCTAGTGTGACTAGAGTTGTATATCCAAGATCATTATGTATGTACAATGAGAAAAATAAGGAACACATCAACGAATGTGTCATTTGTTATTTCCAAAGATGCCATTCAAATGAAATTTCTCGGTATTAACTGAAATAATCCACACATGAAAAGAAATCGCAACATTTGAGTCCAAAAATAAAGATTTCTGTATTTTTCGGACTATAAATCGCACCAGCCAAAAAATGCTCAATGAAGAGGAATTAAAACATGGCGGAAAACACACAGTTCCGCTTTGAAACCCCCAATTTGGCCAAATTTCAAAATTGTCCTATATGCATGTGTGATACGTCATTGGACATTTTCGTGTTCCCCGGTGGTCTTAAAGTGTCATTGCATTTAATTGACTTTCCTATATATATGTATATATATATATATATATATATAAGTTGTAAAGGAATAAAACTGCTACAAAAATGAATGAAATGAACAAAAAATATATATTTTCATAATGGGTCGAAATTGTTTTTCGAACCGATCATGTGACTAGCTCCTTAGACGGTCATTTGCTTTGCATATAATTTATATATTAATTTTTCTTTTTTTGATTGAAGTGATTTTTCTTTTGGAAAATAATATTTTTTATGAAGCAACTTCTTTTTTGGTTGAATAAAAAAGACAAAAATGTCTTAGCCAAAATTGGCCCAAACACAAATCAACATTTCTTCAATCAAAAAAAACAAAAAACAAACAAACAAAAAAAACAGAAAAATAGCTTTCACGTGCATTGTTTTGAGTTTTTTGTTTCAAATTTATTTTTGCATTCACTTTTTTTTTGGTTGAAAATATATAATTCCCCTCAAGAATGATGGGAAACAAAAAACGGTCATTGTCAACGCATTATTAAAAATATTCTTGTAAGTTAATTTTATAGTTGACACTATGTTTCAGGGTCATCAACATGTTGTCCTGCCCCATAAGTCAAACTCCACCTATGGTTCTCAATTAAAGCAGATAATCATTGTTATGACTCGTAATTTTTCATAATTTTAAAATAAAAAAAAACAAAAACGCGTGAATTATTCTTGTATGTATGTAGTTTTTAAAAATTTATAAAACAAGAAATCAGTAGTCATTCACTTATTTACAATTTATTCAATACAAACAAAAAGGAAAAAAAAAAAAAGTAAACGTGTTATTTCTGTAGCTCTCAAAATATCTGCTTTTGCTTTTGAAAATAATCAAATACTTCTCTTAAAATAAAAAAGTCCAAAGTAACAAAATCAATGATTAGTAAAACAAACAAACATTTATTTTCATGTGTGTACACTGTATGTATATCTAATGCTGTTTGTGTCACCAGAGTTGGGAACACCATGTTCTTGCCCTGCTTCCTGCGCTTGTGGCTTTTGGCCCTTATGCTGAGGTCGTCGGCAGCCGCCCCCGAATCGGGCCCGCGCTACGGGCCAGTTCACGATGCGCTCACCTTCGAGCGAGCGCAGGAGGCGTGCGGGCATCGGGGCCTGGCCTCCTTCGCCAAACCCGGGGAATTCGTCCGACTCCTCAAGTCAGTGCCTGCCGGCCCGTCCGTCTTCTGGGTGGGCCTGAAGAAAGCCAAGAACCAGTGCGTGGTGCCCTCGCTGCCTCTCAGAGGGTTCAAGTGGGCCCGCGGGGGCGGCGAGGACGCCGACGACACAAGCTGGGCCAGAGAGCCAGAACAAACCTGCACCTCGGTTCTCTGTGCGGGCCTATCCGTCGAGTCGGACGGGTCCCGAGGTCTCATACCTCTCAGCTGCAAGTCGCACCACCCCTTCATCTGCAACCTGGAGTCGCAGGCCCGACCGACAACTGAGCCTGCAATACCTCGGCCCACAGGAACTCCTCAACCGGCGGCCCCTGGAACAGAATTACTGGAACCGCCGATGACTGCGACGACTGAACCCGGAACTGTCCGAACTGAATCTGCCGCACCCAAAACACAGAGGCCAGACCCTGCCACTCCGGGACCGGACAAACTTGAACCGTCTGAGAAAAGTCCTGGCTTAGCAGAACCGCCAACACCGGAGTCCACCAGACCAGAAGCGGAGGAACCTGAAAATAGACCTGATGGCTTCGACGGTTCAGAATCGGAGTCTGTGTCGTGCCCCCGCCCGGCGGTGGCCGGCGCCCGCTTCCTCACTTTGGACCCCGACAACAGCGGCAAAATCCGAGTGGACTGCTGGTCCAAAGTCCGTCTGGAACTGCACTGCCGACACCCGGCCGGCGGGTGGCGTCTGCCAGGTGGCGCCCCCGCCAACCTGAGCTCCGTCTGCACCCCGTGCCCGAGCGGGTACCGCAAGAACGTGTCTGGGGACTGCGAGGACGTGGACGAGTGCTCGGGCCCGCACGGGTGCCGTGACACCTGCGTCAACACGGCGGGCTCGTTCAAGTGCGTGTGTGCCGACCCATCGGGGTCCGAGGACAGGACGGAGTGCGAGCCCGCCGAAGCCGGCGACCCGGGGCCCTTCTCGGGAGTCTTGGTACCCGCCCTGGTGGGGGCGGGCTTGCTGCTGCTTGTTCTGCTGCTCGTCGCTTTGGTGACTGTCAAATGCTGCTTGAAGCGGCGAAGGAAGAAGGATGAGGAGACAAAAGACAAGTTAGCCACATGATGGGCGCCGATGTCGACATCGCACTTAGGAAGCGGTTTCTTTATCAACTTACTGATATTGTCATTGTGACAATCATTCACTGATTTTTATGATTTGACCCTCGTTCATTTCATGTCTTTAATGTGATCACTTTCACATTTCAACTTGATAAATCTTTTGTTTTAGCGTGAGAAATACTGTATATTTAACCTGATAAAATTCTCATTTTAACATGAGAAATTTTACATTTCAACCTGTTCAATTGTATTTAAGATGATACATCTCAAGTTTTAACAAGTAATTTCACATTTTGACTCGATACATTTCGTGCATAACTCCCAAACAAAAAAACAAATTCAACCGCATAGATTTAACATCTTTACCATGATGTGTTATCAGGAGAAATTTCACATTTAAATGAGAACTTTCCCATTTTTTTCTTTGATAAATTTTACATTTAATGTGAGAAAATGAATGATACATTTCACATTTACCTTTAAAAAATTCTCGTACCATGACAAATTTCACATTTCAATGTGATCCATCACCTTTCGACATAAATTTCACATTAACGTGTTAAACTTGAGGTTTTAACATAAATTTCAAATGTGAATGTGAGACATTTCCTGTTTAAAACATGCTAAATTTCACATTTTAATGAGAAAAATTCCAACTTGAGAAATTTCATGATAAAGTGAGCCTCGTGAGGCCAAGCGGAACGGAAGCTGAATAGTCTAATGACTGAAGTAAAAACTTTTAATCTTCCTTCTTTAATCATCCTGTTGAATTTGATTGGGAGTGCCTGAGTGGACAGGATAGGGTGTCTATCCCCCTTTAATAATAGCCAATGAGCTAAATAATCAAACATCCCTGAACTCACACAAAATTGTTTATACGTAGACACTGACAAAGACACACGTGTGCACTCTTGTAGACGCGGAAGGGAAAACTGCGTCCTCTGGTGGCAACAGAAAAAGGTGCAGCTCCAGAGGAAATGAAGGGTCCGCTGCACTTCTCAGATTAGCCATTAGATGGCAGTGTCCATTCGTCAATCATCGACACGCTGTAGGTTATCGGTTGAAGTCGATCAAAGGGCGCGATTTTGAGTAACGGTGTGGATGACGTCAATAGCCACGTGATACGTTGTGAAAATGATCGACAGCTTATTATGACATTCCAATCATTCAGTTATTAAACCCATAATTTCTGCCATTGTCGGCGGTGGACTTCCAATTTATTTGGACTGGGACTTTCATGGCAAATGGATCGGACGTCTATTGCCGTCAATGGCAAGTAAAGTTCAAATTTGGAACATGTTCTTTTTGTTCTACTCACGTTGAAATCCAAATAGTAACCATGTTTTCTAAGTGATATTCCTGTTTTGTTTTTTTTGTTTTTTAATATTCCAAGTATTGTGTGTTTGAATAATGACGTGCAAATTTATTAAAACACTTATGGTCACTTTTTCTTTAAATCACACATGAGCACTTTTTTTTTCAGTATTCTTGATTTTATGCACCTGGAATTGTTGATCAATGTTAAAAACCTCATTTTGCGTTTTTTTTTTTTTTTTTTTTCTCCCTTTAGCAAACAAATTGTTTCATATCAAACAATTGTTTTGACTATTTGTGGTAGCGTTCCGTTTATTTGTTAGAAGATTAAAATGTTTAACAAATGATGTTCAAATGTTTTCTTTTTGTTGAACAACCAAAAAGACAATCAATACACTACTGACGACAATAGGCGTCTAAACCATTTTGAAAGGGGATTTCAGAAGCATTGACGGCAATGGACTGGACGTCTATTGCAATCAGTGGCAGTTAATATCTCCTAGTCGTGGTTTTGATTGTTTCAACCAGGGATGTTCCGGTCCGATCCGGTCATGCTATTGGAAATGGTGCCAATCAGACATAGACTTCATACCTCTATTGACCTGACAATCCGTCATTCTTTGCGTCACTTACCACAGTGGGCCGAGCTTCATTTAGTAATAGTCAGCCAAAGGCGGCACACGCTCATGTCCAAGCCCAATTTAAGCTTGGATTTTTGAAGAACTACGAGAGCTGTACCACATACAAACAGGAAGGGTTGTCTCAGGAGTGATTTGTTCAAGGATTCAAGGTAAATATTAAAGTACAATGCATGCATTTTGAAGCGTTGTGAAAAAAAAATCAATGGGAGAACGGGAACCGCTGTGGCATTGGCATCATTCTTCGACATATGTAAGGCGGAAAACACAGACAAGGCTAAAAAAGCAGTTTCTGCTCTTGCACTCCTCTTTAAAAGAAACTGCTGTATTTTAAGCCAAAACAACTGTTGTGTTTGATATAACAATATGCTGGCATAGCAGATTCATGGCATATTAATCCCCCAAACTTTTTTAAATTTCTCCATTTACCCTGGAAACCCCCCTTTTACAGATGTCGTGCAACTGCTTTTGTTTCAACTTAGCCATAAGAAGAAGCTCAGTAATTATATTTATTTTTCGAAATGTATGTCATTTTTAGTTTAGAATCATTAATTGATGTCTCATATTTAGTTTAAAAAAAAAAAAAAAAAAACTACTTCAAAAAAATTATTCACTCGCATATTTTAAACTTTTAAACAAAATACGTCACAATGAAAAAAATGGTGTCGGTAAAAAAGTCACGGCTATCTACCTCATAACTATCGCTTAATTGTATTTTTTATTTATTTTTTTGTTACTATCGCATTTTCTCCAATATGTTAGATGATAAATAATCAATCCAAACAAAGAAAATTTGAAAAAAGAAAAGTTTAAAAGGGTAAATATATTAAAAAGAAAATCTCAACCACTCCTTGATGTCTGCGATTTCTGCATCGCAACCCTTGTTATACTACCATGTTTCACCCATGAAAGATCCAGCTGTGGCCATTCACAGCTGTGTCTTGACACTCGGTGATACAGGCTACATGGAGTTTTTGGATCGAAAAGAGGTAAGTACGCAATAAAATTTCATTAAAATTATGGTGTCTTTAATTGTGCTCTCACGTGCTCTCACCTCCATGGTTTTGCTGTTTTTTTTTTGTTTTTTAAATGCCCTCCTGTTCAAATTTTTTGTCCCCCCAGAAAATTGAGATTTTAAGCTTTCCAATGATGTAACACATGCATATCGGACAATTTTGAAATTTGGCCAAATTGGGGGTCTCAGAGCGGAACTTCAAGTCACCTAAGTGTTTTCCGCCATATACCATTGGCGCCTCCACACGATGTCATGGTTCGAGAGGAAGTGACGCAGGTTTTACCCATTCACAGTCACAATTGGGGACAGTATAGTATAATAACAGTCAATATACATGACATTGTGCTGAGAAGAAAAAAATATATATTTCAGTATCAAAAGTAAAATCTCATTGCTGCAATGCCTTAGAAAGCTCAGCAGGTGGCATTTTGAAATTCAGGACATTTTAGACACCCCCTGGAAATGGCAGCTCTCTGGTGTTTTTTTTAAATATGCTTTGTCTTTGATTTAAAGATGAGAAATTCAAAAATTTACAAAAAATGTAGACAATGTAGCATGAGGGTTAAAATTACTATAACTTGTACTAACATTTATCTTTTAAGAACTACAGGTCTTTCTACCTGTGGATCCCTTTAACAGAAAGAATGTTAATAATGTTAATGCCATATTGTGGATTTATTGTTATGATAAACAAAAACAGTACTTATGTACAGTATGTTGAATGTAGGGCTGCAGCTGTCGATTATTTTAGTAGTCGATTAATCGATGAACCATTAGTTCGAATAATCGAGTAATCGGATAAGGAACATGAAAAATTAAATTACCTGAGCTGAGCCTCAAACGGTATAAAAAATAAATAAAGGAGGATCTATGTACAACTAAAGAACAATTGACTAACTTAGATAGCAAAAGCCCGCTAGTTCAGATGCTATAAAATGCTAACTTTTTAACAATGATCTTAACAAATGGTTCAGACACATATTCCCACAAAAATAGGCTAAATATACCTTATAAACTAAATTACAAATGCATTAAAAAAAAGCTCAAACAAAATCGTAGCTTATGTTGGGCTTCACAGGGAGCACCTGGATTCAGCCATGTGAAATTAGGCATACTAGAAGGCAGTGTATCCACCCAAATCAATAAAACTAAATGCAAACACTTTCAAAATAAACTATTACAACGCCACTTTAATTAAATGAATACTCGAAGCAGCAAAATTTCATTTGAATCTTTTTTTCTAATCGAATACTCGAGTTAATCGATTAATCATTGCAGTACTAGTTGAATGTATATATCGGTCTTGTGTCTTATCTTTCCATTCCAACAATAATTTACGAAAAATATGGCATATTTTAGAGATGGTTTAAATTGCAATTAATTACGATTAATTAATTTTTAAGCTGTGATTAACTCGATTAAAAATTTTAATCGTTTGACAGCCCTAACAGCCCTATCAGATATATATCACCTGAGTGTTTTCCGCCATATGTAAAATAAATGCGTTACTACCCGTTTTTTTTTTTTTTGCTCCTTTAACAAAGAATCGAGACTTTTTTTTAAGTCCATATCTATAAAGAATTCAGTGATTTAAGCATTTATTCACAAGAATTTCAACATAAAAAGCTCTTTGCTGTGGGCTGTGGTAAGGCAGCGCCACAATGAAGTTGAAGATGAGCCGCACATCCGAAATATTTACGTAAAATAAATGCTACCTGCACGGTTTCTTTTGCTTTTAACCAAGAATTGAGACTATTTAACGTCCATATCTATAAAGAATTCCGGGATTTAAGCATTTAGTCACAAGAATTTCAACGTAAAAACCTCATTATATTGCTACAGCGGCCATATTGGATTTTGTATCTCCAGATTTTATTTTAGACATTTCTGCGTCCATATTAAAAAACAATAAGCTATTACGTGTTTTATTTTATGTAATATTTCAATCTAATAACTTTCAGTGAAACACCATGGTCCTACAACAACCCCTCCTGCCGACGGCAACAAGGAGATCTTCGTCTACTTTGACCCTGTGCAACTTTGGAAGAAAATCTACAGCAGCTACCACAACAACGGCTGTATGGTGCTGCCCAGGTGTCCTGGGGCTGAAGTAAGTGGCCAGCATTATTCACTTTATAAAAAGATGAAACAAACCAACATGTTTTTTAGGAGTCTGAGAGGATGAGGATGGCCCGATTCTCGAGCAGGAAGGTGCTGGCCAGGTGGGAGAACAAGTCTGTCAAGGCCGGCTACAAGTTGACCCAGAAGGTGTTGGAGCGCTCTTCGATCAAGAAGCAGAGCGTCAGGCTTATCATGGCGGTCATCAACCCCAACACTGTCGCACAGGCAAGGAGGAACACAGGGACACACAGGGCCGACATCCCGGAGATGTTCCAGAGGACAAGGGAGACCTGGAGACGGGCTGGGCGGTCCTCAAGCGGCCATCTCTCCTGGTAGCCCACATGGTGTCCATCCGAATGTCGCTGTGGGACTCCCTGATCTGCAGGAAGCACAAAGCACCTGCTGGAGTTCCTCGCGGTCCCTCTTCAACTGTTTTGGTGCGAACTTCTCCAAGGATGTGACTTCAGAAGCGAGGAAGAACAAGGCCTTTGAGTGGCCGGCCGGCAGGAAAAGGAGCAGAGTCGAGGAGGGCAGAAAGGAGACAGCGAGGAACGGGGACTTGTACAAGTCGAGGTGACCGGAAAATGCAAGGCATAGAAAAAGGCTATGTGATGGTTGAAAGACGAGACTCACATCCTGGTAACACCAAATTGATTATTTCCACTGCCTATCTCATACGCATTTTATATTTATGTTTATTTAGATTTCATACTTGCACGTCACTTTTGAGATTTTAACTTATCCTGCACTGTAAAGGGATGCTCCACAATTTCATTGTGTTAACTGTATGTAATGATAATAAAGGGGTATTTTGCTTTATAATAAGTTGTGATTGTATATAGAATTTATTAATAATCTTTTTTCCTCTTATTTTTACAATTGATTCTGCATGTCTTCCTCAAGTATTAAGTTTTTGATCTTAAAGTGAGTGATTTATTAGCTGTTGAAAACTTACTTCCGTCTTCGGTCAAAAACCTCCGTTAAATAATGCTACCGATCCTAAAAATATAGGCGATTATCTCTGCATTTGGTGATTTTTGTGCATGTAGTGTAAATTCTGAGAATATTATAGCCATTTTAAGTTTTGTTATACTTCTATAAAAAAATAATTAATCGGGATTTTATAAGGGAACGACTTAGAAATTTTTTGATGCCCCTGCTCATGGAAACTCAAATATGGCTAGGGTAGGTGCCTGTTTTGGTTTTAGTTAGTTAGTGGTAGCAGCTTTGCTTTTGAAATTATTTGAATTTGACGTTTTTGAAAATAGGCCCCCTACGGATCGGCCCCGTTTCCTGTGTCATGTCAATAGATTATGAAGTCTATGGATCTGGCCATTTTTCAGAGGATCGAGTTTTTAATTTATGCTATGCAGGTAGAATAGGTCTTTGTGTCATCGTCAGCGATGAAATGAACATTGTGAACTACACTGGTGACGTAACCCGAATTTCTGCGTAAATCGGAATTAACCCTTTAAGTGACCCTAAATACCCCCTAAATCTCAAAATAACTTCAAAAACATGTATTATACGTCATATTATCAAAACTAAAAAGCAAGATACTGTACTTACCATCAATGCTGGTGGATGGTGAACAAGGTACACTGAGTATACCGGCTTGTTCACAACTGGAGCCACAAGAACTCGTTTTACTTTTAAACTACAGACACATCGTAGAACACTTATTTAGAACTTGATTTGAGCAACTTTGACGAAATCGAGCTAAATGCTACACAGTTGCTTGCTGCATTGGCCTATACTTCCTTAGTAGAAAACAGAAAGCGACCTGATTGGGTGTGTGCCCACTGTAATTTAACTTATAATTTAATAATTGTAATTTAACTTGTAAACAAATTATTATTAAGAATATAGTCCACAAATTGTACAATAACAACAGAAAAATAAAAACAAAGCAAACAAAAAATATAAGTTGCACATTATGTAAATTTTCAATTAACCTAAGTGGGACAACAGCTCCTCTTATTGGCGAAACAAATATTTGCAGGGAAACTTGACAGCTGTTACACTGAGAACATTATGGTGCTCACACACTCAACGCTGTTCCACGCCAAAAAACAAATAAACAAACAAAAAAAAGAGAAACTGGTGGACGAGACTCTGGCGTCGTAAAGTCGAGTACGTCGTAACCCTGGGACTACCCGTACATGATTAAAAAAAAATGTGCTGGCTAGAGTTGCCATGGTTTAGAGCCAGTTAACATTTAACAGAACGTTACTGCCACCTTGTGGTCATAATAATTCACTGCATCCACCGTGGCAATTTGGAACATATGCTCATTCACTTTTACAGTACACAGCCTGTAGGTGACATTGACACTGTGGAGTGCGTTCTGCGTTTCTGCCTTGGAAACTATATGTAAGAATTTAAAATCTATACCAACCTGTTAATATGCAGTATGTTTCTGGAGAAAAGCTATATGAGCGAAATTTGTTAATAAGTCCTGCTGTATGGACGCTAACCTATATTTGTCGCTCAAGTGAAGTAAAGATTTCTACATAGTATTTGTATACCGGCGCCTATTGTGCAGTTGTGTTGAATCCTTGCATGTTTTTTTGTTACAGTTTCACAAAAGAATTACTACAGTGCCTTGCAAAAGTATTCGGCCCCCTTGAACCTTGCAACCTTTCGCCACATTTCAGGCTTCGAACATAAAGATATAAAATTTTAATTTTTTGTCAAGAATCAACAACAAGTGGGACACAATCGTGACGTGGAACAAAATTTATTGGAAAATTTTAACTTTTTTAACAAATAAAAAACTGAAAAGTGGGGCGTGCAATATTATTCGGCCCCTTTGCGTTAATACTTTGTAGCGCCACCTTTTGCTCCAATTACAGCTGCAAGTCGCTTGGGGTATGTTTCTATCAGTTTTGCACATCGAGAGACTGACATTCTTGCCCATTCTTCCTTGCAAAACAGCTCGAGCTCAGTGAGGTTGGATGGAGAGTGTTTGTGAACAGCAGTCTTCAGCTCTTTCCACAGATTCTCGATTGGATTCAGGTCTGGACTTTGACTTGGCCATTCTAACTCCTGGATACGTTTATTTTTGAACCATTCCATTGTAGATTTGGCTTTATGTTTTGGATCATTGTCCTGTTGGAAGATAAATCTCCGTCCCAGTCTCAGGTCTTGTGCAGATACCAACAGGTTTTCTTCCAGAATGTTCCTGTATTTGGCTGCATCCATCTTCCCGTCAATTTTAACCATCTTCCCTGTCCCTGCTGAAGAAAAGCAGGCCCAAACCATGATGCTGCCACCACCATGTTTGACAGTGGGGATGGTGTGTTCAGGGTGATGAGCTGTGTTGCTTTTACGCCAAACATATCGTTTTGCATTGTGGCCAAAAAGTTCAATTTTGGTTTCATCTGACCAGAGCACCTTCTTCCACATGTTTGGTGTGTCTCCCAGGTGGCTTGTGGCAAACTTTAAACGAGACTTTTTATGGATATCTTTGAGAAATGGCTTTCATCTTGCCACTCTTCCATAAAGGCCAGATTTGTGCAGTGTACGACTGATTGTTGTCCTATGGACAGACTCTCCCACCTCAGCTGGAGATCTCTGCAGTTCATCCAGAGTGATCATGGGCCTCTTGGCTGCATCTCTGATCAGTTTTCTCCTTGTTTGAGAAGAAAGTTTGGAAGGACGGCCGGGTCTTGGTAGATTTGCAGTGGTCTGATGCTCCTTCCATTTCAATATGATGGCTTGCACAGTGCTCCTTGAGATGTTTAAAGCTTGGGAAATCTTTTTGTATCCAAATCCGGCTTTAAACTTCTCCACAACAATATCTCGGACCTGCCTGGTGTGTTCCTTGGTTTTCATAATGCTCTCTGCACTTTAAACAGAACCCTGAGACTATCACAGAGCAGGTGCATTTATACGGAGACTTGATTACACACAGGTGGATTCTATTTATCATCATCGGTCATTTAGGACAACATTGGATCATTCAGAGATCCTCACTGAACTTCTGGAGTGAGTTTGCTGCACTGAAAGTAAAGGGGCCGAATAATATTGCACGCCCACTTTTCAGTTTTTTATTTGTTAAAAAAGTTTAAATTATCCAATAAATGTTGTTCCACTTCACGATTGTGTCCCACTTGTTGTTGATTCTTGACAAAAAAATTAAATTTCATATCTTTATGTTTGAAGCCTGAAATGTGGCGAAAGGTTGCAAGATTCAAGGGGGCCGAATACTTTTGCAAGGCACTGTACATATAAAAACAAAAAAGACCAAGCCTTGTGTGTTGATAATGGCGTTAGAGTAAAAAGACGTTACTAATGGCGTCATTTTTGTCAGTAGTGCGTAATCGAATGAATTACTTTCCCCATCTTTGCAACACCATTACTGTTACTGAGGATGTGAAGGTGCGTGCTACTACAATTTGATTGAATGACACGATAGATGTGAGAGACACGAGAGAACAGAGTGGGAGGAGGGAAGGGGGTTGTGACGCAAAAAGACAGTTCGTGGTGTTCAGGGGTGGACAATTCATTGAAAAACAATGGACTGTTTTCCTGTTGAGTAAGCATTATCATCACCAAGCGGGCGTTCTCCTTGAGAATGCTACAAAATAATAATGATGTGTTTTTTATTACCATAAATAGTCACTAGCCCTAAACTTTTCTTGAATGACGTATCTATAAAACTTGTGATTTTTTTTTTTTTTTAAATCAAAACAACTATAGCAAAGACTAGATGGGAGGGAAGAGATTCACAGCCTCACCTGTATATTGATAAATTTATAGCGGAAAACACTCAGCTGACTTGAAGTTCCGCTCTGAGACCCCCAATTTGGCCAAATTTCAAAATTGTCCAACATGCATGTGTGATACATCATTGGTAAAGCTTAAAATCTCAATTTTGTGGGGGAAGAAAAATTTTGAACAGGAAGGCATTTAATAAAAAAAAACAAACATTTTTTAAACAGCAGAACCCTAACTGGAGGTGAGAGCATGCTAGAGCAGAATTAAACACGCCATGATTTTAACGAGATATTATCGCGTACTTACCTCTTTTCGATCCAAAAACTCCATGTAGCATGTATCACCAAGTGTCCAGACACAGCTGTGAATGGCCACAGCCGGATTTTATGGGTGAAACATGGTAATATAACAAGGGTCGCTTCAAGATATCAAGGAGTGGTCGAGATGTTCTTTATCATATATTTACCTTTTTACAGTTTTTATTTTTTTCATTGTTTGGATCGATTATTATTGGGGAAAATGCAACAGTAACAAAAAAATACAATCAAGACATAGTTATTAGATATGTGTGACTTATTTACAGACGCCAATTTTTTCATTGTGACGTAATTTGTTTAAAAGTTTAAAATATGCTAGTGAACAATTTTTTAAAGTCGTTTTTTTTGTAAACTAAATATTAGACATCAATTAATGATTCTAAGCTAAAAATGACAGGCATTTCGAATAATAAATACGATTACTTACCTTCTTTTTATGGCCAGGTTGAAACAAAAAACGGTTGCGCGACGTCTCTAAACGGTGGTTTCCAGGGTAAAATGGACAAAAATTAAAGTAGTTCGGGGGTTTAATGCGCCATGAATCTGCTATAGCAACATATAGACATATTGTTCTTTCAAACACAACAGTTCTTTTGGCTTAAAATATAGCAATTTATTTTAAAGAGGGGTGCAAGAGCAAAAAACTGCATTTTCAGTTTTGTCTGTGTTTTCCGCCATATTTTCTTAAGAGCTAAAAAGTAACAAAATAACCCAGAAATACAATGGCATTGCCAAAAGAAACAAAAAAATATACGTTATTTCCCCTGCAACACTCCTGGAAAAAAGAGGCAGGACTGTAAACAGCACAGTACTGTAACATGTTTGGAACTTTAAACAAAACAAAAAAAAAAATCTGTAGAATATTGGGACCTTGTAAAGACAGACTCTCAAAATCAGGTGACTCGACTCTTGCAAATATATGCGATCAGGACATACCTAGTTTCAACTGTACTCTTTTTTTTTTTAAAATTAGGAAACTATTGTTTTCAATCGAATGAAAAAAAAATCGGTCTCACGAGATGTGATTGATAGTTGGTCCGAGGCACGTGGACGAAGAGGGTTGGACCTCCTCCTCCTCTTTCTTCATCAGGAGGAGTTTCTTCTCCTCTCTTGTTCTTATTTTGGCGTCACCTGCGCGAGTCCAAGTCGGGATCGCCCGAGCGGAAGGACTCGAGCGGCCGACCGGAGACAGCGGCAGGCCGGCGGCATCGGCGGAGGAAGGAGATGCTGGGCTCGGTCAAGATGGAAGGTCAGGAGGCTCCGGACTGGACTTGCTTCTACGGCGAAGAGGTCATCACTCACACTCCAAATGATTATTATCCTTTTTCATAAATGAGGCTTTGCTTTCCAGGCATTACAAGCAGATTCAAACACGCGCTCATTAATTTTTACCAACAGTTGTAAACTTTGATTTGAAGAAAAAAAAAAAAAAGCGGATGTTTTAATATTGTTTTAATTTAAAGACAAACAAAAAATACTTTAATTTTAACATGATGATCGTTTCTTACTGTTAAGATTAATTGGCGCGGGCGTCAGTGACATGACCGTAAAATCTCTCATGTAAATCAGTAAATAAAAAAAAAAAGAATTGTTCACCTTGACCATCATTTAATAACATTTCCGATAATGCCGCGTAAAATATTGTGTTAACTTCAAATTTAATCGCTAATTCGTTTGTTAAATAAACGAAATTGTTATTCTAATGTGTCGTGAAACAATATTATTAACGCACGTTTTGAACACATATCACATAAAGTCAACTTGAATAAATGATTCCTTCACGCTACAATGAAATATCAAGCAAGTTTACATTTAAATAAAAAAAATTGAAACGAATTTTAAAATTTGTGTTTTAAAAAAAAACTATTGTTCGTTTATTGCTAATTCGTTGGGTTTCTCCGCTGACACAAACATATTTAAGTGACCATATTTTCCATCACTGAAATAGATATATATTGATAACAAAAATTCTATAATACACTCCAATGAATCACCCTGAAAAAATAGAGAACACAAATGCTTCCACGCGCAAAAGTTTTCATGAAAGACAATAAAACCAATACACATAAAAACGAAGAAATCCGTCGTAAAAATGAGACACCTTCACAATCCATAAAACGACTAAATGAACTTTTCCAAAATGACATGCCCCCCACCAAAACAAAACGAAACAAAAAAAAACCCAGTTGTGAAAATCGTACCTAAACAAAATGAACAACAATAATAATAATAATTAAAAAGAAAACATTTTAAACCTAACAAAAAAAAAAAAGTGTCTAAAAAACGTGTCATCAAATCAAGCCAAAACCAGGAGGTTAAAAAAAAAAAGTTGCAACTAAACAAAACGAGAGAATTCAAAATGATTTGTGCAAAAAAAATCCTGTATAAAAGATGTCATGTGTAATGTGACTTTTTGAAATGACAAATAAACCGTGGAGAAAATATCAAACAAAAATAATAATAGACGAAACAAAAAGCCCTAAAAGTGACGGCAGCTCAACAACTCGTGTTGAAAAACGTGAGTGTAGTAATAAATTGTCCTCACGAGGGCGCCAACACTCATTTCTGACGCTCAAATTGACATTCTTGTTCATTAGAAATGTTCAGATTTCACGTAAAAAAGTTCATATATTTTTTTTAACAACATGATGTACAATTGTAATATTTTGAGTCAATACTACAAATTATTGACTCAATGGCTGCCACTGATGGCTGCCATTTGGATTGGCAGGCTCCCAGCCCCTCCCAATTCAAATGGATTGGACGTCTTTCGCCGTCAATGTTTCTTTTTAAATGTAAATCTTATTCTTTTACCAACACATAGCTTCTTAATGCAAACAGATTGGACATCTATCGCCATCAACAGTTGTTTTTCTTCTTTTACCCTCTAACATGGCACAGTCCAAAAGGTTTAGATGTCCATCACCGTCAATGTCACCGATATGGCACGAATTGGGTCCATAAATCAGTCTATCATTTCCATGTTAATCATTGACATGTATGTCTGAATGACATGGATGTGTTGGAATGTAAGACACAATCAAAACTGGATTTCAAAGTAAAACTCATGTTTAATTGAAATCCTAACCGGACTTGAAGACTCAAAAACAGAACGCCAATTTGAAAGTCCAACCCAGACCAACAAAAAAATTCATATTTAAAACCGCCACATAAAACCTATAATTATGCACGAAATCATTGACTTGACCATCGGGGATTTGTCTTGTACAGGTGTATTCTCCCATGGCGGCGGGTCTCGGAATGGGTTCGGTGTCAGGCTACGTGTCGGCCGGCGGTGGCGGGGCTGCCGCCTTCAACATGCCTTACGGCGGGCCTGGCGTAAGCCCCGCCCCTGTGTCGGGGATGGGCGTGTCCTGCCTGGGCGGCGGCGGAATGGGAAGCGCAGTGAGCCCGTGCGGCAACGCGGGTCAGGCGGCAGCGCAGCATCACTCTGTGTACGGAAGCGGCGGAGTCAGTCCCGGGGCCCAGTACGGGGGCGGCGGCTTGAGTTTGACCCGGGGCCGTGACGCCAAGCCGCTGAGGCGCAGCTACCCGCACGCCAAGCCACCGTACTCGTACATCTCGCTGATCACCATGGCCATCCAGCAGGCGCCCGGCAAGATGCTGACCCTCAGCGAGATCTACCAGTGGATCATGGAGCTTTTCCCTTTCTATCGCAACAACCAGCAGCGTTGGCAGAACTCCATCCGCCACTCGCTGTCCTTCAACGACTGCTTCGTCAAAGTGTCCCGTTCGCCCGACAAACCCGGCAAAGGCTCCTACTGGACGCTGCACCCCGACTCGGGGAACATGTTCGAGAACGGCTGCTACCTGCGCCGCCAGAAGCGCTTCAAATGCGACAGGAAGAGCCTAGCGGAGGGCAGGAAGGAGCGCGAGTCCGGCGGTGGGTCACCCTGCGCCGACGCACTCAAGCCCCCAGGACTGGCCCGGGGGTCCCCGCTGCCCTCATCCAGCCGATGCTCGCCGCCCGGCCCCGAGGGCGGCAAGCTGCCGGGCCCTCAGCTACTGTCCACTCTGTGTTTGCCCCCACACGGCATGGATCTGAAGGGCGACGCCCACTACGCCTTCAACCACCCCTTCTCCATCAACAACCTGATGTCGTCCCCGGAGCACCACAAACTGGACCTGAGGGCCTATGACGCCTTGCAGTACACGTCTTACGGCAGCGCCGGTAGGGGCGGCGACCCGCTGGAGGTGCCCTACTACCAGGGGGCTTGCGGCAGAGCACTGCTCAACACCTCCTAGGTCTTTGGGAACTGGAAAATGTGCGGGTCAAACACACATTCAGCATTTGAATGAGGAAAAATGTGGAAAAAGGAAGAACAAAATTGGCATTGACTGACGTTTTCTTGCCTTTTCACCCTCTTTCCCCCATGCATCAGTAGTCCCGTGCTCCAATACGAAGTTATGAGGGCCTCAACTGAGACCACGACAGTCGCGTCTCCTAGCCCACCGCACAGACACCCTCAAGCTAGGCTTGTCACAACAACAATCTTTACGACGATATAATTTCCCAGAAACTATTGCGATAAATAGTAACACAGATGTTTTTATGCCCATCCGACATATTACGAAATTCGTAGAAATGAATCATCACTGAACGTGAACGTCATGAAAAATTAGATTTTGTGATTCGACGAGCTATCAATGTTGATGACACATGCTCTGAAAATTAAACCGTTGGCCATTTTGTATATCAAACAACACAGTCAATATAGTAAAAACTATTGTCGGCAATTTTTTTACAGGACAATCAGTCCATAAAGTAAAACCTAGTGTCGGCCATATTGCATATCAGGACCATAAGTCAAAAACCATCCTCGTCCATTTTATAAATCAGCCCATATGTCAATATAGTAAAAACTAGTAAAACTAGTAAAAACGCCGTCCATTTAATATACCAGACGATAAGTCAATTCAGTAAAAAATAGTGTTGGCCATTTCGGATATCGGACGATCAGTCGCTATAGTAATTATCGTGACAGGCCTCCTCAAGCCTCTGGGACCAACAAACCCGTTCCCCCAGCCCTCGTCCTGTCCAGTCCAGTCACAACTCCTCACTGTACTGTGAGGGCCTTAGGGGCCACCCACTACATCTTCAACCACATGGTTCTCAACAAATGAGATTTAAGACTTATCAAGAGCACTTAGAAAAGAATTAAATCCCAATTCTGCAGCACTATTTAAAAAGGAAGGAATTTAACTCATTGGCTGCCACTGACGGCGGCTGACATCCAGTCCATTTGGACTACAAAGCCACATGGATTGCACCTCTACCGCCGTCATTGTGTTTTTAATGTCGATTTTCTCCTTCTTTTACTAACTGCAACAACTCCTACACTGTGAATACTTTACATAAACTTGCGTTGGCAGTGAATGAGTTAAGTACCGACCAGTTGCAATTCATTTCATCAAAATGAGTACATTTAACACTTTAAGGTCCCCATTTTCTTTTTAAATTCCAAAAAACCATCATCATGTCCAAATTTCCTAAAAGGTTAATCCCTCCCACATTCAAAAAAAAAAAAAAAAAAAAAAAAAAATAGACATGGTGTTTGAAAAACAAAGGCAGCTGCGCGTGACGACTGATTATTGATCAAGAATGTGATGAAGATCAATACATGTGCATGACGCTTACAAAAACTTCCAGCAGGTGGAAAGAAAATAAAAGCAGGTTTGTGTGTGCTTTGTGCATGTTTTAACTTATTCTTTTCAAAATAAAATAGCCAAGCTTGGACTGGTTGATTTATGAGGTCATGTCTGGAAGTGAATGATTTTTAGTCAATGGTGATCATTTAATGAGAAATTCCACTGTTTCACATCTTTGACATGAGAATTTCCCAATTTAACGTGATGAATTTCACATTTCAACTTATTTCACATTTCACCTTGATCTATTAAATATCTTTGATGTGAGGCATAATGTTTTAATGTGATAAATCTCACATTTTAATAGGATAAATTCCACATTTTTAACGTGAGAAATATCACACTTCTTCCTGACCATGTTCATAAGCTATGTAAATATTTACTCAGTGGCTGCCATACAGGGCCAATGGATTAGACAACTATTGCATTTTTTCCGCCAAAATGTGTTTTAATAGCAAATACTGAGTTATTAACCCTTTACAAGACATTCAACAATGACAAAAAACAAACAAACTTATAATTACAGTATTTTGGGGACCATAACCAGAGCTTATATCTGTTTTTATTCATTTTAAATGTATTAACTTTGTTCTTATGAATGTTTAGAATTTATTTTTACAATAATAAGAAATAATTAAAAAAATAATAATGTTAATATTCAAGTTTTTTAAGTGAAGGGGTGTCACACATTCCCAACAAACTACAGGATTGAACCCCTGATCTCGGAACTGTGATGTGGGCATGCCAACCACTCACACACCGTTTTTTAAAATGACCAAATGTAGTCACTTGCTATACTATACACACTATAAAGGGTTAATATAATTGTCATTGATGACATTTAAAGTCCACACACACATATATCTCCGTTCATAGTATCACAAATATACAAATATATGCATTTCCAAATTTGCACTCATTCCAGCAACATAATGTTTATTTTTGAAAAGCATTGTCCGTAAGTATGACTTGTGCTGATCTATTTTTTTTATTATTATCGTCGCTAATAATAGACATTTCACGTACAGACAATATTTCTAATTTGACATGTAGTTAATTTTGACCAAATTTGTAACAAAAAAAAACATTTATGGAATTGAACAAGAACATTTTTATCAAGATTTAATTGATTAATTATTTGAATGAATGTTTGCATTAGTGTTATGGGATGCCGACTTTTGATTGCGAACAAGCCCAAGAAAAAACAAAACAAGCATCATCACAGTAATGCCGTGCAGATGGAAAGAAAATCTACAAGTGCGGACTATTAAATGAAGGAGGGGGTATCCTAAAAGCGAGCATATGGTCTTGGCAGGGCGGCACCTCCCCCTCTTTGCATCATTTGAGAAAAAGGCTGCATGCACCTTCTGGATCAAAACTTTGAAGGACCCGCCGGGGGGCCGGGAGAGCCGCCACACACACACACACACACACACACACACACACACACACACACACACACACACACACACACACACACACACACACACACACACACACACACACACACACACACACACACACACACTCCCCGAGGAGGCTTAGCATGAATGATGTGCAATAAGACAACAATTCGGCCATTGTGCACAAGCAGCAAAAGAGCAAAGACACCCTTTCACAATAAAAGCGCTCCATTGACAATCACGGCTGTTGGGGAGCGACCATGCAAATTTGGGAACTTTAACTCATTCCTTACCATTGACAGCGGGAGACGTCGAATTCATTTGAATTTGAAGGACTGGGATTGAATGATCATGTTTTAGCACCATTGGTGGCGATGGACGTTCAATCCATTTGACCGGGAGGGGCCGGAAGAGTCCCGGTCAAAATGGATTGAACGTCCATCACCGTCAGTCGCAGTGAATGCTTTAATGTGACAAATATAATTCTCGGACATGAGGAACGTCATAATTTAACCTGATGAATTTCACGTTTTATCATGAATTTGACATTTTTTGGACAAACTTTAGTTTATTGATCCCATACGGTGCAAGCAGGTGAGGTAATACCCTTTTAACATTTTCTTACATACTAAAAACAAAACAAAACAAAACAAAAAACAGACACAAACAGCAACAGACATACCTATCCGAACAACAGAACACCCCCCCACACGTTTCTATATATATATTACCCCCCCCCCCCCCCAAAAAAACCCCCATCATTAACCAGGAGAGAAAAACAAACAAATTATTGTGGATTTTCAGGCAAAGTTCAAAAATCCACACTAAAATGACAATCTGTGCTTCTGACATATGACAAAAAAGGGTTCCAAGCATTCTCAAAAGACCACGCCGATCCAAAGAGTGTCAATTTTTTCCAAGTACAGCATTTTTTAAAATCCAATTGGCTTGTGTATGGGGGGCTGAACATTTCCATCTCAAAATAATTAGCCTCCTAGCAAATTTTTGACATTTTATCATGGGAAATTACAGTACAAGACACATGGATGCACTTGGACACATACTTAATGATGTATTCTGGGGTCACCCAGGTGACCCAGCAGGTGTTGATCAGAACCCGTTTTGTCGCAATAGCAGTCCACCATTCATCCCTCTAAAATCCAAAACCACCTCGTTCGTGGCCTTTTTTACGGCTTCACAGCGCTCTTTTTCTCTGCCCCTATGATGCACAATGCTAACTTCAATGGGCCTATTTCCTGGTACTTAGCACATTTCCTTCCCTTAGTTTCCTCACTGTGTTGTGGAAATTCAAGCCGCTTTCCTTTGTCAACCCGCAGCTACAAAACGGATGCTGTGTGGAGGAAGCCTCTTGTTAAATTGCAGAGGTAGGTAGAGTAGCCAAAGATTTCACTCAAGAAAGAGTAGCGTGTCTTCATCTCAACGTTACTCAGGTAAAAGTAATCATCCCAAAAGTAAGACGTGTGAAGTAAAAAAGTATTCAGTGAAAAGAATAATCAAGTAATGAGTAACTGCTTCCTGAAGGCTGCAACAACTAGTCGATTAAATTGATTGATAAGTAGTTGCCAATGAATATGATAATTGATTCTTGCCAGCAGCTATGAGCAGTCCCCTTTGGGTCGATGTTTGTGTGTAATGAGGCTGCGTGTGTGCGCTGTGATGAGAGCAAGAGAGAGAGAGTATTCACTAAGGGACTCAGGTTTAGTTGCTGAATCAATAATATTTATGCAACTGTTAGAGTGTCTTGAGTCGTGTGTGTTATTAGATCCAGTGCGCCTCCGTCAGAGGTGAGTAAATGAAGTCACTTGTATTGTTTGTATTCTTACTTGTTGAGATGTATTTACTTGGCAAGGAGTGCTAAGCTAATTAGCGATTGTGCTAATCAATGTCTTATGTGTTCGTTTGTATTGTGTTTTGGAGAAGCATATTAGCACTAGAATTAGATATTAAAGTTGTCTCATTTTGTTTTTATGAAGAAACCACACACATCAACCCATTCATATAATAGCTTAGAGCAGAGATTGGAAACCTATGTCTACCGAGCCATATTGCTCTTTTGATGAGCACATCTGGATCTCCTTCAAGCTGTAATTTTAAATGTGGAAACGGCCAGGTCGTTTGACATGAACGAGTTGTGATGAGCTGATGGTCCATTCACACATGTTTATTGGACCTTCAAACGTACGTCGCAATAATATGCTTCAATTCAGTGCCCATTGGTGGCCCTCCTGTCGCGGATTACATGGAGATGGGCTTTAGCTCGTCTCGCGCGTTAAGTCTCCGCTCAGCCAACAGCGGAGATGGCCCCTCCCCACTTAATGCGAATTGGAGTATATAAAAAATGCGTAGGGGAAAATTAAACCACAAAAGTGAACGGAGGTGTGGATGAGTTTCACTTTCATTACTATTTCGCCTGTCAAAATTGTCGCCGCTTTCAGGAGAGTGAGACCCACAAAATGGCTGCCCCAAGAGGCTCCACCTGTCTCGGCCACTGTTATTTACAAGTTCTCTGGCTGCGGTTTCTACTTCCAGGAAATATGCGCAGCGCCACACAATGTTTCTAGTTGTTATTTTCCAAGTGGTGAGTGTGCAACTGTGCAATGACTGTAACATCCCAAGTAACAATGTCAGGCTTTCGTTGGGGTTTTCTAAAGATTTATTTCAATCAAAACTCTGCGACTGCTTGTAAAAGCTGAGCGTGCCCTCGCTCCTGAATGATGCGTTCATATGCGCGCACGAAATAAACAGTGATCATAAAGCAGACTCTGACAAGCTGGCAACAGAATATATATTTATATGACACACTGTATGGCTCTTGTGGAATTATATTTTCAAAAATGTTGGGTGTTTTGGCTCTCTCGGTAAAAATGTTCCTGACCCCTGGCTTAGAGTCTCCTTTCAACACAAACTCCCATTCAAACTGTAAATTGTCATATAAGAGAGTGTGCTTTCAAATTGGATTTGGATTATATTTATGAACAACTGTTTGACAAAGAAAACTGATTCATTCAATGATGAGGACTTTTGTCTGATTTGTGTACTGAGAAATTCTTTTTATTTACTCAGAACCTTCATTAAAAAACAACAACAAATTTTATGTACTAAAAACAGTAGTTATAGACTACAGTTAAGTCAGGAAGCTGTAATAAAATATTTTTGAAGGAAATAGTCATCCATTCTGTGTTCATTGTTACTTACAATATGGCTAAAACAACTTCAATTTAAATAGTGAATGTAATTTAAAAAAGCAACATTTATACGATTAATCATTTAATTAATTGTCCGATTACTTGCTCATAAAAATAATCGTTAGTTGCAGCCTGCAAACAATGTTATATTTTTCTTCTCAGCACAATGTCATGTATATTGACTGTTATTATTATACTATACTGTCTCCAATTGTGACTGTGAATGGGTAAAACCTGCGTCGCCTTCTCTCGAAACATGACATCGTGTGGCGATGGAAGGAGATTTTCACACAAAATCTCTCAATACATGGCCCCATTCATTCTTTCCTTTGCACAGATCAGTCATCCTGGTCCCTTTGCAGAAAAACAGCCTCAAAGCATGATGTTTCCACCCCCATGCTTCACAGTGGGTATGGAGTTCTTCGGATGCAATTCAGTATTCTTTCTCCTCCAGACACGAGAACCTGTGTTTCTACCAAAAAAGTTCTATTTTGGTTTCATCTGACCATAACACATTCTGCCAGTCCTCTTTCTGGATCATCCAAATGCTCTCCTGCGAACCGCAGACGGACCTGGACGTGTACTGGCTTCAGCAGGGGGACATGTCTGGCAGTGCAGGATTTGAGTCCCTGGCAGCGCATTGTGTTGCCGATAGTAACCTTTGTTACTGTGGTCCCAGCTCTCTGTAAGTCATTCACTAGGTCCCCCCGTGTGGTTCTGGGATTTTTGCTCACCGTTCTTGTTATCATTTTGACGCCACGGTGTGAGATCGTTCATGGAGCCCCAGATCGAGGGAGATTATTAGTAGTCTTGTATGTATGTATTTTCTAATAATGTATTTTCTCCCACAGTTGATTTCTTTACACCAAGCGTTTTACCCATTGCATATTCAGTCTTCCCAGCCTGGTGCAGATCTACAATTTTGTCTCTGGTGTCCTTCGACAGCTCTTTGGTCTTGGTCATAGTGGAGTTTGCGACTAGTGTGACTGACTGAGATTGTGGACAGGCGTCTTTTATACCGATGAGTTAAAACAGGTGCCATTAATACAGGTAACGAGTGGAGCCTCGTTAGACCTCGTTAGAAGAAGTGAGACCTCTTTGACAGCCAGAAATCTTGCTTGTTTGTAGGTGACCGAATACTTTTTTTGCACTCTAATTTGGAAATAAATTCTTTAAAAATCAAACAATGTGATTTTCAGTTTTTTTTTCCACATTCTGTCTCTCATGGTTGAGGTTTACCCATGTTGACAATTACAGGCCTCTCTAATCTTTTCAAGTAGGAGAACTTGCAAAATTGGTGGTTGACTAAATACTTATTTGCCCTACTGTATGAGGTAGATATCGGTGACTTTTTTAAAGAAACCATTTTTTTCATTGTGACTTAATTCGTTTAAAAATTTAAAATATGCAAGTGAATAATTTTTTAAAGTGGTTCTTTTATTTTTAAACGAAATATTAGACATCAATTAATGATTCTTAGCTAAAAATTACTGAAATTTTGAATAACAAATATAATTAATTACCTTCGTTTTATGGCTGGATTGAAACAAAAGAAAACATCTGTAAACGGGGGTTTCCAGGGAAAGACGGACAAATTAAAAATAGTTTGGGGGCTTAATGAGCCATGAATCTGCTATGGCAGCATATACTGTAGACACATTGTTCTATCAAACACAACAGTTGTTTTGGCTTAAAATACAGCAGTTTCCTTTAAAGAGGAGTGCAAGAGCAGAAACTGCTTTTTCAGTCTTGTCTGTGTTTTCTGCCACATGTATTGACTAAGTGCGCAAATACAGTGATGGCTGACCAGAATGGGCTCACCTCCGTCCGGTCTAAAACGCCGGTAATTTGACAGCAAAAGAACATTTTGAGGAATGGATCTTTTGGCCATTAAAAAGAGACGAAATTTCTTTCAGGCTGACATATTCATGGACGAGGTGCACAAATGTAATGACCACCAGAGGTGGGTAGTCGCCAAAATTTTTACTCAAGAGTAATGTTACTGCAAAATAACATCTCTCAAATTATATGAGCATGAGATTGTATATGTATACAAATAATTATACAGTTTAACGATAAAAATGTCACTTTTTGAAATGCCAAATTTTACAATTCAACCTTATAAATTTCATGAAACTGTCTTGATTTAAATTTTTAATTTGATTTAGGGCTAATGCAAGGCTCCAAACTGCTACCAAATGGTCGCATTTTGCGACTAAAATTAAAGCTAGTATGAGTATGTTTTAAATTTACTCGCTCATACGCGACCAGTAGCATTGCTGTTGTTTATTTGTTGTTGCTGACAACTCCTTCACGTTTAAAACCACTAGTTGGCAGTAATGTAACGACCTGGTTTGCCAAGGGAAAATACAACAGAAGACAAAGTAGGTGGAGTCGGTAGATGTGTGGAGCTGGTTATAATTAAGGTAGTGGAGAAAACTTGACAGCACTTGCAAACAATTGCAAAAAGGACATTAAATGACTACTTTCTTTCCAACAAACCCGTCGGCACTGTTTCAAAGGAGGCCAACGAGGGGAATAAGTCCGGCTCAGGGGCTCAACACACGGGAGGCGATGGCGAAATGTGAAAATCATCGCTGTTGAGCCGAAAGGCAACACACGGGGTGCCATGCTACTGCAGCGGCAAGCGACAGCAATACGCAACGCCCTCTGCCTGTGCGTCATTGCTAGTCGCTGATTAGCGAGGAATTTGGAGGGCATTTTCAAATTTTAGGTCATTTCTGAGTACTACCAACTTCCCATACTGCTGCTTTTTAATTTATGTCCCGGAAATCATGCCGAGTTGTATCATAAAGTATGTGTTGGTTGCACACTGCTAAAATGATAAAATGTTGACAAAGCGTGGCGTGTGGACGTCAATTTCTGGGTTGTCCAGTGTCCTCGCAAGCTATTTGTCGATCAATAAATCTGTTGCTGATTGGTTGTAGTGCCAGGTGACAGTGAAAGAAATAGAACAAAATTCCCATGTTAAACAAATTTCTAAGCAGCCTACTGGTTGAAGTCAAAACTGATAGAGAATCAAACATAGATTCATAAGTTTGTAGTTTTTAGTTTTATGCATTTATTATGAAAAGAGTTAATCAGTTAAATCGGTTAATCAGTGAAAATTAGAGGAACACTTTGCATGTTGATTTACTTTGGATGCCCCTAAATCTTCTGCTTGGGGCCCAAAGTTTCAAGTTAGGGGCCACTGTGCTCCTAGTAAAAAAGTTTAAGTCTTGAGCCTGGTAATGTGATAAATATTATACTCGGATATGACAAATGTCCCATTTTAATGAGATAATTATCATGTTTTAACATAAGAAATTTCACATTTTAAGGCAACAAATATTACTCTTGAAAATGAGAAATTTCACATTTTAATGATGAAAATTTCATGTTTTAACATTATAAATTTTACATTATAACATGAGAAATTTCAAATTTCACCCTGATAATCAAGATTATCATGATCAATGTTAAATTTCACTTTTGAACCACATAAGTTTAAAATTTTATTGATATAAATCTCAAGTTTTAACATGATAACGTCATCATTTTAATATTAACAAAATAACATTAAATCCATAAGTGGAGTGGGAAGATTGTTGTTTGTTTGAGTGTTGGAAGTGGTAACAGGCCAAAGTCATTGTGTGGTCATATAAGAAGAGTTCATTTTTAAAAGCAGGTCTGGTTCGCCATCAATGGCAGCCAATGAGTTAATCTGGACTTCAGTCCTTAATTTCAATGCCCGAAAGTTGTTTGAAAGGCCAAAGGCGCACGTGCGCGCGTCCGCCCACAGGTGGCGTCAGAAGAGGACGGCAACAAAGGCGCTCTTTGTTATCAACAGGCAGATTAGGGGTGCGGGTGGATTAGGAGCGTGGGGACACCCAAGTCGAGCGCGAGCCGACTGGCCGCCGTCGCCATGGACACCGCAAAAGGGAGGGAGTGTTATTATTTGCGGGTTTTTTCCCTTCACAGTCCAAAGTGAGTCTGGATAGAAGTGTTGTCACCTGGTGATGTCATCAAGTGAAATCGCCCGACCAATCAGACGACGGCGCGCAGGCTACCTGTGCCCACTTTTTTCCGTAAAACTTCCACCAGACGTTCCAACCTGAAACAGAAGGCACATCTTAACTCACTTAGTGCTAAAGACGTATTTTAACGTCTTTCATGTTTGTTTACTGCAAGGGGTGGAGGAATGTCATAGGCTACTGTGTCAATTCCACGTTTCTAGGTTAACTCGTTGCCTGCCATTGACAGCGATAGATGTCGGCTCTATTTTGACTAAAAGGTCTATCAGTAAAGAATTTCATGTTTTGACTTGGGTAAATTAACTTTTCACACAGACTTCACCATCAGTTGACAAGACAGCTCCTACAGACATTGCGCCACGCCTTCCCGTAGGGGGCCAAGCCAGGTCGTGCAGCTTTCACTGCTATAAACGCCGGATTTAGGTGGAAAAGGACAAATGTTTTACTGCATACAAGAAGGCAGGAGTGTCTCGAGTGATTTGATCGAGGATTCAAGGTAATTGCTATATGAAATAGCCCAATGCATGCACTTTGAAACGTGAAAAAAAAAATGAATGGGAAAAGATTAGTGTAACTTTAGCTTGAAATATTTACATAAAATGAATGATAGCTGCCCTTTTATTTGCTTTAAACCAGAAAGCTAGAATGTTTTACGTTCATATCTATAGACATTCTGGGATTTATGCATTTTTTACAACAAAGTTTTAACTTAAAAAGCTCTTTGTTTTGTGATGGCTGCCACGTTGTATCCATACACAATATCGCAACTTTATCTTGAAATATTTACATAAAATGAATGATAACTGCCCGGTTTTCTAAGAAAAAAAGAATGTAGATTGTTCTATACTCATATCTCAAGAAATTCCAGGATGTACGCATTTATTTACAAGAATTTTCAACTTAAAAAGCTCTTTATTTTGTGATGGCCGCCATGTTATATCCATGCACAAGAGTGTAACTTCACATTCAAATGTTTGGGTAATTTTCGGCCAACTTCCAGTTTTTTGGCAAAAAAAATGAGTACTTTAGAGAAAGAATCACATTTTACGTCTTTTATTTTATGTAACATTTCAATCTAAAAACGACGAGGGCCAGATAGCCTGCAAGACATGCCGAGGCAATAGTAACATTGTAATTAAACCTAAGTTGTGATTGTATATATAAAATATAAATTTTGCTTTTGTTAAGTAAAATTACAATGATTCTGCATGCTTTCCTCTAGTATTAAGTTTCTGATGTGAAAAATTAAAAACTTTAAACAAACAAACAAAAAAAAAAACCTAAGTTGCTATTTCGGGCAAAAACGTATATAAGTTAAGTGTCGCTATTGATCCTGAAAATATAGGTGATTATCTCTGCATATGACAAGTTAATTGTCGCTATGGAGCCTGAAAATATAGGTGATTATCTCTGCATCTGGTGATTTTTGTGCATCTAGCGTAAAATTTGAGAATTTTACAGCCATTTTAAGTTTTGTTATACTTCCATAAAAAATAATTAATCGGGATTTTATTAGAGAAGGACTTTGAATTTTTTGATGATGCTGCTCATGGAGACTCATATATGCCTAAGGGAGGTGCCTGTTTTAGTTTTAGGTTGCTAGTGGCTTTGGTTTTGAAAATATTTGAATTTTAAGTTTTTAAAAATAGGCCCCCTACAGATTGGCCGTGTTCCGTCAACTGATAGTGAAGTCTATGCCTTTCACTCATTAAATTATAGTATAATTATAAAGTTAATGTTCTATTGTGATACATTTCACACTTTAACACGATAAATTCACAATTTTAACATAATAAATGACACATTTTATTGTGAAAAAAAATTGACATTTGAATGTAATTTCACATTTGTACCTGATAAATTTGATGAGACAATGAATTATTAACCTACTAGCTGCCATTGATGGTGATAGATGTCCATTCCATTTGCCTCATTCCTCACAGTCATGCAAGATTTGACATCTATCCATGTCAATGGGACTTAAACATCTCATGTGATGTTGTGAACTAGCGAGGTTCTAAAGTTGTGAAAAGTTGGAATAAGGAGCAGATTCCATCAGTGGCGACGCGGCCCGCCCCCCCGCACCCCCCGTCCCTCCTGAGCAAACACTCGTCTCTATTCAGCTAGTGGTCTCCTTTGACAGTGGCCCCGCCCCCCCGCTGGCAGCCAAATTAGAGCAGAAAGCCTCGGGTTGGAGCCCGGACGACTTAATCTGTTTTCATCAGCGTCTCATCCCTTCATCTTCAGCCTGATGAGACAGGAAGTCACGTTACGCCGCTGCCAGGATTACTTTGCCTCTGACACTCCGCGGCCCACGGACTGGGAATATCAATGATGTCATATTCAACAGACACGCTCATGATGTCACTGTAAATACTGATGATGTCACAACTGCATCCTTAAAAGCTGCTATGAAATGGTGACCATGTCAAAAAATGAAAGTGACGCTAAAGTAATTTTTTATGTAGAAAATGACTAGATAACCACTCAAATCTGTCTGTTTTTTACTATTTCATAGCTATTCCACACAAAACAAAAATCAGGGAAAGCCCACTTTTTTTCAGATCATGTCATTTTAGGGTTGTTCCGATCATGTTTTTTTGCTCCCAATCCGATCCCGATCGTTTTAGTTTGAGTATCTGCCGATCCCAATATTTCCCGATCCGATTGCTTTTTTTTGCTCCCGATTCAATTCCAATCATTCCCGATAATTTTTCCCGATCATATACATTTTGGCAATGCAGTAAGAAAAAAATGAATAAAACTCGGACGAATATATACATTCAACATACAGTACATAAGTACTGTATTTGTTTATTATGACAATAAATCCTCAAGATGGCATTTACATTATTAACATTCTTTCTGTGAGAGGGATCCACGGATAGAAAGACTTGTGACTTTGTGTATTGTGACTAAATATTGCCATCTAGTGTATTTGTTGAGCTTTCAGTAAATGATACTGTGGCCATCCCAAATGCATGATGGGAAATGCACCCATGACTGTGCGTCGTGCTACCAATTGATATATCTTCTCTACATTAGGAAATAACTTAAGGTAAGACAAAGATCAATTGACAGATTGCTTCCCCGCATTGCTTCCCATGCTATTTCTAATTATAGGGAGAGGGATTGCAAGGCTTTAGCCAATAAAAATATGGCTCCAAAGGCTGCCAAAATTCACTCTGCTCACTTTGCGCTGCCTTTTATCTCTCTATATGGGTAGAACGGCGTCATTACAGATTGAGCGCGACAACGAGTGAGAGGGTTGTCCAGCGCATACATTAATATATAACGTGACACATTTTTAAATAAATTAATTGTCGCCGTTATTGGGATAAATTTGATAACCCTACTTTATGCCTAAACTAAAGACTCTGGATGAGTGTAACATTATGTCAGTAACGTTAAATACAATTAGAAAATGATTTAATTAAAATATATAATATATATATTAAAAAAAGGCATGGCCGATATTTTTTTGCCGATTCCGATACTTTGAAAATGACGTGATCGGACCCGATCGATCGGCATCTCTAGTCATTATCCTGTCTTGCTTTCTAGTGCGGTGGTAGCTAGTATATGTTCACAGAATGACAGAACAGTCACAAGGTAACAAGAGAATAGAAAGTCTATAGGGATAGCATGCTTAAAGACTAAAAAAATCTGCAACTCATTCTGGGTTTGACATCGTCTTCTGTTTGGAGGCCTTTCAGTGGGCGGGACCAAGGCAGCTGAGAAATGAAGACTAATTAGGATCTATGATTAAGCCTTTTCTGCCACTTCTTGGATGGATTTGTCTCCAAAATATGGTCTTTTATCATTTTAAAATCACTTGCTGTAGTATTTCATAGCACCTTTGAAGTATACGCCAAGGAAAATTAGCATTGTGTCGAAGTGGTAGTTCGATCGTTGCCAGCTCCCCAGTCAAATTGGATTGGACGTCTATTGCTGTCAATGGCAATGAAACGTGATCACGCAATGCCAACCTTCCCAGTTCAACTAAATTTAACATCTATCGCTGTCAATGGCAGTGAAGGAGATAAACTGGCTCTGGTTAGCAGGATTAAATAGAACGAAAGTTACATATGTAACTATGGTTCTACGAATCACGAATGACCGCCAGAGCCTTTTGTCACTCTGAATCCTCGTGCTTACGCGAGAAGGTTCTGTAGGGACCGAAACTGGGTTGTCACTGGAATTTATGTCTTTTCGTGGGGTCAACCAGGAGTCACAGGTGACACGTTAAGGGCTACAAGCAACAAAATAATCCTGAGGTAAAATGATTAGGGATGTCCCTGATCCGATCACGTGATTGGAAATCGGGCCCAAGCACGTCATGTTTAGAAAATTGCAACTCGGTGAAAAAAATTGGCTGCTGAAGATGTTTTTTTTTTAATTTAAGAGCGACAAAACAACAAAATAAGATGTACAAGATGTAAAAATGGTTTTGTAATAAATGATTAAATACTCTTATAAATTGCCTAGGTATCGGATCGGAACTCTGTATCGGCAGATTCTCAAAATCAGGTGACTGACTCGAACTTGGTTGCAAAAATATGTGACCAGGACAACCCTATTAACCCTCTGGTCCATAATGCTCACTACAGTGGCCAGCTACTGAAACGTACCTTTCTCTTTAATGCACTGGTTTCTATGGTTTAACTGCAAAGCAACTTCAAGATTGCTCTCTGCTGGCATACTCTATTGAGGTCAATTCAGTGGTCAGTTCGTGTAACTGCAAGTAAATATCTTCTGAATCCAAGATAACTGACAACCTGCCACCCGTGTCGACTACAACTGGAATATCCTGTCAATACTTCTATGCCCGAATAGCTACAGTGGTAAAGAAAATACATTAAGATATACAGTACAACATCTAGGGAAAGATAATATCTGTTTGGAATATGAAAGGTTTGTGTATAGTATATAAAAGATGTCAATATTACCCTTCACCTACCTATGCACTCTCTCTCTGGCGTCTCGCTCCGCCTCCCGGCAACGCAGAAGCTCCGCCTCCACTTCACGCTTGTCCTCAGTGAGCTGCCGGAGCTGAGATAGAAGGGGTGGGGCTGGCCCGTCCATAGGGGGAGGAGCCTTCACCAGGTCCTCAGAACTAAAAGACAAGGCAAGCGGAGCTGTTCTAAGGCGCCCCCTATGGGTTAAACAATTTTCCTACCTGTAATTAGCTCGCAGCAACTGTAGCTCCGCCTCCAGCCGCTTCCTGTCGTCCACGGCTGCGTCTCGTTCTCGCTGAAGTTTAATCAGCTCTTCCTGATTGGACAAAAACCAAAGCGGCAATCGTTTGTTGACTTTTTTTAGGGGCGCTTTGACCTCCAAGAAGGCGTTAAACGCGATGATAATCAGATGACGGAAGGTTGCTTAGCACAAGATCAACAAGTTGATCTGGATTCCACAGAGGCACGATTAAGACGCTCATTACAAATGCGCGCCATCGAGCAGCGTTTGACTTTTACATCCGTGACGCTCACTTTTTAATTAAGTACAATTGAAGCAGTGCTTGCCTCACATGTCCTTCGTGCTAATTCTGTCTTTCCTAACCTCTTTCCCACTTCCTAGACTCAAATTTCTTGCTTCCTAGACACTTGTTCCTTATTTTGTAAGCCATTTCAAGCTTTGGGCACTGTTGGAAAATATACTCTCATAACATTTTTGTCATTTTTCCCTAAAACTTATTGGATTGGACATCAGGATGTCCCCCATCCGATCACGCTATAGGAAATAGGGCCCGATCACGTCATTTTCAGATGCTCGAAATCGAGTAAACAAGACGTAAACACAGGTTTTTAAAATGCATTCATTTGCTTTCGTTGTTGAGTGTTAACTCATTAGCTGCCATTGATGGTGAGAACCATCCAATCCATTTAGACTGGGAGACCAGTGATCATTTAAACATACCTAGCCAAAAAAGAACTTAACTCCAGTGCAATCTGAAAGCCCTACATTTTTTTAGTACGTAATTTACATAGGTTGTATATGACACATGGTGTATAGTCACATGATCATTGTTAACGTTAATACATGAGCTGATTCAAATGCTACATTGGTATAATGCAGCTTGATTCTCCATTGCAAAGCATGGTGAGCTCTCAATATCTTTATCCTGGTTGCAGTAGTATTTTTGGCCACCGATCTTACATGATGCTCCTTCAAAAGATATAAAATGTTAATGATAAAAACGAACGATCACTGCCTGCGCCTCCCTACTGAAATAGATTGGACATCTATTGGCGTCAATGGCACTGAAACATGACCATTCTGTTGCTGGGCCACCCCCGCAAGTTCATATTCAAATCGAATGTCAGGTATTGATTATGTCACCCTCTAACTACGTATGTTTTTTGCTTTACTCTCCTTTTCCCTAACCTTGTATCCTAGTCGTGTCACTAAGGACAGGAAGTGAGGATATGGCCTCCAGTCGGGATGATAGAGATGGTGCTCTCTCCCTCCCTTCGTCCATGCTAATGACTCCACATACCCCGTCCAGGTCGTGAAGAGGAAGGAAGAAACGTTGGGTCAGTGTGTGCCTTCTCCAGCAGAGTCAGACGAGTGTCTTCAAACGACCAGCCGCTCATTAATCACACTAATATGTAAATGAGGTTACGGGCACGCCGGCGAGCCGACCTTTAAGTGGCTCGCCTGAAGGTCATGCATCAGCCATTGGAAGGGGGCGGGGGCAAGACGCTGCAGCGACCCCATACCTGATATTGGCCTTAATAGAGGTCAGATCAATGTCGGATCCCTCCCAGTTCAAATGTATGAGATGTCTTTTGCCGATAATAACAGCCAATAGTAAACAAACATTTTGATAAACGAGTATCACGTTTTAAAGTGAAAAATTTTGTGTCTTTAAGGTGATACATTTTATTTTTTTAACATGAGAGATTTCACTTTGTTAACATGAATAAATTCCACATTTTAACATGAGAATTTTTTTAACTTGATGTCATGTTTTAACACGAGATTTCAAGGTTCAATCTGATGAATTTCACATCTTTAAGCTGACAAATGACACCATTTAATGGAAGAAATCTTACATTTGAACAGAAAGTTCAAGTTAAGGCTGCAAGAACTAATCGATTAAAATTGGTTAATAAATTAGTTGCCAGATAATTTGCCAGTGATTAGAGCAAGAAAGAGAGTTCAGTGCTGCAACTGCCGCTGTTGGGTTGCTGAATCAATTGTATTGCAAAGTGTTGAGGTAGATTGTCTTTTGTGTTGTTTGATCCAGTGCGTCTTCGTCAGAGGTGAGTAAATAAAGCCAATTGTATTGTTTGGATTCTTTATTAATGAGACGTTACAATCACTAAGCTAGTTAGCAATCATGCTAATTAATATTTTAAGTGTCCGTTTGTAATTTGTTTTGGAGAAGCATATTAGCACTTGAGTTATCGTTAGACAGTAAAGTTGACTCATTTCTTATTTTATAAAGAAACCACACACATTACCCCATTTATACAACAACTTAAAGAGCATACGACACGAGAAAAAAAGTCTTAAATGGCATTATTATGTGAATTAGAATCATATTTTGAGACGATTCGACTATATACAACAATTTAGCAAAGCACAGATGACGAGAAATTAGTCTTTTAATCTGCCGGTTAGCCACGCCTACCATTATAGGGCTTTAGCGTCCCCAACAGGTGGATGACGTCAGCGGTAGACTGGGCTCATTGGTTTTACTATTCAGCCCATTGAGGGGGAATTTTTCAGAACGAGGAAAACAGGACGAAGAGAGCCGCAAAATGTCATTGTTTCAGTTTCTCTACTCCAATATTTTTACAGGATATTCTTTTTATCCAAGTACTTTTCCCCAATAGCTATATAAATGGCTTGAGAAGGACCAGTCAGCCCGTCAAGGGGGAACTATTCACAACGAGGAAAACGCGACGGAGAGAGCGGCAAAATGTCAGTGTTTCTGTCTCTTTACTGCTATATTTTTACAGGATATTCTTTTTATCCAAGTATTTTCCCCAATTGCTAAATAAATGGCATGGTCATGACAAATAACAGTCTTGTGCTGAACGAAATATGAAATAATAAAAATGCATTTATTCAGGATGACATGGCAAAATTACTCCATAATGGTCAAAACTGTCGACTTCACCTTTACTGTCGCACCTCCCGAACGATATTTTATGACACCTAAATCGGACATATGTCATTTCGCTTCCCCGGCTTCAGAGAATGTAAACAAACCAGAAGGAGTGACAGCTAGCCGACATGCTAACCCGAACCGAGTGATGTTTCAAAGTCTTCGAAGCGGAAAATCACACATAACTAGCCTGGATTATTTGACAGGACGACCCGGTTGTTGATTGTCTTCCCGGATCGGCAAACCACCCGGCGGAGAGCAATTTACAGTTCGTTCCCCGGAGGAGGGTGGCTGGAGTTGTTGTGCAGCTAACGTTCTGCTAATGAGCATGAGGAGAGCTTTTTACATGCCTATCAATGATCAAACGTAAGTAGTCCTTTATTTAAAGGAAGTTTGTAGTGTTTACTTTGTAATCGCTGTATTCGTATTTGACATAATACAAAACAAGATGTTTACTCACTTCCTCGTAAGTCCAATGGTCCCACAGTAGTAGGGCTTGGCCAATATCCACGGTGAATGGGAACCTTTTGAAACTCCGAAAAGGCGCATACGCCTCTCCCTCATACAGAATGATTTTTCTGCAGCCGTTTGGCTGGCATGATGCGAAAAATAAACACATTAATCCGCAAAATCAGCTGAATCCTTCGTTCTCATACACAACAGTACACTGTAGCGTGAAGAGGATGTCTTCTACCGTACACGTCACAGCGCCCTCCTCCTCAATGCAAGACCGAAGCCGGAAGTCACTCATTTTCATGGCGTGGGATTAAAAAAACTAAATAAAAATAGCGATCGCTTCCACACACATCCAAGCGGTCCATATCATTCAGGGGCATAAAATACCGCGTGTATTATGAAATAAACATGCTTTTTGGTGTCACAGGCACTTTAAAGTCTTTCAACACAAACTTCCTTTCAAATAGTAAATTGTCATACAAGAGAGTGTGCTTTGTGGATTTGGATTGTATTTATGAATAACTGTTTCATAAAGAAAACCGATTCATTCCAGTCAGCCTCCTCCTTATTCAATTTTGTTGTTTAGTGTGTTTAAAGAAAATAAACGAGTCATTGACATAATTTTTATCAGCGCTTTGCCCACACACACAAAAAATGTCGATCAAAAATGTCTGTCAGCAGCATTTCAAATTTTTTTTTGAATAAACAGAACTTTTGTCTTGTGTATGGAGAAATTCTTGTTTTATACTCAGAGCCTTTATTAAAAACTTTTACAAATTTTATGTACTTAGAACAGTACAGTTGTACATTACAGTACAGTTAAGTGAGGGAGCTGTAATTAAAATATTGTTTTTGAAGGAAATAGTCATCCATTGTCTTTATTGTTACTTACAAGATGTCGAAATCAACTTCAAGTTAAATTGTGAAGGTAATTGAAAAAAAGTGACCTCTGATTGCTTAATTGTCCGATTAATGAAGTATAAAAATAATCGATAGTTGCAGCCGTAGTTCACGTTTTAAAGTAAAAAATACCACAATTAACCTTGTATACTTCGCATCTTAAACGTACACGTCACATTTTAACATGAGAAACTTCAGCTTTTACAGTGATAACACTCACATCATTAACATCGGTCATCCCCAGCTTTTTTGCACCACATACCGGTGTGAAGTGGGCCTCTTTTTTCACGGACCAGCAATGTGTGGCCGAAAATTACAGTAATAACACGACTGGGCTGAAAACGAACATTAAGTATAAGGAAAATGTAACTCACCATACGCTGAATCAACCTTTTTTTAACAGCGCTCTCTCCTAAAACTTGATGGCAAATATCCTTAGCTGCAGGCATAATGAGTTCTTCTCCAGTTGTGAAAAGTTTCTTGTCTATAGCCAGTGTTGTCACGGATTACTTAAAAAAGTAATTTAATTACTGATTACTGATTACACCTCATAAAAGTAATCTAGTTACTTTACTGATTACTTCACAATCAAAGCAACTAAGTTACTTTAAAAGTAACTCATCGGTTACTTTTTACCAATTTTTCTTCTTTTGCTGCTTCAACATAAAAATAACAGAAAAATGTAATCGCGTGTAATTGAGTTTTTCACTTCAGGCTTAATCTTTGAGTTGGCAGGGGTTTAATTAGTCGATGGAGTTGATTTCAACCACCATTGACTCGCCCTGGCTTAGCCATTCCGGAGCCCTAAAACTAACAAATAACTGACAAACTGCACGAAGTTTGTTTAAATAAAGTCCAACGACTAATTAAACCCCCGTTAACTCCAAGATTAAGCCTAATGTCAAAAATTCTGAACTTCCCCTTTGAAATAAAGACCTAGCTGTTAAAATGTTGTCTATAAAAGGTTTAAAGCAATAAAACAAAAAAAAAAATGAAATAAACAAAAATCCTACAACGTACAGTTTTCATAATGGGTCAAAATCATTTTTCGAACAGATCATGTGACTAGCACCTTGGAGACTATCCTTTGCTTTGCTTAGCCAAAACTACATCAGAGGAGGCAAGATGGATATTTAGAATTTCTTTAAAACCTAAGCTTTCCAACGCTACCAACAACAAGATATATATGTACATACAGTATTGGCCAAAAGTTTGGAGACACCTCAAAGGTGGATACTTTGAAGAATGTATAATACAAAACCTGTTTTCAGTTATTCCACTTTTTTTGCCATTCCACATGTTTGTTCATAGATTTGATGTCTTCAGTGAGAATTTACAATAGCAGTGAAAATATATAAAAAGGCAAAAATTATAAAGTGTGTCAAGTGTGTCCAGTGTGTGACTTTCGTTTCAGTCTTCAACATGCTTCTCGCCCCAGTCCCACAAATGTAAAACTCCGCCTATGATTACAAACTCCAACTATACAATGTACATAATTACACATATTATAAAGGCTGGTTACAAACAGTAGAAGTACTGGCTGTCTCGTTACCTGTCGGCTCTGTTTCAAGTTTTTTTCGCGATGCGTTGTGCTGTAATTCCAAGTGCTTCCTTGTTGAATTGGATGTCGAGTATATAGCGGTCGACAGTCTTTCTGAGCCAGCACAGAGTTTGCAACGCACTGAGATATTTTTGTCATCTTTACTGGACGGATATGTGAAGTAATGGCTGTATCTTCAGTGAGCAAATGCAGCAGTTTATTGTATCTCTCTGGCTCCTTTACTGTTAGCATCCTGATAGGTAGCCAGGCTATGTGGCAGACGGCGCGCACACAGCATGGTAATACACGTGACCCGTTTTTTTTTCCGATGAGAAAACATGAGATGTGATGTCACTCCCAAACTCAAGAGCAGTATTTTCTATTCAAATGCTCTTCGTACATGACTACAGTATTCTTCATTTTACATACAATATGAGGCAACAACAAAATAGTAACGCACAGGCACTGAGGAAACTAACTTTAATCAGATTACTGGCTTGGAAAAATGAACACATTAGTGTTGTAGTGTAACGTGTGTAGCGTTACTTAGTAACGCGTTACTGACAACACTGTCTATAACAACAAAGTTTGCCACATGGTATGGTACTCTCAGTGCATTCGCTTTTGTTGCCTCATTTTCTAGCTTTTAGCCATATAAAGTATTATGCAGAATAGACTTAGTTGTAGGCTCCTCTTCTGGCTCAGTCGGTGGCCGCCTGCAGCACAATGCCAACAGCAGCTTACGCTACTGCTTACATTGACTGACGCCGGGCTGCTATAGGTATGCAAACACACCAGTAATGGCGTCCAACTACTGGAGGGCGACGTACATAAAGCACTACTCGGATTACACAGACATATTTATGTGTCAAGAGGCACGGGCCAAATTGCGATTGTTACCAAATTATTCATTATTTCTCTGAGGCCGGGAGCAAATGCGCCACGGACCAGTACTGGTTATATACATTACATTTTTGACATGATAAGGGTGATTTTAATGAAAGCTATGCATTACGGTAATGAAGGATTCATTTACTAAATATCGCTTAAAATAGCAGAATTCTATGATGACTTATTATTTTAAGTTTGAGCTCACTTATATTTACAGTAAAGTATGTACTTGATTAATATCTAAAAACATGTAATATTAGGATTACACATTATGGTAATGGTCACTTATGGTGGGGAAGTAGGCATATGTAAATATAATAACTATCAACAATATAAAAAAATGCAAAATATGAATTCACTGGCTGCCATTGATGGCAATGGATTGGACACCTATCGTCGTCAGTCCAGTGGAACCTGTTCATTGCCAACCAGTATTTTGGCTGGCTACTGATTGTAAGTCAGCAGTTAAATTAAAAGAGTCTGGTCACTAATCCACCCCCTTTGGATCCTCATTAAGAGCTTGCGAGTGCTACAATAATAACATGTCATATTTCTTCAGCGGCAAACAGATGGCTGTGTGCCGCATCCAAAAGACTAGCAAAAAAGGAAAAAAAAACATGTAGAGGAAGATGAGGATGAAGACATCTGTACCTTGTTCACCCTCTGCTCTCTCTCCTGCATGACTTCCTGTTGCAGGCGTCGACACTGCAGAGAAGTCAAACATTATTGACAAGTTCATGACAGGGATCATCTTTCAGTGCCATTGATGATGATAGATGTCCAATCCTTTTGAACAGACCAAATAGATTGGATTTCAATCGCCGTCAGTGGTTGCCAATGAGTTTACGGAATAAAATTAAAAACATTAGAATAATATTAATAATGTTATAATATAAAGTTGTTATAATAGTAAGTTGTTGTATGGACAATGTAAAAACAGTACATTTTTAGGGCTAGTCTGGTTCGTTTATTACCTTCAATGGCAGCCAAAGGGTTAACAACCGAAAAATGAACATATTTAAAATTGTTTAACGTTTTCAAAGTCTTGCATAATTACTGCCAACAACCTGATTTGGAAAGGTTAAAAAAATATGTGCGTGGGGAGTTGAGAATGGCGGCCGCTTGGTACGCAAGCGGGGAAAGCGGCACAACCCAAAAAAAAAAAAAAAAGAAGCGCACCAGAGTGGCCAAAGCATGGCGCACCAGAGTGGCCAAAGCATGGACTTATTTCAACAAAACAAAAGGTGGGTACACTGTTGTGTCCTGTCTCTTCAATGCCAAGCTTGCATACCAGGCTGCACGTCGGCCGTGAATTAACACCTAAAGCGCCGTAGCTCAGTTGTAATTTTGGAAGACGACAGAAGACAACAAGCTGGCAGATTGTAAGTCCGTATAACTAACTAACAACATTTTTATTGAAGTTGCTAAGCCTGTCGCGATATGCAATAAGTACATTTATCACACGGTAAATAAAAATGAGGGTGGTAATTTCACGGCTGCGTTTTATCACCGCGTGCATGCGTGCATACATTTGTGCGTGTTGATGACATATGAGACTCCAGTTCCTTTCACAGATATTTATTAGTTATCAACACACTGTAGAATTAAAGTTCAGACATACAAAATAAGGAAACACAGTAAACGTGAGCATTGCCACATTGAAGCTAATGGGGAAAAAAAGACGTACTAACGTACTAACCACTTTAGCCGGTTATTAAACATTGGCAGTCTTTTCCAAAACGCAAACGTCTGGTTAAAAGGTGACACTTAAAAATGAAAAATTGCTGGTGAACAGCATTTGCAAACGAAAAAATGAAAAAAAAAAAAAATCTATTATTGACACCACATCCAATGACGAAAAGTGCATTTTTTTTGCGGAGTGTAAATCTTATGGTTAGCGGTTTAGCGAACGTAGTTCCGGTGAACATTTCAAAATAAAAGCACGTCAGTTCCAACATATATATAACGATTTGTGTAGTCAGGCAATGAATTATTATAATACTATTATATATAGTAGTATACTATAATATTAATGCTAGATAACTTTTTTTAAGAATAGTTTTGAATTATTTTGGAAAGGCAAAGTCAGTGTTCTGAATCTGTTAACATTCGATTCTTTTGCACTAGTTAATACTATCAGCACTTGATCTCAATGTTTATTTGTGATTTCTTATTGTTATATACATGTTTATTTGTACTTTCATAAAGCATTTTAGTGCTAGATTGGTTAAAAAAAAAAAAAAAAAGTATATATTTTAGATTAGTCAACTAATCGTTAAAAACATCTGCTAATCGGGAGGAAAATAGTTGTTTGGGACAGCGCTAGATTGATCCACTTAATTATTTGATAAATTGGCATTTTTTCTGTGTTCAGACTTTTTTTTTTTTTTTTTTTTTTACTCAACAATGAGAGCGAGCAACAGTTTTCCAAACAATCCAGCTTGGGGAATGGTACTGGCAACCTGGTAGTGGCAGCAGCTGCACCCATTTAATAAGCTTGTAATGACCTGATATTAGCTCAATAAAGGCTGGCACCGCCCCCCCTTTTCTAATATTTCCCACAAGTCCCGGCAGCGGCGAGGGATAATCCCTGAGAGATGAGGAGAGGGAGCCGGGGACGGCCAGCCGCGGGGGGGAGGAGAGGAATCCTCCAGCATGGAGTGTTCTCGCTCTTCTCCTCCGTCGGGGATTACGCTCGCTTTGAAACATATTTCAGCCGCCTTCGCCGCATTAAGGTGTTACTGTGGAGGGTGTCGTTAACGCCTGGGGGCGGGGTGTTAAAAGATGCCGCGCCGGCGTGATGCGGGCGACTTAGGGCGGGATGCGGACGGGTTAATGGAGGCGGATGATGCGGGTGAACATGCAGGTTGACTCACGGACTGCCATTGACGGGTTAATACTTAAAATTTTTGTCTCAAGAAGTTTTCATTAGGTTGAAATATGAAATTGATCACATCAAGAAGTGAACATTTTCATATTAAAACGTGAAACTTAACTCACACATTAACTCAAGGAAATTATTAAATAAAAAAATTAAATTGATCATTTTTTAATACTTTCAGTGGTATTGACGATGCTAGACATACAATCATGTGGCTCTTCCAATCCTTCAGTTATGATTTAAATTAGTTTGTCACTAGTTGACATCCAATCCATTTGAACTGGGAGGGCTTGCAGCAGACCATTTGTTTCAAATGATTTAAATAGATTATTTAGTCGTGCACCAACTTATCTCCTGTGCAATTTGAAACCCTTCGCGTATACGGTACTCATTTAACTTTTGGTATGTAATAAGCATGCATTGTAAATAAAGCTGCAATTATTGATTATTTTCATAATCAATTAATCGGACGATTAATCGAAAAAATGAAGACAAAAAGAATGACTAGTTCATTCAAGAATAATATTTTATTATAGCTTTCTGACTTAACTGTACTCATTTAAGTATATATAATTTTTTGAAAGGTTCTGACTATCAAACAACTTTTTCTCAGTACACAAATCAGGATAAGTCCTGTTCAATCAAATAAAAATGTGCTTCTAATTGACATTTTTCCTCTGTCGGCAAAGTGCTGAGATAAACTGTGTCTATGACTCATTATTTTTTCTGAACAAACTAAACAATTAAACATTAATTAATTAATTAATTATTAATTAAACATTTAATTAAAATGGAAAAACATTTGTCAAGCTAAATTGTGACACATTTCCGTTAATGTCAAATACTATATATTTATTATTATAATTAATTCACATATATTTATTTTATTTAAACATTCCAGCATGAATGAAATGATTAATTAAACAATAATAAATGTTGATGTTGTTGATATTTTTGAAACGTGTTATAGTTCGTGTCCGATACTTATGGTGTCACTGCCACTGGACTTATATAATTCATATATAATAAATTATATGAAAAAAATAAATAAAAAAACGAAACGGTACGACAGTGAACCAAACCGAACATGCAAAAACAAAACGGTTCAATACATCCACATAATAACTTACACCCACGCACGAAACGTTCAACCACCTGATTAACTGTGATAAATTAACTGATCCCATTTTATGTTTAGTAGCGCAAAATACATGATATGAGACTACATAATACATTCCAAGCAAAGTCCATTTTGCAAATATTGCTGGTGATTCTTCACTTTGTCTAATGTGAAATGTTACTATTTTTGAGATGCATTCGAGTCACTCGACACTGCCATGTTTTATTTACGGTCACTACTGCGCATGCGCTTACGTTAAGTACACCCGCAATTAGTTGCCGACAATAATCGATAATCAAATTCGTTGGCAACAAATTAATTAATCGATTATTATCGATTTAATTGATAAGTTGTTGCAGCCTTAGTTGTAGACGACACCTGCTGTATGCCCACATCATCATTGCTAACGCTAATGTGTAGCTAGCTTCGGTCCTTTCTGAAAAGAAGCGCTTATCTGGCAGCCCAAAGGAAAAGAGAATGCGGTGCACTTCAATATTTTGATTCTGGTTGCAGTAAGATTTCTGGCCACTTTTCTTACATATAGCTTCTTTAAAAAATGAAATATCCTCATATTGAGACTTATCATAATAAATGTGAAACCTATTATATTGAAATGTGAAATTCCTCATGTTGAATCTATCATGTTAAAACTTGAAATTAATATCATAAAAAATGTAACTTACACATCGCATTAATCTACAGGTTTTTACCGTGCCCAAAGCACTTTACATATGCTCACATACAGACACCAACTGCCAAACTACAGGTGGCAAATTTGGGTTTGGGTTCAATGTCTTGCCTAAAGACACTTCAACAGTGAGCAGTCTTAGCCAGGAATCAAACCGCTGATCATTCTGTACCAGGGCAACTCGAGCTACCAATTGTGCCGAGGCTGCCCTAATCACATTAAAATGTTAAATATATCCACCCTTTTCCACTTTTCCCCTCAGATGTCGCCACAATGAAACTTGCGATTCGCATGACTGATTTGGCTCACTTGTCTACACCGAATGCCCTTCCTGATGCAACCCATAACTGGGAATCAAACCCTGGCCTCTACAATGACGGCGGGGTGCTCAGACAAAAACCTGGGTTCAAACTGAATTTATGTTATGTAAAAAATTATTAGTATAAAATGTAAAACTCCTCAAGTTTAAATTGTGAAATCCCTCATGTCCAAGAGCAAAAGTTGTCATGATAACTCAATGGTTGCCATTGATGATTATGGGCGTCTAATCCATTTGAACTGGGATGGGGCAGGCATCAACACCGATTTAGCTTTTTTTGTTAGAGTAATTCAAACAAAAGTGCTTATTTAGTCCATAGAGTTCATACATATATTATACACTGCTGGCCAAAAGTATTGGCACCCCTGCAATTCTGTCAGATAATGCTCAATTTCTCCCAGAAAGTAATAATAATAATATATTCATTCATTTTGCTTGCAATGAAAAAACACCCAAGAGAATTGGAAAAAAAGTTAAATCAAAATCATTTTACACAAAACTCCAAAAATGGGCCCGACAAAAGTATTGGCCCCCTTTGAAAAATCATGCGATGCTTCGGTAATTTGTGTAATTAACAGCACCTGTTACTTACCTGTGGCACATAACAGGTGGCGGCAATAACTAAATCACACTTGCAGCCAGTTAAAATGAATTAAAGTTGACTCAACCTCTGTCCTGTGTCCTTGTGTGTACCACATTAAGCATGGAGAAAAGAAAGAAGACCAAAGAACTGTCTGAGGACTTGAGAAGCAAAATTGTGAGGAAGTATGGGCAATCTCAAGGCTACAAGTCCATCTGAATGTTCCTGTGTCTACCGTGCGCAGTGTCATCAATAAGCGTAATGCCCATGGCACTGTGGCTAACCTCCCTAGATGTGGACGGAAAAGAAAAATTGACGAGATATTTCAACGAAAGATTGTGCGCATGGTAGATAAAGAACCTTGCCTAAGATATAAACAAGTTCAAGCTGTGCTGCAGTCCGAGGGTACAACAGTGTCAACCCGTACTATCCGTCGGCGTCTGAATGAAAAGGGACTCTATGGTAGGATACCCAGGAAGACCCCATTTCTGACCCAGAGACATAATAAAGCCAGGCTGGAGTTAGCCAACACTTACCTGAGAAAGCTAAAAATGTTTTGGAGTAATGTTCTCTGGTCAGATGAGACAAAAGTAGAGCTTTTTGGGAAAAGACCTCAACATAGAATTTACAGGGGAAAAAAAACACGAAACCTTCAAAAAAAAAAAAACAAAAAAAAAAAAACATGGTCCCCACAGTCAAACATGGCAGAGGTTCCCTGATGTTTTGGGGTTTCTTTGCTTCCTCTGGCACTGGACTGCTTGACCATGTGCATGGCATTATGAAGTCTGAAGACTACCAACAAATTTTGCAGTATAAAGTAGGGCCCAGTGTGAGAAAGCTGGGTCTCCCTCAGACGTCATGGGTCTTCCAGCAAGGCAATGACCCAAAACACACTTCAGAAAGCATTAGAAAATGGTTTGAGAGAAAGCACTGGAGACGTCTAAAGTGTCCAGCAATGAGTCCAGACCTGAATCCCACAGAACACCTGTGGAGAGATCTGAAAATGGCAGTTTGGAGAAGGCACCCTTCAAATCTCAGAGACCTGGAGCAGTTGGACGAAGAAGAATGGTCTAAAATTCTAGCCGAGCATTGCAAGAAACTCATTGATGGATAATGGAAGCGGTTGTTCGCAGTTATTTTTTCTAAAGGCTGTGCTTCCAAGTATTAGGCTGAGGGTGCCAATACTTTTGTCCGACCCATTTTTGGAGTTTTGTGTAATATGATAATGATTTTTAAAAAATTCCATTCTCTTTTGTGTTTTTTCATTGCAAGCCAAATAAATGAAGATGTTACTACCAAAGCATTTGTAACTGCAATCATTTTCTGGGAGAAATTGAGCATTATCTGACAGAATTGCAGGGGTGCCAATACTTTTGGTCAGCAGTGTGTTATGAAGTCTATGATGTAGTCATTCACACTTTCAGACGACAAAGTAGACACACACACATACAGACACACAGAGTCAACATCTATCTGCAGTTGTTGGGTTGTTGTATGCAAATATTTGATAAAACAATGAGCTGCGGCGGTGAGCGGCAGCACCCAAACACAAACGAGTAAAGAGACGGAAAATTAAACAAAGACACAAAAAGCTGGCGAGACCTTAGCGAGTGAGCCGTCACGCTCATCCATGACGGCCTTCATCTCCTGTGTAGTGATGTCGCGGCGGCGCCTTGCCTCTGAGCGCACGCGTTCCACCAGGACCGAACCCAACCGAGCCACTTCTTGCGCACAGGCAGAGTTGCAAACGCGCTGAAGAATTTCCTCCATTTCCTGAAATCCAACAAAACTCTTGGTAACAATTCGCATCAGGGTGAAGAACGGGCGAAAGAAAGGGGGAAAAATAAAGTTTTTTACCGAGTCGCTGTCGCCGAACGATGTGTCAATCGGGTCACACCTGAATGCACACATGTTTGAATATAAACAAATGAGTTTCTATTGCCCTAAATCATCAAAAATATCCCAAAGGCTTCACAAACACCCAATTGTGTTCAAAACATTCATTACTATTGCCATAATATTATTATGACGAGTGAAGACATTAAGGATTTATGTTGTCTTTACGGATCCAGATATATGTATATGGCGGAAAACACAGACAAGACTGAAAAAGCAGTTTCTGCTCTTGCACTCCTCTTTAAAATAAACTGCTGTATTTTAAGCCAAAAGAACTGTTGTGTTTGATAGAACAATAAGTCTATATGCTGCAATAGCAGATTGATGGCGAATTAAGCCCCCGAACTATTTTTAATTTGTCTGTTTTACCCTGGAAACCCCTGTTTACAGATGTCGCGCTACCGCTTTTGTTTCAACCTAGTCATAAAACGAAGTAATCTTATTTATTATTCGAAATGTCTGTCATTTTTAGCTTAGAATCATTAATTGATGTCTAATATTTAGTTAAAAAAAAAAAAAACGACTTTAAAAAAATATTCACTTGCATATTTTAAACTTTTAAATTAAGTCACAGTGAAAAAATTGCCGTCTGTAAAAAAGTCACGGATATCTACCTCATAACTATCGCTTGATTGTATTTTTTTCGTTACTGTTGCATTTTCCTCAATATTTTAGATGATAAAGATTCAATCCAAACAAAGAAAAATTGAAAAATAACGTGTAAAGGGGTAAATATATGAAAAAGAAAATCTCGACCACTCCTTGTTGTCTGCAATTTCTGTATCGCGACCCTTGTTGTATCACCATGTTTCACCCATAAAATCCCCCCAAAATCCGGCTGTGGCCATTTACAGCTGTGTCTTGACACTCGGTGATACGTGCTACATGGACTTTTTGGATCGAAACAAGGTAAGTACGCGATAATATCTTGTTAAAATCGTGGTGTCTTTAATTCTGCTCTCGCGTGCAGTTAGGGTTTTGCTGTTTAAAAAATCTTAAAAAAAAAAAAAAAAAAAAAAAAAAAAAAAAAAAAAGCCCTCCTGTTCAAAATTTTTCTTTCCCCGGAAAATTGAGATTTTAAGCTTTCCAATGATGTATCAAACATATATATCAGACAATTTTGAAAGTTTGCCGAATTGTGTGTATATATATTATATATATATAAAGTGGGGAGAACAAGTATTTGATACACTGCCAATGGGAAAACCCATTGGGAAAACCCATTGGCAGTGATACAAATACTTGTTCTCCCCACTGTATCTATAGGGCTGCAACTAACAATTATTTTTATAATCGACTTATCAGAACACTAATAAAACGAGTAATTGGATAAATGTCACTTTTTTTTCTATTACCTTCACAATTTAACTTAAAATTGTTTGAGGCATGTTGTAAGAACAATGAAGACAAAAAGAATGACTATTTTCTATTTTCTATGACTAGTATTTATCTTTATTACAGATTCCTGACTTAACTGTTGTCTAAAACTGTACAGTTTTAAGTACGTAAAACTTTGTTAAAATATTTACCGGTAATAAAGGTTCTAACTATAAAACATAAAAGCCCTTTATTGTCATTATACAGTTGTACAATAAAATTGTGGAGCATCTGCCTTTACAGGGCAGGAGGGCACTCATGCTCTTTCGACAGGTGACGTATCATTTCTGTAGATTTTTCTAGTTGGAATTTAAATGATGTTTTTTACCGGCATTTTACACTGGAAGCAGGTACGCCCATCCTAGTCATCGGTCACTGTATTTGCGCACCAACTCAATACATACAGTATACAAGGGGTATCAAACTCCGGTCCTCGAGAGGCCCTATGCAGCTTGTTTTCCATGTCTCCCTCCTTTAACACACCTGAATCAAATGATCAGCTCATCAGCAAATCTGCAGGAGCCTAATAACGATCCTGATTATTTGAGTTAATTGAGGTGTGTTGGAGGAGGGAGACATGGGAAACAAGCTGGATAGGGGCTGGAGTTGGATACCCCTGACATATACCATTGGCGCCGCCACACAATGTCATGGCTCGAGAGGAAGTGACGCAGGTTTTGCACATTCACAGTCACAATTGGAGAGATGTCACAATCAAATAGTGACAAGTGTGTTAGCTTGATTAGCATGTTTTATTTGCACTTGGCATTCGCACTTACCATTGATTAGCATTATAAGCTAATGATTAGCGGTTAAGTAGCGATTAGCATGCTAAGTATGCTTTGCACTCAGCATTCACACTGGCTTCCGATTAGCATTATGACCGACTGATTAGCTTTTAAATTGCGATTAGCATGTTACCTTGCTAGCAGAGTCTACTGTTTATCACATGAGAGACAAGTCAGTCAGATAATTTTGTTTATTTTAAGACAACAGACATTCACCCGTCAGTTAGTGCCACTGACTGCGATAGATGTTCAATCCATTTAATGGGAGGGGCTCATTTGCTGCCAAACCCTCCCAGTTAAAATGGATTGGACATGTCAATGGCAGCCAATGAGTTAAAGCTTCTTGCAAGTTTGTATTTATTTCTGCTGGTTCTTGCTTGTTGGTTAAGTTGGTAATTTGCTCCTTCTTGTTCTTGTATGCCTCTTGTTTTGTGCGATTTTATCTTGACCTGGACGGTTCCGTTTTCAGTTCTTGGAAGCTCTCGCACGTTCTAGATGCGAAAGCGCTTCGATCTGCCGTCCTTCTCCAGGGAAGTTCTACATTGAGCCTGGCGCTGTTTTGCTGTAATAAACTGTAATAAGATGGCCGACGCGGCGCCGCTCTGCGGGGAACAGCAGGTAATGAAAGACCAGCCGCCTCCAATAAAGCTCCTCTAACACCGCGCTTACAGCTCGGCAGCTCGCCTCATGCCGCACACTCACGCGCTCGCTCACACACATGAACGCACTCCGTTGCTGCCGCCATTACTCGGATTTGGGACTGCGAGCAACAATTAAAGCCTCATTTTGGAAAAGTTCCTGCACGTTAAATTGATCAGTAACAATTTGACGGAAACAGTTTTGGTGGTCGTAACACAACTGTCAGGATATGTCCCGTTGAGACACACTAACAGATACTGTAGACGCACACACATAGCCCTGACAGATGGAACATGATCGTCCATATTCGCTCCCTCATAAAAAGGATTGCGGCCGCCATATCAATCACCCCTCATCCCAGGCTGGGGGGAATTTGGTGTGTGTGTTGCGGGGGTTTAATCTCTAATTAGGTTTGCGTGTCTATTTGGCAGCTCCTCGGCTGACGAGAGCTCATTTCACAGCTTTTGAACAAGAATTGCCGCACGCTCTGCTCGTTACAAACACACAATTGGAGGCAAATAATTTTTTTTTTACTACACTGAGCAAAGAGATCATAAAGTTAATCAGTAATTTATTGATATTGTGCATCTGAAATAGGACTTTTATAATGCAAACATTTAGGACAGAGAACAAGCATGGTCAAAAATGTGAACATGTAAGAAATGTCACTAGTTTTTGTTATGTGTTGAAATAAGAATGAGATTAATCAAAAGAAAAGGAAATACAAAATGTTAAACACGTAACGTATTTGAATGTTTCAAGTGGATTTCACGTTTTGGTTAAAAATTGTGACTTTATAGTAAAAATGTGAACAAGTGAAAAGTGTCAATTGTTTTAGTAATGAATTGAATGACAATGATGCGAATTGCACAAAAAAGTCAACATGGTATTTGTATATGGGATTTAATGTTTAGTCAAAAATGGCGAGCCTGTGGTCAAATGTCAACATGGTAAAGGTGTCTATTGTTTTTGTAATATATTGAATGTTAATGATGATAAAAACTAAAGTCAAATGTGAATCTGGTATTGAATTGTGTGAATAGAATTTAAAGGGAGTGTTTTTTTTCTTGTTTGTTTGTTCAAAAATAGTTATTTTTGGTCAAAAATTTGATAAACGTCAACTATTTTTGTAATATCTTAAAATTAGAATGAGATGAATTTAATATTTGACCCAGTTTGTCAATACGATTCACGGGAGATTTTGGTCAAAAATGCTTGTCAAAACATGTAATACATGTCAGTTGTTTTTGAATACAATAAAAACCATGATATGAGTTGCAAGAAAAATTAATGGTGATGTGAACCTGGTATTTGACCTTGCCAGTGGGATCAAATGGAGATTTTGGTCATAAATGCTGACATTTTGGTAAAAAATGAGAACATGCGTGTTAATTGTTTTGTAATATGTTGAAATGGAAAGAAGTGAATCACCAGAGAAATGCATGGCAATTGTGTGAACCTGCCATTGGAATGTGCCAAAGAGATATATTGTTTTGGTGATGTCGATGTTTTATTATTATTATTATTATTTTTTTTAGTAAATTGAACGAGAATGATGTGAAACTGGTATTTATTACTGTCTGAATACGATTTAGGCAGAGGTTTTTTGGGCGTCAAAAATTTTTATTGTTTAAGTAAAAATGTGGAAAATTATAATTGTTTTTGTAATATGTTGAAATGTGAGTAGTGTGAAACCCATGAAAAAGGAGTTGGAATGAAGCTCCAACATTATGTGGGCCTTTGGAAATAAATAGGGTTGACTGGTCCCCAATAATTAGAATTTTGAGGGACTATGAATTTTTGTAACGATAAAAACACAAACATAGAACTGTCATAGCATCATGTATTATACAGTGCATAAGACTTTAATGGAGGTCTTTTATTTTGAAAGGTTATCTGCCAGAAGTGCTGTTGTTAATTGCTGACATTTATATGTGAGTGTGCGTGTTTCTGATACGGGACTTTATTTTACAAAGTGTTGTATTTCAAAATGCGTCGGTGGGAAACAGAAGAGCTAAAGCGTGATTAGCAACACGCAGCTAAATGTGTCAATCAAAGAGTGAAACTGTGAGTGTGAGTCTGTTTACTCAGCAGCCTGCTGCAGTCGAGCGACGCGGCTTAAAGCTTCATCTCGCTCCTGATTGGCTAACAGGACTCGTGACATCATAGCCTCATCTCGGTTCTTGCGAGCACTCAACAATTCGTCCAGGAACTCTGAAATGGTACAAAAACAGGAAAATATGTTACTCTTTCACTGCCAGATGTAGTTGAACCGGAACCAATCCAGAATCTCATGTCAGGTTACAACAACAAAAAAAACATGAAACTTGCCACATGAAACCGTCAACATTATCAGTTAAAACGTGCATTGTGTTAAAAGACGAAATGTGAACGTTTAATGGCTAACCCGAAGGTTTCTCCCAGGCTTTGAACTCCAATGTTTCGGCCATCATCTCCAGCTCCTTTTTATGTAGCTCTTCTTCCTTCAGGCTCAGCTGGTCCAGCAGCTGTAATAAAAGTCAGGTGTTCAGGGACATGAGCTCGGATTTCACGGACACACAGTCAAGACTTTATTGTCTCGCCGATCTAACCTTCATGTTAATATCTCTCAGTGCATCCAATTCTCTGAGTAACAATGACACCTTCTTGTCTTCATCCTGGGCTTGAACGCCAGTTACCGTGTGACCAATCCCGACATCCCGATGACTGCCGGAGGACAGGACGGGATGAGTCAGCTATCGTTAGCTTCCTGTTAGCACTTGACCCGCATCCAGACAAGACACTAGCTACCGTGTCGTTTTTAATAATAGCGCCGACATCCAGCTTGTCATTTCACCTTAAAGGTCAGGCTACGGCTTCGTGGCGTAATAAAGCGGGTAAATAATGTGGACGCAATGCTAATTGAGGGTTTCTAATATGAAGTGTTTGTAATCCAACTTTTACTTGTCCTATTTTGGGTGCGTGGCTCATCAAACCTCGCGTTTAATAGGTCACGACGACACCAAGAAGAGAAATTTTAATCAAACGTCTAATAAGCTTGGTAGGAATTTGCAATATTGTGATCGTGTTATTGTCTGGATTGGGGGGGACCTTTCCCATGATACAACTCTCTCCACAACTTGAAGTCGCAACGTCAAAGTAAAAATAAAATAATTCACTCTTGACAGACCCAAGTATGCACAGAATTAACCCACTAGAACTTTTTCCAGTCATTGTGAAATTTATCATGTTAAAAAGTGCCAATTATCACAGTAAAACAGGACATTTATAACATAAAAAAGTGACATTCATCACATGATACCATTAAATTTATCACAACAATAAATGAAATGTATCAACTTAATACGAGACAAATCACATTATTACATGACATTGATTACATTATTACATGATATTGATCACATTAAAAGATGACATTTATCCCAATAAAACGTGATTTTTTTAAAATGTTCATATGAAACATTTATTACATTAAACCATGAAATTTATCACGTTAATACGTGGCCTTTATCACGTTAATACCTGGCAGTTATCACTTTAATACCTGGAATTTATCACGTTAATGCATGGCATTTATCTTATTAAAACGTGAAATTTTATCATGTTAAAATGTGAAATTTATGACCTATACATGACATTTATCATGTTAAACCATAAAATTTATTCTGCTGAATACGTGGCATTTATCACATTAATACCTGGCATTTATTACATTGGTTTTTGGCATTTATCATGTTAAAACCTGGAATTTGTCACATTAAAACGTGAAATTTATCACGTTTTAACGTAATCAGTTTCACGGATTAAAATTTATAAATAAATTTAAATTTTATTTAAGGGATAAATTTACCACTGATGAGCATTTATCACATTAATCCATGGCATTTTCCCATGTTAAACTGCAAACGACACTTATGACATAAAATGTGAAATGTTTTATGTTAATAAGTGACATTTAACACGTTAATACTTAGTATTTATCACATTAAACCATTAAGTTTCATGTTAAAAGGTGAAATTGCTCATGTTAAATGTGAAATTTACTACGTTAAATTTTAAATTTATAACGTTATTGGCAGCTCATAAGTTGATATTTACAAACTGCAAGTAATCATCACCATTATTATGTCATCTCTACTCTTGCATACCTCAATCTCTGAAACTTTCTCCCTAGTACTTAGTATTTAATGAATGTTAATGCACTTTCCTCCCCATAGACGGGCATTTTGGAGAAAAAGTTAAACGTGCCTTTGTGTTCTGAAAATATCACAACAATCCTCCCACAATTTTGGAGCTTGGAAATTGCAGCGCGCAGCTTGAGAATATTTACCTGCTGACAAGACATTCCCCTGTTGGAAGCAGCGGTCCTTCGCAGGTCTCAGTAGCCAGGTCTGAAAAGTCTGTCTCCATGTTTACTACACCTGACTTTCTGGAGGGCACCAGGCAAGATGTCTTCCCCTGGGCGGGAAAGGGGACGATGCTAGAGTGGGGAGTCTCCAAGGGAAGCTGGAAGACTGAGACATGGGGAGGAAAGTTAGTTGGATTGGACATTAATTCTTAGAATGATTTGAAAAAAAAAAAAAAAGATTTCTTACCGGATGGTTCCACACTGCTGTGTGGATTCACTGGGCGTTGGTTAGAAGGAAGTCGCTGTCGTAGTTCCTCGTTCACTTTAGGGTTATCTGAAAAGACAGAAGATTAGTTATCAGTTAGATGTAAGTAAACACTCCAGACTAGGCATGAGCCGATAACCGGTTTCAAGGTATACCGTTGTATGAAAACGTCATGGTTTCAAAACCGCAAAAATATTGCGTCATACTGTCCCTAAAGTATTAGGTATTTTTGATGTACCATAAATGCAATCCCTTTTGCAGATGCAAGGCTCAACTCTCCCCCACCGATTGTTGCTCAGTGTCAGTGAGTCAGCTTATCTACACGATGGCTGGAGGAGGTGAAACTCCTGAACTTTTTCCCCCATCGAAAAAAACAAAATCGTTGGTATGGGAATACTTTGGCTACAGAAAAGTTAGACGGCCACGGCTTAAGAGGATGAGGGCCAACCGACATGTAAAACATGTTTGCGGAGGGTGGCTGCCGAGGAGGCCATACCTTCACTATGATTTCGCATTTATACAAAATTAAAAATTAGTAAACACTATCATGTACGTTTCCCACCAGCAACGAGAGTTAACTCCTTCGTGTTTTTTCTCTCTCTGGCAACTGTCTGTGTTGAGAAAGAAAGTGTATTATGTAAACATGAAATGAGTCATACACACGTGCTTTTTATTGAAAATAATTCAATTATTTTTGTTCTGATGATAATAATGTTAAGCTTTGGCTGAGGGTTTACGCTCACCTAAAGGACTGCATTTATTTTAATTTTATTTAGACTATTTGTTACTTTTTTTAATCCATTTTAACTTAACATTATACTTATGTTGCAATTTGCTTGTTATTTTTTAAAATAAATTTTAAGTTAACATTATACTTATGTTGCAATTTGCCAATATGTTTTGAAAAATAAAAATCCTGTTCAAAGGAAAAAAGTTTTTTTTTTCTTTTTCAAACCCAGATATTTCAAAGTAACACATTTTAGGTCTTGTAATTGCAATAGACCCCAATCACCAACGTGACACAATCACGTGATCGCTGTATTGTGCCGCCATATTGTCCGTCATTGTGTGTCCTTATTGTCATTGATCGTAGTTTCTAAAGGTGGATTCACTTGCAAATTATGGAAGGCCCGGTGTTCGGCCATTCCTTACTACGCGGCGAAACATCTACACAATGCTAAGCGCGCTTGCGCATGCATCCACACGCATGCGCACATCGGTTAGAAGCGGCAAGTACTCACTATTTTTGTTTTTATTTAGTTATCTAGAACCTTTTCACTGCCTCAAAGATACTTTTTGCATGTATTACCCTCTCATACTTTTAACCATTGTGTTTTTTGTGTTAGCTTTGAAGCAGTTGACCACATTAGTCACGTAGTGTATTTAAACCGTCCTTATTTGATATAACTTCATTTAAATATTTTCTGCAGGCATTTTTTTATTACGTTATTCCTGTATGCATCTAAACAAAACATGTTTAGAGCGCACAGTAGTACTTTGGGTGTTAAATTCGACTAATGTAGCACGTTTCGCCGATGTAGCAGTTTTTGGCAGAACACCGGTGCTTTCAGACGCTGTAAACTCATTGGATGAGTTGCATAAAAGCAGTTTTTGGAAAAGCTTCGGTCGATCCAGTCGCCAGATCTATATTTGATGCCCCAACAGATGTTTCCTCCCGTCCAGTCCCGTCCTGTGCGTCAGAGCTCGTCCTGAGACCACAAAATTTCCAATCATACTCCAGTTTATGTCACGATGAGGAGTCGGGTACCCAAAATCGGCACCGGCCCGAATATAAACCGACATTTGGTCAGCTGAGCATCACCGTTGTCACGATTGTAATATGAAACTTGATCGACAACGGGCCGGTGTGTGCTGAAAAATAGCTGCCCCGTGTGAAATGTTCCCCCTGACGGGAGCGCTTATCTATAAGGCTTTATTGACGTGATAACATCAAATGTTTTCATGGACGCATTACAGTAATGGATTTACGACTGTAAGATCAGTTTTAAATAATGAAATTACACAAAATATTAGTACTGTATTTTAGTAACAAATCGTGGACTGGGCCACATAACCATCTTTGAACATAAATTTGTTAGTCTGCAGGTTTTCACGACCATATCCCAATGACAATCACACAGGTATGACATTTATTAGTTCAAGCAGAGTGAAATAATACATATTCACGGTACAAGAAAGTCGTTTCCGTGTGGACGCTCCCGTCAGGGGGGACTTTTCACGCAGGGTGGCTATTTTCCGGCTCAACACCTGTTGGTGCGCTCACCTTCTTGCTGCACGACCGTGGCGACGAGCTTCGTAGTCTCCGTCTGGTGGTGTCTGCGATCGTGTTGGCATCATATTGTTTTCGCCGCTGTCTAACGGCTGTCGACACAAACGCATCATGGACCGAGATAAAACAAACCGTCCTGCTTTCGAGATTTGCCCTTTTAATAATGGGCACACAGCAACTACTAAAATGACCGTTTATCTTCTCTGTGACTGCAACAAACCGCCACACATGCCTTCACCATTTTGATTAATCAATGTTAACGATTGTCAGGAAGGTTTTTGGGTTTGTTTACTAGGCGGTGATTCCTTAGACAAGCTGAAAAACAAGCAGTAATGGGAGGAATCTACGTAGCGGTAATATGTAAACACGATGAGCTGACGGGCAACATGGCGGCACCAGTCAGGGGGGCGGAGTTGTGACGTCACGTGATTGGGGTCTATACCGTGATATTTTTGCATAAGGTTATCATACTGTCAGAATCTCATACCGGCACATGCCTACTCCAGACCTGTAGTTGGACAGACTCATTGCCTTGATTCTAGTCTTGTATAGTCAAACTCCTCAGTCCGTTCCTCATCTTTTGCCTTGAGCAAATGTTCACTGCGTTATCAGTTTTATCTCTGGTCGACTGCTCAGTCTGGCTCCCAGTCTTGTGCCTGGTCCTAGTTTCACTCTGGTCGATTGGCAAGATACTCAGTCTTGTCAGGCTGTCACTCTGTTACTGGCTTTTCCCTGAAACAAATTCTCACTGTGGCCATTTTTTAGTATAAGCTGACAACCTGGTCTTAGTTTTGTCTTCGGTCCAAAAGCTAAATTTTGTTTTGAGCTTGTACCGGGATTAAATTATCACCATGGCGTTGTCTCTGTTCGAGTGCTCAGTCTGGCCCCAGATATGTTGTTAGCCCAAATTTCACACTGGTCACTATTTCAGATTTTTGCTATTGTCCTGGCTAATACAAACTCTAATACTGGTGCTGGCATTTTCCCTGATTTGATCTGGTCTTTGATTGGCACAGTTTAAAATCTGGTTTGGTCTGTGATGCTAAGCCTCAATCTGATCCGAGCCTTGTCTCTGATCAAAATCCTGTTCCTGGTCTTGTCCCTAATTTAAGATTCACTCTGGTCACTAGTACAGATATTTAGTAGTTTCCTTGCTACGGCAGGCTTTAACTGGTCTTTGATCAGTACAAGTTTACAATCTGGGCCTGGTTTTGACTATGGTCCAAGGCCTCAGACTGGTACTTGTCTTGTTTCTGATGTAATCCTTGATCTGGTCCTGGTGTCGTCCCTGATCCAAGTTTCACCCTGGTAAATAGTTCAGATCCTTAGTCTTGTCCTTGTTACAGGGCCTCTCTCCTGGAATTGGTCTTTTCCCGTAATCAAATTCTCGCTGTGGTCTTTCATTAGTACAAGGTTTTACAAAATGTAAAATTCTGCCCAAGGTTTTGTCTGTGGTCTATGGCCTCAGACTGGTACATGTCTTGTCTCTGATCAAAGTCTTATCCCAGCTCCAAGTGCTAAGTCTGATCTTGGTGATCTACTTGGTATTAGTCTTGTCTACATACCAACTTGCACCCTGGTCATTGGTCAAGATCCTCAGTCTTGTCCTGGGTATAGACCCTACCCACCGACGTCACAAAATCACGTGCTCGCTGTATGGTTCCGCCCCCTTGTCCGTCATTTTGTGTCTGTATTATCAATGGTCTCAATTGATTGAGCAATTTATAATGCATTTCATGGAAGACCCGGTGCTTTCGGATGCCGTAAACTCACTTGATGCGTTGCATAAAAGGCGTTATGTGGAAAAGCTTCAGTTTATCCATTTGCCAGATCCATATTTGATGCCTAAATCGATGTTTTTCGACCCGCTGTCTCCGCCGTATTTGCCTGACATCTGCTAGCTACCCTGATATGTACAACTATCTTGTCCACACAAAATCAGCCTATTCTCACGAAAGTTTGAAAAACTTTAAGAGGTTGGAGGCTTATAAATACTTCGTTGCTGGTTGGGTGAAACAGGTCGTCGGCCACGAAAATTCGGCAGGAATCTATCTTGTGCTTGGAAAGGTGAGTTACGAAATTTTCAATTCAAAATCTTTTGTTATTGCTAACATCCACTGTCAAGTCTAATGTATTTCATGTTGTTTGTCAATGGAGTTAGGGCTTTTAATGTTTATATGGTTTAGCAATAGCACTCTCACTACATACATACGTGTATGTTGTCGGCGATTAGCCTAGCAATGATCTTAATTGTGGTTGTCAGCCCAAAACCCTTTAAATATATATTAAATGCATCTTACCAGATATAAAATGACTACTACATAATCTGTGGTAATCGTTTGGAGCCCAGTTTTCTCGTCGAATTGCAGCAGCCCATCTCGCTCTCTTCTCTCCGGGTCTCTCGGAATCCGGTACAACTTCAAGTCTCTCCGTCTTCTCCGTCTATCTTCTCTGTTATTGCAACCGACCGCCACACACGCCTTCACCATTTTGATTATTAATGTTAACGAGCAGAAAAACACGTCGTTAATAGGAGGAATGTACGTAGCCGTAACAGGTAAACATGATGTGTTGACGGACATTTGGGCGGCACCAGTCCGGAGGAAGGAGTTGTGACGTCACGTGGGTAGGGTCTATAAGCTCTCACTATGGAACAGGTCTTTTCCTTGAATAAAATTCTCACTCTGGTTTTAATTAATAGTTTGTAATGTGCCCCAAGTTTTGTTTCTGGTTTTAAGCGTCCAAGTTTAACTCTGGTCACTGGTCTAAATCCTCAATCTTGTCCTGGTACAGGTTCCACTCTAGCCTTCTTCCGGTCTTAGTCAAAGTCCTCAGTCTGGTTCTCGTCTTTTCCTGAATTCAAATTTATTGTAGTCCAAGCCCTCAGTATGATTAGTCTTGTCCCTATTTTAAGGGACCACTATGGTCATAATCTTGTCTCTGGTTTGAGTTCTCACTTTGGCGCTGTCTTATCGCCTTGTTTTAAATCAAATTTTTTTTGTCCAACACAGCCCTTTCCAGTCTACGATCCTGGTTTGGCCCTTAGTCCTGGTCTCTTTTGTGGTTGTGGTAGTGTCTTTGACAGTGATGAGTGGCAGGGGGGCCCTACGTGGTAGACTTTTAAGTCACTTTGAAAGTGTTCGTGCAGTGTTCGTGGGTCCATGATTAATGTGAACAGTTTCCTCGGGCTGGCTAAGGATGTTTAAATCCTTCTAAATGAACGTTCACGCTTTGCACTGGCTTTGAAGTCTCGTCAAAGATGGAAAAATGTGCGGAAAAAAGGGGAAACGCAAAGGCCAATCGGGGGTCCAATCTGGCTGAGCCAATGAGGAGCTGGCGGGGGTGCTGCCCCCTCCCCCTCGCGGCGTAATAGAAACTAAAGTCCATTAATTTTTTAAGCTCGATTAATAGATTTTGTGCGACGGCGGTGTCGGAGCAGGAAGTTTGCCTTGTTTTCCAGCTGACTGCATGAATATTAATGACGGTGTGGAGCTGATTAAATAAGCTTCAACTCAAATCCAACACAATCCAGCTCTGATCTTTCCCGTCGTGCCGCCGCTGCCCGGAATTTCCATACCGACAGGACGGCCGGAACTGTGCGCACAATAAACACACAGGAGCACGTCGTTTGCTTTTGTCTGACCGCCTCACGCAATGCAAACAAAGCAGCGCAGATTATTGATTGCCGATTGGTTACATGATGCAACTTAATGCCTTATTGAAGTACAACCCATACTTTCCACAAGTATTAGAAAACCTAAATAAAAGTATATTTAACTCATTGGCTGCCATTGACAGAAATAGATGTCCAATCCATTTTGGCTAGGATCAAACTGGAATTCAGCAGCCATAGACATTGCTACATGTCTCTCATTAAAAAGAGACATTTATTACGTTAATACGTGGAATTGATCACGTTAAAGCATTGGTTCGCCAACATCACCGTATTACAATATGGTCGGGTAGTTGGGGAAAAAAATGAGACGGCTTTATTACTAAAGTTGGTTCAATATTTTTGAGGGGAGAAGGGGGGCTCCAATTTACACATTAGTAAAAAAAAAAAAGACAATAAAGTGGTCGGTGGTTTTAGGAATAAGGAAAAAAAAACTAGAAAATGCTATTTCTGAATAATTGGGTAATTTCCGGGCCACTTTCTTATTAATTCATTGGCTGCCACTCTTGCTGCTAGAGGTCCAATCCGATTGGCTTGAAGGGGCTAATGAACACCAAGTCCAATTAAACTGGAGGTCTAGTGTTGTCAATGGCACTGAAAGATAAACATTCACGGCCAGTCTTTACAGTTTAAATTTTATGGGTATCTTTGTCAATGGCAGGCAAGAAGTTAATTGTGGGTCACTCTTTTCTTAGTTTTAGGGTACTTAATGGTCTATTCCTGCACGTGTAAGGACATTCTGGGGCTTCTCCGGTACGTTGGTCACTTCTTTTTAATTTTGGGATTTCCAGGTAACTTCCTCTTGATTCTGTATCACTTCATGCTGGTTATGGGGCACTTGCGTGTACCTTTCTGTTGATTTGGGGCATTCCAGGGTTACATCCTGTATGTTGGGTTACTTTCTTATAATTTTGGGGCAATTCGAGAAAGTTTTTATTGTCACAAACAATGACCACCAATAGAGATTGTATTTTTTGCAGGCCCGAGTTGAAAATCAATAGGCGTGAATGGAAACATTTTCGTGGGAGGAAATTTGGAAGTTTATGGGACCATTGCAAATGAATGGGGAAGTTTTTGTCAAATTTTCGCCAAATTATTTTTGACAAAGCTTATAACTTTCATGCGCCTTAATTTTGCGAATGTTTTGATGCATGCATAATTTGAAAAAAACAAACAAACAAACAAACAAACCGTTGAGCTTTCGGCACAACTGTGAAAAACCCAAAGAGCCTACATTGCATGAATTTTTGGAACATTTTGAAGCCGAAACGGTGTGAATTGGTCAAAGTGTGTTGGCTATGCGGTGTATTGAAAAAGTGGACAGTAAAAATGTTAACAATTTTATGTGGGTTGCATTGCTTTACAAAGCATTCCAGAATACCATGAGACCCCAAATTGTCCACAGATTAAAAAAAATACATTAAATCACAAAGTCATTAATAAAGATTTGTTAATTCTTGTAAAGACCTCTGGATCCCTTACACTAATTTTAGAGTAAAACACAATAAAAGACAAGCAGAAAACATGTTTTATTATTATTATATTAGCAGTAGTAAACTTTGTACACAAGAATGTACACACGCATTGTATTTGTTGCTCTGTAGGCGGACTTGTATTTGTGTGTGTGTCGGGTGGACCACCCACCCTGCAGATTAAAAGCTTCACATGACCCCCCCATTCACTCTCAGCCTTTTCATTACATTTATCTACCCTCTCTCTCTCGCTCTGTCTCTGTAGTGCTTTGATCAATATGTGTGGGTTTTTTGTCAAGCATCATACTTTGTCTGTATGTCAGTTTGTTGCCATGGAAACTGATCCTCGCGGTTTACTTCGGCAAGATTTTTCAGATTTTTCTTATCCTAATAAATTCTAAATATATATATTCGTAAACTTTTAGCATGGAGCAGAAGAGGACGTCTTATTTTGAAGAAAACGTCTGAGTTCCTGTCGTGTTGGTGGTGAAAAGACACACAGCGCCACTCAGTGGACAAACTTACTCATTACTACATTTACGCAGATTTGCGTGTGTCATATTAATTACTTTACAGGTGCTAATGGAGCTTTATCGTTAGCCTCAGAGCATAATTGCCTAAATCATAATTCACTGGTTTTGGAAAACAAGAAAAAAATATTTGTCTGAAAACAAGTTCTCCTTTGTTTTTGTTTTCAAATAAGTGTTATTATTAGCTAAGTATGTAGCCTAAGCAGAAAGGCAGGATTATGCAGAGTAGCGTACCGCACGATTGCTATTTTTAGACCGTGACGTCGCATCGTAAAGCAGAAGTGGGACACGCCCTCGCATACAAACCATTAAATTTCTGCTAGTTTTCTCCTGTAATCTTTCAAAAAAGAACATGCCAATCAAGCACTGCTGATATGGAACTTGTAGAAACGACTCTAGACATTACGACACATGAAGGATGTTTTCTTCATACGTTTCCCGAAACCAAAAACTCGGAGGAAATAAATGTGAAGAATGGACCAACTTGCGCAGACATTTAGGACAAGCAAGGTGAAGCCATTCACATTTCATATGCAGTAAACATTTTGTTGGGCGGCATGGTCCATCAGAGGACGAAGAGGAAAGCCATTTTGATATTTTTTAGTGTGCCGTTTTGCCGTGCCGCTTCTGTCTGACAATGAATGACCTGAAAAAAAAAATTCAAATGGTATCTGAATGCCACTGTTACCTTTTCTATTGTAAAAATAAAAACAACTTTAGTCAGGGGGAAGTGTAAAAACATTATAGAATTAAGATTTGTTAACAATGAAAAAATTTAAAGTGTTCGTTGGCTGCCAACGAGTGCCATTTGTGATCGCTACAAAAAAATAGCAATGTAAATTGCCCAAAAGAACTGTCAGAGACATAAGAAAACCAGAGGATATACTATATAAGAAAGACAGGGTATATGGTGGTAAAGGATAGAGTGTATAAACAGGAGAATGTCATTGTCAGTGGCGCATGAAAAAGGTGTGGATAAAAAAATCCTAAGGCTAAGCTTAGGTCGGCTCATTTCTTTTTCCGTCTTTTTCAGCCCTCGACACTCAGGCCATCTCTTTAACTGAACATTTGTATGTTCTTCCACATTCTTTACCAGTGAAATTGGCACCAGGGACATTATTTTCGGACAGAATTGGTAGGTTTAGCTCTGTAAACATCTCCTTCGTACACTATTTCCATTCATTTACTATTGGGGACAAACGGAAGTGTGACCCTCCCTTAGCAACAGTTGCTAACGTCATGAATAATAATGAGTGGAAGTGACGTGTTGCTTGCGGTACGCCATTGAAAGGAGCATAAAGTTAGGCAGATAGCACATATTGGCCAAACATGACTTACGCAATTATGCTATGAGGCTAAGGATGTGTAAAATTTGCACTTAAATTATTCATTAATGGCCCTAACGTTTCAATGGACATTATAGAAACATGTTCTTTTGGAAATACTTCTAACACAGTTCTCAATGGTTAAGCAGAGATGTTCCCATTTTAAAAGGCAATTTGCGACCACAAAGAGTTTTTATTGTTTTGATTCTGCGTTTACAATGGATTTCCTGCCCTCCACTATCAACCAATTACGAGATCAATTCTTTTGTCTTTTTCTTGGTAGCTACAGCTCTGTAGGCTACGTAAATTAAGGTTGCTGTCACCTTCACAGTTAAAATATCATAATATCTCACTATTTTTATCTACATTGAGAGCTCAGAAAGCCCGCTACAAACCTCCACAACCTCACAAACTGTGAGAGTTTTGTTAACTCTTACCTGCAACTGGATCTCACTATATCCACGCCAAACACCATCAGGATTTCTGGGGGTATTTTCAGAGACTCTTTTCACTATAATACCCACTTTGGGAGCACCGAAAGCCCGCTACATACCTCCAGGGCAATTTTAACAACAAATGGATCATTATTTGCTTCGTTCGTGGGAGGAGGAATGCTAAGTCCCCCGAGCATACTGAGATATTCGTAGTTTTGGGTTTTCCTTTAATACTTTCACGTAGGGCTGCAACTAACAATTATTTTTATAATCGATTAATCGGATGGTTAATTCAGTGATTAATCAGATGAATGTCACTTTTTTCAATTACCTTCACAATTTAACTTGAAGTTGTTTTAGGCATGTTGTAACAATGAAGACAAAATGGATGACAATTTCCTTCAAAAATAATATTACAGCTTCCTGACTTAACTGTAGTCTACAACTGTACTGTTTTAAGTACATAAAGCTTTTTAAAGTTTTTGATAAAGATTCTGTGTATAAAACAAAGATTTTTTTCAGTACACAAAGTCCTGTTTGTTCAAATTAAAAAAAAGTGTTGCTGATTGACTTATTACTTGTAGGCAAAGCGCAGATATTAATCATGTCAATGACTCATTTATTTTCTTTAAACAAACTAAATGACAAAATCGAATGAGGAGGCAGACTGAATGAATGTTTTCTTTATCAAATAGTTGTTCATAAATACAATCCAATTCCAATTTCAAAGCACACTCTCTTGTATGACAATTTACAGTTTGATTGAGAGTTTGTGTAGAAAGGAGACCAAGCCAGGGGTGTCCAAACTTTTTGCAAAGGGGGCCAGAATCGGTGTGGTAAAAATGTGGGGGGCCGACCTTGGCTGACATCCTTTACGTAGAACAATATATTTATGCAAATTTTAGCAAGCTATTCTGTACGTCACATTTGCTTCATTATTTTTTTTTTTAATTAATAATTTCCACATAATCTTGCAACTAGCCTTTGTGGCGTTCTCTTTCATCTCTTGGGCTCTTGCGAAATACTGCTTCTGTAAAATTAAACTAGCTTTAAGTTGGTTCAATTTCTCGCTATGTATCTTCCCTGTAATCTTGTCGTACATGTCAGCTTGTTTAGTAATATCACCTCACATCGAACTCTTTAAAAACAGCGACTGTGTCTTTGCAAATGAGGCAGACAGTTTTTGCGTATTTTAGTGAAGAAATAGTCCAATTTCCACCTATCCTTGAAGCGTCGGCCGTCACAGTCAACTTTCTTTTTTTTGTTGTTGATTGTTGCCATTTTAGAAAATTGGAAGTAAAGGGTCACGCGGGGTAATGCTGCTTAAAGTGCTGCTGCCTTTTAGTGGGTAACTGAGAAGCAGCATTTAGTGTGTAAGCATTTAGTGTGTGCTGAACAATTTATTAGGTCTGTGTGTGGGCCAGACATTATTGATTTTATGACACAGGCTGGGGGCCGGATTAAATTTGACCACGGGCTGCATTTGACCCCCGGGCCGCAATTTGGACATGTCTGCTCTAAGCTGTTATATGAATGGGCTTATGTGTGTGGTTTCTTTATAAAAATTAATCAATGTTTAACACAATAAATTGCATGTTTTTACATGATAAATGTCATGCCTTAAAAGTAAAAGTGTGTTGTGTGTTAGTTGTGTACCTGTGTACATGTCCACAAGTGTGTCTCGGAGTTCTTTGCTTGGCGTCCATTTTGCCAATTTTGCACTGTCCGGATTTCTGTAAAACCAAAAACCTTAACTATCAAATTTGTTTTCCTTTTGGCTTGGGTCATTTATGTACACAAATATAAAATACATTGCAGCCTTTTCCGTTTCATCAACCACCTGAAGAAGAAATGTTTTAAATGTCAAAATTGTTGTCAACTATCATATTAAACTCATTGACATCCAATCCATTTGTTCATTCGCCCCTCTCGGTCCAAATGGATTGGACGTTTAGCCCCGTCAATGGCATTGAAATGTTACCATCCATCGAGCATGGATGCGGCTTACTGGTGCAGCAGCTGTAGCTGGAGGTTACAAATCTTCTTTTTGGCTTTTTGCACCGCCAGCTGAACACCGACCGCTTTCTCGTGAGACGCCATTGCCGCGGTGACAACCCTCAAACCGGCTGAAATATTGATGAACTCACTGGATCAACTTTCAATCGCGACAACATGAAATACGACAGAAGTGGATGATATGTTTATTCACGATTCATTCATCAGTCAGTCGATCGGTCGCCATGTTGGCTATTCAGCAGTTTCTTGAGCAAGTCCACGTCCACGCGGTGTTTCATGACAAAGCGACCGTTGAGGTGGAAGACAGGAATGTCCCATTTATACTTGTCATACCATACTCGGTTCTCTGGACGACTGATGTCCACCCGCTGCAGGACAAACTGTCAGGACGAAAAGTCAGTGACCGTTTGTTCGTTCGGAATCATACTAGTATGTGAGCACATACTTTGTGTTTGAGGGGCTCTAGGGCTTCTTTGGCTTCGTCGCAAAGCGGGCATGGATCCTGAAGACAAAATGTGTGACATTCAGCCTTTTTTTCGACTGCTGTCGGTGTAAATAGAAGATATTTTGGATCACATCAAACTCGCGAAAACTAGTGCTGGGCAATCTGTCAAAAAAAAAAAAAAAAAAAAAGACACGGTTTCCCAGAAAACTAGATCAGCCTACAATGTTATTGGGACAACAAATAAATAAAAATGTTAAGTTGAAAGGAATTTATAAATTATGATTATTATGAGCAATGAATTAAGAATCATTATATGTAGAGCCTGTATGTAGTACAGCAGGGGTGTTCAAATCCAGTCCTCGAGAGCCCCTATCCAGCTTGTTTTCCATTTCTCCCTCCAACACACCTGACAAATAATCAGGATCATTATCAGGCTCCTGCAGAGCTTGCTGATGAGCTGATCATTTGATTCAGGTGTGTTCAAGGAGGGAGACATGGAAAACAAGCTGGACAGGGGCTCTCGGGGACTGGATTTGGGCACCCCTGTAGTGCAGTAAAGTGTGTATTTCGTGTATGGTGTGTGTTACTTTAACAAACAAAAATACAACGCTATTGACTTTTTGCAAAAGCTTCGCTCCACTTAGTTGCGGTTGCTAAGCCGACAAGCTTCAGGACTCCATGGGCACAAGCCATTGCAGGCAGACGTACTGTATACCGGAGTGTTTTAAGTGATTTTTTTTTTTTTTGGAGCAATACCAGTTCAACATCCTCTATATTGAGGCAAAAAGTTTCACAATACACAGCGGAGGGTTATATTGAAAATATACAAAATTGTAGCAAGCTATCGTGGTAAAAGCATATAGGTTCAATGTTGCCAGCAAAGCAAAGTGTTGGGATACTAAGGCGTCCGTTCACAAAATGTTAACTATAACTACATATATTAACTATAATAGAGAAATTGGCAGAAGAACACAAATAAAATAACCATTGCTCACTGGTCAAAGTCGATTATGAATGTGAAACTAATTTTCATTAGTGCATCAATGGCCTATTTACCATTGACCTAGCAGTTTTCGAAATCATCAACATTAGCCACGTTTACATGCTGACTTTTATTCATACCGATTCAAATCATTCCGAATGGAAATTTCACATCAGCTGTTTACAGGTCACTTCATCTATTCCGATCCAGCGTTTACATGTGACTGCCTTTATTCCGAAAGGACGTTTGACAACTGCCGTCTGACATGCGCAGATCAATCAAAACAAAGCGTCACGTTGCAAAACATGGAAATCGATCATCAGATCAGCTGCTGTTTTAACTTTTCGAGTGGAAACAAAACTTCAGAATGATACTCCGTTCATTTAAAAAGTTGTGTGGGTGCGCTGTGCGTGTGCTTGGAAGCCATGTTGCAAGTGACGTTACTTACGTCACTGAGTGACGTCACGTCAGTACGGAGCATGCGCAGAAAGAACGCAACCAGACACCATTCCGCTTCCCTGTTTACATGATATAATTTTACTTCTAATCGGTTTGGGAAAAGGAATATTCCACCCCTGTGAATCGGAATGAAATTCCATTCGGTTTGGGCCTGTTCATTCCGAATGAGGTGTTTATATGGAACACATTTATTCGGTTTGAACAATTATTCCGATTGTAATTGGAATATTTGGCTCCATGTAAACGTGGCAATTGACCTCTTTGTCAGCAACTTTAGCTATCTGTCAAACTGTAGTCAAGCTGCATTACTGCCACATTTGGTCGATTACAAATATCTTACGGCATAATTGATATCAAACTTCTCTCATACAATTTCCCAGGCCTAGCGACAACATGCATTGGTGAAAACTGTTAGCATCAACACATGCATTACCTTAGTGTACATAGTGAGAAGAGGTAAGGTGTCGCGACAGTAGTGTCTTCCACATGACGTGTGCACCACATGTGTCGCGCGTCGTAGCACATGTGTAAGCATCTGAGAAAAGAAAACAAAATGGTTGCCGACCTGAGGGGTCAGGTGATTTCCAGTCGCGGTGGGTGGCCATTTGCAGAGCAGTAGGGACATAATTGATCACATTTTGAGATTGATCTATAGAATCTTCGCATACGTGAGCTGGTGACGGGCAGTGTACTATCATATATCAATCACTTAACCTGTTGCGTTTTTCCAAAAATCCAATCAATCGCACGGTATATGAAAATGAGTAGTGGTGTGCAAAATTTCCGATTCTTAGATTATTCGCGATTCGGCCGTGGAAGATTCGAGAACGATTCACAAACATCCAAATTCCGATTATTGAAATATGCGAAGTAAAGCGGAAGTACACAACACTCAGCGCGCCGCGTGGTCTTCGGGACGGAACGGAGCGAGAGTAGCTAAACATCATGCTTCCCATTACCCGGCCCCTCGGGTAATGCCAATGCTCAACTCACGGCTCTAGCTCAACTCATGCAACGAGATAAAAAAACACAACAACATACCTGACTGCTGCCGAAAAGCTGTACATCCATATAATGTTACGGTGGATATCATTTATATAGGACTAGATGCAATAAATATTTGGTAGTGTTAGCAGCACATCTACAAAAAGCTAGATGCGGACGTTATAAACGGCCGCCATCTTAAAGCAGTACACTTCCCTGTAAGGCTGTTGTAGCGAACCTTCCAAGCAAACCTAATTAACTTTTTATCTAAAATACTCCTAAATCAGTAAAATATTGACTTGAGTCTATCTTTAAAATAGTTTTAAAACTTTCACATGTCGAAAGTAGACAAAAGGGAAATTATGCAATAACGGGAGCAATTTTAACAAATTTAACGGTTGATTCACAACATTAAATTAATTGAATGTAGTTTAAAGCTGCTGATACAGAATGGGGACTGGAGTTTTTTATTTAATGTTATTTTTGTATATTTGTTTACTGCTATATGTTAACTTGATACTGAAATAGTAGTATGGTTTAGCCTGAGAGTATTTTTGAACAATTTTGGAACTAATGTACAAAACATAAAAAAAAAAAAAAAGGAAAAAAAAGGAGGGGGGGTGTATCAATAATCGTTTTATAATCGAATCGGAGCCTCTGAATCGTAATCGTATCGTTTAGGGCTGCAGCTATCGAATATTTTAGTAATCGAGTAATCGACTGAAAATTCTATCGATTAATCGACTAATCGGATAAAACAAATATATTTTTAGGTGAAGAGCAATTATACATATACAGTGGTACCTCTACATACGAAGTTAATCCGTTCCAGGAGCTTGTTTGTAAGTCGAAATGGTCGTATGTCGGGCAGGATTTTCCCATAGGAATACATTATAATTCCATTAATTCGTTCCACAGCCCAAAAACCTGCACTAAATCCTTAAAAAATACTGCTGGTACTATTACAAATGGCAATTACATATAGCAAAACAAATAAATAATAAATAAAAATCGGATTAATAATATAATAATAATAATAATTCCTGTAATAGTGTAACGAAACTGGTTCTAATAAGGCGGACGTTTTTTTCTGTACCTGAAGGCACCGCGGCGCTGACGTGACTAAGAGGGAGGGGAGCGGGTGAAAGTTTACTTTCGCTTTCAATGCTTTCTTGAGAACATCGTCAATTGCGGCAGACAGCAGGCGTTTTGTGTTGAATAAGTTGTGAAAGAAATGATGAAAACGTGGCGAAGCTGGCGATTTCTCTGGAGATGTTACCACAATAAGAATTGTCAGCTTAACTTATAAAGACTGGCGAACGATGGTCGGAGGAGGACCGTGGAGATGTATTGTTGAGCCATTTCACGGATGCCCACCCTACGCTCATATTTTTCTGTCATTTGCATCTTCATTTAGAAGGTAAGCGTCAACTTTTTCCTTGTTTCACCACCTGTACCAACCTTTTCTGAAACCTGTGTTGATTTGTCACACAAGAAAATCCGCCGTGCATTCGTCTGCGGTGCTGCCGTTGTCGTCGTATTTCGAGCATGTCGTCGGATGTAGAAACAAATGGCGAGTCAAATTTTACGTCGGATGTCGAAAAGTTCGTGTGTCGAAGCGATCGTATGTAGAGGTACCACTGTACATGAGAAAACAAGACATTTCATCTAAACTTGAACCATTTTCAGTCAATCAATGTCTTTATTTTCGTTGTATATTGTTGAAAACAGCCAACAATTGCATCTCAGGTGTAGCTAGAATTAAAAAAAAAAGACTAATTCACTGCTTTCGCTCAAAAAACTTTTAGATCTTATTAATATATATATATATCTTACCTAAAAATGCCGTTACGCTTGATAACACACATCACTTAAAAGTTAGGATTTTTTTCCCACGTGTTTCAATTGAATTTCTCTTTGTGTCAAGCCATTTTTAAGTTCTAGTTAAGTTTTAAGTTAGTCTAAACTGTAAGTCCTGACAGGATTTTGAGTTTTTGCAGTGTTCAAAATAAATGTATGATACAGGCTGTATTGGAGCACATTAGGGACCAGTGCTACTTGGTGTTTTATCCAGCAATGACTACTGAGGTAAAATTGATAGTTAGCATGATTAAGTTTTTATTTTACACCCTCATCACTCCACAATGCTATGTTATGTTAAAGCCTGTATGTAAGACACGTTAGCCACGCATCGACAGTGGTCATAATTAATTGAAACCTAGCCCTCCGCAGGGCTAACGTTCCGTGAGCTAGTAGCGACAGTAACGTTAATCTTATTTATTAGCGCTTAGCGCTCTTTATTAGCGCTCTTTATTAGCCCTTAGCGCTGTACTGCTTTAAGATGGCGGCTGTTTACAAACGCTGCCCAGACGCGGCAGAGTCTGTCATTTCGCATCTAGTTCAACATACATGTGATCTCTATGAGACGCGCCAGACGCTGCCTGTTACCAATGTAGCATTGTGCGGGCTAGTATCGGCGTCGTTTGTGGCGGCTGTCGGCTGCGGTAAGTCCCCCCCCCCCCCCCCCCCCCTTCTTCCTCTCCGCACGTGACAGCGCGTGGTCCCGCATTAAAAGTAGTCCTAGCAAAACGTGATGCTTAGAGCTGTCAAAATAAACGATTAATCGAGGTGAATAAAATTACTCGGATCAGTTTTTAAACTCGAGTTACTCGAGTTGCTCGAGTACTCGTTTCAGCTCTAGTATCGTTAGGTACCCAAAGATTCCCAGCTCTAAAAATGAGGTCGTTAATTTTCCCGCTGTGTGCATGAGTGCCGCGTGGACTCGGCACAGATGCGTGGCAAAATTTCACTCATATCAGACTCCATTTTCTTTCACACATGTTCATTGGTCCTAAACTCACTATAGAACTCAATTATGCCATGTTCTAGGTAGAAAAGATGATCCTTACCACTTGCTAATTGGTAATTACGACTACGGCCTGTTCATGTGTTTTCGTTGTCATAGCAAAAAGAATACACGGAGTTAATATGAATAAGAAGGAACCAAAATGCTAACAGGAAGTTTTTTGTTTGAAACTGAACATTTGAGCAAACATTTGGTTAAAAAATAGGTTTTATAAATGTGTACGCTATGTCATTATGCTGGTGTCCAAAAAAATGTGTAAATTGGCAATGAATCTTCTTTAAAAGGGGGGGGGGGGCGGGGGGGGGGGGGCGCACCGCCTATCCCTCTTCCCACAGCCCAGCAAAGGAGCCCTCGCCCCCCCACCCCCCCGGAATCTAGGGTGGTCCCTCGGGCCACCCGCGCGCCCATCTACCGGCCCTTGGGGATGGCAAGAGGGGACGCACCACCAACCCCACGCCCGTCCCCTACCCCATCCGGCGGCGTCCGCCCACCCGGGCCACAAGCCGCCGCCGCAGCCCCCCAGCCGACACGGCATGCCACGGGCCCCCCAGCAGCCCACCAAGCCGTGGGCAGGGTCCCCTGCCGTAGCAGGCAACATCTAGCCTATACTCCGCCGCCCAGCCAGCGATCCGCGGCGGAGCACAGGGCAGATACCCAGTTAGAGAAGAGAGGGGAAGGCGGAGGCAGGAGAACGCTGAGGAGCCGCAGTGGGGCGACGCGAGACTGGAGCACCGACCTCCCCCCAAAAGTTTTGGCACTCCTGCAATTCAATCAGATAATGCTCAATTTCTCCCAGAAAATGATTGCAGTAAGAAATGCTTTGGTGGTAATATCTTCATTTATTTTGCTTGCAATGAAAAAACACAAAAGAGAATGATAATGATTTAATTTTTTTCCCATTTTACACAAAACTCCAAAAATGAGCTGAACAAAAGTATTGGCACCCTTTGAAAAATCATGTGATGCTTCTCTAATTTGAGTAATTAACAGCACCTGTTACCTGTGGCACATAACAGGTGGTGGCAATAACTAAATCACACTTGCAGCCAGTTAAAATGGATTAAAGTTGACTCAACCGCTATCCTGTGTCCTTGTGTGTACCACATTGAGCATGGAAAAAAAAGAAAGAAGACCAAAGATCTGTCTGAGGACTTGAGAAGCAAAATTGTGGGGAAGCATGGGCAATCTCAAGGCTACAAGTACATCTCCATAGACCTGAATGTTCCTGTGTCTACCGTGAGCAGTGTCATCAATAAGTGTAAAGCCCATGGCACTGTTGCTAACCTCCCTAGATGTGGACGGAAAAGAACAATTGACGAGAGATTTCAACGAAAGACTGTGCGGATGGTGGATAAAGAACCTCGACTAACATCCATACAAGTTCAAGCTGTCCTGCAGTCCTGCAGGGTACAACAGTGTCAACCCGTACTATCCATTGGTGTCTGAATTAAAAGGGACTCTATGGTAGCATACCCAGGAAGACCCCACTTCTGACCCAGAGGCATAAAAAAGCCAGGCTGGAGTTTGCCAAAACTTACCTGAGGAAGCCAAAAACATTTTGAGTGAATGATCTCTGGTCATATGAGACAAAAGTAGAGGTTTTTGGGAAAAGGCATCAACATAGACTTTACAGGAAAAAAAAAAAAAGAGGTCTTTAAAGAAAAGAACACGGTCCCCACAGTCAAACATGGCGGAGGTTCCCTGATGTTTTGGGGTCGCTTTGCTTCCTCTGGCACTGGACTGCTTGACCGTGTGCATGGCATTATGAAGTCTGAAGACTACTAACAAATTTTGCAGCACAATGTAGGGCCCAGCGTGAGAGAGCTGGGTCTCCCGCAGAGGTCATGGGTCTTCCAACAATACAATGACCCAAAACACACTTCAAAAAAATACTACAAAATGGTTTGAGAGAAAGCACTGGAGACTTCTAAAGTAGCCAGCAACAAGTCCAGACCTGAATCCAATAGCACACACGTGGAGAGATCTGAAATTAGCAGTTTGGAGAAGGCAACTTCAAATCTCAGAGAACTGGAGTAGTTGGCCAAAGAAGAATGGTCTAAAATTCCAGCAGAGCATTGTAAGAATCTCACAGATGGATTCACTGATTTCGTCTAAAGGTTGTGCTACATAGTATTAGGCTGAGGGTGCCAATACTTTTTTCCGGACCATTTTTGGAGTTTTGTGTAAAATGATAATGATTTAAAAAAAATTCCATTCTCTTTTGTGTTTTTTCATTGCAAGCAAAATAAATCAAGATATTACTACCAAAGCATTTGTAATTGCAATCATTTTCTAGGAGAAATTGAGCATTATCTGACAGAACTGCAGGGGTGCCAATACTTTTGCCCAGCAGTGTAAAACATGCAAATATCTGCTTTGACTTTGTCAAACAATGATTAATGAATCATCATTGACGTTTGTGTATTTTCTGTACTTTCAATTTGATGTCCTGGTTTTTGCTTTATTAATTTTCATTATGGGATATCCTTTAAGTGGCTAATTCTTTAAAGAGCAAATAATTATTTTGGGTGAATTAACAAAAAAACAAAACAAAACAAAAAAAAAAAAAACAAGCCCATAAAGACAGCGTCCACATACAGTCCACATACATGGACATCACATTTTGTGTCATTTTCACCACAATATTAACATTTGGCATACAAGTGTGACCCAAAATTGAATGTCCATGTATGCGGACTCTAGGTCTCAATCATAATTGTTCTTTTATTTTTTTCATGAAAAATAAATTAATCTAAAAAAAATTAAAGAAACACAATTAATAAAATTAAAATGAATAAAAACAGAAACACAATCTGGTTACGGCCCCCAATACCATTCCATTTTTAATTAATTTATTAAATTTCAGAGTAATTAATTCATTGCCTTCCACTGACAGCACTAGACGTCCAATCCATTTTGACATAGATTCGCTCTCAGCCTTCCCAGTCAAAATGTCAAGCTTCGTCAATGGTAGCCAATGGGTTAAACGAGCGCCATATGAAGGGACAAAGATTTTGTTGCATGTACAAACACTGGTTTCAATGAAGGTGGTAAGCTTTGTAAAAGCCAAAAAGAATATACCGTAGATAGATTTTTAAAATTTCTAATACGGTTACATGTAATTGAATATACTCCAAAGAAATGTATTGATTTATCGGTGGAGGTGTAATATGTATTCACCCTTTTTCAATTTTGACCACACATATTGATAGAATCACGTTTACAGCATTCCAGAGGTTTATAAGGTCATGAATCTTCCTTGATTTTTTAAGAATAATTTCAAATCGTCAATGAGTCGCCAGACATCGTCAGGTTTTCTCAATAAAACTCAAACAAACGTCCATAATAGGAACATTGAAAATACAATATATAGTCTCCTTGTGTCATTTCGTTTGGAGTTTTTGTTAGCTTGGGTGCTAACTGTGGAAGTCTTTTCAACTCACCGAATAAGCTGGCGTCGGACAAAACAATACTTCACACTTTTTGACGTCAGTCTTATTAACGAAGAGGAAAACCTATTGTAAAGTTTGAAGATATGGAAATAAGAAAGTTGTGGGTCCACACATAGTAGTGACAATCACAGCAAGAACTTCTGCGTTCTTCTACTTCGGTTATTTCTTTTCATTCGTTTTCAGTTGCTTTAGCTGCTTGGCCGCCACCTACTGGCCTGGAGAGTGGACGACATTGGACTTTCACTTCAGTTTTGACATGACTTATTTCAGATATTGTTTTACCTGTACTTAAATTGCATGTTTCAAGTATGATTTGAACAGCAACTTGATGACGTTTGTCGTTCCATAATTATTTTTCCACATTAATGTTTGTTTAAATGATTTCAAAATCGGACTTTCCTCAATTCTATTTCTATTTCTTTTCATCAAATGCTTCCATGATTAATTCTGACTTTCACTACCAACTGAGAGATCTATTCATTAATTAATTATAATATTATCAATTCATTAGTTAATTTACTTGTTTACTAGTTGAAAAATATTTCCCCCCAAAATAATAAATGTTCTTTGACTTCGGAAAACAATGATTTTTGCACATTTCTAACAGATGTTGCAGAACCAAACTGCTCTGTCTATTTAAAACAATGTCCTCTAATCAAATAAATGGCTTTCAGTTTTAATTCCACGATTTCATAAATTAAAAATATCAGTGACAAACTCATTTACTGCCATTGACCATGATAGATGTGCAACCCATTAAAAGGTCGAACTCATTATGTTAAAATGTGACATGACTCTTACTTGAGTAAAGTTTTTGGCTACTCTGCCCACCTCTGAGTAAGAGTAACGTTTCTTCTTTACAAATCTACTCAAGTAAAAGTAAAAAGTACGGCTTGGTAAAACTACTCTTAGAAGTAATTTTTTTTAAAGTTACTCAAGTAAATGTAATGGACTAAATGCAACGCGTTATTACCCACATCTGACGATTAGTTAAAACATACCAGAAGTGTCTTGAAACTATAATTGCAAACAGTGCTTCTCCATTAAGTATTTTATGTGTCTCAGTTGGTGTGTTCATTACTTTTTTCCATTGTTATTGCACTTCATTCAAAAATTATAATTTATTGACTAAACTGTTGTGCTTTACTTCAGTGTGGATTGTTCGAGTTAATACCAATGTCTGGTAGAAATTTCATTTGCATATATATATATATATACAGTGTATCACAAAAGTGAGTACACCCCTCGCATTTCTGCAGATATTTAAGTATATCTTTTTATGGGACGACACTGACAAAATGAAACTTTGACACAATAAAAAGTAGTCTTTGTACTGCTTATATAATAGAGTTAATTTATTTTCCCCTCAAAATAACTCAAAATATAGCCATTAATATCTAAAACCCTGGCAACAAAAGTGAGTACACCCCTATCAAAAATGCACATCCCTTAATGTCCAAATTGAATATTGCTTTTCATTTTCCCTCCAAAATGTCATGTGACTCGTTACAGGAGTGGTGTCAGAATTGCTGCAGAGATTGAAGAGGTGGGTGGTCAGCCTGTTAGTGCTCAGACCATACGCCGTACTCTACATCAAATTGGTGTGCATGGCTGTCACCCCAGGAGGAAGCCTCTTCTGAAGACGGTACAGAAGAAAGCCCGCAAACAGTTTGCGAAGACATGTCAACAAAGCACATGGAATACTGGAACCATGTCCTATGGCCTGATGAGACGGGCGGGCTTTCTGCTCTGAGACCCCTAATTTGGCGAAATTTCAAAATTGTCCTCTATGCTTGTGTGATACATCATTGGAAAGCTTAAAATCTCGATTTTCTGGGGGAGGAAAAATTTTAAACGGGGGGGCATTTCACAAAAAAAAAAAAAAAAAAGTTAAACCCGTAAACCCTAACTTGCGGTGAGACCATAATTAAAGACACCATGATTTTAGCGAGATATTATCGCGTACATACCTTGTTTCGATCCAAAAACTCAGTGTAGCATGTCTCACCGAGTGTCAAGACAGCTGTGAATGGCCACAGCCGGACTTTTGGGGGATTTTATGGGTGAAACACGGTAATATAACAAGGGTCGCAATGCAGAAATCGCAGACATCAAGGAGTGGTCGAGATTTTCTTTTTCAAATATTTACCCTTTTAAAGCATTTTTTAAATCAAATTGTCATTGTTTGGATCAATTATTTATCATCTAAAATATCGGGAAAATACGACAGTAACCAAAAAAATACAATTAAGCGATAGTTACGAGGTAGATATCCGTGACCTATTTACAGACACTATTTTTTCATTGTGACGTAATCTGTTTAAAAGTTTAAAATATGCGAGTGAATTATTTTATGAAATTGTTGTTTAAAAAAAAAAAAAACTAGACATTAATTAATGATTCTAAGCTAAAAATGAGAGACATTTCAAATAATCAACTTGACTGCTGCCTGGAGGAGATAAATGCTTGGATGAGCGAAAACGTCTTGCAGCTGAACAGCTCCAAAACAGAAGACATTCACATTGGTACCCCTCACCAGCTCCGTTCTGCCCCCATTTCCTCAGTCTCCTTTTTCGGCCACAAATTTTCCTTCTCCCCTTGTGTGACTAATTTGGAAGTCAGGTTTGACCCCCATCTTAGCTTTAACAATCACATCAATTATATTTGCAAAACCTCCTTCTTTCACCTCCGCAATATTGCCAAACTCCGGCCATCTCTCTCCCGTCCTGCTGCAGAGAGACTCGTCCATGCCTTTATCTCCTCCAGGTTGGACTATTGTTACGCACTCCTCATCGGGCTCCCTGGCAAGAGCCTACAAAGGCTCCAGTATTTCCAAAACAGTGCTGCCAGGGTCCTGATGAGGATGCGTAAACATGAGCTCATCACCCCCATCCTTCACACCCTACACTGGCTCCCTGTTCACCTCCGTATTGAATTCAATTGTTTTTCAAGTGTAAAGTGGGTTATAAATAAAGTTATATTATTATCATTATTAAATATAATTACTTACCTTCTTTTTATGACTGGGTTGAAACAAACGGGGGTCTCTCAGAGTAAAACGGTAAAAAATAGTTTGGGGGCTTAATGCGCCATGAAACTGCTACGTCAGCATATGGACATATTGTTCTCTGAAACACAACAGCTCTTTTGGCTTAAAATACAGCAGTTTATTTTACAGAGGGGTACAAGAGCAGAAACTATTTTTTTCAGCCTTATTTGTGTTTTCTGTCATATACAGTGCCTTGCAAAAGTATTCGGCCCCCTTGAATCTTGCAACCTTTCGCCACATTTCAGGCTTCAAACATAAAGATATGAAATTACATTTTTTTTGTCAAGAATCATCAACAAGTGGGACACAATCGTGAAGTGGAACAACATTTATTGGATAATTTAAACTTTTTTAATAAATAAAAAACTGAAAAGTGGGGCGTGCAATATTATTCGGGCCCTTTACTTTCAGTGCAGCAAACTCACTCCAGAAGTTCAGTGAGGATCTCTGAATGATCCAATGTTGTCCTAAATGACCGATGATGATAAATAGAATCCACCTGTGTGTAATCAAGTCTCTGTATAAATGCACCTGCTCTGTGATAGTCTCAGGGTTCTGTTTAAAGTGCAGAGAGCATTATGAAAACCAAGGAACACACCAGGCAGGTCCGAGATTCTGTTGTGGAGAAGTTTAAAGCCGGATTTGGATACAAAAAGATTTCCCAAGCTTTAAACATCTCAAGGAGCACTGTGCAAGCCATCATATTGAAATGGAAGTAGCATCAGACCACTGCAAATCTACCAAGACCCGGCCGTCCTTCCAAAGTTTCTTCTCAAACAAGGAGAAAACTGATCAGAGATCCAGCCAAGAGGCCCATGATCACTCTGGATGAACCGCAGAGATCTACAGCTGAGGTGGGAGAGTCTGTCCATAGGACAACAATCAGTCGTACACTGCACAAATCTGGCCTTTATGGAAGAGTGGCAAGAAGAAAGCCATTTCTCAAAGATATCCATAAAAAGTCTCGTTTAAAGTTTGCCACAAGCCACCTGGGAGACACACCAAACATGTGGAAGAAGGTGCTCTGGTCAGATGAAACCAAAATTGAACTTTTTGGCCACAATGCAAAACGATATGTTTGGCGTAAAAGCAACACAGCTCATCACCCTGAACACACCATCCCCACTGTCAAACATGGTGGTGGCAGCATCATGGTTTGGGCCTGCTTTTCTTCAGCAGGGACAGGGAAGATGGTTAAAATTGACGGGAAGATGGATGCAGCCAAATACAGGAACATTCTGGAAGAAAACCTGTTGGTATCTGCACAAGACCTGAGACTGGGACGGAGATTTATCTTCCAACAGGACAATGATCCAAAACATAAAGCCAAATCTACAATGGAATGGTTCAAAAATAAACGTATCCAGGTGTTAGAATGGCCAAGTCAAAGTCCAGACCTGAATCCAATCGAGAATCTGTGGAAAGAGCTGAAGACTGCTGTTCACAAACACTCTCCATCCAACCTCACTGAGCTCAAGCTGTTTTGCAAGGAAGAATGGGCAAGAATGTCAGTCTCTCGATGTGCAAAACTGATAGAAACATACCCCAAGCGACTTGCAGCTGTAATTGGAGCAAAAGGTGGCGCTACAAAGTATTAACGCAAGGGGGCCGAATAATATTGCACGCCCCACTTTTCAGTTTTTTATTTGTTAAAAAAGTTTAAATTATCCAATAAATTTTGTTCCACTTCACGATTGTGTCCCACTTGTTTTTGATTCTTGACAAAAATTTAAAACTTTTATATCTTTATGTTTGAAGCCTGAAATGTGGCAAAAGGTTGCAAGGTTCAAGGGGGCCGACTACTTTTGCAAGGCACTGTATATATATATATATATATATATATATATATTAGGGCTGTCAAATGATTACAATTTTTAATCGAGTTAATCACAGCTTAAAAATTAATTAATCATAATTAATCGTAATTCAAACCATCTTAAAATATGCCATATTTTTCTGTAAATTATTGTTGGAATGGAAAGAAAACACACATGACGGTATATACATTCAACATACTGTACATAAGTACTGTATTTGTTTATCATAACAATAAATCAATAAGATGGCATTAACATTAGCATTCTGTTAAAGCGATCCATGGATAGCAAGACTTGTAGTTCTTAAAAGATAAATGTTAGTACATGTTATAGAAATTTTATATTAAAACCCCTCTTAATGTTTTTGTTTTAATAAAATTTTTAAAAATTTCAATCAAAAAATAAACTAGTAGGTCGCCATTGTTGATGTCAATAATTACACAATTCTCATGGTCATAAAATCAGTCGCACCCAAGTGCCTGCAGAGGGTGACAAAACTCCAGAAAACACAAGTAACAAATGCACATGACCCTTTGCTGTCATTGTAATCTGTTTGAGCGGGGCATGTGCGTTAATTGCGTCAAATATTTTAACGGGATCTATCTATCTATCTATCTATCTATCTATCTATCTATCTATCTATCTATCTATCTATCTATCTATCTATCTATCTATCTATCTATCTATCTATCTATCTATCTATCTATCTATCTATCTATCTATCTATCTATCTATCTATCTATCTATCTATCTATCTATATACACACTGTATATATGTATATATAGAGATAGATAGATAGATAGATAGATAGATAGATAGATAGATAGATAGATATAGATATACAGTATATATATTGTTGAAATTCGCCCCCCCCGGCCAAGACGCACGGTTTTTTCCCCTTCAATATATATATGTATAATTTTAACTTAACATTTCTGATTTAGTTTTAATATTTAAATTTAGATATAAGAACTTGTTTGATGTCTTGACGGGAACGGTCTTGGCCTGAAATAAACGAATGAAAAAAAAAGTGGAAATAAGTATTTAGTTCTGTATTGAAGATTTCAGAGAATCACTTTCTATGAGGAAATAAATAATTAAATTGCTCAGTGTTGTTGTAAATGTGCAACAAAAAAAGAGGAAAAAAATCACACCACATTAAAACATTGTTTGGGGCTAAATGTGTCAAAATGTTGCCGCTATTTTGAACATGTGCTGCTTTGCAAACGGCGCCCCATTGAGAGATGGGATGGGATTAGATCGGAACGCGTACTCGCACCGTTGTAGCTCGAAAGGAAGTGACGCAGAGTTGGCGGATGCGCACATTACGCAGTACTAATCGGGTCGCCGATGGTCGCAGATGGATGTTATTTCCTGGAATCGTTTAAATTCGAACGTAAAACGACTTCAAATTGACAAGCATTACTTTCACCGCCGACGTCTTTTTCTGGGAGTGACGCTGCTTTTCTGTCATGGTGGAGCCTCCATCTGGTAACCAGTTTGAAGACATCCAATATGAAGACATCCAAGTTGAAGCGGTAACGTTCAATTAGAGAGTTTAAACCAAGCCGAACTAAGCACAGACATTCAACACACGGTTTTCTGTTTTTATTTTTACGTTAATGATATAATATATTGCTGAAAAAAGGGTTGGATCCTCGCAGTTTCAAATATTTTCACTTCGAAACGAAATCAATGTAAAAAAGAACTGTTTATTGTATAGCATGAATCAACAACACGAAGTGTCATCGTTTGTCTATATTTTTGTAGGTCTTTAGGGCAATGCTTGTCATTTTTGCACGTCACTCAATTTGTTGAGCGTTTCTTGGAATTTATATGGGCATCATTTTTGCTATGTTGCAGTTATAAACTTGATGAGGTAGGCAGCCTTAACATTCCAAAAACATTGTGTTTGAACTTGTAGCCGCCCATGCTTAGTAAAACTGAATTCTGTTTGGCTTGTCAAACCTCTGTCCTCAACACCAATTGGACTCATAAATAACGCTGATGGATGTGATAGACACTCGCCAAAATCAGAGGTTCGACCCTATCTCAGTTCAAATAACATTTTCCTGTGGTCAGTAAAGGCCTTCTTTTCACAATTGCAAAATCAGCTGAGTGGAAAAACGAAACAAACAAACAAAAAACATTCGCATATTGTGTCAGTTTGATTTTCAGATATTTTACGTGTAGTCTATGCTAACACACAAGAAGGTGTTAAAGGGAACCACGGATGGAAAGACTTGTAGTTCTTAAATGATAAATGTTAAAATGAGTTATAATAATTTGATATTCAAACCCCTCTCAATGTTTTGTTTTTATAAAATTTGAAAAATTAGTTCAACTAGTTGGTCGCCATTGTTGTTGACGACGGAATGGAATCTGGGAAGTGACGTCACTGGGCGGCGCTGCCGTACTTCCAAAGTGTCACTTGTTGGCTACATAAACATGTCGTCAGTTCTTCCCTTTCAATTTGAACCCGAGCGGAAAAGTGACGATCAGGACAGCGCTGTCTATATTTCACAAAACGAGCAGTAAAAGCAATTAAACGAATGTCTCCAGTTGTATCCGAACCCGCGTTTCCCATGCGACAGACGAGCGCGTAGACTACAGGACTATACTGTTCCGTGTTATGTTATTGTCATGATTTTTTTCTTATATTGCTATCGCAACCCACATGCGTTGTCTATCTGTGTGGTAAAATCTGAAAGGGAAACGCAACTAAAAAGAGGGTGTGGCTGGCTAGACCATGGAATTAGAAAAACACAGCTCACTTCAGACAGCAAGTAGATAACGATAACATAGGGATTGCGTAAAAGGGTTCATTGAACACACAGAAAACACGCGATCACGAAAAGGGAGACACAAAACGGGTCCATGACAGTAGGTCGGGATAAAAAAAAACAAAACAAAAAAAACGAGGGAAAACCACAGTGAGAGGCAGACTTACGAAAAAACAAGGCAATGATGCATCTAGCTACAAACATATACAAAATGTAATTGCAGCAAGTCAATATCTCGGCAAGCCGCCTAGGATCGGTTTACAGACGCTGCTGATGATCTGGAACTCATCCCACATCTCTGTAACAAAACAATCTGACAAGCAGCAGAATGTGACAAAATCATGCCAATCGTCATACTAGCTTCGCTTGCTAGCTAGCACAGCTATTCTCCGAGTCCAACCCAGCGTGCATTGCGCCCTCTGTAGGTCAAAACATGTAATAAATATTACAGATTTTTAAAATAATGGCAATTATATATGTGTTTCTAATATCATATTTTAGTATAAAAGACAAGCAATTGTGGCTTATTAGCGCCTACAAGTCTTTAACTCCGAGGTTCCCTTTAAAATGAATAATTTTGTAATGATAAATAGAGGTGGGACAATACAGTGGACCCTAATGATACGAGCCCAATCCGTGTCACGACCAAGCTCATGATGTGAATGTGCTGGTATCGTGAATGGATTTTCTCCACAAATTAAAAAAAAAAAACAAACAAAAAAACTGAATTACAGTGAATGCGTGTACCACTTCCTATGACCATTTAGGGATGTTCCCCCTAAGTAACAACTCAAGGCATCATTTTTAAGGCAAATAATTTGAAAAATGATTTAAAAGTAGAAAATTAATACTATTCATATACAAGCACTTACCATGAGGCTTCAAGACTAGCTAACGTAACAAAAGTGAGAGCAAGCAGTGTAGAAGGAGAGAGAGTGGGCTGCCATACATGCACCGTAACATAAAAGGAAACGATAGCATTACATGAACAAAACAAAAGTTGTGGTGTAAGCAAACTGTGGGACAAGGTTAATGTTCACTTGTAAGCACAGATCATCCGGATGCACTTGGATACAAAAGTCTATTACCGAAGACACCATCAATGAGCGGAAGATGGGCAGATGGGATATTCAGTTGGTGCGAGATGCTCGTAGGCCCCCGAGCGAGATGGCAAGACACTTGGGGAGACAAAGCAAAAAAGAGCTTGCATGCCACCTGGCGGGATGCCAAGCCAATCGGACATGCCAATCGAGAGAGATGCTTTTCTCAATTTCGCTCGTATGGTGAAAGTTTGCTCGTATAATGACACTAATTTTCTGTCGTGACCATGCTTGGATTGTGAAAAACTCGTAAGGCAGGGGCGGACTGGTAATCTGTGGGTTCTGGAGGATCACAGAACGGCCGGTGCCCTGGACGGCCGGCGGCCGCCATTCATTATGCATCACTGTTTTTATCCCCCCTATCCTCTGATTATCTACAGTTCCTCTGATTATCTACAGTTCGCATCCAATCCGACAGGTGGCAGCAATGCGCCTGGCTTTTCACCGCCAATTTGATAGACTAGGAACGACGAAAGCACAGAGTAGCCTTCATTGGTTCATTCCTTGTGGAAGCAAAATAGCGACGAGTGTTAATGCACAATATGGATGGTGGTGGCAAAAAAACTGAAAAGAGCAGGGTGGCGCGGAGAAGGTTAGAGAGAAAAAATTAAAGAAACTGGAGAGTGAAGCATTAAAATGTCATAAATCGACAAATATTTTCGCAAGCAGCAGTCTGGCTGCAACGGCCACGTCGGGTAACAACAGCTCAGCTCCCGGCGATGGTGAGAGGGAGCTGCAGCCGCTCTGACGTGCAGACGGTGCTGGGAGAGAGAAAAGAAGAGGGAGGGGGCAACGATAAACTGTTGGAAGTTCCCCAGACAAGCGCAGGGCAAGTAAATTGGGATGAAGAGGGTTACTTGCTCTGTAAACTGGCAATTGTTATCCATCAGGTAGCTACATTTTAAATCAAATAAATGACAATTAAAGGGTTAGTGCCAGCTAGTCGATGTACCCGTTTGCAATCGTGTCAAGTTACAGTATGCTAGTCCTACTATCCCTCTCCTAAGAAAAAATATTTTAGCCGTAAAACAATGTATGCACACGCAGCATAGCAATATTAATTCAGAAGAAATATAACAAAATATTAATAAAATGAATGGTTTTACTTTAAAGTTTAGGTAGTTAAATTGATGTTATATACATTATTAATCATTTATATATCGTTTTGTTTTCTGGTTAATACTTTCCAATGAAGTTTATGTATACAGGATTTGTCTTGAAATGTGTATTGTATTTTCATTGAAATTTATTATTTGTATGGCAAGATTAATTATGGCAGGGGTCTCCAAACCGGTCCTCAAGGGCCGCTGTGGGGCCTGGTTTTTGTTTTAACCGATCGAGTACCGACAGTTTAACCAATGAAGTTTCTGCTAAAACAAGCAGCACCTGACTGCAATCAACTGATTACACTTGTAAGACACCAGATTGGTGCAGAGGTTTTGTCTTGTTTTGTTGGAATGAAATCCTGCGCCCGCCGCAGCCCTATGTGGAATAGTTTGGAGACCACTGAATTATGGCATAAACAATGAAGTCATTTTATAGACAGAGATCTTTAAAGATATATTATAACCACTTGGATACGTAAAACTTGCTTTGAAAAATAAATTCTTTCATTTGTTTATTCAGGTTGATCATAGAGCTAGTACAGAAAATGAATCCAACTCCAGTTCAGCCTTGCAGTACTTTGAGCGCCCGTAGTCAGACAGTCACAGTCTAGACACATTTTCTTCATTTTTCTCTCAAAGTGCACGAAATTGGTGCATTTTACAATAAAATGTGAAAAAAAAAAAAAAAAATTCTCCCGGGAGGGGCATTTCCCGGACCCCCCTATGGGGTCTTGTGTTTCCCTTCGTATAGCGATTCTTATGGGCTGGGCTGAGTCAAAGTCCAGGGCTGCTTTTTAGTCCCAGTCCGCCCCTGTCGTAAGGTGAGCTGTTTGTTTCACGAGGGTCCACTTTATATAGATAAGGTGAGATATTGCAATACTTTGTATCCCAAAAGATTATCGATATGCTCCTGCCAATAATATGTTTAAGTGTGCAATGAAATTCAAACGCAGAATGAGCAGCAGATGTTTGCAGCCTGCTAAATTAGATGAAATTCTTGAAATCTTTCAATCTACAAAATAATTATAAATTTGCAATTTCAATTTTTGTATTCTTTCTTCACCGAGATGCATCTGAACATGTTTTGGTTTTCCCCACAGGCTGTTGGCAGGGGTACCTTTGGAGTCGTCTTCAAAGCGGTGTGGAAAGGGAAGGATGTTGCAATCAAGACCATTGAGAGTGACAGCGAAAGAAAAGCATTTCTTGTTGAGGTACTTACTTAGAATGCATCTCCAATTACAATACAGGTTACTTTGAGCCTTACTTGAGTAAAATATTTCAACAGTCTTTCATAAAACAAAAATATATAGCTGAAGTTGAGTGAAGTGAATAATACCCATAAGGTACATTGCTGACCATTTTTGTCTTCATACAGCTTCGCCAGCTCTCTAGAGTGAATCATCCAAACATTGTGAAGCTATATGGTTCATGTAATAATCCTGTAAGTATTCACTTTAAATGATCCATCTATTCGGGAGACATGAAAAAAACTGGGCGGGGGGCTTTTTTTAGAACTACATTTTTTCAGTAGGGGTGTGATAACATATTGAAATTGTGATACATCGTGACACTCTGCATCCCAAGAGGTTATCGATACGTCCACGCAAAATAAAGATATCGTTTTAAAAAGGTGTCAATGTTTAAAAAAAAAAGAACTAACAAGTTGCTATCAAAATCTTCCACCATAATCGTATCTCATTTAACTCTCTGGCTTCCATTGATGGCGCTCATCACCTAATCAAGACTGGAAGGGCCAAAGGACCTTTGTTCATTCGAAACCAGATCATTGACAGTCACTCTTTCCGATTTTCGGGGCATATACTGTTCACTTTCTGTTCATTTTACAGCATTTACAGGTCACTGCCTATTCATTCCCGGGTCACTTCCTGTTCTGTAACCCCAAATCAACAGGAAGTGACCAATAAAATGCCCCAATATCAACAGGAAGTGACTGTAAATCAACAGGTATGACCTGATTTGACCTAAAATTACCTCGTCGCCTGGCATTAGCTGCCACTGACGGCCATAGAAGTGGGAGGGGTTCATTTGCTGCCACCCTGCCAGGATGAAGATAGCTTATTTTTCTGTTTATTAATTGTTTTAGAGTATCTTAGAATGATTTCCTGACCAATGTATCAATAATCGTATCGCCATATCGTGAGATAGTTACCGTGAGGTTTGTATCGCAAATCGTATCGTGCGGTAACAAGAGGCTCCCGCTCCCACATATCATAGACAGATTTGTAAACAATATTTGAGTTTTTTTTGTTTTTTTATTCATTATTGTTGAAATATTATTCAATCCCCACTGCCATATAAGCATAAGCAAGTTTGACATATGTCATTCATAAACAATTCAATTAAGGACTTAAAGCGACACTCCACTGGAAGTCAGCATTAATAAATTATTTGACTGGCGCAAGGTGTTGTTCACAACCTAGCCAAATTTATGTATTTTTATGTACAGTATTTGCAGTTTTCTATTTCTTTTTTTTTTTTATTCAAATAATATTTTCCTCTATTTCAAATTGTTTACCCAGCATTTTTAACATCAACATTTTCTTTTATTAGGTCTGTTTGGTCATGGAATATGCAGAATGTGGATCTTTATATAACTGTGAGTCATTTAAAGTTCAGTAAAAATTTGCACTTGAATGTTGCTTTGAGGAACATGCATTGCTAAAATTTACTCTTCTTTTACAGTGGTTTTTAAAAAGTCTATACACCCATATGGCAAGTTTTAGTGATGCAAAAACATGACATGATTATTAGAGCTGTCCCGACTAGTTGACGTTGTCGACGTCATCGATGACGTAAATGCGTCGACGGGCAAAACATACCGTCGACGGGTAATAACGGGTAAAAAAAAAAAAACATGCTGATAAAGTTTAGAATGGCGGGCGCTCGTGATGCAAGTGGTTTTTACTGGCACCCCCAAGGGGGCCGCTGTTATTTCAATGTGACCGGCATTGTCAGATTGAGCAAAGAGGAAGAAAGTGGGCGAGCGCGAGAGAGGGAGCGAGATCGGTGAGTTGGGAAAATGCGCGGGTAGCGTGGACTTGAGTGGCTGCATCCCCCACGTTTTTGTTTTGGTCAATAAAAGTATCCATTAAGAGCCACCTCTCGGTGTTTTTATGCACGCCGCCGCCTTCCTGAGGAGGAAATCAGACGAACCGACGACAATGAGCCAAGTGAATCGCCGGTTCACTCCTCACTACGGAAAAAAGCGGACCAGACTAGCCAGAGCCTGGAATTATTTCAAGGAAAATATGGAGGGTGCCACTGTGTGTACTCTTTGCTAAGCTGAGCTCGCATACCACGGTAGCACGTCTGTTACGAAGGAACATTTGAAGCGCCGTCACTCAAGTGTAATTTTCAAAGACAACAAGAAGCAACAAGCTAGTAGATTGTAAGTCCATACAACTTTTTTAAACGATTTTTTAAAATGGAAGTTGCCTTTATGTGCGTCGTATCAACGTGCATTTTTATCTAATAAAATAATTAATATATATATATATAATTATATATATTTTTTCATTAATATTAAATTTATTAGGATCATGGAAACTCCCACTTGGGGAAAATATATACAGTACATATATCCGTTATATACATAATATAATAAAAATATATATGGAAACAGCACTGGCCTGCTTACTGTAATCCATGACTGCACTAATTATAAAGTATTATTTTGTATATACATATAGTAGTATACTATAAAATTAATACTATATATTTAATTTTTGTTACTGTGAGTATGTGTGCCTTTCATTCAAAATAATAGTGGTAATATTTCAGTGTGCCCTCTACTTTATCTATTTTCTGGTTAAAACAAACAAAAATTGAACATTTTTTCCCTCCCCCAAAAATGCGGAATGCACACCAGAAAAAGCATCTGAACTCACACAAAGTATTCTGAAAATAGTTGTCCGGGACATTGCAATTCATTTTAACATTTAGAACAATATAGACAATGACATACCACAAAAAGAGTAAGAATTGTTTTGACACCTGTTAAAAAGGTGAAGTCACAGTAGCCACGTTTACATGGAGCCAAATATTGCAATCGGTTTAGATGTTCAAACCGAATAAATGTGTTCCATATAAACACCTCATTCGGAATGAACAGGCCCAAACCGAATGGAATTTCATTCCGTTTCACAGGGGTGGAATATTCCTTTTCCCAAACCGATTAGAAGTAAAATTATATCATGTAAACAGGGAAGCGGAATGGTGTCTGGTTGCGTTCTTTCTGCACATGCTTCGTACTGATGTGGTGACGTCACTTGGTGACGTAAGTAAAGTCACTTGCAACATGGCTTCCAAGCACACGCACAGCGCACCTAATTGGAGTCCGGCGGAAAGTTTATATCCATGAATCCCTCCTCCAGCCCACACAACTTTTTAAATGAACGGCGTGTCATTCTGAAGTTTTGTTTCCGCTCGAAAAGTTAAAACAGCAGCTGATCTGACGATCGATCTCCATGTTTTGCAACGTGACGCTTTGTTTTGATTAATCTGCGCATGTCAGACGGCAGTTGTCAAACGTCCTTTCGGAATAAAGGCAGACACATGTAAACGCTGGATCGGAATAGATGAAGTCACATGTAAACAGCTGATCTGAAATTTCCATTCGGAATTATTTGAATCGGTATGAATAAAAGTCAGCATTTAAACGTGGCTAGTGTTTCCGTTTACATTTTTTTTGCACTAGTTAATGCCAGCAGCGTTTGACCTCATTGTTTGTGATTTATTATTGATATTTATGTTATTTATTTATACGTTAATAAAGAATTTAGGTGTTCCAAGATGTTTTTTTGTGAATAAATAAGCTTCAACAAAAATTTAATTATTAAAGTAAAAAAAAAAATAATTATGAGATTAGTCGACTAATCGTAAAAAATAATAGACTAATCGGGAGGAAATTAGTCGTTTGGGACAGCCCTAATGAATATATGGTAAATCTTTGGAATTATTTATTTGGTTGTTTTAATGATGTCTGAATTCTGTTCTAAATATTTTGAGTATGTTATAACATGCAGTAGGTGCTGAAAACATGCAAAGACTGAGAAAACTTTAGCACTTAATGAAATCCTATATTTTAGCAATAATTATATTCACATCAGTCGTCTGAATTTTTTGGGCATGGCTAAAACCAGACCATATGTCGCATTGGATTAATTATTAAAATAATTATTGGATTAATTATTAAAATAATTATTTTTTAAAATTATTTTTAATGTACTTTGTGTGTTCTATTCTGGAATAAACATTTATTGCATTTAATTGGGTGGTTTATTAGAATATATTGTCACTACATTAGTGGTTAAATTGTTTTTTTTTTTAACATTAATTTTGTATATTGGCAATAATTTAGGAGACAATATATCACCCACTAAAATTTGTTATTGTGACAGTTTCTGACGTAGCAGTCACATGCTTACACTACATTTCTTAATTTTCTTCACCGTAAGATGAAATAACAACATTTGATGAGCAATACACGAAAACCTATTAACTATGTGAATGGCAAACTAGATCCAACAAATGGCTCTTACACACGCATTCACACAGGTGTTTATAGCTTTTTTTCTTTTTTTTTTTTTTTTAAGATAAAGTGTGACATTGTTCTATCAGGTCTCTTGCAAATGAATGGTTCAGTTCAGTTAAATTATATATATATATATATATATATATATATATATATATATATATATATATATATATATAAAAGTAAACAAGCATGACAACAAGCTGCATCTGACAGCAGCTGAGTTGGGGCGGGGCCGGAACATTTCCTTATGTCTGAAACAAATATTGTTTTATTTAAGCTGAAATGTTATTTTTGTCTTGATTTATTTCTTAATAATCCTATGCTACTGGTGTTATATTGTTGATTTACTGTAAATTCAATTATTAAATTTGGCCCTGTAGTTTAGTTGTTTTTTTTTTTTTTCTTTAAGTACCTGTTCAAGAAGCGTTTAAGCACCGGGACAATTTAAAAAGAACTGAGTAGGAACTGGTAACAGATTAGATCCAACTGATTCCCAACCCTACTTAACAGACATGCCAGAATGGGTTTACTCAATTAACTTATATTGGACAGGATTTTGATGTGGATTACTTGGAACAGCAACATTTTCTTATTGTCAGTGTGGCTTGGGTGACAATTTTTCACATCACCACACCATGTGTCAGTTCGCCCCTGGTAAAGTGGTGAGTGGGACAGTATAATCACTGGGTGTGTAGACTTTTTATATCCACTGACTGTATGTATAGGAGCACTGTGAACACATTTTGTCTCTTGTCACTGCCAGTCTTGCACAGTCCTGAGCCGCAGGCCCACTACACAGCTTCCCATGCTATGAGCTGGTGTCTGCAGTGTGCCCAGGGGGTTGCTTATCTGCATGCCATGAAACCAAAGGCGTTAATTCACAGAGATCTCAAACCACCGAAGTAAGATTATTTAAAATGATGCACAATGTAAATCACAGTAATTATTCTTTTCTCTATCACCACTTATTTCCCTATACAACACAAGTGGTTTTTTTCAGACAGGTCACAAAGCAAGGCACAGGAACGATGATACTATGCGGATTCACAAAAACTGGTGGCTAAAAGACTGTCAATCCATTTGCCCAGGATGGAATCTGACTTACTGCCACCAAACCAGACACAATTCGGACACAAGTTGTACAGAGACCTGAGAGCCCTTATCAGGGCGAGACCTTTGCCAAAACTACTCCAAAGGCCATCCTGCTTGGCTTGGAGTGACTCATCAACCATTTCTGTATTCCCATAGGACAGATAGGCTTAATAGGACTCCTTATTTGGCTTGACAGCATTCCATTTCTGTAGTTTCAGGCTCAAGGATTGCTGACCACCCTACAGCGTCAGTTCTAGTTGGCTTCCTCAACAAAAAAGGCACTGACAAACAATGACACATTTGGAATCTTGAGACATAGTGGAAGTTCTGCCAGAATCGGGTGTTGAAACTTATTTTGACAGAGAACCAGATTTCCCCCCGCATACCCACACAATACTTTTGCATCTCTCTGGTCAGACCGTCAGTTTCTCAACACCAGCTAACTAACCACCGGGTCATGATCACTTGACATACCCACCCCGATTTGCGGCAAGTGTCCAACACATTGGGACACAAGTCAAATAGAACAACTTCAAGTTCATAACCCAATTGAGTGAAGCGTGTCCCTGTGCGTGCATGTTGTTAGAAGTCCCGTATTGGAATATTACTGTTGTCAGGGTCTGTGGACCGGTGGGGGAATCATCTTGATGGTCACAATCTGCCAGCCACAGTCGGACTCCCACAACAGTATATATGGGTTTGTCTGCGATGCAACTATAGAGATTTTCACCGTACTTCCACCCAAATCGTGTGCAGCAATTTCGGACATGTTGCTACACTAGACATGCCATGCACCTTTGTGAGGCTCTAAAAAAGTTTTTTTTGCGGCTCTCCACTTTGTATTCCCTGAATCCCCACAGAATTCGATCAGCTGAAAGAACTCGAAATGTGGAAGTGTTGCATTTAGCTACACAAATCAGCAACAAATATAAAACGGTCGAACCAATCTGGATAGTCTTGTCAATGTACTGCTCCTGACGAATGTCTGTTAATCGTTTTATGTTTTCGGCCAGTGCGACAATTTCAATTTCTTTCCTTGTAGATTCATGACGTGCTTAATGGCCAAAAGACGTCCAAAATGGCAGCAGGTTCTCTTTGGGCTGGAAACGCGAGTCACGAGTCACGTGACTGTAAAAAAACTCGTTGTTGTATTGTCAGACAATCTTGATGAACATACTCAGGAATATAATATTGAGACAACTGTGAGTTCTTTGTGGATTAAGAGAGATTATCAACTCGTGACATGCTATTTGACCAAATCCCCCAATCGTAATATCTGTGCTTTGATCTTGTCTTGAAGGAAATGTATATGTGGATACAAAAATCACTAAAGATCTCTCCAACTATTGCAAAAGATCAGTGTGTCGCATTTAGGTCCGTCAAAATTCTTATCCCGTGTCAGGGGGTTGAGAACCACTGACTTAAATGACATCAAGAGTGATCTTTTTAGCACCTTGAACATTCCTAAGAATGATCATTTGCAGTTTATCTACAGTATTATCTTTCAGTCTGCCTAGCAGGCAGAGTGAAAAAGTAAGATGTGGCCAGCTGTGTCTGCAAAACACTAACACAGACCAATGCTGCTGTTTAATTAGAGTAAAACTGATCTGACAAAAGTTTCTGCTTCTCAACTGGGTTGTTTTAGTTTACTCCTGGTGTCTCGTTGTACTGTGCTGAAGATCTGTGACTTTGGAACGGCTTGTGACATCCAGACTTACATGACCAACAATAAAGGTAGTGCTGCCTGGATGGCACCAGAAGTGTTTGAAGGTGAGCAGATATAAAATTATTAATAAACAATAAATATTGTTGAAAATTATGAATAAACAAGCAAACACTAAGCTTTGAATCCTTAGCAGCAAGAACCTGAAAATCACAAATGTAAATAAAGTTTTTTTGCTAGATGGATTAACATATACACATTTTCTGCAGAAAGCACATATCTTGTTGCAGTGACAATATCTGGCTGATTATCTTACGTGAAGGTTCAACATTCATTGTTGGATTGTGCCGTATTAAGTGCGTTAAATGAGAATCCTAGTAGAGTAGCACTTTATTTAACACTAAGACCAGTCCGTCTGGCACCAACAGCCACGCCACGTTCAAAGCCATTTAAATCACCTTTCTTTCCCGTTCTGAATGCTTTGAACAGCAGTAGACCGTCTTGCCTACCAGGGCCGTGCAGAGATCGATTGAGGGGCAGGTGCTGATAGATCAAAAGGGGCATATGAACAAGAATTTGACACACTTTACAACAACTTGCAGTTTAACTGGCTTTACAGTATAATTGACTGTGACAGACCTTGATTGGGAGGGGGGAATAGTGAACAGAAATCAACACTGTCATCAACACTTTCTGGCTGGGACTCTGCATCTTTTCTTCCTTCAACCTCTATATTAAAACTTCCCTCTTCAACTTGTTGTTCATCTGAGAACAAACCACACCAGATGTTCACTGAGCCACCATCAGCACAGTTTTTTCAAAACTATTATTTAATTAATATCCATAATTGATAATAGCACCTAATAATAAAGTAATGACATACAATGTTATAGAACAATAACAACATTGTACTTATGTTTATCAATATTGTATTTTATACCTGAATATCCCAGGTCAAAGAGGAAGAGCGTGCGGGGGGTTGGGGCGTAATCACCGGCGTAGCGGCACACGGACGTTTTTTTTATATAAAGGTATTTTTGGTGTTCAAGTACTCAGTCTGCAAGCACACACATACGTACCAAAAACAAAAAAATGCCCAGTCAAAAGGGGCACTTTGGGCATGTAGAGGAAAGGGGTAGGTGCTCAAGCACCCCCACCCGCACGTGCCTGTGACCTACATGCCTAAATGCATTGAGTTGATGCCATGTGTTTGTCTGATTAGAAATCTACATTATTGGCCAGGTGGACAGGTATGCGTAATTACTCTGAGTGCTGTGCAAAAAAGTCTCTTGGCTATTGGCGTTTGACCTCTTAGCCAAACGCAGTGCGGTCGTTTTGTTCTAACCACTATAGAACTCCAAGAACACTAACTTTGATGATCTGAACAAACGCTCTAACACCAACTTCCAACTTTCCAAAGCATTGACAGTTTATTGCAAGTCAAGAACAAAAAATTACAAAGCAAAAGAGGAAAAAACTGTTCCCAGGGTCCAAATTTACCAGGATGCACTAAGCATCCAGGGAAGTGAGAATGTGTGGATGAATTGAGTTTTTTTTTTTTTTTAAGGGGGCCCCTAGAGGTGGTTGACTCAAAGACCAGACATGCTGTACTAGAATTTAAAACTGAATAACTTCAACAGAAGAAAGTTCATAATACAAAAAACTGCAACTGGTTTTATTGGATAATGTTTAGAGGCACCCCAGTCACTGTACTCGAGTTTGACCACATCAGCCTGTGTGCATTTTTACCGAAAACACGCTTTTAAAATTTTATTTGAATGTAGCTAATGAGTAAAACTGGATATTTTCTTTCGTATTACTAAGTTTTACAGCTAACTACATGCATTATCGCTTGATTGTTTGAATGTTTTTGTGTATTCCTCAGGCAGTAACTACAGTGAAAAATGTGATGTGTTTAGCTGGGGCATTATACTGTGGGAAGTCCTTACCCGCAAAAAACCCTTTGATGAGATTGGCGGTTCAGCATTTTCTATCATGTGGGCTGTCCATCTAGGTGAGTGTTCTGTATATACAATACAGTCAGGCCCATGAGTATTTTGACAATGTTCAATTTTCGTTTTAGCTCCATACACAACCAAAACTGATTTGAATTTGAATTAACAACATGCCCTATAACTGCAAACATTCAGCCTACTGCTCATAGTTAGCTGGGGTAGGTTTCAGCACCTCTGCGAGCTTGTGAGGATAAGCTTAATGTAAGATGAATGAATGTTTGTTTTGAATTGTCAGTCTTTTGTTTTTCCCCTTAAAAAGTAGGGGTAATTTGGGAATGAAAGAATTGGTGAAAAATATTGAGATTTTATTTTTAGGCCCAATCGTCCAACCCCGTCCCACACATTTGTTCATCATACCACAGGTACAAGGCCTCCTCCGATAAAAGACCTCCCAGAGCCCATCGAGACACTGATGACCCACTGCTGGGACAAAGAGCCTAACCAGAGACCTTCTATGGAGGAGATCAAAAACACCATGAGCTATCTAATGAAGGTACACCATACTGTTGTTTTTCTGTCATTAATTTTGTTAACTGCTGATACTGTTCAAGGTCAATGGGAAAATAGTTTTACAGTCAATAACTGGGCATAGTAACACAACAGATCAGTCACCTATGGACAAATAGGACTATTTAATAATAGTTGAATGGTAACCATTTGTACAACTCAACCCAACTGAAGTTGGGCTGTTGTGTTAAACATGACAGTTGACACTTATTTCGCAGTGACACTTATTTCGCACAAACAAATAGCATGGTAAAAAACAACAGCGTTATGCGGTACGTCCATATGCTAGCTGTGTTCCACAAGACAGGATGCTATGAAAATTGTATCCACCAATCAGATGTGATGATGCGCAGCCAGTCAGCTCACAGGATAAATTCCCTCGTGCTCTCATTGGTTGATTTGTCGGGAACTAATCACACACCTTGTTTGTGTGCCTCGTGGGTATGTACAAAGCCTCTGAGTCAACGCTCCTGTTTGTCTGGCATGCTGGGAAACATTCTCATTCCTGCATCTACATGAAACATGTATTTTTTTAATTAATATCTTTGAAAACCCTGAAATGGACTGAGACCGCGAACTGATGTAGCAAGGGATCACTGTATCTTTTTTTTCTCACTGTATGTAAACATCTGTTTTGTTTTTAATTTAAAAACTAAGTTTTGTAAGCCTGTACAGTGGTGTCTCAAAGTAATGCCTGATTTACTAAAAAACCCAAGTTACAACACTGCATAGGTTGAGGTCATTACAGGGTTGTGGGGGAATTAGTGACACATGGGTTTCTGGTGTTCTGTTAAGGTATTTGTTGCTCAACAAAGCGATTCTCCATATTACCAATTCGATGAAGTTAAAGAATAGCAGGCCAGTGCTCGTCTTGACCAGTCATGGCAAAAAATTCGAGTACGGCCAGTTAAAGACAGAGACAAGTTCTCAAGGAGTCAAGAACAAGAAAAGTCTGTAGTGTTGCATCAATACATTTTTCCCCCATTTTTTTCAGTACTTTCCAGGGTCCGATGAACCTCTCAGGCTCCCGCATCAATCACCAACAAGTAGAAGTGGCTCGTCAACTGCTACAAGTACAGGTGCAGTATCTGTTATCTTATTTCTCATTGGGAGAATGGATACAGTGACAAATGGTTCCAGACATCGGCTGTCCACTAATCCTTTTATTAACCTTAAATGTGTACCGTATTTTTTGGACTATAAGTCACACCTAAGTATAAGTTGCACCAGCCAAAAAAATGCACAATGAAAAGGAAAAAAAACGTATATATAAGTCACAACGGACTATTAGTTGCATTTTGTGGGGAAATTTATTTGATATAATCCAGCACCAAGAACAGACATTGATCTTGAAAGGCAAATTTAAAATAAAAATACAATAGACAACAACAGGCTGAATAGGTGTACGGTATGTTAACATTACATGGCGCTAAATCATAGATCAGGCCTAAAAATTCCAGCCCAACCCGACTGGCCCGCGGGTATTAAAGCTCAACCCGGCCTAAGCCCGATCAATTAACTTGATTTGTTTGCCCAAGCCCGAAACCCCCCGAAATTTTATGTTTTATTAGTAGGCACAAGCCCGAAACCCCCCAACCCCCGAAATTTTATGTTTTATATGTGAGGACTCAGGAGAAGGAAGAAAAGGGGATGCTATGCGCGGTTGCGTTTTGTGTGATCACATTTGTGACGATGCCTTTGCATATATGTATAATGATAGCAAATTAAAGCCCGTCTTTTGTAACTAATTCTCCCAGTTAAACAAGACTAAGATGGATATTCATTTAACATATCTTTTATATTTGTGTGTATATTCTAACAGGCGGATAGTGGATTTGACATTTATTTTCATCGCTTCGAGTTGTCAGAAATTTTTTTTTTTTATCAATGTTTAAATCGTCTACACATTTTTATGATCGTTATAAATGCATTTACATAACGAAATAATGCTGGAAAAGTTTGTTAAATATATTTCTCACATGGGACCAAAGCTCCACATTCGTTTACATTCAGTGAAGCCGAAACAGGTTTCTGTATAGCATCTTCAACAATCAATTTGAATCCTTTCCATACCCCACAGGTTTCTGTATAGCATCTTCAACAATCAGTTTGAATCCTTTCCATACCCCACTCCTACCGCAGTTGTTTGCTTTTCAATTCCCCTGTCTTTAGTTTTGTTTTTCACTCCTAGCTGCTCCATATTGAAAAGGAAATACTAGGATGTGACTCGCGGAGGGCGCCAGGGCGGGAGTGGAAGATTGAAAAGAGAGCGGGGCCACGCGCATTCATGTGCGCAGGCATGCACAGCGCCTTCTCTGTTTTATCCAAATTATTTATTTTATTTAACAGTCATACATTGCTTTAGTATAAATATATGAATATAATTTTTTTTAAAAAGCGAGAGAGAAGTCCGGCACGACTCGACCGTAAATAATCACACGTAAGTGGCTCCAGAGTATAAGACGGACCCTCTGCCAAACTATGAAAAAAAACTGCGACTTATAGTCTGAAAAATATGGTACATGAACTTTGCACAGTAGACATGGATCTACTGATGGTTTGAAATAAGGATGGGAGCGATCAATGGCAGCCAAAATGTTAACAAAGCCACAAAATGAATAAGAAATTACTGAAAATCTACTATAAATGAGCCATGAGAGCAAGGCATCCCCACAGAATTTCTACAGAAATTGCATTTTCTAGTTATAATCGCCCAATTCTCCTCTAGTGTATATGTCTGTGACAATTTATTGAATTGATGATGTGTCGTGAAACTTTGTATCCCAAAAGCTTATCCATATGCTCCTGCCAAGAATTGATATATCATTTTAAAAAGGTGCCAATGTTTGGAAAAAACAGAACCAACAGGTTGCTACCAAAATCTTCCACTTGAATTATGTCTGTTTTTGCTCATTAGCTACCTTTGACGGTGCTAGATATCCAATCCATAGGGCATTTACAGGTAATTTTCTGTTGATTTTGAGTCATTTCCTATTCATTTGGGGACGATCCCGGGGCACTTCCTGTTCAGTAACCCAAAATCAACAGAAAGTGATTCATAATTGCCCCAAAATCAACAGAAAGCGACCTAAAATCAATATGTTGTAGAATGATTTCCTGATCCATGTGTCGGTAATTGTTGTATTGCCTTATAGTGAGATAGTCATCGTGAGCCTTGTATCGTGTATTGTGAGGTACATAGAGGTTCCCACCCCTAGTAGTGTGCAGCCATCCTAATTTTATGTTTAGGTCCAAAACACACAATGAATGGCTCATTTTAACACTCATAGCATTCCCATTGTGCTGTGCATCTTATTTTATGCATTGTTTTACGATGATTCTTGTTTATGTGAAGCCTTTGTTTTTCCCTTGTGGAATTTAAAAATGATATTGAGATATGATCATTTTTGCTATCCACAGGCCCATATCCTGACTACACCATCAGAAGTAACAAGAGTGAGGACAACACAGAAGAACTAAGCTCGTTTGGCAGAGAGGAAACCCTGAAAGGTTCTGAGTCCAGGTTTCCCCTCCAGTTCAAACAGTCAAAGGTGAACTGTATTAAACGTAACATCATGTGTCGAGACAGGTACCCTAATTGACTTGAGTTTTTCTTTCTACCCATTTAGACTGCTACATTACGAACTGGCCTGTCAAGAGTGTCAAGTGGGGGCAGTCAACCACGGCGCCCCCAAAGCCCCACTTCAAGTTCCAGTCCGATATTTACTACCAGTCAGTCAGAGCTTAGGATGACAATTAGCCCACCAGGTAGGTGGCCTTCTATGATTCTTGATTTACGTTTTTATTCGGTCTAGGTTTCCCATTTGGTTCGTAGATGTGTACAAATTGGGGTGTAGCAGCATATCGAAAAGCTGCTCTTTCGCGATACTTTGTAGTCCAAAATGTGATCGATAAGCTCCCACCAAGAATCGATATATTGTATCGTTTTGAAAAGGTGTGACTGTTTAAAAAGAAAAGAAGGAACCAACAGGTTGCTACCAAAATCTTCCATTAGAATGGTGTCTACCTTATCTCACTGGCTGCCATTGACGGCAGGAAAGGACGTGAAATGCCCCAAAATGAACTCATTGCCTGGCATTAGCTGCCACTGATGGCCAAAGATGTCCAATCCGTTTGAAGTTCAAACGGATTGCAAGTCTCCTTGTGATAAACTCATTCCAATTCATAGCAGAAGGATGAAAATGACTTGATTTTTGTATATTAGTTGTTTTGTAGAATATCCTAGAATGATTTCCTGACCCATGTATCGATAATTGTTTGCGTATTGTGAGGTTCCCACTCCTAGTGTACAACTCAAGTGTATAGGTTAGTGATGCACGTTAATACATTTTTCAACTGAGACCGTTAACTGATAATTTCTTCCTCGTTCCAGCCGATAACTAATAACGTCAAGCCGATAATTCTAATGAAAGATAGATGTAAAATTTTAAAGTATACACAAGAGCAAATACTACTGTGCAAAAATAGAACTTATTGCTCTTTTTTCAACATCAAACAAGTACTAAATTCCAACATCTAAATAATGACAGATTGCCTGACATTGTGTCATGGTAAAACCTCCTTAAAACTCTATTCTCTTGTAATCTATTGGAAATACCGTATTTTTCGGACTATAAGTCTCACCCGAGTATAAGTCGCACCAGCCATAAAATGCCAAATGAAGAGGGAAAAAACATATATAAGTCGCACTGGAATAAGTCGCATTTTTGGGGGAAATTTAATTGATAAAATCCAACACATAGAACAGATATGGCATCTTGAAAGGCAATTTAAAAAATAAAATAGAGAACAACATGCTGAATAAGTGTACAGTATGATACTGTCACATGATACATGGACAACGAAATGCGAACGTAGCCGGTATGTTAACGTAACATAGCTATTAAGAGTTATTCAGATAATTATAGCATAAAGAACATGCTAAGAAGTTTACCAAACCATCAGTGTCACTCCAAAACACCAAAATAACATGTGAAATGATATAATAATGTGTTAATAATTTCATACAATAGTCGCTCCAGAGTATAAGTCACACCCCACCCAAACTATGAAAAAAAACTGTGACTTATAGTCTGAAAAATACGGTAAGTGAATTTATCTGCCAGTGCTTCAAGTATATTTCACTCTTAGATTTCTTGAAATAAGAAAAATAGCTAGCTGAAAATAAGTTTAACAGCCTTATGTTAAGCAATAAATTATTATATTTAATCCTAAAAAAACTTTTTTGTCAGAAATGTTTTTTATTCAAGAACAGTTGTGGTTCAAAACATTATTTGAAAGCATTTTTTTTCTTGATTTAGGTGAAAAATGACGAATTTTTTAGATGTATGGACTTAATAAGAACAAATGGTAATATTGACTTCAAGTAAGTGGAATAATCTGGCGCATTCATTTATTAACTAGTCTTTAACACAAAACAAGATGGAGAAAATTATTTGACTAGATTTAACCCTTTAAGGTCTGGGCCTATTTGGTCTGATTTTGCATGCCTTTGAAGTTGCCTTTATATTTCAAAGAAAGAATTGTTTACGATGGCCTGGTTTGGTCCCTTTTTTTGTGACACCTTGAACTTCATGTCCAAACTGTTGTTTCCTTCACTGACCAATTATAAATCATCATTTTGGGCCCAAAAAGACCAAAAATTCCAAAATCGTTTTGTCAAAATTTTTAATATTGATGTGCAATTGACAACCAAACATGCGTAACGAACCGTTTTGAAACTTTGTAATATTTATTCAACATGTTAGGATGAACATTCAACCAAAAAAAATTAGAATAAATAGTCTTATATTTGACAATTCAACATAAACAACAGGTATAGCCATAGGCGTTTTTTGCCTTTATATATGCTCTCGTCAAAACAGGTTATATACAGCAGACCAAACAGTGAAGAACAGTGAAAAAATATGTACCATCTAACACAAAAATTGTTTACAGGCCATCTCTTAATGAGTTTAGGTATTGCGGCCCATCACCTGATGAAAACTACGTACACACAATCAAGCTTCTTGAACACACATTTATATACACAAATTGAGAAGACTGATTGTGGGAGAAAAAATATATATATAACATTGGGGAAAAAAGTATTTTCAAAAAAATTTACAATAAACACGTTAAATTTTTTTCAGGCATGCCACTCCGAAAAGCAGTTTCGTCCTGGAATTAGACACAGGGCTGCATCACACAGCCCACACTTCCATGGGGTGTCGGTCCTCTTTCCACCCTTCCACCCTTCCATTTTCATTTCACTTTACTTTCATTGTCACTATAAATGTACATGAAAAAAGTCAGTATTTATGAAAATAATAAAGTATAAAATAAAAATATATACAGCAATAAATAATAATGGAAATCTATATGTTTGACAGTAGAAAGAATACCATAGCTGAATATGTGCTACATCCCTAATCTTCATATAGAAAGAATAACACCACAAATTATAAATTCCTGCCTGGGATACACACAGTGCACGTACGACTTTGATCTGATATGCACATTTTATTATTATATACACAAACACACACTTATATTGCATCAAAATTAATTTTGTCTTGCAATATCAAAAGAAACTTTCAAAAAACTTTTTCAGCATTAAAAAAAAAAAGTGAGTTGGCTTACCTCTGCTCGTCGATGGCGTCACCCACGTGTTCAAATCCGTCACTATCTTCACTCGAGGACTCTTCTGAAGAAGAAGATGATGACGAATTTGGACCATCCTCTTCCTCAAGTTGATCAAAAAGCACAATTGCTTGCGCAAAACTTAGTTTTCCGTTCATTCTCAAAGTCACACAAAGTCGCTGCTCGATCCAAACGGGCGTCGCTCGCCGCCTCGCTGCTTCGGAACACTCCTCCCTCTCGTTCGGTGGAACCTCGCACGGCAGTTATATTTATTAAAAAAAAAACGCATTTTGTGCTTCCACTGTGACTTCGAAAGGGTTCGTTTGATTTGTGTTTTTTTCATGGAGCTTCCGTTTTGAAAAAGGACAAGAAATGATGGAAATATAGACATAAACAAATGATCCATGCAGCGTTTTAATGTTTTTTTGAGAGGACAATAAAACTATAAAACTTAAATGACAATATCTCACGTTTTAGTTGGTCGATTGACTTCAAATAATAACGAGAGTAAACTGCAACTTCCGCACTTTAAAACGAGACCAACCAACGGCATGTGGGTGACGTAATTAAAACGTGAGGGCGCTTCAAAGACGACGTGCGCTGAGGACGCGCCGGGCGTCTCAAGGGTTAAGAAAAATGATCTGTTTAAGACGTTATAATTTTACAGCGTACTGAATGCATTACTGACTTACTGACTTTTTGTGAGTGTGGTTTGGTACATGATGAAATGATAATCTAACCACTCTGCCGTCATGATAAGGATGCTTACTTGACATCACTTGTCCAAATGTCCGTGGTAAAACTGATGTGATTGGCATGCTTTTCACAAAGAATGGTGGTCGTATAAACTGCATTACTTTTTTATCCGGGGCTTTGGCTCTCGGGTCACTTCGGTAAAAAACATCTGTCGTCCGACCGAGCCTGGCATCTCCTCCCGCCTGTGCTCTTCAGTCCGTCCGGCCACAAAGTGAGCCATGATGCTTAATAAGTTGAACCGGAAATGAGTGGCGGCGGCGCTGCCGTCAAAAGTGTCTCCGATCGTCACAAGCCTCGTAACTTAGCTTAGTTTATGTTTGTTTACATTAGTTTCAGCCTACACGCTAGAAGCAGCCTTGTATTCGTTCCAAAAATCTTTGTGATGCAGCTTTAAATGGCTGATCAGTTTAGTGATGTTGAATGAGGACGGTTTCTTTCCGCCTCGTGAAACTTCTGCAGTGCATGTTTTGCAGATGGCGAAAGCGTCCTTTGTTTCACACATGGAAAAATCAACACAGGCTGGTGACAAAACCGCCATGATATCTATCTGCCTCAACCATGTCGTGTAATGCGTCACTCATGCGACAGGGACATCTGAGGGAGGAGGGGTTGAGGCGGCGGTGCAGAAATGGTAACGCGTCACTCATGCAACAGGGGCTTCAGAGGGAGGAGGGGTTGAGGAGGCGGTGGTGCAGAATTGCACAAAACTGCTTCGATTGCGCACATTTGGAGGCTAAATCAAGTCTATAATTATCGGATTGCATTATTGGTTGAATTTTTAAAAAATCTGGATTATTTATGTGATGTCATAATTGCCATTATCGGCCGATAATTATCGGTAACCAATATTATCGTGCATCTTTAGGTGCATTATGCCAGGATGCGAGCGCGAGTTGGTTACAGTGCCGCATCATTATTCACATTTGCATCAAAGACGGCAAATATTACTACTAAAAAAAAAAAAAAATATATATATATGTATATATATAATATATATATATATATATATATATACGTATATATATATATATATATATATATATATATATATATATATATATACACATATATATATATACACTGTATATATAAAAAAGAATTAAAGGCAGCACATGAAGCGTGCATTAGACTTTTCCAGAAATGTATTAGCCAATCGTTTCCTGGCGTTTCCTGCCTTGTACTCGAGTTGGATTCTTAATAATTTTGTATAGGTGTTTGCACTGGTGTTTTTTTTTTGTAATTGTTACAATTAAGCGTGTTTCTGTCTGTCTACCTGTATGTAGCAACAAATGGTTTCGACAGCTCCATTCCCAAGGCCTATCTGAAACTTGATCAGCAGTTACAGGTGGGTGAATGATTTTTTTGGGTTTACGTATAAACTAGGGATGTCCCCGATCTGATCACTTCAGTTTTCGAAGGTCACAATCGGTTGAGAAAGTCTGTTTTATTTAATGTGTTTTTATTTTTAAGTGTTAACTTATTGGCTGCCATTGATGGCAATAGACGTCCAAACCATTTTGACTTGGAGGGTTGTCACGGGTAAACGGCAGAGAGCGTTGCGGGGAAAAAAGGGACAAAAGACAGGAACTGGTGATGCGATGAAAGTATTGCACTAAACCACAACATTTGCAAGTGTATAAATTTAAATAATGTTCTATTTATATACCGTATACAGCAGTGTTGTTATTGGCAGCCCTCTTAATTTTGGTCTTAGTCTTTTTGACGAAAATACTTACTGAAAATGTGTTTGTCTTCATTTAGTCATCGTTGACGAAAAGTCAGCCAAATTTTATCTAGTTTTTTTGTCGATGATTATTCAAAATCTTTTGGTCTGTAAAATTAAAATGTTTTATTCCATAAGCTAAATATAAATAACTAAATATACCTTTCCAACAACTTTGAATGAACGTTGACAGATGAGCACATATTGTAGCTTATACGAGGGCAATGCCATCTTCGTGAAGACAATGCACATTCAGCAGGAAAACAGTACATTTTTTTCAATTAATTATACCCACCCGGGCGCCACAAACTGTATGCAAAAAGAACTGACCGACAGTTTGTCGACGCTTGGCACTATGAAGACTAATGCTATGCTAAAGCTACGAGTTGCATTTTGTGTGTGATAATCACTCAGCACAGACCTTTAATGGCTAAAGAAACATTGCATCTTCTCTCTTGCCGTGATAAAAAAACAAATCTATTTTCAAAATAATAAGAGCTTGGAGCCTGGACAGGACACCGGTGAGTGGGAGGAGGTGGTGTTGTATCGCGTCACATGAGTAAAAAAAAAAAAAAACACTGCAGGCTAACTACACATATGTCACACATTGTGAACATATGCCAAAAACAGAAATGTATAATTCTCTTTTTCTTCTCATGTTGTTTGGTGCTCTTTTGTTTTAACTGTAAGTGTCTTTGAGCATCCGTAAAAGCGCTCTATAATTAAAATGTATTATTATTTTGTACCGTATTCCCCCACCGGCCCAAAGGACCCCCCTCCCCCACTCGTCACGCCAGCAAGTGAGAGCCGGGCCAATATTTATTCTTGCGTGTCCTTTTATCCTGGTAGCCTCCCTTTTTTGTCTCCTTGGACCAAACTTTTTGTCTCTTTTGTTGCTCTGCCCTCTTTGCAGAATTTGCGCAAAAACGTTCGCATTGACTTCCGTCTTGATAACGAATGGGGAAAGTGGGAAGTGACGTATGCTGTAAAGCACAGGTGTCAGACCGATTCCAGACAGGGCCATGTGGGTGCAGGTTTGCTTTCCAACCAATGAAGAGGACACCTTTTCACCAATTAGATCTTTTACACGTGTAATCAGTTAAACCTCGTCAGGTGCTGCTTGTTTCAGCAGGAGGTTCATTGGTTAAACTCTACGTTGTATCGGTTGGAACAAAATCCAGCACCCACTTGGCCCTTTCTGGAATCGGTTTGACACCTGTGCTGTAAAGCAATCAGCACATTTGAAGTTTTTGTGTGGCAGGGTTTTCTGCCACCCTACTCAAAGTTAGTGCCGGTGAAAACGATACAGAACCCCTCTAGATATAAAAGAGGTGTCATTCAACTAATTGTCAGTTGACATATCATCACAAATGTTATGGAAATATTTCATAAAGGTTGAACAGTTACCTAGTGTTGCTTTAACAGTGAGTATGTTAATGCTGTTAGTACATTTATTAAATGATATTTGCACAAAAATGGCAAAATATTGGCAGATTGGCACTTACGGAATTTTAAGATGGTTGTTTAAAAAGTTCATGGCTCGATGAGGGCTACTATTTTGAGCATGTATAGAATGATGGTGCGTACCTGAGGGAAGGATGTGGAAAAGGTGCATTCAGGAGGAGTGATGTAGTTTTCCTACATGCCACTTCATGCCATTGGACTAGTTCCACAACTTCAGCAGATTCCTTGGCGGTGCATGGAAATTCACCCAGTTTGGACTCTGTCAAAGCTGCCTCGTGTCACAGAATTTTGTTCATAATAAATGCAAAAAAGTTTTATCTGTGATTAAAAACTGGGTCACTGTTACTCTTGTCTTGTCAGCTGTCAACAATTTTAACTACATTTTTCCCCCTCCAGCCCCTGGTTCCTTGCCCAAACTCCCAGGAGTCAATGGCTGTGTTTGAGAAGCACATTAAGATGGCTAATGAATACATCAGGGTTCAGTCAGAGATTGCTGAACTTGTGCGGAGGAAGTAAGTGATAAAATCTATATGCTTGTCTTACAGTTTGTGTTATATTCTTTGCTAATTTAAGTATATTTGTTTCTCTATTGTTGGAAACAACTAAAATATTATTTTCAAAAAGCATTAGGACAGGGCTCACCACTATGGTGCCTATCAGTAGTCCAAAAGGACAATATAATGGGCCGTTTAAATGGAGGCGCTGCAACACCACGACGCAACAATTGTTGCAGAATGGCTTCTATCCGTGTATCATTCGTTCATTCCATATCTGTTTTAGAACTCAAAAACTGATAACGACTTGCTAATTACTCATTTTCAAATCCAAAAATCGGAAAATGGATAACGGCTTGTTGTTTCATTTCTCGAAATTGAATCAAAAGTCGGAAAAACAAATAACGTTTTTCGCTGTTTTGATTTTTATTTGAAATTAAAAAACAGAATATAAAGGAATGGATTTATCATGGTATTTTTGTTCTATTTGTTTTTGGTTTGTATGATTTTTAATATGGTGTTACCCGGAAATTGTTGACTATTATTTCTCAGGAAGGTCAGTCAGTCTCTACCGGGTAAATCAATCGAGCCAATCGAGCAGCACTATAGCCAACATTGTACATTTATTGTTACTTAATGTTTTTGTCAAGGAGGATGACTTGTACGTGCTTTTTAAAGAGGAGAAAACACTTTTCGAACGGCGAACTAATTTCAGTGTATCAACAACTTCCGGGTCACCACATCGAAAACGTCAACAGAAATGGAATGAACAAATAATACTGATATTTTTTATTTCAAAACGAGAAATGAAACAAGTCGTTATCTGTTTTTCGATTTGAAAATGAAATAACAAGTTCTTTTTCGTTTTCCGATTTTGGATTGTGAAATAAGTCGTTATCCGTTTTCCGATTTTGTATTCTAAAACGGATACGGAATGAACGAATGACACACAGATACCTCTCCGTTACATGGTGACAGCGAAAACGAAGACGAGGACGCGAACTTTTGATTCCAACCTCCAAAGCGATTCGATTGCGCGGATTGCTCCGCAAACATGAGTGGAACACTCTCCCTCCGATGATGTCAGCACTCGCACGCGTCACTTTGGCCATGCACAGTAGCTGCTAGTAAACACTCAAAACGGCAAACATGGAGGAATGGTGGCTTTAATCTACTGTTTTTATAATATTTTTTAATTTAAATATATTTTTGCATTTTTGTGCCTTTAAAGCAAAAGAGAAAAAAAATGCATGGACGCCGACGCATGCTTCAAGTGGGCAGGTATGTTTTCTTCCGGGCGAAGGAGGTTGTTGTCAAGGAATTACATCATTGGTTGTTGCCTTGTAAAACTGCACTGCCCATGAGGGCCTCCATGTGTACTACATCGTTTTCACGCAGAATTTTGACCTGGTTTGAATTGAATCTGAACCATCTAATGCAAAGGTGAAATTAGTTGTATTTTTGAAGCGTCACCATGCAAACGGCCCCTGAGTTGCTTTCGGGCCTGCTCCTGATTTCCTGAAAACCCGGCAGCTGTGGCTCATTAGGTACCGAGTGAGCGAAGAGTCAATGGTTTGAATCCTGGCTTTCCACCTCCCAAGTTCGCTTTGGAAGAAAGTGAATATGGATTTGGATATTTTTACCTAGGAGTGTACTCACTTTTGTCGCCAGTCATTTAGACCAGGGGTCTCCAAACCAGTCCTCAAGGGCTGCTTTGGGACCTGGTTTTTGTTCTTACTGATCAAGCACAGACAGTTAAACCAATGAGGTTTCTGCTAAAACAAGCAGCACATGACTGAAATCTACTGATTACACTTGTAAGTCACCAGATTGAAAGGGGTTGTCTTGTTTTGTTGGAATGAAATCCTGTACCCACTCAGCCCTATGTGGAAAAGTTTGGAGACCCCGATTGAGACATAAATGGCTGTATTTTGATTTATATGGAGAGAACAATAAATGTGCAGTGTATATAACGGCTGTGACAATATATCAAAATGGTGATGGATTGCGATACTTTGTACCCAAAAAAGGTTATCGATATGCTCCTGCCAAGAATCAACTTATCATTTGAAAAAGGTGTCACTTTTCGGAAAAAAAACAACAAAATCTTCGACTAGAATAGTCATTTGGAGACATCCCGGGTCAACAGGAAGTGATCTGTAAAAGAACTTAACAGGAAATGCCCCCAAAAGTAACAGGAAGTGACCAAAAATCCATACACTATATTGTATATTGTAGAATGATTTCCTGACCCATGTATCGATAATTCGCCATATCGTGAGATATGTTATCACGAGCCTTGTATCACAAATCATATCGTGAGGTACCCAGAGGTATATAAACTTTACACGGGCTACTTTTGATTGCGTCAAAGATTCATATTCTTGTCCCATGAAAATATATAATTAAATATCTGCAGAAATATGAAGGTTGTCCTCACTTTTGTGTGATACTGTAGAGGGGCACATGATTCCTTACCTACTATTCATTATCGAGCATCATTCATTACATCTGGTCCTGAAAATTCTTTGAAACTCAGTTAAAACATGAGATCCAAGTGACAAGGCTTACTTTTTGTCTAGGCAGGAGTTGATTTCCGAGTTGGAGGAGAGCGAGAGAGAGCGCCAGACATCATCTCGGATCACACAGGAGCACGGCAAACTCTTAGAGGACAACAGCAACCTTTCTGCCTACTGTCAGGTCCTAAGAAATAAACTAAGCTTGATCAAAGGTCAGGACCAATAACAGTTAAAGTCGGACAGCATAAATGTAACATAGCCTATGTTATTTTTTTATTATTATGTTGTGGTCTCATGTGGAATCAGTCATTATGTGTCCTGGATTTGGATCTTTATGATTAAGTGCATCTCAGTTGAAAGAATTTTAAAAATAAGAGGATTACATTTTTTTAATGCAGTTTATTTGTGAAGAAAAACCTCAATAATGACCAATATTTCCAGGAAGTAGGCAAAATTGCTGTAAGCAGCCATTTTAAATGCCAGAAATTGTTTTAACCAATTAAATGAGAGTATTTCACATAGTCCGCCATCGCTCATGACATCTAATACACCCAGAATGTCCTATGCTATTGCAACAAAAATGTTAATTACACGCAAGCTGTCACTTTGTCGCATATACACTGATTTTGCTCGGATAAAAACTGTATAAAACGAGAATATTGTTTATTTTGCAGTAGGTAATGCCTGACCCAGACTGACCCTTTTTTTTTTTTTTTTTTGTGGTCGTTCCCAATGATCGAAGTGTCAGATTATGCAAGTGTGTCATTATGTCACTGTTTGTCTTGGAACAGACAAGTTGTCACACTATAAGACCGAAGCCTGCCTGATTATTCCATACTGCCCAAAAGACCACCTTCCAACAACGATTGTCGGTAGGCGGGACAAGCAGCATCAATCAGTATTGGTGACGGAGGCACTTCGTATCATAATAGTTCAACACATTCGCTATAGACAAGACAGGAAAATGGGGTTCGCTTTTTGCTTTTTCTGCGTGGGGTGGAGGAACACGTGTAGGTATCACACGGTGCCAGCATCTGTACTTAGGATAAACAAAACGAGCGCAAGATGGCACACGCAACAGAAAGCACGCGCCGACCACAAAGTTACGTTATTGGTCAATGTAAGAGGTGGGTATTAAAATATTTAATTTACTTCGTTACATTTAGTAGAGTAACATTTTGAGGAAAAAAAAAAACTTCTAAGAGTAATTTTTTACTTGAGTAGATTTGTGACAAAGAATCGCTACTCTTACTCCGCTACTTTAGACTACACTAGTCGTTACTCGTCTGAGACGCAAGATCGGCAGGCGGTGGATATGTCACACAACACTGCAAAAACACAACTCCTTAAAATAAGTTAAATTCTCTCTTTCTGTGTAAATCTACTAGAAATAAGTAAAATTATCTGCCGGTGCATCATGTAAATTTTACTTAGATTTCTTGAAATAAGAAAAATGTCTAATAAATTTGTATATTTAATCTTAAAAAAGCTTTGAAATTTCAAATGTTCTTAATTCAAGAATAGATATTGTTCAAAACATTGTTTGAAAGCAATTTTTTCTTGATTTTGGTGAAAAATGACCAACTTTTAGATGTATGGGCTTAATAAAACCAAATGGTAATATTTACTTAAAGTCAATGGTATAATCTGACATAATAATCTGTTAACTAGTCTTTAACACTCAAAACAAGATTGAGAAAATTATTTGACCAGATTTATGAAAAGTAATCTGATTATGACTGAATAAATTTGCCTTGCAAACAAGGTGCCGTGAAAACTCCAAACACACACACACATCAAAATGTCAATCTAGTAGGCCATAATCTTTCCATACTTTCATTTGGTGTTGCTATCTACTAATCCCAGTCTGCTGCAGAGTATAATCATTTCATACATGCATTTTACTCAGGGGGGCAACGACAAGAATAAGGCAGTCTCAATATGCCACAGTGGTCAGCGTTTGGCTGTACCAGGTGGATGAAGGGTAAATATAATATCGGGAGCAAAAAAAAAAAGGCAAAAAGCAAGAGGAATGGTAAATGGAGAGTACTGAAAGTGCATTTATCGACATTGTTACCATGCCTAAAGCGCTTTACGTTAGCATACATTTACCCTTTTACTCACACATTCACACACCGATGGTGCTGCTGCCATGCAAGGCACTGCCAACCCATTGGGGGGAAATTAGGGTTCGGTGCCTTGCCCATGGGCACTTCGACAATAGGCAGTCGTAGCCAGGAATTGAACCGCTGAACCTTCGGTTCCAGGACAACGCAAGCTACCAACTGCACCACGGCCGGAAAAAAAACACTGCTAGACTCTGTTTCACTATCCCCGATCAAAGGCTGCATCCAAAATAGGAAAAACAGATTGTGATACTGTAACAAGTAGCTTTAAGTAGTGTGCACCTACAGTATTTTATTTTTGCTTCTTTATACCTTTGTTCGAGTCTATCAGCATTTACGTGTTTTGCGCGAACAGTGCCTGTTAACGTGCACAAACATCAGAATATTTATCATAGATATGTTACTTTATATACTTATACTACACACTGTATGATGAACGATTCGTCCACACCTTGATTTCTTGTTCGCTTATGCGGATTCTTCTCCCAATGAAGACGCTAAATCCGCTGGTCAGCTCAAACTGCTCTCTCATCCAATTCATAATTTGAGAAAAGACTTCTCGCTCAAACTAAGGACCCTCATTTGCCATTTTAATTTGCCTCGCGGCCCGAAATATAAAAGCCCAAAGCCTTCTCTTGTCTTCTGACAAAAAATGTGTGATTTGCATATTTCAATTCTTTGAGCAACCTTATTTCCCTTGAAGGTCATATACACTAAAATATAACTATTGCTTTAAGACAGTGTTCGACTTTCATTTTCTTCAGATTTTTTGATTACTTATTAATCTCCACCAGTATATTCTATTGTTTACAATATTGTTTTATTTGATATTATGTTCATTTTATTTTACATTGCTATATTTCCTAATATCATGTTTCTTGTATTTATATTGTTTAAATATTCACTGTACTGTATTCACTTTGGCCCCGGAAATAAAGGAGTATTGTTTTTTGACAGTCTGAGTGTGCTTACCAGGGTATCCGTGGGGTCTTAAAAAGTCTTTTTAAAAAAAAAAAAGTCTTAAATCCCCAAATTTGAATTCAAGACCTTAAATTGTCTAATGTCTAAATACAAATGTGAAACGCCTTAAAAATCTATTGACATTTGTATTCAGAACATGCTTAAGTTTAGGTCTCGGTTTTAAATCTTTCAATTTTTGAGGACGTTATAGACCCTACTCACATGACATCACAACCACGCCTCCGCGCCATATTGTCCGTCAGCTCGTCGGGTTTAAGCATTACTGCTACGTAAATTCCTCCTATTATGGCGTGGTTTTCTGCTCGCTAACATTAATAATCAAAATGGTGAAGGCGTGTGTGGCGGTTGGTTGCAATAACGGAGAAGATAGACGGAGAGACTTGAAGTTCTACCGTATTCCGAGAGACCCGGAGAGGAGAGCGAGATGGACTGCTGCAATTCGACGAGAAAACTGGGCACCAAACGATCACTACAGATTATGTAGTAGTCATTTTATATCTGGTAAGATGCATTTAATATATATTTAGAGGGTTTTGGGCTGACAACCACAATTAAGATCATTGCGAGGCTAATCGCCGACAACATACAGTTTCAAATTCAAGATGCTTATTTCTTCCACCATCATTATTTTCTGAATAATATTTAGCTGGTACCAAGTAAAAGAAGTTAAACAAGTGTGTCCCAACCTTTTGCAAAGGGGGCCCAGATTTGGTGTGGTAAAAATGCGGGGTGCTACCTTGGCTGATTTACATAGAACAATATATTTAAATTTTAGCAAGCCTTTCTGTGTGTCACATTTGCGTTGTAATTTTTTAAATTCATAATTTCAACAATCTCGTCTTTTTGGCGTTCTCTTTCGACACTCGGGCTCTTGCGAAATACTGCTGCTGTGAAATTAAACTAGCTTCAAGTTGCTATAATTTCTCGCTGCGTATCTTCCCTGTAATGTTTTCGTACATGTCAGCGTGTCTTGTTTGGTAATATTGCGTCACATCGAACTCTTTGAAAACAGCGACTGTCTCTTTGCAAGTGAGGCAGACACAGTTGTTGCGTGTTTTATTGAAGAAATAGTCCAATATCCACCTATCCTTGAAGCGTCGGCCATCGCAGTCAACTTTTTTTTTTTATTGATTGTTTCCATTTTAGAAAATTGAAAGTAAAGGGTCACACGGGGTAATGTTGCTTAGAGTGCTGCTCTTAAAGTGTTTCAAACTTTCGTGAGAATAGGCTGATTTTGTGTGGACAAGATAGTTGTAGATATCAGGGTAGCAGATGTAAGTCAGAGAGGGCGAAGACAGCGGGTCGAAAAATATCGATTTAGGCATCAAATATGGATCTGGCGAATGGATAGACTGAAGCTTTTCCAAATAACGCCTTTTATGCAACGCATCCAATGAGTTTACAGCGTCTGAAAGCACCGGGGCTTCCATGAATTACACTATAAATTGTACAACAAATTGAAACCATTGAGAATACGGATAAACACTGACGGACAATATGGCGGCCGGATACAGCGACACGTCATTCTGTGACGTTGGTGAGTAGGGTCTATAACGTAACTACGAAGCGGAAGTATGGGTGCTGCCCGGTCAGAATTTATCGAACACAAGCAGATTTTGCTGTGCACGTGCAGAGCGGAGAAAATTTAGCAGAACCGATTTACAGTAATTACATACATGCAAAACTCCAGACTGCAACCATATGGTCGCATGTTGCGACTAAGATTAGAGCTAGTGCTAGTAATTTTTTCATCTACTCGCACATGCGCGACGAGTAACATTGTGTTTTTTTTTTTTGTTTTTTTGTTTTGCTGACCAACTCCTTCACAGTTAAATCTACTATTGGCGGTAATGTAATGTGCTGGTTTTCCAAGGGAAAATGCAACATTAGAAAAAGAGGGGTGGGCGATGTGCGGAGCAACTTATAATTGGGGTAGCGGGTAAACTTGACAGCACTTGCGGACAATGGTGAAAAGGACAGTAAGTGACTACTTTCTTTCTAACAAATCCGCTGGCACTGTCTCAAAGGAGGCCGACGGGGGAATAAGTCCGATGCGCGTTCGACTCACGGGAGGCGATGAGCGATGGCGAAATGTGAAAGTAATCGCCGTTGAGCTGAAAGCCAACACATGGAGCGCGGCGCGACTGCAGCGACATGCACTGCCCTATATGCCTGTGCGTCATCACTCTGATTAGCTATGAATTTTGAGGGCATTTTAAAATTTCCGGGCTTCTCTGAATGCCAACAACTTCCCACACTTCTGCTTTTTAATGAATGTCCCGAAAATCATGCTAAGAGGTATCATAACGTATGGGCTAGTTGCACACTGCTAAAATGATACGCTCCTCCATGTTGACAAAGTTTCGTGTAGACAGGGGCGCCGTATAGAGTGAAAAGTGATACTGATTCTAAGGGCCCATGCTCTGATGGGGCCCCACAAAGAAAATGAGAACATTAGGTAATCGTTTGCAAATTTAAATATTAATCATTTCAATTTTAATAGGAATAAAACAAAGGTTTTCTTTTTCTTGTTTTGTTTTTGGCAAAAAGTAAACACCCAGAGGGCATATGTATTCCCAGGCACCACCCCCCAGCCCCCGTATTTTCATTAAATGGTTTGGTCCGCCCTTCCTACAATCAGACCGGGAGCAGCGGTGCGCATTTACACCAGTCAAGACTCTGAGTGCACAGAGCGCGGTACTGCAGAAATGTTTTCAAAACAAAAAATGGGTTTCAAAGGAGGAAAGAAAAGAAAGCAAAACAGGAGATGGGTAGAAAAGGCCAACAGGATTTGACAAAGTACTTCACAAAGGAAGGTTTGAGTCTTGTGTCAGTGTAATGCTGAAAATTAACCTGTTATTTTAGCTCAGAAGCGAGGTCCCAGTTCACTCTGTAAGAAATACGGATTTTCCCGGCCATGAGCGACATTCACCTATTAAAAAACATGAATTCCAAATAATGACGGCATTTTTTGGTATCCTACAGATGTTAGTTGGTGTGGAAATTTTCTTTTTTAAAATCTCCATAATGAAATACTGTAATTGTTTGCTAGCTAGTGTTTGCTCCATGTTTAGCTTACATTTAATCAGTACAGCAGGCAAACCCTTAGCAATCTCTTCATACTAAAACAGTTGTATACTGTAATGTACTGTATACTGTAGTATAGTTAAAACATTTATTCGAAGTCATTCATTATGGTATTTGCTTTGAGAATATTTCTAATAAAATAGATTGTAAAAGATGGTATTCAGTACTTTTCTTATAATGTAGATGATATCAGTCTATTCATTACTGCTCTAAACTCAAAGCTCTAAATGCTGTATGTTTACATAAATATATTTTCATCTTAAATTAATGCAGAAAATGCACAAATTAGTGTGTAAAGATTCACTAGAAAGCAGGAAATTACGTAGTTGATACTCTAAATGTGTTTGTGTCCCCAAGCACTGGTGATGGGGCCCAAAGTGATATCTTTTCATGGGGCCCCAAATCCTTGGCAGCGCCCCTGCATGTAGACCTCAATTTTTGAGTTGGCCAGTGTCCTTGCAGGTGATTTATCGATCAATAAATGCGTTGCTGGTTGGTTGTAGTGACAGCGACAGAAATGGAACAAAATTCCCTTGATAACCTCATTTCTAAGCAGCATACTGGTTGATGTTGATGTCAAGACTAATAGAGAATAAAATATAGATTGATTAGTTTGTAGTTTTATGCATTTTTTTTGAGGGTATTTATTGGTTAAATTGAAAATTAGAGGAACCTTTGCATGTTGATTTACAATGTGTGCCCTGAATCTTCTGATAGTGGCCGTAAAATTTTAAGTTAGGGGCCACTGTGCCCCTGGTAAAAAATGTTAGTCTAGAGCCCTGCATACATGGTTAAGTGCAAATTTAAAGATTTGCGGCTTGACAACATACAGATCAGCACGTAGTTGAAGGCGGTGGAGGGAAACTCGGGTGACGCACACTGCACTTTGTGCAAGAAAATTTTAAAACTTGGAACATAGGGTAGCATTGCATGACTGGAATCCCACTGCAAATCTGAAAAGCACAAGGCGGTCATGAAATGCCAGCAGCAAACGCTGTTTGTGGTTCACATGTTGGTTCACAAAAGAGAAAATATTCTTGGTTAGGTTAAGCATTTTCTATCACAGTGTTAAAGAGCTGGGACTAAATTCATATACTAGTATTTTGCAAGTAATTCCGGGCCTTCAATTTTCCTTTGAAATTTTTTTTCTTACATTGTTTGCCGGTATCGATGTGAAATGGGTCTTAAATTTGATTCATTATGGTCTCAAAAAATGTCTTAAATTTGGCTTTGACAATGCTGCAGAGACCCTGCTTAAAAACCATTTAAAAAGAACTGAATGATAACCAGTATTGAATAAAACACAACTGATACCCAACACTACTCATAACTGCAATGCCAGAAACTCTGAAATATTGTGACATTAGTGCCATAAGGAGTAAAAATGGAGAAAATGTGGGCAATCCTTAAGTTTTATTACCATTTCATTGTGGGATCATCTTGCTCCACAGGATGGCTAACAGTACTTTTATGTGTATAGATTTATTTTATTTTTTTGCTTCTCTTTCCACCCATGTTTGCGGTGCACCAGCCATATTTTTGTGGCCTGAAGCATGTACTAAAATTAGCAGTGGACACAGCCACAATATTGACATTCCCTGTTTCGATATATTATCATGTGCCTCATGCATGCAGGTTTTCCTCATCGCCTGCTGAAAGGTGGTATGAAATGGTGAGTATGTCAAAAAATGAAAATGACTGCACTAATGTAACTTTACATGTAGAAAATTAATTAAGCACTCAATCTGGCTATTTTTGTTTTATTTTATTTAGTTTATTCCACTCAAAACAATGCATCAGGTAACGCCCATTTTTTCAGCAATTTTGGTTGTGACATCACAACCAGAATTTATTAATCATGCTGACACGGCATGTGAGCAGACTGAAAACATGTCTAGTGTGACATCGTCTTCTGTTTGGAGAAGTTTCTTTTTTGTGGATGGTGGGCCAAGCCAGCTGAGAAAGGAAGACAAAATAGGATCCAATTTCATTAGTTTTATTGTGTATATATTTTTCGTAACATTTTTGAATGGATTTGTGTCCAAAATATGGTCTATCATTTTAACCCTTTAACACCGGACATGTCGGCGGCGACACGTTTACGCATATCATCTCTGAAGCCTCGTCCCGCTGTAATTACATCACCCGCGTGCTGCCAGTTGGTCTCATTTGAAAGTGCGGAAGTTGATGTCCACGCCCGTTTTTACTTGAAGTCAATCGACCAAGTAAAACGGGAGATAATGCCATTTGAGTTTTACAGTTTTATTGCGCTTATAAATAAACATTAAAAAGCTGCATGGATCATGTGTCTATGTCCATATTTCCATCATTTCTTGTCCTTTTTCAAAACGGAAAGCACCACAAAAAACTACATATCCCAGGACCCAATGTGAGGTCACGAAGGACGGACGTAATGTGAACATTTTTAATAAATTGCCGAGCGAGGCGCCACCTAAGGAGAGGGAGGTGAGGTAGCCAGCGACGGCCGGTTGGATTGAGCGAGTGACTTTGTATTGTGCAGAATTCATCAAAAATTAAATTAAGCGCAAGCTAATGCTTTATTTCATCAACTCGACGAGGATGGGCCAGAGTTGTTGTTGTTTTCTTCGGATGAGTCGGCCAGCGAGAAGAGCGGCGGACTGACAGCAGTGCGCAAATGGCGCAAGAGTGGGCTGTGTGACGTAGTGTATGACGAAGCCCTTTGTATTGTTCAAGGAGAAACAGTGGCATGCCTGAAAAAATTTAACAACTAGTTTATGGTAAATATTTTTGATAACTTTTTTCAATGTTATATGTTAACTTTTTTCAGTGTTATATTTTATCACCCCCCCATCAATCTTTTCAATTTTGATATAGATGTGTGTGTTCGAGAAGATTGATTGTATGTATATACTTTTTATAAATGAATGGGTGCAATACCTAACCTCACAAAGAGAGATCCTCCAAACAACTTTTGCGTAAGATGATTATATATATACACACAGTATACCCCTCCCCCCACTGTTTTGCACTGTTGGTCTATTGTGTATATCACGTTTTGACCATAGTATGTATAAAGGACAAAAAAACGCCTCTGACTATACCTGCTGTTTGTGTTCAATAGTCAAATATGAAACTTTTGAGTCTTATTTTTTTCTGTTGGATGTTTATCCTAACAAGTTGAAGAAATATTATTAAGCCTCAAAACGGTTCGTTGAGCGTGTTTGGTTGTCAATAGGACATCAATATTACAAATTTTGACAAAAAACTTGGGATTTTTTTGTCTTTTTGGGTCCAAAATGTTTATAATAATTGGCCAGTGAAGAAAACAACAGTTTGGACATGATGGTTATGGTACCCTGGAAAAAGGGACCCAACAAAGCTGTTGTGAACTATTTTTCTTTGAAATATAAAGGCAACATCCAAGGCATGCAAATTCGGACAAAATAGGCCCAGGTGTTAAAGGTTTAAAGTCACCTGATCTAGTATTTCATAGCACCGTTTAAAGAAACAAGCACAAAGTACAAGATACTTTACTGTGTGCAAATGTTCTTTCTCTGCATATTTTCATTTTTGGTCTCAGGGCTGATTATTATTCCTAGTTAGCCAGTAGAGGGCATGCATGTTCTTTGGGTCTGATTATCATGTCCCTGGGCCTGTGAGACGTTTGGGGAGCGACCCAGGCAGTTGTAGTTCATTTGTATGGCGGACCAAAGCTGCCAGAATTGCTAGTAAATAAAATAAATGAATAAGTAAAAGTGAAAATAAAAACGACTATTGATACAAAACATAAGATTAATAGATTATGTAATATTTTCCATATTTGTATTTAAAGTCAAAATATGAATACAAAAATAAAGATTTTCAAAAATATATGTACAAAAATAAATGAGGAAAGAAATATAAAAATAAAAATAACGGAGAACATCGCCAGTGTAGGAATTAAACTCCTTCGTAACTGGAGGACTCCCTGTACTTATTTTACGTGACACTGGTCAATAACAAACTGAAAGGACCGGTGCTAAACAAAGCACCAACACCAGCTCCGTCGAAACAACGACCTAAGGTAGCGATCAAAATAAGTCCCGCAACACAGCGAGGCCAAAATCAAGAAGTAGAATCTGGCACATATTCACCCCTGGCTCCTCCCAAGTTGCAGTATTTCATTGGTATGAGTTCTTCCTTGAAACTATGCGCCCACATTTAGGTAATGGTTGCTACTAGGGCAAATCAGTTCTGGCTATTTATAACATCTTGACATTGAGAATGTAGGTTGATCTAGTCACTCAGTATGAGGCCAAAGAGGTGAGTGTCTGTGACAAAAAAATGAAATATACAGTGTTGTGAAAAGTACTTGCCCCCAATTTTTTTTCTTCATATTTTTTACACATTAAGGTTTCGGTTCATCATACCAATTGTAATATCACTCAGACACAACCCAACGAAATACAAAATGTAGTTTCTAATTAATAATTTTATTTACTGGGGGGTGACTAACCCATGTGAAATTTTACTCCCTTGCTTGTTATGTGTTTTGTAGACAAGCAGTAGTATTTTATAGTCTATCCTTTGACTCACTGGAAGCCAGTGTTTCATAACCGGTGTAATATGGTGCAGTTTCCTTGCGTTTGTAAGGAATCTGGCAGCAACATTCTGTACTACCTGCAGCTTCCTGTCTGATTTTTTCTTTATTAAGACCTGTAAATATACCGTTGCAATAGTCCAATCTAGTAAAAAAATGAATGCATGGATACGTTTTTCCACTTCTTATTTAGAGAAAAGCACCTTAATTCAGCACAAGAAAATCCGCCGTAGGTCCGTCTTGCGGAAAAACAATGAAATTGCGACCGTGTCATAAATAGCCGTATTTCGAGCATGTCGTCATATCTCGACACAAATGACGAGTCAAATTTTACGTCTGATGTAGAAAGGATCGTACGTCGATGCAACCGTATGTCGAGGTACCACTGTACTCTAAACGACTATAATAATGTTGGGACACTGAAATGAAGAGTTGTGTGTCATCTGCATAGGTGTGCTAGGAGATGTCGTACTATTCCATGATCCAAGTTAGAGGAAGTATATCGACGTTAAATCAAAGTTGTCCGAAAATGGTCCCTTGAGGAACCACACAAGTGAATTGGGTTTGTTCCGACTCATGGTTTCCGACTGACACGAAGAAATCCTTATCATGTGAATAAGATTTGATGTATATTCTTTTATGATGCTTCCTCACATTCTATGCAACGAGAATTATAGATGGTAGACAAGTGCGGAGGGGGGCAGCCTCCGACCGTTTGTGCTGTTCTGATTACCCTCTGCAGTCTACTGTCTTTTTCTTTGCATCTTGACTGCCACAGCATAGGTCTCCAGCAGGGTGGTGTTGAGTTGCTCCTTCCTGACCACTCTCAGGAAGTGTAGCTTTTGTTCTCCCTTCATAACCAGTGCAGTGGTGTTGATTGCCCAGGAGAGGTCAGCAGAGATTTGGACCTTAAGGAATTTGAAGGACTCCACTTGGGTCACGCTTTGGCATACATGGGAGAGTTCCCAGGCGAAAATCACTGCTGCCAAAAAACACAATCAAGGCTAGTCTCAGATTTGCCTATACACATTTTGATGATCCTCAAATCTTTGAAAAACTTTCTATAGACTGACGAGTTAAAAGTGAAGTTTTTGGAAGGTGGGCAGCTATTAAATCTGGTGTAAAAATGGCACAGCATTTGATAAAAAGATCATTATTATGTAAAGAGTTGAGCATGGTGCCGGCAGTGTGATGATGTGGGACTGCTTTGCTCCCTCAGGACCAGGAAACTTGTGAGTGAACAATGAATTCTGCGGCCTCCCAGAAAATGCTGAAGGAGAATGTCCTGCCATCAAACCCAAGTGGTCTGGTATCATGCAGCAGAACAAACATCCAAAATACACCAGCTAGTCCACCTCTGAATGGCTGGAGAAAAAAAAATGGGGAGTGAGCAAGTCAAAGTCTAGATTTAAATCTAATTGAGATGCTGTGGTGTGAGTTTAAATAGGCAGTTCATGCAAGAAAACGTTCCAATATGGCAGATTTGAAACAATTCTGCAAAGAATGTTGGACTAAAATTATTACACAGAAATGTGTAAAAACTTACCAATTATCGCAACCTGTTATTAGTTTTTAAGTCTCAATGTCACTTTTTATTTATTTTATTTTTTTTTTTTTTACAAATTAAATGATTGAATCTTGTGAAAGAGTATTTAAAAAATCCATTATCAAGACTTGCAGATACATAACTATTGAAATTGTAAAACAAAAATAATTGTTGTAATGGCTTGCCTCTTCATAGTAGTTGACAACATGTTGTCCAGGACGCCATGCACACGGGACTGTTTGGGCCAGGTGCCTGTGAAGCGGACAACTGAATTGGCAAATCAGGTGGATCAGCCATGACCACAGCCGGTGAAACAGAGGATCAGCAAGGTGATCGCGCTTCCTAGTTGGGGTGAGTATACTGCCCCTTAAATCTACAATGGGGCAAATAAGTATTTAGTCAACCACTAAATTGTGCAAGTTCTCCCACTTGAAAATATTAGAGAGGCCTGTAATTTTCAACATGGGTAAACCTCAACCATGAGAGACAGAATGTGGAAAAAAACCCAGAAAATCACATTGTTTGATTTTTAAAGAATTTATTTGCAAATCATGGTGGAAAATAAGTATTTGGGCTATACCAAAAGTTCATCTCAATACTTTGTTATGTACCCTTTGTTGGCAATAACAGAGGCCAAACGTTTTCTGTAACTCTTCACAAACTTTTCACACACTGTTGGTGGTATTTTGGCCCATTCTTCCATGCAGATCTCTTCTAGAGCAGTGATGTTTTGGGGCTGTCGTTGGCCAACACGGACTTTCAACTCCCTCCTCACCCCGTGGCGTCAAAATGTTAACAAGAACGGTGAGGAAAAAATCTCAGAACCACACTGGGCCACCTAGTGAATGACCTACAGAGAGCTGGGGCCATAGTAACAAAGTCTACTATCATTAACACAATGCGCCGCCAGGGACTGAAATACTGCACTGCCAGATGTGTCCCCCTGCTGAGGCCAGTACACTCCAGGCCCGTCTGCGGTTTGCTAGAAAGCATTTGGATGATCCAGGAGAGGACTGGGAGAATGTGTTATGGTCAGATGAAACCAAAATAGAACTTTTTGGTAGAAACACAGGTTCTCGTGTTTGGAGGAGAAAGAATACTGAATTGCATCCGAAGAACAGCATACCCACTTTGAAGCATGGGGGTGGAAACATCATGCTTTGGGGCTGTTTTTTTGCAAAGGGACCAGGACGACTGATCTGTGTAAAGGAAAGAATGAATGGGGCCGTGTATCGAGAGATTTTGAGTGAAAATCTCCTTTCAGCATGACAATGATCCCAAACGCACAGCCAGGGCAACAAAGGAGTGGCTTCTTAAGTAACTCCCTACTTGCAGCTTGTCCGAAAAGTTCTCTAAAAGGTCTTCAGCTAGTCCAGAACGCAGCAAGACTTTTAACAGGAACTAATAGAAGAGAGCACATCACCCCTGTGCTCCAGGCCCTTCACTGGCTTCCAGTCCAGTTTAGAATTAAATTTAAAATCCTCCTTTTTACATATAAGAGCATAAATGGTTTGGGGCCATCTTATCTCACCGATGCTATGGTTCCATACCGCCCCAACAGAACACTCCTTTCTCAGAATGCAGGTCTAGTGGTAGTTCCCAGGGTTTCTAAAAGTACAGTAGGCGCTAGAGCCTTTAGCTACCAAGCTTCTGTTCTATGGAATCAGCTTCCAGCTAGTATTAAAGAAGCCGACACAGTCTGTGCATTTAAGATTAGACTAAAAACGTTCCTATTTGACAAAGCTTATGGTCAGGCTAGTTGAAATCGGACAAGACTCACAGTTCAGTCTAAGCTGCACTAGAAGCTATAATGCTGGGGGAAGTACAGCCACTGCGTCCTATCTCCTTTTTCTCACTCAACCTACCACTTGTCATACTTTATCTCTCTTTTCTAATTTTAATATCTAGTTGACTAGTCTCTTCATCACTAGTCACCCGGTGTCCCCTTTCCCCCCTCCCCTCTGGGGAGAGGCTATTTTTACAGCCGCAGGCTCCTGACTATCCAGACCCCTGGCTGGATGGACGTCCTCGTTGACCCCCCCCCCCCCGCCCCCCCTCTCATCTGGCTAGATGGACCTCCTCCTGTTCCCTCACTCTATTGCATTTCTATTGCATTTCAAGGTCCTGGAGTGGCCTAGCCAGGGCCGGCCCAGGCCATTTGGGGGCCCTAAGCAAAATAATGCAAAGGGGCCCATATTTTTGGCCCACCATTTCGTCACAGTGTACTGTGAAACCCATACATGCAATCCAACCCATACGTCCATATTTTATATTAATCAGATTTTGTTGCACTACATACTTCAAACTTCTCACCCCAAATGATTGTCAGTACTTACAGTAGATAGCGCCAAACCTTTTTCTAAAAGAGGAAAGAAAGAAGTTAAGGAAGAACTTTTATTTTTTAAAGCTTATAATCAAGTATCAAAACTCACAAAAGTCAAATAAAGCAAACTGTAGTAAACAAAACAAAACAAAAAAGTAACAATTGCCAGATTGGGGGCCCCCAAGGGGTCAGGGGCCCTAAGCAGCTGCATAGTCTGCGTATAGGCTGGGCCGGCCCTGGGCCTAGCCAATCTCAAGATCTCAACCCCATAGAAAATCTGTGGAGGGAGTTGAAAGTCTGTGTTGCCCAACGACAGCCCCAAAACATCACTGCTCTAGATGAGATCTGCATGGAGGAATGGGCCAAAATACAAGCAAAAGTGTGTGAAAAGCTTGTGAAGAGTTACAGAAAATGTTTGGCCTCCGTCATTGCCAACAAAGGGTACATAAGAAAGTATTGAGATGAACTTTTGGTATTGACCAAATACTTATTTTCCACCATGATTTTTAAATAAATTCTTTAAAAATCAAACAATGTGATTTTCTGTTTTTTTCACATTCTGTCTTTCATGGTTGAGGTTTACCCATGTTGACAATTACAGGCCTCTCTAATATTTTCAAATGGGAGAACTTGCACAATTAGTGGTTGACTAAATACTTATTTGCCCCACTGTAATTCAAGGAGCAATGAATGGAGCCATGCATGGAGAAAATCGGGATATGACCTGCGGCCCTCCAGCAGGATGATGCCGATGGCGCGGCTGGACCTTTCAGCAGGATAACCATCCATAGCACGGCAAAGTGACTTTTAAATGGTTTCAAAAAAGGAAAATGGATTTGTTGGAATGACCCAATTGAACATTTGTGGAAAGTACTAAAGAAAAGGGTTCAAACCCAAAGATACTCAAAATTTAAAGACGATATGTCAGAAAGAGTTGGCCAAAAGCTCGTCTGAGCATTTCGGACTATTAGTTAAAACATACTAGAAACTTCTGGAAGCTGTCATTGCAACCAGAGACTTCTCCACTAAGTATTAAATGAGTATGTTTAATACTTTTTTCCTGTTTTATTGCAGTTAATTCCATATAACCATTATTTATGGACTCAAATGTTTTGATTTCTTTTTATTTGTGGATTATTTGAGTTAATACCAATGTCTGGTAGAAATTTCATTTATATTTCATCTTTTGAAGTAAATCAGAAAACGACGCGTTCAATATGTATTTTCCCCATTGTATACGCATGTACAGTGGTAAGAAAAAGTTTGGGTATCCCTTATAATTGTTAATATTATCCTTTATAAATCATCAGTTGTATGGATCAGCAAAATTATCGAAATATAAGAAACAATAATATTTAAGAAGTGAAAACAGTTTATAGGAGTCCTAGAATGTGCTCTAATTTGGGCCCACTCTTAATTTGAATACCTTTAGCATTAGTTATAGAAACCCTTTTCCGTCAATGTCATCAATGCGATAAAAAATGAAAAATCGGCAATAATATGAGTGGATATGAAGATCAGGTGGTTCATGTAGCATTTTTATAGTTTTTGACCGTTTCAAACAATATCAACATGCCTAGCTGTAGTGTCTTCAGGTCTATGAATCGGACAGGAAAGGGTTTAAAATTGTTCTCGATCCCAATAGGAAACAGGCCTTTTCTGAAACGGCAAGTTATCTCATTCACTGCCAAGACGTACTCATGTTTTTGGGAACACTTATGTTCGCTACGAAAGATGTATATGATGTTCAACAAAAGAACGAAAACGAGTAAACATATTTTGCGATGAAAGATGGGAGAGCACATAGAAAACAATTTTCTGTGACACTTGAAAGAGTCAAAATCATTACAAATTGCCGATAGAGATGAGGATGTCTTGTGAAAAATGCCTGGGACTCCAGGAGTGAATGAGTTATAAGGATCGCGAAAATGCTTTCCATCTGATAAGGTTAGTTTTTGATAGTAATTTTGGCAATCTTACACTTAGTGGCCGCCAACATGAACACTTATACATGTTGACAGTTATGGTTGCTGTTTACTAACATTGAAGGGCTCTACACATGTTGTTTGCTAAGCTTATTGACCCTTGACCTACATACACAGGTGAAGCCAATCATGAGTAGAGATAGATAAGGTAGCATTTGTCAGGTGTTTTGTCCTCTTTGCAAATATGTTGGATTTTAACAATGCAAAGAAAATGCCGCACTCGTTTTTTAAATTTAGCTAAGTGTCATTCTCTACTACATACTGATATTGTGTTTGTATTACAACATATTGGCTGCCGTGCCAGTTTTACTAAGCTTCAGAGCTACTAGCGTACAGTAGGCTAGTAGTTTAATTTGCTCAGATTAGTTGAAATAGTTCAAGTGGGTCTCAAAATTATGTGGTCACGATCCGTGATGCTGAACTGCTTTGAATTTTTGTGGATTTATGATTAGGGGCCATGTAGCATACAGTTTTGATTGTTATTTTGGTTCATTATTCATGTCCATTGAAGGACTTCAAAATGACATATATTGCTTTCTGTTGTGATAAAGTTTGTTAGCCACCAGAGATGGGTTGTGTAGCCCAAAATTGTACTCAAGAGTAGTATTCCAAAAATGTACTCAAGTACAAGTAAAAACGTATTTGTTGAAAAGGATACTCAAGTAATGAGTAAAATTGTGAGTACCTACTTACAGTGTCTGATTTAAAAAAAAAAAGTTTTTTTTTTCTCAGCACTTTAGCTATATAGCCTATACTGTTATTATTATTATACTGTACTATAGTCCAGTGGTCCCCAACCATTTTTGCACCACAGACTGGTGTAATATGGACCTTTTTTTTCACGGAACGGCAATGTGTAGCAGAAAATTACAGTAAACATAAAATATGACAGAGCTAAAAACGAACATTTAGTGCAGGGAAAATGTAACTCACCATATGCTGGATTAATCCTTTTTAACAGCGGCGTCTCCTAAAAGTTGACGGCAAATATCCTTGGTCGCATGCATAATGAGTTCTTCTCCAATTGTAAAAGGTTTCTTGTCTTTAGCAATACGGTTTGCCACAAGGTGTAATGCTATCAGTGCAATTGCTTTTGTCTCGTTTGCTAGCTTTTAGCTACATATTATACAAAACAAAATTGGTTGTAGGCTCCTCTTCTGGCTCAGCAGGTGGCCTTTCCCCCGTAAAAAAAGCAATCGAAAGATGCCGCCGCCCGCAGCACACAACAGGTAACGCTACTGTTTCCGTTGACTGACGCTGGGCTGCTATTGATGTGCAAAACACCCCAGTAATGGCGGCCCAACCGCTAGAGGGTGACGTACGCAAATCTCTACTCCAATTAGTACAGAGGCAAAGGCCAGATTGCGATCGTTAACAAATTATTTATTATTTATCTGCAGCCCCGTAGCAAATGCGACACGGACTGATACCGGTCCCTGGCCCGATGGTTGGGGATCCCTGCTGAGTTGCTGAGCCTATTACATGACCATATTATGCCAGAAAGATGACACAAAAATAGTCGAATTTAAAACAGAACACTATGACCCATACCTGTCCAAAGAGCATGAGTGCCCTCTAGTGGAGAAAAAATATTGTTACCTCTGAATGGTACAATGGAGTCACGTGTTTATTGTTGCGACATCTCATTAGCGAAACAGGTAGCGCTACTGTCGCGATCTCTGGCAAAAATAAAGTCAATATGTAGAATAAAGACGAAAAACTGTAATGACTCTAATGTAGCACATAGTATCGAAGTAAGAGTGTTTCTTCCAAAATCTGCTCATGTAAAACTCGAATGTATTGTGTGGTAAAACTACTCTATCAAGTACATTTTTCTCAAAAAGTTAGTCAAGGAAATGTAAAGGAGGAAACGTAGCGCCCCCAATAGCAGACCAACATTGAATAAACGTTGATTTTCTGTCAAAATCATCTGTATGGTTGACATTGAAATTTTCGACAATAAACAATATGGAATGAACATTGCAAATACTGATGAAACCTGACAGTGACGTTGAAAAAACATTGTTCCATGGTGTGTCAGGCGATGGTTGGCTAAACATTGTTTTATGAAATATTTGTTGACAAATACTTCATTTTTGATTGACCAGAAAATATTATGGTAAAGTCATCGAATTATGGATGAGCGGAAGTTATGGTCAAAAAATGGTTGTGTTCGTGGTTGACCAGGAAGACAGCGTATCACATCAAATGAACTCCACTGAAAACACGTTATTTAATGATAGCCATATTTAAAGGAAAGCCTGCAATGATGTCTTATATTAAAATGAACCGTGTTTGTCATCAAAGTGATATATAAAACGATTTGCCTGACAAAAGGTGACAAAGTTGCCAAAATAGTAAGAAACGGTGCATTTGCTGTGATTGGCATACAAGCGAAGACCTACTTAGCCTGGATGTTAGCTACAGTGCTGGCCAAAAGTATTGGCACCCCTGCAATTCTGTCAGATAATGCTCAAATTCTTTCAGAAAATGATTGCAATTGAAAATGCTTTGGTAGTAATATCTTCATTTATTATGCTTGCAATGAAAAAACACAAAAGGCAATGAAAAAAATAAATCATAATCATTTTACACAAAACTCCAAAAATGGGCCAGACAAAAGTATTGGCACCCTCAGCCTAATACTTGGTAGCACAACCTTTAGACAAAATAACTGCAAACAACCGCTTCCAGTATCCATCATTGAGTTTCTTACAATGCTCTGCTGGAATTTTAGACCATTCTTCTTTGGCCAACTGCTCCAGGTATCTACGATTTGAAGAGTGCCTTCTCCAAACTGCCATTTTCAGATCTCTCCACAGGTTGTTTATGGGATTCAAGTCTGGACTCATTGGTGGCCACTTTAGAAGTCTCCAGTGCTTTCTCTCAAACAATTTTCTAGTGATTTTTTAAAAGTGTGTTTTGGGTCATTGTCCTGCTAGAAGACCCATGACCTCTGAGGGAGACCCAGCTTTCTCACACCGGGCCCTACATTATGCTGCAAAATTTGTTGGTAGTCTTCAGACTTCATAATGTCATGCACACGGTTAAGCAGTCCAGTGCAAGCTGCAAAGCAACCCCAAAACATCAGGGAACCTCCGCCATGTTTGACTGCGGGGACCGTGTTCTTTTCTTTTAAGTCCTTGTTATTTTCCCCTGTAAACTCTATGTTGATGCCTTTTCCCAAGAAGCTATATTTTTGTCTCATCTGACCAGAGAACATTCTTCCAAATCTTTTTTGGCTTTCGCAGGTAAGTTTTGGCAAACTCCAGTCTGACTTTTTTATGTCTCTGGGTCAGAAGTGGGGTCTTCCTGGTCAGAGGAGTCCCTATCATTCAGACGTTGAGGGATAGTACGGGTTGACACTGTTGTACCCTCGGACTGCGGGACAACTTGAACTTGTTTGAATGTTAGTCGAGGTTCTTTATCCACCATCCGCACAATCTTTCGTTGAAATGTCTCGTCAAATTTTCTTTTCCGTCCACATGTAGGGAGATTAGCCACAGTGCCATGGCCTTTACACTTATTTATCATACTGCGCATGGTAGACACAGGAACATTTGGAGACTGACATGTAGCCTTGAGATTGCCCATGCTTCCTCACAATTTTGCTTCTCAAGTCCTCAGAAAGTTCTTTAGTCTTCTTTATTTTCTCCATGCTCAATGTGGTACACACAAGGACACAGGACAGAGGTTGAGTCAACTTTAATCCATTTTAACTGGCTGCAAGTGTGATTTAGTTATTGCCACCACCTGTTATGTGCCACAGGTAAGTAACAGGTAACTGTTAATTACACAAATTAGAGAAACATCACATGATTTTTCAAAGGGTGCCAATAGAGCCTACCCACGTACCACGTGCTCGCTGTATGGTTCCGCCCACTTGTCCGTCAAAACATAGTGTTAACCTGTTACGGCTACGTACATTTCTCCTATTTACGGCGTGTTTTTCTGCTCCTTAACATTAATACTCAAAATGGTGAAGGCGTGTGTGGCTGTTGGTTGCACTAACAGAGAAGATGGAAGGAGAGACTTGAAGTTTTACCGTATTCCGAGGGATCCAAAGAGGAGAGCGAAATGGACGGCTGCAATTCGACGTGAAAACTGGACACCAAAAAATCACCACAGACTACGTAGTAGTCATTTTATATCCGGTAAGATGCATTGAATATATATTTAGAGGGTTTTGGCCTGACAACCACAATTAAGATCATTGCTAGGCTAATCGCCGACAACATACGACGTAGTACGACATAGTTTCAAATTCAAGATGTTTGTGACTTCCCTTTCTTCCACCATCGTTATTTTTTAAATAATATTTAGCTGGTACCAAGTGAAAGAAACTGGCCTCGTCTACGGGGCTGACAAATAACCACAATTAAGATCATTGCGAGGCTAATCGCCGACAACATACGACGTAGTACGACATAGTTTCAAATTCAAGATGTTTGTGACTTCCCTTTCTTCCACCATCGTTATTTTTTTAATAATATTTAGCTGGTACCAAGTGAAAGAAACTGGCCTCGTCTACGGGGCTGACAAATAACCACAATTAAGATCATTGCTAGGCTAATCGCCGACAACATACACGTATGTATGTAGTGAGAGTGCTATCGCTAAACCATATAAACATTAAAAGCCTTAACTCCATTGACAAACGACATGAAATACATTAGACTTGACAGTGGATGTTAGCAATAACAAAAGATTTTGAATTGAAAATTTCGTAACTCACCTTTCCAAGCACAAGATAGATTCCTGCCGAATTTTTGTGGACAAGGACCTGTTTCACCCAACCAGCAACGAAGTATTTATAAGCCTCCAAGCTCTTGAAGTTTTTCATATTTTCGTGAGAATAGGCTGATTTAGTGTGGACAAGATAATTGTAAATATCTGCGTAGCAGATGTCAGGCAGACAGGGCGAAGACAGTGGGTCGAAAAACATCGATTTGGGCATCAAATATGGATCTGGCGACTGTATAGAACGAAGCTTTTCCTCATAACGCCTTTTATGCAACAGATCCAGTGAGTTTGCGGCATCAGAAAGCACCGGGTCTTCCATGAAATGCATTTTAAATTCCGCCATCAATTGAAAACAATGCTAATACAGAGTCAAAATGACGGACAAGTGGGCGGAACCATACAGCGAGCACGTGGTACGTGGGTAGGCTCTATACTTTTTTCCGGACCATTTTTGGAGTTTTGTGTAAAATGATAATGATTTTTTTGTGTGTGTGTGTGTGTGTTTTTTCATTGCAAGCAAAATAAATGAAAATATTACTACCAAAGCATTTGTAGTCGCAATTATTTTCTGGGTGAAATTGAACATTATCTGACAGAATTGCAGGGGTGCCAATACTTGGCCAGCACTGTAAGTAGAACTCAGTTCAGGCAAATGTAATTCTTTTTCGAATTAAAGTGCTAAAATCAATAGATATTACACAATCGAGCCTTGTCTAAATTAATTTATGAAACACCAAAACAGTGATTTTTCCATCTTAGCTAGCTAACTAGCAAGCTCTGTTCCCACATATAGCCCTAATTTGGTTTGAGATTGGCTGAGACACCACAAAAATACTGAAATATGTTAAATTAACCCATGATACCTGCTTGAGTTCTTTGATATGAATTAACTGTGAATGCCGTTTTGTTTGTATTTTTTTCAGATTCACTGAAGACCGAGGCAGATAGGGAAGGACGCGTCAAAATATACATCTGCTGCTGTTGTGCAGAAGTGGCTACACTATGGTCACGTTGGTGGCAAAGTTCACAGCAAAGCTCATCAGACTGAGGAGGACTCTTAAGTTTGAAATAAGTTTACTGAGCGTTAATGAAGTTTTCTATTGTTGTGATTCAATTAAAAATAATTTGAAATCTAGTCACGTTTTTATTATTTATATAATATTTGATTTAAAGCGGAAATGTGAACTAAGGTTGGCCAACCATGTTTTTGAATAATATCAATGGCTAAACAATTATAAGCATATTTTCATTATTTTTTTTAACGCAACCCTTCCAGATTCTTTGTTTAACCCATAGCAACGCCCTAGACAACGAAAATGCTTTTCTTCGGCAATCTTCGGAAATTACGTCACACCGGGAAGTGCGAGGGGAGTCCGCCATAGAACAGTATTGTTTGTTGCATTGCTTCTCGGTAAGATGCCACAGCGGTGTGTGGCGATGTTTTGTTCTCACTCACACGAAAAGTTGTATGAGTGGCCAAAGGATAGCAGGGCACGTAAATGGATATCTTTCGTTCGCACGAAGCGAATGAATTTCACGCCATGATCGAGTAGATATCTCTGCTGCAAACACTTCGAAGATGCCTGCTTCCTTAACCGGTCTGCTTATGATCAAGGATTTGCCACAAAGTAAGTGTGATTTTTGGATAGATGACTGATGACTTTGTCAAAGCAGAGCTGCCAACTGTTGTGGAATGAACAGTATAAGCTAGCAACGTTAGCCGAAAGTTAACTCGTGGCAATCCCCGATCATAGTTGTTGCGTTCGCTAGGTTAAGCGTGTTTATATTGTGCAACATCTACGATCTTGTCCGAAAGGGTTAATCCACTGTCAATCGGGAAAGGGGTGTGGATGTGCATATAAGCGGGTCGGCGTCGCGGTAATTCACGGTCACGTTGCCGTAAGAGACACACACCGCCGGTGAGATTGTGAACATTTATTTGTATTTGTATTATGTATTTCCACCTTCATGCTTCAAGCATTGCATTGCATTTGTATGGTTCGGCATTTCTTTCACGGTGATTGCTTGATAGCCTCCTAGTTTGTGTTTTACGTACGGGAGCCGCTGACAGGTGACAACAACATGCGTGTTGGTTTTAATGTCTGGCAGCGAATCAGCGAGCGCGCAGGTCACGCAGTGAATCATGGGAAAAGTAGTCTCGGGACAACACTGAAGTGGTGCTTTGTAATCTGTTCGCTTGTGTGAAAAAACTACATTTCCTCACGCCATTAGACGCCACTTCCTGCCGAGAGCCCCAAGCTGTGTTCGTACTGTTAGCTCCATGTTTTAATAAAGAAACAAAGTTGTCAGCACGTCGTGTGTTCGATACATTTGTAAACAAAAAGCTCATAACAAGACACTATGCATGATCCGTTTAAGAGACACTGGAGTAGTAGGAGGCGAGGAGGAGATCAGCGAGAAGCAAAACTTCGCGGTCGAATGTGGCGGCAGTCCGCTATTATTTTGTTTTCTTATTGTTGCCACAATAAAGTGGAGAAAGCCATCAACAACTCATCTCCTTCTTTCCCCCCAACGTTTTTATATTATTATTTTATATGCACGAGAGCTGCCGGATCTGCCAAAATAAACATGAAGTCTGCTTATTATTTATTTAAACAATGTCATCAGATAGACAAAAACATAAAATTATGTGCAAATGCCTGCATCTTCAAATCATGAAAATAATAACAGCCTATATCTTACCAATCTTGTAATCTCGAAGGGTCTTGTCTCCATTCCATGTCAGGTAGTCTAGGCACATTGTTTGCATCCTGATTAGCGTCTGGCTAATACATGTTAGGTCCAACATGAAATTCCAACTTCCTCTTCTTCCTCCAACTCTTCAAACACTTGGATCTCCTCCCTTGCACTCGATTTATCGCTTATATCGCTGTTTGAATCATTGTTTGAAGGGCTTTGTATGGCGGCCGTATGTATGGAGCGCTGCCATCGCTGTTCTCGGTGTGACGTATCACTTCCGGGTTCGTCCCCTTTCAGGCTCGAACTTGGGAAACGCGATTATTTTGTCAAATATACAACATATAAATTATTGTTTCATGCTTTATTTGTTGGACAATGTTTAATTACTTTAATTGTGACCCTATTTGGCATGTTATGAAATTACTTCACATTTCTGCTTTAAGTTTGAAATAAGTTTATTGAGCGTCAATGAAGTTTTCTATTGTTGTGATTCAATTAAAAATAATTTGAAATCTAGTCACGTTTTTATTATTTATATATTATTTGATTTAAATATTTTTATAATAATAATTATAATAATACATTTTATTTCTACAGCACTTTTCATACAAAGTCAATTCGCAAGAAAAATGGAAAACACAATTGCTTATTGTTCATGAATAATATTTTATTAGTCAGCCTAGCTGTTTCTTCTGTCTCTAAATAAATTAGGACCTCTAAATATTGGCATATTTGTAAGCATTAATAGCATCATGGTTGAAAATGAAGGCCAAAGTAACATTGATTCAGCGTTGTTCCAATATTATTAATAATTAAAATGACTTTTGGTTTTGTAAGGATTTCAACGGTGGAACAACATTAATCGAGGGTGCAAAAGTGATGACAATCAATGTTCAGTGTCAACATTGATTCAACGATATGAGATTGACAGCGGAATGTTGATTCAAAATGTTTTCAACACCTGTCTGCTATCTGGGGCATTACTACCCACTAGGGGTGCAACGGTTCAGTTAGCCCACGGTTTGGTTTGAACCTCGGTTTTGGGATCACGGTTTCAGTTCGGTTTCGGTTTTGCGTTTTGCTTTTTTTTTTTTTTTTTGAACTGCCTTTACCTTGCTTTTTAAAAAATGAAATAAACACTTAAAATGTAAACATTTTCGACTGTTAAAATGCCTCTTAGCTCTTTGGCTAATGTAGTGACTGACTACTGAAATACACACACAGTAGTATAAAAGTTACTTGGCAAAGTAACTGGTGATACCTTTCATGTTTTTTTTTCATTAAAAAAAACAAACAAACAAACAAACAAACAAACAAACCCAAAAGCATAGTAACCTTTGCTATGTTTGGAGGTCATTTAATGTTGTGAATCAACTGTTAAAGTTGATAAAATTGCTCCCGTTTTTGCATTAGTTCCCTTCTGTCTACTTTCGACATGTGAAAAATTTAAAACTGTTTCATCCTTTAAAGATAGACTCAAGTCAAGATTTTGCCGATTTAGGAGTATTTTAGATAAAAAGTTGCTTCGGTTCGCTCGTAAGGTTTACTACAACAGAGCCTTTCTGAGAAGTTTACTGCTCTAAAATGGCGGCTGTTTACTAACGCTACCGAGTCTGTTATTTCGCATGTAGTTCTATATGCATGAGATATCTAGGCGTAGATTGTATGTTGTCGGCTAAATCAGGTAATATTGGAGCCACCTAGCCTAGCATCGCATTTGCTACAGCGTCTCAACACTCTTCCCTCTCCGAGTCTCTGACTTTTCTCGCGTCATTCCACCAACGCATTGTCTCGTTGCAGAAACGGTGACCAAATCCAAACGGATGAAAAAAATGCACGAAAACCGTGCAGATTTTGAACATAACTTACGGCGTACACATTTAAAAATGAGTGCTCACTTGTACAAATTACGACGAGACCGTACAATTTGACAGGTATGAATTATAGTGGACCGTCACAGTTAGGTAGTAGCACTCTGTAGCATGGGACGTCCAACTTCCAACTATCAGTGGTCAGGGCGTAACTATGTGCTTTAGCGAAATCATCTTCGATGGCTTTGCGTGCCATTTCATAAATGTCGTGGATTACGTTGTTGGAGAAATATGTCCGCGAGGGAACAATGTAACGCGGGTTAAGCGTTGCAAATAAATTAACGAAGCCCGCCGTGTGTTTTCACTGGTGTCATCTTCGGGGTTGTCCTACCCTGAGAAAGTGATATCTGTGGGTGATGCCGGCTGAGGTGCCGGAGTCATGTTATAAAAGTGTTGCCATTAGCATGGGGAACAAGCGCTGAGCAATGCTTGCAATTTTTTTCCTTTCAATATTTTCTCTCCCTCCGCATTGTAGACCACGGGGAAACCAAAATGTTGCCACACCGCAGATTTGAAAGAAGCCGGTGCTTCCTCAAAATTCAGTCTCCACTTCTCCGCTCGCCATAGCTATTTGTTTTCTTTCTTGTTTCACTTTCACTTCGCTCGTAAGCGAGAGAGGGCGTTACTCGGCTTCTATTACACAGGTGCTTGACAGCGATAGGACATTTACTTGCGGGGCGGGAATTTCTCCACAGCGGTGCTTCACGTCACACACAGGCACCAGAGCTCGATCAATTCATTCCACAAGCGTTCGGAACACATTAATTGCAAAACCGAAAAGGCGCGGTTCATAAAGGCGTATTGAACCGTAGCTACAGGGCGAACCGTACGGTTCGGCTTTGAACCGCAAACCGTTGCACCGCTACTACCCACCTCTGTTAGCCACACTATTGTGGGCAGGTGTAAGTTGTGAAAAGATGTTATGAAGATCTTTATTATTTAGATTTAGGGGCCCCAGTCATATTCCTTGCCCTGATCTGATTTGTTCCGCCACTGCATTTAATAAAATGGCATTATTCAAGCTATTGTACAAACCATAAATTTATTTCATGCATAGATTTCTTCATTTATATTTTTGCGTGGACACTTAAGCCCCACCGCTTTAGACTTTTAATATTTCCTTTCGAGCGTAATATCAAATTCCTAAGAATTGTTGTGTAACTGTACAATTACGTTATCGTAGTGCAAAGCGTATGTATTTGTGATAACCGCAAGGGGAGCAGGCAGGCGGCATCATCGTAAATGCAGAGGGGGCTTGGTCCTTGTTGTGAATGAGAGGCTAGCATGACGTCAGCAAACCAATGTCAACAATGCAGCTCTTGGAGGAGAAAAGGCGTTCCATCTAACACGAACAGAAAGCCGTGTACGACGCAGCGATTGATGCATGTACCCATTAAAACAGTGAATCTTGTTATTCGAGGACAGCAGGGATTGACCACCATGCAGGCGTACTTTTATTTATGAGAAGCTACCGTGGGCGAGCAGAAAAAGGGTGAGTTTTCGCTACGTTACGTTGACAAAGCGGGAGCACTACGTGTTGTCAGCTTAACTAAAGCGGCGTGCTGGAGCAGCTTGCTTCCCTCAGTTGTTTTTGTTGTAGTAGCCACGCTGTTGTCTACTAAATCACAGCTTTTTTTGTTTGTTTGTTTCCCGTGCGGGTTAGGTCATTTTGATACGGTGGCGTTGAAGTTAGCAGGGATGCTGATATAAAGGGCAGCCGTACAGTTGCATGAGGTGTTTTCACTCTAAACACGCTCCCGAGCCACCATGTTAGCAAGCTAGGAGCTCCAAATGGCCTTTGTTTCGGCTCTTTTGTTTGTAGCCCCTGCCAAGCATGGAAATGCCTTGCTGAAAATGGAACGGGCGGTTTTCCCAGTTCTAGTCCACGGTGCCTAATGTCAGACTGGGAATGACCCGGTTTGTAGCATGACAAGACCACACGCGCCCCGGGAATTTCAGTCGGAAGTTGACGCTCTTTTACACTTTCCCGTATTGATGTTGCATAGAAAACACCGTTTGAGTTCAGTCCCGTTTAATATTGAAGCTGGTGAAAAATATGTTGTGTTGGGGAAGCGGATCAGCCTCCTGGTCCGCGTTACCTGCTGTCATTCTGGGGCAGAAAGGCGCTGGCGAGGGACAAAGGAGCAGCAAGGCTCCCTCCCCCTAACTCCCGCCCTCTGTCGCCGAGTACTCGGTTCATGCAACGGCCACGGCGGAGAGTGCAAGAATGCGAGAATTATCCTACGAGGTTTAAACCCCCCCAATATTTTCTCTGTACACAATACTAATTATTCAGAGGGGACAACGTGAATCAGTTGTAGTGTTGCCTTTACCCTCAAACACACTGAATCATTGAGATCAAACGGTGTTTGGATATAAGTGAAATATCATTGATTGAAATCACCATGAACCTTACTCGGTGAACAATAGAATAACCCCTTATTTTCGTGTAAACATGCTTCCCTGCCCACATGAATTTTTTTTTTTAAACCGTCGATGGCTATATCCTTCCACCCTCCACCTCACTCGTAATAGGGGAGCATCACAGTGCTTGCAGCACTTTGTTGTCAAGAGGGGGACTTCTCTTGCTTCGTCTACCTCCACTTGTATTTTACATACACTTCAAATGAATGGTTCAGATGCGAGGTGACTGAAGCCAATGAAATATTTACAACAGCTCTTGCTGCAGACGTTGTGTAGGCAAAGACCACTAAAAGATTCCATATAATGCCTCTCATAGTATGATGGTGCTGTGTGTAAATATGCACACGCACACACACGTATGTATAAAATATATATTTAAATATACATACACACAGTATATGTAGTGCTGTGAAAAAGTATTTGCCCTCTTCCTGATTTGTTATTTTTCCTCATATTTATCAATAACAAAGGTTTCATTTACCCCCCCCCCCCCCCCAAAAAAAAAAAAATACTGCCACAACCCAAGGATTTATAATAACAAATTATGATTTTTAGGGATGTCCTGATCATGTATTTTTGCATGCGAGCCGAGTCCGGGTCACCTGATTTTGAGGATCTACGATCCGATACCTCAGAAATGTATTAAGGAGAGAAAAATAGCATATTAAATGTAGTTTTCTCCCCCAATTTGAACAACGCTATCTAACATTCTAGCCATGTATAAGGATTATTGACAAAAAAAAAATCTTAAATGATTTTTTTTTCTTTTTCTACAGGGTTTCTTTTGCTAGTGTAAAAAAATACATACTGTAAAACGAAATGTACATTTGCAGTATTTTTGCAATATACGTCAGGATTATTTTGTTGCTTGTATCTCTTAACTCTTTCACTGCCATTGACAGTAAAAGACATCAAATTCCAATTCAAATTCATTCCAATCGTGAAGGCTGACATTGAGTGATCATGTTTCCCTGCCATTGACAGTGATAGACGCCCAATCCAGTTTGACTGGGAGGATGGCAGTGATCGAACAGTCAAAATGGCTCATAGTTAAAGCAACACTAGGTAACCTTTCAACCTTTATAAAATATTTTCATAATATTTGTGTTGATATGTCGACTGACAACCAGTTGAATGACACTTTTTTTTATATCTTGAAGGGGTCTGTATTGCTTTCACTGTCATTAATTAACTTTGAGGAGAGTGAGGAGGGTGGCAGGAACCCTGCCACACAAAAAAACTAAAAATGTGCTGACTGCTTTTCAGCATATGCCACTTCCCCCTTTCCCCATTCGTTATAAAGATGGAAGCCGATGTGAATGCTTTTACGTAGATTCTTTACAGATGGCAGAACAACCAAAGTTTCGTCCGAAGAGACAAAAAAAGAAAACCTCTGTGAAGTTGGCCCCCCATCAGACGCAAATTTGTATCAAAATTATGTCAATCGTTTGTGCTACGTTAGTGCTGGTTTGTGCTGCAAAAAGTTTCGTTTGTGCCGCCATCGTTTTGCAGTTATTAAACATTGTTTCTTAGGTCATCCAGAGTTCACCCAGCCCCCCATGGAACCCCACTGGTGTCATTTGATTGTGTCTCGTTAGTGCTGGTTTAAGATGTAAAAAGTTTAGTTTGAACTGCCGGCGGTAAAAAGAAAAAGGGAGGTTACCAGGATAAAAGGACACTCAAAAATAAACATTGATCCGGCTTTCACTCGGTCACGTGCGGGGGGCCGGTGGAGGAATACGGTACACAATAAAGCGTTTCTCATTTTCTACGTCGTCATCTAATATTGTTTAGCCACAACTCGATTCATTACCTCATCACTATTAATCTTTCACACAGCTGCTGGAAAAAGAAATGTCGTTCAATCCAACTGCATGTGATCGGGAGATCAGGATATTACAACACTGTGTGCTGGTCTTCACGGGAAATGCAGTCTTTCTTAAAGCATAACACTGCCTCTTTGGTCCACTGGTGCTGCTAAATCTAACAAAACTGAGAAAGTTCCCTAGTTTTGTTGTGTATATGACACTAGAAAACATGTTTTTTTCATATTACACGCGATATGTTATACTCCTGAATGAAATGGACCGCTTGGATGTGTGTGGAATAGATCAATATGTTTATCAACTTTTTGTTTCCCGCGCGATGAAAATGAGTAACTGCCGGCCAGAGTCTTGGATTGAGGAAGAAGGCGAATGTGACGTCAGCGGATGAGATCATCTTCACTATACAGCCATACTATTGTATGCAGAAGGACTGCGGATTCAGCTGATTTTGCGGATTAATTAATTGATTTTTTTCGCGTCACGCCAGCCCAATGTGCTGCAGGCTTTTGTTGCCACACCAGAGAGAGTGGTGTGACCCTTTTTGGGTATCCAAAAAATCATGTTCACCGCAAAGAATGAGCCAAACAAGGCTGACAATCAAGGGCCCATTGGACGGATGAGGAAGTAAGATAAGTGCTTTATATTATGTCACATACTGGGATCATGGCACGTTTTAATAAGGAGGTGGCTTGCATTTTGTGGATGACAATGCTGCCGTCCGCCAGTGAAGCAAGGCGTGCTTACCTTCATCAGCCGGTGACCGTGGCGTGTGACAAGCCGACTGATGTCGGCCAGTTTGTCCACCGAGAATGAGCCATTTTCGGCGTTCATTCCCCTGCTGCGTCCTCGGCGATGAGCACTCCCGCCAGATGCTCACTGATATTGCTCTGGTCTGGCGGGACTGCTTGCCGAGGCCGCAGCAGGGAAATAATACTCCGCTGAAACTTGCTCGCCGCCGGAGGCTGCCTGATCGATGAAGGATATCACTCCCGTGTGTGACAATTATCACTAATTATTGCAAATGTTTGACTTAAATCATTGCTACCTAAGGTGGCGCAACTTCGGGTTCAGGTGCAATTGCTTTTTCATGTTGGGTCAGATAGGTTTGTACTTTTTTTTCCAGCATAGGTGAGCCAGGCGTTTGCCTTGGGTGCTATCTTGTGGAGGGGACGCCAAATTGCTTTGGGGTAAAAACATGGTAGTGGAGGAAAAAAAGACACTCATGTTACGCTTCCTGAATGTTTTTTAACATATCAAGTACATTTCAATATGCTACACCTATTAAAAAAAAAAAAAAAAATATATATATATATATATTTTTTTTTTTTAAAAATGACTTCTGTTCCGAATCTGTAACCATAAGTCAGATCTGAGAAACATACACTCTTTAACTTTTGAAAATACAATATTTACAAATTAATAGAGATGTGACTGAAAATTCGGTGCTGAAAATAGCTAAAATTGTATTTTCGGGCTTCAATTAAAAGGTCAAAAGTTTACCACCAAAAAGTGTGAAGAACCTTGGTCCTCATGTGATGAGGTAATCAAAACACGGCGAGTTTACACTACTGGCTCACAGCCAACATGTCCGCGGTGGAAGTATTTTAAGGTATCGAAGAAATATATCAATTATTAAATGAAGGAAAATAAAATAAATTTGCTTCATGCTGTCACAAAGCCCTTCTGAAGTTGCTTTCCATTGATATCCTGCGTCAGAACGAGTACAGTGCATTTGAGCCTGTGCGTGAGCAGTTTGGAGTCAAGGGAACAGTAAACGAATAGTATTTATAGGCATACATGTACATTTGCTGGGGTTTAGTACAATACATTTATAGCGCGACCACTTCCTCTTTTTGTCAGTTTTTTTCAGTGACTTCTACACCCCCTCTGCCAGTCGTGGTTTAATCCGGTTGGGAGCGACTTTGCTCGTCTTCGTCACCGCTACAACTCAGCCCACTCGCTTGGCTCTCGATCGATTCCACTTGTAGCACAAGAAAACGCCGAGTCTTATTTTAAGGAGTAGGAGAGATTGTTATAGCCTTGTAAAGAACTTTAATAGTTTTGGCGAAAAAGGAATAGCTTTTTGTTGTTGTTGTGAACTACAGTTCTACATAAACGTACGTTGAGATCTCATTTAGCTTAGCAATTGGAGGTATGAGACCCATTTTTCGAGTGTCCCAAACTTGCTGTGAGTTGCAATTCCTGATGGGGTGGAAAATCTGACAGAACACAAGGAACGCACCCTCCCATTGGGTTTCAGAATCGGCACCTTTCAAACTAAATTTCTCGAGACTCCGGGGTTGTAGAACCAATGCCAAGGCGAAAAAAATTTAAATAAGATAATTTTGAAAAAGAAGAAATATAAAATGAATGTTTATACATGTGTATTTTTCGGCCTTTCGGTTTTAAGTTTTTCGGCCAAGAATTTTTCTTTCAGTACATCACTACAAACTATACAATATTTAAAAAATATATATTGTCATTTTTTGGGGGGGCTCCTAGCTACACTTTTGCCTCGGGCACCTAGTCACCTAGCCCAGGCCCTATCCTCTTCATGAAGAGAATAATCATTTAGATGTACGAACATTTTATATATCCTTGGGTTATCCCAGTTTGATATTAAAATTGGTTTGATGAAATGAAACCTTTGCAGGGGCGAAGACTTTTTCCGGGCACTGTATAGACAAGTTTCCGAGGTACTTCTGCTTTACTCCCGTATTTTTGCTCGTGACTTCCGTTGTACACTTTCTCCAACCAAAACAACAGTGGAGATGGAGTGGCATTACTCATCAAAATCTCTCAAAAAAGACAATTTGGAAATGCCGCATCCATCTGCCATCATCACGACATGGGAGAACAACATGAAGAAATGGTTAAGAGTTGCCACAACCAAAATAGTTTTGTATTTTATTGATTTAATGGCAGTGGATGGAAACGCAATCACCTGAAAATCTCCGAAGCATCCAGTTGAATGTGTCCTAACACATGGATATGATAATTTTGTGTTCATGAAGGCAGATGTGGAACCAAGACAGTGCCGCTACAATGCAATAACAGGTACATTTATGTTAAATTTATTTACAATTCTGTGTGTTGCGTCACAGCTGAGACATCATTAGCTTCGCATTAGCTTCAACGATAAAGAAATTGAAAACAAACACTCATCCACTACAAGTCATACACGGGCTTTTTACCCTAAATGCATAAATTCAAGTGTTACACGTTTTTTGTTCATTTGTTAACAGGTGGAAAACGGTGTTAGGCAAGAGAAGACAATTTGATTGTGCCTCATGACAACACTTACGTTGATTGACATATATCTAGACGACGTGCATTCTACCTTATTGATGATGGAAGGCTCGATTTATGCTCAACCTTTGTTAATATTTTACCAATAATTTTATAAATTGTGATTTATTGACCTGTTTTGCACATGCACCAATTGTTTTAAATAAAACAAGGAATTGAATCATGTTCTTCAAAAACATTATTACAGTCAATATCTGCAAAATAAAAGAACAACATACTATTTATCTTTATGTACATGTGCATTGAGCTCATAATACCATAACTATAATCTAACGGCTCTAACCAGATGAAAATTACTCTATATTATTTTCTTGTAACAACATAATATGTGCCAGCCCTTCTGCATTTGGCAACTGTAATATTATTTGTAATTTTGCCTCCTTTTGGTCACTCAAGTGGCTGGTCTATCAATCTACACCCCATGTTAACGCAGGCTGCACAGATTGTTAGGATTTTCTACACGAAAGATTAACGAAGTGATAAGAACAAATATGTAATCTTTTAGGTGGATACTTTAGGGTTAAAACTTCGAGCCAAATCCTTAATCTGCTGGTGGTTTCGATTTAAGGTGTATGGTGAGGTAGATCCACACTAGCACTTTGAAGCTGGACGCTGTTCAAAACTTTACACTTCCAAGCACGTATGGGTGCTTCCAGGAGTTCACACAACCACGCACAGCACAGAAAATCCTGGAGTCTCATCAAAATCGTGCTGAATCCATTTTTGGAGATTCGGTGGGTTCCTCTAGTTTGATTTGGCAGTTTAAAACTTTGTCTACTTCAACCGCAATTCATGGTGTTCTGTCTAAATCGGAAGTCCGTAATAGAAAATGTCAAAAATGGCGCTGCCCAATTTTTGCTCAGGAAACTTGTTTATATAAATAGATACTGTATGTATAATATACATCTTCAATACAGGCCAAATGTTTGGACATACGTCATTCAATGCAAAACAAATGATGTTTCTAAGGCATACCTGTAAAGTAAAACTATTTCAGGTGTATAGCTCTCAAGGCTCAACGAAAGAATGCCAAGAGCCTGGAAAAAAGTCATCAGAGCAAATTGTGGCTGCTTTGAGAAAGGTAGAATATAAAACATGTTTTCAGTTATTTGACTTTTTTTTATACAAGTCCATAATTCAAAGTGTTCATTCATAGTTTTGATGCCTTCAGTAAGAATCTACAATCTAAATAGCTGTGAAAATGCATAAATGCGAAGGGGTCCGAATTTTTGACCTGTACTGTATGTCTCTGTATGCGTGTGTCTGTATATACATATACATACACTCATTGTACATCATGCCTGAGTCTAGCGTTGCATTTAACTGTCTTTTAAACCAAGGTGTACACAATTTTTTATGCCAGCTGCCTTGACCTTGTTTAGATTAAAAAAAAAAAGTTTTTAAAGTTAAAAATGGTTAGCTAAAAACAGGATCCTTCACCACTAAATGTAGAACAAGGATTGTGTTTTTCACATTTTGAACCCGTGAACCCATAAATCTGTAAATTCTCATCCATCTGTAAATCTTTAATTGGCTGGTATCGATATCATCCTGGATAGCTAATGCTAAACTAATCTAGCTGTGTGACCGTCTCTCTGCAACTCAATTTGACAAACTGCTTTTGTTGCAATGATGGAGTGGGACACTAACAGCAAAGTAACACCAGAAACATTGACACACTGCCCACATGGGCTTCATCAACTGACCGCTCAAAGGAATCAACAACACCTAGTGTAAATGACCTTCATGTTAAAGATGGTTGCTCGAAGTATGCAAATTGCAAATGACTCAACAACTGAATGGTAAAAATAATGTTTAAACCGCGAATGACACCGCGTATGAGTGTAGCCCTTTTGTGACGTCAGTTATACCCATACACATACACACCGATTGACGATTAATTACATGACGAGGAAGGGCAGGCAATCTGAAATACATGCAAGTTATTTGCTAAAAGTAATAATATCATCTTTCGTGCTGAAACTAACTTCAATTACCACCTGAGAGTCTATGAAATGCATGTTGGGCAATTGTGATGACTACTCCACAATCCTCCACCCCTTTACAAGATAATGATTTATTTTTGTCAATCAGATGCCATGAGTCTAAAACGAACTAAATTCACATTTAAGGTTCCTCAAGTGTCCATTCTCAGAACACTTTTATTTAACATCTTACTGTATATGCTTCCATTAGCTCAGGTAATGGAACAGTACAACATCTCCTATATCACCCATGCAGATGACACACAACTCTACATTTCAGTGTCCCCCCCATGACTATAGTCCCTTAGGGGTAGTTTACATGGTTACTCTCCGAGAATACGAAAAATGTCAAATAATCGTTTATATGATTCCGTCTCCATTCGAACAATTTCGCAATTCCGCTTGAAAACAATCTAGTACTCATGCCAGGCTCTAGGGGGCAGTGCAGATTTACAGCCAATTATGCACTTTGATCCCAACAACCTCCTCAGCCTGGAAGACAACGTACCTGCCCACTCCAAGCAATGGCATTTTTCTTTTGCTCCAAAAGGCACACAAATGGAAACTTTTAACATATTTAAATTAAAAATATTATTAAAAACAGTAAATTAAAGCGGGCGTTCCGCCATATTTGCTGTTTTTAATGTTTAGCTGCACCGCTGCGCACGCCCAATGTGACGTGTGTGAGTGCTGACATTATTGGAACGGGGGTTTTCCATTGATATGGATGCGGAGCAAGCCCCCGCAATTGAATCCTTCCACTTTGGAGCCCGGATTCAATGGTTTGCGTTTTCGCCTTCCATTTTCACCGACACCGTATGAAGACGAGGCCACTCCGCAACACAGTCAGTGCGTCTTGGTGTCGCAGAGTCGCTATGTAAACTGCCCCTTAGTCTTACTGAGTAAATGTTTTCATCAAATCAATGAATGGATGTGCCAGAATTTTCTCCAGCTAAATGTAGAAAAGACAGAGGAGATTTTTTTTTTGGGCCAAAAAAAGTAAAGGTCAAAAACCAGCACTCACTTTGGCTCAATGTCACTTACAGCTACAAATCAAGCCAGAAATCTTGGCGAAATTACTGACTCAGACCTAAACTTTGACAGCCATCGAAGGTTTGTCACTAAATCGGCCTATTAAACCATGTTACAAAAAAAAAAAAATGGATGGGGGAGAAAAAATGTTCTGGCTTGTATTCATTTTATTTGTGTTGCCTGGATCCAAACTGAAAGAAAAATTGCCACTAAAAAGGTAAAAGTTTGGTTTTGCTAAAATTAGGGGCTGTATTCAATATTTCCAATTTTATGTCCAAGTTATGCAGAAAATATTTGTTAAATAGGGCTGGGACAATCCACTTTCGTCATGATCTGATCCGTATACCCGTGTGGCGATCCGATACGTATTGCTATACTTCAACTATGGCAACATATTACCTTTTAAAATGTATAAAAACACAGAGACATGTATCTCTGTTTAAGCTAGATGTCATTTGACATTTATTCATTTTTTACATTAAAAAGTGCATTAACTGTTGCAGCAACTGTTCCTGTGCAAAATAGAACAAAAGCTATTTAAAACACTTCACATTGTATACTGAGTCCCGATCCGATACCGAAAAAAAATTGTTTAAAAAAAAAAAAAAAAAATTAAACATGTTATTGTACCACTGAATTAGTTTTAAACAAGAATAACATAGAAAAATGGTTTCTATATTAGGGGTGCACGATATCCATTTTTTGAAACAGATACCGATATAGATAACTTCCTGCTCCTCAAAGCCGATACCGATATCGATAACCGATAATAAATATATAGTATAAATTCTTTTAATGTATGTTCACCCAAATTTTTGAACACCTGGAGGTTTAAAAAAATAATGGTGGATTCAACAAAGATTTGTCTTTGATCTCACCAGAATTTTCATAATGACATGAACATTATTATAATGAACAAAACAAAGACAAGAACAGTCTTGACTTCAAATAAAGTGCCAATATTTATTTTTTCAAATAAATATAATTTGAGTCAATCACAATCAATTAGTCAATATAATTGAAGATGTGTTTCCTGAACAATGAGCACTGAACTAAAACATAAACCCAACAGGTATTGTGCTTTGTCATCAGATAAAAATATTTGGTGCTACAGGAGACTGTTGTGGTCATGGTCCATGAAACAACTTTCTTAACCTGGGAGACAGGTTAGGACAGCAAGCCTATCAATAACCAAAAAGCCTCTCAATAACTTACTAACTTATAACTAACAATGTAAAGATTATATAGTAAGGTTTATCACTCATTCCTCATAACAAAAATATGGTAGAACAAAAGGGATTAATGGCTTGCCTTATAATAATCAATATAAACGGCAGTGAGTGAACCCATATTCAATAAAGCATGAGGTTTCTTCTCTGCATAGTATAAAATCCTACCAAGCATGCTGACAGGACTAACATTACACGACTACTATTATATGTATGTACAGCATAGCACACTAGCTTGAGCTACTAGTCTTAAGCATTGGCTGGCTTCTATAACACAACAACTTATGAAGTTCTGTACATATGACCCCTCACCACCGAAGTAAACATATATTGCACATCCATATGTTATAGTAAACATAAATACTTACATATATTTCCGAGGCGGAAACGTAAGTAACAGAAAGCATTCACAACTGTCAATGCTAACGCTAGACACAGCACTGTGTAAAGTGAATAAGTTTGTGGGCCTAATTATAGATGCAGCGAATTATTCTGACCGGCAGGTGGCAGCAATGCCCCGCAAATGGTCAACTGATTTCCCAGCCAGCGAGCACAGTTCATACTGTATTATCGGTCCTATTAATTATGTTATTGGATTTATTGGGATGACTCATAATTCCTATTATTGGACCGATAATTATCGGACCAATAATTATCGTGCACCAGTATTCTTTATTAATTGCTTTATTGAGTCAGTCCACTCAAATCCGCCCATGCTGCTGAGAACACTCACACACAATGACTTACCACTCACACTACCGCTAGTGTTTAACAGGCTCAACGATGACTGACACATGGCGGCACCTTTGAAGTATAGCGCTCCCAGGCTTTTCTGGCAACATCAACACTTCAATGGCTGTCACTCATCTTTAAATTTAGCAAGCACTGCAGCACACTGTAGACCAAGAAAAGCAGCAGGACAGAGATCGATCAGATCATGACATCTTTATTATTTTGGCTTGTGGGCGACGCTGCGTTGGCACACACATTAGAAGTATCTATAGTATCGATACTCAGAAAAAAGTATCGATACTTGGTAATAGGACATAAAGGATCGCAATATATTGCCAGATGATATTTTACCCCAGCTATAATGTTAAATGTCAATTCTTGTTGTTTCAGGTCAAACAAAGTCTATATAATGAGGAAAATGTACATACATATGCAGTGAAGAGCAGAAGTATTTGCACCCCTGATGATTTTGCGAGTTCAGCCTCTTAGAAAATAGCGAGAAGTCTGAAATTTCAATCATAGATGCAGTTGCACTTATAGAGACATAATCTATTAAAAAAAATACGGAACTCACATTGTAGGATTTTTCAATACTTTATTTGTAATTTATTGGGGTTCATAAGTATTTGTACCCCTGAGAAAACCAGTGCTATTGTTTAGTAGAGAAGCTTTTGTTTGCAATTACAGAGGTCAGACGTTTTCTGTAGTTTTTCACCAGGTTTTCACATATAGAAACAGGGATTTTGGTCCATTTCCCCACACAAATCTTCTCTAGATCTATCAGGTTTCAGGGCTGTCGTTGAGAAACACGAAGTTTCAGCTCCATTCAAAAATTTTCTATTGGATTTATGTCTGGAGACTGGTTGGGCTACTCCAGAACCTTGATATGCTTTTTAAGCAGCCACTCCTTGGTCAGCTTGACTGTGTGCTTCGGATCATTGTTATATTGAAAAATACAGTCACAACTCATCTTTGTCTTTGACTGAGGGAAGGAAGTTGTGGCTCAAATTTGACGATATATTTCACCATTCATCCTCTGCTTTATACAGTACAGTCGTCCTGTTCCCTTTGCTGAAAAGCAGCCCCAAAGCATAAGGTTTCCACCACCCCATACTTCACAGTGGGGTGGTGTTCTTGGGATTGTGCTCCTCCTTCTTTTTCCTCCACAGACGATGAGTAAAGTTTGCACCAAAAAGTTCTACTTTGGTCTCATCTGCCCACATGACTTTCTCCCATGACCCCTCTGCATCATTCAGACGGTCCCTAGCGAACTTCACATACAAAACCTATTTCACACACAAAAAAAAGAACTAAAGGGTGAAGTCTCTACCAATGATTTAGCCCTTATTTCTTTATTTATTTTTTCATTTCAGGGAGTTGGCAGCCGTACCCTTACATCTGGAGTTACCTGAAGGTCTTAAGTTTGCTCAAACTGATCTCTCCTTTAAATCAGGGCTAAAAACGGTATTTCTTTTACCGCCGCGTTTTCATAACTGCCCATATACTTCAAATTTCAGGTTATATGACTTCATTTTTTGGTTTAATTTTTATTTACCGTTTCAATTGTCTTTGTTTTTAACCGTCTTGATGATTTAATGTAACTTTTATGTATCATTTTATCTGTGTTTTGGGATTTTCATGTGATGTAATGACCTTGCCTTGCCTTGGTCTGCGTCTAAGCCATGGTTGTTTTGGAGGTATGCTTTGTATCGTTGTCCTGTTGAAAGATCCATTGTATCAACAGCTTCAGCCTTGTCACTAACTGCTTTACATTTACATTACATCGAATATCTCCTGGTAGATAATTGAATTCATGCTCCTCTTCTGTCTTAACTGTATGCATCTCTGTATGTAGTCAGATGGGGGAGGGTGGTGAGGTTTCAATCCCATTCAACTAACTTAGCTGGTTATTCTTCTGTTGAAGATGTTAGTATAAAAGTACCATGGCCATCAATTAACAAACCTGTCATATTTATCTGCAATCCCCATGCAGTGTTGGCATTTTTTCTTGATCTGGTGTGTAACCTTGTCGCAGATCTGGCAAACCATCTGGCATGGTTGGCAGTGATTGGTGCAGACATGGAGCAGATGGTGAGATGATGGTCAGTTGTTTTGGGGCCTGCTTAAAACCACCTAGACAGGGGGTGGTAAGCTGAAGCTAAAGCTGTTGTTTAGCTCAAAGGGTATTATCGTGTCTGAGGGAAACTGATTTGTAAAGACAGTAAAACAAATACTGTACAGTTGAACTAGAATGCAATCTATCCTGGGCCTTGGAATACGCGTTCTTGTTCCAATTTAGATGTTTTTCTGAACGGGTACCGTATTTTTCAGACTTAAAGTCCCACCTGAGTATAAATCGCACAAGCCAAAAAATGCGCAATGAAGAGGAAAAAAAACATGTATAATTCGCAGCGGAGTCTAAGTCACTTGTCACATGTCAACTTCAAGTTTTAAAATACAAAATAGAATAGAGAACAACAGGCCGAATAAGTGTATGGTATGCTAACGTGACATGAATCATAAACAATGAACTGGGAACGTGCCCCGTATGTTAACATAACATAGCTATAAAGAGTTATTCAGATATATAGCATAAAGAAAGTACAGTGGTACCTCTACATACGAATTTAATTCGTTCCAGGACCTTGTTTGTAAGTCGAAATGGTTGTATGTCGAGCAGGATTTTCCCATAGGAATACATTATAATTCCATTAATTCGTTCCAAAGCCTAAAAACGTACACTAAATTCTTAATAAATACTGCTGGCACTGTTACAAATGGCAATTAAACATAGAAAAACAAATACAGTGGTACCTCTACATATGAATTTAATTCGTTCCAGGACCTTGTTTGTAAGTCGAAATGGTTGTATGTCGAGCAGGATTTTCCCATAGGAATACATTATAATTCCATTAATTCGTTCCAAAGCCTAAAAACGTACACTAAATTCTTAATAAATACTGCTGGCACTGTTACAAATGGCAATTAAACATAGAAAAACAAATAAGTTATAAATAAATAATTCAGAATAATATAATAATAATAAGAATAATTAATAATTATTCCTGTAAATAACGAATCGGATTCTAATATGGCGGACACTTTTTACTGTCCCTGAACGCACCGTGAAGCTGACGTCTCAGTGAGATAGGTCGGTGCGGTAGAGATAATACTTTCGTTTTCTTGAGAGCAGTCACCTGCTTAAGACAATGGGCGTTTTGTGTTGGATAAGTTCTTAAATAAATGATAAAAACGTGACGAAGCTGGCGATTTCCTTGGCAATGTTACCACAATAATAATTGTCACCTTAACTTATAAATAGTGGCGAACGGTGGTCGGAAGAGGACCATGGAGCTATTGTTGAGCCAGTTCAGGGACGCGCACCCCAAGCTCATATTTTTCTATAACTTGCATCTTCATTTCAAAGGTAAGCATCACTTTTTTCCTTGTTTCTCCAACTGTATCAACTTTTTTTGGAAACTGTGTTGATTTCTCACACAAGAAAATCCACCGTGCGTTCGTTTGCAGTGCTGTCATGTCGTCGTATTTCGAGCAACTCGTCGGATGTAGAAACAAATGGCGGCTCAAATTTTACGTCGGATGTCGAAAAGATCGTGTGTCGAAGTGATCGTATGTAGAGGTACCACTGTATAAGTTTTTGTAGGTTACTGCCAATGTTGAAACTCCGGCCTTGAGTGCCCTCTTGCAGTTTAGTGTCAAAATAACATGTGAAATTATATAATAATGTGTTAATAATTTCAGACATGAAGTGCTCCAGAGTATGAATCTCACCCCGGCCAAACTATGACCCAAAAAAACTGCAACGTGTAGTCCGAAAAATACGGTACTGTCATGAGTAGGCATCATTAGATACATACTGATAAACAGTGGTTCCTCCTTTATTAATGGGGTTATGTTCTAAATATAAACTTTGATGGGTGAAATCCGCATTTTAGAAAGACCACATTAATTTGATATTCATAACTACATTTTTTCACTCAAGTAAGAAATCTCCAATTTAGTGAGCAGACTTTGAACGCATCTTACATGCCATAACATTCCGCTTTGATTTTCTTTCACAGTCAATTGGTTGTTTGTACATCTAGCTCCACAATTGTCTTCCCTTGTGTTTGTTGTTGCGTGGGGATATTAAAGTGCAGTATTAAAATAAATAAACCATTCAAGTGGAATATGAGGCCATGTTCTCTAATCGGCGCTCAACCCACTGTACCTTGCTTGATGCGCTAAACGTCTGAATGTTTCAAGGTTGTAAACACACACAATAACAGACTTTGCACATTCTCAGACGGGCATGAACATTTTCTCATATTTCTCTTGTTTCAACCATTTCAAAGTTCAAGTCGGAGTGTAATGCGCATTTGTGCAGTTGTCGTTTCCTGCCTGTGGTCGGTAGACATAACGGGCGGCTTGCATCACACTGAAGCCGTTTCTGTATACTCAAGTCCACGAGGATGTATTTGTGCACTTGGGAAGTATGTTTCTGTTAAGAAGACGAAAAGTATGGACTAGGTACAGGACTGCTCTTGATCTTTGTTCATCTTTGTTGGATAACTTCCTAAATTGAAAATTTTATTCCACCTTCATTTCATTTCATTTATAAGAAAGAAATACAAAGAAAAATGATGATAAACACCTCCAATATTTTCATATTAACTTTCTTAACAAATCTACTAGATTAACTAAAATGTAACATTGAAATAAACATAACATTGTGGCTGAAAATTCCTCAGGGTGCTCAAAGTATTTTGTAGGCATGTTTGCAAGAAAACATGAGTAAACTGATCATGTTGCTAACCTTTTGTCTCAGTTATGATACCACGAAGAATGCAAAGCTGGTTTATGTGCAACTTCCAACAGTGCATGCTCAGAAATATGATGTATGCTCATTTGATGAGTATCCTGAAAGAACACCGGTCCCCGACAATTTATACTTCTCCTTTGGAGCAGACTTGCTGAAGCGGGCGGACGAGTACAACATCCGCGGACCAGTGTTGTTTTTGGCAGCCCTTGTAATGTTCGTCTTAGTCTTAAGTCTTTTGGACGCTAATACTTATTCGTCTTAGTCATATTTTAGTCATCTCAAAATGTGTTTGTCATCGTCTAGTTTTTGTTAATGAAAACTCAAGAATCGTTTCGTCTAGTTTCAGTTGACGTTTCTAAAAAAATTTTTGTCTGTAAAATTAGAATATTTAACTCCAACAATAAATAAATAAATAAAGGTTTCCAACTACTTGTAACTACAACTTGGACACTCAGCAGGAAAACAGTACATTATTTTCAATGAATTAAATCCACCTGGACAAGCCCGGCCCAGCCTATATGCAGACTATGCACCTGCTTAGGGCCCCTGACCACTAGGGGGCTCCCAATCTGGCAACCTCCTTTTTCACATTGTTAATAGAGCATTGTGAATAATGTGACGCGCATTGCCGTTTATCCATGCAAACATCCATTTTCTTGTCATTACAATCTGGCAATCTGGGGAGTGACGTTGAACCTGCTTTGCAATGATCGGTGGTTATTGCTTGGAAAATAGATGCACGAATACATCGAAGAGAATTTATCCTTCTGGAGCAGAGAAACGAAAGAACAAGAAAATCGGAGAAGAAAAGAAACAACAGTATCAAGGTAATAAAGCATGTTGTTGATGTTGTTGTTGTTGTGCAAGACACTTCGACTTGAACGTTGTTGTCAGTCGAGCTTGTCTCTACGTCGTACTGGTAATTGCCATTAGCCGCAGGACAAAGGCCCGGAGCGAATCAAGTTAAGTCGAGCAAGTTGTCACCTGTCGGCAACGGCAAATGTACGACTTCCGCTGATTGTAGTAAAACGAAATATTGGCATAATATGCATTTGAAATGGTGGGCCAAAAATATGGGCCCCTTGGCATTATTTTGCTTAGGGCCCTCAAATGGCCTGGGCCGGCCCTGTGCCTGGACGCGACGAACTGAATGTAAAAAAAAGTTGTCTGAGAGTTTAAGAGGATGCTCGCCGTTAGCATTAGCCTAATGCTAACATGAACACTATGCTAACACTACGAGTTACATTCAGTGTGTGATGATCACTCAGCACAGACCTTTAGAGGATAAAGCAACATTGCATGTTCTCTTTGACCAAGAAAAGAAAACAAATCTTACCGTGTGTGCAAGCCTGGAGATTGGGGAGCAGTGGTCTCCAACCCGGTCCTCAAAGGCCCGCTGTGGGTCGTGGTTTTTGTTCCTGCCGATCCAGCACAGATAGTTGAACCAATGAGGTTTCTGCTGAAACAAGCAGCACCTGACTGCAATCAGCTGATTGCACTTGTAAAACACCAGATTGGTGAAAAAGTGTTGTCATTTGGTTTGAATGAAATCCTGCACCCACAGTGGGCCTTTGAGGACTGGATTGGAGACCACTGCTGGGGAGGACACACTAGTGAGTCGGGGCAGGGAGCGCAGTCAAGAGTGACACAACCAGACACTGGTACGATGCATGCTAACTAAAATGTCAAAGATTGTGATCATGTGATGGAAACTATTGCACATTTTCGTCTCGTTCTCATCTCAGACGAAAACTGGCATTAGTCTCGTTATGTTTTAATCTCTCACAACACGCTTGTAGCTCGTTATCGTCTTGTCTTTGTCATGAAAAAAAATTGTTTGTTGATGAAATATTTTCGTTATAGTCATCATTGACAAAAAAAACACTGCCGCGGACTCAAAAGTTCTCGGTCTTATATGAGTTTAGGAATGGAACAGTTCTCGGGGGTCCGGCTCTGATGCCGTTTCACGAGCAATCGAGAACACAAGGACGTCCAAGAATGCATACTGACAAAACGACCTGGGCTTCTTGTTCAACTAGACACAGTTATAGTGTATTGCAGCCTTTCACTGGTGATACTTAGTATTACTTTCTCTCAATGCTGGGTAATGCTCACATGTATAAATAAATAAATACCCCCCCCCAAAAATCTGGGATATAGCCAGACCATGAAAGGTGTTATACGTTATAGCGAGGGATGTTGGAGAAATTGGGTTCAGGAACAACACTCTTTATTGCTGTTACTTTAGTTCGTGCGGCGTAAGCTGAAAATGGTGCTCCCTCGGCAGAGACGTGAATGAGAAGGAGTGGGTGGAGCCTTCGAAATTAATTTTCTTCCAGAAATGCCTGTAAATGCCCCAAAGGGCTCGTGTCGAGCAGCCCTGGGGGTTAGTGCCAGTCAATCAGTCTCACAAGGCTCCACTTTGGGCTTTTTGGCTAAAAAAAAAACACCCGAAATATATGTCTTATCATGTGAATACGTATGTGTAAGGTTGCCAATTCCCTGAAAAAAAACACAAAAAAAAACAAAGGGACACCTCATTGGTAGAGCCGGCCATCCCAATAACCATCACCCTTTAATTATTTTTTTGTATACGTGAGTTTTTTAAAAATTACTATTAATAATTATAGTATCATAAAAATTTACTAAAGCCTGAATTAATTAGGTACATATTTGAGTGATACAAGCACATGGAGCAACAATAATTGTAAGCAAGGAATTTTTTGTAAACAATTTAGGTGCGTTCGAAGTCTCCTTAAAACTAACATTTTTGCAAATAATCATTCCAAAAATACTGTGGAAATACAATTGAAATCGACAGAACACAAAATTATAATAGTGAGAATAAAGTGCACCCACAAGAGCAAGAAAACAAATTATTGCCATTTTGAACATGCCTTTTTCTCAAGCTTCACTCAAACTTCTTATCTCCCACACTCTATGTTGTCTTCTGATATCGTCATGGCAAGCGACAGTACCTCAACCAATGGGATGAGGGGGATTTCGTATTATCGTTGTTCCATCAGCTCATCGGTCAAAAAGCAGGATACATGGGGGAATGCATTTCTCTGCATATTCTTGTAAAGCACTATACCAATATTCATTCGTTCTACAAATAAGACACAATTTTTATGATAACACGGGACAAAGCACGTCCCTTGAAAGCTCAATATGGGATGGGTAGTTTTGTTTCTGAATACGGGACGATTCCGTTTTCAAGGGACGACTGGCTATGTAAACTGTGAGCCAAAAGTATTGGTGCCCCTGCAATTCTGTCAGATTATGCTCAATTTCTCCCAGAAAATGATTGCAGTTACAAATGCTTTGGTAGTAATATCTGAATTTACTTTACTTTCATAAAAAACACAAAAGAGAATGAAAAAAAAAATCATTATCATTTTACACAAAACTTAAAAAATGGGCCAGACAAAAGTATTGGCACCTTCAGCCTAGTACTTTGTAGCACAACCTTTAGATAAAATACTGCGAGCAACCGCTTCCGGTATCCATCAGTCAGTTTCTTACAATGCTCTGATGGAATTTTAGACCATTTTTCTTTGGCCAACTGCTCCAGGTCTCTGAGATTTGAAGGGTGCCTTCTCCAAACTGCCATTTTCAGATCTCTGCACAGGTGCTCTATGGGATTCAGGTCTGGACTCATTGCTGGCCACTTTAGAAGTCTCCAGTGCTATCTCTCAAACCATTTTCTAGTGCTTTTTGAAGTGTGTTGGGTCATTGTCCTGCTGGAACCCATGACGTCTGAGGGAGACCCAGCTTTCTCACAGTGGGCCCTACATTATGCTGCAAAATTTGTTGGTAGTCTTCAGACTTCATAATGCCATGCACATACTCAAGTAATCCGTTGCCAGAGGCAGCTAAGCAACCCCAAAACATCAGGGAACCTCCGCTATGTTTGACTGTGGGGACTGTGTTGTTTTCTTTGAAGGCCTTTATGTTGATGCCCTTTCCCAAAAAGCTCTACTTTTATCTCATCTGACCAGAGAACATTCTTCCAAAATGTTTTTGGCTTTCTCAGGTAGGTTTTGGCAAACTCCAGCCTGGCTTTTTTATGTCTCTGGGTCAGAAGTGGTGTCTTCCTGGGTATCCTACCATAGAGTCCCTTTTCATTCAGACACCGACGGATAGTATGGGATGACACTGTTTTACCCTCAGACTGCAGGACAGCTTGAACTTGTTTGGATGTTAGCTGAGGTTCTTTATCCACCATTTGCACAATCTTTAGTTGAAATCTCTCTTCAATTTTTCTTTTCCGTCTACATCTAGGGAGGTTAGCTACAGTGCCATGGGCTTTACACTTATTGATGAGACTGCGCACGGTAGACACAGGAACAATCAGGTCTTTGGAGATGGACTTGTAGCCTTGAGATAGCCCATGCTTCCTCACAATTTTGCTTCTCAAGTCCTCAGACAGTTCTTTGGTCTTTCTTTTCTCCATGCTCAATGTGGTACAGACAAGGACACAGGACAATGGTTGAGTCAACTTTAATCCATTTTAACTGGCTGTACACGTGATTTAGTTATTGCCACCACCGTTATGTGCCACAGGTAAGTAACAGGTGATGTTAATTACACAAATTAGAGAAGCATGATTTCATTTTTTTCCCATTCTCTTTTGTGTTTTTTCATTGCAAGCAAAATAAAGACATTACTACCAAAGCATTTGTAATTGCAATCATTTTCTGGGAGAAATTAAACATGATCTGACAGAATTGCAGGGGTGCCAATACTTTTGGCCAACAGTGCATGTGTGCTGCCTGAGTAGTGTTGTTTCCATCTCATTATTAAGCATAATTGACATACCAGTAGAACACACAACAAGCGGGAAAAAAATATTTTAATGTGCTTAATGAATAATGATACACTAAAATCTGCTTGCTTTTAGTCTGGGTATGGGTATTGCATGGAAACGCACTCACTTGTGTGCTGTACCGTGATGAAACGACACACAGCAACGAATAAATATGTCCTTGCTGCCTGATTGGAATATAGTCTCTTTTTAAATGCTTAAAAGACTTGTTCTTCAAATATGTTTTTCTCTGTCAAATTACGGACGTTTTAAACCGGAAGGAGCAGCCCTTTCACTAGTCAGCGGTCGCTGTATTCATTCACCTAGTCAATAACTGTTGGTGGTAGTATTAGCACAATCAGAGTGACACAATCCATATGAGGATGTCGACTCACTAATTCTCACAAGTGATTTACCTTAATGCTGGTTTCCCCAGAGCAAATCACAAGCACTATTTGCGCACTCACCCCTTCCCTGTCATACCCTAATCTGTCACGTATTCTCTCTTCCTCTCTGTCCTATTGGTTATTAGGTGTATCTCCACACCACATGGTGTCCTCTCGGTACATGAAGTTGTAATGAATTTGCCAAGCTACTCGTAGCGAGGTAGCATATGTTCAATTGTTTTTCTGTATCACCATTCCCACGGTTATTTCCTTCACTCTTGTTCCCTTCAACAGTTTTTATTCCAATTACCTTTTCTTAATTGACAAAACAATATACTGTAAATAATAGGGCTAAACAATACTCGAAAAAAATGACTTTGCGACTTTTTGGAGGTTTGTGGTATATTGCGCTATTTATTGTGATATTAAGACTAAAAGAATTTTAACCAGGTGACTTGAATAGCTCTGTTTGGTTGACTCACCATGACCGCATTGTATTCATATAATACTGTTTAATTCAGGCTAAGGGAGTTTATCTGTGAATGATGAAGATTGCTGTATATAAAAGGCATTCAGGAGGCCATGTCTCAAAATATGCATTTATTTAACATTGTATTTCACACTTCAACAGCAGCAAAAAAATTAAACCCGTTTTAAACAAAACAAAACAAAACAAAAAAAAAATACAAGGTCCAGACAGCTACACAAGACACACTTTGACTTTTCAGTCAGTTTGTGTTTTCACAAAAAACCCCCAAAAACATTTGCACGTCCTGCGATGGGACAATCGCCCCATGGCACGTCGTCCAATCTCTCCTGTGGCACATTAACACATTAGATCATCAACATCAGATATCAACATTCTGTCTGTGTCCAGGTAGCTGACCAGTGTTGGTAAAAGGAAAAAGTAGTTATTTATTTTATTTTTTTATATTATTATTTTTTAAAATAAAAATAATAATCAGCATTTCCATTTATCCACATATAATCACACATATTTGTTCATTTTACTTGGTTAATTAATTTTCATATTACTGGCCATATTCACTGGGTCGCACACTTCAGATTTTAACGTTTTTAATCTCTGTTTTCTTGGGGAGGGAAAAAAAGTATACTGTAGTATTAGCAGTGTAACTGCAGAGGACAGTAAATATAAGCTTACTACTGACCTAGCTAGGGTGACCACATTTTGATTTAAAAAAAAAAAAAAAAAAAAAAAAAAAAAACTTTGACCTGTGATTGCTATTTTTGATAAGATATGAATGAGAGATTCTCAGCTTCTCCCGCGGTCATGGTATCAAGCTGTGTAGGGAATTTCCGCTGGCTTTAATCTCACAAATTCCCTTACGGGGTTAACTTTTGGGCTGCCTGCCTATTTGCATCTGCCTAGTAAAAAGTGTATGGATGTCGGAGGTCGGGTCCGAATCTTTTCAAAAGTCATTATCGTGTGAATAGAGTTGCTTTATTAGGTCATTTTTGCTTCGACCAAAAACAATGATAAACTAGGGCAAAATGTCTGGAGTCATTATTCATATAGAACAATATTACAAAAACAAAGGTGGAAAGGGTAAATAAAAAAATCTACTGAGGTACTCTTATTTTGATGAAATATAACTTTAGCAAAGGCAGTAGGGTAAAGATCTACTTCAGTCAAAGTAAAAAGAAGCTCATTTAAAATGTACTAGGAGTAAAAGTTACTTACGTTGTTATTTCTTCAGGGTGTGTGTGTGTGTGTGGGGGGGGGGTACAAAAACATGCACAAAATGCAAACTCACTCATAAAGGACAAATGCAGAACAAGACGAATCACACATTTGAAATGTTAAAAAGAAGTGCAAGTCATTGGTTTCTCACTGTTAATTCCATGTTTTTATTGAATATGAAAATATTTTCACATGGATAGCTTATTTAAAAAATTCCATGTCAAAAGAGTAGACAGGAAGTTTCACTGGCACACCTTAAATCTGTCCCACAGAGTTTATATAAAATGGTCTGTTCCCAATTCCAGTGCATAGTATTAGTGTCAAAACAGCAGGGACATCAGTCATGCCCGTCCACAGTCCTGCTCTTTGCACATCTGAAGAGATACACAAGTTCTGAAGCTGTGCAGAACATAGTCCGACAGAGAAAGGAGCCATTAACCAACCAACACACACGCACACATGAGATTTTAACGTTTTCAATCTCTGTTTTCTAGGGGAGAAAAAAAGTATACGGTAGCATTAGAAGTGTAACTGCAGAGTACAGTAAAAATAAGCTTACTACTGACTTAGCTAGGGTGACCATATTTTGATTTAAAAAAAACAGAGGACACTCGGCCCTCGAGATACTTAAATTTTACTTGAAGTTCACTCAAAGATGCCTTATACTTTTATATATTTAAAGTGTGCCTCCTCCGCCTGGATAGAAAAATTCAGTTTTATGAAAACAAAAATAATAAACACAATTTAAAATCCGCAGAGGTGACCTAACAGGCCTTGTTATTCCTAATATAATAACACAAAAAACACTGGAATTAAATCGTGATTAAAAAATGACTTATGTATTGGCGAATCCTTGAACAAAATAATAGCTGTTTTTTTTTTCAATTCTCACTGTACAAATAAATAATCTGAAACAATGTTCTAAATAATACCTCTTCTGTAGAAAAATCCAACTTTAATAAAAAGCTAATTCCTTCAACCAGTAAAATAATGTAAATTAAACTGTAGCCTCAAGACTACTACTACAATTGTTGTTGACAAATTGTTATTTCCACTCAGTTATTATTCTTATCAATTTTGTAGATTACACGCAAACAATAACCGAAATAAACAGACAATACAATTCAACCAGCATTTTTCCAAATGAAGCACTTCAAAGCTACATATCCCATAATGCCGAGCGCGGCTTACCTTACTGATACTGTACCTAGCACCGGTAGCCCAGGCAAAAATCAAACATTGCCATAAAAGTTTACAATCATCGGCAGCATAATAATGCGACACCAAACAGGATTTTACAGATCACGCCAGTACAGGCTCAGACAGAAATCAACAGTTGGCTAAAGGTCAGTTTAGCAAGAGTACATACCCATAGCCTGTGAGCTCTTGTCGTCACGACTCACGAAGGTTTGTTTGTGAATGAGAATTGACAGTTGACGCCATGATAAAGCCAGTCTGTGACTGTGCATACATGTGCAAATTTGTATCCAAGTAGAAAAAAGGTATTTCTGACTTAATTACATGACCATTTGATTATACATGTATTGAACACAAGTCTTAACAACTGGGAAGGCTCTTTGGGAACACGTCAAAGGCCCGACAGTACCGTAGTATTCTGTGCAAATCGTCAGTCAAAAACCAGACATTTTCATGAATTTGTAAAACCCCGCAGGACACCCTGAACACGATGTAAAAAGTGGACATGTCCGGGTAAAAGAGGACGTTTGGTCACCGTAGACTTAGCTTACATATTATTTGCAAAATGTAATTTAGCTTTATATGTGGTCATTATTAGAGGTAGGAAATAATATGTTACATTTAGTCTGTGACATTCTGGAGAACAAATTACTACTACGAACCGTAGTTTTACCACACTATACTTTTATTTGAGTAGATTTGTGAAGAAGAAACACTACTTTTAATCCACTACTTTGGGCTACACTAGAGTCGTTACATTTTTCCTCTTTTTTTCTACATACAGTGGTAACTCGACATACGATCGCTTCGACACACGATATTTTCGACATCAGTCATAAAATTGACTCTCCATTCGTTTCTACATCCGACGACATGCTCGAAATATGACTATTTATGACAGCCGCAAGACGGACGCGCGGAGGATTTTCTTGTGGGAGAAATCAACACGGGCTCCAAGAAGGTTAGTGCAGGTGGTCAAAAAACGAAAAAGGTGATGCTTACCATTGAAATGAAGATGGAAATGATAGAAAAATATGAGAGTGGTGTGCGCATCCGTGAACTGGCTCGACCAATACGGCCGTAGAATGTCTACGATCTCGACAGTCCTCCTCGGAGCTCCGTTCGCCAGTCTTAAGTTAAGGTGAAAATTTTAATTGTCATAACATCGCCAAAGAAATTGCCATCTTCGTCAGGTTTTTCATCGTTTATTTCAGAACTTGTGCAACACAACACGCCTACTGTCCGCCGCAGTTGACGCCAACAACAACAGAATATTAAAAGAGAAAGTACATTTCTACCGCACCTTTCTCACTAGGTCAGGTCAGCCACGTGGTGCATTCAGGTACAGCACGCAAAACACATCCGCCACATTAGAACCCGATTCGTGACATTATTACAGGAATTATTATTTTATTATTATTCTGTTTTTTATTTATAATTCATTTGTCTATGTGTAATTGCCATTTGTTATAGTACCAGCAGTATTTATTAAGGATTGAGTGTAGGGTTTCGGGGTGTGGAACGAAATAATGATGGAATTATATTGTATTTATATGGGAAAATCCTGCTCGACATACGACCATTTCGACTTACAAACAAGGTCCTGGAACGAATTAACTTCGTATGTAGAGGTACCAATGTATTAAATTTGACTTGATTTTTTCCAGAGATCCTCAGTGGTTCTAGCAGTTTCGTCAATGAGACTTCACCACAAAAATCACATGACTTCACTATACCAATCAGATGTAATGATCCAGTCACATGACCACACAAGTTTGCAGTCAGAAGTCCTATGATCACGCAGGCTTGTTCAATCATGTGGTGTGTTTAAAGAGCCGTTAAATAAAATATATTTCACATAAAGCGATGCCGTCAACATTACTTGAAATTGCAAATTCTATTTGTTACCAATAGACCACGTAAAACTGGAAATATGATTGTTTTAATTTCATGGTTGGAAATATGTTTTTTCCACTAGACCGCATCCTGCTCTTTCATTTTACTAGTTGAAATGTACTGTTTTTGTGTATTTTGTTGGCCTAACATGGTAATGTAGTAGGATATGGTACAGTACAGAATAATAATAGCAGATCATATAGAATGATATTGTGCTGTGAAAAAAAAATCAGACATTGGAAAGAGTTATTCATTACTTGAGTATTTTTTTCTTCTAAATACTTTTTTATTTGTATTTGAGTAAATGTTTTGGATGAGTACTTTTACTTGAGTAATATTATTTTGAAGTATTGCTACTCTTACTTGAGTAAAATTTTGGATACTTGCGCAGGTTGGAAAATTAGGTTTTGTATGTGGTTTTGGTTGGCTTCAGATTCTCCATGCTTTGACCGCTATCCACCGTCGACACACGATTTGTCTGCATCAGTCTGTAGCTCCACTAATGTTCCACTGATTTGCTGATGGTGAGGAGGCCCATTCAGTATGGTGGCAATCTGGAATGCTGTGAATGTTCTGTGACATAATAGTGTGTCTACCTATCCATGCCTGTGTGTACTAGCGCTGCAGTTATCAGAGCCAATCATATGGACACTCCACACTTGCACGCTACACAAAATTATCTTCACCTCCTCCCCACACCTCACTCACTTTTTTTTTTTTTTTAAAATTGATTTTGGAATGGAAGTTTTTTTTTTTTTTTTTTTTTAAATGTAATTAAGTGAATTAATTCCAACAATATTTAGAGGAGTAAGATTACCAATTAAAAAAAAAGACTCGAAATAATGTACAGGGTCAACAAAAATGGCATTCTTATGAAAAGATAGCTAAAGTTACAATGATAAACAGTGAAGTGAAATAAAAATTTGGACGCAAATTAAAATTAATTGGGGATTTAAACAAAACAAGTCTTTGATGCGCACCTCTTTGCACAAATTCTATAAACAAAAACAACTTGCCCTAAATTTGCAACACTTCCCAAACAATGATGACCATAAAAAGCATATAGTATGGGCAATTAGACAGGATGAATTGAATATTGTCATACGCAAGGGAGTGCACTAGTTGGCCTTTCTCAGTGGTGTCAGATGTCAACGCTGCAATGAAAGACTTAGACACAGAACATACAGTATACCATAATTTCCAAACATAGGCTGCAGTGCCCAAATTTCACAGAAAATAAGAAAAAAATCGATATACAGTGGACCCTCATTATACGAGCACAATCTGTTCCGCGACCAAGTTTGTAACGTGAATGTTGTTGTATCATGAATGGATTTTCTCCATTAAAAAAAAAACAAAAACTGACCTCCAGTTAATGTGTACAACAATTCCCATGACTCCTTATGTTACCACTAATTAATAATTCAAGGCATTTTAAGGCTAAATTGAATTGAATTTCAGTGCTTTCTTCTGGTAGCCAAGCCACAGGCTAACGTTAGCGGCTAACAGCGGCTACAAATGAACGTGATGGAGTCGGATAGCGGCTCTAACCTTGTCGAAACGGCTGAAATTAATGAGTGGACTGGGCACGGACTTCATGTAGCAATCATTATGTCGCGTTATTTGGTATCTCTGTGTGATTTCTCTGAAAGCTTTCATGATGGTAAAGCACTCAGCATAAAGTATAATCCAACAGTGAAGCCTATATATAATATGACAGTTTAATGGCCACAGCTATTTTTCTGTATGTGTTTGCTTTATTCTGCCATCATAAAATCTTAAATGTTTCATTGGGATCAGAGCAATACAGCTTTAATCTGGTTGTGTCTGTGTGGGGGGTGCATGTATTAAAAAATGTTTCGGGGGAAAAAAAAAAAAAAAAAAAAAAAAAACTGAAACCTTGACGTAAACACTTGTGTTGAATAATTATGTCACAGCACCCATTACCAATAAGTTGTCTGAAGTGTACTGTTAAAGCTGCAAGTCATTTGTGTTAGAATGACATGTTTGCACAGTCGTCATATTGATTTTTATAATGTTGTACATTTTTCAAGTCATACAAGCTGTTATAAATGTTCACACTAGAATTCTTATTGTTTACAAGATTTTTTTTAAAATACTTAATGTTTAGACTGCATGTGCAATTGTTAAATTGAAAGCTGGTAAATAAATTTAACGAGAAACGGTTAATTTGCATTCCATGCATTGATTCAAATGTTCAAATTATATAACAGTCCGCTTGGGCGAATTTATCGTCATTTATCGTTATCGAGGTAAATCTGCTCAATTTATCGTGATACGTACTTAAGGTCATATCGCCCAGCCCTACATACAATGTAACATTACAGAAAATGATAGGAGTAAGTAAACTGGGAAATGACTGTTTGTTCAATCCCAGCTCAGGCAACCCTGTGTGGAGTTTGCATGTTCTCCCCGTGCCTGCGTGTGTTCTCTCTGGGTAGTCCGGCTTCCTCCCACATCCAAAACACATGCACGGAGAGCTGATTGAACACTCCAAATTGTCTGTAGGTGTGAGTGTGTGCGTGGATGGTTGTCTGCCTCGATGTGCCCTGTGACTGGCTTGCAACCAGTTCAGGGTGTACCTTGTCTCCTACCCATTGTTACTTGGGTTGGGCTCTAGCACCCCCGCGACCTTGAGGATAAATGGTTCAGAAGATGAATAAATAAATGAATGAATGAAACTGGGGGACATAGTTATTGTTCACATGTAAGCACAGTTGTTTCGGATGCACGATGATACAAAATTCTACAATGTGAAGACAACAAGGATTAGGAGTGGGAACCTCTTGGTACCTCACGATACGATTCGTGATACAAAGCTCACGATATCGATGATCTGATGATATGGCAATACAATGACTATCGATACATTGCTCAGGAAATAATTCTAGGATATTCTACAAATAACTAATAAACAGAAAAACAAGCTTCTGTGAAATGGAATGAGTTTATCTCTAGTAGACGTCCAATCGGTTTGAACTGGGAGGGTGGCAGCGAATGAACATTTGCTGCTATCCCTCCCACTTCAAACTGATTGAACGTCTATGGCCTTCATTGGCAGCCAACGCCAGGCAATGAAGTAATTTTGGGCCATTTAAGGTCATTTACCTGTTGATTTTCAGTTACTTCCTTTTGATTTTGGGGTATTTTATGGGTCACTTCCTGTTTATTTTGCATTACACAACAGGAATTGACCTGGGAATCATCCAAATGAATAGGCAGTGACTCAAACTCAACAGGAAATGACGAGTGAATGCCCTAAAATGAACAGCAAGTGACCTGTAAATGCCCTGAAAATCGGACAGAATGACTGTGAATGCTCTGGTTTTGAATGAACGAACGTTCCCAGTCTAAATGGATTGGGCGTCGAGCACCGTCAATGCAGCCTTAAGCCTGAGTTATGCTCCCGTGTTGCGGTGACGGCGCAGCGACTACGGCGTCATTCGACATTCGATGGTTCTCCGGCCAGGTGACGCGTTGCTCTGTAATTCACCGCCAAGCCACTAGAGGGGTGTTGTGTTATGTTTGTACGGTTTTGAGGCATGCTTGTTGACTCCCTCTTGTCTAGTTTAATGGAGAAAAAAAATGCCAGATGGAACGCTTGAAGGTGGATCTTCAGCTCATCAACATTGAATAAATGTCGATCATACAAATGTTGAGGCGCAGGCGATGCAGAAGACTGTTTCGAGGCGGTCTGTCCAACTTTGATGCCGCATAGACTTCTTCTAGCCTCGGGTGAAAACCAGCTAGCTCTGGCAGCTAGCTTCAAACTGGTGTCGAGCACTGCGTCCAGCGTTTTGTCCGAGGTCTGCAAAGCCCTCCAGCCTGATTTGTTTGCCGCGTCCTACAACCAGCCAGTGGGAAGCCATAGCAGATTTCTGGCGTCTATGGTACTTCCCAAACTGCGTTAGAAGCCTTGATGTTATCGTTATCATAAATAGCACCGAGGCACTCTCAATCAGTGATGAACTATCTGTTATTAAAAATTAAAGATCAAAACAACTCTTTTGACACCAAACCTGTGCTTTATTCTTCATACACTTGAAGTGTGACACGTAAATAAGTGTTCACAGACTTCCAGCAAACATATGTACACAATAAATGATGAAGTGCACCAACCAAAAATACGACATAAAGTGATAAAAAGCTGGCAGTTTTTGGGCCACTCGATTCTGAACACACACATCTCGGTGTTTCTTCCATTTTTTTATTCAATTGCTGACCTTGCCATTTGGTAAACTTTATGATGTCTTGACAAGACTTGCTCTTCGATGATACTCCCGTCGGCTTGGTCCATTTTTGCGTCTAGAAAAATAATGTTTTACAATGGCAGTGATTTCGTGCTGAACCGGAAACAACAATCTGAGAGAACCAATCACAGTCCATTTCCGCCATGTCATATGCGTTGACGTGATGCCAGGGTTTGACAAATCAATAGGACCGCGTCAGGCTACGGCGCAGGGTCGTAAATCGGGTCTTCCTTGACGGCGCAGGTCTGACACGGAAGTATTACTCGGCCTTTAGAGTTAACTGAGGCACTATTATGGTTGAAGATTTTGGTAACCTGTTGGTTACTTTAAAATTCATTTATTTATTTTTTTTAAGACATTGACACCTTTTTAAAACGATATCTCGATTCTTGGCAGGAGCATATCGATAACCTTTTGGGATGGAAAGTATCATGACATATCACCCTTCAATATTTTGTCACACCCCTAACGAGGATTGAGCAGCAGATAGGCAGACGGGGAATTCTGTCGATGCAAGATGCTCTTATGCCACCTAGCAAGACGCCGAGACACTTGGGGAGTCAAAGCGAAAGATAGAACTCGGTCGCATGCCACCTGGCAGAATGCTGAGCCACTCGGATATGCCAAGCGAGACAGAGGCCTTCTGGACTTTGCTCGTATGGCGAAAATTTCCTCGCGTACTGAGACTCATTTGCTGCCTACCATAAATATGGATGGCATGCCACTAATGGCTTGCATGCTCAACTTTGGACATCGATGTCTTGTTGATCACACTGCACTTGCTTTCAGAAGCAGAGTTGGAAGGGATGAGGTGTTTTTTTTTCAAAGCAAACGGGGTATACTTTATTATGGAAATATTAAGTTTCAACCAAGAATTGAATGCTGTGTATAATTTTCGTGACTCTTAAACGGAATACTGAGTCAAAATATGTGTAAGATTTGTAAAATTTTGGTAGCTCTTGAATTCTTACGCTGAAGCGCTTCTAAAAATGGGCTAGACATGCCAACGGTATACACAAATAACCATCCGTCCGTCCACACAGTACATGCTCTATACATGTATGAGCAATAAATAGTATACACCAAAGATATCACGAGATGAAAGTAAGACATAATCGGGCCAGATGAGATGGAAGAAAGTAGGACATAGAAAACCAGAACACTCCCCACTCTCATACAAACAGTGTAACCGGTGAGTTACTACTAGTTTTAATTTATTACTGTACAGTATGTGTACATGCGTGTTCTATATCTGCGTACTTATTATTTTCAACATGTGTTTCTGTGATGAATAATTCATTGTCTGCGTGTGTGTACATTTGTATATGGCCAGTTATTTTTAACTATGGGTGTCTCTGGGGTTTCAGTCGCAGAAAATTATGTTTGATTGATATTTAATAGAGAAATAAACAAAAACAAAAGAATAATAAATGATTCACTCATCAAACTCTTTGCAAAACATTTATATTGTATATTTGTATATGGTGGAAAACACTCCGGTGACTTGAAGTTCCGCTCTGAGACCCCCAATTTGGCCAAATTTCAAAATTGTCCTATATGCATATGCGATACATCATTGGAAAGCTTAAAATCTCAATTTTCTGGGGGAAGAAATTTTTTGAACAGGAGGGCATTTAAAAAAAAAAAAAAAATTTAAACAGCAAAACCCTAACTGGAGGTGAGAGCACGCGAGAGCATAAATCAGTACTTCTCAAATAGTGGGGCGCGCCCCCCTGAGCGATGCCAGGGGGGGCGCATGTGACCTCGGGGAACATGCTTTTTTTTTGTTTTTTTGCCGTACTGGAATAAAGTGTACTCTCACATCCGCTCAGTGGGTGGCAGTGGCGCTCTCATTTTCAGAGTGCGCGCAGTATTTTTGAACTAAGGAAGAGCACTCAGCACACACAGAAAACAGATATGAAGAGCAGTGTGCCGCCGCCGCTATCGAAAGCCGTTTTCCGACCGGACTCACTCACGCAGCGGCCCACTGTCTTGTCCGGCTCTCACGTCGCCGCCCGAGAAGTGCAATTTTCGGCTTGGGATCGTCACGATGACCGCCCTCACCTACAGTTCTACCTCGGCCGCCGAGAATGCGCTTTTTTCGTGCTGTTTGCCTTTTAGCTTTGAGTTTTAATACAGTGGGTGATGACGAAAGACCACTGTTTACTGTGTCTAAAAATAATTATAGCAGACAGCTAGAAGCCAAATCAATTAAGACGCCACTTAAAGACATTAGACCCCAATCTCATTGATAAGCCGCTTGATTGTTTTTCAGTGAAAACGTGCCGAATATTGCCAACAATCGTCCTGCTTTGTCAGTGTTATATCAGTAAACCAGTGAGCATTGACATTGTTAGCATGCTCATTGCAAAATAACTCCACACTATTGCAAAGGAGGTAAATACTGTGAGCAGCAAAAATAAAAACTGTCCTTCTGTCCAAGGACGCTCTTTTTTTCTTTTATTCAGTTTTGTTTTTTTGAGTCCATTTTTTTGGCATATTGTCCTCATGAGTGAATGTTTCTAATCAATTTTAATTTGTTATTATTTACTGATTTTATTACATTTTATTTTTCTGTATCAAATGGTCAAAAATGTACCTTGAGTGTATTTTTTACAGTTTGGATGTGACTTTTTTTGAAATTCAGGCAAATTGATGCGTGTCAAGTCTTCTCTGTTACAAACAAAACAATGTTAATAAAGTTATACTTTATTATAAGTTGATCTATGTTACTTTTTTTCTTTATTAGAAACAAAGGACTCAATGTTAGGCAGATTCGTATTTATAATAGTAATTTTATAGACAAATGATACTATTTACAGTGGCGGCAGAGAGTTTGGGGGGGGCGCGAAACATTTACATCCTTCCTTGGGGGGGGCGTAACAGAAAATAATTGAGAAGCACTGGCATAAATAAAGACGCCATGATTTTAAAGAGAAGTTACTGCGTACTTACCTCTTTTCGATCCAAAAACTCCATGTAGCATGTATCACCGAGTGTCAAGACACAGCTGTGAATGGTCACAGCCGGATTTTGGGGGGATTTTATGGATGAAACATGGTAATATAACAAGGGTCGCGATGCAGAAATCGCAGACATCAAGGAGTAATCGAGATTTTCAATTGCATATATTTACTAATTTAAAGTTTTTTTTTCTTCCAATTTTTCTTTGTTTGGATCGATTATTTATCACTTAAAATATTGGGGGAAATGGGACAGTGACGAAAAAAAAAATACAATTAAGCGATAGTTATGAGGTAGATATCCGTGGCTTTTTTACAGACGCCAATTTTTTCATTGTGACGTAAATTGTTTAAAAGTTCAAAATATGCGAGGGAATAATTTTTTAAAGTTTTTTTTTTTAAACTAAATATTAGACATCAATTATTGATTCTAAGCTAAAAATGACAGAGATTTCGAATAATAAACACAATGACTTACCTTCTTTTTATGGCTAGGTTGAAACAAAAGCGGTTGTGCGACATCTGTAAACAGGGGTTTTCAGGGTAAAATGGACAAATTAAAAAGAGTTTGGGGGCTTATTGTGCCATGAATCTGCTATGGCAGCATAAAGGCATATTGTTCTATCAAACAACAGTTATTTTGGCTTAAAAAACGTATTTTAATGTGGGTTGCAAGAGCAGAAACTGCTTTTTTAGTCTTGTCTTGTGTTTTCTGCCATATATTCTGTATTTTGAAAAAGAAAAAAAAAGAAATCTACACCCATAAGCACTTTTGGGGTTTTGGCACATTAAAAATAGCTAGCAGCAGCAATCATGAACTTAAATGCATGTAAACTTTTTGGCTACTCTTCCCATCTCTGGTCAGATGGAATATCGTGAGGTTGTTGTTATGGAAGATGAATGAATGTTGTTTTGCCAATGTTTTATCTTTCTTTTGACCCGGTCTTCCATGACAAATTTGTGTTCATGCCATTTAAATGATTTATTGTTGTGTAAAAACATCAGACAAAGTGAAAAAAGTTCCATTACTCTCGGGGAAGTGTTCTTAAAAAGACACTGTCAAACTTCTGAGTTTGTGTACTAAAAGGCAGTGAAAAACATTTAAAAACAATACTCTTTTTTTGAGGGATTTTTTTTGCATCAGTCCCACATCATAAAATAAGTGCTAGTCTTTCATGTATTCCCTTTCAACTTTATTCTTTTTATTTCATTTTTCTAGGGTGCCACTGGAAGTAATGTCGGCAGGCGATGAGCAGGACGGTGAGGCAGCAGTGCCTGTATACGTGTACGAGTCCAAAGTCCACTGTACCAATGTCTTGCTGAGCCTGGAGGAGCAGCGGAGACAAGGCATCTTGTGTGATGTCACTGTGTTGGTGGAAGGCAGGGAGGTTCGAGCACACAGAGCTGTCCTTGCTGCTAGTAGCCGCTACTTCCTACAAGCCCTGCTTGGATACAACGCGCCGTCAGGGGAGCCCATCATTAACCTACCTGACAAGGTAAGCCAAGTCTTGAGCCTCTTTCCAAAAATTGATTGGATCCGGGTCTTAAGTTATCTAGGTGGTGAGCTGTTTAAATAGTATAATTCACAACTGGGCAAGTGTGTTAAAGCGCCGGAAATGGCGTATGCGAGGATTAAAGTACCCCATCGTAATGAGGGAAATCTGTCAGCGGAGGGGGCTAGAGGTCAATCACGAGATTGTGGGGGAAATTAAGGTGCTACTATTTTCTATAGAGAAGACCCACGATTCATTTCAAAAGCGTTAATGATTGTAACTAGGGTTGTTCCGATCATGTTTTTTTGCTTCCGATCCGATCCCGATCGTTTTAGTTTGAGTATCTGCCGATCCCGATATTTCCCGATCCGATTGCTTTTTTTTTTTTTTTTGTGCTCCCGATTCAATTCCAATCATTCCCGATAATTTTTCCCGATCATATACATTTTGGCAATGCATTAAGAAAAAAATGAATAAAACTCGGACAAATATATACATTCAACATACAGTACATAAGTACTGTATTTGTTTATTATGACAATAAATCCTCAAGATGGCATTTACATTATTTACATTCTTTCTGTGAGAGGGATCCACGGATAGAAAGACTTGCAATTCTAAAAAGGATCAATATGACTTTGTATATTGTGACTAAATATTGCCATCTAGTGTATTTGTTGAGCTTTCAGTAAATGATACTGTAGCCATTTAACTGTTCTGCCCAAATGCATGATGGGAAGTGCAACCATGACTGTGCGTAGTGGTACCGATTGATATATCTTCTCTGTGTTGGGAAATAACATAGGATGTTAAAAAAAGGTCAATTACTAACTTTCTTCCCCACATTGTTTCCCACGATATTTCTAATCGTAGGGAGAGGGATTGTAAGGCTTTAGCCAATTAAAAAAAGGCTCCAAAGGCTGCCAAAATTCACTCTACTCATTTTACGCTGCCTTTTAGCTCTATACATAGGTAAAACGGTGCCATTACAGATTGAACGCAACAATGCGCGAGTGGGTCGTGCAGCGCAGGCGTTAATTGTGTTAAATATTTTAACGTGATAAATTAAAAAAAAAAAAAATTACCGCCGTTAACGGGATAAATTTGATAACCCTACCTTAAGCCTAAACTAAAGACTCTGGATGAGTGCAACATATTATGTCTGTAACGTTAAATACAATTAGAAAACGATTTAATTAAAAAAAAAAAATAAAAAAAAAATATATATATATATGTATATATATATTAAAAAAAGGCATGTCCGATATTTTTTTTGCCGATTCCGATACTTTGAAAATGACGTGATCGGATCCGATCGATCGGCATCCCGATCGATCGGGACATCTCTAATTGTAACAGTTGTTGATGAATCCTGTCTTGTCATGTTATATTAAAGGTTTGTTGTGCTCAAAACACAGTGGTACCTCAACATACGATCGCTTCGACACGCAATCTTTTCAACATCCGACGTATAATTTGACTTGCCATTTGTTTCTACATCTGACAACATGCTCGAAATACAACGATTTATAACAGCGCCGCAGTTTCTTTGTTTTGCCGGAAGACGGACGCACGGCTGATTTTTCTTGTGAGAGAAATCAACACTGGATCCAAAAAGGTTAGTGCAGGTGGAGAAAAAAATAAAGAAAAGGTGACGCTTACCATTGTAATGAAGATGTGAATGATAGCAAAGTATAAGCATGGTGTGTGCATCCATGAACTGGGTCGACAATAGGGCCGTAGAATGTCGATCTCGGCCGGCGGTCCTCCTCCCTTCGCCAGTCTTTATAGGTTAAGGTGACAAGGTGCCCACCCACGGACACGCTCTGCCCACCCAAAGAAAACTGGATGTAGTACTAACGGCAGTCTGGGCACCGCTTATGATATACCATTCATATAGTACTGGTGTGTTCTAAGTTTTAACCTTTGTGTTGTTACCTCCTCTTTCACCTTAAAAGAAAAAAATGAAATGAAATGTTGGTTTTGTTACAAGGGGGCGCTACACACATTTACGCATATTATGTTTTTTAATTTTTATTTTTATTTTTATTTTTTTTACATTTTATCAAAGTTTTCACCAGTGTTCACCTGGCTGTTGAGTTTGGTGAGGTTTGACGTATTCTGAGGGCGTCAAAGTAGGGCTCAAAGCATTGGCGGGACAAAGAATGACTGCTAGTGGGCGCTTGGCGCTACATAGTGTATTTGGAATTTGTCTTTACACGTATCAAAGTATCAAAGATTGCACCTGTCTTGACCTGCCTGCTGATTTTAGTGCATTTTGAAGCATTCCAAGGGGGTCAAATTGAGCTCAAACGGGCTGCGGAACAAACAATAACTATAATAATAATAATAATAATACTGATGGAAAATAAAACTGAGGAACCACAATAGGTTACCTAAAAAAAACATTGTCACCTGCATGCCCATACTGTACAGTTATGGATGTGTTCTAATTCAAATAAAATCAAATCAACTTTTATTTGTTTAGACCAAATCACACCAGCAGTTATCTCAAGGAGAAAACAAAACATGTTTTAAGGTGCACTAGCCCTACGCTGGATTTCGACCTACTTGAGCATTGTAGTTATTCTTTTTTTTTTAGACAATCCATGTTGACGTCTAGCACTGTCAATGGCAGCCAATTAGTTAACAAAGAAGTGACCTGAAAATGCTGCAAAATTTCTAGGAACCATGGGGGAGGGAGCAAAGCAAAAAAAAAAAAAAAAAAAAAAAAAAATCAAAAGAAAAATCACTTCAGTCAATAAAGAAAAAAAATCAAATTTCAGTTTTTGAATGCGAAAAAATATTGTAGACTCAAAAATTTGCATTTGTACATTAATTTTTCATTGAAAATTATTTCTTTGATTGAAGCAATCCTTTTTGTGTTAGAGCCATATTATGGGTAGGACATTTGTGTCTAAATCATTCAATCCCCAAAAAGTTGCTTCGATCAAAAAATAACAATTTCAACAACAATTTAACAATTTTCAATCAAAGAAAAAAGTTGCCCTCCCCTAAAAATAATATTTAATTTTTGGGGGGAAAATATTAATTTTTGGGGAAATTATTATTTGATTGAAGTGCAAAATGTTTTGAACTCACTTTTTTTATTGACTCCAACCCCCCCCCAAATAAAAATAAATAAAAATAATAATATATGTGTATATATATATATACACATACACACACACACACGTATATATATACTGTATATATGTGTGTATGTATGTATGTATAATATATATACAGTATGTGTGTATGTATGTATGTATGTATGTATATTAAGCAACTTACTTTTTGATTGAATAATAAAGACACAAATGTCCAAAGCCAAAACGTGGCCCAAACGCAAAACGAAATTACTTAATTACTTCAATCAAAAAAATTTGTTTCAATCAAACAATTAATTCAAAGAAAAATAGTTTGCAAATGTTTTTTTTTGCGTCTCAAATTAATTTTTGCATTCAAACACATTTTTTTTGATTGAAGTTACTTTTTTTGATTGAAAATATATATATTTTGATTGAAGCAACTTTTTTTTGATTCAGCGCGACCTTCGTGAGGTTAAGCGGCATGGCAAATGAATGAATGAATAATAAAGACACAAATCTACCTCCATACAATAATGTGCGAAAAAGTGAAATTTGTGTTGGCACGATAGTGTAGTAGTTGCTTTTGCGGCCGCTAGATAGCGTCATTACGCTGTCTTTCCTTTGTGAGTTAATTCAGTCAGCTAATATCCTGTTCAATTTGTCTCACATTCAAACTATTCTATCATCAAAAGGTTTGAATCCTGGAGAAACAATATTTTTTTTAATTTAAAAAAAGAGTAGCAGCCATTTGACCCAACAGTTCAGGGTTAAGATGCGAAAAAAAACTTTGATACCTGATATGATTTAGTAGTTCCTCTGAAAATTTATGAATTTTCTTCAACTTTATATCTTTATTTTTGCAAATCAAAATACTGCCTCATTTTCACATGTGTTAAATGAAATATGAATTTGAGTATAGTAATTTGCAAAGAAAGATTTTTTAAAACCATGGTTTAACGGATGTGTATTAAAAGTGTTTTTTCCACAGGTAGTGTTCAATGTTTTTATAATTAAAAAAAAGATTGAGGATAAGCGGTATGTAAAATGAATGAATTGAATTATTGGAATATTAAAGGAGCGTCTCGTCGTGTATGAGAAAAATTGAGATCCGCAGGTCAGGCTTTTCAAAAATGGTTCATCGACCAGAAATTTGTAATCGGTCCACCTCTAATATTTTCTATATTAAGTAACTATTCCCCCTCCTGTTTTAATTTTCCCATTATTTCAAACAAGGAAGCAGAGTGTTTGATGTGTTACCTTACATTTATATCCCCGGGTGTGCCATCAATTATTTGACATCAGTTAACCTATAAGGAGATTCCAAAGCCAATCATCTGGACTTCCCTATGTTTCTTAAAGACATAGTACTCATTGTGCATGTAAACTTTTAACCTTGAAGAAAATGATATTACATTCTCTAAGAAATTCAGTCTCTCATTAATTGTGGCATTTAACAAAATAAAATAATTTCGGTGATCCTGACTGACTTGAAACTGGGGACGTTTAGTCTGTTTTGACTTCAGACAGTGAGAAAAAAAAATCAAATATGAGTGTTACGTGTTTGAAATGTTGTATGATATTTGAGTTTAAACACTTTTTGAAAATTTTTGACAACCTTACTCTAGACATTGTTGATATTAAAAAAAAAGGACTTAATACAAGTACTTTATAAGATGCTACTTGTTTCCCCTGTCTTATTCATGGATTTGTACAGGCTAATGAGCCTCATGTATTTTTGGTGTAAATATCACATGATACAATGTGGAAACCTGCGGCATATAGTCAAGTACGGCTTACATATGATATGAACACCAGACAACTGGACTCGAGTCACATGGACTCTGACTCGACTCGTAAATTTGATGACTCGCAACTCGACTCTAAATTGATGGAAAAAAACGCCTACTCGGACTAGACCCGCTTTAGCTGGAAGGGTCCGAGACTCGATTGGAGTTGTGAGGCAATAACTCGAGACTCGACTCGACTCGTGAGACAATGACTCGACAAGCTGACTTGGAAAAACTTGGTTTGTAGACTGGGTTCCAACTGCCAGCGATATGCTTGGAATGCCTTCATTCTGGTTTATTTTCTGCAGACTATACTGCTTAGATTTTTATTTTTTACATTGACTTACATTGACAGTGAGGTTTCCCTCCAAGATAAACCTGAGGGCTTTGTGGGTGGGCTGGGGAACAATGGTGAAGACCTTGACTAACCTGTGACTCTTAATAGTTGTATTGAGTCGACAACCTTTTGACTTGACACGACTCGTCTTTACAACCTTGTGACTGGCTCGACTCTACATGTCCTCGAGACGTGACTCGACATATCATTTTTAAAAAAAAAAAAAACCTGTCCTGTTCAGCTGTTCGACACGGAGAATGGAAGTCTAAGTGTCCGGGTGGTCCGAACAGTTTCAATGTTTCACATTGAGAGTATGATTTACCGTACTCCCATTGTGATCATTCAAGATATCTCGTTTAATATGACAAAGCAGCGAACAGGAAGGGGTAACGGGGGGGACAGAAGAAAAGAAACACAAGAAAAGAAAGAAAAGAAACACAAAAACAGGAAATACATTGAACGCCTACCCTTACTATTAATATGTTGGTGCTATCGTTAGCTAGATGTATTTCTGGTTGACACCATGGGGGGGGGGGGGCTGTTGACCAGGGAAAGAAGGGGAGGGGGGTGAGGAAGTCTATAAGCTAAGTTATTGGGAGGGGTAGAGTGTACACAAATCAGCTCTGTGATTTAGAACCCAGTAATCGTATGAATCCCTTGTGAGTGTAAGGCAGTTGGCAACCGACCCTACGCCGCCCCACCGCCAGTCCTGACACTGGGACCCCCCACCCAAGCGCGCCCAACCACATCCAGCCGCACGGAGGCCCCACCAAATACGCAACAGCCATGCAGACGAGTGGAGACACCGTGCATGCGCCAACCCAGGGCCACGGCCTCCACCCAGCCAGCCCGGGGAGGGAGGGAATTTGGGGGGGGGGGCACAGCGCAGCCCATCCCTCCTTCCACAGCCCAGCAAAGGAGCCATCATCACCCCCTGGGATCCAGGGTGGTCCCCCGTGCTCCCATCAACCGGCTCTCAGGGATGGGAAGAGGGGACGCACCTCCAACCCCACGACACCGCCCCCCCCCCCCCCCCCCAGTCCGCCCACCCGGCCTACGAGCCACAGCCACAGCCCCCCAACTGACACAGCACGCCGCGGGACTCCCAGCGGCCCACCAAGCCCAGGGCAGAGCAGGGTCCCCCGCTGGACCAGGCAACACCCAGTTGATACAACGGTGTCCACCCAGCGACCCCCGGGGGAGCGCAGGGCGGATACCCAGGCAGAGAAGAAAGGGGAAGGCAGAAGTAGGAGAACACAGAGGAGCCGCCGCGGGGCAACGCGAGTTCGGAGCCCGGACCTCCCCCCGCTTCCGCGGCTGGCAGCCCAGGCAGAGGGGAGGCCACGCGCCGGGAGCCACACCATTGATAAAAAGTGTGGGACACACCTACCACTCTATTACTGCGGCTACCAGGTTCCCTGCTGGCAGCCATTACCCAGCACCGTGATGGGATTGTGTGGGGAGGGTACTTGACATATCCTTTTGACTTGACTCGGCATGACCTTGTGACTCGACATGACTTGCCATCAACAGGTAAGACTCGGGACTTGTGACTCTGATCATAGTGACATGTGCAATTGTCTCATGAACACACACACACACATACATACAGTGTGTATATATATACACAGTGTGTGTATATATATATATATATATATATATATATATATATATATGTATATATATATAGTGAGTAACAGAAGTATTTGCATTCCTTGTGATTTTGCAAGTACGCCCATTCAGAAAATAGGAAGAGGTCTAAAATTTTAATTGTAGATGCATTTCACATTTTGGGGTGCACAGGTGACAATACTGAGCTCTAATAGGAGGTGGGTGGTTACTCATGGGGTGAAGGTGGACTTTTTTTAAGGTAGACTGACAACTCTTTGAGTGTCATAATTATTGCTGATTCTCAGGGCCACAAATACTTATGAACCCCAGTAAATTACATATAAATTATTCAAAAATCAAACAATGTGAGTACCGGAATTTTTTGGGGTTAGATTACGGTATGTCTCTCAAGGTGGAAATGCTTCTAAGATTGAAATTTCCGACCTGTACCTATTTTCTAAGTGGGTGAACTTGCAGAATGCAAGGGGTGCAAATAGTTGTGCTCCTCACTGTATATTATTTAAAATAGATTTTGGTGGGTGTGGCTAAATAGAAAATGCCATTTTCTGAATAATTCGTGCAGGAATACAGGTCATTTCTAAGATTCACATACTTGCAACTGTATAAGAATAAACATAATTTAAACTGTGATTTATCAAACATTTACTTTTTTTGTTCTGCTGATGGTGTTATTTAATTGGAACATGAGTAATGCCTGTGAACTGTTTTAGCTATGAAATATACATATCAAATATGCTTTTAAGCTATCAAATTGACTACAACTATTTTCCCTGCAGGTCACTGCAAAGGGTTTTGCCCCGCTGCTTCAGTTTGCCTACACAGCCAAGCTTATTTTAAGCCGAGAAAACATCCATGAGGTCATCCTTTGTGCTGACTTCCTGGGTGTTCACAATTTGGAGGATTCCTGTTTCCGGTTTCTTCAAGCCCAGCTACAGAATGACAGCCAGCTCACAAGTAATGGCAAGGTGGTATATGATGATGACGTGGCCAATAATACTGTATTTTCAGAGACAATATACACAGAAAATTCTTCAGACAGTAGGCAGCACACCAGCAATGTAGCAATCACAAAGCCACTTCCAACAGACCTTCCTCAATGCGCTTCATACAGGAAATATCAGTATCAGCACAACACTGAAACCCATGATGATGAGGATGAACATAATGATAATGATAATGATGATGGGGATGATGACGATGACATCATTTTAGGCAACAATACCTCCACTAGCCCAGTGAGCTCACAGCTCACAGACTGCTCGGATGTCACGCAAACACTTCTTAGCCCCACCAGAATCAAAGAGGAACCCGTCTTTGATGACGAAGGAGACGATCGGCGTGGATGCAACCCAGATTTGTGTACGGAAGAGGTGCTGGAGATGGAACTGGAGGTTGAAGGGGTTCCTTTAGCAGTTGAGCATTATCCCAGCAGGGGCTCACCTTCGCCCTGCCTGCGCTCTTACCTCCAAAGAGGAGGGCTGGATCTTAGCACCATGCCAAATACTACCATCGAGCAACTCCTCTCCAATAGACTCTCCCTCAATCACTACAGGGAACTCGTCAAACATAGGCAAAAGGACAAAAAAGAAGCGACGGTGAGCCTCAAAACTGGCATTGCAGACGTACCAGAAGCACTGACCAACAATGACAGCCCCATGCCTAAAGCCTCTTCATCCAAATATGAGGGGGAGTTAGACAGGCGCAGTGTCATTTTTTCTTCGGCTGTAAGCGATCAGCAACAAATGATGGCCCACTACGGAGATGAAAAATTCAGTGAAAAGATCCCAGGCCTGATGCAGATTGATAAAACTTCTACCGGCAGTACATGTCTTACTGCAAACTGTCGTGCTCCCGTCAAGACGTCAGCCTATTCCCCTGTCCCCTCTGAGCCCCTAACTCAGACTTCGAGCTCCCATTCTTCGTTCTCATTTGCAGAGGATGGAGGAAGCGGCAGCCCACACTCCAACCTGCAACACTTTGACTTCTCCCTATCCCCTCACTCTGGCTGTATCTCTGGCCTATCTCAGTGCCTAACGGGCAAGGAAGAGCCAAGGGACCTCCAAAGTCGAGATGTTATTTTTTCTCAGGGTTGCACTAATATCAAAAGTGAGCAAGGATTTGGTGCCAGCGGTGGAAACTCCAGCGACGAGTCGGGGTCTTTTTCAGAAGGAGACAGTGAAAGTGGTAACAGAGTATCTCGACCTGAGGTTTGTATGTTTTTTTTCTTCTATCAAATAAAACCTGATTTAAGTTTCTTTATTTTTCATTACAAGTCCAACGAAATGCATTCCAGGTGGCAGGCTTGTTGCTTTTGATTAGTTGTGAAGCACTTTGGGGACCTCTCAGGTTTTTGTAAAGGGCTAAATAAATTTGATTTGATTTGACTTGCAGAAAAAAAATGACCTTGATTATTAACTCCAAATCATTTCATTGTAACTTCCCAAATCTGAATACTTACGCTGTCATCATTTGTAACAGGAACTTTGTTTTAATAGCGTACCGCATGCTACACGCTCATTAATATTCATGACATTAGCAATTGTTGCTAAGAGAGGACACGCTCGTGTTTGTCCCTCATGCTAGATGCATGTCATTAGTGTACGAACGAGATGTTTACTGAGCTAAACCTACCAATTCTGTCCAAAAATGATGTCCGTGGTGCCAAATTCACTGGTAAAGATGTACATACATACAAATGTTCAGTTAAAGAGATGGCTTGAGTGTTGAGGGCTAAAAAGGGGCCGACTTGATCCACACCTTTTTCTTTACGCCACTGAAAATGACGTTCTCCTGTTTCAACAAGCTATCCTTTACCACCATATGCCCTGTCTTTCTTATGCTGTATATTATATCCTCTGGTTGTCTTACATCTCTGGCCGTTCGTGGGGGCAATTTACATTTCTATTTTTGCGTAGCGATCGCAAATGCTACTTAGTTACAGCCAACGAACACTTTTAATTTTTTCATTAATAACAAATCTTAATTCTGTAATTTATCTACACTTCCCACTTAGTAAAATTGTTTTATTTTTCTACAACAGAAAAGGTAACAGTGGCATTCAGATACCGTTTTAATTTTTTTCAGGTCATTCATTATCAGACAGAAGCAGCACATTAAAACGCCACGCTAAGAAATAAGTATAAATATCAAAATGGTGTACCTCTTGGTCCTCTGAAGGACCATGGCCCCCAACAAAATGTTAACTGCATATGAAATGTGAATGGCTTCACCTTGCTGGCGTTAAACTGGTCTTTTGGACGTCCGCGCAATTTGAGCCATTCTTCACATTTTTTCCTCCGAGTTTTTGGTTTCGGGAAACGTATGAAGAAAACATCCTTCATATGTTGTAATGTCTAGAGTCGTTTCTACAAGTTCCATAGCAGCAGTGTTTGATCGGCATGTTCTTTAAAGATTACCGGAGGAAACAAGCAGAAATATAATGGATTGTATTTGAGGGTGTGTGTATAATGTCCCACTTCCACGACACGGTCTAAAAATAGCCTTCGTGCGGGATGCTATTGAAAAACCTCCTCCCTTGTTCAGCTACAGTACATCTGCCACATCCCAATAAGATGATACACAGCAACATCTGGTGGATGTTAGAAAGCACTTCCCTTTATTTACAGTGCACCCCTGAAAAAGATGTGTTTTTTTAGCTTCTAATATATATATTTTTTATTCAAATAATATGGGACCTTAATGGAAAAAAAGAGAAAAATCCAACCTTCAATACAAGTGCATTCATTCAGTGGGGAAAAAATCCCACATGAAGAATAAATTATTTGACATCAAATAATGTGTGTCACAATTATTAGCAGCCCTGGTGTTAATACTTTGTACAACCCCCTTTTGCCAACAAAACAAGGTCTGGGGACTGAGATGGCCATGGGAGGAGCTTGATTTTGTGTCTGGTGAACCATTTCTGTGTGGATTTTGCCATATGTTTAGGGTCATTGTCTTGCTGAAAGACCCAGTGGCGACCCATCTTCAGCTTTCGGGCAGAGGGCAACAGATTTTGATTTAAAATGTCCTGGTATTTCAAAGCATTCATGATGCCATGCACCCTAACAAGGTTCCCAGGGCCTTTGGAAGCGAAACAGCCCCACAGCATCACTGACCCACCCCCATACTTCACAGTGGGTATGAGGTGCTTTTCAGCATGCGCATCTTTTGTGGCACGCCAGACCCACTTAGAGTGTTTGTTGCCAAAAAGCTCAATCTTGGTCTCATCTGATCAAAGCACACGGTCCCAGTTGAAGCCTGGGACCGTGTGTATTTTTTTCCATTAAGTTCCCATATTATTTGAATTAAAAAAAATATTAGAAGCTGGAAAACATCTTTTTCAGGGGTGCCAATAATTATGGAGGGCACTGTAAAAAAAAGAGTTACCGTCATGTTGGCTACTTGGCAGTGCAGTATGCCTTGAGTCAATGGCAGAGCTGCCAGATGGGAAAGACAGTTTCCAAACCAATCACAGCATAAAACCTGGCCAGTTCAATAAAAACCAAGATGTTTCACTTATACAACTCAAGCTATATTTTGATCCTCCATGAAGTTGGCCCCTCATCAGTTGCAAATTTATATAAAAATGGCATCTACAGTTTATGCTTAGTTTGTGCTATAAGAAGTTTAGTTAGTGCTGCTATTGTTTTATAGATATTGAGATATTAATTTCGAGTGATGATGTCACTCGCAGCAGCTTTTCCGTATCTCACTCAGAGGTGAAAGTGGTGTCCCAACAATGAGTGCAAACGTAGCACAAACAAATGGCAATGTCATCACTCGAAATTAATATCTCGAGTTACACAACTCTAATCTCTATGACGACAAATTTTTGTCTGTGGGTTTATATGCGTAAAATCACTTTTATAAGACGTGCCCACGACCACTCATTTTTTACTGTCTATACTTGAGTCTAAGAAATTTGAATTGGATTTTCGTTCTGTAAGGGTACAAATTTATATTATTTGGATTTGAATTGTTTTAATGTGAGTACAAATAGAAAAACTATAAAATAGTTGTGTTCACAAGACTTTGCACTCCCAGTTTTTAGATTCATAGTCACATTTAAACAATCCAAACACTTCATTAAAAAAAAAAAAAACCCTCTTAACTCACACTAATAAAATTCAAACACAAATATCATACTCTCATGAGAATAACTATCTCAAAAAAATTTGCAGACTCATGTTAACAACATCATACTAATTCGAAGAAGAATCCGTAGTAGTAATAGAAATCAGGTCGAAGATCAGATCACACACAGCGGGAAATCAGCTGATGGGCAACAAAGGGGTGATTTGTGTCAAAGTTGAAATTTTCAAATGTTTGCAATGGTGCAAAAGTTTCTAATGTTGATTGTCACAGTTATTACTTTTTTTTTTAGAGTCCCCAATTTTTTTTTTTAACATTAAATTATTTTTGTATTTAGGTAAAGCTACCTTTTCCTGTGGACCAGATTACCAACCTACCACGCAATGACTTCCAGATTCTCATCAAGATGCACAAACTGACCTCAGAGCAGCTGGAGTTCATTCATGACATTCGTCGACGCAGTAAAAACCGCATTGCTGCCCAGCGCTGTCGCAAACGGAAGCTGGACTGCATTCAGAACCTTGAAAGCGAGATCCGCAAGCTGGTATGATCATGCAACCTCGACGTTATACATCATCATGTAGAAAACTTTGTTTAAGTAAGGCTACTCTTACTTGAGTAAAAGTTTTGGCTACTCTACCCACTTCTGACTTATTTCCTAAGCACATGCTTGCACCTGTCCATGAAATGACCCAAACATGGTTAAAACATCCCTTTTATTGGGTCAAACTCTAGATTCAGACTGTGTATGACAATAGAACCCTTACAAACTGAGCTAAGTGATTATCAACTACAAAACTTCTAACCTGGATCAATTTGAACAAATTGAGATATGTTCATTTTTCTCCCCCACAAAGGGCAATGAAATATCCTCTACAGTACAGGTAGTCCTCGGGTTACGAACAAGTTAAGTTGCTATGCTGTCGACGTGACCCACATTTCCACGTAAGTCGGAAATAACCCTTTAAGTACCCCCTAAATCTCAAAATGACTATCCCAAAACATGTATTATACATCATATTATTAAAATAAAATAAGATAGATATTAATTTCCCTCCAGTAACACCGATCACACTATAGTTCTTACAGCTGGCATTTATTAATTTGCCACCGTCAAATTATGAACACACAATTAGAAAATAAAATACAATAATGACAAAGAGAGTACAATAACGTTATTAAGTAAATCAATAGAGACATATTTCCTTACAAAAACATACGTCAATGGCTGCACAATAATACCGAGGGAAATAAGGTCCAAACCTTGCGCAATTCAACAAGGAAAACGGCAGCTATTAGTGGCACGAGTGTTCATCGGCTAAAACGTGCTACAAGAGGCGAATTTTAGACCCAAAGTACTAACTTGCACTTTTAACTTGTTTTGTTTAGATGCATACAGGCAGAATGTACTAAAAATGCCTTAAGAAAATACTTAAACGGAGGTGTATCAAATAAGGATGGTTTAAATACGCTACGTGACTAATGTGATCAACACTGCTTTAAAGCTACCAACTTGCTCAATAAGCTAGCGAGCTCACAGCAAGCTAACACGGGGAGGCATTGCCGAGCCTGCACTGTTTACCTTACCGTTTTTCTGCCTTCTGGAAAAGTTAACCGGCGTTCACCCCCGCTTCCCGACATGAAAGCAACACTCGAAACGAACAGAAAAATAGCGTTGGAGTGATGTCAAACAAGTCCGAGAGCAACAAAGGAAAGCGGACCGCACATAAACTGTAGTATGATGAAATACCAGATATGCATAGCAATTACTGTAGAGATCAACCATTTGGATTAATTAGACCTAATAAACAACCAAATTTACTGTATTTGGCGTACAAGACACTGTTACCTGACAAAAAAAAAAAGGACGAGACACGCGTCGTAAAGTTGAAGTCACGTAAGTAGGGTACGTCGTAACCCGGGGACTACCTGTATATTATATACACTGCTGGCCAATAATATTGGCACCCCTGCAATTCTGTCAGATAATGCTCAATTTATCCCAGAAAATGATTGCAATAACAAATGCTCTGGTAGTAATCTCTTTATTTATTTTGCGTTCAATAAAAAACTCAAAAGAGAATGAAAAAAAAATTATATCATTATCATTTTACACAAAACTCCAAAAATGGGCCGGAAAAAAGTATTGGCACCCTCGGCCTAATACTTGGTAGCACAACCTTTAAACAAAATAACTGCAAACAACCGCTTTTGGTATCCATCAATGAGATTCTTACAATGCTCTGCTGGAATATTAGACCATACTTCTTTGGCCAACTGCTCCAGGTCTCTGATATTTGAAGGCAGGGCCGGCCCAGCCTATATGCAGACTGTGCAGCTGCTTAGGGCCTCTGACCACTAGGGGGCCCCCAATCTGGCAATTGTTTAATTTATATTCTATTTTGTTGACTACAGTTTGCTTTATTTGACTGTTGTGAGTTTTGATACTTGATTACAAGCTTAAAAAATATAAGTTTCTCCTTAACTTCTTTCTTTCATCTTTTAGAAAAAGGTTTGGCGCTATCTACTGTAAGCACTGACAATCATTTGGGGTGAGAAGTTTGAAGTATGCAGTGCAACAAAATCTGATTAATATACAAAATATGGACTAATGGCTTGGATTGCATGTATGGGTTTCACAGTACACTGTGACGAAATGGTGGGCCAAAAATATGGGCCCCTTTGCATTATTTTGCTTAGGGCCCCCAAATGGCCTGGCCTGTTTGAAGGGTGCCATTTCCAGATTTCTCCACAGGTGTTCTATGGCATTCGGGTCTGGACTCATTGCTGGCCACTTTAGAAGTCTCCAGTGCTTTCTCTCAAACCATTTCCTATTGCTTTTTGAAGTGTGTTTTGGGTCATTATCCTGCTGGAAGACCCATGACATCTGAGGGAGACCCAGCTTTCTCACACTAGGCCCTACATTATGCTGCAAAATTTGTTGGTAGTCTTCAGACTTCATAATCCCATGCACACGGTCAAGTAGTTCAGTGCCAGAGGCAGCAAGCCACCCCAAAACATCAGGGAACCTCCGGCATGTTTGACTGTGGGGACTGTGTTCTTTTCTTTGAAGGCTTCGTTTTTTTTTCTGTAAAATCTATGTTGATGCAATTTCCCAAAAAGCTCTACTTTTGTCTCATCTGACCAGAGAATATTCTTCCCAAACGTTTTTGGCTTTTTCAGGTAAGTTTTGGCAAACTCCAGCCTGGCTTTTTTATGTCTCCGGGTCAGAAGTGGGATCTTCCTGGATATCCTACCATAGAGTCCCTTTTCATTCAGACGCCGACAGATACTACGGGTTGATACAGTTACCCTCGGACTGCGGGACAGCTTGAACTTGGTTGGATGTTAGCGGAGTATCTTTATCCACCATCCGCACAATCTTTCGTTGAAATGTCTCGTCAATTTTTCTTTTCCGTCCACATCTAGGGAGGTTAGCCACAGTGCCATGGGCTTTAAACGTATTGATGACACTGCGCACGGTAGACACAGGAACATTCAGGTCTTTGGAGATGGACATGTAGCCTTGAGATTGCCCATGCTTCCTCACAATTTTGCTTCTCAAGTCCTCAGACAGTACTTTGGTCTTTCTTTTCTCCATGCTCAATGTGGTACACACAAGGACACAGGACAATGGTTGAGTCAACTTTAATCCATTTTAGCTGGCTGTAAGTGTGATTTAGTTATATCCACCACCTGTTATGTGCCACAAGTAAGTAACAGGTGCTGTTAATTACACAAATTAGAAAAGCATCACATGAGTTTTCAAAGGGTGTCAATACTTTTGTACGGGCCATTTTTGGAGTTTTGTTTAAAATGATAATGATTTAATTTTTTCCCCCCATTTTCTTTTGTGTTTTTTCATTGCAAGCAAAATAGATGAAGATATTACTACCAAAGCATTTGTAATTGCAATCATTTTCTGGGAGAGATTGAGCATTATCTGACAGAATTGGGGGGGTGCCAATACTTTTGGCCAGCACTGTATCATTTATACAGCAGACAGATATACACCTGGAGTGCACTTCATGTTTTGACGTCAGCTCATCTTGGTGGCCTCAAATAGTGAAGTGCCATCTGCTGTTATGGAATGGAATAGGTGGCACCGTCACGGGACTTTTGGCAGTCGGTGAGTTAAATGAGAATGCACTTCAATCTGCAAGCAAATGCACTTCGATATGTATGCAAAAGCAATCAGATTAGTAATTGCACTTTTAGCCACTTTAATTTGTTTGATATTTACGAAATAAAATGGATTCTATTTTTGTAATGATCATCATTAATGCGTTGAAGTCACACCCTTAATTTTTCGGTAATTGAATAAGCAGTATCCTTCGTTGCACATGGTTCTCTTGATCGGGACCGAGAGAGGGTTTTGTAGGAATATATTTTCATATAATTATGCATGATCATAAAGATTTGTTAATTGCTGTTCTAATACATTACTGTCTTCCAGGCTTATTCACAGAGTGTCTGCTTTTTAACAAAATGAACTCTCCTCCTGAAAGCCGATAGGATAAGTGGACATAGGAATTTACTGTTTACACTTTGCGATTCCCTAGTTTGGCTCAGGAGACGCTGGGATGAACTTTCTCATTTGCATAGGAATAATACTCTGGCCAAATCGTGATCCGGATTGATTCCACTTCTGATGGCGGGGGCCGGGCTGTTTTGCAATTGGACTTTCTAAAACGGGTAGGCAAACTATTCCACAAAGGGCCGCAATGGGTGCGGTATTTTGTTCCAACCTATCATGAGGCCAGGCCAGTGTTCATAGGCGAAAACGTGCTACAAGAGGCGAATTTGATACCCAAAGTACTACCGTGCACTTTTATTTGTTTAGATGCATACAGGCAGAATGTACTAAAAATGCCTTATGAAAATACTTAAACGGAGGTATATCAAATAAGGATGGTTTAAATACGCTACGTGTTTCCGCCGAAACCTCCTTGGTTTAAGTGTCTGTGCTCAATCAGTTCGAACAAAGATCAGGACCCGCTGTGGCCCTCAAGGACCGGTTTGCCCACCCCTGTTTTAAGAGGAGTCTTTTCTGTATTTTGTTCTCATTTAAAATTGATACTTTGTTTTGTTTTGTCACGTCATCATGTTACAAAACGTGCACCTTCCTCTGTCCTGTAGAATAAAGGCTAACCGCTGTAGAGAATTTTAGCTCTAACTGTTGTTGCAGTAAATTATTATTATTTTTCTATACAGTTCCAACGCATTGTGTTCTGCCCTCTTAGGTGTGTGAGAAAGAAAAACTGCTGAGTGAACGCAATCAACTGAAGGTGTGTATGTCTGAGCTGTGGCAGAACCTCTCCTTCCTCTCCCAGCAAGTTTGCAGAGATGCGCAGGACAGCCATTCCCCTCCTGTCTCCACCAGTATTGACCTCACATCCACCCTGGCATCACTGGCTGCTGATGAGGCTTCACACCACCCAAAGTCACTTCAAAGAAACGAAGTTGTAAGTGTATCAGACGTCGGTCCCGATTTAGGGGAGCTGAAGAAGGGGCATCCGCGGGTGGAAGTTTGTGGTCAGGGTAACCCTAAAGGCCCGCTCGTGTTTGCACCAACAGAGGAAATATTCGGTCCCGCCGTAACTGTGGATTTCTGTCAGGAAATGATAAATAAATGCACAACAGAGGAACATAAGAGACATGACAGTACTTAAAAGTCAATAGTAAATGTTCTCTTGGCGACACATGCCTGTCCTTTAAGGTATTAAACTGTAATATTTATTAAAGATGTTTTTGAACGGACAGCGAAATTGTCCTCTCAGCAATACAGTTCACAGGTATTTTCCGGACTGGTTAGAAAAATGCTGGCAGCTCTCGGTCCCATTGTATCTCTCATCTTGACTCTTTCTTCCTGTCAGCTCTCCTCCCTCCTACGTGCATCGCGGGAGGTTAAACTCAGGAATTTCTCAGAATGTTCACCCAAGTCCTTTGTAACATGTTTAACATGCATTTTAACTTTTGGCAGTGGTCTTATAGCAATTCTGGCTTCTTCATTGCAGAAAACTCACTACTAAGCCTAGCGGACGCATTAAAACTCCAATTACAATTTCTCACTAATTAGCCATCTGCATCTCTGTTGGGCTCAGGATGCTCAACTGAATTCACGCAGCCACATCAATACTGGCCAACCCAACAGTGTAATTTAAAACAGATGTAAATAGGAGGACAAAGCATTTAGGTTTCATATCTATTACTTCTTATTCTTGTTGCAAGAAAACAAACTTAGTTTAAGAAAAGGCACTCTTTTGTTCTATTGTATGTCTGTAGTTGGTACCCTCGCAAAAGTTAAGGCTCTTATATTCTTTTGACAATATACATGGAGCATTGTGTTCTCTACCAAATTAAGACCAAACTGACAGTGCTGTGCTGCATTGTGAGAAGAGGGCTCCCCAAAATACAGTAGTTCTAACACCAGCCTCAGCAAAAGACCACTGAAAGCTGTGCACAGTCAAGGTGTCAACTTGTTAACCAGATAACAGCTGACATATAAATCATACTTGAGCGACTGAACCCTCCCCACACACACACATTTTCACATTTGCTTTATAACAAAATTGAGGTGGATGTTTCTCAAGTTTCTTCGAATTTAATTGAATGGATTAATAATTGATCGATTTTGCTTTTAAACTGGGGTTTTCAAAGTGTGAACCGCACCTTAGTTGCGTCACAAAACAAAGCTAGATTTTATTTTTTTTTGTTCTTTCTTTGAGAAGAATTAATTGTCAAATAAGGTCATCAACTATTTGAATGTTTGAGAGTGGTTTGAGGGCCATCTATTAACATTGCGATCGTTTACGAAGATTCCAAATTTCAGGCGGCAAATTTGTATTCGCTAACGCCTAACTCAGACTTGACATGATTTTTGGGGTCGTTCCCGACGATCGCAGTGTCAGATTACACGACATTAGCCCCTTTCACACACATCTCCCGGTAAATTTCCGTGTAAGGTGACACCGGATTTACTCGCGTCATTGCCTTCAAACATGGAGAGATATCCCGGGAATGACGCTGGATGGGCACTTTCACAAACTTGTCCCGTTTTGCCGACTCTGCGGTCTCTGTGCAGGGAGGGCTGCTGGCGCGGTTTTAGACCCCGGACATTACGTCGTTTTTGTTTGGCATAGGTTGTCTCATTCTGTTGGTCAGATTGTGTTTTGTTGCGGAGCGTTTTTTTTGTGGGAGCGTTCCCGACGTCATACCTGCAGCCAATTCAAGCTCATCAAGACTGTGTTTAAGCCCAGGCGATTCAACAGTAGGGTGCCGAGATATTAACTTCCTGGGCGCCATTCGACACCTTATACTCTCGAATTTCGTGTGTTTGCTAGCTTGTTCGTCTGCTGCCCTTGTTTTGAAATCCCCTACGGTGTAATGGTATTTGAGTGTATTTGTTTTGCTGTCTCATCAGCTCTCTGCCTACCGCTTAGGTTAGTATTATTGATCCCCGTCGACCTACTGTCACGGACCCATTGTGTTATTCCCCCTTTTCCACGACTGCGTGTAATTTAGTTTGTATTTAATAAACCCCTGAACGCATCCCTCTTTTGTTTTTTGCTTTGAGGTACAACCTAGTTTCCGCAGTTGCGGACCCTAACATTGGCAACAGAATAAACCAAACATTTCCAAAGATAGACAATGGACTCTCTTCCTTGGCTTTGCGATCCAGTAGCAATTTAATTTCATGATGTTTTCAGTTTAATTTAGCTATTTCCAGTTTGCCGTGTTAATAATTGTGATGTTTGTTTACTGCTTTTCGTCTTACTGTGAAGAAAGAGCCCATCAGCCCGCCATGATATTTACATCATCAGCCATCATGCTGTGACCCGGGAATCAAACGCATGCTTTCACGTGTGCCTCGTCCTGGAAAGTCTCAGACATTATACTAAGACGCGGATCGGTAAGTGTCCGCATCCTCTCCGTGTCAGTCGACCCGGGAAATTGCTTTCACACACAAGGGCTGCCCGTTTAAAACCCTGGATTTTAACGGTGTTCAGGTATATGTGAAAGGGGCTATTGTGTCATGATGAGCGCGGTCTGACAGCTGACGATGTCAGGAGGCAGGGTAAGCAGCTGTCAATCAGTAATGGCGACGGAGGCCCTTTGTATCATAATAGTGACGGTCGTCTGCTGTGCTCTGCTCGGTTCAACACATTCACTATAAACAAAACAGGAAAAAGTGATGCACCGTTTATTTTGTCTGCGGAGGGTGGAGGAACACATGTAGGTGTCACACGCTGCCAATCTCAGGGAGAAGAAAAATACAAAAGCGGGAGAGTGCGCGCAAGAGAAAGCACACGTCGGTCAGGAAGTTACACCATTTATCAATATTCATCGACAAATGGAAGGAACATGTAGTACTTGTCACACTATGTGGAACAACAAGTAAATATTCTGACATGCCAGACTCCGAGACGACAGATTGGCAGTCTGTGGATATGTAACACTACCAGTAGTGGGTAGAGAAGCCAAAAATCTTACTCAAGTAAAAGTAGCCATAGGCGGGTAGTAACGAGTTACAATTAATTGAGTAACTTTTTGACAAAAATGTACTTCTTAGACTAGGTTTACCACACTATACTTGAGTATATCTGTCAAGAAGAAACAATACTCTTAATCCGCTACTTTAGGCTGCACTAGAGTCGTTGCATTTTTCCTCTTTATTCTACATATTGATTTTATTTTTGCCAGAGATGCTGACAATGGCTGTTTGTTTCACCAATGAGGCGTCGCAACAACAACCACGACTCCATTATACCTATCAGAGGTAACATTTTTTTTCTCCACTAGAGGGCACTCATGCTCTTTGGATGAGTTATGGATCATAGTGTTCTGGTTTAAATTTGATGATTTTTCTGTTATCTTTTGGCATAATATGGGTATGCAATAGGTTATAGTAAAGTACAATAAGTGCTGAAAAAGAATTATTTAAAAAATCTGACATTGTAGGCAGTTACTCACTATGTTACTTATTACTTCAGTATTTTTTTCAACAACTAATTTTTACTTGTACTTGAGTAAATGTTTGGATGACTACATGAGTAATTTTATTTAGAAGTAACACTACTCTTACTTGAGTAAAATTATTTGGCTACTCGATTCACCTCTAGTAGTGATACTTCAGTATAATGGTACTCAAGTAAAAATAGTAATCCCAAACATTTACTCAAGTACAGGTAAAGTAATCTGTGACAAGACTACTCAAGTAGTAAGTAATTGCTTACAATCTCTGAATTTCCATAATCTATAAGAACTATTCTTATTATTATACAGTGCTACAACCCATTATATAGCCATATTAGGCCCCAAAAAATCTCAATCAAAAACCTCACCTGTCCAAAGAGCATTATTGCCCTCTAGTGGAAAAAGCATATTTCCGACCATGAAATTAGACTGATTGTATCTTTGATTTTGTGTGGTCTGTCGATGCCAAATGAAAACTGGGAGAGAGGTTAAAATCTGCACTTTCAAATAATGTTGACAACTTGAAGCACTACAGTATGTGAAATCATTAAGCTTTTAATAAGCACTAAAAGACGCCACGTGAATGAACAAGCCGCCATGATCAAAGGGAGTTCGGACTTCAAGCTTGTATGTGGTCAAGTGACTTTATTGTTACGTCCGACTGATTCTTCACAAATCTACTCAATTAAAAGTAAAAAGTTTGGCATGGAAGATTACAAATTATTAATTAGATGTACATTTTTCTCAAAAGGTTACTCAAGTAAATGGAATAAATGTAATATGTTACTACCGACCTTTGCACACTACACAAGGCTTCGTAACCATCCATCACCGCCATCACGTCAAAATGTCGGCCTCAAGAATCAATGATTCTCCACTATCGGTCGGGCTAAAATTGTGCTAAAATGGTGTTGTTTGAATCAGGCATTGTGGAGCTCTCTGATTTCCTGGCCAATTTATTTATTTTGATTTTCCCGCGATTTGAAAACAAGCAAGCAGAGTGTTTGAGGTCAGGCTTTAAATATATCCCCATGTGTGTCGTCAATTAACTCACATAATAGAGTACCGCAATTAACACGTCAACTTTGCTCATTAATATTAATGACGTTAGCAAGTGTTGCTAGGGGCATCAAACTCCGTTTGTCCCTCATGCTAAATTCATGTAAATCACAGGTGTCAAACCGATTCCAGAAAGGGCCAAGTGGGTGCAGGTTTGCTTTCCAACCAATGAAGAGGACACCTTTTCACCAATTAGATCTTTTACATGTGTAATCAGTTAAACTTTGTCAGGTGCTGCTTGTTTCAGCAGGAAGTTCATTGGTTAAACTCTCTACGCGCGTTATCGGTTGGAACAAAATGCCCCGACTAGGCCCTTTCTGTAATCGGTTTGACACCTGTGATGTAAATAGTCCACGAACGAGATGTTTACTGAGCTAAACCTACCAATTCTGTCTGAAAATGATGTCCCTGGTACCAAATTCACTGATAAAGATGTGGAAGAGGGTTAGGGAAAAAAATCCAGAGGTAGCTTTTCTATCAACACCTTTTTCTTGTGTGCATTGCCTTACGCCACTGACTTTCTTCTGTTTCAAGAAACTATCGTTTACCACCATATGCCTTGTCTTTCTTATGTATTATATCCTCTGGTTGTCTTACGTTTCTGACCGTTCTTGGGATAATTTATATTGCTATTTTTGTGTAGCGATCGCAAAAGCTACTCAGTGATGGCCAACGAACACTTTAAATTTTTTCATTAATAACAAATCTTAGTTCTATTTATTTATTTACACTTCCCCCTTACTAAGGTTGTTTCTTTACAACAGAATAGGTAAAGCTGTTAAATCTAGAGCGTACCTGTTGGCATGAACAGGCTTACTACAAAAAGATCAAGGCCAAATATTTTATTTAACAATTTATTTAAATATCCGTATTTTAGAAAAATAAGCCTACATGACTGTTGTGATTTATAAATAGTTAAAAAAAAAAAAAAATCAGGTCATTCATTGTCAGACAGAAGCAGCACGGCAAAACGCCATGCTAAAAAATAAGATGGCTTACCTCTTCGGGGCAGGCAATGGATCAGGATCGTCATCTGTAGGACCATGGTCCCCAACAAACTTAAACTGGTCTTTTGGACGTCCGAACATGATGATCCATTGTTCACATTTTTCCCCTTTAAGTTTTTGGCATCGGGAAATGAATGAAGAAAACATCCTTCATATGTGGACAGTCATCATGTCTAGAGTCGTTTCTACAAGTTCCATAGCAGCAGTGTTTCCTCGGCATGTTTTTGTTTTTTTAAAGATTACTGGCAAAAAACAAGCAATACATGGGTTGTATGCGAGCGTGCTTCTACGTTGACTAGAGCTGGGAATCTTTGTGCACCTAACGATTCGATTATGATTATGATTCAGGGGCTCCGATTCGATTATAAAATGATTATTGATGCACCCCCCTCCTTTTTTAAATTTAAAAAAAAAAATGTTTTGTACATTAGTTCCAAAATTGTTCAAAAATCCTCTCAGGCTAAACCAAACTACTATTTCAGTATCAAGTTAACATATAACAGTAATCAAATATATACAAAAATAACAGTAAATAAAAAACTCCAGTCCTCATTCTGTATCAGCAGCTTTAAACTACATTCAATTAATTAAATGGTGTGAATCAACTGTTACAGTTGTTAAAATTGCTCCCGTTATCCCATAATTTCCCTTCTGTCTACTTTTGTCAAAGTTTTAAAACTATTTCATCATTTAAAGATAGATTCAAGACAAGATTCTGCCGATTTAGGAGTATTTTAGATAAAAAGTTAATTAGGTTCGCTACAACAGAGCCTTCTAGAGAGGTCTACTGCTTTAGGATGGCGGCTGTTTACTTACGCCGGAAAGTCTGTCATTTTGCATCTCTATTCAGTAATACATGTTGGAACACCGACGTAGTCTGTCAATTTTGCATCTAGTTCTACATATATATGATATCTACTGTAGTCGTATGTTTGTAGCAACTAGCAACTGGACGTTGTTTGTAGCGGCTGTCAGCCACAGTCAGGTATGATTGTTTTTTTTTATCTACCGGCATGAGTTGAACATGGTATTTACTCTCGGTCCGTTCCTCATTGCGTCCCAAATACCGCGCTGACTGTGTTTTACTTCTGCTTTACCTGGTATAATTCAATAATCGGAATTTGGATATTTGTGAACCGTTCTCGAATCTTCCACGGCCAAATCGCGGATAATCTAAGAATCGGAAATTTCGCACGCCTCTAACGTTGACCCCCTTCCGGTTTACGATGGCGACGTCACACAGCCTTGCAATCTGAAAATAGCATTTGCGCGCTACGCTATTGACGGCACACATTGGCCTATCAAGAGCTTCCAAAGGCATGACTCATCATCTGGACTTCCCTATGTGTCTTAAAAACAGTACTATTTGTGTATGTTAACTTTTGACCTAGAAAAAAAACAAAAACTAATATAAAATTCCCTTATAAATTCTTGCAATACTGTGGCTTCTAAAAAAATTAATATCAGTTATCTTGACTGACCTAAAATAGATGTTTAGTCTGATTTGACTTTAGAGAGTGAGACATAAAAACCTGAAATGTGTGTTTTTCCACAGTGTTTGTAAACCACTGTCTTAAATTGTATTTTGTATGAGGTTTGTATTTGCAGAAAAGTCATCTCACAGTACTTAGTTTTGGGTGAGCTAAACTAGAGCTGCTTTGAGTGCTTTGTTGGACCTGCCTTTCAGACATGCTATTTAAAAACACGACATCAGTCATCAGAATTTTGGTTTAACAAATCATGTTGTGCTCTATTTGCTTGAAATCCGACCAGAAGTTTTCAAATAAACTGCAAGGCAGTTTTTGCACATTTAGCTGATGCAATCGTCAAAGCGTAGTAGGTAGAGTAGGCGCAAGCTTTTGTACTGTACATAATTCCACACTTTGAAAATCCCTAATTTAAGCATGTTGTTGCTATAATATCTAGTATTCACTTGACATCCTGATCTTTAGGGATTAATGGTGAGTGTTCTAAAAAAAAATGTGTGTTTTTCATTTGAATGATTTCTTGTCCTCTAATCTTAAGGATGAGCTTTCACAATTGTGGAACTAAAACAAATACAAAATGCATCCCCATTATATTTCCATGTTTTTATTTGATTTTTTTTTTTTTACTTAATATTTGTCTTAATGAGCCCTTCAGAATCTTATGCGATTCATTACTTGCTTCACCAGATAGTTAAACTTGTATAACTTTCTTTTAGGCACAATACATGCCAAATTGGCTGTCATTTGTGACTGACATAAGTTTAAGTCTTATCAAAGGTAGCGTAACAAGGGACATTAGGCTCGCTGGGGCATCATACTGATGAACAACAATAAAACACTCTATTTGCTCCTGAGTGTAGGACATTGAGCACCACACACCATAATTCCTAACCAATCAAGGATTAGATTAAAAAAAAGTTTTTGTTTATCAGAATACCTGTGGAGTTTAATACCCCTTGTTACACTCTATGAAATGTCAAGTCACAGTTATCTATATAGCCCTTAATCTTAACAACATCTCATAGGGCTTCACATGCTCACAGTTGGACAACAAAGAAAAGACATCTCCTGATTAAGGCAAGGAGAAGGTAAATGAACTCTTATGCAAAGTTTTCCCATCAAAATACATTTGTTGTAATCTATATGGTTGTTTTTCCCTTTTGTCATATCTATATGCTAGGACATCATTTCAAAGTTGAAGCACTGCCAAGCACTTACAAAAGTTATAACTTGACGCTGATACTGCACAATTGCATAACATTGGCACTTATTTAAAATCTTAACCTAAACACTCCAATTCCCCAAACCAATTCAGGATCATGGATAAGATTCAGGATCTTAATCATTTCTACAGTCCATCCTCTAAAGTATGAAGGAGTATTTCCACCGGGTTTAATTTGGTTGCAGGGTTTCATTTGGTTACATTATTTCACAAAACTGAGAACATGCCTCACATTTTTGTAAAGATTATATTACCAGTACATGTTTTCATCGGAGAAAACTGATGTGGTCACGTTTCCACAATGAAAAGTAATCAGTAAGCTTTTATAAATGTACCAACAGTCAAAAAAAGTTTGAAACAAAATGGAGTAAAGTGAAGCTGTCCAAATGACCTATTTTACATCTGCGGTGTTTGGTGATTGTTTTCATGTGTTAAAGGGAACTGAGTAAAATGACATGCTGATTCTATAGTTTAAAAAAAAAATTTTTTTTTTTAAACATTTATTACATAGACCCTTTGAAAATAATTTGCAATTTCGACATAAGTCGCCGTTGTTTTTTAATGCCACAGTAGTGATTGCGCTAAAACTGCATGGGAAGGTCAGCTTCCCCAGAAATGTAAACACAATAAGTGATCAAATGTGTACTGTTGTGTGCACATGTCTTAGACTAAATTTCAGCATTAGCTTCTTATCACTGGTTATGATGCGGCTTGCTTTTCATACATGCGCACAGCTTCACAGTCCTTTAAAGAAACACTAGGTAACTTTTCAACCTTTATAAAATATCTTCATAACATTTGTGATATGTCAACTGACAACTAGTTGAATGAAACTTCTTTTATGTCTTGAGGAGATCTGTATCGCTTCCACTGGCACTTATTAACTTTGAGGGTGGCAGGAACCCTGCCACACAAAAAAACCCCCTAAAAATGTGCTGACTGCTTTACGGCATGCGTCACTTCCCCCTTTCCCCATTCGTTATAAAGACTGAAGACGATGAGAACGCTTTCGTGCGAATTCTGCAAAGATGGCAGAGCAACAAAAGAGACAAAAAGTTTTGTCCAAGGAGACAAAAATAAAGAAAAAGGGAGGCTATCTGGATAAAGTTCACTCAAGAATAAACATTTACCTGGATTTTACTTTCAGTACAAAATCAAACGTTTCTTAATATTAATATATTGTCATATTCTATTGTTTAGCCATGACTGGATTCATTACCTCATTACTATTCGTCCTTCACACAACCGCTGAAAACAGAAATGTCGTTTAATTCATCTGCAGGCGACACTTCGCACTGGTCCTCATGGCAACACACTACCATTTAGTGCTTTTTAATCACAAGTCAGGAGTGCCCTTTCACGGCTAGTTTTGGATAAGGTTTACCCTGTGGTCGGGCAGTATAACATTTCACAACATGTAAAATTCTACATTTTAACATATACAGTGAGGAGAAGTATTTGCACCCTTAGTGATTTTGCAAGTTCACCCACTTAGAAAATAGGCAGAGGTCCAAAATTTCAATCATAGATGCATTTCCACTCATAGAGATATATATTTTAAAAAATCCAGAAATCACGTTGTATGATTTTTAAAAATAATTTATTTGTAATTTACTGGGGTTCATAAGTATTTGTACCCCTGAGAATCAGCAATAATTATGACACTCAAAGGGTTGTCAGTCTACCTTAAAAAAAGTCCACCTTTATTCCATGAGTAACCACCCACCACCCATTTGAGCTCATTATTGTCACCTGTGCACCCCACAGTCAGTCATAATCCAACTGCTACCATGGGCAAGACCAGAGAACTTTCGAATGACACCAGAGAAAAAAATGTTGAGCTCCACAAAGCTGGAAAAGGCTCTGGGACAATTGGAAAGCAGTTTGGAGAGAATAAATCGACAGTTGCGGCAATTGTTAGAAAATTGAAAAGGCTAAACATGACTGATAATCTTCCTCGGACTGGGGCTCCATGTAAAATCTTTCCTCGTGGGGCATCACTCATGATGTGAAAAGTGAGGGTTCAGCCCCGAACTACACGGCAGGAGCTTGTCAATTACCTAAGGAGAGCCAGATGCACAGTTTCAAAGGCTACTGTCAGTAGAACACTACGGTGCAATGGTTTAAAATTATGCATTAATCAGAAGGTTCCCTTGTTGAACCCAGTACATTAGACGGCCTGTCTGAAGTTTGCCAGGGACCATCTGGGTGATGCAGAGGCGTAATGGGAGAAAGTCATGTGGTCAGATGAGACCAAATTACTGTGAAGTATGGGGGTGGAAACCTAATGCTTTGGGGCTGCTTTTGGGCAAAGGAGACAGGACAACTGGATGATGCTGTATAAAGCAGAGGTTGTGGTGAATGGTGAAATGTATCATCAGATTTTGAGCCACTACCTCCTTCCTTCAGTCAGAGACTTGAAGATGAGTCATGGCTGGATCTTCCAACGTGACAATGATCCGAAGAACACAGCCAAGCTGCCCAAGGAGTGGCTGCGTAAAAACCATATCAAGGTTCTAGAGTGGCCTAGCTAGTCTCCGGACCTCAGTCCAATGGAAAATCTTGGATGGAGCTGAACGACAACAACAGCCGAAACCTGACAGATCTAGAGAAGATTTGTGTGGCGGAATAGGAAAGAAAGCGTCTGATCTCTGTTATTGTAAACAAAGGCTTCTGCACTAAGTATTAGCTCTGATTTTCTCAGGGGTACAAATACTTATGAACCCAAATAAATTATTTAAAAATCATACACATCTTTTAAGATTATGTCTTTATAAATGGAAATGCATCTATGATTGAAATTTCAGACATCTACCCGTTTTCTAAGTGGGTGAACTTGCAAAATCACAAGGGGTGCAAATACTCTGCTCCTCACTGTAAATCGCATGCCAGATCAAACTATGAAAATAATGTGCAACTTGTAGTTTGGAAAATACGGTATTTTGAGGGGTAAAACTTTGATTAAAAAGCAGCAACCTTTACAAAATCAACTTTTGTGCAACACAGGAGCAAACTGAAAAATAACAAGGAAATATTTTCAAGAAAATACAGAATTAAGACCAAAATTGATTATATGCTGGACACAATACTTTTTATTGGATCATTTAGCTGAAAATTTCACAGAAAGTAGCGAATTGCTTTGTAAAGTATTCGAGAAATTAATTTTTGAAATCACTATTCACAAATAGTTCCATGTCCAAAGTTTCGGTATGTCTCTTTTCTTAATGCTGGTATGTAATGTTTGAAATTTAAATTTACCGTAATTTTCGGACTTCAAGGCGCACCTGACTATAAGCCGCCACCCGTTAAATTTGACATGAAAATGGCATTTCTTCATAAATAAGCCGCACTGGACTATAAGCCGCCCCTGTCCTCGCTGTATTATGGAATATTTACACCAAAAGATATTAACCGGTGAACTATTTGACAGTGGCAAAATAAGACTGTCTATGATCAAATGAACCACCACAAAGCTCTGAACCAATTGGCTGCAAAGCTTCATTTAGCCATCACTGCTCCCATAAGGGAGACAGTCAACCTCTGCTTCCGCCTGCTGTGAACACTGTTGTCGTCCATCATGCCTCCTAGCATGCATTGCAGTGCTACAGATGCAAATAACAAAATCATGTTCCGTGCAAATTATTTCTTCAATTACTGTTCCAGTTGTTTCATTAATTGCTAGCTATGGTATTTGGTAACACTTTATTTGACAGTGGTGCCATAAATCTGTCATAAAAACCATCATAATTATGACATAACACTGCCATGAGCATTAATGAATGCTTATGACAGATGTTTTGTGTCATCCGGCAAATTATTTCACTTTTGAATAGATGTAAAAGATCTGAGCTGAACATAAATGATGCATAATTTGCCGGATGATACCTAATGACTTCTGTCATAAGCATTCATTAATGATAGTGTCATGTCATAATTATGATGGTCCAATAGCAGTTTTATGACGCCGCCGTCAAATAAAGTGTTACCTATTAACCCAACCAAATCAGCAAATAAGCCGCACTGGACTATAAGCAGCAGGATTCAAAATGAGGGGAAAAAAGTAGCAGCGTATAGTCCGAAAATTACGGTACTTAATAGTAAGGTAGGTACCAGGATCCTGGGTACCGAGATAGGAGTTAATTATATGAACAATTAACAAAAATATGAAAAATGTTTCATGAATATTTTCAACACAACATCTTACTGTATTTTGCCACCGTTTTTCATTCAAATTGATTTAAATCAAAATGTTGACACCAGTACCACAATTTAAAAAAAAAAAAAAAATAAATAAATAAAATTGCATACTTTGGAGATGGACAGTAGTTTTGCTAAGATACAGTGTAATTTATAAGAAATAGCTTATTACAAATCATAACTCTTTCAAATCTGAATTTATAGTCATCTCTCAAACATTTCATGTGTGCACCAATCCAACTTGTGTATTTTCTCACAAACAAATGTACTAAAAGGTTTTGCAACAGGACGCTTACACTGTCACACACACATTTGTGGAGACGAAAAGCAAAAGTACTGATGTCAATGTGTGAATCTTTATTCCAAATAGTGTATGTTGTGAAGCTCAAAGTTAAAAACAAACACAGTGGTGCATTATTGAGTCAGGGTAATGCCAAATTCATCTGCTGTTGAAAAGTCAATGGAGAGGCACGTGGCACGGGTGAGTGTTGCTGCCGTCTGCTTTGTCACTCTAGTCAACACGTTGTCCCCGCTGCTCTATGGAGTCCCATCAAATGGTTTAAGGTTCAATGCTGTAACTGAAGCAGCTGTAGATACAGACTAAATAAAAGCACTTGCTTACCTTACAAGCAGAATGAACTTTTACCAACTCCCTGATAAGACCCTGTAAAGCTGATAGTTTTCTTATTTGAAATTGTGGATTGTTTTTCAGATTAGATACTGATCAGCTTCATATCATATGCTTTCTTCCTAAATGTGAACTTTATTTATTTGAGGTTTTGGTAGTGGTTAGGTGAAAAAATGACATAGATGTGGGGGTGCCCTTTCTAAAGTTTTTATAATTGACAATTTAATGGAATTACTAGGGGTGTAACAATACACTGATCTGGTACGATACATTGATTGGTAACAACGATCCAACCAAATCGGTACGCAAAACATCAATCGTCATCGTTTGGCTGGCATTTTCCTTAAAAGAATGATTTTCATTCAAAGTCTAAAATTTGTCACAAAATTTTCAAAATGGTATTTTTAACGGTGCTAGGTCAAAAATGTAAATATCTTATGACATCGTTTGAAGGCCCCTTGAATTAAATCGAATTGAAATTGAATTGTGACAGACTTTGTAATATCAGCAAATCGTTGTCCAAAGAATAGTATTGTATCGTCATCTAATTGTTTTTTTACACCCCTAGGAATGAAACTTTTTTATTTACTTGTCACACGTGTACTTAAGTTGTTATATTTTCCTTAAGACGAGTGAGCATGTTTACAATTTTACTATATTGTGTGTTATTTTTTTTTATTTGTAAAGGTACTGCTAAGACCACATAATTATGTTAAATCGAAAAGAATTTAGTTTTACTAAATGTTGATAAATTTGTAAGAAAAATAACACATTTGAAAGATGCAGCCATATTTTCTTTCTCCCCCAAAGGCCAGGCTAACATGAAAGATTACAATTTTAAATTCATGTACATTTTTTCATGACACTCATGAATTGTGCATTTGCCCTAGCTGAGGCCACTACAGCTATTGTACATATATTCCCTTATGTAAATATGAAGAACAAAATTATTCAGTAGTAAATAAATGATCAAATCAGTCAATCCAAATGAAGTACTTAACAGGAAAACAAATTTCTAATGACATATTTTCAAATTACAATTTCAATAGTTGGTGATCCGTCCAGATGGTACTCCACCTGTTGCCCACAACCCGGAACATGATAACTGTAAACGCGGTAGATAATGAATGAATAGCTTAGACATTGATTACCTGCAATAATTTCCCCCCCCCCCCCCCCCCCCCGTTTTGGTTAAAAGAAAAAGCTTAAAGGTGCTATGAAATGGTGACCGTGTCAAAAATTGAAAATGACTGCACTTATGTCATTTTACATGTTATTTTTTGACCATTTCATAGTTATTCCACCCAAAACAATGCATCAGGGAACACCCACTCCCCCCCAGCAGTTCTGGTTGTGACATAACAACTAGAATTGGTGACCATGTAAAGCTTTTTAGTGCTGCGCTAGCTAGTACATGCGGACATCATGACAGAACAGTCACACGGCAACAAAAGAATAAAAAGCCTATGCATAGCATTATAGCAGAAATCTGCTGGTCAGACTGGGTGTTACATGGCTATTTGGAGATTTTTTAGTGGGCGGGTGAAGGCAGCTGAAAAAGAAAGATGAATTAGAATCTTATTTCATCATTAAGGGGCTGTTTACATGGTGACGCTCTGAGAATACAACAAATTTGCATTTATATGGTTCCATCTCCATTCGAACGATGTCGCAATTTCACGTGATAATGATGCAGTATTCATACCAGGCCCTAGAAGGCAGTCTAGTTTTACAAGGTGACAGCCAATGATGCACTTCCCTGACAACAACCTCCTTAGCCGGGAAGACAACATACCTGCTCACGCCAGGCAATGGCGTCCACGTTTTTTTTCTTTTGCTCCAAAAGGCTAAAAAATGCGAGACATATATTTCGATTAAAAAAAGAAAAAAACAGTAAGTTTAAGCCGACGTTCCGCCATGTTTACTGTTTTATTGTTTAGTGGCAGCGCTGTGCATGCCAAAAGTGACGTGTGCGAGTGCTGATGTCATTGGAGCGAGAGCTTTCCATTTACAGTGATCCCTCGCTACTTCGTGCCCTCAGTCCATCGCAGATTTTTTATCCAATAAAAAAAAAATAAAAAAATTAATAAAATACTGTTGACAGATGGTTATTTTATCTTCCCAGAGAAGCGGACTTCAAAAGCGCCGCATGCGTCCATCATCGTTTAACTTGCTCAACTGCTGCTGTGGCAACTCATTGTGTCTAAGTGAGAGCATTTGAGTAGACTCTATGAAGTGTTGCGAGTGCTACCTGGGGAAAAGACAGACTCTGTGTGCGTATGCGCAGGCAGGGGGATAAGGAAGTGCACGCTGGAATGAATGTGTGTGTGTGGTGTGTGGCGACGTTCGAGGCAGCCGGACGTGTTGTATTCACGGCAATAATTGGGGGGGGCATGGGGGTGCGCTACTTTGCGGTTTTTCACTTATCGAGTTGGGTTCTGGTCCCCATTAACCGCGAAAAACGAGGGATCACTGTATATGGTTATGGAATCGTTCCGCTTTGGAGGCCGGAATCAAAAGTTTGCGTCTTCGTCTTCCGTTTTCGCCGTTACCATGTAAAAGTGAGGCCATTCCGCAACGTCTTGCGTGTCGCAGCGTCACCAAGTAAACGGCCCCTACGTCTTATTTACCATTTTTTAATGGATGGATTTGTGTCCAAAATCTGTTTTTTTATTATTATTTCATAGCACCTTTAAACATTTCGGAAACATCAATAATCATGAGAATGACTGAATTCATTCATACTTGTTCAATTGTGACCATTTTGTTTCTCCACATAGATGACAATTTATTACTCAAGTACATTGATTTGAAGTAACTTTTAAAGTTCTGAACATTTCAAAATGAAGAATCAAAATGTTGTTCATATTAGTTGGTGCTTTTATCTCCACTCTAAAAATGCGATTTGTTCCTATGCCTGCTTTGAACTCATTAGGATTATATCATTCCCTTGCTGTTATAAATGTAACCAGTGAATTTATGCAATCGAAGATGTTCATAGAAAAGTAAAGTAACCTAATTGATGAAGAGTGTGTGCTGTATTTGAGCGAATTTGGCCACGGATGCGTCGCCAAGCAGTTATCACCAGCTCATTTAATGAGGGTACAATGTCTGAAACAATGCTCAATAGTCGTGCAAAGATTTTTGCATACTTTTCTGTCTCCATATGACATGTGAGTGCAACACAATTAAAGGGAATAAGAGGTGCCGTTTTGTTTGGCAGCAAATAAAAAAGGCTGGCTCGTGCTAGTCATTGAAAAAAAAAGCCCCTTGTTTTCCCCTTGATTTCTGTACCACAATGTTGTCATTTATTCTGAATGCATTATTGAATATTTTTCACTATCAAAGTAAGAGTATGTCAGCTCAGACAACATTGTAAACATTAATGTATATCTTACCCCCCCCCCCCCCCCCCAAAACAATTATACGGCCCCCAGTGTTTAATTTTTCGAAGAATATGTGTAATTATTCTCAAATATGTTTGTTAATTTACGGTGGTGTGCCATATCAATATTAGTTTCATACAGAACACATTTTATTGTGATTACATCATTGTACTTTTTAACACAGGATGTTGAAGTTCCCAAAAGGTCTGAATGGATCCCTCACAATAATTTTGACATTTTTTAAATGTTTGCTATGTCCTATGCCTTTGTCTTGGGGATGAAAAACCAGGGTGGAGTAGAAAATTAAGTACTTATTAAACTAATGTGTTTACAATAGGCATTAATCTGGGGCCATTCCAGCTGTAAACAGCTTTGCTTATATCTCGGATTGTGGCTTTGGAGATTTTCTGAAAACCTCAGTTGAACTGACTTAAAACGTATCTACCTGGATAATTCAGCATACCTCTTTTTGTGGGTAAGGACTGTATGATAGACATGTAGTTTCTGTGGCGTTGTTTCTAACTTTTTACAGTTCTAACATTATTGTATTTGTAGATTTTGGTGGTACATTTTTACATGTCCTTTTTTTTCTTTTAGTAGGCCTACCTACAACATGACTGTTATATGCAGATTCAGCATTATTGATTTGCTTTGTACCTCTGAATGTTGAAATGACACGTTTAGTTTAGATATTTTTTGTAAATGTGCAACATGTCACATTTCTTTGATATGAAAATATGTTTTAAAGATGAACCAACTTTTTGTCAAGGCAATTTTTCTGTTGAGAAATAAAAGAAAAAAAGCATGATAATTATGATGTCGTGTGTGTTTGATTTCTTGTTCCAATGTATTTGCCATTTGAGAAGCCATTAAGAATCCTTTCTTTTAATAACTTATCATAAAATATCTATGTAAATGGTTACACAGAATTACAAAGGGGTTAAAAAGTCTCATGTACAGTAGAAAAAAAGTTCATGTTACAGAAGCAATCGGACATACTTTTAGGATTATGCTTCATAATCCACAATATTTAAGACACAGAAAAGACTCCCCAGAAGAAAATCACAATCAAGCCCACATGTAAGCAGTTTAAGGTGCTTCTTATCTAAAGTAACAGATCTGCAGCCCCAACTTTACTGACAGTTGTCAAGTTTGAGACTTGAGTCGCGACGATGAGTGACGAGTCTTTGATACTCAGTTTATACATTGCTGATTCTTTGGTCGTGATGTTCATCCCGTCTCTTTACTTCTTCATGATAGATGAAATATCCAGAAACACACTCTATGGAAGAAAAGAGGACAGTCATTTCTGTATCGATGACGGAATATTACAGTTTTTCTCAATTGCTTTGGTACGATTCTCTTTCAGAATTGCAATTCTCAAAACTACTTGTTCAATCCTCACAACATGTCGCACAAGTAGCAAAACAACATGGATTACCTGCAAAAGCCATTTTTTTGTGAAAAATATTTATTATATCGCTCAAAACTAAATTTCTGTGTCATTGAACGTCCTTGTTGAGTCCTTGTTTCATTGTGTACAGCCAAGACGGTCAAATTGCTTAGTTATGCTCTCAATTGAACAGTTACTCTGGTGGGAGGCTCTGATGCTGAAGATGGTGTACGTAAGTTTTGATAAAAATTGCAAGTTACACTTTTGTGTGTGAGAGATTGATTGCAAGTGACTGGACAAGATTCAGTTAGCACTTTTATTGTTTTACAATTTCTGGACACAGCATGTCACTGTGATACAGAAAGCAAAAGACAGCACTGAGTATCACAAAGAATAGAAACAAAAGCAAAATTAGAAGTGGGAACAAGCCTGTCGACGGGGGGGAGGGGCAACTGGGTATGTTGTCCCGGTGCTCAGGACCTGAGGGGCCCCTGAATGATCCTTGATTTATTTTATTTTACATTCACATATTTCTTTTTTATTTAAATCATTGTCTAAATAAATATTATGTTCTACTTGATATATTCTCAAAAACTTTAACATATTAAATATTTAAAACATACATTTTTCCCTTTTTTTACACAACACCCCCCCACCCACCCCTTCTGTCTTAGCAGAGAATGGTTTGATCCCGCTCTGGTGCACTCAAGGCTACACTACGTTCGTGCCCTGAAGCGGGAAATGAAAAACTGTCATTGTTATAAACTCTAAACATGGCGAGTCGTCATAAATCGGTTCCGCAGAAGAGAAAAGAAAAAGAGATGAAGATCATAGAGGTGAAGATCATAGAGGTGAATGAGAACAAAATGATGAAATTTTTAAAAGGGGGACAAGAAGCCAGAGAATTAGGGCTAGAGTTGGCTGTGGACGGTGATGTCGGTAAGTGAACAACAGCCGCTAACACTGAACGTTTACATTCGCGATCACCGTAACTAAAGCCCGATTTGAGTCTGTCACCGGCCGCTTGTAGCCTATTGAGCTGCGGTATGACAAGACATGCTGCTCGCTCACAGGATGTTTAGTTCTACTGTTTTGTTGCTTAGCAGGCAGGCATAGCACTCTCAGTTGTATTGTAGCCTACATGGGACAATAGATGAAAATTGTTTGTTTATATTGTGTCACATCACATTACGGTCTGTTAAATTTAACTGTCCATCTCAAATTAATAATTTGAAAATTTACACTGTCATTGCTTGCAAAGCGTCAAAAGTACTGCGTACAGTATGTTGTTGTGACAAGCCGGTGGCAGAGGTGGGCTGGGGTGGGAGTGGGGGGGCTATAATGGTCTCTTGTCCCCGGGCCCCTGCAAGTCTGTTGACAGCCCTGAATCTGAACATACGACAATCAGCACAAGTAAACTTTAAGTTTCATTCTTTCCACACATCTTAACATTCCTCCCTATTGGGCCACAAATTTTCATCCACGTCACAATGGGATGTCCTCTCTTGCTATACAGCGTGGAAAGAATCTTATTGAATTCCTTATCCAGCCTCTGCAGGCATCTACTGTGATGTCACTGCATGATGCATTCATGGCATCCAAAGGAGTCATCTGAGTGTGAGGCTGGCAATCATACACCTGCCATCTCCATGTGGAGAAATATTTTTCTATGGGATTGAGGAATGGGGAGTATGGAGGGAGGAACTCCATTACCATTCTGTTGTAGGTTGCAAACCATTCCCCGATTAAAATAATAATATTAATAATAATGTTAGAGTGGTGGAAACCCACATTGTCCCAAACTATCACAAATTTTGGCAGGTTAAAATAAGGTACGGAAAATAAGTAACGAACACTCACGTGTTGACATATTCTGACACAATGTTCATCCATTTTGCATGTAAAGACTTATGCAATGAAGAAATGACTAAATGTTGTGGGTGGTGAGACTATTCAATAGAGGCCCATGATCATCCATTTTGACCATCATGACAGATGCAACTGGTAATGTAGGACACAGCAGAGAACTGTAGAAAATCATGTGCATGGATGCACAAAAACATCTGCAACTTGCTCAAAGAAATAAGAAACTGCTTTTTTGATGTGCACTAGTGATAAGATGTTGTGACTAATTAACAAGTAGTTTTGAGAATTTCAATTCTGATCGTAGAAACGTACCAAAGCAATTAAAAAAAAAAAAAAGTGAAATGTGCAAGTATATAGCATTCACATGAAAAGAAAAAAAATCCTCACAGTTTTTTGAGTAATTTATTTTGTGGTTTGCTTTTTGAATATTATTCTTTTTTAAACTCATATTTTCTGTAAATTTTGAATGAATTTCTTTTGGCAAGCTCAGGAAAAAAAAAATCAGATCAACAGGCTGTGGGGCAATCAAATAGAAAAAGATAAAACTATTCAAAATAACCCCCCCCATTTTTTTTTTTTTTAAATAGAATTTAATACCCCCCCACCCCAAAATTAAAAATAGGAGCTTTTAAAAATTATTCTTTCAAGTGAATCCAATACGCTTCCGTAGTAAAACGTACACATGTTCACTGAGCTGGGAAAAAAATGTCCATTTGAATTAACCGCATTTAAAACGAAATGTTATAAAGTTGTTTTTACAAGGTTTACTGTAACTATATTAGTGTAATATACTGTACTTTTTGCAATTATGAAAATCATAGTTCAAATGTTTTTAATAATGTTATCCTTATTCTGCAATGTAGGTGATTCCCTTTCAAATTATTACCTTTTATTTATTCATATTATTTTTAAGAACAAACACATATACTGTATCCCATTATCTGCTAGATGTATTGACTTCATATGAACTATTAACACTAGAAAACCCAGCAAAGGCCGAATCGGCCTTTTCCCAAGACAAATACTCCTAATATTCCCATATATGAATGGCTCTTGTCTGTCGGACAACGACTTTCCAATTCAAAAGCCACCTCTGGGTTTTTCCGGGGTAGAGGCCAAATCGGCCATTGCTTGGGACTATTAGGAGTACAAGAATTCTCTGGGACTTTTAGTGTTAAAGATGTAAATCTCCAGGTATACGTGCAGCAATTCAGTAATCTGTGGATACAGTATAGTAATCAGTGGGTGCAGATTGATAAGCACTGGGTACAGTAATATAGTACTATAGTAATATGGACCCACAGTTTAGTAATGTGTACCCACAGTTTAGCAAATGAACCGGAAACAGTAGTCATCAATTTAGTTTGGTCGAGACTCCAAACGCCGACGGACAAAACAAGCAGATGCACTCAGGTTGCCCTTGACGAACAAAGTTGTTTTGAAAGCTAACTCGTGGGCAGCTGCTTGCTTGGTCTGTGAGTGTTTGGAGTCTCCACCAAATTGAAATTAAAGTTAGAGGCTATTTTCAAAATTTTACATCCTAGTTATGCAGAAAATATTTATGTTAAATGTCATTTCTTTGTGTTTCAGGTCAAACTAAGTCTATAAAATAAGGAGCAACATGTATATATACAGTGGGGAGAACAAGTATTGGATACACTGCCAATGGGAAAACCCATTGACAGTGTATCCAATACTTGTTCTCCCCACTGTATAAAGATATATATATATATTAGTATATATATATATATGTATACATACATACATATATATATATATATATATATAATTAGGGCTGTCAAACAATTAAAAATTTTAATCGAGTTAATTACAGCTTAAAAATTAATTAATCGTAATTAATCGCAATTAATCGCAATTCAAACCATCTATAAAATATGCCATATTTTTCTGTAAATTATTGTTGGAATGGAAAGATAAGACAAGATAGATATATACATTCAACATACGGTACATAAGGACTGTATTTGTTTATTATAACAATAAATCAACAAGATGGCATTAACATTATTAACATTCTGTTAAAGTGATCCATGGATAGAAAGACTTGTAGTTCTTAAAAGATGAATATTAGTACAAGTTATAGAAATGTTATATTAAAACGCCTCTTAATGTTTTCGTTTTAATAAAATTTGTAAAATTTTTAATCAAAAAATAAACTAGTAGCCCTATTCTGTTCTCAATGTGTGTGAGTACACAAATTGACAGATAGCGAACATAAGTTCCAACAAGAAATCAGACGGTGTGGCAAAGTTGCATGGGCTTTACTGAAGTCATCTCTTTTTGACAAGAGCACGTTTCTTGTATTTTTGTAAAACTGAAAATAACAAGGCAATGTGTCAATAACTTGCATAAATCACAAAATAACATAAAATGTACACACACGTGTCCATTTGAGCAGTAGCACTAGCCAATTAGCTCACAAGCATCTAATAATGTAACTGCATTTCACCATATATGTGAACAAATTCAAATACACATCATCAATAACTATCTAATGCTCATGAATATAAACAAAGGAGGAATATAACTCACAAGCGATGCATGTATTAGACACAAACAGTGTGATGGGCTATGAGAACTGCCACTGAATACGTTAGCTGGTCTGAATAGCACTGTCTATTAGTGTGAGTTCGCGTCGACGTATAATCACGTCAGAAAAGCGCGCCGAAGCCCAAATAATCAGCTGCACTGAATCGCCAGCAGAGGGCGACATTACGCCACATAACATATGCAAGTCACACCCAAGTAGCCTGGTACACCAGACTCAACGCTGTTCCAGCTATTGAGTCTGGCCACCCTTCCCACGGAAACAATTTCCAGGGCGGAGCAAGCCACAGCATACAGACAGCGGAGTGGACCAATCAGCGACGGGCAGACCTGACGTTAGAAAAATGGCGACTTCAGGATGACGGACTTGCGCGCGGAAGTAAACATACGAAGAGAGCGGAGTTTATTCGACATGGCTAGCGCGAGACAGATTGTTGTCAGTGACTCGTGTCGATGTGTTTTTGGTCATTTAAAACTGATTTTACCGTGGATTGGAACATATTCTCGGCTCTGCCGTTCACCGTCTGTGTTGCTGAAGGGACGACTGTCGACGCGCAAGAGTGACGTTGCTTGTGAAGAACACGTGACGCAAATAAACGAATCTGATTTGTCGATTGATTTTGTATCTGCTCGAAAAGGCCGTTAATGGGAGGGGTTCCAGACTATTTCTCTCAGTGTTTGAAAAATACAGGGAGAATAGTCTGGCAGAGCCAGGCTAACACCCAAGTGCCAGCAGAGGGCGGAAAAACTCCATAAAACACAATTAACAAGTTGGCCTTTCACTGTACTGACATTTAAATCTGTCTGAGCGGGCCTAGTGCGTTAATTGCGTCAAATATTTTAACAGAATTAATTTAAAAAATTAATTAACGCCCGTTAACGCGATAATTTTGACAGCCCTAATATATATATATATACAGGGGTGCACATAAGTGGTGCGTACTGGACGTAGACAAACGCGCTGGCCCTCAACGGCTTCCATACCCTTTGGCGTACCGATGGCTGACCACTGTATTTGCGGCGGACACGGGAAAATAACTTCTCAAAATGTCGAAGAGGCAGGCCACACTGAGTAATTACTTCCGTGTTCCCCCACCCTCGTCAAAAGACAGACAGACGACAGAGACGTCATCGGAGCTACCGAAAAAAAGGACTTTTGCTGAAAAGTGGCTACAGGAGGTACCGTGGCTAGAAGCAAATGATGCTCGCACGGAAATGCGATACAAAATGTGCCGTGAGAATCCCAATGTCGCTGATAAGAGCAGCGCATTTTACGTAGGGTCAAAGAATTTCAGCCATCCAAACTTTGAAAAGCCCGAAAAAAACAGCATGTGGCAATTAAGCAAACTATCGATGTCAGACATGGCCCCACTCGCCCTATGGACAAGTCGCGGAATAAAGGTAATGAACAGCGACATGCACTGACAAACCTGTTTTTGCTCGCATTTTACAAAGCTAAACATGCACGTTCAATGAGGTCTTATGAGGAGGACATCCCACTTTTAAAAAGGCTTGGAGTTAATGTGGGAGCCGCATAATGCCCTTTATTTTGAATTGGTGCTTTTATGTTCATTTCTTTACATTTCACTTCAAAGTAACACCAATTTTGTTGTGCCAGCTGATGTTAATCAAGCATTAATTGTTAATATAATTAATTAAAGTTAATTGGCTCAAAGTAAAGCTTGTCATAAATTTATCGCATCAGGCGGGTCGGCTCTCAAGCTCAATGAGGACCAAGTCACATCTCCAGGTCCTCCTCTGAGAACCTGAGCGAAAAAATTATGTGCACCCCTGTATATATATACAGTGGGGCAAATAAGTATTTAGTCAACCACTAACTGTGCAAGTTCTCCCACATGAAAATATTAGAGAGGCCTGTAATTGTCAACATGGGTAAACCTCAACCATGAGAGACAAAATGTGGGAAAAAAAAACAGAAAATCACATTGTTTGATTTTTAAATAATTTATTTCCAAATTAGAGTGGAAAATAAGTATTTGGTGAATACCAAAAGTTCATCTCAATACTTTGTTATGTACCTTTGTTAGCAATTCACAAGCTTTTCACACACTGTTGCTGGTATTTTGGCCCATTCCTCCATGCAGATCTCCTCTAGAGCAGTGATGTTTTGGGGCTGTCGTTGGGCAACATGGACTTTCAACTCTCTCCACAGATTTTCTATGAGGTTGAGATCTGGAGACTGGCTAGGCCACTCCAGGACCTTGAAATGCTTCTTATGAAGCCACTCCTTTGTTGCCCTGGTGTGTGTTTGGAATCATTGTCATGCTGAAAGACCCAGCCACGTCTCATCTTCAATGCCCTTGCTGATGGAAGGAGATTTTCAGACAAAATCTCTCGATACATGGCCCCATTCATTCTTTCCCTTTACACAGATCAGTTGTCCTGGTCCCTTTGCAGAAAAACAGCCCCAAAGCATGATTTTTCCACCCCCATGCTTCACAGTGGGTATGGTGTTCTTCGGATGCAATTCAGTATTCTTTCTCCTCCAAACACGAGAACCTGCGTTTCTACCAAATAGTTCTATTTTGGTTTCATCTGACCATAACACATTTTTCCAGTCCTCTTCTGGATCATCCAAATGCTCTCTAGCGAACCGCAGACGGGCCTGGACGTGTACTTTCTTCAGCAGGGGGACACGCCTAGCAGTGCAGGATTTGAGTCCCTGGCGTCGCATTGTGTTACTGATAGTAGCCTTTGTTACTGTGGTCCCAGCTCTCTGTAAGTCATTCACTAGGTCCCCCCGTGTGGTTTTTGCTCACCGTTCTTGTTATCATTTTGACGCCACGGGGTGAGATCTTACATGGAGCCCCAGATCGAGGGAGATTGCCAGTGGTCTTGTATGTCTTCCATTTTCTAATAATTGCTCCCACAGTTGATTTCTTTACACCAAGCATTTTACCTATTGCGGATTCAGTCTTCCCAGCCTGGTGCAGGTCTACAATTTTGTCTCTGGTGTCCTTCGACAGCTTTTTGGTCTTGGCCATAGTGGAGTTTGGAGTGTAACTGATTGAGGGTGTGAAAAGGTGTCTTTTATACCGATAAAGAGTTAAAACAAGTGCCATTAATACAGGTAACGAGGTGAGCCTCGTTAGACCTTGTTAGATGAAGTTAGACCTCTTTGACAGCCAGAAATCTTGCTTGTTTGTAGGTGACCAAATACTTATTTTCCACTCAAATTAGGAAATAAATTCTTTAAAAATCAAACAATGTGGTTTTCTGTTTTTTTTTCTCCACATTCTGTCTCTCATGGTTGAGGTTTACCCATGTTGACTATTACAGGCCTCTCTAATCTTTTCAAGTAGGAGAACTTGCACAATTGGTGGTTGACTAAATACTTATTTGCCCCACTGTACTTGGATAAAAAGAATATCCTGTAAAAATATTGGAGTAGAGAGACTGAAACAATGACATTTTGCGGCTCTTTTCATCAGGTATTCCTCGTTCTAAATAATTCCCCCTCAACGGGCTGACTGGTCCTTCTCAAGCCATTTATTTAGGTATTGGAGAAAAATACTTGGATAAAAAGAACATCCTGTAAAAATATTGGAGTAGAGAGACTGAAACAATGACATTTTGCGGCTCTCTTCGTCGCATTCTCCTCGTTGTGAATAATTCCCCCTCAATGGGCTGCATACTAAATCAGATAAAATGGTGACTACGCTGACGTCATCCACCTGTTGGGGACGCTAATGATGATATGATGATAATGGTAGGCGTGGCTAACCGGCAGATTAAAAGACTAATTTCTCATCATCTGCTCTTTGCTAAATTGTATATAGTCGAATAATCTAAAAATATGATTCTAATTCAGATAATAATCCTATTTAAGACTTTTTCAGACTTTTTTTTCGCCTTTTGTACGCACTTTAAATGACTTCCAAACATAGCAAAGGTTACTATGTTTTGTTTTGTTTTGTTTGTTTTTTTTTTTTTTTTTTTTATGGAAAAAAAACATGAAAGGTAACGCCATTTACTTTCCCAAGTAACTAATTACTCTTACATTCAGGTAACTGAGTTATTAACTCAATTACTTTTTGGTAGAATTAATTACTTTTTAAAAGTAAAATTAACAACACTGTTCATGACCTGTATGAGTGTTTTGTGAATAAAAGTGTGGAAAGAACTAAACCTTATACTGACTAAAAGGAAAGCAAGCCTTATTTATACTGGTATATTATGTATGTACACTACAGACTGTATATATTTACAGACAAGTCATCGCAATCATTTCCAATGTCAATATGTGCGTGCGGCTCCCAGTGTTGTCCCTTCTGTGGAAACTAGGTTGAAATGGCTGGGTGTTAAACGTTGTCGACCCCTGGTCAAAATGTTGGGATTTTTGGGAAAAATTACGTTCATTAAAGAACGGTAGGTGTGTGATCTTCTCGGTCATGATGCAACTGTTGGCATTTTTTTGCCGACAAGGTTTAACTGGAAGTGAGAATTGGCTTTACCCGAAAGGTATAGTTAAGAAGAATTAAAATGGCGACCATTGTCATTCTAGCTACGTTTGATGCAAAAAATAAAATATGGTAAGAATGTAATGGATAATGCTGCTGTTTTCTTATGCCGGGGGAATTGGCGATACGGACATGGAAAAAGCTATAAGCCTCAGTGTGGTCAGTGCAGTATCGTGCAGTTTTTACCCTTCAGCCCTTACCCCTTTAGCCCCCCCCCCAAAAAAAAACAAAAAAAAACAAAGGAGAAAACTTGCCAAAATCTGGTCATATTACTATTAAAAAGTATGAATGTCTGAAGTTACAATTTCAATTCTCACAGTCTGAAACCAAATGAATCCATGTTGGATTATGAAGCAGAATGAGAACAAATATTTGATTGGCACTTGGCAGCTACCTCATCGTCACTGAAATTGGTCAAACAAAGATATCATCATCCTCACGTGCTAGAAGTGAATCGCCAGTCACCAGGCCGCCTGTAGCCCTTCAACGTGCGATTACATTGACTTTGTATGGGAACCCATTGCGCGACAAGAATCAAATTTTGTCAGTAAAAACATAGCCTTACAACAAATGTCTTCCAAACTGGGCAACCTTGCTGGCACCTTTACTTGAACTATTGAGACATGACATTAAATGGACATGGAGAAAAGTACAAGAAGAAGCCTTTAACAAAGCAAAAGACTTGACCACCTCATGGGGCGGGAGGAGTATTAAAAACCGTGAAACGGCATGGAAGATGAGACCAATCAAATTTGTCTCACACACTTTGCATCGTTTAACACAATTGGACAAAGAAGGGCTAGCTGTTATGTTTGGTGTTAAAAGTTAAAAAAAAAAAAAAAAAAAAAAAACTACTATCTTGTGGTTCATCCATGTGGACCAGAAGCCACTTATCTCTCTGTTCAATGAGAAAAGGCCATAACATCTCCACCTATTACTTGACGTTTACTAAAACTTGCTTCCTTACCAGTAGAAAACGAAATCGGTTTATTAGAAGAATTTGATTAGAACTACTAAGGCAGCAGCACTGAACGAGCACCTGATTATTTTGTTGCAAAAAGGGGTAAAAGAACATTTTTGAGGACAAAAATGTGTGAATTTTTTAACAGACTGAAGGTTTGAGGTTACAGCTACACTAAGATGGATCATTTTTTACTTTAGTGTTAATTTAGTGTTTATTACCTAATAATGATATAATGATATTTCAACAGAAGGTGGGTAGAGTAGCCAAAATTTTACTCAAGAGTAACGTTACTTCAAAATAATATTATTCAAGTAAAAGTAGTCATCCGATTAACTGCTTAGATTTTTTTTCTGTATTTATGTTTTCTGTACTATAACATATTACATAACCACATTAAGCCAAAGAAACACAACAACAACAACAAAAATTCTGGCGAGAGAAAAAAAATCTACTGAAATTATGCATTATTCGTCCAATTAGTGCCCTGTAGTGGAGAGAACATATTTCCGATTATGAAATTAAAAGGATCATATCTCCGGTTTTCCGTGGTCAATCGGTGCCAAATAAAACTGGGAGAGGGATTGAAATCTGCGCTTTGGAGTCATGTTGACGGCGGCGCTCTATGTCAAACACTTAATTTTTTATGGTGCTTTAAAGATGCCATGTGATTAAAGAGGCTGGCATGATCATAGAATGACAAGCTTGAGTCTGATTGGTATAATGACGGGATTATTGTTACGACGTCTCATTGGTGAAACTGGTTAAGCCACTGTTGGCGTCTCTGACAAATAAAAGAAGTAAAAAAGAATAAAGAGGAAAAATGTAACGACTCGTGTAGCCCAAAGTAGTGGAGTAAGAGTAGCGTGTTTTCTTCTCAAATCTACTCAGGTAAAAACTATGGCTTAGTAAAACTACTCTTAAAAGTACATTTCCCAAAAGGTTACTCAAGTAAATGTAACGGAGTACAAGTAAATGTAAAGCGTTACAACCCACATCTGTGTTTCAGGTACATTTTCAATGATGATACGGAATCAAAAATACAGTACTGACAAATATCTACAACTTCTAGAAATAATAAAATGAAGTGAACAGAAGAGGCTTTTCTTTCTGTAGTGTAAGATCATGTATACAATGTAACAAAGGAATACTTGTGGCAATAGGTAGTTACATACCTGTCAAGTTGTACGGTTTGAGTGAGCACTGATTTTTAAATGTGTACACCATACGTTCAAAATCTGTACGTTTTTCGAGCATTACATTTTTTTTCTCCGTTCGGATTTTGTCACCGTTTCGGCAACGAGACAATGTGCGTTACTATGGGTTACTACGTTGGTTGAATGACGCAGGAAAAGTCCGACACAATGAGAGCGAAGTGTTTGTTGTGACGCAGTTGCAAACGCGATGCTAGGCTAGATGGCTCTAATATTTCCTGACTGTAGCCGACAGTCTACAATCTACGCCTAGATATACTGTATCATGCATATAGAACTACATGCGAAATGACAAACTTTGTGGCGTTAGTAAACAGTCGCCATTTTAGAGCAGTACATTTCTTAGAAAGGCTCTATTGTAGTGAACCTTCCTAGGGAACCTAAGTTACTTTTTATCCAAAATACTCCTAAATTGGCAAAATCTTGACTTGAATCTATTTTTAAATGATGAAACAGTTTTAAAACTTTCATGTCGAAATGGAGTAATAAACAAATGACTTCCAAACATAGCAAAGGTTAGTATGTTTTTTTTTTTTTTTTTTTTTTTTTTAAATTAAAAAACAAACAAACAAAACATGAAAGGTAACACCAGTTACTTTACCAAGTAACTAATTACTCTTACATTCAGGTAACTGAGTTACTAATTCAATTCGTTTTGGTAGAAGTCATTTATAACTGTAATTAATTACTTTTCTAAAAGTAAGATTAACATCACTGGTCATAAAGATGAAGTCTGCAGAATGAAAAGTGACGAAAGTGGAGAATTTATTCTGCCAATTTGTTGTCGAACACAATTTGCCTGCAACTATAGCTGATCACTTTTCAGAATTAGCAAAAGAAATGTTCCCTGACTCAAAGATTGCATCGGTGAGTTCATTTTATCAATTGACCTATTTAATTTAAAATTGGACACACTAACGAACTACCTTCAAGTCAAACTGAATTGAGAGCTGAAGTGCCATGAAGTGCCGCCATAAACACGTGATAGAAATTGCCAGATAGAAAGTGCTACATACATTTATAACAAAAGTCACTTTTAATTTTAGTAATCATGATGTAGCTGCAGATATTGATTGTTCTTTGATTGCTCCAGGTTATGTGTTGCAATATTACCAATAAATTCATATTATTTTAAGAATTGAGTTTTTTTGTTTTGTTTCATATTGCACGCTATATACAACGTTGTAAGATTAGTCACCAATTTGTATGGGCATACGTCACTATTTGTAAGATCGCTAACGGCCTCAGGTTGACAGGTATGTAGTTAATAAAATGAACTGGAAAAAAAAAATCGTAAAAGAGTCAATACATAGACAATGCTAATGGTAATGCCTTTTCACCAATGAGTTATACGGGTACGTCCACATTTGTTTATGGCCAAGGCTTCTGACAATTCTTGAATATTATTATAGGAGGATACCTTGAGAGTGGTGCTCATTTAAATACAGATTAAGTTAAACTGGTTGATGAATGGATAATTTCATGGTTTTTGAGATCAACTATATTATTAACAGTTAAGATTTTTATTCACAATATTTAAAATTTTTAATACCGTCAAGTGATATAAAGAAATAAAGTTCAACTGCAGTAACAGTTAGATTGATTAAGCAATCCTTATGCTTTTCCATTGATCTAAACGTTCAAAATCCAAAAAAGAAACTAAAATTCAGGTGAAGTAATCCACACAATGTTCACTCTTTACTTTTACTTTACTTTTCACTCTTCACTCTTCTTTCTCTTCACTCTTCTCTGTTCACAATCAAATTGTGACATTGCGACATTGTAACTACCGTAATATGGCTGGCTGCATTGGCTTGTAGGATTTTTAGCAAAAGGGTCAAAGCCAGCTATTCTGATATTGAAGTATTTCAAGACACTGATAATAACACCCTACCTATATGCTAGGGTGAAAGTGGGCCAGAACGGTCAGGAACGCAGTTCCGGTTTAAGATTCAGGGGCGGAATGCTGTTCCGGTACACGGTGCTTTGATTCCAAAAATATGACGGCAAATGTCAAAAAAAAAAAAAAAAAGCTAAGCTGCCACACATGCATTTCATCTCCAAGAAGAAAACAATCTACCAACATCAGATTTACATACACAAGTGTTAATAACAAGAATAATAAAGTGCTTGTGTAGCGTAATCTGTTTCCACCGATATTATTTATTTTATTCCACGGACGGCATGGAGGTTTTCCCATCTGCTGCAGTTATCTGAGTCTGACGATGATGAGTCAAGTCAATGTGTGAATGCCAAACGCCTGATCAAATCTTTAAGAGCAAGGAAAGAGTTGAGGAGGCTTATTTATCATAATTAGTTGTATTTGCTCTGATGGGGAGGTTTAGAACATCTTAGTTTCAATGTGCACTTTGGACTTATAATTGTTCATTTATTTATTCATTTCCTTATGATTTAAAAAAGTCAATGTTTGCGCGATCTTCAAAATATATTCCATTTCACTCTGCATAATATAAGTCATTTGTACTTATTTTTCTGAATGTATGTTAACTACATCTTTAGTATAAAAAAAAAAAGAAAGCAAAAGTAAATGTTTACATTAACTTCAATTTCAATATACATCCTATGTTCTTAAGAAGTTAAAATTGAGATTTGGCATTTAATATGTGAGGAAATGAGGAAAAATAAAAATTAGGAGATGGAGGTTGGGGTTATTGCTGGTTTTGTTACCTTTTATTTTGCAAATCATTGAAAAAATACAATTTTGAATGAAAATCCGTTTTTGTATGTGTTATAGAAATAACTGTGCCAAAACAGTTTTCTTTGCATTTCAGTAGTTTTAGGATGTTTCACCCCGCCCCCCAATAAATAAATAAATCAATAAATACATAAATCATTAAAATTTCTGGCTCCGTGGCGAACTTCACGTTGGGGAGTTCCGGCAAGAAATTCTAGCCACTTTCACCCCTGCATATGGTTAGCCTGGATTGGATCTAGCACCCCCTCGACCCCCGTCAGGATAAGTAGGACAGAAGATGAATGAATGGCAGGCAGGGGGAACGAAGTTAGGTGGGTCATCCGCGGGGTGAGGGCTGGAGGAAAGCTGAGGCCAGGCGAATGAGGCATTACTAGCAGAACAGTCCCGACACCAGAAATGCTGAAGGCGATTACAAGGTCAGGGAGAGCAGGCAGGTGCCTAAGTCAGGGCACTCTCCCTCTGAACTAAACTGATTGCATGAAATGTATTTTTAATTTAAAAAAAAAAAAAAAAAAAAAAAAAATTATTTGATTTACTGCTTCTTATTTCTTTAATATTTTAATGTTTACTGTTTGTGAACTGATAGTTGTGAAACCCTTTAAGGATATTTTTGATGCTATAGGGCTATTATTAAATTGAACTTTACTTAATTTGACCCTGAACTAGTTCGCATAGAGAATGAACTCACCATCATGAATATAGTTTCCAGTCTCATTTTTGTTGCATTTCAGTAAATGTTCTGAAACCGTGTTCTGGTCAACTGTCAATCAAGTAAAATACATTTTTTCTTATGCCTACACATCTGCTCAGCATAAATTATTTATGATAAACATATCTGATTAAAGGAGCAATATGTCAGATTCACACTTAAATTATTCTTTAAATTGCCCTAATTTTTCATTTGGCATTAAAGAGCATACGACACGAGAAAAAAAGTCTTAAATGGCATTATTATGTGAATTAGAATCATATTTTGAGACGATTCGACTATATACAACAATTTAGCAAAACACAGATGACGAGAAATTAGCCTTTTAATCTGCCGGTTAGCCACGCCTACCATTATAGGGCTTTAGCGTCCCCAACAGGTGGATGACGTCAGCGGTAGACTGGGCTCATCGATTTTACTATTCAGCCCATTGAGGGGGAATTATTCAGAACGAGGAAAACGCGACGAAGGAAGCCGCAAAATGTCATTGTTTCAGTCTCTCTACTCCAATATTTTTACAGGATATTCTTTTTATCCAAGTATTTTTCCCCAATAGCAATATAAATGGCTTGAGAAGGACCAGTCAGCCCGTCGAGGGGGAACTATTCACAACGAGGAAAACGCGACGAAGAGAGCGGCAAAATGTCATTGTTTCTGTCTCTTTACTTCAATATTTTTACAGGATATTCTTTTTATCCAAGTATTTTTCCCCAATGGCTTGAGAAGGACCAGTCAGCCCGTCGAGGGGGAACTATTCACAAAGAGGAAAACGCGACGAAGAGAGCGGCAAAATGTCATTGTTTCTGTCTCTTTACTTCAATATTTTTACAGGATATTCTTTTTATCCAAGTATTTTCCCCAATTGCTAAATAAATGGCATGGTCATGACAAATAACAGTTTTGTGCTGAATGGAATATGAAAGAATAAAAATGCATTTATTCAGGACGACATGGCAAAATTACTCCATAATGGTCAAAACTGTCGACTTCACCTTTACTGTCGCACCTCCCGAACTATATTTTATGACACCTAAATCGGACATATGTCATTTCCCTTCCCCGGCTTCGGAGAATGTAAACAAACCAGAAGGCGTGACAGCTAGCCGACATGCTAACCCGAACCGAGTGATGTTTCAAAGTCTTCAAAGCGGAAAATCACACATAACTATCCTGGATTATTTGACATGACGACCCGGTTGTCTATTGTCGTCGCGGATCGGCAAACCGCCCGGCGGAGAGCAATTTACAGTTCGTTCCCCAGAGGAGGGTGGCTGGAGTTGTTGTGCAGCTAACGTGCTGCTGCTGCTAATGAGCATTAGGACAGCTTTTTACATGCCTATCAATGATCAAACATAAGTAGTCCTTCATTTAAAGGAAGTTTGTAGTGTTTACTTTGTAATCGCTGGATTCGTATTTGACATAATACAAAACAAGATGTTTACTCACTTCCTCGTAAGTCCAATGGTCCCACAGTAAATATCCACGGTGAATGGGAACCTTTTGAAACTCCAAAAAGGCGCATACGCCTCTCCCTCATACAGAATGATTTTTCTGCAGCCGTTTGGCTGGCGTGATGCGAAAAATAAACGTATTAATCCGCAAAATCAGCTGAATCCTTCGTCCCCATACACAACAGTACGCTGTATAGTGAAGAGGACGTCTTCTACCGTACACGTCACAGCGCCCTCCTCCTCAATGCAAGACCGAAGCCGGAAGTCACTCATTTTCCTGGCGCGGGATTAAAAAAACTAAATAAATATAGCGATCGCTTCCACACACATCCAAGCGGTCCATATCATTCAGGAGCATAAAATACCGCGTGTATTATGAAATAAACATGCTTTTTCATGTCACAGGCACTTTAAATTAACATGTTTTTGGGAAGTACTTTTAACACGGTTAATAGTTCAGCTGAGATTTTCCCATTTTAAAGGGATAGAAAGACTTGCAATTCCTAAAAGATAAATGTTATTATGAGTTAAAATAATTTGATATTGAAACCCGTTTTGATGTTTCTGTTTTTATACAATTTGTAAAATTAGTTTACCTAGTAGGTTGCCATTGTTGTTGACGTCACAGGGCGGTGACGTCACATGGTTACGCTTCCAGAATATGACTCTAGTGACATAAACATGTCATCTGTTCAACCTTTTCAATTTGAACTTGAGAGGAACATTAATGAGCATGATAGCAATGTCGATATTTTATAAAACGAACAGCAAAAGCAAAATGAACAGGAAAGATAGGATGAAACGAGACGAGAGTAGGGAAAAAAACGGTGTTCTGCCAAAATGTGCTACACCGGCGAGACGTTCTACAAGAGGCGAATTTGACACCCGAAGTACTACTGTGCGCTTTCAGCTTGTTTTGTTTAGATGCATAAAGACAAAACATACTAAAGATGCCTTATGAAAATACTCAAACGTAGTAATATCAAATAAGAGTGGTTTAAATATGCTACGGACCTAATGTGGTCAACAGATCAACAATCTGCTTTAAAGCTACCACAAGAACACACAATGCCTATTAGTATAAGAGGGAAACACATGCAAAAAGAATTTTGAGACAATGAAAATGTAATAAAAGACTCATAAAAACACAAATAGTAAGTACTCGACGCTCTTAACCGATGAGCGCGTGTGTTAGATGTCTCGCCGGGTAGAAGGAATTGCAGTAATCTGGTAGAATTCGTCCAGTGACAGTGACAATCTACGTTATCACCCTGAGCGTCCATTGTACGCTTAAAACATGGCGCCCTCCGGAGGCCAAAACATGTTGTAATATTATAGATTTTTAAATCAATGGCAATATTTTATGTGTTTCGGATAACATATTTTAGTAAAAGAGAACAATTGTGGCTTATTATATCCTACAAGTCTTTAAGTCCGAGGTTCCATTTAAAAACGAGAGCAGCACGAGTTAGTTGTTATTGTTTTGGCTCTTCATTTACAAGCCAATTATGAGCCACTTACTTCGACCAGGTTACAATGGCTCTGTGGGCTTTGTAAACTAAGGTTGCTATCATTTTCAGTCAGAATAAATTATGGAATTCAGAAACAAAACAGGGCTATTTAATAATAATCCATTGGATTTATATAGTGCTTTTCAGGACACTCAAAACATAATCACATTGCATTAGTCTTTTACTCTACGTGGTGGTAAGCTACTATTGTAGCTACAGCTACCCTGGGGCAGTCTGACAGAAGCAAGGCAGCCAATTTGCGCCATGATCAACCACTCATTCTCAGACCACTTTAACACAGGCAAGTAGGGTTATGTACTGTATCTTGCCCAAAGATACAACAATGATGGGCACAAGTGGAAGCTGGATTCAAACCCCTGATCCTTCAATCAATGGACGACCCGCTCAACCACATGCGCCTCCGTCACCCACAATATGCATCAAAGATGCCATCAATAAATGCATACAACTAAAAAAGAGGACTCATTGACGACAAAAGCCTAAGTTGTGCGACTTGTAATCAACAGGTGATGTACTTTTAAATTTAGCAGTATTACTTTCCTGTATGGAATTTGAACAAAGTTGGCATGTTTGTGCTGACATTGTTTAGCATGGGGATCAGTTGACTGCGGCAAAGATAGTACCCATGTACATATGTCGCTCGGTATTTGGTTACAAAAAAAAATAAAAAATAAATAAAAAATAAAAAATTACATTTACTTGAGTAACTTTTTGAGAAAAATGTACTACTAAAAGTGCTTTAATTTTATTTGAGTAGATTTGTAAAGAAGCGCTACTCTTACTCCGCCACTTTTGGCTACACTAGAGTTGTTACGTTTTTTCCACTTTATTTAACATATTAAATTTGACTTTATTTTTGCCATATATGCTCACAGTGGCTCTACCAGTTTCACCAAAGAGAAATTGCAACCATAATCACATGACTCCAATACTAATCAGAAGTTACAGTATAGTCACGACTACTCACGAGCTAGCAGTCGGAAGTCGGAAATAATCACGCCGGCCGGTTCAATTACATGGCGTCTGTAATGGGTGAAGATTAATCGCCATTCACATGCTTTTGTAGTTTGCACAATCAAGATGGATGCAACAAAGGCAGCAGGTGAGGAGAGATGCTACAGCATCATGTCCATTATGTGTAAGTCTTTTTAAAATTTTTTTTATGAGAATGGAAGTGTAGTCACTTGCAAATTAAGCTAATAAACTCACTTTCATCAATCCTTTGATCACAAGATGATCACCAACACTTCTGACTTGGCTGCACGCACTTTCAAGAGGTCTGTGGCAGTAATAAAAAAAATCAAACTGGAGTTGAATGGCCTGTTGAAATCAACCTGCTGGATTCCCAGTTTGAACATCTTCAGTTCATTTCAGTAAAAGAAAGGACTATAGACAAATTTCCGAGGTACTTCCGCCTTATTTCCTTATGTCAGCAAACAACTTCCATTTTAGAATTTCTCCATCCAAAACAAGAGTGGAGCTGGAGTAACATTACTCATCAAAATCCCTTAGAAAAGACAATTTGGAAATGCCACATCCATCTGCCTTCATCACGACAGGGGAGGAAAACGTTCATGGAAGTAAGCTCGTGCCACTACAAAGTAGCCGCGTTGCCGCTGTGTTATGAAAGGTATGTTCTTCCTATTCCTGCATTTTCATGTGTCCGGTGCTCAAAAAATACTAAAGCTAAAATCTTGTGCATGAAACGACTTGTTGCCTTTTGTATTATTATTACGATGACGATAGTAATTATGATGATCATTAATATTATTTACTGCAATTAGTGTATATGCTGCTAGACTGTTGCTAATCAGTACGTGTAGCATGGCACAGTTACAGTATGTAAACGCAAGTTTTTATTCGTCTGTTTACAGGTGGAAAATGCTGTTTCGCAAGGGAAACTTGACTTGTACGTTGATAGACATATATCGAGACTATGTGCGTTCTACTTTGATGATGGAAGGCTCGACCCCCCGGGGGCAGCCGAGAGGCAGGGGCTGGGACAGACGGTGGCTCGCCTCGCAGCGGACCGTCAGCTTGATCTTGAGATCCAACTACGAGCTTTTTAACTGCAGCAACTTTAAGATAAGCTATTGGAGCTTGAATTACCGAGGACAGCGGGAGAGAACCCGTCTGAATGGCGTACCGCACGCAGGCTATTTTTAGACCGTGACTTTGCATCGTAAAGCGGAAGTAAAGCCGAAGTGGGACATTATAGACCCGCCCTCGCATAGACTTAAAGTAATTCGTGCTACTTTTCGTTGGTAATCTTTCAAAAACGAACATGCCGATCACCCATTGCTTTTTTGGAACTTGTAGAAACGACTCTAGACATTACGACACATGAAGGATGTTTCTTCTTACGTTTCCGGAAACCAAACACTCGGGAGGAAAAAATGTGAAGACCGATTCAACTTGCGCGGACTTTAACACCAGCTCGGTGAATCCATTCACATTTCATATGCAGTAAACATTATGTTGGGTTGGCATGGTCTTTCAGAGGACAAAAAAGTAAGCCATTTTTATATTTTTAACTTATTCTTTTAGCGTAACGTTGTGCCGTACTGCTTCTATCTGACAATGAATGACCTGAAAAGAATTACAATGGTATCTGACTGCCACTGTTACCGTTTCTGTTATATATATATACTGTATATAAAACAACTTTAGTAAGGGGGAAGTGTATATAAATTATAGAATTAAGATGTGTTATCAATGAAAAAATTAAAAGTGTTCGTTGGCTGTCACTGAGTAGCATTTGCGATCGCTACACAAAGCTAACTAAATTACCCCCGAGAACAGTAAGAGACGTAGGACAACCAGAGGATATATAAGAAAGACAGGGCTGATGGTAAAGGATAGCTTGTTGAAACAGGAGAATGTCATTGTCAGTCGCGTCGATAAAAAAGCTAAAGCTATGGTTAGGTCGCCTCGTTTTTTTCATCTTTTTCAGCCTTCGACACTCAAGCCATCTCTTTAACTGAACATTTTCATGTTCTTCCACATCTTTGCCAGTGAATTTGACACCAGGCACATCATTTTCGGAGAGAATTGGTATGTTTAGCTCTTTAAACATCTCCTTCGTACACGATTTCCATTCATTTCCTATTAGGGACAAACGGTGGCTTGTCCCTACTTAGCAACAGTAGCTAATGTCATGAATATTAATGAGCGGAAGTGACGTGTTGCTTGCGGTACGCCATTCCACTGAGGGTTTCGTAATGTCGAGTGAAAGTTTGGCGAGGCTCCATTAAGCTCTGCTGTCTGATAACACGTTCAACCTATGCTCACCCTTCGTTAATATTTTTCAAATAATTTTTCAAATTGGGATTTATGTACCTGTTTTGCACATGCACCAATTGTTTTAAATAAAACAAGAAATGGAATCATGTTGTCCAAATGTTTAATTGCTATCAATGTCTGCAATAAAAAGGAATGACATACTATTTTTCTTTATACTGTATGTACAAACCTTGTAGTATTTGCTTGTAACAACAAAATCCGTGTCAGCCCTGCAAATGTAATATAATTTGTAATTTCACCTCATTTTGGTCATGCAAGTGGCTGGCGTATCAATCTACACCTCACGTCAACACAAGCTGACAGGTTATTATTTTGTCCACGAATGATCAACGAAGTGATAAGAACAATCACACAATCTCATCTACGTCTCATCTACTGTACGTCGTGCTGAATCCATTTTTTGAGATTCCGTGGGTTCCTCTGCTTTGATTTTGCAGTTTTAACTTTGTCAACACACTGCTGACTTCAACCACAACTAATGATGTTTTTGTCTTAAACCAGAAGTTCGGAGCAGACATTTTCCAGATGGCGCTGCCCATACTTCGCTCAGGAAGCCTGTCTATAGGTGGCCTCTCTGTCTCTTTTTCTGCATCAGGTGACACATCATGTCTTGTTGTGACAAGAACCGCCTGCTATTATGGACCTTTATCGCCGTGTTTTGGCAATTCAACTCGACGTGAATTTACACGGAAAGAAATGGAAATTGTCGTTTTGTCCGAAAATATACAACAATAAACAGACATTCATCGGGAGCAGTACATTGACAATATTACCCAGACTGGTTCGAAGGACCCAATTAGTTGCCTCAAACCGTTCTTAAGGACTTCCGAGGTGCCGAATTTTGGTTACCCGGTCAAATACCTTTTAAAATACAAGAGTCCATACAAGCATCAAAGTTTAAAAGACTATAAAATCCTTGGGGCCTACCAGTACCTCGTAGCAGGATTTGTTAAGGAGGTTTTATTGGCGAGAAACACAACAGATGTTTATCGTCAGTAAGGTATGTACATTTTTTATGTACATTGCACATGTAGATTAATATCAAGCAGACCTGTTCACAGTTTTAAGAGGGCATATAAAATGTATACGGCGGATCAATAATTATTACCTTCTGTCTTGTCTATATTTTGAATTAGCCTACAGGCTGCTGCATTCATTAGGTAATTTGGTCATCCCTTCCCCAAGGGCCGGTTAATGGGGGTGCAGATGGTCTGCGGGACTGCTCTGGATCCCGGGTGGATTTCGATGGCCCTTTTGCCAGAGCTGCAATAGGAGGGGTGGGCCGTGCTCACCTTCCCTCCCGATTGGCTAGGGCGATGCCAGGGCTCTGGGATGGCCCCTGCGCAACACTTCCACTTTTCTGCAAGACTATCACACATTTGAGTGGGTTCAGGTTGGACTGGGTGTAATTAGACGCACTGAGGTAGGGAGATTGTTGGTGCCAAGATTAGCGATCAGGTAGCATAGCTATCACACATCTGAGTGGGTTCACACACGACTGGGTGCAATTAGACACATTGAGGTAGAGAGATTGTCGGTGCCAAGATTAGCGATCAGGTAGCATAGAATATGAAGTCAACATATCCACACTTACAGTACATGTGATTCACATAATACTGGGTTCCACACATCACTTTGCTGATTTGTGTACACTCCACCTAATCACGTCCCCTTTGACTTGCTTCCCTTCCTGTTTCCCTTTGATTATCAGGCCCTCCACATGGTGTCCACGAGTAAATATAATTAGCTAACGATAGCACCACTATGTTCAGAGGTACCATAGGTGTGTAAAAATGTATTTCTTGTTGTTTTATTTTGTTCTTCGCTTATTTTGCCTTCTTCCTTCCTTTCTGTCCCCCCATCACTCCTTCCCATTTCCTGCTTTCTCCTAATGAAAAAAACATAATGAACAACCTCAATGGGAGTATATCAAACTGCAATGTGATACATTCAAACTTTTCAGACCACAGGGACACTTCCTATTCTCCGTGTCTAAGCAGCTGAACAGGACAGGTAAAAAACATAACACAAACAAACAAAAAACAATGGGACTCTTGCACCACTCTGCACACAGGCCCAATCCAGACAAATATCAAATATTTTTGAGTGCGCTCGAATGGACTTCCTTGCAAAGAAGTCGTGAGACTTCCTTTAGAGCCATGTGTAACGGGTAAACAGTTGTATGTACCGACCATTGCACGCCAAAGAAGTAGTTCTTGCCCATTGTGTGGTGTTTTTTTTAACAGTCATTTGCAGCATTAAACTGTTGGAATTGATGACACACAAAATTGCAGCCAACCACTACACGTCACCCCTTATCTTTCAAACCTTGGTAAAAGTGCAGATTTTTGTATTTATTCTGCCAATTTGTCCAACCAAATGTACCACAGAACTTCCATATTTTGTGCTCTTTATATGGAACCCTAATAGGGTCATAAGTAAATAAACCAATTTTTAGAATAAATACTCTTTGATAAATAATAGACAGATTGTGTAATATAGCCCTCAAGTTGTAAAATAAGGACATATTATTATGAAAAAGATTTTACAAGTTAAAAAGTGTTATTCACAAAGTATTTTTTAAATTTCATAATCCCTTTTTCAACAATAGCCTTTTTATTTCATTATGTCATTTTTCACCGGAATGAGATTTTACAAGATAAAAAGCGTTTTTCACTGTAATTTTTGCCATGTCTTTTTCCACAAAGGCCTTTTTTTTTCATAATGTCGTTTTCCAGCACAATGAAGCGTGTGCTCTCAATCAAATGCCTTAAGGCGGAGTCAGTTTAGTGATTGGCTGGACGGATTGTGGATTTTGGCTAGCTGCGTTAGCATTTATAGCCACCGCATGAGTTGGGGGGCGCTGTTGTGCCTTCTAATGTGAACAAGTGGAATCACACAAATCCAAAATAACTGTGATATGCGCGTCAAATAACTGGCTTGACAATACAGCCGGAATATATCTTGACGGTCCTCCTCCGACCTCTGTTCACCAGTCTCTATAAGTTGAGGTGACAATTATTGTAACATCGGCAAGGAAGTCGCCGGCTTCGTCAGGTTTCTTTAACCATTTATTTCAGAACTTGTGCAACACAACACAACTACTGTCCGCCGTAGCCGACACCAGCAACAACATGAAGATAGAAAGTAGAAAACAAAAACGTCCCACTCTTTCGCACCTCTCTCACTCTCACTCGTCACTCACACGGTGCGTTCAGGAACAGCATGCAAAACACAACCGCCACACCCCGATCTGTTACATTATTTTTATCATTATTTCAATTTTTATTTATAATTTATTTGTTTTGCTCTGTATAATTGTTATTTGTATTTGTACCTGCAGTATTCATGAAGGATTTAGTGTAGGGTTTTGGGCTGTGGAACAAATCAATCGAATCATAATGTATTCTTATTGGAAAATCCATTTCGACTTACAAACTAGGTTCTGGAACTAATTAGATTCATATGTAGATTCTTTTTTTTTTTACGGTAGGAGGGGCAACTGCCCCCTCTGGGCCTTCAGTATTTTGATCTGCATTTAAATGAACTGTGTTTCACCGCCGCCTTCATTCATATTTTAAATTCAAATTAATTGATGTAGATTACAGGTTAGAACACAAACATTGAAATGTACTCAATGAAACTAAATATCAAAAATGATTTTTGACCTTGATTCTCTTTGACAATGATTCTGAAATATATTGTTGTATTGGATATGTGGTGTTTACTTGCCATTGACATCCTTCGGCCTGCGGCAGGCGGCATCATGTCCCCCTGCAGAGAGCCCAGTTCATCTGATTCTTCAGAGGAATGTAAGGAAGAGCTTGTAGAACGACTGACTGATGACAAGCTTTCAGACGGCGGTCTGAACATGAAGCTAGTTTTTCTAGACTTTGGTATGAGGACCTCACTCTCCACTGAGTCCCTGAGATCATCATCTAGGTTGTTATTAGAAGACATCCGTCTAGCACTATCGCACAGAAGAACTTCTAAATGGCTGGCATCCATATGTTCTCTCTGATGGGTGTCATCGTGAGGGCTCGATGCACTTTCCTCTGCTTTGACCGCCTCTGATTCCAAACCAAGATGGTTGTCCACTACTGTTGCGAGTACCTCTGGACCTTGATGAGTTTGGGAAATGACATAGTTCTGAGCTTTTTGGTGTGGTAGGTTAGGTTGGGGGCAGATGTAGTTTGTTTGAATGTGCCCCAGATAAGCTGTACTATTGTTCCTTCGAGCCTCATGGCTTGTTTTGAGCCCTATGTATTGAGGAGGCTTGACATCTTCTGGTATGACTTTAAAGGTCTGAGTCAAAGGTCCATTATAAGGTGACATATGGCTCATCATGCAATGATGTGACACTGATGCCTTCCTCTTGGACTTCAAAATGACACTGTCATCTTCCATGTATCTCTCTCCCGAGAGCGCCTTTTTGATTTTTCTGATGCCCAAGTGCGATATTTCAAGAATGTTGAGGAAAAGCGAGACACCAGCTATGACTATCATGAAAACCATGAATATGGTCTTCTCTGTGGGCCGAGAGATGTAACAATCTACACTATTGGGGCAAGGCATCCGCTCACATTTATACAGCGGGTCAAGTTGGACTCCGTATAGAATGTATTGTCCGAGGATGAAGAACACCTCCACCACAGAACGTGTAAGGATATGAATGATGTAGGTTCTCAAGAGGGAGCCTCGAAGAGGGGCCTTTTTTACCTTGCGCTGTTCATCCAGCTTCCTCAGCTCCCTCTCGAGTCGTTTATGTTCATCCAATGGCAACTCTGCCTCATCCATCTCTTCTTTTAGCTGTATTCGTTTCCTATGCCGGTCCTTCTCCAGTGCTCGGATGCAGTAGAGCGCATGGCCCATGTAGACCAGTGAGGGTGCGGAGACGAAGATTACCTGCAAGACCCAGAAACGAATGAGCGAGATTGGGAAGGCACGATCGTAGCAGACAGCCTTGCAACCTGGCTGGTCAGTGTTGCAGACAAATTCAGACTGCTCGTCATCCCATACATCCTCAGCAGCTGCCCCCAGGATCAGCATGCGGAAAATGAAGAGAATGGTAAGCCAGATCTTGCCCACGATGGTTGAGTGAATGTGGACCTCTTCCAGGATGCTTCCCAGTAGGTTCCAGTCACCCATCGTCAGGTTCTCACCACTTTATTGCCATATGCCCTCAAGCTGAAGAGACAAAAGATAAGAATCTTGATACAAAGGTACCTATAAAAGCCAACATCTTGTATAAATATTTAGCATCCTCTTTGTAAAGAAACTCCCATCTTAAAATTGTAATCAAAGTGCCAAAGTCCTGGATAGAACCCTTTCTAGATCCAGAACTACTGATAACATGCAAAATAATTTGACAGTGTTGCCTTGAAATATGAGTTTATTTGTTCCTTGACCTTGCTTGTGACAAGGACAATACAAATACTTGTATCTAAAATTGATTTCAATATTAAAGCAAACCTCAGACCTAAAGACTTATAGGTTCTAATAAGCCACAATTGTCCTCTTTTACTAAAATATGTTATTAGAAACACATAAAATATTGCTATTCAATTTAAAATCTAAAATATTAAGTACAAGTTTTGACCTACGGAGGCCGCCATGTTATATGTGCGCAATGGACGCTCGGGATGATGAGGTAGTTTTTCACTGTCAATAGAAGAACACTACGGGGTAACGGCAATTCCTTCGACGCGGCGAAATGTCCAACACATGCGCACATCGGTTAAAAGACGCTTGTGCTTTGTGTTTTATTGAATCTTTTTTTTAACTTTTTATTGCCTCAAAATACTTTTTGCATTTGTTTCCGTCTCATACTTTTAAGCATTGTGTTTTCTTGTAGTAGCTTTAAAGCAGATTGTTGATCTGTTGACCACATTAGTCACATAGCATATCTAAACCACCCTTATTTGATATTACGATGTCGAAGTATCTTCTTAAGGCATATTTAGTATGTTCTGTCTGTATGCATCTAAACAAAACAAGCTGAAAACGCACGGTAGTACTTTGGGTGTCAAATTCTCCTCTAGCAGCACGTTTCGTAGGTGTAGCACATTTTAGCAGAACACAGTTTTTTCCCCCCTACTTTCGTCTCGTCTCATCCCATCTTTCCTGTTCATTTTGCTTTTGCTGCTCGTTTTGTGAAATATCGACAGTGCTGTCATGGTCATTAATGTTCCTCTCGGGTTCAAATTGAAAGAGATTAATAGATGACATGTTTATGTTGCTACAGTCATACTCTGGAGCCCGGCAGCATAACCATGTGACATCACCGCCCTGCGACGTCAACAACAATGGCAACCAATTTTACAAATTGTATAAAAACGAAAACATCAAGAGGGGTTTCAATATTATGTGTTTACACCTTGAACACCGGGGAAGGCGTATAGGATGAACATACAGTTGAACTGTGCTGGAAACTCAGCTTCTCTCTGAGCTTCGCAATAAGTCAGCAATATTAGACATTCTTTACAGAGGATAAAGAGTACCTACCAGTGTTGTTACACAGTTTATGTTAATTAAGATTGCTGTTGTGATAGAATAAACATATCACCACACAGATACTAATGATGAGCCTTTGTACTTACGGAGTTTCCAATTATATGATAGCAAGTGGTAAAAAAGGCTACATTTATTTTAATACAAATATGTAAATCTATTACTTTTACGTTTAGTTTGAATCTAACCTTCATCTGAGAGTGATAAACATTTTTGTGTCTCATTTTTTGAAAATGTCTATCAACCTGCCACTTGTGAAGTGAGCTAAATCACAGTGCCTGAAACAAGACATATTTCAAGTTTGCTTTTGAACGTTAGCGCAAGAAATAGGCCTATGTAGAGAACTAAAGTTGAGTCACCCGAAGGCACCACTGTAGTACCAAAAACAAATCTGAGCAAGACAATAGATACATTAAAACATTTGGCAGTAATAAATATGGTATTCCCTCCAAAAGTGTGAAACAGTGAGTCAAGTTTGTTTATTTTTGCAACTGGCTGTGAAATTTGATTAGCATAAAAAACACAATATATAACATGAATATGTAACAAGTTACTGAGAGGTCAGTTTTTTTTTATTTTTTATTTTTTTATTCGAGGCATTTGCATAAGCTCCGACACATAGGAATAAGTGTGATCAGTTAAAACGGATACTCAATTGGGGTTACATTTATAGGTTGATTGGCCAGGCTAAAATTCTCCACTTTTTTTGTGCCTAATAAATTGCTTTGGCGTTTTAGCAGTGCATTTTTGGTCATTATTATCCTGCATGATCTGCCAGTAAGCTTTTATCGCATCTTTCTTCAAATTCACCATCATCAAAGCCAAAGCCATGTCATTACCTTCACTCTTTTTCACTGGCAGACTTTACTTGGCATCATGAGCAGATGATTTGGGTTTAAACAAATATGGCAAAGCTATCCTCTTATTTTAGCATCTGGTACAAACTGTGAAATCTTTTGATTAAAAAAAAAACAAACAAAAAAAAACAAAGTCTTTTAGTTTTAAAGAGAAGAAAGAAAAAAAAAATACTGTACACTGTATAAGTTTAATTTTTTCTTTTATCCCAGACAGTGTGTTTTAGGTTCTTTCACTCTGATGAAGGCGGAAGTAGTCGCCAAAACATGTCAGGTAAATAAAACAATCTAAAACACATTGTCTGGGATAAAAGAAAAAAAACAATTAATCTATAAGTGTAGACAAAATGAACTTAATACAACTACTGTACACTGTATATTTTGTCTAACTGTTTCCAATACTTCATACGGTGAGCATACAGTATTACTAGAATACATCCAAATACAGTATATATTGAAGACCAGGTACAAAGTTCTAAAAGGTAGTAAAATTATTTTAACAAGTAACTTTCTGAAGTTACTCTACGTTTGTAATGTACAGCTTGTTCACAGTAAGCATACTTTAGGCATGGGGCGGGGTATACCCAGGACTGTTTGCCAGTCAATTACAGGACATTTATAGACAAACAAGTATTCACTTCGACATTCACATCTTCTCTCTTCACTGAACCCAACATGCCAGGTTTTGAGACATGCAAGGAAACCGGAGTGATTGGAGAAAAACCTCCACAAATGGGAGCAAAATATTCAAAGTCCACATAGTAAGAACAGGGTTCACTTTCAAATCCCCTGTCTGACAACTACAGTATATAATGTAGCTTTACGTTCAATACAATATTGACATTCTATTTACAGTAAAACGAGTTCCATCTTGGATACATGTATACAACCCACTGATGGTTATAGAAAGTGTGTATATGTCATCACACTGGTTTTAAAAATATTCTTACTGTTTTAAGTAACTATTTTTAGGTAGAGGAAAGAGGACTGATGAGGCAAAAACTATACAATCTGAACTTGAAAGATCTTGCAATATCTTGTAATGACCGTGAAATTGTTTAACCTTAACCATTTAAACAGTGAGAAACCAATTTTGTATTGGAAGACTAAAACAATAGATTATGGTAAATAATACTTTTTAAACAAAACTTACAAACTATTGGGATCCCTCTTTGCCTCTTGCTGTACTCCATAATGATAATTTAATAGCCGAGGACTCCACTGCATCAGTCTGGCTAACCCATGGAGGTCAACATTCGCTGATTCCAAGTTATAATCCACAATATTTTGTTCCCTGCTCGTTGTGTACCTCTTTGTGCTGGAAGGCTTTAGGCTGGGTGTGCTGTCCCGTGTTACACGCTGGGTTCACAGGATGTGTGCATCGATTGCATCTCGACGGGACAATGTACCCATCCCCCTCTCTTGTCCGACGCCAGCAGTGCCAACTCCAACTATTGCCATCAATATCACCCTCACTGACAGAGGGCTGTGATGTTTGTTTGTGGGTAATCATTCATATGCAGTAAGATACTCTTCTAATGACTTCAGCATTGATGAAGTTAGAAATTAAATTGACCGAGCAGCCCGGCATCAGACCATTACTTGAAATGTGGTAATGATCTTGTTATTAAACATACACATGATTACTGCGTTTATTTGCTTATTTATACGTTTATCAATATTGTTTCAGTTTCTTCATTTATTTATTTATTTTTCATCTGTCTTTTTATATGTATGAACACCTAGAATGGTTAATCTGAAAGTTTTGAACTACTGTTACAGTTTTAATGCACTCTCCTGTGGTTGTTTATAATAAGGTGTTTAGTGAGAAATTACATTGGCGTACCGCACGCATGCTATTTTTAGACCGTGACGTCGCATCGTAAAGCGGAAGTAAAGTAAAGTGGGACATTAAACAACGTAATTTGTGCTACTTTTCGCCGGTAATCTTTCAAAAACGCACATGCCAATCACGCATTGCTTTTTTGGAACTTGTAGAAATGACTCTAGACACTGCGGCACATGAAGGATGTTTTCTTCATACGTTTCCGGAAACCAAAAACTCGGGAGGAAAAAATGTGAAGACCGAATCAACTTGCGCGGACTTTTAACACCATCTCGGTGAATCCATTCACATTTCATATGCAGTAAACATTTTGTCGGGTTGGCATGGTCTTTCGGAAGACAAAGAGGTAAGCCATTTTTATATTTTTAACTTATTTTTTTAGCGTAACGTGCCGTACTGCTTCTGTCTGACAATGAATGACCTGAAAAGAATTACAATGGTATCTGACTGCCACTGTTACCGTTTCTGTTTTATATTTATATATATATATATATATATATATATATATATATATATATATATATATATATATATATATATATATGTATATAAACAACTTTAGTAAGGGGGAAGTGTAAATAAATTATAGAATTAAGATTTGTTATCAATGAAAAAATTAAAAGTGTTCGTTGGCTGTTACTGAGTAGCATTTGCGATCGCTACACAACGCTAACTAAATTACCCCCAAGAACGGTAAGAGACGTAGGACAACCAGAGGATATATAAGAAAGACAGGGCTGATGGTAAAGGATAGCTTGTTGAAACAGGAGAATGTCATTGTCAGTTGCGTTGATAAAAAAAGCTAAGGCCATGCTTAGGTTGGCTCGTTTTTTTCGTCTTTTTCAGCCTTCGACACCAAGCCATCTCTTTAAATAAACATTTTTACGTTCTTCCACATATTTGCCAGTGAATTTGGCACCAGGCACATAATTTTCGGAGAGAATTGGTAGTTTTAGCTCTGTAAACATCTCCCTCGTACACGATTTCCATTCATTTCCTATTAGGGACAACCGGTGGCTTGTCCCTACTGAGCAACAGTAGCTAATGTCATGAATAATAATGAGCGGAAGTGATGTGTTGCTTGCGGTACGCGATTGGAAGGAAGAGTAAGGTTTAAGGGGACAGGTGGCGATGACAGACTTTGGGAATAGGGGCACAGAGACAAGATCAAATATCTACGTAAGTTACTTGATACCTAATAATAAAATTATTCACATCTCACCAATTGAGAATACACCCTTTGAGTTCTGTATAAGCACACTTACTTACTTTTGCGAGACGGTGGCGCAGGTGTGTTGAGCGATTCTCCTTGACAGGTATTGTACTTATGAGTTTTCATATATTACTTTTATGTTGGGTAAATATATACATTGACATTTGGAACACGAACAAAGTTGGCCTGGTCGTCCTCTAATCATAGCATTGCCATTAAGGTCGACAGATGGCATCTTTATGCCTGTATATTTATTGGTTGGTAATTAATATTATAATGGATGGAGGAATAAAATAGTCTTTGGGGCAGGACACCTGGTACGGGGGCCTCCTCTTCATCTTCATCACCCCGTGGCGGCCCTCGCACAGTCTTTCTACTTTTCTGCAGGACTATCACACTTCAGAGTGGATTCAAACATGACCAGGTGAAACTACACACATTCAGGTAAATAAGACTGTTGGTGCCAGAATTAACGATCAGGTAGAATAGGATGTCAACCTATCAACCCATTTTCATAATACTGGGTTCCCCACCTCACATACCAGAATTCCACGTCTAATAATGTTTCTTTTCAATTTACCTTCCTTCTTCTTTCTCCTCGATTACCACCAAAATGTACAGGTCTTCGTGTCTGTAGTTAAATTACCTTTTTCATTTTCATTGTGGACATGTGAACAGTTTGTGGGAGTCTCTAAACTGCATCCCATGGTCACCTGAAAATTAAAATGGCAGTCAAATAAATTCCCATTAATGCGGGACATAGCTGATGTTTGTTTTTCAATCATCAACGTGCTGTGCAACCTTTCATTTCCAAACACAAGTGCAAACATTCACTTTTCCGGCATTCCTCAGGACTTGTTCATCCACTTACATTCAAACACTCGCTTATATAATAAGCGGAGAGCTGAAGCCTTCAGTGCGTCCTGGGTTGTCCTCTAGTTCTCCTCTAGGTGAGGTACAGTATACCATAAATAAAGGTGGCATCTAAATTGGGATGAATCAAAGTATTTACAGGTGTACTACAGCACATTAGACTGATAGGTGATTTTGCTTTCAAGCAACCATTTCTCATGGGGTCTTAAAAAGTCTTAATTTTAATATCTTGATAAAAAATTGAATTTCATCTGTTAAGTCTTAAATTCCCCAAATTTTAAATTGTGTTACATTGCTTAAAATTGTATCTATATCTCATGTCTACCACGGATCTGCCATTGTGTTTTCACACAGTCAAACTTCGTCCAGTTACATATCTGAAATTTAGTTGGTCAACCATCAAAATTCCGTAGGCTTGGTTATCATGGGTAGACCGACAAAACAACAACAAACAAACAAACAACAAAACCTCACCAAGAAAGACAGAACAAGACATAGTATACAGTATGGTATATTTATCAAACGGTAATGCAAAATTGTGTTGACTGCCTTCAAAGATAAAACGAATAAAATTCTGCTAGTTCAAAGCCCAGCAACCGTTTTTTTTGCCTTATGAAAATAAGAAGTGCACTGTCACGAGAATTGACAGGCATGGCCACTAGCGCCAGCAGCAGAAAGACCAGGTGGGTTCTCATGATTTCTTAATGCCACACAACTTAAAGGGTATGTAGCGGCAAAGGGGGTGTGAGACATCAATAGAACCGTTATGTGCCAAGATAACAAATATTGATAAAGTTAACAAAAAAATCAATCACATTAATGAGCAATTATCGAAAATAGATCGAAAATGACGAACATTTCCGAAAGTGTTCTGGAAACAGCCGAATGGGGCGGGGACGTCACGACAAGTGAATGAGAGTCGAGGCGGAGCCAGGTGCCATTGTTTTTTATCGACGAGAGAGTAGCGTTCGGGTTTGTTTGACCAAAACATCACTAGAATGGTTCAAAACTGCTGTGCTATGTGGTGTACAAATAGCTATTTATCGGAATATAGTATCCATGAGTTCATGAACGCGAAAAAAAAAAAGCTGGACTACGCAGACAATGGGTAAAGTTCGTCCGTGCAAAGAGGGCTAATTTTCTAGACGCAGCCTCCGGCAGGGTTTTCTATGGTGCACATTTTCCACCTGAAAGCTTCTCGAACTATGGACAAGTGAAATCGGGTTTTGCTAAAAGATTGCTGCTCAAAGGAGATGCGGTGCCGACCATATACGCGCAGCCACCTAAATGTCCCGAGATATCAAGAAAGAGGACGATGACTGGCAAAGGAGGCTAAGGCTAAGCAAAGGAGGGGAGCAGCCAAGCTCGAAATGGCCAGAGTGAGTACTCTTTTATAATAAAAAAATATCACGCATTGGATACAGGACTGGACACATGTATAAATTATCGCTCGTAAAATATATAGAACAAATCCTCTGATCCCATTCATATTTGTGTCTGTTGGCAGAGCGAAAAACTATGATAGTGCAATAAATGATAATTATTCTATACATTATTTTGCGGTCACGGTGTATCAGCTTCACAAAAAGAAATGCAAAAAATATCATTCGTTGTTTCCCACACGATCTGCTGCCGATGTTTTATCAGTGTCATTGCTCCCCTCAATGACCGTTTCATTACGCTGCATTGGCGTTCGTTTGGGCTCAAATTGGTAACCTAAAACACCGATTAAAGCTTCGTAACTCTCCTCGTCAACATTAGATGAACATTCGTTACGTCCTTCTACGTCGGATTCGTCGCTGAAACTAGAAACGAAATTGTCTGCCATCATCGCCGCCATTCAGTATTAAAGCACTGAGCCTTTCTCTTGTTGAAGAAACACCCCTCACTGTCAATTCTGAATTCTCTTTTATTGACAACGAGGGGTATTTCTTCATGAGGGAACCTGGAATATGTGCAGGACGAACACAATGCATCAGCATAAACAGCTCAAAACACCCCTAATTCTCCCCTCACTACAAGGAATTATATTGATGCAGACAGGCGCTGACCCCCTAGTGGCCGGTGGCACTCTCTTCACTTGTCGTGACGTCACGCACACAATCTGCCAGATCTCGGGCGCCGGTCGTTTTAGCTTGACAATCGAGCCAAATTTCTCTCATTTTCTTGTGTGTAATTACACGAAGTGGCATGATATGAATACAAAAGGCATGCGTTTATGGATAAATGATGGAATATTAACATTTCCCCAGGGCATGACATACCCTTTAAGCACATTATAGTCGGTCACTTATGAGAATCGGATGGGTTATCACGGAAACTGGGTGTGTTGGAAACATCTAAAAAAAGCCACCCTGTCAGGTTAACTTTAATTTACCTCCAATTTGCATGCCAGCTAGAGACAAACATAAATGCATAGTAATGCAACGCATGGCGGCATAACATATCAGGTGTTGCATGTTTCTCTGAATGCTGCGGGGGTGTGACAAAGATGCACTTTCTTTGTGTTTTTAATTGTGTCTAAAGCAATTACCGTAAATCGTATGGCATGTGACTAGAGATGGGTTTCAAGAACTGGTTCCTATAGAAAACCTGTTCCGTGTGTTTCAATTCCATGGAATCGTTTGGCAGTTTATCTTATTTTATTTATTTACGATTGTCAAATCGATTCCAAACAGTCCAATTTCCGTCACGTAACTTACAAATGTTACACACATTTGATTCAGCAAGTGAAAACTACATAATTATTCAAAGAGGGGGACCACCCACCAAGTATAATCTGAGGAGTCGTCGCCGAGTGACTATGCATTCATTTTCACAGGCCAAGTCATTATTCATGAGACCACTTAAAGAAATGGTGATTTTTTCCCAAAAAGTCTATTAATGGATCCATCGTATTCCTCGTTGAATACTCCATAACAGTGGTCTCCAAACTATTCCATATAGAGCCGCAGTGGGCGCAGGATTTCATTGCAACAAAACAAGACACCTTTGCATCAATCTGGTGTCTTACAAGTGTAATCAGTTGATAACAGTCAGGTGCTGCTTGTTTTAGTAGAAACTTCATTGGTTAAACTGTTGGTTCGCAATCGGTTGGAACAAAAACAAGGACCCACAGCAGCCCTTGAGGACCGGTTTGGAGACCCCTGCTCTATCAGAAAAATATACAGTATATGCTTCTAAAATAATCCTAAACGATATTATTAGTAATTTTAATACTCCTGTTAGAACGGTTCCTTGAGTATGAGTTCGTTCACAAAGCAACCAGTCAGTTATATCCTGTTATTGTCCTACGTCACAAGTGCTGCGTATTCTTGGACCGAGAATAGGCCTAAGGTGCGCATTTCGAGCAGAGTGTGGCCACCTGTTAATCTGTGTGCGTCCATGAATGAATGTAAGTATTTCCTCTTCATGTCAAAGTTCTTATGATAAGTTAGAGGTGTTATCAGCGTGACCGTTTCGTGTTTTTATTGTTACGTCGGCTGGTTGTGCGCGCCCACTCGCACCCCCCCACCTTGTGTTCATTAAACTGTGCGAGTCATGTATGTGTTATTGACTGCTTTACAATCAATTTGCATTGTTTATTGCATCAGCATTAATTTTCTTTCCTTTCAGAACCACACATATACCCACACATTCCAATCTTTCCACGCATGCTCTCACCTGCCATTGAGTTCTCATATCAAGTGCCATTGCCTGTATATACACTGGGGCAAATAAATATTTAGTCAACCACCAATTGTCCAAGTTCTCCCACTTGAAAAGATTAGAGAGGCCTGTAATTGTCAACATGGGTAAACCTCAACCATGAGAGACAATGTGGACCCCCCCTCCCCCCCAGAAAATCACATTGTTTGATTATTAAAGAATTTATTTGTAAATTAGAGTGGAAAATAAGTATTTGGTCACCTACAAAAAAGCAAGATTTCTGGCTGTCAAAGAGGACTAACTTCTTCAAACAAGGTCTAACGAGGCTCCACTCGTTACCTGTATTAATGGCACCTTTTTTAACTCATTATCGGTATAAAAGACACCTGTCCACAAACCAGTCAGTCACACTCCAAACTCCACTATGGCCAAGACCAAAGAGCTGTCTAAAGACACCAGAGACAAAATTGTAGACCTGCACCAGGCTGGGAAGACTGAATCTGCAATAGGTAAAATGCTTGGTGTAAAGAAATCAACTGTGGGAGCAATTATTAGAAAATGGAAGACATACAAGACCACTGATAATCTCCCTCGAACTGGGGCTCCATGCAAGATCTCACCCCGTGGCGTCAAAATGATAACAAAAACGGTGAGCAAAAATCCCAGAACCAAATGGGGGGACCTAGTGAATGACCTACAGAGAGCTGGGACCACAATAACAAAGGCTACTATCAGTAACACAATGCGCCGCCAGGGACTCAAATCCTGCACTGCCAGACGTGTCCCCCTGCTGAAGAAAGTACACATCCAGGCCCATCTGCGTTTCGCTAGAGAGCATTTGGATGATCCAGAAGAGGACTGGGAGAATGTGTTATGGTCAGATGAAACCAAAATAGAACTTTTTGGTAGAAACCCAGGTTCTCGTGTTTGGAGGAGAAAGAATACTGAATTGCATCCGAAGAACACCATACCCACTGTGAAGCATGGGGGTGGAAACATCATGCTTTGGGGCTGTTTTTCTGCAAAGGTACCAGGAATACTGATCTGTGTAAAGGAAAAAATGAATGGGGCCATGTATCGAGAGATTTTGAGTGAAAATCTCCTTCCATCAGCAAGGGCATTGAAGATGAGACATGGCTGGGCCTTTCAGCATGACAATGATCCTAAACACACAGCCAGGGCAACAAAGGAGTGGCTTCATAAGAAGCATTTCAAGGTCCTGGAGTGCTCTAGCCAGTCTCCAGAACTCAACCGCCTTACAACATCTGTGGAGGGAGTTGAAAGTCCGTGTTGCCCAATGACAGCCCCAAAACATCACTGCTTAAGAGGAGATCGGCATGGAGGAATGGGCCAAAATACCAGCAACAGTGTGTGAAAAGCTTGTGAAGAGTTACAGAAAACGTTTGTTGTTCGTTATTGCCAACAAAGGGTACATAACAAAGTATTGAGATGAACTTTTGGTATACTTATTTTCCACCATAATTTGTGAATAAATTCTTTAAAAATCAAACAATGTGATTTTCTGTTTTTTTCCCCTCCACATTCTGTCTCTCATGGTTGAGGTTTACCTATGTTGACAATTACAGGTCTCTCTAATATTTTCAAGTGGGAGAACTTGCACAATTAGTGGTTGTCTAAATACTTATTTGCCCCACTGTAGTTGTGCCTGTTGCCAAGTTGGATTAAAAGTGCCAAAGACCAACTCCACTCTCCGTTCCATGTGTTCTAACCGATACCCCGAGGCCAATGAACCATAAAACATATTGAACCCAGAACCTCATACAGTCCTTTAGTCCAAATTGGAATCGATAAGAGAATCGAATCGTTAAGCAGTATCGATAATGGAATCGGAATCGTAAAAATCTTATCAATTCCCATCCCTACGTGTGACTCTTGTTTGCAAAACAAGTTTAGTTCTTTGTTCACCTCATTAGACTTCCATGATTCATTTGAGGCTTTGTAATAGAAGAAAGAATTGACAATTTTACGACAATTTTTGAATGTACAATACAGTTTATTGTTTCTGCTTTGGTGGATATAAGTAATGGTTGTATACACTTAACAGTGCAGCTTCAGAAAAGGACACATATCAATTAAGTGCCAATCCTCACCGTTTGCTTGCTTCATACAGTTTGCCATGATGTCTTATGTCAAATTATTGTTACTGTTGGTTATTGCTTTTCTAAATTCCTTTTTCATGAGTTTCTTGAAAGGTGAATAAAGTATATTTAAAAACTTTAGTAAAAGTTGGTAAAAGTTTCTACCAGTTAACCAACTGGTAGAAACTTTTACCAATTCCTCCAATTCTATATTGGTTCATATATAGCTGTACCAGGAACAGCTGTTTTTTTTTTTTCATTTTGACAAATTTGACATTTATTGACAAACTTTGGCTTATAAACTAGTAAATAACAGAAGAAAAAATTGTGACAGAAAATGAATTGCATAGTCGTCGCTTAGTACACAATACAAAAAACTGAGCAACAAACGGCTTCTAAACAATTCTGGAATATGTATTTGTCTTGTTGCATTGTGTTTCTTCTCCACAAAACAGTGTCATAGGATGCACTTATTATCTTGTGAAATAATAATGTAATTCAAAACACTAAAACCTTTCAAATCAAATAAATGGTTGTAGATGAAAAACAAAAACAAGAATAGAAATAATTATTTTTGTTTGAATGGAATTATATATTATTCGTTATTTCACTTGTCAATTGATCCAAAATTGGCTACATAACCAATGTTAACTCAACTTACATGTTTTTTTTTTTTTTCTAAAGAGACTTATTAGAGTAATTACCTCTTCTATCCCAGGCTGATTTATCAACATTTCTCCCTGCATGTAGTATAAATGGGGTTTCTCATGTACTGTGTCATTATTTACACGTCATTTGATGTCATAAGATGTTAAACAGGACCAAAATCGCTGTAATAGATAGATGTAATAGCCTTCAATAGACAATCACGGTACATTTCCAAAAGAATTCACCGCCACTTTTTCTTACCGAAATGACTAAGGCTCATGTTAGGAAAGACACTTCGGATCTTTTTGAATGCCAGAGAATGAGCTATTGTGAGATTTCATTACTTTTTTATTTTATAGCAAAGCCAACCACCCAACTGATATCATATAAAACTCTTAGTACCACAGAGATTTTGTTTCCTTGATATTCATTCCATTGTGTTGAAAGACATGTCTTTACATAACAGCATTAACACCTAAATACTATACTTTGGTTTTGCCCCATTATCCAAATTTGAATAACATATGTCCCTCCCTGGACTCTTCTCCGGGACTAATTATCACCGATTGAGTCCTACTCAGTCTCTTCAGGTGAGTCCTCCTCACTCTCTTTGGATGAGTCCTCCTCAGTATCTTCGGATGTGTCCTCCTGAGTCTCTTCAGATGTGTCCTCTTCGGTCTCTTCGGATGTCTCCTCTTCAGTCTCTTCGGATGTGTCCTCCTCAGTCTCTTCAGGTGAGTTCTCCTCACTCTCTTCGGATGTGTCCCCCTCATTCTCTTCGGATGTGTCCTCGTCAGTCTCTTCGGATGTGTCCTCATCAGTCTCTTCAGATGTCTCCTCTTCAGTCTCTTCGGATGTGTCCTCATCAGTATCTTCGGATGTGTCCTCCTCAGTCCCTTCCGATGTGTCTTCCTCTTCGGACTTGTCCTCCTCAGTCTCTTCATGTGAGTTCTCCTTACACTCTTCGGACGTGTCCTCCTCATTCTCTTCGGATGTGTCCTCCTCAGTCTCTTCCGATGTTTCCTCCTCAGTCTCTTCGGACTTGTCCTCCTCAGTCTCTTCATGTGAGTTCTCCTCACTCTCTTCGGATGTGTCTTCCTCATTCTCTTCGGATGTGTCCTCGTCAGTCTCTTTGGATGCGTCCTCCTCAGTATCTTTGGATGTGTCCTCTTCAGTATCTTTGGATGTGTCCTCTTCAGTGTCTTCGGATTTGTCCTCCTCAGTCTCTTCCGATGTGTCCTCTTCAGTCTCTTCGGATTTGTCCTCCTCCGTCTCTTCATGTGAGTTCTCCTCACTCTCTTCGGATGTGTCCTTGTCAGTCTCTTCCGATGTGTCCTCGTCAGTATCTTCGGATGTGTCCTTGTCAGTCTCTTCCGATGTGTCCTCCTCAGTTTCTTCGGATCTGTCCTCCTCAGTCTCTTCATGTGAGTTCTCCTCACTCTCTTCGGATGTGTCCTTGTCAGTCTCTTCCGATGTGTCCTCGTCAGTATCTTCGGATGTGTCCTTGTCAGTCTCTTCCGATGTGTCCTCCTCAGTCTCTTCGGATCTGTCCTCCTCAGTCTCTTCATGTGAGTTCTCCTCATTCTCTTCGGATGTGTCCTCGTCAGTCTCTTTGGATGCGTCCTCCTCAGTATCTTTGGATGTGTCCTCTTCAGTATCTTTGGATGTGTCCTCTTCAGTATCTTCGGATTTGTCCTCCTCAGTCTCTTCCGATGTGTCCTCTTCAGTCTCTTCGGATTTGTCCTCCTCCGTCTCTTCATGTGAGTTCTCCTCACTCTCTTCGGATGTGTCCTTGTCAGTCTCTTCGGATGTGTCCTCTTCAGTATCTTCGGATCTGTCCTCTTCAGTATCTTTGGATGTGTCCTCCTCTGTATCTTCGATTGTGTCCTCCTCAGACGCTGCAAAAAAAAAAAAAAAAAAATTGTACAGGTTTGGTTAAATTAGCTTTTTCATTTTCATTGTGGACATGTGAACAGTTTGTGGGAGTCTCTAAACCGCATCTAATGGTCACCTGAAAATGACAGCCAAATAAACTCCCATTAATGAGGGATGTAGTTGATGTTTATCTATCAATCATCAACGAGCTGTGCACCCTTTCATTTCCATACACAAGTGCAAACATTCCCTTTTCCTGTCTTCCTCCGGACTAGTTCATCCACTCACATTCATATACTCGCTCATATAATGAGCTGAGAGCTGAAGCCTTTTGTGCATCCTGGGTTGTCCTTTAGTTCTCGTCTTGGTGATGTACAGTATACTATAAATAAAAGGTGGCATTTTTATCAAAGTATTTACCTGTGTACTACATTATATTAGACCGAAAGGTGATTTTGCTTTCAAGCAACCATTTCTCATGGAGTCTTAAAAAGTCTTATTTTTAAAAAATCTTGATAAAAGAAATTGAATTTCATCTGTTTGATCTAAAATTCCCCAAATTTTAAATTGTGTTACATTGCTTGCAATTGTGTCTATATCTCATGACTACCATGGATCTGCCACTGTGGTTTCAAGCAGTCAAACTTGGTTCAGTTACATATGTGAAATTTGGTTGGTTAAGCTTCAAAATTACGTAGTATTGACTATCATGTGTAGACCGACAAAAAATATGAAAAAACGAAACCTTACCAAGAAAGACAGAGCAAGACATATGCAGTATGGTTCATTTCTTAAACGGTAATGCAAAATTGTTTAGCATGCCTTGAAAGATAAAACAAAACAATAGAATTCTGCCAGTTCAAAGCCCAGCAACCGTTTTGAAAATAAAAAGTTTATAAAAAGTCACGAGAATTGACAGGCATGATGACTAGCGTCAGCAGCAGGAAGATCAGGTGGGTTCTCATGATTTCTTCTTAATGCCATACAACTTAAGCACGTTAGAGTATGTCACTTATGAAAATCGGATGGGTTTTTATGGAAATTGGGTGTGTTGGAAACGTCTCAAAAATCCAACCTGTCAGCTTACAGGTTAACCTTACCTCCAACTTGCACTCCAGCTGGAGACAAACATTAATGCACACTAATGCAAAGCATGGAGGTATAACAAATCAGGTGTTGCATGTTTCTCTGATTGCTGCGGGGTGCAACAAAGATGCACTTCTTTGTGTTTTTAATTGTGGCTTAAGCAATAATTAAATTATATTGTGTGTGACTGTTGTTTGCAGAATAGGTTCAGTTCCTCTTTGTTCACTTCACAAGACTTCCATGATTGGTTTGAGGTTTTGTAATAGAAGAAAAAATTGACAATTTTATGACAAAATCAATTTAGTGGATCTGCTTTGGTGGATATAAGTAATGGTTGTATACACAAAACATTGCATCTTCAGAACAGGACACATATCAATTAAGTGCCAATTCTCACCATTGGCTTGCTTCATACACTTCACCATGACGTCTTGTGTCAAATTATTGTTTCCGTTTGTTATTACTTTTCTGAATTCTGTTTAAATGAGTTTCTTTAAAGGTGAATAGTATATTTAAAAACTTTGGTAAAAGTTTCTACCAGTTGGTAAGGCGCCTCCCATTCGATACTGGTTCATGTATAGACAAGCTTCCTAAGCGAAACATGGGCGACGCCAGCTTTGATAATTTCTGCTCAGAACTTCTGGTTTAGACAGAACAACATGAAGTGCGGTTGAAGTAAGCAGTGTGTTGACAAAGTTAAAACTGCAAAATCAAACCAGAGGAACCCACGGAATTTCCCAAAATGGATTCAGAACGACGTAGATGAGACTTCGAGACTTTCTGTGCTGTGCGTGAACTCCTGGAAGCGCCTATATATACAGTTGGAAGTGGAAAGTTTTGAACAGCGTCCAGCTTCATAGCGCCACTGTGGATCTACCTCGCCATACCAGCTGCAGACAATAAGTTAAAGATGTGCTTCAAACCTAAGGATATACTTAAAAGATTGTATGCTTGTTCTTATCACTTCGTTGATCATTCGTGGACAAAATTATAACAACCTGTCAGCCCGTGTTAACATGAGGTGTAGACTGATACCCCAGGCACTTGAGTGACCAAAATGAAGTCTAATTACAGATCATAATACAGTTGCTGAATGCAAAAGTGCTGACACGGATTTGGTTGGTACAAGGAAATGCCAAGAGGTATGTACATATAAACAATAATAGTATTTCATTCTTTTTTATTGCAGATATTGATCGCAATAAAACTTTTGGACAACATGATTCCATTGCTTGTTTTATTTAATACAATTGGTGCACGAGCAAAACAGGTCAATAAATCACAATTTATAAAATTATTAGAAAAATATTAACGAAGGAGGAGCATACGAGAATGTGATATCAGACAGCAGAGCTCCAGCAGAGCAGAGCTCCAGAGCGGCTTAAAGGAGCCTCCAGACGGGCTTTCTCCCACTGTCCTCGGTAATTAAAGCATATGCTTCTTCCGTCAGCTCTTGTCTTTTCTTCGTTGTTTTTCTTCGGGTTAATCAGATAGCAAAAGCCATCTTGTAACTGTCAATGATACCGATGATGATGACAATAAATAAATAATAAAATAATTCCGTCTCCAATAACGTATCTTAAAGTTGCTGCGTTCAAAATAGACCCCATGTAGTCTTGATATATGACTATCAACATACAATAAGTGTTGTGAGGCACATCTACTTCCCTTGCCTATCAGAGTTTTCCACCTGTAAACAATCGAACAAAAAACTTGTAACACAATTGTGCCATCCTACACATACTGATTAGAAACAGGCTAGCGGCAGATAGCATGTGTTGCAGCCAGAGCAGTACAGTAGTTGTAGTAAATAATATTAAACATCATCATAATTACAATCATCATTGTAATAACAACATCAAATGGCAATGAGTTGTTTCATGCGCAAGTTTTTAGTTTTAGTATTTTTTGAGCACCGAACACATGAAAATGCAGGGGTAGGAAGAACATACTGTACATTCCATAACACAGCAGCAACATTGCTGCAAAAACACCCGGTCTTTGTGGTGGTACGAGCTTGACATCTGTCTTCATGAACATGTTGTCCTCCCATGTCGTGATGATGGCAGATGGATGGGGTATTTCCAACTGGTCTTTGTTGAGGGATTCAATGAGAAATGTTACTCCAGCTCCACTGTTTTTTTGGATGGAGAAAGTATATAACGGAAGTTGCAAGCAGAAATGCGGGAGTAAAGGGGAAGTACTGCGGAAACTTGTCTATTTCTATATCAGGAACAGATGTTTTTTTTTTTTTTTTTTTTTTTTTTTTTAACGAAGGGGCACATTTTGACATATTTGGCATATATATATATATATATATATATATATATATATATATATATATATATATATACATATATATATATATATATATATAAAATATAACTTTGGCTTATATACCAGAAAATAAACGAAAAAAAAAAAAAAAAAACTGAGCGAAAATGCATTGAATAGTTGTGGCTTAATACAAAATACAAAAAACTGAGCAACGATCGGCAGCGCTGGAATATGTATTCGTCTTGGTGCCAGGGAGGATTCATTGCATTGTGTTGCTTCCCCACAAAATAGCGTCATAGAATGCGGTTATTATCTGGTGAAATAATAATGTAATTAAAAATACTAAAACCTTTCATATCAAATAAATGGTTGTGGATAAAAAAATAAAAAAAACACAAGAATAGAAATAATAACTGATTGAATAGGAGGAGTACAGGAGTCTGGTTGACGACTTTGTTGCCTGGAGCGATGAGAACTGCCTCCAGCTCAACACCGTTAAGATCAAGGAGTCGGCCATTAACTTTGGTGAATCCGGGCAGTCTCCACGGACAGTAGTGATCAAGGGGGATGAGGTGGAAATCGTGGACAACTATAAATACCTAGGCGCAAGGGCGTAGGTTTGCAGTGGGACGGTAGGGACATAACACTTCCAACTTTTTAGGATTCTAAAATTGTCCCCACCAACTTTTAAGCAACCTTATTTGCATTATATAATGAGTTGTTTTTATAGGTGATATAGATTGTCTTCCTATATGCTGTAAGGATAGAAGTGACCCAAAAATTATTAAGTGAATTATTTTCATCATGTTCAGACTTATCCCTTTTCACTTGCTGAATGAGACGGTCCATTTTCCCCTCCTCAAATGCACGTTTGATTGGCTGATGACTTGCCCTCGAACACACACATGCACTCACGGCCCCGACAGAAATACAACATGTCGACAACAAGCCGCCTCCTCCACCCCTTTCAAAGGGGAGGGATATTAGATATTTTTTTCGGCCAGCAGCAGCCACTGTAGCTTTCTTTTTTTTTTTGGATGAGTTTGGCTGTGCTTGTGGACAAAAGCAGTTGTGTTTTACCTAAAGGAATGCTACATTTTTGTGTATTTTTGTTATTTCCGAAGACATTTTTTTCAGTTATATTTAATGTCTTTATTTAGACAGACAATGTTGAGTGGCAAATGTTTTTTTTTTTTTTTTGCATTTGTGGATAGTTTAGAGATTATTAACAAGTTTGTATTTATTGTGTATGTTATATAATTTAAGTTGTGTTCAAATATTGCTATTCAAATTTGCAAATGAAATCCAGACATTTATTCTGGAAGTTTTCAAAATGTTTCTGTAGTAGTTTTTGAAAACAAAGGTTTGAATCGAACAGTGTATCACCTGAACCAATACATATGAAAGTAAGTATAAGTCAATAGATTTATTTTGCAATGATCAATAATTAGGTTCATATCACCCAATCTGTATGATCTTATTAATTTCCCGTCCCCAACAAAAAGTGTTCATGCAGGTTATGCTGTTATATGGAAGTTTGGAAGTTTTCAAAATGTTTCTGTAGTAGTTTTTGAAAACAAAGGTTTGAATCGAACAGTGTATCACCTGAACCAATACATATGAAAGTAAGTATAAGTCAATAGATTTATTTTGCAATGATCAATAATTAGGTTCATATCACCCAATCTGTATGATCTTATTAATTTCCCGTCCCCAACAAAAAGTGTTCATGCAGGTTATGCTGTTATATGGTCCCTACCAATGTTGAGACCAAACCTATGCCCTTGCCTTGTGGTTGGACAAAAAGCTGGACTGGTCTCACAAAAGAAATCACTTGTACAAGAGGTGCCAGGGCAGACTGCACTTTTTAAGGAGACTGTAATCTTTTAACATCTGTAAGAAATTGCTGCAGATATTTTATCAGAGCTTGGTGGTCAGTGTCTTGTTTTATGCCGTGGTGTGCTGGGGAGGCAGCATAGCTAAGAGGGACTCCAACAGGCTGGACAAACTGATCAGGCGCGCGGCTCTGTGGTCGGCATGACCCTGGACTCTCTGGTGACAGTGGTAGGAGATCCATGGGGAAACTCCTGGCTATTATGGACAATGCCAGTCACCCTGTACACACTGTAATCAGTGCACAGAGGAGCTCGTTCAGCAAAAGGTTGCTCCTCCCCAGGTGCAGAACCAACAGACTGAGAGACTCCTTTGTCCCACGAGCTATGAAGTTCCACAACCCACAACTTTAGGTGGGAAGGGAAGGGGCAGTAATGCACTATTAGCACCTTAGCACCTCTGTAACTCGGTTCTCCTGCTAGTGTCTGCCTGGTGTGTATTATTCCTTTAAATGTACTTCTTAAGTAATAGCATATTGTTTTGAATTGTATTTATTTCATTTTTAAATTTAATTTTATGTTTTTAATCCTTTTTTACTCTAACACTTTTTTACTATCTTGCACCTTATACTTTTATCTTTGGGGCTGTGGTATTACGGGCGTTGGAAACTAATATACCTGAGGGAACTCTCCCAAGGTATAAATAAAGTTGATTCAATTGAATTTAATTATGTATAATCTGTTATCTCACTTGTCAATGGATGAAAAATTGGCTACATAACCAATGTTTACTCAACTTACATAGTTTTTCTTTTAAGGAGTGTAGACTTAATAGAATAATTACCTCTTCTATTCTAGGCTGGTTTATCAACATTTCTGCCTGCATGCAATATACTGTAAATTGGTTTCTCATCTGCTGTGTCATTATTTGCATCTCATTTGATGTCATAACATGTTAAACATGTAAAAAGGGCTTTCAATAGACAATAAAGGCATGGTTTAAAATGAATTCACCTCCACTTTATCTTACTGAAATCACCAAGGCTATATTCGATTTTGATTTATTTGCTCATATGCGATGTGTTCTTGACATTTTCATGCAGTATGAACAGGGCCTCTTGTATCTTGCTGTTAAAGTTTTTACTCACTTATGAAATAAACCTAAAAAACAGACCTAAATAATTTTGAATGCAAACAACACCTGGGCCAATTTTTAAATCAAAAGACAAAAAAATGACAGTCTCTAATACACCAAATAAATTTATAAAAATAAAGGTAGAAATGCATTCAATCAAAAAAACATGTAGAAGATAAATACGTTTAGTTATAAAAGCGCACAGTGAAAATTCTCTTTGTTTTAACTCTTTTGATTTAATGTGATATTTACAAATCATTTTATCTCTGCTCGTGGATCTTCATGTGATGTAAAGCACTTAGAATTGCCCCATGTTGAATTGTGCTATACAAATAAATTTGCCTTGCCTTTATTCAATTTGGCTTTGGTGATAAAAGTGTTTTTTTTCCTTCAAGAATGGTTTGAGCAATAGAACCGTTCAAAAAGCATTGAGTGATAAGTGTTATAAAACACAACCTTTACCCAAATTTGTTCAGAACAGTGAAACAGAAACACGTGGAACGAATCAAACCCTACTTGTTTTCGGTGGTACATCGAAAGCAGGCGCACGAGCCCAAGCCCCCTACTTATTTTAAGCAGCACCGGCGCTGACCAATCACCCACATTGTTTGCTGATGTGGAAAAGGTACATACCATGAGAAGAGGCAGGCATGGCCACCAATGCCAGCAGCAAGACGATCAGGTGGGCTCCCATGGTTTCTTCTTCACAGTGCAGCACAACTTGAGCTCGCTATGTGTCACTGGTTAGAATCAGATGGGTTTTTAAATGCAACTGGGTGTATTTGAAACATCTGAAGCATCCACCCTGTCAACTTGCTGGGTTAATTTCTGGTTCTTCTTTACCCCCTGCTTGCATGCCACTCTCTTGTGACGCACAATAATACTGGAGGCATTCAAAATCAGGTTTTGTGTATTTTTCTGAACGCTGAGACAAATGTGTAACCTTAACCCTAAGTCACCACGACATTAAACAACGTTTGCAAAGCAGGTTTAGTTTGGTAGCCTATGCACAATTTCAATAAACAGGGTTGAGCGTTGAGATTCATTCATGTTCTGTACAGCTTATCCTCATGTGGGTCATGGGGGTGCTGGAGCCTATTCCACCTAACTATGGGCAGAACCCAGGGTACACCCTGCAATGGTTGCAAGTCCGTCGCAGGTACATCTGAGCTTTGCGGGAGGTGTCCGTGATGGCATTGGGCCGACTGCGGGTGATGTCTCGTTGATCATTGTTGTCTCTCCTAATGGTTGTTTCTCTCAATTCTTCCCAATGCATTACCAAATGAAATAATTGCCAGTGTGCTTGTATGTTGTTGAGAAAAGTACGCATGTTTCGCTTTCGTCATGACTTTTTTTGTTAATTCAGCTCTTTTGTGTTAACCTACCTCTTTAAAAATGACTATTTATTCGTGTACCAACTACATTGCAATTTGAAACCAGGGCCGTTCCTGACCAATTTGGTACCCTAGGCAACAACTTTGTTGCCCCCCCCAGCTATTTTCACCACAAATATTTTAAAACTCACACTGAAAAAGCATATTATTGCTTTGTAAATTATTATACAAAAAAGACAACAATGAACAAGTGCAGCAATTAAAAGAAAAATGCACTAATAACTATTCAAAAACACCAATCAAAAACATTTCAAAAACAAACATAAATAAATAAAATAAATTACAATTGTTATTACAATATGATTAACACCCACCCACACAAACCTATATAAAGACACACAGAATACTTTAAAATGCAACTTTTTTTTTTTTCTACCTTAACCTATAACCTTACTCGCCTTGTCTTCACTGATGCAAAAGCATCTATTGCCCTATTATATGACAGCTGTTTTGGAAGGTCCATTTCTTTCTCCGCTGGCAGTTTGTGTGTGGGAAGGTACTGGACTTGGTGAGCTTGGACTTAGGTTGGCTGTAAAAGATGTCCCAGGATGTACAGAAGTGGAAGGAAAATATTTCAGAAGAGCATCTACAAAGAGAAGAAAGTGGAATGTTACATAATGTTAGTCAAATAGCTGTTGATGGTGAAACCAGCATTACATAACCATAATAGCGCCTAAATTCTTGCAGTCTACTGTACCTGTCTACTGGATTCGGCCACTATCTTTCTCTTTGGGCATAGTTAAAAGAAAATAAATTCTTGAAGCACTGCAATTACACAGGACATAATGAATTAAATGATATATGATAGCAAAATAAATAAATAAATAGAAGATTTTTTTTACATGAACGGGATTGTCATTTTAATGAATTAATGACACAACAACAAATGTTTTCATTTAAATCCATGGCACCTTTAGTCCCTCATACCACAGGACTGTGAAATTATTAATTGCATATTTAATGGTGTATTTATTTAACCTTTTAGGCAAGGCAAATATATTTGAAAAGCACAATTTTTAACACAAGAAAAAAGTGGTTCACATCACATGGAAATCAGCAGTTTTAGTCCCCCATACACTTTGCCCAACTTTCTCAAAAATGGGAGGGGGAGTAAATTTAACTGCAACTAATCCACAGCTGGCTGAATACTGAAAATATTTTTAAAACAACAGCCTGGCTAATGATACAGTATAATTTTGCTTTAGCAGTTTGTCATATAAACTCTATGTAAATAACCGCTAGCTTGCAGCTACGCTAAGTATACGTGTATATGCCTTTAAAAAAAGTTTTTTTCATCACAACAAGCCTCTGTCTTTTTTCACGTTTATGCTCCTCTTCTTCCTTTTGCTTCTTACTAAAATGCGACCCTGGAGGGCTTTTGTCTTTTCATAATGTCGACTCATCTTCAGGTAGCTCGTTGGTCTGTTGGGGGGGTGAGTGAGACTAGAGTCTGTGGTGAAATTATCGCATCACAGGAAACAGTGAAACGGGCAGAAGGCACCCTAGAAAAATGATTTCATTATTATTTAAAGAGTTATTACAATATGTTCTGTTGTTCTTCTGTTTTATTGTCTTCATAATTTTTTAAAATAATGCTATCATCAAATATTATTTTAACATTTTTCTTGACGCCCTTTTGGACGCTGTGAAGCCCCTAGGCATTTACCTAGCTCGCTTTATGGACTGCACTGGTCTGTTTGAAATCATACGTTTTAAGACTGTATATAGGTTTTTGGTATAGATTTTATAATAGACATAGGTTTTAGATAAACGTCTATGATCATTGCTAATGTTAATGTGTAGTCTTTAAGCCTTCGTCTCTGTCAAGATTTATATAAAAGCGCAACCAAAGGGAGACAGGGATGCTGTGTGCTTCAATATTTTTCATTCTGGTTACAATAACATTTTTGGCCATCAAGCCTACATGTTCATTCAATTCATTGAGTTCAACCACAAACAAAAAAAAAAAAAAAAAAAAAAAAGGAAATTGGTGCAATTTAAGGCAAGGCTACTTCTTAACTTTGATTTTATTATCTTGTAATTAATTATTTTATCATGACTAATATGATCGAACTACAAGTGAATACTTTTATTAATTGAAATGATACAATAAAATGATGCTACAATACTATCGAGAACAATTTTTCAGGCACATGTGTTTATCTTTAAAATGTCAAGTGCCACCCATGGAGGTATTTTGATGAAAACATGTCACAACAACTTGTTAGGAAAGACACATGGGATCTTTTTGAATGCCAGAGAAAGATTTATTGTGAGAATTGATTACTTTTATTTTATAGCAAAGCCAATCACCCAACTAATATGTACAAATCTTAGTAGCCCAGAGCTTTCGTTTCCTTGCTATTCATTCGTGTTGAAAGGCATTTCTTTACACAACAGCATTAAACACCTAAATACTTTGCTTTCGCGCTATCATCCAAATTTGAATAATATATGTCCTCCCTAGACTCTTCTCTGCAAGGGCGTAGGTTTGGTCTCAATATTGGTAGGGACGATACAAGAGCATAACCTGCATGTACACTTTTTGCTTGGGACGGTGCATTAATAATGTAACTGGAACGCAGAGCAGCGCTGACACACCGGTGACATTGGTGCCGTGACCTGGATCGGCAGCGAAGGTTTCGGGGGGTGAGTGTAACGGGTACACGCAGGTCCGTTGTGGAGCGGGGAAACCTCCCTGCCGATTCCTTCATGTGGGGACGCTGATGTCTGTGCTGTTGGCTCGAGTTTTATGGTGCAGTGGTTAGGGTCCCTACCTAGAGGTGTGCATCGGCACTGCCCTCACGATTCGATTCGATTAGGAGGGCAACAATTCAATTCGATTCGATTCAGAGGTCACAATTCGATTCGGTTCGATTCGGCAATGCATCGCGATGCATTAAAGCCTGGGATGCATTAAAATTCTAAAGCAAAGCATATTTTTCGTGAATCATGAGGCAACACAAGCGGTCAGACATTAAACAACTTTTTATTGGCTTTTGTGTCACTCCTGGTTAAAGTCAAATGAAAATACTTTCAGATATATATATTTTTAAAAAAAACAGATCACAGCATTTAATTAGCGCTTTGAATGAGACCAGGGCTTTCTCTTTTTTTTACACATAGTAGCAGCCTTTCACATAGTGCAACATCTGAACTCCTGTGCAAAATCAGCAATAACAGTCACTGTATTTTAGTCACAACCAGGGCCAGGCCATTTGGAGGCCCTAAGCAAAAAAAAAAAAAAAAAAAAGCAAAGGGGCCCATATTTTTGGCCCACCATTTCGTCACAGTGTACTGTGAAACCCATACATGCAATCCAACCCATACGTCCATATTTTGTATGTTAATCAGATTTTATTGCACTGCATACTTCAAACTTCTCACCCCAAATGATTGTCAGTACTTACAGTAGATAGTGCCAAACCTTTTTCTAAAAGAGGAAAGAAAAGTTAAGGAAGAACTTTTATTTTTTTTATGCTTGTAATCAAGTATCAAAACTCACAAAAGTCAAATAAAGCAAACTGCAGTAAACAAAATAGAATATAAATTAAACAATTGCCAGATTGGGGGCCCCCTAGTGGTCAGGGGCCCTAAGCAGCTGCATAGTCTGCGTATAGGCTGGGCCGGCCCTGGTCAAACGACCCATCAATAAAAATATTCAAGTAAATATTAAAGAAAACGACAAAGAAAATATTGTAGTGCAGCAGCATCTTTATCGTAATATCAATGCAGGGATCAGTTCAGTTGCAAACGAAACATCAACTAAATTGCAATGTAGAACAAAAGTCAAATGTAGGCCTAGCCCATTATATATGTGCAATAGAGGTTAGGTCGGGCCTATAAAATCCAGCCCACCCAGACACGGCCTGCTGGTATTGAAGCCCGACCCGAGCCCGATCAATTAACTAGATTTGCAGGCCCAGGCCGAAAAACCCGATTTTTTTGTTGTTGTTTTTTTTTTGTTGGAGTGACGCTAAAAAAAACGCAGCAGCAGCAATTTATTTTCATTTCTTCGAGTTGGCAAAAAACCCCGCATGTTTTCTTAATGTTTAAATAGTCGACATATTTTTATGATCATTATAAAAGCGTTTACACAACGAAATAACGCTGGGAAAGTTTAATTAAAAAAAAAAAAAAAAAAAAAAACGGGTTTTGCAGACACACAGAGCAGAAGATTCAAAAGGATCACATTTCTGTTGCCTTCATGTGCATAAATAAAAGTGTCCTTCGTAACGAATTCTCAGTTGGCAGAAAAAAAACGCAAGTTTTCTTAATGTTTAAATAGTCTACATATTTTTATGATCATTATTAAAGCATTTACACAACAAAATAACGCTGGGAAGGTTTAATATAAAAAAAAAAAATATGCGGGGCACGGCGTTCTTGTGCGTGCACAAGCAAATGCACAATACAGAGAGCCTGCTCTCAGTTTTGTCCCATTTTTTTTTTTTTTTTTTTAATAATTTATTAGTCCGGCGCGGCGGCCCGACCTGACCCGACCCGAACGTGAATGCTTAACATGTCGGGTCGGGTTGGGCCCAAAATGTTAATCGGGTTCGGGCACAAGATCTAACCTCTAAGAGATAGGACATAACATAACAATGGCTGAAGCGGAGAAAGAGGGAACGAGAAAGATTATTGATGCACCTAAGACATTGAAAGCAGACATCTTGAGACATTTTGGCCTCTACGAGGTCGGTGGGAAACTTGACCAGAGTTATGCGGTGTGTAAAAAAATGAAACATGAGAATAATAATACAAATGGGGAAACCAAATCCGTTGCATCACCGGAATTGCGCAGGCAAGATTTTTGAACGTACTTATATATTTTAAAATGCGCTGAATCGATTCGGCTTTTTGCCCGCATCGAATCGAATCGTCCGTGCCCCGCATCGATTATTGTTGACACCACTATCCCTACCTGCCGGGTGTAAGTGTCGTAGTGCGCGGGTTTGCGTCCCAGGAGTGTCATGAGTACATGCAGATCCGTTGTGGAGCGTGGAAACCTCCCTGCCGATTCCTTCATGTGGGGACACTGACGGCTATGCCGTTAGCTTGTGCTTTATGGCGCAGTTGTTAGCGTCCCGACCTGCCGAGTGGAAACGTCGTGGCGTGTGGTATCGTGTCCTGGCCAAGTCAGAGGTGGAAGCGGAACACGTGGCAGCGCTGACACGCCGGTTGCAATAAGATCAAACAGATTCGGTGAAAAGGGGTCAGGGCTACATTTCTCACCAATATGAATCTAATTAATTGATCGGCTAAATGATTAATGCAGAAAAAAATCTGTACTGATTCATACAAACTTACACTGAACATTTATCACGTCTTAATCTGATAATTTTTCTTAAATCTAGTCGAATAATTTTCTCCATCTTGTTTTGAGTGTTAAATGCTAGTTAACAAATTAATGCGTCAGATTCTTCCACTTACTTTAAGTAAATATTAAAGTATTTTTTTCCCATTAAGCCTATACATCTAAAGGTTGGTCATTTTTTACCTAAATCAAGAAAAAAATAAATTAAGAACATTTCTGATTTTTTAAAAAAATATTAAATATACAAACTTTTTGCTTAAAATAAGTCTGTTAAGCTAATTTTCAGCTAGCTATTTTATTTAAACAAATCTAAGTAAGTAAAATTTCTTGAAGCGCTCGCAGATAATTTCACTTATTTCTTGTAAATTTACACTGAAACATGCCACATTACACTGAGACGTTTTTTTTTCCCCTCCCAGTTTTGCAGTTCATATGTACTGGTTTAGGACCTTTAGTTGGTACACCGTTCGATTCAAAACTTAGTTTCAAAAACTACTAAAGAAACATTTTATAAACTTCCAGAATAAATGTCTGGATTTTATAAGCAAATTTAAATTGCAATATCTGAACACAAATTATATTAACAATCATTCACAAAAAATAAATACTGTCAATCATGTCTTAACTATCCAGGAAAGCAAAATATAAACGGTTCTAAGCATGTGCGTAATGTTAAAAATGGCCGCGAATGCAGCGGTTCTAAACTCAACACTACAAACTTTCGATAAAGAATGGAATATTTACTTACGTTTGATTATGGACGACATGTAGAAAACTCTTCTCCTCAGACACATCCTGCCATATGGCTGCACACAACTGAACTGCACGCAACTCTCACCGTTAACGTCTTTGCCGTGTCTTTAAGCATTTATTTATGCCATTTTCATGTTGCACGTGTACGTTTATGATGTAACTTGTTTATTTAGCACCTTGAGAGTCCAACTGAATGTAAAAGAGTGCTTATTCACCACCACAAAAGCTTCGGGAGCAAAATATTATGGGTGAAAAATTTGACAGAACACCGGCAGTGAATGCGTGCGTGTGTGTTTTAAGTTGTCAGCCAATCAAACTTGCATTTGAAAGGGAAAAAATGGACTGGCTCATTTAGCAGGTGAAAAAGGGGTCAATGTTAGTCGAACATATTGAAAGTACTGTAATTCACTTAATAATGATAGGGTTAATTCTATCCTTACAACATGGGAAGACAATCTAAATTACCAATATAAAAGTTATCATATAATGCAAATAAGATTGCTTAAAAGTTGGTGGGGACAATTTGAGCATTTAGAAAAGTTGGTAGTGTTATGTCCCTACCGCCCCAATGCAAACCTATGCCCTTGCTTCTCCGGGACTAATTGTCACCGATTGGGTCCTCGTCTGTCTCATCAAGTGAGTCATCCTCATTCTCTTTGGATGAGTTGTCACCAGTAACTTGGCTTGAGCCCCCACCAGTAACTTGGCTTGAGCCCTCCTCAGAATCTTAGCTTGAGGCCTGACCAGTATCTTATTCAAAGTCCTCCTCAATTTCATCGTTTGTGACCTCAAACGCTGCAAAATAATAATTATTGTACAGATTTTTGTGTCTGTGGTTAAATTAGCTTTTTCATTTTCATTGTGGACATGTGAACAGTTTGTAGGAGTCTATAAACTGTATCCCATGGTCACCTGAAAATGACGGTCAGATCAACTCCCATTAATGAGGAACGTAGTTGATGTTTGCCTTTCAGTCATCAACGTGCTGTGCACCCTTTCATTTCCAAACACAAGTGCAAACATTTACTTTTTCTTCCTTCCTCAGGACTTGTTCATTCATTCACATTCAGACACTCGCTCATATAATGAGCGGAGAGCTTTATAAAGCCGTCCGTGCGTCCTGGGTTGTCCTATAGTTTTCCTCTCGGTGAGGCACAGAATACCATAAATAAAAGGAGGGATCTAAATTGGGATGAATCAAAGTATTTACAAGTGTACTACAGTATATCAGACCGATAGGTGATTTTGCTTTCAAGCAACCATTTCTCATGGGGTCTTAAAAAGTCTTAGTTTTTAAAATCTTGATAATAAATAGTAAATGGTAAATGGTGTTATACTTATATAGCGCTTTTCCACCTTTCAAGGCGCTCAAAGGCATTGAATTTCATCTGTTAGGTCTTAAATTTCCCAAATTTTAAATTGTGTTTCATTGCTTGAAATTGTGTATATATTTCATGTCTGCTCTGGATCTGCCATTGTGGTTAAAGCAGTCAAACTTGGTTCAGTTACATACAGTGCCCTCCATAATTATTGGCACCCCTAAAAAAGATGTGTTTTTTTAGCTTCTAATAAATTTTTTTTAATTCAAATAATATGGGACCTAAATGGGAAAATAAAAAGAGGAAAATCCAAGCTTCAATACAATTGCATTCATTCAGTGGGGAAAAAAATCTCACATAAAAAAAAAATTATTTGACATCAAATAATGTGTGTCACAATTATTAGCATCCCTGGTGTTAATACTTTGTATAGCCCCCTTTTGCCAACAAAACAGTTTGGGGACTGAGATCGCCATGGGAGAAGCTTGATTTTGTGTCTGGTGAACCATTTCTGTGTAGATTTGGCCACATGTTTAGGGTCATTGTCTTGCTGAGAGACCCAGTGATGACCCATCTTCAGCTTTCGAGCAGAGGGCAACAGATTTTGATTTAAAATGTTTTTTTTTTTTGGGCTCGGACCTGAAAGTTAAGTTAATTGCTCGGGCCGGGTCGGGCTGGATTTCTTAGGCCCAATCTAGGCTCTACTTTCAAGTAACACACGCACATTCATTCACATAACAACTCCCTGCCCTTTCGACTCCATCAAATTCATGGTATCATTTTAATCACTCTGTCTGTCATGATATTTATTTTCCACATGAAGGCGCCATAGAGCAAATGAAGCCTCATGATGCTTCGGCCCAGGAGCGAACCAGTTTGATGGAAAGCCTCATTGCTTCATGATGCTTCAGTTTGCCATCACTGATTATGGACAATAATCTTTCACGCATTGTAAAGTCAAACCCTTATAAACATCAACAAAAAAAGCATTGAGCAGACAACCAGGGCGTGAACTGGAAAATCACTGGCATGCAAGCACTATGGAAACGATGCACAGCTGGAAGAGATTGGCCAATCAACCCATGAGCAACCCAGAGCTATAAAAGCAGGAAAGGAAGATGGCAGCCTGATTTGGCTATTGACACTTGCAGTCCTGTGCAGCTGGACAGCCGGTAAGCAGCAGAATTAAAAGATGAAATGTGCCAGCAGTGGCCATTAGCACATGGCTTGACTCACCGGTGGAAATGTTTGGACAATTGTAGTATATTGTTTAGGGGTAATTTGGGATTTGTCCTTGACCGATCAACACTTCTGACCCAGCCTGTGCTGCCTGACCTGACTACGTCAGAGTTCCAGCCCAATCAACTTGCTCAGTCTGTCCTGCTTGACCAGTCTATGCCAGCACTCCATTGAGCTCAACCTGTCCTGCTTGACCCGATTGCGGCAGATCTCCAGCCTGCTCAGCCTGACCTACATGACCCGACTGCACCATCTCTCTAGTTCCTGTCCGTTTTCATTGCCTGCCAACACGATGAAATAAAACCTGCTCTGTTTTGCACCTGACATCAGCATTCTTTTCTGTACTAGACGGAAATATATGCATTCATAGACTGTAGTCATTTTCCCAAATACCGTTAAAACACAGTATATCGTTAAAAACGAGGCATACTGCAGCTCCTCAGTTGCCTGCTCTTTACTTTGAATTCTGGTAATACAGGAATATATAGTTTTTATTGGATTAGACTACTATTAAATGTTTTTACATTACCAAGACTGTAAAATAAGTCTGGTAATGGCAATCCTGCTGACGGACTTTTACCGTATTTTTTATAAATACAGGAATCAACTGTTTTTCTGGATTACGGACTATTACTGTGAAACATTTTTACATTACCAAGACTGTAAAATAACAGTCTGGTAATGGTAATCCTGCTGACAGACTTTACTGTATTTTCTATAAATACAGCAATCAACAGTTTTTCTGGAAAACGGACTATTACTGCATTTTAAGCATTTTTGCATTACCAAGACTGTAAAATAACAGTATATAAGTGGCAAACCTGCTGCCAGCTCTTTACCGTTATTTTACACTGAAATTTTTTACAGTATGCTAATAATTGTGACACACATTATTTGATGTCAAATAATTTTTTCTTTATGTGGGATTTGTTCCTCACTGAATGAATGCACTTGTATTGAAGGTTGGATTTTTCTCTTTTTTTCACCCATTAAGGTCCCATATTATTTGAATTTAAAAAAAAAAATGAAGCTAAAAAACACATCTTTTTCAGGGGTGCCAATAATTATGGAGGGCACTGTACGTGAAATTTGGTTGGTCAACCTTCAAAGTTCCATAGGCTTGACTATCATGGGTAGACAGACAAAAAGTATGAAAAAAGCAAAACCTTACCAAGAAAGACTAACAAAGACAGAGCAAGACATATACAGTATGGTACATTTATTAAATGGTAATGCAACATTTCGTAGCATGCCTTGAAAGATTAAACAAAACAAGAAAATTCTGCCAGTTTAAAGCCCAGCAACCGTTTTTGCCTTTTGAAAATGAAAAGTGTACCGTCATGAGAATTAATAGGCATGGCTACACTGTAAAAAATTTCACTGTAAAATAACGGTCAAGAGCTGGAAGCAGGGTTGCCATTTATTTCCTGTTATTTTACAGTCTTGGTAATGTAAAAATGTTTCTCAGTAAGAGACCGTAATCCAGAAAAACTTGATTCCTGTATTTCTAAAAAATACAGTAAAAGTCTGTCAGCAGGATTGCCATTACCAGACTGTTATTTTACAGTCTTGGTAATGAAAAAATGTTTTACAGTAGTAGTCCGTAATCTAGAAAAACAATTGATTACTGTATTTCGATAAATTACAGTAAAGGGCTGGCAGAGGGGTTGCCATTTATATACTGTTATTGTACAGTCCTGATAACGTAAATTTGCTTTACAGTAGTAGTCTGTAATCCATAAATACTGCTCCAGTATACTGTGTTATTTACGGTATACTGTGTTTTTAACGTTATTCATTAGGAAAGGGACAGGAAATAAATGCATTTGGTCTCCATTGTTGTGACATCATGCGAAATAAGCAAAAAAACCATCAATATCAATGAAAAACCTTTATTTCCAAGAACAATTGACAAATACTCTTCAAATAGGTAAAAAACAGAAAATACACCCAGTTGATTCAGGCTGGGCAATTAAAATAAATGCATAAAAGCCATCAAAAAAGATAATACATATTTAGGCAGTTTGTGTGTGCATTTTAATTAAAAAAAAGTAAAAATTAATACCTTTTGTCCTTTTACATTTTTTTAAAGAAAAATGCTCACAGTCTGGCTTCAACAAACATTCTCATAACCCGTGACCCGACCCCGGATTAAGCGGCAGATGATGGATAGAAATTGTCATCTCAAAAAAGTGAACCAAAACATTTAAGTAATGGTGAACATCATACAATTTGCAATGTATTCCCCGTTATAAAACTGAGCATTGAGAATAACATTTGGGAGTCCCTGCAGAATTCCTAATTGGAGGTTGAAGATATAATAAACATAAGTAGATTGCAAACACAGCAGCAAGCCCTGTTGTGAATGTTGGTGTGATGCCCTCAGACATTATACGGCCTTCCAATGTAATCATCCATCCACTGATCACGATCTGCCCTGTTGTTTCTGAAACTTCATGTCATAGAAACGAGAAACGAGAAAATGAGTAAACTTACAATGAACTGCCTAAATGATGTGTTCATCATTTAATCTCAATCAAATGCATACCAGACAGTATCAGACGAGGACTTGAAGGAACATTGAGTGACATCTCAACGTCAGCCGTTGTGGTGGAAACCTGTTGAGTAAAAATACATTATGCATTTCTTTTTATGAGAGAAGGATATGTAAAGATCAAACTAGTGAATTAGAAGCAAACCATATAGCATTTTTTACCCTTGCTATCTGCCTATTAAAAAACAATAAACGTTTAGCTAACATTGATGAAATGGAACACATCCACATTTAACACCACTATAGAACTTCTAATTTGATTGATAGTAAGCAATCCCCTGAACGTTAGTATGATATCAAATATTTTAGGCAGTATGAGTAAGACTCAATAACTTACCGTCTATGAATTATTAAATGGGATTATAGATCCTGATGGATGTTGAATAACAAGCACAGGAAACTTTCCAAACAATAGTGTCCTGTAAATTAAAAACAAGTGGGTTCAGCTGCGGGCCGCAGTACTCTCCCAATTTACCACGCTCTTTTTTGGTGCCTTCCACATCCCATGACACAGAAAAGACACAGATTGATTACTCATTGAAAGCAGGTGCAGGGGGCACGGTTGGAGAGTACTGCGGCCCGCAGCTGGACCTTTCACATATAAAGGGGAAATATGTTGCATTCCGAAGATCACACACAGTAAATAGTTATTTTCTCAACCATTATGTAGTGCATTTAGAAATGACCTGTCGCCCTCTATTAAATATTTTCCGAATATACTGAATGAAAGCTGATTTTACTTGCCCACGCCGCTGGAGTTCCGAAGACACTTGGCCAATTCAGCAGCGTGGCAAAACATTGTTTCATTGCAGGTGTTACGCCATGGACGACGCAGCAGAATATACAATCATCATGGAAAGCAATTTGTTGGACAAGTAGTCTTTTGTCAGCGATTCAGACATTGAATCAAATGAAAATGTTTTCATTATCATGGAAGATGGTTTGGAGCACAATTTATGTGCTGACGGTGATGGAACCTTCTCAATATTACTGCACCATACGTGTATGTGCCGGAGGCAAAACTTTCAGCAGACGATGCAATTGCTGATGGTAAAGTTGAAGAAATCGGCATCAACATTGTGGATCATATGTTAGTATCTCCTAAAAACTCTTAACCCCCTCACGAGACCCTCATTATTTGATTGATGCTTGTTGGAGGAGGGAGACCTGGAAAAGAGGCTCATGCACAAGACTTGACCACCCCTGGAAAATGCGTTGCAAATAATAAAAACAGAAAAATAAAATGTGGGTCTCGGGAGGATATTACTAATATTCAAGGTATGTAATGTTCCATATATGGTATAGTATATGATAATTTTGTAATGGCCGTAAATATGTGTGGCCCCTTTAAGAGATGCTTGGGAATTGTGGGATGATACGTAGTGGGAAGTGAGCGAGCCAGTAAAGAGAGAGCGGCCTGGAAGCTAGAGTTGGCGGTCACATGTTGCAGCAGCCAGCTGTTGTTTTGTCATGAGTTTTCCATTGTTGCCAAATTAAAGTGAGTGAGTCGTTACTGACTCGTCTCCTTCCACACCCTCTATGCGCTGTGAGTTTAAACATTGTGAGTCGAAGTCGAATGAGCCACTACGTTGCCTCGTCCACGAGATCTAGAGCCCGGGTTGAGGGGCGTATGCTGGAATGCCAGATGAAGTCCAAGACGAAATGATATGCGACCAATTTTTTACATTCATGTGCAGCTCAAACACACCTGGACCTGGGTGTGGCGCTTGCTTTTGTGATGGAAAGGGAGATTGCAGCCAAGGGGGTGCTACAGTCACCAGTCCACCAGGCCCAGTCACAGCACTATCCTTTGGGGTGGAGCAAAGCCCACCATGGCTGGAGGAGATGGTGTGTGCTTTAGAAACCCACACGGACCTGCATGGACAAGAACAACCGCCGGGCGTGGCTTGCCATCTGCTGGGGGTGTGAACAGCTTGGGCATCTGGTGGGATGTTGGCCAAGGAGGATGGACAAGCAGGGAAACTGGAAGGAGTCCACGTGGGCCGGAGAATGTGGGCCCACTCTGCCATTTCCCGGGACCAGCAACCCCCCCGGTGGATAGCGTGGATGGAGGAGCTCGAGAGCATGATGGAGCTGTTGCCAGGGTGGGTTGGACAGAGGTTGGGTACCCCAGCCATATCCCAATGCTGATTGGGGATGTTTCCTGCAGTACCCTGGTGGACTCAGGGTCTTCTGCCACAAGTGTGAGGCCATATGTTGTCCCTACAGGAACTGTGCTGGAAATCACCATTAAGAAGCTGAGAGCTGTGACGGGCGAAACGGCTCGGATGAATGGGAAAGGGACATTTGTGTTTGTCCTCGAGAATTCACACAGAGAGTGACACTTGCGGGCGGGACTTCTTGAAGAATACAAAACTATGTAAAGCTGATTGCTCCTTCACAACGGACCACTTCTGTAGTGTCCATCAACACACCAACTGCACAGTTGTTGTTGACTGGGACAGAGTCCGTTCGACCAGAATAGCATGGCCCTATAGTGACAGTGGAAAGTTTAGCACCACAGCAACTGGAGGACCGGACGGAGGCTATCCACTCCATCTGAGAAGCCAAATGCATAGACTTGGATGGTGAGCAACGGGAGCAGTTATGGCGAGTGCTGTAGGACTTTAAGGACATTTTTGCCCACGGTGAAAACGGGATGGGTCCGACGCACTAAATGGAGCATTACATCCACACCAGAGATGCACGACCAATCAAGTTGCGGCCACAGCATCTACCAATGGCCCTCCAGGAAGTTACGAACAAGGAGGTCCATGCCATGCTGGACGCAGGTATCATTGAGCCTTCTGTCAGCCCCTAGGCGTCTAGCGTGGTAATGTTCACCGCAAAAATGGTCCAGGCCACGGGTCTGTGTGGACTGCAGGCCGCTTGATAAAGTGACGTGGAAGGACTCTTACCCCCTTCCGTGGGATGAGACTAGAGACCTAAAATTGGGGTCTGCGCGGTTCTCGTCGCTCGTCCTGCGCAGTATATACTGACAAGTTCCCCTCAAGGCCGAAGACTGCATTCTGCACCTCCAGAGGACACTGGCAGTTCAAGGTAATGGGTTATGGCCTGTGTAATTTGCCAGGGATGTTTGAGTGCTTGATAGACTCACTGGTGGTGGACGTCCCCAGGCAGGAGTGTTTGGTTTACCTGGTGTTGTCCTCATCCACGCCAGTCTTTCCAGGCCATATTTGGTTCCCTGAGACTGGTGTTGGGGAAAATTGCAACGGCTGGACTGGAACTCCATCCAGAGAAATGCCACCTCTTATGGCGAGAGGTGGAATTTCTGGGGCACAAGGTGGATTACAGGTGCATCAGAACATTGGAGGAGAAGATTTGCGCGATGAAAGACTGGCCAATTTCAACAGACACAGCTCAAACGTTTTTGGTACTGTCTTCTTATTACCGGAGGTGCGTGAAGTGGTTCTCGCCCTTGTTCCGCCTCCTTCAGAACAATCAGCAGTCCACGTGGACAAAAGACTGTCAGGAGGTGTTATTCAACTTCTAGAGGGAGCACACTAATTCCCCTGTCGTCACAGTGTCAGACCCAGCCCTGGATCCTGCATGGTTCTTGGTCATCGTGATAGAGTGTGGTGGGGCTGTCCGCAGGCACAAAGGATTTTGGAGTTAGTTTGCTTTGCTGCACATGATGGAAGGCGTGCTACAGTGTGCTTTGAGAGTGCCAGGTACCAGAGAGGTGGCAGATGGTAGTGCCTAGATCCCTGAGATGCAGTGCTTGGAGCATGCTATGGGAGCACTGGCTCTGAACACTTTGGAAGCACAAAGACCCTGCGGCGACTGCGCCAAGGATTCCACTGCGGACAGCATCTACGAGACGTGAAGGACTTCTGTCGGCGTTATGATGAATGTGCGGCATTCAAAGGACCCTGGATCAGTCACATGCCCCTCTTCAGCAGCAAGGAGTGGGAGAGACGAAATACTCACCAGAGACTATGAGAGGCGCTGCTGCACCTCGAACTCCAGCCAAGCTTCCCAAGTACAATGGGACAACACAGCTGCAGCCATACCTGTCTCAAGTTCAACTGGCAGTTTGGCACAATGGTTGGAGTGATGGAGAGGCCACTACTCACCTGGCCCTGCTTTGGAAGGTGATGCTCTACAAGTCCTCGATTTGGCCCCAGCAGAGCAGCGGAACAGCCAGGTTCTGATAGGGGCACTAGTGAGACGATTTGGCAAACATCACTTCGCTGATGAGAGCAAAGAAAAATTGGCTGACCTGCGATGCCTGGAGGGGGGGAGCTTGGGCACTTTCGCTGCGGATGTACAGCTGTATGCAGGACAGGGATATCCACATTTCCCTGCAACTGCATGTGAGGAGCTGGCACTTCACGGTTTTCTGAAAGGATTCGCTCCAGAGCGACTGCTTTAGCACGTTTGTCTCATTGGGCCGCAAACGCTCAGCACGGCCCTTCGTGAAGCCGAATGTGCGGAGGCTGTATTTTCCTCGCGGCCTTCCCAGCTACGAGCTTCCTCACGTCAGTAGCACGTCAGGATGGTGGATTATGACAGCCATGGCACTGACGACGAGGAGGTGTGCTGGGCCCAGTCATCGCCCACACAACGACAGTGGCCGCCTAGGTCATCCTAACGGCGCCAGCCTCAGTCAAATGACTGTTGTGCCCGATGTGGACAGCCTGGGCATTTGGCACGCCACTGCCTAGCACCTGCGACGATCTCCAGACGTGACCAACCGTCGGGAAACGAGAGCAGGGGGGTCTAGAGAAGGGACCATCGCTCTGTTTCCCATCACTCCTCCAGGGACGTTGCATGGTTGCATGTTGAACATGTCCAGGGACTCTACCTGGCCTGTCAGCTCAACGGCCGGATTTGCCGGGCCTTAGTGGATTCGGGATCTACCATTTCCCTTGTGTGATCTGACATCCTTCCCTGTACCACTGGAACACTGGCAGCAACATGGACACCCACCAGCACTCAGCTGACAACAGTCACGGGGGAGAAAGCTGGCATGAAAGGGCTGCTGTGTGTACGGACTGGGGGGCAAGAAATGATGCACGAGTTCTGGCTTGTTGATATACGGAATGAGTGCATCATTGGACTGGATTTGCAGTTCGGCACTTCCGCCCCTACCTCCACGCCAGCCGCTTCACTTTGCGTGCCGACCATGCTTCCCTAACCTGGTTCCTGAGCTTCAAGCAGCCAGAGGTACAGGTGGCTTAATGGCTGGAGACCCTACCGAGTTACGACTTCGAGATCCAGCATCGACCAGGGCAACAGCATGGCAAAGCTGACGCTCTTTCTCGCCGACCCTGTATGGCCATTGAGTGTCGTCACTGTGAGTAGCAGGAGGAGTGAGGCCAGGTGCCACCAACAGTCGTGGCGGCCCAAGCTGACAGCAATCAGGATCCGTCGCCAGACTTTTCCACACCGCAACTGAAACAGCTGCAGGATCCAGATGAGACTCTGGCACTGGTGAGAGATGGCTGGACAAAGGACGGCGACAAAAGTTGACAGAGGTGTCCTTCCGGGGCCCTGAGGTGAAAGCCTACTATTCACAGTGGGGCAATTTCGAGCCTTGTGATGGACTGCTGTACCGGAAGTGGCAGGCGCCTGGTGGCGCTGTACACCTACAGCTGCTGGTACCTGCTGCTCTCTGCTCCAAGGTCCTCCAGCTGGTCCATGGCTCAGTGGGGGCAGGACACTTTGGCAACTCCAAGACGCTCCGCCGCCTCAGGGCCAGATTTTAGTGGCCTGGCTGCCGACAGGATGTGGAGCTGTACATGCACTGCAGCGACTTTTGTATGGTGCAGAAAGGACCGACCCAGCGTTCTCAAGCTCCACTGCAGGTGGGGGCTCCCATGAAGCGCGTGGGAGTGGATATCTTGGGGCCTTTTTCTGTCACCGACTATGGTAACTGCTACGTTCTCGTGGCCATGGATTATTTCACTAAGTGGCTGGAGGCATATGCGGTGCCGTACCAGGGTGCAACCACGACGGCCAAGAAGCTGGTGGCGGAGTGTTCACCCTGTTTGGAGCTCCTGCCGAGCTCCACAGTGACCAAGGGAGGAATTTTGAATCCTGCGTCTTCGGAGAGGTGTGCGCGAAGTTGGGGGGGACCAAGACCAGAACGACGCCGCTCCACCCTCAACGCGGTGGCCTGGTGGAGCGATTCAATTGCACCTTGGCCACCCAACTGGCTATCCTCACCAGTCAACGCCAGCGGGACTGGGACCTTCACCTGCCATTGTTCCTGTGGTCTTACCGCACTGCTGTGCAGGAGTCAAGCCAGTGCACACCCGCTGCGCTGATGTTCAGGCGGGAAATCCGACGCCCAAGGATTTAGTTTTTGGTGCACCACCGGAGCCTGAACTTGTTGGGGCTCCTGAGATGGATTACTATTGCAGACTGAGGGAACGCCTGCAAGTGGTCCACGACTGCATCCAGCAAGCACAGCTCAACTCCGGAGTACGGCAGAAGAGGGCTTATGACACCTGATGCCGGGGGAAGGCCTTCTCGCCAGGAGATAAGGTGTGGGTGTACTGTCCAGTCCGCAAAAAGGGGGTTTCCCCTAAGCTGAGCAGCCACTGGCAAGTAGTGAGCCAGCTATCGACGTGGTCTACCGGATACGCATGCCTGGTACTGGACGTTTGGTGGTGCTCCACTAAGATAGACTTTCCCCGTATCGGCCCCTCGCGCCGACGGGTGACGCAGAGGCAAATGGCGATGCCTCGGTTACCGTTCAACCTGTTTCACCTCAGGTTGTGTCTCCTGGGGTTACCGAGAGGCCTGTTCGCCAACGTCGGCGGCCGGAACATTTAAGAGACTTTATTTTGGATGATGGGGCTGTCGGGGACGACTGACCCATCAGGTGGGGGGCTATGCAGAGATTGTTATGTGTTCCACCCAAATGCATGATGGGATGTTGGGCAACCGTGACTGGGAGTCGTGGTTGCAAATGTTATTATATGTTCAATTAAGTGTGCTGTATCTTGGAGTTGTGGGATGTATGGGGCACAAGTGCAGCAAGGGTTAAGAAAAAGATCCTGTCTTTATTCCCCACGTCACTCACCACAATATGTTAGCCACACTGTTAGCCACTATTCCTGCTAAGCAATATCCAGCTTAGTTGCCTACCACATCCTAATCAAAGCCATCTAAATACAGGGGACATCGTCTCCATCTGCTGTACAAATCGGTAACTGCAAATCTTGGATAAAAGAACTTTGGGTTACTGCAATCTGCCTCCTCATTATTCTGCCGCCTTCCTGCCGTCCCTGGACTTCCTGGCCATGAAGTAGCGCTCTGGTCGGCGTTCCAGCTTGTGTGCGATAGAAAATTGAGCCACCCAGATCTATGGTCAAGCTATCGTAAAACCTCCGCCACAACTACAGCAGTGGTGTCCAAACTATTCCACATAGGGCCGCAGTGGGTGCTGGATTTCATTCCTACAAAACAAGACGACATATTTTCACCAATCTGGTGTCCCACAAGTGTCATCAGTTGATTGCAGTCAGGGGCTGCTTGTTTTAGCACAAACTTTATTGGTTAAACTGTCTGTGCTCGCTTGGTAGAAACAAAAACCAGGACCCAAAGCGTCCCTTGAGGACAGGTTTGGAATCCGGAATTCCTGGTGGAAACCCAAGCAGGTACGGGGAGAACATGCAAACTCCACACGGGAAGGCCGAAGCCCGGGATTGAACTCTTGATCTCAAAACTGTGAGGCAGACGTGCTAACCACTCAGCCACTGTATTGTCCAATATTATATTATATTAATTATATTATATTATATTATATTATTGGCCCGAATATAAGACGGCCCTGATTATAAGACGACCCCCTCTTTTTCAAGACTCAAGTTTGAAAAAAGACTTTTTGAACACCAAATTATTTTTTATACAAAAAATAATTACAGTACATCTGAAACAAATGATTATAGCAATATATTTGAGAGAAAAAGCATGTTATTTTGCCTCATTCAAATCTTAATACCTGAACATTTAAATATGTAAAGTGCAATCACATTCGTAAATGAATGGCTTCTGGTTTTTGAAATGTAAATAAACCAAACTATTGTGATAAAACAACAAAATTAAATTAATTAAAAACAACTGTTTGAACCATCAAAGTGAACTGTAACTGTTGTCTTGAAACAAGTCTGAATAAGGAAAAACATTGCAATAAAATAATGCAAACTGGTTAAACTTGAGAGGAGCTGAGCTCTGTCATTACAGAACAAAGCTTCAATGATATCTGGCGCCATCTGGCGTCGTAAATGGGTATAACGTCTAGACAGTGAATATAAGACGACCCCAACTTTTTCAAAGCAATTTCAATGCAAAAAACACCGTTTTATATTCTGGACAATACGGTATATAATATAATACATTATATCATATCATATCATATTATATTGTCTGCGGCCCTCATTGTCTGCGGATGGCATCGCAAGGGATTTCAAAGCACATTGTCGGGTCTTTAACATTGTCACCAAATGACGGGAACACATGACAGCCACTGGTTCAGGATGTCGAAAATCGCTGCGGGTTTGCTGCACAAATCCCACCCACAATCGTCAATGGGTATTAGTAGTTCCGGGATTTTGCTGTGGAATTTCCCCTTTAAAACATTACCTCACCGTTTACAGCATTTGTCTTGTGGCCTCAATGTTGGTAACCCACAATGCATTGCTAAAGACAGTACTTAACTGTTAAACACAAAAACGGCATTTTAGTGTTCAAGATTGGCCGTAAATTTACAGCAATTTTTTACTGTGTACTAGCGCCAGCAGCCGAAAGACCAGGTGGGTTCTCATGATTTCTAAATGCCACACAACTTAAGTACATTACAGTATGTCACTTATGAGAATTGGATGGGTTATCATGGAAACTGGGTGTGTTGGAAACATCTAAAAAATCCACCCTGTCAGCTTATAGGTTAAACTTAATTTACCTCCAACTTGCACACCAGCTAGAGACAAACATTAATGCACAATAATGCAACGCATGGCGGCATAACAAAACAGGTGTTGCATGTTTCTCTGATTGCTGCGGGGTGTGAAAAAGATGCACTTCTTTGTGTTTTTAATTGTGGCTTAAGCCATAATTAAATTGTATCGTGTGTGACTCTTGTTTGCAGAACAGGTTTAGTTACTCTTTGTTCACAAATTCCATGATTGGTTTGAGGCTCAGTAATAGAAGAAAGAATTGACAATTTTATGACAATTTGTTTAATGTACAATACAATTTAGTGGTTCTGCTTTGGTGGATATAAGTAATGGTTGTCTACACTTAAGAGTGCATCTTCAGAACAGGACACATATCAATTAAAGTGCCAATCCTCACCGTTTGCCTGCTTCATACACTTCACCATGACGTCTTATGTCAAATTATTGTTACCGTTAGTTATTAATTTTCTGAATTTAGTTTACATGAGTTTCTTTAAAGGTGAATAGTACATTTAAAAACTTTGGTAAACATTTCTACCAGTTGGTAAGGCGCCTCCAATTCGATACTGATTGATATATAGACAAGCTTCCTGAGCGAAACATGGGCGTGCAATCTTTGATAATTTCTGTTCAGGACTTCTGTTTTAGACCCTAACCCAACATGAAGTGCGGTTGAAGCAGTGTGATGACAAAGTTAAAACTGCAAAAAAAAAAAAAAAAAGGGTGTGAAAAAGATGCACTTTCTTTGTGTTTTAATTTAATTGTGGCTTAATCAAGCCACAATTAAATCATATCGCGTGTGACTCTTGTTTGCAAAAAAGGTTTAGTTCGTCTTTGTTCACTTCACCAGACTTCCATGATTGGTTTGAGGCTTTGTAATACAAAAAAAGAATTGACAATTTTATGACAAGTTTTGAATGTACAATACAGTTTAGTGGTTCTGCTTTGGTGAAAATAAGTAATGGTTGTATACACTTAATAGTGCATCTTCAGAAAAAGACACATGTCAATTAAATGCCAATCCTCACCGTTTGTTTGCTTCATGTACTTCGCCATGACGTCTTATGTCAAATTATTGTTACCGTTAGTTATTGTTTTTCTGAATTCAGTTTACATGAGTTTCTTTAAAGGTGAATAGTATATTTAAAACCTTAGGTAAAAGTTTCTACTAGTTGGTAAGGTGCCTCCAATTCTATATTGGATCCTATATGGCCATATCAGGAACAGCTTTTTTTTTTTTTTTTTAACAAAGGAACGCATTTTGACAAATTTGACATTTTTTTGTTTTAACAAACTTTGGTTTATAAACCAATAAGTAACAGAAAAAAACTGACGTTCAATAGTCGTGGCTTAATACAAAATACAAACTGAACAACAAACAGCATCTATACAATGCTGGAAAATGTATTTGTCTTGGTGCCTGGGAGGATTCATTGCATTGTGTTCCTTCCCCCACAAAAGAGCGTCATAGAATGTAGTTATTATCTTGTGAAATAATAATGTAGGTAATTAAAAATACTAAAAAATGGTTTTGCATGAAAAAAACAAGAATAGAAATAAATAAATATTTTGATTGGGTAGAATTCTGTATTATCTGTCATCTCACCTTTCAATGGATCCAAAATTGGCTACATAACCAATAATACGTTGTCTTTTTTTTTTTTTTCCTAAAGAGTCTAGACTAGAGTAATTACTCTTGTATTGGAGGCTGGTTTATCAACATTTCTGCCTGCATGTAGTATCCATGGATTTCATCTACTGTGTCATATTTGTACATCATTTAATGTCATAGCGTAACTGCCAGGACCAAAATTGTTTCAATGGCTATAAAAAGGGCCTTCAATGGACACTAAGGGCACAGTTTTAAAAATGAATTCACTTCCGCTTTTTCTTACCGAAATCACTAAGGCTACATTTTATTTCAATTTAATTGGTCATATGTGTTGCATTCTTGACATTTTCATGCAGTATGAACAGGGCCTCTTAAAGCTGTTAAAGCTTTTACTCACTTAAGTGGTATAAAACCCAACCTTTACCCTAGTTTGTTCAGAACAGTGAAACAGAAACATGTGGAACGAAACAAACCCGACTTATTTTCGGTGATATTTCGAGCCCCTGAACAAACAGGCGCAACACCAGCGCTGCCCATTCGCCCACATTGTTTGCTGATATGCAAAAGGTACATACCACGAGAAGAGGAAGGCATGCTACCAATGCCACAAGCAAGAAGATCATGTGGGCTCTCTTGGTGTCTTCTTCACAGTGCAGCACAACTTGAGCTCGCTATGTGTCAATGGTTAGAATCAGATGGCTTTTTATATGCAACTGGGTGTATATGAAACATCGACTCTGCCAACTTGTTGTTGAATTACTGGTCCTTCTTTATCACCTGCTTGCATGCCACTCCCGTGCGACTTGGAGGCATTTAAAATCAGGTGTGTTTTTCTGAATGCTGAGACAAATGTTATTTGATCTTAAATTAAATGCCACCATGATATTAAACCACGTTTGCAAAACAGGTTTAGTTTACTTTAGTTTAGTTTAAATAAACAGGGTTGAGCATTATTCATTCATTCATGTTCTGTACAGCTTAACCTCATGTGGGTCATTGGGGTGCGGGAGCCAATCGCAGCTAACTATGGGCAGGAGCCAACAACCACCTTGAACTGGTTGCGAGCCCGTCGCAGGTACATCTGAGTTCTGCAGGAGGTGGTCGTGATGTTATTGGGTCAACTGCGGGTGATGTTAATGCATGTCTCGTTGATCATGGTTGCAACTCGACGAAAATGACTGGGTATACACCCCAACGGTTTTCTTGCGTACACATTGACCCCACCCATAAAGGGAGTTTAAGGGGGAGCCGGGGGGGCCAGGCCCCCCGGTGACTTTCCTCTATATACATAAAAAGTGTAAAGCAATAAAGCAAACAACAAAAATGAATGAAATGTACAAAAAATGATATTTTTATAATGGGTCAAAATTATTTTTCAAACATCATGTGACAAGCACCTTAGACGGTCATTTGCTTTGCATATTATTAAACAAAAAAAGAGGAGGGCAATTTATTATTTAAATGATTTTTTTCTTTGTTTGAAAATACTTTTTTTGATTGAAGCAACTTTTTGGGGATTGAATGATTTAGACACAAATGTCCTACCCATTATATGGCCCAAACACAAAAAGGATAGCTAAAATCAAAGAAAACGTTTAAAATTAAAAATCAAGTGTTCAAATGCAAATATTTCAGTCTTAAATATTTTTTAGAATTCAAAAGCTTCTTTTCTATGATTGAAATTTTTCTCTTTTTTGATTGAAGTGATTTTTCCTTCGAAAATATATATTTTTTTGTTTGAAGCAACTTATTTTTTGATTGAATAATAAAGACACAAATGTCCTAGCCAAAATGTTGCCCAAACGCGAAACAACATTACTTCAATCAAAAAACTTGCTTCAATAAAAAAAAAAAAAAAAAAAATTCTAAGAAAAATGGCTTTCAAATGCATTTTGAGTTTCAAAATTAACACATTTTTTTGATCGAATAATGAAGACACAAATCTACCTCCATATGGCTTCGCCCAGAGGATACAATATTTGACTGGGGTAACTACACTGGCACGTCACCGGCGGGCATACCATATTAAATGGATGACAATCTCGGCGAAAAGTTTAGCTGTCCTAAGCAGCCTGATTTTGAATTCCCCCTCAAGAATGACGGGAAACAAAAAAATGGTCATTTTTTAAAACATATTATTATAAATATTCTTGTAAGTTAATTTTATTGCCGACACTGGGTTTTGGAGTCATCAACATGTTGTGCCCCCCCGGCCCAAAAATCAAACTCCTTCCTTTTCTAAGTCACATGATTTGTATTTCGGAAACGAACCAAAAAAAACAATGAATGTTGATGACATACAATGCCCTGAAAAATATAATCATTTGACCATTTTATACAGTCAATATATAAAAATGGGAAACGATAGTTCTCAATATAGGATTATAAGGCTAGTTGAGCTTGAGTATAAACAATACCAACTGCTTAAAAAAACTACACTAAACCACTAGGCAGTAGTAACTATTACTGGCTTAATTTGAGACACATGGTGGTAGTGCCATAAAATGACCAGCTGTGCCTAGAGGGCCTTTAATTGGGTTTCCATCGTGTGCTGACAGAGTCAATGGAGCATCGATTTGATTTTTCCCTTCAGATGCTTCTGCTGTTGTTGCTGAAGCCAAATGCTAGCTGTCACAACAGGATCATTGGGTTACACAACCAATAGCTGTCTCGCCATTAGCTCCGCCCAGCAGCTGAGCAGCAAAGGCGGGAACATTTGCTCACACTGCTCTGTGCTCCCACAACAGAAGTGTGTGACTTTTTCACTCGGGAGGAAAAAAATGGAGAAGTTACATTTTTTCTCAATTTCTTTGGTACGTTTTTCAGATCAGACTTGTATTGTCAAAACTACTTTTTAAATCCTCACAACATCGCATCACTAGTGCGAATCAAAAAAGCAGTTTCTCATTCCTTTGAGCAACTTGCAGATGTTTTTGTGCAACCATGCAAAAGATTTTGTAAAATTCTCTGCTGTTTCCCACATTATCAGTTGCATCTGCCATGATGGTCAAAATGGATTATCATGGGTCTCTATTGAATAGTCTCACCACCCACAACATCTAGTCATTACTTCATTGTGCAAGCCTTTATATGCAAAATTGATGAACATGTTGTCAGAATATGTCAACATGTGTGTGCTTAATTCTGCGCATTTTCATTACTTATTTTATGTAACTTATTTTAACCTGCCAAAATCTGTAATAGTCCACCGAGCCAACATAATCAGGGAATGGTTTGCAACCCACAACATAATGGTAATGAAGTTCCTACCACTATAATCGCCATTCCTCAATCCCATAGAAGAGTTTTTCTCCACATGGTGATGGCAAGTGTATGATCGCCAGCCTCACAATCAGATGACTTTCCTGGATGCCATAAATGCAGATGCCTGCAGAGGCTGGGTAAGGCATTCAAGAAGACGCTTTATAGCAAAGAGGACATCCGTTGTGACGTTGAGGAAAATTTGTCGTCAAACAGAGAGGAATGTCAAGATGTGTAGAAAGAATGGGTTAATAGTCCTGACAGCATTTGGGAATTTTAGTTGTGCCGATTGTCTTATGTTCACATTTCTAATTTTGCTTTTATGTTATATTTCTTTGTTATGCTCAATGCTGTCTTTAGCTTTCTGTATTGCAATGACATGGTCTGTCAAGACATTGTAAAAACAGTAAAAGTGTAAACTAAATCTTGTCCAGTCTATTGCAATCAATCTCCCACACACAAAGGTGTAACTTGCAATTTTCATCAAAATTTACGTACTCCATCTTCAGCATCAGAGCCTTCTACCAGAGTAACTGTTCAATTGACAGCATGACTAAGCAATTTGACTCTCTTGTCTGTACACAATGAAACAAGGACTTGTAATTTTGACAGCAACACAGAACTTGACACAGAAATTTAATTTTGAGCGCTAGACGGAGTATTTTGCACAGAAAACTGGCTTTTGCAGGTAATCCATGTTGTTTTGCTACTTGTGCGACAAGTTGTGAGGATTGAACAAGTAGTATTGAAAATTTAAATTCTGATCTGAGAAACGTACCAATTGAGAAAAACTGTAACACTGAATTTATTAAACACCGGTGGTTAGATGGTGCATTTGGGACTTTTGTCTTAGGTGGGAACTTAGTCATATAATCTACCAGGTCACAAGAAACTCCTTGTGCAAGGCGATTGGCTGGCAACCGATTCAGGGTGTAAGCCGCATACTGCCTATACCGTATTGGCCCGAATATTAGACGGTGTTTTTTGCATTGAAATAAGACTGAAAAAACTGGGGTCGTCTTATATTCGCCGTCTAGACATTACCCATTCATACCCATTCACGACGCTAGATTGCGCCAGTTATCATTGAAGCAATGTTGTCATGACAGATCTCAGCTCCTCTCAAAATTAGCCAGTTTGCATTATCTTATTGCAATGTTTTTCCTTATTCAAGATTTCTTTCATGACTACAGTTACAGTTAGACTTCACTTTGATGGTTAATGCAGTTATTGCAATTTTTTTGTTTTATCACAATAGATTTACATTTCAAAAACCAGAAGCCATTCATTTACGAATGTGATTGCACTCTACATATTTAAATGTTCAGGTATTAAGATTTGAATGAGGCAAAATAACATGCTTTTTCTCTCAAATATATTGTTATAATCATTAGTTTCAGATGCACCGTAATTATTTTCTGTATAAAAATTAATTTGGTGTTCAAAAAGTCTTTTTTCAAACTTGAGTCTTGAAAAAGAGGGGGTCGTCTTATAATCAGGGCCGTCTTATATTCGGGCCAATACGTTAGTTAGCTGTGATTGGATCCGGCGCCCCTGTAACCCTTGTGAGGATAAGCGGTTCGGAAAATGAATGAATGAATGAATGAATGGTTTCATACATGTATTAGGCTACTGCATTACACTGGAACAGGGCATAAATGACACACTGATTTCCATTCACAGATTTACAAAATTCCATCTAATTTTTCCTCATTTCATCAAATCTAAAAGCAAAACCTCAATTTTAACTATTCAAGAAAATAAGAGGTACTTTACAATTGAAGATAATGTAAACACTGACTTAAAAAAAGATATAAGTAACATACATTAAAAGTACAAATTACTTACATTATGCACAGTTAAATGGAATATATTTTGAAGATAAAGCACACATTGACATTTTTCTTTTTTAATTATAAGGAAATAAATAAGTAGCCTTACATAAATGTCTAAGTGCACATTAAAATGGAAGCTGTTCTGAACCTCCCAAATAAAATACAATAAATAAAGCTCATCCACTCTTTCCTTTCTCTTTAAGATCTGATCAATTTTCTGTTGCATTTCCCGTTTAATTCAACAAGGTTGTTTTCCCCCCTCTATTTGTTGTTCCAAAAAACATGTGTGTTTCAACCAATCAGAGCTAACTATCCATGCAGATCACATTTCAGTATGCCAGCCAATATAACGGACAGCAGAGTCTAGTTATTTTATTTTACTTTTTAGGCCTGCAATTGCAGGGCGACGCGACTCGTCAGATACAGACGAACGCTTGGAAGAACTAAGTAGAATAAATAAATAATAAATATTGGGGGAAATGGATTACGCTACACTAGCTCTTTATTAGGCTTGTTGTGAGAAGAAGAGAAAACAAATGGAGCAGCATAAGGTGCAAGTACATGTGCATGAAAAGGCACCGTGCTGGCAAAAAGTATTGGCACCCCTGCAATTCTGTCAGATAATGCTTAACTTCTCCCAGAAAATGACTGCAATTACAAATGTTTTGGTAGTAATATCTTCATTTATTTGGCTTGCAATGAAAAAACACAAAAGAGAATAAAAAAAACCCTCAAATCATTATCATTTTAAACAAAACTCCAAAAATGGGCCATATTGGCACCCTCAGCCTAACACTTGGTAGCACAACCTTCAGACAAAATATCTGCGAACAACCGCTTCCGTTATCCATCAATGAGATTCTTACAATGTTCTGCTAGAATTTTAGACCATTCTTCTTTGGCCAACTGCTCCAGGTCTCAGAGAATTGAATGTGCCTTCTCCAAACTGCCATTTTCAGATGTCTTCACATGTGTTCTATGGGATTCAGGTCTGGACTTGTTGCTGGCCGCTTTAGAAGTCTCCAATGCTTTCTCTCAAACCATTTTTTAGTGCTTTTTGAAGTGTGTTTTGGGTCATTGTCCTGCTGGAAGACCCATGACCTCTGATGGAGACCCAGCTTTCTCACACTGGGTCCTACATTATGCTGCAAAATTTATTGGTTGTCTTCAGACTTTATAATGCCATGCACACGGTTAAGCATTCCAGTGCCAGAGACAGCAAAGCAACCCCAAAACATCAGGGGACCTACGCCATATTTGATTGCGGGGACTGTGTTCTTTTCTTTGAAGGCCTCGTTTTTTTTCCCTGTAAACTCATTTTGAATTTTGTCTCATCTAGCCAGAGAACATTCCTCCAAAACGTTTTTGGCTTTCTCACGTAAGTTTTGGCAAACTCCAGCCTGGCTTTTTTATGTCTCTGGGTCAGAAGTGGGGTCTTTCTGGGTATCCTACCATAGATAGAGTCCGTTTTCTTATTCAGATACCAACGGATAGTACGGGTTGACACTGTTGTACCCTTGGACTGCAGGACAGCTTGAACTTGTTTGAATGCTAGTCTAGGTTCTTTATCCACCATCCGCACAATCTTTAGTTGAAATCTCTCGTCAATTTTTCTTTTTCGTCCAAATCTAGGGAGGTTCCCCACAGTGCCATGGACTTTACACTTATTAATGACACTGCGCACGGTAGACACAGGAGCATTCAGGTCATTGGTGATGCTTCCTCACAAGTTTACTTCTCAAGTCCTCAGACAGTTCTTCTTTTTCAATGCTCAATGTGGTACACATAAGAACACAGGACAGAGGTTGAGTCAACTTTAATCAATTTTAACTGGCTGCAAATGGGATTTGATTATTGCCACCACCTGTGATGTGCCTTAGCCTTGGGTAAGTAAGAGGTGTTGTTAATGTCACAAATTAAAGAAGCATCACATGATTTTTCAAAGGGTGCCAATACTTTTGTCCGGCCCATTTTCGGAGTTATGCGTAAAATTATAGTGATTTAATTTTTTTCCATTCTCTTTAGTGTTTTTCATTGCAAGCAAAATAAATGAAGATCTTACTACCAAAGCATTTGTGATGGCACTCATTTTCTGTGAGAAATTGAGCATTATTTGACAGAATTCCAGGGGTGCCAATACTTTTGCCCAGCATTGTAAATAGGTGGAAGAACTAATAAAGTGGTCTGTACGCGCATGTGAAGGCAAACTGCATGCGGGATCCACACAGTGACGTCACATGCCCATTGACGCACCCGTTGACGCGCTAGTATGAAAAGGCCTTTGCTGTACCTGCATGAATTGTCCTTAATGACTGGGTCTTTTTGTACGCTAATGAGCTGCAGTTACCGACGACACTTGGCACACAATCACAAGGAGAGACTGCCCTCTATTGGTATAAGTAGAAAAGCAGTGTCAGCAATAAAATTAATTTACAAGAGTATTTATGATAATAAGTTGAAAATGAGTGTTTTTGTTTTGTTTTCATTTCTGAGGGGAATTCTAAATTAGGCTGCTTAGAACAGCTATACTTTTCACCAAGATCGTCATCCATTGAATATGGTACGCCCGCCAGTGTCGTGCCAATGTAGTTACCCCAGTCAAAAATTGTATCCCCTGGGCGGAGCCATATGGAAGTAGATTTGTGTCTTCATTATTTGATCCAAAAAAAGTAGCTTCAATCAAAATTAGGGCTGTCAAACGATTAAAATTTTTAATCAAGTTAATTACAGCTTAAAAATTAATTAATCGTAATTAATCGCAATTATTCGCAATTTAAACCATCTATAAAATATGCCATATTTTTCTGTAAATTATATATATATTCTGTAAAATAAATTGTTGGAATGGAAAGATAAGACACAAGATGGATATATACATTCAACTGTAGTGGGCATTTCACTCTACTGTCATTTAAATCTGTCTATGCTGTCCTCACTCCGAAGCATCTACTTTTTCCAGAGCTAGACAGCTAGTGAACGACGCCTTAATAATCAGACTTCTTCCTTTTTCATCTGATTTATTAATAAAATGGCCTCAAACCATTGTCCTCTTTAGACCGTTGTAAAACTACAAAAAAAAAAGTACACAAGCATTGCATTAGCAACAACGTTAGCTTAGCACGCTATACAGGTTCACTAAACATAAACAAAAAGCATCTCATACAAAAAATATAACATTTCGCTTACTAACATAATATGTACATTCTTTAGAACAACCATACTTACAAAAAAATCTTGTCCAAGGATCATATAAGCACAATATTACAACGTAGACGTCAGCCCGAGACGTTGTGCAGCCATATTGAACTGGCAAGAACACAATAAACCATGTCGCAAAGCGACCACAAGAGTTTGCTGTTAGACAGCACAAAAAGCCTTGCTGTAAAACTTACCAAAAGGCAGAATACTGTCTGAGCGGGACATATGCGTTAATTGTGTCAAATATTTTAACGTGATTAATTTAAAAAATTAATCACCGCGCGTTAACGCGATAATTTTGACAGCCCTAATCAAAATATATATTTTCAGTTAAAAAAAAAGTCATTTCAATAACAAAAAATGTGTTTGAATGCAAAAAATAAATTTGAAACTCCCCCCCAAAAATATGGATTTGAAAGCTATTTTTCTTTGCCTTTTTTTTTGTTTTTTTGATTGAAGTCTTTTTTTTTTGTTTTTTTTTTGGTTGAAGCAACTTTTTTTGATTGAAGTAATGTTGTTTTGCGTTTGGGCCACATTTTGGCTGGGACATTTGTGTCTTTATTATTCAATCAAAAAAGGTTGCTTTAAAATATACATACATATTTTCAAAAGAAAAATCAATCAAAAAAAAAGAAAAATTTCAATCATAGAAAAAAAGTATTTGAATGCGAAAAAATATTGGCGACTCAAATATTTGCATTTGAATACTTAATTTTTCATTAAAAAGTTTTCTTTGATTTTTAGCAATCCTTTTTGTGTTTGGGCCATATTATGGGTAGGACATTTGTGTCTAAATCATATAATCGCCCCCAAAAAAGCTTAATCCCCAAAAATATTTTTAAACACAGAAAAAAAATTATTTGAAAAATAAAATTGACCGCCCCTATATATATATATATATTTGAAAATAATATGCAAAGCAAATGAGCATCTAAGATGCTCACCACATGATCTGTTTGAAAAAATTTTTTTTTGACCCATTATAAAAATATCTTTTTTTGTTCATTTCATTAATTTTTGTTATTTGTTTCATTGCTTTACATCTTTTATATACGTATATAGGAAAATCAATTACATGCAATGACAATTTTCGGCCACCGGGGGGTGCCTGGCCCCCTTGGCCCCCTCTTAAACTCCGCTTATGCTTTTAAATAAAATGGTCCGCGGTTCAGTTTATGTGACCCAACTCAGCTCCACAGTGTTAGGCTCCACAAATGCGGAAACAAAAGCTGGACCTCAAAACAGACAACAAACAACCAGGGGATGCTTTCAAGGGTTTAATAAATCCAAAATAAAACAACGGGGCAAAAAACGAAATTCCAAACGAAAGTGTCAGATGACCATAAACCCAAGGCGGGGGCAAAATTACCAAAATACAAAGCGACTAGAAAGATCAAGTGTCGAATACCAACCAGTAAGGTAATATTTTGGCACCCTTCTCTTGAATCGCCTGCGCTTATACACACCTGTTGAAGAGGTGGAATAAGCTGCTGGTGCGATGTCGGGAACGCTCCCACAGCCACAAAACAAAATCTGACCACCAGCAGAATGCGACACATGGTTGTCACAACTTAAGCTTGTCGCAATATGCAATAATACCATTTATCGCACAATAAATAAAAATGAAGGCGGTAATTTTTCCGCTGCGATTTATCACCTCGCGTGCACGTGTGTGCGCGCGTGCAGCAGACGTGCTGTTAAAAGTTCGGATTCCTTGTTACCAACTACGCAAAATGCATCTTCGTTCCAGGTCCGGCAAAAAATAGCGCCAGAGCCAATCCGTTCCCATTATATCCTATTGTTCAACCTATAACGGCCGTGTCCGTGCTCCGGATTGACTGTCGGAGCCCGCAAAATGGTTTAGGCGATTTTCTGTTTTTGCTGGGGACGCATCCGTCAAAATGGGCAGATCCAGGCCTGGAGTCAACAGCCCAGTGTCTTGTTAACGGTTTAAACACCACTTACACCAGCAAACATGGACGCAGAACGTTTCATCATGCAGATGGAAAGTCGTGCGTGCACTTCCGGATATTTACAACGAAGTCCGCCAAAACATTGTTACTGACTTGGCTGCTACGAACAACCTCGCTTTGACAACGGACAGCTGAATGGATATGATGAACATTGAGTGGCAAATTCAGAGCGCTGTGCTTCAAACTCGTCCCTGTTTATGAAAGTCGATTGTCATATGCTGGTGTTGTGCATTAATGAGCAGACGTGACTTCTGTGGCGTTTGCCTACACTTATATATTCGTCAAACACTTTCTTTTATCCCAGGCAATAGTAGGTGGTTTTATTTACCTGACATGTTTCGGCGGGCACTTCCGCCTTCGTCAGAGACTGGAATAAAATGAAGTCAATGTTTCAAAATAAGATTTGTTCTTGGGCACGTTGCAATTTGAAAACAAGGTATGGTAAACTAAATAAATTGTCAAAAAATGTTTGACCTTTAGTTGTTATTGTTGTTTTTTTTTTTACTTTTTAGTTATATCATATATAATATGATCTATAAACCATTCAAACTTTATTGTTGATGAAAATACACAGCAAGTATGGTGAATTATTATGATTATTTGTTTTAAATATGTCCTTCGTTTGGACCTTATCTAAATAGTCACCTTATTGGTGACATTACACAAGGGTAGACACATTACACAGCTAATTCACAAATAAATTATGCTAATAGCCTGCTTTTAATCTGAACTGTTGTAATTTTTCCTACCGACACTGGTTGCGTGCTGGTTGCCACATCTATTAATTGATTTATGGCGAGCGGGTACCCTAGCTTGTTTAACAGGTGGGATTGGGCATTCGGCTAATTTACAGAGTTGCGAGTTGCACACAGACAAAAGATACTGCACGAGACAAATAGTTAGGCAACTAAGCTTTAGGGGGCCACACACGTGCACATTATGTGTTACCTATTCGTAGGGGTGTGGATGGAAGCTATTGTACTGTGCTGCCCCTGCGGCAAGTAATGTGCTGTCTTCATTTCCGTGCTGCGCATTCACGTTGACAAATGATGGGTAGTTGGGCCCACAGGAGGCATTACGCATTACTAACATAATAAAGATCATGACTTAATAAACTTGAAAAGGGCACTTGCTTGGTTAAGAGGGCAAGGGCCACTGCTTGAACACCACCTGGTGTCTATGTGTGCACATCAGTAGCTATTGACTTCAAAATGATCCATCATGTTTATTGGCCAAAGCGGTAAATGTACCTTTCATTCAGTCAATGTCCATTTTCCTTTTCTTCTTGAGCATCTGGTTCTAGAAATACCAAAAGTTAATTAGACAGGATGCAAAACAATCATCTATTCGTACATGTATTCATAAAACCTATATCTGCATGGAAAATGAAAATACTCCATTTTATATCGTCAGTGGTTTGTATCCTAATAAATGATTTCATTATAGATTCATATATTATTGCTATATAATTTGTTTTTTTTTAACATTTTGATTCATTTCTTTGAATTCTGTTTGTCAATTCTGTAACCGAATTTTGTCTATGGGGAGCAGTAAATATTCAAAACCAGCCAATCTTTGATGCAATTCTACACCACTGCGGACTACTATAGTAACCTATTAATGCCGCCACATACAAATGTAAAGCATTTATGACAGTTACACAAAACATTTTTCAACGGCGATATTCGTCTTCACACCTTTTTTTACTGTCTACTGATTTCGCTCTTTTAAATAAATAAAAAAAAAAAAAACAATTCCCTGAAAAAACACAAGAGGGCGACATTTCATTGTATAAAGCAAAGTCAGGAACAGCAACACTTTCTCCATTTTCATTCAGCTTTACATTAAGTGGTTATTTTGTTTTCTTCCCCTAAGACTGTGGTGGAAATGACAAATTCAGATGTTTCCATTAACCGGAAGCCCAAGAGAACCGTTCTGAAGGTTATGTGTGCGGATGAATCAGTTTTTTCTTTTACATAAATCTTGTCTTACTCACTGAGAAACATGCAAAGCATGTTGTGACTAACTGAGGTTTTATAATTTATTTCTTCTGTTAAAACTTCAGTCATGCATAGGAATGCAATGAACACTTAACATTGATTTTTGTTGCTATGCATCATGGTGATCTTTTTACAATGAAAAAAAAAAAAAAAAAAAATAAATCTTCACCTTCACTTTCTGTAGGATGCTGGAAAACTAAACAACCACCCATAAGTGACCTGAACAAATAAAGGAGAGACTAATTGTGTCAGGTGTTACTCTATATATTATATACAGCATTATATATTTTTCATTATATATATGCAATACTATATACTGTATATTATGAATAGTTTAGTTTAGCAAAATTAAAAAGAACAATAGGAAGAGTGCGCCCAATGCAGCAATTGACGAGCTAATAGTTAGCCTAGCTTCTCCTATTTCTTCAACTACTATTTTAACATTCTATTCAATTCTTTGAATTTCCTGGCTGTCTCAAAGAATATATATAACTTTTTTTTTGTGGTGACAGAGATGGAATAAAAATTCTACATACACATTTGTACAAATGACATGTTTTTTTAGATGTCCAAGAGACTTATATGAAAAAGAGTTCTGATGTATATTATTCCAGTGGAACACAGCAAAGAGTCACCAACAGAAGAGAAACTATAGCACAAGACTGAAGTCACTTAAAACTTATTAAAAAAAAAAAATAAAAAAATAATAATAATAATATATATATATATATATATATATATATATATATATATATATATATATATATATATATATGTGTGTATATGAAAAGGCACGAAGCAATTTGCTGGCTTTTCTGGATAATTGTTGACTGTTTCGTAAATAAGACAATAATCTTTACTTCATATGTCTCGGCTTTGTGTAAGGGTGGAAAGACGGATCTTACGAAGAAAAGTATCAAAGAAGGGCTAATTTGATGCAAAATTAAACTTTAAATCCCTCCCAAAATGTGTAAAAAAATGGGTTGAACATATTCTACAGAATTGAACTGTATGCAGTAAGCACAGCACTGCTCATCGCCAACAGAAAGCCATACTTACAGTCAAACGTGGTTTTAGCAGCATGAGGATTTGGGATTGTTATTCTTTAGATGGAATTGGGGCCTGGGGAATTCTGAATGGCTTGTCAGTGTTAGCACAAAACCTTCAGGCATCTGCTAGAATGTTGAAGCTCAAAGGAACTTAATCTTTCAGCATAATGATGACTCAAAGCATGCATCCAAATCAACAAAAATGGTTTCACCACAAGAAGATTAAGGTTCTGGAACAACCCAGCCAGAGTTCAGTCTCGAGCAAGGGTGAAACTGGCTAGAATTTCTTGCCGGAACTCCCTGACATAAAGGTCGCCATGGAGCCAGATTTAAAAAAAACAACAACAAAAAAAACCCCACCACCACTAAACCCACTGAAGTGCATGGACAGAAACTGCTTTTGGCACAGTTATACCTATAAGAATACCTGTAACAAGGCATGCCCAAGAAAATGATTTTCATTCAAAGTTGTATTCTTTTCAATGATGAGCAAAATAACAATGAAGAAAAACTATAGTAACCCCCAGCCTCCATCTCCTAATTTTTAGTTTTCCCCCATTTCCTCAAATCTGAATGCAAACCCTCAATTGTATCTAATTTATAACATAAGAACAGGATGTACATTGAAAATTGAAGATAACATGGTGTCAACTGGAAATACAACTGCCTAACGATAGCACCAACATATTCATAGTTAGTGTAGGCGTTCTGTGTATTTTTTGTTGTTGTTTGCACTTCTTCTGTTTCTCTTTCCTTTTCTTCTGTCCCCCCATAACTCCTTCCTGTTCGGTGCTTTCTACTAATAAACGAGGCATGTTGAATGATCACAATGGGAGTATGACATACTCCCATGTGATACATTAAAACTGTTCAGACTAATCGGACACTCAGATTTCCATTCTCCATGTCAAGCAGTTGAACAGGACAGTTTAAAAAAAAAAACAAGTAAAAAAAAAAAATGAAGATAATGAAAACATTGACATATATTTTTTAATTGATAAAGATATAAGTAACATACATAAACTTGATAATTAATTGATAGGACACTTTTCCAAGACATTGCGCCACGCCTTCTCGAAGGAGGCCGGCCCACACCGGAAGAGCAGTTATCGTCAAAACACACGCTGGATTCTCTAACGCCGAATTTAGGGTGAAACAGTACGAAAGTTGTACCACATACAAGCAGAAGGATTGTCTCAAAAGTGATTTGGTCGAGGATTCAATGTAAATATTATATTTTTCGCACCATGCATGCGTTTTGAAACGTGAATACAATGAACGGGAGAAATTAGCCGCTATGGCATTGGATTGCTCACTAATATTATACTTCGAAATATTTTCGTAAAATGAAATACAAGTGCCCGATTTTTTGCTTTAAACCAAGAATCTAGACTGTTTTACGTTCATATCTATAAAAAATTCAGGGATGTACGCATTTATTCACAAGAATTTTCAACTTAAAAACATCTTTGTTTTGTACGGGCCGCCATGTTGGATTAGAGACTAGCATCATACTTCAAAATATCTACGTAAAATGAATGATAACTGCCGTTTACTTTGGTTTTAACCAAGAATCCAGACTGTTTTACCTTCCTATCTATACAAAATCCAGGGATGTACGCATTTATTCACATGAATTTTCAACTTAAAAAGATCTTTGTTTTGTGCTGCTTCTGCATGCTTTCCTCGAGTATTATGTTTCTGATGTGAAAATGAGTAATTTGTTAGCCATTGAAAACTTGTTAAATTTGCACTAAATAAAAACAACTTAAGTCACTATTTCTGGCAAAAAAAAAAAAGATAAATTGTTAAATATTGCTATTGATCTTGAAAATATAGGTCAACATGGCTGGATTTGGTGATTTTTGTGCGTCTAGCGTAAAATCTGAGAATTTTGTAGCCATTTTAAGTTTTGTTATACTTATATAGAAAATAATTAATCAGGATTTCATTAGGGAACGTCTTTGAATTTTTTGATTCCGCGGGTTATGGAGATTCATATATGCCTAAGGTAGGTGCCGGTTTTGGTTTTTAGGTCGGTAGCGGCTTGGATTTGAAATGGAATATACAGTATTTAAAAGATAAATAAACATAGACTTTTTTTTTAATTATAAGGAAATAAAGTAACCAAAGTGAACAAAAATAAGTCCAATTGTGCACATTAACATGGAAGATGTTCTAAACCTCCCCATCAAAAATAAAATAAAATAAGCCTCTTTAAATCTCTCCTTTCTCTTAAAGACTTGATCAATTTTTCGTTGCATTGTCCTTTTTTTAATCCCATTAATTCAATAAGTTGTTCGTTACACCTCTGGTTTGTTCTTTTTGTTGTTGCAGAAAACTTTTTACATTTGAACCAATGAGAGCTAACTATCCATGCTAGTAACATCTCATTCTGTGAGCCAATTGAATGGACAACAGAGTCAAGGGTGGTTTGCTGTGCGCTTGCGCACATCGACGCAACTTGTCAGACTCATTTAAACTGAGATGGAGCCGCTGGGCAGAACTCCAGGGAATAAATACATAATAAATATCGGTGGAAACGGATGACGCTACTAGGAGTGGGAACCTCTTGGTACCTCACGATACGATACGGTTTGCGATACAAAGCTCACGATAACGATGATCTGACGATATGGCGATACAACGATTATCGATACATTGGTCAGGAAATCATTCTAGGATATTCTACAAACAACTAATAAACAGAAAAACATGCTTCTGTTGTGAATTGGAAGTTAAATTGGAGTTTATCACAGTAGACATCCAATCCGTTTGAACTCGGAGGGTGGCAGCGAATGAATGAATGTTCATTCGCTGAACCCCCCCCCCCCCCCCACTTTAAACGGATTGAACGTCTTGGCAGCCAATGCCAGACAATTTTGGGCTATTTAAGGTCATTTACCTGTTAATTTTTAGTTACTTCCTGTTGATTTTGGGGTATTTTATGGATCACTTCATGTTTATTTTGTGTTACAGAACAGGAAGTGACCAGGGAATCACCCAAATGAATAGGCAGTGTCTTAAACTCAACAGGAAATGACCTGGAAATGCCCTAAAATGAACAGCAAGTGACCTGTAAATGCCCTGAAAATCGGACAGAATGAGTGTGAATGCTCTGGTTTTGAATGAACATATGTCCCAAGTCTAAATGGATTGGGCGTCGAGCACAGTCAATGCAGCCATAGAGTTAACTGAGACACTATTATGGTGGAAGATTTTGGGAGCAACTTGTTGGTTCCTTTTTTGTTTTTTTTTAAGACATTGACACCTTTTAAAAACAACATCTAGATTCTTGCAGGAGCATATCGATAACCTTTTGGGATACAAAGTATCACGATATATCATCATTTCGATATTTTTTCACACCGTTAAACGCTACACAATAACTTGATTAGGCTTGTTGTTAACATTTGCGTATATAAATCTGACATTCGTAGACAGTTTTCTTCTTGGAGATTTGTGTGTGTCAGCCTGGCAGGTTTTTTTAACATTGGGTTTTTAAATCAAAGCTCTGTTCCGGCCTCTTCCCCGAATCTTTTAACAGATCAACGTACTCATACATTTTCGGGATCAAAGCACTGTTCAGGCCCATTCCGGCTCTGTGTCTTGAATGGAACGACATAACGGTTGTCATATTTTTGGGATCAAAGCAATGTTCCGGCCCTGAATCTTTTACCGGAACAGCGTACCAGACGTTTTCGGCCTACTTTCACTCCTGGTCTCAAGTCAGATAGCAGTAAAAACATATTTTTTCTTCATTGTATCAAGTCTATCACTTAGACAAAATCCGTCAAGCTGTTCAAAATCAATGTGTGAGGGTGTACCCTGCTTTGGCCAGTTATCGACGAAGTGTGTGCATGTGTGTGTGTACGAAAGCATGACAAAAGCAAAATTGTGAGGAGTAATTTTTTTCAATGTGATATTTGCTTTCAAGCAGACTTATTCTAATGGTCTTACATATCATTAATAAGAATTTTTGCTCTCAACTACAAGACGTCGATATGGAAACCGCCATATCAATATAAAACAATAAGTAAACACCTTCTCAGTTGATGGAGAAAGTTTTCCTGGCGCCATTTAGAATTCTTGACCTTAACTTTACTCCACCAGCTATATGACCTTGCAATTTTTTGAATGAAGCTGTTTGCTAAGGGAATTCTAGGGGAAAAAGTGCTGCTCTCATGTGGACAGACATAGGATTGTGACATGCAGAGTGTTTATTTATCTATGACTGATTAATCATCTAAATGAGCTGCTTTTGCAGCCAAAAAGTAGCATAATTACTGCCATACACATCTCAGTTGTGTTCCCCCCAAAACGGCCTTTCAGCCGAGTACAGCGGGCTTCTACGGCATACCTGTGAGTGTGTTTAAGAGTTTGTGCGTGCGTGCGTGTGTGAGTGCAATTCCAAATCCCAGTTCTGTTGAAATGAGCACACTGATACGATATGTAAAAAATGAAAGAGCTACATATTTGAACGACCCCGCAGGGATTTCTTCACAAAACCGCAACCATTTTTATGCGCTAATCTGATTAATACACTTAAAAGTCTGTAAAGATCCTCACGCGAGACATAAATGATTTAACGTGTTGTTTTATAACTTCTCTGAAAAGCTGTTAAAAAACTTTGAGGGGGAAAAAAAAATACACGCAGCCGACTTTTGGGAGGAATGCGTGAAAGGAAGCTCTTGCATTGAGACCTCTGGGAACATTTTAATAAGCGTGTCAGTTTAAATTATTTCATAATGAGACGGATGAAGAATGTTCAACTTTCACGCTATCTCATAAAAATGTCAAATGTGGCCGATAGATTAAAAAGCCAAACATGCGTAGTTGTGTTTCCTTCAGCGGAGGGGAACGGAGAAAACACTTTGAATTGTTCTCAGCCTTAAACCAGATGGAACGGCGGCTTGGGTCCGCACCAGCGCGTATCTCACAAAATCTTCGTAGTGTCATTGGATTGCGTGTCATCTAACCAAACCCAGTAAATTATTATCCATCATCTGCTCCTTTAGAGTTTGTTTGCTTAGTTTTAGTGGGAAAGGATGAACAGTAATTGATGTTTGTAATCACAGTCAAAGTGTGAATGGCTTCAGTTTTACGAGTGGCATATTTCAGGTGCAGGGAAAGAGACGTTGGCTTTGAATGCGTTTTATGAATCGCAGTCTGGATGAATTCCTGCCCTATAAAATCCAGAGTGCTGATCTGAAGTTTACTATTAAAGCCTCGAGGTCTTGTTTCTGGAACCTCGCATGTCTGCACCAAATATGATTAGTTAAATAGATGAAATATGCTGGAATCTCAAAAAGCAAACAAGAATTTTACTAACATTTGGAGTGGTAGGGGGGCGACAGTGTTGTTTTTGGCAGCCCTTTTAATTTTCGTCTTAGCCCTATTCTTTTGGATGATAATACTTATTAGTCGTAGTCATATTTGAGTCTCAAAATGTGTCTTCGTCTAGTTTTTGTTGACGAAAATTCAAGACTAATTTCGTCTAGTATTGGTCGACGTTTACTAAAAAATTATTTATCTGTAAAATTAAAAAAAATACTCCAAAAATAAATAAATAAAGGTTAACAACTATTTTAAATGAACATTGACGGACGTGCAAAGTGCAAAGATGGTGGAGAACCATTAACAGATGACATGCTTAAATTGAGGCTAAGACTTGTCAAACTCATAACCACAGGATCGGTGGCTAATACCTGAAGAAGCGGTCGCTCTTCAAATTCCAGGAACCCGAGAGTAGTGCAAGAAACAATTTATTCATGACGATGATGAGCTAAGTCTTGGGAGACTAAAACATAAGAGACAGTTTTCGTCTGACGAGAAGAGAACAAGAGGAAAATGCGCAACAGTGTCCGTCGCATGTTCACAATGTGTGACATTTTACATGTAGTTAGCATGCATCAGAGCCGTGTTTGGTTGAATCACACATGTAACGTGCTGCGCCCACTCGACTTACCAGTGTCGTCTCCAGTCTCTAGGTTTGCACACACTCATACACGGTAAGATTTTTTTTCTTATCTTGGCCAGAGAGAATATTCAGTGTTGATTTAGCCTTTAAAGGTTGTGCTGAGTGATCATCACATACTTAATGTAACTCATACCGTTAGCATAGCATTTGTGTTCATGTTAGCATTAGGCTAATGCTAACAGCAAGTGTCCTCTTGAACTCTCGGACAACTTTTTTTACATGCAGTACGTGGCGTCCAGGTGGGTATAATTAAGCGAAAATAATGTACTGTTTTCCTGCTGAGTGTGTATGATCACCAAGTTGGTATTGCCCTTGTATACGCTACAATATGTGCTCGTCTGTCATTGTTCATTCAAAATAGTTGGAAACCTTTATTTATTTATTTATGGAGTATAAAAAAAAAATTTACAGAAGAAAACATTTTTAGTAGATGTCGACTCAAACTAGACTATATTTGTCTTTTTTCTTCAACAAAAACTAGACGATGACAAACACATTCTGAGATGACTAAAATATGATAATGACTAATAAGTATTATCGTCCAAATGACAAAGACGAAAATTAAAAGGGCCACCAAAAACCACACTGAACAGCAATAGCTGTCCAATTCATTTAAATTGAGAAGACTGGCTGAATACTCGTCTTTCAGTGCCATTGACAGCACTAGACGTCCAATCCATTTTGACGTGAAGGGGCGAATGAACATTAGCTCAGTTAAAACTGATCGGATGTCTAGTGCCGTCAACGGCATTTGAGTTGCATGAGTGCCTTATAAGGAGGAAAAAAAGAAGTCATAATTCGTGCATGAAAGGTTGTGAATTAGGTTAAATTAAAAAAAAAAAAAAAAAAAAATGTGTACTCCGTAGGTGAATTCAACGGTCGCATTATTTCTTAAAGGAGACCGATGACTAGTACAGGCATTTCCTAAAAAAAATTTCACGCTGGTCATTGTTTTTCTTTAAATTTTTGTTTTCACATATGTTAATTGTTAAGTTGTTATATGTGCTCCTGGTATTTTATTCACTCACACATTTTACATGATTTTCTGCTGATTCTAATATAATGATAATGTACCTACTGTATATTTAGCATTAACATATGATCCTTCGTAAAACAGTATTTCAAGGAATATAACTCATTCTACATGCTCCAGTGCCCATCAAGGCAGCCCACATCCTGTTCTAGTCTCCGTATATCCTGAATCCTCCAAATGATTTATTTCCGAGTAACTCAGCTCGTGAACGTGATGTACAGCGAGGTCTTTCGAACGTCTAGTTTCCCTTCTGGCTGCAGTAAAAACAGGCAGAGGTCCTGGAGGGGGGGGGCAGCATTTGCGTGACTGCAGTGTCGGGAGGTGGGGGCTGGCGGGCCTGGCAGTAGGTTTCGGCACGGGGCACCTGTGAGGAACGTGCGTCCTTGCACGGGATCGTGTGGGCCCGGACTCAAAGTGCCGAGGCTGATAGAGTAAGATTTATGACGCGGCGTCCCAGGGAAGCGCAGTAGCACGAGCACTAAAAATGTCCTCTGCTAGTGAATAACCCAGGAGTGTCAAAAGGTTCTTTCGGGTTATTCACGGTGAGTTGTGGAGCCAAAAAACACAACCAGTTGTTCTCATTTGGTTTCCAGATGGCCGCAAATACGTGGCCCTGGACTGAAGATCACTTGAGCAAATTTCATTGGGTGGTAAGATGGTGTGGTGTGAACAGAGGGCGAGGGGAGGTCACAGTGGGGAAGGAGCTGTAGCGGAGGGTGAGGTGACTAAGGTTATGACCTTTCTTAAGCACTCACAGGAAAATCATGACCTGTGAATTTCAAGCTTCGCCTCCCCGCAGTTGCATGTCTGCTCTTCGCACGTGATGAGCAACAGCAGGAAGGATCATTCCGTTTTATGTCATGTTAGGGGCTCATCTTTAACGCCCCTTCCTCACTCACATCCCGCTTTGTGGAGCCCAGGGTCCGATAAAAGTGGATAAGAAAGAAGGATTTAAATTCTATTAGATCCGTGACAGTCACGTTCACAGAGAAGATCTGCCGCACGCGAGGTGTCACATACAATCCTGGAGGAATCTCGCAAAGAAGATGGATATTAATTGAAAAAAGATGTTAGGATTTACGATTTCCTGCCATCGTATTCTTATTCAATAAAACCACAAGAAACAACAACTGGCAGGAGTAGGATGGATGTTTTAAACAATAAACAGTGTGTGTGTGTCCAGAATCCCGTGCCATTTTTTAATTTAACTCTTAATACTATTCAAACGTTTGGAGAAATACATTTTTGTGGTGATATTTGACATATGGTTTCCAATGGCTTATTTGATCAAATCTTTTTGTCAATCATTATCATACTCACTGACATTTTAACTGATATCCTTATATTGTCCAACTCCAAAAATCCGATACCGATATCAAACTGATAACTCTCGTGGACTTAACATATTCATTATTTTTCAATCATTTATTGCTCATTTAATTTTTGCACCATGAATGCAGAAACTCTCATAACAAATCCCAAGCATCTTAGTTTGGACCCAGAGGTCAATGAGCATAACTGCTGTGCTAAGGTGTGACCAGTCCTTGTAAAAAGGCAGAAGGCTTCTACATTCACTTTGAAGGCAACATGCATATTGGACCAAATCCGATGATGAAAAACCGATGTCGATATTGTCCAATATCATTTTAAAATGCTTTTATTGGCTGATATTATCAGCTACCCGATAATATCGGACAACTACTTACTACAGAAGATATAACCCCTTTGAGGGTCATCTGACCCTATCAGCATGTCTTTTGTGAGCATTCCCATTTCCATTCACATTCGCAAAACCACAGGGTTGGATTGCTCCAATTAGCTTCTTGAGTGTTTGCAGGGCAGGGGTGCCTTGGCTTTGATGGGCAGTGGACAGCTCAGGCAGGCAATTGGGCGGACAACCTTTTTACATCTTCCAAAAGCTGCAGTTTGCCTACAGTACAAGGGACGGATAAAACCAAACCAAACCAAACCAAACCAAACCAAACCAAACCAAACCAAACCAAACCAAACCAAACCAAACCAAAACAAAACAAAACAAAACAAAACAAAACAAAACAAAACAAAACAAAACAAAACAAAACAAAACAAAACAAAACAAAACAAAACAAAACAAAACAAAACAAAACAAAACAAAACAAAACAAAACAAAACAAAACATTTTTTATGTGGTGACATATGACAGTTCGCCCTTTTCCAGTGGCTAGATGTTGGAGGTTGTTGCCGAAGTAATTTTTCCTTTTGAGCCTTCTTCGTGCCCACATGAGAGTGAGCCAATTCCTTTGCAAGACCCACCAAGAAGTCCACCTGTCTCTCTTGCCTTCCGGTGCCTGCCTGATACAACACATACAGTACGCATTTAGTGCTGCCATGTCAATCATATTGTAGAACAGGCCAACTGCCACATCAGTGGCAAAGGGAGCCCTGGATTTGCAAATATTCAAGATGCTAATTGCAGCTATCCAGAGTGAAACCCACCCTTCACACCTAGGCAGTGACTCCACAGGAGTGTGTAGGGGGGTTGTATGGTTGATTGCTTGTTTGAGTAGTCTATTGTTTGACATGTAGTCAGTTTGGTATCGGGGTCATCTGACGCCTTGTTGGTCTTTCTTTATAGCCAAAAAACCCCCCTGGACTTTCAATGTCCAGTCATACTTATTTTTCTGTTAAAGCACAAGGACCATACAAAGAAGACATAAAATAAAACCTCGATGAATGAGGTGCATTAGTATTTAAGAAATCATTCATTGTAATTATATAACAGGTATAATTTTGATGGGTGATTGTCAAAATTCCCCCATGAAAAAAAAAAAATTGAGACTAGCAGCCCTGCAGTCATCTACACAAATTTTGAAAAGTGAATGTTTTAGCCCCTTAGCTCATTAGCTTCCATTGATGGCAATAGATGTGCAATCCATTTTGAATGACGGACCTGGTAGTGAATGATCACTGTCAGCTCTCCCACTCACGGTCAAAATAGATTGGATGTCTATAGCTGTCAAAAGTAAGCCAATCAGTTAAAAATGTCATCTCTCTGAAAATGTACAAGATATCCCGCGTGGTGGCTTTAAAGCTTCTCGTTGTTCAGAGCCAACCTCCGAAGTAGCGACTTAAAGCCTAGGAAGTGTTTTAGAGCTGGCAATACTTGGGATTGCCATAGGAGGTTGGCTTTGGAGCAGAGCAATTACCCATAGACTGCTATTATACCACCCTATACCACCCTATTTCATCTTTAAAATCAACCTATTTAATACCTACTAAAAACTTTGAATTTAGAATGTATGGCAATGCCATTGCTTAATAACAACTGTACGATTTATTTTTTGCGATTTTTTTTTGTACCGCATATTACTCCTCTTACGGGAGCTCTCAATCCCTCTTATACAAATCCAAGAGTGACAAACTATTATTGGGCATAAACAAATGAAGTAAGAAAAGACAAACTGAGAATGGCTGGAGCCAGTCCTAATCAAATTTTGTTTGTATCTGCTTATTTGTGTTTTGGTTAGTGGCAGCATCACGTGAGACCACCAGGAAGTTGGTTTCCTGGAACAGCAGACAACGCTCATTTTTTAATCTTCTCCGTGGCTCATTTTTAATGTCTTGTTTGTCATTTAAGGCCATGTCAGCACTTAAGGTTGTGGCTCCACTTATTGCACATCATCCAAATACGTGGCCAGGTCAGTGGTACACCGCATAGTTTCGGTTTGATGAGCTCCCAATTTAAAGCAAATAAATCGTAATGATTCACTTTGAGGGGTTCCATTACAAACATGCAATAATAGAACGTTGCGCAACGCTCAATGATAAAATCAATAACCATGTGAAGTTGTCAATATTAGTTGAGAGAAAACTAGTCTCAGTAATAAGAGCCAAAGAGGTTCCAGTCTGGCTGGCAAGCAGATACAGTATATTGACTAAAGCAGTTGCAGAGGTTAATCAGGAACATACCGCTGTCCCAAAATACTGCTTGATTTAGGACCCTTCACTTGCTGCTGTGTCCCTTCTCTGTTCAAAGGATTAGCAGATACTGGCTTCCTCGGTATTTGACGTATTATATCAGGGTTATGTGACAGCATGTGTCTATATTCAGGTATAATAATACACTAAACTAAAAACATTCACTAGTAGGAGGTCCATAGTTTTGTAGTGTTTAGTCTAATGATTATACACTAAACACTGTGGTGAGTTTGATCAACGCAGCCAGTTTAAATCTCCGAGCAGGGAATGAATACCACATGTGCACATATAGTCATTGAATATCTTTAATCATAATCGCAATGCTTTTGCTAGAACAAAAAGTGAGGAACACTTGGTGATTCCAACTTTCTGAATTTGAACTAGTTCTATGTTTATCAGAAACTTGCGCCAGGTGTACAATTCTGTGTTTTGAGTCGTTATGTTGATAAATAATGTCACGAAAATATTATAAATGGCTCTCAGTAGGATACATTTCAGTTCTACACCATTGCTAACTGCAACTACAATGATAAATATGGTTTATATTGCTAAGTAAAGTCCTTCCGACAAATGATTAATCTTAGTAAACAGGAATTTTGTTTTTTGTTTTACGTTACTGGATCTCATAATGTGACCGTGACCTAGCGGTTTGCACATCTTCCTCACAGTTGTGATGTTTGAGGTTCAAATCCATGTATTTATATATTTATATATATATATATATATATATATATATATATATATATATATATATATATATATATATATATATATATATATATATATATAAAATATAATATATGAAATATACATAATATATATTTTGTTTATATATAATATATAAATATATATATAAATAATATATATATATATATATATATATATATACAACAAGTATTTGATACACTGCCATATATATATATATATATATATATATACATATATGCATATATATATATATATCTATATATATCTATATATATATATATCTATATATCTATCTATATATATATATATATATATATATATATGATTACCACACAATAACCATGTGCTGCCATTGTTTTTAAATCGAACTGTACGACCTGTAAATACAAAATACGGGGAGAACTCCACACAGGAAGGGTAGGGCCCAATGATGAACCCCTGATCTCAGAATATTTAAGCATCGTGCTAACCAGTCATCCATTGTGGCCCACTATACATATGCTCATTCATTTTCATTAGGTTTGAGATTATGCCTTTGGGAACGGCCACTACAAAACTTTTAAGATCCTTCAGTATTGCAAAAACATGTTTTTCTTCCTGGTGCTATTTTTTTTTTTCTGATGTGCACCAGTCCCTATAAAAGCAAAACATCCACACAACATGACGCTATCACCCCCTTTATGTAAAATTTGAGATCGATTTTAGGCTTACAATTTCTCACGTCTATCTTTCAAACTTAAATAGAGCTCATTATGGCCAAAAAGTGCAAATTTGATACAGATCAAAAGACATGTTCCTCAAAATTAGGTTAGTTGTCCTTATCAGTATTGTACTTGTACTGTGATCTGGCTTTTTAATATTTCTTTTGGCGCAATGGCAGTAGCTTAGTTAGCAGGGGCGCAACTACCCATTGTTGTTATGGTATGCGAAATTAAAAATCCCCCTTGTTCCCCGACCCCCCCCCCCCCCCCCCGCCCCCAACGACATCCCGTCGCTGAGTGTCACTGGGGGATGATTTGATGGTGTCGGCAGGGGGTGACAGGAGTGGCGGAAACACGTGACTTATTGGCTTTCTCCTTCTTACGTTCTCTAATGCAGTGTTTTTCATCCGGTGTGCTGTGAGAGATCGTCAGGTGTGCCGCAACAAATTATCCAATATCGCTTTCGCGTCATCGGGTGGAGTTGCAGTTGGATGGAAGAAGTAGGTAGAAGGTTGCGGTCGTGTGCAGATGAGCGAAGTATTGCTGTTGTCGCATTCAAAAACTGCTTGGATTTCTAGCCATCAGCCACCTTGCTGTCCGCAACCATGTGGACCCCAGCTCGTCTAAGGTACATAATTTGATTAGAATCGTCAAGTGTCGAAATACAGTTAAAGTTTGTCAAGCCGAGACGAGCCTCTCCCTGGTACAATGCTGAAACACGCTCTCTTAAACAATCGGCACGTAAATTAGAAAGACTTTGGCGCCGTTCCAACACAGAGCACACTCTCTCTGCCTGGAAACACAGTTTAGTGACCTGTAAACAGGCCTTGCGTACAACTAAAACCAGATATTACTCATCCTTAATTGATGAAAACAAAAATAATCCTAGGTTTCTGTTCAGCACTGTACCAAGGCTGACAAACAGTCACATCTCAATAGAACCTTATATCCCAACCACCCTTAGCTGTGATGACTTCCTAAAAATTTTTAACAATAAAATTGCAACTATTAGAAATAAAATAAATGAATTACTTCCAACTATTAGGTCTGATAGAGCGCAGACTAAAAATTCAGAATCTCCTATAAACCCCTCTAAAATATTAAATAACTTTACCACTGTAGACCAAATTGATGTAATTTCAATTATAATCTCCTCCAAACCATCCACGTGCCTCCTAGACCCGATCCCAACCAAACTTTTTAAAGAGACCCTGCCTCTAACTATTGATATGATCTTAAATATAATAAATACCTCATTAGTTACTGGCCACGTGCCACAGTCCTTTAAATATGCAGTCATTAAACCGCTTTTGAAAAAACCTACTCTTGATCCTGATATTTTGGCCAATTATAGACCTATCTCTAATTTACCATTTCTCTCCAAAGTCCTTGAAAGAGTGGTAATTAAACAGCTCTGTCAGCACCTACAAGACAATAGTTCATTTGAACATTTCCAGTCTGGCTTTCGAGCTCATCATAGCACTGAAACTGCATTAGTCAAAGTAACTAATGACTTGTTACTAGCCGCTGACGTTGGATTAGTCTCGATCCTGGTTCCGTTGGACCTGAGTGCAGCCTTTGACACAATCGACCATAATATCTTATTGCAGAGACTAGAATGTGACATAGGCATTAGAGGAGCAGCCCTCTGCTGGCTTAAATCATATTTATCTGATAGGTAACAGTTTGTCAATGTAAACCAGCAATCATCACCGTACTCTAGAGTTAATTATGGTGTGCCGCAAGGATCGGTCCTCGGGCCCATCTTGTTTACGCTGTATATGCTTCCTCTAGGTAATATCATCAGAAAACATCGCATTAACTTTCATTGTTACGCTGACGACACACAACTGTATTTATCAATTAAACCTGAGCAGATCAGGCAAGTGGACAAACTAAGCACCTGCGTCCGAGATATAAATACCTGGATGAGCACTAACTATCTTCTACTTAATCCTGAAAAGACAGAAGTCCTTATAATAGGCCCGAAAAGTGTGAGAGACTCTTTAGCTGCCCAGATAGTCACTCTGGACAATGTAAGTGTAGCCTCCAGCACCACAGTTAAAAACCTAGGAGTTTTATTTGACCCTGATTTATCGTTTAAAGTTCACATTAAACAAACCTGCAGAACGACCTTCTTTCACCTGCGCAACATGGCCAAAATTAGAAATATTTGATCTAAAAGCGATGCAGAAAAATTAATTCACGCGTTCGTAACATTGAGATTGGATTACTGTAACTCCCTACTTGCAGCTTGTCCTAAAAGTTCTCTAAAAGGTCTTCAGCTTGTCCAAAACGCAGCAGCAAGACTTTTAACAGGAACCAATAGAAGAGAGCACATCACCCCTGTGCTCCAGGCCCTTCACTGGCTTCCAGTCGAGTTTAGAATTAAATTTAAAATCCTCCTTCTTACATTTAAGACCATTAATGGGTTGGGGCCATCTTATCTCACCGATGCTCTGGATCCATACCGCCCCAACAGAACACTCCGCTCTCAGAATGCAGGTCTACTGGTAGTTCCCAGGGTTTCTAAAAGAACTGTCGGAGCTAAAGCCTTTAGCCACGAAGCCCCTGTTTTATGGAATCAGCTTCTAGCTAATATTAAAGAAGCCGAGACAGTCTGCACATTTAAGATTAGATTAAAAACGTTCCTATTCGACAAAGCTTATGGTCAGGCTAGTTGAAGTCGGAGTAGACTCAAAGTTTAGTCTAAGCTGCACTAGAAGCTATAAAGCTGGGGGAAGTACCGCCGCTGAGTTCTATTTCCTTTTTCTCACTCTACCTACCACTTATCTTACTTTATTTCTATTTTCCAATGTTAATATCTAGTTGTCTAGTCTCTTCATCACTAGTCACCCGGTGTCCCCTTTCCCCCCTCCCATCTGGGGAGGGGCTATTTTTCTGCTGCAGCCTCCTGACTGTTCGGACCCCTGGCTGGATGGACGTCCTCGTTGCTACCCCTGTCTCAACTGGCTAGATGGACCTCTTCTTGTTGCTTTACTCCACTGCATCTTTACGGACTGTAACTTCGCCTGCTAATTCCCATTAGCGGTCATGGGGCTTCCTGTCTATCCGTCCTGTGAGTGGATCTCTCCTGACTGTGGTACTTCCCAAGGTTTCTCATTTTCTCCCAAAGACTCTGGAGTTTTTGGAGTTTTTCCTTGCCGACATGGAGGGTATAAGGATGGGGGATACCCAGGACTTGAATTTATTTATTCATCTTTGTTGCTTCATTTGCTGTTTCTGATTGTGTATCATATTGCCTCTGCAAAGCCCTTTGAGCAGGGGTCGCGTTAACCGAATATTTTCCGTCGTTGACCGGTTTTTTAAAACGGTGATGGAAAAAACTGAAGTCCGTCCGTCATTTTGACAGGTTGCAATTCACACCCCAGACCACAGGGTGGCGAGTGAGCATATTAATTAGCTATTGTCTCTCTTAATGCATGACGTCGTTGGCTATTCTGTCAGAATATTGTAGCGTCACCGAGGTCTGGCGGCGGCACCGTGATTGACACATCAACGCGAGGTTCTTATTGGTGCACCCGGTGTGCCAGCGCGTCATCCAATTGGTGGACTAGATTGCCGCCTGTGTATAGACCCCAATCACATGACGTCACAACTCCGCCCCCCCCGACTGGAGTCACCATATTGTGTGTCAGCTCGTCGTGTGTACACATTACCGCTACGTACATGCCTCCTATTACGGCGTGTTTTTCTGCTCGTTAACATTAATAATCAAAATGGTGAAGGCGTGTGTGGCGGTTGGTTGCAGTAACAGAGAAGATAGACGGAGAGACTTGAAGTTCTACCGTATTCTGAGAGACCCGAAGAGGAGAGCGAGATGGACTGCTGTAATTCGACAAGAAATCTGGGCACCAAACGATCACCACAGACTATGTAGTAGTCATTTTATATCTGGTAAGATGCATTTAATATATATTTAGAAGATTTTGGGCTGACAACCACAATTAAGATCATTGTGTGACGTTGGTGATTGGGGTCTATATAGTTGCCTCTTTTTCTTTTGGGGGCGGAGTTGTTGTTTTGTTAGTGTTGTTGGTGGTAAGCAGAGTAGGGCTGTCCCAAATGACTAATTTTCTCCCGATTAGTCAGCCGACTATTTTTACGATTAGTCGACTAATCTAATAATTAAATTTTTTTTTTTTTTTTTTTTTTACTAATTTAGCAATGAAATTTTTGTTGACGCTTATCAATTCACAAAAAACATATTGGAACACTCAAATTATTTATTAAAGTACAAATAAACACGTAAATAACAATAATAAATCACAAATAAACTATGAGTTCAAATGCTGATAGAATTAACTAGTGTAACATCCCGATTGAAAAGATGGTCTCTTAAACTGATGGTTTACAACTTTTATTCCATCCTTGATGTAAACACACTGTAAGAGCTACGGTGCACACAAATAAAGCATAACAATTAGAAATTAACAAAAACTTTTCACCTTTTTCCTTTTAAACCTTATTTATATATCAATGAATTGCCTATATGGATTGCCTTTACCTTAATTTATTACCTTATCATTGACAATCTCTCCCTTGAGTGCAATCACTGTATATACTGTATATATTTATGACCTTTTAATCTTATATAATTTTCTATTCCATAAAATAAACCTTTCAATTAGCATTAAGAACAATACTAATAGCACTTATAGGCCCATTGTCAATGAAACATTATTATTTAGTAAGGCGACAGCACCCTCTGGTGTACAAAAAAAAAAATTTACCAACTGCGTGAAGGCGCTTGAGGTGTTTATTCACGGCCGACGTGCAGCCGAGCTTGGCATTGAAGAGACAGGACAGAAGAGTGTACTCTCCTTTGTTTCTTTGAAATAAGTCAATGTTTTGGACACTCTGGTGCGCTTTTTTGGCTTTGTGCCGCTTTCCCCGCTTGCAAACAGAGCATCCGACATTCTAACTTTCCACGCATATATTTTTTTAACCCTTCATTAACCGTCGACGGGATGTTGTCCTCGTCGACGGATTTACGTCATCGATGACGTCGACTATGTCGACTAGTCGGGACAGCTCTAAAGCAGAGTAAAAAGAGGGAGAAAAATACCACGACTTCCGTGTCTAATTTTTCACCACCAAGCAAGCGTTACAATATTAATTAAAAATGAATGAAAACTAAATACTATTGAATATGTCGTCATTATCATTTTAAAAATTTAAGTGACGGGTAAAAATAGATTATGACCGGATTTTTATGACCCTGTCAGTCAAAATGACAGACAACTAAAATGTCTAGCGCAACCTCTGCCTTTGAGACAACGTTGTAGTGATCCAGGGCTATACAAATAAAATTGAATTGAGTTGAATTGAATACACGGAAATGTCCTTTTCATTTTATCCACATGTGACGTTCCTGTGTTTTATTCTAACACAGTGTCGAGGACAGCAATGTGGCAATGTGTGTGATGACTAGAAATCTGAGCAGTTCTTGAACGCGACAAGAGCAGCTACCAACAGCGCCATGATACCAAGCAAGCTTAAACGTCATTTACAAACTAAACACCCGTCGCTTCAAAACAAGTCGATGGACTAATTTGTTTGCCTTCGTGAAAACACAATGAAACCGGCAACTTTTTTTTTTTTTTTTTTTTTTTTTTAAACTACAAAGGTATATGAGAAAGCCCTCAAAGCCAGTTACCTTGTTGCTGAAGTTGTTGCTAAATCCAAAATGTCCCACTCTGCGGCAGAGACATGAATATTTCCTGCCTGCAAAGCCATTGTCAGGGACATGGTCGGCCCTGATGTGGTTAAAGACATTGCTAAAGTCCCCGTCTGATAATTCTGAGCTTTTCAAGCCTAACTGCTAAAAAAAAACTAAAAACAGAGAGAGACTGAGAGCTGTTGAAGAAGATTCCCGCCAGCATATCGGCTTTGTGTTCTTCTAAACAGGTTCAAGTTGCACACTGAGTAAGTATAAATATTGAGAAATAATTTTACAAATAAATATGTAAAAGGCCAATATTAATTAAGTGCATTTTTTATTTTATTTGTGAACGATCTTTTGCGATTTTGTAAATTGTTAATAAATTGTTTGGACCAATGCTGCGCATATTTAAACGACGTAACATCCGGTTGTCAATCAGCAGACAGCCGCGTCTTGTCAACGCAGGAGCCGGTAAGCTCGCTTCCTTGTTGAGTTACGATATCTACGCTTTGCCTTTTTTCCATCTAACAAATTTAAACCGTTATTTGATTTAACCAGCTGATGTCAGCTCAATTTGTCTTGGAGCGGCACTTCCGTGTTGGGGTTGATTTGCACGCCTCGGAGAGCGCAGCGAGGTATTTTATTTTGGAATTGTTTGATAACTAATCACTGTGAAATGTTAATTGTTTTGTATTGAATTTTTAGTTTCACGGTGTTGTAAGGACGTTTGGAAAGTAAAGAAACCTTACACATCAGTCGATCTCACGTCGTCATTCCGAGGGGCTGCTACAAAATATATTGTACAGAAAGTAATTTTGGAACATTTTTGGTTTGTGGTGTGCCGCGAGATATTTTCCAATGTAAACGTGACTTAACGGCTTTCTCCTCTTACGTTCTGTAATGCGATGTTTTTCAACCGGTGTGCTGTGGCACACTAGTGTGCTGTGAGAGATCGTCAGGTGTGCCGCAACAAATTATCCAATATCGCTTTCGCGTCTGAGTTACGTGCCGTAACTCATCTCGTGTTGGTAGTTCATCCTTTATTTCATCCGACAAGTTACGTAAAAAGATAGAGATTTAAGCCAGCTCATCCCAGGCACTCTCTGCGGCCAAAACACGACAAGCAATTGAGAAGACCACACTGATTTTGAACCCTCCTGGTGGAAAGACAGGCAGTTTTGGCCTCTCTCCCACGAACAGGGTGGTCAAAAACCTTGTGTAGTTCTCCAGAAAACGCTTCGAAAGAGCTCAGCACCGGAGAATTCCTCTCCTAAAGTGCAGATGCCCACTGACCAGCCTTTCCCCAACACAGGTTAACACAAAAAGCAACCTTAGCAGCATCAGAGGCATAACTAGAAGGCCGTAAATAAAATACTAGGCTGCAATTAAGCGAAAAACGAAAAACTCAGGAGTCGGTAAAAACACGTCTGGCCGAAGTGGGAGTGATGGCCCACTACTCACAGGCATATTAGGTCCGCCTCTGGGAGTGGGGGCTGCGAGAGATGTGTCTTGACTTGGTGCAAGTCCATAGAAATTGTCCGTAACGTCTCTCCAAAGCTACATAGCATCTGTTCATGCTTGCCCAGCATGTTTCCTTGGTGTCCGAGGGCCTCTTGGAAACAGTTGGCGGTCGTTTGGTCCATTTTTCTTTTGGCCAGATGATGATGATACAGACACCTAAATAATACACCAGATGATACCTAGCAGACACGCACACACGTTTTGTGGGTGGCATCTTTGCTGCTTTTTTAGTTTGTTAGTGACAGGGCTACAACTAACGATTATTTGTATAATTGATTAATCGGATGAGTAATTAAACTGTTAATTGGGACAATGTCACTTTTTTCAATTACCTTCACAATTTTTTTTAGGCATGTTGTAAGTAACACTGACAAAATGAATGACTATTTCCTTCAAAAATATTTAATTACCGCTCCCTGAGTTAACTATAGTCTACAACTGTACTGTTTTAAGTATATAAAACTTTTTGATATAGGTTCTGAGTATAAAGCATAAAAATAATTTCTCAGTATACAAATCAGACAAAAGTCCTTTTCATTCAAATAAAAAAGGGGTTACTGACTGCCTGTTTTTTCTTGTAGGCAAAGTGCTGATACAAATTGTGTCATTGACTCATATATTTTCTTTAAACAAACTAAACAACAAAATCGAACAAGGAAGCGACAGAGTGCAGACTGTAATGAATCAATTTTCTTTATCAAACAGTTGTTCATAAATACAATCCAAATCAAATTTCAAACTACAGTCTCGTATAACAATTCACATTAAAATTGTTTTAATGGGAGTCTTCGTTGAAAGGAGACCTTAAGCTGTTTTATGAATGGGTTTATGTGTATGGTTTCTTTCTAAAAAGAAATGCAACAAAATATTCTGTCCAACAATAACTCAAGTGCTAATATGCTTCTCCAAAACACAATACAATCGGACACTTAAGACACTGATTAGCATAATAGCTAAGTAGCTTCCGTGCTAAGTAGTAATGTCTCATCAACAAAGAATACAAGCAACACAATTGGCTTCATTTATTCACCTCTGACAGAGGCACACTGGATCCAATAACACACAAGACAATCTAACTCTCGACACTTCGCAATAATATTGATTCAGGAGCCCAACCTGAGTGTGGCAGTGAACTCTTGCTCTAATCACTGGCGGGCGTATAGACCCTACTCACCAACGTCACAGAATGACGTGTCGCTGTATCCGGCCGCCATATTGTCCGTCTTTGTTTATCCGTATTCTCAATAGTTTCAATTTGTCGTGCAATTTATAGTGCAATTCAAGGAAGCCCCGGTGCTTTCAGACGCTGTAAACTCATTGGATGCGTTGCATAAAAGGCGTTATGTGGAAAAGCTTCAGTCTATCCATTCGCCAGATCCATATTTGATGCGTAAATCGATATTTTTCGATGTCTTCGCCCTCTCTGCCTGACATCTGCTACCCTGATATCTACAACTATCTTTTCCACAGAAACTCAGCCAATTTTCACGAAACTTTGAAAAACATTAAGAGCAGCACTCTAAGCAAAATTACCCCGTGTGATTTCTAAAATGGTGACAATAAAAAAAATTAAAAAAATAAAAAGTTGACTGCGATGGCCGACGCTTCAAGGATAGGTGGATATTGGACTATTTCTTTAATAAAACACGCAACAACTGTGTCTGCCTCATTTGGAAAGAGACAGTCGCTGTTTTCGATGTGACGCAATATTACCAAACAAGACACGCTGACATGTACGACAACATTACAGGGAAGATACGCAGCAAGAAATTATAGCAACTTGAAGCTAGTTTAATTTCACAGCAGCAGTATTTGGCAAGAGCCCGAGTGTCGAAAGAGAACGCCACAATGACGAGACTGTTGAAATTATGAATAAAAAAAATAATAATAAAGCAAATGTGACACACAGAAGGGCTTGCTAAAATTTGTTTAAATATATTGTTCTATGTAAATCAGCCAAGGTAGCCCCCCGCATTTTTACCACACCAAATCTGGCCCCCTTTGCAAAACGTTTGGACACACCTGTTTAACTGATTATCCGTAGACGAGGCCAGCTTCTTTCACTTGGTACCAGCTAAATATTATTCAAAATGTAATAATGGTGGAAGGAATAAGCATATTGAATTTGAAACTGTATGATTAGCCTTGCAATGATCTTAGTTGTGGTTGTCAGCCCAAAACCCTCTTAATATATATTAAATGCATCCTACCAGATATAAAATGACTACTACATAATCTGTGGTAATCGTTTGGAGCCCAGTTTTCTCGTCAAATTGCAGCAGTCCATCTCACTCTCCTCTCCGGGTCTCTCGGAATACGGTAGAACTTCAAGTCTCTCCGTCTATCTTCTCTGTTATTGCAACCAACCGCCACACACGCCTTCACCATTTTGATTATTAATGTTAACGAGCAGAAAAACACGCCATAATAGGAGGAATTTACGTAGCGGTAATGCGCCAACACGACGAGTAGACGGACAATATGGCGGGGAGGCGTGGTTGTGACGTCATGTGAGTAGGGTCTATAGCCTCACATTACACACAAACAAGGACCCAAACGGGACACCCCATAGCTGCAGGCAAAAATCGATCATCGAATTTGTTGGCAACAGTCCATTGACTTTCCTAATAAACAATTTAAAGCTGTAAGTAAAAAACAAAACAAAAAAACAGGAGTAGGAGTAGTTTGACACTGGGAGTGATTGGGGGATTCCTCGTGATAGCGCCCCCTGTCGCCTCCCGCCCATATGCGGCACATTCACTGCTCAACGTGTAGTTGTGTCACTGCGTAATAGTACAGTGTTCTTTTCACTTTGGATAATGACATGCTTACCATCTTAAGCCAGCATTTTCATAAGTCCCTTGCTTTTATTCTCTGACTGATATGCACATTTTGAATTACCAAATCACCACTCTGATTAGCCGCTTTGGCGGATGCCATTTGTTATTTTTGATCCATATGGATAACACTCTATGCATAGTTCAGCATGGATGTGGTCTGTGGCTTGGTTAGTGAAAATAAAATAGTTTAGCATATTTATGTGAAGTCAGCATTTTTAATCCGCTGTGCCTGCTCAACTCTGTGTCTTCTGTTCCGTGCTGTGTGCTAGCTGGTTGTGATCTATGATCTGCAGTGAGACTGTCCAACGTATTTAATTTTTGTAAGAAATTAGTTGGAGAAAAAAAATCAAATATTATAGTAATCGATTAATCATGTAATTGGATAAACATATTGGTAAAGAGCAGTTATAAATATGGCGGAAAACACTCAGGTGACTTGAAGTTCCGCTCTGAGACCCCCAATTTGGCTTTCAAAATTGTCCAATATGCATGTGTGATACATCATTGAAAAGCTTAAAATCTCAATTTTCTGGGGGAAATTATGAACAAAAGGGCATTTAAACAGCAAAACCCTATCTGGAGGTGAGGGCACGCGAGAGCAGAATTACAGATGCCATGACTTTAACGAGATATTATCGCGTACTTACCTTGTTTCGATCCAAAATGTAAATCCAAAATCCATGTAGCATGTATCACTGAGTGTCAAGACACAGTTCTTAATGGCCACAGCTGGATTTTTTTAGGGATTTTAGGGGGGAAACATGGTAATATAACAAGGGTCGATATGCAGAAAACGCACACATCAAATAGTCGTCGAGATTTTCTTTTTCATATATTTACCCTTTTAAACGTTTTTTTTTTTTCAATTTTTCTTTGTTGGATCAATTATTTATCATCTAAGATATCAGAGAAAATGCGACAGTAACAAAAAAAAAAAAAAAAAATACAATTAAGCGGTAGTTATGAGGTAGATACCCGTGACTTTTTTACAGACGCCATTTTTCTTCATTGTGACGTAATTTGTTTAAAAGTTTAAAATATGCGAGTGAATGATTTTTTAAAGATTTTTTTTAAAACTAAATATTAGACATCAATTAATGATTCTAAGCTAAAAATGACAGACATTTTGAATAATAAATATAAATAATTACCTTCGTTTTATGGCTGAGTTGAAACAAAAGCGGTTGCGCGACGTCTGTAAACGTGGGTTTCAAGGGTAAAACTGACAAATTAAGAATATTTCTGGGGCTTAATGTGCCATTAATCTGCTATGGCAGCATATAGACATATTGTTCTATCAAACACAACATTTGTTTTGGCTTAAAATACAGCAGTTTCTTTTAAAGAGGAGTGCAAGAGCAGAAACTGCTTTTTCAGTCTTGTCTGTGTTTTCTGCCATATACATAAGAAAACAAGACATTTCACCTAATATTGAGACATTTTCAGACAATCAATGTCTTTATTTTAGATGTACATTTTGGAAAACAGCCAACAATTGAATCTCAAATATGACTAGAAAAAAAAACTAACATAAAATTCACTGCTTTCACTCAAAAAACCTAAAATTTTATAAACACAATTCATATTTTTTTTTAACCTAAAAATGTCATTACGCTTGATAACACACATCACTTAAAAGTAAGGTGTTTTTACCACGTGTTTCAATTGAATTTGTGTCAAGCTAAAGTTCTAGTTAAGTTTTAAGTTGGTCTAAATTGTAGGTCCTTCTAAGATTCTGATTTTGCAGTGTTAAAAATAAATGTATGATACCTGCTGTATTGGAACACATTAGGCACCAACGCTACCTGGTGTTTTGTCCATCAATGACTAATGAGCTAAAATTGACAGTTAGCTTTATTATGTTTTTATTTTACACCCTCATCACTCTACAATGCTGTGTTTTTACAGTTTAAATAAAGCCTGTATGAAAGACGCGTTAGCCACGCATCAACGGTGGTCATAATAAATACAAACCTAGCCCTTGGCAGGGCTAACGTTACGTTAGCAAGGTACAGTAACGTTAATTTTATCTATTGATGCAACGTTAGCGCTCGGAGTAAACCGGGGGCCTTCAGGGAAGCTGCAGCATTGAAGACGTGGTATATTCAAGTGCTGTCTTACAGTGAATACATGAAACAGTGTTCTCCTTGGTGTACAGCTTGAAATGCTCCCACACTTTTGACATTTTCTGCTTTTTCTTGATACCTTTCTCTTCACTTTCGTCGGCTTCTTCATTATTACCTCTATATTCATGCATGGTTGAAACCAAATATATTAACCGCCTCTGTTTTCTTCCTGTACATATGTGACGTCAGGGTATGGTGTTGCATTAAAAGTAGTCTGGGAAACACGTCATGCTTAGAGCTGGCGAAATTAAACGATTCCTTGAGGCCGAGAAAATTCCTCGATAAACTTTAAAAATTGTGTTACTCGAATTATTTCAGTAATTGTTTCACCTTTAGTTTGCATGTTGTACTTAGAGTTGCAGAGATTATGCTTTTGTTGTCAAATCTATTTAAAAGAAGATAGGAATTAAATGAATTAAATTTAAAAGAAGATAGGAATTAAATGAATTAAATTAGTAAATTACATAAATCTAGAAAGTCCTGGTCTTGTTTTGGTTTCAGATAATAAAAATATAATACAACTTCAAACACGTCATATACAATGCAGTAGATTTATTTTGTTTCATTGCGTGAAGCTCTTGTGCAGATTCGTGTCCGACCTACCAACCCTAGCTATCTTCATTCAGAATACAATACAGCACATTTGGCAAGAGACATGAATGTTAGCGTGATCGTTTTGTGGATTACATCAGTGGGAACAAGCGAAAGTTCCTCCCAATGTTCATCATGTTCCCTTTTTTTCCCCTTGTCAGTGGACGGGACAAGTGGGACAGTAAACTCTGAGTGACCTGCTTGTGCATGTCACTCCTGAAAAATAGATGGTATGGACTGTGTTCCTTTTGACCAGACAGTAGGATGACACAATCAAAAACACTGCCGCGCACAAAGCTCTTCCTGATCTACACACGGCTACCTCTGCCGACACCTCCACCATCGCTCCGCTCTATGAGATGACCCCTCTGTGAGCATTGTCCCAGAATGTGCCTTTCACACGGGCGGGCGGCCAAAGCAAATAAACCAGCACCGTGCCAGCTAACGAGGGCACGAACAGGGTCAGAGGGGGGTCCTGCAGGGTGGTGCCAGGAGTGACAGAGCTGAGGGACATGGTCACGCAAAGAAAACAAGCCCAGCAAGAATGAGCCGGCCTTCTCACGCAGGGGCCCAGACATGTGTCTTGTCATGCAATGTCCGCCCCCTACTTGCCAAACTAGGTAATAAAACACAGTGAGGAGGCAGGAAGATGGCCCGAGTCCTACAAGTGAGAGGGTTCGTTTTTACAAAAACAACTGTGCTTACATCAGCGCACCTCAAGAGTGGCAGGATAAAGAGCAGCTTTCCTTCGTCCTCAGTTAACCTTCAGTTGAGTTTACATTTTCACGGATTGCAGTTTTGTTTTAAAATCATCCCTCAAGGGAAACTGAATTAACAAGTACCAGCGATTTCCAACTGTACATTACAGTGCTATGAGAAATCCAATTCAATTACTTGTCCGAAAAATGTTTTATGTAGTACAATCTGTCCATGCCAAAAAAATATACTGTCAGGCAGAACATTTAAATGGTCTTTCACGCAACGGCAGATGGCAAATTTTGCAAGCGCATCTGCCTATCGCCATTCATGTCCAACTTAACAAGAACAGATTTCACTCGGAGTGAATCGATTTGCAAGTCAATTGAGGCGACAGACACTTCTAACATTTTTGTTTGATGATGTGCCATTTTTCAAGGATTGACGAAAGTTTACAAACATATCCTCATTGTCCTCAAACTTAAAGCAACACCATGTAACTTTTCAGTTTTGGTCGATTTTACCCACGCCGGTGGACATAAGCGGTAGTGTTTTGCCTTAAGGAAGACTGCGTTACCCATTTGGACCAGCGCACACCCGCAGAGTGTTGTAAAATCAATCAATCAATCAATCAATCAATCAATCAATCAATCAATCAATCAATCAATCAATCAATCAATCAATCAATCAATATCCCAGTAGTCTGCAGATGTATAAAACAACTTCTATTTGCAGCGGCTGAGTGAAGGATAAATAGTAATAAGGTAATGAATCCAGTTGTGGCTAAACAATCGCATATGATGCAACGGTGTGCCTTAATGTGTCCCCCCCCCCCCCACCCCACACAAACTCGTTAGCGTTGACGAGCTCAGTTGTGGGGAGGCGTGGGTGTCATGCCAGAGAGTGAAAGCCGGGCCAGTGTTTATTGTTCAGTATCCAGGTAGCCTCCCTTTTTTTTCCTCCTCGGGCAAAACTTTTTGTCTCTTTTGTTGCTCTGCCATCTTTGCAGACTCCCCGCAAAAGCGTTCGCATTGACTTCCATATTTATAATGAATGGGAAAAGGAGGAAATGACGTATGCCGTAAAGCAGTCACCAAGTTTTGAGTTTTTTTGTGCGGCAGGGTTCCTACCACCCTCCTCAAAGTTAATTAGTGCTAGTGAAAGTGACACAGACCCTCTCAAGATATAAAAGAGGTGTCATTCAACTAGTCAGTTGACATATCATCACAAATGTTATGAAAATATTTTATAAAGGTTGAAAAGTTACTGTAGTGTTGCTTTAAATATTGCAAAAGCACATTCCAAAAAAGTGCAGGAATTACACCTTTATTTATTGCTATACCTCTGTTGATCACAGGAAACACCTCTGCGGTCACATAAAAAGCTTTAAAAGAGAAAAAAAACAATTATTTCTTTAAAAATCATGTATAATGCGAACATAGCATTGTTAAATTGTATAGTGCTTGTACTGAGCACAAAAAAAAAATCATTTCAATCTAGATTTTGTTCAGGCTTTCATGTTATCAAAACAATGTGTTCCCAATAATATGCAAATTTTGAGAACAGACATAAGGTCCGTTTACATGGTGACGCTATAAGAATATGACAAATTTCATGTTTGCATTTACATGGTTCCATCTCCATTTAAACAAAGTCGCAATTCCGCATGGAAACAATGTAGTGAACCTGGCGCGAATTCGTGCAGTTTTACAAGGTGACAGCATGGTGATGCGCTTCCTTGACAACAATCTCCTCAGCTCAATAATACTGCAGCCCACAGTCAAGCGACAGCCGCTACAATACAAACCTTGTACAAGCCTCGCCCACATCAGCCTACGGGTGGTCACATCTGATGCGTCTCATAGATATCACATGTCAAGAGAACTTGATGCAAAATGCCAGACTCGGCGGTGTTAGTAAACAGCAACCATATTAAAGCAGTAGACTTTTCAGGCAGACTTTGTTGTAGCGAACTTAAGGCAAGTAAGTTTTTACCTAATTACTGCGAAATTAGCAAAATCTTGACTTGAATCAATCTTTAAATGCTGAAACAGTTTTTTTAAACACTTTCACATATCGAATGTAGACAGTCCAGTATAAGGTAACAATGCAATTACGGGAGCAATTTTAACAAATTTAATGTTTGAATCACAACATTAAATAACTTCCAAATATTCAGTAGCAAAGGTAAAAATCTCGTTATGTTTAGGCACGCCCCTGTGTCTGCAACACCCCTGTGTCTAGTTAAGTTTAGGGTAAGGCTAGGGCCTATTGTCCCAAACACCCTTTGAACTTCACATTGTAAACAAATTCTTAGCACCACCGTACCAACAGCAGGCGTGGTTTGTTTGAGGCATAGATTGCAGTGGCTATCGCTAGGCTCTGGGCTTTAGTCAGATTCTCTTCCTCAGCCCTGAAGACAACATACCCGCCCACAATGGCGTTCACGTGTTTTTTTCTTTTGCTTCAAAAGTCACAAAAACGTGAATATAAACTATATTTTGATTAAAAATGTTATAAAAACATTAAATTAGAGCTGATGTTCCACCATGTTTGCTGCTTTGAATATTTAGTTGGAGCTACTGCGCATGCCCAAAGTGACGTGTGCGAGTGCTAACGTCATCAGAGAGAGAGAGAGAGAGAGAGAGAGAGCACTCCATTTACTGTATATGGTTGCGGAGCAATCCCCGCAATCGAATCGTTGGAGGCCGGGACTGAAAGTCACCATGTAAAATCAAGGCACAATCGTTGCGTCTTGGTGTCACAGCGTCACCATGTAAACGTCTCATAAGAATAATGCTAAAATAGGTGATGATGACAGAAAAAAAACCCTTTAATTCATGTGTGATTATACTGAACAATTTTGAATACCAGCAGATGGTGGTTTTAGATAGTCTGTTTTATCCTCCACAAACAATACTTGAGCTAACAACATCTATCAAATGTTTTAAATGGCAGTCATGGCCAAGTGATTAAGATTGCTGCTTACCACACTGGAGACTCCAGTTCAAGTCATCACCAGCAGACATCTGTGGGCAGAAAGCCACCCATTAGTTAGATAATTGATCTCAAATGCAATCAAACTCAAAGTTGACTTTACCTCCTTCTTCCCTATGATTCTAAGGGCTGTTTTTTTCTCAGGGACCCTCCACAGTTGAGGACTATGCATGATAATGACAGCTTGCAAAGTCGCTATATTGAATACCAGGGGTCGGGAACCTTTTTGGCTGAGAGAGCCATGAACACCACATATTTTTAAATGTAATTCCGTGAGAGCCATACAGTATGTTTAAAAATAAAAATAGAAGTAATGTGCATTTTATGTAATTTCAACACTTTTAAAGTACAACAAGTCTCTGAATTCTTTTTAGTAACATTGTTATACTGTTGCTAATCAATGATGAGTATTTCTTTCCATTAATGTGACTTCTGGTGCTGTATGATTTTGCTGATAGCTTTGTAGTCTGGTTGATACATAGTGGGGTAAGGCTTCATGCAGGCGTTGAGAAACTTTGGATGCGTCTCTTTTCATGTTCATGAAACAAGTTTATCCATCGGTAGATTTTTTTCTTTAGCGAACCCAGTGACGGACTTGAATAAATCCTCCCCACTTGTTGTCCCTTTCAGTCAAAATGTGGCAATCACGCTAAACTGGGAGAAGTTGCTTACGTCTGTCGACTCATCCAAAGCGAGAGAAAAAACTGGTGCCGCATTTATGTCCTTATGTCCTGCTGATAAGTACGATACTCGTCGTCTTATTTTCTTTCTGCCATCTTCTCATAAGGGTTTCTAAAATTAGCTGACATGTGACAACGCGGAAGACGAAACTGAAAACGAGGGAACTTTACTTCTTGATCTCATGCACATGCGCACAACGGCCGCTATTTTCGACAGCAAAATACGGCAACCCCACTTCAACAGTGTCTCTGCCTCATCTGCATTGCCTATGCGATTGATAGATAGTTAAATACAGTGTATCACAAAAGTGAATACACCCCTCGCATTTCTGCAGATATTTAAGTATATCTTTTCATGGGACAACACTGACAAAATGACACTTTGATACAATGAAAAGTTGTCTGTGTGCAGCTTATATAATAGAGTTGATCTATTTTCCACTCTAAATAACTCAAACTATAGCCATTAATATCTAAACCCCTGGCAACAAAAGTGAGTACACCCCATAGAAACTACGTACATCCCTAAATGTCCAAATTGAGTACTGCTTGTCATTTTCCCTCCAAAATGTCATGTGACTCATTACAGGAGTGCTGTCAGCAATGCTGCAGAGATTGAAGAGGTGGGGGGTCAGTCTGTTCGTGCTCAGACCATAACATCAATTGGTGTGCATGACTGTCACCCCAGGAGGAAGCCTCTTCTGAAGACGGTACACAAGAAAGCCCCAAAATAGTTTGCTGAAGACATGTCAACAAAGCACATGGATTACTGGAACCATGTCCTATGGTCTGATGAGACAGGCGGGCCTCTTCTGGAAACGGTAGACAAGAAAGGCCGCCCGAGATGCGTTTTGATTTATTATAAATTTATAAATTTAGTTATTTCATTGTTGGTCTCTCATGATTCTATATTTTTTTTTCCTCAGAATGGAGTGATTCCATACAGTGTATCACAAAAGTGAGTACACCCTTCGCATTTCTGCAGATATTTAAGTATATCTTTTCATGGGACAACATTGACAAAATGACACTTTGGCACAATGAAAAGTAGTCTGTGTGCAGCCTCTTCTGAAGACGTTACACAAGAAAGCCCCCAAATAGTTTGCTGAAGACATGTCAACAAAGCACATGTATTACTGGAACCATGTCCTATGGTCTGATGAGACAGGTGGGCCTCTTCTGAAACGTGTGTACCATCTTCAGAAGAGGCTTCCTCCTGGCGTGACAGCCATGCACGCCAATTTGATGTAGAGTGCAGCGTATGGTCTGAGCACTAACAGGCTGACCACCCACCTCTTCAGTCTCTGCAGCAATGCTGACAACGCTGCTGTAATGAGTCACATGACATTTTGGAGGGAAAATGACAACCAGTACTCAATTTGGACATTTAAGGATATATGGAGTTTCAAAGTGGTGTACTCACTTTTGTTACTAGGGGTTTAGATGGCTATAGTTTGAGTTATATTGAGGGGAAAATAAATTAACTCTATTATATAAGCTCCACACACACTACTTTTCATTGTGTCAAAGTGTCTTTTTGTCAGTGTTGTCCCATGAAAAGATATACTTAAATATCTGCAGAAATGCGAGGAGTGTACTGACTTTTGTTGTACACTGTAGATAGACACAACGACATGTACAGTACGTATGTTTGCCAATTTCCCACTTAAATTACTGAGAACTGGCTTATAGTCGCCGGCATCCGTCGCCGTTTCACGCAATGCGCTGTTACCAATCTGCACTGTTTGGTAATGCGGTGCTCTAAACTCCGAACTGTTGTCGGGAGTGGACTGGCAATTTCCGTGGCTTGTTCGTCGTCGCACTTATGTCCGGTTCTTCCTTCGGAGAGGTGGCGTAGTGTATAAAAACACGTAGAAGTGTTTTTTATCGAAGACTTTGTTAACACAAACAAAAACCAGTGGGGGACACCAAGCCACTCAACACAGCGCTCCAGCGCAACTCTCTTTCTACACCTGTCTCTCTCTCCCCTTGCGCTCACCCACTTCTTCTTCTACACTAAATTGGCAATGCCGGTCATATTGAAACGGGACAGCGGCCCCTCGGAGATGCCGGTAACAGTGCAAAGGAGTATACCGGTAACCTTTTAAAAAAAAAAAAAAAAAAAATTAAAGATTTGTCTGCGAGCCAGATGTAGCCGTCAAAAGAGCCAGATCTGGCTCGCGAGACCCCTGGTGTATACCATCTGCAGATACAGAATGCATCCATTTAATCAAGTGTATGTTGTTCCCATACAAGGAAAACAAAAGGAGGCAACTTAATTCATTCCAATTCCTGCAATTTATGGATGGTCCCATTACTGCTGATATCAGCTTACAAGAGGAGAAATATGTCAGCTGACATTATGTAGGTGGTCTGAACCACATATTGAGCATAGGGTGCCCCCCCCCCACAACCCCCCCACCCCAACCCCACTGAAAAGCACATGGAATGTGCTCTACATGAGAGATGTTATTTAGTTTGTGGCTCAGCCCGCAGATTTACTTCAACAATTTATTTCGCGATGTATCAAGCCACATTAGAAGTGGGTAACATGGCGGGGCAAAGTGAGGTGAGTCTAAAAGGTCAAATAAACTGTTGTTTAGGTCAAGGTATGCCGCTGTGGGAAGTCCGAAGGTGGGTTGTCACTCGAGATCTGTTTCTCAAAGTTGTCTTAAGCCGCCGTGTCAATGTATGCTGTCTGCACTATAATTCCTCAACATTGTTATGTTGATGTTCTTAATGTCAATAGAATAGTAAATGAAAGGCAAAGGTAAACCCTTATTTACACAACAGAGCTAACCTTTATCTTGTCCAGTGGTGGACAAATGATATTATAATGGAGTAACTTGGGACTGGGACAGTTGTTAAGGGGATAAACCAGCATGTTTAATGTTATTTTAATGTTTCTTTAATGACGGACATTGGATTGCTTGGATATTTGTTTGACTTACTGTATATACAGTGTTGGGCATTTCATTTTAAAAAAGTAATTCGTTATACTTTAGTTACTCACTTCTTCTTCCAAAAAGTAACTGAGTTAGTAACTGAATTACTCTATAGTAAAAGTAACTAGTTACCAGGGAAAGTAACTATTTCCGTTACTTTAAAAAGTTGTTGTATGTCAAAGAATTTGAAATTTTCTGAGCAGTATTCAAGTAAGTTGAATAGGGAAGAACAGACAGGTAGTTGTCTTATAGAACCTTGTAATATTTATTGCACCTCACCAGCAACAGATTTATCCTACACTTGAAGTGCAACAAAAATAAACAGTAAGATTTTTCCCAACTAGCTTTGTGGTAGCGTGTGTAGTTGTTAGGTGCTTCAGCAGATTTGAATTAATTTCGACCAACTTGAAATAGTGTTTATATCTCCACTTCGTAAAGGACCATTTTTCCTCTGAATGCTCTGCCATCATATCCCTCTGCATCTGTTTTGCGTGTGTGTGTTTGCCGCATGCGCTGTTATGGTTTGTGTGTGAAAAAACCGGCTCTGATTGGCTTACCATGACACATGACTCTAACCCTCAGCCAATCACAATCACTTCCATCGCATCTATCCAGGGGGTGCATTCAGGTAGCCTCGTCCCCCTACTCCTCCCGTCATTCCTCAAAGCGTCTGCCGTCCTCAACATGGAAGAAGCATTCTTGCTGGCTGACAGTGGGGGATGGGAAAGAGGCTACCATTCAGGTGTAGCAAACACAGAAACGTTAGCAAGCTTTGGAAAGCATTGTCTAATTGAATGAGCAGGGACAAACAGCCTGGAGTCATAAGAAGTACGTGCGCTATTCTCGAACCTGAACGCACCCCAAGTCTTGGATGACAAACAGAGCAGAGTAGACTCGCTACAGCTGGTAGTTTCTTCAATTCATTCAGAGTAAGTAACGCACTGCTTTTGACAGTCAGTAGCGGTAACGGCGTTGTAACGGTGGAAAAAATAATTAGTTAGATTACCCCGTTACTGAAAAAATATAACGGCGTTATGTAACGGCGTTATTCCCAACACCGCTTATATAGAATAGTAAAATTATATTAGAATATTAGAAAAGATATACTGCACATCTGTTTCGTACACTATTTACCGTCAATAGGGTCGTTCGGTTAGCTTGCCTTTCACAGAAAGGCTGTTAAAAAAATAAAATTACCACAGTTTGGACATCATAGCGTGGTACATATTAAATCATTAAAACTTTGAAATCTCGGAAAACAGACTACTCACCCTACTTTTTTTAGGGGAGACGTGACACATGAAATAAAAACTAAACTGATTCCCTCATTCACTGCTTGAATTCAAAACAGGACTTTTTCATTATTGCGCGTGAAGTTTATAATTGGATTTTCCTGGGATGGAATGAAAAAATACAAATAATGACAGTAATGAGCAACATCATGTGTATGTGTTTCATTATTATCTAATTCCTCAAAGGAAATTAAATTTACACTCGGTATATTTTTGCTGCACACCACAAAGAGGATGAGACCATGGGACCACCCACATGCAGGCATGCAAGGGGCATATGTCTGAGTAATTGAGCATGGTAGCAGTAGTAGTGCTTCTTAGCTGATTCTAGGGTACGTGTGAGTACAGTGCCTTACTCCTTGACTCCTGGTCAGTTGTCAGGATGCATAAAGACTAATCCAAGTAGAGACTTGTGGACATCGCTCTCTATTGGTGGCCGCCATTACTGGGGTGTTGACACACCTCAGTAGCAACCGAGCGTCAGTCAAATAATAATGTCATCTGCAAGCTCTCCTGAAGCCTGATAATGATCCTGATTATTTGATTCAAGTGTGTTGGAGACATGGAAAACATGACTCGAAAAGTGGCCCCGAGGTCCGGATTTGGTGAACCTTGCTTTATAACATGTAAAAAAATTTTAATATGCCCCAGGTATCTTACTTGTTATAATTTTTCTCAGCACAATGTAATCTATATGAACTGGTGCGTCCCCTCTTCCCATCCCTGAGGGCCGGTTGATGGGAGCGCGGGTGGCCCGGGGGACCACCCTGGATCCCGGGGGGGTGACGATGGCTCCTTTGCTGGGCTGCGGGAGGAGGGATGCGCTGCGATGCGCATTTAGTGGCAACGCGTCCTATAGCAGAGGTGCCGGCGTCGTTGTAGCATTCTGTTCAGTGGACGTCACGGCCGAAGAAACCTTGATAATTGCACTTTCTTTGAAAATTGTCTCTCACGCCTCCATTTGCTAAGCTTAATTAGATCTCGATGTACGTTTGTGTGGAAATGAAGTTCACAACAACTACAACAACAACAACAACAAAAACTATTCTGTTCTTGCCAAAACTAGCAAAGCTCTTTACAAGGTTATTACAATCACTTATACTCCTTGAAATATGATTCGCTGTTCTCTTGTGCAGCAAATAGAATCGATCGAGAGCCAGGCGAGTGGGCCAAGTCCGAGTGGCGACGAAGCTGAGCGAAGTCGCTCCCAGCCGGACTAAACGGTGACTGGCAGAGAGTTTGTGGAAGTCGCAGATAAAATCTTACAAAAAGAGGAAATGGTCATGCCATAAAATGATTGTACTAAATCACAGCAAATGCACATGTATGCATTTAAATACTACATTATTTGTATAGAGCTCGCTTGATTAAACTCCAAACTACTCACGCACATGCTCAAATTTACTGTAGTCGCTGTGACATGGGACATCAATGGAAAGCAACTTCAGATAAAGCGTGAAGCAGCGATGAAGCAAATTTATTTTCCTTCATTTAAAAATATATACATTTCTTTGATACCTCAAAATACTTCCAAATCGCGGACATGTTGGCTGTTTAGTGTTGCTTCTCGCCGTGTTTTCGTTGCATCATCACAAGAGGACTACGGTTCTTCACACTATTTGGTGGTAAACTTTCGGTCTTTCAACCGAAAACCGAAAATGCAATTCTAGCTATTTTCGGCCGAAAGTTTTCGGTGCCAAATTTTCAGTCACATCTCTAGTAAACACTAAACAGCGAATGCAAAATATGTGTAAGGCTTATGGCTTGAAAGCATTTCCATGCTAATGGTATGCTGGTCAAACATGCATTGAAGAATTAAGGTAGAAAGGCAACTGGGGAGGTTATATATTGCCATATGATATGTGTGACTCTCGGTACTCGTATACAGTACTTAATTAAAATTGATCTATTAACACCACATGAAATACAGAATCATTTGACCGGGACCACTTCATTAAAAATAATTATAATACAAAGGGGCTGTGAGATGTCAATAGAACCGTTATGTGGCAAGATAACAATTAATGATAAAGTTAACAAAAAAATAAATCACATTCATGACCAATTATCGAAAATAGATCGAAAATTACGAACATTTCCTAATGTAGCCCAGAAACAGCTGAATGGGGCTGTGACGTCACAGCCAGGAAACAAAAGGTCGAGGCAGGTGCCATCGTTGTTTATCGACGAGAGAGTTGCGTTCGTGTTTGATCAAAAACTCGCAAAAATGGTTCAAACCTGTCGTGCTATGTGGTGTACAAATATCCATTTGTCGCAATGTAGTACCCATGAGTTCCCAAACACGATAAAAAGAGCTGGACTACGCAGACAATGAGTAAAGTTCGTCCGTGCAAAGAGGGCTAATTTTGCAGACCCAGCCTCCGGCACGGTTTTGTGTGATGCACATTTTACACCTGAAAGCTATTCGAACTATGGACAAATGAAATCAGGTTTTGCTAAGAAATTGCTGCTGAAAGCAGATGCGGTGCCCAACATACACGGGCAGCCACCTAAATGTCCCGATATATCATGAAAGAGGACGATGACTGGCACTGATGAGACCCCACCACCCTAGGCAAAGCAAAGGAGGTGAGCAGCCAAGCTCGAAATGGCCAGAGTGAGTACTCTTTTATAATAAAAAACATATCACGCATTGGATATAGGACTGGACACATGTATAAATTATCACTCGTAAAATATATACAACAAATCCTTTAATCCCATTCATATTTGTGTCTGTTGGCAGAGCGAAAACCTATGATAGCACAATAAATGACAATTATTCTATACATCACTTTATTTTGCGGTCACGGTATATCAGCTTCACAAAAAGAAATGCAAAACAAATCATCCGGTGTTTCCCACACGATCTGTTGCCGGTGTTTCATCAGTGTGATTGCTCCCCTCAATGATCGTTTCATTAGGTTGCATTTGCTTTTGTTTGGGCTCAAATTGATAACCCAAAACACCAAAGAAAGGTTCATAACTCTCCTCGTCAACATTAGAAAAACGTTCGTTACGTCGGATTCGTTGCTGCAACTAGAAACAAAATTGTCCACCATCATCACCGCCATTCAGTACTTTGTCAGGACCCAAGCACTGAGCCGGGTGTTTCCTAGTTGTAACGTCACGCACACAATATGCTAGATTTCCGGGATCTCGGGCGATGGTCCTTTTAGCTTGACAATCGATGCAAATTTCTATCATTTTCTTGGTTTTGCGATGTGTGTAATTACACGAAGTGGCATGATATGAATCCAAAGGGCATGTGTTTATGGATAAATGACGGAATATTAGCATTTCCCCAGGTGTTTTAGTACTCTTTAAGGAAAAAGTCAAAATCTTCATTTACCATTGAAATTAACATACTTGAAAGAACTGTAGGGTGAAAGTTACCCAAAGTCGACTAATATCTGTGATTGACATACAGTAGCTGAATTTGTTGAGTTTTTTTTTATGTTGTTGTTTTTTTTTTTTTAAATGTCACATCTCTTAAAGGAGTAAAGCCAGTTGCCTGCCACTGATATACATTGTGTGACATTCAACTGATGGTGCGTGCTATGATTGACATGTAGCAAGATTTAAACCCTAGTCCTAGCGGAGGATAAGAATGCATGCTGACTGAGATCATAAAATCCCATATGATTCAAAAGCTTTCTATAGGTCCCATAAAGTCTGGCTAGGAGATGATCATCCTGGGATCTATTTGTTATGTACAGTGCACGACACAATGTGGTATCAATGCTTAGTTATGAATTGACCGCAAGAATAAACTCACGCGATAATGTCAAAATGTGGTTGCCATGCTATCCTTCCAACATTCCATGTTAACAGTGAGGCGTGAACGTTTAACATTCAGATGCTCCAAACCAGAGGCCCCTCATCAGTCATCGGGAAGCAAATATGACACTTCTGACTGGTGGAGTGCACCAGAGGACAAGAGGCTGTGAGAGACATGTCATCACCAAGGATCACGCTGTTATTATTCATCATCTAGCTGTGATGATTCTTCAGTTAACTGAGGACAGTGTACTGTGTGAAAGAGCTAAGCAGCTTATTTGAGACTACGCCTGCTCATAGATGAGTTATTTAGAGAGACAATGGTGAAATCATTCAATCAGGCATTTCGGAAGTGGCAGCACCTCAAAGATGATTGATTTGCAAGTGTATACAACAGTAGATGGTGCACTTTCAGCAGTCTCCCAAAGCAACTATCGCTTAGGGTTAGAGTTAGAGTAAGATAACGTACTGTTTTTCCTCATTGTCAGTCCTATTCCTATTAAGCAGCATTACTCTGTTGTCTTGGCTTTCACCTAAACACAAAAAACACATACAAAAAGTTTTTTGTTGTTGTACATTTTTACAAGAGACAATTTGTGAGATCATGCAAGCTCCAATGGCTTTATTCATGTTATTATTATACAGTATTTATATTTATTATTATTTGTATTATTAGAAGAGGTAACAAGGTTTTTTGGCACCCAGGTCACATGTTGTTGTTGTTATCTAAAAGGAAAACTTATTCTAATTGTCACTTGTTTGTTTTTGAGCAAAAATATGAAGAAAGATGGTTGACCAATTCCCAAGAAATAGGTGGGACATGACTGAACGTGCAAGTACAAATGTGCTACGGCACACTACAGGCTGAGGACTGTGACAAAAAGCGCAGACGCCCAGCTAAGTCGTAGCCTATTGCAACAATAAGTCTGTCTTTATTTATTCAGCCTTGATACAATAAATAAATAAATAAAATACATATAAAAAATAAAATAAAAAATCAGGCTGTGCGAATGGATCGATACTGGCTCATCCTACATACTGTAGCTACCAAGTTTCAAGACGAAAGGTTCAAGAATGACGGAGCAGTAGGAAGAAGAAAGAGAACAACTTCTACTGCTTGAATGGCGACGTGACAGCCCTTAATTTTATTTAAAACAAATCCAGGTTTTAGTTTTTCACTATTTCTAATGGGGTACATGTTCCCTAATTCATCAGTGATTAATGCAGGATTATTATACAGTGATGTGATAAAGTATCTGAACCTTTTGGAATTTCTCACATTTCTGCCTAAAATCACCATCAAATGTGATCTGCTCTTTTTCAAAATTACACAGATGGAAAAAAAAGTGTCTGCTTTAACTAAAACTACCCAAACATTTACAGCTTTTCATATTTTGATGAGGATAGTATGCAAACAATGACAGAAGGGAGAAAAATAAGTAAGTGAACCATCACATTTAATATTTTGTTGTTTGTTGTTGTCCAGGCACTAAGGTAGCATAACAGCCTCATTTCATGATGCTCCCGCCACCATGCTTCACGGTGGGGATGACGTTGTGTGTTACTCCTAAACAATTCAACTTTAGTTTCATCAGTCCACAAAATATTTTGCCAAAACCTCAGTGGAGAGTCCAAGTGCCTTTTTGCCAACATTAAACGAGCAACAATGTTGTTGTTGTCTTTTTTTAGACGGCATTGGCTTCCTCCGTGGAGTCCTCTCATGAGCAGCATTCTTGGCCATAGTTTTACATATGGTTGATGTGTGCACAGAGATACTGGACTGTGCCAGTGATTTCTGTAAGTCTTTAGCAGACACTCTAGGGTTCTTTTTTACCTCTCTGAGTATTCTGCGATGAACTCTTGGCATCATCTTTGGTGGACGGCCACTCCTTGAGAGAGAAGCAACAGTGCCATTTGTAGACAACTTTTCTGACTGTCGATTGATGAAGATCCAGACTTTTAGAGATGGTTATGTATCCTTTCCCAGCTTTATAGAAATCAACAATCCTTGATTGCAGGTCTTCAGACAGCTCTTTTGACCCAGCCATGATGCACATCAAACAATGCTTCATATCAAGACATTTCTGACCAGGTGTGTGTTTTATAGTGGGCAGGGCAGCTTTAAACCACTCATCAGTGATTGGGCACACACCTACTTAAAATATTTGGTAAAAATTGGTTTCAATCGCTATTTAAGTCTCCTTCGGCAGAGGGTTCACTTACTTATTTTTTTCCCTTTCTGTCATTGTTCGCATGTTATCTTCATTAAAACATAAAACCTACAAATGTTTGGGTGGCTTTAGTTAAATCAGACACTGTATTGTCATCTTTGTGATTCTGAGTGATCAGTGTGATCAGATCACATTTGATGGTGATTTTATGCAGAAATGTGAGAAATTCCAAAAGGTTCAGATACTTTTTCATAACACTATATATAGATGCTACGGTTCATATTTGGTACTGATCCAAATCAGGATTGTACGGCCTTGATAGAGGGCTGCAATTTTGATTTAATTCAACCCATTGTTGAAACAGTGGGAAATTTGACATAATAAGCATTAGTCTGGACGTTAGCGTTAAAATAATCAGCCGTCAAAGTCCATCAAAACTAGACGTAAACACATCTCCTTTTAAAAGCCAGGGTACCATAAAATTATATGTTTTTAAATTTTTTTTTTTTTTTTTTTTTTTTAATTAAAAAGCAATTATTCATTATTACTGATTGCAGAAAAATCCCCGGGCATTTGTAAGAAAGCAACAATAGCTGTGAGAATTCAACTTTGCTCTGAAGCACTCAGGGCCGTGAATGAACTATGCCCTCAGTGCACTGCCCCAATCTTGTAGCAATTTCATCCACTCATCTGCAGAATTGGAGCAGTGTAGGCGGGGGAGGGGATAACGTGACCGCACACTGACCCGGCTTCATTTTCAGGATACTAAAATGCACAGAGCTGCTCAAGCAGAACACATGGAGGTGAAAAAGAGAGGGAATCACGGAACTTTATCCGCCCAATTACACAATGAGGAGAGCAACCTGCTGCTCGTATAGATATTGCACGGAATGCTCAGTAAGCCTGAGGCTGAGCCACTGGCCTCTGCCTTCCCACCTGCCGAGCCTTGCACAGACACAGACAAAGGAGCTCATCAAACATGCCAATCAGTAAAGAAAAAAACACTTAAAAAACAGCAATGTCCTGTTTCATAACAAAGACGACAATCTGGTTCATCACAACAAACAGCGGCAAAACAAACAAATAGGAGCAAAACAACATTAGCATGCACTGGGTTTTAAAATCAGTCTGCTCAACTCATTAGGTGCTTTGTCAGACTTTGCATGATGCATCAAAACACTTTCTGGTTCTGGTACGGTTGGAAAACTCATAATTAAGGAAAAGTTTTAGCCCATCAGGAGCACTTAAAAGTGGTAGAAATATGGCAATTAAAAACACAGGAAGGTCTCAATGTATTAAGAAATGCAAAATGTCAACAATATCAGGCTTGAAGTGTCAATTTTAGGGCTAAAAAAATTATAGTTCATTACGTAGAGGCAGTATGGTGTAAGAAGACAGGTAATAACTATAAAAAGCTGTTGTGATGTCATTTGTATTCTTCAGACGGGAGTTGAGATACCTAACACAGTGTCCTAACAGTGCCTTCTGATGAACACACAGTCTTGGGGTCATCTGGAAGCCATTTCTGCTTGCATCCTCTCCCTCGTCTCATTTTAATCTCTCGGTACAGCGCCACACCCCCTCCTCCGCGCCAGCCACCACTCCCAGCTCCCCTGGGTAGCCGGAGTTCAGTGGCCGAGGTCCGCGCACGCCAGGCCGGCGCGTCACGCAAGCTCATCCCCACTCGGCTCCCCAAGCACGCAAAAACTCCTTGGCATTAGAGAGAAATATCTCTATACTGTACATAATACATGGCTGCTCTGCTGGGTGCCACGCAGTGAAGTTCTATCACGCAGCCTGCATGCAGGAGAGGTGAAAAGTGTCCAAATAACTTCAAAGTGCTACAAAAGATTGGGATTCAGTGTGTGACTAAGAACTTTAAATGTTTTTCACAGTTGTCTATTGGTTCGCATGTCCGCCTCACGCAACTGGCGTTCAAGGTTGGACTCTTACCTGTCTTCCTCTCTGGAATTTGTATGGTCCTTTGGTGCTTTGCTGTGGGTTTCTCCAGGTACCAAAAATGTTCATGAAGCAAAGAATGACTTGTCAGTATGTGTGAATGTTCCTTCTTGATCTTTGAGTATTGTAAAGAAATCGTGCCACAGACATGATATGAAGACACCTGGGAATTGTTTAGAATTTTGCCAAAAATATGGTACAGTATACTTGTACAGTGGTACTTCGACATACGACGGCTTCGACGCACGATCTTTTCGACATCCGACGTGAAATTTGACTCACCATTTGTTTCTACATCCGACAACATGCTTGAAATACAACGATTTTTGACAGCGCCACAGTTTCTTTGTTTTGCCGGAAGACGGACGCACGGCCGATTTTCTTGCGAGAGAAATCAACACTGGATCCAAAAAGGTTAGTGCGGGTGGAGAAAAAAAAGAAAAGGTGACACTTACCATTGAAATGAAGATGTAAATGATAACAAAATATAAGCATGGTGTGTGCATCCATGAACTGGGTTTGATAATAGGGCCGTAGAATGTCGATCTCGGCTGGCGGTCCTTCTCCGTTTTCCAGTCTTTATAAGTTAAGGTGACAATTCTTGTTGTGGTAACATCGCCAAAGAAATCGCCAGGTTTGTCAGGTTTCTAATCATTTATTCCATCAACTTGTGAAACACAACACGCCTAGTGTCCGCTGCTGTTGACGCCAGCATCAAAACAGAAAGTATAGAACCGTGCTCTCTTGCTCACCATCACGTCAGCCCCGCGGTGCATTCAGGTACAGCAAAAAAAAGTCGGCCACATTAGAACCCGATTCGTTACATTATTACAGGTGTTAATATTATGATTACTATTATTATATTATTATTATTATGATTTTTATTCATAATGTATTTGTTTTGCTCTTTGTAATTGCTATTTGCAACAGTAACAGCAGCATTAATTAAGGATTTAATGTAGGTTTTTGGTCTGTGAAACAAATTAATGGAATTATAATGTGTTCTTATGGGAAAATCCTGCTCGACATACGACCATTTTGACTTACAAATAAGGTCCTGGAACAAATTAACTTCGTATGTAGAGGTACCACTGTATCTATTAAGTGACATTTGACACTGGGTGTCCAATGTGCTTTTTTTTTCATATCCATCCAAGCATCCATCCATTCAGTTTCAATTTTGGTCTAGGCTGTGGGGTGCTTGAGCCTTTCGCCCAAAGTCATTTGGGTGAAAGGTGGGCAACATTCTAAACTGGTTCCCAGTCGGTCACAGAGAACATACTGTACAGAGACAGATAACCATTCGCACTCACATTCACTGAAGGGATTGATCCCAATCCAAAGTTACCGATGCCAAAGACGTTTTATTGAATGTATTTAACCTAAATGTGTCAAATCGACACATTCCTAAATAGCTTGTGTGCATACAGGATACAGTGGGGCAAATAAGTATTTAGTCAACCACTAATTGTGCAAGTTCTCCCACTTGAAAATATTAGAGAGGCCTGTAATTGGCTAGGCCACTCCAGGACTTTGAAATCCTTCTTACGAAGCCACTCCTTTGTTGCCCTGGCTGTGTGTTTGGGATCATTGTCATGCTGAAAGACCCAGCCAGGTCTCATCTTCAATGCCCTTACTGATGAAAGTAGAGTTCACTCAAAATCTCTCGATAAATGGCCCCGTTCTTTCTTTCCTTTACACAGATCAGTCGTCCTGGTCCCTTTGCAGAAAAACAGCCACTCAGTATTCTTTCTTCTCCAATCACGAGAACCTGTGTTTCTACCAAAAATTTCATTTTTTGTTTTCATCTGACCATAACACATTCGCCCAGTCCTTTTCTGGATCATCCAAATGCTCTCTAGCAAACCGCAGACGGGCCTGGAAGTGTACTTTCTTCAGCAGGGGGACACGTCTGACAGTGCAGGATTTGAGTCCCTGGCGGCGCATTGTGTTACTGATAGTAGCCTTTGTTACTGTGGTCCCAGCTCTCTGTAGGTCATTCACTAGGTCCGCCCGTGTGGTTCTGGGATTTTTGCTCACCGTTCTTGTTATCATTTTGATGACACGGGGTGAGATCTTGCATTGAACCCCAGATCGAGGGAGATTATCAGTGGTCTTATATGTCTTCCATTTTCTAACAATTGCTCTCACAGTTGATTTCTTTACACCAAGCATTTTACCTATTCAGTCTTCCCAGCCTGGTGCTGGTCTACAATTTTGTCTCTGGTGTCCTTCCACAGCTCTTTGGTCTTGGCCGTAGTGGAGTTTGGAGTGTGACTGACTGAGATTGTGGACAGGTGTCTTTTATACCGATAATGAGTTAAAACAGGTGCTATTAATACAGGTAACGAGTGGAGCCTTGTTAGACCTCGTTAAGCCTCGTTAGAAGACGTTAAAGCTCTTTGACAGCCAGAAATCTTGCTTGTTTGTAGGTGACCAAATACTTATTTTCCACTCTAATTTGGAAATAAATTCTTTAAAAATCAAACAACGTAATTTTTTTTTTTTCCACATTTTGTCTCTCATGGTTGAGGTTTACCCATGTTGACAAATAAAGGCCTCTCTAATCTTTTCAAGTAGGAGAACTTGCACAATTGGTGGTTGACTAAATACTTATTTGCCCCACTGTATATTGTGTTCGTGCTGCATTTACGTGCAAGACCCCATAAAAGAGATTGTTGGAAGACCTCTACAGATCTTGAGTCATTCCTAACATTTTCCAAAATGCTTGTCTTTTATGGTCATGGTTAATTTTTTTTGGTCTGACACAAACAAAATAAATATTTCACAATAATCAGATTGACCGGGTTTTTATTTGTTCCAAATGAACACAGGGCCCAAAGGCTTCAGTAACGCTGTAATTGAGCCAATCTTATATCAGGTTGCATGTACAGCTGCACGCAAATGATCACAGCCGCTTGGTAAAATTACACTGCTTGGCAACAAAGTGTGACGCTTCTACTTCAAATTATGAATTTATTAGGGGGATTTAAGTACCCCAGTCCATAAAAAAAGATGGAAAATGACATTCCAACAGCCCAAGAGTAGAAATTGACATTCTTTAGAACAAAATATTTAGCATTTCACATTTGCACTTAACCAACACTGGCACGTGAGACTGACCACAGTCCTTGAAGTTTTCCCTTCAGTCTTGTGGGGGTGCTCCTTTTTTAAGCATGGAAGAAAATACTACTTACATACCATTTTAGATCACTTCGAATGTCTTTTCACGCGAGCAACAATACGGCCTGACATTGACAATGTTCCACAGTTAACTTAGTTTCAGAGCATTGTGGTTCTGGCATACAAAAGATGTGACCAATTCCAAATAGAAAATGCCCAGTGGTTACCTCCTGGTTGTCTGCGGAGGTGCTTGCCCACAGGATGTTTTTGTTGGTATGTTTACAGCTTTTTCAGACTCAGTTCACTGTTACCATGGCCCCCACACCCAAAAAAAGCTCCTAAAAACACGCAAAACGTCTTTTTCCTAAATACCCCCTATTGTCAAACTGCATGTTGGATCCCTTGCTTTGCTTTCACTGCTGCAACACCCCCAAAAGCCGACCCCCTTTCTCTTTCTTTCTTCCGCCCTGTGCGTGACAGTAGCTCACTGAGAAGTGGAAATGAGACTAGTAAACAATGATTAGCTCCAGAGCCAGAGTAGCCCAGTCTACCATTGGTACTGTCTCCGCATACGCACGCCCCCCACCCGCTAACACATGCAGCATATATAGGAAACCACACTCACGCACACAATGCCTTCAGCTAGAGTCAACGGTGGGTCAGGGGCAGCCTCCCACAGCCAGGTTACAAGAGGTAATCACAGGCAAACACAGCAGCCACACGCAAAATGCACACATGACACCACCACCACCGTAACCTGCCCCCAACACCCTACCGCCCTCTTCCTCGGCCACAAACCTGGCTTGAATTAGCATGATGCGGATGCAAGCGGCCACATATGTGCAAGGAGCAGACTGAGTTAGGGAGGGGGACTCGGGGGTTCCCCCCTATAGAAATCAAGGAAAAACAGTCATCCCCTGTGCAGTGCATTTAAAGACATTGCTTTGTCTCTGGTTAACCCCGAAATCATATTGTCGAGGATTTGGTTCTTAGCCATACCATTTTTCTATGGACAAATGGCTTCCAAACTTGGAGTGGAACTCCATATCTATAAATGCCTTGAGCAATTAACATAAAAGTACAATGACAAATAAATTCTATTCTATTCTATTCTATTCTATTCTATTCTATTCTATTCTATTCTATTCTATTCTATTCTATTCTATTCTATTCTATTCTATTCTATTCCTTTTAAATTTAAATTACTGCAAATATATAATTGACAATTTGACAATAACACACATTAATAAGCCATGGATGAGATACTGAAAATTAGCATCAAAATTGCAGTTCTTATTTATCTTTATATTAAGCTAGCACGCCACACAAACTTTTCCATATATTTCCCACAGAAATATTTCACAAATCCTTGGAGCGTTAGCATAGCATTCACATTCTCGCTAGCATTAGCTTTAGCATTTACGGTGGTGAGCGTCATCTTAAACTCTCGGGCAATTTTTTTTTTTTTTTTTCCTATACAGTTCGTGGCGTTCAGGTGGGTAAATTAATTGAAAATAATGGAACATTTTCCTGTTGAGTATGCATTATCATCACCAAGTGGGCATTGTCCTTGTAGATGCTACAATTAGGGATGGGAATTGATAGGATTTTTACGATTCCGATTCCATTATCGATATTGCTTAACGATTCGATTCTTTATCGATTCTCTTATCGATTCTAATTTGGGGGAAAAGAAGAACAAACGTTTTGATTGGCATTGAGTTTGTTCAATCAGAAGTCACAACCTTACAAACTCACAACAATGTCAAAAGAGGCCCAAAGCCTCAATATTAACTGTGGCAATAAGTGGCAAATGCACAAGAAAGTGTAACATTTTACTGAAACATTTTTCTAATAGAAATAAAAAATATTGGTATATACTGGCATATAGGTCATTGGTTTGCCGTTGGCAATATGTGTTAAACTTGCAGGGGTCCCCAAACTTTTTCCAGTGAGGGCCACATAACTTTTCCCTTCTCTAATCAGGGGCCGGGGTCAGTTTGTAACAGAAAAAGTGTGACGATTGCAGGAGTGCCTAAATGTAAAAAAAATATTGTTTTTCAGAAAGTCACAATCAAATAACCCTTTCTGGATATTTCACGGAACAAAAGTAAATAAAATAAAAATAATAATATAATATAATAATAATTAATAACAATAACACTATTAATCAAACAGATAATAACCAAATAACCCTCTCTGAGTTCTTTACAGAAAAAGGCCAGAAAATAAATAACACTATTGAGAAAAAAAAATTCAAAATGCTCTCTGGTATTGTTCAGGGGACCGGACCAAATGTCGGGGCGGGCCGTATCCAGCTCGCGGGCCGTAGTTTGGGGACCCCTGCTAAAGTGTATTATTTACCAGTATGCATGCCTTTTAGTTTTTATGGTGCTTTCACGCTCAAGTGGGGGCGCCCTTGCGCTTCCTCACGCGAAGAAGAACGCGCTCACGTGAAGAAGAGCGCGCTTACACACGAAGAAGAAGAAATGCCGCATCCAAGCGAGTGAGCGAGTTAGTGAGAGGGGGAAGCACTTCTACAACCCTACGTTCTTTCTTAATGTTTGTAAAATATCTACAGAGGCAACGCCTGTATGTATAATCTTTTGTGGTGTTGTTGTGTGTTTCCACTCGCGATCGGACACTTAAATCCAGTTGTGTAGTGGTTTGAACGATGTGCTAATGCTAGCGAACGCATGCTAATTGTGTTGTTATTACTGAATTAGCAGTTAATCATCGCTGACTTACGTTGATGCAAACCTGTTTGTTATTGGGGACGAAATTAATTTTTCATTTCTATTTTTAGTTTCACTCTTCAAGTGATGGTTGAATAAAGTCAGCAAATTATATCTTCTGTATTGTCATTTCGGAGTTTAGCTAGCTGTATAGCTGTCTCGGTGAGGACAGTGCAGTCTATTCCCTCCCGATGCAGTTATCTCCACCTTGCAATGATTGCAAGTCGTGTTGTTGTAATTTTTCTTCGTGAAGTGAAGACACACTTTCCAGCGTTTGAACCTACGTGCTGTCATTGTTATGTTTACGGCTGCAATGCTCGTGCTAAACCATCGTCACCTTTAATTTTCACCCTCTTTCCTGGTGAAGTGTAGCCAAACTTTGGAGCGGGTGGTTCTTGGCGCCATGCTAGTTTGATGCGTCTGGACAACAAGACAGTCACGACGCAATATGCGTCTTCGGGACTCGTTAAAGGGATCGTTAAGGCTTTTTCATTGTGATGTCGAGGCCTCGAAACACTCGGAACCGATTCGGAATTAGAATCGGATTTCGATTCCCATCCCTAGCTACAATATACGCGTCATAATAATTTGTTTCTGCTTTCTATTACCAAAAATAGTCACTTGCCCTAAACTTTTCTTGAATGATATCCATAAACCTTGTATTTTTTTTTTCCAAATCAAAACAACTAGAGCAAAGGTAGCAGAGGGAAGAGATTCAGAGCCTCACCTGCATATTTAAAAATATACAGTGGTACATCTACGAAATTAATTCGTTCCAGGACCTTGTTTGTAAGTCGAAACTGTCGTATGTCGAGCAGGATTTTCCCATAAGAATACATAATAATTCCATTAATTCGTTCCACAGTCCAAAAACCTACACTAAATCCTTAATAAATACTGCTGGTACTATTACAAATGGCAATTACACATAGCAAAACAAATACAGTAGAGATAAAAAACGCAATATTATTATAATAATAATAATTCCTGTAATAATGTAACGACTCGGGTTCTAATGTGGCGAACGTTTTTTGGGTGCTGTAACTGAACGCACTGCGTGGCTGACATGACATTGAGATAGAGAGTGCGGTAGAGATTTTACTCTCTTTTATTGTTTTGTTGCTGGTCTTTGAGATCGTAGACATTCTACGGCCGTATTGTCGAGCCACTTCACCGATGCGCACACCACGCTCATATTTTTCTATCATTTCCATCTTCATTTCAATGGTTAGCATCACCTTTTCCCTTTTTCACCACCTGCACTAACCTTGGAACCCGAGTTTTCCCTCACAAGATAATTCGCCATAAGTCCGTCTTCCGACAAAACAAAGAAACCTGGGCGCTGTCATAAATTGTATTTCGAGCATGTCGCCGGATGTAGAAACAAATGGCGATTCAAATTCATCGGATGTCGAAAAAGATCGTTGAAGTGATCGTATGTCGAGGTACCACTGTATCTGTAGATATTAGGTGTTTGACGGTACTCACAAGTCACAGTTCAGTATGTACTCGGTACGGGGGTCACGGTTCAGTGTGGGTTCAGTACTACAGGAAAAACAAAAAAGGTTTTTTTCTTTTTGTATACAATAACACTTATATAGGTGAAATGTTAAAAAATGTAAAATGTGTTACCTATGTTTTTTGGGAATAAAAAGACAGTTCAGTTCAATTCATTCAGTTAATATAAAAATAGTTGATGTAAAAGACGTGATAGAATGGTTCCTGTAATAACGTGTAGAAAATGAAAAGTAACATCAGTTACTTTGGCGAGTAACTAATTACTCTCAAATTGAGGTAACTGAGTTACTAACTCAATTACTTTTTGGGAGAAGTAATTTTAACTGTAACTAATTACTTAACTTAAGTAAGTAAGTAACAAAATAAACATCCAGTGACAAATAAGAGAAAAAAATTAACAGAAGTTATCGCAAAAAAACAAAATAATGTCCCATATAAATTTAAATGAGCCAAAATGTCCATGATTAAATAAAAGGAATAACACAAATAAATCACGTTAACACTAGTAAGTAATACCAAAAAGCCACTAGGCATGCATGTCAATGCAATGACAATTCTACAGATGCACAGATTTTTTTCATTTAATTCTCTGCTTGATTACTTTTATTTCTTTCTGGTGACACAGTATATGTGAAGAGTTTTTGTAATTTATTATTTTTTATTCATTGTTAATTTCATTCGTGCACCATGAGTGATTAGGGTCTTTCCCTCAGTCAACAAATCCCAATCATCTCAGGAAAGAGACATGTAGAGGCCAGTGAAGCACAGCTGCTCTGCTAAACTGTGACCAGCCCATGCACAAAGGCTGCAGGCTTGTACATGAATTTATAACCCAGCATTGTGCAAAACTGATACAGATATTTATGATATTGTGACAATAACATCAGCCGTATATTTGCATGTGAGTTGACAAATTTTCTAAATAAGTGTAAAAAGGACACATTCCATCACATTTACCCTTGTTCCGTTCAACTGCTTGTCTGCCTACTATTTTATGTAATAGTGTTGCACCGCTAACATTTTTGGGCTCCCGATACTGATTCCAACACTAGTCTGTGTGGTATCAGCTCATCATCGAAATTCACAAAAGAAGGATAGTTGGATGCTACACGATTGGACATCTAATATTGCGCTTGTCGCCCTTCCCAAGGTAATTTTTTTAACATCGGCATGCTTAGTTGGCAGCCATCTTGGGTAGGGTAACTACCAGTTAAAAACTAGATCTCGCAAAGTACATATTGTCCAGCATCTGAACGTTATTTATTAGTATTCCCCGATACTGATCATTTTAGCATTGTATCAGTATACGGTACAAGGATACACAAAGTTCTCTAAGTCAGGGGTCCCCAACTGCCGGGCCGCGGACCGGTACCGGTCCGTGGCGCATTTAGTACCGGGCCGCAAAAGAAATAATAATTTATTAACGACTGCATAATGGCCAAATTAACTTTGGCCTGGGCGCCTTAACACACCAGTAACCCTGTCTACTCTAGATACAGTATAATGCTACAGGATGGAATGTCGTCATAGAAATCCATTGATTGGACTGCAAGCAGTACATATTGTTTTGTATATCTAAGTGCGCTTGTCCTCGATAATAATGTCTGACTTAGGGCGGGCGAATCACATTTGTTCCCGGAATTAATTAGCCCCAACACTAGAATGACTGAAAAACAGACATCTTTGGACAGATTAAGGACAGGGGAAAAGGGCACCTGATGAGCCTTAAGATGAGCCTACAACCTCAAAGGAAACAAATCTATGCTACTTCCCAATCACTAACCCACGAACTGCAAAGGAGTGGATTCGTGACCCGTTTGTGAATAAACTGAGTGATTCGAGTATGTCTGTGCAACAGGAGGATCAATTTGTAGAGATCAAAAATGACGGCAACCTTAAACGTACATTTGAGACAACAACTCGACCGAGGTTCTGGATTAAAGTCATTCCGGAATATCCTGACATCGCTAGGAGAGCATTGAAAACCATGCTACAATTTCCAGCACCAGATCTTTGTGAAGCGGGCTTCTCTCACTCTTCCATCACACATTGATGGGACCATCTCGTGTCAACGAAGCAAGCTCAGGCCTCTTACTGATTCTGCAGGTGAGTTTAATTTTCCCTGCACTTAACACGACGGGGTTAAAAACAAACGTTATTTTATATTTGCTGTATTTTTCTCCCGCACATTGCCGGTGTTCTGACAAATTTTGCATGTGCGTAACGTTGAAAATAGCCGCGAACGCAGCGATTCCAAAGTAAACACTACAAACTTTCTTTAAGGAAAGGAATATTAACTTACGTTTGCCATTTTAGCTGCACACAACAACTGAGCTCTCCCAATTAACGACTTTGCTGTGTCATTAAGCATTAATTTACGCCATTTTCGTGTTTCACATGTATGTTTATGATGTAAAGAGCTTTTTAGCACCGTTGGATAACATTGAGAGTCCAACTGAATATAAAAGAGGGCTTTTTCACCACCACAAAAGCTTTGGGAGCAAAGTTTAATAAGGGTGCAAAATTTGACAAAACACCGTTCCATGAAAAAAAAAAAGACCCAAATCACACCGGTCCGTGGTGCAAAAAAGGTTGGGGACCCCTGCTCTAAGTGCACTCTGATCAAAAACAAGCAATTACTGCAATAAATCACATTTTACGGTGCACAAATTAAATTTAATTACAAACCAAAAGTTACACAAACAGTTTTCCCCCCTGACCAAACTTTGTTAAATGACAAAGAAGAAGGAATTAAAAAGGCATGTCAAAAGTAGCACAAAGAGATTTTCAAATGTTTCCGGTCTTCCAATTAGTCAAACAAATTAGCGTGACACGTTCCCCACTGAATCATTCACCAGATGCAGACTCTTTGCTCCTCATGAACCGCTCATTCACAGCTCACGCTCCCAATATGACGCTCCCCTCTGAGAGCACACAGCAGCAGGAAGATAATGTGCGGGGGTCTGCAGGACTTCCACAATGGGAGGAGTGTGACATGTATTCCGAGCCCTGCCCACTAACAGCTAAATATATAAGGTGGAGGGAGGCACAGTCAGCCACTCAAACCTTAAATCAACTGCAAAACTTAAACCAAACTCACTTTGAGTAAACTGACATTTGATTACCATTTACTCTAAATTGGTTTAGCCAAAATTAATTAATTATTGATTTATAAAGTTAAAAAAATATATATATTTTGACAAAAAGTTAAGACTTTTTTTAAGTTCGTTTTTGGGATCAATTCCTGAGTATTTGTCCCAATGGCAGTGGACACAGATTTTGGCATAAAGAGCAGCAGCATCATGCGAGAGTGGAGTGGACAGGTCCAGCCAGCTCTTGTTGCATCTTTTATTTTCCTCTTCTGTCTGGAAGCCTGCCTCTGGTTCAGGGACCTAAGGCTGAAGAGAAGACTGCCAGGACCTTTCGCCTGGCCCGTGGTGGGCAACGCCATGCAGCTGGGCCAGATGCCTCACATCACCTTCGCCAAACTGGCCAAAAAATACGGTAACGTGTACCAGATAAGACTGGGTTGCAGTGACATTGTGGTCCTGAATGGAGACAGGGCCATACGTCAGGCTTTGATAGAGCACAGCAGGGAGTTTGCCGGTAGACCAAACTTTCCCTCCTTCCAGGCGATTTCTGGAGGAAGGAGCCTGACATTTACTAATTACAGCAAAGAGTGGAAAGCACACAGGAAAATTGCCCAATCCAGCCTGAGAGCCTTTTCCTCTGCAAACAGTCAGACCAAAACTGCCTTCGAGCAGCACGTTATGGCCGAGGCAATGGAAGTGGTGCGGTCATTTTTGCGACACAGTAAAGCTGAACAGTATTTTGAACCATCTCATGAGTTCACAATAGCTGCTGCCAATGTGCTATGCGCTCTTTGCTTCGGGAGGAGATATGGGCACGATGACCTGGAGTTCAGAACAATGTTGATGAGACTGCACAAGTTTGGAGAGACTGTGGGAGCGGGCAGCCTGGTTGATGTCATGCCTTGGCTTCAATCCTTTCCCAACCCGGTCCGCAGTCTCTACGAAAACTTTAAGAATCTCAACGAGGAATTCTTTGCTTATGTAACAGATAAAGTTGTGCAGCACAGAGAAACTTTTGATCCAGATGTGACCAGAGACATGAGCGACGCCATCATCAATGTGATCGAGCACAGAAAAGAGAGCGGCCTGACGAAAGAGTTCGTAGAAGCAACGGTAACGGATCTGATTGGAGCAGGCCAAGACACAATATCCACCATCATGCTGTGGATCGTGTTACTGCTGGTCAAATATCCCGAGGAGCAAGCTAAACTGCATGACCTCATCGACAAAGTGGTTGGTCCTGATAGACTGCCCACAACTGAGGATCGCAGCAGCTTGGCCTACCTAGATGCCTTTATCTACGAGACAATGCGCTTCACCAGTTTTGTCCCCATCACCATCCCTCATTCCACCACCTCAGATGTCACCATCGAAGGTCTGAGCATCCCTAAAGACACAGTAGTCTTCATAAACCAGTGGTCTGTCAACCACGACCCCTTGAAATGGAAGGATCCGCATATCTTTAACCCCTCACGGTTCATGGGTGACAACGGAAGCCTCGATAAGGACGCCGTTAACAGTGTTATGATCTTTTCACTAGGTAAGAGGCGCTGTATCGGTAACCAGATTGCCAAGGTCGAAGTCTTTTTATTTACGGCAGTCTTGTTGCATCAATGCGGCTTGGAGAGCGACCCCTCTCAGCCCGTCACCCTGGATTGTTCCTACGGGCTCACGTTGAAGCCCGTCAGATACTGTGTCACTGCCAAGCTCAGAGGAAAGTTACTTGGCTTGGTTTCCCCCGCGTGAGCTGCATGCATTAGCATTGTGACACAAGGCCAGGAGAGACTTCCTCACACTTACTAGCATACCTGTACAAAGTCTTAATGCAAAATGTTCCTATTTAATGTATTTCAACAAGCATTGCGATTAGACGTTTGGTGTCAAACTGAAATGTGAGACTGCTAGAATTCAGGTCAATAAAATGTTGGCATCAAAGCAAGGGGTTAAAAAGTTCTCAAATTGTTCTAAACCATGCAATATTAAGTGTTAAATTCTTCTTTTGCATGAACTTGTAGGATCTGCACAGGGACATCAACAGACATTTAATGTCCATTTGAATTAATAATGTCATGTAATAAATACTTGTGAATGTTACAGTCACTTTTTGACTCACTGTTCTCAGCCATAATATCTGAGAATATATTTAACCTGTCATATCATGCTTCTACAATGTGTTTTTTTAAGTTTTGTGTAGCTATAAATGTAATAATAAATGTTATGTATCTACTATAAACTACTGTATTCAAACCATGTGAAGACATTGCATTGAAAGTGATGATAAAAGTGATGTCATATGAGAACTTTGAAGTGAAGAGTTGGACTTTCATCAACATCTATCAGAGAAAATTTGCACAAACCTTTGTGCAACCAGTGTTTCCCCATACGCCGCCTGCCAAACACCATTCCCAACAATACACAAAGCACAGATGTGCACCATGTTTTTTTCCCATGAGGCATTATCATGACAATGTTTGTTTACAAAAATTTCAAAGCTACACGGATGATCCTGCTCCCTCTTTAGCTCTACACGCTCAGTGTATGTTTATTTTCTGCACGCAACTACTCAGCGGGGCTTCATGTGCTGGCTTTAAATGATGACAAAATAAGCTACCGGTATGTCTGAAATTTTGGGTTATAATAAAATATTGTTGAATGTTTCCTGTGTCTGAATTTTGATTTCATGCTATTAACTGTAATGCTACACAATCCCACAGTAGAGTGAGCCTGACTGTCTTCTACTTGAAATTGCATGCAGGCCATACTATCAAACATGTGCAAGCAATATGACACCACCATTGTCTAGCTGCTTGTCAATAAATGATTTTTAAATGAAACAAACCTCCATTTGTGGCTGCACATGGCCAGATTATAACGCAATGACTTTCTAAGTCCTTCATTTTGTTGCACAAGCACATGAACACATGTTAGAGTCCTGTGTTCTCAAATCTCTTTGAAATTAGCACAATACTGACAACACTCTTTTGCGATGACCGCCACATTGCTAAGGGTCATGAGACAGCCTGTTGTCTGGATTATAATTAAACTTTAAAATACTACACATTTCATGGAAATACTTGCTGTATTTATCCACGGAGTGATAACAAATCAATAAAACATACTGTGTAGAGGCTGAAGAAAAGCAATCGTTATAGACCCTAAACATAATGCTGTATAACATAATGAATTTATATTACATTTTCGACGAAGAAAAATGTTCCATGCAAAATTTTTATCTTATTCATAGGCCTGAACCATAAATATCTAGTTTTGGCAATTTAGCCTCCAAAATATCTCCTGCATCGCTGTCATTCTACAAGAGATGCTGCTGGAGGGATGCCCAAGCAGGACTAAGGTCCGCAAACTGCGGTCAAAAAAGGGAGGGGAGTAACCTTTAAAAAAATGGTGTCGAGGACCACTCCCACCATTGGGATACATATAAGTGAAGGCTTGAATCTGCTTTCTTCAAAAGTGGTTATCTGAAGACAAGCGGCACCATAGTTTTCTGCTCAGCCTAATCGATATCTTGTCATCAATTGCAAGTGTTCCTTGGACTCTTTTATGTGGTTGGATTTTGAATGAGCACGCACAGTAAAAGCCTTGGATGAGAGTTGATTAACTGAAGGACAGAATCTTGGAATGTTTGAAAGTTTTACTGTAAGTAAGTTGATTTTTCTTCGAATGCAAAGGAAGACACGGGATAACGCAATGGCTCACGTGGACGCTGAGTTTGCTGTGCAGGACAGCAGCATTGCTCGAGAGTGGAGTGGACAGCTCCAGCCCGCTCTGGTAGCAACTTTTCTTTTTCTTATCTGCCTGGAGGCCGGCCTGTGGCTGAGGAACGTGACGCTCAAGAGAAAACTGCCGGGGCCTTTCGCCTGGCCCGTGGTAGGCAATGCCATGCAGCTTGGCCAGATGCCTCACATCGCCTTCGCCAAACTAGCTGAAAAATATGGTAACGTGTACCAGATAAGGTTAGGTTGCAGTGACATTGTGGTCCTGAATGGTGACAAAGCAATACGTCAAGCTCTCATACAGCACAGCAAGGAATTTGCCGGTAGACCAAACTTTGTGTCTTTTCAGTATGTGTCAGGAGGGAAAAGTCTGACTTTTACCACTTACAGCAACGAGTGGAGGATGCACAGGAAAATTGCTCAATCCACGATCAGAGCGTTCTCATCTGCCAACAGCCAAACCAAAAAAGCTTTTGAGTGGCAGATTGTTGCAGAAGCTCAAGAACTGGTTGAGACTTTCCTTAAACTCAGTGCTCAGGGTCAGTATTTCAACCCTGCCCATGAGCTGACAGTGGCTGCAGCTAATGTGATTTGTGCCTTATGCTTCGGAAAACGTTACGGACACGATGACGCTGAGTTCAGATCCTTGCTACAGAGGGTTAACGACTTTGGACAGACTGTTGGAGCTGGCAGCCTGGTGGATGTGATGCCGTGGCTTCAGGCCTTTCCAAATCCAGTTCGCAGTGTCTTCAAGAACTTCAAACATCTTAACATGGAGTTTTTCAAGTTTGTTCAGGGCAAAGTAGAAGAGCACAGAAAGACCTTTGATCCTGAGGTAACACGGGATATGAGTGATGCTATTATCGGAGTTAATGAAGAAATTGAGAGTGGCAAAGGACTTGGCGAGGGGTTCACTGAAGGGACCGTGTCAGATCTCATTGGTGCGGGTCTGGACACTGTTTCTACTGCTCTGGATTGGATACTACTTCTCCTGGTAAAACATCCTGAAATCCAAACGACGCTTCAGCAGCTCGTGGACAAGGTTGTGGGGCCAAACAGACTTCCCTCTGTGGAGGACAGAGGTCACCTGGCCTATTTGGATGCATTCATCTACGAAACAATGCGATTCAGCAGTTTCGTGCCCGTCACCATCCCTCACTCCACAACCTCAGATGTTACTATTGACGGTCTTCACATTCCAAAAGACACGGTGGTCTTCATCAATCAGTGGTCTATCAATCACGACCCCATGAAGTGGCAGGACCCGCAGAACTTTGACCCCTCACGGTTCCTTGACAAAAACGGCTCCCTTGACAAAGATCTAACCAATCATGTTATGATTTTCTCTGCGGGAAAGAGACGCTGTATTGGTGACCAGATTGCCAAAGTGGAGATTTTTTTGTTCTTTGCGATCCTTCTGCACCAATGTCATTTTGAAAAATGCCCCGATGAAGACTTGTCTCTAAATTGTGCCTATGGTTTAACACTGAGGCCTTTGGATTTCAAAATCACCGCCAAACCCAGGCGAGGAGCATTTTAAACACAACATATTTTTTAAAACATATATATATATATTTGCATAAGCTCACAACTAAGATAAGCTAATATTTGATCACTCATTTCACTGAGACTTCATATGCAACACACCGTAAATAGTTTTACAACATGCTATTAATGTCTTTTTACATTTTAAATTCTATGCAAGATTTATAGTTTATATTTAGAATAGTTTATGGTGCTACTATTGTGGTGCAGTTGAACTAATTTCCCTATCTATGAATGACCATATGAAGTAACCCTGTATATGTTTGCTGGCATTGATGCTTTGTCTATCCTGTGTATTTTGTATTTATATTGTTTATATACCTAAACAGCACTTTATTACGACACCTGAACATTATAATAAAAAGAAATATGTACAACAGTTATGTTTACTATTAGTTGGGTTTTGGTTTAGTCATTTTTGTTTCTAATATGCAAGAACTCAATGTATTAAAATAGATTATAGGGCATATGACATCACCGGTGTTAATCAAAACGTCAAAGTCTATCAATCTAAAGCCCGATTTTATAGAATTGTCTTTTTTATCATAGCACATAGGTACACTTAATTATGTGATCAGTGTAATAGCTTTACTATTTAATTTTATTTGTACACTGTGTGTACAGAGTATAATTATGAATTACCATATTACCTGAGAAAAGAGCTGCATTACTGTTTCTTATCATAAACATCACATGTACAGTATGTATTTTGGAGCGTGACGTGAATTTCACAGGTAAAATAAACAGATCTACAGACTTAAAGTGACCATGCGGTATGTCAGTAAGGGCAGCCAAAGTTAAAAAAAAAAACAAAAAAACCCCCCCAAAAAAACAAAAACAGTCTTGTGAGGTCATAGAGATAATAATAGCATCTCATGTCTGGCCTCTGTTGTTGTGAAAGATTAATATGTGTTACTGGCCATTGTCGCTTCTGCCCTAAACTCTTACCAAGCACGCCGTGACTCACTGTAGCACTCACTACATCAGCCACTCATTAATGTTTAACACAGGTCTCCCGGTGCTTTTTTTTGGTCATGCTCAGTAAATTGAGAGCAGACAAGTTCAAGCTTCGTTTGTTGATACAGTGAGGTTTATATCCTTGGAAAGAAAAAGGTTGAAATAGTGCCATAATTGTTGAAGAAAGGCAGTTTGAATGATTTGGCAAATGGAGGACAGGCAGCCTACTCCCAACACATTTTAAAACTACTAAATCAATGGAAGGTTCTGTGACAAGTAGCTACTGGACCCTTTATTTACTCCTGTAAGTTATCCCAGTGTTGTAATGATGACAATTTATTGAGAAGAAATACAATTCATTTTGGCTGACTTTTGCAGCTTAGTTTCGCAATGTTTATTGCTGTTGTTTGAGTTGCAACCCCCTGAGAGTCATATATCGTGCAGGTGCTCCAAATGTTCCATGCAGAACATGTCGTATTTTAAGTGTGAAGATTGCACACAGTTGGGAGAACAAGTATTTGATACACTGTCAATGGGTTTTCCCATTGGCAGTGTATCAAATACTTGTTCTCCCCATTGTATATTTCTTTGTTTAGTCAAAGGAGTAAAGTTCTCAAACATGTGTGGAAATGCATCACATGGGAGTACATTGCTGTCATGCAGAAACTAGTATAGTGTGTACCTAATTTTCGGACTATAAACCGGTACTTTTTCCCCCCGAATTTTGAATTCTGGGGCTTATAGTGTGGTTTATTTGTTGGTTTAGATGGGTTAATAGGTAACACTTAATTTGACAGCTGCATCATATAAGACTGTCATGAGACTGTCATAATTATGACATGACACCGCCACGGGAATTAATGAATGCATCTGACAGTGTCATCCGGCAAATTTTGTCACTAACACTAACTAACTATGTCCAGTTCGGACGTTTTACATTCATTCAAAAGTGAGCTAATTTGCCGGACGACACAAAATGACATCTGTCATAAGCATTCATTAATATTCATGACAGTGTCATGTCATAATTAGTCTTATGATTCCGCTGTCAAATAAAGTGTTACCAATTTATATCTTTTAGTGTAAATATCCCATAATGCAGCGAGGACAGCTTATATGAACAAATGCCGTTTTCGTGTCAAATTTGGTGGGTGGCAGCTTATAGTCTGGTGCACCTTATATTCCGAAAACTACGCTGCAGTGATCCCTCGTTTTTCACCTTATATGGGGACCTGAACCACCCGTGATAACGGAAAAACCACAAAGTAGCGACCCCCCCCTAAAAAAAATTTTTTGGGCATGTTTTATTTTTTTTGTTTGGTGTGGTCAATGTATTTATTCAGACTTAGCATTGTAAAGAGATAAATATACGACATGTTTTTTCACCTTTTCCCCCAAAGTATAAATAAACAAAAAAAAAAACTTTTATGTAAATACATATACAGTATATTTTAATAAAAGTTTTTAAGCACTTCCATGTTATAATTATGATAGGTTTTACACATGTTACTGTCACACGGATTTATTCTTTAAACAAGAATAAAGCAGAAAAATGCTTCTTTATTAATGCTTCATAATGTGAGTCCACTCAAATCCGCTCACGCTGCTCACTTACACACAATGAGTTCCTTAAAGTTTCAGCTTCCGAGCTTCCATGGCAAGATTAAACCTTAACGCCTGTCAATCATTGTTAACTTTAACAAGCAACTCCAGGGCACTGCCAGTGGCGCCTTCAGAAATTTTTCATAGAGGTGGCCAAATGGGGCCACTTAAAATCTTGGGGTGGCCAAAACTAAAAGCCATATTTTCAGGTTTTCATCATATTATTGCAGTAAAAAGGTCAGGGGAAAACTATCAGAAAGACCTAAGGACACGGCTACTGATATACTTTGGTGTATTGTGTAATATTTGATGTTACTAATGATTTAATGTGCATAGTTCATAACTGTCCAGTCAACATTTTGAGTTCCACAACAATTGTTTTATTGTGTTATGTATATATTAGGCATAAGGTGTACATTTAACTAGGGCTGTCAAACGATTAAAATTTTTAATCGAGTTAATCACAGCTTAAAAATTAATTAATCGTAATTAATCGCAATTCGAACTATCTCTAAAATGGGTCATATTTTTCTGTAAATTATTGTTGGAATGGAAAGATATGACAAGACGGATATATACATTCAACATACTGTACATAAGTAGTGTATTTGTTTATTATAACAATAAATCCACAAGATGGCATTAACATTACTAACATTCTTTCTGTGAAAGGGATCCACGGATAGAAAGACTTGTAATTCTTAAAGGATAAATGTGAGATTGTATATTGTGACTAAATGTTACCATCTAGTGTATTTGTTGAGCTTTCAGTAAATGATAGCGACTTAACTGTTCCGCCCAAATGCATGATGGGAAGTGGTGCAACCATGACTGGGTGTGGTGGCTGCAAATGCTATATGTTCTCTGCGTTGGGTACACTACAGGGTGTTAAGAAAAAGTTCAACTCCTGTCATTCTTCCACACGTCGCTTCCCACAATATTTATAGTTGCTTTGGGAGAGATGACAAAGCTTTTGCCAATTAAAAGCACTGCCCCAATGAATGCTTGTATCTACTCCACTCACTTGATACTGCCTCTTATCTCTGTATATAAGTAAAACGGCGCCATTGTAGGCTGTTTGCGGCAATGCGTGAATAAGTCGTATCGCGAATGTGTTAATTGCGATATTTTCACATGATTAAATTTTAAAGAATGAATTACCGCCCGTTAATGCGATAAATTTGACAGCCCTACATTTAACAATTTAAAATAAATGCATTCATTTGGGATAAAATGCATAACTTATGCTCCAACAAGCTAATGATATACTGGCCAGTGGGGTGGCCAACCAATCTATAGGGGTGGCCATGGCCACCCCTGGCCACCCCCTGGTGGCGCCACTGGGCAGTGCCTGACCAAGAAAAACAGCAGGAAGGAAAGTCAGCGACTATGTGATCGGATCGGGACAGCTCTATAAAATACTGCATTTATTTATTTATTTATTTTTTAATTGGAAAAAAAAAAAAAACGGCGAAGGACTGAGGACGCAAAGTTTGAAGCGCGAAGCAGCGAGGGATCACTGTACATGCAATAGCATTATGTGATACATTTCTCATCTTAAATGTCAAATTTTATTTCAGTTTTTTATCATAACATGATACTAAGCTTTTCCTTTTTCTTTTTCTTTTTTTCAATAAGCCTCGGTTGTATCCCAACATGAACAATATATTTAATCAGTGCTGACCTTTGGAGGCGATAAACATCCAATCCATTTGAATTGCGAGGACTCGCAGTGAATGAGTTAGTGTTGTATTTACGCTTCACCTTTTTTTATAGTTGTCTGTAGCTATGCGTTTCTTGTTTTTCAAATACAAGCATATTAAGATGACAGACGTACACCCATATTTATGACTTATGTTGTAATGGTAATAATTATACAATGTGCAACAACAGCATATTATACCCCCACTTTTGTCGTATAACATTTCAACATTTAAGCCATGAAACTCCCCAAAAGTCTTTCTCGTGATGACTGAGGTCACGTTTCCTTAGTCTTGGAAATCTCCCAACAACAAACTGTTCCAAATATGTCCTAACCTAAAGTAAAGTAGATCAATATTAGTTCAAGTGCGGGTTAGCGGCTTATCTTCCTCATCATAACTTTAACATTGCTTTACTTGGGATCAAATCCACTTGCAGGATCTGCACTGTAAAGAAGGGGTATTTTCGCTGACATTCTGTCCTCGACAAGATTTCTCCATCACGTTCTCTCTTTGCTGTGACACCGCAAGGACCTCAGAGGGAGGAACGTGCAGGCCGGCCTTCCCTATTTCCAACTTCCCCAAACATCCATGAAATCTGTCCAGTTGAAAGACTTCCTTTCACCTCCTGAGTTTTGCTCCACGTCCCCCCCCCCCCCCCCCCTCCCGGAAACTAAGGCCTTTCTGCAAAGTTTGACCTCTAAAGGAAAACAAAATATGTATATGCTGACAGTTTTCATCTTGGGGGTTATTCAAATGCGGTATGTACACATTGCAGCAAACTTCCCACACGCCTCACTCCGCTAATACCATTCCAGGCTCGTCTGTCTGAGCTCTGCCAGTTTATTTTCATTTTTTAAAAAAAACATGCACACTAGAGTCACTTCTAGATGACACACAGTGGGGTAGAGTTATTTCTTCCCTCATCTTCTACTGGAACACATGCGGAAAATTGTGACTGTGCATTGGCTTGTGTCTGTCAGTCTTTCCTACAAGGCTGCCCTCAACACCAACGTATTCACCACAACTTCACTTCTTATCCAAATCGTTGTCGACAAAAGAAAATACAGCTGTATTTTTGTGTGTTCCAATAGATATAACTACATGCAAAATGACAGACACGGCACTAGATGCATTAGTAAACAGCCGCCATCTTAAAGCAGTAGACCTTTTATTACTGTTCTTTTGTAGAGAACCTTCCTAACGAACCTAAGTAACTTTTTATCTAAAATACTTCTAAATCGGCAAAATCTTGACTTGAATCTATCTTTAAATGATGAAATAGTTTTATAACTTTCATTTGTCGAAAGTAGAGAGAAGGTAACTAATGCAATAATGGGAGCAACTTTAACAACTTTTAACAGTTGATTCAGGGTGAAGGGTAAAATAGGGTAAAGAATTGGGCTTGGGCCAATTGTACCAAAAACCTTCACAAAAAAACTTCACATAGTGTGGCCAATGTTTGTTTTTTTTTGAGGAAAAAAAAAAGTAATTATCACCAATTACTTTGCCAAGTAACTAATTACTCTTACATTCGGGTAATTGAGTTACTAATGCAATTACTTTTTGGGAGAAGTAATTTGTAACTATAATTAATTACTTTTTTTCAGTAAGATTAACAACACTGGTTCCAAGTCAAAGCATAAACATGATAAAAAAATAAAAATGAATCACGCTTTTTTTTTCAAGTAAAAAGATATAAATGTTATACTGTAAAATAATTACAAAAAATACATGTAAAGTCAGCATCATGCTGATTTATACACATACAGTGGGGCAAATAAGTATTTAGTCAAACACTAATTGTGCAAGTTCTCCCACTTGAAAATAGTAGCGAGGCCTGTAACTGTCAACATGGGTAAACTTCAACCATGAGAGACAGAATGTGGAAAAAAATAGAAAATCACATAGTTTGATTTTTAAAGAATTTATTTGCAAATCATGGTGGAAAATATGTATTTGGTCAATACCAAAAGTTCATCTCAATACTTTGTTATGTACCCTTTGTTGGCAATAACAGAGGCCAAACGTTTTCTATAACTCTTCACGTTTCCACACACTGTTGCTGGTATTTTGGATCATTTCTCCATGCAGATCTTTTCTAGAGTAGTGATGTTTTGGGGCTGTCGTTGGGCAGCACGGACATTTCAACTCCCTCCACAGATTTTCTATGGGGCCACTTCAGGACCTTGAAATACTTCTTGCAAAGCTACTCCTTTGTTGCCCTGGCTGTGTGTTTGGGATCATTGTCATGCTGAAAGACCCAGCCACGTCTCATCTTCAATGCCCTTGCTGATGGAAGGAGATTTTCACTCAAAATCTCTCGATACATGGCCCCATTCATTTTTTCTTTTACACAGATCAGTCGTCCTGGTCCCTTTGCAGAAAAACAGCCCCCAAGCATGATGTTTCCACCCCCATGCTTCACAGTGGGTATGGTGTTCTTTGGATGCAATCCAGAATTCTTTCTCCTCCAAACACGAGAACCTGTGTTTCTACCAAAAAGTTCTATTTTGGTTTCATCTGACCATAACACATTGTTCCAGTCCTCTTCTGGATCATCCAAATGCTCTCTAGCGAACTGCAGACGGGCCTGGACGTGTACTTTCTTCAGCAGGGGGAAATGTCTGGCAGTGCAGGATTTGAGTCCCTGGCGGCGCGTTGTGTTACTGATAGAAGCCTTTGTTACTGTGGTCCCAGCTCTAGCTAGGTCCCCCCGTGTGGTTCTGGGATTTTTTGCTCACTGTTCTTGCTATCATTTTGACGCCACGGGGTGAGATCTTGCATGGAGCCCCAGATCGAGGGAGATTATCAGTGGTCTTGTATGTCTTCCATTTTCTAATAATTGCTCCCACAGTTGATTTCTTTACACCAAGCATTTTAGCTATTTCAGATTCAGTCTTCCCAACCAGCCTGGTGCAGGTCTACAATTTTGTCTCTGGTGTCCTTCGACAGCTCTTTGGTCTTGGCCATAGTGGAGTTTTGAGTGTGACTGACTGAGATTGTGAACAGGTGTCTTTTGTAGCGATAATGAGTTAAAACAGGTTCCATTAATACAGGTAACGAGTGGAGCCTCGTTAGACCTCGTTAGAAGAAGTTAGACCTCTTTGAAATCTTACTTGTTTGTAGGTGACCAAATACTTATTTTCCACTCTAATTTGGAAATAAATTCTTTAAAAATCAAACAATATGATTTTCAGTTTTTTTTTTCACATTCTGTTTCTCATTGTTGAGGTTTACCCATGTTGACAATTAAAGGCCTCTCTGATCTTTTCAAGTAGGAGAATTTGCACAATTGGTGGTTAATTAAATACCTATTTGCCCCCCTTTAGAATTGTATATTATCACTGATCCCAATACTGTCAGTACAATTGCTTACTAAATGTTTCACTGTATGCACAAAATTTGTCTTTTCAGGATTTAAAAAAAAAAAAAAAAAAATTATTTAAACATTTTCCCTTTGCAGCACAAGCGTCTGACAAAATGATTTAAAAAAACAAAAAGCAACTCTAATACTGCACTCCTCCACAAATATTTCCAAAACAAATTGTAATTTGCATTTTGGCCATAATCCTAATAATATCCCATTGTTTTTGTGTGATGTTCCATTGGTTACACTCCCCAAAAACATTTCCTCTGTTTCCCTTTGTGGGATTATGTCATAGACATAAACACTGAATAAAAACGTTTTGTGTTGTTCCAGTTGACATCATAATGACTTTGCACCACCAGTATCTACTTTAATCTGTATTATAAGCAACAAGCCGTCAAATTGTTCCTGATTTGGAAGACAGATCAACATAAAGCCGTGACGTAAAGTGACCCGTTTCAGTGCACTTTTGCCCAGCTTTTAGGGATACAAACTGAGCACCAGAGGACCTTTCCTTATAAATTCGCACATTATGTGGTTCCATCTGTCATAGTTCTTTCCATACTTTCCAAACTATTATTTTCAAGAGTCCTGGAAGAAACTAGTCCATGTTCGTCACTGTGGCCTAATGCTAACATGCACTATTTGTCAATGTTTAATTCTTGATACCTTTGCTTTGTATGGAAACATAGCAATAATGATGACATGCGCCGTAAAATTTTGTCCCTCTTTTGTGACAGAACTAAAATATTTCTCAGTATGCAGTGCAGTTCTACAAAAATGGGAATTAACATTTTAAATTTAAGATACGTTCATCACTGAAAATGAGTAATACAGTACTGTACAATACAGCTCAAGTAAAATGTATGTTTTGTTCATTTAAATAATTTAAATAAATGTAAACAATGCAAACATGCTATATTAATAATTAGAGTACACCGATTACAAAAAACAAAAAGAGAGCATGAATTATATTTTGCTACACGGAAATGTAATTTTAAATTAAAATACTTTTCTACTCCATGAATGCTCCACCAGTGCCCTGATGAGTACACAGAGCCCTGACATCTTAACTGAAACGGCCCCAAAAAGCCCTCTTCTTGGAGCGTTAGGGTCCAACACTCTGGGCGAACGTCTGTGCACACTGTTTCACCGAGTGTACGCTTGGCAAAAACACTCTTTCAACCCACTTAAGACTTGACGCCAACAGTAAATAATCACATTTGCTGTTTTCACATTTCTGGCACTGATTTGCTAGTTGCTTTATGTTCGTGCTCGGACAAACATGCGTGGTTGCGGTTATGCTTTAGGCCAGAGGCAGCAGTTGTGAGTAAAAAGGTAACCTCCTCCACATTGAACCTTTAAATTAACCTTTTCTAACCTTTTCTTAACATATACAGTACAGGCCATAAGTCTGGACATGCCTCATCATTTGTGCATTTTCTATATTTTCATTACTATTTACGTTCTAAATTCTCACTTAAGGTAATAAAACTATAAATGAACACGATGAATCATGTACTTGACAAAAAAAAAAAAAAAAAAAAAAAGAAATAACTGAAAACATGTTTTGTATTATACTTTCTTTAAAGTATCCACCCATTGCTCTGATTACTTTTTTGCATACTTTTGGCACTCATGAGCTTCAAGATGCAGTCACCTTAAAAGGTTTTCACCTCAAAGGTATGCCTTATCGGGGTTAATACAGAGGTATGAAAAAGTATCTGAATCTTTTCGAATTTCTCACATTTCTTTGTCAAAATCACACAGATAAAAAAACAGTGTCTGCTTTAACTAAAACTACCCAAACATGTATAGGTTTTCTTATTTAAATGAGGATCAAGTGTAGTGTAGGATAGCATGCAAACAATGACAGAAGGGGGAAAAATAAGTAAGTGAACCCTCTGCCTAAGGAGACTCAAAGAGCAATTGAAATACATTTTTACCAAACATTTTAAGTCAGGTGTGTGCCCAATCACTGATGAGTGGTTTAAAGCTGCCCTGCCCACTATAAAGCACACACCTGGTAAGAAATGTCTTGATGAGAAGCATTATTTGATGTGCATCATGGCTTGGTTAAAAGAGCTGTCTGAAGACCTGGGATCAAGGATTGTTAATTTGTATAAAGCTGGGAAAGGGTTAAAAATCATCTCTAAAAGTCTGGATGTTCATCAATCGACAGTCAGAGAAGTTGTCTACAAATGGAGAGAGTTTGGCACTGTTGCTTCTCTCCCAAGGAGTGGCCACCCACCATAGATGAGGCCAAGAGTTCAGCACATAATACTCAGAGAGGTAAAAGAGAACCCTAGAGTGTATGCTAAAGACTTCAGAAATCACTGGCACACATCAACTATATACAGTATAAAACTATGGCCAAGAATGGTGTTCATGGGAGGACTCCACAGAGGAAGCCATTGCTGTCTAAAAAAACATTGTTGCTCGTTTAATGTTTGCAAAAAGGGACTTGACGCTCCACTGATGTTTTGGCAAAATATTTTGTGGACTGATGAAACCAAAGTTGACTTGTTTGGTAGTAACACAAAACATCACGAGTGGAGGAAAAATGGAACAGCTCATAAACATCAACACTTCATCTCCACTGTTAAGCATGGTCGAGGGAGCATTATGATTTGGGGCTGTTTTGCTACCTCAGGGCCTGGACAACTTGCAGTCATTAATGGAGTAATGAATTCAAATGTTTTCCAGGAAAACCTGAGGCTGTCTGTCAGACAGTTGAAGCTAAAAAGAGGATGGATGCTGCAACAAGACAATGATCCAAAACACAGAAGTAAATAAACTTCAGAATGGTTTCAGAAGAACAAAATACACGTTCTGGAGTGGCCAAGTCAAAGTCCAGACTTGAACCCCATTGAGATGCTGTAGCATGACCTAAAGACAGAGATTCATCCCAGACATCCCAGGAATCTGACTAAACTATAAACTACAGCAGTTTTGTCGAGAAGAATGGGCCAAGATTAGTCCTGATCGATGTGCCAGACTGATCTGCAGCTACAGGAAGCGTCTAGTTGAAGTCATTGCTGCCAAAGGAGGGGGGTGGGGGGGCACAAAATATCAAATGTGATGGTTCACTTACTTATTTTCCCCCTTCAGTCATTGTTTGCATACTATCTTCACAAAAATATGAAAACCTATAAATGTTTGGATGGTTTTAGTTAAAGCGAACACTGTTTTTTCATCTGTGTGGTTTTGACAAAGATAGATCACGTTTGATGGTGATTTTATGCAGAAATGTGAGAAATTCCAAAAGGTTCAGATACTTTTTCATGCTACTCTAAGTGGAATTTCTTTTTTTTGCAAAGGGGTTGGGACAATCATTTGCATTGCAATGAATGAGGTGTGTCAAATTTTTGACCTGCACTGTATGCAGTATATTTATTTACCCCATGAACAAATAATCGGGCCCATCTGTCTAATTAAAACATCTAATGTTGCCTTTAAAACAAAATTCCATGCCTTCCCTGGCATAGATACAAACCAATGGAATTTAAACCCACAACCTTTTTAGAGCGCTACTTGTTTTTTTTTTTTTTTAACAAAGCTCCCTTGATGAACACAACTTCATTGTTTACAACCTTCTACTATCTATTGCAGAAAAGGAATTACAAACACCCACACTCGTATATTTATGTTCTCACTTATCTCTTAATAAATCTCCAAGGAGCTTTAAAGTATGAGTGCGTGGTGGTCCAACAACTTTCACGGGCCGTCAATCTAAAGCCATGTCAGAGATGGAAGGAGTCGACCCAGAGGATGACGAATCGCTGGTACTACCATTCCTTTGGAGCCCGCTGAGAATTCTCTTCAAGAGACACAGCAAGAGTCCAAAGTGTTTTGAAATACATTTTTGGCATTTTTGGTTTATAGCTCTCTAGGCTATATCAAATAAGGGAAATGCTAAACAGAGTAATGCCTTTGCCCCCATACTGGGGAAAATTGAGAGTTTTGTGATCCAAAAACAGACAGTGACTATTTATCGAGATTTGACTCTGTGAATAACATTAAGAATCAGAAAACTTTCCACAATAGTGAATATGTTGAAGACATTATGTATGCAATCAACTACAGTGGAACCTCTATTTACAAACATCTCTACATATGGATTTTCAGGTTACGATGCGCCTCAACTGGGAAATATTGCCTCTTGTTGTGAAAGAAATTTCAGGAAACAAAAGGCAAAAATAGAGTATGGGCTGCACATTGCAGCTTCCAGAGTTAATTATAGCTTCTTTCCCATTGGCTATTGCCAAGCACCTTCCTGGCCTCCAACTGGCTAAAACGGGCCTCAACTCTATGTGGGTATCCTAGCGACCTCTTCATTCGTCCCTCTGGCCATGAGGTGTTCCAACAGCTTCAGGTGAGTGTATTAACTTTTATTCTTTATTCTTCGGTTTTATACATTATGCACAACTCTCATTTTATGCTCATTGTGCAAATAAATATAACACTTTTGTTACATGTTTTGATGCTTATAAAAGATATGTCTTAAATTTGGGGGGCTTGTAACAATTAGGGCATTCACATTGAAAACGCTTCTCTACTTACGGAATTTTCAGTTTACGAAACTACTTCCAGAGCAAATTAATTTCGTAAGTAAAGGTACCATTGTATATGCTGGTCTTTTTTCACACATTTGCTTGTTAAATAAAATCACACATTTTTAAGCATGTTATCAAGATACTAGGGCTGTCAAAATTATCGCGTTAACAGGCGTTAATTAGTTTTTTTAATTAATCGCGTTAAAATATTCGACGCAATTAACGCATGCAATGAATGACCCGCTGGCATATTGCCTCAAACAGATTACAATGAGGCCGTTTATGGACATTAAGAGTGAAGAGAATGCCACTGGCCGCTTGGGGGCAGCGCCGTTCCATACTCATGTTATTTCTTCTAAAAGTGGGAGAATTAGTAGTTGTGAGACGTTTAAGCTGTATTCACAATGCAATGCAAATTGTGCTCCACACATATTTCGGTAAGTTTTCTTTCTTTTAGTGGTAATTATGGGTCTCTTGTTGTATTTTGGGTAAGATATGTACAGATACAGTGCCTTGCAAAAGTATTCGGCCCCCTTGAACCTTGCAACCTTTCGCCACATTTCAGGCTTCAAACATAAAGATATAAATTTTTATTTTTTGTCAAGAATCAACAACAAGTGGGACACAATCGTGAAGTGGAACAAAATTTATTGGATAATTTAAACTTTTTTAACAAATAAAAAACTGAAAAATGGGGCGTGCAATATTATTCGGCCCCCTTGCGTTAATACTTTGTAGCGCCACCTTTTGCTCCAATTACAGCTGCAAGTCGCTTGGGGTATGTTTCTATCAGTTTTGCACATCGAGAGACTGACATTCATGCCCATTCTTCCTTGCAAAACAGCTCGAGCTCAGTGAGGTTGGATGGAGAGTGTTTGTGAACAGCAGTCTTCAGCTCTTTCCACAGATTCTCGATTGGATTCAGGTCTGGACTTTGACTTGGCCATTCTAACACCTGGATACGTTTATTTTTGAACCATTCCATTGTAGATTTGGCTTTATGTTTTGGATCATTGCCCCGTTGGAAGATAAATCTCCGTCCCAGTCTCAGGTCTTGTGCAGATACCAACAGGTTTTCTTCCATAATGTTCCTGTATTTGGCTGCATCCATCTTCCCGTCAATTTTAACCATCTTCCCTGTCCCTGCTGAAGAAAAGCAGGCCCAAACCATGATGCTGCCACCACCATGTTTGACAGTGGGGATGGTGTGTTCAGGGTGATGAGCTGTGTTGCTTTTACGGCAAACATATCGTTTTGCATTGTGGCCAAAATGTTCAATTTTGGTTTCATTTGACCAGAGCACCTTCTTCCACATGTTTGGTGTGTCTCCCAGGTGGCTTGTGGCAAACTTTAAACGAGACTTTTTATGGATATCTTTGAGAAATGGCTTTCTTCTTGCCACTCTTCCATAAAAGCCAGATTTGTGCAGTGTACGACTGATTGTTGTCCTATGGACAGACTCTCCCACCTCAGCTGTAGATCTCTGCAGTTCATCCAGAGTGATCATGGGCCTCTTGGCTGCATCTCTGATCAGTTTTCCCCTTGTTTGAGAAGAAAGTTTGGAAGGACGGCCAGGTCTTGGTAGATTTGCAGTGGTCTGATGCTCCTTCCATTTCAAAATGATGGCTTGCACAGTGCTCCTTGAGATGTTTAAAGCTTGGGAAATATTTTTGTATCCAAATCCGGCTTTAACCTTCTCCACAACAGTATCTCGGACATGCCTGGTGTGTTCCTTGGTTTTCATAATGCTCTCTGCACTTTAAACAGAACCCTGAGACTATCACAGAGCAGGTGTATTTATACGGAGACTTGATTACACACAGGTGGATTCTGTTTATCATCATCGGTCATTTAGGACAACATTGGATCATTCAGAGATCCTCACTGAACTTCTGGAGTGAGTTTGCTGCACTGAAAGTAAAGGGGCTGAATAATATTGCACGCCCCACTTTTCAGTTTTTTATCTGTCAAAAAAATTTAAATTATCCAATAAATGTTGTTCCACTTCACGATTGTGTCCCACTTGTTGTTGATTCTTGACAAAAAAATTAAATTTCATATCTTTATGTTTGAAGCCTGAAATGTGGCGAAAGGTTGCAAGATTCAAGGGGGCCGAATACTTTTGCAAGGCACTGTATGTTACACAGTAAAGGCGAGTCGACACAGGCGTTCTTTGGACCGCGCCGTTTATTGGCATAAGCTTCTCCTTCACAACAAACATAAGTATCGTTTAGTGAAAACACAACAAAAATAATATTCCTATCTCTCAAAAAAAAAAAAATGTTCACAAAAAGAAAAGCACTTCAGTCTATAGCAGTGCTTGTCAATTATTTTCTGTTACGCCACCCCCAAGGAAGACGTAAATGTTTCGCGCCCCCCCCCAAACTCTACCGCCACTGTAAATAGTATCATTTGTCTATAATATTACTATTATAAGTCCACCTCTTCCTCACATTGCATCTTTTTTTTCTATTAGAGAAAATAACAGAGATCAACTTATAAAATATAACTTTATTAACATTGTTTTGTTTGTAACAGACAAGACTTAACGCACATCATTTTGCCTGAATTAAAAAAAAAAAAAAGTCACATCCAAACTGTAAAAATACACTCAAGGTACATTTTTACCATTTGATACTGAAAAATAAAATCAGTAAATAATAACAAATTCAAATTGATTAGAAACATTAACTCATGAGGACAATATGCCAAAAAATTTGACCGAAAAAACAAAACTGAATAGAAGAAGAAATAGTGTCTTTGGACAGAAGGACAGTTCTTATTTTCGCTGCTCGCTGCACACAATATCACCTCCAGTTTTCAATGGTATGGTTTTTTTTTGCACTGAGCATGCTAACAGTGCTCACTGGTTTACTGATATAACACTGACAATGCGGGACGATTGTTGGCAATATTCGGCACGTTTTCGCTGAAAAACAACCAAGCGGCTTATCAATGAGATTGGGGTCTAATGTCTTTAAATGGCGTCTTAATTTATTTGGCTTCCGGCTGTCTGCTATAATCATTTTTAGATACAGTAAACAGTGGTCTTTTCTCATCTACCACTGTATTAAATGTCAAAGCCAGAAGGCAAACGGCCCGAAAAAAGCGCATTCTCGGCGGCCGAGGGAGAACCGTTGGTGAGGGTGGTCGTCGTGATGATCCCAAGCCGAAAATGGCACTTCTCGGCAGGGGCGGACTGGGACTAAAAAGCAGCCCTGGACTTTGACTCAGCCCAGCCCACAAGATACGCTATACGAAGGGAAACAGACCCCGTAGGGGTGTCCGGGGGCATACCGCCAAACCCTCGGGGAGAATTTTTTTTTTTTTTTTTTACATTTTATTGTAAAATGCATCAATTTCTTGCACTTTAAGAGAAAATGAAGAAAATATGTCTAGACTGTCACTGTCTGACTTGGGGCGCTCAAAGTACTGCAAGGCTGAACTGGAGTTGGGTTCATTTTCTGTACTAGCTCTATGATAGACCTGAATAAACAAATGAAAATGTATTCTTCAAAGCAAGTTTTATGTATTTGGGCAAATTCCACATTCTGAAACTGTCAATGATTATGATGATGATGACAATAAATTCATTCATTCATTCATTCATGTATCCAATTGATTATAATATATCTCTATATATCTCTGTCTATAAAACGATTTCATTGTTTATGCCATAATTCAGTGGTCTCCAAACTATTCCACATAGAGCCGCAGCGGGCACAGGATTTCATTCCAACAAAACAAGACAACACCTCTGCACCAATCTGGTGTCTTACAATTGTAATCAATTGATTGCAGTCAGGTGCTGCTTGTTTTAGCAGAAACTTCATTGGTTAAACTGTCGGTACTCGATCAGTTGAAAGAAAAACCAGGCCCCGCAGTGGCCCTTGAGGACCGGTTTGGAGACCCCTGCCATAATTAATCTTGCCATACAAATAATAAATTTCAATGAAAATATAAAAAACATTTCAAGACAAATCCTGTATACATAACCTTCATTGGAAAGTATTAACCAGAAAACAAAACGATATATAAATGATTAAAAATATATATCAATTTAACTACCTAAACTTTAAAGTAAAACCATTCATTTTATTAATATTTTGTTATATTTCTTCTGAATTAATATTGCTGCTGCGTGTGCATACGTTGTTTTACAGCTATAATATTTTTTCTTAGGAGAGTGATAGTAGGACGAGCATATTATAACTTGACACGATTGCAAACGGGTACATCGACTAGCTGGCACTAACCCTTTAATTGTTATTTATTTCATTTAAAATGTACCTACCTTGTGGATAACAATTGCCAGTATACCGAGCAAGTGACCCTCTTCATCCCTTTTTACTTGCTCTGCGCTTGTCTGGGGAACTTCCCTCTCGAACTTCCACCAGCTTATCATTACCTCCTCCCTCTATTTTTCTCCCTCCCTGCACCGGCTGCACGTCAGAGCGGCTGCCCCCTCTCACCATCGCCGGGGCTGGGCTGCTGTTACCCAACATGGCCGTTGCAGCCAGACTGCTGCTTGCGAAAATATTTGTCAATTTATGACATTTTAATGCTTTGCTCTCCAGTTTCTTTAATTTTTTTCTTCCTAACCTTCTCCGCGCCACCCTTCTCTTTTCTTTTTTTGCCACCACCATCCATATTGGGCATTAACGCTCGTCGCCATTTTGCTTCCACAAGGAACCAATGAAGGCAACTTTGTTCCTCTTTCGTTCTTCTATCGGACTGGCGATGAACAGCCAGGCGCATTGCTGCCACCTGTCGGATTGGATGCAAACTGTAGATAATCAGAGGCTAGGGGGGACAAAAACAGTGATCTATAATGAATGGCGGCCGCCGGCCGTCCAGGGCAGGGGTTTTCAACCCAGTCCTCAAGGCACACTGTGGGTCCTGGTTTTTGTTCCAGCCGATCCAGCAGGGACAGTTGAACCAATGAGGCTTCTGCTAAAACAAGCCACACCTGACTGCAATCAACTGATTGCACTTGTAAAACACCAGATTGGGGAAAAAGTGTTGTCATCTTGTTTGGTAAGAATGAAATCCTGCACCCACAGTGTGCCTTAGTGGAATAGGTTGGGGACCCCTGGTCCAGGGCACCGGCCGTTCTGTGATCCTCCAGAACCCACAGATTACCAGTCCGCCCCTGCTTCTCGGGCGGACATGTGAGAACCGGAGAAGACAGTGGGTCGCTGCGTGAGTCCGGCCGGAAAACGGCTTTCGAAAACGGCGCACAGCTCTCCAGCTCCTCATGAGTCTCTTCCGTGTGCTTTTGCTTACTTCAAAAATACTGCGCGCACTTTGAAAATGAGTGTGCCACTGCCACCCACTGAGTGGATGTGCAAGTACACTTTATTCTAGTACGGCAAAAAAAAAAAAAAACATGTTCCCCGAGGTCACACGCGCCACCTCTGGCATCGCTCTGCGCCCCCCTGGGGGGGCGCGCCCCACTATTTGAGAAGTACTGGTCTATAGTAATGAGGCCCTATTCTGACACACAGTTAAACAACAATGCAAAATGACCTGGCATTCCATATCAAAATAGCTATGCAAAATACACGTAAAACTTTTCACTCTATTTTTATTATTGTTATTTTTATTCTTATTATTATTATTATATTAACTGTACTTTGGATTGAAAATTTTACAAATTTTATTAAAACAAAAACATGAAGAGGGGTTTTAATATAAAATTACTCTAACTTGTAACTATAACATTTATCGTTTAAGAACTACAAGTCTTTCTATCCGTGGATCACTTTAACAGAAAGAATGTTAATAATGCCATTTGTGGATTTATTGTTACAATAAACAAATACAGTACTGATGTACGGTATGTTGTATGTATATATCCGTCATGTGTCTTATCTTTCCATTCCAACAATAATTTACATGAAAATATGGCATATTTTAGAGATGGTTTGAATTGTGATTACTTGCGATTAATTACGATTAATTAATTTTCAAGCTGTAATTAACTCAATTAAAAATTTTAATCGTTTGACAGCCCTACAAATACATATCGCAGAACTCCACTGCCCAAAAATTCAGGGCTCCAGACTGAGACCTAATGGTCACATTTTGTGAAAAAATTAGACCTAGTGCAAGTACAGTGCCTTGCAAAAGTATTCGGCCCCCTTGAATCTTGCAACCTTTCGCCACATTTCAGGCTTCAAACATAAAGATATGAAATTTAATTTTTTTGTCAAGAATCAACAACAAGTGGGACACAATCGTGAAGTGGAACAACATTTATTGGATAATTTAAACTTTTTTAACAAATAAAAAACTGAAAAGTGGGGCGTGCAATATTATTCGGCCCCTTTACTTTCAGTGCAGCAAACTCACTCCAGAAGTTCAGTGAGGATCTCTGAATGATCCAATGTTGTCCTAAATGACCGATGATGATAAATAGAATCCACCTGTGTGTAATCAAGTCTCCGTATAAATGCACCTGCTCCGTGATAGTCTCAGTGTTCTGTTTAAAGTGCAGAGAGCATTATGAAAACCAAGGAACACACCAGGCAGGTCCGAGATACTGTTGTGGAGAAGTTTAAAGCCGGGTTTGAATACAAAAATATTTCCCAAGCTTTAAACATCTCAAGGAGCACTGTGCAAGCCATCATATTGAAATGGAAGGAGCATCAGACCACTGCAAATCTACCAAGACCCGGCCGTCCTTCCAAACTTTCTTCTCAAACAAGGAGAAAACTGATCAGAGATGCAGCCAAGAGGCCCATGATCACTCTGGATGAACTGCAGAGATCTACAGCTGAGGTGGGAGAGTCTGTCCATAGGACAACAATCAGTCGTACACTTCACAAATCTGGCCTTTATGGAAGAGTGGCAAGAAGAAAGCCATTTCTCAAAGATATCCATAAAAAGTCTCGTTTAAAGTTTGCCACAAGCCACCTGGGAGACACACCAAACATGTGGAAGAAGGTGCTCTGGTCAGATGAAACCAATATGGAACTTTTTGGCCACAATGCAAAACGATATGTTTGGCGTAAAAGCAACACAGCTCATCACCCTGAACACCCCATCCCCACTGTCAAACATGGTGGTGGCAGCATCATGGTTTGGGCCTGCTTTTCTTCAGCAGGGACAGGGAAGATGGTTAAAATTGACGGGAAGATGGATGCAGCCAAAAAGAGGAACATTCTGGAAGAAAACCTGTTGGTATCTGCACAAGACCTGAGACTGGGACGGAGATTATCTTCCAACAGGACAATGATCTAAAACATAAAGCCAAATCTACAATGGAATGGTTCAAAAATAAACGTATCCGGGTGTTAGAATTGCCAAGTCAAAGTCCAGACCTGAATCCAATGGAGAATCTGTGGAAAGAGCTGAAGACTGCTGTTCACAAACACTCTCCATCCAACCTCACTGAGCTCGAGCTGTTTTGCAAGGAAGAATGGGCAAGAATGTCAGTCTCTCGATGTGCAAAACTGATAGAAACATACCCCAAGCGACTTGCAGCTGTAATTGGAGCAAAAGGTGGCGCTACAAAGTATTAACGCAAGGGGGCCGAATAATATTGCACGCCCCACTTTTCAGTTTTTTATTTGTTAAAAAAGTTTAAATTATCCAATAAATTTTGTTCCACTTCACGATTGTGTCCCACTTGTTGTTGATTCTTGACAAAAAATTAAAATTTTATATCTTTACGTTTGAAGCCTGAAATGTGGCGAAAGGTTGCAAGGTTCAAGGGGGCCGAATACTTTTGCAAGGCACTGTATTTTTTTCATCTACTTAAACATGTGCAACCAGTTACATTGCAGGTTTTTTTGTTTGCTTATTTGTTTGTTTTTGTTGCTTAAAAACTCCTTCACGGTTAAATCCACTTGTTGGCAGTATTGCAACGAGCTAGTTTGCTAAGTGAAAATAAAACAGATGAAAAAGAAGGTGGATGTGGACGATGTGTGAAGCGGTTACTGCTCGGCCGAATCCAAATACATTGGATGGCAATATTTATTCACAATATACAAACTATCAGAGGTCAAGTACATTGTGAAGCCAGCACTCAAATGACGTGAATTACAATGCATCGACCAGTAAACAGGAAATTACGGCGTCAGTCGAGGGACAAAACACACTGTTTGGCTTGATGTCTAATTTAATTTAAAACTCGCCATTGACACCTTGTGGTGTATTTAGTGTATCTAATTTATTTTTTGATAAAAAATTTTACAAATTTTATTAAAACGAAAACATTAAGAGGGGTTTTAACTCTTAAATACCTGCAACATGAAGCAATTATCAGAGAATCCCAAAATTTGAAAAATAAGTTCCTAATGAAATCTTTTTTTCAAATTTGTAAAAAGAAAAGTCAAAATGAATATGTGTAATAAGCGCACTAATATCTATAACCCTTGCTAAATCCTGTTTTTTTTTTTTTCACATGGAACCTGCAGATGCATGTGTTGACTTGCATCCATCATTTTGTTTTTCAAAACGAAATGTCAAAATTCTGAATAAGTCTCAAAATCATGAAATTTTAGGTGGATCAAATGTGATACATTTGGCAATAAAGGGTTAATATAAAATTAGTATAACTTGTACTAACATTTATCTTTTAAGAACTACAAGTCTTTCTTGTGGATCCCATTAACAGAAAGAATGTTAATAATGTTAATGTCATCTTGTGGATTTATTGTTATAATAAACAAAAACAGTACTTATGTACAGTATGTTGAATGAATTTCCATTCCAACAATATTTTACAGAAAAATATGGCATATTTTAGAGATGGTTTGAATTGCGATTATTTACGATTAATTAATTTTTAAGCTGTGATTAACTCGATTAAAAATTGTAATCGTTTGACAGCCCTAAAAAAAAAAAATATATATATATATATATATATATATATATATATATATATATATATATATACACACACTGTATATATACTGTATGTATATATATCTTTCCTCACCCTCCCCCCATCTCCCCAGGTAGGGTGAGTGGCTGTTCATCTCAAGCTCGGGTCCTCTACCAGAGGCCTGGGAGCTTGAGGGTCCTGCGTAGTATCTTTGCTATTCCTAGGACTGCGCTCTTCTGGACGGAGATGTCTGATGTTTTTCCAGGTACTGTATCTGCTGGAGCCACTTCTCCAGTGTGGGGGATACAGCCCCCAGTGCTCCTATGACCATGGGCACCACTGTTGCTTTCCCCTTCCAGGCTCTCTCCAGCTCTTCTTTGAACCCTTGGTATTTCTCTAGTTTCTCGTGTTCCTTTTTCCTGATATTGCCATCGTTATGGATGGCTAGATCGATCACAATGGCTGTCCTCTGTTGCTTATCCTCTTTCTTTCTCTCTCTGTCTCTCTTTCTCCCTCTAGAGACACACACAAACACTGTATGGACCTTTTGGAAACACATTTTAAAATATGTTGGGTGTTTTGGCTCTCTCAGTTAAAACGCTTCCTGACCCCTGACTTAAACCCATAACTATCTATATATTCTACTTTTTTAAACTTCTTATTCATATCTATATATATATATGCCGGAAAACACAGACAAGACTGAAAAACCAGTTTCTGCTCTTGTACTCCTCTTTAAAAGAAACAGCTTTATTTTAAGCCCAAACAACTGTTGTGTTTGATAGAACAATATGTCTATATGCTGCCATAGCAGATTCTTGGCGCATTAAGCCCCCGAACTATTTTAAATTTGCCCGTTTTACCCTGAAAACCCCCACTTACAGACGTCGTGCAACCGTTTTTGTTTCAACCCAGCCATGAAAACAAGGTACAGAATTATATTTATTATTCAAAATGTTGGTCATTTTTAGCTTAAAATCATTAATTGATGTCTAATATTTTGTTTAAAAATAAAAACGACTTTAAAAAATTATTCACTCACATATTTTAAGCTTTTAAACAAATTACGTCATAATGAAAAAAATGGCGTGCGTAAAAAGTCACGGATATCTACCTCATTAACTATCGCTAAATTGTACTTTTTTTGTTGCTGTCGCATTTTCCCCAATATGTTCGATGATAAATAACTGATCCAAGCAAAGAAAAATTGGAAGAAAAAAAAAATGTTTCAAAGGGTAAATATATGAAGAAAAAAAAACTCGACCCGAGTTTTTGGATTGAAACAAAGTAAGTACGCGATAATATCTCGTTAAAGTCATGGCGTCTGTAATTCTGCTCTCGCGTGCTCTCACCTCCTTATAGGGTTTTGCTGTTTAAAAAACTTTTTTAAAAAAAAGTTTTTTAAATGCCCTCCTGTCCAAAATTTTCCTTCCCCCAGAAAATTGAGATTTTAAGCTTTACATTGATTTATCACACATGCATATCGGACAATTTTGAAATTTCGCCAAATTAGGGGTCTCAGAGCGGAACTTCAAGTCAGTGTTTTCTGCCATATTTAATTTTTTTTTCATGAATGGGACACTGCGCATCCATGTTACAGCTGAGTTTCTCTAAAATAAAATCCCATGTTAACCTAATTTGTAAGCAGTATATTGGTTGATGTAAAAACTGATAGAGAATAAAATTAAGATTCATGAGTTTACAGTTTTATGCATTTATTATGAACATATTTATCGGTTAAACAGTGAAATTAGAGGAAAACTTTGCATGTCGTTTTACAGAGTGCGTCTGCTTGTGCCCCTAATATTTGAAGTTAGGGGCCACTGTGCCCCGAGTAAAGAATATTAGTCTAGAGCCCTGTAATTTTATGTATTGTAGTTTTTCTCTTAAAATGTTTGGATTATTATTGTACAATTGTAAAAATCAGGCAATAATAATGTGCCACGTTACTTCCCTATAGAGACATTTTCATGCAAAACCATTAACTTAATCTTTGCGTTAATTTAAACAAAAAAAATGGTAACTGAATTCATATTATCTCAGTACAGCATGTCATGAAAATGAGAGCAACTTTCACAATACCTATGCCATTGCATCAAGATGTGATTTATTTTTGGACATTAATACAGGGTGACCCAGAAAAAAAGTTTACACTGCCATAATACAACTTAAATGCCATGTTTATTCAGTTTAGAATTAGAATTTAATCACAAATTATACATTATTGTAAAGAACATGTACAGTACACTCTATTTTTCAATGTGTCCTCCCTTGGGTGTCACAACAGCCTCCAGGCGCCTGCGGAACGCTTGACAGGTCTTCTTTATGTAGGATGCTGTCATCTTTTCCCAAGATCTAACAATGGACCTCTCCAAGGCTGCCACAGAAGTTTGTGGCTTCTTACAGGCACTGTCCTCCACAGTTCCCCATATGCTATAATCCAGGGGATTGAGATCTGGACTCTGGGGTGGCCACATATCACCTTGTCAATCAACTTTTTGGTCCCCACAGATCGGCACTTCCAGACCCAGGTTTTCGTGAGGCTGTTCCAGTATCTTTCAGCTTCTTTTTAACTTTGTAGACTGCACATCTGGATATTCTCAGATTTGCTGCAATCTCAGTAGGTGTCAGACCGGCACGCAGCAATTCAGGTACAGCTAAAGTTTTCTTCATTTTCAGCAGAAGCACAGGAATTGTAGAGACGAGAGATTACCAGCTGCATTGAGTGACCTTAATGAATCACTTAAGCATGACAACCTATTTAGATATGTTTCAATGGCTTTTAAACAAGCAGTCAACTGAGTGTAAACTTTTTTTTGGGGTCACCCTGTATAGGAGCATCAGCCTCCGTCGTAACATTCTTCAGTTTTGTGGTGTCCTTCCATACAGTATATACTGCATATAGGCTCTTATTAATAAGTCAGGCATAATTCATCGCCACAACTGCAGCGTAAGCATTCTCCTGTCCCTCACGTTGACACTAGTCTGTTCCAAGTTCTCCTCTCAGCAATGTTTCGAGCCAGACCAAAACAATTTAGCAATAAGCTATTTGCGTCTGTGGGGTTTATTTTTTGGTTGTTTTCGCATTCTCTTTTTGTAGTGGGCTCTGACTGACTGACAGAATTCCCGCTTCTCACTGAGGGAACAACGGCTGACCACTCTGCTGAAAATATGTCACTCTGTTAATACTCCGAACTTGCAGGCATGTTGTTGACAGCGTGAGTGGTTTTATTTCTAAATGACAACTAAATGACAATTTCACTTGACTGTGCCTGTGTGGGTGGATGAAAAAAAACATTTTCAATGTTCACAGTAAGCTACTCATACATATCTGCAAAACGTAATTGAGCAATTGTACAGCATATTATTTCCACAAATTCTCTGGCAATGTCCACAGTAGCCTTTCGTGTTTAGGATTATGCCACAAAAAGCTTTGGGTTAGGGAAATATTATGGCTTGGTTGTCTTGGTTGCAGTAAAAACAAGAACCACAAACAAACAGCTCCTCTTGCATTTAATAGCCTTGTATTTTGTCAGAGGCGCACATTATTTTTTCAGCGGATACCAGCAGACGATGTATCCTATTTTGTTGAGGCCCACTCCTCACTCCAGATCGACATTTTTTTCTCCCTAGAGATGCACCTTAAACATGCGCTGCCGACTGAACTTGCAGTCATGCCGGGACATAATGTATCTTATTACATTATTTAGCACACAGATAAACCCACAATACAATCTATATTCACCAGACACCTTTGTAATCAAATAAGAGCCAAAATAAGCACTGGAACAAAATTCTGAGTCAACAAAGTGACGTTTTTAATAGCGGTTAGTGCACAGCAGCATGCAGTTGTTAAAAGTACAAATATTTTATTTTATTAATATGAACAAAATATTTTGTGCAAGTTATGCTATTGTAATCAATTAACAGATAGAAATCATATGTCTAAGTGCACAACTCTGCCTACTCTGGCACCATGACAGGTAGATGTTTTCCCACTGTCATGTCACCTTAAATAAATATGCTTCCAACAAAAACACACATACTGCGTCCACACAAAAACATCTGTGTTTGGGCCAAGAGTTGACCATCGTATAATTTGGGGGATCCTTGTGCAGGACTCCTGTAAGGGGGTCTTTCATGATGCACAGAATGCTTCTCAGAAGGCCACCTGAGCTTGAGCGGAGGTGTGGATCATAAAGAATAACACAGTGAGGATGAAATGTGCTTATAAGGATGATGGGTGCAAGGTTCTGGAGACCGGGTTTATGCTGCCTGGCAGCATTAGAAGCCTTGGCGCGGCTTCTACTCTCCTCCAGCGAGAGGAGCCCAGTTCTAATCCTCCAAGGGAAAAACTGAGGAGCTGGTGAAGCTGATCGTGCTTGGACAATTTATGTGGCCTTATTGTGTCCACTAAAGTAAGCCAAAGGAAAAATATGACATGTCAAATCCATGAATTGCCAATGTATGATACACAAAATTAGCTGTACTGTTGCAGTTATTTACAACACGCAGATCATAAGTGCCCACGATTAGTGTTGTCACAGGTTAGTTGAAAAAGTAATTTAATTACTGATTATGCCTCAAAAAAGTAATCAATATACTTTACTGAATACTTTAATATCAAAGTAACTAAGTTACTTTAGAACTAACATATCGGTTACTTTTTACCATTTTTCTCCCTTTGCTGCCTGATTACTAGAGGTGGGTTGTAACGCGTTACATGTACTCCGTTACATTTACAGTGGTATAAAAAAGTATCTGAACCTTTTGGAATTTCTCACATTTCTGCATAAAATCACCATCAAATGTTGATCTGATTTTTGTCAAAACGACACAGATGAAAAAACAGTGTCGGCTTTGACTAAAACCGCCCAAACATTTATAGCTTTTCATATTTTAATGAGGATAGTATGCAAACAATGACAGAAGGGGGAAAAAGAAGTAAGTGAACCATCACATTTAATATTTTGTGAACTTTCTTTATTAGTACACGGAAAGAAGGCGAGTAAACAGTACTCAATGGATGCATTTCTTCGGTAATATATCGCTCGACCAACTTTTTCAGCTCACTCCCACTTATTGGTGCTGTTTTTCATAAAATCCATCTTCATCTGTTTGCATGGCGGGGAGGCTGAAGTAACTTTAGAACTCAGGGCGTAGGTTTGGTCTCAATATTAGTAGGGACGATATAACAGCATAACCGACATGTACACTTTTTGCTGGGGACAGGACAATAATAATACCAAACAGATTGGGTGAACGGTGGACAGGGCTACATATCTCACCAATATGAACCTAATTAATGGATAGGCTAAATGATTAATACAAAATAAATCTGTATTGCCTTATATTAACTTTCACACTGATAAAATTAATAATGTCTTAATCTGACATTTTTCGTAAATCTAGTCCATTAATTTTCTCCATCTTGTTTTGAGGGTTAAAGGCTAGTTAACAGATTATTCCATTTACTTTAAGTAAAAAGTACTATTTGGTTTTATTAAGCCCATACGTACATATAAAAGTTGATCATTTTTCACCTAAATCAAGAAAAAAATGCTTTCAAATAATGAGCAATATCTATTCTTGAATTAAGAACAATTCTGACGAACACGTTTTTTTTTTTAAGATTAAATATACAAAAATGTTGCTTAAAATAAGTCTGTTGAGTTTATTTTCAGCTTTCCTATTTCAAGAAATCCAAATGAATAAAATTTACTTGAAGCACTGGCAGATCATTTCAACAAGAACTTTTTTTTTTTTTTTTTTTTAATCTCAGTTTTAAGGAGGTGGGTTTTTGCAGTGCAAGCGTATTGGTTCAGGTGATACACCGTTCGATTCAAACCTTTGTTTTCAAAAACTACTAAAGACAATTTTAAAAAAACTTCCTAAATAAATGTCTGGATTTTATTAGCAAATTTAAATTGCAGTATTTGAAAACAAATTATATTAACATACACAAGGAATACAAACTTGTCAATCATCTCTTAAATATCCAGGAATGCAAAAAAAAACCAACATTCGTCTTATTACTTGTTCTACTCAAAATTGTCTAAATAATTTATATTTCACAAAAAATCGTCTTAGTCAGGGAATAACATAAATAAATAAAAATGGAGTCTTTCTTCAGGTAAAACACTACTGCTGTTTTCCACAAGCACAGCCAAACTCGACAAAAAATGAAAGCTTCTTTGGACTACTTTAAGACCACATTAATTAAAAAAAAATGAACACTGGGGAGAATAGGGTAAACTATAGTTCACTACATTTCTTACAGTTTAATTATTGTTAGTTGAAAACATACAGAAGGATATTTCTCTCAAAGCAGCTTCCTCCTCAAGTTTGACAAATTCACACAGATTAATGTGATGCTAACTCTGATGCAGGTCGGACTTTCAGTGGCAAAATTAGTGGTATGTTCCCCACCTCCACAACAATGACGTCTTTTTGCATTACTTACAGTGAATGCTGCTGGCAGGAAAAAAAACTTCTAATATCCCTCGTCTTCGAAGGGGGCGGAGGCATGTGGTATTTCTGTATGGGCTGTGAATACGGGGGTGTGTGTGTGTTGGGGGGAGGGTCAAGTCATCAGCCAATCAAACCTGCGTTTAATGGAAAAAAATGGACTTGCACATTCAGCAATTGAAAAGGGGTCAATGTAAAGTGTGAACATAAAGAAAAAACGGTAATTCACTTAATAATAGCCAGGTCAATTCTATCCTTACAGCAGCATATGGGAAGACAATCTAAATTACCTATATAACTGAAGTCACTATATAATGCAAATAAGGTTGCTTAAAGTTGTGTGGGGAAAATTTCAGCAACCTGAAAAGTTGGTAATGTTGTGTCCCTACCGTCCTTATGCAAACCTGCACCCTTGGTAGAACTGCTGTGCTGTGCTGTGATTCCAAATTGTGTGTCGAGTTTTTAGCATTCAACAGTATTTGAGTCAGCACAAAGTTTGCAATGCACTGAGATATTTTTGTCATCTTTATTGAACAAAAATGTTGAAGTAATGGCTGTATTTCCAGTGAGCAAATGCAGCCGTTTGTGGTGTCTCTCCTGCTTCTTTCATTGTTCGCGATGTGATGAGGTAGGAAGGCTATTTTGTTTCAGCCTCAGACTCTCAGCGCTCACACAGCATGGTAATACACCTGACCCATTGTTTTGTTCTCCGCTGAGAAAACGTGACATGTAACGTCACTCCCAAACTCAAGAGAAACATTTTCTTTTAGAAATAATTGCAAAATTGTTCCTTCTACAGTACCTATGTTATGAGGCAATAACAAAATAGTAAAACAAAGACACTAAGGAAACTAACTTTAATCAGATTACTTGTTTGGAAAAATGAACACCTTAGATTGCTCATTACTGAAAGAATGTAATTAGATTTAAAAAAAAAAAAAAAAAACAAACGCATTAATTAGTAGCGTGTTAGTGACAACACTAAGTTTGTAAAAACGAATGGGAGCAAGCCTCTCTCAGGTGTAATATGGAACATATTAATTACGAGTACATCCTGTTCATTTGCTTTTGTTATCATAGCAAAAAAAATTTTTGGCGGGTTTGTTGAGTGGGCAAAACGGTTTTAATATCTACGACAACAAGAAGAGAATGCATCAAAATGCAAACGGTAAGTTTTTGTAACTTAATATTTTAGCAAACACATGTTTGAAAAATATGACTTTCATAAATGTGTACACTATGTTATTGTCCCTGCGTTTAATAAATAAATAAAAACCTTAGTTTCTTACCAATCACAACTTCTTGTTCATGCTCCGCCGTTCTGAAAAGTAAGAGGTCCAATCATCTCAGAAACTTCCAGGACTCCAGTTGAAAATACCACTTGAAGAGTCGTTCCATGCAATTTTTGACTAAACAAGTGGAATTTACCATATTTACAACACCACATGAAGGCAGCATTACTTTATAATGCTTGACTTAATGGCAACACAAGTATGGAAATGTTGTGACCATTTATTTACATTTCAGTATTAGATGAATAAATGTTTTTCGAGACTTCTTTCCACCAAGTGGTACAGTTCTTTCAGCTTACCAAGAATGCTATATTCTTATTTTGTTGAAGAATTTCTTGGCACAACTATACAGTTTAGTTGCTCAATATGAGGTGGGCCAATCTTTACAGCAGGTCACTCAAGAGAGAAGGGATGTTTTATACATCTATAATTTTGCCAACTAGAGAATGTGATGAACAAGATGGATCCACAAACTGCTGTCTCGCCCCACAAAAAAAAAAAAAAAAAAAAAAAAGAACATGAGTACACCTTACTGACAGGAGTCAGGTTGTCTGCTCCGATTCTCCAAAACAGCATCAATTTGCAGAGGAGAACCCATTAAGCCATCGCTGGACTTTGGCTGACTCTCCAATAGCACAGGCGTCGCGGCATACCACCGCAAACCTCCCTCCTCTCCTCTCCACTCCTCCCACGCACACTCCCACCACCCCCTGCCGTGTTTTCTGCCAGGAACAGAGACGTATGAGTCTCTGCTGAGAACTGCCTCCAAGGAAGCCATCCACTCCTCTGCCAGCAAAAATAAGACATTCTGCACTTTATTTCACTCTCACCTTCTTTCCATCCCATCTTTCAGCATCACAATGGTCAAAAAGCTGCCAGGAGCTGCAGCCAGCAATAGTCCAATCCACTTTGCCCCTATTTCCCCTTTTGGCATCTGGGCTGGGCCCAAGAGAATTTATATATCGAAACGGGCCGACAAGAAGGTGTGTGTGTTTTCAGAAACATGTTACTATGTGTACACTGCAGCACTATTGCCTGTACTGTTGTTAGTTAGACATAATGAATCCAAGACAGCACTTTATAAATGAGACTTAGCCAAATGTCTTCGGCACAGATGTGCGATAAGATTACACAAATTTCAGTGTGTAGAAACATGTCAGACACTTAAGCACACAAAATCGCACGTAATTGACCTATTTAGGCTGTAAGGCCTCTAATGGTAACCGCAACAACGACATGCGCCGCAGTAATTTTTATCCTAACTTTAACCTGAATCCAAACTCAACCCTCTTCCAAACTCTTAATCCCCAGGCAACCACTTCTCAAAATAATGACAAGAGTTCCTAAAATTGGACGGTAATTGTTATTCCTGGGACATGCGATCATTCTAACGATTGAAGAGGGAGAGGGAAACTGCACAGAAATGTAGTTATGGCTCAAGTGGGGAAAAAGAAAGCTCAATGTTCTCCAAACTTCAGGACATTCATCAATTCTCTACAGCACTTGTCCTTATCAGGATTGCTGGGTGACAGAGCTTGCACAGCTGACTTTAGGAAATAGGCGGAGTTCATTTTGGACTGGTTAATAGTTAATCATTGGTGTACAGGTCACCGGCCTAGGGTTTAGGACATCTGTCTCACAGATTGGTTTGCCGGCATCATGCGGCATTTCTGTGTGGAGTTTGTGTTTTCTACTCCTGCTTTTGGGAATTTTCTGCAGGTAGTCTGGTACTACTCATTCCAAAATGTTGAAAATAGGGCTGTCAAACGATTAAAATTTTTAATCGAGTTAATCCCAGCTTAGAAATTAATTAATCATAATTAATCACAATTCAAACCATCTCTAATGTATGCCATATTTTTCTGTAAAGACACAAGACGGACATAAACATTCAACATACTGTACATAAGTACTGTATCTGTTTATTATAACAATAAATCCACAAGATGGCATTAACATTAACATTCTGTCAAAGGGATCCACGAATAGAAAGACTTGTAGTTCATAAAAGATAAATTTGAGTACAAGTTATAGTAATTACACCTCTTAATATTTTCGTTTTCAGCCACGTCGCTTTTCTTTTTGTGAACATTATTTTTTTGAGAGATAAGAATATTATTTTTGTTGTGCTTTCACTAAATGATACCTTAGCGACTTAACTGTTCCGCCCAAATGCATAATGGGAAGTTGGGCAACCATGACTGTCAGTGGTGGCTGGAAATGGTATACAGTATGTTCTGCGTTGGGTTCAATTAGGCGTGTTAAGAAAAGATTGTCTCTTGCTCCGCCCATATGCATGATGGGAAGTTGGGCAACCATGACTGTTAGTAGTGGCTACCAAAGCTTAAGCCTATAAAAGGCGCGGTCCAATGAACGCCTGTGCCCACTCACATTTCTCTGCCTTTTCGCTCTCAATGTGCTAAAACGGCATAATCGGAAAACTATTTGAGGCAACGCATGAACGGGTTATTCCGTGCATGCGTTAATTGCGTCAAATATTTTAACATGATTAATTTAAAAAATTAATTACCGCCCATTAACACGATAAATTTGACAGCCCTAGTTGATAGGTGTTAACTTTAGTGAAGCCCCTAAATCACACTTGGTCATTGTACACCCCACGGACTGCTGGGTATCCTTCTCTGGTACACCTCATGTCCCTCAACAATAAAACTGACAAAGTATATATATACTACTACTGCTACAAGCAATACAAATTTGTTGCAGGTTGAAGACATTAGTTTCTTTTTAACAGATACGGTGCTCATTAAAAAACTCATATGGCAAAACACGAAAGTGAAAAAACAAAATAACAAACTAAACATATACAGTATATTGTAGTGTCTACAACACTGGTTCTTAGCCTTGCTAAAGGTACTGAACCCCACAAGTTTCACATGTGGATTCACCGAACCCTTCGGAATAACATAATTATGCAATTGTTTTCAAATTCAAAACCAACATATCTAAGCTAGCAAGCTAATAATTAAGCAAATTCTCGTACAAAATTCATCTCATTTTGACAGCATGTTCTATAAACAGATCACGCACATTGGGTTGTTGTATTCCTCATACCAAGTGCGAGTCAACCTTCCACTGAGCAAACCAGTTCCTGCTCTCATCAGATCCAGGACTAGTAGTTAAAAGAAATCAATTAAGCCTGTAAATTTGGAGCAAACCAGTCAGAAACCTGGTTTTAAAAGTCGCTTTGCTTTGATTTAATCGGCGTATATAAATAGAGCTTTGCGTTTCTTTACCTTCGCCGAACCCCTTAGACCTACTCACCGAACCCCTGGGGTTCAATCGAACCCAGGTTAAGAACCACTGGTCTACAAAATTTCTTGTAAGTGTTTGTGTTTGCATCCACCTCGTCAGCTTAGGGTTAGGGTTTAACGAACATTAACGAACATCATGACGATGACGTCACGATGACGAGTTGAAAACGTGTTTATGATTACTTTAACGTGATGAAAAAAATTGTCAATTTACGTCTCACGAGACGACAACGACATGACAATGTGCCATCGTACCCGTCATATGTTCACAATGCGTGACATTTGATAGTTGTGCACGTCATTTTTTTTTTTTTTTGCTGTCGTCAGTCAGCCTGCTTACGAGCCAGACGTCATTCACGTGACTTGCGCACGCTCCCACCCTCACCCGAGGCAGTCCAGATGAGCAGTAGATCTGACATGAACATTAACGGCTTCAGGCGCGAGGATTCATGGTCACATTTTATCTATAACGTGACCGAAAGAAGCTCCCACCCACCACACTTGTGGCTACATACTCGGTGGAGAAAATTTATTTATAAATTTATATAAATTTATATTTATACAAAGTTCTTAAAAGTCATATTAATTATTAATAAGCCTTTGAAAGCAAATGATGTGCAGCCTGCTAACATCATGTTATGGGGAGAACATTTTGCCATATTTGATCACGCAGCACATGCTTTAACCTGTATTTGGACTGTCTAATACATAGTGTAAACTGCGGTTCATGTCAAATTTTTTTTAATGCCCCGAAAACACTGGCGCATTTCACACTCGATATCATAAAGCAGCAACCTAGATGTACTACGTTAGAGCCCCCCAGGTCCCATGCCATTGGCTGCGCAAGCCCAGGGTGATCATGGGACACGTAGTCCATATTGTACAGTATAAAAGTAAATCATATCAGATCATAATCAAAATCATAACAGTCTGTGACGGAGCCAATTTTCCCCCCCTTGCTTGATGGTTAACTTGTTCACTTGCATTGATGATAATAAACGTCCAAACGTTTGACCTTTTTCATCCTTCTGCTGTGAAGTTGACAGTTTGTAGGTTGGCATCGAATATTAGCATTCTTTGCCAGCCCTCCCACCATTGATGAATTTGACATCTAGCATCATCAATGGTAGCCAATGAGTTTATTTAATCACTAAACACGCCAGTTAAAGACTCTTTACATTGGTCTTTTTCATGGTCTAGCCAATATGTGTTGAATTATAACATACGTAAACTACTGTAAATAAATATTCAGATATTCTTGTCGTGTGTATAATGCTGAATGTTTTAATTGGATTTGTAAATGCATCCCTCTCCCCTCAAACAGATCCCTGAGGTCGAATAAAAAGAACAAGAAGAACAACAGCATACAGTCGTATAGTACAGAAGCTTTTGCCACAATGTCAAAATACAAGGCAGACTAGTTGGAACAATGTGCCAAAGAAAATGCGCTTGCTCTTTGGATTCGTTTGATATTCGAACCTGCTTCCACAGGTGAGTTACTGCTGTGCAATTCAATTTGGACTTGTTCTGAGTGGGCCAGGAGTTGGTTATTAATACTCTGTTGTTGTACAGTTATCAGGTTTTGGCCTATTTTAATTTTCAAATGTTATTTATGCTTCCTTAGGTTCCTTATAAAATGTAAGTTAAGCTACGCTGAACAGCATGAATTTTATTTTACTGCATTCATTGTGTAAATTTCACCAAAATAAAGCTAGTGTTGTGAAAATAAGTGTATACTTGAGTGTCAATGTTCATTCGAAATTTTCGGAAACCTTTTTTTTTCTTTTTTGCTAAAACCTTGTACATCCGTCAACCAATACTTGTCTAAATTTTTTTGAGTTTTCGCCAACTAAAATTAAACTAAAACTGTTGAGTTTTCTTCAACTAAAACTAGACTAAAACTTGTTTGAATATTCGTCGACTAAAACTTGACTAAAACTAACACATTTTGAAATGACTAAAATATGACTAAGACTAATAAGTATTTTCATCCAAAAGACCAAGACTAAAGGCCGAAACACACAGAATCCGCCGCGCTGCGCTCAGCTCCGTTCCGAACGACGCAACAAATACGTTTGTATTGTAGTCAATACGAGGTGGTCCACAAGATCAGCTCAGCTCCGATCCGTCAAAACTAAAATACGTAAGAGGTCTATTTTCTGGTCCATCAACCTGCGGTCGGATCACGCCCTGCCGTTTAGCACGCACCATACAGGAAATATAACTGTAGCAATATCCGGTCTTTTAAAGGAAATAATGTTAATAAAAGTAATATGCATCTAATTTTAACCATATTCTATTGTAACACAAAACAAAATGTATACAGGTCATTTGCATGGGATGTACAGTGCTCGTGTATCTCCAAATAAAGTATTTTAAAATGACTAAAGGAAAAGACATTCTTCCCAACACTATTGTAGCCTCACTAGGAAGTGCTGCATTGGTCATCAGCGCAACTCTGTTTTATCGGTGTTTTTGATGCGGCAACGCGAACAGAGCGCAGAAAAGACTGAACTGTAAAAAGTGAGCTAGACTTCTGTGCTGATTTACTGAAACTAATTGCCGCTGGCAGTTCTTGCAATTGCTACACTATGTTGGTGTATGTGCGCGCGTTAGAGGTAAGCTCTTAAGCCCGAACCTGACCAGACCCGAATTTCGGGCATAGGGGGATCTTACCTCTAGCGCACGTAGATTTGTAGGGGCGGGGGGGGGTTGCATCCGCGGTTATTGTGTGCTTTTGTGTGTGTTGAACTGAATTTAACTGTAGCTAAACTGTATTATTGGCCTTTGTGCATTTTTTGCGTGTTTTTTCCCCGCTGTAAATACTGTCACAATAAACTTTGTGTTGATCTGATCAAGTATAGTCTGCTCCGTTTTGCGCATGCGCGTCTAGAGTCCGCGGTTGTACGGAGTGCATGAGAGTCGTATGCTGTGGGCATTGGGCATCGCAAGCGGTCTGCATCATATTTGTTGCGTCATTCGGAACGGAGCTGAGCGTAGCACGGTGGACTCAGTGTGTTTCAGGGGTAAGACTAAAATTAAAAGGGCTGCCATAAACAACACTGCTCATAGTCTAGTCCCTGTAATTGCCCATTGATTGCACCTGTTGTGCTTGCTCCTTGGGTGTCGACCAATCCGCTGCCTCTCATGTCACCCACCCATGCCCTATTGTCTCATTACCCATGTCTGCATTTAAAGGGCCGATGAAGAGTTCAATCCTTGAGCGTTTTATTCTTTTAAATTGTATTAAATGCATCATTCGCTGTGTCAAAACCCATTGTTAGGGCCTCTGCCCCTTCCTCCTGAGACCTAAGCCACCTCCGGCAGGTGTGCATGTTTTTACTGATTGCAGGGTGGAGCGGCCACAGGTGCTGGCAATGTCAATCAACCATCCATAAAAGCCAGTGGACGCCTCCACCTCGTCGCCCGATCAACTCGTCTGGTTCCACCGTCAGTTGTTTCTTGCATTGCTTTGATACGTTCTCCTGATCACCGGCTCACGACTTGTTTTTTCTCTCGCCCCAGGACCTGTTCTCTGCGCGCCCCTTGTCGGATTCCACGCCTGCCTCCCTCCGGGCTCCCTCGCCTCACGCCAGCTCAACTACCCCGAGCCAAGTCATTAGCCCTCGCCACATTCTTGTGATCACCAATAAAAGATTACTCATCTCACCCCTGTGTGTCTGCTCTGGGATCCCCTCTTGCTCACGCAACCTTAAAAGCTTGATCGGGCCATAACATGGATCCCGTAGACAACCTCGCCAGCTCGCCTACGTCACTCCTTGATCATCACCAGGCCATAGAAGTGCTCTTCCATAAGGTAACTGACGTCTCTCGGACAATCCAGGCCATCCAGGCACGGCTCACATCGCTTTCTCACTCACATACGCCCCCGTTATCTCCAAGCCACCCCGCCGCCGTTTCGAGCCTCGCGCCCACTGCTAACCCGGCGTCATCGGCTTCGGGCCAAGAGCCCCACATTCCCGCACCGGCTCCGTATGACGGCGACCTTGGTGCGTGTCGGGCCTTTCTAGTTCACTGCAGCCTAGTTTTTGAGCAGCAACCCTCCGCATACCAGGGGGATAGAGCAAAGATTGCCTACCTCATCGCTTGCTTGCGGGGGGCGGCTTTGGATTGGGCATCGGCCGTGTGGGAGCAGGGATCCGCTGTGTGTCTCTCGTACGCCCGCTTCACCGAGGAAATGCGCAATATCTTTGACCATCCTGTTCGCGGCAAAGAGGCAGCCAAACGGCTCATGTCGGCTCGCCAAGGGACTCGAAGCGTCGCCGAATTCTCAGTGGAGTTCCGGTGTTTGGCGGCTGAAAGCCGCTTTAATGACGCAGCGCTACAAGAAATCTTCATCTGCGCACTAGATGAGACGATCAAAGATGAATTGGCCACACGGGACGAATCGGATTCGCTGGACGATCTTGTCCGCCAAGCCATAAATATTGACAATCGACTGCTTGAACGCCGGAGACAACGAAGAGAACAGCCGGCCGCTCGGCACACCCGCCTCTCGGTCATTCCGCGGCCATCACTGTTTCCTGTCCAAGCCTCTGATGGTGCGCAGGCGGCGCCGCCCCCCGCTGGAAGGACCGAGCCACTGCAGTGGGGCCGCACTAGGCTGACACACGATTAGCACACCCGCAGGTATAGTGCACAATTATGTGTATACTGCGGTCAAAGTGGGCATTTCATCCGCAGCTGCCCAGTGCGTCTGGTCTCCCCAAGCAAAGACTTACTGGTGAGTCACATGTCTTACAATTCCTCACGAAGGCTCCAGCTCCCCGCCACACTCACCTGGAAGGATCAGTCCCATACAGTGACTGCCCTTGTTGATTGTGGCTCTGATGAGAATTTTATAGATCTTGGCCTCGTGGACCAGTTGGGGCTGGCTACGCACCCGCTTCCTGCCCCGTTGAGAACCACTGCGCTGGACGGTCGTCTCCTGTTTAGCGTGAGCCATAAAACGGAAGCCTTAGACGTCCTCCTGTTAGGCAACCACAGAGAGGTGAGCCAGTTTTTAGTTTTCCATAGCCCCTGCACACCGCTGGTCATTGGTCTGCCTTGGTTGAAGACTCATAACCCCTCCATAGACTGGACACACCCCAGGATTACGGCTTGGAGCGATTTCTGCCATACTAACTGCTTAAAATCCGCTCTAGTGCCTGCTTGTCCTGTCCCGAGCCTGGAACAACCAGACCTGTCAGCCGTGCCAAAATGCTACCACGACCTGGGGCAGGTATTCAATAAAGACCGCGCAGCGTCGCTCCCTCCACACCGTCCTTATGATTGTGCTATCGACCTCCTTCCTGGTGCGGCTCTTCCAAAGGGTCGCCTCTATAACATCTCTCTTCCAGAAAGGGAGGCGATGAAAAAGTACATTACCGAGTCATTAGCAACTGGTGCCATTTGCCCGCCGTCTTCCCCGGTAGGTGCGGGTTTCTTTTTCACGGGCAAAAAAGACGGTGGCCTGAGACCCTGCATAGACTTTCGAGGCTTGAACGAGATAACTATAAAAAATAAGTACCCTCTTCCACTTCTTGAGTCTGCGTTCACCCCCCTCCATGGCGCCACTATTTTCACAAAACTCGACCTGCGCAGCGCCTACCACCTGGTCCGTATTAGGGAGGGTGACGAGTGGAAGACCGCTTTTAATACACCCCTAGGCCATTTTGAATATTTGGTAATGCCGTTTGGGCTCACAAACGCCCCTGCAGTTTTCCAGAACCTTGTTAATGATGTCCTGGGAGACATGATTAACAGGTTTGTGGTTGTGTACCTAGACGATATCTTGGTGTTCTCGCGCACACCACCGGAGCACGAGGATCACGTCCGACAAGTGCTCCAGCGGCTCCTCGAGAACAGACTGTACGTCAAAGCTGAGAAGTGCGAGTTCCATGTTCCGGAAACCACATTCCTAGGCTACGTCGTGGGAAAGGGGGAGCTACGCATGGACCCAGCAAAAGTTACAGCGGTTCTGCACTGGCCTCGTCCATCTGACCGAAAGCAGCTACAGCGATTTCTTGGGTTCGCTAATTTCTACCGCAGATTTATTCGCAATTATAGCCGGATAGCGGCTCCGCTCACCGCCCTCACCTCCACCGCCAAACCATTCCTCTGGTCTGATGCTGCAGACTCCACCTTCGGCGATCTCAAGAGCCGGTTCACCACGGCCCCGGTGCTGGTCCATCCCAGCCCCTCACTGCAGTACATCGTGGAGGTCGATGCCTCGGAGATTGGCGTGGGCGCGGTGCTATCCCAACGCCGTCCGGCTGACAGCAAGATCCACCCATGTGCTTTTTTCTCTCGTAGGCTCTCCCCCGCTGAACGAAATTATAGCATCGGGGACAGGGAACTCTTGGCGGTAAAACTGGCATTGGAAGAATGGCGCCACCTACTGGAAGGGACACAGCCCTTCGTCGTGCTCACAAACCATAAAAACCTGGAATACCTCAAGTCCGCCCGGAGATTGAATCCCCGACAAGCCAGGTGGGCCCTGTTTTTCAGCCGCTTCAATTTCACCCTGTCCTATATTCCAGGTAGCAAAAACACCAAGCCCGACGCCCTGTCACGCCAATTCCAAACAGGCGAACCCAAGGAAGAACCAGCCCCCATTCTTCCACCTACTTGCTTCATTGCCTCGATGGAGTGGGAGATCGAGCGGAAGGTGAAAGACTCCCATGGGGAACATCAGACCCTCGAGCAGGCCCACAACCTAACCTGTTTGTACCCCAGGATCTCCGTTCCCAGGTGCTGGAGTGGGCTCACACTTCTCGGCTGTTCTGCCACACCGGCATCCGTAGGACGCTGGCTGTGCTGCGCCAGCGGTTCTGGTGGCCCACCATGCCTGAGGACACCAGATCCTATGTTCTGGCATGTACTGTTTGTGCTCGCAGTAAAACTACCACCAAGCCCAGCTCTGGACTCCTTCGCCCGTTACCCATTCCTAGCCGCCCTTGGTCCCACATAGCCCTGGACTTCGTCACCAGCCTGCCTCCTTCCAAGGGCAACACAGTTATACTCACCGTAGTGGATAGGTTCTCCAAAGCTGCCCATTTCATCCCCCTGCCCAAGCTACCAACAGCAACGGAAACCACGACCCTGCTCACAACCCATGTGTTCCGTTTACATGGCATCCCGGCAGATATAGTCTCTGACAGGGGACCCCAGTTCACCTCCCAGGTCTGGAAGGCCTTCTGTGCGGCCCTGGGTGTTGGCATAAGCCTCTCCTCCGGTTACCACCCGCAGACCAATGGCCAGTGCGAGCGAACAAACCAACAGCTCGAAGCAGCCATCCGTTGCACCACACAAGCTCACCCCAACACCTGGAGCGATCAACTGCCCTGGATCGAATACGCGCAAAACACCCTGCCGAATGCCTCATCAGGTATGTCTCCCTACCTGTGCTCCTTGGGTTACCAACCCCCGTTGTTCCCTTCACAGGAACGCGACATTGCCGTCCCGTCTGTCCAAGCCCACATTGATCGTTGCTCCAAGGTCTGGGAGAAAGCGCGCTCCGCACTCCTCCGTGCGTCCGAGAAATCCCGTACTCAGGCTGACCGCCGCCGCAGGCCTGCACCTGTCTACACCGTTGGTCAGAAGGTGTGGCTCTCTTCAAAGACCCTACCGCTCAAGACTGAGTCTGTCAAGCTTTCCCCCCGGTTCGTTGGTCCCTTTGAAATCACCAAGATAGTGAATCCTAACGCCGTGCGCCTCAAGCTCCCTGCCCATTTTAGAGTCCACCCTACCTTCCACGTCTCCCAAGTCAGGCCTGTTTCCACGTGCCCTTTGGCACCCCCTGTTCAGCCACCTCCGCCGCCCCTGTCTATCGATGGGGGTCCTGCCTACCATGTGGAGCGGCTTCTCGATGTCCGCCGCCGTGGCCGTGGGCTCCAATACCTGGTGGACTGGGAGGGTTACGGCCCAGAAGAACGGTCCTGGATCCCTGCTTGGTGGGTGTTGTCCCGCGAGCTCATCCGTGACTTCCACCGTGCCCATCCTGGACGTCTTCGTCGGGCGCCAAGTGTTAGGGCCTCTGCCCCTTCCTCCTGAGACCTAAGCCACCTCCGGCAGGTGTGCATGTTTTTACTGATTGCAGGTTGGACAACAGACGGGTGGAGCGGCCACAGGTGCTGGCAATGCCAATCAACCATCCATAAAAGCCAGTGGACGCCTCCACCTCGTCGCCCGATCAACTCGTCTGGTTCCACCGTCAGTTGTTTCTCGCATTGCTTTGATACGTTCTCCTGATCACCGGCTCACGACTTGTTTTTTCTCTCGCCCCAGGACCTGTTCTCTGCGCGCCCCTTGTCGGATTCCACGCCTGCCTCCCTCCGAGCTCCCTCGCCTCACGCCAGCTCAACTACCCCGAGCCAAGTCATCAGCCCTCGCCACATTCTTGTGATCACCAATAAAAGATTACTCATCTCACCCCTGTGTGTCTGCTCTGGGATCCCCTCTTGCTCACGCAACCTTAACACCCATATTATAATTTTGTTTTTAATTTACTGTATAGTTTTTGAGTTAGCGCCGTAGCAACACCTTAACACCGAGGGACGCGCCGCGATGCTGGCCGCTATCTGATGACGTAATAAGATCTTGCTAGCACTCAAATAAAGAAGTATTTCACTACGCTATCCTCGCCATATATTGCAAAGATTTTCAGGATTTTACTCGCGAGATTCATCATGCTATCTCGATGAGTAGCGATGAATTGCTCACACGAAGGCTCGAGACTCTATCATTGGCCCAAAAAACCTTCTTTTGCAAGGATTTAGACATCTTTTGCGCGAATCAAACGGAAGAACTTCTACCCGGCTCCTCGATAGCTTCCTTCTTTTCAACATTTCAGCAATGACAGCTTTGAAAGCCATGGAGAATTTTAGAAGTTTTTGTTGTTAATGTCGTTGCTGGCCTTTTATAAATAGATAGGGCAGCTCACAGGTCGTATATTCATGTGAATTTCACACATTTATTACTAGATCAACAGAACTACTGGTCTGTTTTTGCAATTACTGACAATTATATCACTGAATGACTGGGGGTAGGAAGGTTCAGAGAAAATCACGATGCTAGACATGGGATTACCACTCTTCCTTTCGTGAAATGTCGAGCCGCTAATCGGCATCATTGCCACCGTCTGCTGTGCCGAGTACGCCTTAGGTTCAAACATGTAAGGATTAACTGTAGATATTCTTTCCAGGGAGCCGTCTTCATCGCTAACGTCACGAAAAGCAATCTTGAAAGGGTATTTTTGCTGGAAATATCACTATCAGTGGTGCTTCTATGGATGAAATGTGCCGTGTTTTCTGTTGCCTTCTGTAAATGATGTTAAACGTCCTGGTTTCGGAAGCCAGTATTGATGGAGAGCTAAAATTGCAGTCACACGTTAGAAATGACGTAGTCGTTTCGACAAACTCCTCCAAAGTTTAAATTCAAAGTGACTATTTTTGGTAATAATAATAATAATAATAATAATAATAATAATAAAGGGAAAAAAAGTATTATTTTGTCATGTCTACAAGGACAAAGCCAACTGGTGATCATAATGCACATTCAGCAGGAAAACAGTACATTATTTTTAGTCAATTGTAGCGACCTGGAAGCCACGAACTGCATCTAAAAAAAAAGTTGCCCGAGAGTTGAAGATGACGCTGGCCACGCCAAATACTGATGCTAACTAGAATGCGAATGCTATGCTAATGCTCCGAGCCACCTAGTCAATCATCATGAGTTTGCAGCGGTGTCACCACCCTCCCATCCCGCTTTGCTCTTTCTCAGATAATCAAACAACTCGCTTTCATTCAACCATATTGTCGTAGCCTGCCCTTTCACATTGTTAGTAACGGTAACGGCGTTGTAAAGATGGGAAAAGTAATTGATAAGATTACTCACTACTGCAAAAAAATAACGCCTCTAGAAACACCATTATACTCTGAAGCCGTTATTAACAACACTGATCAGGACATCTCTAGTACTGTAATTTTTGCACTATAAGGCACACCTGACTATAAGCTACCACCCACCAAATTTGGCACAAAAACAGTGTTTGTTCATAAATAAGCCGCACTGAACTATAAGGGACTATATATGAACTCTTCACTGGATAATGGGATAGTTAGACCGAAAGATATTAACCGTTAACACTTTATTTGAAAGCAGCAAAATACAACTGTCATAAGACCAAATGAACCATCATGAACCTTCATTGCTTCAATAAGCTTCATTTGGCTATCACTGCTCCCTTGGGGGAAACAGTCAACCTCTGCTGCAACCTTCTGTCAACACTGTTGTTGTTCACCATGCCTCCAAGCATGCATTGCAGTGCTACAGATGTAAGTTACGATCAAAATTCATGTTTCGTGCTAATTATTTCTTCAGTTACTGTGCCAGTTGTTTCATTAATTGCTAATTATGGTATCTGGTAACACTTTATTTAACAGTGGTGCCATAAGACTGTCATTAGACAATCATAATTATTACATGACACTGTCGTGAGCAATAATCAATGCTTATAACAGATGTCATTTCGTGTTATACGGCAAATTATTTCACTTTTGAATGGCTGTAAAAGATCCGAGCTGGACATAAATGGATTTAGTGACATAATTTTCCGAATGACATCTGTCATAAACATTCAGAAATGCCCATGATATTGTCATGTCATAATTATGACGGTCTTATGACACTCTTATGACGCCACGGTCAAATAAAGTGTTACCTACTACCCCAAATAAATCATAAATAAGCCTTACTGGACCATAAGCCGCAGGATTCAAATTGAAGGAAAAAGTTGCGGCTTTTAGTCCGAAAATTATGGTAAATACATATAAAATCCAAAATAATTTTACATTTTTACTAACACTTGGTGCTGCAATCACAATTAATATTGTGTTAAAATTTTAATATAAAAAAAAAAAAAATTGGGGTACACGATATCAATTTTTTTAAACCGATACCGATATCGATAACTTCCTGCTCCTCAAAGCTGATACCGATATTGATAACCGATAATAAATATATGCTTTTTAAAATGTATATTCCCCCGAGTTTTTGAACACCTGGAGGTTTAAAAAAAAAAAAAAAAAAAAAAAATGGTGGATTCAACATACATTTGCCTTTGACCTCACCAGAATTTTCATAATGACATGAACATTATCATAATGAAAAAAACAAAGACAAGAACAATCTTGACTTCAAATAAAGTGCCAATATTTATTTTTTCAGATAAACATTAGTTGAGTAAATCACAATCAATTAGTCAGTATAATTGAAGATGTGTTTCCTGAACAATGAGCACTGAACTAAAACATAAACCCAACAGGTATTGTGCTTTGTCATCAGATAAAAATATTGGGTGATACAGGAGACTGTTGTGGTCTTGGTCCATGAAACAACTTTCTTAACCTGGGAGACAGGTTAGGACAGCAAGTCTGTCAATAACCAAAAGGCCTCTCAATAACTTACTAACTTATAACTAACACTGTAAAATGCAAACATTATATAGTAAGGTTTATCACTCATTCCTCATAACAAAAATATGGTAGAACAAAATGGATTAATGGCTTGCCTTATAATAATCAATATAAACGGCAGTGAGTGAACCCATATTCAATAAAGTATGAGGTTTCTCTGCATAGTATAAAATCCTATCAAGCATGCTGACAGGACTAACATTACACGACAACTATTATATGTATGCATAGCATAGCACACTAGCTCGAGCTACTAGTCTTAAGCATTGGCTGGCCTCTGCAACACAACAACTTATGAAGTTCTGTACATATGACCATTCACCACCAAAGTAAACATATATTGCACATCCATATGTTATAGTAAACAAATACTTACAGATATGTAATTCCGAGGCGGAAACGTAAGTAACAGAAAGCATTCACGATTGTCAATGCTACCGTTAGACACAGCACTGTGTAAAGTGAATGAGTTCGAGGAACAAATTATAGATGCAGCGAATTATTCTGACCAGCAGGTGGCAGCAATGCCCCGCAAATGGTCAACTGATTTCCAGGCCAGCCAGCACAGCACATATTATCGGTCCTAATAATGTTATTGGATATATTGGGATGATTCCTATTATCGGACCGATAATTATCGGACCAATAATTATCGTGCACCAGTAAAAAAAATGATGAACTTTAAAACAAAATCACGTTTATGTGTATTACACACACGTACACACATGTACCCCCACACACCCCCACTTAAATTTTAGATGTGAAAGAGTTTTGTTTAAGTATTGAAAAACTGCGCTAATTATAAGTTATTGTTGGTCCAGCCCATGATCCCAGTTAATTTTTTTTCATGTGACCCTCAGTTGAAAATAATTGCCCAGGTTTGCACTTCATACATGTGAATGTGAGGATGTACAGTTTGGTTGCCTATATTACAGTGGGGTAAATAAGTATTTAGTCAAAGTTCTCCTACTTGAAAAGATTAGAGGGGCCTCTAATTGTCAACATGGGTAAACCTCAACCATGGGAGACAGAATGTGGAATAAAAAAAACTGAAAATCCAGTTGTTTGATTTTTTTTTTAAGATTTTATTTCCAAATTAGAGTGGAAAATAAGTATTTAGTCCCCTACAAACTAGCAAGATTTCTGGCTGTCAAAGAGGTCTAACTTCTTCTAACGAGGTCTAACGAGGCTCCACTCGTTACCTGTATTAATGGCACCTGTTTTAACTCATTATCGGTATAAAAGACACCTGTCCACAAGCTCAGTCAGTCGCACTCCAAACTCCACTATGGCCAAGACCAAAGAGCTGTCGAAGGACACCAGAGACAAAATTGTAGACCTGCACCAGGCTGGGAAGACTGAATCTGCAATAGGTCAAACACTTGGTTTAAAGAAATCAACTGTGGGAGCAATTATTAGAAAATGGAAGACATACAAGACCACTGATAATCTCCCTTGATCTGGGGCTCCATGCAAGATCTCACCCCCTGGCGTCAAAATGATAACAAGAACAGTGAGCAAAAATCCCAGAACCACACGGGGGGACCTAGTGAATGACCTACAGAGAGCTGGGACCAGAGTAACAAAGGCTACTATCAGTAACACAATGCACCGCCAAGGACTCAAATCCTGCACTGCTGGACGGGTCCCCCTGCTGAAGAAAGTACACGTCCAGGCCCGTCGGCGGTTCGCTAGAGTGCATTTGGATGATCCAGAAGAGGACTGGGAGAATGTGTTATGGTCAGATGAAACCAAAATAGAACTTTTTGGTAGAAACACAGGTTCTCGTGTTTGGAGGAAAAAGAATACTGCATTGCATCTGAAGAACACCGTACCCACTGTGAAGCATGGGGGTGGAAACATAATGCATTGGGGCTGTTTTTCTGCAAAGGGACCAGGACGACTGATCTGTCTAAAGCAGGGGTCCCCATCAGCCCGGCCGCGGACCGGTACCGGGCCGCACAGAAATAATTATTTAATAACGACCTCATTTTGGCCAAATTAACCCTGTGCCCCTGCTTAACACACCAATATCCCTGTCTACTCTAGATAAAATACTACAGGATAGTTGAAAATGTCGTCATAGAAATCCATTGATTGGACTGTTAGCAGTACATCTCGTTTGTGTATATGATATATCTATGTGCGCTTGTCCTCAATAATAACGTATTACTAGGCCGTGGGCGCAGCACGTTTGTTCCCGGAAATAATTAGCCCTCACACGAGCGAAGATGACTGGAAAACAGATGTCTTTGGGGATATTTTTACGGCGAAAAGGGCACCTGACGAGCCTACAACCTCGAAGACCCATGAACTGCGAAGGAGTGGATTCGTGACCCGTTTGTGAGTAAACCGAGTGATTCGAGCATGTCTGTGCAACAGGTGGATCAACTTGTAGAGATCGCAAATGACGGTGAACTTATTAAACGTACATTTGACACAACAACTCTACCGAGCTTCTGGATTAAAGTCATTCCGGAATATCCTGACATCGCTACGAGAGCATTGAAAACCTTGCTACAGATTCCAACATCGTATCTTTGTGAAGCGGGCTTCTTAATTAATGCTTAACGACAAGGCGAAGTCGTTAATGGTGAGAGCGGTGTGCAGTTGTTGTGTGCAGCTAACAAGGCAGGATGTATCTGAGGAGAACTTTTCTACAAGTCCTTCCATTATCAAACGTAAGTTAATATTCCTTTCTTTCAAGAAAGTTTGTAGTGTTTACTTTGGAATCGCTGCATTTGCGCATTTTGCGGCTATGTTCAACGTCACGCACATGCGCAGAACCGCATCGTTGCAATTTTTGATGGGTTGCAAAATTTGTCAGAACACCGGTCCGTAAAAAAAGACCCAAATAACACCGGTCAGTGGTGCAAAAAAGGTTGGGGACCCCTGGTCTAAAGGAAAGAATGAATGGGGCCATGTATCGAGAGATTTTGAGTGAAAATCTCCTTCCATCAGCAAGGGCATTGAAGATGAGACGTGGCTGGGTCTTTCAGCATGACAATGATCCCAAATACACAGCCAGGGCAACAAAGGAGTGGCTTCGTAAGAAGCATTTCAAGTTCCTGGAGTGGCCTAACCAGTCTCCAGATCTCAACCCCATAGAAAATCTGTGGAGGGAGTTGAAAGTCCGTGTTGCCCAACGACAGCCCCAAAACGTCACTGCTCTAGAGGAGATCTGCATGGAGGCATGGGCCAAAATAGCAACAACAGTGTGTAAAAAGCTTGTGAAGAGTTACAGAAAACGTTTGGCCTCCGTTATTGCCAACCAAGGGTACATAGCAAAGTGTTGAGATGAACTTTTGGTATTGACCAAATACTTATTTTCCACCATGATTTGCAAATAAATTCTTTAAAAATCCAACAATGTGATTTTCTGTTTTCTTTTCCACATTCTGTCTCTCATGGTTGAGGTTTACCCATGCTGACAATTACAGGCCTCTCTAATATTTTCAAGTGGGAGAATTAGCGGTTGACTAAATACTTATTTGCCCCACTGTATATGTACTGTGTGTGTCCTGAGAGTGATTTGTGACCTGGAATAGGCACCTTCTCATCATTGGAGGAATACTTTCAGTATTGTGCCCCTTTTTTCTAAAGAAAGAGTTTCGTACACAAGTTATCTCTTTTACATGACTAAACATCTGCAAAGAAATGTAGAGTTTGGGCATCAGTGTATTGATTAAATGAATTATCTCAACATTGATCCCTGGTCAATACACCAATGCTTAAGTGTCACTGTGGACATCTAAATATTTATGAGCTGGTTAGTGTCCTCCAGATCAGAGCAGCTGAGAAAACATCCATTTCTACGAAACATGCAAGGAGGGGAAACTTTGGAAACAATGAAATTCTAGCGCTCACATCCCATAGCACTTATTTGGTTGTCCCAATGCGGCCGTCACAGCTTCTCCACAATTCAAAAAACAGTGCACAAAAAGCTTGTAGCATTCAGTCCATCGTTGATTTACGACTAATCATATAAATTAAGGAGCATGCTAGCTCTGATTGCGAAGATGAAACACTTGGTGGATTTCACTTGAAAAGTATACTCAAAGCCGTTTCCAGTTTCATAATTTTAGGGGATTTGTTTCCATTTCAAAGCAAGAAAATCAGGATTGCATGATTTGAACAGTATTAGGATTGTTTCAAAGATGAAAAAGTTTTTTAATGATAAGAACTGGCAGCAATTTGGAAGTCATGTTTCTCCCACTGCGTTTCATGCAAGGTTCGTGTCTACATGCTTAATTCATCAAGCAAAGTCGAAGACAATGATTGGTCTTTTAAAATATCTCAAGGCAAAGGACTATTGAGATCTCTCGTATCTTGTCATATTGCTTTTATGCCAAAGCAGTTAAAAGCATATTGAAATATTTGCTGAATTTGAATGTTTTCCTTGTTTTCACTGTTTGCACACGTGCAGAAAATCTGTCAGCGGTCCCCTTAGCTTCCATCGTTTGTCTCCGCTTTCCACGTTTCCTCATCACCAGCCTGCTGCCTAGCCAACAACAACCCCAAAACCAAAATAAGATGATAATATACAATAAATTACAACTAATCATCTTGCCTCCAAGCAGTCAAACTCAATCAATTGATTGCGCTTTATGTGTCATAACACATCATTATGACTTTCAGTTAAGTCTCCAAGCACTGATTTATGTAGCTAACCAATATGTGTAATTGTGTATGTGTAAAGGGAAGTGAGCTTTCATCAGGTCTGTGTTACACTCGGAATACAGTCACACATTTGCAAACGATTATTGCATTAAATGCTTAAACATTGAAGCCAGCAAAATGTGTCTGCTTTATTGAAACGATGGCTTGCTGCACTGATGACACTGGAAGATACAGCAATTGTGTTACTCTATTGAAAGTGACTGCACTAAGGTGGAATTTTTGAAGGCAGCGTGTCGGAATGGAAACATTTATGTAACGCTACGAGGAATAAATGCACATAAAAACCCTTGACCTTCAAATAACTGGGGTTGAAAAAAAAATTACGTGAATGCATGAGGATGACAGAAATGCAGACATTAAGTGAATTTAAATGCATTTACCATTGTAATGCTCATTGAACTTCAAATGACAGACGACGTTCACAGAAATTTCCTGGAACTAGTTTTTTAGTGCTTATGTTCCATTATTCTTAATTTTGTGGGGCATGAGTAACTCACTTTAATGTATAAATATTGTTAAACTAATAACGGGGTTTTATGAATTATTTTATCATGAACGAGGAGGAAGTAGTTCAGTTTTAAGGACTTGTGCTTTGGGACTGCAGCGCACTAATAATTCCAAGTAAAAGTCATATGGTGAGGGGAAAAAAATGTAATATGCTGTGGATAAGTAATCCTGAAAAGGTATGATCGCACCTCTAAAAAGTTTACATTTTATCAAAGCAGTTCACACTAGTGATGGGTCTAGTGATACTAATGCGCCGGCGCGCGCGCCGAGCTCATGGAGCAACCCCTGCGTCGGTGCGCGTATCGCTACAAGAAAATCACGTGACCGATGCATGAACTCATTGAACTGTGTCGACACAGTCATGACGCGGCAAACTGGTTCAAAAGGAAGCGCGTCTGTCAATGCGATGGAGTTGCTGAAACAATCCACATCTCACGGTTACTTCCTCGTTGTCTACCTGCTGTGGAAATGGACGTAAGACAGAGAAAACGCACTTGTCATCATTCACTCAAAATACAATTAATTTTAAGGTAAAGCCTAGTTTATTAGTGTGACGGGTGCACGCGGGTCCGTCGGTTGCCGTCCCTTGTGTTTACCCTACACAACACCGTTTGATCCGCTAGCATAGTGGTCAGAGCATACGCCATTCTTCCCCAACACATCGTGCGCGCGGGTTCGAATCCTGGTCAGAACGCGATTATCGGGTCGTTAAGCGATCCCAAAAAGTTTTGATTTTACTATCAAAAGTTATTTTTTTGCAGGTGAAATGTCGCATTTGTACTTTGTATATGACTAACCTGTCATATAAAAACAGTTGCCACCTCCTCAATGCTGAAGCATTACTGGCCAAGCATGAGATTGAAGTTTCTGATAATCCCCAAATAAACACAGGTATAGAACCATTCCTTTACTTTCACACAGTCACTTTTTTGGTAATTTATTAGAAATCTGTAATTAAGCTATAATTTATTTTTTTGTCCACTTCAATTTCTTTCTGATGGGCTATGGTAGCACTTAGATGACAAAGTGGGGAGTCAAGGAGGCAGTGCAACTGTAGATGAAATTGCAAAAGTGCAACGATGCATGGCTGAGCCGAACATGGCACGCAATGCCGATTTTCTTCGATACTGGAGGAGCCAATGGATATCTTATCCAAACCTCTTTCAACTGGAAATTCTTGTGCATGCTGGCATTGTTGGTTCCATGCGAGTGTGTTGTCCACAGCAGGCTTGTTAAAAAAAAAACAACAACTAAATTTAGAAAAAAAAAAACTGTTTTTGAATAAAATTTTATCAGAACAAAAAGTCCACAGGCATTCCTTATTCACCCATTCATTATTACTTACATTTTCACATTATAATATATGTTCACATAATGTAAAGATATGGACTAATGCAATATGAATGCAAAGACTTAAATGATTTGATTTTACATGCTATGTCATCAATTCAGTGTCAGTCTGTCAAATGGGTTGCCTGTAGGGATTTTTTTATGTCCAGCAGGTGTCAGTATTCAATGACACAGTATCCACACTGTGTCAACACAATGTGTCACTGTGTCGACACGCTTCATGAGGTTTCACGGACCCATCACTAGTTCACACATACTATTTCAATAAACACACAAAAAAACTCTTAAAGACCCCAAATTAACCCGTTTTTTAAAGACTTTAAGCTGATAATGCTGCAAATTCACCTAAGATTATATATGTGTGTATATATATATATATATATACACATCAGGGGTCGCGTTAACCGAATATTTTCCGTCGTTGACCGGCTTTTTAAAATGGTGACGGAAAAAACTGAAGTCCGTCCGTCATTTTGACAGGTTGCAATTCACACCCCAGACCACAGGGTGGCGAGTGAGCATATTAATTAGCTATTGTCTCTCTTAATGCATGACGTCGTTGGCTATTCTGTCAGAATATTGTAGCGTCACCGGGGTCTGGCGGCAGCACCGTGATTGACACATCAACGCGAGGTTCTTATTGGTGCACCCGGTGTGCCAGCGCGTCATCCAATTGGTGGACTAGATTGCCGCCTGTGTATAGACCCCAATCACATGACGTCACAACTCCGCCCCCCTGACTGGAGCCGCCATAATGTGTGTCAGCTCGTCGTGTTTACACATTACCGCTATGTACATGCCTCCTATTACGGCGTGTTTTTCTGCTCGTTAACATTAATAATCAAAATGGTGAAGGCATGTGTGGCGGTTGGTTGCGGTAACAGAGAAGATAGACGGAGAGACTTGGAAGTTCTACTGTATTCTGAGAGACCCGAAGAGGAGAGCGAGATGGACTGCTGTAATTCGACAAGAAATCTGGGCACCAAACGATCACCACAGACTATGTAGTAGTCATTTTATATCTGGTAAGATGCATTTAATATATATTTAGAAGATTTTGGGCTGACAACCACAATTAAGATCATTGTGTGACGTTGGTGATTGGGGTCTATATAGTTGCCTCTTTTTCTTTGGGGGCGGAATTGTTGTTTTGTTGGTGTTGTTGGCGGTAAGCAGAGTAAAAAGAAAAAATACCACGACTTCCGTGTCTAATTTTTCGCCGCCAAGCAAGCGTTACAATATTAATTAAAAATGAATGAAAACTAAATACTATTGAATATGTCATCATTATCATTTTAAAAATTTAAGTGACGGGTAAAAATAGATTATGACTGGATTTTTATGACCCTGTCAGTCAAAATGACAGACAACGAAAATGTCTAGCGCAACCTCTGATACACACACATATATACATATACACATATATACAGTACTGTGCAAAAGTTTTAGGCAGGACACCTGCCTAAAACCTTTGCACAGTACTGTATATATATATTTTTTAATTATTACATTTATTAGGATCATGAAAGCTTCCACTTGGGGAAAATATATACATACAGTATATCCTGTATATATATATAATATAATAGAAATATACAGTACTGTGCAAAAGTTTTAGGCAGGACACCTAATATATATACATTTACACACACACACACACACATATACATATTATATATACATATTATATATATATATATATATATATATATATATATATATATATATATATATATATATATATATATATATATATATATATATATATATTAGGGCTGTCAAACGATTAAAAATTTTTAATCGAGTTAATCACAGCTTAAAAATTAATTAATCGTAATTAATCGCAATTCAAACCATCTATGAAATATGCCATATTTTTCTGTACATTATTGTTGGAATGGAAAGAAAAGACACAAGACGGATATATACATTCAACAAGACGGATATATACATTCAACATACTGTACATAAGCACTGTATTTGTTTATTATAACAATAAATCAACAAGATAGCATTAACATTAACATTCTGTTAAAGCCATCCATGGATAGAAAGACTTGTAGTTCTTAAAAGATAAATGTTAGTACAAGTTATAGAAATTTTATTCATTTTAATATTAAAACCCCTCTTCATGTTTTCGTTTTAATAAAATCTGTAAAATTTTCGATCAAAAAATAAACTAGTAGCTCGCCATTGTTGATGTCAATAATTACACAATGCTTAAACCCATAAAATCAGTCGCACCCAAGCGCCAGCAGAGGGTGGCAAAACACCAAAAAACACAAATAACAAGTGGACATGGCACTGTGCTGTCATTTTAATCTGTTTGAGTGGGGCATGTGCGTTAATTGCGTCAAATATTTTAACGTGATTAATTGAAAAAAATAATTACCGCCCGCTAACGCGCTAATTTTGACAGCCCTAAATATATATTGTATAAAATACAGTTTATTTATTTTCCCCTCATAATAACTTAAAATATAGCCAATAATATCTAAATCCCTGGCAACAAAAGTGAGTACACCCCTATGCAAAAATGCACACCCCTAAATGTCCCAATTGAGTACTGCTTGTCATTTTCCCTCCAAAATGTCACGTGACTCGTTACAGGAGTGCTGTCAGCATTGCTGCAGAGACTGAAGAGGTGGGAGGTCAGCCTGTTAGTGCTCAGACCATACGCCGTACTCTACATCAAATTGGTGTGCATGGCTGTCACCCCAGGAGGAAGCCTCTTCTGAAGACGGTACACAAGAAAGCCCGCAAACAGTTTACGAAGACCTGTCAACAAAGCACATGGATTATTGGAACCATGTCCTATGGTCTGATGAGACGGGCGGGCAGGTGGGCAGGCATAGTGTAGAAGAACATCTGTGTCGAGTACGGACTGGAGACCCCTGAGTAAAGGTGGGCAACACCTCCAAAGGTGGTCTAGAACAACCGAGCCAAGATCCTGCGGGACTTCCAGATCCAGACAGACAAACTGGTAATGGCCAACCAGCCTGACATAGTGGTGGTGGATAGACATCAGAATCACTGCAGTAGTGATAGATGTAGCAATCCCGAGAGATAGCAACATCAGGAAAAAAGAACATGAAAAGCTGGAGAAATATAAAGGGTTGAAGGAAGAGTTGGAGAAAATGTGGGGAGTGAAGGCAACAGTGGTGCCAGTAGTGATCGGGACACTAAGGGCAGTAACCCCCAAACTGGGTGCATGGTTCTAACACAGGGGTGCCCAATCCCGGTCCTCGAGAGACCCTATCCAGCTTGTTTTCCATGTCTCCCTCCTCTAACACACCTGAATCGACTAAACAAGATCGTTATCAGGCTGCTGCAGAGCTTGCTGATGAGCTGATCATTTGATTCAGGTGTGTTAAAGGAGGGAGACACGGAAAAAAAGCTGGATAGGGGCTCTCGAGGACCGGGATTGGGCACCCCTACTCTAACAGATACCAGGAACAACGTCCGACGTCTTCTTTCAGAAGAGCGCAATCCTAGTGACAGTTAAGATCCTGCGCAGAACCCTCAAGCTACCAGGCCTCTGGTAGAGCACCTGAGCTTGAAAGGAGAGACCATACCGCCCGGGTGGGCGAGACGACGATTTTTGAAAATATACAGGACTGTCTCAAAAAATTAGAATATTGTGTATTCTAATTTCCTGAGACAGTCCAGTAATTGCATTAATTCGTTCCACAGCCCAAAAACTTACACTAAGTCCTCAATAAATACTGCTGATTTTATTGCAAGTAGCATTTACAAAGAGCAAAAAAAATAAATTATGAATAAAAATCAGAATAATAGCAATATAATAATAGTAATAATAATTAATAATACCTGTAATAATGTAACGAATCGGGTTCTAATGTGCCTTTTTTTTGCTGTACCTGAACGCACTTTGGGGCTGACGTGACATTGAGCAGCTTACTTACTTTCTGTTTTGATGCTGGCGTTGTGTTGCACAAGTTGATGGAATAAATGATTAGAAACCTGATGAAGCTGGCGACTTCTTTGGTGATGTTACCACAATAAGAATTGTCACCTTAACTTATAAAGACTGCTGAATGGAGGAGGACCGCCGGCCTCCCAAAAAATTGATATTTTAAGCTTTCAAATGATATATAACACATGCATCTAGGACAATTTTTAAATTTGGCCAAATTGGGGGTCTTAGAGCGGAACCTGTTTTCCGCTATACACCATATACAGTATGTGTATATACCTATACATATACACACATATACATATATATATACCTCAACATACAATCGCTTCGACACACGATCTTTTTGACATCCGACGTAAAATTTGACTCACCATTTGTTTTTACATCCGACGACATGCTCAATAACGACGACATGAAATGCACCGCAGACGAACGCACGTTGGATTTTCTTGTGAGAGAAATCAACACAGGTTTCAAAAAGGTTGAAACAAAGAACAGCTGGTGAAACAAGGAAAAAGGTGACGCTTACCATTGAAATGATGATGCAAATTATCGAAAAATATGAGCTTGAGGTGCGCATCCGTGAACTGGCTCAACAATACATCTCCACGGTCCTCCTCCGACCACCGTTCGCCAGTTTTTATAAGTTAAGGTGAAAATTATTATTGTGCTAACATCGGCAAAGAAATCGCCCGCTACGTCAGGTTTTTACAGTATCATTTATTTCAGAAATTATCCAACACAAAAGTTGACGGTGTTCTCAAGAAAACATTGAACGTGAAACTCTCAACCTCCACCGCTCCCTCTCTCTGTCACGTGAGTGCGGTGCGTTCAGGTACAGCAAAAAACGTCCGCCACATTAGAACCCAATTCGTTACATTATTACAGGAATTATTATTATTATATTATTATTCTGATTTTTATTTATAATATATTTGTGTTGCTATGTGTGATTGACATTTGTAACAGTACCAGCAGTATTTATTAAATATTTAGTGTAGGTTTTTGGGCTGTGGAACGAATTAATGGAATTATAATGTATTCTTATGGGAAAATCCTGCTCAACATATGACCATTTCGACTTACAAACAAGGTTCTGGAACAAATCAACTTCGTATGTAGAGGTACCGCTGTATATACGTATATTAAATCTTTGCATCGGAAGAAGATACTTTTACTTTTTACTTGTAAATTTAAAGCAAGTACTTCTGCAGTTTTACTTAAGTCAATTTTTTCTTTGACTTGTACTTTTACTTGTACTTTGCATTTTTTGCACCTGTATCTGTACTTCTACTTCAGTTAAAAAAAAAACAGTACTTCATCCACTACAGTCCATACTTAAATTCTACAACTTTGCACAGTTTTTCTGTTCTACCTGAAGTAGCTAAATAGGTAAATTTATTTATCGTTTACTGTGTGGAATCCTTTTTGATCGATTGATTTATTTGAATCATTTGTTTTTAAAGGGACTGGACTGGATTGGACTGCACTTATGTTAAGAGATTATTTGAGTTCCCATTTGCTGTAACTCATTTGCAGTTGCATTTAAATGCCTTTTTATTCCTAGGTTGTTTGTTGTTTCATATAAATAAATCCAAAAAGCTGCTGAAATGTTATGTGATAAAAAAAATTAAAAAAAACGTGCACTCAGCCAGATCAGGATACGATGTCATTTTTTAGCACACTGATATTGGATGGGATTGGTATTTGGTATCGGCCGATACTCACAGCACAAGTATTTGATCTGAATCAGGATGAAAAAATTATATCGGAACATCTCAAATTAAAAGCCACAAACTAGTAAAGTACATTTCATTTGTAATCATGTACTTAAGTGAAAAGTTTATGTTTTCAAACTAGTAAAGTACCGTATTGGCCCGAATATAAGACGGCCCTGATTATAAGACGACCCCCTCTTTTTCAAGACTCAAGTTTGAAAAAAGACTTTTTGAACACCAAATTGATTTTTATACAAAAAATAATTACAGTATGTCCGAAACAAATGATTATAACAATATATTTGAGAGAAAAACCATGTTATTTTGCCTCATTCAAATCTTAATATCTGAACATTTAAATATGTAAACTAAAGTGCAATCATATTCGTAAATGAATGGCTTCTGGTTTTTGAAATGTAAATAAACCAATCTATTGTGATAAAACAAGAAGATTTCAATAACTGCATTAACCATCAAAATCTAACTGTAACTGTAGTCTGGAAACAAATCTGAATAAGGAGAAACATTGCAATAAAATAATGCAAACTGGTTAAACTAAAAAGAGTAGCTGAGATCTGTCATGACAGAACATCGCTTCAATGATATCTGGCGCCATCTAGCGTCGTGAATGGGGAGAGTAGCTGAGATCTGTCATGACAGAACATCGCTTAATTGATATCTGGTGCCATCTAGCGTCGTGAATGGGTATAATGTCTAGACCGCGAATATAAGACGACCCCCTCTTTTTCAGTGTTATTTCATTGCAAAAAACATCATCTTATATTCGGGCCAATACGGTACATTTGATTTGTAATCATGTACTTAATTGGAAGGCTTTGTTTTCAAACGTTTATTCAGCCACAATTTGGTTTTATTTCAATGTGCAATAAAATTTGAATCATTACTTACTTTTCAATATTCATACGGCATTTGAGAGCATTTTGGTAACTTTTAATTAGTATTTCAGTTTATGTTGGAGTACTTGGACAAATCTGAAGTCGTATTAAAGTAAATTTAAGAATATTTGGGTAACTTTGAAAAAGTACTTCAGTACAGCTCAGTGTTTAGACAACATTTAAGTAGTTTTTCAAGAAATTTAGGTATAGTTAACTTTGGAGATGTACTGTATTTGAAAACATCCAGGAGTATTGATATTTTTTTATTTAGAAAGTGTTTCATTAGAATTATATGGTGAGACTGTGACAACCTTAAATAAGAGAGATATAATTTATAAACACATTTCTAATTTGGGTCTTTAGTTGCTTGGTATACCTGAATAGCTATATTAAAGTACAAGATAAAACAGTTTTTAAGAACTAAATTTTCTTCGTTGACTGTTTTACTTCATTTTTCAATTTTTTTTTACATATCACTATACGTGCCAATCTCAATGAACTGCTTTATCAAAGTTGTACTGATGCTGAAGTTCTTTCAGATGAGTGCTGAGAGGCAACGGATAAAGTTTTCCATGTTGCTAATCTGGCTCATTTGCTCACCTGGCAGTCTATTGGGTTGTGTGGTACAAGTAGAGGCTAAATAGAGGAGCTACACACGAAGGCTGCGCACGCATGAAAGAAAAATAATCCTCCCAAATGACCGTAACTGGGGGCGAAATGTGTGCTAACCTGGGCGATCGGCCAAGTCAAACAACCAAAGTGGGGGCAAAGCGAGAGTTCAAATATAGTCGTTGGCGAGTAGAGTGATCTCATTTGCATATATAGACAATTTGGATATAGACAATACTATGAGGCTAGCTGGGACACTGGGAATTATGGCTGCGTTTCATCTAGGAGAAAAGTGTCTGGTTGTACCGCAACCTGGAGCCACCTGTTAAATGGTGCTTAACATAAAAACAAACATGCTGCAAACATTTAGTACACTGCAGAATGCATTCATTAACTCTACTGCAGTCCTCGCCTCCTTTTTTTACTCACTCCACACACACACGCACACAACTTGTGCTGTTTTCAGTGCAATGCAAAGTACTGCCAAGTCACACAGCTTGTGCAGCAGGGAGGTCCGCAAAGCCAGAGGGACGGTACGTGACAGAGAGCAGGCTGAGCATGGATGTTTGTACGAGTCAGTTTGGAGGTTCAAACAGGACCGTGTGACTGATTGCATAAAAATCTCTATACAGCCCGTATATGATGATGAGTGACAGTGTACATGGCTGTAAAAGCCAGTGTTGTTATTTTTTTTAAAAGAAATTAGTAACCGTTGCAAATTATTTCTCCTAAAAGTAATTGAGTGAGTAACTCAGTTACCTCGTTGTAAGAGTGATTAGTTACTCAGCAAAGTAACTGACATTACTTTTCATGTTCTACACCAGAGGTCACGGAACCGCAGACCTCGGTCCGGTTCCGGACCCCCAAGCCATCTGGACCGGATCTCAAGCTGTCGCAACTAATACACGTTGCAACAACAAAAATCATTTTTGTTTGCGGGTTTGCAGAGCGGAGGTGGGCAACAAACAAAAACCTTAGCGGTGACGCACGTGAGCCAGCCAATGGGAGTGAAAGTTATTTTTAGAGCAGCATGTCTCACACTCGCTTTCCAGACTCCGTGGAGTGACAGCCAAATACTGAGCCGAATGAAGTTGGAGGAAGAGGTGAAAAAGGTACGGCAAATGGCGTGCTCAAAACTACGCAAGATTGATGCAGAAAACAGAGTGTTTAAGGAGGAGTGGACCAACTCAGTTTTGTTCATTTTACCTGGCGGCAGCACAAGACCGCTATGGCTCATCTGTTCAGAGACGGTAGCACTTGTTAAGAGCAGCAATTGGAAAAGGCACTATGACACGAAGCACACACCTTTTTCGCAAAGTTTCCCTATGAACTCTGCCATCCGTTCTCAAAAAACAGCGGAATTAAGGGCTCAATATGATCGCACCTCAAGGCTCATGGTTCATTCATTCACTGCACAGCAACGCGCAAATGAATGCTCCCTCAGAATAGCATGGATATTGGGTCAAAACAAAAAGTCTTTCAGTGACGCACCGATTGTCAAAGATTGTATGAGTTCAGTTGCTGAAACTTTGCTTCATGGAAAGCAAAAAGAAGAGGTCTATCAAAAAATAAAGCAAGTCCCCCTGTCACCATCCACAATTAAAAAAATAAATAAATAAATAAAAATCGTGAACATGCTCTTATGTTGCTAATTAAAAATTCAATTATAGCACTTTTTTTTAGTTTTATGCACCTTTTATATATTATTTACATTTTTGAATGTTGTAATTATCAGCATGGCCACGTAAACATACGTTTGTATTTTTTGGAAAAAAAGAAGCATTAAAAATATTTCCGGACCCGAGATTGTTTTAATTTTTTAATTTCGGACCCAGGGGATTTTTTAATTCATGACCCCTGTTCTACACGTTATTACATCATACATTGTATATGCCGGTGAGACTCAATCTTCCCTCACCTGTCTTTGCTCTAGTTGTTTTGGATTAAAAAAACATCACACAACGTTCATGGATACATAAGATTCATGGATACATCATTCAAGAAAAGTTTAGGGCAAATGACTATATTTGGTAAAAATAATATATACTGTATTAATATATTGTATCATCTACAAGGACAACGTCAACTTGGTGATGATAATGCACATTCAACAGGAAAAACAGTACATTGTTTTCAATTAATTGTACTCACCCGCACACCACGAACTGTACGTAAAAAAAAAAGTTGCCTTAGAGTTTAAGATGACACTCGCCGTGCTAGATGCTAATGGTAGCGAGAACGCGAATACTACGCTAATGCTCTAAGCCACCTAGACAATCATTATCGCGTTTGCAACGGCGTCACCACACCCTTCTCTCCTCCCCACTCCCGCCCTGATCTTTTCAATGCAGCCGTGACAAAATTAGACAACTTGCACGTCATTCAATCAAGTTGTAGTAACGCGCCCCTTCACATCCTCAGTATTGGTAACGGCGTTTCAAAGATGGGACAATAGATTAATTGGATTACTCACTGACGAAAAAATAACGCCGTTAGAAACGTCGTTATACTCTAATGCTGTTATACTCTAACGTCGTTATTAACAACATTAATAACAGCTGTGTTAAATAAATAACATTTTCAACCTTTTCCTAACTGAAAAAATGGCGACAGAAAACGATTTAGTACTGAAACTAGACTGATCCATTATTTTATCTTCAAATGGATCCACCCATAGAAAGACTAGTAGTTCTTAAAACATAAACATTATTATGAGTTAAGATAATTTGATATTAAAACCCCTTCTTGATGTTTTCATTTTTACACAATTTGTAAATTCGTCGAACTAATAGGTCGCCATTGTTGTTGACGTTGCAGGGTGGTGACATCACTGGGTTACGCTGCTGAGCTTTCAGTGTATGACTCTTGCGACGTAAACATGTCATCTGTTCAACCCTTTTAAATTTGGAACCGAGAGGAACATTATTGAGCATGACAGCACTGTCAATATTTCACAAAATTAGCAGCAAAAGCAAAATGAACAGGAAAGACAGGATGACACAAGACGAGAGTAGGAAAAAAAAAACGCATTTGATGTGTAAGCTATTTCATATGCTGTACTGCTGACCAATTTATTACGTCTGTGGGCTTAATTATTTGTAATTATTGATTTTATGACAGAGGCTGGGGGCCGGATGAAATTTGACCATGGGCTGCATTTGGCCCGCGGGCCGGACTTTGGACATGTCTGGTCTAGTGACAGTGACAAACTAAGTCATCAACCCAAGCGTCCATTGCGCGCATAAAACATGATGCCCACCGTCGGTCAAAACATGTACTAAATGTTATAGATTTTTAAATCAATGGCAATATTTTATGTTTTTCTAATAACATATTTTAGTAAAAGTAGGCCTGTCGCAATAACAAATTTTAGTGTACGATAATTTATCTCGTGAATTATTGCGATATGCGATATCATTGCGCCACCCTAATTTTTTTAAAAAAACAATTTACAATAACAGTGAGAATACAGTATAAATTGATAGATCAAGTACACCCATTTAAACGTGATAAACGTTTACTCTTAAATTCAAAAATACTTTTTCAGAAATCACAACTAAAAACAATAGATCATGCCTCTTTTAAGTAAAAGACAACAATATTATTACCACACAGAAACATGTCTTTCTCAAGAACACAAATTAAATTGCACTTAATAACTTAAGCATTTAACCGAATGAAAACTTTTCCCCTCATAGCTTCTGCTATGGCGTTCCATGTGTAATATTCTGATTGTATGTTTTCCGAGGCACCCTGAACGCAACTGTGATGTTGTTTTGTTCATGTGACGCGGCAGTAAGACACACACAGCCTGCCGAGAGCCTCAGGTTGATGAAGTGTTATAGCGCCGTGTGTTAATTAAAAAAAAAAAAAAAAGCCAGCACGTCGTGTGTTTGATATCATTGCCAGAAAAACACACATAATAGCACACCATACAGCTTCCTTTTTAATGCTGTCCTTTTAATGATGATCTGCTGCATCATAAATCGCTTTGTGGCTCTCCACCTCCATGACGGAGTGTTCTTCGTCCATGTTTGCTGGTTAAACTGTGAATAAGCAATGGGTCTGTTGACTCCAGGTCCGACTCCGTCCATTTTGACGGATGCGTCTTCGGCAAAAATAAAAAATAGCCTAAACCATCCGGCGGGCTCTGGCACGGTGCAGATGGTCCGCAGTCAATTCGGAGCACTGACGCGGCCGGTATAAGTTGAACAAAAGGATGGATATAATGAGAACGGATTGGCTCCGGCGCTATTTTTTGCCGGACCCAGAACGAAGATGCATTTTGTGAAGTTGGTAACAAGGAAGCCGAACTTTTAACAGCACATCTGCCGCACGCATGCACGTGCACGCAAGGCGATAAATCACAGCGGAAAAATTACCGCCTTCATTTTTATTTACCGTGCGATAAATGGAATTATTGCATATTGCCACAGGCTTAAACTGTAAAAGAGAACAATTGTGGCTTATTAGAGCATATACTCAGGGGTGAAAGTGGGCTGGAACGCACCGGATCGGCGTTCCACCAAGAAATACGATGGCGGAACGCCGTTCCGGCATACGGTGCTTTGATCCCGAAAATATGACGGCGACTGTCAAAACCCAATGTTTAAAAAAAAAAAAAAAAAACTGTCTCGCTGCCACACACGCATCTCCAATAAGAACAATCTACTAACGTCAGATTTACATACACAAGTGTTAAGTTGATTTGCTGGCCCGAAAAAAACCCAAAATGTTATGTTTTATTTGTAGGCCCGAGCCTGGAAAAAAAAAACAAAATTTTATATTTTATTTGTAGGCCCAAGCCCGAGAAAAAAACCCTCAAAATTCTATGTATTATTTTTGAGGAGGAGAGGGAAGGGATGCTCCAGTCAGACCTGGACAGATCACTGCTTGCTGCTTGGAAAAACGGAGTGGTTGCGTTTTGCGTGATCACATTTGGTGACAATGCCTGCGCATTAAAGCCTGTCTTTTGTAACGAATTCTCAGTTGGCAAAAAAACTCCGCAACTTTTCTTAATGTTTAAATAGTCTTCATATTTTTATGATCATTTTAAATGCATTTGCACAACGAAATAACGCTGGAAAAGTTTGTAAAATGTAAATAAACAGATGCAGTTTTGCATCGCAGAGGAGAAAGAGTAAAAAGAGGGCGCATGGCATGCTCTGGCTCTGCAATGACCATACAGCGCCTTGTCTTTTTTATCCAAATTATTTATTTGATAAGCATTCCTTTGTTTAACATCCATACATCGTTTTGGTATACGTATATAAATATATACTGTATTTATTTTAAAAATTTAGCGAGAACCCCGACCCGAACGTAATGATTGACATTTTAATTTCGTTATGTTTTCAGTTTAATTTAGCCATTTCCAGCTTGCCATGTTTATAGCCCTGCTTTCACACACACCAGGAGAAAACCAACGCAGGCACGGTGAGAACATGCAAACTCCACACTGGAAGGCCGGAGCCCGGGATTGAACCCTTAGTATCAGAACTGTGAGGGGAACATGCTAACCACTGTGAAACCTGTTGTGTTTTATTGTGTGTTATATTTATAACTGTGCCAAAAATTCTTGCATTTTTGTGTTTTTAGGAGGTTTAAGCCCCCCAAACACACACACACACACACACATTACACACACACACGCACACACACACACACACACACACACACACACACACACACACACACACAAAAAGGGCTATGTGCAGAACTTTATGTTAGGGAGTTCCGGCAAGAAATTCTAGCCACTTTCACCCCTGCATATACTGTAAGTCTTACCTATAAGTCCAAGGTTCCCTTTAACAACACTGATAACAGCTACATTAAATGAATAACACCTTCAACCTTTTACCAACTGAAAAAATTGCTACAGACAACGATTTAGTACTGAAACTAGACTTGTCCATTATTTTATCTTTAACAGATTGGACTGCCATAACAGAATTCCTACTGGCCTTTCTAAGGGACTGTATCAGTTCTTTGTGTGGACAATAGACTTTAAAACAGTTTTGCTTGTCTCGCCTTGGCTTAGTATCAACAGTGGTATCAAAGTACATCTCTAACATGTTGGTCCCATATGAACCATCCTGGACCCAGAAATCCCCTAGTGAGAGGACTGTTGTTGATGCGCAACTAAACACAGTGTAACGTTTCACTTCCATTCAGCTAAACTCTGGAACAGTCTTTTTGATGACATGAGACAGGCCTTACCTTTGACAAAGTTTCAGTGAGGATTAAAACGTTCAAGCGTTTATGTTACAATTGACTGTGTTCCATCTGCACCACTTTTTTTTTTTTAACAATGGTTTTATTGATGACATTTTAATTGTAGTTCCCCGGTTTTTGTAAAGCACTGCATATTCCTCTTAGTCTGATTTGAGCTATAAAATTAAATCTGACTCGCCTTGCTTTGCAAATCGTGTTTATTGTTGTGCAGGGAAAAGGGACAGCGAGTACACTGATCGACAGCAGACACATCTGATAAGCATGTTTAAATAGCTTGATTTGTTTTTTTAATTCAATTTTGTGGGTTTTGAGGGGGCTTTGGATCGGTCTCCGAAATAAAACCAAAACAGACACCGTCATCATTATCCTTGTTGATTTGTTTGAGTTTGCATGTGCATAGATAAACAAAAAGAGAAAAGAAGGCACATGGGCCTCATGGTACATCAGCTCTATTTCTTAAAACTCTGAAAGTGATTTTCCCAGTGAAACTCAGGGGAAATGATTCATTAGACTGTGGCCCAGTTGTGATGCCTTCGATGCAGAATCAGAGGCAGCCACCTTACCGGAGGCTCCTACTTTTTCGAGCACGTATACTGAGAAGGATGATGGCAAGTGGTTGTAAAAACGTTTAGATGGGAGGGGTGGATACAAGGAAAGGAAGAGCTGGAGAAGGGGACAACTGGCCTGCAGATGGAGGGAAGGAGAGGGGATGAGGGGGGACCATCCCGGCTCATGAGTAGAACAGCTCCCGGACCCAAACAAGCGTTTATTTCCATGAACGCCACGGGACATCTCAGCACAGAAGAGAATAATATCAGGAGCTAATCTTTCTAAGGCAAACATCTTTGTCTGATGTGTGTCCAGTCACGGTACCGTAGTGGCAAGGATGCTGCGCCAGAATGTTTCTCAATATCTGGTCTGATTAACTCATTATAGGTCACCTAGTGGAATATTGTTTGATACTTTTTCCTCCACTATTGTGGGTTTTCATGAATATTTCTAGGGCATTAATTGATAATGATAAAATTTGCTGGTTAGTTAATTTTACTCCAATGATAGCAAAATATAACTGGAGCGGACATGGGCCAGTTGCACTGCACATTTCGACCCAACTTCATAAAACAGATCCGCCCCAGTGTCTTTTTGAACAATGGCCCAAACTCAGTAAGGAGTCACTTGCCAGATCAGCAACCAGGTTTGGGTCAGAACTGGTCCAGAGTAGAGGAGAGAAAATGAATGTATGCCCAGGATATGCACACATGTTGCCCAATCTGGGCCAGATTTGTATCAAAACCATTTTCAGTATGAAATTTGAGGTCCGTTTTGTTCAATGTATCATACTGTATGTATTATACTGCAAATTAAATTTGTCTATTAAAAGCAATAATGATAACACTTCTTTTTCATGCGATTTATTAATGCTAACATATTAATGCAACATACAACATCATAACAATACAACATTGTTTTTCACAAAATATTTTAATTGGAAAAAGCAACTCCACATTAAAGATGACCTATTTTTAGACTGTAAACAACAAATTGTTTTGTTAACGTTCTGTGGTAACGGGGGACCTAATTCATTGAAGATGAGAAGGAGTGGTAGATAGCGTCCAAAGAATCCGGTGAGCAGTTTGGTGATAGAACAGGTGAACGGGCAGGCAGGGGTTTTGCCAGGCAAGCAGTACAGGATATAGCACAAAAACACAAAATTGAGCTCAGTATCAGGATTACAAGATTCTTTGCTAGCTGAAAGTCTGTAGGTGAGTTGTTGATCTGGCGATAATATGAGGCCAAGGACCGGTTTAAGTAAGCTGCTGACAATGATCAGCGGCACCTGGTCCCAGGCTCACTCATCTGTCCAATCAAGGCGACAACTTGACACAAATACACAAACACAAGGAGGGGCACAGTTTGAATAATAGTATTCAAACATTGAAACATTTACAGCAACACAGAGTAAATGCTTTCTCCCTCCATACGTTGTTATGAAACAAATTTTTGAATTACTTAACTTGTAGACATGGCCGATCATTTGAATACACCAGCCATTTTATTAACGCTTGACTGAATAACTTTAGCAGTCAAGCAGTGACTTCAAAACGCGATTATGACTTTGATTAAAGCACTTACCAAACAAATTTGGAAAACAAGGTTTTGGAAGGTACTCATACCCTTCCAGATAGTGAGAATCTCATCTTCTCTAGCTTAAAATGAGTCAGGACCTCTTTTAGCCAACCATTATATGATGGGGGATGTGTGATGTTTCCACTTGAATAAAATAAGCCGTCTCGCTAGCAAGGTCACGAAGGCGATTACATGGCGTTTTGGTGCAGATAGAACAGGTGATGGAGGAAGGCAACCAAAAAGTGCTATGCATGGGTCATCTCCCAAATTTGTGTCAGATACGGTGTCCAGCATATCGAAGATCTGCCGCCAGAAACTAGTGAGATTACGACAGGACCAAAACATATGCGTATGATCGGCAGGTGATTGTTTACATCTATTGAAGCTGTCTATTGCCACGTTTACATGGAGACAAATATTCCAATTACAATCGGAATATTTGTTCAAACCGAATAAATGTGTTCCATATAAACACCTCATTCGGAATGAACAGGCCCAAACCGAATGGAATTTCATTCCGATTCACAGGGGTGGAATATTCCTTTTCCCAAACCGATTAGAAGTAAAATTATATCATGTAAACAGGGAAGCGGAATGGTGTCTGGTTGCGTTCTTTCTGCGCATGCTCCGTACTGACGTGGTGACGTCACTTGGTGACGTAAGTAACGTCACTTGCAACATGGCTTCCAAGCACACGCACAGCGCACCCACACAACTTTTTAAATGAACGGCGTATCATTCTGAAGTTTTGTTTCCACTCGAAAAGTTAAAACAGCAGCTGATCTGACGATCGATCTCCATGTTTTGCAACGTCACGCTTTGTTTTGATTAATCTGCGCATGTCAGACGGCAGTTGTCAAACGTCCTTTCGGAATAAAGGCAGTCACATGTAAACGCTGGATCGGAATAGATGAAGTGACATGTAAACAGCTGATGTGAAATTTCCATTCGGAATGATTTGAATCGGTATGAATAAAAGTCAGCATGTAAACGTGGCTTATGATAGTGGGCAGGGGTGCACATAATTTTTTTTGCCCAGGTTCTGAGAGGAGGACCTGGAGATGTGACTTGGTCCTTATTGAGCTTGAGAGCCGACCCGCCTGATGCGATAAAATTATGACAAGCTTTACTTAGAGCCAATTACCTTTAATTAATTATATAAACAATTAACGCTTGATTAACATCAACTGGCACAACAAAATTGCCATTACTTTGAAGTGAAATGTAAAGAAATAAACATAAAAGCACTAATTCAAAATAAAGGGCATTCATATGCGGCTCTCACATTAACTCCAAGCCTTTGTAAAAGTGGGATGTCCTCCTCATAAGAGCTCATTGAACGTGCATGTTTAGCTTCGTGAAATGCGGGCAAAAACACATGACGCTGTTCTACAATAACTTTATTCCGCCACTTGTCCATAGGGCGAGTGGGGTCCTATCTGACATCGATAGTTTGCTTAACTGCCACATGCTCTGTTTTTTTCGTGCTTTTCAAAGTTTGGATGGCTAAAATTCTTTGACCCTACATAAAATGCGCTGCTCTTATTAGCGACATTGGGATTCTCACGGCAAATGTTGCACCACATTTCCATGCGAGCATCATTTGCTTCTAGCCATGTTACCTCCTGCAGCCACTTTTCAGCAAAAGTCCTTTTTTCCGGTAGCTCCGGTGATGTCTCTGTCGTCTGTCTGTCTTTTGACGGGGGTGGGGGATCACGGAAATAATTAGTCAGTGGGGCCGAGAGAAAGTGATTTTCTCGTGTCCGCCTCAAATACAATGGTCAGCCATTGGTACGCAAAAGCGTATGGAAGCCGTTGAGGGCCAGCGTGTTTGTCTATGTCCGGTCCGCATGCATGCGGACCACTTATGTGCACCCCTGATAGAGGGGTAAATTTTTGCAAGTCGAGCATTGGTGTAATGTACTCTAAAAACAATTTTGCATTGCAATAGACAATGTCTGGCAAAAATGGAGGAGGAATGGACCAGTTTACAAATCTGCTTCCAGCGATTATCCAAAATTGCAGTCCCGATCTCATTCTCCCACTTATGTTTTAAATGTTTTATGTCTTAGGTGTTAAAATACCTATTTGCAGCTTTATCTCACATAAAAAAATCATACATTGTGATTTCTGGATTTTTCTTTTTGGATTCTCTCTCTTACAGTGGACATGCATTTACGATGAACATTTCAGACTCCTCCATGGTTTCTAAGTGGGAGAACTTGCAAAATAGCAGGGTGTTTAAATACTTATTTTCTTCACTGTAGTTTCTGTTGAGAAATATAATTCATAATCATTTCAAAGATGCACAGTCAGTCATTCTGAAGGGATACTTCAAGAGCTTTCCAGGTCATAGTTCAATAAAAGTTTTGTCATTTCGAAAGGGAAACATGTTTAGATGATGTTTTTGTATGATACTTTTTTGAGTAACATCTCAACGTGCATGGGCTATACAAAACATATTTTACTGACTAATGGTGAGGAAAATTATCTTCCATTATGTTACCATGATAATGTACCTTGCAGGGCAAAGCATCTATTTTGACAAACAGACTTGGCTGAAGAGAGTTTGGTTGTTAATTTAGCATTAAATAGTTTGCTTTACATCATCTGTTTTACTTTTTCAAAGAACATGTGAATAGTTCTCTGAGGACAAAATGAGGAAACACACAATCCCTCGTTAGAGTATATTCTTTCTTCCTGATCTTGACTTGACAGCACTAATTACATCAATGTGTTTACATTGGAAAAGTGAAAGGGGGAAAATTGTTATCTACAAGTTCCCTGCAATACTGTCTCCTAAAGTGTTTTACCACCATGAGTGCTGACAGGAGATATGGAGGACCTGACTTATTGCTGCAAGGAATGTGTGTTTTTTAACAAGGAGAGGAAAATTGAAGACACTCTTTTCCTGGAAGACTGGTGGGAGGAAGGGGTAAGAAAACAAAGTAATGATAAGAAAAGGGTTCTGGATTTTGTGTTAAGACTCCTTACTTGAACCCAACCTTTCTGTGAAGCGAGCAATACATAGAGATAGGGTGAGAAAAAAAGGCCGCTGTCCATCCATCTATCAATCTTCGTTACAGTACTGCATAACATTTTCAGGATTATGAAGAACTGGTGCCTATCCCAGCCGGTTTCGGGGGAAAGTCAAGTTACCCTGTGGACTTGTGGCTCTCAATCCTACGGCAGAGAGACAAAGACAATCCTTGACGCATTCACATCGTCATTGAGTGGGAACAAAGCTTAAGCGGCCCTGCTCTGGAGTAAGGCAAGTGTTCCACTACTTTGTCAGAGACTAGCCCAAAGTTACTTAGTACACGTGTGTGTGCGCCTGGCAGTGTGGGTGTCCTTGTCTTCTCAGTGACCTTGTGCTTCAAGGAGAGCCTGTAATAAAGGCAGCAAATCATAAATTAGTTAAGTGTCGGAGAGTTATTGGTCTGGAAAAAGGAGCAACCGCGGCAACCACACCAGATTTAAAGAATGCGTCTGTCTTCTCAACTTCATCCACCAGCTTTTCAAACAAAGCAACATGTTTGTGCGCAATACAGTAACCCAAATAACTAAGAAGGGAAAGGAAATGAAAACTTAGCTTATTTTTATAACTTTTAATAAACCTTATTTTTGTAGCCGGTCTGCATGAAGCTGCGCCGCTCGGTGCCAAGCGATCCAGCCCACTTATCCAGGTCAGGACTCGTAGCCACGTTACACGGTGTGTCCAGCACGGCAGGAAAGCGTGCTAACCGCTAAGCCAAAAGCCCAGGCTAGCAGTTTTGGCCACGCCCTGTTGAAGGCATTGGCAGTGAGGCGTATAGAAAAAGTTGTAATTCTTAAAAGATAATTTGAGTACAAGTTATAGTAATTTGATATTACGAAAAAGAACGTCTCCTGCTCCGCCCAAACGCATGATGGGAAGTTGGGCAACCATGACTGTCAGTGGTGGCTGCAAATGGTATACAGTATGTTCTGCAATATATTCAATTAGGCATGTTAGGAAAAAGATCACCTCTTGCTCTGCCTAAATACATGATGGGAAGTTGGGCAACCATAACTGTCAGTTGTGGCTGCAAAAGGTATACAAAATGTTCTGCATTGTGTTCAATTAAGTGTGTTAAAAAAGATCGTCTCTTGCTCGCCCAAATGCATAATGGGAAGTTGGGCAACCATGACTGTTAGTAGTGGCTGCCAAAGCTTAAGCCAATAAAAGGCGTGGTGCAATGAACACCTGTGTCCACTCGCATTTCTCTGACTTTTTGCTCTCAATGTGCTAAAACGGCGTCATTGTAAACTGCTTAAGGCAACCCATGAACAGGTCATTCCATGCATGCGTTAATTGCGTCAAATATTTTAACGTGATTCATTTAAAAAAATAATTACCGCCCGTTAACGCGATAAATTGGACAGCTCTATATATATATATTTTTTAATCAGCACAAAGTTATCGATATGAATTGTTATTATTATACTCTACTATAGCATATTACATAACCACATTAAGCCAAAGAAATACAAAAACAAAACAAAACATTGAATTCCGCCGAGACAAAAAATCTACAGAAATTAAAACATTATTAATCCACAGAGCATGAGTGCCCTCTAGTGGAGAAAACATATTTCCCATTATGGAACTAAAAGGTTTATATCTCCAGTTTTCCGTGGTCAATCAGCAGTAGCGCCGGAAGTGAGGTGCTAAGGGTGCTTCAGCACCCTCTAGTGTTGGGGGGGTGTTTGGTAGGCTTTTATTTTGTTGTTGTTGAAAATCAATAAAACCTATTGAAAATATTATTATATTTATATATATATATATATATATATATATATATATATATATATATATATATATATATATATATATATATTATAATATTATTTAACTTTGGGGATTGAAAAAGGTTTTTTTTTGTTAACAAAATGGTCACCACCTGACACCTTGCTTTCTAGCTGGTCACATTGAATAAGGCGCTATTAGAAAAGGAAAGGTTAACTGTTGACAGAGTTACATGGCTCAAAAACAAATTTGCGATTTTTTTCTTTCCAAAAATAGTAAAATTTTCAAAAGTTCAAATCGAGATTGAAAATGAAGATGATACTTCTATAGTGGCCAGCAAGGAAAGGTTTGCTGCCGATTAAGACCTGCACTCCAGAAAGGAAATCTACCTTTGGGGTCTTCAAAGAGGACATTTGGGACATGCTTCCATTGTAACCATATTATTGTTTGTGTTGCTGTTGAGCTGCCGACGTGTAGAGCGTTGTTGGATATTAGTGTGCAATTTATTTTAGTGTTGTGAAAAGTCGGTGTTAAACCAAGGCTCATTGGTCCTTTTGGTTTTTAAATGTGTTTGTGTGTCATTGCACCATCTAGCTGCGGGGATTATACGTGTACTTTTATTTGCAATACAAAAACTACACACACTGCAGGTGAAATAGAACGCTGTCTTTATAGTAGCCTTGTAGTAGTATGTAAATGACCTAGCATGTGGGTGTATTGCAATTGTGTATATACTACCTTGTATGGAGAAAACTCGCGAGCATAACAAATTTGGTCCGTAACGGCTGTTTTGGGATGGAAAAAAACCCCAAAAATTTGCATGTAAGCTCATCGAATAACTCTGAATGTGAGTGAATGGGTGTGTGAATGCATGTCTATTTTAACTATGTGGTTGGCAACTATTTTTCGCTCAAAAGTTAGTTTACTCATAATGTTAAAAAGATTAAATGATACAAAATTGGTCAATTAATTTCCAGCCTTCTGTTTGTCTAAAATAGCTGGAGCCACAATACGTTTCTAGTATGGCTTGAGTTGCTGGTGATTAAAGACCGTCATAAACAACGCAGGTTTGCTTGTACGCATCACGTTAACTTCCATTCTCTGACGTGAAGGATGTGGGACACCCAACCCAGGAAGGAAAGACCTTAAGACTTTTGGCACTTATCCGAGGCAGGATGACTACCATGACAATACAATTGACTTTTATTATCCGACACTCTCTTTCCTACTAGAATCATAACAGTCCAAGAGAGGGCCACAAACATTAAAATGTTCAATCTCTTCAAAGTTTTCCAACTGCGCTACAATATTAAAGACTACTCTATATCTGGATAATCCACTCTTATACAGTATAGTAAGCCTAGTCATATATTTAGCAGACAGTAGGGCTCCTCCTTTGAAGCATCCACGGATTTATTAATGGAAAACCTTGTCAGACATTCAGTGGGACAATGTCTGCTAACGCACAAAATTTAGCAGTCCTAATAAATCCCAACCTTGCAAGACGTGCCTATTCAAGTGGAGAGTTCAGCGGTACTGTAGATAACAAGTAGCCATGGTGAATTAGGAGACAAATACATGACATCAAGTGCTCCTGGAATAATGGCACAACGCACTGATGTAAAAGTGTTTAGAAATGGTTCAGTGTAAACCTTTCTGTGCAGAAAGCTGCCTGCTATGCATTAAACAAAGTCAAGCTGTCCCATCATTGCTGCCAAGCTCATTGTCAGAATTGTTGCTTTAAGAGTTGCTCTTGAAGTGAAGCTGCAGTGAGCAGATGACATCCTCCAAACTTGTTCATAAACAAAAAACACATGCTGCTGCATTATAATAAAATCATGACGATAACCATGGGCCTGATGGGAATCGTGACGTGACTCAGGCCGAGTTGTATGCATCCATTCCTTTCTCCAATTAGTCTCCTCGTTTTGACTCCCACGATCGTACACACTTTAGTTAAACAAACATAGGAGTAACTGTAATCAGTCATGTGTACAATGTGAAAAAGGATTAAATGCACTCAAATACATGGACCTTTTTGGTAATATTGCCTTTGGTAAAAGTTGGAAAAGAATGGAGATGATGTCTTTAGCTATGATCTTGTCTAGTGGCACTGAATGACACTGTACTTAATAGTGTGGCATCAACCAACTTGTTAATTGTGTAAGCTTTACTGTGGCACAAAGGCACAGAAAATGTAGGTTCGGCGCTTTGTGACAATATTTTGGCGTAGTCTATAGGAGAAATGGTGGCAGAATGGTTTCAGAGTGACAACAGCAAGATTTCAGTGATAATCAACAGGTAAAAGACAGGTTGGATGAAAACGTATGCTGTATTTTTCGGACTATAAGCCGCTACTTTTTTCTCACCATTTCAACCCTGCGGCTTTTATAGGTAAGCGGCTTATTTATGGATTTTATTTTATTTATGTATTTATTTATTTTACAAATTAGCTTTTTTTTTGTTTGTTTGTTAACAAAAATGGATGATTAGACATATTTTGAAAGAATGGCTTTCCTAGTTTTGCTATGACATAGCTCTCGGCCGCTACACTTGCACCGATAAAGCTTGCCAGAAGCTCGTCAGACTTACTCAAAACTCGGGATTTTATAGATGAAAGTAGCTCCCTCTGATACTTTATGCTGCTACAAAAGAAGGAATTTAAATGGAAAAGTAAAAAGTAAAATGACGGCATTTACAGTGGGGCAAATAAGTATTTAGTCAACCACCAATTGTGCAAGTTCTCCTACTTGAAAAGATTAGAGAGGCATGTAATTGTCAATATGGGTAAACCTCAAACATGAGAGACAGAATGTGGGAAAAAAAAACAGAAAATCACAGTTTGATTTTTAAAGAATTTATTTGCAAATCATGGTGGAAAATAAGTATTTGGTCAATATCAAAAGTTCATCTCAATACTTCGTTATGTACCATTTGTTGGCAATAACGGAGGCCAAACGTTTTCTGTAACTCTTCACTCTTCGCTTGGTGTAAAGAAATCAACTGTGGGAGCAATTATTAGAAAACAGAAGCCATACAAGACCACTGATAATCTCCCTCGAGCTGGGGCTCCATGCAAGATCTCACTCCGTGGTGTCAAAATGATAACAAGAACGGTAAGCAAAAATCCCAGAACCACACGGGAGGACCTAGTGAATGACCTAAGGAGAGCTGGGACAACAGTAACAAAGTCTACTATCACTAACACAATGCGCCGCCAGGAACTCAAATCCTGCACTGCCAGACGTGTCCCCCTGCTGAAGCCAGTACACGTCCAGGCCCATCTGCGGTTCGCTAGAGAGCATTTGGATGATCCAGAAGAGGACTGGGAAAATGTGTTATGGTCAGATGAAACCAAAATAGAACTTTTTGGTAGAAACACAGGTTCTCGTGTTTGGAGAAGAAAGAATGCTTAATTGCATCCGAAGAACACCATACCCACTGTGAAGCATGGGGGTGGAAACATCATGCTTTGGGGCTGTTTTTCTGCAAAGGGACCAGGACGACTGATCTGTGTAAAGCAAAGAATGAATGGGGCCATGTATCGAGAGATTTTGAGTGAAAATCTCCTTCCATCAGCAAGGGCATTGAAGATGAGACGTGGCTGGGTGTTTCAGCATGACAATGATCCCAAACACACAGCCAGGGCAACAAAGGAGTGGCTCTGTAAGAAGCATTTCAAGGTCCTGCAGTGGCCTGCCAGTCTCCAGATCTCAACCCCATAGAAAATCTGTGGAGGGAGTTGAAAGTCCGTGTTGCCCAACGACAGCCCCAAAACATCACTGCTCTAGAGGAGATCTGCATGGAGGAATGGGCCAAAATACCAGCAACAGTGTGTGCTTGTTTGTAGGTGACCAAATACTTATCTTCCACCATGATTTGCAAATAAATTCTTTAAAAATCAAACAATGTGATTTTCTGTTTTTTTCCCCCACATTCTGTCTCTCATTGATGAGGTCTACCCATGTTGACAATTACAGGCCTCCTTAAATGATTTCAAGTGGGAGAACTTGCACAATTAGTGGTTGACTAAATACTTATTTGCCCCACTATATATGGATATTAAATAATCTATCCGATCAAACTAAAATCTTAATGTGAGCGATGCTTTATCCAAAACAAGAGCTGGAGGCAACAAAACGCAACATTTGCTCAAAGTGTCGTCATATCAATATCATCCCTGGCTATTTGCTACGGCAAGAGAACACAATGCTAGCGTTTTCAACTGGCACTCAGAGGACTTTATTGCCACAGCATGCTACAACAAAGTTGCTATATAAGGGCTTGCGCTAGCTGTTAACAGTTTTTAAGAGGATTGTATCCACTTCGTTTAGAAGGCAAGGTAAAGTAGATTACGTATATATATTTGCAAAAGTAGTGACCTGTTTTTTAAAATTAGTTTGTTTTGAAGCATTCAGACAACACGATTTGGTGATGTTGCTGTGTGTTTATCTGGTTAATAATATATTTTTGATCAATCAAATATTTCTGTGTAACATCCACGTAAATATCCAATGTTAAAATATGGACACCTGCAGCTATATGCCTGTACGGCATATATGTGGATTTATTTGTAAAATTCTGTGAAATTTGGCAAGTGCGACTTATAATCAGGTGGGCTTTGTAGTCCAGAAATTACGCTAAATGTAATTTTAAAATTTTCTTGACGGGGCATTTTAATGCAATCAAGTTGTTATCATCATTGAAATTATAAAATACAGTGGTACCTTCACATATGGTCGCATCAACATACGATCCTTTCGACATCCGACGTAAAATTTGATTCGTCATTTGTCTCTAGATATGATGACATGCTTGAAATACAACGGTTTTTGAAAGCCTCGCAATGTCATTATTTTCCCGCAAGACGGACGCAAGGCAGATTTTCTTGTGAGCGAAATCAACATGGGTCCCATGAAGGTTAGTGCGGGTGATGAAAAAGGAAAAAAGGGGATGCTCACCAGTGCTGTTTTCGTCAACGATGACTTTAACGAAAATATTTCGTCAACGAACAATTTTTTCATGACAATGACGAGACAATAACGGGCTAAAAAATGTGTCTTGGGAGACTAATACATAACGACACGAATGCTAGTTTTCGTCTGACAAAACTAAAACGAGACGAAAATGCACCATAGTTTCAGTCACATGTTCACAATGACAGATTTTATGTGTAGTTAGCCTACATCGTAGCAGTGTCACTCATGTGACGTGCTGCCCCCCCCCCCCCCCCCCCACCAACTCACTCACAAGTGTCCTCTCCAGTCTCCCCATTGGTTGTTTTGAGACAACCAAGGTAGAATTTCTTGTCTTGGCAAGAGAGAATATGAAATGTTGCTTTAGCCTTTAAAGTTCTGTGCTGAGTGATCCTTATAGAACAAATGTAACTCGTAACATTAGTATAGCATTCACGTTTGCGTTAGCATTAGGCTATTGCTAACAGTGAGCATCCTTTTTAACTCTCTGACAACTTTTTTTTTTTCTTTTTCTTTTTTTTTTTTTTTTAACGTACAGTTCATGACGTCCAGGTGGGTATAATTAATTGAAAATGATGTACTGTTTTCCTGCTGAGTGTGTATTATCACATGAAAGATTTGTAGGTGCTTGTACATGCTACAATATGTGCTCGTCTGTCAATGTTCATTCGAAATAGTTGGAAACCTTTTTTTATTTATTTATTTTTGGACTGAAACTTTCAAATTTTAGAGACGAAAATATTGAGTAAACGTCGACTAAAACTAGATGAAATTAGTCTGAGTTTTCATCAACAAAAACTAAACGAAGACAAATACATTTTGAAATGACTAAAATATGACTGAGACCAATATGTATTATTGTCCAAAAGACTAAGATTAAGACAAAAATTAAAATGGCTGCAAAAAACAACACTGATGCTCACCATTGAAATTAGAAAGGAAATGATAGAAAAATATGAGCGTGGTGTGCGTGTGAGTGAACTGGCTCAACAATATGACCAATCTCCTTTGAACTCCGTTCGCTAGTTAAGGTGAGAATGAAAATGCTTTTTCTAATTCTCCAATTTATTATTGTTATCGTAACATCGGCAAGGAAGTCGCCAGCTTCAAGTTTTCAGTAACTTATTTCAGAACTTGTGCAACACAGCAAGGCTACTGTCCGCTGTAGCCGACGCCAACAACAACATGAAAAAAGAGAAAAAACTTCCCGCTCTACCGCACCTCTTTCTCTCGTCAGTCACACTGTGCGTTCATGAACAGCATGCAAAACACAATCGCTACATTACAACACGATTCATTGTATTATTATTATTATTACGATTTGTATTTATTATTTATTTCTTTTGCTATGTGTAATTGCTATTTGTAATTCTACCAGCAGTATTGATTAAGGCAGACATGTCCAAAGTCCGGCCCGGGGGCCAAATGCGGCCCGTGGTCAAATTTCATCTGGCCCCCAGCATCTGTCATAAAATCAATAACGTCTGGGCCGCACACAGACTTAGTAAATTGGTCAGCAGTACTGCCACCAGCATATGAAGTAGCTTACACACTAAATGCTGCTCCTCATTTACGCACTAAAAGGCAGCAGCACTCTAAGCAACATTACCCCATGTGATCCTTTACTCCCAATTTTCTAAAATGGCGGCAATCAACAACAACAAAAATGAAAGTTGATTGCAACGGCCGACGCTTCAAGGAAAGGTGAAAATTGGACTATTTCTTCACTAAAATACGCAACAACTGTGTCTGCCTCATTTGCAAAGAGACAGTCGCTGCTTTTAAAGAGTTCAATGTGAGGCAATAATACCAAACAAGACATGCTGACATGTACGACAAGATTACAGGGAAGATTCGTAGCGAGAAATTGAAGCAACTTTAAGCTAGTATTTCGCAAGAGCCCGAGAGTTGAAAGAGAACGCAACAAAGGCTAGTTGCGAGATTGTTGAAATAATTAATTAAAAATAATAATAAAGCAAATGTCACACACAGAATGGCTTGCTAAAATTTGCTTAAACATATTGTTCTAAGTAAAGGATGTCAGCCAAGGTTGGCCCCCCACATTTTTACCACACAAAATCTGGCCCCCTTTGCAAAAAGTTTGGACACCCCTGGATTAAGGATTTAGCGTAGGTTTTTGGGTTGTGGAACAAATTAATCAAATTATAATGTATTCTAATGGGAAAATCCTGCTCGACATACGACCATTTCGACTTACAAACCAGGTCCTGGAACGAATTCAATTCGTATGTAGAGGTACCACTGTATGTTTTACATTTTAAAACTGTCAGAGATTAATTCCGAAGTGTTTTCCTGTCAAAATGTAACAGCTTGGTATAATTAATACGTGACAAGTAGTCTTTTGGACTTTGTACTCTGTAGATAATAAAGAATGATTCAGAGGTGCAAAGTAAAGAATAAATAAAACATAAATCCAGTAAATAACCATGAAAATTGTGCATTTTTTCTTCTTGGTAATGGGCCCATCAATTCTGTTTGTGAGGTCTGAAATTTAAATTATAGGACAAATGTGTGTTCGAAAGCATTGTTCCAATTTACTGACATCATTGCTTGTAATCATTTGGATAAAGCATCCCAGAACAAATGACTGGCACTAAACGCTGATGTTATCCAGATAAATGTTTACCTGTTGACAGGGTTGTGCACATACAGCTATCATGTATTATGTTTTGTAACCAGCCATCAGAAAAACATGGCTATAGATGCACTAAATGGGGCACTAAGGATGAAAAAAAGAAATGAAAGCAAAGAGTCAGAAAGGAAAAATAATGGCTGCTGGATAATATCATCAGCTCAGAGACACTTTACGTAAGATGTGTAATCTGTAAAACAGCAAAGGGAAGGTTACTGATCTATCGTCTTGCAGTGGAGGCCCTGCAAAAGTCTTCACAGGGAAACAATAACGGCCCAAATGAAGGAGTCTCAAAAAGAAACACATGGCTGCCCGATATAGTGATTAATCACAATTAAGGGGATGTAAACCTATACAGTGCATAACCCTAACACTTCATCTATCAGAAGGGTGACTGGTGCCTTGCATCACCCACAGTTTCAATTTGTCTAACAAATATTGTAATATCACTCCACCATACACTTATGGTAAATCATACTAAATGTACAGCGAGCGCTATGCAATCCATCCAATTCTCTCCCTGATTTAACTGATGGCTTTAGCAGGGCGGCTTTTCACCCACTCATATTCAACAGAATCTGTCTGCCACATATATCACAATGGGGTCGGATTGCATGCATGTCTTTGGGGACGTGGGCTCTTGACGCAGGATAAATTTGGCGTTATGATACACAGAGTTTGTTTAGACTAAAAATGATTGCACTTTCTAGAAGTTTCATGTGCCAAAGATGCAATCGTAGAAAACGACTACTGTACATTATAGAGTATATACAAAAGAATTGAGACACAAGTTTAACTAGATGGAATGTTAAATGCACATACAGTGCCTTGCAAAAGTATTCGGCCCCCTTGAATCTTGCAACCTTTCGCCACATTTCAGGCTTCAAACATAAAGATATGAAATTTAATTTTTTTGTCAAGAATCAACAACAAGTGGGACACAATCGTGAAGCGGAACAACATTTATTGGATAATTTAAACTTTTTTAACAAATAAAAAACTGAAAAGTGGGGCGTGCAATATTATTCGGCCCCTTTACTTTCAGTGCAGCAAACTCACTCCAGAAGTTCAGTGAGGATCTCTGAATGATCCAATGTTGTCCTAAATGACCGATGATGATAAATAGAATTCACCTGTGTGTAATCAAGTCTCCGTATAAATGCACCTGCTCTGTGATAGTCTCAGGGTTCTGTTTAAAGTGCAGAGAGCATTATGAAAACCAAGGAACACACCAGGCAGGTCCGAGATACTGTTGTGGAGAAGTTTAAAGCTGAATTTGGATACAAAAATATTTCCCAAGCTTTAAACATCTCAAGGAGCACTGTGCAAGCCATCATATTGAAATGGAAGGAGCATCAGACCACTGCAAATCTACCAAGACCTGGCCGTCCTTCCAAACTTTCTTCTCAAACAAGGGGAAAACTGATCAGAGATGCAGCCAAGAGGCCCATGATCACTCTGGATGAACTGCAGAGATCTACAGCTGAGGTGGGAGAGTCTGTCCATAGGACAACAATCAGTCGTACACTGCACAAATCTGGCCTTTATGGAAGAGTGGCAAGAAGAAAGCCATTTCTCAAAGATATCCATAAAAAGTCTCGTTTACAGTTTGCCACAAGCCACCTGGGAGACACACCAAACATGTGGAAGAAGGTGCTCTGGTCAGATGAAACCAAAATTGAACTTTTTGGCCACAATGCAAAACGATATGTTTGGCGTAAAAGCAACACAGCTCATCACCCTGAACACACCATCCCCACTGTCAAACATGGTGGTGGCAGCATCATGGTTTGGGCCTGCTTTTCTTCAGCAGGGACAGGGAAGATGGCTAAAATTGACGGGAAGATGGATGCAGCCAAATACAGGAACATTCTGGAAGAAAACCTGTTGGTATCTGCACAAGACCTGAGACTGGGACGGAGATTTATCTTCCAACAGGACAATGATCCAAAACATAAAGCCAAATCTACAATGAAATGGTTCAAAAATAAACATATCCAGGTGTTAGAATGGCCAAGTCAAAGTCCAGACCTGAATCCAATCGAGAATCTGTGGAAAGAGCTGAAGATTGCTGTTCACAAACACTCTCCATCCAACCTCACTGAGCTCAAGCTGTTTTGCAAGGAAGAATGGGCATGAATGTCAGTCTCTCGATGTGCAAAACTGATAGAAACATACCCCAAGCGACTTGCAGCTGTAATTGGAGCAAAAGGTGGCGCTACAAAGTATTAACGCAAGGGGGCCGAATAATATTGCACGCCCCACTTTTCAGTTTTTTATTTGTTAAAAAAGTTGAAATTATCCTATAAATTTTGTTCCACTTCTCGATTGTTTCCCACATGTTGTTGATTCTTGACAAAAAATTAAAATTTGATATCTTTATGTTTGAAGCCTGAAATGTGGCGAAAGGTTGCAAGGTTCAAGGGGGCCGAATACTTTTGCAAGGCGCTGTATAACGTACAGCCATGCATTGACATTCAAATTCATAGCATAGACAGAGTATAGAATCTTTTACGAACTTAAAGTGCGTACGACAGGATAAAAAAAATCTTAAATAGCATTATTATGTGAATTAGAATCACATTTCGAGACGATTCGACTATATACAACAATTTGGGAAATCGCTGATGACGAGAAATCAGTCTTTTTATCCGCCGTTGAGCCACGCCTATGGCTCTGACGTCCCCAACAGGAGGATGACTTCGGCAGGGTCATGATTTCATCTGATTTAGAATTCAACCCAGTGAGGGGGAATTATTCAGAATGAGGAAAATGCGACGAAGAGAGTGGCAAAATGTCATTGTTTCAGTCTCCCTACTCCAATATTTTTACAGGATATTCTTTTTATCGATGTATTTTTCCACATTTTGATAAATAAATGGTATGGCCATGACAAATAACAGTCTTGTATTAAATGGAATATGAAATAATAAAAATGCATTTATTCAGTACGGCATGGCAAAATTACTCCATAATGGTCAAAACTGTCGACTTCACCTTTACTGTCGCACCTCCCGAACGCTATTTTATGCAACCATAGTTAGTCAGGGTTTTGTCATTTCCCTGCCCCGGCTTCGGCAAATGTAAACAAACCAAGAGGCGTGACAGCTAGCTGACATGCTAACCCGAACCGAGTGATGTTTCAAAGTCTATTCTCGGCTTTCAGATCGAAAAATCACACAAAGCAAGCCCGGATCATGTCACACTGCCGCGGGGTTGTCGATTGTCTTCCCGATCGGCAACCCGTCGGGCGGTGAGCAAGTTACAGCTCGTTCCCCTGCTATGGACAGGAGAGCTTGCTGGGGAAGCAGCTGGAGAATACCGTCGGACAAACAGGCAGACGTTGGAGGAGCACGTAGCTGCCACATGGTAATAATGCTTTACTACAGGTCGAAGACGTAAACAGAGAGCGGCGTGCAGTTATTGTGCAGCTAACATGGCAGGACGTGTCTGAGGAGAACTTTTCTACATGTCTGTCAAACGTAAGTAAATAGTCCTTTATCTAAGGAAAGTTTGTAGTGTTTACTTTGTAATCGCTGTATTCGCAGCCATTTTTAACACAAAGTTGCAATTTCTGATGGGGTTGAAAATTTGACAGAACACCAGGCACACGAAGAGGGCAATAAGCCGAGTATAGTGCTCTCCCGGCGGGGGGTAGTGCGACAAGCCGCTGGTCGTCGGCCGAGTGGCATTTTCGGTGGACAATCAGCCACAAAATGCAAGCCACCTCCGTATTAAAACGTGTGCCATGATCCCAGTATTTGACATAATACAAAATACGATGTTTATTCACTTCCTCGTAAGTCCAATGGTCCCACAGTAGCAGAGCTTGTTTTGGCCAATATCCGCGGTGAACGGGAACTTTTTGAAACCCAAAAAAGGCTCAAACGCCTCTCCCTGGTGCAGCAACAATTTTCTGCAGCCGATTGGCTGGCATCATGCGAAAAATAAACGAATTAATTTGCAAAATCAGCTGAATCAGCAGTCCGTCTGCAGCCTATAAAGCAATGCTGTATTGTGAGATGCTGATGGAGTCACTCATTTTCAAGGCGCGGGATTCAAAAATTGAATATATAAAACGATCGCTTCCACACAAATCCAAGCGGTCCATTTCATTCAGGAACATAAAATACCGTGCGAAATATGAAATAAACATGCTTTTTTTGGTGTCATAAGCACTTTAACAAGCATGCTTTGGAATGTGGGATGAAGCCAGAGTACCTGAGGAAAACCCACTCAAGCACAAGGAGAATACGTTAGCCGAGATAGAAAACCAGCAACTCTCAACTATAAATGACCACCATTTCAGACAATTTTACTCCCTGCATTAAAAAAATTTAAACAAGAATTTTGCATTAGGTGCCATTTAAAACTTGCTTCCGTGATAACTTTCAGTTTCAGTTTCTTGATCCTTGTGTCACTACACTGTAATGTCTTTTGCATTCTGAAATTCATGAACACATTCTGAGCTTTCAAAGATTACTCTGCTTAACATTATAAAACAAACAAGTAATACTATTACCATCTAAGAAAAAGAATATTCTTGTCCATCCCTCCGACCCCTATACTGTATATACTGTAATACGTAAAACAATGTATGTACCACTAGTCTTATCTGAGTATTTGATAATAAACAACATATGCACGTGCATGAGAATCACTGATGACCCATGCAATCAATAGTGTAGGCTATGTTTTCAGGATAAAGTTATTCAAACTTACGATTGCATGTCAATAATTATAGTATGAACAGCAACATTGGTAATCCAGCAGTTCTGCAGGGAACAGGCTGTCTAGTCCAGCAGGGTGGAGTGATATCACGTCGGTTTTTTCACCGTTTTTTTTGTTTTTCTTTTTTTTTTTTGTCGGAATGAAAAGGATTCTCCAGCAGACTGAGCACGAGTGACTTAAGCACTCCTCTGTATTGTATCTTTAAAAAATTGTCTTGCATAATGAAATGAATTACGGCAGTTTGGGGTGACATTGTTTTGGACACATGGGTATTTTGAAGAATAATCTCCATTTTTTATTAGTGTTGCACTGAGACCATTATTTGGCCCCGATACCGATACCTGGCTGTGCAGTATCGGATGATACCGATACCATTCCGATACCACTCCATTTAAAATATATATACTGTACCTACTGTTCATATGAAGAGCTACATACTTGGATTTGAAATCATTGCTACCGTGGCTTTGTCACGCTGCTGCTTACCTTTGTAAAACAGGAAAAAAACTAATACAAAGCGAATCCAGTACAACTTTTTATTGCATACCTGGTGCGGGTGAAAAATAAAATTAATAATTTAATAATAATGAAATCCTGTCTCTCTCTCTCAGCCTCCCTCTCTGTGCACCAGCAGCAACATCAACTCCATCCTTATAAGCAACACACAAATGCAAGCAGCGCACGAATGAGTCCCTCTCTCTCTCTGACACACACAACTTAGCCACTTAGCTTACTTTGCTTACTTCTAAAGCACTTTTGAAATGGCTTGCCAACCGTCCTTTGAAATATAAGAATCGTTCCGAATTGGGAATTAAAAGTTGCGTTCCGTATTGAACCTATACGGAATATACATAAATAGATACATTTCTATGCATTTTACGAATTTTGGAGATGTCCCTTTTTTTCACCTGTACGGCTTTGGGCGCAAGGGGTGTGTCGCTTATTTCTATTTTTGAAAGGTGGTAACCCTACTTTTGAAACAGGTCTCAAGTTACTGCGGCATTTCTTTCAATAAAAGACAATAAACTAAGGTAGGCCAAGTGAACTGACCAGGGTTTCCTCTGGATAGCAGTCCTGCTGTTGCAGCCTCAAACTCTTTGTTTTTGTTCACATTTCGTCTTCAAATGTTTTATCAGGTTCGAGGTATTGAAGCTGGCCGATTTAACTCCACCTCTCGAAACTTTCAGGCCACAAATCTTGCATGCAGCCATTGTACTCGACGGAGTTTCTATGCTAAAACATTTCCAGACCGCCGACATTTCTTCTCCTGGTTTGTTTTTCCTCCATATGAAAAAGCTGCTCCGACATTGGTTAAGAGTGGCTATTGGCCCGCACTCACTGGTCTGGAGCAGACCAATAGTGATAGCTGCTTGGCATGCAAAGTGATCAAATGTCATCGTACAACACAGAGTGCAGTGAGTGTCAGGAGACACAGAGGCTGCGTTTAAGTGATACCAGTAAATGGTATCGGCGCCCTATTTGTTGGTACTCACCAATACCGATACCACCCTTTTAGTGCCCCCCCCCACCCCCCAATACTGGTATTGGTGCAACATTAATTTTTCATTCATTTGACTATGTTACATCTGTTAATATTGTTTCTTATTGGCATGCTAAGCACTCAGGAGCCCTGAAACTAACAAAAAAACTGACAAACTGAATTTGTTGAAATCAACTCCACCGAAATTTGTTGAAATTAACTCCACCGACTAATTAAACCCCCGCTAATGCGAAGATTACGTCTTATGTCAAGATTTCTGAACTTCCTCTTTAAAATAAATATCTAGACGTTAAAATGTTGTCTATAGATTGTAAAGCAATAAAACATACAACAGAAATAGTAGAAATGAGCAAGAATCTGACAAAGTATTTGATAATGGGTCAAAACTGTTTTTTCAAGCAGGTCATGTGACTAGCACCTTTGAGACTGTCCTTTGCTTTGCCTAGCCAAAACTACGCCTGAGGCGGAAAGATGGATATTGAAGGAATACGACCTTCTAGCCAGATCGCTGGAATCACACCAGCCAAACTGCCGGACCCCAGCAAACCAACCAGAAGGGCAAACTCTGCGCATTCACCTTAGTCCTTTGTACTGACTCCATCTTGAGAGGTTGAAAGAAGGTTCACCGAAAACAAGTTGGCAATTTATTCAAGTCGACAGAGGTCAAAACGGCAAGGCAAAACAGAAAATACTAAGGCAGGCAGGCAGGCAAGGTCCCCCTATCATACGTCAACAAAAGTTCCCAAGAGAAATGACAATGCTTAGTTAAACATTCAGTCTTTTGAAGGCTCTCGCGGGGCGGGCCGTGGGCAGGAAGAAGGATGTGTTTGGGATTATTGTCTGTTGTGGATTGGACAAGAGGATTCGGGAGTTACCGTTGCCCGGGCAACGAGGATGTGGATTTTGCCATCTCAGCGTCAACGGGGCTCATGGAGTCTTGTCAGTCATGTTATCAGTTGCGTATCGGGTGTTCGACTGTGTTCCTCGAGTTAGGACCAACCGTCCTGCCATTTGTTGTGGACAATCCGGGAGAACTGATTGCGAGACTTGGTGGTGCAGACGTGGGCTTTTCAGTCTCAATCTTGCTCAGTTAGTTGTATGACGCACACTCTGGGCTTCCGTGATAAGATGGCTTTGTTTATCTCTTATGCCATATATTCTGCTTGTTTTCCTTAAACTATGGTTGAAGTGCTATTGATTTTATATTGGGTGTGTTAGAGTAATGCAAACAGATGGTGCCTACAAGAAAAGGTACTATCTCCTTGAATATTTAGAATTTCTCTAAACCTTAATTTTCAAAAGCTTCAACAACTGAGCTTGACTTAAGGATTGAACACCAACAGTGTCAAAAGATTATGCATATGTTAATTTTTTATTGCTGACACTATGTTTCGGGGACATCAACACGTTTTGCCCCTCCCCAACAAAAGTCAAACTCCACTTATGGCAATATACTGTACAGTGAAGGTTTATATATATATTAGGGCTGTCAAAAGATTAAATTTTTTAATCGAGTTAATTACAGCTTAAAAATTTATTAATCGTAATTAATCGCAATTAAACCATCTATAAAATATGCCATATTTTTCTGTAAATTATTGTTTGAATGGAAAGATAAGACAAGATGGATATATACATTTAACATACGGTACATAGGGACGGTATTTGTTTATTATAACAATAAATCAACAAGATGGCATTAACATTATTAACATTCTGTTAAAGCGATCCATGGATAGAAAGACTTGTAGTTCTTAAAAGATAAATGTTAGTACAAGTTATAGAAATGTTATATTAAAACCCCTCTTAATGTTTTTGTTTTAATAAAATTTGTAAAAATTTCAATCAAAAAATAAACTAGTAGCCCGCCATTGTTGATGTCAATAATTACTTACACAATGCTCATGGGTGCTGAAGCCTATTAAATCAGTTGCACCCAAGCGCCAGAAGAGGGCGGCAAAACTCCATAAAACACAATTAACATGTGGGCATTTCACTGTACTGTCATTTAAATCTGTCTGAGCGGGGCATGTGCGTTAATTGCGTCAAATATTTTAACGTGATTAATTGAAAAAATTACCGCCCGTTAACGCGATAATTTTGACAGCCCTAATATATATCTATATATATATATATATAAACCTGTATGAATTAGTGAATAAACATTCGCAAGTGGAAAGACTTGAAAATGGCCATGCAAGTATTTGTAGAACTGATGTTAGAAACTTTTTTTTTAATCATTCACTCATTCACAACCATTGACAGCAGTGAATCAATTTACATTTAATCCTGGGAGGCCTTTCCTAGTCAATATGGATTGGAGTCATTGGATGTCTAGCACCGTCAATGGCAGCTGAGTAAATGAATTCTTGACCGCCTTAAGAAAACAATAGCAGAAAAAGGAGACGTAAACATTTAAAGTTTTGACACCTTGGATTTAGTTGCCCTTTTGAAAATGAATAAATCTGAGCATCCCTTCAACATTACATTACACATTGAGATATCTTAAAATTTAGTGCCCTCTAAAGAAGTTCAAAAAGATTCCTGTTGATCCAAAAAGGATCTGCTAATCTGTCACTGTTGATCAAGGAAAAGGCGATCCTAGGTGCCAGCAACAGATGAGCGAACACAGTGGGAGTACAGGACGTCCTCTGGATTTTTAAGCTGTTTGTATGTTTTTGCTTGCTATATGTGTCTTTACGTTCATTTTAATTACTACCTGAAGTAGTATAGAGTAGGAAGTACAATGCTGCACTGTACTGTAAATATTCTTAGGAACCAGTAGGTGGCAATATTCTCAGGCAGTCTCAAGGAGCACCTGTATAAGGCCTCTTAAGAAAGGGCATAAAGATTCAAAAAATGATTTTGCTTTTTGTAGGGTTCATCACATTGTTTTGTCTTATACTCGCAGCATAAACCAAACAGTCAGGAGACACTGCATCTTATGTGTTCGAAGTAAAATTGTAAAATATGACCAAACATGCCATTGCTTGTGACTTGTGCATTTTGATTTGTTCAGATATTTCAGTGTTTAGTTTAAACAATGAAATATCATTGTATATGAAATAGTTTTTAAATCTCAAAACAAAAAAACCACAATATTATTTCCAGCACATATGGCTTCTCAGCAGATTGCAGTTATTGTAGATTTAATCAGTACCTGCCTTTGTTGTTTGCCTATGGTCTTTCATTTCCTGCCATCACGAGTGATAAAGCAGGATGGAGCAAATGCATCTATCCCTGAAGAGGATATTGCATCGGCAGAAACAGAAAATGCGTGGTAACACCAATCTGTAAACGACTACATTAATTACACAAATTTATTTAAAAATGTGTAGGGAAAGATGTAACATTTCAGCATTTGCGTGCTCCGAATTCTTACAATGGTACGAGATCTGATAAGCTATTTTGTTAGTTTTCATTGCAAATTATCATTTGCAGTGCGGAACACAACTTTGTCAGCTCATAATTGTTCGTTTCAAACACATGTGTTGCATAGCAAGGAAATGTGTCTGAAACAGATTAGTAGTTGTAATGCCTTGGGCTATAGTGATGTAAGTAAACAAAATAGGATTATGAGGGAATTTGTATTATATTTGTACAATTATTCCAAGATGATTTTACTAGATCAACAGTTACATGCTAAGAGGTGGTTTCATAGCTTCTTATGTTATATTTACTGTATTATAAAATGATAGTTTTTATTGCATGGCACATTTGCTTAACAACCCTATCAGTGGCGACACCAGGGGGTGGCCAGGGGTGGCCACGGCCACCCCTATAAATTGGTTGGCCACCCCACTGGCCACCCTGTTTGCCAGTATATCGTTAGATTGTTCTAGCATCAGTTATGCATTTCATCCCAAATGAATACATTTATTTTGTTTTGTTAAATGTAGGGCTGTCAAATTTATCGCATTAACGGGCGGTAATGATTTTTTAAAAATTAATCACGTGAAAATATTTATCGCAATTAACGCATTTGTGTTATGACTCATTCACGCATTGCCGCAAACAGCTTACAATGGCGCCGTTTCACTTATATACAGAGATAAGAGGCAGTGTCAAGTGAGTGGAGTAGGCAAGCATTCATTGGGGCCGTGCTTTTAACTGGCAAAAGCTTTGTCATCTCCCACAGGAGTTGATCTTTTCCTTAACACCCTGTAGTGTACCCAACGCAGAGAAGATATAGCATTTGCAGCCACCACACACAGTCATGGTTGCACCACTTCCCATCATGCATTTGGGCAGAACAGTTAAGTCCCTACAGTATCATTTACTGAAAGCTCAACAAATACACTAGATGGCAATATTTAGTCACAATATACAGACTCACATTTTATCTTTAAGAATTACAAGTCTTTCTATCCGTGGGTCCCTTTCACAGAAAGAATGTTAATAATGTTAATGCCATCTTGTGGATTTATTATTATAATAAACAAATACAGTACTTATGTACAGTATGTTGAATGTATATATCCGTCTTATCTTTCCATTCCAACACTCATTTACAGAAAAATATGGCATATTTTAGAGATGGTTAGAATTGCGATCAATTACGATTAATTAATTTTTAAGCTGCGATTAACTCGTTTAAAAAAATTTAATCGTTTGACAGTCCTAGTTAAATGAACATCTTATGCCTAATATATACATAACACAATAAAACAGAATTGTTGTGGAACTCATAATGTTGACTGGACAGATATGGACTATGCACATTAAATCATTAGTAACATCAAATATTACACAATACACCAAAGTATATCAGTAGCTGTGTCCTTAAGTCTTTCTGATAGTATTCCCCTGACCTTTTTACTGCAATAATATAATGAAAACCGAAAATTATGGCTTTTAGTTTTGGCCACCCCAAGATTTTAAGTGGCCCCATCTGGCCACCCCTGAAAAATTTCTGGAGGCGCCACTGAACCCCATATTTCAACGATTTGCAAGAAATACGCCAACAACGTCTTTTTTTTTTTTTTTCTTTTTTAAATAGGGTGCCATTTGGACGTAACAGAGTAGACATAACAGAGGGGACATTTTGTGCTAAAGTTAGCCCTTAAGCCTAGCTTTGCTAGCATAATAACTAACATGACTTGAAAACTATAATTTTACAAATAAACCTTTTGAAATGATTTAATTCATTTCATTTCTTTGACATATAGATTTAACAGAGTGGACATGTTATGATCAACCACATTGAACGTACTTCATAAAACTACAAAATCGGATATTTAAAGCAGGTTAAAATAAATATATAAAGTTGATTACCATGGGTAAATTTTACCCTGGTGTGACGTTAACGCAAAAGAATGCTCTCATTATCAGGCAAGTTTCCTGAGCAAACATGGGCAGCGCCATCTTGAATTATTTCTGCTCCAAACTTCCGATTCAGACAGAACAAAATGAAGTGCGGTTGAAGTAAGCAGTGTGTTGACAGTTAAACTTAAATTGCTAAATCAAACCAGACGAACCCACGGACTCTCCAAAAATGGATTCAGCACGACGTAGATGACACTCCAGGATTTTCTCTGCTCTGCTTGGTTGTGTGAACTCATCGCTTGGAAGTGGAATGTTTTGAGCAGCGTCCAGCTTCAAAGTGCTAGTGTGGATCTACCTCGCCATACAGTACGCCTTAAATCTAAACCAGCTGCAGACAATAAGTTAAGGATGTGCTTTAAACCTAAAGATCTACCTAAAAGATTGTATGTTTGTTCATATCATATGGTTGATCATTTGTGGACAAAATTATAACGAACCGTGCAGCATGTGTTAACGTGAGGTGTAGATTGATATGCCGGCCACTTGAGTGACCAAAATTAGGTGAAATTAAAAATAATTTTACAATTGTCGAATGCAGAAGGGCTGACAAGTATTTTGTTGTTACAAGGAAATACTGCAACGTATGTACATATAAACAAAAATAGTATGTCATTCTTGTCTATTGCAGATATTGATCGCAATAAAATATTGGGAAAACCATTAGATTTCTTGTTTTATTTAAAATGATGGGTGCATGTGCAAAACAGGTCAATATCACAATTTATAAAATTATTAGAAAAATATTAGCAAAGGTGGAGCATAAGTCGAGCCTTCCATCATCAAAGTACAACGCACGTAATCTTGATATACACTGTATGTCCATCGACATACAAGTCTTCCGTTGACCAACAGCGTTTTCCACCTGTGAACAAACGAATAAAAAAACTTTACGTAATTGTGCCATCCTACACGTACTGTTTAGCGACAGGCTAGCAGCAGATCAATCAATCAATCAATCAACTTTATTTGTATAGCACATTTAAAAAATCCGCAAAGGAGTCGAAAGTGCATACCATAAAACAGCAAAATAAGTTAACATTCAAAGATAAAGGAAACACATAAAAAATTTAAATAAATAAAAGATGAGGTCATAAACAGTCATTGCTCATTAAAAGCTGAAGAAAATTTAAAATGTTTTAAGGCGTGATTTGAAATCCGTAAGTGAAGGAGTCTGTCTAATAGTAAGTGGTAATTGGTTCCACAGCCTAGGCGCCATCGCTGCAAATGCACGGTCACCCCTAAGCTTCAGCCTTGATCTTGGGACTTCTAGAAGCAGGTGGTCAGCTGATCTGAGGGTTCTGGTTGGACTGTAAGGCTGAAGCAGTTCTGACAGATATGGCGGCGCAAGATTATAAACCTGGAAAATAAATCTGACAGTCATCAGCATACAAATGAAATAAAACACCATGTTTCCTCAAAACAGAACCAAGAGGCAATAAATAAAGCGACAATAAAAGAGGGCCGAGAACAGATCCCTGGGAAACCCCGTGTGGAAGCAGATAGCTCATGTTGCAGCCACAACAGTACAGTACTTGTCGTACATAATATTTAACATCATCCTAATTACACTCATCATAGTAATAACAATATCAAAGACAACACGTCGTTTCATGCGCCAGATTTAAGTTTTGGTACTTTTTGAGGACCGGACACATGAAAATGCCAGTGGCGCCTCCAGAAATTTTTCATAGGGGTGGCCAGATGGGGCACCTTAAAATCTTGGGGTGGCAAACCAAAACTAAAAGCCATAATTTCAGGTTTTAATTATATTATTGCAGTAAAAAGGTCAGGGGAAAACTATAACAAAAAGTTAAGGACACGGCTACTGATATAATGTGTAATATTGTGTAATATTTTATGTTACTAATGATTTAATGTGCATATTCCATAACTGTCCAGTCAACATTTTGAGTTTCCTACAATTCTGTTTTATTGTGTTATGTATATATTAGGCATAAAGTGTACATTTACCAAAAGAAAATAATTACTGGGGAAAAGCAGGTGCTGGCAGGTACAAATAAAAGCAAGTAGAGAAGCAATCATATCTTAATTGGGTATTTCCTAACACAATGTTAATGTGACACAAAAATAATTATTACTGAATGAACAAACATAAAAAGTACTTCCCAACAGGGATACAATATACTGGCTAACGGGGTTGCCAACAAATTTATAGGGGTGGCCGTGGCCACCCCTGGCCACCCCCTGGTGGCGCCACAAATAATGTTTGTTTTGGCCTCCCCAGGTAAGACTAATGCCCACCCACACCTGGCATCCTGGCAACACCACTGTGTAAATTGATGATACACACACACGCAAAATAAGAATAAAAGATAATAATAAGTTGAATGAGTATTTGCCCAAGTTAAAATACAGGTTAATTCATTTTGGGGACACAAATGGCACCCTATTTAAAAAGAAATAATAATAAAAATAAATAAAATACCTTTTACTGTTTAATTATTTATTTACTATTGTAAAACGATGTTTATTTTCTAATGTCATTTTACCGCATAAAGTAGGTGTAAATAGATCTAAACATAGAGATGAGATAAATGCATGTTTGTTCAAATGTTTGAATCCCAAGTGGCATTATTAACACGGACCGCAAGAGGCGTGCTGTGATTGGTCCACGGCGGTGGGTGTTTCCGCATTCTGCAAATAGCTGTCAGCAGAAGCGCGACTTGCAAGAGGGAAAGTGTCGCGTCTGGGAAACCTCCTCGGTGTTTGCTCGAGGGAATAAGGGTGCGAAGCCACAACGGAGAAATGCCTTACATACTGATCAGCACGCAGATCAGACTGGTGCGTAAACAGTGAATGGCTGTCGTGTCTCGTGTTGTGCTTATTTAGTGAGGGCGGAGCTGAAAGTCATTTTTTTTCTCTTTCTTTTCTTTTGCATTCAACAAATGAATGGGGGGGAAAACAATGTGAAGGGCAAATAGTCCTCTCAAAATGTTTTTTTTTTTCATAGATTCTATAGATAAATACTATTTATTATTTTGGTTATGTGATGTGCCATTGGTAATATTTTAATCAACTACTAGATGATTCATAAACGGGGCTGCATTGTGGTGAGGTAAGGCTAGACATCACTGACATAAGTAGGAAACTAAAATGAAATGAGTATGCATTACAAATGATCATTTTCATCTGGCATTGGTGTAGTAGTTCATGAAGAATAACTGACACAAAAGTCCTTTCACACTGCACTTGCTCAGTGAAGATAACAACTCATGCCCATATTTGTAAATTCAGATGTAGCAGGAAGTAAACAACGAGGCTTTCCCAATTTCAAGTGTAAAGTAAACCATACAGCAATAAGATGTGTCTCTCATTGTTGCAAAAGAAAAGCTCTGGATTTTTTCATTTTAAGAAAAAATTAAGGGCAAAAAAACAAAACAAAAAAAAGGCTCTACTAATGTTTCAACAGGACCTTGGAGAGGTTCAATTCCTTTGTGAACTGCATTTTCACCAAACTGCTTCAATATACATTTCAGGCTGTTTCAATAACATTGAATATACTGTACATTTAGGGCAGGCGTCAGCAAATTTTAACAGTTAAATAGCCATTTCGACCTGCTTTCCAAAGAAAAGACATCACTGGGAGCCACACACACTTTTTTCCATCTGAACCCAAGAGTCGGAAACAGGGCCGGAGTGGGACTCATTTTCAGCCCAGGAGTTTCATGCCACAGACCGGCCGACTTTATATCATGACCTACTGTATTGAAATATTGTAATAGTAATCGTGCTGTCAAACGATTCAAAATTTTAATCGCGATTGATCATATGCTGTCAATAGTAAACTTTGTTCCATTTTTTTAAATGCAAAAATGATTTACAGTGGTATGAAAACGTATCTGAACCTTTTGGAATTTCTCACATTTCTGCATAAAATCACCATCAAATGTGATCTGATCTTTGTCAAAATCACACAGATGAAAAAACAGCCTGCTTTAACTAAAACCATCCAAACATTTATAGGTTTTCATATTTTAATGAAGATAGCATGCAAACAATGAGAGAAGGGGAGGGAAATACAGTAAGTAAGTGAACCCTCTGCCTAAGCAGACTTGAAGAGCAAATGAAACCAATTTTTACCGAACAATTTAAGCCAGGTGTGTGCCCAATCACTGATGAGTGGTTTAAAGCTGCCCTGCCCACGAGAAAACACACACCTGGTAAGAATTGTATTGATGAGAGCATTGTCTGATGCGCATCAAGGCTCGGTCAAAAGAGCTGTCTGAACACTTGCGATCAAGGATTGTTGATTTGTATAAAGCTGGGAAAGGATACAAAACCATCTCTAAAAGTCTGGATGTTCATCAATCGAAAGTCAGAGAAGTTGTCCACAAATAGAGAGAGTTTGGCACTGTTGCTTCTCTCCCAAGGAGTGGCCATCCATGGAAGATGACGGCAAGAGTTCAGCGCAGAATACTCAGAGAGGTAAAAAGAACCCTAGCGTGTCTGCTAAAGACTTACAGAATTCACTGGCACAGTCCAATATCTCTGTGCACACATCAACTATATGTAAAACTATGGCCAAGAATGATGTTAATGGGGGGACTCCACGGAGGTAGCCACTGCTGTCTGAAAAAAAAACATTGTTGCTCATTTAATGTTCGCAAAAAGGCACTTGGACATGACGCAGACGTTTTGGCAAAATATTTTGAGGACTCATGAAACCAAAGTTGAGTAACACACAACGTCATGTGTGGAGGAAAAATGGAACAGCTCACCAACATCAAAACCTCATCCCCACCGTGAAGCATGGTGGAGGGAACATCATGATTTGGGGCTGTTTTGCTACCTCAGGTCCTGGGTAACTTGCAGTCATTAATGGAAGAATGAATTCAAAAGTTTATCCAGATGTTTTGACGGAAAACCTGAGGCTGTCTGTCAGACAGTTGAAGCTAAAAAGAAGATGGATGCTGCAACAAGACAATGATCCAAAACATGGATGTGAATCAAATTCAGAATGGTTTCAGAAGAACATAATGCACATTCTGGAGTGGCCAAGTCCAGACTTGAACTCCATTAAGATGCTGTGGCATGACCTAAAGACAGCGATTCCTACCAGACATCCCAAGAATCTGACTGAACTACAGCAGTTTTGTAGAGAAGAATGGGCCAAGATTAGTCCTAATCGATGTGCCAGACTGATCTGCAACTACAGGAAGCGTCTGGTTGAAGTTATTGCTGCCAAAGAGGGATGAGGGGCACAAAATATTAAATGGGATGGATCACTTAGTTATTCTTCCCCCTTCTGTCATTGTTTGCATACTATCCCCATTAGAATATGAACACCTATAAATGTTTGGGTGGTTTTAGTTAAAGCAGACACAGTTTTTTCATATGTGTGATTCTGACAAACTTCAGATCACATTTAAAGGTGATTTTATGCAGAAATGTGAGAAATTCCAAAAGGTTTAGATAATTTTTCATACCACTGTATTTTAATTTTTAAATACACCTATCAGCACAGGAGTTGACCAATGTGCATACCTTACATCAAATTTAAGCCTCATTAGAAACAGGAAAAGAGTTTTACTTTGCACTTGTAAAGATGAATTAAAACATGGATTTTCCCCGAATAACTTGTAAAAAGGGAGGCACGGCAGAAGAGTGGTTAGCTTCTCCCCTGACAGTTCTGAGATCAAGTGCTCAAGCATGGGTACTTTTTGGAGTTACCATTTTATTTTTTTGGGGTACTATCTTTAATTTGATCTTACATATGAGACTGACTTTTTCAAGGCTCAGGAACCTTTTACAGCTGTTTTGAATTACACATGTGGCAAGTGTGTACAAAACTGAAACTTTTCATCGTAGTATTTAAAAAAAATTTTTTTTTTTTTTTTTTTTTTTTTTTTAAAGTTTGTGGTTATAATTAGCTGAAAAATCTTCAGAATCAGAAAAGTTAGGTTGGCCTACCGGGAAGTGTCCCCGTAGTCCCGATTAGCCACTCCGGCACTGGTGGGGAACCAGTCAGGCTCACTTTTTATACACCTTTATTTTCTGAACACTCACTCAGGTCATTAATTCACCAACTATGTAAAGTCACGGTGACAATCAGAAGGATATATGTAGGTCAGGGGTGTCCAAACTTTTTGCAAAGGGGGCCAGATTTGGTGTCAAAAAAATCTGGGGGGCCGACCTTGGCTGACGCTTTTTACGTAGATCACTTAGAGCTGTCAAAATCATCGCGTTAACAGGTGTTAATTAATTTTTTAAAAATTAATCACGTTAAAAATATTTGACGCATTTAACGCACATGCCCCGCTCAAACAGATTAAAATGACAGCAAAGTGTCATTTCCACTACTTGTGTTTTTTGGTGTTTTTCCGCCCTCTGCTGACACTTGGGTGCGACTGATTTTATGGGTTTCAGGCTTCAGCACCATAATTATTATTGACATCAACAATGGCTACTAGTTTATTTTTTTGATTGAAAATTTTACAAACTTTATTAAAACGAAAACATTAAGAGGGGTTTTAATATAAAATTTCTTTGACTTGTTCTAACATTTATTTTTTTAAGAACTACAAGTCTTTCTATCCATGGGTCACTTTAACAGAATGTTAATAATGTTAATCCCATCTTGTTGATCTATTGTTAAAATAAACAAATACAGTACTTATGTACAGTATGTTGAATGTATATATCCGTCATGTGTCTTATCTTTTCATTCCAACAATAATTTACAGAAAAATATGGCATATTATAAAGATGGTTTGGATTGCGATTAATTACGATTAATTTTTAAGCTGTGATTAACTCGATTAAAAATTTTAATCATTTGACAGCCCTAAGAACAATATATTTAAGCAAATTTTAGCAAGCCATTCTGTGCATCACCTTTGCTTTATTAATATTTTTAATTATTTAATTAATAATTTCAACAATCTCAGAACTAGCCTTTGTGGTGTTGTCTTTCGACTCTCGGGTTCTTGCGAAATACTGCTGTGAAATAATCTAGCTTCAAGTTGCTTCAATTTCTCACAACGTATCTTCCCTGTAATCTTGTCGTACATGTCAACGTGTCTTGTTTGGTAATATCGCCTCACATTGAACTCTGTGTGTGGGCCAGACGTTACTGATTTTAGGACAGTAGCTGAGGGCCGGATGAAATTTGACCACAGGCCGCATTTGGCCCCCGGGCTGGACTTTGGACATGTCTGATGTAGGTGGTTCACTTACTGTATGTGGGCATTCGTATGCACACCTGATGATTATCCGCTCAATTCTAGTTAAACAACTACCTGGCAAGTAAAATCAAGTAATAGTACTTCATTGCTGTATCTTTCAGGAAAACGGCCCAACCAATGTAGGAGATGAGTATTCTGATCCAGCTGTCATGAATTACCTGGGAGCAAGAAAAACAACCGTGCTCGGAAATCATTTGTGAGTACTGAAATGAGTGCTTTGCCATTGGTTGCAGGTGGATAAGGGCGAACTAGCATATGGGGATAGCGGCGATTTCCCCGGTGGGCCGGTGGCCTAGTGGGCCAGTGTCGGGAGAAATAAGTAGGGTCTTAACTCCTAAAATACTGTAAGTAGGGTTTAGTGTCACTACACATACTCGAACTGCGAGCCTACATGTATTACAGGTACATCGGAAAAATAAGTATTCGGTGAAAAATAAGTAGGAATTGGTCACTGCGGGCAAGCCAGCGAACTTTAGTGTTCCTGTGGTCAAATGAGCGGACTATAAAATTAGTGCACCCGCGTAATCCAAGCATTACGGTAAATGTATTCCGACAGCGCGACAAGGCAGTTGACTTCCATGTGCAAAAGTTAACACTCAACACTCTAAAATATGTAACACAACCATTGTCATCTTTTAATAAGGATTGATTTTAAAACACTACCATCAACATGTCTTTTTTGTGAGCTGTCAGGTCAGTACAACATTTAATGATTCCCCTTAGCAAAGCGTCGTTTTAGTAGATGGCAGGTTATAGTTCTTTTTTTTTTTTTTTTTTTTTGTGGCACTGTAATCCCACAAATCTGAATAAATTCTAGCCAAGGTAGATTAGTAGTAGACCTCTCTGACTACTCCCATACTCAAAACTATGCATTTTTTCTGAACCAATATTTAAAGAAAAATGATAAAAAGTCCTACATGTATACTTTGATCAGGTTACAGTTCTCATTGTTGTGGTACTGTAAATCCACAATTTTGAATAACTTCTGGGCAAGGTTGGTGAATTTTAGTAGTGGAGTTTTCTGAATACTCACACACTCAAAATTATGTATTTTTTACTGTACCAATATTTGGAAAATTTGAATTAAAAGTCTTTCATGTGTACATTACAGTTCTCTAATGGTTTATTCATGTTATAGTTTATTGTATCAACGACCTGTTTGCATTAAAATCACTACACTGTTGTAATTATTTTACCGTAGGCTGATTAAGGGCTTGGGTTATTGTTTACTATATGATTTTTGTCCAAATCAAAATGCAGGTTTTTTCATCAAGGTACATATACAGGTACTTGTGTTGCTGTTTGGATGGCTTCCAACACCGTCCCTGAAATGGGCCGGTCTTTCAATCACTCCCAGGCAACGCCACCCCACCCAAGTCCGCCCCTGTAGGTGGACTTTAAAGTAGCATTAGAGAAGTTTTTTTTTTTTTTGTTTTTTAATGCATTAGTTTTCATAACTTCGGATTCCATTTTACCAGGTTTGCGTCACAATTTGCATTGAAATTGCGCAGAATGTCATTTTTCAAGATATTTCAAGCTAGTTGTTCATTTTTTCTGCCTATTTTCAAAAGGCCAATTCTTATTGGATCTAATTTAAATACTCATAATTTCAATTTCAACACTTGCTCTGATTGGCTGTCGCTGGAGTGGGTGTGTCAGTGGGAAGTTTGTGGACACGCAGACTACGATCGTTCTTCAATGACACAAAGCTTAACTATTTCACTTTTACACACACAAAAAATATTCACTCACTTGACACTCCTGCTATTGCGGGGTTCCGCGCTGTATGTGGAGTGAGGCGTATTTCAATCAGGAGAAACCCTTTCACTGGGACTTCGCTTGACACTAAAAAGTGTAGTCTTATAAAATATCCTCAGCTGGTCTAAATATATATCGGAGGGATACATCATCCAACGTGGAGACAAAGCCAATAGTAAAAATTTGCTACTCATCTGTTGCTTAATCTCATCTCGTGAGACGAATTTGATCATCTCAAATTTATCTCATTTTTTCCTTATTTGTTTCCGAGTTTGTGCTCCTCAGGGTACCCTTAGGAGCAAGTGATGAGTCAAAATGAGCAAAGACACCATTGAGACAAAGGAGATTGATTTGAGAAAACCAGATTTGAGCAATATTTGAGAAGAGAAATTCTCTTAATTAAAAATGGAGTTAACGTATTTTATAAGGCGCACCGGATTATAAGGCGCACCTTCAGCGCATGACATATTTTAGAACTGTTTCCATATATAAGGCGCACCGCATTACAAGGCGCATAGAATAAACGCTACAGTAGAGGCTGGGGTTATTTTATGCATCCATTAGACTGTGCTGCGCTAAAGGGAATGTCAACAAAGCACAACAGCAAGGTAAAACGTAGTGCAACATTTACACTCACCGGCCACTTTATTAGGTACACCATGCTAGTAACGGGTTGGAACCCCTTTTGCCTTTAGAACTGCCTCAATTCTTCGTGGCATAGATTCAACAAGGTGCTGGAAGCATTCCTCAGAGAGTTTAGTCCATATTGACATGATGGCATCACACAGTTGGTGCAGATTTGTCAGCTGCACATCCATGATGCGTATCTCCCGTTCCACCACATCCCAAAGATGCTCTATTGGATTGAGATCTGGTGACTGTGGAGGCCATTTGAGTACAGTGAACTCATTGTCATGTTCAAGAAACCAGTCTGAGATGATTCCAGCTTTATGACACATGGCGCATTATCCTGCTGAAAGTAGCCATCAGAAGTTGGGTACATTGTGATCATAAAGAGATGGACATGGTCAGCAACAATACTCAGGTAGGCTGTGGCGTTCCAACGATGCTCAATTGGTACCAAGGGGCCCAAAGAGTGCCAAGAAAATGTTCCCCACACTATTACACCACCAGCAGCAGCCTGAACCGTTGATACAAGGCAGTATGGATCCATGCTTTCATGTTGTTGACGCCAAATTCTGACCCTACCATCCGAATGTCGAAGCAGAAATCGAGACTCATCAGACCGGACAACGTTTTCCCAATCTTCTATTGTCCAATTTCGATGAGCTTGTGCAAATTGTAGCCTCAGTTTCCTTTTCATAGCTGAAAGGAGTGGTCTTCTGCTGCTGTAGCCCATCTGCCTCAAAGTTCGACGTACTGTGCGTTCAGAGATGCTCTTCTGCCTACCTTGGTTGTAACGCGTGGTTATTTGAGTCACTGTTGCCTTTCTATGAGCTTGAACCAGTCTGGCCATTCTCCTCTGACCTCTGGCATCAACAAGGCATTTCTGCCCACAAAACTGCCGCTCACTGGATATTTTTTTTTTTTTCCCGGACCATTCTCTGTAAACCCTAGAGATGGTTGTGGGGGAAAATCCCAGTAGATCAGCAGTTTCTGAAATACTCAGATCAGCCCTTCAGGCACCAACAACCATGCCACGTTCAAGTCACTCAAATCACCTTTCTTCCCCATACTGATGCTCGGTTTGAACTGCAGGAGAGGAGAGGAGTCTTAAACCATGCCTACATGCCTAAATGCACTGAGTTGCCGCCATGTGATTGGCTGATTAGAAATTAAGTGTTAACGAGCAGTTGGACAGGTGTACCTAATAAAGTGGCCGGTGAGTGTATATCGGGGGGATACATCATCCAGCGTGGAGACAAAGCCCATAGCAAAAATTTGCTACTCATCTGTTGCTTAATCTTATCTCGTGAAACGAATTTGATCATCTCAAATTTATCTCATTCTTTCCTTATTTGTTTCTGAGTTTGCGCTCCTAAGGGTACCCTTAGGAGCAAGTGATGAGTCAAAATGAGCAAAGACATCATTGAGACAAAGGAGATTGATTTGAGAAAACCAGATTTGAGCAATATTTGAGAAGAGAAATTCTCTTAATTAAAAATGGAGTTACCGTATTTTTCGCACTATAAGGCGCACCGGATTATAAGGCGCACCTTCAGCGCATGGCATATTTTAGAACTTTTTCCATATATAAGGCGCACCGCATTATAAGGCGCATAGAATAAACGCTACAGTAGAGGCAGGGGTTATTTTATGCATCCATTAGACTGTGCTGCGCTAAAGGGAATGTGAACAAAACACAACAGCAAGGTAAAACATGTAGTGCAACACTTATATCACATAGTGTAGGGGAACTTTCTTTTCCACAGTCACCCTTTTTGTGTTGGATGGGTTATAATTTTTCCACCGTTTTGCAATGTATGCCCTGTATTTGACAGGGCATGTATAAAGGCCAAAAACGCCTATGACTACTCCTGCTGCTTATGTTGAATTATCAAATAAAACTATTCAAATTTGGGGGGAAATTTTGTCTTTTTGGTCCCAAAATGTTATAATTGGTCAGTGAAGAAAACAGTCTGGACATGAAGTTCAAGGTGTCCTGAAAAAAGGAATCAAACCAGTGGCCTATACTACGAACCGAGTTCAACCTCCCCAGAAGTAATCCAGTTTACCATCGGGTAACCGGAGTTGACAAAACCTGGTTGTCTAGTTTGTGGTCAATCGGTACTACGACGCTGATTATGAGGTTGATTAGTCGAACCTGTGTCAACCCAGTCAGAGTTACTGCGCGTTCACATAAAAGGGGGCGGTGACCAGAGTCAAACACTACTTGTGACGATGGCACGGGCACCTTACTTCACGGAGGAGGAATGCGCGATGATCATGCGGAATTATGAGGAATTAAAATCCACCCTCACCGCGAAATCCAACACCGCTTCGGCGAGTAGAGCGCAACGGGTCTGTTGACAGCGAATTTACAGATCGTGTGATTTGTGAATGCGTCAATATGCCAGTTTACATATGTCCATGAAAAGAAATAAAGCCTGCTGTCAGGACAATAAAATAAGATTTGGTACATTAACAGTAAGAAATAATTGTCACGCATCACCACACGAAACAGGATGATTGTATGTTTAGTCCCCTTGACTGTACGAATACGTATGTTTTTTTTTTTTAGTTTGGGCCTAAAAAATCCAGCCCGACTCGACCCGAGTCCGATCAATAAACTTGATTTGCAGGCCCGAGCCCGACAAAAAAAAATTATGTTATATTTGTGAGGACTCAGGAGAAGAAGGAAATGCGGGGATGCCATGCGTTGTTGTGTAAATAAAAGCCCGTCTTTTGTAACATTTTTTCACAGTTAAACAAGACTGTAAGATGCATATTCAATAAACATGTATATCTTTTATATTTGTGCGTCTGTCCTATCAGTGGATTTGACATTTAATTTAATCTCCTCGAGTTGGCAGAAAAAAACGCAAGTTTTCTCAATGTTTAAATAGTCTACATATTTCTATGATTATTATAAATGCATCAATTTGAAGCGTTTCCATACCCCACTCCGAATCGCACGGCATACAGTGTTCTTACGCAGATATTCAGCATCATCGATGGAATACATATATTGTCCCTGGCGAAAGAGCGCACGGACAGGCACACACAATCTGCGCGGTTGTGAGGGCCTGACTCGGCGGGTTACATTAGTGACGTCTGCCTAGATCAGTTGGCACAGGTAAAGATTTCCCTCAGCTGAAAATCTATATCTTTCATGGAGAACATCTTCCGGGTACGCCAGCGGATTCTGGAGGTCCCGAAATACCCGTGCCCTCCGGAGAGAGCCCCTCACAATCCGCGCGCCAATGTCGTATGGGTCGTCCAAGTACGCTGTCATTGTCAGGAAGACACGTCCGCGGAGGAGTGCTGTTTAAATAGACCGTGGTTAATTGGAATCCTGATGTTAAGCAAGATCTAACTCTGACACGACCAGGTTTGGCGTGTGGCATGTGTTGCCATGGCAACACTTCTCGGTTCCAACATATCCACCTTTCGTAGTCTCGCACAGCTGCGAACTTACGTCGCACGTGATAAAGTTACTCTCGAAGTTACCCTGCTAAGCCAGAAAACCGGCTTCGTAGTATAGGCCACAGGCCGTTGTGAACAAAATTTTTTGAAATATATGAATACAAACATGGCAAGCAAATAAGATTTTGTATATTATGATGGAGTGTTGTGGTTTTCTTATTATAAATGGTGCAATTTTGTAAGCCCGTTATGTTTGCAAATTTGTATAAATCGGTCACAAAAAACAAAAACAAAAAACAACAAAAAAAAACTTGTGGCTCAATATTGATTCACCTAAGACGCACCGGATTATAAGGTGCACTGTCAGCTTTTGAGAAAATTTAAGGCTTTTAGGTGCGCCTTATAGTGCGGAAAATACGGTACACTTGTACAGCACCTTTCAGGTACTCAAAGCGCTTTGACACAATATCCTCATCTACCTGCTGGTGACGCAACAACGTGGGGTTCAGTGTCTTGCTCAAGGATACTTGGATGAATTTATCAGGACAGAGAGTTGAACTCACAACCTCTGAGTTGGGGAACGACTTCTCTACCAGTGAGCCACACACGGGCTCAGATGCACTGTGCTCAATGTGACGCGGCACATCAATGGAAAGCAACTTCAGAAAGAGCTTCCAAAAACTTCCAAATCGCAGACATGTTGCCTGTGAGCCACTAGTTTTGCCTGTTTTGATTATGTCATCAAACAAGAGGACTAAGGTTCTTCACACTATTTTGTGGTAAACTTTCGGTCTTCGAAATCAAAGACCGATAATGCATTTGTAGCAGCCGATAGTTTTCGACGCCAAATTTTCAGTCACATCTCAAATTTTTACATTGAACAAGATGAACCAGATGTTATTTAATTATTTGACCAATTATAATATTTTCTCGGATTTTGGCATGAGATGAATTTAGATGTGATTGGACATGTCAGCAGACACAACTCTTTTTTACAATGAAAGAATCTTGAAAACCAAAAATGAGCAATTGCAGACTGGAAGCATATCAAATTGAGAAAAATTTGTGACTGGCACAATGTAAGGTTGCTCCGCGAGATCAGTAAAAGAGGCAGCTTTGAGGCAAGTTGAAGAAATAAAATACTTTGCTCATCCGTATCTTTTACTGAGACATTAATGAGATTGTGACTAAGTAAGGAGATAAAATTGAGACGCATTTCAGATCGACACAAGTACTCATAGTTGTCTCTTGGTGAGATCTTGAAAGGAGACAACTGTGAGAATATATTGAAAAATCTTGCCAGTAGAACTATTCTCAAGACCTTCTCATGTAATGCTCACTATGAGACTTACTTCTCATGAGACAAATTTGAAAAAATTGAGAAAACCACTCTGGTCTTGATTATTGCTGATTCATTTCTCAGAGATTTAAATGAGACATGAACAAGATCTCATCTTCAATTTTGCTTTTCAATGGGAGTGCATTTGCTCTGTTTCATTGCTGGTTGCAGGTGTTCTGCCTTTTTCAAATTTCCATATGTACAACATGGTGTTAACTTCAATGTGGCAATAAACATGTCCTTGCTGTCATCAGAAAACATGGAAGTATTAGACCTCCTATGCAGTAAGAAGGGAAAGAGTGCTGCTTCGCACGTTTTGAAAAGGGTTGGTCAATATGATGGGAAACAGACTGAGGAGGTGTTGTCATTGGCAATAAGATCCAAACGCTGCTGGGAAATGGATGAAGGTGTGGAGGGAAGTGAACAAACTGCGGAACAATTAACAAGATTTGACCCTCCAAACAGAGTTTAGTGAGAACCCACATCTGCAGAAAGTACTCAAGATAACTCTGTTTATCTCATTTAGTTCAGAGTACCGTGTGGACGAGCCTCCTCGACTGGTGTTGGACAAGTTGGAGAAGATAGGTTACCGCCTGCTGACGATGACAGGGGTGGGACAGACGCTTGTGTGGTGCCTTCACAAAGAGATAAAGGAGATAGAGTGAGAAGAAGACAGGTGGACATGGAAGCATACTAAGACGTTTACTTTATACTGTGGGATATTCGTTTTTTTTTTTTTTTTTTTTTTTTAATGTGCAATATTCAGTGTTGCCAAATGATTTATCCAGCCATCTACTGTAGCAATTGTCTTCATTTAGGGTCAAGAGTGAGCTGAAGCCAAGCTGACTTTCAAAGGCTAACCTATTCAGAGAAACTAAATATGATTGTACATATGATTTCTTTGTTTCATTTACCAATTTAAAGTTTTACATTTTGGGAGTGTCAGTTAGATTGAATGTCTGTGAATCTTTGAATGCAAGCATCCAATTAAACACTGTGACTGATGAATTTGCATAGACAATAACTGTCATTTCCCCCCAGAAATCTCAAATGTTGATGATTAAAAACTTAAATGTGTGTGTTGATTTTGTATTTGTTCCATGAGCAACGATACTATTCCATTTTCTTTCGATTCATCCAAGGTCGAGGACAGGAGCTTCGGCAGGGAAGCCCGGCCTTCCCTCTCCCCAGCAACTTTGTGTAACTCCTCCAGGGAGACTTCAAGGTGTTCCAAGGCCAGCTGGGTGACATAATCCCCCCACCTCACTAGCAAGGCTTCCAGTATGCATCCTTATAAGATCCCAAGCCACTTCAACTGATTCCTCTCAGTGTGGGGGAACGAACCCCTCCCGAATGACCCGAGTTTCTCATCCTATCTCCAAGGGAGAGCCCAGACTCCCTGTTGAAGATGCTCATTTCAAATGTTTGTTTCCATGATCTCATTCTCTTGGTCACAATTTACAGCTCGTGACCATGGATTATGGAAGGAATGGAACAAGACGACCTAAAGAAACTTATCCACTTGGAGAAAGACCTCATTCAACCCTTACTGGAAACAAATCCAACTTACTTCTGGCAATGCGGACCAAACTGACACCGGTCACACAGGGACCGATCCCGCCAGTATAAGGGGGTCCAATATCGCTCCCTCTAGATGTGGGACTCTGCCAAATGTTCCTAGCAGACCTTTAAAATTTTGGTCTACCAGATCAGACATGGTAGTGAACGGTTGAGAGCTCTTTAACCGATCATCAAACTGCAGCCTAGGGTGTCCTAGTGCACATATGGACATTCTTATGCTAAAACTTAATGTTCATTATATATTAAAATCTTTTTAAATTGTTTTTATACTTGGTATTATTATCGGCGTAACAAAATATCAAAATGTTCATATATCGTGATACTAATATCCCAAAAGGTTATCGATATGCTCCTGCTAAGAATCGATGTGTTTTTTTTTTGTTTTTTTAAAGGTGTCAGAGTTTTTGGTTTTCAAAATAAAAAAATTAAAAAAGGAACAGCAACAAGTTCCTATAAAGTTTTCCACCACAATAATGTCTCTGTTAACTCTATGGTTGCCATTTTGACTGAGAGGGGTGAATGAACTTTCGTTCATTTGAAACCAGAGCGTTCGCAGTCAGTCTATCCGATTTTTGAGGGCGTTTACAGGCCACTTTTTGTTCATTTTAGGACATTTACAGGTCTTTTCCTGTTGAGTTTGAGTCACTGGCAATTCATTTGAGAAGATTCCCGTGTTACTTCCTGTTCTAAAACCCAAAATCAACAGGACGTGACCCATAAATGCCCCAAAATCAGCAAGAAGTGACCCTGAAATGCACCAAAATCAACAGGAAGTGACTTAAAATCGAGAGAAAGTGGCCTAAAATACCCCAAAATTAAACTCATTGGTTGCCATTGACCGTCAGAGACGTCCGAGGGGGGTGGGCGGTCGCGGAGGCGCCGTGGGTGTTCTGGGGCGGGGATTGATCGGGGCCCTGACGCTTCTTCCGCCCTGGGGCCGGTGGTTCTGGTGGACGGGGCCACGCCCGCGGGAGCCTGCCTCTTAACTCACGCACTTCTCACTTCGGCACTGTAAATATTTTTCACCCTGGCACTTACATGCTCATACATTTCTCCGGGGAGAGTTGGGACGGGGCTTTACAGTCCCAGCCCGACTCCCCCCTGTTTTTAATGCACCACACACCAAGGTTGTGGGATGGTTGGGACCTGCTGGGGGGGGGGGGGGCCTCACGGCTGCCTCCTCACCACAGGCCCCGCCATCCCTGCACCTTTTTTAAATGCACCACACACATCATACTCCACAGGAGAGCTCTGGCAAAGGGCGGTGGGACGGGCGGCTGGACAGAAACTCCATGCTGCGGTCCCACTGCCCCAAGCCAAGCTCTCCTATTTTAATGCATACATTGCACTACCCTCCCCTCACACCCCCATCACGGTGCTGGGTGATGGCTGCCAGTCGGGAACCTGGCAGCCACAGTAATAGGGTGGTAGGTGGGTCCCACACTTTTTCTATATGGCGTGGCTCCCGGGGTGTGGCCTCCCCTCTGCCTCGGCTGCCGGCCGCGGGAGTGGGTTGGGGGGTCGGGTCTCCGATCTTGCGTCGCCCCATGGCAGTCCCTGGGCGTTCTCCTGCCTCCGCCTTCCCCTCTCTTCTCTGGCTGGGCGTCCGCCCTGCGCTCCGTCGCGGGTCGCTGGCTGGGCGCCGGTGTATCAGCGGGGTGTCGCCTGCACCGGCGGGGGACCCTGCCTTGCCTGGGGCTTGGTGGGCCGCTGGGGGTCCCGTGGCGTGCCGTGCCGGTTGGGGGGCTGTGGCTCGTGGTCCGGGTGGGCGGGCGGGGGTGGGTGTAGGCGTGGGGTTGGTGATGCGTCCCCTCCTGCCATCCCTGAAGGCCGGTTGATGGGCGCGCGGGTGGCCCGGGGGACCACCCTGGGTCCCGGGGGGGGGTGACGGTGGCTCCTTTGCTGGGCGGTTGGAGGAGGGATGGGCTGCGCATGGATCCCCCCGCCCCCCCGCCCGCCCTCCCTCCCCGGGCTGGCTGGGTGTGGGCCGTGGCCCTGGGTTGGTGCCCGCGCGGTCTCTCCGCCCGTCTGCGTGGCTGTCGCGCGCCCGGTGGGGCTTGCGTGCTGCTGGATGTGGTAGGGCATGCTCGGGTTGGGGGTTCCGGTGCCGGGATTGGCGATGCGGCGGCGTAGGGTTGGTCGCCAACGGGCTTTCACTCATAAGAGATTCACACGATTACTGGGTTCTAGATCACAGAACTGATTTGTGTACACTCTACCCCTTTCAATCACTTAGTTTATAGTCTTATAGACACCCCCACCCCCATTCTCCTCTTTCACTGGCCAATAGGCCCCCACATGGTGTAAACCGGAAATACATCTCGCTGACGATAGCACCAGCATATTAGTAACTAGTTTAGATGTTCAATGTATTTCTTGTTGTTGTTTGTGTATGTGTTTCTTTTCTTTCTTCTCTTGTATTTCTTTTCTTCTGTCCCCCCATAATCCCTTCCTGTTCGCTGCTTTGTCATAATAAAAAGGTATTTTGAATGATCACAATGGGAGTATGTCAGACTCTCAATGTGAAACATTAAAACTGTTCAGAATCCGGGCACTTAGACTTCCATTCTCTGTGTCAAACAGCTGAACAGGACAGGTTTAAAAAAAAAAAAAAAAAAAAAAAAAAAAAAAAAAAAAAAAAAAAAAAAAAAAAAAAAAAAAGAGACGTCCGATCCATTTGAACCTGGAGGGTGGCAGCGAATGAACATTCGTTGGATTGATTGGATGGATTGCACGTCAACTAGAGATAAACTCACAATAGAAGGATAACAATAGCTTGTTTTTCTTTTTATAAGTTGTTTTGTAGAATATGCTAGAAAGATTTCCTGACTAATGTATCGATAATCGCCATATCGTGAGATCATTGTTATTGTGAGTTTTGTATCGCAAATTGTATCATATCGTGAGGTAACCAGGGGTTCCCACCCCTACTTGGTATTCATGATTGACAATCCACTAGGAACCATTTACAGTGGAACTACTACTTACGAACATCTCTAAAAGCATTATTTTCAGGTTAAAACACGTTTAAACGGGAAAATATTGCCTCTTGTTAAGAAAGAAACCAGGTTACGAGAGGCAAAAATACTTCACAATAATGTAAAAGATTCGTATATACTTTCTGCTTTTAATGTCACGCTATAAGATCCTGGTTCCCCCTTTGGTCATAATATTTCCCATCATGCCTCCATATTGGGATTCTGCTCTCCTATTGGCCTATTCCTGATGATGTTTCAGTCTGGGTGTCACCATATGATGACGTGCACAGGCACGACGGTGTTGTTATTGCAGGTCAACGTCTGAGCCAAAAGAGCGCAAGGCTCCTTGTGTTTTTATCCCACAGTTTTTTTAAGCCCACAGATGGTTCATTACATTAGTAGCACATTAGAGCATAAGTCTCCTTGTGCTTTTGTGTCACGATGAGTGAGATAGGCGATAGGCATCATCTATCTCGTGAAAGATGACATTGCCTCACTCGAAAGGTGAGATATAATTTTTTTTCTTTGCATTTTGTTCTATTATCCACTTCATTACTACTATTATCGGTTGGGTAAGGTATATGGAATGATTCAAATTTGTTTGGCTGTTGTTTTATTCCGGTTTTACCCCAAATATAACATTTAATGTGGTGTGTCAGTAGTGCTTGGAACGGATTAGGCCATTTACATGTAAAACGTCTCTATTTACAAAATTTTTGGGTCACGAGACTACTTCCAGAACCAATTAATGCAAGTAGAGGTACCATTGCACAATAAAGAACTGAACAGATCAGATGGAACCTTTCAAGAGTTGGTAAATTCAGGTAAAAGAAGCCAAATCGCAAATATATGGCAGCCAATTACTAAACATTACTATAAAGAGTGGGCAAAATGGACTCAAAATTGTAGAAATTCTGGCATATTTTGTATCAAGCTGAAATGTCAAGCAATGCATTTTTTGACAAGCGTTTGTGTAGATTCAAGGATATGGTGTTTTGTGAATGTTTAAGTCTTTCAAAAATTGATCTGTGGACACTACATCACAGGTATGGCGACTAGAGCTGGGCGATATTTCGTCCCCGTGTAGTATAGTGGTGCTTCGACATACGATCCTTTCGACATCCAAGTATAATTTGGCTCATCATTTGTCTCGACATTTGACGACATGCTCGAAATACGATATTTTATAGGGTGGGACTACTGAAGAAATTTAGTGTGGATTTAAAAGAATGTAAAAATATGGGACAATCTCAAAACCTGTATAAAGATACGATTTTCAAAAAATATAAGGATGAGAGAGATGGATAACAACTAGGGTGTTGTGATTATTGTGATATGGGATATCCGGGTTATTTATTTATGTTTTCTGGGCTTGATTTATGGACTGAGCTTTTGCGACACTTGTGTATAGGTAACATGTAGGGTTGTATTGTGGGATTGTATACATGTTGAATAAGAATGTATATTTTTAAATGTATGGACTGGAACTGATACAGTGGGGCAAATAAGTATTTAGTCAACCACTAATTGTGCAAGTTCTCCCACTTGAAAATATTAGAAAGGCCTGTAATTGTCAACATGGGTAAACCTCAACCATGAGGACAGAATATGGGGGGGGGGGGGGCAGAAAATCCACATTGCTTGATTTTTAAAGAAGTTGTTTGCAAATCATGGTAGAAAATGAGTATGTGGTCAATACCGAATGTTCATCTCAATACGTTTAAGTATGTGGTCAATACCAAATGTTCATCTCAATACTTTGTTATGTACCCTTTGTTGGCAATACGGAGGCCAAACATTTTCTGTAACTCTTCACAAGCTTTTCACACATTGTTGCTGGTATTTTGACCCATTCCTCCATGCAGATCTCCTCTAGAGCAGTGATGTTTTGGGGCTGTCATTGGGCAACACGGACTTTCAACTCCCTCCGCAGATTTTCTATGGGGTTGAGACCTGGAGACTGGCTAGGCCACTCCAGGACCTTGAAATGCTTCATGCGAAGCCACTCCTTTGTTGCCCTGGGTGTGTGTTTGGGATCATTGTCATGCTGAAAGAGCCAGCCACATCTCATCTTCAATGCCCTTGCTGATGGAAGGAGATTTTCACTCAAAATCTCTTGATACGTGGCCCCATTCATTCTCTCCTTTAACGTCTATGGCCGGTAGTGGCAGCCAATGCCAGGCAATGAGGTAATTTTGGGCCTTTTAAGGTCATTTACCTGTTCATTTTCAGTTACTTCCTGTTTATTTTGGGGTATTTTATGGGTCTCTTCCTGTTTATTTTGAGTTACAGAACAGGAAATGACCTGGGAATCACACAAATGAATAGGCAGTGACTGAAACTCAACAGAAAATGACCTGTAAATGCCCTAAAATGAAAAGCAAGCGACCTGTAAATGCCATGAAAATCGGACAGAATGACTGAATGCTCTGGTTTCGAATGAACGAACGTTCCCAGTCTAAATGGATTGGGCGTCGAACACCGTCAATGCAGCCTTAGAATTAACCGAGACACTATTATAGTGCTGCAACGATTAATCGATTAACTCGAGTATTCGATTAGAAAAAAAGATTCGAATTCAATTTTGCTGCTTCGAGTATTCGTTTAATTTAAATGGCGTTGTAATAGTTTATTTTGAAAGTGTTTGCATTTAGTTTTATTGATTTGGGTGGATGCACTGCCTTCTAGTCTGCCTCATTTCACATGGCTGAATCCAGGTGCTCCCTGTTAAGACCAACATAAGCTAAGTTTTTGTTTGAGCTATGTTTTTTTAAATGCATTCGTAATTTAGTTTATAGGCATATCAAGCCTATTTTTGTGGGAATACGTGTCTGAACCATTTATTAATCGCATTGTAAAAAAGTAAGCATTTTATAGCATTTAAACTAGTGGACTTTTGCTATGTAAGTTAGCTAATTGTTCTTTTGTTGTACATAGATCCTCATTTATTTATTGATTATACTGTTTGAGGCTCAGCTCAGGTAATTTATTTTTCATGTTCCTTATCCAATTACATTGATTATTCGAACTAATGGTTCATCGATTAATCGACTACTAAAATAATCGATAGCTGCAGCCCTACACTATTATAGTGGAAAATTTTGGTAGCAACTTGTTGGTTCATTTTTATTTATTTTTTTTTAGACATTGAAACCTTTTCAAAGCGATATCTCGATTCTTGGCAGGAGCATATCGATAACCTTTTGGGATACAAAGTATCACGATATATCACTATTTCGATATTTTGCCACATCCCTAGTGTGCACTGTGCAGGCCATTGTGGTTATACACATCACCAACAGCAGTCATATCACCTGCTTACTTAACTGATGGTTATTATGTTTTGTTATAATCGTTATTAATATTAATATACTACAAAAGTGCATTAAATCCGTTAGTCATATTACAGAAACGAGCAATCCGGATCATACATAAAGTGGGATTTTTAGCTCACACCCATAATTTATTTACTCAATCCAAACTGTTAAAATTCAATGATCTTGTAAAATATTACACATCTATATTCTTATTTAAAGCCTTCCATAAAATATTACCCTTAAACTTACAATCCATTTTTACAGTGCGAGAGCAATCTCATAATTTGAGAGGATTTCACAACTTCTCAATACCAAAATTTCGCAGTACTCGTAAAGGATTCTGTATGTCTGTATGTGGGGTAAAACTCTGGAACAGTCTGGATTTAAAATTTAAGCAGTGTCAAAGTATTCAGAGATTCAAATTGTTCTATAAACATCAGGTCTGGTCAAAATACACAGAAAGTGGTCTCTAAATATTTTGGGTATATACTGTATATATAATTATTACATATGCTATAGTTACTTATTACTACTGATATATTGTGTTATCACTGCAACTATATATCACCACTGGCACCAGTAAAGCTGTCATTACATATATTTTGATTTTAAATGTACAATTCATATATGGGGACGGCGGTAATGACGACGATGATGGCGGTGGTAGTGATGGTGGTGGTGATAGTGCAATGATGATGACGATTTTTGGGAAGTGACTGTATTTACATTGAATTTTTGGGGAGTAATTTGGGGGTGGGACCCAAAAAAAAAGCTCTGCTTCTTCCCACTCCTTTTCGAGCTACGTATGTACTGTATGTATTTGTTATTAATTTTTGTTAAAATCATCATGTACTATTGTTATTGTTTTCCCCTATTCTTGCTGTTTTTGTTATTACTGCTCGAAATAAATTAATCAATCAATCAATCAATCAATATTGTGTGCAGACACAAACATGGGGTTTTCATTAGAAACAGCATGAAGGAGTCAAAGCGAAAGTAGATGTTGGGCAGATCAAACCATCCTGGTTCGCATGCAAGCCACCGTGGGCTCAGAGCAGGTCTGGTGGTGAATCGGTTTCCTGTAATTGCATTTCCTCTGTCGTCATTTGAAAAGATTTGTGTGTCTTTTTGTGTGTGTGGACTCTTTTTCTGTTGTTCAAAAAAGCCAGCAAATAAATAAACCCATGTGATGAAGGGATATTGCAGGAGGAGAAGAACAGATGTCTTCCACCCCACCGCCATGTTCCACAGCTGGACATTGTGTAACAAAGCTGCAGAGCAGAGGTGGGAGTCACAGGGAGAAGTTGGATGCTGTGAAGCTTCCATGTGGCTCCTAAATAACGCAATGTCTGCAGAAAAAGCAACCATGAAGGCTCACTTACGCCATAAAAGCTTAAAATAAAAGCAAAATAAGACTGTTTTATGACTTTTAAAAGAGATTTTGACTAGTGACAACTTTAGTGACAGCTGCACAATAACAATCTAATGATAAAAGCTGTGTCAAAAAGTCTTGAAAAAGTTGTATCATTGCTCAATTATTGTCATATTTGTAAGAGTAATGTTTCAATTTAACATGTAATTACATGAGAGGTTTGGTATTACTAAATAGCGTCAGGTTTCAGTCAGTAATGCTGCAAATGGTTGGATTTGTGAGACTTTCTAAACAATGAAACATTGCATTGTGCATGTGTCATTTATTTAAGCATTGTTGGAGTGCATTTGAGTCAAAGTATCATATTTAGTGTAGAAGCATGTTTAATTGATGGCAGTTATTGGTTAGCCCTAAAATTCAAACCTCTAATCAAAAAATGTCTCGTACTTTTGTTTAGGTATCACAGGGTGGCGTGGCTCAGTGGTACAGTAGTTTCCCCTAATATAAGTATAACACCATTTACTACATTTGAGAGAGAAAATTCGTGCAGTCATCAGAGTGCTCATCCAATAGTACAGTGGTACATCTACTTACGACATTAATTGGTTCTAGAAGTAGTCTCGTAACCCGAAAATTTCGTAAATAGTGACACGTTTTACATGTAAATGCCCTATTCCGTTCCTAGCACTACTGACACGCTACCTTAAACTTTTATTATTGGAGTAAAACTGGAATAAAACAACAGCCAAACACATTTGTATCATCCCATATACCCAGGGGTGAAAGTGGTTAGAATTTCTTGCCGGACCTCCCCAACGTGAAGGTCGCCACGTAGCCAGGAATGTTATTTATTTGTTGTTGTTTTTTTTAAAATGTTTTTATGTTTGGAGGGGGGGGGGGGGTCAAAATTACTGAAATGCAAAGAAAACTGTTTTGGTCAGTTATTTCTATAACACATAAAAAAAACTGATTGTCATTCAAAATTCTATTTTTTCGATGATTTGCAAAATAAAAGTTAACAAAAACAGCTATAACCCCAACCTCCATCTCCTAATTTTTATTTTCCCTCATTTCCTCACATACTAAATGCCAAATCTCAATTTTAACTACTTGAGAACATAGGATGTATATTAAAATTGAAGATAATGTATAACATTTACTTTTTGTTGTGTTTTTTAACAATAAAGATAAAAGTAACATACATTCAGAAAAATAAGTACAAATGACTTATATTATGCAGAGTGAAATGGAATATATTTTGAAGATCCCGCAAACATTGACTTTTTTAAATCATAAGGAAATGATTAAGTGGCCTAAATGAACAAATATAAGTCCAAAGTGCACATTGACAGCTAAGATGTTCTGAACCTCCCCATCAGAGCAAATAAAACTAAATATGATAAATAAGCCACCTTAACTCTTTCCTTGCTCTTAAAGATTTGATCCATTTTCTGTTGCATTTCCCTTTTTTTTTTTTTTTTTTTTGCTGTTTCAGAAAACATGCACATTTGGACCTATCAGAGCTAATTATCTCTGGTGATCACATGTCAGTATGTCAGCCAATTGAACGGATAAACGAGTCCAGGCATTTTGCTTTGCTGTGTGCATTCGCACATTGACATAACTTGTCATAGTCAGACTCCGATAACTGCAGCAGCTGGTGAAACCTCCATGCCATCTGTGGAATAAAATAAATAAAAAATATCGGTGGAAACGGATTACGCTACACAAGCACTTTATTATGCTTGTTGTTAACACTTGTGTATGTAACTCTGATCTGATCTTTTTTTTACATAGCGTTTTGACAGTTGCCGTCATATTTTCGGAATCAAAGCACCGTATACCGGAACAGCATTACGGCACTGAATTTTATACCAGAACTGCGTTCCGGCCCTGAATCTTATACCGGAACTGCGTTCCTGACCGTTCCCGCCCACTTTCACCCCTGCATATACCTGACCTAACCGTGAATGCCTGTAATGAAGTAGATAGTGGAACAAAATGCAAAGAAAACAATATATCTTACCTTTGAAGTGAGGCAATGTCCTCTGTCACGAGATCGATGGTGCCTATCGTATATCTCTTCATGAGACAAAAACACGAGGAGCCTTGTGCTAATTTGTCTCAGACATTGACCCGATATATCAACAATGCAACGTTGCACCTGTGCACGTCATAATACTGCGACACCCAAATTGAAACGTCATCAACAATAGGCCAAAAGGAGAGCAGAATCCCATTACAAAGGCATGATGGGAAATCTTATGAGCAATAGAGCATCAGAATCTTAATGCACAACATTTAAAGCAGAAAGCAAGAAGTACATACGTATCTTTTACAGTAATGCAAAGTATTTTTTACTTTCGTAACCTAAAATTTTTGAATGAATTTGAATGAATTTATTGTCATTGTCATCATCATCAAAAAATCATTGACAGTTTCAGAGTGTGGAATTTTACCCGAAGGAAAGACGAAGACAGACAAGGAAAGACGGGAAATTCCTGTCTTAACAAGACACAATATTTTCCCTTTTTAACGTGTCATAACCTGAAAATAACATTTGTAGAGACGTACGTAAGTAGAGGTACCACTATATACCAACATTTTGTAAATAGTCTTTAAAATCACGCTTTTTTTTTAAATGTAGATTTATACATGAATTTTGGACTTTTCTCGCAGTCAGACAAGATAAGCAATACGGCTTAGGCATTTATGACTAGGCAGTAGTGTTGGGGTTTTATGGACAATTCTATGCCAGAAAATCTCTTGGCCAGGAGCAGTTATTTTCTTGGAGTCTTTGCTGGTTGGATGTTTAAACTCCAGACAAGGGTAGTCTCATATAAAGTGCAGTTCATCAGTACGACTGTGCAGTGTAAAACAATATTTTATTTTGGCGCATCATTCTTAGCGCATAGACATGGGAAAGCAATTGTGCTAGTATAAAATATTTTCTGCAGGATTTTGACTTTTATTTATTTTGAGGTTTTAAAGAAATATGTAAATGATTAAATTAAGGAAAATATTATAAATTTACTTCATCACGGTTCCACGCATGTTCTGAAGTTGCTTTCCATTGATGTCCTGCACCACATCGAGTACAGTGCATTTGAGCCTGGGCGTGAGTATTGGACTTTAATCAGGCAAACAGTACAAATGGTATTTAAATTGATACATTTGCATTTACTGTGGTTTAGTACAATACGTTTATAGCACGACCACTTCCTCTTTTCGTCACATTTTTTTTCCTGAGAATTCCGCACACCCCTCTGCTCGCTGTTTAATTTGGCTGGGAGCGACTTCGCTCAGCTTTGTCACAGCTAGAACTAGGCCCTCTCGCCTGGCTCTCGATCGATCTCACTTGTCACAAGAAAACACAGTCTTATTTTAAGGGGTAGGAGGGATTGTATTAGCCTTGTAAAGAGCTTTACTTGTTTCGGCGAGAACGGAATCGTTTTTTTTTTGTTGTTGTGAACTACAGTTCCACACAAATGTACATCGAGATCTCATTTATCTTAGCAATTGGAGGTGTGAGAGCCTTTATTCGAGTGTCTTAAACCTCCAAGAAAGCGCATTTTCAAGGTTTCATGGGGCGGGACTTGTGCAAACAGAATACTATGACGACGCCAGCACTTTTGCTATAGGACGTGTTCAGAGCTTGCAACGAAACACTCACTGTCGCCAGGAACACACCCTCGCATCGGGTTTTAAAATTGGCATCTTTCAAATTAAATTTCTCGTTCCTCTGGGGTTGCAGAACCAATGCCAAGGCAAAGGGCATTAATCAGAAAATAATGAAATAAAATAGTTTTTAAAATAAATAAAAAATGAATTATGTGCATGTGTATTTTCCGGCCTTTCGGTTTTCCGTTTTTCAGCCAGGTGTTTCCAATACAAGTACTTCCCGGGTTAAAAAACGACTTCCGTTCCTATGCTGGGACATAATCTGAATTTCCAGGCAAATCGGAATGAACCCTTTTAGTACCGCTAAATACTCACCCAAATCTCAAAATAACTATCCAGAAACATGTATTATACGTCATTGTACTGTCCCCTCCAAGACGTTACGAGTCCTAGCTAGACAAGGACCTAAGATCCGAAATGACGATGTCAGACGTGTGTGGTTTGCTGACTTTATTCAGATGCTAATGACATCAACACTTGCAGAATGTAACTGAAATATACACTCACCGGCCACTTTATTAGGTACACCTGTCTAACTGCTCGTTAACACTTAATTTCTAATCAGCCAATCACATGGCGGCAACTCAGTGCATTTAGGCATGTAGACATGGTTTAAGACAATCTCCTGCAGTTCAAACCGAGCATCAGTATGGGGAAGAAAGGTGATTTGAGTGACTTTGAACGTGGCATGGCTGTTGGTGCCAGAAGGGCTGGTCTGAGTATTTCAGAAACTGCTGATCTACTGGGATTTTCACGCACAACCATCTCTAGGGTTTAAAGAGAATGGTCCGAAAAAGAAAAAATATCCAGTGAGTGGCAGTTCTGTGGGCGAAAATGCCTTGTTGATGCCAGAGGTCAGAGGAGAATGGCCAGACTGGTTCGAGCTGATAGAAAGAAAGGCAACAGTGACTCAAATAACCACCCGTTACAACCAAGTTAGGCAGAAGAGCATCTCTGAATGCACAGTACGTTGAACTTTGAGGCAGATGGGCTACAGCAGCAGAAGACCACGCCGGATGCCACTCCTTGCAGCTAAGACCAGAAAACTGAGGCTACAATTTGCACAAGCTCATCGAAATTGGACAATAGAAGATTGGAAAAATGTTGCCTGGTCTGATGAGTCTCGATTTCTGCTGCGACATTCGGATGGTAGGGTCAGAATTTGGCGTCAACAACATGAAAGCATGGATCCATCCTGCCTTGTATCAACGGTTCAGGTTGGTGGTGGTGGTGGTGTAATGGTGTGGGGAATATTTTCTTGGCACTCTTTGAGCCCCTTGGTACCAATTGAGCATCGTTGAAACGCCACAGCCTACCTGAGTATTGTTGCTGACCATGTCCATCCCTTTATGACCACAATGTACCCAACTTCTGATGGCTACTTTCAGCAGGATAATGTGCCATGTCATAAAGCTGGAATCATCTCGGACTGGTTTCTTGAACATGACAATGAGTTCACTGTACTCAAATGGCCTCCACAGTCACCAGATCTCAATCCAATAGAGCATTTTTGGGATGTGGTGGAACGGGAGATTCGCATCATGGATGTGCAGCCGACAAATCTGCACCAACTGTGTGATGCCATCATGTCAATATGGACCAAACTCTCTGAGGAATGCTTCCAGCACCTTGTTGAATATATGCCACGAAGAATTGAGGCAGTTCTGAAGGCAAAAGGGGGTCCAACCCGTTACTAGCATGGTGTACCTAATAAAGTGGCCGGTTAAATCAGTTTCATCTTCAATAACAGCAATTGAAATTTGCGTTTGTAACTAGCTGCTGATACAGCAATAAAAAATAAAAAAAAACACACAAATGATTTGAATCTATCAGCGTCCGCACATCATCAAAAACAACCACAGTATTTGACCACAATAAACAGGAAAAAAGGTGTTATATACAGGTGCTGCCTCTGTAGATGCTTCACAAGCAACAAATGTGCGTGCAGGCTTGCGGGCTTTCCCCTCTCTCACTCGGCTGCGCTGCTTCAACATGCAACGAATGCGCTCTTGCAAGTGTGTGCGCGTGCCCGTGCGCTCTTACTTGCGTGCCATTATAACTACCTGCTCTACCCTTCCTCCGCCAAGATAAAAGCATGCACCACAGAACAAAAGTCAACATTTACAAAAAAAAAAAAAAAAAAAAAAAGACTCCAGCGTCGTAAAGTCGTAATCACGCAAGTCGGGTACGTCGTAACCAGTGTTGTTAATAACAGCATTAGAGTATAACGCCGTTATACTCTATACATCTTTGCAACGCCGTTACCGTTACTGGGGATGTAAAGGCGTGCGTTACTTTGCGTTACTACGTTGGTTGAACGACACGAGAGAAGTCTGCAAGATACGGAGAGAGAAGAGCGGGAGTGGGAAAGAGGGAGTTGTGACGTCGTTACAAACACGATGCTAGGCTAGGTGGCTCCAATAATACCTGACTGTTGCTGATAGCCTACAAACTACGCCCACATAATGCTACACTAGATATCACATTTATATGAACTAGATGCGAAATGACAGACTCGGCGGTGTTAGCAAATGTATAGAGAAGTAGATGCGAAATGATACACTTGCCGGCGTTCGTAAACAGCCGCCATCTTAAAGCAGTAGACTTCTCAGAAAGGCTCTGTTGTAGAGAACCTTCCTAGCAAACTTAAGTAACTTTTTATCTAAAATACTCCTAAATCGGCAAAATCTTGACTTGAATCTTTAAATGATGAAACAGTTTTAAAACTTTCACATGAAGAAAGTAGACAGAAGGAAACAAATGCAGTAACGGGAGCAATTTTAACAACTTTAATGGTCGATTCACTACGTTAAATGACTTCCAAAAACAGCAAAGGTTACTATCTAATTATCGCAATATCCACAATACCCCTGTGGCTAGTTAGGTTTAGGGTAAAAAAATTGGGCTAGGGTGATTGTCCCAAAAACCATTCGAACTTCACATGGTGTAACTGTTTTTTTTTTTTTTTTGAATGGAAAAAAAAACATGAAAAGTAAAACCAGTTACTTTGCCAAGTAACTCATTAATATCACATTCATAACTGAGTTACTAACTCAATTACTTTCTGGGAAAAGTAATTTGTAACTGTAATTAATTACTTTAAAAAAAAAAATGTTTTAAGTAAGATTAACAGCACTGGTCGTAACCCAGTGAATACCTGCATTCGGTTTTTGCCAAGAATTTTGCTTTCAGTACATCCCTAATGAAAATAGAATGTCCCATTTCATTGTAGCTGTGTATGGATTTCTCATTGTATAATTGCAGATAGTACAGTACAGTGGTACCTCTGTAAGACAAAATGGTCGTATGTCGAGCAGGATTTTCCCATAAGAATACATTACAATCCCATTAATTCGTTCCACAGCCTGAAAACCGACACTAAATTCTTAATAAATTCGGCTGGCACTATTGCAAATAGCAATTACACAGAGCAAAACAAATATTTATGAATAAAAATCGGAATAATAATATGATAATAGTAATAATACTGGACCTGTAATAATGTAACAAATCGGGTGTTAATATGGCAAATGTATTTTGCATGGTGTACCTGAACGCACCACGTGGGTGACTTGAGACTTGACAGAGTGGGGGATGAGTTTTTACTTTCACTTTGTTCAGCTGGGGGCGGACAGTCGGCATGTTGTGTTGTACAAGTTCTGAAATAATTGATTAAAAACATGACGATGTTACCACCATACTAATTGTCACCTTAACTTATAAAGCAGGGGTCGGGAACCTTTTTGGCTGAGAGAGCCATGAACACCACATTTTTTAAATGTAATTCCGTGAGAGCCATAAAATGTTTAAAACTAAAAATACAAGTAATGTGTGCATTTTATGTAATTTTAACACTTTTAAAGTATAAGGGTTTGGGTTAGTCTCTGAATTCTTTTTAATAACATTGTTATGCTGTTGCTAATCAATGATGAGTATTTCTTACCATTAATGCGACTTCTGGTGCTGCATGGTTTTGCTGATGGCTTTGTAGTCTGGTTGATATTTGGTGGGGTTAAGCTTTATGCAGGCATTGAAAAACCTTATGTTCATGAAGCGCCAGGAATCCTGTTTTTCCCCACCACGCACGGAGCACCATCACCGCACACTGAAACAAGTTTATGCATCGGTAGATTTTTTTCTTTAGCGAACTCAGTGAAGGACTTTCTTTTTCCCATCTTCTCAAAAGGGTTTCTAAAATTAGCTGACAAAGGGGCAAAATGAAACTAAAAACCAGAGAAGTTTACTTCACGCACATCGGCCGCTATTTTCGACAGCAAAATACGGCGACCCCACTAGAACAGTGTCTCTGCCTCATCTGCGCTGCCAATGCGATTGGAAAATAAAAATATAGACACAACGACATGTATGTTTGCCACTTTCCCACAACGACATGTATGTTTGCCACTTTCCCACTAAAATTACTGCTTTTCTCTTTGCCGGTTGTAGTACACGGACTACGTGTCCCATGATCACCTGGGCTCACGCAGCCAATGGCATGCGACTTGGGGGGATCTAACGTAGCACATCTAGGTTGCCATTTGATGATATCTAGTGCGAATTGCGCGAGTGTTGTCGGAGCATTAACAAAGTTAACATATGCGGCAAAAGTCACGTCTACTCATTACTGCGCAACGCCAGCATATGACCGGTGATCGTTGCGCGTAGTGCGCAAAGGAGTGTATTGAAACTTTTGTTATTTTTGAAGTAATTCAAGATTTGTCTGCGAGCCAGATGCAGCCATCAAAAGGGACAGATCTGGCTTGCCAGCCATAGGTTCCCGACCCCTGTTATAAAGAATGGCGAATGGAGGTCGGAGGAGGACCGTCGAGATTCTAGACATTTTATAGCCATATTGTCAGGCCAGTTCACGGACGTGACCACCATGCTCATATTATTCTATGATTTCCATCTTAATTTTAATGGTAAGCCTCACCTTTTTCACTATTTCGCCACCTGCACTAACATTCTTGGAACCCATGTTGATTTCTCTCACAACAAAAACCGCTGTGCGTCAGTCTTGCGGGAAAACAAAGAAACTACGGCGCTGTCATAAATCGTCATATTTCGAGCATGTTGTCGGATGTACAAACAAATGGCGAGTGAAATTTTACGTCAGATGTCGAAAAGATCGTGTGTCGAAACGATTGGATGTCGAGGTACCACTGTACTTTGAATGAAAATTTCTGTATCTTGAAACAAGAACATTATTGCCTCTTATTTGGATAACTGCTAGCAGGTTCGGGGAGAGCAAAAAAACTTTATACAAGAGAAATATGTATGGAACACCTTGGCGATTGGATATATTGTGATGCACGACTGTTCAAAAGTCTGGGGTCTAAGCGACCCCAAACTTTTGAACGGTAGTGTATTTACTTATGTATTCCTTAAAGCAGGGGTGTCCAAACTTTTTGCAAAGGGGGCCAGATTTGGTGCAGTAAAAATGTGGTGGGCCGACCTTGGCTGACGTCATTTACGTAGAACAATATATTCAAGCAAATTTTAGCAAGCCATTCTTTGTGTCACATTTGCTTTATTATTTTTGTTAAATTAATAATTTTAACAATCTCGCAACTAGCCTTTGTGGCGTACTCTTTTGACTCTCGGGCTCTTGCGAAATATTGCTGCTGCGAAGTTAAACTAGCTTCAAGTTGCTTCAATTTCTCGCTACGTATCTTCCCCGTAATCTTGTCGTACATGTCAGCGTGTCTTGTTTGGAAATATCCCCTCAGACTGAACTCTTTAAAAACAGCGACTGTCTCTTTGCAAATGAGGCAGACACAGTTGTTGCGCATTTTAGTGAAGAAATACTCCAATTTCGAACTATCCTTGAAGCGTCGGCCGTCGCATAGTCAACTTTCTTGTTTTTGTTGATTGTCACCGTTTTAGAATATTGGGAGTAAAGGGTCACACAGGGTAATGTTCCTTAGAGTGCTGCTGCCTTTTAGTGGGTAAATGAGGAGCAGCATTTAGTGTGTAAGCTACTTCATATGCTGGTAGCAGTACTGCTGACCAATTTATTAAGTCTGTGTGTGGGCCAGACGTTATTGATTTTATGACAGAGGCTGGGGGCCGGATGAAATTTGTCCACGTGCCGCATTTGGCCCCGGGCTGGACTTTGGACATGTCTGCTTTAAAGGATACATTAAGGGAAGAGTTTTGAAAGATATGAATAAAGTATTTAATATGTAACAATGATGGATGGTCTCTACAATACATATACATATCACAAGAGGCCACAAGGCTTCTTTAAAGTCCTACCTATAATGTTCCAAAGTTGGCTTGGGAGTTTGTTCGTGGGGGAGAAATGATTTCTACACAGTCACAGACTGTGGCTTGGATAGCTACACATCTCAGCTGCTTTCACTGAGTTACTGGATAAGTAGTGTATATGAGCATGACACAGTGGAAGGATTCTGACTACAATGAGGAGTTGCCTCAATTTGCCAAATCATACTCATTTCATCACGTTAAGGGTTCATCAATCACTAAATTGCAATGGGTTTTAATGATCAAATCGAACTAACGCAAGTAATGCATTCCTATTCACCTTAACGATATTGTATACAGGTATTATTGTCCATATTTCAGCAAACATTCTAATACAACTAAGAAAGAAAACTTGCCAAAAACAAACATCTTGGGACAGCTAACTGAAGACATTATTCATAACAATTCATGCATTCGTCCACTTAGTATCTGTGAGACCACACTCTCTGTATCCTAACAGCACTTATTTCACTTGAGGAGAAACACAGCATGCAACTTCAAACGATGAACTTTCTGTGGTCATTTATTTGCCATCATTTATTTACATGATTTGACACAAAACAACACATTAAAAAATGAAAGTTTAAAACAAGAGTTCTGTTTTTTGGCTGCGGGCAGGTGCCAAGCCAGGTCCTCCGGTGCTAGGACGTAAGGCCTTCTTCCTCATCCTCCTTTTGCATTTGCTGAATGAGACGTTGTCGCTCAGCAGCCTGCCTCATCTTCATCATCACTACACTCTCGTAGTCGCGTTCATTGGACAAGGAACCCTGGAGAAGAAACACTTGTCACATACGAAAGGAAAAAAATTATACTGTATCGAGCAAATGCTTATTTTTCCATTGACTCTAGATCCTTTTCACAGCATTTATCATATCTTTGCAAATGTAAAACCAGCACAAAGTTACTGGCTCAGACGTTTGTTTTTTTAGTTTCACAGCAACAGCATCACCGGGCGACACGTGATGCCGCGCTGTCACCGTTCACTGTATGTTTGCTTTCACAACCATTCTGCATGCTCTCATCTCCCTAACCATCGCCATGACAGCGGGGTGAACATGCAGCAGCCTGGAGACAACGTGTGACAGGGTAATTCCGTTGCCGGAGGTCATTATGCATTAGGCCTGGCAGTGGCCTGGCCTCTAACAATTTATGCCTGATTGCTAAGACAAAGGCACTAAGAGATTCTCCTCACATTGAAAAATCAGAGAGAATGGTCACTGCGAAACAAAGGCAGGATTGTCAGTCATTCACACCAGATGTCCCACAACTGGGCAAAATGCACAACTGAGTTCACAAAGATGGGCAAAACGTTGCAGATGACATTCAATTACTGTAAATGTGAGCATAATTGTCAATTTCTTTTACGGTTTGGAGGCCAAGTGTCCTCATAGAAAGCCGGTTTTATATGATTCATAGCTAGAATGTCTGGCGGGCCAAAGAAGTGTCTCTTTAACGAGACATTGTACTGCAAGAGAGATCAAGTGGGTCTGTGCGTGAAGGTCCGGGGGAGAGCTCCAGTGATCCAAGGGGGAGAGGTAAGAGTTTGTCAATGCGCTCACTAGACTACGGCATCTGGAAAGTATCATGGGAACTCCAGCATCCATGTGCTGAGAGAATGAGGGTAAGTGTTGAGGAAGAGGAGTGGGTCGGTAAGGGGAAGTTCCCCCTTACTCCCCTCACTATGCGGCCCCTGGATTGAGGAAAGCTGCTATTATCATTCCAGCAATGTGAGCTCAAGCCCTTGTCTGACACGTAACTATGAAATATCACGCAAACGCCATTAGATAGACTAAATAGCTTTTGCATCCTCAAATTAAATAGGACATAAGCAAGTATACAAGCAAGCTGTTGGAAACCCTTTGGCAAACTAGGTGTACTCCACCCTGCCCTCTAACGGCCACGGTGGTGGTGTGCAAGTCAGCATAGATCAGTGCTTCTCAATTATTTTCTGTCACGCCCCCCCAAAGAAGACGTAAATGTTTCGCGCCCCCCCCAAACTCTCTGCCGCCACTGTAAACAGTATCATTTGTCTATAAAATTACTATTATAAATACGCATCTGCCTAACATTGTGTCCTTTTTTTCTAATAAAGAAAAAAAGTAACAGATCAACTTATAATAAAGTATAACTTTATTAACATTGTTTTGTTTGTAACAGAGAAGACTTGACGTGCATCAATTTGCCTGAATTAAAAAAAAAAAAAAAATTCACATCCAAACTAAAAAATACACTCAAGGTACATTTTGACCATTTGATACAGAACAATAAAATGTAATAAAATCAGTAAATAATAACAAATTAAAATTGATTAGAAACATTCACTCATGAGGACAATATGCCGAAAAATTTGACCGAAAAAACAAAACTGAATAAAAGAAAAAAAAAGTGTCCTCGGACAGGACAGTTTTTATTTTTGCTGCTCACAGTATTTACCTCCTTTGCAATGGTGTGGAGTTATTTTGCAATGAGCATGCTAACAATGCTCACTGGTTTACTGATGTAACACTGACAAAGCAGGACGATTGTTGGCAATATTCGGCACGTTTTCACTGAAAAAAATCAAGCGGCTTAACAATGAGATTGGGGTCTAATGTCTTTAAGTGGTGTCTTAATTGATTTGGCTTCTGGCTGTCTGCTATAATGATTTTTTGACACAGCATGGAAAATGAATGAATGAATAAACAGTAGTCTTTCATCATCACCCACTGTATTAAAAGTCAAAGCTAAAAGGCAAACGGCACGAAAAAAGCGCATTCACGGCGGCCGAGGTAGAACCGCAGGTGAGGGCGGTCGTCGTGACGATCCCAAGCCGAAAATGGCACTTCTCGGGCGGCGACGTGAGAACCGGACAAGACAGTGGGTCGCTGCGTGAGTGAGTCCGGTCGGGAAACGGCTTTCGAAAACGGCGGTGGCACACTGCTCTTCATATCTGTTGTCTGTGTGTGCTGAGTGCTCTTCCTTAGTTCATAAATACTGCGCGCACTCTGAAAATGAGAGTGCCACTGCCACCTACTGAGTGGATGTGCAAGTACACTTTATTCCAGTACGGCAAAAAAAAAACATGTTCCCCGAGGTCACATGCGCCCCCCCTGGCATTGCTCTGCGCCTCCCCAGGGGGACGCGCCCCATTATTTGAGAAGTACTGGCATAGATAGACCTTTCCATTACCAGGCTATGCAGGGAAGTCAGGTGTTTTCCAGGCACCGTGAGACATTTCTTGTAAGGATGAATGATGTTTCCTTGCCTATGGTGCTAATTAACCATGTACATGTTTAGCCAGTGCATCACCCTGTTAACTCAACACTTTCCGTGCACATATACGTGCATGTGTGCGTCGTTACGATGCTGAGGCCCAGAGTAAGTAGGAGACCACAAAACACAAACAAGGGGGCCTGTGCAAAGTCAAGGGAGGCGGGAGCAAGGCCACCACAGAGCCAGGATGGCAGTAAAACACACAGGCACATTGAAACAAGCTGAGGATTAGCCTAGTGACATCAGCACATGGCTGAGCCTCAAAACGGCACACACCAAGCTGACCCCAGGCCTGTAATGATATCATGAATATCTCCAGTGTTGTGAGTCAGTAGAGTGTACACGCAGACACTCACGGTCTGATACTCCGTCTCAAACACAGCAGGTGGCAGCTCGCAGTGCAGGTGACTACTGTGTTTCCCTCGCACCAGTTGTCAGATCAACTGTAAATCATTTGTGAAGTGTACATACACTTAATTGTGGAAAAAAAAAATTTGTTGCTGTGTTTAACCCCTTGATGCATAAGTGGGTCAAAAATGACCCGGTGAGGTTGTTTTCTTGAAATATCTTTGGAATGAAAAATTGTTATCAATTCATATTCCAGGTATTCCTCAAAAAACATGTTTTTGATATAATGCCATTCGAATTTTTGATGAACTTTTTATTCATTTAAAGAAATTGTCATTCTTGTATTAATACCCTAAGCTTCCACAAGTGGGTCAAAAATGACCCACATGCATTTTCTATGGAACCCAAAGGGAATCTTTCATTCTTATCAACTTTGGCTGTCAGGAATAAATTTACCGTGGACCACACAGACTAGGTATGTAAAAAGTGACATCCCTTAAGAAGATTATTTTACACAGCAAGAGCTGATACGTGTGTTGTAAGTATTATGTCCATATAGTATTTTGTGTGTATTTCATGACTCTTTATTATTATTTATCAACAAATTAACCTACTTCATAATTAGCTAGCTAACTAAGGCTAGGTTCATACCGCAGGTCCTAAAGCACAATTCCGATTTTTTGTCATGTTTTTTTTGGCGTACCCGTTCAGACTGCCTTTGTCCTTTGAGCCTGTTCAAGTATCACACGTGCGCTCTAATTCGCAGTCCGACATGCGCTGAGCAAACTGGCCCGCATGCGCAGGAGCATTGGAGCAGAGAGAAAACCGAGCATTGTCAGGCTTATTCTCAACCCATTTTATTTTTTTATGACTGTTGTTGAGCCCGCTCCTTCCCCAAAAGCCGCTTTCAAGCTAGGCGCTAACGCTAATGCACAGCTGCACCGCTACACTAGCACCCTGTCTCTCTCTTTCTCTTTGCTAATGTTAATTGCTGCATGAATTCCAATTTGGCAGTTCGGACCGCAGCCACATTCTGGAAAAATGTGGCCCGATTGGGATTTTAGCCACATACAATAGTGACCTGGATCGAATTTGAAAATGGTCCACTTTTATGCGACTTTTCCCGTTTACTTGAGTCGGAAAAACACGAAAAAAATCGGATTTGTGCTAGATTTACAGCTGAAATGGTCCTACAGATGTTGGATGATGAAGAGGCAGTGACGGGGTTGGACTCAAGTGTCCGAAATTTCTGATGATGAGGACCCAGACTATTGTCGAGGTGGCAGTGGCAGTTTTCCACCTGGAAATCCAACTAAACAGGATCAATCTGACTCATAAGATTCCACTTATGTGTCCTCTGAAGAAGAAAGTGTCCAAATCATGGCCAACAGAATGAGTTGGTAGGGCTCTTACTAGAGAGAATTACCTCCCACCCAGGGCAGAACACAGAGCCACAATATCCTCAGAAATCGGTCAGTGCCTCCACAAGGGCTTAGCACCGCTGTCTCACCAAAAAGATGCATCGGAGCTCTTCTTCATTGATGATAAAATACAAGGAAGGATGAAGTCTATTGCTGTTTTTTTTTTTTTCTCTTTCAAAGAAATGTTAATTGAATCATAAAGATATTTCAAGCACGAAATCATTCTTGTGTGGCCCTAAATATCATACTAAATAATATACAAGTGATTATTCTTCACCAAAATGGCATAAAAACACATTGGTTCTAATATGGGTCATTCTTGACCCACTTATGGAAGAGTGTAGGGTCCAGTAACTTGTGCATCTAAGGGTTAAACATTATTTTCTCCATTATCAGAGGTCTCAGAAATTCAAGAGTTGAATACTTAAATACTTTGAGCAAGAGTCTTTCACATGAAGGTCATTTACACTAAGTGTCGTCTGTCCCTTTAAGAACAATCTTAAAAGTTTATATGGATTGGAACTGACTTTGCAGTCAAGTGTTTTAGATTAAATATTTACATGGTTATTATGTCCTAATCTTGAAGTCAAAGAGGTGGTTAGGTTGTATTTGATAAAGGATTACTCATTAAAACATCAGATACTTTAAACTCAGTCATTTGATTTAAGAACAAAATTTGCAGGTGTCACTGCCAAGAGAAGAAAAAAAATGGCAACCTCGGGTGTCCAAACAAGCTTTTCAGTCTCTAATTCATTCTGGTGAATTTAATCAAAACTATTTTTGGGGGGATATGGAGGGAAATTATTTATGAGGGTTAAACACCTATTTAGAGACTATCTGTATTCAGGAGATTGCCCCCCCCCAAAAAAATCGATCGCGATTCGACACGTGATGATTTGATTACGATTCATAAATGTTCAAAATGATGATTTTCCCTAATAACTTTATGACAGCCGCTAGTAGCAGAACGAAATTCAAGACACGTCTGTCGGCCGGACACCTTTAACGGACGCACGCACAACGTTATGATGGATGCTGTCGGTTACCGAGCAAGAGATTTACTCCTTTTCAAAAGACTGGAAAATTTAGAGCGAGAGGGGAAGAGATATAGTTCGTTTCTCCTTGCATTTCAGTTGTCCAGCAGTAGGTTCAACTCGTGTTAATTGGAAAAAGTCCCTGGTGTTTTGCTACGCCCTGTGTCCGTCTATCAGAGGTGAGTACACGAACTCTCTTGTAGTGTTTAGCCTTTATTGTTGTTGTTTTTGAGATGTTACTAGTTAGCGCCGAGCCCTATGCTAATTAGCGACTTCACTAATATGTATTTCCATTTCAAGTTGTGCGTTGTTTGGTGGTGTACATAACTTAATCCAGATGCTGAACGTTTAAAACCAGGATTAAGTACAGCGGTAACACTACAAACAAATAGTACAGAAATCTGTGGAAGCAAAGTATATTGGTTAAAAGAAGTCTCATTTCTAAAGACACTTTGTTTCATTCCACCAGTGTAAATTTTATTGTATTGTTGAGAGAAATAAGTACTGCCTTTGAAACAGCTTATGTTTTTGCACCTCCTTGTGAAAAAGAGTATCACAAGGTCAGCTGTGTGTTGTATGGGCATGTTGAGAACTAAGTACTCCCTTTAAAATGGTTAATGTTTTTGCACTTTCTTGTTAAAAAAAAAAAAAAAAAAAAAAAAAGTTTAAGGGCAGCTTTTTCTTGTATGAGCATGTTTCCATCGTTCCTGTTGAATCATTAGGATATTTTAAATAAATAATGGACATACATTTGTTTGGCTACTTTATTAATTAGTAATGCACGATGCATCGATAATCGTGATAACAGTGATCATCGTCAATACCATGATCACCGTTCAATAATCGAATCGTAGCACCCTGAATCGTAATCGAATCAAATCGTGGGGTGCCTAAGATGGCACACCCCGTATGCACGTTTGAGACCCAGAGGCCATTTACATGGTGACACTAAAAAAATACAACGATTTTTATGTTTGTATTTACATGGTTCCCTTTCGGTACCGTCTTCATTCGAAAGATGTTGTAATTCTGCGTAAAAACGATGTAGTCTTCATGCCAGGCATTAGGTGGCAGTGCAGTTTTACAGGGCAACAGCAAATGATGTACTTCCTTGACAAATAACCACCTCAGCCCGGCAGACAATATACCCGCCCACTCGAAGCAATGCCCAAAGTGACGTGTACGAGTGCTGACGTCATCGGAGCAAGAGCATTGCATCCATTTATATGGTTGCTGAGCCAGCCCTGCAATCGAATTGTTCCGCTTTGGAGGCTGGAATCAAAATTTTGCATCTTCGCCTTCCGCTTTCGCCTTGTTGTCACAGCGTCACCATGTAAACGGCCCACAAGTGTGTGTGTGTGTGTTTCTACAGTATAATACACAAATAGGCATGGGTAATCCACTTGCAGAAAGGTGAATGGGTAAAGACAAAGGAAATGGTGAATAATTAGTCATCACTCATGAAAGTCAGCACACATAAAACCCCAAAGGTATGGTCAATTACAGTGTTTTTGTTAGTGAAGTACAAACACTACATAGCGCTTAAGGCCTAAACCAACTTCCTGTATTTAACTGTTTACATGCATCTCTTAAGAACATCTGGTTCCCAAATTGATTTCCAGAACAAGACAGCCTTTGATAAGCAGCAAAAGCCAGCGATATTCTGTGGACATTATCTTAGTGAATACATCCTGCAGACCATTGACTGTGACAACCATTGACTGTGACAACACAGATACTCAAAATATTGTACTGTGTTGTATTACATTGCATTATTGATGTCAAATATTTCCCTAAAATGACAGGCTGTCACAATACTATTTTTACAGAATGCAGGATTCTGAAGGTCAGATCATGCGTTATGGTGAAATTGAGTTTTTTGTTATGCAAGGAAAAATGTTCCTTTTGATGAGAGTTTCTGTTACACCTATAGAAAACCTGGGAGAACATGTAGATTAATTATTGTAACTTTTTTTTCCCCCCAACAAATCCCCTTCACCCTTTTCATTTCATCTGCTACTCAGAGTATTGTTTTGTGCAATCGAATTGAACAAAGATGGCAGTCACTTGTCACATTGCTAATTATATAAGCCAGGGATCCCCAACCACCAGGCCGGGGACCCGGTCCATGGCGCATTTGTTACTGGGCCGCAGAAAAAATAACAAATTTCTAAACGACCGCAATCTAGCCTGTGCCTCTTGGCACATATGTAAATATGATGGTCTACTCTATTGACTAATCCGAGTAGAGATTTGTGTAGATGCCCCTCTAGTGGGTGGTTGCCATTACTGGGGTGTTGCACACGTATAGCAGCCCAGCGTCAGTCAATGTAAACAGTGACTTTAGCTGCTGTTGGCTGTGTGCTACACGCGGCACACCTCAGCAATAGCGGACGGGGTACTTTCAGTCATTTTGCCCAGATAAGCTATCTATGTACGCTCGTCTTCAATATTGACGGAGGTGCTTCAGATTTGTTCCCGGAAATAATAAGCCCATACGTTAGCGAAGATGACTGAAAAACAACATCTTTGGACAGCTTTTTTACGGGGAAAAGGCCACCTGCTTAGCCAGAAGAGGAGCCTAAACCAAGTATATTCTGCATAATACGTGGCTTAAAGCTACCAAACAAGGCAACAAAAGTGAATGCACTGAGGACATCATACTTCGTGGCAAAACGCATTGTTAAAGCCAAGAAACCTTTCACAATTGGAGAACTCATTAGGCCGCGACCAAGGATATTTTTCATTAAGGTTGAGTCAGCCAAGGGCGTAGTTTGGTCTCAACATTGGTAGCAACGATATAACAACATAACCTGCATGTGCACTTTTTTTTTTTTAACTGGAGACGGGACATTAATAAGACTGAGCAGATTGTTGAACGGGGGTCAGGGCTATATTTCTCACGTATTTATTGATAGGCTAAATGATCATTGCAAATTAAATCTTAAAACTTTCATGTGTATTTTCAGGTGATGCATCAGGTGAAACAACGTTCGATAATGTTGTACCTTACCTTTGTTTTAAAAAACTACTATAGAAACATTTTGATGTACAAGTCCCTTTTATTAAAGAAAAAAAACTGGGAGCTATCCAAGAATGGGTCCACCACTGGAGTATACTGAAGCACCCTAGACGAAAAGTAAAGTATTGTAATACAAAAGTGATTTGGGAAAAAAATTAATGAAAAAAAAAAAATCTGAGAAATCCAAGGACTGATCTACATCTGAGGCATACTAGACTCCCCCAAGACTCGAACCAAAGACTTACCATTAAATTCTGAGTGATTTCATTTCACAGATTTTTTTTTTCATATCAGTTCATGTTCATGTCAGTGTTCCCCTGATGTAGACCCATTCTTGGATAGCCTCCAGTTTTGTTTTGTTTTTAATAAAGGGACTTGCACTCTGAAGCCACCGTGTTGCATTACCGTAATGCACAAAATGCAAACAATGATCCAAATGAGATCAGATTCGTTTATTTGCTTGACGTGTTCTTAAAGACCAAATGTAAAGTAAGGTTGGCCAACCATGTTTTTGAATAATTTTAATGGCTAAACAATTATAAGCATATTTTCGATATTTTTTTAACGCAACCCTTCTAGATTCTTGTTTAACCCATAGCAACGCCCTTGACAACGAAAATGCTTTTCTTTGACAATCTTCAGAAATCCTCTGAAATTACATCACACAGAGAACTGCGAGGGAAGTCCGCCATAGAACAGTATTGCTTCTCGGTAAGATGCCACGGCGGTGAGTGGCGATGTATTGTTCTCAATCTAAAGAAAAGTTGTATGAGTGGCCAAAGGATAGCAGGGCACATAGATGGACATCTTTCATTCGCACGAAGCGAATTAATTTTACGCCATCATCGAGTAGTGTTCTCTGCTACAAACACTTCGAAGACGCCTGCTTCCTCAACCGGTCTGTATGGTGGCCGAGAGGTGTCAGGCGAATGCAAAGTCCAAACACTTTGCAAATACAAAAAGCACGAACCCCAATTGCAAACGCTTTGCAAAAGAAAAAAAGCACGAATGCAAACTTTTGAAAAAAAATTTAAAAATGACAACACTTTATACACCCCCCCATCAGACGCAAATTTATATAAAAATGATGTCAATCGTTTGTGCTGCAACAGTTTTGTTGATACAGTATTATGCTTTTATAGAAATATTAATTTCGAGTGGTGACGTCACTCGTAGCTTTTTCTCAGTTTAGCTCCCGCGGCTAATGGAGCGTACCAACTCTCAATAACAGAGGGGTGTCCTAATACCTAGCACGATCATAACACAAATTCGGGTCCATTTTGCAGTAAATTGGGGGGCTTGAGATATTGATTTCAAGTGATGACGTCCCTCTAAGCCCCTCATTTACAGCAAAATGGTTCCGAAGTGGTGCCATTCGTTTGTGCTAGTTGTTAGGACACCCCTCTGTTATTGAGAGAGTTGGTACGCTTCATTAAAATAACAAAGGGAGAGAGTTGGTACGCGCCATTAACATAACATAACAACAGAGGGGTGTATAACAAGTAGCACAAACAAATGGCACAAATTCGGAACCATTTTGCAGTAAATGAGGGCTTAGAGGGACATCATCACTCGAAACTAATATCTCAAGCCCCCCAATTTACCGCAAAATGGACCCGAATTTTTTTGTGCTCTGTTCGTGGTAGTTGATAGGACACCCCTCTGTTATTGAGAGAGTTGGTACACTCCATTAGCTGTGGGAGCTAAGCTAAGAAAAAGCTACGAGTGATGTCCCCACTCGAAGTTAATATCTCAATAAAAGCATAATACAGTATCTACAAAACCGTTGCAGCACAAACGGTTAACATCATTTTTATATAAATTTGCGTCTGATGGGGGGGGGCAACTTTACGGAGGCCCGTAGAGATGGTCACAAAGCACATATAGCAATATAGAAAGTGACGTCTTTTTTATTTTATTTTTTTTTTTAACTTCTGGGTCATCGTCTTTGCAATTGTCTTGCGAGCCTTTTTTGGTTATGCTGCGAGCCATTTGCTGTCGTGTTGTGGCAACTGGCGTTCGTGCTTTTGTCAATTTGCAATCGCGCTTTAGGAATTGGGGATCGTGTTGTGGCAATTTGCATTCGTGCTGCGAGCCATTTGCTGCAGTGTTGTGGCAATTGGGGTTCGTGCTTTTGCCAATTTGTGATCGCGCTTTAGGAATTGGGGATCCTGTTGTGTCAGTTTGCATTCGTGCTTTTTTCTTTTGCAAAGCGTTTAATTTGGGTTCGTGCTTTTTTCTATTTGCAAAGTGTTTGGACTTTGCATTTCGCCTGACACCTCTCGGCCACCGTAGGACTGCTTATGATCAAGGATTTGCAAAAAAGTAAGTGTGATTTTTGGATAGATGACTGATGACTTTTTCAAAGCAGAGCCGCCAACTTTTGTGGAATGAACAGTAGAAGGTAGCGACGTTAGCCGAAAGGTAACTCGAGGCAAAACCCCGATCGTGTTGTGGAATGAACAGTAGAAGCTGGCGACGTTAGCCGAAAGCTAACTCATGGCAATCCCCGATCATAGTTGTATTGAGTTCATTTTGCCTACACTTATAAATTCGTCAAAACGTTTCTTTTATCCCAGGCAATAGTAGGTGGTATATTTACCTGAAATGTTTCGGCGAACACTTCCGCCTTCGTCAGAGGGTCCGAAGGCGGATGTGTTCGCCGAACATGTCAGGTAAATAAAAGCTAACGTCGCTAGCTTCTACTGTTCATTCCACAACATGATCGGGGATTCGTCAAAACATTTCTTTTATCCCAGGCAATAGTCGGATGTTTATTTACCTGACATGCTTCAAATCATAAAAATAATAACAGCCTACCAATCTTGTAATCTCGATGGGTCTTGTCTCCATTCCATGTCAGGTAGTCTGGGCACATTGTTTGCACCCTGATTAGCGTCTGGCTAATACATGTACGTTCCAACATAAAATTCCAACCTCCTCCTCTTCCTCCAACTCTTCAAAACTTGGATCTCCTCACTTGCGCTCGATCTATGGCTTATATCGCAGTTTGAATCAATGTTTGAAGGGCTTTGTATGGCAGCCGTATGGAGCGCTGCCCATTGCTGTTCTCGGTGTGACGTATCACTTCCGGGTTCGTCCCCTTTCAGGCTCGAATTTTGGAAACGCGATTATTTTGTCAAATATACAACATATAAATTATTTTTTCATGCTTTATTTGTTGGACAATGTTTAATTACTTTAATTGTGACCCTATTTGGCATTTTATGAAATTACTTCACATTTAGTCTTCAATGAGCAACGTCACTCTTGCGCGTAGGAAGTCGTCTCCACAACAACATAGATGGCGAACGGGAGAGCCGAGAATATTTTTCAATCCGCGGTAAATTCAGTTTTAAATGACCAAAAACACGGAGTCGCTAAAACCAACAGTGTGTCTCGCACTAGCCATGTTGGATAAACCTCTCCGTTCTCCGCTCTCCTTGTATGTTTATTCTCTCGGGCGAGAGTTACTGGTCACTTTATCAACGGCACGTCCGCCCGTAGCTGATTGGCCACTCCGCTGTCTGTTTGCTGTGGCTTGCTCTGCCCTGGGAATTTGATCAGCTGAGTGGTCGTCAGACTCTGTAGCTGGAACAGTGGTGAGTCTGGTGTACCAGGCAACCAATAAGGGTCTTCTTTTAATTAACAAGCTGGAATATATCTGCAAATAACTGGCCTTACAGCTTACCCTTGGGAATGCTATCACTAGGAAACAAAGCTATGGATGAATATTATGCATGCTCCTCAAACCCGGATGGCGTGTATGACACGAACCTCTACTAGTGTTTATGCGCATAAGACAGGTATGGACCGTTTCAGTTTTGAGAGGAAAAATAAAGCATTTAAAAAAAAAATTTGCGTCATCGTGACTAGTCGGCCATACATTATCTTATTTGACAATAGTTTCCCCAAAGACATTTCGCAAGTGGAGAACAACTGAGTACATTTAATCACTATTGCGTGCAGACTCCAGATTTTGCAACTATGTGAAGAGTATGAAAAAAGAAGGGGGGGTATATATATATATATATATATATATATATATATATATATATATATGCACACATGAATGCACATTGCACAGGGTTGCATGCGGTTACAGTATTGGACAAAATCGAGGCCTTTGGATTGAGTTGTTTGGAAAATGTTAAAGCAAAAGAAATAAACAGTGAAAAGAGAAATGACAACAGAGGTCTGAACTCCAAGTGCCCTGGCATTTCTCTGCATGATGGATGGGCTCAGCGTTCTGAGAAAAGCAAGTTGTCGGGGTTTGGCTTCTTTAATATCCAACAATTTATTGTTATACAAGCAAAATTATGTCTTTTATGTCTTAGCCTTATGGGAAAAGCTCTCTGATTATAACAGATTTCCCATTGAAGCAGAAGTGGTTGGAAGTGGAGAAAAGAAAGGATGAAATGCAAGTCCAAATAAATACAAGGGTGGTGTCCGTTTACTCTGTGGTGCCATGTTAAAATGGCTCCTAATCGTTTATACAGGAGAATTGGTGGAACCAAACCATACCGTATGCTGTTTACTTGAAATGTTAATAGTGGGGAGCCGCGGGAGTGGGTTGGGGGGTCGGGTCTCCGATCTTGCATCGCCCCATGGCAGTCCCTGGGCGTTCTCCTGCCTCCGCCTTCCCCTCTCTTCTCTGGCTGGGCGTCCGCCCTGCGCTCCGTCGCGGGTCGCTGGCTGGGCGCCGGTGTATCAGCGGGGTGTCGCCTGCACCGGCGGGGGACCCTGCCTTGCCTGGGGCTTGGTGGGCCGCTGGGGGTCCCGTGGCGTGCCGTGCCGGTTGGGGGGCTGTGGCTGTGGCTCGTGGCCCGGGTGGGCGGGCGGGGGTGGGTGTAGGCGTGGGGTTGGTGATGCGTCCCCTCCTGCCATCCCTGAAGGCCGGTTGATGGGCGCGTAGGGTTGGTCGCCAACGGGCTTTCACTCATAAGAGATTCACACGATTACTGGGTTCTAGATCACAGAACTGATTTGTGTACACTCTACCCCTTTCAATCACTTATAGTCTTATAGACACCCCCAGCCCCATTCTCCTCTTTCACAGGCCAATAGGCCCCCACATGGTGTAAACCGGAAATACATCTCGCTGACGATAGCACCAGCATATTAGTAACTAGTTTAGATGTTCAATGTATTTCTTGTTGTTGTTTGTGTATGTGTTTCTTTTCTTTCTTCTCTTGTATTTCTTTTCTTCTGTCCCCCCATAATCCCTTCCTGTTCGCTGCTTTGTCATAATAAAAAGGTATTTTGAATGATCACAATGGGAGTATGTCAGACTCTCAATGTGAAACATTAAAACTGTTCAGAATCCGGGCACTTAGACTTCCATTCTCTGTGTCAAACAGCTGAACAGGACAGGTTTAAAAAAAAAAAAAGAAACGTTAATAGTGTATTATGAATGATTTAATCATGAATGATCCCATGCAACGAGATACAGCTTTTACATTCTAAGCTTGACCACCCACATTTACAACCAAAAAATGACTGTGGATTGTGGATAATTGGTTTTAATGATGTCCCGATCCGATACTCAGCATCGGTACCAGCGTCCGATACGGCTATTTTTGCAGTAGCGGACAGTGTCAGATTTTGTCACAAGATCAGATCTGTTCCAGTCGCCGCATGTTTGCCGAAACATCTTGAACAAAATCGGATCGGAAGGAAAAAAATATCAGCATCCGCAACATCTCTAATTAGTTCATCTAGCATGTGTTTATCATTAATTGAGAATTTGAGGAGGGTACCCTAGACAAAAACAATGTGCCAACAAAAAAATGTTTCTCATGTAAAAAGATTGATACACAGATGTTACCGTAACAGTTTACGTCCAAAGAGTGGATGCTGGAAATTACATAATAATGAAAACTCCATAAAAGCCTCACCTCTTTAATAACTTGAAGCAATATTTAGAGAGGCTTTATCTGGTGACAACACAAATACATGAAACATCCCAGATTTCAGATCAAGCATACCTGCATTCATCTCATTGGCTGCTCTGTTCAGAACGCTACACAAAAATCCAGTCAGGTTTAAAGGCATTTGCCCAAAGGCTATACACTGCAAATTTATAATGTCTTAATAAGATTATTTTTATTAAATCTAGTCAAATAATTTCCTCCATCTTGTTTTCAGTGTTAAAGACTAGTTAACAGATTAACGTGTAAGATTATTCCATTTACCGTAATTTTCGGACTATGAACTGCTAATTTTTTCCCTCATTTTAAATCCTGCCGCTAACAGTCCAGTGTGGCTTATTTGTTGATTTATTTGTGTTAATAGGTAACACTTTATTTGACAGCGGCGTCATAAGACTGCCATAAAACCGTCATAATTATGACATGATTATGATAAGCATTAATAAAGCTTATGACAGATGTCATTAAGTATAATTCGGTAAATTAAGTAATCAACACTCCATTTATGTCCAGCTCGGATCTTTTGCATCTATTCAAAAGTAAGATAATTTGCCGGATGACACAAAATGACATTCATTAATGCTTATGGCAGTGTCATGTCATAATTATGATGGTATTATGACAATATTATGGTGCCACTGTCAAATAAAGTGTTACCAAATACCAGAGATAGCAATTAATGAAACAACTGGTAGAGTAACTGAATAAATAATTAGCACAGAAAATCTGTAGCGCAGCAATGCATGCTAGGAGGCATGTTGGACGACAACAGTGTTGACAGCAGGTGGCAGCGGAGGTTGACTGTGTACCCCAAGGTAGCAGTGATGGCCTAATGAAGCTACTTGAAGCAATAAAGATTTGCAGTCAATTTGTTCAAAGCTCCATCCATGGTTGTACATTTGGTCTTATGGCAGTCTTGAGATGCCTCTTTCAAATAAAGTGTTACCAGTTAATATCTTTTGGTATAAATATCCCATACTACAGTGAGGACAGCTGCGGCTTATTGTCCAGTGCGGCTTATCTATGAATAAATGAAGTTTTTGTGTCAAATGTGGTTGGTGGCGGCTTATAGTCAGGTGCGCCTAATGGTCTGAAAGTTACGGTACTTTAAATAAATATTAATATTTGTTCTTATTAAGCCCAAACATCTAAAAGTTGGTAATATTTCACCTTAATTAAGAAAAAATGCTTTCAAATAATGATTTGAACAATATATATTCTTAAATTAAGAAAACTCCTGACACATTTACTCCCCCCTCCTTAAAATAAACATTCTAATATAACTTGAACAAATGACTTTTATTGACACTGTCACTATTATCTAAAACTTCCAAAAAGAATGGATTGTTTATAAGTTAAAACAAGTAACAAATAGGATATTTTAATTAGAGATGTGACCGAAAACTATCTGCAAAAAAATAGCTAAAAATGCATCACCGGTTTTCGGTTTTGAAGACCGAAAGTTTACCACCAAATAGTGTGAAGAACTTTTGTCCTTTTGTGATCAGGTCACCAAAACACAGCAAGAAGCAACACGCTTGTTGACTCTCGCTAACAATACAGGCTCATAGCCAACATGTGGAAACCACGGACATGAAACAAGAAAACTAAGATTCTTCACACTATTTGGTAGTAAACCTTCAGTCCACAAAACTGAAAGGTGATGATGCATTTTTAGCCATTTTCGGTCTAATTTTCAGTCAAGGCTAATTTTTAATCTTAGAAAAAAGTGTTTCAAGTTTATTTCATGATATTTGTTGCATGATATAAGAGATTGAGCCTTTTTTTTTTTTTTTTTTTAAAGATTTAATTTCCATAATTTGCTACTCAGAATAAGTGATTTTTGCTTATTATACATAAAATGTTACTTAAAATGAGTGTTTTAAACTTTTCTTTTAAATATACAGTTATTGCTTGAAATAATAATTTTAAGCTTATCTTCAGTTTAATGAAAGCCTAGCTATTTTTCTTACTTCAAGAAATGAGTGGAATTTACTTCAAGCACTGGCAGAAAATTTCACTTCGAGTAGATTTACACGGAAAACAAGGGAATTTAGTCGTTTTAAGGAGGTGTGTTTTTGCAGTGTAGAGCATGACAACACACTGAGCGCGTGACGGGTGAGAGGACCATAATATGATATCATTCAAATATCGATAACCTTCGCTAATTGAAAATGAGAGCATGTAAGCAATTATTTTTCTGTGGTTACAGATGTTTACAGGATAGAACTTCTCAGAAGACAAGTGTTCACTAATGTTGTATTTCATTGTTGAGTAAATATTGTGATAATTTCATTTGCCTGAGTTATTAAATTTGACATTCTGGCATCAAAATCCGTAGCAAGAGAACAAAGGCAGCAAGGCCTATTGTTTATTAGATAAATGTGAAACATACCATTAGCCTGTTTCCGTTGCACCCTGCGTGTTTAATATTAGTGAACAATAGGAAAGCACTGAATATGGATGAGCTTAAGAGTTTTGCAAATATGATGCTAACATCACTGCATGGTGGTAACCTCAGTTATTTGACTGAATAAAAGAAGTCAAAGGAAAAAAACGACTTGCAATCCCTGCCAATAAAAATGTGAAGGCTTTTTTACCCTATCATTTCTTATCCCACAAACACGGTTGTTATTTGGACGGAATTTTCATTCCTATATCACTACTGGATTCCAAAGTCAGGAAATGTGACGAATAGAACTGTAACCAGCTGTCACTTGCTCTTATCTCTCTTGTGTAACCACTGCCGCCTGCACACACATGTCTGTGCGCGATTCTGTGCTTTGATTACTCAGGGAAGCTGTTGGCTTCCAGTCAGGCAGAAGGGCCTGTAGTGGTTGGTATGAACTAGGGGCTTTAGACAAGCCAACCGCAGTCAGGAAATCATGAAATCAGCAGAGGAGATGGACAATGACATAGAGATTAGGGATATGTTAACCTCCTCTTCTGTAGAGCTGGCCTGTTTGCTCACTGACCGTAACTTCCTGTTTTTTTACAAAGGCACACACATGCAACAGAGCACGCACACTCTAAAACACAACTTGTTGCACTATTGAATTTCAACCACTCTCACTCTTTCACTCAATAATGCAATTACACACTGGGCAGTAGTTCTGCACTTCAGTCTATCGCCGGATCAGTAAAATAATCAGTTGCTTTAACCCGCGCCCACCCGCTCCGACAGATATGGGTGCAGCCAAGCATCCGGCAGGATTTACGTTGACACTGGTGACTAAAAAACCAACTTGGTTCGCAAACTTGGATGATATCATCTGACGGCACGCAACTATCGTAGATTGGGATGGAGTGAAGTGTGACGCAAGAAATACCTTTTCATAAAATGTTTCTACCATGAGACTTTTACATGCTTGGACTCTGACCTCATCTGGTTTATTGCTCATGCAAAAATCTTCAAAGGCAACACACCTGGAGAGATCCGCAGAGAATATAGGAGTTGACATGCCGAAGGATTAGAGAAGAAAAGATTTTAAATGGACTAAACGCAAAAGGTAGATGGATATCTAAACGCGAAAACTCCATTAGTGTTACCGGGGAAAACCCAATTTTATCTCAGTCGGGTTAAGTCCCAAGGCTGCATATTGATGTCTTCTATGCAACAGTTAAACAAGCCCCGTCATGTCATGTTTGTCAGTGTACAGGTGCGAGGCACAGCCAAGTTTCATGACAGATTCGTGTGTGCAACCTTGGAATATCCAGCTCAAGAACATTTGTTAACAAACAAAGGTAAGGGGGAAAAAATTGTCTTTTTCTTTTCTGGGAGAGTGGGGGGCATAATAATTTATTCTTTACACTGGTTCCTGCTTTCAAGGGCTAGATTCCTAATCTTAAAGGTAAATCATTTAGAGTTTTTGGAAGCATTTAGAGTGTTTCTTGGCCAATCTGATTTAATAGCTTTCTTTAATTTAAACCTGGCAATGTTGTGCGTTTCCTGGTCAAAAACTGGGTCTGGGTCCTCCTTGGCCAAACTGACATGTTGGGATTGGAATGCTCTGTCCGTGTGCTCCAATCTCCTGCTGCTACTAAAGTGCCGATAAAACCTTTACGGGCCAACAAAACCTGTTAGCTGTAGTGGCCTACAAATGTACAAAGTGAGTGTTTTAAGTCACGAACACAGCTCTAATGTGGGCAAAGCTATTTGGGAGAACATAAAATCACAGACCCTGACATAATTATCTAATCTACATGCTCGCATTAGCCAGACCAGCTCAGTTTGGTTTTACTTAAAACAATAATTAGCTGTCACGATACGTGACAGCCTTCTCCTGTTCTTTCAATGTTTGATTTTTATTACACATATTACAGTTTGGTTGCAACTAACCCACTGTTTTTTATATAGCCTTGAAAAGATTTGAACAATGAACTTCAATTATTCATGAAGAAAACAATATTTTAATGAAAGAATTCCAAGCTATTATTACAGGAATAACAATACCCCTCCCCACCTTATGATTTCCACAAACACACAAGTTACTAAATTAGATACTCTTACTGGAAGGTCTTAGGCTGGCAAACAAGCTAATGCTGGAACATATGTAACAGACAACACCTGCTTTAATGGGAAAAACGTGAATTTAAAAAATAAATATTTGAAGATTAAAACTTCAGAGCACATTTGGAACACCCAGCTGTGAAGCAATACTGGATTTATTAAACCAGAATCAAGTGGAGCAGGTGCAATCTCTGTATGAGCCAACTGATATAGGGTAGTTTCACATCAGGCACTGCACAATGACAAGAGCAAATCCAGCACACATGTGATGTAAAACAATAGATTACATTTAGGCATATGCCGGTATGAAATTCTGGCGGTATGATAACCTTAAGCCAAAATATCACGATTTCATGGTATCACAGTATCACAATTAGGGTTGTCCCGATCCGATATTTGGATCGGATTGACTGCCGATATGCGCAAAAAAAATGTGCATCGGTATCGGATCGGCCAACACGGAAAAATTCCGATCCAGACTCCCGATCCAGTTTTTTTTTTGGGGAAAATCCGCTCCGTGTTTTCCAGCGCACCGATTTACATAATCAATTCCAGTTTTTGCTTTGGTTTCCCTAGAATCCGGTCCGCATTTTACGGCACACCTTCAGCACACTCGCATTACCGTCTCCCAATTTACATCAGTGGCATCTCCTACATTATGACTGCAATGTACTAGTAAATTTAAAGTTAATTGGTAAAAATGTCAGCTGTCACCTGAGCATCTTGAAATGCTTGTCTTTGTCAAAAAAAAAAAAATCTCCCCATCATACTGGGACTGCATCCAGGGCAAACAGCTGAAGGGAGTGTGCGGAATAGATAGAGATGGATCAACAAAGTGTAGAGAAGATTGGGGAGTAGAAGCCATTTTTGCTTTAAAATAGTATTATTTGCACTGATTTTTTTTTTTAAAGCTTTGGTACAGTTGTTCAAGAGCAGAGAACTGATGCTGAGTTAATAGTTTATTTTCCACTGAGGTTGTTTGTGTGTTTCGCTCTTTTAAGACAGTTTACAATATTATTTGCAAGCTTTACTGACTGAATATGCCATTTCTGTTTGTTATACGTAATGTTTTGTGTTTATCACTGAATAAACAGGTCAGTTTCTTGTTACCAACCATTGTGTGTTATTCAAACTCACCTAATTCAGCTGGCTAGTTGTTATCAAGAGTACTAAAACCCTTTTCAACATGAGTCTGACAGCTAAGTAAGGAAGCAAAATAACTTTAAACTTTAATACATGCTCAAATAGGCCGGTATCAGTATCAGCCAGTATCGGATCGGAAGTGCAAAACAATATCGGTATCGGATCGGAAGTTAAAAATCCTGGATCGGGACATCCCTAATCACAATTACAGCTCTAAGATGTGTTACTCTGAGATATTTGGGTTTAAAAAAAAAAAAAAAAAAGCATAAACATTTACAGGATTTTTATTTTTCAAAACATGCTGGCAAATTGGAACATAACTATTATGTTAAGTTAAAATAAATAAAATAAAAAACAATAATAATAACTGAAATATTCTAAATAAAATTAAAATTAATGCAGCTCTTTAGGTGAGCCTAAACCCGGATTCACAGCTCAACATTATTGCCATCAGAACAAAAATAATTGAATTATTTTCCATTAAAAGCACGTGTGTATGACTCGTATCATGTTTACATTATACACACACTCTCTTTCTTAACACAGATAGTTGCCAGACAGAAAAAAACACCATGTTTTACCACCACTAAAAACACTAAACACACTGGACTTAATTCTAGTAGTTGGTGGGAAACGTTTACGACAATGTTTACTAACCTTTAATTTTGTATAAATTTGAAAACATATTGGAATTGGTATTGTTTACATGTTTTTCATGTCGGTTGGCCCTCCTCCTCTAAGCCGCGGCCATCTTTTCTGTAACCGAAGTAATCCAACACCAGCGATTTTGTTTTCTTCCATGTGGGAAAAAGTTCAGGAGTTTCACCTCCTCCAGCCATCGTGTAGCACAGCTGACTCACTGACACTGATCAACAACCGGTGGGGGAGGGTTGAGCCTTGCAGCTGAAAGCGAGGGATTTCTCCCTGTAGTTTTGGAACATAAAAAATAGCTAATACCGTAGGGACGGTATAACGGCAAATGTTTGCAGTTTTGAAACCGTGACGTTTTCATACCACGGTATAACTTGAAACAGGTAATCGGCACATGCGTAATTACATTATTGTATGCCATTTCTAAAAAAATATTTGAAACAATGTGTCAATGTTTCTGTGCTTTATGAGTTTGCATTGGCAGTAATGCCGTTATTTTTTTATCCAATAAATCTCAAATTTTCAGACAATAAGCCACTACTTTTTCCCCCTCATTTTGAATCCTGCCGCTTTTGTTCCAGTGCGGCTTATTTGTTGATTATTTGAGTTAATAGGTAACACTTATTTTGACACCGGCGTCATAAGACAAACTTTGTCACTAACTATTTATGTCCAGCTCAGATCTTTTACATCCATTTAAAAGTGAGATAATTACCAGATGACACTAAATAACATCCGTCATAAGCATTCATTAATGCTCATGACTGTCATGTTATAATTATGACATCTTCTGACAGTCTTATGACGCCGCTGTCAAATAAAGTGTAACCTGTTAATATCTATTGGTGTAAATATCGCATAATACATTGAGGACAGCTGCAGCTTATAGTCCTGTGCAGCTTATCTATGAACAAAGGCCGTTTTAGTGTCAGACTTGGTAGGTGGCGGCTTATAGTCAGGTGCGACTTATAGTCTGAATATTACGGTACTTAAACAGGGCACCAGACTGCCCCTAAATAATAGCGTTTTGCCCCTATAATGTTTAATCTACTCGCACCTGTAAATTTGTTGTTTTTGTTTTATTATAATTCAGCCCAGTTATTGGTGATATTGCGTAAATTAACTATAATTTTTTTACTTGCACCCCTAAATATTCAATTTTGGGGCCACTGTGTCTGAAGCCATGTAGACCGCAAAGGAAGAAAAGATACTGGTACACTCACACAGTTAAGTACAATTAATTAACAGCAATGTTTTTTGTTTTTTGCAGATGGCATTGACCTATGAACCCTAACCGTCAAATTCCAAACTTGATTATTGGACAAAGGAGTATATACAAAAGCATTGGACAACTTTGCAGATCACTTCAAAAGTGCTCATAAAAAGTTGCCAAGATGCCACTGAGAACATCCTTGCACAGAAAGCCAACATCTGGCCGTTGGTCAAGCAGACACTCGAAGCGCAGAGAAATTCTCTCCGTCAACATGATCAGTCTACCACTGGCTGATTTCCGCCATATCTCCCATATTGGAAATAACGCCCAAACGGACAGCTTTGGAGACCTTTCTTTCCTAAAAATGGGCCACAATTTGCTTATGCAAAGCTCCCAAAGTGAGCAAAATCTCTTCTTGGCCTGCTCTCCACCACCAAAGCCCCCTCGTCTAAATGTGGAAGCAGAGGGTTCAGACAGCTCAGACTGGCCTGACATGCACCAGGAAAATGTCAGCCAGAAAAGACAGAAATGCAGCTCTATGCCACTGCTGGACAGCAAGGAATGCGAGACAGAATTAGCGGACGGGCATGAAAGAGGAAACAACATTGCAACCAATCAGTTTTCTAACACTGAATGGGGTCACCAGACTGCAGACTGGATTGCAGACTCTGCGGTGGTTGGTGACAAAATTGAAGGGCAACAGGGAGAGGAGGACAATGGCTTTTCTTTTAGCCTTGACCTGGGTCCTTCCATTTTGGATGATGTTCTGCAGGTGATGGACAAACTTCAACATTGACTGAATTAACTAGCAACACAAGGCGAAAAAGGGGCAAGCCATCTCATGTCCCTTTTGAGAGATACGCATAATTGTTCACTGTATTAAAAATTAGAGTGTGCCTCTTCTTGGGAAATGCAAGTTAAGAACCAAAATTTTAAACAAAAATTACCTGAAATTGCCGGCATTTCGTCTGGATTGTACTGAACTGGTTTGGAAGAAATCTAATTTATTTCTAGAAAGGAACTATATTAAACTAGTCATATCATGTTTAAAAATCCACTTTGTGGAAAAATAATTGATGTTAACCTTTGAGTTGTACTTTTTTACCTTTGTGTACACCCTTTTCTTATCAACTCTTCAACGTGTTAAGGCAGTTAAGTAATATAGTATTAAGGAAAGAAAAGAAAAAACTGGAGCCCAAAGTCCCAGAGCTGTGATTGTCTTTGCATGCTTGCCAATCCGTTGTGTGCAAAGAGCAATTTCTCCTACACACGCAATTCTGAGGCCCCACTGAAAGGTAGACCAAGGTACCCCCCATCTCTCATCGCTCGCAAAACAGTGAAAACAAACTTTTGGCTCTGCTTCCAATGAATGCCATAGCCAATTGTGGCAGGTTTCTCTGTAGCCCAAGCCGGGCCACGGGTCCAAGATCTCAGAGAAAAACTTCAGCAGGCTATTTTCTTAGCTATAAACATGCTCCACTGAATGGCACACAAGAGAGAAAGTGATAAATGGTGAAATGATACTTCACGTACACATGGGTTGGGAAAAGCATTTGACATCAATTTTACCTGTGAAACGTTTTTTATTGATGGGGTTTTAAACACAAGCGTCTGACCAAACAAACCCGAGATGAAAAATATATGTTGTATATCACACACTCTTGCCCACAAGAAAATGAGAACACATGCAAATGCTCTCGTATATGGAATGAAGAAGAGAAGATACATCTGCAGTCAGTCATCTTTCGTCGCGGAAAAAAGACAGCAAACCAGTTGTGGGGTAAAGCCAAAATAGGCAACATACCCAAGTGCAACATGGGTCATTGAACAAACCACAAGTGTCCCACTGCTAGGAAATAGACTTGGAATTCTGTGCATGTCCAACGGAAACAACAGTGCTGTGGGCACATCTGCACTATATCTGTTTGGATCGCTCCTATTTTAAACTGAGTTTCATTGTCCCTGACTTTTTCTTATATTTCAAATTGGAAAACAGATTGTGAAATACTTCTGCATCCTAAAAAAAAGTTTATATTTCAGAGAAGTAAAGAAATGAATAATTCCAAAACTGGTGGTTTTGTGACTCTTATTACCCATGTCAATACTCAGGACAGATCCCTTTGATGACCAGAGAATATCTTTTCAAAGTCACTAATAAGAGCTTATTTTATGTCTGGTACAATAAGATTAAACGAATTGAATAGAAATATGGATGTAAACTGAAGAAGCCTCATTGCACTACATAAAACTAGAAAATAAGCCTAAATTGTAGTGGAAAATTCAGCAGGGATTGAATGAGGTATTACTGTAAAATCAAACGCAAATAGGCAATTAGTATGTAATGATGTGGTTATAATTCCCTGTCTGATACAAGAGCACTTGAATCATTTTTTTTTTCCTCATCGAAAAGAACCTTGAAATGCAAACACTCAATGACGATTTAAGAGTGCAACTACAATAAGTCCTTGAATTTCATATGACATCATATTTGTGGAGGTAAAATGTGATGAATCACACAAACTACAAGTGGTTAGCCATATGATTTAAGTGAGGGGGAGGGGGGCAATATTTGAAATCCAGTGATATCGCCTGCAAAGCACAAATCTCAATCACATCTGGTATTGCTTCGCTCCATCCAAAAATCCAAACTTGCTGTCACATAGAATACCAAAAGTAATGTCATCTATTCAAGTGTAGATCTTATGATTTATGAATTTTGTCAGGGACTAACTAAACATTGAAAATATTGTTTTGGCAAATGATAAATGTGTCCTTCTAATGTACTCAAATCTTCCAGGACAACCTGATGCTACTGAAATATATTACAGGTCTCTCACACACATATGGTCATCTTGTGAAATTGATATTTGAGTTGTTTTTTTATTTCTGCTGTCTGTCAAGTCAAGTCAGGACATTTTACTGTATCAAGTTAAAGGGTGTTGGGACTGAAGCAATAGAAAACAGATATACAGAACAGGTTTGTAACACAACAATAAGCATTTTGACCACACACACACACATGCACGGAGACCCACACACAAAATCATATCATATCTTTCTGAACCTGATAAGAATGCATACATCTCTTTCCTCAACATCAGTGCAATACAAACTAATTAAAGAAGAAATTTTGAACTTTTGACATTAGGCTTAGTCTTCGAGTTCGAGTTATTTGTTATTTGCAGAGATCCGGAGTGGCTAAGCTAGCACGAGTAAACGGTGCTTGCCCAGTATGCCAATAAAAAAACATTATAAGTAGATGTAATATAGTCAAATAAATTCAAAATGCACATCATTGTTCAAAATAACCATATGACCAAGATGATGACGCAGCAAACTGATAACTGAGATTAATTTATTGCACTCCATGGGGACCACCTGAGCCACACCAACATTGCAAAAAGACACCTCCTTAAAACTAGTTAAATTCCCTTGTTTTCGGTGTAAATTTACAAGAAATAGGTGAAATTATCTGCCAGTAATTCAATTTTACTCACTAAGATTTCTTGAAATAAGAAAAATAGCTAGCTGAAAATCAAACTTATTTGTAAGCAATAAATTAGTATATGTAATCTTAAAAAAAAGCTTGTTTGTCAGAAATGTTCTTAATTCAAGAATAGATTTTGTTCAAAAATTTATTTGAGAGCTAATTATTCTTGATTTAGGTAAAAAAAAAATTACCAACTTTTAGATGTATGGCTAGCTAGGTTCATACTCCAGGTCTTAATGCACAATTCCGATTATTTGTCATATCTGTTTTTTTTGCGGTCCCTGTTCAGACCGCTTTTGTCCATTGAGCCCGTTCAAGTATTACCCATGCGCAGAAGCATCAAAACAAATGGATGTCATTCCAGGGTGATCATATTAATTAATTATAAAAATAAATCAATTTCCCATATGAGGACACAAATAACAGACATTAATAATCCTCGTGTAGTCTTATATTCAAGTTTATATGGACTGATTGAACGCATACACTCAGTGTGCGTGCACAACACACGTACATGACCCTTACGTGTGTGTGTCAGTTTGCCCCGACTTGGCCATGTAAGCAATACTAAAATATTGTTCTTTTGGCGCACATAAAGAAAAACGAGCATTATCAGGCTTATTCTTTTCTTCATTCATTTTTTTTTTTTTTTTTAAATGACTGGTCAAGCCCGCCTTTTGCGTAAAAGCTGAATTCAAGCTAGGCGCTAATGCTAAGGCACAGCTACATCTCTGCTGTCCTGCCTGCAGCTCTCGCTCTTTGCTGATGTAATTGCTGCATGAATTCCGAGTCAGGAGACTTGACAGTTCAGACCACTACCACATTCTGGAAAAATGTGGCCCAGATCAGATTTAAACCACATACGAAAGTTAACGAGATCGGATTTGAAATGGTCTACTTCTATGAGACTTGTCATGTTCAAACCGTCAAATTAATGCCTCACTCAAGACGGAAAAACACAAAAAAATCAGATTTGTGCATTAAAACCTGCGGTATGAACTTTGCCATAGTAATATTTACTTAAAATAAGTGAAATAATCTGACACATTCATCTGTAAACTAGTCTTTAACACTCAAAAGAAAGAGAAAATTATTTGACTAGATTTAAGAAAAATAATCTATCAAGACGTTACAAATTTGCAGTGCATATTTTATAGGTTGTTACGTTGTAAATTGTACAATGAATGACACTGCAAACATTTGGTGACGTAAAGTGAATTTCCTCCAGACATCAGGGGCTAATTTGGGGGAAAATGACGTTTTTTAGCACAGGAAAACTGACGAGCTGGAAAAAACAATCCCAGAGGGGATGATTGCCGCATCTGGTTTGTGTCATAACAAATTGGCAAGGGCTTTCTAGTTCTAGGAGGACAAATCAAGCATGTGCATGCATAAACATTAATCCTACATGATGGATAAACGACAAAAATGGGATACTATTGTAGAGTACACAATAAATACCTAATCAATGTACACTGTAGAGCAATGGTATTTAGTCAGGGTATTGGAAGTTAAGAGGCAAAAAGTTTAAGGCAATGTGGCATTTATAATTGCAACGCTGTTTTTTAACCAATCAGATTTCAGATTCACATGGCTTTGACAAGGAACATCAAAATGTTACCTTCTGATTGGTGGACATAGCCTAATAGCTCAACCAAAGTTTGAAGCAAAAGTTCACTAATGTTCACAACTTTATGAAGTTTTAGTTTTAAACAGCGAAATTTATTTCTGTTTGGAGGATTTATTCAGAGTAGCATGTGAGAGGGTTCCAGTTAGGTTACAGCTGGCTCAATGAATAAATGAGAAAAAAACTGCTGGTGAGAACAATTTATTTCTGTGAAAGATTTAGGGTATTTTTTGTCATGTTGTTAGATAAAAATTGATTCTGAACTGCTCCAAACAATGTCGTTATTTAGGAAGTAGGATAAAGGGTGACCTAAAAAAGGTAATCATTTATTAGTATTCATCCCAAATAGTGGAATGGCTCTTTTTCTCTGAAATGCCACACATTGTTATTAATTTGTTTTTGTACATCACTAGTTTCACGTCTGTAATAACCATAATAACAAAGACTAGGTCCAACAACTTGCATAGATCTGTTTAATCAATTCTTATCTGATTTCTGGATAAATACAGCAGTGACAGAGGTACCAGGTGTGAATAGGCCTGTTGCGATAACAAATTTTAGTAGGCGATATACTGTCTCATAAATTATTGCCGATATGCAATATTAGTATCAATTTTTTTTAACCCATTCAACCACTAATGTAATGACAATATATCCTGATAAATCACTCATTCAAATGCAACAAATTGTTCTTCTTAAATAAAATAAATTATACTAAACATAATAAAAAAACAACAACTGCATAACAAGTGCAATAACTAAGTGCAGAATATGAAATAGGTGAGAAACCCAAACCCATTTTGTTCTCTGCCAATTGGATTTTTCAAAATGGTTGTCAAGTCATTCTTAGTGTAGAAGGTGCAGTACAGTGATCCCTCGTTTTTCGTGGTTATATGAAAATTCGCAAAGTGCAGACTGAGCTTATTTACATTAATTATCTATTTTTTCATGGTGTGTTCAATGTAGGGCTGCAGCTATCGAATATTTTAGTAATGGAATAATCGACTTAAAATTCTATCGATTAATCGAGGGATACAACATTTTTTCTTAGGAAAAGAGCAATTATCAATATACATGAGAAAACAAGACATTTCATCTAATATTGAACCATTTTCAGTCAATCAATGTCTTTATTTTCGATGTACATTGTTGAAAACAGCCAACAATTGCATCTCAGATGTGACTAGAAAAAAAAAAAGACTAGAAAAAAAAAAAGACTAATTCATTGCTTTCACTCAAAAAACTTCTAGTTCTTATAAAAATATATGTATATTTCTTACCTAAAAATGTCATGACGCTTGATAACACACATCACTTAAAAGTTAGGTGTTTTTCCCACTTGGTTCAATTGAATTTCCATTTGTGTCAACCTATTTTTAGGTTCTAGTTAAGTTTTAAGTTAGTCTAAACCAGTGCTTCTCAATTATTTTCTGTTACGCCCCCCCAAGGAAGACGTAAATGTTTCGCGCCCCCCCCCAACTCTCTGCCGCCACTGTAAATAGTATTATTCGTCTATATTACTATTATAAGTACGCCTCAGCCTAACATTGTGTCCTTTTTTTTTCTATTAAAGAAAAAAAGTAACATAGATGAACTTATAATAAAGTATAACTTTTTTAACATTGTGTTGCTTGTAACAGAAAAGACTTAACGCGCATCAATTTGCCTGAAGTTAAAAAAAAAAAAAAGTCACATCCAAACTGTAAAAATACACTCAAGGTACATTTTTGACCATTTGATACTGAAAAATAAAATGTAATAAAATCAGTAAATAATAACAAATTCAAATTGATTAGAAACATTTACTCTTCAGGACAACATGCCAAAAAATTTGACCGAAAAAAAACTAAACTGAATAGAAGGGGGGGGAAAAGGTCTTTGGACAGAAGGAAAGTTTTTATTTTCGCTGATTCACCACAGTGCTCACTGGTTTACTGATATAACACTGACAAAGCGGGACGATTGTGACAATTGGCAATATTCGGCACATTTTCGCTGAAAAACAATCAAGCGGCTTATCAATGAGATTGAGGTCTAATGTCTTTAAGTGGCGTCTTAACTGATTTGGCTTCTCCGCTATAATCATTTTTAGACTCAGTAAACAGTGGTCTTTCCTCATTTCCCACTATATTAAAAGTCAAAGGCAAACGGCCCGAAAAAAGCGCATTCTCGGCGGCCGAGGGAGAACCGTAGGTGAGGGCGGTGGTCGTGACGATCCCAAGCCGAAAACGGCACTTCTCGGCCGGACACGTGAGAACCGAAGAAGACAGTGGGTCGCTGCGTGAGTCCAGCTCTGCATGAGTCTCTTCCGTGTGCTCTTGCTTACTTCAAAAATACTGCACGCACTTTGAAAATGAGAGCGCCACTGCCACCCACGGAGTGGATGTGCAAGTACACTTTATTCTAGTACGGCAAAAAAAAAAAAAAAGCATGTTCCCCGAGGTCACTCGCGCCCCCCCTGGCATCGCTCTGCGCCCCCCTGGGGGGGCGCGCCCCACCATTTGAGAAGTACTGGTCTAAACTGTAAGTCCTGATAGGATTTTTAGTTTTTTTCTGTTTTCAATATAAATATATGATACCTGCTGTATTGGATCACATTAGGGACCAGTGCTACTTGGGGTTTTATCCAGCAATGACTACTAAGCTAAAATTGACAGTTAGCATTATTAAGTTTTTATTCTACACCCTCATCACTCTACAGCACTGTTTTCACAGATTAAATACTGCTTTAAGATGGCAGCTGTTTACTAACGACGCCGACTCTGTCATTTCGCATTTTGTTATATATAAATGATATTTTGTTATATATAAATGATATCTATGAGACGCATCAGCCACTATCTGCTACCACCGTGGCATCAGATGCTACCTGCTACCACCGTCATACGGGCGTAGTTTTTAGCAGCTGTCGGCTGCAGTCAGGTATTTATTGCTTTGTCCTCTACGCACATGATGTCAGCGCGTTGTCTCGCATTAAAAGTAGTCGGGCAAAACGTGATGCTTAGAGCTGGAAAAATTAAACAATTCCTCGAGGTGAATAAAATTACTCGGGTCAGTTTTTAAACTCGAGTTACTCCAGTATTCCTTTCAGCTCTAGTTCAATGTATTTATTTAGATTTAGCATTGGAAAAAGATACATATGAAACATGCACCCCCCCAAGTATAAAAAAAAAAAAAAAAAAAAAAAAAAACAACAACAAAAAAACTTTAATGTATATTCTAATGCAGGGGTCCCCAAACTTTTTCCTGTGAGGGCCACATAACTTTTCCCTTATCTGATGAGGAGCCACGTCAGTTTGTAACAGAAAAAGTGTGACAATTGCAGGAGTGCCTAAATGTAAAAATTTATTGTTTTTCAGAAAGCCACAGTCAAATAACCCTTTCTGGATTCTTTACGGAACAAAAAGTACATAAAATAAACATAATAATAATAACTATAATAATAATAATAACAATAATAATAACAATATAACAATAAATAATAATAACACTATTAATTAAATAGATAATAACCAAATAACCCTCTCTGGGTTCTTCACAGAAAAAAGCCAGGAAATAAATAACACTATTGGGGGGGAATGTTCAGGGGGCCGGACCAAATGTGGAGGAGGGCCGTATTCGGCCCCCGGGCCGTAGTTTGGGGACCCGTTCTTATGGTTTTTGAGCACTTCAAATGTGATAAGTTTTAAACATGTTACTGTCCCTCTGAATTAGTTTTAAACAATAATAAAGTAGCAAAATCCCTGTCTTTATTTAATGCTTGAGTAAATCCACTCAAATCAGCTCACGCTGCTGAGAGCACTTGCACACACACAATGAGTTGCCACAGCACACTACCGCTAGTGTTGAACAAGCTAAATGACTCGTCTCCTTTGAACGCAGTACTCCCAAGCTTCTCTGACAAGATCAAAACTTCAACGCCTGTAACTCATTGTTAACTGTAATAAGCGAACAGCAGCTGCCCTGGTGAGTAAGAAAAGCAGCAGGAGGGAAGGTGAGAGACTGTACATAATCGGATCGGGACATCTCTATAAACTACTGTATTTATTTATTTTTTAATTGGAAAAAAACATCCGCAATGGACTGAGGGCACAAAGTTTGAAGCAAGAGATCACTGTATATGAGATTAACTCCACAAATTTTTATTTACTTGTTGATCATGATGTGCTTTTATTTTGAAATGTTCACCGAAAGTACGTTCACTAAGCCGCTAACTGTACGCTTTACACTCAATAAAAAAAGTTCACTTGTCTTCATTTTTCGTTATGCATATGGTGTCAGTAAGATTTTTCCTTTTTTTTCGCATCGTTTGCAAATGCTGTAAACCAGCGAATGTTCATGTTTTCAGTGTCAGCTTTTAACCGTAAATGTTCGTTTTGTTGTTTAATATGTTGTTGTAAAGGTTTAAAACTTTAATTCAACGGTGTGTCGATGACCAATAAACATCTGTGAAAGGAACTTGTGCCGGGTGCATGCAGCACACGCAAACACAAGCACGCTCAAATGTATACTCGCACGCACGCATCGATAAATCACAGCCGGGAAAATTACAGAGGTCATTTTTATTTACCGTGCGATAAATTGACTTATTGCATATCACGACAGGCTTAGGTGTGAACTGCATATAATCCGTGGGACACTACAGTACAGCGTAACCTCAAACCACTAAATTGCATAAAAAACTTCAGAAGGCCCTTGACACTATAGGTACGGTTGTCAAAAAATGCACGTCTCTCACTCTTTCGGCCACATGTTTTTGGCAGTGAGTCTTGCGCTGATCATGTGTGTATGCGTGTGTGTGTCTGCTCCCTGTAGAAAGTATTAAATTTGGAATAGAAGCAAGTCCTTACAAGAGCTGCTCCTTGTGTGTTTGCAGCTGGCTGATGTGAAGAGGTGATAGCAGGATAAATAAGAGGAGAGGGATCTGATTGTTTGATTTTAGATAATATCCAATGAAGTGGGTCCTCTAAGGCTTTGGCCAATGACCTTAAACCAGATGTGGATCAACATTATGTCATGTGGGGCCTCCTTGTTGAGAACACTTTCCAGAGAAGACTAATTTGAAAATCCCCCTACAACTGCATTGTTTTGAGTATCGAGTCCAGAGTTAAATCTATGAAGTAATCAGCTTTGGGTATCAGTAAGGCTAACTAGGTTACAGTAATAACATTTTCAAAGATTAGTGTGACAATTCCCAGTGCACAGCCAAATTCTCCCTTTGCGAGGAGGCTTGAGTGGGTGAAACTGAGTTTATTCATTCTGGTGATTCAGAGAGGTAGTTGGTGGGGTAATTTAAGTCATTGATTATTTTGCTGTATTTAAGTCCCTGAAAAAAAAAAAAACATGACCAAAAAGGTTAGCTACTGTGATTATTAAAACTTGATTGGCAATACATTTTAAAATGGCAATGAAAACATTAGGGAGGTCGTTATATTATGATATAAAACATTCCCACGATATCATAATAAATGTTATGCCACGATATCAAACCGTGAGATTGAGATAATACATCAAATTTGCATAGTGAAGCAAAGCAATGCTCTCTTTCTCTTCCTTCTTTAATCCACTGATTTAGATTGAAATGATCAGGACGGATTTTAATTTCAGCACTCCAGTGCTACCGTTTTGTGGCATGTGTGTGTAGCATGTGTCTTAACGTTATGGCACAGTGCACGCTTGGGGATACTATCTTAAGGACAAAATTTGTGGGGTCCTCCAGGTCAGGATCAGTAGATCAGTGAGCAACGGACCAAGAGGTTTCAAGCCAGCACGAACTCTGTCTCGATTTTAAAGCAAATAAACTGAAGATTCATTTAACCAAATAAATTCTTCGAAGCCAAGCACAGTGATACTAATACAAAACCACAAGGGTTTATGTGCTTCCCTTTTGTGAGTCAGTGTTTAGGAAATTGTATTTTAATAAGACACGGCATCATGAGAAGATCATTTCTAATGGGAAGCTGATGTACACCACAAAAAGTCCATAGAGTTCCAAAGTGTTCAGGTTAGTGTACTTTGGTACCTGTGTCAACGGGAATTGAGATGCAGGATCAACTTCAGGCTGGCCTTCTAACCAAGAAATCTTCAATGGATTTTCACTCAGGCCACTTTCATTCTTTACTGCCAGCTCCTAGAGATATACAAATTTCTTAGCGGTTAATGTGATGATCAAGTGTTGCATCCTTATTGTGCCCACCAAATACAAGATAAAATACATTTACCTAGGTAAAATACATGTCAACTTCATACATTATTAAGTAACACTTTACAATAAGGGTCCTTAATTAACCTTAGTTAATGCATTTTTAGACAATAACTAATGATTAAGTAACATTATATTCATATAATGCCTTATCTAACATTAAATATTATTAGGGCTGTTAAACGATTAAAATTTTTAATCAAGTTAATCACAGCTTAAAGATTAATTAATCGTAATTAATCGCAATTCAAACCATCTCTAAAATATGCCATATTTTTCCGTAAATTATTGTTGGAATGGAAAGATAAGACATAAGACAGATATATACATTCAACATACTGTACATAAGTACTGTATTTGTTTATTATAACAATACATCCACAAGATGGCATTAACATTAACATTCTTTCTTCAAATTCACGTGCGGAGTCCCTCAAGGGTCAATTCTTGGACCACTCTTATTTAACATCTATATGCTTCCCTTAGCTCAGATAATGGAACAGTATGACATCTCCTATCACGCCTATGCAGATGACACACAACTGAACATTTCTGTGTCCTCACATGATTATAGTCCCTTAGTCTCCCTGAGTAAATGCATTCATCAAATCAATGAATGGATGTGCCACAATTTTCTCCAGTTAAATGTGGAGAAGACAGAGACGATCATTTTTGGGCCAAAAAAGGAAAGGTCAAAGATAAGCAGGTAACTTAGCTCAATGTCACTTACAGCTACAAATCAAGTCAGAAACCTTGGCGTAATTATTGACTCAGACCTAAAATTTGATAGCCATCTAAAGTCCGTCACTAAATCCGCTTATTACCACCTAAAAAATATAACCAGAATTAAGGGGCTTCTGACTCAACAAGACACGGAAAAACTTATGCATGCATTCATTTTCAGCAGATTGGACTATTGCAACGGTATATTTACGGGTCTTGATAAAAAAATCAGTCAGGAGGCTGCAGCTAGTACAGAATGCTGCAGCCAGAGTCCTCACAAATACAAGGAAGCTGGACCACATTACACCGGTTTTGAAATCGCTACACTGGCTTCCGGTGAGTCAAAGGATAGACTATAAAATACTACTGCTCGTCTACAAAACACTTAATGGCCTTGGACCAAAATACATGCTTGATTTGTTAGATTCCTATGAGACATCTAGACCCCTAAGGTCGTCTGGAACCGGTCTTCTGCATGTTCCAAGAACAAGAACCAAGCAGGGTGAGGCAGCATTTAGTTATTATGCTCCTCACCTCTGGAACAAGTTACCTGAACGTCTGAAGTATGCTCAAACTGTTAGCTCTTTTAAATCAGGGCTAAAAACGCTTTTGTTTAGCACTGCATATCCATAACTGTCTATATATTTCAATCTACTTGCTTTCTATTCCTCCTGTGCTTATCTCCATTGCTGATTTCAATTATTATTAGTAGTAGTAGTTTTTGTTTTATTTTTATTTATTTATCTTTATTCTATTTGTTATTAAATGCGATTTTTATGCATAATTTTATTTCCGATTTTGATCGTCTTGGTTTTTACGTTGTATGGATTTAAATGTGATTTTTATGATCTTCATGTGATGTAAAGCACTTTGAATTGCCTTGTGTTGAATTGTGCTATATAAATAAATTTGCCTTGCCTTGCCTTTCTGTTAAAGGGATCCTCAAGAAGGATTTGTAGTTCTTAAAAGATAAATGTTGGTACAAGTTATACTAATTTTATACTAACACTCCTCTTAATGTTTTTGTTTTGATAAAAAAAAAAATATCCAAAAATAAACTAGATACATTAAATACACCACAAGGTGTCAATGGCGAGTTTCAAATTAAATGAGAAATCAAGCCAAATAGTGTGTTTTGACCCTCGACTGACGCCGTAGTTTCCTGTTTAATGGTCCATCCATTGTAATTCATGTCATTTGAGTGCTGGCTTCACAACGTACTTGACCTCTGATAGGTTTGTATATTGTGAATAAATATTGCCATCCAATTTATTTGTTGAACCAAACGAAATGTTTGAATAGAGTTTGACTAAAGTCTTGAGTAAGTTTTATGTATATGTTGCATAGTTATTTTGATTGGGAATGCCAGTTCTCTTTGCACTGTTGTTTAACTGTGTGAGAATAGGGCCTCATTAATACAGACTGAAGCGCTTTTCTTTTTGTGAACATTATTTTTTTTTGAGAGATATTATTTTTGTTGTGCTTTCAGTAAATGATAGTTATTTTTGTTGTGAAGGAGTTGCCGAAGTTTATGCCAATAAACAGCGCGGTCCAATGAACGCCTGTGTCCACTCACCTTTTGTAATATTCTGATATAGAATTATCCGAGGCACTTTAAAGTGCATGAGGCGCAAACATGTTGTTTACTCACATGATGCAGGAGTGAGTTAGTTACAGCGTGCCGAGAGCCGTAAGCTGTGTTAATGTTGAAGCTGAATGTGCTAAGAAACAAAGTGCCAGCACGTCGCGTGTGGTATACCTTTGTTAAGAAAAAGCACAAAACAAGACACCTTTCTCTGCCTCTTAGCTCTCAAGTGCATCATTGTAATCTGTTTGAGGCAATGCATGAGCGGGTCATTCCGCGAATGCGTTAAATATTTTAACATGATTAATTTAAAAAAATTAATTACTGCCCATTAACACGTTAAATTTGACAGCCCTAATGTTAATGAATAAGATGTCACCTTTAATAATGTTTTATTTCTTTCAATAAAGCATGTACAAGGTTTTGGTTGTGATTGCTTCAACTTCATTCATTTGAACTATTAAGGTTTCCGCATATCTGCAACCAAAGGGTTATGTGTGGTCCACTTTACAGTAAGGGTCCAAAAAGCATTCAGTAATGGTTAATTATGGTTAAGGGGAGGCACTTAAGCATTTATAATTTCTTAGTTAAGGGAAACATGTGCTAAACTTTACAATAAGGGTCCAAACAATATTCAGTAGTAGTTAACTAAGGTTAAGTACGTAATGCCTAAGAAGCACCTGTACGCATATTTTAAGATTACTATTAAGTAAGTGACGTTAAATAATACTGTACTTAAAGTTAAGTTTGCAGAACCTAATGACTCACAGACCAATATTTCCCAATTTGGAAGGATATATTCACTTACCCAGACGAGTATACATTAATAACTGTGTATTCATGCACTAATGTATATGTGAATTAATGTTAAGTATTGCATTACATTATTTTTTTTAATGGTACTTAACCACTAGTTTAATTACTGTCTGGTTATGCATTAGCTAATGTTGATTAATATTAGGGCTGTCAAAATTATCGCGTTAACGGACGGTAATTAATTTTTTAAAAATTAATCACGTTAAAATATTTCACGCAATTAACGCACAAATGCCCTGCTCAAACAGATTAAAATGACAGCACGGTGAAATGTGTACTTGTTGTGTTTTTCGGAGTTTTGTCGCCCTCTGCTGGCGCTTGGGTGCGACTGATTTTATAGGCTTCAGCACCCATGAGCATTGTGTAAGTAATTATTGACATCAACAATGGCGGGCTACTAGTTTATTTTTTGATTTAAAATTTTACAAATTTTATTAAAACGAAAACATGAAGAGGGGTTTTAATATAAAATTTCTTTAACTTGTACTAAAATTTATCTTTTAAGAACTACAAGTCTTTCTATCCATGGATCGCTTTAACAGAATGTTAATAATGGTAATGCCATCTTGTTGATTTATTGTTATAATAAAGAAATACAGTACTTATGTACCGTATGTTGAATGTATATATCCATCTTGTGTCTTATCGTTCCATTCCAACAATAATTTACAGAAAAATATGGCATATTTTATAGATGGTGTGAATTGCGATTAATTATGATTAATTAATTTTTAAGCTGTAATTAACTCGATTAAAAATTGTAATCGTTTGAGACCCCTAATTAATATATTAATTCATGCTACATAACGGATTATATGAACTATTATAATGTTACTCAAACATTAGTTATTGTCTAAAATGCACTAACTAATGTTAATTAAGGGACCCTTTTTGAAAAGTGTTACCCATTGTTATTAAAAAAAAAAACAATGAAAGAGCTTTTAAAGATATTGCTACTAGAGCTGGGAATCTTTGGGCACCTAACGATTCGATTATGATTACGATTCAGAGGCTTCGATTCGATTATAAAACGATTATTGATGCACCCCCCTCCTTTTTTTTTTTTTTTTTTTTTTTTTTTTAAATAAAGTTTTATACATTAGTTCCAAAATTGTTCAAAAATACTCTCAAAACTAAAACCAAAACCAACTACTATTTCAGTATCAAGTTAACATATAGCAGTAAGTATACAAAAATAACATTAAATAAAAAAAACTCCAGTCCCCATTCTGTATCAGCAGCTTTAAACTACATTCAATTAATTTAATGTTGTGAATCAACCGTTAAAGTTGTTAAAATTGCTCCCGTTATTCCATAATTTCCCTTTTGTCTACTTTTGATATGTGAAAGATTTAAAACTATTTTAAAGATAGATTCAAGTCAATATTTTACCGATTTAGGAGTATTTTAGATAAAAAGTTAATTAGGTTTGCTTGGAAGGTTCGCTACAACAGCATTGCAGGGAAGTTTACTGCTTTAAGATGGCGGCCGTTTACTACCGCCCGCATCTAGCTTTTTGCAATGTGCTGCTACCGCTACCGAGTCTATAATCCATCTAGTCCTATATAAATGATATCTACCTTAACATTATGTAGCTTAGCTGTACTTGTAGCAGCTTTTCGGCAGCAGTCAGGTATGTTGTTGTGTTTTTTAATCTCGTGGCATGAGTTCAGCTAGAGCCGTGAGTTGAGCGTTGGCATTACCCGAGGGGCCGGTTAATGAGAAGCATAATGTTTATTAGCTACTCCCGCTCCGTTCTGTCCCGAAGACCGCGCGGCGCGCTGAGTGTGTTGTACTTCCGCTTTACTTGGCATATTTCAATAATCGGAATTTGGATGTTTGTGAATCGTTCTCGAATCTTCCACGGCCGAATCGCGAATAATCTAAGAATCGGAAATTTTGCACACCTCTATTGCTACATCATTAGCGAAACTCAAGGCTGCGACCTAAAGACAGGTGAGCAAAGGTTGTATTAGGCAAGTAGCAAAAATGGTATGGTAAGGGACAAAAAAAAGTATGTCACATTAAAAAAATTTTTCAAAAAGACGTGGAATTTTATACAGTGTGGAACAGCAGGTCTATCCCAGCATCCACATGCTTATATTAGCATCAAGATCAGAGCTTCATAAAAATACTAACCAAACATTTTAGAATTTTACTTTCCTGTGGGCAAAGCATCTGAGTGTTTTGGTTTGGGAAAAAAAATCTGACTACATTCATTTCAATGAACTTGGACTTTGTAGAATCAAAAGGTGAAGAAATGTGATATATTGAACATGCAAAGTCTGTGGGATGAAACTTACAGCTGCCCTTACGGTTGCAAATTCAACAACTGCACTTCCTTGCTTCTTTGTTGATACGATCACATTCAAAACATCTCCGTACTAGAGGTGAAAAATGAAAGGAAAATGTGAGCGATTGGGGAAGACAAAAAAATCTGTAGTTTTAAAACCCTGAACAAGGCATGTTAGCAAATAAATAATCATAGATTCATCTTGTGTTGTTTTAATTTGTCATATGTTTTGTAAAGTACTTTGCTATAGTTGTGCCTTTTGTAAACCACTATCTGAATTGAACTTCAAGGGTCAAATGGAAATAATATCCTGCTTTTGAATAAATGAATGAATAAAAAGTTTTATCCATTTCATCGAAAAATATAATCAGCCGATTAATAAATAACTCATTTTATTATTAAGTTCAATTCTTAAATCCTATCAGGGTGAAACTTTGTGATCATGTGTTAATCCTTATTCAAGACAATTCAGCCTATATGCGATAAAAATGAAAAAAAAAAAAAAAAAAAAAAGCTCACAAAGGGGCCCATTACATAAAATAAAAATATCTCAACATCAGACCCCCACCGCAACTGAAAGAAACAATAAAGATCTATTATTCTTAACGCCAGATAAACATTCCACACTTGTTTTCCCACACAGCGGTGGCTATTTCTTTCACTCAAAACATTAACTGTCACTCATTACAGCTTGCCATTTCAAACAAAAGTTGTTTTTTTTCTCTAACATTTTCTTCCACAAAAGGCAACAGCCTCATTTTCCACAGTCTTGACCTTGACAGAGCCATCCCACCTAGGTTCCTCTTCATAGAATGCGTGCTGGGGAGAAATTCAAACGTCTTTTTCCACGCAGCTTGACGTCAGTGACACTTGCCCTATCTTCATTTCAGGCCGGTCTATACCCAGCAATAACTCACGTAAGGGATGCAAGCATAAATTGGTGCATTAGTTGCATGAGAAGAGCACATTTCCTCATGCCTCCCTTGGCACTAGTTAATCACCTGGTAAGAGGGGCACTAACAATGGCGTGCAAGCTTTTAAAGGGGCACTGCAACAAAACTTAATGGGCCTTGTTTAAAAGGAAGGGGGGTTAAAACTATCTACAATTCTGAAGTCACGAAGCTTTCAAATATGTGCATATTTGTAATCAGGTTTATCACCTAGGACCATTGCTGTGGAACATGTTAAAATGAGTGGTGTTAAACATGTCGCATTTAAAAAGTTTTTAATCTATAGTTAATATTGTGTAAATAAATATTTTTATTTAGGCAAGAAACACTCAGATTCTAAAGCATTATTTAAAATATGTCACGCAAAGAGTCTCCAAACATAAACTTGTGCCAATGTATGAGGGGCCGTACAAGACATTTTTCATTCTGGCCCTCTCACACACATACATTCTCCTTTCACATACATATATATTCACTCTCACACACATACATTCTCCTCTCACATGCACACATTCTCCTTTCACATCCATACATTTTTACTTTCACATTCATACATTTTCACTCTCACATTCATACATTTTCACTCTCACATTCATACATTTTTACTTTCACATTTATACATTTTCACTCTCACATTCATACATTTTCACTCTCACATGCATACATTTTCACTCTCACATTTATACATTTTTACTTTCACATTTATACATTTTCACTCTCACATTCATACATTTTTACTTTTACATTTATACATTTTCACTCTCACATTCACACATTTTTACTTTCACATTTATACATTTTCACTCTCACATTCATACATTTTTACTTTTACATTTATACATTTTCACTCTCACATTCACACATTTTTACTTTCACATTTATACATTTTCACTCTCACATTCATACATTTTTACTTTTACATTTATACATTTTCATTCTTACATTCATACATTTTTACATTCACATTTATACATTTTTACTTTCACGTTTATACATTTTCTCTCTCACGTTTATACATTTTCACTCTTATATTCATACATGTTTACTCTCACATTCACACATTTTTAGTCTGTGAAATGTATGTTTGTATAAATAAAATATATGTGTATAAGAGTGAATATATATGTATGTGAGGAAAGTATGTATGAACGTGAGAGGAGAATGTATGTATGTATGAGTGAAAGTATAGTGAAAACGGAAGGAGTCTAGTTGAAACGGAAGCCAGCTCTGATTGGCTAGCTCTGACTGGTAAGCTCTGATTGGCTGAGAACCTGACGCGGGTTACTGTTCAGAAAATAACAAGGAAGAGGACGCACAATCACTTCGGCAAGCAGTTGGACTTTTGCAAAACATTTTGTCGACCCCAGAAACTAACTTCTTTGGCTTCCCGTCTCGAGCGGCGGCAAAGGACACAATCAACTGCACCCAACAGTGCTAATTATGACGCAGTCGAAAGTGAAATGAGAGACATTTTTAGACCGAGCAACTCTCGAACCTCTTCAACTGTCCAAGCGGGAGCTAATATGACCCGCTCCCAGACTACTGCGGTCAAGCCACCCTCCACTCGTAAAAACGAAGTCAAGCTAGCCGCCCCTCATTTGGATCATTGTTTGCATTGTGTGCATTATGGTACTGCAACGCGCTGGCTTCATAATGGAACGCGGTGGCTTCACAGCGCAAGTCCCCTGGGTTCTTCACAGCGCTAGCCCCTTTATTGAAAAAAAAAAAAATATGAATGAATAAAAACCGGGCAGCCATCCAAGAACGGGTCCACTTGAGAGAGGCACTCGAGCACCCCGAGACCCAAACTAAAGTATTATGATATAAAAAATAATTTAGGAATTCCGAGTAATACTACTTGGAAAATTGCTAGTTATTTCTGTCATTTACCCTTATTTCAAATTCTAATTTAAAAATATCTCGCTGATATCCCGAGACGGGTCCACTTCTGACGTATACTAGACGACCCTAAGACTCGAACTACTCTGATAAAATTCTGATGTATCATTTCAAAATAAAAGTACTTTGAAAATTGCCCATTTTTGCTGTCATTTCGCCCGATTTCAAAAATTGATTAAAAAAAAAATCTGGTTGATATCCTGGGACGGTTCCACTTCTGGGGTATACTAGACTACCCCAAGTATTGAACTAAAGTACTCTGATAAAATTCTGATGTATTATTTCAAAATAAAAGTACTTTGAAAAATAAACGTGAAAGTAAAAATGTATAAATGTGAAAGTAAAAATGTATGAATGTGAGAGTGAAAATGTATAAATGTAAAAGTAAAAATGTATGAATGTGAGAGTGAAAATGTATAAATGTGAAAGTAAAAATGTATAAATGTGAAAGTAAAAATGTATGAATGTGAAAGTAAAAATGTATGAATGTGAGAGTGAAAATGTATAAATGTGAGAGTGAAAATGTATGAATGTGAAAGTAAAAATTTATGAATGTGAGAGTGAAAATGTATGAATGTGAGAGTGAAAATGTATGAATGTGAAAGTAAAAATGTATGGACGTGAAAGGAGAATGTATGCATGTGAGAGGAGAATGCATGTATGTGAGAGTGAATATATATGTATGTGAAAGGAGAATGTATGTGTGTGAGAGGGCCAGAATGAAAAATGTCTTGTACGGCCCCTCATACCAATGAATAGTGGATAGGTGTGTTTTAAAATGTCTTATCGTTCAGTACCTTAAGTTAAACAGTCACTTTCATTTTTCTTGCAAAAATTCACTTTTGATAAGCAACACCTTCCCTGAACCCTGGATATGACCACTTTCCTTTCCTGGAATTTGTTATGTGGTTTTACCTTTTGTAAAAGTTTTAGAAGGAATTCTTGACAGTAGCCACCATTTGTACCATCATCCTTTTTACACTTCCACTTCAACTGAAAAGAGAGAGAAAAAGGAAAAGATGTAAGAATGCCACACAGAAAGATAAAAAAACTGTTATGTCTTATGTGATCACGTGAGCTGCAAGTGGCATGTAGGTCCACGATATTACAACACAGTCTTTAACCCCTTCGGACATGAGCATACTGCTGAAGGGCATGATAAGTTTGCGTCTCTAAAACAATAAATACACTGAATTTAGTTGACATTGCCCCTTCTGTGAGATGATTGGATGAAACATTACCCATCTAAATAAAATCAGAAGGTTTAGCACGTCCTCTTTGCTATTTTTGGCTGTTTGAAAACGGCGGAGACAAAACACAACTTCAAAAAGGCAAACGTAAGTGCTCGTTTCTCTTCAAAATCAATGTAACATTAACAATAAAAATAACCAATAAAAGCATGAAATATCCCTGACCAAAAAAATTGCATTTTGTTCTGGTATTTGAGTAGAGTATAAATCAGCAAAGATTTTTTCTTTCTTTTTTGCCCAGCAGAAAATTTTCAGGTCTGAAGGGGTTAAAGAGGCACTTTACACAGTTTCCAACATTTTGAACTATTTCATGCATAAGGAAGGGCAAAATGGAAGTGTTTTTTATTTGATTGCAATCATGTTTGGAAGGTAAGTCCTGCGTCACACTTCACACATTTATGCGAGTGCCTGCCCTCTTCCTTCATCTTTCACACACAAAAAAAAATAAACCTTTATATCAAGCGAGATGGTCAAGTCATTTTTGGGATAAGACAGGTCCTATATTTTCATATAACAAAGAATCCCACCCTGTCACATGACATTGTTTTAGAGATTTCTGGGTTTGTAAAGGAGTAGCTTCCACAAAAAAATTTGCAACATACACATAATAATCATAAATTCCCGTGCTGCTAAAACTAAATCTTGCACAACCTCTCCAATCAATCACAGCGTTAGCAAATATCACAAAAATAAATCTGTATTATTAATGGCAAGCACAAAGTCTTGATTCAGATCCAGCACTCTGCCTGCTGTCCAAGAAGAAGCTGAATTTCCGGGAACATGAATGTTTATGCAGTCTCTTTTACCCACAATAATGGTGAAAATGATTTGCTAAGTATTTGCTTGATCTGATGTCTAAGGTTTCAGCTCACAATTCTCTCGTTTAAAATGAAATAAAGTATGAAGAAACGACTGAAAAATGTTAACACTGAATTGCAAAACATGATACCAAAAGGGAATAAGAAAAGAAATTATATTTCAAAGTGTTGTCAAGGATGACATGTGGTTAAAGGAATTTTAAGTTTAACCATATATAAAACATTGACTTTCCAACACAAACTCTGTGCGCCTGAAATACAATCTCTAATGCTTCATGTCCATGAACATGGGCCCTGACATTGTCCGCCATGGGGCTGCCGTTTGTTGTTCTAGCTCAGCACAAAAATGTAAGATAATTCCCTCCTGCACTGGACAGCTATTAAATTTGAAAATCAGATTTAATGTTTAAAAACATCAGCTTACATCCCCAGTGTCTATTAATATTCAGGCCATTACTAGGAGGAAATATAACAAGCCCCTTTTGGCAATTTAAAAAGCCTCCTGACATCAACCGGCATCTGAGACTCATCTCCATCTTGCACTTTCAGAAACTCCATATCACCTGTTGCATATTAGACATTGTAAACAGAATTTTACCTCTCATCTTTTCAGCACTGTCTCACAACTAAAGCCACGCAGATCTACCTTCAATTTTGGAGTGACGTTGCTCCTGGAACACCTCCCAATTCCAGAGTCTGGAAAACAAAAACGCGCAGCATTAAGTTGAAGGAGTTTAAAGATGACAAATGTTTCGTTCAGGAAACCATTGGATTTATGGGCAGGGATAGCCATTTAAAATTTGAATGTCACATAGTGAATGCCACAGACCTAAGATCTGCACAAAAATCGCTGCTCCAGACTTTGGGGGGCTTGACTGTGTGCAAGTTGAAGATGTGCTGACTATGCATGAGTAATTGCCCAACCACAAAAAGAGGTCTAATCTCAGGCCAACACTCCAAACTTCTCTTACCTTCCACACATGCAGAGAATTGATTTATTAGACTCTTCTTTTTCCTTCGTGTCTCCAACATGGGAACACAAGGATTTTCATGCAAAAATATGCTCAAGGGGTAAAGTTCGATATTTGAGTGTGTGTAAGTGGGTTTCTGGCATGCCTACATGTGCCACAATATCCAGCTGCCCAGAAATACGAGTTGTCAACTTCAAGCAGTGTTGTTTTTGGCAGCACTTTTAATTTTTGTCTTAGTCTTTTGATGAAAATGCTTATTAGTCTTTGTCATATTTTACTCATTTCAAAATGGTGACGTCTTCGTCTAGTTTTAGTCAACAAAATCTCATACAAATTTCATCTAGTTTTAGTGGACAGTTCGCAAAATGTGTTCGCCTGTAAAATTCTAAAGTTATAGTCCAAAAATAAATTCCAACAATTTCGAATGAACTTAGACAGATGAGCACAAGTTGTAGCATCTACAAGGACAACGCCAACTTTGTGATGATAATACACTCAGCAGGAAAAGCAGTACATCATTTTCAATAAAACCTACCTAGAAGCCACAAACTGTATGTTAATTGTCCGTGCGTTTGACATCCTCCAGATTACTGACAAGAAAAGCCAAGTGGCTCGGCTTTAGACTGGCCAGTGTTTTAAGAGGACGCTCACCATTCTGGAGCTAATGCTAACGCCAGTGTTGGGCACGTTACTTTAATAAAGTAATTAGTTACATTACTCACTACTTCTTCCAAAAAGTAACTGAGTTAGTAACTGAATTACTCTATAGTATAAGTAACTAGTTACCAGGGAAAGTAACTATTTCCGTTACTTTAAAAAGAACTAGTTGTATGTCAAAGAATTTGAAATTTTCTGAGCAGTATTCGAGTCAGTGGAATAGAGAAGAACAGACAGGTAGTTAACTTGTTAGGTGCTTCAGCAGATTTGAATTGCTTACCACAGATGTCGACAAAAGCTTTGCCTCGGGACATAAATTACACATTACATGCAGGTTCTTTCCTTTAATTTCGACAAACTTGAAATAGTGTCCATATCTCCACCTCTTAAAGGACAATTTTTCTTCTGAATGCTCTGCCATCCCAACCCTGTGCATCTGTTTTGCGTATGTGTGTTTGCCGCACGCGCTGTTCCGGGTTGCTTGTGAAATCACCGGCTCTGATTGGCTTACCAAGACACACGACTCTAACCCTCAGCCAATCACAATTACTTCCATCGCATCTCTCGAGGGGCTGCATTCAGGTAGGCCCGTTTCCCGACAATTCACGTCACCTTCAAAGCGCCTGCTGTCCTCAAGATGCAAGCAGAATTATTGCTGGCTGACAGTGGGAGATGGGAACGAGGCTAGCATCAGGTGTAGCAAACACAGAAACGTTACCAAACTTTGGAAAGCATTGTCTAATTGAATGAGCTGGGACAAACAGCTTGGAGTCAGAAGTACGTGTGCTATTCTCGAACCTGAACGCACCCCAAGTCTTGGATGACAAATCAACAGAGCAGAGTCTCGACTCGACACGGCTGGTTGTTTCTTCAATTTATTCAGAGTAAGTAACGCACCGCTTTTGACCGTCAGTAACGGTAATGGCGTTGTAACGGCGGAAAAAGTAATTAGTTAGATTACCCCGTTACTGAAAAAAATAACGCCGTTACGTAACGGCGTTATTTATAACGGCGTACTCCCAACACTGGCTAACGCTAACGCGAATGAATGCTATGCTCACGCTAGGTGTTAAATTTAGCGTCTGATAATCACTCAGCACTAAAGGTGTGTGAAATTTCCCATTCTTAGATTATTCACGATTCGGCCGCTGAAGATTCAAGAACGATTCACAAACATCCATATTCCGATTATTTAAATATGCTAAGTAAAGCGGAACTAAAACACAGCTAGCATGGTTTTCGGGATGCAATGAGAACGGACCGACAACTCATGCTGCTAGATTAAAAAAAAAAACAATAATACCTGACTGTGGCAAACAGCCGCTACAAATTACGCCTAATTGCTACAAACTACGCCCACATAATACGACGGTACATATAACGTATATAGAGCTAGATGCGAAATGACAGGCTCGCCGGGGTTAGTAAAGAGCCGCCATCTTAAAGCAGTATTCTCAAGAAGGCTCTGTTGTGGTGAACCTTCCAGGCGAACCTAATTAACTTTTTTATCTAAAATACCCCTAAATCTGGAAAATCTTGACTTGAATCTATCTTTAATTGATCGAACAGTTTTAGGGGAAGGGAAATTATGAAATAACGAGCAATTTTAACAACTTTAACGGGTGATTCAGAACATTAAATTAATTGAATGTAGTTTAAAGCTGTTGATACAGAATGGGGACTTGAGTATTTTATTTATTGTTTTTGAACTGTTAACTTGATACTGAAAATTTATTTAAGCCTGGGAGGATTTTTGTACTATTTTTAAAACTAATGTATGAAACATTAAAAGCAGCAAATAGCTGGGAGAGGGGTGGGGGTTTGCATCAATAATCGATTTATAATCGAATCGTAACCTCTGAATCGTAATCTAATCGTGCGGTGCCCCAAGATTCCCACCTCTACTCAGCACAGACCTCTAAAGGCTAAAGTAACATGGCATATTCTTTTTGTCAAGATAAGAAAATGAATCTTCCAAACAAGCAAGATGGAGAGCAGCCTACCTTGAGATACATCATAAACTCCGATGAGGAGAGTGAGGCAGAGGCGCTGCACATCTCACATGAGTGACACAACCCAAACACTGCTACGATGCCAGCTGACGTACAGAAATGTTGCATTTTCGTCTCGTTGTCATCTCGTCAGACAAAAACATTTGTCTCGTTATGTTCTAGTCTCCCAAACCATATTTTTAGCTCGTCATCGTTATGTCATCGACTCATCGTCATGAAAAAAATTGTTTGTTGACGAAATATTCCCATTATCGTCATCGTTGAGGAAAAAAAACCCTGACTTCAAGGTGTTATTACACCAAAAAAAACACACACATACAAATGTAGCTATTGTATTTGTGTGACTAATAACTGGTGGATCCTAACAGCTCTGCTGACAGTTTGATTACGGGGGATTCACTCAAATGAGAAGTCAACCGATTTTGTTAGGGCTAACTTAACTCGTGCAAGAAAGACAACTCCATGTTAATGGCCTGGACTGTTTAACACGCAAACAAGCAAAATGGATCAGAATATAAATTTAAAATGGAAGTACTTCTGTGACTGTAGTCTCCCGTGTTCTGCTGTTCTTCTCTTTCTCTTTGAATCTGCTCTCTGATGAGCCTCTGTTCTTCCTCAAGCTGTCTGGATCCCTCCTCCCTCAAGCGAGTGATCTGGTGGAAAAAGACATATAATACAAAGATGTGACAACTTAAAGGGCTGAGGGGAAAAAGGAATCTTGGATTTTCATTTAGCAACAATAAATCAATGTCAATATCATAGTTGTTGTAAGATAAAGTAAAAATTCAAAACAACATTAAATTCCAGAAAATTACACGTAGTGGTACCTCGATATACGATTGCATCAACATACGATCCTTTCGACATCCTACGTAAAACTTCGACATCAACGTAAAAGACTCATCATTAGTCTCGACGTGTGACGACATGCTCGACATACAGTGCTGCTCGAAAGTTTGTGAACCCCACAGCGATGGTCAGATTTTTTTGTAAAAAAAAACTAAAATAACCTTATTAAATGTTAAGTTATACCCAAATCCACAATACTGACATTCCAAATAATGGACTGAAACAAAATAAATAGTTATATTGTCATTCTTTATTTAACAAAAGTGGTTGATTTAAGAAAAACTCAGATATCATGTGTGCAAAAGTATGTGAACCCCTTCAGTTAATAGGATATTGCGCCTCCTTTTGCAGAGATTACCTCAACCAAACGGTTTCTGTAGTGACTAATCAGCCTCTCACATCTACTTTGGGGGATTTTTGCCCATTCTTCCTTGCAGAACGCAGTCAGTTGAGAGAGGTTTGATGGGCGTCTGGCATGAACTGCTCGCTTCAGGTCCCGCCACAGCATTTCAATGGGATTTAGGTCAGGACTTTGACTGGGCCAGTCCAGAACACGAATCTTCTTCTTTTTCAGCCATTCCTTGGTTGTATTGCTGGAATGCTTTGGATCATTATCATGTTGCATGATCCACCTTCTGCCAAGCTTTAACTTCAAAACAGATGGCGTCAGGTTATGTTCTAGGATTTGACAATATTCCTCAGAATTCATGATTCCCTGGACTATGTGGAGTTGTCCAGGTCCTGAGGATGAAAAGCAAGCCCAGATCTTGACATTCCCACCTCCATGCTTCACTGTTGGGAGAAGGTTCTTTTGGTGGTATGCAGTGTTGACTTTTCGCCAGACATGGCGGTTTTGGTTGTGACCAAACAGTTCAATTTTGCACCTACATCAGTTGATGAAAACTCTTTTTAATTTAGTCTCGACAACACAACTGTTAAAAAAACAAAAAAAACTACTGAATTGACTGATTAGGAAATCAGGTTGAAATAATAGAAAATTCCAAAATGTTGAGGGGGTTCACAAACTTTTGAGCAGCACTGTACAACGATTTATGCCAGCGTCGCAATTTCCTTGTTTTCCCGCAAGATGACAGCACGGTGGGTTTTTACGATGGCTCCCAAGATGGTTGGTGTAAGTTGGGATGAAAGGAAAAAGGAGACGCTTACAATTAAAATGAATAAAGCAATGATGATATGAGTATGAGTATGATGATATGATGATATGAGTGTGGTGTGCGCGTCAGTGAGTTGGCTCGACAATATGGCAGGAAAATATCAACAGTCTTGACAGTCATCAAGCAGCCACCTCCATTCGCCAGTGAGTTAAGGTGACAGTAAAACTTTTTTTTTTTTTGTTATTCATAATTCATGTTTCACAAGTGTCTGATTTAATGCATCTGTTAAATTAGAGCATGGCTCACCCAATGCTTCCTCCTGTACATACACACTCGCTGTCTCCTACGCCTCAATTCGCCACGCTATACGTTAAGGCAGTACTTCTCAAATAGTGGGGCGCACCCCCCTGGGGGGGGCGCAGAGCGATGCCAGGGGGGGGCGCATGTGACATCGGGGAACATGCTTTTTTTTTGTTTTTTTTGCCGTACTGGAATAAAGTGTACTTGCACATCCACTCAGTAGGTGGCAGTGGCGCTCTCATTTTCAGAGTGTGCGCAGTATTTTTGAACTAAGGAAGAGCACTCAGCACACACAGAAAACAGATATGAAGAGCTGTGTGTCACCGCCGTTTTCCGACCGGACTCACTCACGCAGCGACCCACTGTCTTGTCCGGTTCTCACGTCGCCGCCCGAGAAGTGCCATTTTCGGCTTGGGATCGTCACGACGACCGCCCTCACCTACGGTTCTACCTCGGCCACCGAGAATGCGCTTTTTTCGTGCCGTTTGCCTTTTAGCTTTGACTTTTAATACAGTGGGTGATGAGGTAAGACCACTGTTTACTGTGTCTAAAAATAATTATAGCGGACAGCCAGAAGCCAAATCAATTAAGACGCCACTTAAAGACATTAGACCCCAATCTCATTGATAAGCTGCTTGATTGTTTTTCAGCGAAAACGTGCCGAATATTGCCAACAATCGTCCTGCTTTGTCAGTGTTATGTCAGTAAACCAGTGAGCATTGTTAGCATGCTCATTGCAAAATAACTCCACACCATTGCAAAGGAGGTAAATACTGTGAGCAGCAAAAATAAAAACTGTCGTGTCAAGGACACTTTTTTTTTTTCTTTTGTTCAGTTTTGTTTTTTCGGTCAAATATTTTGGCATATTGTCCTCATGAGTGAATGTTTCTAATCAATTTTAATTTGTTATTATTTAATGATTTTATTACATTTAATTTTTCTGTATCAAATGGTCAAAAATGTACCTTGAGTGTATTTTTTAGTTTGGATGTGACTTTTTTTTTTTAATTCAGGCAAATTGATGCACGTCAAGTCTTCTCTCTTACAAACAAAACAATGTTAATAAAGTTATACTTTATTATAAGACGATCTATGTTACTTTTTTTCTTTATTAGAAAAAAAAATGACACAATGTTAGGCAGATGCGTATTTATAATAGTAATTTTATAGACAAATGATACTATTCACAGCGGCGGCAGAGAGTTTGGGGGGGGCGCGAAACATTTACGTCTTCCTTGGGGGGGCGTGACAGAAAATAATTGAGAAGCACTGCGTTAAGGTAACAATTAAAAATGCTTTTTTATTACCAATTGATTATTGTTATAATTTTTTAAATTCCGATTTGTATTTATAATTTTTTTTGTTTCGCTATGTGTAATTGCTATTTGTAATTGGACCTGCAGTATACATTAAAGATTTAGCGTATGTTTTGGGGCTTTTTTGGGAAAATCCCGCTCGACATACGACCATTTCGACTTACAAACTAGGTCCTAGATCAAATTAAATTCGTATTTAGCAGCACCACTGTATTGCATTACATGTAATAAATTAAAATGAGCAATCACAACAGAAAAAAAAAAAAAAAAAGATTAAAAAAATAAAAATAAAAAATGACCTATAGACCCTACTCACCAACGTCACAGAATGAGGTGTCGCTGTATCCGGCCACCATATTGTCCGTCATTGTTTATCCGTATTCTCAATGGTTTCAATTTGTCGTGCAATTTATAGTGCAATTCATGGAAGCCCCGGTGCTTTCAGATGCTGTAAACTCATTGGATGCGTTGCATAAAAGGCGTTATGTGGAAAAGCTTCAGTCTATCCATTCGCCAGATCCATATTTGATGCCTAAATCGATATTTTTCGACCCGCTGTCTTTGCCCTCTCTGCCTGACATCTGCTACCCTGATATGTACAACTATCTTGTCCACACAAAATCAGCCTATTCTCACGAAAGTATGAAAAACTTTAAGAGCAGCACTCTAACCAACATTACCCCGTGTGACCCTTTACTTCCAATTTTCTAAAATGGCGACAATCAATTAGGGCTGCAGCTATCGAATATTTTACTAATTGAGTAATCGACTGAAAATTCTATCGATTTATCGAGTAATTGGATAAAACTTTTTTTTTTTGGGGGGGGGGGGTAAAGAGCAATTATAAATATACATGAGATAAAAAAAGACATTTAATCCAATATTCAACCATTTTCAGTCAATCAATGTGTTTATTTTTGATGTACATTGTTGATAACAGCCAACAATTGCATCTAAGATGTGACTAGAAAAAAAAAAATTCACTGCTTTCACTCAAAAAACTTCTAGATCTCATAAAAAACATATTTCTTATCTAAAAATGTAATTACGCTTGATAACATACATCACTTGAAAGCTATGTGTTTTTCCCACGTGTTTCAATTTAATTTCCATTTGTGTTAAGCTATTTTTAAGTTCTAGTTAAGTTGTAAGTTAGTCTAAACTGTAAGTACTGATAGGATTTTAAGTTATAGTAGTGTTCAAAATAAATGTATGATACCTGCTGTATTGGAGCACATTAGGGACCAGTGCTACTTGGTGTTTTATTCAGCAATGACTACTGAGCTAAAACTGACAGTTAGCTTTATTATGTTTTAATTTTACACCCTCATTACTCTACAGCGCTGTGTTTTTACAGATTAAATAAAGCCTGTTTGTAAGACACGTTAGCCACGCATCGACAGTGGTCATAATCAATAGAAACGTAGCCCTCCGAAGGGCTAACGGTACGTGAGCGAGTGACAGTAACGTTATATTTATTAGCCATCAGAAGTCTACTGCTTAAAGATGGCGGCTGTTTACTAATGCTGCCCAGACGCAGCTGAGTCTGTCATTTCACATCTAGTCCTAAATGCATGCGATATCTATGAGACGCATCGGACACTACCTGCTACTAGCATTATGCGGGCGTAGTTTTTAACAATGTTGGCGTAGTTTGTACCGGCTGTCGGCTGCAGTGTTTTTTTTTTTTTTTTTTTTTTTGTAATTGCTTCTTCCTCTACGCACATCAGTGCGTTGTCCCGCATTAAAAGTAGTCCGGGCAAAACGTGATGCTTAGAGCTGGCAAAATTAAACGATTCCTCGAGGTGAATAAAATTACTCGGATCAGTTTTTAAACTCGAGTTACTCGAGTTGCTCGAGTATTCGTTTCAGGTCTACAATCGATAAAAAAAAAAGTTGACTGCGATGGCCGACGCTTCAAGGATAGGTGGATATTGGACTATTTCTTCAATAAAATACGCAACAACTGTGTCTGCCTTACTTGCAAAGAGACAGTCGCTGTTTTCAAAGAGTTCGATGTGACGCGATAATGATATTACCGAACAAGACAGGCTGACATGTACGACAACATTACAGGGAAGATACGCAGCGAGAAATTATAGCAACTTGAAGCTAGTTTAATTTCACAGCAGCAGTATTTCGCAAGAGCCCGAGTGTCAAAAGAGAACGCCACAAAGACGAGACTATTGAAATTATGAATTAAAAAAAAATAATCAAGGAAATGTGACACATAGAAGGGCTTGCTAAAATTTGTTTAAATATATTGTTCTATGTAAATCAGCCAAGGTAGCCCCTGCATTTTTACCACACCAAATCTGGCCCCCTTTGCAAAAGGTTTGGACACACCTGTTTAACTTCTTTCACTTGGTACCAGCTAAATATTATTCCAAAAAAATTATGGTGGAAGAAATAAGCATCTTGAATTTGAAACTGTATGTTGTCGGCGATTAGCCTCACAATGATCTTAATTGTGGTTGTCAGCCCCAAACCCTCTAAATATATATTACATGCATCTTACCAGATATAAAATGACTACTACATAATCTGTGGTGATCGTTTGGTGCCCAGTTTTCTCGTCGAATTGCAGCAGTCCATCTCGCTCTCCTCTCTGGGTCTCTCGGAATACGGTAGAACTTCAAGTCTCTCCGTCTATCTTCTCTGTTATTGCAACCAACCGCAACACACGCCTTCACCATTTTGATTATTAATGTTAACGAGCAGAAAAACACGCCATAATAGGAGGAATTTACGTAGCGGTAATGCGTCAACACGACGAGTTGATGGACAATATGGCGCGGAGGCGTGGTTGTGACGTCATGTGAGTAGGGTCTATACTTGGGAACATCTAACTGAGGTAAGCAGCCATACGGCATCATACCTGTATAATATGACTGAATCTTGAAGCATTTACACCATTTTATTTATCAGTGCATTTTTTAACTATGTCAAGTCACGTTACATCAACTAATGATTTTACACATAATTATGATATGGCAGTGAAAAGATTGAGTATTCGTTCATGGCACCGAAATTTTGGAAGCTTTCAAAACAATATAAATGAAAAACTTGACAAAAAAAAAAAAAAACTAAATAAAACGCATCATTAGCTTACTGCGTCAGGCCTGGTAGTTGAGTGAAATTAGAATGTCTAAACTCCCTCTTTAACTAGTCGTTTTCTCACCTCTTCTTCAAGTGTCCTTGTAATTTGCACTTCATCTTGGGTCTGAGCTTCTGCTTGTCGTTCTCTTTCCTCAAGGTCTGTAAAGCAAGAGATAGAGTTAGCCCTTTGAGAGGTTATGTGGTTCCACACAAATAGCATTGCATACCACTTTAAACAAAAGAAAATAAAAGTGATGAAATAGAACACGAACCAGTTCTAAATTGCTGTTTCTACAGGGAACCTACCAAGCTTAATCTTCTTTCTCTTGTCATCAAGTTTGCGGTTTCGTTCTTCTGCTTGTTTTTTGGCAGCACAAATTTTGTCATAGGCAGCCTGAAAACACCATAGTCATATATGTCAGGTAAGTGATTTGTGAGTATGCATATGCTGAAACATACAAGAAAGGTAAAAAGGCTCAGTGGACCTACCTTGGCAGCAGCATCGGTAAGCACCTCCAGAGCCTGAGATAACTGGTGGAAGAGCTCCGCTACAGCAGTACAGAGAGAGCAGTAAGAAAAGTACAAATTGAAACTGAAACCCACAAGATCTGTTTCTTCAGTAAAATACAAGGTCTCAATTTGTAACTTTGATACATAGATTTTGAGTAGCTATTGTCTGATGTTCTATAGATGCCAAAACAGTCACAATTTCTCTGGACACAACCCAACAAAGCTTCAAAAGCTCCATGTCTTCCATTAGAGTGCCTAAATGGGCCAATGCCACAATCATCACTACCACACAATATTCCCCACCATCTCAGTTGTCATCTGACACACACACAAAAGCATACAAAACCACCAGAAGTACTCCCTATCATGCAACACTACTGCACTATACTAGCCAGACTTAATTATTCTCTTATGGGATGGCTGGCGAGGCTGTATGGTTACTCCCAATGGGGATTGGCAAATTCAACCTGAAAGGAGGCTCTGGGGATGATACGGCCAGGAAAGGTCAGGTTACATACACACAAGTTGTTACAGGCTCCAATTAAAATCCATCTTGTGAGACCTGCCATGCCCATAAGGCAGCTCAAACTTTCACAATGTTTGGGGTTGAAAAAGAAGAAAGGATGGGGGCAAGCAACATTGATGACCTCCAACTAAAAAAATAATCATCCTAACTCACCTCACAAATGCATGCAGCCCTCCCCAGAGAGGGCGCATATCCCAGACTAGCTGCAGTCTCGTGCGATTGGGGCAAAGTCTGTTCGTGTGTGGGTTCATGTTTTGAGGCCCTCCAAACCGCTTCTTTTCCATTTCTGGGAAACCGACCCCCTGCTTTTACATTATCCCTCTCAAGCTCAAACCCCACCAATTTCTCTTTTTCTCTCGCATGACATAACCAGAAATTGTCTGAGCAATCCAAAAGCCACATAACCTCATTTGAAACACTGGCCAGTCTTTTTTCCAAGGTGTGTTTTTGCCCTTCTGACAAAAAAGGTATAAAGAGATTTCCTTGCGTGATTATACATTTGCGGGTTTGCAACTGACTGCCAGACGATTCCACAAAGCAAAAACGGGATGTAATTTGAATAGTTCTGTCTGGCTAGAAAATCAGACCAGAGCCAAACTAAATGTATTTAATGCAGATTTCATTTAAACCTTTGCTGCTATCTTTCAAAAATATTTCTAATCTCCTAAAATATCGCAATTGCATCCAGATTCCAATTTTGTTAAATGAATGACTAGTTGATGTTTCAGTCAATGGAATTGGGGGAATCCAAATACAGGTAACAAATATAACTTACCTGCTTTTGGGTTGTCTGGGTTTTTGTCTGGATGGCATTTCAAAGCTTTCTGTCGATAGGCTTTTTTGATCTGAAAGAAGAGAATAACACAGAAAGGTCTTCATGTACTTAATGTTCAGTGTAAATCACAGTGGAACATGTTCAGATGTCCACAAAAAGATTTTGGCATTGGTTTTGGCAAAGCAAAATTCTATCTTTCAGGACCCTGACTTTGTTTAAATTAAAATCAGGGACTGTATGTGTTGGATGTACTCAACACCTGAGCCGATTCTGTTCTCTGTCCTTCTGACATATTAATGGATAGAAAGTGCTGAAGAGCATACCGCAGTCAACTACCCATGAAAGGTTGGGTATAGGACATACTGCCAATCAGTAATCAATCTATCGTTCAACTTCATAAAAACACTCAGGTAAAAGACAGGCAAATAGCCATTTTCTAGAATAACTGCCACGGGCTAAACAAACTTAACCAAACTACGTAGTTTAATGCTTTACTTAAATAATACCAGCAGTATTGCTAGGCGTTGCTCAGGTTTGTGCAACGTGAACGTAATACAACAGAATTGCAGATAAAACATACTTTCTTTAGAGATACAGCTGTAATGCAGTAAAAGGAAACCATAAAGGTGTTAATGCTCAATCGTTTTTCTATCACTGTGGACAGTGTGAATATCCAGCTCAAATGAATCTCTTAGTAGTATTCTGGAAAATTGTACTTTTTTTTTTTTTTTTTTTAAATCCAGCGTCTTGTTGTGGAGTACTTAAAGCAACAACGCATCATCGTTTCACACTTAAAATGGAACAAGTTTTTTAACTATATAGCAGATGAACACAGTAATATTTGAGAAGTTAAATGAAGTTTATAAGACGAACAGAAAGTGTACAAAAATTATTTAAACAAAAAAATGCTGGTGCATAAATTTAGGTACCCCTAAACAAAACCATGATCAATATTTAGTATAGACTCCTTTTGCAGAAATAACAGCCTTCAAACTAGGGATGTCCTGATCCAGAAGACTGGAATCAGGTGATAAGGATCGGGTTTTTAATTAAAAAAATATATATTATGTTTTTTTGCATCATGCTCGTACAGCCTCTCACTCTCCCTCCTATAGACCCTACCCACCGACGTCACAAAATCACGTGATCGCTGTATTGTTCCGCCCCCTTGTCCGTCATTTTGTGTCTGTATTATCAATGGTCTCAATTGATCGAGCAATTTATAATGCATTTCATGGAAGACGCGGTGCTTTCGGATGCCGTAAACTCACTTGATGCGTTGAACAATAGGCGTTATGTGGAAAAGCTTCAGTTTATCAATTCGCCAGATCCATATTTGATGCCTAAATCGATGTTTTTCGACCCGCTGTCTCTGCTAGCTACCCTGATATTTACAACTATCTTGTCCACACAAAATCAGCCTATTCTCACGAAAGTTTGAAAAACTTTAAGAGCTTGGAGGCTTATAAATACTTCGTTGCTGGTTGGGTGAAACAGGTCCTCGTCCACGAAAATTCGGCAGGAATCTATCTTGTGCTTGGAAAGGTGAGTTACGAAATTTTCAATTCAAACTCTTTTGTTCTTGCTAACATCCACTGTGAAGTCTAATGTATTTCATGTCATTTGTCAATGGAGCTAGGGCTTTTAATGTTTATATGGTTTAGCGATAGCACTCTCACTACATACAAACGTGTATGTTGTCGGCGATTAGCCTAGCAATGATCTTAATTGTGGTTGTCAGCCCAAAACCCTCTAAATATATATTAAATGCATCTTACCAGATATAAAATGACTACTACATAATCTGTGGTAATCGTTTGGAGCCCAGTTTTCTCGTCGAATTGCAGCAGCCCATCTCGCTCTCTCCTCTCCGGGTCTCTCGGAATCCGGTAGAACTTCAAGTCTCTCCGTCTATCTTCTCTGTTATTGCAACCGACCGCCACATACGCCTTCACCATTTTGATTATTAATGTTAACGAGCAGAAAAACACGCCGTAAATAGGAGGAATGTACGTAGCCTTAACAGGTAAACACGATGTGTTGACGGACAATTGGGCGGCACCAGTCAGGAGAGCGGAGTTGTGACGTCACGTGGGTAGGGTCTATTGCTTTTCTTGGTCAGGCAGTGCACTGGAGTTGCTTGTTAAAGTTAACAATGATTAACAGGAGTTGAAGCTTTGATCTTGATAGAGAAGCTTGGGAGCGCTACCTTTAAAGACGCTGAATTCATCAATCATCGTTTAACCTGTTAAACATTAGCGGTAGTGTGCTGTGGCAACTCATTTCGTGTGTCTAAGTGAGGGCTGTCAGCAGCGTGAGCAGATTTGAGTGGAATCACTCAATTAAGCATTTAATAAAGACATGCATTTTTTCTATGTTATTCTTGTTTTAAAATAATTCACATTATTAAGGCGAAAAACACTTTTTTTCGGTATCGGATCAGGACTCTTTCTCAAAATCATGTGACTTTCCCTCCGGTGCAAAAATATGTGATTGGGACATCCCCACTTTAAACCCTTCCCATAGCATCCAATTAGGGTCTGGATTCAGGTTGAAGGTACTTTTGAGCATACTTCTTTACAAAACATCTCCAGCTCAGTCAGGTTTGATGGTTGCCGAGCATAGATAGCTCGCTTCAAATCAGACCATAGATTTTCAATAATATTCAGGTCTGGGGACTACTTGTTCTTCTGCATGAATGCCTTAGTCTTGTTGAAATATCCAGCTCCTGTGCAACTTACACGTTGTCATTGACTCTAGAACAATGTTTGCAAGAATCTGTTGGTGTTGACTGGAATCCATGGGACCTTCAACTTTAACAAGATTGTCAGTGCCTGCACTGGACAAACAAGCCCCACAACATGATGGAACCACCAAATTTTAATGTGGATAGCAAATGTTTGTCTTGGAATGCTGTATTCTTCATACAGCTCCTTGTTACGCCCAAATAACTCAATTTTTGTTTCATCAGTTCACAGAACCTTATTCCAAGCTGGTTAATCAAATGTGCTTTGGCATACAGTGGGGCAAATAAGTATTTAGTCAACCACCAATTGTGCAAGTTCTCCTACTTGAAAAGATTAGAGAAGCCTGTAATTGTCAACATGGGTAAACCTCAACCATGAGAGACAGAATGTGGGAAAAAAAACAGAAAATCACATTGTTTGATTTCTAAAGAATTTATTTGCAAATCATGGTGGAAAATAAGTATTTGGTCAATACCAAAAGTTCATCTCAATACTTTGTTATGTACTCTTTGTTAACTTTTTACTCTTCGCTTGGTGTAAAAAATCAACTGTGGGAGCAATTATTTGAAAATGGAAGACATACAAGAACACTGATAATCTCCCTCGATCTGGGGCTCCATGCAAGATCTCACCCCGTGGCGTCAAAATGATAACAAGAACGGTGAGCAAAAATCCCAGAACCACACGGGGGAGCTAGTGAATGACCTACAGAGAGCTGGGACCACAGTAACAAAGGCTACTATCAGTAACACAATGCGCCGCCAGGGACTCAAACCCTGCACGGCCAGACATGTCCCCCTGCTGAAGCCAGTACACGTCCAGGCCCGTCTGCGGTTCACTAGAGAGCATTTGGATGATCCAGAAGAAGACTGGGAGAATGTGTTATGGTCAGATGAAACCAAAACAGAACTTTTTTGGTAGAAACACAGGTTCTCGTGTTTGGAGGAGAAAGAATACTGAATTGCACCATACCCACTGTGAAGCATGGGGGTGGAAACATCATGCCTTGGGGCTGTTTTTCTGCAAAGGGACCAGGACAACTGATCTGTGTAAAGGAAAGAATGAATGGGGCCATGTATCAAGAGATTTTGAGTGAAAATCTCCTTTCATCAGCAAGGGCATTGAAGATGAGACGTGGCTGGGTCTTTCAGCATGACAATGATCCCAAAAACACAGCCAGGGCAACAAAGGAGTGGCTTCGTAAGAAGCATTTCAAGGTCCTGGAGTGGCCTAGCCAGTCTCTAGATCTCAACCCCATAGAAAATCTGTGGAGGGAGTTGAAAGTGTGTTGCCCAACAACAGCCCCAAAACATCACAGCTCTAGAGGAGATCTGCATGGAGGAATGGGCCAAAACACCGGCAACAGTGTGTGAAAAGCTTGTGAAGAGTTACAGAAAATGTTTGGCCTCCGTTATTGCCAACGAAGGGTAAATAACAAAGTATTGAGATGAACTTTTGGTATTGACCAAATACTTATTTTCCACCATGATTTGCAAATAAATTCTTTAAAAATCAAACAATGTGATTTTTCTACCATTTACCATTTGTCTCTCATGGTTGAGGTTTACCCATGTTGACAATTACAGGACTCTTTAATATTTTCAAGTAGGAGAACTTGCACAATTCGTGGTTGACTAAATACTTATTTGCCCCACTGTACCTCAAGCGACTGTTTGGGGCATGTGCTCAGCAAAGTCTTCTTCCACAGGACTCTCCGATACAGCATCTCATTGTGCAAACAATGATTAATAGTTGACCGATACACAGTAACACCATTTGCAGCAGTGTTGTAGGTCTTTGCAGCTGGTCTGTGTGTTCAATTTGACTCTTCTCGCCGTCCTTTGCCTATGCTTATCCAAGATTTTACTTGGCCTTCCACTCCAAACCTTAACTTGAACTGTGCCTGTGGTCTTTATTTCCTTACTATGTTCCTCCCAGTGGAAACTGACTGCTGAAATTTCTGCGACAGCTTTTTGTATCCTTCCCCTAAACCATAATGTTGAGCAATCTTTTCTTTCAGATCACTTGACAGTTTTTTTTAAGTCTCTCATGTTTCCATTCTTCAGAGATGATGCAAAGAGGAGAACAAATTGCAATTTGCCACCTTAAATGCCTTCTCTCATGATTGATAGGTCAAGATCAGTCAGCTTATCAAACACATTTTGAGTTCCAAAAATTAGTAGTAAAGATTTTGTAATGAGTGAAAAGTTGAAAACTAATCAAATTCATGCACCGGCCAATTTTTATTTAAACAATTATTACACACTCCTGTTTATCCTATGAATTTCATTTGACTTCTCGAATATAACAGTGTTTATCTGCTATATAATGTTTCACTGACATTTTTGTTCTAAATAATCCGTGATTTACAAAGGAAAAACCTAAAAAGGATCAGGGGTAGCCAAACTTTTGCATACCACTCTATATGTTTGTTTTTTGCGGGGGTTAGGGTTACTAGATTTGCCTCTTTTCTTTTCTACATGACGTTGACATAACTCCTTTAAGCATAAATCAGTCTCTTGCCAACACATTATAGGTCAAATGAAATGAGGCACCTTGATTAGTCATTTGCCACAACCACCTTGGCCTCCTGGCGTGAAGGTATGTCTTTTTTTTTTTTTTTTTTTTTTTTAATAATCACTCTGACTTCACGCACAGTCACAAATTCTGTCTTCTCACTCCATTTTTTCATGGATGGTTGAAACAAACAAAGTTCAAGGAGAGACCAGTCATCATTAAGAAGCCTTTCGTCTCGATGCTTGGCAAACACTTCGTACAGCTCTGAACTGACACGCAAAGCTGGGGAATGGCGCCATACACATGCTTATTGTTGTTCTAAGCCTACTTCCCCTTCTCATCTCCTCCTCCCTTTTTCTGTGTGTTCTATAAATCTCAAGTTGGAACAAATAGTAATTTACCGACATTCAAATATTACCAGATTGGAACAAATTGTGATTTATTGACATTCAAATATTACTAGAAGGACATTTGGGTTGATATTAGGCCAAAACACATTTGACAAAATCAAAGGAACCACAAAGAACATTTTATCGGTCCTTCTTGGGGGGGACTTAAGCAATACTACTCAAACTTTGCCTGTTCGTTTTTAACATTTTGCAATCCATGAGCCAGAAAATTGAAAACCACATGGTTTATTTTATTTTATGTTTTTCAGCACACTATTTTGTATGCCAATTTATAGTATATATTATCCTTCATGGAGAGTTTGTAACAACACTTCACATTAACCTATTGGGAAATCAGATGACAACATTACTTCACTTTAATATATTCAGCGAATTTACATAAACTTTGAATACATTAGACTGAAACAAAACGCTACATTCAGTCATATTTATGAACAAATATTAATAAGGAAAGATACATTGTAAACATTCATTAAATGATTAAAACACTCATTTTCAATTTTAGAGGTAAATACAAAGAAATCGCAAAATAAATGTGTTTATATTTTGACCATGTTAGAAATATTTTGAATATGATTTAAAAAAAAAAAAAAACTGTGACAATAAAGTATGCTAATTTTGGGGAAATGTAGAATAGCCAAACAGACGGTGATGTAAAGATTTGTACAGTAAAAAAGGAGTTAAAAATACAAATTTCCCAAAACTATCTGGTTTGTAATCATTTGTAGCATGTAGACAAGATAAACACGTCTTTTCAACGGCTGTAAATCTAGCAAATGTTTGACACCGTTGAGACAAGCGAGGTGTTTGACTACTAGACTCTATCATCAGTCTTGCAATCTGGCAGGGAGCAGCTATGTTGCACATCATTGGCTCCTTGCACAATTCAACTCTTGGGTCGTGAACTTAGCATATTATGGCTAGTTGTACTGTTATACCCAACTGGAACCTTTAATAATGCTAAATGTAACAACTTCAAGGTTTTCCAATTCCAAATAAACATTCTGTGGAAAAAAAAACAACTTCACTTGATATAATGAGGAAAGTTTTTTGGATCAATTACAAGTGCAAAGTGCCAATAAGGCACTTATTCTGTCCTCAGAGTGTTTGTGGGTAGACAAATCTACAGATAGCCAGCACATCCGGCTGTAAAATGAAGTCAGATGCTGGAGTAAAGTTGAATTGGCTTTACTGTGATCATCTTTCTCTTGACAAGAGCACTGATACATTTTTGTAAAACTAAAAACAACAAAACATTGTGTCAATAATATGAAATAAAGTCATAAATAATGCAAAGTATTTACCACATGTCAATTTGAATAGCAACTGATAGTATATGGAGTATATGAAGAATCATTCCAAAACTAAAAAGAGAAAAAAAAAAGGTAGTTTGCAAATGAAAAGTGTCACTCAAAAAAGAAAAGAAGTGTAGTTTGCAAACAAAAGCAATCATTCATAAAAGATTTTGATTAGCTTAAAGAACGAAGTGTACTCTCTTGCAGATTGAACTACTTTCTCTTGCATATCGAACTGCTTTCTCTTTTCGCTCAGCCCAGACGATATTGGGCAGCCAAAAATCCTTTCCACACTAGCGGACGATGCTTTTCACTATTCAAATGCCACCAGGACTAGACACGTCAAAACCAGAAGTTGCACTCCAGTTTTATTGGAAGCGCTCTCATTCGCAAGAGAAAGCAGCAGAAAGTGCTGGAACTAATGAAAAGTAATAACACCTAAGCACCAACTGGGGGCAAAAAAAAAACAAACACCAGAAACACAGGCAGACGATAAGTGGACCTGGCATTTGCATATTGGCCCAAAACAGATAATGAAAAACCGATGTCAATATTATCAGATATCATTTTAAAATGCTTTGACAACTCTACTTTTAATGGCAAGTGACAAGCATATATGGCAGCTAAACAGCTACACTGCTGGCCAAAAGTATTGGCATCCCTGCAATTCTGTCAGATAATGTTCAATTTCTACCAGAAAATGATTGCAATTACAAATGCTTTGGCAGTAATATCTTCATTTATTTTGCTTGCAATGAAAAAACAGAAAAGAAAATAGGGGGGGGAAATTAATCATTATCATTTTACACAAAACTCAAAAAATGGGCCAGACAAAAGTATTGGCAACCTCAGCCTAATACTTCGTAGCACAACCTTTAGACAAAAATAACTGCGAACAACCGCTTCCCGTATTCATCAATGAGTTTCTTACAATGCTCTGCTGGAATTTTAGACCATTCTTCTTTGGCCAACTGCTACAGGTCTCTGAGATTTGAAGGGTGCCTTCTCCAAACTGCCATTTTCAAATATTGTAACATGCTACGTGTAGACATGGCCTGATTGACATACGTACAGAATGATTGGGTTTCAAACAAGATAAATCACTTGGTTTATGTGGAAAGAATAGCTGGGTTTATGAAACAAAAAATGTGGAGGACAAGGTGAACAACAAGAAGCAAGTGTTAGTCAATATCAGTAAAAACCATTTTATAACCAAGGCGACACATGACTCCACTTAATGTAATACATAGCTCTGGTGCAATTTGTAGTTCACTTTTTATTATATGATTTCATTTAATTGTTTTTATTTATATATTTCTAAATCTTGTGCTGTGTTGCTGTGATTTGGAGATTGAGTCTGTTAATACAAATCTATTTATGTATACTACTAGTTCATGTTCAGTATATGTTAATGGCCATGCAATCATATTTTCAATGTTGATCTTGACCGCATGTTTTGCCGGGAAAGTGCTTTAAATCAATTGCGGCCTCTAATACATTTTTGTAGCACCACTTGAGTTTTTTATGAGCCCATGTGCTGCTTGGGAAAACGATACATCAATTATATCTGCTGAAAATGGACCGTGGAGAAAGTGTACATAAAAGGAGAGAAAAAATGTGTAAGAGTGTGTTGTAAATTAAATGAAATAGTAAATGATCTACGTGAAGCAGGCTTAAGTACGTCCATTTGTGAGTAATAAGTAATGTCAGATGCTCTCATTTAGCAAATACATCTTTTACACACGAGGCCTGTCTATTAGCTGCAACACACTTGGTACTTCACACAAAACCGTCGTAAGCCAGAGTGAGATAGAAAAAGTCTACATTGCCCCTGTTCAAATGCCATATTTCTCCTGAATAAAAAAATTGGACCAAAACAGACGGTGAATTAGAGCAGGGCGGTAAACCGAAAATTTACCGGCACCGAAATTCTTCACGATGACTGACGTAATTTTGACCATGACGGTAAATTCGGTAATTTAATAAAACAAGAAAATATCATCTTTTCATCCCGCTTTGACTCTGTGTTGTTCGGCAATGTTCATTCCCCTTTAAGAAAGCAGAAAGTGTGCTTACGTATGGAGTCACGTGGTTATCACGAAGCCAGACAAACAAGAGCCCTGTGGCTAACGCTAGCGGGTAACGCTACAAGCAAACGTGATGGAGTGTGGCTTAAGGGAGGTTCGACAAACTTTCACCCGACATTAAATAGACTCTTGGCGGCATCCAGACAGGCTTTCACCCACTGTCCTCCCTTGTTCTCACGATTTCCAAAGAGGATGCTTTCTACTAGTAGCCAAGCCACAGGCTAACGCTAGTGGCTAACGCTAGCGGCTAACGCTAGCGGCTAACGCTACAAATAAACGTGATGGAGTCGGATAGCGGCTCTAACCTTGGCGAAACAGCTGAACTTAATGAGTGGATTGGGCATGGACTGCATCTAGCAATTAGTATGTCACGTTATTGTGTATCTCTGTCTATGTGTGATTTCTGATGGCTGTTATGATAGTAAAGCATTCAGCATAAAGTACAATCCAACAGTGAAAATTTTAATATGACTGTTTTATGGCCCCAGCAATTTTTCTGTACATGCTTAATTCTGTGTCATTAGATCAGTACTTCTCAAATAGTGGGGCGCGCCCCCCCAGGGGGGCGCAGAGCGATGCCAGGGGTGGCCCGTGTGACCTCGGGGAACATGCTTTTTTTTTTTTTTTTTTTTGCCGTACTAGAATAAAGTGTACTTGCACATCCACTCAGTGGGTGGCAGTGGCGCTCTTATTTTCAAAGTGCGCGCAGTATTTTTGAAGTAAGCAAGAGCACACGGAAGAGACTCATGAATAGCTGGAGAGCTGTGCACCGTTTTCGAAAGCCGTTTTCCGGCCGGACTCACGCAGCGACCCGCTGTCCTCTTCGGTTCTCACGTGCCCGCCCGAGAAGTGCCATTTTCGGCTTGGGATCGTCACGACGACCGCCCTCGCCTACGGTTCTCCCTCGGCCGCCGAGAATGCGCTTTTTTCGGGCCATTTACCTTTTGGCTTTGACATTTAATACAGTGGTAGACGAGGAAAGACCACTGTTTACTGTCTCTAAAAATGATTATAGCGGACAGCCGGAAGCCAAATCAATTAAGACGCCACTTAAAGATATTAGACCCCAATCTCATTGATAAGCCGCTTGGTTGTTTTTCAGCGAAAACGTGCCGAATATTGCCAACAATCGTCCCGCTTTGTCAGTGTTATATCAGTAAACCAGTGAGCACTGTTAGCATGCTCAGTGCAATATCATCATTGCAAACTGGAGGTGATACTGGGAGCAGCGAGCAGCGAAAATAAAAACTGTCCCTCTGTCCAAAAACACTTTTTTCTTCTATTCAGTTTTGTTTTTTCGGTCAAATTTTTTGGCATATTGTCTTCATGAGTTAATGTTTCTAATCAATTTGAATTTGTTTACTGATTTTATTTTTCAGTATCAAATGGTCAAAAATGTACCTTGAGTGTGTTTTTACAGTTTGGATGTGACTTTTTTTTTTTTTTTTTTTTTTAATTCAAGCAAATTGATGCGCGTTAAGTCTTTTCTGTTACAAACGAAACAATGTGAATAAAGTTGTACTTTATAAGTTGATCTCTGTTATTTTCTCTAATAGAAAAAAGAGGATACAATGTGAGGCAGAGGCGTACTTATAATAGTAATATTATAGACAAATGATACTATTTACAGTGGCGGCAGAGTTTGGGGGGGCGCGAAACATTTACGTCTTCCTTTGGGGGGCGTAACAGAAAATAATTGAGAAGCACTGCATTAGATCAATGTAGCTTTAATGTGTGTGTCTCTGTGTGGGGGTTCATGTGTGCTTGCATGTATTAAAAAATGCACTGGGAAAAAAAACAAAAAACAAAACTGAAACCTTGAAGTAAACACTTGTGTTAAGTAAATATGTCACAGCAGCCATTAACAATAAGTTGTCTTTTTGAAGTGTACTGTTCAAGCTGTAAGTCATTTGTCTTACAATGACATGTTTGCACAGGCATATTGATTTTGACAATGTACATTGTTCAAGCCATACAAGCTGTTATAAATGTTCATACTTTAATTCTTATTGTTTACAATAAGTTTTTGTATACTTAAAGAGCATACGACACCAGAAAAAAAGTCTTAAATGGCATTATTATGTGAATTAGAATCATATTTTGAGACGATTCGACCATATACAACAATTTAGCAAAGCGCAGATGACGAGAAATGAGTCTTTTAATCTGCCGGTTAGCCACGCCTACAATTATAGGGCTTTAGCGTCCCCAACAGGTGGATGACGTCAGCGGTAGACTAGGCTCATCGGTTTTACTATTCAGCCCATTGAGGGGGAATTGTTCAGAACGAGGAAAACGAGACGAAGAGAGCTGCAAAATGTCATTGTTTCAGTCTCTCTACTCCCAATATTTTTACAGGATATTCTTTTTATCCAAGTATTTTCCCCAATAGCTATATAAATGGCTTGAGAAGGACCAGTCAGCCCGTCGAGGGGGAACTATTCACAATGAGGAAAACGCGACGAAGAGAGCGGCAAAATGTCATTGTTTCTGTCTCTTTACTTCAATATTTTTACAGGATATTCTTTTTATTCAAGTATTTTTCCCCAATAGCTATATAAATGGCTTGAGAAGGACCAGTCAGCCCGTCGAGGGGGAACTATTCACAATGAGGAAAACGCGACGAAGAGAGCGGCAAAATGTCATTGTTTCTGTCTCTTTACTTCAATATTTTTACAGGATATTCTTTTTACCCAAGTACTTTCCCCAATTGCTAAATAAATGGCATGGTCATGACAAATAACTTGTGCTAAAAGGAATATAAAATAATAAAAATCCATTTATCCAAGACGACATGGCAAAATTACTCCATAATGGTCAAAACAGTCGACTTTACCTTTACTGTCACACCTGCCGAACGATATTTTATGACACCTAAATCGGACATATGTCATTTCCCTTCCCCGGCTTCGGAGAATGTAAACAGACCAGAAGGAGTGACAGCTAGCCGACATGCTAACCCGAACCGAGGGATGTTTCAAAGTCTTCGAAGTGGAAAATCACACATAACTAGCCTGGATTATTTGACATGACGACCCGGTTGTCGAGTTTCTTTGCGGATCGGCAAACCGCCCGGCGGAGAGCAATTTACAGTTCGTTCCCTGGAGGAGGGTGGCTGGAATTGTTGTGTAGCTAACGTGCTAACAGCTAACTGCTAATGAGCGTGAGGATAGCTTTTTACATGCCTATCAATGATCAAACGTAAGTAGTCCTTTATTTAAAGGAATTTTATAGTGTTTACTTTGTAATCACTGTATTCGTATTTGACATAATACAAAACAAGATGTTTACTCACTTCTTTGTAAGTCCAATGGTCCCACAGTAAATATCCACGGTGAATGGGAACCTTTTGAAACTCCAAAAAGGCACATACGCCTCTCCCGCATAAAGAATGATTTTTCTGCAGCCGTTTGGCTGGCGTGATGCAAAAAATAAAAGTATTAATCCGCAAAATCAGCTGAATCCTTCGTCCTCATACACAACAGTACACTGTAGCGTGAAGAGGACGTCTTCTACCGTACACGTCACAGCGCCCTCCTCCTCAATGCGAGACCGAAGCCGGAAGTCACTCATTTTCCTGGCGCGGGATTCAAAAAACTAAATAAATATAGCGATCGCTTCCACACACATCCAAGCGGTCCATATCATTCAGGAGCATAAAATACCGCGTGTATTATGAAATAAACATGCTTTTTCGTGTCACAAGCACTTTAATGTTTAGACTGCATGTACGATTGTTAAACATATTAAATTAAAAGCTGGTAAATAAATCAACAAGAAACGGTTAATCTGTATTTCATGCATTGATTCAGATTTTCAAATTATATAACAGTCCGCTTGGGCGAATTTATCGTCAATTATCGTTATCGAGGTAAAGCTGCTCAATTTACCGCGATACGTGCTTAAGGCCATCATCGCCCAGCCCTACGGTGAATTAAGAAACTTTCTATCAGAAATCGGGCCGATGCCGCCATTTTTCAGACTATTGGAATCAGGTGAAAAAGATCAGGTATTTTATCTAAAAAACATTTGTTTTTCTGCTTCATGCTCGTACAGACTCTCACTCTGCCTTCTGCTGCTTCTCTTGGTCAGCAGTGCAGCTGGGGTTTGCTAAAGTTAACAATGATTGACAGGTTTGTAGCTTTGATCTGGCGAGTGAAGGTTCTGTAGCTCTACGATCAAAGGTGCAAAAATGTCAATCATCATTTAGTCAATCTTCGTTGTCTAGAGGCTGTTCTCGGAGGCGTAAGTGTTAAAGCATGAGAAATTTGAGTGGACTCATTCATATGAATTATATGAACGTTATGGAGAGTGATTAAAAGTATGCCGTTAAAGGTGATGCAATGAAAAAAGTTAGGCGCACGAGGGTAACCAATGAAAAAGTAAGTCTGGAGCCTTGGCAATATCTATAGCAATGTTAATTTTTTTCCAATACAATTCAGGCCTAATTTATATATTTTTTTACTTTTTAAGGGCTAAAAACAAAGAAAATATTCCAGAAATACAATGGCATTGCCAAAAGATACAAAAATACATGTTTTGTATTCTGCAACCCTCCTGGAAAAAGCGGAAGAGGAAGTACTGTAAACATTACAGTACTGCAACATGTTTGGAACTTTTGTTCGAATAACCCCAAAAAAATGTTTTTATTTTCAGTATCAGATCGGGACTCTGTATCAGCAGATTCTTAAATTCAGGTGACTTGGACTCAGGTGCAAAAACATGCGATCGGGACATCCCTACGTTCCACATCATTAATGTGACCCATGTTCTGTACAACTCAAAATATTTGTAAAAGAATACTTGTTGCAATATTCATCCTCTTTTTAGCTTTAACTGTCTGACAGACGGTCTCAGGTTTTACTGTAAAACATCCGGATAAACTTTTGAATTCATTCTTCCATTAATGAATAGTTGTCCAGGCCCTGAGGCAGCAAAACAGCCCCAAATAATGATGCTCCCACCACCATGCTTCACGGTGGGGATGAGGTGTTGATGTTGATGAGCTGTTCCATTTTTCCTCCACACATGACGTTGTGTGTTACTCCCAAACAATTCAACTTTGGTTTCATCAGTCCACAAAATATTTTGCCAAAACTTATGTGGAGTGTCCAACTGCCGTTTTGGGAACATTAAACGAGCAACAATGTTTGTTTTAGGTAGCAGTGGCTTCCTCCGTGAAGTCCTCCCATGAACACCATTCTTGGCCATACTTTTACATATAGTTGATGTGTGCACTGAGATATTGGACTGTGCCAGTGATTTCTGTAAGTCTTCACCAGACACTCCAGGGTTCTTTTTTACCTCTCTGAGTATTCGGTGCTGATCTCTTGGCGTCATCTTTGGTGGACGGCCACTCGTTGGGAGAGAAGCAACAGTGTAAAACTCTCTCCATTTGTAGACAACTTCTCTGACTGTCGATTGATGAACATCCAAACTTTTAGAGATGGTTTTGTATCCTTTTCCAGCATTATACAAATAAACAATCCTTGATCGCAGGTCTTCAGACAGTTATTTTGATCGAGCCATGATGCACATCAGACAATGCTTCTCATCAAGACAATTCTTCCCAGGTGTGTGTTTTATAGTGGGCAGAGCACCTTTAAACCACTCATCAGTGACTGGGCACACACCTGACTTAAATTGTTTGGTAAAAATTGGTTTAAATTGCACTTAAAGTCTCCTTAGGCAGAGGGTTCACTTACTTATTTTCCCCCCTTCTGTCTTTGTTTGCTTGCTATCCTCATTAAAATATGAAAACCTATAAATGTTTGGGTGGTTCTAATTAAAGCAGACACTGTTTTTTCATCTGTGTGATTTTGAAAAAGATTTTATGCAGCAATGTGAGAAATTACAAAAGGTTCAGATACCTTTTTCATACCACTGTAAAAGGAATCCTTCACAATTAAATGACGTTTCCAGTAGTTACCCCCAACCAGCCAGTAGGGGGCGATCAAAGCATTACAAATAAAGTCATGCAATCATAGGATATGCCAATGCAATGACAATTCTCAAGATGCATTTTGCTGGGCTTTAGTTACTTTTTTATTACTTTTCTAGTTTTCTTACTGACTTTTCTTTCTGGTGACGCAGTAGTTATATGTAAGTAGTCAATAAACTTATTTACTGTTTATTTCTGGTGAGTTTAAAATTCATTGTTTTTCCAATAATTTATTATTCATTTAATTTTTGCACCATGAATGCAAACGATCTGCTCACAAGCCCAATCCCAAGCATCTTAATTTAGAGACATGTAACGGTCAATAAGAATAACTGCTGAGCCAATCGTTTTGAGCCTTGTAGAAAGGCAGAAGGCTTCTACAATAACTTTGAAGGCAACATGCATTTTGACCCAAAATCCATAATGAGAAACCAATGTCGATATTATTCGATATCATTTTTAAATACTTCAAAGGGCCAATTTTATCGGCTACCCATTATTATCGGACAACCCTAAGAACAACTACAGGTATGTAAACTTTCGTCGAAATCCACTCAGCCGTTTCGGAGTCCATAGGGAAGGAATACACACAGACACACATACACAAAGTTCCATTTATATATAGGTAGAAATAATCAAGTCAAGCCCACTAGAACAACTCATATGTATTTGGGGTTAATCAGAGAAACTTTGAATGGTGGCAGGTGTGTGCCGACTCCCATACAAATTAGGCTAAGCTGCTTATTTTTACTTGCCCTTTCAAAAGGATTAGTTTTTCACTGTGGTTGTTTAGGTAAAAGGTCACATTGTTAGTTGAAAACATTTTAAAATTATTATTTTAGAGTCTCATTTTTCGAAAAAATTGGCAGTTGAACAGACTTTAACGTGCCAGCTCCCAAAGATCAGTTGACAGAAGCGACAATAACGTGGAAGCAGAAGATGAAGAATGCAAGTCTTGCATGTCAATGCAATAGTTTTACAAGCCACGAAAAAGCCCACAGAAATAGGATCTGGGATGAGTCGCTTCTCTTCTTTGTGATAAACAACATGACAGATAGCAGTGGTCGAGCAGAAGGCCAAACAACTGCCCATCAGCTGACATCTGTCTTCATTGAGGACTCCGAAGACTAAATGTACTGCCACAAAAATGTCACATCCCTCATAGCAATCAACAGACCTCACAAAACCAGCTCACTATATTTTAGAATGTCAATTCTGGCCCCAAAACAACCACTAATTTCTTGCAATGTAATATTTTAGAAATGATAAGACTTTTTCCAATTAGGAAATGGACTTCTTCCCTTTTGGCAGCAATGTTGATTTTGCTTCTTATTACATGTAAATTTAAGCCAGCCACTTTGGATTGAGAAATAAAAGGGAGAGGGAAAAACAGCAAAAGTTATCTGAGATAATTTTGGCCAAAATGCAATTCATTCCTATAAGTTATAATAAATAAATGAATAAATAAATAAATAAAGTGTTAATTCAGCCACAAATACACATTTGATATCTATATTTAAATCCACTTATGTCGCTTGTTTCCTGGTAAAGTTTTTGGAAACAACTAAAACTTGTGCGCTATTACCATCTAGCGGCGTTTTGCAAGAACCACACGTGATACATATCAATTATTCATGTTTTTTTTTTTTTTTTTTTTAATATTATTTTAATAATCTACTTTCTTTCAGAATTACTTGCAATAAACGCCTGGCACAAAACAAACCTATAAAGACAAAATGGAACACTGACTGCATTCCCTGCTTTCAGATATGAAATAGCCATTGCATTCCCCATGAGTTGTAGTTAGGGTGGCCATACATCCCCCATTATGCAGGCTAATCCTTCATTTAGATGCCTAATCCTGCATCATGCACTGCCTCAAACAGGACACTAATTAGTCATCCTTTTTGGAATTGAACCTGAAAGAACACAACACGTCCCTCACTAAATGCCCTAAGTAGGCACTTGTGAAAACTGCATTTTGGCAGCATTATACTGTATCACCTTTGGTGATTCCAAACTCCTACGCCCTCTTGTGGCATGTTTTGGAACTATCCTCACAGAATGTTAGTCCTACAGTACTGTATACAATAGGCATGTGCCAGTTACTGGTTTCAAGGTTTACCATTGTATTAAAAAGGCACGGTTTCAAAACCAATAAAAATTTACGTCATACCGTAGTACGGTATTAGCTATTTTTTTATGTCCCTAAAACGCAGCGAGAAATGGAGCGGGAGCGCTCACCTTTCCCCCTCCGGTTTTTGCTATGTCTATCAGTGACCCTACTTTGTGCTGTAGACTACTAGAGCTGTCATGACTAGTCGACGTTGTCGACGTCATCGATGACGTAAATGCGTCGACGGGCAAAACATACCGTCGACGGGTAATGACGGGTTAAAAACATTACATGCTGATAAAGTTACGAAGGGCGGGCGCTCGCGATGCAAGCGGTTGTTACCGGCACCCTCAAGCCGGCCGCTGTTATTCTCAATGTGACTGGCATTGTCAGATTGAGCGAAGAGCAAGAAAGTGGGCGAGCGAGAGAGAGGAAGCGAATTAGGTGAGAGTTGGGAAAGTGCACGGGTAGCGCGGAGTTAAATGGGTGCATTTCCCACGTTTTTGTTTTGGTCAATAAAAGTATCCATAAAAAGCCATCAGACACCTCTTGGGGTTTTTATGCACACCGCCGCCTTCCTGAGGAGGAAATCGGACGAACCGACGACAACGAGCCAAGTGAATCGCCGGTTCACTCCTACAGTTGTGGTCAAAAGTTTACATACACTTGTGAAGAACATAATGTCATCGCTCTCTTGAGTTTCCAGTTATTTCTACAACTCCGATTTTTCTCCGATAGAGTGGTTGGAACAGATACTTCTTTGTAACAAAAAACATTCATGAAGTTTGGTTCTTTTATGACTTTATTATGGGTTAACAGCAAAAGTGATCAGATCTGCTGGGTCAAAAATATACATACAGCAACACGAATTAGCAATTTCTTGTGAGTGATTATTGACTTGAACAATCATTGACTTGAACAAGTCAGGAAAGTCACTTGGAGCCATTTCAAAGCAGCTGCAGGTCCCAAGAGCAACAGTGCAAACAATTGTTTGTAAGTATAAAGTGCATGGCACTGTTTTGTCACTGCCACGATCAGGAAGAAAATGCAAGCTATCACCTGCTGCTGAGAGAAAATTGGTCAGGAGGGTGAAGATTCAACCGAGAATCACCAAAAAGCAGATCTGCCAAGAATTAGAAGCTGCTGGAACACAGGTGTCAGTGTCCACAGTCAAGCGTGTTTTGCATCTCCATGGACTGAGAGGCTGCCGTGCAAGAAGGAAGCCCTTGCTCCAAAAGCGGCACCTTAAGGCTCGACTGAAGTTTGCTGCTGATCACATGGACAAAGATAAGACCTTCTGGAGGAAAGTTCTGTGGTCAGACGAAACAAAAATCGAGCTGTTTGGCCACAATGCCCAGCAATATGTTTGGAGGAGAAAAGGTGAGGCCTTTAACCCCAAGTACACCATGCCTACCGTCAAGCACAGTGGTGGTAGTATTATGCTGTGGGGCTGTTTTGCTGCCAATGGAATCCGTGCTTTACAGAGAGTAAATGGGATAATGAAGAAGGAAGATTACCTTCAAATTCTTCAAGATAACCTAACGTCATCAGCCCGAAGATTGGGTCTTGGCCGCAGTTGGGTGTTCCAACAGGACAATGACCCCAAACACACATCAAAAGTGGTAATGGAATGGCTAAATCAGGCTAGAATTAAGATTTTCGAATGGCCTTCCCAAAGTCCTGACTTAAACCCCATTGAGAACTTGTGGACAATGCTGAAGAAACAACTCCATGTCAGAAAGCCATCAAATTTAACTGAACTGCACCAATTCTGTCAAGAGGAGTGGTCAAAGATTCAACCAGAAGCTTGCCAGAAGCTTGTGGATGGCTACCAAAAGCGCCTAATTGAAGTGAAAATGGCCAAGGGACATGTTACCAAATATTAGCGCTGCTGTATGTATATTTTTGACCCAGCAGATTTGATCACTTTTTTCTGTTCACCCATAATAAAGTCATAAAAGAACCAAACTTCATGAATGTTTTTTGTGACAAAGAAGTATCTGTTCCAATCACTCTATCAGAGAAAAATCAGAGTTGTAGAAATAACTGGAAACTCAAGAGAGCCATGACATTATGTTCTTCACAAGTGTATGTAAACTTTTGACCACAACTGTAACTACGGCGAGGAGTTGAACACCGCCAATTACCAAGAAGGGCAGAATTGGTGAAAGCGGCATAAAGCCAAAAAAGTGGACCAGAAAAGCCAGAGCAAGGAATTATTCCAAGGAAAATATGGAGGATGCCACTGTGTGTACTCTTTGCGAAACTGAGCTCGCATACCACGGTAGCACGTCGGCTAAGACTGAACACTGCGCCGTCACCCACGTGTAATTTTGGAAGACAACAAGAAACAACAAACTAGCGGATTGTAAGTCCATACAACTTTCTAACGATTTTTTTTTTTTTTAACTGAAGTTGTCTTTATGTGCGTCGTTATCAACGTGCATTTTTATTTAATAATATAATTAATATTTTATATACATACATACATACATACATACATATATATATACAGTATAATTATATAATATTTTATTTAATTGTTATTAAATTTATTAGGATCATGGAAGCTCCCTCTTGGGGGATAAAAATATATGCAGTATATCCTGTAAATACATAATATAATAAAAATATATATGGAAACAGCACTGGCCTGCTTACTGTAATCCATGACTGCACTAATGTTAGTTACTTTATATTTAGAGCTGTCCCGACTAGTCGACATAGTCGACGTCATCGATGACGTAAATTCGTCGACGAGCACAACATCCCGTCGACGGTTAATGAAGGGTTAAAAAAATATATGCACGGAAAGTTCAGAATGTCGGATGCTCTGTATGCAAGCGGGGAAAGCGGCACAAAGCCAAAAAACCGCACCAGAGTGTCCAAAACATTGACTTATTTCAAAGAAACAAAGGAGCGTACACTCTTCCGTCCTGTCTCTTCAATGCCAAGCTTGGCTAAACGTCGGCCGTGAATAAACACCTCAAGCGCCGTAACCCAGTTTGTAATTTTTTTTCATTTTTTGTACACCAGAGGGTGCTGTCGCCTTACTAAATAATAATGTTTCATTGACAATGGGCCTGTAAGCGCTATTAGTATTGTTCTTAATGCTAACTGAAAGGTTTATTTCATGTTATGGTTTATTTTATAGTATAGAAAATTATATAAGGTTAAAAGTAGAGGTGTGCAAAATTTCCGATTCTTAGATTATTCGCGATTCGGCCGTGGAAGATTCGAGAACGATTCACAAACATCCAAATTCCGATTATTGAAATATGCCAAGTAAAGCGGAAGTACAACACACTCAGCGCGCCGCGCGGTCAATGAGCAACGGAGCGAGAGTAGCTAAACATCATGCTTCTCATTACCCGGCCCCTCGGGTAATGCCAACGCTCAACTCACGGCTCGAGCTCAACTCATGCCACGAGATAAAAAAAACACAACAACATACCTGAAGCTGCTACAAAAGTACGTCATCCACATAATGTTACGGTAGATATCATTTATATAAGACTAGATGCACTACGGTAGCGGTAGCGTTTGCAGCACATCTACAAAAAGCTAGATGCAGACGTAGTAAACGGCCGCCATCTTAAAGCAGTACACTTCTCTGCAAGGCTGTTGTAGCGAACCTTCCAAGCAAACCTAATTAACTTTTTATCTAAAATACTCCTAAATCGGTAAAATATTGACTTGAATCTATCTTTAAAATAGTTTTAAAACTTTCACATGTCGAAAGTTGACAAAAGGGAAATTATGGATTAACGGGAGCAATTTTAACAACTTTAACGGTTGATTCACAACATTAAATTAATTGAATGTAGTTTAAAGCTGCTGATACAAAATGGGGACTGGAGTTTTTTATTTACTGTTATTTTTGTATATTTGTTTACTGCTATATGTTAACTTGATACTGAAATAGTAGTTTGGTTTAGCCTGAGAGTATTTTTGAACAATTTTGGAACAAATGTACAAAATATTAAAAAAAATAAAATAAAAAAAATAAAAAATAAAAAAGGGGGGGGTGCATCAATAATCATTTTAGAATAGAATCGGACCATCTGAATCGTAATCGTAATCGAATCGTTAGGTGCCCAAAGATTCCCAGCTCTAGTTAAAAGGTCATAAATATATACAGTATATACAGTGATTGCACTTAAGGGAGAGATTGTCAATGATAAGGTAATAAATTAAGGTAAAGGCAATTCATATAGGCAATTCATTGATATATAAATAAGGCTTAAAAGGAAAAAGGTGAAAAGTTTTCGTTAATTTCTAATTGTGTTGTTTTATTTGTGTGCACCATAGCTTTTACAGTGTGATTACATCAAGGATGGAATAAAAGTTGTAAACCATCAGTTTAAGAGACCATCTTTTCAATCAAGATGCTACACTAGTTAATTCTATCAGCATTTCAACTCATTGATTATTTGTGATTTATTATTGTTATTTACGTGTTTATTTGTACTTGAATAAATAATTTAAGTGTTCCAATATGTTTTTTGTGAATTGATAAGCGTCAACAAAAATTTCATTGCTAAATTAGAAAACAAAACAAATTTTTTTTTTTAATTATTAGATTAGTCGACTAATCGTAAAAATAGTCGGCTGACTAATCGGGAGAAAATTAGTCGTTTGGGACAGCCCTATTTATATTATAAAGTATTATTGTGTATATACTAGGGCTGTCAAACGATTAAAATTTTTAATCGAGTTAATTACAGCTTAAAAATTAATTAATCATAATTAATCGCAATTAATCGCAATTCAAACCATCTCTAAAATATGCCATATTTTTCTGTAAATTATTGTTGGAATGGAAAGACACATGACGGATATATACATACAACATACTGTACATAAGTACTGTATTTGTTTATTGTAACAATAAATCCACAAATGGCATTAACATTCTTTCTGTTAAAGTGATCCAACGATAGAAAGACTTGTAGTTCTTAAACGATAAATGTTATAGTTACAAGTTATAGTAATTTTATATTAAAACCCCTCTTCATGTTTTCGTTTTAATAAAATTTGTAAAATGTTCAATCAAAAGTAGAGTTAATATAATAATAAGAGGAATAAAAATAACAATAATAAAAATAGAGTGACCAAAGTCTTAAGTTTTACGTGTATTTTGCATAGCTATTTTGATATGGAATGACAGTTTATTTTTCATTGTTGTTTAACTGTGTCAGAATAGGGCCTCATTACTATAGACTGAAGTGCTTTTCTTTTTGTGAACATTATTTTTTTGGGGAGAGATAGGAATATTATTTTTGTTGTGCTTTCACTAAACGATACTTACAGTGGAGAGAACAAGTATTTGATACACTGCCAGTGGGTTTTGCCTTTGGCAGTGTATCAAATACTTGTTCTCCCCACTGTACGTTTGTTGTGAAGGAGTTGCCAATAAACGGTGCGGTCCAAAAAATGCCTGTGTCCACTCGCCTCTACTGCATAACATATATTTGTATATATCTTACCCAAAATACAACAAGAGACACATAATTGCCACTAAAAGAAAGAAAACTTACCGAAATATGTGTGGAGTACAAATAGCAATTTGCATTGCATTGTGAATACAGCATAAACGTCTCACAACTACAAATTCTCCCACGTCTAGAAGAAATAACATGAGTATGGAACGGCACTGCCCCCAAGCGGCCGGTGGCATTCTCTTCACTCTTAATGTCCATAAACGGCCTCATATGATGTAATCTGTTTGAGGCAATATGCGAGATGGTCATTCACCCAAGCGCCAGCAGAGGGCGGCAAAACTCCATAACAACAAGTGAACGTTTCAGTGTACTGTCATTTAAATCTGTCTAAGCGGGACATCTGCGTTAATTGCGTCAAATATTTTAACGTGATTAATTTAAAAAATTAACGCCCGTTAACGCGATAATTTTGACAGCCCTAGTATATACATATAGTAGTATACTATAAAATTAATACTATATATTTAACTTTTGTTACTATGATTATGTGTGACTTTCATTCAAAATAATTGTGGTAATATTTCAGTGTGCCCTCTGCTTTATCTATTTTCAGGTTAAAACAAACAAAAGTTGAACAGTTTTTTCCCCTCCCCAAAAAATGCGGAATGCACACCAGAAAGAGCATCTGAACTCACACAAATTATTCTGAAAATGATTGTCTGGGACATGAGGCCCAATGCAATTAATTTTAACATCTATAAAAATATAGACCTACCACAAAAAGAGCAAGAATTGTTTTGACTCCTGTTAAAAAGGAAGTCACAATGTTTCCGTTTGCATCTTTTTGGACTAGTTAATGCCAGCAGCATTTGACCTCATTGTTTGAGATTTATTATTGATATTTATGTTATTTATACATTAATAAAGAATTTAGGTATTCCAAAATGTTTTTGTGAATTAATAAGCTTCAACAAAAATGTCATTATAAAATTAGTTAAAAAAAAAAAAAAAAAAAAATTATTAGATTAGTCGACTAATCGTAAAAATAGTCGGCTGACTAATCGGGAGGAAATTAGTCGTTTGGGACAGCCCTACTGTAGACTAGACTTGAAACAATGGCTGTAGGTCGTGAGCTTTTTCCTCCAACAAAAAAATCTAAATCGATTGTGTGGGAGTATTTTGGCTGCCGAAAAGAAGCAGACGGCCGCGGATTAAAGGAGGAAGGCCATCACACGTGCAAGATTTTCTTAAATTGTATTCCTTTTCCTGACATACTCCCATCTCGGGCAGTGGAACATTATAAAACAATATGGGATGGGCAAGAAGCAAGAAAGGGCATTTCCAAACTAAGAATGTCATTTTTTTTCTTCTGTCTCTTTACACAGGAGATAGAGACATCCGTCTCTGCTCCGCCCAAACGAAGATGTCTCGCACCAAACACAGTCAAGACCTCGAAGGTTAACAGTTGTGCTGCTGAATCTACTTAAGCAAACAGGAGAGGATCTCAACAATCTGGAAAATATTCATTTGCAGAAGTGTGATGCCAGCATCTAGTGGCCAGATCTCATGGACCACAATTGTTTGCCTCTAGGAATTACTTTAGCCATTCCTGCGTTATCACATGGCTGTGAAGAACTTCCAGAGCATGAAGTTGCACAAATGCGCCCCTTATCAAATGTCAGAATTCAAGCGGCGAGAGCTATTACGAGATTAAAGGTTTTTAAAATTTTGAGTAATATGATCTCTGGTAGGTTACAACGTATAAGCCACGTTTACATGCTGACTTTTATTCATACCGATTCAAATCATTCCGAATGGAAATTTCCGATCAGCTGTTTACATGTCACTTCATCTATTCCGATCCAGCGTTTACATGTGTCTGCCTTTATTCCGAAAGGACGTTTGACAACTGCCGTCTGACATGCGCAGATTAATCAAAACAAAGCGTCACGTTGCAAAACATGGAGATCGATCGTCAGAGTGCTGCTGTTTTAACTTTAACCCACTTGTTGTGTTTGTGGGGTCGTATCCACTTCTGCTGTTTTGCTCTTTTGCCTTGTAGTAGCCGGTTTTCCACCGGTTTCTAATCTGGTCAACACTCCGGTCTATTCCGGCTTCGTGTAACCTCTCGTGAACTTTTTTAAATAGTTCACTGTTCCTCGTTTTACGCCCGTCTAAGCGAGCAATTATATTCAATTCTTTTAAAGTTTGAATTAAATACAATCTTTCCGCCGGACTCCAATTAGGTGCGCTGTGCTTGGAAGCCATGTTGCAAGTTACGTTATTTACGTCACAAAGTGACGTCACCACGTCAGTACGGAGCATGTGCAGAAAGAACGCAACCAGACACCATTCCGCTTCCATGTTTACATGATATAATTTTACTTCTAATCGGTTTGGGAAAAGGAATATTCCACCCCTGTGAATCGGAATGAAATTCCATTCGGTTTGGGCCTGTTCATTCCGAATGAGGTGTTTATATGGAACACATTTATTCGGTTTGAACAAATATTCCGATTGTAATTGGAATATTTGGCTCCATGTAAACGTGGCAATTGATGAGATCGTACTAGATATTTGTACAGGGTTTTTAAAATTTGCAACCTCAATTAATCCGGGAGGAAACTGAAGGAGGGGAATTGGAAATGAAATATCTGATATTACTTATATCTGAAATATGAAGTTGTTCTGATGATGCCATACAATGCTACAAGTACTACTTGACAAATGATGTCACAGGTCAAATTTTTGGGTCAAATGTAAAGTACATTAGGATCATGTCATAAAAGATTATCTACAGAACATTGCATTTAAAAAACATATTGACTGAGATGTGGCTTAAAACATTTAGAATCCACTGTAATTTATTCTAACTTGGATCACAATAATCAATTGGCTTTATCATTTAATCAATGGGCACAATGATATTTAACATTTCATCCGTTTACTTGATTTGTATTTGGAATTTTTTAATTATATAAAATTGGTCATCAATGATCATGTGAGTCTTGTACAAAACAATCAAAAATAAGTCAAAAAGATTACTTCTAATGTTTTGTTAAAGTTCCAACACACGGTGTCCTCCTTTTTGGTTTTGTGGAAATGGCCACCCTACTTGCAGTTCCCATCTTTTCGACATTAAATATCCAAATGCTAGTTAGGTGTGTCTTTACCTAAGCATAATTATACATTCTGATGAGCAGATAAATACATCGCAAATAACACTATTTTTATCTCATAGCTCACGCACCAATTTGGTAGCGTATACAGTACGTACCTCCTTCGCTGTAGCAGTGTTTTCAATTCCAAGCAAGCCATAAAGGTCCAGCTGTAGGATATCTTTGGCCTTCCCAGACATTTCTGCACGTCTTAGTTTGCGTAGTAATGTAAAAGTATAAACAAAAGTTGCAAAAACGACGACAAACTGGAATTATTGTGTGTGTGTTGTAGTTGGCGCTTCGTAATGACGTTTTAGACACGCAAAGCACTTTGGGAAATGAGTGTTTCCCCTTTTGCGGCGTCGGCTCGATTTGCAGTATTTTTTAAAAACCCCTTATGTGCATCAGTGTGTTCATTTGAATTTTTCCTACACAACCCCTGGACGAAGGATAAAAAGTTAATTCTTTATCAACTATTGTGTTTAATAAAGATGCGTTTTGGGGGAAGTACCTGACTAGGTGCAAGAGAAACTTGAATGTTTTGTGTAAAGTGAGTGCATAGTATATTTTTAAGTGCGTAATATACACCACAACATTCATCATTCATTCGGATGAGAAAGTGTCTCAAAACCTTGGGGGGAAAAATTACATGTCCTTTTGCGTCATTGAAATTGGTGCTGGGAGGCTCTCTAGTGGTCAAAGCATAAAATTACATTAAACGTGAGCACATGCGTACTTAACATGAGTTTTACAATGAATGAATGTACGTATTTCATTTTAATAGTAATTTGAGAATCCATTTGTTATACAGTATTCAATTAATTCAATTTCTATTTTGGTTGGGGGGTGTATAATTGTTCCACATCTGCTTAAAATATTAGCAGTGAACTGAATGTACATCATCAACGACTAGAATTAGAATTCCTTATTTTTACAGTGCGAGAACCACTACAAAATTGAAATAAAAACATACCAGTTCACATGGTTAGTGCAAACAGAAGAACTGAACAGCTCAACGATTAATAAATATGTACAGTAAAAAAGGAAAAGAAAAAAAAATCTGTGAAAGTATTGAATAAACAGGTAAACGTAACTATAATATAATGTAATGTAATCAGAGGTGGGTAGAGTCATAAGCGGATTTTAAGGGGGGGGGGCGGACCCCCTGGTGGCCGAAAAGTGTCATTGCATGTAATTGACTTTCCTATATTTATATAAAATTTGTAAAGCAAGAAAACTGCAACAAATGAATGAAATGAACAAAAAAACATTTTTATAATGGGTCGAAATTATTTTTCGAGCACCTTAGACAGTCATTTGCTTTGCATATAATTTTTAAAAAATATTTATATATTAGAAATTTTTTTTAATGATTTATTTCTTTGATTGAAAATGTATAATTTTTATACATTTATATATAACTTTTTTGGGGATTGAATGATTTGGACACAAATGTCCTAATCATAATATGGCCCAAACACAAAAAGAATTGGTTCAATCAAAGAAAACTTTTTCAATGAAAAATTAAGTGTTCAAATGCAAATTTTTCAATCTCAAATATTTTTTCCCATTCAAAAACGTTTTTCTATGATTAAAAATTTTCTTTTATTTTGATTTAAGTGATTTTTCTTTTTGAAAATCTATTTATTTTTTGAAGCAACCTATTTTTTGATTGAATAATAAAGAGAAAAATGTCCTAGCCAAAATGTGGCCCAAACACAAATCAACATTACTTCATTCAAAAAGTTGCTTCGAACAAAAAAAAAAAAAAACTTGACTTCAATCAAAAATAAATAAAATAAAAATGAGTCAAAGAATAATAGCTTTCACATGCATTTTTTTCCCCAGTTTTTTTACAGATTTTTTTGGGGTTGAAAATGAATATTTTGATTGAAGATAACGTTGTTGTTTTTTTATGGAATAATAAAGACCAAAATCTACCTCCATATGGCTCCGCCCAGGGGTTACAATTTTTGACTATGGTAACTACATTGACACGACACCGGCGGGCGTACCAAATTGAATGGATGACGATTTTGGCGAAAAGTATTGCCTAAGCAGCCTGATTTAGAATTCCCTTCAAGAATGATGGGAAACCAAAAACGCTCATTGTCAACTTATTATTTTACATATTCTCGTGAGTTAATTTTATTGCTGACACTGCGTTTTGGGGTCATCAACATATTGTGCCCCCCATGCCTCAAAAGTCAAACTCCGCCTATGGGTAGAGTAGCCAAAATTTTTCTTCAAGTAAGAGTAGAATTACTTCAAAATAATATTACTCAAGTAAAAGTAAAAGTAGCCATCCAAAAAATGTACTCAAGTACAAGTAAAAAAAATTATTTGGTGAAAAGAATACTCAAATAATGAGTAACATTGTGAGTAACTGCTTAAGATGTTGTGATTTTTTTTTTTTATAAACAAAGGTACTTTTTTCTCAGCACTAAGTTTTCTATATGAACTGTTATTGTTATACTGTATTACAACATATTGCATAACCACATTAAGCCAAAGAAATACAACAACAAAAACACATTGAATTCCAGCAAGAGAAAAAAATTCTACAGAAATTCAGCATTATTCATCCAAAGAGCATGAGGGCCCTCTAGTGGAGAAAATATATACCCTATTACGAAACTAAAAGGATCATATCTCCGTTTTTCCATGGTCAATCGGTGCCAAATAAAGACTCGGGAGAGAGGTTAAAATCTGCGCTTTCGAGTCAGGTTGACGGCGGCGCTCTATGTCAAATACTTAATTTTTTACAGTGTTTTAAAGATGCCACATGATTGAACTGGCTGGCTTGATCTTAGAACGGCAAGCTTGAGTGTGATTGGTATAATGGAGTCATGTGATTATTATTGTGACGTTTCATTGATGAAATTGGTTGAGCCACTGTTGGCGTCTCTGGCACACACAAAAAAGAAGTAAAATCTAATATGTAGAATCAAGAGGAAAAATGTAACGACTAGTAACGAAGTAAGGGTAGTTTCTTCTTCACAAATCTACTCAAGTAAAAGTAAAAAGTATGTCTTGGTAAAATTACTCTTAGATTTACATTTTTCTCCAAAAGTTCCTCTAGTAAATGTAATGGAGTAAATGTAATGTATTACTACCCACCTCTGAATGCAATGTAATATAATAATATATATGCGGTATAAAAATAAATGGATGATTTAACAATACAATATCAAAGGATGAAGACAATGTAGTGATGAATCATCAGTCTTTATTTTCTACACCAGTTGTACTTGTTAGGGAATGTCCCAGCTGACTTTGGGCAAGAGCATGCATGATTTGGAATGGGAGAAAAAAAACGAGGCAGTGACTCAAAATCGTAAATGATTTTTTTTTTTTAAATGCAGAGATGAACTTTTTTCAAATGATGACTCTTCTTCTTGCCCTTGTATTCCATTATTGCAACATTTCCTGCGCAAGCAGGAGACCTCCTGATCTGAATCAGCAAGCATGCCAGAACTTGGGTGGTCATGCATTCACCAAACAAAGGGAAATGTCCCACTCTGCCTCTTATATGATTATCTTACTGTATAACTGAGACGAGAAACACCCTGAGAGTAAAATCTTCATGCATTTTTGTTGATTTAGTTTTTACCAGAGAATTAATTTACTTGACTGTTCATTCTGTAAATTTCTTACACGGTCCCAAGTGTACATAGGGTGGAACTGTTATGCCAACTTAATGGAACTGTTAAGGTAATAATGTTTGCAGATAAATCATAAAACAATGCAATAATCAGTATGACTGCTATCGTCTATTTGTCTACGCTTATGGTGTATCAGGAGATTCAAATAATGGCCCTTTTGTTCCTCTAGATGAGCAAACACACATTGTGATAACACACCGGGCTTCAGCAACACAATAGGACAGTGACTTTCCTTTTAAGAGATTCTAAAATATCTTTAATCCACTAGTTTCTACTACTGCAGGCCGCATAAAAATTCCAATCCAACAACATTCTGATTTTGATCAGAACATAATTGCCTGCTGCACCATTTGTTCTGAGGTTCTGGATTCGAAACTAAGGTATTTACATGTCCTTTCCGCTTGTGCGGTTTCTCCATGTATTCCTATGATTATGATTCACGTAAAATGTCTCCCATAAGATTGTTAACATAACCTTGTTAGAATAGTATCAGAAGGCAGTAAATTACATGATACAGTGGACTGAACATCATTACTTTTCTAAATGAATGGATAGTTCTATTTTTCATATTTTATAATATCGTTTATATCATGGTTCACCTTGATTGAATGTCTCAACCTACCTCATGCAACCATGTTATGCATGTAATCAGAATTAAGAGTTTTTTTTCTTCACTTATCAAGTAAGTTTGTCCTCTTAAATCAGCAGTACCGGCTAACTAAACAACTGGCTTCTACTACGGGGAAAGTTTACATTAGTATTCACTACAGATTTGCAGCCCTGCTAGCTGCATTCCTGATGTTGTCATTATGCCAAGTATCATAAAAAACAGATAAATTATGTTATAAAAGATGTACAATTGATCTGTAAGATAAGCTAATCAAGCCTTTGATATTTTACAAGTTAAACTTGATGAAAATTAGAAAACTTGAAGTATATTTTTTCAAGAATTTCATAGCCCAAATATTTACTGTCCTCGTGTCCTGGAATGACCCATTTCTGAATGTGAAAGTTAGCTTGTCTGTATGTGCCCTGCGACCCTGATGTTTAAAAAGACCTATTTTTAAAAATGTGGTCAACTGATTTTACCGTAATTTTCGGACTATAAGCCGCACCTGACTATAAACTGCCACCCAGCAAATTTGACAATAAAATGGCATTTGTTTATAGATAAGGCGCAACAAACTATAAGCTGTAGCTGTCCTGTATTATGGGATATTTACACAAAAAGATATTAACTAGTAACACTACACTGCTGGCCAAAAATATTGGCACCCCTGCAATTCTGTCAGATAATGCTCAATTTCTCCCAGAAAATGATCGCAATTACAAATGCTTTGGTAGTAATATCTTAATTTATTTTGCTTGCAATGAAAAACACAAAAGAGAATGAAAAAAAATAATAAATCATTATCATTCTATACAAAACTCCAAAAAGGGGCCGGACAAAAGTAGTGGCACCCTCACCCTCAGCCTAGACAAAATAACTGCAAACACCCGCTTCCGGTATCCATCAATGAGTTTCTTACAATGCTCTGCTGGAATTTTAGACCATTCTTCTGTGGCCAACTGTTCCACGTCTCTGAGATTTGAAGGGTGCCTTCTCCAAACTGCCATTTTCAGATCTCTCCATAGGTGTTCTATGGGATTCAGGTCTGGACTCACTGTTGGCCACAATAGAAGTCTCCAGTGTTTTATCTCAAACCATTTTCTAGTGCTTTTTGAAGTGTGTTTTGGGTCATTGCCCTGCTGGAAGACCTCTGAGGGAGATCCAGCTTTCTCACACTGGGCCCTACATTATGCTGCAAAATTTGTTGGTAGTCTTCAGACTTCATAATGCCATGCAGTCAAGCAGTCCAGTGCCAGAGGCAGCTAAGCAACCCCAAAACATCAGGGAACCTCCGCCATGTTTGAATGTGGGGACCGTGTTCTTTTCTTTGAAGGCATTGTTTTTTTCCCTGTTAACTCTATGTTGATGCCGTTTCCCAAAAAGCTCTACTTTTGTCTCATCTGACCAGAGCACATTCTTCCAAAACGTTTTTGGCTTTCTCGGGTAAGATTTGGCAAACTTCAGCCTGGCTTTTTTATTTCTCTCGGTCAGAAGTGGGGTCTTACTGTGTTTCCTACCATAGAGTCCCTTTTAATTCAGACTTATAATACGGGTTGAAACTGTTGTACCCTCGGACTACAGGACATCTTGAACTTGTTTGGATGTTAGTCGAGGTTCTTTATCTACCATCCGCAAATTCTTTCGTTGAAATCTCTTGTCAATTTTTCTTTTCCGTCCACATCTAGGGAGGTTAGCCACACTGGCATGGGCTTTACACTTATTGATGACACAGGAACATTCAGGTCTTTGGAGGTGGACTTGTAGCCTTGAGATTGCCAATGCTTCCTCACAATTTTGCTTCTCAAGTCCTCAGACATTTCTTTGGTCTTCTTTCTTTCCTCCATGCTCAATGTGGTACACACTAGGACACAGGACAGAGGTTGAGTCAACTTTAATCCATTTTAACTGGCTGCAAGTGTGATTTAGTGATTGCAACCACCTGTTATGTGCCACAGGTAAGTAACAGGTACTGTTAATTACACAAATTAGAGAAGCATCACATTATTTTTCAAAGGGTGCCAATACTTTTGTCCGTCCCATTTTTGGAGTTTTGCGTAAAACGATAATGATTTAATTTTTTTTCCATTCTCTTTTGTGTTTTTTTCATTGCAAGCAAAATAATTGAAGATATTACTACCAAAGCATTTGTAATTGCAATCATTTTCTGGGAGAAATTGAACATTATCTGACAGAATTGCTGGGGTGCAAGACCGTCATAATTATGACATGACACTGTCATGAGTATTAATGAATGCTTACGGCAGATGTCATTTAGTGTCATCCGGCAAATGATCTCACTTCTGAATGGATGTCAAAGATCTAAGATGGACATAAATGGAGTTTGTGACAAAACTTGCCAGATGGCACTTAATGACATCTGTCATGTGCATTCATTAATGCCCATTAATGCCCATCACAATCATGACAGTGTCATGTCATAATTCTGACAGTCCTATGACAGTCTTATGACGCCGCTGTCAAATAAAGTGTTAACTATTAACCCAAATGAATTAACAAATAAGCCGCACCGGGCTATAAGCCGCAGGATTCAAAACGAGGGGAAAAAGTAGCGAATTATAGTCCGAAAATTACGGTAGTCACTTTTTGAATGAGTACAATTAAATGACTAAAACATGTCTTTGTAACATAAGAGCACCCCTGCTCTATTTGTTTTATAATTTATTTTCTGTATCTGTACTTCTGACACCTGAGGTTGTTTTAAATGATTGATTCAAATAATCTGCCCGAGTTCGGCTCCAGCAGCTGGGATGGAGACACTGCAGGCAGCTTCAGAAACCGCAGTAAATAGACAGTAGCAGAGCTGGTGGGTTAGGGCAGGAAACGACACTGATACATTCAAAATAAGACAGCATCTATCTTAACACCGTACGGAATCCAAATTCATTTCTTGTCATTTGGCAAGAAACACAACGCATTTAAAATAAGAGATTTCAAGGACAGTGTAAACTAAATGGAAGAGCCGTACAGCTCAATGAATAATAATAAATATATACAAAAATATATTTTTTAATGGATGAAAGAGCGAATAAATAGCTGAAATAGCGAGAATTGTACCGTTTCTTTTGAGGGGGGGCGGAGCACAACAATGATTTTGTAATCGTATTAACGTTAAATGTTCACGTGACGAGATCTTACGCTTTGAATGAAGCAGCATGAAACATTCCATGTTTTTTTAGTTATTACAAAGGTTAAAAGTCACAGAAAATGGAAACGGTTATGTGATCAAAGCGTTATATATCAAGTTACTGGTTACGTTTGTCAGGCAGATAGAATCTTAACTCTTCCGTTCGCTTGCAATGTTAAGTTATAGCGTCTTGCTGATTAACCCCAATCCCTCAAGTCGAGGCAACGACCCATTTTGATGCATTGTCATGTTTTGCAAATGGTGACAGGTGATTTTTTTTTTTTTTTTTTTTTTTTTTTTTTTTTTTTTTGCGTTTTCCTATCTCTCCTATTTATTACGAAAGGCAAGAGCGGATGTGGGACCCTAGTGTTTTCCTCCACGTTGACGTCACTCTTAAACAAGTGAGTGAGCGAGAGCTCAGTGCCGTGACGATTAAAAGCCACACAAACACACACACCCACTCGGGTTGACTTGCCGTCGCCTTAATGCCTTAATTTGAGGAGATCCATGCTTTGTCTTTGGCGATGGAAACGGCAGTGCGGTGGTCATCTGGAGCTTTTCCCATCTGAAACGCACATAAGGACGCGATTCTTTCAAGTATATTATTAGAACAAAACCAGGTAAGACATCATCCGCATCCTTATTAGACTGTTAGGAGGATCCTCAATAATGCAACAGTGGGTAAGGATGTTTGACGCTGGATGTCTGGATTTTTTTTTTTTTTTTTTTTTCCCCAAAAACATTTTGTCGGTTCGTCCCGCTCTTCAAGCACGGGACACTCGTCTGGTCGAAAGGCGCACACCAAAGTAATTATTTTTGACCGATCTGTGTTGTCTTGATTTATCCAGCGTTATGCTTTATTTACGTGTGTATTTTAGTATGGATATTGTCATCGATGCTCATACGGGATGAGCCTGTTTCCCTAAAAACACTCTTTTGAGATGACAAAGGCTTCAAATAAAGGGCGTATGGGGAATGTGCTCTGTTGCCAAAATACACTTCAAAGGTTTTATTTGGATAACGTTGGTTTGCATGTCTTATTATTTTTTAGTATGCGTTTAAAGATTTATTTGCTTAATTGTGTAAACAGCCATTTTAACGGTATTATTAAAGTAAACTATATTCACTCCAGTCCGTAATATACGAACAGTTTTTCCATGCATATTCCTCCCAAAAAATAGACAAGATGGAAGAAGAGAGTAGGTATCATTTAATGAGCTCCAGATGTCCTTAACCCTACTGTAAATACTGTGACTGTGAGCTTTTAAGCGTTGCATGAAACTTGAATATTTACCAAAAAAGTAGCTTACGCTCTTCCTTTTAGTCTACTGAAATACCTCAAATAATCTTTACTTTTATGTTGGTAAAATTTAAAACTAGTTTCCAAAGTGAATTTGTTCATTCCAGCCTCAAAGTGTTGCCATAAAAAAATACTGGTGATTAACATTCCTATGTATCATTCATGTGTAAATAGAAGTTTAACAAAAGAACAGATTTAAAACTCATCTACTACTAATTACTGTTCGACTTTGCTGAACAAGAAAAATCCCTATTATTTTCTCTGAAACCCGATTTTCCGATATCGAATACAATTTCATGGCTAAATAAAAATAATGACAAATAAAGTATTGGGAATGTCTTCTATTTAAACTTATTTTTTCTTTATTAGAACTGAAAGTGCCAGTGGATTTAACTATGTGAATCCCTTGGGATTAAGAGCTTTTATGTTTACAACAGATTCCAGCTCTGTTCTTAATTAAAGCGATAATCAAAGAGGAAAGTGCATACACCTCTTCAAACAACATCAAACATGAGAAACGTCAGTCAGTCAGCCTTTTTGTTTTTGGGTTGAATTAAATGTAAACACATATGAATGCTGTATGTTTGTTTGGATTTGTCATGCCTGAAAGGAAAGTAAAGAAATAAATAAAGAAAAACAAATAGTCTGTCAGCAAATCAGTCTGCGTGATGTGCCATATATAACATTTCTCCCTGATTTTACATAAAGGAAATATTAAAATGTCACTCAATAATAACAATATGCAAGGTGGCAATCACCTTGTTGAAACAAACGCAAATATGCACCCCAATGAAGGTAACTGTAATGCCACAAGCCCCTTTTTAAACAGAATGATCCCTTCACATTGCTCCTGGTGCTGCGTCACCAGTAGGTGAATGGCGAGATAGTGTAAAGCGCTTTGAGCGCCTTGAAAAGGTGGAAAAGCGCTATATAAGTATAACACCATTTAACATTTAGGTTTATGAACACTTCATCTTTACAAAAGACGTCAGATCAAACACTTTAATGGGCCTATGAACAATGTGCATATAGATTTCATTTTCAAATGTAGACCTATGCATTTTGCCAAAATATGTTATTGTATAAAAACGAAAACAAGATGGCGTGCTTTTAGTTGCTGTAATCTAGTAGCAGCAATCTTGACAAGAAAATGAGACAGAGGGACAAACACACAGGCACACAGAGTAAGACAGACACAAAAACATGCACACGCATATACATTGGCACCTACAGTTGTGATCAAAAGTTTACATACACTTGTGAAGAACATAATGTCATGGCTCTCTTGAGTTTCCAGTTATTTCTACAACTCTGATTTTTCTCCGATAGAGTGATTGGAACAGATACTTCTTTGTCACAAAAACATTCATGAAGTTTGGTTCTTTTATGACTTTATTATGGGTTAACAGAAAAAGTGATCAAATCTGCTGGGTCAAAAGTATACATACATGGATCTGAAAAAGCGAATCATTGACTTGAACAAGTCAGGAAAGTCACTTGGAGCCATTTCAAAGCAGCTGCAGGTCCCAAGAGCAACAGTGCAAACAATTTTTTGTAAGTATAAAGTGCATGGCACTGTTTTGTCACTGCCACGATCAGGAAGAAAATACAAGCTATCACCTGCTGCTGAGAGAAAATTGGTCAGGAGGGTGAAGATTCAACCGAGAATCACCAAAAAGCAGATCTGCCAAGAATTAGAAGCTGCTGGAACACAGGTGTCAGTGTCCACAGTCAAGCGTGTTTTGCATCTCCATGGACTGAGAGGCTGCCGTGCAAGAAGGAAGCACTTGCTCCAAAAGCGGCACCTTAAGGCTCGACTGAAGTTTGCTGCTGATCACATGGACAAAGATAAGACCTTCTGGAGGAAAGTTCTGTGGTCAGACGAAACAAAAATCGAGCTGTTTGGCCACAATGCCCAGCAATATGTTTGGAGGAGAAAAGGTGAGGCCTTTAACCCCAAGTACACCATGCCTACCGTCAAGCACGGTGGTGGCAGTATTATGCTGTGGGGCTGTTTTGCTGCCAATGGAACTGGTGTATTACAGAGAGTAAATGGGATCATGAAGAAGGAGGATTGCCTTCAAATTCTTCAAGATAACCTAACGTCATCAGCCCGAAGATTGGGTCTTGGGCGCAGTTGGGTGTTCCAACAGGACAATGGCCCCAAACACACATCAAAAATGGTAATGGAATGGGTAAATCAGGCTAGAATTAAGGTTTTCGAATGGCCTTCCCAAAGTCCTGACTTAAACCCCATTGAGAACTTGTGGACAATGCTGAAAAAACAGAAAGCCATCAAATTTAACTGAACTGCACCAATTCTGTCAAGAGGAGTGGTCAAAGATTCAACCAGAAGCTTGCCAGAAGCTTGTGGATGGCTACCAAAAGCGCCTAATTGAAGTGAAAATGGCCAAGGGACATGTTATCAAATATTAGCGCTGCTGTATGTATATTTTTGACCCAGCAGATTTGATCACTTTTTTCGGTTCACCCATAATAAAGTCATAAAAGAATCAAACTTCATGAATGTTTTTTTGTGACAAAGAAGTATCTGTTGCAATCACTCTATCAGAGAAAAATCAGAGTTGTAGAAATAACTGGAAACTCAAGAGAGCCATGACATTATGTTCTTCACAAGTGTATGTAAACTTTTGACTACAACTGTATATTACAGTCTGTCGTTGTGTTGTACATGACGGTGTGCTAACTACGGCGTCTTAAATAAACCAAAATGGTGCAGTTTTGAAAATCAAACATACCGTTTTGAACGTTTTTAACATCGTTTTTTTCCAGAAAAATTGGTTTCGGTTCGAAATCGATTAATCGGACAGCCTTTAAGACAACTCACACAAATGTGACTGTATCCTTAGGTAGAGGATTAGATGTGTCCTATGAATGACTCCATTTTAGTTTAAAATACCATTTATTTTTACTAATAGTCACTGATGCTGTGGTTTATCCGCCTACCTTTGGTCCGGCAGTGTTTAGTTACCGCTCTGGCGGTGTGAACATGAATGGCTGTCTGTTTCTAAATGTGCACTGCGACTGGCTGAATATGATAAGTGATGTAGAAAATGAACGGATCATGTATGGATTAGTGCTAAGTGCTAACAATAACTACCGTATGTAGTAATTGTTTGTGTATATATGTTAGCATCTGTTTGGTAAAACAAAACTAGCCTGTGAGGCTAAGTATTTTAAAATTGAACTTCATTTTTTGTTCAGCGTGTTTGAAGGTTTCCCCGCACTTACATAATGATAACAATCACAATAATATATACAAAGTACATATCCATATTCACAGTCTTGGGCTTTGCATATGTTTCAAATAAAAGGAAGCAGTGGGTGTATATACTTAAGTGTTAATGTTGTGTACAGTGGAGTTGGGCTGTTGTGTAGGAGGCTCAAGCAGAGGACACGTGTGGGTTTGTCCTGTAGGCAGTGAATCAGCTGCTATTAGAAGTGCATGTGGGAGCTTTTCGATGGAGACATAAGAATATTTTAGAAAGAGCAACTTAATAGAAAGCACATTTTTCATTCATTCGACCAGCATGAATTATCTTGACTGTGGATTAACTCCTCAGTGAAACAGATGTTTCAAAAGCAGGAACATGCTGCCACACTGCCATGTTTATCTTGTTTCCTCAGAAGATTCCTGTCTCAGGATAGTTCTTTTCCTTCCTTCAGAAAAATTCCCTGGAAGCCCAGCACATAGGACACTCAGGCCATGTCTACACGTAGCAGGGCATTTGGCAAAAAGAAGAACTTTTTCGACAGTTTGGCCTATCATGCACATGCACATTTAAACTAGGGTTCTTAAAAACGCTATCCAAAGAGAAGATGTGTGAATTCTGCGTTTGTGGCGTTATCATGTGGACAATGATAACTGAGGATTTAACTGTGGAAATGTCACTGACTGCGACAAACTTTGTTCCTACGTCACACATGAGACAAATGGTTACATTTGGAGTAAATTAGACAAGTGTTTATTTTGCTTCCATTTATTTACAAACTATTGCAGTGCTTCACCTTAAACTTCATAATGTATTGACATGACACATTCCCCATTCACTGCTTCACGCCTTCCCGAAGGGGGCCGTCCCACACTCTGCTTCATTTATTAGCAGTCGGTCACATGCAGCGATCTAACGCAGGATTTAGGTTGAAAAAGTACGAAAGCTGTACTGCTTACAAAATGGAAGGATTGTCTTAGGAGTGATTTGTTCGAGGATTCAAGGTAATTATTATATTTTTCGTACCATGCATGCATTTTCACACGTTATGAAAAAAATAAACGGGAGAAATTAGCAGCTACAGCATTGGCATTACACTTCAAAATATTTACGTAAAATAACTGCTAACTGCGAGACTCGGGACTCAAGAATTGAGACTGTTTCACGTCCATATCTATAAAGAATTCAGAAATCAAAGAATTCAGGGATTTAAGCATTTATTCACAATAATTTTCAACGCAAAAAAATTCTTTTCTTTGTTGTTTTATGGGAGCCGCCACAGAGACTTAAAGACTAGCAGGACATGGGACATATTTATGTAAAATAAATGCTAACTGCCCGTTTTTTTTTTTTTTTTTTTTTTGCTTTTAAACAGGAATCGAGACTGTTTTACGTCCATATCTATAAAGAATTCAGGGATTTAAGCATTTATTCACAAGAATTTAACGGGAAAAAAACTCTTTGTTTAAATATGGCGGCCGCTAATTTGCTTACCGATTAGCATCATAGTTCGCAATATTTACGTTAAAAAATGCTAACTGTAGGTTTTTTTGCCTTTAACCAAGAATCAAAACCTTTTTACGTCCATATCTATAAAGAATTCAGGGATTTAAGCATTTATTCACAATAATTTAATGGAAAAATCTCTTTGTTTACATATGGAGGCCGCTAATTTGCTTACCGTTTAGCATCATAGTTCGCAATATTTACGTTAAAAAATGCTAACTGCACGTTTTTTTTGTTGTTGCTTTTAACCAAGAATCAAGACTGTTTTATGTCCATATCTGTCAAGAATACAGGGTTTTAAGCATTTATTCACAAAAATATTAAACGGAAAAAGCTCTTTGTGATATGGTGGCCGCTAATTTGCTTACTGACTAGCAGCATAGTTCGCAATATTTATGTAAAATAAATGCTAACTGCACGTTTTTTTTTTGCTTTTAACAAAGAATCGAGACTGTTTTACGTCCATATCTATAAAGAATTCAGGGATTTAAGCATTTATTTACATGAATTTTCAACGGAAAAAGCTCTATGTGTTTCCACTCGGTCAGCTTTGACAGAGATTGGCCCCCTATGAACCGGCCCTATGCCCCATGTCCCGTCAATACATTATGAAGTCTACGGCTTCACATTAAAGAACACATGTCCTCCGCATATTGTATATTATTATTATATTTTATTACAGTATTATGGACAATTATTTTTCGCGCATTGTTATGAATGTAGCTAAAAATGAATGAATGCGGTTGGCTGTGGAAGTTTTTTTTTTTTTTTTTGCTACCAACACGCTGGTGTGGATGTAATTTTCCCCCCCCGACGTTTTAGGGCAGGATCCTTGGTTTTCAAAAACCCTGGAAGGTGTAGACATGGCCTCAGACATACCCACGTCATTGTCTCTGGCTTTAAAATGGTAGAAAATTATGGTTTGGGAAATCAGCCAGGTAACCAGCCTTTACTTGCCATTTTTATTCCCTCAACATTAGTAACTGCTAGTACAACTAATTGAATTCAAATACAACACATTTTTAACTCTGTGAGTGGCTGGCAAGCAGTAAAGGGTGTAGCTTGTCTGGCTGTAAATTGGCTGGCATAGGCTACGATTCATATGCAGCCAAAATAGTGACAAGGATGACAAGATAAGGACAATGGACAATGCACATTGTGGAAGAGGGCTGACTCGTGCCAGAAAACCCAACTGTGTGCCTGTTCTTAGTTTCAGTCATTCCCCAAAAATAATGCAATAATATAATGTTATATCTGAAAAATTTTGGTCACCCCCCCCAACCCCCCATTTTTTTTTGCAATTATCTTCAAACATATCGTGGCATGAAAAGGTTTTTGTGTACACCCAGGGTGCCCGATCTTTAGAATGCCGCCACTGTATTTATTGTATTTAGATTTTTTTTTTTTTAAAAGAGCATGCTGCCGCACTGGCATGTTTATCTTATTTCCTCAGAAAATTCTTGACCCGAGATAGTTATTTTCCTTTCATCAGAAATATTCCCTCGAAGCCTACAGTAGCACACATGACACTCAGACACACCCACATCTTTGTCTCTGACTTGAAAAACGCGCAAAATATGTTTGGGAAAACCGCCAGTTTACCAGCCTTTACTTGCAGTTATTATTACCTCAATATTAGTAACTGCTCGTACAACATAATCATAATCAAATACAACACATTTTTAGCTCTCTGATTGGCTGGCAAGCAGTGAAGGGTGTAGCTCGCCTCGTGCTCTGAATCAGCTGGCATAGGCTATGATTCAAATGCAGCCAGAATAGGGAGAAGAATGACAAGATAAGGACAACCGCTATAGACAATGGATACTGCACATCGTTAGAGAGGGCTGACACATGCCAGAAAACCCTACGGTGTACCTGTTCATAGTTTTAGCCATTCCCCCACCACCAACATGTAATATAATAATGTTATGTCTCAAAAATTTAGTACCACTTTATTTTCCCATTTTTCAGCAATTATCTTCAATCATACCGAGGCATGAAAAGGTTTTTTTTTTTTTTTTTGTACACCGAGTGTGCTCAATCTTTAGAGTGCTGAGATTGACTTTATTTTTATTTATTTATTTTTAGAAATAATTCATTGAACAGTGTATTCAATAAATTTCAACTAGAGATAATAGCTTGAGTACTGCATATGAAAGCGGCAAAATACAGTATTAGAAACTTCAGTATGATTTGGTGTAATCCTATACTACTGCTAACACAATCAGAATCATACTGCAAGTCTTAAGTGGTTTTCGATTGATACTTGGTGTTTTGTTTGTTGAGCATAAAGATAATATTTATGTCACATAGTGTTTTGTGTTTTTTCAGTTAATGGCATAAAACCTTCATCATTCAAGCAAAAAATGGAGGAAAAAGCCCATTAGAATATTTGAGGTTAATCCGAGCAGCGGTTTCGCAGATTACTTGAAAAAGTAATTTAATTACTGATTACTGATTAAGCCTAAAAAAAAGTAATCGAGTTACTCTATTGATTACTTCATTAACAAAGTAACTAAATTACTTTAAAAGTAATTTATCAGTTAATTTTTACCAATGTTTTCCCCTTTGCCGCCTCAACATAAGAATGACAACAGAAAATTGTCATCATATGTAATTGACTTTCCGATAATTGAATTTAAAGGGGAAGATTAGAATTTTTCACATAGATCTTAATCCTCGAGTTAGCAGAGGTTTAATTAGTCGATAGAGTCGATTTCAACCACCATTGACTCGCACTAGCTAAACCACTCCGGAGCCCTGAAACTACCAAATAACTGAAAAACTGCATGGAATTTGTTGAAATCAACTCCACCGACTAATTAAACGCGGCAAACTTCAAGATTAAGCCTAATGTCAAAAATATAGGATTTTGGGTTAGCATATCAGTGCCAGTGTAAAACAATGCAAATTGACTCCGCAGTAATCAACAACACACAAAAGAATTGCGAAGTGCAATAAACACAACGGTGGAAACATGTACCGGAAACCTTTCTAGCATTTTCAATTAGAAAATGCTCTTCATACATGACTACATTTTTCTTCATTCTACATACATGATGAGGCAATAACAAAATAGTAACGCACAGACACTAAGGGAACTAGCTTTAATCAGATTAGTTGTTTAGAAAAATGAACACGTTAGCTTACACGTGATGGAAAGAAAGTAATTACCGGTAGATTACAGTAAAGCGTTACTGACAACACTGAGTCGGAGGAATTTTAAATTTGCTTAATCCCATTTAGGTTTAAATGGTATTGAATTTATTCTGAAACGCATCCACATCCTTTATTACAAGGGTTGTGTACACGAATGAAACTACATAATCTCAGTTGTTCAATATAGTAAAGGATTTTTAAATGTAGTATTACACTTGGTCCCATTTTTTTTGTTTTGTTTTGTTTTTACATTGCACATGCAGACTTTATAAACATACACACACACAATAAGTGTGTTACGTGTATTACGTAAGGTTCTACACAACTGCAAACCACAGTAATAAAAGTATTTGTGCCCCTTGTGATTTTGCTATTTCACCCACTTAGAAAATAGGTGGAGGTCTGAAATTTCAATCATAGATGCATTTCCACTCATAGAGACTTAATCTAAAGGGAAAAAATCCGGAACTCACATTGTATGAATTTTCAATAATTTATTTGTAATTTACTGGGGTTCATAAGTATTTGTACCCCTGAGAAAATCAGTGCTAACATTTAGTGCAGAAGCCTTTGTTTGCAATTAGAGACGTCCGAAGGTTTCTGTAGTTCTTCAGCATGTTTTTACATATGGAAACGGATTTTGGCCCATTCCTCCACACAAATCTTCTCTAGATCTGTCAGGTTTTGGGGTTGCCAATGAGAAACACGAAGTTTCAGCTCCATTCATAGATTTTCTATTGGACTGAGGTCTGGAGACTGGCTAGGCCACTCCAGAACCTTGTTTTTACACAGCCACAACTTGGTCAGATTGGTGACATCATGACAAACATGACATCATTGTCATGTTTGAAGATCAAGCCACAACTCATCTGCAAGTCTCTGACTGAGGGAAGGAGGTTGTGGCTCAAAATCTGACGATACATTTCACTATTCATCATTTTCTTTATACAGTACAGTCATCCTGTACCCTCTGCCGAAAAACATGAGGTTTCCACCCCCATACTTCACAGTGAGGATGGTGTTCTTGGGATTGTACTTATCCTTCTTTTTCCTCCACACACAACGAGTAAAGTTTGCAACAAAAAGTCGTACTTTGATCTCATCTGACTACATGACTTTCTCCCATGACCCCTCTGCATCATTCAGATGGTCCCAGGAAAACGTCCGACGGGCCTTTACATGTACTGGCTTCAACAGAGGAATCTTCTGAGCAATGCATGATTTTAAACCATTGCACGGTAGTGTTTTACCGACAGTAGCCTTTGAAACTGCATCCAGCTCTTTTCCCTCACTTTTCTTATCATGAGTGATACCCCACGAGAAAGATTTTACATGGAGCCCCAGTCCGAGGTAGACTATCTTTAGCCTTTTCCATTTTCTAACAATTGCTGCAACTGTCAATTCTCACCAAGATGCTTTCCAGTTGTCCCATATCCTTTTCCAGCTTTGTGGAGCTCAATAATTATTTCTCTGGTGTCTTTCGAAAGCTCTCTGGTCTTGCCAATGTTTGCAGTTGGATTATGACTGACTGTGGGGTACAAATAATGAGCTCAAACGGGTGGGTGGCTACAAATACTCTCAGTAAATTGCAAATAAATAAATAAATAATCATACAATGAGTGGAAATGCATCTATGATTGAAATTTCAGACCTCTACCTATTTTCTAAGTGCAAAATCACAAGGGGTGCAAAGACTTCTGCTCCTCACTGTATGTGCTATTCAGCTCTTGGGTCGAATAGAAATCTGATGTTTTAATTCAGGCAAGGTTTCAGTGGGTCAATAGAAAGTAGTTGTTGCAAAGTGGGGGAAAGGGAGAATTCAATGTTACTTGAATACAGCATTGAGAAGCTGTGTTGTAAATCACCATTGTTTTGTTGGCTGCCACGGTAACGCAACAAGATTCTGCAACCTTAGCTGACAAAATTCCCTGTAGAAGATGTGACAAAAGCCGAGAACCACTTTACCTTGACTCGGTGGAATGAATGGAATTATTCTGTGTTGCATCTTATGAAAACAGCAGAGTCCATTTGCAAAATCTATCTAAAAGCATACAAGTTAAATATGTACGTGAGTGCCAAGCAAAGAGGCACTGAAAAGCAAGTATAATAGGCCATTGCAAAGCCATCATTCCTTCCAAGCTACTCAAGTACCAAACTGTGAGTCAGTGCAAGTCGTTGTGTGTAAATACTTGTCATTCCACTTTTCTTAGGCTGAAATCCACAATACACAGAACGAGTGGAGCCTAAAAATGGTTTTATTATATCGAACCGGCAAATATCCAATTCTAAATTGAGAGAACGTATTTTTAGATTTTTTTTGGTGGAGTACTATCCCCTTTTTTGGGCTTTGTGTATTTCCTAGTTGTACAGGAATGTTTCAGAAGCACTCCAGAGGGTCAGGTTGTTGAAAGGGGGATTGTGCTGTCTGTGGTTATGCCACAAAAAGCAGCATGTGTGCATTCATAATAGATGCTTGCTTTACACAGTAGCACTAGTGTAATCACTTTCAGTCATTCGCTGATGAAACATATTCTTCGTATTGTAAATAGCAATGCGTTTTGCACTGACAGTGTCCAGCACCAGTGACAAATCGGGAGTTTTGATCAGCTGTCAGATTTTTATGCAGAATTGAGTGGGAATGTTTGGTAAAGCTGCTGGTAATGACTGGACTGCTGACATTGGTGTCTACACACCCACAAAGTGCTGCGCTGTCATTTCCTATTCTCTTTCTCTCCCTTTCTTTTTTTTTTTTTTTTTACAAGCAAGCCTGCTGTCTTTTGTTCTGCTTAGCAATGGTGACATTGTGTGGACAAATTCAGTGAAATAATTGTGCAAATAACATGACTTCCCAAAACATTGATTGCTTGGCAGTCACAGTATGTTTTCATTCATGCGGGTTTGTCAGTTTATTTACATTTATTTTTGTGAAACTTCCCGTCGAGTTCTAACTTTAAATTTATCAACTCTGATATTTTGGGGTTTGTATGTACAATTTTATTGCAAGAATGTTCCCATTCAGTTATGATTAGAAGCTTTTCAAATGTAACAGCTAGTTTTATCATATCAAAATATTAATTACTAAATCCAAAAATAAAATGATTACTTAATTTGTTATGTCAATCTTTTCCAACAAATTATGTTTGTTTAATTTCTACAAACGGGAAAAAAAAAAAAAAAAATGTTGGTAGTAGACTGAGCAATATGGCAAAATTCCTCTATCACTATATGGGCTGTTTTATATCTAGATGACGATATGCCACAATTAGTATAAGCAAACGTGTGTTGTCTGTTTTTGTCTTTCCCACATCTTTACATGTTCCTTCAAACAACTCGTTTCATCTTTTGACACAATAGTTTGAAGCAACCAGGTGCTTTTTTCCCCCCAAACTTCCAACCTGAAGCAATATTTTTTTAGGGAAGTTGTGACTTCCACTGTTTTCCACAATGACATTAATTCAGACATTCACTTCACTATTTATTCTCACTGGGTTTATGTATTTTGGCAGTGTACACCACGGGCGAGTGATGAGGTTGTTTAAGGGTTACATATACAAACAGTCATTCAAAGTCAAGTTCACACCTATGAACACTTCACTCTATATTTTCGCTGTGTCCTTGGGATATATGAGTCAGGGAGGGGGTGGCCATCTGACATAACCTCTTGACTGAGGAAGAACTGCCAGCTATCAACACACAGATTTTTTATATATGGCATGAATGAATATATACCTACATGACTGAATTATATAATGACATTTTCTTTCACAGGTGCTTTTAGAATGATGTCTGGGATTTCAGATGTAAAAAAGAAGTGGGCTGCAGTCCGGGGTCGCCTAGGCTCATCACAGGACTCAGACACCCAACAGGAAGCCAACTTGGAGAATGCTGATCCGGAGCTATGTATTAGACTGCTTCAGGTTCCTACTGTGGTTAACTATTCTGGCCTGAAGCGGCGCCTGGACGGAAGCGACCAGACATGGATGGTCCAATTCCTGGAATTGAGTGGGCTAGATCTCCTCTTGGAGGCTCTGGACCGCCTTTCGGGGCGAGGTTGCTCTCGCATCGCGGATGCCCTCCTGCAGCTCACCTGTGTCAACTGTGTCCGTGCTGTCATGAACTCTTCAACTGGGATCCACTTCATCATCGAGAATGAGGGCTACATCCGGAAGCTCTCCCAAGGTTCATTTACTCCCTTTTCATGTTTTGAAAAAATGTAACACATGTCATTACAGTCATGTGAAAAAAATAGGACACCCTATTAAATATTAAGTTCTTTGTAAGAAACGAAACGTTTACATATCTGATCTTGTTTTTCTTTATCTCTGGAAAAGAAATTGATTTAATTGCAGGGAAACAACAAAAATCAACAGTGTTTTACTCATTAAACCAAATATATCAACAAAAATGCACATTCTAACTGAGGAAAAAGTTAGGACACTCTACCTATAGCTAGTGTTACCTAGCCTGGAACTCCAGACTCACCGCTGTTCCAGCTATAGAGTCTGGCGACTGTTCCGCGGATCAAATTCCCAGGGCGGTGCAAGCCGCAGCAAACAGAGAGCGGAGTGGACCAATCAGCGTCGGGCGGACATGACGTTGGTAAAGCAAAAAGAAACTCTAGCGTGAGGACATAAGCATACGAGGAGAGCGGGGAAGTTTGTTAAACATGGCTTGCACGAGATAGACTGTCGGTTTTAGCGACTCAATATGTTTTTGGTCATTTAAAGCTGAATTTCCCGCGGATAGGAACATATTCTCGGCTCTTCCGTTCGCCATCTGTGTTGTTGTGGAGATGACTTCCGATGCGCAAGAGTGACGTTGCTCGTTAAGAACACGTCACGCAAATAAACAAATCTAATTGCACGGATGATTTTGTTCGGGCTCGAGAGGCCAATAAGGAGCTGGGTCCCAGACTCTATAGACCCTACTCACGTGACGTCACAGCCACGCCCCCGCGCCATGTTGTCCGGATACTAGTCATGTTAATGCATTAGCGCTTCGTAAATTCCTCCTATTATGGCGTGTTTTTCTGCTCGTTAACATTAATAATCAAAATGGTGAAGTCGTGTGTGGCGGTCGGTTGCAAAAACAGAGAAGATAGACGGAGAGACTTGAATTTTTACCGTATTCCGAGAGACCCGAAGAGGAGACCGAGATTGACTGCTGCAATTCGACGAGTAAACTGGGCTCCAAACGACTACCACAGATTATGTAGTAGTCATTTTATATCTGGTAAGATGCATTTAATATATATTTAGAGACGCTTTTTGTAGCCATCTACCAGTCTTTGACATCGGTCTGAAGAAAGTTTCACCCGATCCTCAACGCAGAATACTTTCAGCTTTGAGATGTTTGAGGGGTTTCTTGCATGTACAGCCCACAGCATCTCAATGGGCTTTGACTTGATTCCAGGACTCTCCATTTCTTCCTTTTCAACCAGTCCTTGGTGGATTTATTGGTATATTTTGGGTCATTGTCAGGTTGCAGGGTCCAGTTTCGCTTCAGCTTTGATTTTTTTCACAGATGCTCTCACATGTTCCTCAAGCACCCTATGATACATAATAGAATTCAGGGTGGATTCTACGATAGTGAGCTGGCCAGGTCCTGCTGTAGCAAAGCATCCCCAAACTATGACACCTTCACCTCCATGCTTTACAGTTTGTATGAGGTTCTTTTCCTGTAATGCTGTATTGGGTTTATGCCAAACATGTCCTCTTTTCTGGTGTCCAAATAATTCAATTTTAGATTCATCTGTCCAAAGAGCATTTTTCCAGAAGTCCTGGTCTTTATCTACATTCACTCTAGCAAACTTCAGTTTGGCCTTCATGTTCTTCTTGGGAGCAAAGGTTTCCTCCTTGCACACCTCCCATGAAGGTTAAACTTGTGAAGTCTCTTTCTGATTGTAGAGGCATGCACTTTCACATTAACAGTAGCAAGAGCCTGCTGTAGGTCTGGTGATGACATTTTAGGGTTTTTGGAGACTTCTTTTAGCATCTTGTAATCTCTCGGTGTGAACTTGCTTGGACGGCCAGACCTGGGCATGTTGGCCGTTGTTTTGAATGTCCTCCACTTGTAGATTATTTTCTGGACAGTGGAATGGCTGATTTATATTCTTTTGAGATCTTTTGAAATCCCTTACGAGACTCATAAGTATCTACAATCTTCTTTCTGAAGGCCTCAGACAGCTCCTTTGATCTAACCATGGTGTTTTCTCTCACTTCAACAGTTAAAACTCTCAAGACTGTTAAAATTGATATTGACACTTGAATCTCTCAAGATTGTTAAAATTGATATTAAATATACATATGACCAAATATATTACAAAACGCACAGGCTTCCATAGGGTCTCCTATTTTTTTCACATGGCTGTGTGTGGTATTCGCATACAGTACCATATTTTTCGGACTATAAATCGCACCTAAGTATAAGTCGCACCAGCCCAAAAATGCACAATGAAGAGGGAAAAGAAACATATAGGTTGCGCCGGAGGATAAGTCACATTTTTGTGGGAAATTTACTTGATAAAATCCAACACATAGAACAGATGTCATCTTGAAAGGCAATTTAAAATAAAAATTCAATAAAAAACAACATGCTGAATAAGTGTTCAGTATGATAATGTTACATGATGCATGAACAACGAAATGCGAACGTGGCCGGTATTTTAACGTAACATAGCTATTAAGAGTTATTCAGATAACTATAGCATAAAGAACAAGCTAACAAGTTTACCAAACCATCAGTGTCACTCCAAAACACCAAAATAACATGTGAAATGATATCATAATGCTTTAATAATTTCACACATAAGTCGCTCCAAAATATAAGTCGCACCCCCAGACAAACTATGAAAAAAACTGTGACTTGTAGGCCGAAAAATACTGTACTTTAAAACCTCATAAGAAGTACGAAGTACTGGGATTTCAGAGGAAAGGTTACTATAGGCTATATTCTAAATTGCGAAGGTTTAAAAATTGAAAGTTTGAACATTGAAAGTTACCCCGAAAAAAAAATATATATATATTTTTTTTTTTGATGTTTTTTGTTTAAGAATAGCAAGTGGTTCAGAAAGTACTGAAACATTGAACATTTGAACATGTGCTTTTCTAGATTTACCGTGAATCAAACGAAAATTAATCTGTAAAGGGGTTGGTATCATCCTGGAATTTCTTTAAAAAGAGGTTAATATACCTAACTTTCCATGAGTCGTGTATTCTTTCTAAACATTTATGATGTTTGCAACATTCCACACAAGTGAATTACGAAAGACTACGTGTAATTTCCCCATATGTATTGGAATTTTTGGGATTAGAAACACAAACATGTTTATCTGCTGCCACATCCTCAGAGAACAAAGTTCATACTGCCTAAAGACAGTTGAGTTATATTGAGGGTCTTCACACAAAAAGGTAGCTCTGTAGGACGTTTTGCATGTGTTATGTGTTTAATGCTTGTGCTCACGATATACGCAGCCCTGGATACCTCCAACATCATGGTGAAGAAGCAGGTGTTTGATCTACTTGCAGCCCTCAGCATGTTCTCAACAGATGGTCATCACCTTGCTCTGGATGCTCTGGACCACTACAAGGCAAGTCAAACTATACAACTCAAAATAACGTAATAAAAAACACTGCCCTCTTGCGGTGAGTTTTATTCACAATCATTACCTCATAGTCAATAGGTTGATCAATTCCACCGTGATTTGTTCGTCAGGGTGTGAAGATGCATCACTATCGCTTCAGCGTGATCATGAATGAGTTGCAGGCCACAGACAACGTTCCTTACATGGTCACGCTCCTCAGCGTCATCAACGCTCTCATCTTCGGCTCTGATGACCTGAGGCAGAGAGATAAGACAAGGAAGGAGTTTATCGGTAGGTTCAGGCAGCCGAAAAACAATCAGTGCCCAATTAAAGGTCACTCCTCTGTGAGATGTCACAGCATTTACATCAAAAACAAAGCACAAAACAGGAACTAATGTAGCTGTATTGAAAGTATGTCTAAAAATAGGTTGAAAGGCTACATTTCATGTGACAAAATGTATATGCAGTCCCTGACAAAAGTCTTGCTGCATCAGGACATAGTGACTTAAAATGGCAAATAAATGTATTTCTTTTAATATCAAAGGCTTTCACATTAATAACTGGGTGCCAAATGAAACCGTCAAAAAGTACTGTGACGTTCAGAGCTTGGTAAAGCCCATAACATCTGTTTTTGCAAGGATAAAAGTCTTGTCGCATACAAAAATAAAGTATAGTTTCTTCCATTAATTATTTTGAAAACACAAATATGCTACACTAAGATCAGAATATAAAGTCAAGGTGTCTTGGGGGGAAAAAATAATATCGTGTGTGTCTCCTATGAGCTTGGACTACTGCATCCATGTGTCTTGATAATGACTCAAATAACTTATTGATAAAGTTGTTTGGAATGGCAAAAAAAAAAAAAAAAAAAAAAAACATCTGCAAGGACTCCCAGAGTTCATCAAGATTCTTTGGTTTAATTTTCAAAATCTCCTCCTTCATCTTAACCTACAGTAGACATGCTCAATAATGTCTGATGACTGAGCTGGCCAGTCCTGGAGCACCTTAACCTTCTTAGCCTTCAGGAACTTTAATGGAGAAACTGAAGTATGAGAGGGAACACCATTATACTGATGAATTTGCCCTCTTCTGTGGTTTACAAGGTAATGGGCAGCAAGAATTATTTTGATACTTCAGGCTGTTGATGTTGCCACCCACTCTGCAGATCTCTCGCACACCCTCCCTTTGCCAAGGCCCACAGCTTGCAGAAACGATGGACAGTGGAAAAGTGGCAGAAAGTTGATTTTTCTGATGAATCATCCATTGAACTGCATCTCAACCACCGTAAATACTGCAGAAGACCTGTTTTCCCAGTAAACAGTCAGGTTTGGTGAAGGAAAAATCATGATTGGAGTTACATCTGGTATGGGGGTGTGTGTAAGATCTGTAGAGTTGGCGGGAACATGAACAGCCTGAAGTATCAAGAAATTCTTGCTGCCCAATACGTTTCAAACCACAAGAGAGGGCAAATTCTTCACCGGGATGGTACTCCCTCTCATACTTCAGCCTCTACATCAAAGTTCTTGAAGGCAAAGAAGGCTCAAGGACTGGCCAGCCCAGGCACCAGACATGAACACTATTAAGCATGCCTGGGGTAAGATAAGGGAGGATGTTTTAAAGATATAACCAAAGAATCTTCATGAACTCTGGAAGTCCTGCAAGACTGCTTTCTTTGATAAATGTCCAATCCATTCAGACTGGGAGAGGCTGGCTGCAAGCCCTCCCAGTCAAAATGGTTTGGACGTCTAGCGCTGTCAATGGCACTGACAGATGACCATTCACAGCAAGTCCTCCCCGTTTGAATTAATTAGATGTCAATCATTGTCAAATTGCAGTAAACAATTCTTAAGTCCTTACACACACAAAAAATTAAACATTATGTGAGTCTTTATAGAGACTAGAGGCAACAGCTCTCATCCAATTGGTCCAATCACCAATTTGATTGGCCACACCTCTTTTATGATTGCTCACCTGTGAGTTCCTACTTTTGCTTCTAAACTATCATGTACCACTCATTGCATTTCACATTTGAAGACACACATAATTTGTAAACAAAAAAAGTCAATGATGTAGCACTTATGTGTATTTTGTTGTTCTGTAGGGCTTCAGGTTCTTGACATTCTCCCAAAATTAAGGTGAGCATGTGGCCCGTTGTTCACCTTTTCCTCACCGTTTTGTAGAGATAAAATGGCATTTGATTGTAAAGTGGTGAACCCAGTAGTGATCTGTTTTTGTTTGTGGCATGCAGAGAACAGGAGGATGAAGACTTGATTATTCAATGTGAATCTTTTGAAGAAGCAATGGCTGAAGATGAGGAGGAGCTTTTGCGAGTATACGGCGGGATCGATATGAGCAATCACCAGGAGGTCTTTTCAACTCTCTTCAACAAGGTAAGAGCTGTGTGCTTCGTTGATGTATTTCCACTTACCTGGTGTATCATAAAATAAAGTGATATAATCTTCTTGTTATTGTGTGATAGGTGAGCAGCTCCCCGGCTTCTTTACAGCTGTTGTCAATCCTGCAGACGCTGCTCCTGCTGGGGCCAAATCGCTCTGATATCTGGCTAGCTCTAGAGGCCATCGCTAACAGAGCCATACTGTTGGCACAGGACTGTGAGTCGGCACCTTTATGGTGCATTCATTATTACTTCGTGTGGTTCTCAATGTTCTGCTAATGGCTGCTTCGTATTAATGTTTGATGCAATTGGAAAATAGTGATGAGGTGGACGCTGCTGTTTTTTATTTTTCAGCAAGTAATTTTTTTTTTTTTTTACATGTTGTACTCCAGCTCAGATAGGGTCGTTTGAGAAGATCATGGAGCGTCTGGTGTTCTTCAAGGGCAAGCGCTCCGAGGGCGATCAAGTGGATGGCCAGTATGTCGGCGTGGACAAGGCTTCGCAGACGGGTCAGCTAGACCAAAATCAGCTTGAGAAATGCTCCACCTCATCTCAGAAGTCCCTCTTAGCTGCTTCCCCTCTTCCTCCGCCACCACCACCAGCACCACCCCTTCCTCCAAATATGACGGGGTCCCAAGTTTCTCCTCAGTGCCCACCACCACCACCCCCTCCTCCACTTCCTGGTGGATTTGGTGGACCTCCACCACCCCCTCCTTTACCAGGAATGATGCCTCCACCCCCACCACCTCCATTACCTTTCAGTCCTGGCATGGCCCCGCCACCACCTCCTCCCCCTCTGCCAGGTACGAGTAATGGACCACCACCGCCACCTGCCTTACCTGGCATGCCACCGCCACCACCAGCCACTCCCTCCCCAGGTATGATAGTGGCTCAGAGCAGCTATACTCTGGGATGCAGCACACCTGCAAAATTGAGGCGATGTCCCACTCTGAGGATGAAAAAGCTCAACTGGCAGAAACTGAGATCTGTTCATGGTGAGCATTATTTGTATAGATGGTAATGGGCTTTCTTTCAAGTCTTGAACATTTCGTTTAAATTTAGGTATTCAAACTTTTAATGCTGATTTGTTTTTTTCTAACTTTTGTACAATTTTTTTTGTAGACTCTGTTAGATTGTCAAATTGGTCCTGCAATTGGTACGAAACCAACGTTTTCAGCAACCAGTTAAAGATATTGGAATGTCATCACTCAATGGAGCATGTTTTAAATCTTTTGTAGGTAATGCAGTGGTTTGAACATTTTTTGTATTCCATATGCAGGCATAGTTTATTGTGCAAATTTTTATCTTCAGCTTCAACCGTCCTCAAACTCGAGTTGGCATACAATCTTATTGACTCTATGGACGTATCTAAATGAAAATATAATCATTCAAATTTAATTCATTGAGATCGTAAAGAATCAACATTGAAATTTGAGACATCTTGTTTATGGACTGTTCTGTGGCATGAAAATGACCATGTTTTAAGTTGTATTTGCTACTTTCGGCTTTTCCCTTCAGGGGTCGCCACAGCAAATCAGTTGTCTCCACCTAAACCTATTTGCATTATATACTAAATAAAACTAGTCAGGAGTTACTAAAAGTACAGTGGTACCTCTGCTAACAAAACTAATTGGTTCTGTAAGTACTTTCATAACTTCTGTAAGTAGAGACGCGTTTTACATGTAAATGCCCTAATCCGTTCCAAGTCCCCCCAAATTCAGACATAAATCTTTCATAATGCATAAAAATGTCACAATTAGATTATTGCACAATAAACATGAAGTCAGACTCTGATTTTAAGTTAATAAACATGTACTGTCGAAACATGAAGGGCTAATGAAGAGGATGCTGGGATATACACATACAGTAGAGGTCCCTCTTGGCCAATTGGATAATAATGGTAGGCAATAGCACAGCAGCTATAAGTATGTTACCTTCAGTAAAGTCTGGGAGCTGAGAGTACCAGCCATACTGTATTTTTGCCTGTCGTATCCTGAAATTTGTCTCGTAACGAGGCAATACTTTCCCAATGAGACATGTCTTAACCTGGAAATTCTGTATGTAGAGACGTTCATTAGTAGAGGTACCACTAGCAAGACAAGTTTATTAGTATAGCACAATTCAACACAAGGTAATTCAAAGTGCTTTACATCACATGAAGATCCACGAGAAGAGATAAAATGATTTGTAAAAATCACATTCAATCAAGACTTAAAACGGACAATTGAAAGAAATAAAATTATATATTATGTAAAATAAAATTCAAAAAAATTTAAATCAGAAATGGTAATAAAGCAGAAAATGAATAAAAAGCAAGGACAGTGGGGCAAATAAGTATTTAGTCAACCACTAATTGTGCAAGTTCTCCCACTTGAAAATATTAGAGAGGCCTGTAATTTTCAACATGGGTAAACCTCAACCATGAGAGACAGAATGTGGGGCAAAAACCCCCAGAAAATCACATTGTTTGATTTTTTTTTTTAAAGAATTTCTTTTCAAATCATGGTGGAAAATAACTCATTCATAACTCATCATTCATCTCAATACTTTGTTATGTACCCTTTGTTGGCAATAACAGAGGCTCAAACGTTTTCTGTAACTCTTCATAAGCTTTTCACACACTGTTGCTGGTATTTTGACCCATTCCTCCACGCAGAGCTCCTCTAGAGCAGTGATGTTTTGGGGCTGTCGTTGGGCAACATGGACTTTCAACTCCCTCCACAGATTTTCTATGGGGTTGAGATCTGGAGACTGGCTAGGCCACTCCTGGACCTTGAAATGCTTCTTACGAAGCCACTCCTTTGTTGCCCTGGCTGTCTGTTTGGGATCATTGTCAAGCTGAAAGACCCAGCCATGTCTCATCTTCACTGCCCTTGCTGATGGAAGGAGATTTTCATTCAAAATCTCTCGATACATGGCCCCATCCATTCTTTACACAGATCAGTCGTCCTGGTCCCTTTGCAGAAAAAAACGCCCCAAAGCATGTTTCCACCCCCGTGCTTCACAGTGAGTATGGTGCAAATCAGTATTCTTTTTCCTCCAAACACGAGAACCTGTGTTTCTACCAAAAAGTTCTATTTTGGTTTCATATGACCATAACACATTCCCCTAGTCCTCTTCTGGATCATCCAAATGCTGTCTAGCGAACCGCAGACGGGCCTGGACGTGTACTTTCTTCAGCAGGGGGACATGTCTGGCAGTGCAGGATTTGAGACCCTGGCAGCGCATTGTGTTACTGATAGTAGCCTTTGTTTCTGTGGTCCCAGCTCTCTGTAGGTCATTCACTAGGTCCCCCCGTGTGGTTCTGGGATTTTTGCTCACCGTTCTTGTTATCATTTTGATGCCACGGGGTGAGGAGGGAGTTGAAAGTCTGTGTTGCCCAACGACAGCCCCAAAACATCACTATTCTAGAGGAACTCTGCATAGAGGAATGGGTCAAAATACCAGCAACAGTGTGTGAAAAGCTTATGAAGAGTTACAGAAAACGTTTGGCCTCAGTTATGGCCAACAAAGAGTGCATAACAAAGTATTGAAATGAACTTTTGGTGTTGACCAAATACTTATTTTCCACCATGATTTGCAAATAAATTCTTTAAAATTCAAACTATGTGATTTTCTGCGGGTTTTTCCCCCACATTCTCTCTCATGGTTGAGGTTTACCTATGTTGACAATTACAGGCCTTTCTAATATTTTCAAGTGGGAGAACTTGCACAATTCGTGGTTGACTAAATACTTATTTACCCCACTGTAGCTTGAAATTTGAAGTATGTAGACAGTATGGATATGCTGTGATAAACAAAAGCGTTTTTAGCCCCGATTTAAAGGAGCAAACAGTTTGAGCACACTTCAGACCTTCAGGTAACCTCTTCCAGAGGTGAGGAGCATAATAACTAAATGCTGCCTCACCCTACTTGGTTCTTGTTCTTGGAACAAAAAGACCGGTTTCTGTATAGTGGTTAAGACATCTAGGATTCCATTCAGGCAGCGTAGGTTTGGTTCTCACTTGGGGATGGTGTGAGTGACTGTCTTGTCACATCTCTGTGAAATACTGGCAACTGGTTCAGAGGTGTGTAGTCTGCGTTCCTCTTGAATTTGCTGTAATTTGCTGCATTATTAAAATGGATGGGGACTAACATAAAATTTTACAATGTTTTCCTCCCCAACAAAAGGATTCATTCAATTCGAAAGATACCGATTAATTCTTCCAGTGCCTTTGATAATGATATACATTAAATCGTGACTCATTTCATCCTTCGACTGAATTTACGTCTACACAAGGACATATTTTCTCCAGGGTATTTTGCCGACTATTTTTATAACTGTCCACACTTACAGTACGTTTAAAGTAAGTACCCCCGGTTCTGCAAGGTAGGCCTTGATTTCCACAAACTACGCATGCGTAGAAAGGTGCAGCCTCGTATGTTACGTCGTCGCTTGCGCGGTTTACCTCTGAACCGGAAACTCATTACTTGCCGGCGGCAAATTTCGAAATTACTACACCTTCTAGACTGTCATTATTTTGTGATCACTGCTTTTTTTCGTGAACGCATCACGCAGGAGTGAGAGTGAAGGGAGAGCATGCTCGGTTTTTATGAGCAGTCACCGAGTTGTGATAGAAATACACTACTGTTCAAAAGTTTGGGGTCGCTTTGACCCCAAACTTTTGAATGGTAGTGTAAATCTTTAGAAAACAACGAAAGCCTGACATCGTTACTTGGGATGTTACAATCGATGCTCAGTTGTGCTCACACCACTTGGAAAATAACAAATAGGAGCATATGGTGTGGCGCTGTGTATATTTCCTGGAAGCCGCAACCAGGAGTATTTGTGCATAACAGTGGCGATCCTGGAAGTGGCGACAGTTTTGACAGGCAGAAATGTCATGGGGGAAAAAAAAACTGATCGCGCGCCTCTTTGACTGGGGGTACAACACAGGTCACTTTTCCGGGTTTAATTTTCCACTACGCATTTTTATATACTCATGTTCGGTCGGCATTGAGTTGGGAGGAGCCAGCCCCGCAGGTAGCAGATCGTAGACAACGCTGGAGACGAGCTCTGTAAAAACCCTCATCTCCGCATCATCCGCGATGGGAGGACCACAAATGGGCACTGAATTGAAGCATATTATTGAGACGTAGTTTGAATATTCAAGAAAAATGTGTGGAAAAGAAAAGAGCAGGAATGCCACGTCCGCTTCCATTGTTCACGATGCCGTCATGCCGCACTAAAAATGGCGACTGCATGACGTCACTTCCTTAGTATCCGATTGTTGTATGGAGACAGCAGTCCATATTAAGCAGCAAGTAATATTGCATGCCTACATTATCCGTCTGACAACTTATACGGATAATAGGCATACTAGTGTAGCCGACATGCCGTATAATCCAACTAATTACACTTTTTAGGCCATTATCCATCCTAGTGTAGACGTAGCCTTAAATGTAAATGTTTGTCACTAGTAAATGTTGAATCAAATCAAATGGTTTGGACGTATATTGCCGTCAATGGCAGCCAATGAGTCAATACTGAGGTCTATCTAATGATGGATTCTCCTTTCCTCTTCCACACACAGATGGTCACTCAATGTGGTCTTCAGTTCAGAACGAGCCTTCTCCCCACGAGCCGGACTATAGCAGTATCGAGCAGCTGTTCTGTCTCCCGGTGACTGAGCAAAAAGAAAAAGGGGCAGCTGCTCCTGTCAAGAAGGAGCCTAAAGAGGTGCGCACGGTCAACACTAGACACTGAAGCACTAAGAACAAATATCAGATATTTTAAGGCTAATTACCTATTTGCTTTAGATTTCTTTCATTGATCCCAAGAAAAACTTGAATCTAAACATATTCCTCAAGCAGTTTAAATGGTGAGACTTGACACTTCATTTATTTTGTATAGCTTTTATATTGGCTCATAACAGATTGCTTATTATCGTGTCCATCAAAATATTCCAAATGTTCTATGTCCAGCTCAAACGAGGACTTTGTGGCGATGATTCGAAAAGGTGACAGAAGCAGGTTTGATGTAGAGGTGCTAAAACAGCTACTGAAGCTCCTGCCAGAAAAACATGAGGTTTGTCAATACCTACGCAGTGTCTTAAAGCTGTCATTCAAGGGCCCACTCAGAAGATTAAATGCAATGTCCAAGTCGTGATGTTGCCTCTGTCATTTAGATTGAAAACTTGAAGTCTTTCCAAGGAGAAAAAGAAAAGCTGGCAAATGTCGACCGTTTCTTCACATCGCTCCTCACTGTCCATTGGTAATATCATTTCCCAACTGTTACAGCTGCCTGGTTGATGACTTAGAGTGAAATTGGCCAGAGAAAGACGAATTTTGTGGTGGCATTTGTTGGGCTTTTAATTTAACTGCATTAATATGTGACCTTCAACTCGTACAATTTAATATCTACCATTTCGTAATTTGTTGTCTGTTTTCAGTTATCACCTGAGGATTGAGTGTATGTTGTTGTGTGAAGAAACTGCATCAGTGTTGGACATGCTCCAACCTAAAGTCAAGCTGCTGGAGGAGGCCTGTCACTGTAAGTAAACCTTGTGTGAAAATAACCCTGTCATCTAGGTTCAGTGAAACTAATTATTTACCTGTGCTCACAGCTCTCAGGACAAGCACACTCATTCCCAGTTTTTGCAGGCTCATCCTCGACGTGGGCAATTTCCTCAACTACGTAAGAGCCGGAAATCTGTTTCATCCCTGCTGATAGTTTTTAAAATCGCCTGCATCGCTTTCCTTCTAGGGAAGCCACACAGGAAATGCTGAGGGTTTCAAGATCAGCTCACTTCTCAAGCTTGCAGAGACAAAAGCCAACAAGAGCCGCATTACTCTGCTTCATCACATCTTAGAGGTACACAAACCTTTTTGAATTAAAACAAAAATTTCTTTAACTCATCATACTTGTTTGAAAGGAAGCTGAAGTGAACCACCCAGAGCTATTGGCATTACCAGAGGACATTGAAGTCTGCCAAAAAGCTGCAGGGTATATCTTATCGTCCACATTTTGGCATTCCCGCCCCCCATACTATGTGCAAAATATTTTGTAATACCAAACATTCCTCATACCACAGAGTGAATCTGGATTCTCTCCAGTCCGAAGCCAACGCCTTACTTAAACGACTGAATGAGGCATCCAAAAAAGTGTCCAAGTCTGTGGAAGAAGTGAAGGAACAATACTCAACAGTTCTTGAGGTGAGGCCCTGATTCATTTTAAAATGACTCAGATATGAAACAGTATTGTAGCATACAAAAGAAGTAAAAGTACATCAATTTAAATAACAGGAAAAAAAGTTACTCTAACTGCAACAGTTAACTCACCATTGACTGCACGAGCGCCATGAATGGTATTGAAGGACAATGGCGGTTGACTGATTCTTACTGTGCAAAGAATCTTTTTTTTAATTGAATATTTGACGTAGTTTGATCATGTATATGGCGGAAAACACTCAGGTGACTCGAAGTTCTGCTCTGAGACCCCCAATTTGGCCAAATTTCACAGTTGTCCGAGATGCATGTGTGATACATCATTTGAAAGCTTAAAATCTCTATTTTATGGGGGAAGAAAAATTTTTGAACGGGGCATTTTTTGACACCTTAAAAGTAGGTATAATCAGGTGAGTGAAAAAATTTTGAGACCTTTGAAATTTTAGTTTCTCATTTAAAAAAAGGTTTTGGACACCCATCCTGGTACATAATGAGTAACATTTCAAGATGACCCCCCCGTGTCTACTCAAGTCTTTGATAATCGATATGCATGCACTACGACATGTGGGTTGATGTACAATAATAAAGGAAATTGGTGTATAAGTAAATGTAAATTTAATGTAGCCCTGTTTTATTTTCTAAATAAACATGGCTAAACAGGGAGTTGGCTGTATATTAATGATAACTTTACGGCATACAGTTTTTGATTTGGCTTGATTTTATTCTGTGTAAAAAAAAAAAAACATTTTTAGGTGTTAAATTCCAATACCATGATATTTTATTTTTTGCAGTGGGCTTTGAAAATATTTTTTCAATTATTATTAAAGAATGTGAATTCGAGATACTGAGAATAAAATGCTCCATATGCATAAAGGAAACATACAAAAGTGAGTACATAACACTATCCATTATATTTAGCCTTGAAGCCTAGGACCTAGGCTTTATGATTTAAGCAACTTATGTATCTAATACATCGATATCATCCCATAATAAGCAATCTAAAGGGCAACGAGGGTCGAAAAGATAAAGGTCAACACCCGAGTCAGTTAGCCTGCTGTGTCCATAATTCTCGCACTAGCGTTCAACTGCAATGTACTAGTATGTCTTTTTGTGGCTTTCTGGTAACTGGAGGTGAGAGCACAATGAAAGACACCATTATTTTAACGAGATATTATCGCGTACTTACCTTGTTTCGATCCAAAAACTCAGTGTAGCATGTCTCACCGAATATCAAGACACAGCTGTGAATGGCCACAGGCGGACTTTTGGGGGATTTTATGGGTGAAACACGGTAATAAGGGTCGCAATGCAGAAATCGGAGATTTTTTTTCAAATTTTTACCCTTTTAAACTTTTATTTTTTTTTCCTTTGGATCGATTATTTAATATATATTCTAAAATATCGTGGAAAATGCGACGGTAACAAAAAATGCAGTTAACCAATAGTTATGAGGTAGCTATCCGTGACCTATTTACAGACACTATTCTTATTGTGACTTAATTTGTTTGAAAGTTTAAAATATGCAAGTGAATAATTTGTCATTTTCTTAACTAAATATTAGACATCAATAAATGATTTTAAGCTAAAAATGATAGAGCTTTCAAATTATATAATTACCTTTTTATGGCTGGATTGAAACAAAAGCTATTGCGCGGTGTCTGTAAACGGGGGTATCCAGGGTAAAATGGACAAATTAAATACTTCAGGGGCTTAATGCGCCATGAAACTGCTGTGGCAGCATATAAACATATTCTATCAAACGCAAAAGTTCGTTTGGCTTAAAATACAGCAGTTTATCTTAAAGAGGGGTGCAAGAGCAGAAACTGCTTTTTCAGCATTGTATGTGTTTTCTGCCATATGTATTTTTTCTGTAAAGAAATCCAGTTGTTTAATAATTTTGCCATTTAATTCATTTACTGTCCATTTAGAGCGGCACTATTATTTTGGAAACTCCTCAAGCGTTTATTTCCGGTTCTGCATTTACGGGTTAATATGTCAACTCCTTCAATTACATGATTGTGCCTTGTGAAGTGAATTAAAGGCCCTGCACATAGATCGTGAACATTTCTTTCAATGCTAGATGGCGGAATAGTGGTGTTAAATGTGTTTTTATGTCCGTTTTTTCGATCGTTCACACTCGTAATTTACAGTGGGGAGAACAAGTATTTGATACACTGCCGATTTTGCTGGTTTTCCCACTTGCAAAGCATGTAGAGGTCTGTAATTTGTATCATAAGTTCTCTTCAACTGTGAGGGACGGAATCGAATTCAAAAATCCAGAAAATCACGTTGTATGATTTTTAAATAATAAATTTGCATTTAATTGCATGAAATAAGTATTTGATACATCACGAAAATCAAACTTAATATTTGGTACAGAAACCTTTTGTTTGCTATTACCAAACGTTCCCTGTAGTCCTTGACAAGGTTTGCACACACTTCAGCAGGGATTTTGGCCCACTCCTCCATGCAGATCTTCTCCAGAGCCTTCAGGTTTCTGGGCTGCTGCGGGCAACACGGACTTTCAGCTCCCTCCATAGATTTTCTATCGGGTTCAGATCTGGTGACTGGCTAGGCCACTCCAGGACCTTAAGATGCTTCTTACGGAGCCACTCTTTAGTTGCCTTGGCTGTGTGCTTTGGGTCGGTGTCATGCTGGAAGACCCAGCCACGACCCATCTTCAGGGCTCTCACTGAAGGAAGGAGGTTGTCAGCCAAGATCTGGCGATACATAGCCCCATCCATCCTCCCCTCAATACAGTGCAGTCGTCCTGTACCCTTGGCAGAGAAGCAGCCCCAAAAAATGTTTCCTCCTCCATGTTTCACGGTTGGGATGGTGTTCTTGGGGTTGTACTCATCCTTCTTTTTCCTCCTAACACGACAAGCCTAGTTTAGACCAAAAAGTTCAATTTTGGTCTCATCCGACCACATGACCTTCTCCCAATGCTCCTCTGGATCATCCAGATCGTCGGTGGCAAACCTCAGATGTGTCTGGACATGCACTGGCTTCAGCAGCGGGACCTTGCGTGTGCTGTAGGATTTTAATCCATGACCCGTAATGTGTTTCCGATGGTTTTCTTCGAGACTGGTTCCAGCTCTCTTCAGGTCATTGACCAGGTGCTGCCGTGTAGTTCTGGGCTGATCCCTCACCTTCCTCATGATCAGTGATGCCTCACAAGGTGAGATCTTGCATGGAGCCCCAGAACGAGGCAGATTGACCGTCAACCTGAACTTCTTCCATTTTCTAATAATCGCTCCAACAGTTGTTACCTGCTTGCTTATTTTCCTGTAGCCCATCCCAGCCTTGTGCAGGTCTATTATTTTATCCCTGATGTCCTTACACGGCTCTTTGGTCTTGGCCATTGTGGAGAGGTTGGAGTCAGTTTGTTTGAGCATGTGAGCAGGTGTCTTTTATACAGGTAACAAGTTCAAACAGGTGCAGTTACTTCCGGTAATGAGTGGAGAGCAAGAGGGGTTCTTAAAAAAGAACTAGTTGGTAATGTATCAAACACTGTAGTTAAATACAAATTTATTATTTAAAAATTATACAATGATTTTCTGGGTTTTTGTATTAGATTCCGTCCCTCACAGTTGAAGAGAACTTATGATACAAATTACAGACCTTTACATGGCTTGCAAGTGGGAAAACCAGCAAAATCGGCAGTGTATCAAATACTTGTTCTCCCCACTGTAGCTGGTTTTAGCTAGTTTTTATCAGCTACAACTATTAAAATATCAAAAAATGATGTGAGCAGTGAATGTAGTGGTTGGAAAGGAGATGGCGTGCAGATGTTCACTGTTGTTGGTTTATAGTTAAATTTGGTGATTTGGTCTGTTTATTCAGGGAAACTCATTAAGAGGTCTGTGAATATTGAATATATGTATGTTACTCACCAGATACTAAATGTGTGTACATGTATGCAAACCTGTACGTCAGACCAATAAGAGTTCATCTCCATTGCTCCTTAACTGGAGCCCCTGTACTGGTCAACACGTCTGGGCAAACTAGTCACAAGTAGAATCTTCAACACTTTATTATTTCTACAAAATTTTATTAGTGGATTTGATGTTAATATTTTCTTGCACATGTTGTTGTGCACTTTCAACTTGTTAGATGGCATTAATAAATATAACATTCTGAACAAATACTGTTTTGGTCGTTGGGTTGTGCTAAGTACAGTTGATGCGCTGTATTTTTTGGGTCAATGGTTGTTGGGTTTTTGTTTTTTTTTGCCAAAGAGTCTTGTCGCACAGGGACACAATGTAGGCTAGGAGCGCCGCTGCTGAAGGATGAGCATTCAAAGCCAGTCCTCTCAGTTTAAATGAATTGGATGTCTATTGTTGTCAATGGCTGGTAATGAGTTAAACTGACAATAAACTTTGGGAATGCCAGACTAAAGTAATAAATACATAATATTGCATTTGTAGTGCAGATCCAAAAGTAAAAGAATCGGGACTGTAAAGTGCAAATCATAGCAATCCCACGGTACCATCAAAAAATGCCCTCTGGTGCAGTATACTGCATAGGGAAGAGATCAGAGCAGTGCGAAGTGCTTGGAGGCAACATCGTGGCATCATTGATCTCACTATTTGATACATTTGCAGGAGAACTCCAGTATTTTAGTAAGTACAAGTTTTGGGCCTCAGAAAGACATGTTCATTTTTTAATCAACTAAACTCCTAAAAATGGCAATAACAAAAGAATTGCTCAGTATTCTTACAAAGACTCTTTCTGTGCTCCAGGAAAATCTGGAGGCGTGTCAAGCTTTGAGTAAAAGATTTGTGGACATTGACAAGAAGAGGAGTGAACTAGCTGTCTACTTGTGTGAAGATGCCAATCAGCTGTCGCTCGAAGAGCTTTTCGGAACAATCAAGACTTTCCGGGAACTTTTCATCAAGGCGCTGAAGGTCGGGGATGATACTGGTGTCATTTTTAGCGTGAAAAAAAAAAAACTGTTTTGATATGTTGCTGTCTAAGTAGAAAATTGCTACTGTGTGTACAATTTGTACTTGGCAACGTGATGTCTCTTTTGCAAATGCAGGACAATAAGACCAGGAAAGAGCAGGCAGCCAAAGCGGAGAAGAGAAAGAAGCAGTTGGCAGAAGAAGAGTCCAAGAGACAGAAGGGAGAAAATGGCAAAATAAGTGAGTTTTGACTGCACAAGTCAGAAATCCCTTTCATATGATTTGAAATCTTTTGAGTATGGACATCAATCATTCAAAAAAAAAAAAAAAGTTTTTGAATGCAAGAAATATAGTTGAAACCCCCAAAATGCCTTTGAATTTTTTGTTGTTGTTGTTTTGCTTCATTTTGTTTTCTTTGCTAGACAAGGTTTTTTTGGATTGATGTAATGTTGTTTTGTGTTATGGCCATATTAGGACCTTTTGTGGCTTCATAATTAAATACATTTAAAAAATTTAAAAAAAATTAACATAACAAGTCCTCCCAGGCTAGCAAGTGGCGATCATGGCTTGCTTTTCAGAAAGACTCCGTTGGTGTAGACACTTGACAAAATGTTTTTTAAATTAAAAAATGTAAAAAAAACAAAAAAAAAAACACTTTGAATCATTTTTATTGGGTGGGTCAGTTTTATTTTTGCATTAGTTTTTTCTTTGAAAATGTCTTTATAGAATAGTTTGGGTAATATAGTAATGTAGACACAAATGTCCTACCCATAATATGGAACAAGAACAAAAAAAGTGATTGCTTAAATAGAGTAACTTTGTCAATAAATGTGTAGAAATGCAATTTTTTCAAAAACCTTAGAAATATTCTTCTCAAGAATTTTTGTTTGTTTGAAGCAATGTTTTTGGAATAAATTATACATAAAATTTCCATTCCAGTCAATTTGGCCCAAACACAAAACATTACCTCAATTCAAAAAGTTAAACAAAAAACCTTCGCTTCTATCTAAAGGTGCAACAATTAATTGATTATTCGACAATTAATCGATTAGTAAATTATTCGGCAACTATTTTGATAACCGATTAATCGTTTAGGATCTTCAACTCGTATAAGTCCTTGAAATTATAACGTATATAACTTCTCAGCTGTAAATATCAGATTTCTTCTTTATGGTATGTTTTTGTTAAAGTGAACAAAAATGACATGAACAAAAATCTTTTACTTTGGAAAACAATTCACATTTTTGCCAATTTTCTGACATCTGTCTAAACTAGCTCAAGGCGGCAACAACTAATCAATTAATAAATTGGTTGCCAACGTATTTGATCATCGATACACTTGAAGGAAATGGTAATCCATTTTGTCTTCATTGCTACTTATAACATGCCGAAATCAACTTAAAGGTAAATTGTGAAGGTAATTGAAAGAGGTGACATTTATCAGATTATCGATTAATCGATTATGAAAACAATCGTTGGTTGCATACTTCTATCAAAAACATTTTCAAAGAAAAAGTCAGTCTCAACTATATTTTTGCATTCACTTCTACTTTGAGAAGGATTTTTTTTCTCATCATTTTTTAAATTTTTTTATTACAGGGTGTCCATAAAGTCTCTTTACCGTTTCAAAAATGTATTAAAAATACAATTGATTAGATATTCAGATTTGTTCTATTGTATTCAGCGTTTATTGAAGTTTTTTTTACCTCTTTTAATACTTCTACATGGGCACCATTAGTTGCACGAAGCACATCAAGATGGTACTCGATTTCTTGCCATGTTCGCTGTAGCATAGCCTCATCAATTGTGGCAATGGCATCAGTAATCCTTCGCTTAAGGTCAGTAATGTCCCTTATCTTTGTTCGATACACAATATCTTTAACATAGGCAACATAGAAAGAAGTCCAGGGGAGTGATATCTGGTGAACGTGGTGGCCAAGGAATTGGCCCATCCTTTCCAATCCATTGGTCTGGAAATGTTTGATTGAGGAACCCACGAACATGCAGCCCCCAATGTGGTGGTACACCATCTTGCTGAAAAATGATGGTTGGTTGAAGGTCATTCAGTTGTGGTGCCACAATTCATTTAAAAGGTCAAGGTAAACATTTGCAGAATTTGAAGTCTCGATGAAGAAAACCACACAAATGCAGTGTAATAAAAAACTTTAATAAACACTGAATACAATAGAACAAATCTGAATAAAATATCTAATCAATTATATTTTTAATACATTTTTGAAATGGTAAAGAGACTTTATGGACACCCTGTATTATTTTTGAATGAAACACCTTTTTGGGGATTGAATAGTAAAGAACTGAATCAACCTGTGCCTCCTCACCAGTCAGAAAAGGCTTTGTGCCACAAGATGATGGCTGCATAATCGACCACCTGCTTGCAGACATTAGGAAGGGTTTCAGCCTAAGAAAGACCAGGCCAAGGTGCGATTCGGAAAGCCTCCCTCATAGTGAAATGAGTAGGGATACCTGCCCACCTGGTAAGGACAAGAGACTGTGGCACCCATCTGCAGTTCTAGCGCCGCTCCTGAGTCGCTTAACTGCGTGCCGCAGCCTCGTTGCTTTTATGTGCCCATACGTCCTTCAGCCTGCATCAGCTTTTACACTGTATGTAATGTGCTTGGGAAGTGTATTGTCATGCATTCTCGCTCATTACCTCTGCCAAGTGCAAAATGCAAGAGTTATTTGTGTTTATCACTACAGCATTGATCTTTTCCAAATTGAATAGAGCAGGAGTTCCAAATCTTTCAAGTCCCATCACACCTCTGTTTCATACTGACTGAAAAGTGCATCATGTAGTGGTCATAGGCGGAGATTGTGGTTTGGGGGTAAAGGGGGGCATTGCCCCCCCCCTCCCCTCAGTGGAAAAAAATGTCATTGCATGTAAATGACTTTCGTATGAACTACTTTAAAGGGGAAGTTCAGAATTTTTCACATAAGGCTTAATCTTTGAGTTAGTGGGGGTTTACACAGTAATTGGAGTTGATTTTTTAAAAAATTCCGTGCAGTTTGTTTCAGGCCTCCGGAGTGGCTAAACTAGCGTCTGTCAATGGTGCCTGCTTAGCATACTAATAAACAATATATGTAGGCTGTCCACCTTTCAGAAATAAGGGACGCCTCCCTCACGCCCAAAGCCGTAGAGGCGAAAAAAAAGGGACATCCCCAAAACTCCTGAAATGTATCTATTTACATATATTCTGTATTGGTTCAATACGGAACGCAAATTCTAATTCCCAATTCGGAACGATTCCTTGTTTCAAGGGACGGGTGGCAAGCCTAAATATATGCACACATGAGAATCACCGATGACCCATGAAGTCAAATGTTGGCCATGTTTTCAGAATAGTCATTAAAACTTAAAAAAAAAATAAATATATATATATATATATATATATATATATATACACACACACATTAGGGCTGTCAAACGATTAAAATTTCTAATCGAGTTAATTACAGCTTAAAAATTAATTAATCGCAATTAATCGCAATTCAAACCATCTATAAAATATGCCATATTTTTCTGTAAATTATATATACTGTAAAATGTTGGAATGGAAAGATAAGACACAAGATGGATATATACATTCAACATACGGTACATAAGGACTGTATTTGTTTAATATAACAATAAATTGACAAGATGGCATTAACATTATTAACATTCTGTTAAAGCGATCCATGGATAGAAAGACTTGTACTTCTTAAAAGATAAATGTTTTGTACAAGTTATAGAAGTTTTATATTAAAACCCCTTAATGTTTTCGTTTTAATAAAATTTGTAAAATTTTCAATCAAAAAATAAACTAGTTGCCCGCCATTGTTGATGTCAATAATTACTTACACAATGCTCATGGGTGCTGAAGCCTATAAAATCAGTCGCCAGCAGAGGGCAGCAAAACTCCATAAAACACAATTAACAAGTGGGCATTTCACTCTACGGACATTTAAATCTGTCTGAGCGGGACATGTGCGTTAATTGCGTCAACTATTTTAACGTGATTAATTTAAAAAAATAATTACCGCCCATTAACGCGATAATTTTGACAGCCCTAATATATGATAAATTACGGCAGTTTGGTGTGACATTGTTTTGTCTACATGGGTATTTTGAACAATGATCTGCATTTTGAATTTATTTGACCGTTAGATCTGTTAGTATTTTTTATTGGCATGCTAAGCAGGCACCATTGACTCGTGCTAGCTTAGCCACTCCGGAGCTCTGAAACTAACAAATAACTGACAAACTGCATGGAATTTTAAAAAATAAACTCAGACTAATTAAACCCCCGATAACTCGAAGATTAAGCCTAATGTCAAAAATTCTGAACTTTCCCTTTAAAATAAAGATCTAGCTGTTAAAATGTTGTCTATAAAACTTGTAAAGCAATAAAACAACAAAATAAATGAACAACAATCCTTCGATGTATTTCATAATAGGTCAAAATTATTTTTCAAACAGATATCTGACTAGCACTTTAGAGGATGTCTTTTGCGTTGCTTAGCCAAAACTATACCTGAAGCGGCAAGAGGGCTATTTAGAATTTTAAACTGAAGCTTTCAAAAGCTTCAAGTGAGATTGAACCGAGGATTGAACACCAACAGTACCAAGAGATTGATTATACATAGGCCTATGTTAATTTTCTGGCTGACAGTGTTTTGGGGTCAACATGTTTTGCTCCCCCCTCCCACACAAGTCACTCTGCCTATGGTAGTGGTAAAACTAAAAGAAATGGATCAAAAAATCCCTTCACTATGAAAAAGTGTGCCATCTATAAAGTGGCGTACAACATTTTGCTCTGACAATCAGTAAACCAAATTGACCATTTTTATGGTGGGAAAGGGAAACCTTGTTTTCTCTTTTGCTCTTTGAGTCACATTGGAACTGTTCCCCCATTCCCAAATACAGTACTCTAAAGGTATGGTCCTATCCTATAAAATGCCTTGAAAGACTACAACAGATTCCATCTCGCCCCATAACTTTTGCGTGACAGTTCAACCTTGGCAGAGGTACGCATTGACTCCCATTGAGATGTCGCTGTTATTTTATAACCTGTTGTGATCATTCTGTTGACATTTCCCTACTCAGGGTCAAGTGTGAAGCCTGTAGACGAAAAAGCCGCAGAAGTGGCCTCCACCGTTTCCGCTCCCAGCACACTTCCAACAGAGGATCACCAAGCCAACTCAGGCGAGGTGAACGGCTTCATCAGCTCACCAAATGGCACTCCTTTGACACCTCACGGACAAGGTGTGGTTCAAGTGGTAGCTTCATCCCAACCAACTCCAGAGCAAACAGTCTTGATTGCACCAGCACCCAAGGAAAGGCTGACGACATTACAGGAGGAGCAGACCTCAACACCTGCAGTACCCCAAATTAATCTTCTGGTGGAAACTTGTCCATCTCTCCTCACAGATGATTCAACTGAAACTAGTGTACTTAGCCCAACCTCCCTGTCAGACTCTGACCTGTTGGAGGCCGTGTTAGATGGAACTTCCAGCCAGGTACCTGAGGAGCCAGCAGACAGTGTAAATGGCCAGCTTGCAGACAGAAATTCAAGTGAAAGGAATCCAAAGGTAGACGAGAACAGTCAAACTATTGACAAGAGTTGTTTAAAAGATGCCAAAAACCAAGACAAAGGTCTAGATTTGCATGTTGCAAAACCACCTGTGCGAGATGTAGTGGTGAGCTGCACACATGAAGACCCCAAAAGCAACAAGACTCCTATTGAGAGCATGCTGGGAGCTGATGTCCAGGATGGAGTCGAATCCGATGATGTGCCATCGGCAAGTGAAGAAATTACTTCATCACTAAACTCCGAACCAAAGAAACAGAAAAGTTTCTTTAAACGCAGCAAAAAGAAAGATTCAGGTAAACTATCTCTTAAGTTCAACCAAAAAATCGAGAGCCTTGTAAAATGTCTTAAAAATAGATGTTTTGGTGTATTGCGGGTTATGTGCCTTTCTTAATAGATGCTTATTTGGATTTTAAGTATGCATTGTTTGTTTACAATGGACCGTTGGTTTGAATTTTCTGTTTTTCGTTCTGACTCTCTAAATCACAAGGTAACAGTGGGAAAGGACACACTAAACCTAAAAAGGGCTGTGTGTTGCAGTGAGGTAGGTCAAGCAGTGGGATGGCAAACTGCAGGAATATCCTTATAAATTCAGTCACTGTCCAAACCTGTGGCAAATAACACCATGTGTTGGTCTAACTGGGATCTGGAATTCATTTGTCTGTGTTGTCCAGCTTTTAACACCTTTCACTGTTACCGTCAAAAAAAAAAAAAAAAATCAAACTTGTCCTTTGGTTGGATTAGTTGGTTTAAAACATGGTGCAATAACAGAAAAAAATGATGCCTTGACTTTCCTCATTTCAGTCTTGACAATGTGCAGTCATTGTGAATGAAGTTCTCATGACAGATTTCTTGTCTCCCATATTTTCTTGTCCATTCCCTAATTCTGCTGGAAGTTTTTTTTTTTTTTTTTTTTTATCTACTAACGGCAGTCTCATGTGCTTTCTGCAAACCGCTCTTATGTAAATAATACTATACACCGTGCATTCAAGCTGATTAAAAAAAACTTTGTAAGCCAATGACAATTGCTCATGAATTACTGTATTGGCCCGAATATAAGACGGCCCCGATTATAAGACGACCCCCTCTTTTTCAAGACTCGTTTGAAAAGACTTTTTGAACACAATTTTTCTACAGAAAATAATTACATCTGAAACAAATGATTATAACAATGTATTTGAGAGAAAAAGCTTGGCGTTTACCTCATTCAAATCTTATCTGAACATTTAAATATGTAAACTAAAGCGCAATCTAATTCGTAAACAAATGGTTTATTTACATTTTAAAAAACCAGAAGCCAATCTATTGTGATAAAACCAAATTGCAATAACTGCATTAACCATCAAAGTGAATTCTAACTAGTCTTGAAACAAATCTGAATAAGGAAAAACATTGCAATAAAATAATGCAAACTGGTTAAACTAAAAGGAGTAGCGGAGATCTGTCATGACAAAGTTGCTTCAATGATATCTGGCGCCATCTAGCCTCGTGAATGAGGAGTAGCTGAAATCTGTCAAGACAGAACATTGCTTCAATGATATCTGGCGTCATCTAGCGTCGTGAAAGGGATATGTCTAGACCGCGAATATAAAACGTGACCCTTTTTCAGTGTTATTTCAATGCCAAAAACAGTCTTATATTGAGCCCAATACGGTAATCACATTTATGAATAAAATTGCTCTAAGTATTTTATAGCGTATTTACTCTACTAATTTCTCCCTTAGGCAATTCCAAAAAAAGGAGATCCAGAGGAAAAAGAAAAAAGTTGACGTCACAGCAGTTGTAAACTGGCAATACTTCAAGTACAGTATGCTGAGTGGTTCATTTTGTGAGACTGCACAGATATCTGGACCAAGAGTTTATAAAGTCATCCGAGGCTGGGGCTTTGACAGCATTTTGGATGTAAACATGTCACTTTATGTAAATTGTTCTTGATTGTAAACTATTCGAAAAGAGGGAGAATGCTTTATATGTTTTTGTATAGTTGTAAAAGTTTTGTTGAAAGGATGCAAGAAATATTTTCAATCGGATATCCTATATAAAACTCTTAATGACAGCATATATTGTAAGTTTTACTTAATGTTTAAGCTATTTTAATAAACGAAAATTGGCAGTAGTTGTTTTTATTGCGTGACTACAAGAGCCTTATAGACGACCATTACGCGCTCGCGTCTAGAGCTGACATCATCAGCAGCCTGTCACAGATATGGCAATGCCCACTCTCGCTGACTGCTAGTCCTCTTGAGACGGCCAGCCCGAAGCCTCCGCCATGTCGCTCAGTTGGTCGGCCAAAGAGCACAAAACCATGAACCAGCCAGCCGTCACCGGACTCAAGCGGCCGCGTAACGACGTGGGGAACCAAGTGACTGTTGTGCTGGGTGCGCAGTGGGGCGACGAGGGCAAAGGGAAAGTGGTCGACCTGCTCGCCACTGAAGCGGACGTTGTCTGCAGATGTCAGGTAATGTTTGCAATCCTAGTAGAGCAGGTGCCGAGAACCACTCGGATTCGAGTATGATTGCGCATGTAACATTTTCTGGGTCGTTCCGATGTTTTGCACATAACTTATGAGAGATGTTGAGAAGTTTCATATTTCAATTTACTAAGCAAATAGATTAGCTTTAAATGCAATGATGTCTGCGGGCTTTGATTTACTACCATAATAACATTCAGACAAGTCGGCTTCAGATGACTCGCCTATGAGATATAACACTGGTCAGAAATCGGAGGTCAGTCCAGTTCTGGATAAGCTGCCAACTGTTGCTGGACGTTGTATTTTCTCCACTGACAGCACAAGTAACAACCCCTCCCCTTCACCCACCCTGGCCATTATAGAGCAGGTCACATTCTCAGAGTGGCTTGATATGTGAGAAGGCCAGGTCTGAGCTAGAGAGGGAGTAGACATGGCCTGAGCCAGGGGGTGTTAAAATAGGATGGTTGGGCTCTGTGAAGTGGGGGGGGGTCCATAGATTCAGTCTGTGACACCAAAAAGCATGATTATTTCATATTTCACGCTGTGTTTTTTGCTCCTGAATGAAATGGACCGCCTGGATGTGTGTGGAAGCAATTTATACAGTGGGGCAAATACGTATTTAGTCTGCCACCAATTGTGCAAGTTCTACTTGAAAAGATTAGAGAGGCCTGTAATTGTCAACATGGGTAAACCTCAACTTTGAAAGACAGAATGTGGGGGGGGGGGGGGGGAACAATCAAATGGTTTGATTTTTTAAATTATTTTCAGATTACAGTGGAAATTAAGTATTTGGTCACCTACAAGATTTCTGGCTGTCAAAGAGGTCTAACTTCTAACAAGGTCTAATGAGGCGCCACTCGTTACCTGTATTAATTGCACTTGTTTTAGCTCATTATCGGTATAAAAGACACCTGTCCACAATCACAGTCACACTCCAAACTCCGCTATGGCCAAGACCAAAGAGCTGTCGAAGGACACTAGAGACAATATTGTAGACCTGCTGGGAAGACTGAATCTGCAACAGGTAAAACGCTTGGTGTAAAGAAATCAACTGTGGGAGCAATTAATAGAAAATGGAAGACATACAAGACTAGGGATGCACGATATCCATTTTTTGACACCGATACCGATATCGATAACTTCTTGCTCCCCAAGGCCGATACCGATTCGATAATATGTCAAAAAATGTTCAACGTATATTTACCTGAGTTTTTAAACACCTGTAGGTCAAAAATCTAGTGGTTGATTCAGCATAGATTTGCCTTTGACCAAACCAGAATTTTCATGATGACATGAACATTATTATAATGAACAAAACAAAGAACAGTTTTGACTTCAAAAAAGTAATTTTTTCAAATAAGTATAATTTGAGTCCATCACAATCAATCAGTCAATATCGATGACGATGTGTTCCCCTGAACAATGAGAACTGATCTAAAACAAACATAAATCCAACATGTATTGTGCTTTGTCAGCAGATAAAACATTGGGTGCAACAGGAGAGGCGACTTTTGTCGTATTGGTCCATGAAACAACTTTCTTAACGTGGCAATTATAGAACAGCAAGCCTATCAATAACCAAAAGGCCTCTCAAGAACTTGTAAACATAACACTGTAAAATGCAAAATTTGCTAATTGCCATGGTAAGGTTTATAACGAACTCATTGAAGGAAAAATACAGCCTGTAGAACACTAACAAAACTTTGCATACTGGCAAAACAGGAGTGGAAACAAACGCTCACATCCCAATCCGACACCGTGCCAAAAATATTAATAGGCCCGATAATATATAATGTTGTTGGAATTATTGGGATGACGTCATAATTTATATTATCGGACCGATAATTATCGTGCACCTCTATACAAGACCACTGATAATCTCCCTCGATCTGGGGCTCCATGCAAGATCTCACCCCGTGGCGTCAAAATGACAAGAACAGTGAGCAAAAATCCCAGAACCACACGGGGGGACCTAGTGAATGACCTACAGAGAGCTGGAACCACAGTAACAAAGGCTACTATCAGTAACACAATGCGCCGCCAGGGACTCAAATCCTGCACTGCCAGACGTGTCCCCCTGCTGAACAAAGTACACGTCCAGGCCTCTGGACGTGTCTGCGGTTCACTAGAGAGCATTTGGATGATCCAGAAGAGGACTGGGAGAATGTGTTATGGTCAGATGAAACCAAAATAGAACTTTTTGGCAGAAACACAGGTTCTCGTGTTTGGAGGAGAAAGAATACTGAATTGCATCCGAAGAACACCATATCCACTGTGAAGCATGGGGGTGGAAACATGCTTTGGGGCTGTTTTTCTGCAAAGGGACCAGGACGACTGATCTGTGTAAAGGAAAGAATGAATGGGGCCATGTAAAGAAAGATTTTGAGTGAGAAAATCCTTCCATCAGCAAGGGCATTGAAGATGAAACGTGGCTAGGTCTTTCAGCATGACAATGATCCCAAACACACAGCCAGGGCAACAAAGGATTGGCTTCGTAAGAAGCATTTCAAGGTCCTGGAGTGGCCTAGCCAGTCTCCAGATCTGAACCCCATAGAAAATCTATGGAGGGAGTTGAAAGTCCATGTTGCCCAACGACAGCCCCAAAACATCACTGCTCTAGAAGAGATCTGCATGGAGGAATGGCGTCAAAATACCAGCAACAGTGTGTGAAAAGCTTGTGAAGAGTTACTGAAAACATTTGGCCTCAGTTATTGCCAACAAAGGGTACATAACAAATAAGGTTGTAACGGTACATGTATTCGTATTGAACCGTTTCGGTACTTGGTGCTCGGTTCGGAACAGACGCGTACCGAACGAGTTTCTGACTTAAAGTAACCCTTACTTTCCGAGGCTGTGAGTCGATCGGGTTACAGTTTCTTTGTGTAGATTATATTTACTCCGTCTTCTCTACTATAATGAGGACCAACACGGGAGGACAGTAAGAAACGTCAATGGCGCGACAACGTGGCCGCCGCGAGAACGCAGTGAAACGCAGCCGTTAAAGTCAGTCAGCCAATGCACACCAGTCGCAGTGCGGCCGCGTGTTAGACGCCTCCCAGAAGCTGCTCAACGCGATGCACGCGAAAAGAACTGCAGAGTTTATTATTTGACGCGAGACGCGGTCCTCCTGCGTCAATACTACTAGCTAGCAGACCGGAAGTCACTCGTGTAAAAATACGGGGGATCCGGTCGATTTTCAAACTAATATGCAATTGTAACTCACTTTTTGAGTCCGTCAGATCTCTTGAGTGGTAGATCGGGGCACAGTTGACTTGTCTTTGTTGATTTACAATTGTCTTCTCTGCTATAATAACAACCAACACGGCCCTGTGTTCAATACAGAACCCTCCTACCGCAACAAAACAAGTATGAACTCATATTCACAAAGGAACTAAAGTCATACAACATAAAATATACAATATAAATGAAGACTACATCACATTTGTAAAATACAAATAAATAATAATAAAATAAATATTAGCCCGTTTAAATAAAATAAATTGAAATGAGCTAAAAAAAAAAAAAAACAGTAATTAAATATTAAGAATACACAGATCCTGCTTACACAATTAAATTTATTCATTTCTGTGTGGCGCTTTAACTTGAGAAAATCCACCAATAAAGCTTTTGAAAACCGTTCATAAGAAAAAAGATTCATTGAGGCATTTCATTTGTAAAATACATGTTAAAATCTTTGTCATTGGGATTGCTTTTTTTCTTCTTTCTTTCAGAAAGAAAGCTGACCAATATGTGGGGTCTGAAAGGCAAATTGTTGTTGGATTATTATCATTAAATACCCACTACTATTTGAGCAGAATTCTAGCTTTGTATAGGCTACTGTTCCTATTGTTGAAAGCACAAAAGTGTGTAATAAACAACTAGCACATTTATATTTTGCATTTTGTTTTCTTTTCTTACTGTACCGAAAATGAACCGAACCGTGACCTCAAAACCGAGGTACGTACCGAATAGAGATTTTTGTGTACCGTTACACCCCTAAAGGCAGAGTTATACTTCCGCGTCAGACCTGCGCCGTCAAGGAAGACCGATTTACGACCCTGCGGCGTAGCCTGACGCACTCCTCTCGAATTTTCTAACCTTCGCATCGCGTAGACGCGTATGACGTGGCGAAAACTGACTGTGATTGGTCCGCTCAGACTGTTTCTGGTTTAGCGCGAAATCACCGCCATTGTAGAATAGAACCAAACATTTATTTTTCTACACACAAAAAATGGACCAAGCCGATGGTAGTATCATCGAAGAGCAAGTCTCGTCAAGACATTATTATTATGATTGCCAAATGGCAAGGTCGGCGATTGGGGGGGGGGGGGATGGAAGAACCACAGAGACGTGTGTGTTCGGAATCGAGTGGCCACACGAAGCCGTGACCCAGTCGGCCAAAAACTGCCAACTTTTTATCACTTTATGTCGTATTTTTGGTTGGTGCGCTTCATCATTTATTGTGTACATATGTTTGCTGTGAGTCTGTGACTTATAAGTCATAAGACTAAGTATATGAAGAATAAAGCACAGATTTGGTGTCAAAAGAGTTGTTTTGATCTTCAATTTTCAATAAGACAGTTCACACACGATACATCATCACTGATTGAGAGTGCCTCCGTGCTTATTATGATAACGTTAAAATCAAGGCTCCCAACGCAGTTTGGGAAGTCCCATAGACGCCAGAAATCTGCTATGGCTTCCCACTGGCTGGTTGTAGGACACGGCAAACAAATCGGGCTGGAGGGCTTTGCAGACCTTGGACGCAGTGCTCGACACCAGTATGAAGCTAGCCGCCACAGCTAGCTCTCTCCACCAGAGTCTAGAACTCCCTGTGCGGCATCAAAAGTCGGCCAGACCACCTCGAAACAGTCTTCTGCGTCGCCTGCCCCTCAAAATTTGTATGTTCAACAATTATTCAATGTTGATGAACAAAAGATTTACATTCAAGATTTCCATCTTGCATTTTTTTTTTCTCCATTAAACTAGACTAGCGGAAGTCAACAAGCATGCCCCAAAACCGTACAAACATAACGCCACACCCCTCTAGTGGCTTGGAGGTGAATTACAGAGCAACGTGTTCCTTCACCGCAGAACTATCGAATGTCGAATGACGTCGTCGCTGCTCTGTCACCGCAACGCGGGAGTATAACTCAGGCTTAATAACAAAGTATTGAGATGAACTTTTGGTATTGACCAAATACTTATTTTCCACCATGATTTGGAAATAAATTCTTTAAAAATCAAACTGATTTTCTGGTTTTTTTTCCCCACATTCTGTCTCTCATGGTTGAGGTTTACCCATGTTGACAATTACAGGCCTCTCTAATATTTTCAAGTGGGAGAACTTGCACAATTAGTGGATGACTAAATACTTTTTTGCCCCACTGTATATTCAATTTTTGAATCCCGCACAATGAAAATGAGTGACTCCGGCTTCAGTCTCGGGTTTAGGGCGAATGTGTCGTCACCCGGGTCAGCGTCTCACAATACAGCATTGATTGATAGCATGCAGATGGGCTGCGGATTCAGCTGATTTTGCAGATTAATTCGTTTATTTTTCGCATCACGCCAGCCAAACGGCTGCAAAAAATTGTTGCTGCACCAGGGAGAGGCATGTGAGCCCTTTTGGGTCTCAAAAGGTTCCCGGAGTTCACTGCGGATATTGGCCAAAACAAGCCCTACTACTGTGAGACCATTGGACCTACGAAAGAAGTTGAGTAAACGTCGTATTTTGTATTATGTCAAATACTGGGATCACGGCACACGTTTTAATACAGCGGTGGCTTGCATTTTGTGGCTGATTGTCCACCAAGAATGTACCTTGGCCGACGACCGGTGGCTTGTTTGCACACACCCCTCTATACTCGGCTTGCCCTTTTCGTATGCCTGGTGTTCTGTCAAATTTTCAACCCCGTCATTAGTTGCAACTTTGCATTAAAAATGGTTGCGAATACAGCGAATACAAAGTAAACACTACAAACTTTCTTTAAATAAAGGACTATTTACTTACGTTTGATCATGGACGGACATGTAGAAAAGTTCTCCTCAGACACATCCTGCCATGTTAGCTGCACAACAACTGCATGCCGCTCTCTGTTTACGTCTTCGCCGTGTAGTAAAGCATTATTTTATGCCATATTTGTGTTGACCATGTGGCAGCTAAGCGCTCCTCCGATGTTGCCTGGTTTGGTATTCTCCAGTTGCTTCCCCGGCGAGCTCTCCTGTCCGTAGCAGGGGAACGAACTGTAACTTGCTCGCCGCCGGGCAGATTGCTGATCGGCGAAGACCATCGACAACCCAGACATGACCCGGGCTAGTTTTGTGTGATTTTTCGCTTCGAAAAGGGAAAATAAGATTTTGAGACGTCACTCGGTTAGGGTTAGGATGTCGGCTAGCTGACACGTCTCTTGGTTTATTTACATTCTCTGAAGCCGGTGCAGGGAAACGACAAAAGCCTGACTAACTACGGTGACATAAAATATCGTTCGGGAGGTGCAACAGTAAAGGTGAAGTCGTCAGTTTTGACCATTATGGAGTAATTTTGCCATGTCGTACTGAATAAATGCATTTTTATTATTTCATATTCCATTTAGCACAAGACTGTTATTTGTCATGACCATACCATTTGTTTAGCAATTGGGGAAAAATACTTTGGAAAAAAAGAATATTCTGTAAAAATATTGGAGAGACTGGAACAATAACATTTTGCGTCTCTCTTCGTCGCATTTTCCTCGTTCTGAATAATTCCCCCTCAATGGGCTGAATTTTAAATCAGATGAAACCATGACCCTGCCAACGTCATCCTAAAAAGATTTGCCAAATTGTTGCATATAGTCGAATCGCCTCAAAATATAAGTCTAATTCACATAATAATGCTATTTAAGACTTTTTTTTGTTTGTTTTTTTAATCCTGTTGTACGCACTTTAATGTTAGTGATTTGTGTATGAATACATAATTAGACTTTTACTAAATCAAAATGTCTAGTCCAGGGATTATGAGGCGCCGTTTGTAAAGCAGGACATGCTGAAAATTACGACAACATTTTCTCAGATTTAGCGTCACTCAGTGTTTAAAATGTGATATGAAAATGTTAGTCACTTTTTTTGCACATTTACATCATTTAGCAACTTAAATATTGAACCTGAATTTTTAAATGCAAAACTAAATAATTTAAATATTAAATGTAAATCTTAAATGTATATCTTAAATGTAAATCTTAAATTTATATCCTAAATCTTAAATATATTATATATAAATCCTCAATCTTAAATCTAAATGATCAACATAATCTCAATTATATATCTTAAATGTAAATCTTAAATATATCTTGAATGTAAATATTAAATTTATATCCTAAATGTAACTCTTAAATATAAATCCTAAATATGAATACTAAATTTAAATGTTAAATCTGGAAATTGGTGAAACTAAATATTTAGCTAATAATATCAGTGTTCTTAATAACGGCGTTACAGTACAACGGTGTTACTTTTTTTCACTAGTGAGTAATCTAATTAATTACTTCTCATCTTGGCAATGCCGTTAACGATACTGAGGATGTAAAGGCATGTGTTACTCTGCTTTACTACATTGATTGAATGATGCGAGAAAAGTCTGAGACACGGACTCACGGAGACGAGACAGCAGAACAGGAGTGGGGAGGAGGGAAGGGACTTGTGATGCCATTGCAAACACGATGCTAGGTGGCTCCAATAATAGCTGACTGTAGCCGATAGCCTACAAACTACGCCCACATGATGCTACAGTAGATATCACATGTATATAAACCTAGATGCGAAATGACAGACACGGCAGCATTAGCACATGTATAGAGAACTAGATGCGAAATGATAGATTTGCTGGCGATAGTAAACAGCCGCAGTAGACTTCTCAGGAAGGCTCTGTTGTAGAGAACCTTCCTAGCAATCCTAAGTAACTTTTGATCTAAAATACTCCTAAATTGGCAAAATCTAGACTTGAGTCTGTATTTAAATGATGAAACCGTTTTAAAACTTTCAAATGTCGAAAGTAGACAGAAGGAAACTAATGCAATAACGGGAGCAGTTTTAACAACTTTAACGGTTGATTCACAGCATTAAATGACTTCCAAACATAGCAAAAGTTACTTTCAAGTTATCGCAATAGCCGTAATACCAGTCTTTAGTTAGGTTTAGGGTAAAGAATTGGGCTACGGCCAATTGTCCCAAAAACCCTTTGAACTTCACATAGTGATACCTATGGTTTTTTTGGTTTTTTTTTTTTTTTTTTTTTTTGAATGGGGGGGGAAAAACATGAAAAGTAACACCAATTACTTTTCCAAGTAACTAATTACTCTTAAATTCAAGTTACTGAGTTAATAACTCAATTACTTTGTGGGAGAAGTAATTTGTAGCTGTAATTAATTACTTTTTAAAAATAAGATTAACAACAATGACGAATCTGCAAATTCACATGCCTGGAGACCGGAAGTAACAAAATAAAAGCTGGAGCAACTCAAGACTGTTTGTTTACGTTGCTTGAAAGTGAATAAAACCTACTCAACTGTGGCAGTCGGCTCTTGGACATGGACCTTTGTGATAATAAATATCTAGGTAAAATACAGTTTGGAGAAACTTTATTTAAAGAGTATTTTGTGTTTTTCGTGTCACTTTTTCTTACTTGAGCCCAATAAAGTGAATTGCCACGAGGCGTCTCTGTTGGACTGGACCGTACAGCAATGTTGACTTATCTAACTTCAACAGCAAAAACAGTAAACAGTCAAGCTGCTCCAGCTTTTATTTTGTTACTTCCGGCCCCCAGTCATGTGAATTTGCATAGTAGTTAAATATTTAGTTTCACCCGTTTCCAGATTTAACATTTAAATTTAGTATTTAGATTTAGGATTTATATTTAAGATTTATATTTGTGATATAATTGTAAGATTTACATTGAAGATATTTATTTTAGATTTACATTTAAGATATAGATTTAAAATTTATAAGATTTATATCTAACATTTAGAATTAGAATTTAAATTTGATATTAGTCTTAAGATTTAGAGTTGCTAGTATGGGAATACGGCTACCGAAAAGAAACTGACGGCATGGCTTAGAGGAGGGCCAACGTCCAAGACATGCTTGAGGAAGGTGGTTGCCAGGGGAGGCAGCACCTCCAAGATGATTTCCCATTTACTTGACAATCATCTGTCACTTTGCACAAAATTTAAGATAAGTAAACACTGTCATGAACATTTCCCACCAGCTACCACAGTTCACTCCAGTGTGTTTAGTGTGTCTAGCGATGGTAAAACAAATATTATAACGTAAGGTTGTTAACGAGGCAAATAACATGGCTAGTTAGCATGCCAAGACGGCTAACTAGTTTTTTTAAAAGTAATTTTAAGTAATTAAGTAATGTTAAAATACTTAAAGGAACTTCATGGAAATTTTGGATCATTTCCTGTTAATTTTTCGGCATTTACAATCTGCTTCCTGTTGATGTTGAAGTATATCCAGGTTAGTTTCTGTTGATTTGGTGCAATTCCTATTATTTGGGGGCATTTTTGGGGTCACTTCGTCGTTAACTCATTGGCTGCCATTGACAGTGCTCGAGGTTCAATCCATTTGGACAGGGAGGGGGCGAATGAACGAATGTAACTGTGGACATCAAAGTGAGTCAAGTGTAGTAGTGCGAACACTCGATCACACAAATCCACGGTTTTTAACAGCGCCAATGTAAAAATAAGAGTATTTGATTTGGATGTACAGTATGAATGAGCTCCAACGAGCCTATCATTCAGAACAACGCCCCTGGCCGGATTGGACGCCCTGGTCACACGCACATTTGACATCCTTGTACAATTGAATAAACTTTTTTCATAAGTGTGGGCCTTTCAATCAGATTATGAAAGGGCATATATCATGTCAGCCCCAGTTAGTTCATTCTCACATCTTTTCAGTCTGGGTTGTTGGGATGTATGCTTAAAGTCATCGTAATTTTTAATAGTAAAATTGTCCCTTTCTAGACGAAAATGAATGCTAACAACCTTTGTTTTTTTCATTATATAGCCACACAGTTTAACATTTAATTAATTCTTATTTTTACATATTATCTTTTGAGTCATTTGTTGGATCAACAAAGAGACAGTTTCCAGACAGAGACAGTTTTTTTTTCCCCAAGAACCATCATCATTCTCAACTCAAGTTTACACTGAAATGTCACTTTCATTGCACTGCTAATGCCACAACATTGTCACATGCATCTCACTAAGTAAAATGTTGTCCGACGACTGTCAGACAGTTGTCACAAACAATCTGGGTACTGAGTAATCTGAATACGGCCTATGCATTATTTGCACAGTTACATTATAGCATTTTTGCACTGTTACATTGATATTTATGCACAAACTGTCATTTGCACTATGTATCAAGTCAGCCATCTGCCTCCAAGTCTGGGTATTGTAAATTGTCATATACACTGTTATATTACCACTACATCATCAGTTGCTGCTGGTTATTTATCCATTTTGTTTCCAATCTGTGTACACTGTAACCTGTGTTTTTAGGTTTCATGCGGTGCATGTTATGGTGAAGCTTGAAATATCGTTGTACTCTTTACAATGATAATTAAGGCTTCCTTTTCTATTCCTTTTTTTAATCATAGTCACCAGAAGACATGTGATGATGCTTAGTCGTGACTGGGATTTATTGTTTTCAATTTCTAGGGGGGTAACAATGCAGGGCATACGGTGGTAGTGGATGGCAAAGAGTATGACTTCCACCTTCTCCCCAGTGGAATCATAAATCCCAGAAGCATTTCACTCATTGGTAATACAAATGAAACAATTGGATTAAAGTATTCCGACATATGTGTAATGTCATATTTTAAAATTCCTCTCTTCATACATTCTGTAGGGAACGGTGTGGTCATCCATTTACCTGGCCTGTTTGAAGAGGGGGATAAAAATGAGAGGAAAGGTATAACCCGCGCAATAATTTCTGCCTTTGCAAAGATAATGGCATGGTTTTAATAGTCATTGATTCTATATAGTCTATTTTTTTATGTGTTCTATGTTATTTTTTTCAGTGGTGTATAATGTCTCATGTTTTAATATTCTCAAGGATAACCAAAATATGTATGTTTCAGTATGATGCAAACCAAAGGCACAATAATTAACACTGTGTGGATTAATACCGCTCCTATAGTCAATAATATGGGACATTAATGTCCCCAGAAAGGCAGAAGGTGGTTTATGTGTTGGTCTACTGAGGCTATCTATCAGGTGCACTGTATTCATGTTATTTATACTCAGTCTTCTCTCATCAGGGTTGAAAGGCTGGGAGAAGAGACTAATTGTTTCAGATAGAGCTCACCTTGGTGCGTATAGTGTTGCATTTCAAAAGTCATATGTTTGTATTTTACATGTACTTTTTATAAACTTGTCTTTCCTTCTCAGTGTTTGATTTTCACCAGGTTGTCGATGGATTACAGGAAACCGAAAGGCAGGCACAAGAGGGAAAAAAGTAAGTTTTAACATTTCATATTTCTTTTTATGAATGAGCATGTCTGTGTTCCAATTGTCTGCTTTTTGATATTAGTATTGGAACAACCAAGAAGGGAATTGGACCTGCATACTCTAGTAAAGCGTCTCGCACGGGTCTTCGTGTATGTGACCTTCTTGGTGACTTTAAGGACTTCTCCAGCAAGTACGGAGATATTGCCAACTCCATTTTGTTCTGGCCTTGCTCATCAAGTCATTTATAACTTATATGAATCGCTTTTAGATTCAAGAACCTTGTACGCCAGTATCAATCCATGTATCCGACCTTGACTGTCGATGTTGAGGACCAACTGAAAAAGCTCAAGGTAGACCTGCAGCATTAAACAACCAGTGTCTTGTGGCTGCTTCTAACGTGAATGCCGTCTTGCAGGAGTATGGTGAAAGGTTGCGGCCTATGGTCAGAGATGGAGTCTATTACATGTATGAGGCCCTTCATGGATCGTCAAAGAAAATTCTGGTTGAAGGGGCCAACGCTGCTCTCCTTGATATTGATTTTGGTAGGATTTTTGTCATGTATATAGAAAGCAAATGTGCTTCTATGAAATTATTACAGTGAATTCTCTCTTCAGGTACATATCCCTTTGTGACATCATCAAACTGCACTGTGGGCGGGGCATGTACTGGACTTGGCATCCCCCCGCTCAATATTGGTGATGTGTTTGGTGTAGCAAAGGCCTACACTACTCGCGTGGGAATTGGAGCCTTCCCCACTGAACAACTCAATGTAAGATATTAGCTGACATTTGGCTGTAGATCAAAATTAAGAAAAGCATGATCCCCAGACGCATCTGAAAGTGAGTAACCTGCGGCGTGGGCTAGGGCTGTTCGATTTTTGCCTAACAAAATCCTGATTTTCCGATATTGATTACGATTTCTTGGCAAAAAAAATAATACCAAATAAAGTATTCTGAATGTCTTTTTAAACTTATTTTTCTTTACTAGAACTGAAAGTGCCAGTGAATTTAACTCTGTTAATACACACACAACAATCCCTAGGGATTAAGAGCATTTTATTCATACAACAGACTCCAGCTCTATTCTTAAAGTGATAATGAAAGAAACAAGAGAAAAGGTAGTCATTCAGTCAGTCTGTAAAGCAAATAGTCTGTCAGCAAGTCAGTCTGCCAACCAAGTAACCAGCCTGTCCATCAAATCAGTTTGGCTCAGGGTGATGTGCTGTCACATTTCTCCCTGGTCTTACTTACATAAATTAATGATCCGTGCAAAACTGTCACTCAATAGTAACAATATGCAAGGTGGCAATCACCTTGTCTAAACAAACTCAAATATACACCCCAGTGAAGGTATAAAACAGAATGATCCCTTTGGTTTATGAGCACCTCATCTTTACAAAGGATGTCAGGTCAAACACATTAATGGTTCAATGAACAATGTGCGTATAGATTCTATTTTTAAATGTAGATCTATGAATTTTGCCAAAATGTTTTTGTATTAAAACAAAAAAACTGCAAGGCATCCTTTTAGTTACTGTAATCTAGTGGCAGCAATCTTGACAGGGAAACGAAACAGAGGGACAAACACGCACACACAAATACTTTCTTACTTGTGGTTTATTGCAGTATACACTCAGCCAGACGTGGCGCTATATTACCGTGTGTCGTTATGTGGTACATGAAAGTGTGCAGACCAAATAATGAGGAAGTGTTGAGTTTCAATGCTGCATGTTTTTGACAAGCCACTAAAATCCTTCTGCATAAACAACAATACTTTAAGTACATCATAAGATAATACACTTACTCAAGATGTAATGCAATTTGTGTCTGAAGTTGGCTGGGCAAAAGTAGCAGAATTGCTGGTAGCCATGGTTGTTGTTGTTTTCGTTGTTCAAGACAGAGCGTTCTCGTGGGGGAAGTAGAAATTCAGAAGAAACTACGGCGGTTTAGATAAACAAAACTGCGATTTTTGAAATCGAATGTGTCGATTTGAACGTATATAACATCGTTTTAACCAGAAAAGTAAGTTTCGGTTCAAAATGGATTCATCGAACAGCCTTAGTCTGGTGTGTGTGGCTGGATGTGTTGAGAGTGACTTTTGCTTGGAGACCAATCAGCTTTAAATGTCAAATGTGTTCATTATTTACTATAGCAACTGGAAAGAGCAACATTTTTTGAAACTGGTGAGAGAGTCATTTGTCAATGTCAGTTGGCAAGCCATGAAGAAGTGAATACAATGCAATTGTACGTGGACACATATTCATGAGTACAGTGTACTGTACTGTACTGTACCGTGCACCACAGACTATAAGAACAGGAAGAACTAGTGTTGTAGAGCTAACAACTGGTCTTGTGCTCAAGTCCAAATTTTGTAAAAACATTTTTCAAATTGATGTTTATAGTCTTGTCTAAGTCTCAACTCTCAAAAGAAATGGTCTTATCATAGCCATTTTGAGTTCTGGTCTCGGTTAATCTGGTCTTCAGCACAACGCAAGTAAGAACACGTGTTTGACTTTCTCTCATCATGTGAGGGGTTGGTTAAATGTGACAAAATAAGTGTCTGTGGAGACCCCGCTTTACTGTAGAGAATCAACTTACACCATTTGTCACATGCAGTTCACTTTTATCCTGTTACGTTTATATTTCGTGTCTGATCAAGTGCCTTGGGCTTCGGCAGCTGCCCCGAGGGGGATGTGAGGCGTTTATGTACTGACTGGCACGCCAACAGGTCACAGAGATAAATTTAGGGCCAGAGGTCACGTTTAGAATACATTTACATTTGCTGTGAACAGCAGACTTGCATTACCTCTTAGAGATAGAACAGATTAGTCCTAGGCAATGTACAGTATAAACTTATTCCGAACATGTGATATTTATTGGATACTTTTTCATTAACAAAATTTCCTTAATCCAATCAGTTTTCAGGTTACAATTATGATTGGAAGCACTATTATGCACACTAAAATATTGATCTAATTGGGACTTCATGAATCACACTTTGGGTCGGAACAAAGTGTTTTGACATGCTTTCATTGACCAACTATAAATAGTAGTAGAAAACGAATAAGCCGTACTCACTTCCGTATCAACAAAATATCGCACCAAAATATTTTGTCAACGAGCACTTTTTTTCATGACGATGACGAGACGTTAATGAGCTAAAAATTGATTTTGGGAGATGAAAACATAAAGAGACAAATGCCAGTTTTCGTCTGGCAAGACTAGCCTGCATCGTAGCAGTGTCTGGTTGGGTCATTTGTGATATGGTGCCCCCGTTCCCGACTTACTGGTGTGTAGTCTCCAGTCTCCATGCAAGCTTGCACACACGGTAAGATTAGTTTTCTGGGCCAGAGAGAATATGCAATGTTGCTTTAGCCTTTGAAGGTCTGTGTTGAGTGATCATCACACACTAAATGTAACTCGTGGTTAATGCTAACAGCGAGCAGCCTCTTAAACTCTCTAACAACTTTTTTTACTAACAGTTCGTGGCGTCCAGGTGGGTACAGTTAATTGTTAAAAAATGTACTGTTTTCCTGCTGAGTGTGTGTGTTATCACCAATGTCCATTTATTTATTTATTTTTGGAATAATTTTTTAACCCTTAGATGCATGAGTGGGTCAAAAATGACCCGGTGAGGTCGTTTTCTTGATATATTTTCGGAATGAATAATTGTTATCACTTCATATTTCATGTATTCCTCAAAAAACATGTTTTTGATATATTGCCATTCAAATTTTTTATGAACTTTTTATACATTTGAAGAAATTGTCATTTTTGTATTACTACCCTACTTTGGCTGTCAGGAATAAACTTACCGTGGACAACACAGACTAGGTATGTCAAAAGTGACTTCCCTTAAAAAGATTATTTTAAATAGAAAGACCTGATTCGTGTATAGTAAGTATTATGTCCATATAGTATTTTGTGTGCATGTCTTATATGATTCTTAATTATTATTTATCAACAAATTAACCTACTTCATAACTAGCCAGCTAACTAAGGCTAGGTTCATACCGCAGGTCCTAATGCACAATTCTGCTTTTTTGTCATATGTTTTTTTTGCGTACCTTTTTCAGTTGAGCCTGTTCAAGTATCACACATGCGCTCTTATTCGCAGTCCGAGATGCGCTGAGCAAACTGGCCCGCATGCGCAGGAGCATTGTCAGGCTTATCCTCAACCCATTTTATTTTTTATGACTGTTGTCAAGCCCACTTCTTCCCCAAAAGCCGCGTTCAAGCTAGGCGCTAACGCTAATGCATAGCTGCACCACTACCGTAACACCCTGACTCTCTCGCTCTTTGCTGATGTTAATTGCTGCATGAATTCCAATTTGGGGGACTTGACAGTTCGGACCGCAGCCACATTCTGGAAAAATGTGGTCCGGATGGGATTTTAACCACATATGAAAGTAACCTGGATCGAATTTGAAATGGTCCACTTTTATGCGACTTTTCCCGTTCAGTCGAGTCGGAAAAACACGAAAAAATCAGGGGTTGGACTCAAGTGTCCGAAATTTCTGATGATGAGGACCCAGACTATTGTCCAGGTGGCAGTTGTCCACCTGGAAATCCAACTGAACAGGATCAATTTGACTCATAAAATTCCACTTATGTTTCCTCTGAAGAAGAAAGTGTCCAAATCAAGGCCAACAGAATGAGCCGGTAAGGCTCTTACTAGAGCGAATTACCTCCCACCCAGGGCAGAACACAGAGCCACAATATCCTCAGAAATCGGTCGGTGCCTCCACAAGGGCTTAACACCGTTGTCTCACCAAAAAGATGCATGGAAGCTCTTCATCTTTGATGATAAAATACAAGGAAGTGTTTTTTTCTTTTTTTTTTTCTTTTTCAAAAAATGTTAATTGAATCATATATTTCAAACATGAAATCATTCTCATGTGGCCCTAAATATAATACTAACTAATATACAAGTGATTATTCTTCACCAAAATGGCATAAAAACACATTGGTTCTAATATGGGTAATTTTTGACCCACTTATGGAAGAGTGTAGGGTCCAGTAGCTTGTGCATCTAAGGGTTAATAAAAATTTACAGACGGAAACATTTTTAGTAAAGGTCGACTAAAACTAGAAGAGAACAAACACGTTTTCAGATGACTAAAATATGACTAATACTAATAAGTATTATCGTCCAAAAGACTAAACGAAAATTAAAAGGGCTGCCAAAACAACACTGGCTCCGTCCATTTCTACATTAAACATTAGCGTTATTTCATGTATTTTTCCCGTTTTGCGACCATTAAGTCAATAATTTTAAAATCTTTAATATCTCAAGCAATGTGTTCGTCTCGTATACAAACCAGTTTAGTCTTGCGCCTACCCTGTTTTCTGCTCAGTCCGCTTCTACTAGCTTCCAGGGATAACAAACACATATACTGACGTCATAGGCATGTGCAGTAAAGACTGCTTGCTCTGAAATTCATTCATTCATTTTCCAAGCCGCTTTATTTGGAATAAAATGTTTTAATGCGCTTTGATCAGTTTATCAATCGACATAAACCCCCCTCTTGTTTGGATTAGAATTTTGACCAGGATATGCTGGATTGGGTTAGAATATTCCGAATGAGGTGTGCACATGAAGCATATTTATTTCGATCAGGCTTTTAATCCAAATAAAAGTGTCCATGTAAAAGTAGCTCTTTTGTGTGTGTAAATACCCTTTATAGCCATATTAGTTATTATTCAATTTTCGTGTGTAGGAAAATCTTGAACAATGTCTGGACATGAAATGATAGGTCTTGAATTTATGATTATTTTAATTCAAACGAAGAACAAAACAACAAAATTTGGGGAAACATGCTTTTTGCTTGTCATTGACTAGGAGGCCACATAAAATGTTTCAAATTCTCAAGTGTGGAGGTTTGGGCTCAACATTGGTAGAGACGCTATAACAGTATAACCTGCATGTACACTTTTTGCTGGAGACAGGACATTAATAAGACGAAACAGATTATTGAATGGGGCTCAGGGCTACATTTCACACAAATATGAACTTAATTAATTGATAGACTAAATGATCAAAGCAAAATAAATCTCTATTGACTTATACTGCCATTCATGCAAGGGCGTAGGTTTGCATGGGGACTGTAGGGACATAACACTGCAAGCTTTTTAGGCAACTTTTAAGCAACCTTATTTGCATCAAAGCAACCCCAAAAACATCAGGGAACCTCTGACATGTTTGACCATGGGGACAGTGTACTTTTCTTTGAAGGCCTTGTTTTTTTTCCAAGTAAACTCTATGTTGATGCCTTTTGCCAAAAAGCTCTACTTTTGACTCATCTGACCAGAGAACATTCTTCCAAAAACCTTTTTGGCTTTCTCAGGTAAGTTTTGGCAAACTCCAGCCTGGCTTTTTTTATGTCTCTGGGTCAGAAGTGGTCTTCCTGGGTATCCTACCACAGAGTCCCTTTTCATTCAGACGCTGACGGATAGTACAGGTTGACACTGTTGAACACTCGGACTGCAGGACAGCTAGAACTTGTTTGGATGTTAGTCGAGGTTCTTTATCCAGCATCCGCACAATCTTTCGTCGAAATCTCTCGTCAATTTTTCTTTTCTGTCCACATCTAGGGAGGTTAGCCACAGTGCCATGGGCTTTACACTTATTAATGGCACTGCGTACTGTAGACACAGGAACATTCAGGTCTTTGGAGATGGACTTGTAGCCTTGAGATTGCCCATGCTTCCTCACAACTTTGCTTCTCAAGTCCTCAGACAGTTCTTTGGTCTTCTTTTTTTCCTGCATGTTCATTGTGGTACACACAAGGACACAGGACAGAGGTTGTGTCATCTTTAATCCATTTTAACTGGGTGCAAGCGTGATTGAGTTATTGCCACCACCTGTTATGTGCCACAGTTAAATAACAGGTGCTGTTAATTACACGAATTAGAGAAGCATCACATTATTTTTCAAAGGGTGTCAATACTTTTGTCGGGCCCATTTTTAGAGTTTTGTGTAAAATGACAGTGATTTTTTTTTTTTTTTTTTGCATTCTCCTTTGTGTTTTTTCATTACAAGCAAAATAAATGAAGATATTACTACCAAATCATTTGTAATTGCAATCATTTTCTGGGAGAAATTGAGCATTATCTAACAGAATTGCAGGAGTGGCAATACTTTTGGCCAGCAGTGTATATAGGTAATTTAGATTGTCTTCCAATATGTTGTAGGGATAGAATTAACCCTACTATTATTAAGTGAATTATTTTCATTATGTTCAGACTTAAATTTACCCCTTCACTTGCTGAATGTGCCGGTCCATTTTTCGCCTCAAACACACATTTGATTGGCTGAAGACTTTTACAATATGTCGAGAACACGCCACCTCTTCCGCCCGTTTCAAAGAGGAGGGATATTAGAATTTTCTTTTCGGCCAGCAGCAGTAGCCATTATAATTTTTTTCATGTCATTTTTGTTTCATCTATGTTGTCTTAAAGCAGCCCAAAGGAGCTTTCATTTCTGTTGAGTTTGGCAGTGCTTGTGGACAAAAGCAGTAGTGTTTTACTTGAATGAAGGCTCCATTTTTATTTATTTTTGTTGTTCCCTGACTATGTTTATTTTATATACATACAGTGGGGAGAACAAGTATTTGGTACACTCACAATGGGAAAACACATTGCCAGTGTATCAAATACTTGTTCTCCCCACTGTATACAGTGCCTTGCAAAAGTATTCGGCCCCCTTGAATCTTGCAACCTTTCGCCACATTTCAGGCTTCAAACATAAAGATATGAAATTTAATTTTTTTTGTTAAGAATCAACAACAAGTGGGACACAATCGTGAAGTGGAACAACATTTATTGGATAATTTAAACTTTTTTAACAAAAAACTGAAAAGTGGGGCGTGCAATATTATTCGGCCCCTTTACTTTCAGTGCAGCAAACTCACTCCAGAAGTTCAGTGAGGATCTCTGAATGATCCAATGTTGTCCTAAATGACCGATGATGATGAATAGAATCCACCTGTGTGTAATCAAGTCTCCGTATAAATGCACCTGCTCTGTTATGGTCTCAGGGTTCTGTTTAAAGTGCAGAGAGCATTATGAAAACCAAGGAACACAACAGGCAGGTCCGAGATACTGTTGTGGAGAAGTTTAAAGCCGGATTTGGATACAAAAAGATTTCCCAAGCTTTAAACATCTCAAGGAGCACTGTGCAAGCCATCATATTGAAATGGAAGGAGCATCAGACCATTGTAAATCTACCAAGACCCGGCCGTCCTTCCAAACTTTCTTCTCAAACAAGGAGAAAACTGATCAGAGATGCAGCTAAGAGGCCCATGATCACTCTGGATGAACTGCAGAGATCTACAGCTGAGGTGGGAGAGTCTGTCCATAGGACAACAATCAGTCGTACACTGCACAAATCTGGCCTTTATGGAAGAGTGGCAAGAAGAAAGCCATTTCTCAAAGATATCCCTAAAAAGTCTCGTTTAAAGTTTGCCACAAGCCACCTGAGAGACACACCAAACATGTGGAAGAAGGTGCTCTGGTCAGATGAAACCAAAATTGAACTTTTTGGCCACAATGCAAAACGATATGTTTGGCGTAAAAGCAACACAGCTCATCACCCTGAACACACCATCCCCACTGTCAAACATGGAGGTGGCAGCATCATGGTTTGGGCCTGCTTTTCTTCAGCAGGGACAGGGAAGATGGTTAAAATTGACTGGAAGATGGATGCAGCCAAATACAGGAACATTCTGGAAGAAAACCTGTTGGTATCTGCACAAGACCTGAGACTGGCACGGAGATTTATCTTCCAACAGGACAATGATCCAAAACATAAAGCCAAATCTACAATGGAATGGTTCTAAAATAAACGTATCCAGGTGTTAGAATGGCCAAGTCAAAGTCCAGACCTGAATCCAATCGAGAATCTGTGGAAAGAGCTAAAGACTGCTGTTCACAAACACTCTCCATCCAACCTCACTGAGCTCGAGCTGTTTTGCAAGGAAGAATGGGCAAGAATATCAGTCTCTCGATGTGCAAAACTGATAGAAACATACCCCAAGCGACTTGCAGCTGTAATTGGAGCAAAAGGTGGCGCTACAAAGTATTAACGCAAGGGGGCCGAATAATATTGCACGCCCCACTTTTCATTTTTTTATTTGTTAAAAAAGTTTAAATTATCCAATAAATTTTGTTCCACTTCACGATTGTGTCCCACTTGTTGTTGATTCTTGACAAAAAATTAAAATTTTATATCTTTATGTTTGAAGCCTGAAATGTGGCGAAAAGTTGCAAGGTTCAAGGGGGCCGAATACTTTTGCAAGGCACTGTATATATATATATATATATATATATATATATATATATACACATACACACAAGAACAAGTATTTGATACACTGCCAATTGATACACTGCCAATGGGTTTTCCCATTGGCAGTGTTCTCCCCACTGATATATAGAATAGAATAGAATAGAATAGAATAGAATGCCTTTATTGTCATTACACAAAGTGTTATGAAATTCAAAGCTGCCCTATAGAGTGCACACATACTTACACACAGAATAGTATATACAGTCTCCAATATGCAAAATTTAAAAAATATGTCTATATATAAATATTTATATATCTACATATGTATATATTTACATATCGCAAGATAAAACAATATAAAAAGGGTCAAAAAGTAAGGGTAAAGTGATATTTGATAGCAGCATCGGTAATAAATATTGGTTATTAACAGTGCAATAAAACATTTCAGTTTTACAGTCCATTTGTAGATCGTGGCAGTAGTATAGGTAAAAGTGACGTGTGATACCTTTCAGTGATAAATATTGGTTATTAACAGTGAGAGAAAAAAAAAAAAAAAAAAAAAAAAAAAAAAAAGTTTACGATATTGTTACTCAGTGCAGACTGGAGTTGAGTATTGTGACAGCTTTAGGGAAGAAGCTGTCTCTAAGTCTATTAGTTCTAGCCGATATAGATCTGTATCGCCTGCCAGAGGGTAGCAGGTTGAACAGATGGAAGCCGGGGTGTGTGGTGTCCTTTATTATGCGTTTTGCTCTGTTCAGGCATCTGGAGGCATAGATGTCAGCCAGGGAAGGCAGGGATTTGCCGATGATCTTTTGGGCTGTGTTGGTCACCCTCTGCAGTCTTTTCCTATCTGCCACTGTGCAGCTTGAGTGCCACACTGACACAGCGTAGGTCAGCAGGCTCTCTATGGTGGAACGGTAGAAGGTCACCAGCAGGCTTGTGCTCAGTTGTCCCTTTTTGAGCACTCTTAGAAAGTGTAGCCGCTGTTGGGCCTTCTTGGCCAAGGCTGACGTGTTTGTTGACCAGGATAAGTCCGCAGAGATATGGACCCCTAGAAATTTGAATGACTGCACTCGCTCAACGCATTCACCTTTGATGTATAGGGGGGCAGGAGTGGTGCTGTTTCTCCGGAAGTCCAGGATGAGTTCCTTTGTTTTGGAGATGTTTAGTGCCAAGTTGTTAGTTGCACACCACCTCTCCAGGTTCAGGACCTCATTCCTGTAGGCCACCTCATTTCCCCCTGTTATCATCCCCACCACTGTAGTGTCGTCAGCAAATTTGACGATGATGTTCTCCGGGTGGCAGGGGCTGCAGTCATATGTGTAGAGCGAGTACAAGAGTGGGCTCAGCACACAGCCTTGCGGTGAGCCAGTGCTGAGTGTGCGGGTAGATGAAAGGTGGTGGCCCAGTTTCACCTGTTGGGGCCGGTTGATTAAAAAGTCTTTAATCCATGAGCAGATAGATGATGGGAGCCCCAGGCTGAACAACTTGGGGATTAGGATGTCCGGTAAGATGGTGTTGAAAGCTGAGCTGTAGTCTATGAAGAGCATTCTGACATAACTCCCTTTCCTCTCCAGATGGCTCAGCGCAGAGTGAAGAGCTGTGGCTATTGCGTCCTCCGTCGATCTGTTAGGCCTGTATGCAAACTGATGTGGGTCCAGGGTGGGGGGGAGACAGGTTTTGATGTGACGAAGAACCAGTTTCTCAAAGCATTTCGTTATGACGGGGGTGAGTGCTATGGGGCGGTAGTCGTTGAGGCAGGTTGTAGGTGACTTTTTGGGGACAGGGATGATGGTGGCGGATTTCAAACAGGTTGGGATGATGGCTTGCTCCAGTGACCTGTTGAAAATGTTTGTGAAGACCTGTGCTAGTTGATCAGCGCAGGCCTTCAGCACCTTTGCTGGTACTCCGTCTGGTCCAGTGGCTTTCCTTGGGTTGACGGCCCTGAGTACTCCTCTCACCTCCTCAGGCGTCACCCTCAAGATGAACTGAGGAGTGCCGGTGATTGCTGTTAGTTGAAGTGGGGGTTGTGGAGGTGTGCTGGTAGTTGGTGTGTTCTGTAGTAGAGGCGGAGGAGGTGGTCCAGGGGGTGGTGTGGCTGTGTGCTGCGCCCGGGCTTCAAAGCGGGCGAAAAAGCTGTTCAACTCCTCCGCTAATGCCGCATTTGAGTCCCCGGCTGACACAGCAGAGCCCCTGTAGTTTGTGATGGCCTGGATGCCCTGCCACATCTGCCTGGGGTTTGTGAGCTGCTCCTCCATCCTCCTCCTGTGGTCTGCTTTGGCAACACTGATACCTATATACACATATATATTGCATTCCTGGATAGTTAACAAATTTGTATTTATTGTGTATGTTAATATAATTTGAGTTAGGTTCAAATATTGCAGTTTAAATTTGCTTATAAAATCCAGACATTTATTTTGGAAGTTTTCAAAATGCTGAAGTGGACCCATTTTTGGATAGCTCCCAGTTTTTATTGATAAAGGGACTTGCACTCTGAAGCCACCACATTGCATTACTGTAATGCACATAATGCAAGCAATGATCCAGATGAGGGACGGCTAGCTTGACTTTGTTCCTTTTGGAGTTTGGCCTGACTGCAGGAATTTTGCAGGCTAGCAAGTTCACACAGTTTAATGTTATGCTAACTCTGATGCAAGTCCGACTTTCAGTTGGAAAATAAGTTGTTTTTCCCGCACCTCCACAACATTGACATCTTTTTACATTACTTACAGTGGCTGCTGCTGGCCCCCCAAAAAACTTCTACAGTAATATCGCTCCTCTTCAACAGGGCGGAGGAGGCGGCATGTTGATGACATGAATCTGTCGGGGCTGTGTGGCAGCGTGGGGGTTCTAAGTCATCAGCCAATCAAATGTGCATTTGAGGGGAAAAAATGGAAGGGTACATTCAGATAGTGAAAAGGGATAAATGTAAGTCTGAACATAATGAAAATAATTCACTTAATAATAGTAGGGTCTATTCTATCCTTACAACAATCTTAATTATCTACTGTATATAACCAATCTCATTATATAATGCAAATAAGGTTGCTTAAAAGTTGGTGGGGACAATTTGAGCAGCCTGAAAAGTTGCTAGTGTAATGTCCCTACTGTCCCTATGCAAACCAATGGCCTTGCAAATTCTTGAAACATTTCGTGAAAAGGTTTTGAAAGGAATTAACATAAAGGTTCCACTCATTTTCCCACATCACATCCCACGCTGTATGTGTGATATGCACTGTCTGTCGTGCAACATGATCACGCTCATATCGCAAAACAGTGTGAGTGCATATCTGATTGAAGGAGTCAATGTGCTGTGAAATTTTTTTTTTTTTTTTTTTGTAGGCAGTCGGAGAACTGCTGCAGACAAGGGGTCATGAGGTTGGTGTGACCACAGGGAGGAAACGACGTTGCGGCTGGTTGGATCTTGTCATAGTCAGATACGCGCACATGATCAATGGCTTCACAGCGTGAGTTTTGAAATCAATCATTATGAGAAGTGGGCATGTTTCATCCTGTCTTTCTGCATAGTTGAAATAATAAGGATTTTCCTATATTTTATATATCTCTCTTCTGCTGTGTCAACCTTCCTACAGCATCGCTTTGACGAAACTTGACATTCTTGATGTTTTGGACGAAATTAAAGTAGGCATTGCTTACAAACTTAACGGAAAAAGAATCCCACATTTTCCAGGTAATTTTGGAGATGAAGTGATGAAAGGGGTTTAACATGGGTGTTCATGTTTTATTCATACTGTTTATTTTCATTCTAGCCAACATGGATGTTTTGCATAATGTGGAGGTTGAGTATGAGACCTTCCCTGGGTGGAAGACAGACACCTCTGCAGCCCGTAAATGGGGTGACCTCCCAGTTAAAGCGCAAAACTATATCCGCTTCATTGAGAACCACATTGGCGTTCCCAGTAGGTTTTGACTTCAAATTTACATTTTAACTTATAGTTCAGTGATGCTAATAGATTTACTCATGACTCTTTCTTTCACTCCCTACAGTCAAGTGGGTCGGTGTTGGAAAGTCCAGGGAGTGCATGATCCAGATGTTTTAGAGTGGAAACTCCTGCTCTTCAATGACAGTTCTGCAGACCTTGCGGCAGTTTTGATCTCTAGTGATCTCATCATTAGTTACCAATAAACAATACATATGTGTAAGATTTGTTTTGTTTTGCTTTGCTTTTTTTGGGGGGGGCTATAGACAAGTTTCCTGAGCGAAACATGGGCGGCGCCATCTTTGATAATTTACGCTCCGAACGTCCGGTTTAGACAGAACAACATAATTTGCGGTTTAAGTAAGCAGTGATTTGACAGTTAAAGCTGCAAAATCAAGCCAGAGGAACCCACAGAATCTCCAAAACGGATTCAGCACGACGTAGATGAGACTCCGAGACTTTCTGTTCTGTGCATATATAAGCGCATATATAGGGTGTCCCAAAAAATGTATCCATTCTTAAACAATTGGTTACCAAATTGTCTATTTCATTGTAGATTAAATTGAATCAATGATGGCAACCAGACTAAACTTTGAACAAAGAAAATTCATTTTCAAAATGAGAAAATGCCGTTCAAGAGAGAACATGTCAATTTATCAGCTGCAAAAGGGTGTATACATTTTTGGGGGACACCTGGTTCGAAGTGGAATGTTTTGAACAGCGGCCATCTTCAAAGCACCAGTGTGGATCTACCTCTCCATATGCCTTAAATTGAAAATAGCTGCAGACAATAAGTTAAGGATGTGCTTTAAACCTAAGGATATACCTAAAAGTTTGTATTTTGTTTTTATCACTTTGTTGATCATTTGTGGATAAAATTATAACAACATGTCAGCCTGTTTGGACGTGAGGTGTAGATTGATACGCCGGCCACTTGAGTGACCATAATGAGGTGAAATTAGAAATAATTTTACAGTTGCCGAATGCAGAAGGGCTGACACGGATTTTGTTGTTACAAGGAAATACTACAAGGTATGTACATACAAAAAAAATAGTATGTCATTCTTTTTTTAATGCAGATATTGATCACAATAAAACATTTGGACAACATGATTCCGTTTCTTTTGTTTAAAATGATTGGTAGATGTGCAAAACAGGTCAATAAATCACAATTTATAAAATTATTAGGAAAATATTAAAGAAGTTGGACTATCATCACAGTAGAATGCACGTTGTCTGCATGTGTCCATCGACGTACAGTAAGTGTTGTTGTGAGGCACATCAATTTGTCTTCCCTTGCCTAACAGCGTTTTCCACCTGTAAACAAACAAACAAAAAACTTGAAAGACTTGCATTTATGCGTTTACATAATTGTGCCATCCTACACATACTAATTAGCAGCAGGCTAGCAGCAGATAACGTGTTGTAGCCACAGCAATACAGTAGTAGTAAATAATACTAAACATAATTACAATCATCATCATAATAACAATATCAAAGATAAGTGGTTTCATGCGCAAGATTTTAGCTTTTGTATTTTTGAGCACCGGACACATGAAAATGCAGGGATAGGAAGAACATACCTTCGGTAACACCAGCGGCAACATGGCTACAAAAACACACGGTCTTTGTGGCTTGGTTCCACATCTGCCTTCATGAACATGTTGTCCTCCCATGTCATGATGATGGCAGATGGATGTGGTATTTCCAAATTGTCTTTTTTTTAGGGATTTTGCTCCGGTGTTGTTTTGGATGGCGAAAGTGTAAAACGGAAGTCACGAGCAAAAATGCGGACGTAATGCTGAAGTACGTCAGAAACTTGTCCATAGAAAGTATAGTTATAACAGATTTTCCACCCTTAAATCAACAAAATTGTCCACACTGTTCATTATTTTTGTATTGTTTTATGTTATAAAAATCATTGGTGGGAACTGAGAAGTATGACAGTTCAAATACTTTACTATTATATTGAAGTAAAAATACTAAATTAAAGGATTTAAGTAAATTGCAACTGGACACCTTCACTTAAGGAGGGCCTCATTATGGTTGATCAAGTCCAATTTCTGCCCAGTAGCCAATTAAGTGTACTGTTGAATAAAAAGATTGGAACTTACACAGCATACATAATTGTCAGTGCATCAATGCAGTCCACCAGTAAGAAGGTTAAGAGGGAAGGTTTCATCAATTAAGCTATGATTTCAGTGTCCTTTATGTAAGAAAGTTAAAGTCATATAAATATGAAAGGTGGTAAGTTAATATATTATGTACAGTGGGGCAAATAAGTATTTAGTCAACCACTAATTGTGCAAGTTCTCCAACTTGAAAATATTAGAGAGGCCTGTAATTGTCAACATGGGTAAACCACAACCATGAGAGACCGAATGTGGAAAAAAACCCCAGAAAATCAGTTTGATTTTTAAAGTATTTGCAAATCATGGTGGGAAATAAGTATTTGGTCAATACCAAAAGTTCATCTCAATACTTTTTATGGTCCCTTTGTTGGCAATAATGGAGGCCAAACGTTTTCTGTAACTCTTCACAAGCTTTTCGAACACTGTTGCTGGTATTTTGGCCCATTCCTCCATGCAGAGCTCCTCTAGAGCAGTGATGTTTTGGGGCTGTCGTTAGGCAACACGGACTTTCAACACCATCCAGATCAAGATTTTCTATGGGGTTGAGATCTGGAGACTGGCTAGGCCACTCCAGGACCTTGAAATGCTTCTTACGAAGCCACTCCTTTGTTGCCCTGGCTGTGTGTTTGGGATCATTGCCATGCTGAAAGACCCAGCCACGTCTCATCTTCAATGCCCTTGCTGATGGAAGATTTTCACTCAAAATCTCTCGATACATGGCCCCATTCATTCTTTCCTTTACACAGATCTGTCGTCCTGGTCCCTTTACAGCAGTACTTCTCAAATAGTGGGGCGCGCAGACAACAGATATGAAGAGCAGTGTGCCACCGTCGTTTTCGAAAGCCGTTTTCCGACCGGACTCACTCACGCAGCGGCCCACTGCCTTGTCCGGTTCTCACGTCACCGCCCGAGAAGTGCCATTTTCGGCTTGGGATCGTCACGACGACCGCCCTCACCTACGGTTCTACCTCGGCCGCCGTGAATGCGCTTTTTTCGTGCCGTTTGCCTTTTAGCTTTGACTTTTAATACAGTGGGTGATGATGAAAAACCACTGTTTACTGTGTCTAAAAATAATTATAGCAGACAGCCAGAAGCCAAATCAATTAAGACGCCACTTAAAGACATTAGACCCCAATCTCATTGTTAAGCCGCTTGATTTTTTCAGTGAAAACGTGCCGAATATTGCCAACAATCGTCCTGCTTTGTCAGTGTTATATCAGTAAACCAGTGAGCATTGTTAGCATGCTAATTGCAAAATAACTCCACACCATTGCAAAGGAGGTAAATACTGTGAGCAGCAAAAATAAAAACTCTCCTGTCCAAGGACACTTTTTTTTTTCTCTTTTATTCAGATTTGTTTTTTCGGTCAAATTTTTTGGCACATTGTCCTAATGAGTGAATGTTTCTAATCAATTTTAATTTGTTATTATTTACTGATTTTATTACATTTTATTTTTCTGTATCAAATGGTCAAAAATGTACCTTGAGTGTATTTTTTAGTTGGATGTGATTTTTTTTTTTTTTAATTCAGGCAAATTGATGCACGTCAAGTCTTCTCTGTTACAAACAAAACAATGTTAATAAAGTTATACTTTATTATAAGTTGATCTATGTTACTTTTTTTCTTTATTAGAAAAAAAGGACACAATGTTAGGCAGATGCGTATTTATAATAGTAATTTTATAGACAAATGATACTATTTACACTGGCGGCAGAGAGTTTGGTTGGGCGCGAAACATTTTTCTTCTTCCTTGGGGGGGCGTGACAGAAAATAATTGAGAAGCACTGCTCTACAGAAAAACAGCCCCAAAGCATGATGTTTCCACCCCCATACTTCACAGTGGGTATGGTGTTCTTCGGATGCAATTCAGTATTCTTTCTCCTCCAAACACGAGAACCTGTGTTTCTACCAAAAAGTTGTATTTTGTTTTCAACTGACCATAACACATTAACCCAGTCCTCTTCTGGATCATCCAAATGCTCTCTAGCGAACCGCAGACTGGCCTACTTTCTTCAGCAGGGGGACACGTCTGGCAGTGCAGGATTTGAGACCCTGGTGGCGCATTGTGTTACTGATAGTAGCCTTTGTTACTGTTGTCCCAGCTCCCTGTAGGTCATTCACTAGGTCCCCCGTGTGGTTCTGGGATTTTTGCTCACCATTCTTGTTATCATTTTGACGCCACGGGGTGAGATCCTGCATGGAGCCCCAGATCGAGGGAGATTATCACTGGTCTTGTATGGCTTCCATTTTCTAATAATTCCTCCCACAGTTGATTTCTTTACACCAAGCGTTTTCCCTATTGCAGATTCAGTCATCCCAGCCTGGTGCAGGTCTACAATTTTGTCTCTGGTGTCCTTCGATAGCTCTTTGGTCTTGGCCATAGTGGAGTTTGGAGTGTGGTCAGATGGAGGTTGTGGACAGGTGTCTTTTATACCGATAATGAGCTAAAACAGGTGCCATTAATACAGGTAACGAGAGGAGCCTCGTTAGACCTCGTTAGAAGTTAGACCTCTTTGACAGCCAGAAATCTTGCTTGTTTGTAGGTGACCAAATACTTATTTTCCACTCTAATTTGGAAATAAATTCTTTAAAAATCAAACAATGGGATTTTCTGTTTTTTTCCCACATTCTGTCTCTCATGGTTAAGGTTTACCCATGTTGACAATTACAGGCCTCTCTAATCTTTTCAAGTAGGAGAACTTGCACAATTGGTGGTTGACTAAATACTTATTTGCCCCACTGTATATGGCGAAAAATACTCAGGTGACTTGAAGTTCCACTCTGAGACCGCCAATTTGGCCAATTTCAAAATCGTCCTATATGCATGTGTGATAAATCATTGGAAATCTTAAAATATTCATTTTCAGGGATAAGAAAAATTTTGAACAGGAGGGCATTTTTAAAAAAATAAAAATTTTAACAGCAGAACCCTACCTGGAGGTGAGAGCACACGAGAGCATAATTAAAGACGCCATGATTTTAACGAGATATTATAGCGTACTTACCTCTTTTTTCTCCGAAAACTCCATGTAGCATGTATCACCGAATGTCAAGACACAGCTGTCAATGGCCACAGTCGGATTTTGGGGGGATTTTACGGGTAAAATATGGTAATATAACAAGGGTCGCGATGCAGAAATCGCAGACATCAAGGAGTGGTCGAGATTTCATTTTCATATATTTACCCTTTTAAACATTTTTTTTTTCATTTTTTTCTTTGTTTGGATCGATTATTTATCATCTATAATATCGGGGAAAACGTGACAGTAACGAAAAAAATACAATTAAGTGATAGTTACAGTATAAGGTAGATATTCGTGACTTTTTTACAGACGCTAATTTTTTCATTGTGACTTAATTTGTTTAAAAGTTTAAAATATGTGAGTGAATATTTTTTTTTAAATCATTTTTTTTAAACTAAATATTAGACATCGATCAATGATTCTAAGCTAAAAATGACAGACATTTTGAATAATAAATACAATTACTTACCTCTTTTTATGACTAGGATGAAACAAAAGCGGTTGAGCGACGTCTGTAAACGGGGGTTTCCAGGTTAAAACGGACAAATTAAAAATAGTTCGGGGGCTTAATGTGCCGTGAATCCGCTATGGCAGCATGTAGACATATTGTTCGATCAAACACAACGGTTCTTTTGGCATTTTATTTTAAAAAGGGGTGCAAGAGCAGAAACTGCTTTTTTAGCCTTGTCTGTGTTTTCCGCCATATGCACAGCACTGAGAGAGGGGTAAAGAGGGGAGTCATAAATGGTGGAACCAGGAATTAAGGCCCATGAAGACTTTTACAATCAAAAATATAATTTATAAATTATTGAAATTTATTGCACTTATTTCAATACAAAATCCATTCTAACTTTAACATTGAAAGCAAACAAAGGAACAGGATAAGATGCATAAACGTGTTAATGTAAGTAAAGAAATGTACTTTTTTTTTTCTTGTTACTGTAACATTTCAAAACATTTCAAAGGGACAATATCTTGACGGCCTCTAATGTTGTGGTAAATTTGTGACTTTTTGTGACTTTAGTGCAGGCAGCATAGGATTCAGTTCCCACTCAATGACAATCTGAATGTGAGTGTGAATGTCTTTCGAATGTTGTCTTTCAAATGACAGTTGACTAGTACAGTGTGTCATCAGCCTTTCGCCCGTTAATCTGTCAATGGACAATTTGCAACATGGCCAGGCATCTTCACACCAGTGGTTAACTTTGAGCACTGTCAAAAATACATTGTCATAGTTACAGTATAGACCAGAAATATTAGAGCAGAGAGCCTAAGACCAGAGCTATTTTGCAAGTTTTCAGAATCTCATTGTCAATCTGCTCTTTATTTTATTCACTTATTTATTTTTACCACATGAGCTGTGATCGCACCAAAGTCCTTGCCACCACCTTACATCTGACACATTGTATGCCTCTGCGTGTGACCATACAACTCATCTGAAATTTGACTACATTTTCAGGTTTTCGTGTCCCAGTATTAGGAAAACACACATTTATGAAAATGGCTGCCCCCCAAAAATATATTTCAATACAAAACCCATTCTACTCCCATTCCTCAAGAGGATATCAATACTGGATCATGTACAGTTTAATCTTGTGATTCAGCTCAACAAATGTCACAATTACGCCACTTTAAGTGGGAGTCATAGACTTCATATATTGACAGGTCAATATATGATCATGGTCAATTGCCAGCCACTGTGCAACGCCATCAAGCAGGGGGCCCATCCCATAATCCGCTTCAGTTATTCGCAGTCAGTCGCAGCGACACATGCAGCGATTCAACGCCGGATTTAGGATAAAAGTACGAAAGCTGTACCGCATACAAACAGGAAGCATTGTCTCAGGAGGGATTTGTTCGAGGATTCAAGGTAATAATTGTATTTTTCGTACCATGCATGCATTCTGAAACGATATGAAAAAAATTAATGGGAGAAATTAGCTGCTACGGCATTGGCATCATAGTTCGCAATATTTACGTAAAATAAATGCTAACTGCCCAGTTCTTTGCTCTTTTAACTAAGAATTGAGACTGTTTTATGCCCATATCTATAAAGAATTCAGGGTTATAAGCATTTATTCACAAGAATTTCAATGTAAAAAGCTCTTTGTTGTGGTAAGGCGGCGCCACAGTGACTTAAAGATGAGCAGCAAATTGGACATATTTACGTAAAACAAATTATACTGCCCGTTTTCTTGCTTTTAGCCAAGAGTCGAGCCTGTCTTACGTCATTATCTATAGATAATTGAGCGATTTACGCATTTATTCACCATAAGCGGATTTTAAAGGGGGGGCCAGAGTGTCAGGCCCCCCTGGTGGCCGAAAAGTGTCATTGCATGAAATTGACTGTTCTATATACATAAAAGTTGTAAAGCAATAAAACTGCAATAAAAATGAATGAAATGAACGAAAAACTATATTTTCATAATGGGTCAAAATTATTTTTCAAACAGATCATGTGACTAGCACCTTAGATGGTCATTTGCTTTGCATATAATTGCCCCCCCCCACCCCACCCCCCAAAAAAATAGGAGAGGGCAATTTTTTTTTTCAAAAGATTTTTTTTATTGATGGAACTTTTTGGGGGGGGGGGGTTGAAGCGACTTTTTTTTTTTTGATTGAATGATTTAGACACAAATGTCCTACCCATAATATGGCCCAAACACAAAAAGGATTGCTTCAATCAAAGAAAACTTTTTAAATGAAAAATTAAGTGATTTTTTTTTGTTTGTTTTTTGGATTGAAGTGATTTTTCTTTTTGAAAATATATATTTTTTAAGCAACTTATTTTTTGATTGAATAATAAAGACAAAAACGTCCTAGCCAAAATGTGGCCCAGAGACAAATCAACATTAATTTCATCAAAAAAGTTGCTTCAATCAAAAAAAAAACGACTCTAATCAAAAAAAAAAAAAAAGAAAAATTTAAATCAATGAAAAATAGCTTTCACATGCATTTTTTTTAAGTTTCAATTTTGTTTTTGCCCCCTTTTTTTTTTTTTTTTTATTGAAGTGACTTTTATTGGTTGAAAATATATATTTTGATATTTTTTTTTTCTTGAAGCAACATTTTTTTCTGATTGAATAATAAAGACACAAATCTATCTCCATATTGCTCGCCCAGGGAATACAGCTTTTGACTGGGGTAACTACATTGGCATGACACCGGTGGGCGTGCCATATTCAATGGATGACGATCTTGACGAAAAGTATTGCCTAAGCAGCCAAATCTAGAATTCCCCTCAAGGATGACGGGAAACCAAAAACGCTCATTGTCAACTTATTATAATAAATATTCTTAAGTTAATTTTATTGCTGACACTGCGTTTTGGGGTCATCAACATGTTGTGCCCCCCCCCCCCTTGCCCCAAAAGTCAAACTCCGCCTGTGTTATTCACAAAAAAATTTATTGTAAAAAGCTCTTTGTCTGTGTTTCCACTTGGTCAGCTTTGACGGAGATAGGCCCCCTATTAGTCAGCCCTGTGTCCCGTCAATTCCATTATGAAGTCTATGATTTTCACGTTCTTGTGCATCAGTATTAGGAAAACACACATTTACAAAAATGGCTGTCCCCCAAAACTCTATTTCAATACAAAATCCATTCAACTCCCATTCCTCATGAAGACATCAATACTGGATCATGTACAGTTTATCTGTGCGATTCAGCTCAACAAATGCCACAATTGGGCCACGCCGAGCGGGAGTTTGTGCTACTACTTTTTTACTGCATAGGCTACCGGTCAAATTTGACAGCATTAGATATTTCTTTTCTTATCTATATGACTTTACAGTAGATAGTAGTAATAGGTAATAATAATGAAATAGTCATATAATAAAGATAGCAATAGATAGTAGTACTGTACTCGTAGTCCTAGTGGATTTCTTACTTAAAAATTGAAATTACAACACTTTTTCAAACCCTGAATGCAGCACAGTCCATCAAATCCAGTATCACGTGACTGTAATATGCGTTCTCTCATTGGTGTTTAAAAGTTGCACGTGACAATAAATCCTGCTCGCAATTGGTTGCCTTCTACTGCATAACATTTTTCCCGCAACTTGCGGATTGTGGAATACCAACCGAAGTTTTGCTGCTGCTAACATGCCCAAGCGAGCATATCCGTTCACGGAAACCTTCTCGTCCCAGTACAAAATACATGTTGGGCAGCATGAGCTGAATAACTCCAGTGTGTTTGGGAATAAATACAGGAAAGAAATCTACGGTAAGTACGTGTTCGCAGACGACCGTCGAAATTAGCTAACTAGCCTCTTTTCTGATGCATTACATTGACTACCCACCGGGCTACGACAGTCGCATGTGCTCATACGAATCAATGGTTGGACACGTCACTGAATACTTTTGATATGTATTTTGACCTCAATAAATGGGTCGGTGTGGTTTTAGCAGTCATTACCCCTAAGCGGCAGTAAAGTGTGCTAACGATGTCCTGTTCTTATCCTCGGCCTGTGTTGGCGTTGTTTTTAGCTCACTTTCGGGGATCTTTTCACAGAAAAGACGAAGAACCTGCTTTTCAATGGCGCCAAGGCTATGGTTGATAAAATATGGTCCGGCGACGAGAAAACCAACGAGCCTGAGTCAACTAGACAAGAGACTGTCGAAAGCAGCCACACTCTCTTAAGAGGACAGACTTTAATAGGCACTGACGGAAGACTTACTAAAGCCACAAAAACTCAAGGTGAGTTTATTCTTTGTTTGAATGTGTTTAATTTTACCATAGGGTGGGTTAAATAGCTTAGTGTTTCCCACAGTGACATGAGGCAAATCATAGATGGCGAAAAGCTGTAGGGTTTTTTTGTGTATTAAATTTAACAAAAAACAAATAATAAGACATACATAAATTACACAAAACATAGATGCTAGGGGATGAGTCAATTTAATTACACGACTTTTATTTTATTTATTTTTTGGTTTGTTTTTACAAATATTAAGTTTTGATCCTTTTTGTTTCTCGAGTCCTTGATAAGCTCTAAATATGAGATGGTGTCATTATAAAAGGTTTGAAAGCAGGTTTAAGGGTGCAATACAGTGGTACCTCCACATTCGAAGTTAATTCGTTCCAGGACCTTGTTTGTAAGTTGAAATGGTCGTATGTCGAGTAGGATTTTCCCACAATAAATGCATTATAATTCCAATAATTCGTTCCACAGCCCGAAAACATACACTAAATTCTCAATAAATATTGATGCTACTATTGCAAATTACAATTACAAAGAGCAAAACAAATACATTATGAATAAAAATCGGAATAATAATATAATAATAGCAATAATAATACCTGTAATAATGTAACAAACTGGGTGCTATGGTGGCGAATGTGTTTACGTGGTGTACCTGAACGCATCGCGTGGCTGACGATAGAATGAGCCTTTTTAGTTTCACTTTGTTTACTAGTTGTGGGGGACTCTATGCTTACTCATTCACTCCCAGCCAGTTTCACCAGAGCAAGGCCCTTCGCTCCCGGCCGTTTTTTCTGGATTTTGACTGATTTTGCAAGGCCCACAGAAAATTCTGTTCTATTGCTATATAAACTTGGAACCCACCCAAAAAAAATTAGACTCTCTTCTTTCAGCAGGAAAAAAAAAGTAAGTTCGTATCTTATTCTATTCTTTAGAAATCAGCATTAGAAAATAGCTTAGTTTGAGCAATTTTCCAATTTCTGATGAAAAAAACGGAGAAAATGAGCTTTTTGTAAACGCATACATTTCAAACATAACTTTGACTTTAACAAAGCTATTTTTTGCATTAGTTACATTCCAAACATCTGAATAATGTTTTCCTTTTACAAAATACCACAAACAACCAGACAAATAGAGCTTTAGATAGCAAAGTAACAATTTATTCACACACACGACTACTGAGAGATGACTGTTTGTCGCCGAGATGACGCCGTTGTCGCCACGTCAGCTGTGTAAACTTTTCCCTCATGGTTGTCTGTCTCACAAAGATGGATTATTTTTGCATTCCTGCGGGGTCTGCTTGGCGAGCCGCTCCAAGGGGGGGTTTCACTCGTTTTTCACGGTCGTCCAGCGCCTGGCGTCCCAGGCGCTCTCTCGTTGTTTTGTTCGGTCGGAGCACCGCCTGGCTTCATGCCGCCAGCGCTCTGACCATGCTGCCCGGCCATTCACTGCTGTTGAATCGGGTTGCCTCGTCTTACAAAATGCGCTACTGCCCTCCAGTGGCCAGTTTTATTGCTTTAAAATGGGTTTGGAGCGTTGTTCTTTGTTTCTCAGATACAGCGGAAGCTATATATGCTTCTTATAAAAAAAAAAAAAAAAAAATTTTTAACGCAATAGACGTATAAATACGTTTTTTGGGACAGTGGAGCATTTAAAAATAGAATGTATTTATACGTTTCTGGGAGCAAATGAGTTAAGTTGATGGAATAAATGATTAGAAACCTGACGAAGCTGGCAATTTCTTTGGTGGTGTTACCACAATATTAATTGCCACCTTAACTTAAAAAGACTGGCGAATGGAGGAGGACCGTTATAGGCAGTCTATGGCTGTATTGTTGAGCAAGCCATATCACGGATGCGCACCCCACGCTCATATCTATCTTCATGGTAATGGTAAACTTCAACTTTTATTTTCACCACCTGCACTAACATTGTTGGAACCCATGTTGATTTCTCTCACAATAAAATCTGCCATGCGTCCGTCTTGTGGGAAAACAAACTGCGGTGCTCTCATACATCGTCGTATTTAGAGCATGTCTTCGGATGTAGAAACAAATGGCGAGTCACATTTTACGTCGAATGTTGAAAAGATCGTGTGTCGAAGCGATCGTATGTTAAGGTACAACTATTTGCGGTTGTGGAATAAATAAAAATTAGGGCTGTCAAAATTATCGTGTTAACATGCGGTAATTAATTTTTTTAATTAATCACGTTAAAATATTTGACGCAATTAACGCACATGTCCCACTCAGAAAGTATTCTGCCTTTTGGTAAGTTTTACAGCAAGACTTTTTGTGCTGTCCAACAGCGAACTCTTGTGGTCGCTTTGCGACATGGTTTATTGTTTTCTTTCCAGTTCATTATGGCTGCACGACGTCTCGGGCTGATAATGTTGTGCTTATATGATCCTTGGACAAGATTTGTCCGTAAGTATGGTTGTTGTAAAGAATGTACATATTATGTTAGTAAGCGAAATGTTATATTTTTTGTATGAGACTCTTTTTATGTTTAGTGAACCTGTACAGCGTGCTAAGCTAACGTTGTTGCTAATGCAATGCTTGTGTACTTTTTTTTTTTTTTTTGTAGTTTTACAACGGTCTAGAGAGGACAATGGTTTGAGGCCATTTTATTAATAAATCAGATGAAAAAGGAAGAAGTCTAATTATTAAGGCGTCGTTCACTAGCTGTCTAGCTTTGGAAAAAGTAGACGCTTCGGAGTGAGGACAGCATAGACAGATTTAAATGACAGTAGAGTGAAATGCCCACTACAGTCCTTTTGTAACGTATGTTGAATGTATATATCCATCTTGTGTCTTATCTTTCCATTCCAACAATTTATTTTACAGAATCTATATATAATTTACAGAAAAATATTGGCATATGGCATATTTTATAGATGGTTTGAATTGCGATTAATTGCGATTAATTACGATTAATTAATTTTTAAGCTGTAATTAACTCGATTAAAAAATTTAATCGTTTGACAGCCCTAATAAAAATTAATAAAAATTAAACAAGTCTCAATTTCAAATTGCTTCTGGACAAAAAAAAACAAATGACTAGTCAAATTTTACGTCGGATGTTGAAAGGGTCGTATGTTGACGCAATTGTATGTCAAGGTACCACTGTACAATATCGCAAACCCTCCAAAAATCGCAATGTCCAATATACTTCAGGCCTCATCTATATTGTTTTTTTTGTTTGTTTGTTTTTAACTTTTTAAGGGCTAAAAAGTAACAAAATAATCCAAAAATACAGTGGCATTGCCGAAAGATACAAAAATAATGATGGAGCAAGGTTCACCCCTTTGTAAACAAGTGCATGAGGAAATACAGTGAAGAAAATAAGGATTTGAACACCCTGCGATTTTGCAAGTTCTCTCACTTAGAAATCATGTAGAAGTCTGAAATTTTCAGTGTAGGTGCATGTCCACTGTGAGTGAGGTAATCTAAAAAGAAAAGTCCAGAAATCACAATGCTTTATTTAACAATTTATGTGTGTGATACAGCTGCAAATAAGTATTTGAAAACCTATCAGTTAGAATTCTGACCCTGAAAGACATGTTAGTCCGGCTATTAAAGACCAATCTCCACTCCATGTATTATCCTGAATCACTTGTTTGAGGTCAACAGCTCCATAAAGACACCCGTCCACCCCATACAATCAGGAAGACTCAAACTTGTCACATGGCCAAGACCAAAGACCTGTCCAATGACACCAGAGACAAAATTGTACACCTCCAAAAGGCTGGAAAGGGCTACGGGGGCTACGGACCAATTACCAAGCGATTTGGGGGAAAAAAGGTCAACTGTTGGAGCAATCATTAGAAAATGGAAGAAGCTAAACATGACGGTCAATTTCAATTGGAGTGGAGCCCAATGTAAGGTATCACCTCGTGTGGTCTCAATGATCCTAAAAAAGGTGACGAATCAGCCCAGAACTACACAACAGGAGTTGGTCAGTGACATAAAAAGAGCTGAGACCAGTTTCCAAGGTTACTGTTGGCAATACACTAAGACATCATTGTTTGAAATCATGCATGGCACAGTAGGTTCCCCTGCTTAAACCAGCACATGTCAAGGCCAGTCTTAAGTTTGCCTATGACCATTTGGATGATGCAGAGGAGTCATGGAAGCAGGTTTTGTGGTCAGATGAGAGCAAAATAGATTTTTTTGGTCGTAATTCCACTAACCGTGCTTGGAGGAAGAAGAATGATGAGTATTATCCCAAGAACACCATCCCTACTGTGAAACATGGGGGTGGTAGCATCATGCTTTTGGGTTGTTTATCTGTACTGTGAGATTTTGGCGAACAACCTATTTTTCCTCAGTCAGCATTTTCTTCATTGTAGTCAGTTTAAGGACAACGTTCTTGAACGTACATGTGCAAGGAATTAAGGAAATTCATCATCCATCTTTTAGAGGGGAAACTATAATTGTGATGAATGAGTTTGACATCCTCAGTCTAAATTGTCCATACATTTTATTGTCATCTTCTGTATATTTTCTCTATCAACTGGCAGCCAATCCTGAATGTGCACCACCTCTCAACAAATGTCATCTGGGATAATTTCAAGTACACTAAGGGCGATGCAGTCGTATAAATTTTTAGTATTGTAGGTTTACTGTGGGAAGCAAACAAGCAAAACATTACACGTTGTATTCCAAATGCAAGCATTGTAGAAACTACATGGATGGATTGTCAACAATATGTAAATAAAGCATACACTTGTGTTTTCTAGGGCCTCCTCCAACTGGCTGCTACGTTTGTCAGAGGAGTGCATCATGCCGGACATCTTGCTCGCTGTGTGAACGACTTGTCTGCTCCCCCTGCAGCCGACAGTGCTCCAACTGCTCCAGCCTCTGCTGTTCAGTCTGTACCATCATTGAGTGAGTTTGTTTTATTTTTATGTTTTCAATGCCACTATATAACAATCTTCCTTTAGGTAGACTGTTGCTCCCAACTACAGAGGGTCAGTTTAATCCTCATGAGGGTAAGAGGTGTATCATCTACATTTTCATTGATCTGGCAGAAACGATGGCTATACAGTATTTGTCAAAATGTCCTTTTGAAACAAAAAGTGAACCAAAACCCTTTTCTTTGAAGAAGTATGTGCTTTTTTCCACAAGTCAAGAATTGACCGCTTTCCCCGCTTGCATACCTAGTGTCCGACATTGTCAACTTTCCACGCATATATTTTTTCAACCCTTCATTAACCGTCGCCGGGATGTTGTGCTCGTCGACGCATTTAGCTCGACGATATCGTCGACTAGTCGGGACAGCTCTGGTTTAAAGCATTTTATATTTCCGATATTTTGTGCGTTTGCGCTATACTTTTTGAAAAGTGTATTGGCGACGATACCGACAGATAAAATAAAACTCATAAAAGCCAGCTCACACTTGGATCGGTGCTCCCTGATTATACTCCTTATCAACACGAAGGTGCATGTTTTTTTAAAATTGAAAAAACAAATCCTCAAAAAAGTATGGTTTGCTACATTATGTATTATGTAGGTTTTACTATTAATGTTTAACATTTTGCAGAAAACATGGTGGTTGCTATTTAGCTGTGCGGGCTTGTCTGTACAGACTATGTCAATTTGAGTATTAGTATAGATTTATTAATTGGAAGGGGAGGTGTGAATGTCTTTTGTAATATATAAGTGAATGTTGGAAAATCTTGAATACACTTTAAGCATGTGTATGTCAGTCACTAAAAGTACTGATCACTTATAGTCACCGTTTTCTCTCACCCGCAGTTACAGTGGACGTTATGATGAAGTGCTCTGCTGCAGTTGTTCCACATAATGGAAGTCCAGCTCACAGATGATGAGTTTATGCTTGAAAACGCGATGTCCTCACTTACTCAGACTGCATTTTTAAAAATGATAATAGTCCTTTCTTTATCTTATCTAAATGTGTGTAATGTATAGAGCTATATTGAAATAAACTTGAACATTTTTTATACCATTATGACTGTGTTTGTAGTTTTTTTGTAACTTGAAATATTAGTCAGTAATTAAAAAAAAAAGGGATATTTCAAATATTCGGGAAAAGGGGGGATTTCTGTGGTGTGGTAAAACCAAAGATGAAATATTAAGATTGTGCTGTGCACTGGTCTATCGCCAGACTTGTATTCAATAGAGGAGCTTTAGAAATAAGTTCATGCTTAAGGTTTTCAAATGGCAACCAAGAAACCTGAGATTCTCTTAAACTGATTCTTGGTGGCTTGCTACAATAAATGTTTGTTGTTGGGTGAATAACTGATGTAATTTTTTGCTTGAGGACCATTATGCCTAGCTGCAGTATCCAGGCAACCGGGCCCGCTTTGAACTCTCAAATTCTTTCACAGTAAACGCTTCTGGCTCCGGGCGAGCCACTCAGCTAAGATCAATTGCTTATTTTATCCATTAAACAAGGGCTGCAGCGATGGATTAGTTTAGTAGTCGGTTAATTGATAAACCATTACTTCGAATAATCGAGTAATCGGCTAAGGAACATGAAAAATTACCTGAGCTGAGCCTTAAACAGTACAAAAAAATAAATGAGGCTCTCTGTACAACAAAAGAACAATTGGCTAACTTACATCGCAAAAGTCCGCTAGTTAAAATGCTAACTTTTTTTTACAATGCTCTTAACAAATGGTTCAAACACATATTCCCACAAAAATAGGCTAAATATACCTATAAACTAAATAACGAATGCATTAAAAAAAAAAAAAAATTGCTCAAACAAAATTTAGCTTATGTTGGTCTTAACAGGGATCACCTGGATTCAGCCATGTGAATTGAGGCAGGCTAGAAGGCAGTGTATCCACCCAAATCAATAAAACTAAATGTAAACACGTTCAAAATAAACCATAACAATGTCACTAATTAAACGAATACTCGAAGCAGCAAAATTTAATTCAAATATTTTTTGTCATGTTATGTATTTTCACTCATTGTTATGACCCTGTGGGTCAGTTAATTTTGTGTTGGTTTGCTGAGTGAATGAATTGCAGGTATTACCTGTTCAGCTGCCTCTGATTGGTGCCGCGTGATGGCTAAGGTGTGGACTCCCTGGCCTATTGAGGCAGCTCACCACAAGTACTCTGTCTACTCTCCAGCCATACTACCACCCAGAAACGTCAGCACTTGTTTGGCTTGCCATTCTTGATTCATGTCTTGTTTAGGAAGATAATTGTGTATATAATAGAGTAGTAATGTAGGTGGGAGAAACCTTTTTGTTGTACACCCTCTTTTTGGTTATTAGGAGGTAGGTTCATGAATTGCCTTTAATTTGCCCTTTTTGTTTTGGTGAGGGAAGGTAGGGTTTCGTTAGATTGTTTTGTTGGCATATTTCTCCCTCTGAAGCAAATAAAGAAGAAATTGCTACTGAAGACATACTTGCGCTGGCCTTTCTGGGTGTGGGTTGGACGGGAGGAGCACCGAAGCGCGTTATGCCCTCGTTCCCCTAGACCGGGTCATAACTCCTATTAGTTTATACTTTAACATTGAGAAACATATATATATATACACATTAGGCCTGCACAATACATCATTTGAACATCGCAATGTGCACGTGCACAATAGTCCCATCGTAGGACGTGCTAATTTCATAAAAGCAGCAATTGTGCAGACATGGCTTCCTGGATCCCTTTTATTATACCGATCATTCACAAATAAACCCCCTTAGCCTGAATTAAACGGTATTATATGAATACTACAAATGTCTCGATCGCATACTTTTGCACCTGAGTCACCCGATTTTGAGAATCTTCCGGAAAAAAAATAAAAAAATTTTTTTGCCATTGACCCTTATGCTGTCGAGAACAGCCTCCCAAACAGTGAATGAGTTGCCACAGCACACCTCAGACTGGGCTGCAAGTTTAACAATGATTAACACATTTGTGCCTTTGATGGTAGAGCTATCAAGGCGGTCTCTGGCCAGGTCAAAGCTACAAACCTGTCAATCATCGTTAACTTTAAGTACAAAACGCCAGCTGCTCTGGTGACTAAGGGGCAGTTTACATGGCGACTCTGCGACGCAATGACTGTGTTGCGGAGTGGCCTCGAGTTCGTATGGTGTCGGCAAAGATGCAAACCTTGGAATCCTGCCTCCAAATTGGAAGAATTCGCTTGAGGGGGGGCTTGCTCCGCATGCATATCAAATCTCCCGCGGCGCGGGACCGCACCGATAACGTCAGCACTCGTACACGTCGCATTGGGCGTGCGCAGCGGTGCTACTAAACATTAAAACGGCAGAACGTCGGCTTTTATTTACTGTTTTTATATTTTTAATTTAAATATGTTGAATGTTTACATTTTTGTGCCTTTTTGAACAAAAGAAAATGCCATTGCTTGGAGTGGGTGGGCATGTTGTTTTCCGGGCTGTGGAGGTCAAAGTGCATCATTCACTGTCGCCTTGTAAATCTGCACTGCCCCCTAGGGCCTGGCATGAGTACTACATCGTTTTCATGCGGAATTGCGACATTGTTCGAATGGAGACGGAACCATATAAATGCAAACATGAAATTTTTCGTCTTCTCTGAGTCACCATATAAACGGCCACTAAGAAAAACAGTTTGGTCGCACTGCTTAGCAGGAGGGAAGGTGAGAGGCTGTACGAGCACGAAGCAGAAAAAAAGCCCCGATCCTTTTCACCTGATTCTGATCCTCTGAAAAATGGCACGATTTTTGATCATGTGATCAGATCGGTACATCTCGAATGACGACAATGTGGTCATAGTGAGTCAGTCAAAGTCTTCCCAAACAGAGCTATTTCAAGACATCTGGTGAAAATTCTTCCAGTTTTAATATCACAATATACTCACCGGCCACTTTATTAGGTATACCTGTCCAACTGCTCGTTAACACTTAATTTCTAATCAGCCAATCACATGGCAGCAACTCAGTGCATTTAGGCATGTAGACATGGTTTAAGACAATCTCCTGCAGTTCAAAGCGAGCATCAGTATGGGGAAGAAAGGAGATTTGAGTGACTTTGAACGTGGCATGGTTGTTGGTGCCAGAAGGGCTGGTCTAAGTATTTCAGACACTGCTGATCTACTGGGATTTTCACGCACAACCATCTCTAGGGTTTACAGAGAATGGTCCGAAAAAGAAAAAATATCCAGTGAGCTGAGCGGCAGTTCTGTGGGCGGAAATGCCTTGTTGATGCCAGAGGTCAGAGGAGAATGGCCAGACTGGTTCGAGCTGATAGAAAGGCAACAGTGACTCAAATAACCACCCGTTACAACCAAGGTAGGCAGAAGAGCATCTCTGAACGCACAGTACGTCGAACTTTGAGGCAGATGGGCTACAGCGGCAGAAGACCACGCTGGGTTCAAATAAGAACAGGAAACTGAGGCTACAATTTGCACAAGCTCATCGAAATTGGACAATAGAAGATTGGAAAAACGTTGCCTGGTCTGATGACTCTCGATTTCTGCTGTGACGTACGGATGGTAGGGTCAGAATTTGGCGTCAATAACATGAATGCATGGATCCATCCTGCCTTGTATCAACGGTTCAGGCTGGTGGTGGTGGTGGTGTAATGGTGTGGGGAATATTTTCTTGGCACTCTTTGGGCCTCTTGGTACCAATTGACCATCGTTGAACGCCACAGCCTACCTGAGTATTGTTGCTGACCATGTCCATCCCTTTATGACCACAATGTACCCAACTTCTCTTGGCTACTTTCAGCAAGATAATGCGCCATGTAATAAAGCTGGAATCATCTCAGACTGGTTTCTTGAACATGACAATGAGTTCACTGTACTCAAATGGCCTCCACAGTCACCAGATCTCAATCCAATAGAGCATCTTTTGGATGTGGTGGAACGGGAGATTGGCATCATGGATGCGCAGCCGACAAATCTGCACCAACTGTGTGATGCCATCATGTCAATATGGACCAAACTCTCTGAGGAATGCTTCCAGCACCTTGTTTTTGAATCTATGCCACGAAGAATTGAGGCAGTTCTGAAGGCAAAAGGGGGTCCAACCCGTTACTAGCATGGTGTACCTAATAAAGTGGCAGGTGTGTGTGTATATATATATATAATATAAATTATTTGACTTTTGTGTGCAGAATTCAAACCTGATCTGTTTTTCTCAAGTCCCAATTTTCTTTAGGAAAAAAATATGAATACACTCTTTTTATTTTATTATTTATTTATTTTTATTAAAATAAGATTTTCAAATACTTACAATGATATATGAAAGAAATGGGCATGACTGCAACGTTAACGCTGATAGGCTGTTTTTACAAAGGATATAGTAGTATGCATGTACTAGTAACACCTTAGGAGATATGTGGACAAAGAAATCAATGTAATTGGAAAAACAAATTTAGAGTCTGCACCCCGAAAAATAATCCCCCCCACCCCTTTTAAATTGCCATCCAGTGTGAGCGATAAACAAAGGTGAGGGTGCAAATTTATAATTGAACAGGGGACCAAATAATTCTGTTGTTTGTCCAGCAGGTGGCAATATAGTCTTAAGAACTAACTTGGAACAGTTCTGGCCTTTCTTCCCCAAGTTTCTTCTGGTGATAAAGGAATTCCAATACACTCAGTTTATTCTGACCTTGAGTCGTGTTTGTGCGCTATCAAATGTTTTAATAAAACAAGCAGAGTCAGAGGTTAGACAAACTTGTGCTTGTGCAGAGACTAGTCTTATCCATCATGGACATGATGACCTTGTGGTGCAGTCATCACTTTTACTTTGACTCTGGCCACACACTGGAGATGACTGCTTTAGGGGGGTCCCACATTTGGACACTAAGTAATTGTACTTTGTGGCAGGAGTCCTCGGCCCTGCTTTATAAAAATCGGTCACATGACCCGTTGTAATAGATATTAATTCGGATGAGTGCACTTCCTGGAGCTTATTGCAAATGTGCGTATGATCTGTTGAGTCACATCCCTCGCTCAGTGGGTCTGTTGCAGGCTCAGGCCTTTTTAGGAGCTCCGCGGTTGGTCCTCTTAAGTTCCGGCTCAACCGACAGACTGTTGCTGGCAAAGCAAGGAGACTATTTTTCTTTGCAATTTTTGATAAAGCTTCAAGAGAGTAAAAATACATCGTGTATGATAGTATAAAATTGTGAATATAACATCTTATGAGGTTGATATGATTATATTTAATTACTGTTCAGTGTTTCCCCCCTTGGAAAAGCATGAATCCTCAGTCAGTAAAGGGGGGAGTGTTTTGATGTGGCTGTTCCGATTGAGTCTATCGTTATAAAAGAATGTTGTCTCTTTATTCACCTCAATGTTTTATAAGAGTGAATGTGCTTCAGATGCTTTTAAGTTCAGTCAAACCTTTTGTTAAGTTAAAAATTAAACATTTGCCATCACATTTTTCGTCTCCATCACTAGCAAGTAGGAACAAGAAGAAAAATGAAATTATGAGCTCAAATACATGCGGATATTTGCTGCCCAGTGCCCACTATACATCTCTGAATGTATTGTCATTAACTCATTGGCTGCCATTGACGGCGGGAGACGTCCAATCAATTTTGACTGGGAGATGGCAGCAATCGTTTGAATATATTTTCCCTTTTTTTCCCACTTGTATCTTTCGGTCCAACCTTCGGAAGAGGGCGTGATAACTAGAGATGTGATTAAATATTCTTGCACCAGAGTCCGAGTTCACCTGATTTTGAGAATCTGCCGATACAGATTCCCGATCAGGTACCGATTTTTTGGGGGAACAAAAGTTCCAAACATGTCACAGTACTGTCACAGTACAGGAGGAGTACTTCCTCCTCTGCTCTTTCCTGGAGTGTTGTCTAGTATAAAACCTATTGTTTCTTTACAATGCCATTTTATTTCTGGATTATTTTGTTACTTTTTAGCCCATAAAATATTTTTTAAAACCGGATCCATTTCACCCGATTCCAATCCTCTGAAAAATGGCCCGATCGGCCCGATTTCCAATCACGTAATCGGATTGGGGACATCCCTCGTGATAACACATGGACTTAGGTGAACGACGCATCTCTGTCCTGGCTGCTCGGAATGATATGGCCCCCCCAAAAAAAGAAAACGATTAGAATGTACACCAGAGTCAGCTGTCTTTAGTCTTAAAGTGCGTCTAGTCTTCCCAGGGGCAGGCTTTAATGCTTTCCCTGCACATTCACCAGTGTCGTTAAAGTTCATAGCTTACTAAGAGCTTGTTGTACTTCTGATTAACACTAAACTTCTATGACACTTAAGAATGTTAAAATCCTCTGTGCATGAAGTTGACTCGTGGTCAGCAATCCTCTCTCCTCACCACCATGGTCGGTATGCCTATGCCACCATTCAAGGATTAGTACAGTCCTTTAATTGTATAGGCCTATATGTATTTTTGTTGGTGTTTACTTCCTTTTGCACTTGTATGAATGTTATCAATTCAAACTAGGCCTATAGCTGATTTGTTTAATCAATTTTTTGGGGGTGGGGTGGGCGTTCCTTTTCCAACTTTTGTTGCCTTCAAAAACAGCGTACTAGAGAAGCACTGTTCTTTCGATCATTTTCAACTAGTTCAGTTTGCAGCCTCAAATTATTAGCAACGGTCTGCGATGGCATTTTCAAGACTGCTGAAACCAAAAGCAGTTGCAACATAAACTTCCCACTGAATAATGTAGGCTCAAAATCCCACTACATGATAACTTTAAGTTGTCTAAATCAAAGAGGATTTTCATTGTAGTGGTAATATAACATGAGACATGTCTACATTGTCATGTCCTAGACTTTGCCCAATAATGTTCATTAAAACGATGCAAGCTTTGTGATTTTATTCACGGGCATTATAAAGAGATGTAACTGAAAATTTGGCGCCAAAAACAGCTAAAATTTCATTTTCGGATAAAATGCCGAAAGTTTCGGTAAAATACAATAGTCCTTTTATGAAGATGTAATCAAAACACAGGTAGAAGCAACACTATTGGCTCACAGCCAACATGTCGGCAGTTTGGAAGTATTTTGAAATATCAGAGAACTATACAAATGATTAAATAAAGGAAAATATATTTGCGTCATCGGTGCTACACACTCATTCTGAAGTTGCTTTCCATTGATGTCCTGTGTCACATCAAGTACAGCGCATTTGAGCCCATGCGTGAGTAGTTTGGAGTTTAATCAAGTGAGCAGTGTACAAATAAAGTAGTATTTAAATGCATACCATAGACTTCAAAATGATATTCACTGTACATGGGCGCGGGGCCGCTTAATAATAGGGGGCCTATCTTCTTCACAGCTGACCGAGTTGAAACGCATACAAAGAGCTTTTTACGTTCAAAATTCTAGTGAATAAATGCTTAAATTCCTGAATTCTTTATAGATATGGACGTAAAACAGTCTTGATTCTTGGTTAAAAGCAACAACAAAAACAAAACGGGCAGTTAGCATTTATTTTACGCAAATATGTCGAATGTGCTGCTAGTCTTTAAGTCATTGTGGCGCCACCTTGTCACCACAGAGATTTTTACATTGAAATTATTGTGAATAGATGCTTAAATCCTTGAATTCTTTATAAATATGGATGTAAAACAGTCTCGATTCTTTGTTAAAAGCAAAAAAAAAAAAAAAAAACGGCAGTTAGCATTTATTTTACGTAAATATGTCGAATGTGCTGCTAGTCTTTAAGTCATTGTGGCGCCACCTTGTCACCACAAAGTGCTTTTTACTTTGAAATTCTTGTGAATAAATATTTTAAATCCCTGAATTCTTCACAGAGTTGGACGTAAAATAGTCTCGATTCTTTGTTAAAAGAGTAAAGAACCAGGCAGTTAGCATTTATTTTACCTTAATAATTCGAATGTGCTGCTAGTCATTAAGCCACTTTAGCGCTGCCTTATCACCACAAAGAGCTTTTTCCGTTGAAGATTTTTGTGAATAAATGCTTAAATTCCTGAATTCTTTATAGATATGGACGTAAAACTGTCTCGATTCTTGGTTAAAAGCAAAAAAAAAAAACTTTAGTTAGCATTTATTTTACATTAATATTGCGAACTATGACGGCAATGCCGTAGCGGGTGATTTCTCCCATTGATTTTTTTCACAAGGTTTCAAAATGCATGCATGGTACGAAAAATATAATAATTACCTTGAATCCTCAAACAAATCACTCCGAGGCAATCCTTTCTGTTTGTATGCGGTACAGCTTTCGTACTTTTTCAACCGAAATCAGACGTTAGATCAGTGTGTGGGTGTGTGTGTTTGAGAATAACTCCTCTAGATGTGGGCAGGTCCCCTACTTGAAGGCGTGGCGCAGTGTGGGATGGATGTCACCTCTCAATATAATTATTGTCTATGTGCATACATATGCATTTGATGTGGTTTAGTCCAATAATGTTATGGCACGACTTCCACACACCTTCTGCCAGTTGCCACTAAATCCGCCTGGAGGAGCGACTACGCTCGGCTTCGTCGCCACGAGAACTCGAACCACTCGCCTGGCTCTGGATCGATTCCACTTGTCGCACAAAAAAACAGCGAATCTAATTTTAAGGAGTATAAAAGATTGTAATAGCCTTGTAAATAGCTTTACTAGTTTCGGTGAGAACGGAATATTGTTGTTGTTGTTGTTGTAAACTACTGTTCCACACAAACGCCCCAAATTCTTTTTTTTTTTTTGTATATGAATGATATGTGTAAGGTTTCCAAGCGATTGCAGTTTGTGTTATTTGCTGATGACACTAATATTTTTCACTCAGGGGATAACATTACAATTGCAGGAGGAAATAATAACAGAAATGAACAAATTAAAAATACGGTTCCGTAAAAATAAATAGTCATTAAATTTAGAAAAGACAAAGATAATATTATTTGGGAACTGTAAAAAGGATGCACACTTGAACATAATAGTAGATGGGACAGAAATTTAGAGAGTTCATGAAATCAGGTTTTTGGGGGTAATTATTGATGAAAAACTTAACTGGAAACAACATATCAAATACAGGATTAGGGGCAAAATCTCACGAAACATTGCAATAATAAATAAAGAAGGTATTGGATTTAAAATTACTTCACACTCCATACGGTTCACTAGTCTCTCCTTACTTGCAATACAGTGCCGAGGTCTGGGGCATTAATTACAAAACTTCGCTTCATTCAGTAAATATAGTGCAGAAAAGAGCGTTACGTGTCATTCACAAAGCTGGTTACCAGGATCATACAAACACACTATTTTTTAAGTCAAAATTGCAAGCTTCCTGATGTACATGTACAATACCAAACAGCATAAATAATGTTCAAAACTAGAAAAAAATATTACCTCAGAATACTCAGCAGTTGTTTACAAACTATAAAAAAAAAAGTTACAATTTACGGGAATATTGGGACTTCAAAGAAACAAGATTTCGGACAACAAGGAAATGTTTTTGCTTATCAGTATGTGGAGTGAAACTCTTGAAGAAAGTTTGTGTGGATTTAAAAGAATGTACAAATATGGGACAATTTAAAATGCGTATGACACCAAAAAGCATGTTAATTTCATATTTCATATGGTGTTTTATGCTCCTGAATTAAATGGACTGCTTAGATGTGTGTGGAAGCGTTCGTTTTAAAAATTTAATTTTTGAATCCCGCGCCATGAAAATGAGTGACTTCCGTTTTCAGTCTTGGGTTTAGGACGAATGCGAATGTGACGTCACCTGGGTCAGCATCTCACAAGACAGCATTGCTTTATAGCATGCAGATGGACTGTGTATTCAGCTGATTTTGCGGATTAATTCCTTTTATTTTCGCATCACGCCAGCCAAACGGCTGCAGACAATTGTTACTGCACCAGGGAGAGGCGTGTGAGCCTTTTTGGGTTTCAAAAGGTTCCCGTTCACCGCGGATATTGGCCAAAACAAGCCGTACTACTTAGGGACCATTGGACTTACGAGGAAGTGAGTAAACATCGTATTTTGTATTATGTCAAATACTGGGATCACGGCACACGTTTTAATACGGAGGTGGCTTGCATTTTGTGGCTGATTGTCCACCAAGAATGCCTCTCGGCCAACGATCGGCAGCTTGTTTGCACACACCCCTCTATACTCGGCTTATTGCCCTCTTGGTGTGCCTGGTGTTATGTCAAATTTTCAACCCCATCAGAAATTGCAACTTTGTGTTAAAAATGGCCGCGAATACAGCAATTACAAAGTAAACACTACAAACTTTCTTTAAATAAAGGACTATTTACTTACATTTGATCATGGACGGACATGTAGAAAAGTTCTCCTCAGACACATCCTGCCATGTTAGTTGCACAACAACTGCACGCCGCTCACTGTTTACGTCTTCGCCGTGTAGTAAAGCATTATTTTTACGCCATATTCGTGCTAACAATGTGGCAGCTACGTGCTCCTCTGACGTCGGCCGGTTTGTCCGGCGGTACTCTCCAGCTGCTTCCCCGGCGCCAGCTTTCCTTTCCGTAGCAGGGTAACGAGCTGTAACTTGCTCGCCACCGGGCAGGTTGCCGATGGGCATAGATAATCAAGAACTCCGCCGCCATTTGATATGATCCGGGCTAGTTTTGTGTGATTTTTCGCTTCAAAAAGCAAAAATAAGACTTTGAGACGTCACTCTGTTGGGGTTTGCATGTCGGCTAGCTGTCACGCCTCTTTGTTTACATTCACCAAAGCCGTGGTGGGGAAATGACAAAAGCCTGACTACCTACGGTGGCATAAAATATCGTTCGGGAGGTGCGACAGTAATGGTGAAGTTGACAGTTTTGATCATTATGGAGAATTTTTCCTATGTCGTACTGAATAAATGCATTTTTATTATTTCATTTAGAATAAGACTGTTATTTGTCATGACCATAACATTTATTTAGCAATTGGGGAGAAATACTTCAATAAAAAGAATATCCTGTAAAAATATTGGAGTAGAGAGACTGAAACAATTACATTTTGCGTCTCTCTTCGTCGCATTTTCGTCAGTATGAATAATTCCCCCTCAATGGACTGAATTTTAAATCAGATGAAACCATGACCCTGCCGACGTCATCCTCCTGTTGGGGATGCTGGAGGCCTGTAATGGTAGGCGTGGCTAAACTGCAGATTAAAAGACTAATTTTTCGTCCTCTGCGCTTTGCCAAATTGTATATAGTCTAATAGTCTAAAAATATTATTCTAATTCACATAATAATGCTATGTAAGTCCTGTTTTATCGTGTCGTACGCACTTTAAGAAACTGTATAAAGATATGATTTTCAAAAAATATAAGAATGAGGGAGATACGGAAAACAACTAGGGTGTTGTGATAATTGTGGCACATATTGTGATATGGGATATTCGGGTTATCTACGGACAAGTTTCCTGGGCGTAATATGGGCGGGGCCATCTTGGATGATGTCTGCCTCGAACTTCCGGTTTAGAAAACACCTCATGAGTTGCGGTTTAAGTTAGCAGCGGGTTGACGACATTAAAACTGCGAAATAAAGCCAGAAAAACAAACGGAATCTTCAAAAAATGGATTCAGCACGACGTAGATGAGACGTAGATGAGATTGAATGATTGTTCTTATCACTTCGTTGATCATTCGTTGACAAAATTCTTGTTTTATTTAAAATGATTGGTGCTTGTGCAAAACAAGTCAATAAATCACAATTTATAAAATTATTAGAAAAATATTAACGAAGGTTGAGCAAACGAGGAATATGTTATCAGACAGCCGAGCTTAAGGGAGCTTCTCCAAACTTACACCTGACATCACATAGACTCTCGGCGGCATCTAGACGAACTTTATCCCGCTGTCCTTGGTAATTCCAGGTCCAATAGCATATCCTAATGTTGCTGCAGTTAAAAAGCTCGTAGGTGGATCTCGGGATCGAGCTGACTGTCCGCTTCAAGGCGAGCCACTGTATCATCCTCTTGGTACGTATGTATTGAATATTCGAATGTACATCGAGATCTCATTTAGATTAGCAACTGGAGGTGTGAGAGCCATTTTTCGTGCGTCCCAAACCTCAGTCAAGGTTTCATTGGCTGGTACGTCCACCGACCAGAATGCTACGACGGCGACGGCACCTCTGCTATAAGACGTGTTCATAGTTTGCCACATAATGCTCACTGTTGGCGGGAATGCACTGTCCAAGGGGTTCAGAATCTGCGCCTTTAAAACTACATTTTTGAGCCTCGGGGATCGGAGAACATTTTGGAAGATGTTTGCATACTTGTGAGAAGGGACCATATTTTATTTCCGCCTGATTCTTTTTTTAAAAAGAAACAAAAACAATGGCCAAGGCTAAGTGCATTAATTGGGAATTTTTTTTATTTTATTTTTTTTAAATTAAAAAAAGTAATAAATTAATTATCTGGCCTTTCGTTTTTTCGGCCATGTGTTTCCAATATTCGATTTTTGGTTTCAAGAATTTTTTTGCTTTCGGTACATCCCAACTATTTTACCTAACTTCAGAACAGAGTATGCCATTCCTGGTGGGATACACTTTGGCTGTATTCAACCTTATGCTATTGGATGCTGACAGTCCTGCTTCTTGTTAACTCCACTGCAATGTGATGAGTTTATAAGACAATGCAGCTGTCACATTATCAATGTGGATATATCCCACTACGTGTGTGGCTGGGTGTCTGCAAAAAGAAGAAAGGGGGCACATAAACACCCCCAACCCGCCAGGCCACACCGGCTAGAGGCAGCCAGCGGGAGCACGTGGCTTTGTCTTTCAGCTATTCTTTTTGGGAGGGACCAGCTGTGGTCTGAGGCCAGCGTCAAGTCCAATGATGCTGCTGCTATAAATACGAGTCAACGAGTGTTTGCAAGTGACAGCTGTACAGTGCACCAAGGACATGCTGTCTTGGTGCTGTCGGGGTGTTCCGCTCCTAAAAAGGAAAAGTAAGAACACGTTCAAGCATTTAATGGGCTTGTACAGGTGGATAGCAATTAGTGTGTGCGAATCACAATACACTGCCCTGCTGTAGTACCGGAATAAGGAGGCCATTTCCAAGGGTTGTGTTCAACACATTAGGTCAATATGAGAAAAGCTTTTACATCTGGCTGTAGTACACAACTTAGAAGGCCAATATAGACAGATTCCCGAGGTACTTCCGCTTTACTTCCTTATGTCTGCTAGCAGCTTCCCTTTTAGAATTTCTCCATCCAAAACAACAGTGGAGCTGGAGTAACATTACTCATCAAAATCCCTTAAAAAGACAATTTGAACATACCACATCCATCTGCCATCGTCACAACAGCGGAGGACAACATAGGCCTATTCATGCAGGCAGATGTGGAACCAAGCTCGTGCCACCACAAAGACCGTATTTTTGTAGCCATGTTGCTGCTGTGTTATGAAAGGTGTGTTCTTCCTATCCCTGCATTTTCATGTGCTCAAAAAAATACTAAAGCTAAAATCTCGCGTATGAAACAACTTGTTGCCTTTGATATTGTTATTACGATGATGATCATAATTATGATCTTTAATATTTACTACAACTACTGCATCTGCTGCTAGCCTGTTGCTAATCAGTAGACTACGTGTAGCATGGTACAAAAAAATCAATGCATAAATGCAAGTGTTACAAGTTTTTTGTTCGTTTGTTTACAGGTGGAAAACGCTGTTAGGCGTAAGTCTTAAGGGGGGGCAGGGGGCCAGCCCCCCCAGTGGCCGAAAAGTGTCAGTGCATGAAATTGACTTTCCTATACGTATATATAAAAGTTGTAAAGCAATAAAACTGCAACAAAAATGAATGAATGAAATGAACAAAAAATATATATTTTTATAATGGGTCAAAATTATTTTTCGAACAGATCATGTGACTAGCACCTTAGGTCATTTGCTTTGCATATAATTTTTAAAAATAATAATAATTTGGGGAGGGCAATTTTATCTTTCAAATATTTTTTCCTAGATTGAAAATATTTTTTTTTTGATTAAAGCAACTTTTTGGGGGATTGAATGATCTAGACACAAATGTCCTACCCATAAACAGCTCCAAACACAAAAAGGATTGCTTCAATCAAAGAAAACTAACTATTCAAATGCAAATTTTTCCATCTCAAATATTTTATCGCATTCGAAAACGTTTTCTATGATTGAAATTCTTTTATTCTTTTTTTTTTTTTTTTTGATTGAAGTGATTTTCTTTTTTGAAATATATTTTTTGAAGCAATTTATTTTTTGATTGAATAATAAAGACAAAAACGTCCAAGCCAAAATGTGGCCCAAACACAAATCAACATTACTTCAATCAAAAAAGTTGCTTCAATCAAAAAAAAAAAAGCTTTCACATCCATTTTTTTGAGTTTCAAATTATTTTTGCATTCAAACACTTTTTTTTTTTTTGATTGAAGCGACTTTGTTTTGATTGAAAATATCTATTTTGATTGAATTTTTTTTTTTTAATTGAAGCAACTTTTTTTTTTTTTTGGGATTGAATAATAAAGACACAAATCTACCTCCATATGGCTCCACCCAGGGGATACAATTTTTGACTAGAGTAACTACATTGGCACGACACCGGCGGGCGTACCATATTTAATGGTTGACGATCTTGGAGAAAAGTATTGCCTAAGCAGCCGAAAAAAAAAATCACAAAAAGCGCATATCGTCAACTTATTATTATAAATATTCTTGTAAGTTCATTTTACTGCTGACACTGGATTTCGGGGTCATCAACATTTTGTGCCCCCCCTGCCCCAAAAGTCAAACTCTGCCTATGAGTAAAGTTGATGTGCCTCACAGCAACACTTATTGTACGTTGATGGACATATATCGAGCCAACGTTGTTCTACCCAGCGGACCGTCAGCTCAATCCCGAGATCCAACGACGAACATTTTAACTGTAGCAACTTTAAGATACGCTAATGGAGCTGGAATTACCGAGGGCAGCTGGAGAAAGCCCGTCTGGAGGCCATAATTCGGCTGACGGTTTGTCGAGGCTCTGGAGCTCTGCCGTCTGACATTCTCGTATGCTATTTTTCCAATAATTTTACAAATTGTGATGTATTGACCTGTTTTGCACATGCACCAATAATTTTAAATAAAAACAAAAAATTAAATCACGTCCAAATGTTTTTGTTTTTTTTGCGATCAATATTTGCAATAAAAAAGTGAGATAGTATTTTCGTTTATATATATATATATATATATATATATATATATATATCCCTGTCAGGCCTTCTGCATTCGGCAAATGTAATTTGCAAATTCAACTCATTTTGGGCACTCAAGTGGCCGGTGTATCAATCTACACCTCACATCAACACAGGCTGACAGGTTATAATTTTGTCCACGAATGATCAATGAAGTGATAAGAACAATCCTAAAATCTCATCTACGTCATGCTGAATCAATTTTTGGAGATTCCGTGTGTTCCTCTGGCTTGATTTTGCTGTTTTAAATTCATCAACACACTGCTAACGTCAACCGCAACTCATGAGGATTTTTCTAAACCGGATGTTCAAAGCAGAAATTTTCCAAGATGGCGCCGCCCATATTTCGCTCAGGAAACTTGTCTATTGGATGCACTGCAGGGAAAATAAACATTTAATCATGAAGGCCCTTTATGTATTTGTAGCCAATATAGTCATTTTGATAGTAGGCTAATATAGATGCATCCAGCATGTGTTGTCTTCATTATGAGGCTTTTTTGCAGCTCCAGACATATTTGTTTTGAGTTTTTTTTTTTTGGTCCAATATGGCTCTTTCAACATTTTGGATTGTCGACCCCTGCTATATGGGAATAACAATAATATGCTACCCTGCATTAAATGTTATCCTCCTAAATTTTCCTCCTGAATTGTAATAGACATTTCTGCTCAGTAACATTACCTACAAGACCTATCACCATTCATGTGTTATTCATGAGGTACATTTTCTTAGACCAGTGTGACTTGAATTCTCTGAAAGTCACAAAATGACTTCTTTTGAAAGAGAAAGAGAGGCGTATGAAGCATGTGTGTTCATGTAGAGTGAGGGGCGGTGGGTGTGTGTTTGTGTGGGTGTGAAGCTTTGCGTGTGTGTGCAGACTCCACACACAACACAAGCACATACGTGAACGTGTTTGTGTGCCCTTTTCAAGTGTGACCACCTGTCTTTTGTTAGCAAATAAATAAATAAACACGGACCACACCAGCTGTCCCTGGCAGCCTGTCCCCTTAGAGGTCAAGGGCTCCCACCGCTGGCCTTGTTGAGATGGTGGACACTTAATTCTTTCTTCTTAACTTCTACCAAGTGCCTTTCCACAGAAACAGAGGCAAGAAAGCCAGGCATTGGTCAGGAATTTTTTTATTGCAGTGGAGTTAGACTGCACGTATCCTGGCTCGTCACCCTGCAGCTAAGCTCTATCACATGGTCGCTTGGTTTCCATGTGAAGCCTTGCGCCTCAAGAAATGCGGACACGCACACCGCAGCCACGCTAGCTCTGGATTCCGCCAGGCAGATGTGAACTACTGCTGCTGCTGTTCTTCTTTGCGCAGGTTGCAGGGGCCGGAGCATTGCATCAGGCCCCTATTTACTAACTGGCTGTTTATGAATGATCTTGGGAGCACATTGTTTTCTTTATGCTCGAGTTGGCTGGCTAGCGCCGCCGTGTCGTCTGTTTGTGCACAAAGTACGTGCTGGGGAGCGGGGCCAGACAATAGCCTGGCTGAATGACTACCCACGCACACAATAGCGTGGAAGGATGAGGCCGAGGGTCTGGGGCCGCAGTTTGGGGGGGGTGGATGGGGGCAGGGACTGTTGGATGCTGTCCTCTTGTCTATATGCAGTTCCCAGAATGGGCAAACTGGGACTGGAAGAGGGGAGGGTGGTGGGAATCAGATGCCTTCTCCACTGGATCACACAGCAGAGCAGCTGGATTTCTTTCATGGCGCATGTGAAAAATGATTGAAGCAGTTGTCAGAATCGGTAATAAGTTCATTTCCAAACACACAATTGTCTGGACAGTTTAATTAATCACTGCATGTATACTTTCTTAGATAATTGGCGACAGAAGGAGTCTTGTCTTAGAATCATTCCTGCCCTTGGACGGAGTTCATGCTTATGGACTGGCAGTATTATCACTTTCTGTTGTTTCTATATACACTGAGGGGAAAGCGCTGAACACAAACTGTGCTGCTGTTGATGTGCGTTCAATAAGGGCTGCTTTCTTGGTATTGAGTTTCCTGATACACTTAGTAGTATGATACAGTAATAATTTAAGATATTTTGGTGAAGAAAAAAAATACATTGCATACAGAATATTAAAATGATGTGTCCAATTACTCTTTTATCCATGACGAAAAAGTATGGGAAAAGACATGGGCATTGATAGTATAAGGGGAAGTAAAGTTATGTTTAGATCATATTGTCATCGCAAACATCAAAGTTGTCCTTAAAATTGTAATCATCTTAAAAGATGAAGGCACCCACCTAGGAAAAAGTTTGAGCATAAAAAAAAGTATATATATGATGGAAAACACAGACAAGGCTGAAAAAGCTGTTTCTGCTCTTGCACCCCTCTTTAAAATAAACTGCTTTATTTTAAGCCAAAAGAACTGTTGGGTTTGATAGAACAATATGTATATATGCTGCCATAGCAGATTCTTGGAGCATTAAGCCCCCAAACTATTTTTAATTTGTCCGTTTTACCCTGGAGACCCCCCTTTACAGATGCTGCGCAACCGCTTTTGTTTCAACCCAGCCATAAAAAGTAGGTAAGTAATTATATGTATTATTCAAAATGTCTGTCATTAGTAGCTTACATACATTAATTGATGTCTAATATTCAGTTTAAAAAAAAAAAACGACTTTAAAAAAATTATTCACTCGCATATTTCAAACTTTTAAACAAATTACGTCACAATGAAAAAATTGTGTCTGTAAATAAGGCACGGATATGTACCTTGTAACTCGCTTATCTTTTTTTTTTTTTTTTTTTTTTTTGCTGTTGCATTTTCCCCAAAATTTTAGATGATAAATAATTGATCCAAACACAGAAAATTTGAAGAAGAAAAAAAAAAGTTTAAAAGGGTAAATATGTGGGGGGGGGGGAATCTCGACCACTTCTTAATGACTGCGATTTCTGCATTTCCCTTGTAATATTACCATGTTTCACCCATAAAATCTCCCCAAATCCGGTTGTGGCCATTTACAGCTGTGTCTTGACACTCGGTGATACATCCTACATGAAATTTTAGATCGAAAAGAGGCAAGTATGTGATAATATCTTGTTAAAATCATGCCGTCTTTAATTATGTTCTCTCATGCTCTTACCTCCAGTTAGGGTTTTGCTGTTTAAAAAGTTTGGGGTTTTTTTAATGCCCTTCTATTCAAAACTTGTATTCCCCCAGAAAATTGAGAATTTAAGCTTTCCAATGATATATCACACATGCATATTGGACAATTTTGAAATTTGTAATTAGTCATAGGCATTAAAAGTAGAGATAGACTGATTATCCGTCGGGCTGATTATCGGTGCCGATATTTGGGAATTTGATGTTTATCGGCATCTGCCTTTTTTTTTCTTTTTTTTAAATCCGACTGACAGACATGAAAAAAATCTATTTAAAACTGGGTTATTTCATCTCAGATGCAGCTGCTGCTCTCTCTCCTGCACTAGTATTCACTTCGTCCTCTGATTGGCTAAATGGAATAACACTTGTATTCCACCTTTTTAAGGCCCTCAAAGTGCTTCATACTATATCCTCATTTACTTACTGGTGATGCAGCACCAGGAGCAACGCTGGGTTTAGTATCTTGCTTAAGGATATTTAGACGAGGTCATCAGGGCTAATAATCTGTATCGGTCCTGAAAAACCCACATCGGTCGATCTCTAATTAAAAGCCATGGTTTGTTTTGAAGTTTTTTCACACTTGAAAAAAGTGAAGCAACTCCGAAGAAATCAATGAAATCCACAGACACAAAGTTGTTCCATTTAATTCTATGCATAATCTTATAAAGACCTAAATGTAGATTGTCACATTTCCACAGCACACACACGCACAACCTCAACAAACACACATACACATAAAAGGCGCAAACAAGTAAAATGCACAGTAATTTGCCTCAGTGTCTAATTAAAGATTGTCCTCAAATCTCTATACCTCTAACACTGAGGCAATTACAGGAAAATATATCATTCTTCTGAAGAAAAAAAAACATTAAAATTCTAATGGCACTTCTACAGATCCTATTGAAAAAGTGTCGGTTTGACATTTAGATGTTGCAACTAAATGAACTCTTTCACTGCCATTGAGGATGCTAGAGGTCCAATCATGTGGTTCTTTTTATTCTTCTATGAATTTAAATGAGTTTATCACTAGTAGATGTCCAATCTATTTGAAGTGAGAGGGTGGCAGCGAATGAACGGTGCGAACCTTCCCGCTTCAAATGAATTACGCGTCTTTCGCTGTCAATGGCAGCCAATGAGTTAAAAGCCAGAGGCTGCAAGAAGCAAATGCAATAATAAATATTTCTCATGATCTTACACAATTTCACAGTTGGAACCAGCAACAAAGGACAACATTCCAGTGTTGGATAATGGTCATTTTCCGACTTCAAAATGATACAGCATGAGTTAGGCAGTCTTTTGTTTCCATGAAAAGACAACAATGAGAATCTCTGCAGTTTACATTCATTAGTGACGTGACCCAAGGAACTACTGATACCCAAAACACACACTCACACAAATGCTTGTCCTCAGTTTAACACCTCCAAACATTTATTCTCTCAATGAAATGACACCCCCTTGAACCTTGCGCAAAGCAGCAAGTAAATTAATTTTTCTTATGAAAGATGTTATGTTTTGTTTCTATGGAGAGTTGATGTGTGAACACGAGCGAATGCACATAGTACAAACAGAGGCTCCTCCAGATGCAACACCTATTTGTGTGTCAGCAAGGCACGCTCGGTGAAGATCCTGGAGCTTTAAATAACCGCTAAAAAAGAAATACAAATCTTTACATTGTGTTAGTTTTTTTATATGCCTATGTACACATGTACATTCGAGAATCAAGAAACATATGACAACGCTCGCTGTATGATCCTGTCTGTATACATTATAAACAGCATTAAAAACCACGTTCTGTAAATGGAATAGGTATGCTCACTAAAGTGGTTAAACTGTTGGAGTGTAAGACAGGTCTTTTTTAAAAATGCATCTTTCAAACCATTGCAATTAGCTAAATAAATGGAAAAAGAAGTCCCGTAAGAAGACAGTAAAATTCCCCTTCAGATTTGCCACGTCTTTTAGATTAGTACTCAATCGGAGAAGAGGGGTGGGGTTAGGGGTAGGCAGTGGAATAAACTTTTTTTTTTTTTCTTTGATATACTTAATGCATAGACTTCATAATATATTGACGTGACACTTCCGCCAGACCCTGCGCCACGCCTACAGTAGGGGGCCTGCCCACACTCAGTTTCAGTTAAGGCTGAGTAATGCTTCACACTCGGTCGCAGTAATTCTTAAAACCAACGCAACGCCAGATTTAGGTTGAAAAAGTACAAAAGCTGTACCGCATACAAACAGGAAGGATTGTCTAAGGAGTGATTTGTTTGAGGATTCAAGGTAATGATTAAAATAAAAAAAATAAAATTAATGATTAAATTATTATATTTTTCGTACCATGCATGCATTTTGAAACGTGAAAAAAATCAATGGTAGGAATTAGCCGCTATGGCATTGGCGTCATTGTTCACAATATTTACGTAAAATAAATGGTAACTGCATGGTTTTTGTACTTTTAACTAAGACTCGAGACTATTTTACATCCATATCTATGACGAATTCCGGGATTTAAGCATTTATTCACAATAATTTTCAACGGATAAAGCTTTGTTTTCATCAGGCGGTCGCTAAATTTGTTTACTGACTAGCATCACAGTTCGCAATATTTACGTAAAATAAATGCTAACTGCACGTTTTTTGTGCTTTTAACCATGAATTGAGACTGTTTTATGTCCATATCTATATAGAATTCAGGGTTTTAAGCATTTATTTACAAGAATTTTTTAAAAGAAAAAGATCTGTTTTCATAAGGCGGCCGCTACATTTGCTTACTGACTGGCATCACAGTTCGCAATATTTAAGTAAAATATGCTAACTGCATGCTTTTTTTGCTTTTAACCAAGAATCGAAACTGTTTTACGTCCTTATCAATAAAGAATGCAGGGATTTAAACATTTATTCACAAGAATTTTCAATGGAAAAGGAAAGCTCTTTGTCTGTGATTCCTCTCGGTCGGCTTTGACAGCCACGCCAACAATGCAGGCCCCCAATGAATCGGCACCGCGCCCCGTCAATATATTACGAAGTCTATGCTTAATGTTAGAAAAGATGCCATAAGTGGGTCCCTAGGTTCAGCCGATTGAGAACTAGATGTTTAATGGGGCTGCAATGATAATTCAGATAATCTCTTTATAGGTGTGCAATCAAATCGCAACGGTTTCTCCTCTCAATAGAACAATAAAGCATTTATCTAACTGCATGCTGAGTGGTGGGAGTAGGGTGGAGGACAGGACTTTGATGCCTCAAAACAATACACCTGTTTACAGTCTCCTTGGTTTCCTTCACCTAAATACATTTCTCACATTCCAATGCCTCCATTCAATACAGCAACGCGCCAAGAGAAACGTGCACTTGCTTTCCCCCCCAGCAGCTTGAAGGGAGATACACAATGATCCCTTGAGAACTACCTGGGACTTGTGTGTGGAAAGAGGGGGTTGAGACAATGCTCGTATTGTCCCATTTCTATAGGTGGGCAATGTCGACTCGCTATGGTTGTGCTTGTAGCAAAACTATTTCCTGTGGTAGAACAGCAGAGGCGAATGAAACTCCTCTTATTCTGATTTGCAGTCTGCTCCACTCTCGAGACCCCCGCCCCTGCCGGAAGACACTGCAGCCTTAATAAGACACCTGACTCCCTCCACCCCAAGGGTGTTATAAAAACACACATAAATAGAATATATATTTACATTAAATATAGAAATTGCAATAGCAGCCTAAGAAATAGTGTTGAAACTGTGCATGCTAAAAACAAGTGCTTCTCTAGTTTCTGTGTGACTGACAATTCTCTATTAAAACAATTACAGTAACTTGATTTGCACAAAGAGGAAAAAGGTAGCCCCAATACCAGTTAATGAGTACCAACGTTCAAGCTAATCAAAATACACCTACAGTAAACCCTGAACCAAACTAATAAATAAATTCAGATCAAGTCTTCTCAGGAGATTAGACAAAAAAAGGAGATATTTAGCAATGAGTTTACCTCTTCCTTCATGCCCAGAAGGTACATCATCAGTAGTAACACATACAGTAAGAAGCTATGATGAGCATGAGAGTGTTAATTTAAAAAGAAATTCAGTAGCTTTAGCAAAGTGGCACGGCTGTGATTATCAATCTGTCTCGTTCCGTCCACAGACTTCCTCATTTTAACCTAACAGTGTCCGAGTACTGGTTTCTTTATACTTCATCAATACCAGGAAATAACACGCTCGTCTACTGTTGGTCTTCTTCTACAGTCAATAACTTCATGATAAGAGCTTCATTTACATAGTTGGGTCACATACTTATAAGGGCACTCGTGGATCAATTAGCATTCCAGCGCTGCCTATTACCTTTGTTATCCTCTGGTATGTGTGAGTGGATTTGACCAAAGGCATGGTGATAGATCACTCTTCAAGAAGTACACAAAAATGAAGTGTAAAGAGGCACTAGTGTTATAGGCATGAACTGTAGCTCTGTGTTCCTCCTCTAAATATACATTTTGAAGTAACAATTACACTGTTTCTTCACATAATTCACATTCATGATGAAAAAAAGGACAGGTGATTCTAAGGCAAAATACAACAATCTACATAATGGTTTCTTCAAAGTTGACCTTAAAACTTCTGTGAAAAAAATTATTCCAGTAGTCTAACTTCATTAGTTTTGCTGCCTCAAAATATTTGTTACAAATACCCAAATAAATAATATTAATAATAATATTAAAGTAGGAAAACGGACGGTTCTGATCTCCCGTGTGCACACATAGTCGATTGTATAAACAAATGTTAGCATCCTGTATTATGCCCCCCCGGATGCCTTTCAGCTCCTCGCAAAAGTCAACACACAGGGACAAACAAGACAAATAAACAAGTGCATCTACTTTGTTCAACTTCCGTATTGATGCCAGCTTGGCCCAGTTTTTCTGAAAAGTTGCTACATCAAGAGAAATGCCATACGGGGTAAAATCCAAATTGCCACTGTGTGAATACTAATGTGTGAAAAGACACGGGTGTCGTGATGGCACATGTAGAGCACTTCATCCAATGGCGAGAGTTTTAACAAGGCCACAGTGAAACTTCCTGATGTGGCGATACAGATCCCCCGATTGAGTGAAGCGGCGCTCGCACCACTTGCACGCGTGGGGCTTCTCCCGCGTGTGCACCACAGCATGCCGACTCAAGTTGTGCGAGTACTGGAAGCTCTTTCCGCACTGGCCGCACGTGTACGGCTTCTCTCCGGAGTGTGTGCGCTCGTGTCGCTTGAGGGTGTACATACAGGAGAAGGTTTTGTTGCATTGCATGCAGGTGGGCACCGAGCCGTCGGGAGACAACTTGGAGCGGGCGCCGTCCTTTTCGCGGAAGTGCGAGCTGAGATGCAGCTGCAGGACGTGCGGGCTGGGGAAGATTTTGCTGCACAGGGGGCACACGCACGCCTGTTGCCCCGCGGGCAGGAGCACCCCGCTGGAGGTGGAGATGTCCGAAGAGGCCAAATCGTCTTCCTCCTCCTCCTCGCTGTCCCCCAGCAGTCTCCCCCTTCTCTGCTCCTCTGCCTCCCTGCCAGGGGCGACTTCCCTCCCCCCGCAGGCCTCCCCCTCCTCGTCCATCAGGTCTTCCTCCTGGGAGAGGAGGGCGGCGGCGGAGCCGTTGTTGCCTGGGAAGAGGGCAGCGAACCCTGTCACCACTGAGCTCCTGGCGCTATTCCCAAAGCGCTGGCTCTCAGGGCTCACGGGCTCACTGTCCTCCTGCTCTGACAGCAAGTCGTGTTCATCTTTAACAAGTGGCTCAGTGCCCTGCTGCTGGCTGTCGAGGGCCAGCTGTCCCGAGATGTAGGAGGCCTGTAAGGGATCTCTGCTAGACAGAGGCTTGAAAGACAAATCCAGAGCGCAGTCCATGTCATCCGAAGCCCGGGACCTCTGGGACAGTGATACGGTGGAACTACTGACATCAGCTTTTGTTTTTCCAGCTGTTTGGACACAAGGCTCGGCCTCCGATGACACATAATTGACACCTACAAGGTCCGGGGACCTGCCGGAGTGACCGTTTGCCTTCTGCCTGTTCCTCGCAGACCTTTCACAGTCGCTGACAGAGAGCCTCGCTTCGCCGTTGTCCGTGTCAAACCGTTCTGTCGGGGAGGGGGCCCCTGGGACACCCCGGGATTGTTGCCTCCTGAGCTGCTTGTCAGTGTGTAGCTCACCGTCCGAGGAGTTGTCCCGCTCCAGACAGCTGAGTCCGAAAACCTCTCCCATCTTTTCATCGAGCGAAGAGAGCTCCTTATCTTTCAACTTCCCTTTACACACTTTGACAATGTCGTACATGTGGAGGTAGCTGGCTGCGGCCAGCACATCCTCCACTGGAAGAGTGCTGAATTCCAACTTGCCCTCATACATAAATTCAAGGAGCAGACTGAAGGCCGGCGCTGTCACAATGTCACTGTTGAGATGCACAACGTCCCTTTTGTCTAGCTGGTCCCTGTAGAAGAGATGGAAGTACATACTGCAGGAAGCCAACACGGCTCTGTGAGCTTTGAAGCGAGCCTCCCCGACCAGAACGGTGCAGTCACACAGGAAACCTTGGTGACGCTGCTGACTCAAACACTGCAGCAACTGGCGGCTATGGTCTGGGAACTCCATTCTTCCCTCATAACCTGATGGAAAACAGGAAAAACAGGATAGTGGGTAAACGAAATGGAGCTACTTAGAATGCAGAGCCGAGCTGTACCTGCACTATTGGTTAACAAAACTTGACTGCAAATTCCTTTAATTTGGCAGCACACAATCTGCCTAAGTTAAAACACATACAATATTAAGGTGACAAGACATAGTTGCCAGCTGTGTCGATTTTCTACTCATATTTTCATTTACAGTAAGAAGGGGGAGCCTTTAGATTGATTTAAATAACCCAATTTTAATTGTGAATTTAAGAACACTTTAGTGTTTGTAGAATAGCCTTTTGGAATTGTCCTACTCCTAACCTTCAGTTATTACAACTAAGAATGATAACAAGAAATGTATTTGTGAACAGATTTTAGTGCAGAAAAATGGTAACCATCACAGCTTCACTATAAAGGAGACTTTTTTTGTTTTCTTGGCCTATGATCAGAGTACACATTACTAAGTTTTAAACAAAATTCCCCTGAGAGACCGCTTGGTTTTGATTGAATAACCTGTTAAATTTGTCCCAAAATGTCAGATCAAGCACCACATCCCTTCCTTTAATTTCCAACAAAAGCTAATACTTATGGCTATGGACATGGGTGGGCATTTCAATCAAGGGTGTACGTTTGGTCTCAACATTGGTAGGGACGATATAATAGCATAACATGCATGTACACTTTTTGCTGGGGACAGGACATTAATAAGCCCAAACTGATTGGGTGAAAGGGGGGAAGAAAGGGGCTACATTTCTCACAAATATAAACCTAATTAATTGATAGGCTAACCGATCATTGCAAAATAAATCTGTATTGAGTTATGCCAGTGCTTCTCAATTATTTTCTGTTACGCCCCTCATAGGAAGACACCAGCACTGGTCCTCATGGGAAACGCAGACTTAAAAAATCTACCACTTTTGTCCACCTGCGTCGCTAAAATCGACCAAAACTGAAAAGTTACCAAGTGTTGCTTTGAGACCACATAAACAAAATGAGAATTAAAATGGGGTAAACCTCGGTTCACTACATTTCTCATTCAGTTTAATTAACGTTAACAGCAAAAAACACATACAAAAGTGGAGGACACTTCTCTCTAAGCAGCTTCCTACTCGAGTTTTGCAGGTTAGCAAATTCACAGTTTAATGTTATGCAAACTCGGATGCAGGTTGTAGCAAAATTTCTGTAGCAAAATTAGTGGTGTGTTCCCCACCTCCAGAACATTGACATCTTTTTACATTACTTACAGTGGCTGCTGCTGGCTGAAAAATAAACTTCTAATATCCCTCCTCTTTGAAAGGGGCGGATGAGGCGACATGTTGTATTTTCGTCGGGGCAGTGCGTGTGGGGGGGTGGGCGGGGGGTCAAGTCATCAACCAATCAAACATGAGTTTGAGAGGGGGAAATTGACTAGCACATTCAGCAAGTGAAAAAGGAGTAAATATAAGTCTGAACATAAATAATAATAATAATAAAGATTAATTCACTTAATAATGGTATGGTCAATTAAATCCATACAACATATGAGAAAGCAATCTAAATGATCTATATAACTGAAATCATTATAAAATGCAAATAAGGTTGTTTATAAGTTGGTGAGGACAATTTGAGCATCCTGAAAAGTGTGTAGTGTTATGTCCCTATCGTCCCTATGCAAACCTACGTCCTTGATTTCAATAAAGACTTCATAAATTAGATTAGTTAAGCCATTTTAATTTGGTTATTAAATGTTAAAATGAACTCCCGCTACTTAAATATTCTGTGGAAATCCCAAAACTGTAAAGTCCATAAAATGTACTCAAAAGAGAAAAAAAAAACACGCACAATAAAGTACAAGTAGCAGTAGATTTACATTGAAAACCACTGCAAAACCTCCCTAAATTTAATTAGCATTTCTTCACAATACATTGCAGTAACATGTTACATTTTTTTAAAAATCGAATGAATCTTACACAGTAAGATTTTCTTCAAAGTTAGCTCACCCATTCTCCTAAATGATCCAATGTAATCCAGTTTCAAATTCCCTTCTTGAGTTTCCCGAAAGATTTGTTTTGCGCGTAAAGACACGCACACAAACTCAGGGACGTGTTTACAGAACAAGCAAACGGGACTGGAAATGATAGCAGTCGTCCACCGGGCAAAGAGTGTAAAAGGAAGAAAAAGGAGTGAGTAAACTGCTGCTCTGTTTGCTAATTACACTGCAAGCTGTGGAGTCAGCTGCTCTGACATCACCGCAATGGAAACGATACCTCCAGCTGTGCTCCCCTTATGCCATATGTTACCTCTGCTGTCCAAACGCATACTACTTGTACCATGTTTATAACGAAAACACCCCCGAAAGTGTAATAAGATCACCATGCCGACGCTCACTTTTATTCGAGAGCCGGAGGTGGGAAATACGTTTCTGCGTAAGAGATGAGACTACAAGTTTTTATATTTATCCATAGCACGATAAGCTTACGTTGCCCTTAGTTAATGGGTTATTAAAAGTTTGACGCGCCCGTCGTGCACTTGAACGCAACATGCAGTTAGTTTAGAACGGAAAGTGTGACAGCGGAGTATTGCCCAAAAAGTGTTCGGCAACACTGAGAGAGAGCCTTTAAAAAAAAAAAAAAAGGACTCCAAAATGAATCTAGCCCAGCCGCCACTGGACTCTTTAACTTTCGCTTCCTCGCTGCGCTCAAACGCACAGAAAACGGCGTACTTACATTTATTTCCGCCTTCTCCCTGGTGCGAGTGTGTTCCTTTTGCCCCACCTAGACACTTCGGCGTTCTATAATCATGATGTTCATCCAGATGTTGGATTCCCCCTCGTCGGTCCTTCCGAGCTTTCTGTCCAGTGCCCGGCGAGGCAGGCTGCGCTCGCTCGCTCGCTCGGCTGCTGGCTGGCTGCTGTTTAATATGTTCGACAACGAGCAGGTTGATCGTGTGGCAGCCAAATCTCGCGACAGCGCCCGGCCCACGACTGGAAACTTGTGTACTACTGCGAGAACTCACACAGCGGCAGCAAGTAGCAGAGAACGCTGGCTGCATCCATTGGTCCCCTGCTGGAAACACCTGTCTGTTCTGTGCGCTCTCCCTCCACTCCCGGAAGTGGAGGGAAGGCGCTCGGCACAGCACAGACATGAAATAAACTTATTGTCTGCCATTGACGGCGATAGACGTCTAATGGAAGGTACGGCCTCCCTGCTTGGACGACTACTATTGACAAACTCACTTAAATTCAAAGTGGAAGGATGAAAAGAGCCACATGATTGGAAGTCTATCATCATCAATATCACTGAAAGAGTTCAACTGAATAGAATAGAATAGTGTTTCACTTCATTCGTTCATTTGCAGCCATCCCTCCCAGTTCAAATGGATTGGACGTCTACTAGTAGGAAACGTTTCATTTCACAGCAGAAGATTTAAAGAGCCAGATGATTGGACGTCTATCATTTTCAATGGCACGGACAGTAAAACATGATATCATTTCCCCCCCATCAAACTTCTACACTTAGCACTGCCTCAAAAATGACTTGGTTGTTTAAGTACCACTAAACGACTTACTAAAATAGTTTATTGATAGTGGTATGAAAAAGTATCGGAACTGTTTGGAATTTCTCGTATTTCTGCATAAAATCACCATCAAATGTGATCTGTCAAAATCACACAGATAAAATTACAGTGTCTGCGTTAACTAAAACCACCCAAACAGTTATAGGTTTTCATATTTTAATGAGGATTGTATGCAAACAATGACAGAAGGGGGGAAAAATAAGTAAGTGAACCATCATATTTATAATTTTGTGGGCCCAACCCTTTGGCAGCAATAACTTCAACCAGACGCTTCCTGTAGCTGCAGATCAGTCTGGCACAATGATCAGGACTAATCTTGGCCCATGCTTCTCTATGAAACTGCTGTAGTTCAGTCAGTTTCCTGGGATGTCTGGTATGAATCGCTGTGTTTAGGTCATGCCACAGCATGTCAATGGGGTTCAAGTATGGACTTTGACTTAGCTACTCCAGAACGTTTCTTTTGTTCTTCTAAAACCATTCTGAAGTTGATTTACTTCTGTGTTTTGGATCATTGTATTGTTGCAGCATCTATCCTCTTTTTAGCTTCAACTGTCTGACAGACGGCCTCAGGTTTTCCGTCAAAACATCCTGATAAACTTTTGAATTCATTCTTCCATTAATGATTGCAAGTTACCAAGGCCCTGAGGTAGCAAAATAGCCCCAAATTATGATGTTCCCTCCACCATGCTTCACGGTGGGGATGAGGTTTTGATGTTGGTGAGCTGTTCCATTTTTCCACCACACATGACGTTGTGTGTTACTTCCAAAAAATTCAACTTTGGTTTTATCTGTCCACAAAATATTTTGCCAAAACTTCTGTAGAGTGTCCAAGTACCTGTTTGCGAACATTAAACAGGCAACAATAGTTTTTTTTTAGACAGCAGTGGCTTCCTCGGTGGAGTCCTCCCATGAACACCATTGTTGGCCATAGTTTTACTTATAGTTGATGTGTGCACAAAGATATTGGACTGTGCCAGTGATTTCTGTAAGCCTTTAGCAGACACTCTTGGGTTTTACCTCTCTGAGTATTCTGTGCTGAACTCTTGGCGTCATTTTTGGTGGACGGCCACTCCTTGGGAGAGAAGCAACAGTGCCAAACTCTTTCTGACTGTCGATTGACTAACATCTGGACTTTTAGAGATGGTTTTGTATCCTTTCCCAGCTTTATACAAATCAGCAATCCTTGATCACAGGTCTTCAGACAGCATTTTTGACCGAGCCATGATGCATATCAGACAATGCTTCTCATCAAGACATTTCTTACCAGGTGTGTGTTTTATAGTGGGCAGCGCAGCTTTAAACCACTCATCCGTGATTGGGCACATACCTGACTTAAAATGTTTGGTAAAAAGTGGTTTCAATTGCTCTTTAAGTCTCCTTAGGCAGAGGGTTCACGTACTTATTTTCCCCCCTTCTGTCATTGTTTGCTTGCTATCCTCAATATAATATGAAAACCTATAAATGTTAATAACTTTAATAATGTTAATAAATTCTAAAGTTTTAAAGTCTCCATAGGCAGAGGGTTCACTTCCTTATTTTCCCCCTTCTGTCATTGTTTGCATGCTATCCTCATTACAATATGAAACCTATAAATGTTAATAACTTTAAAAATGTTAATACATTTATAGGTTTTCATCGTTATAAGATGAAACCTATAAATGTTGATAACTTTAATAATGTTAATAAATAAAACAGCCTGACCAGCAATTTGAATTTAAAAAAATCCATTAACTTATATTTTTTTTAGATAAATAAAAAAAATAATTGCAGTTTTCTCTTTTACTTTTAGCTATTCATTTTACTAATAAAATACATTTAAAAAACAGGATATTCACTTCATCTCCTTTTTTGTTTGTTTTTTTTTTCCATTTAAAAATGGGAAAAAAAACTTTAGAAATTTTAAAGAAAAAAATCAAATAAAAAGAATATATTAATTCATTGCCTGCCCCATTGACACTGTTCAATTCATTTAAACTGGGATGACTGACTTTGACTGCTCATGTTTCTGTGCCATTGACAGCACAAGACGTCAAATCCATTTGACTGGGAGTTTTTAATGAGTGCCATATAAAGATATTAAATACATAAATAATTACAATTAAACATTCATTAACCTTATATGTGTTCACTTTTTTGTTTAATTCAGTGAACTTGAAAACTCTCACTACTTTTTGTTGAGTTTGATGATAAGCTTAAATTTCCATTAAAAAGATTAATCAACCAATCACATGCTAGAAAGACTTGGTTGTGGTTTTGAAATCATCAGTGGATGAAAGACAAACTTTATGGTCACAAAGAATTTGTTGCTTGAAAAGAATGATAAATCATGCTTTGTAATTTGGACTGTCAGTGCTTTTGGGAACTTTAAAGGGCCGTTCTCTCTAATCCTGCTTCCAGTTGAGGAATTCCCTGGCACTGAACCACCCACTGGCTTTGTTTTTCCTGGCTGTGATAGCCCAAACAGTCTTAAGACACAAGTGATGATTTATGCGGAAGGAGAAAAGTCCGAAATCTGCTTAACCTCTTGAGTAATTAAAATATTTTTCAGAATATGTCAGGTGATGGTGAAAGCAAAAGATGGCAACACAGGGGAGAAACATTTGATGTTGCAGCTGCTCATCTCGTGCACCCCCCCCTTTTCTCCTCCCCTTCCTCATGCCCCTCTCTGAGCTCCCTCAACTGCCTCTGTCACCTTTGCCCTGTGTTCCAGCTGTCGTGTGTTTAGAAAGGACCATTTGCAGCTCCTCCCAGTGTTCTGACACGGGGGGGAATGAGCAATGTGACGGGATGCGACAGCCACTGGTCGTAAGGGGCCACCGGATAGATTCTTGTCAACTTACTATATTCCATTTTTAGTCTGGCTGTGACTGGTCAAAATGGATGCCATGACTTGTGTCCACGTGCGGAAAAACAACACAGCTCTGAAGTACATGCACAAACGGTATACAAGTCACGGTTCGGTACATACCTTGGTACGGGGTCACGGTTCAGTACCAGTTCGGTGGAACAGGAAAAACAAAACAGCATTTGAAAGTTAGGGTTTGTTGTATTGGCTAAAACTAAAAAGCCGCTGTTGTTAAGGCAATATCAAACTGAATGAATTTGTATTTCTATTGTTATAGCATTTTTTAAAATTCACAGCTTGTGTGCAAAAATGGATAACACAGTGTTTTTTTTGACGGGATTGACTGTGGTAACAGTTGAAGTCAGGTAGCAATCTAGGTAACTTTCTTTCTTTTTTTTTTTTAATAAAAATTCGATACTACCATTTTCAATGTTTGTATTCACAGTTAACTGTAAACCATTACCAGTGAACATAACATTGGACATTAGATATATTTTTATATTTGCTAAAATCTAATATAAAGTGCAAAGAGTTCAAAAACTGAAAAAGCATCTCTTGAAATGGTGCAAAAATAAAATACTCACTCACCGTTTCAATGACTTCCGCCAATGGCGAGAGCAAAATAAACATTTCCTCATTTGAAAATACGAAACAAATACACTTCAAAAAGTGTTAGAATTAATGCATGTTGATTTCCCACTCTGTACATTCACCATAACTTGAATTACTGATAGTGATCAATAATAACTTCTTCGTCTGTTTTGGTTTGTCTTCCTTTTTTTTTGACTGAATGCCCCAAGCTGTGATGCCTGTTCCATGATTGTACAGGACGAATGCAAATACCGTTACACGCTTAGGGATGTCCCCATTCCGGTCTAGTGATCGGAAATCAGGCCAATCGCACCATTTTTCAGAGGATCGGAATCGGGTAAAAAGGATGAGTCTTTAATTTGTTTAAAAATATAATTAAGAAATAAAATAAAATAAGGGCTAAAAAGTAACAAAATAATCCAGAAATACAATGACAATGACAAAAGGGACAAAAATATGCTCCGCAACACTCTCTAAAAAAACGGAATAGGAAGTACTGTAAACAGTACAGTACTGTAACATGTTTGGAACTTTTGTTTTATTTAAAAAAAAAAAAAGACTTTTTCCCTCGGTATCGGATCGGAACTCTGTATCGGCAGATTCTCAAAATCAGGTGACTTGGACTCGGGTGCAAAAATATGCAATCAGGACATCCCTAATATATATACATATACAGTATATATCAACATACAGTACACCATCAATTTGAAAGCAGCAATGCAGATAAAAGTAGGAGCAGTCGCTGTGTTTTCATGGCCTTGGCAAAACTTGGATGCACAGTAAAGGAGGGGTACGTGTTCACAGGGCAAAACAAAGCAGTGGTTGTGCCCCGGGACTGTGGCCTCAGCACAGCAAAAGGTTCTCACACACAGTGAAAGATAGGGAAGGATGGAAAGAGAATGAGAGTGGGGGAGTAAGCAGAGAGAGAAAACACTTCCTGGAGGTTCATTCTTCCTCTCTGCAGCCATCAATGGCATTCTCCCCCTGACCCACTCCTCTCGGTGACAAACAAAAGACCCCGCATTCCACTGGTGCCTGACCGGCCAAGCAACCAGCAGCCATCCAGCCACAGTGCAAGCACATCACTGACCTCACCGGTTCACAGTTGCCTTATGTAAGGCCATTCCTGGGCTGCACTGTGTGGTCGAGGGGCCTTGTAATGCATCCCCCCTCTATAAAAAGGATTGATTTTAGTGCTGTGCTGTATATTGTGAACAGGCTGAAACTTGGGAAACAATCAATACCACTCTCAATAGGATATTGCAAGTGACTCTGTGATGCTGATGCTATGATCGGATTGACACAATCAGAGACATATTCATTTGACAATAGTATGTTGATTATTATCTAAAGCCATCATGATGGGTATGCTACTCTACCAGACCGACTCCTGACATCGATGTGAATATCTATGTCTCTATGTGTATCATGATTGGCCGTACCACCAAACCAGATGTGACTGGCTGTCGCAGACCAAGCCTCTTCCACAGAAGGAGTAAACATTTTCGCTAGATTCAATCAAAACAAAACAAAACTTGAAATTAGTTTTGGCTGTCAGACCAACAACCAAGCCTTTCACTTTGATAGGAAACTTGTGACTTTCATTTTACAGAATAGATCAACACAAAGCCTCGGGTGCTGAAAGGATGTTCTGCACAGTTGGGTGGGTTATCACTAGGCTGTTTCAGCATCTTCTGGACGCTGGTGGTGTTCCACGACTATTGAAGGTGTCTTTAATAATCACCATGCCCAAAAAAGTACATGCTAAGGATGCTGAATTAATTCTCACCTTGAATATTACAACCTGCTGCAACTTTCTCACTAACGAAGAGAAAGCAAAACTGTCACACAAAACGTTCTCAAAAATAATTGGTTCTCACTCAGTGAACTCCATCTGAATGAGCACTCTAATGTCATCCTGATCACCGAGAAGCCCTTTCTATACCATCATCATCATTCAGTCACCCCAGCTCATATAGTTACAAAAGTAAATATTTACAAGAAACAACTGTCTATATGCCTGTGATTGGCTGTCAACCAGTTAAGGGTGTACCCCGCCTCCTGCCCGAAGTCAGCTGGGATAGGCTGCAGCAACCCTCTTGAGGATAAGCAGTTCAGAAGATGAATGAATGAATGAATTTCTGTATGCTTCAACGCAGTTCATCGGCACTGCAAAACTAAATTGAGCATGACTTGTGAGGCAGTCGTGATGATTTCAGTCAAAGGATCACTTTGACTACAGTCAAAACATCCCACATATTATTATCTGATAATATAAAAATGTGTCTGAACTTGATGTATTTTTTAATATATGGATCCGTTCATCCGTCATAACCATAACTTGAATTATTGGTAGTGATCAATAATAACTTCTTCGTCTGTTTTGGTTTGTCTTCTTTTTTTTTTTTTTGACTGAATGCCCCAAGCTGTGATGCCTGTTCCATGATTGTAGGGAAGACGAATACAAATACCGTTACACGCTTAGGGATGTCCCCATTCCGGTCAAGTGATCGGTAATCAGGCCGATCGCACCATTTTTCAGAGGATCGGAATCGGGTAAAAAGGATAAGTCTTTAATTTGTTTAAAAATTTAATTAAGAAATAAAATAAAATAAGGGCTAAAAAGTAACAAAATAATCCAGAAATATAATGACAATAGAAACAAAAATATACTCCGCAACACTCCCTGAAAAAGCAGAAGAGGAAGTACTGTAAACAGTACACTACTGTAACATGTTTAGAACTTTTGTTTTTCTTTAAAAAAAAAAAAAAAAAAAGACTTTTTCCCTCGGTATCGGATCGGACGTCTGTATCGGCAGATTCTCAAAACCAGGTGACTTGAAATGGGGTGCAAAAATATGCAATCAGGACATCCCTAATATATATACATATACAGTATAAATCAACATACAGTACACCATCAATTTGAAAGCAGCAATGCAGATAAAAGTAGGAGCAGTCGCTAAACTTGATGTATTTTTTAATATATGGATCCGTTCATCCGTCTGTCGGCTACTAAAACAAAATATTTTCATATAAGCGATATAATGTTTCACATTCCACATTGTTCTTCAAGGACATGTAATGAACTTGCCATCTACTGGTACTGTAGATCCCGTTACTTAGTTAGAATCTGCAGAGCAATGCTTGACTGACATCGCTGGAATAGAGACATGGCAGAAGGAGGATAGGGAGGTGGTAAAGTCCACCACTGAAAAGCAAAAGATATAAGATAACATCAATTTCCTCTACTCGTATGACTGGAGCATCTTGGCAAGGCAAAAACATGACAGTCTGAGCGGCAAACCAGGAAAATGACAACAGAAGAGACTGGTGGCAGAGGCTCATTTGTTTACACAGCAGCTGGCCCTACTTTTGTTTCCAATAAGGCTGTTTACCAAATGCTGTACAGTTAACAGAGGAACCTCTAAAGCAGGGGTCGGGAACCTATGGTTCGCGAGCCAGACTCTCTTTCTCTGTCTCTTTTGACAGCTGCATCTGGCTCACAGACAAATATTCAATTATTAAAAGAAGAAAAAAAAGTTTCGTTACACTTCTTTGCGCATTGCGCGAAACGGTGACGGTAACCGGTCATATGCTGGTGTTGTGCAGTAATGAGCAGACGTGACTTTTGCGGCGTATGTTAACTTTTTCAATGCCCCGACAACACTCGCGCAAATCACACTAGATATCATCAAATAGCAACCTAGTTGTGCTACGTTAGATCCCCCCAAGTCCAATGCCATTGGCTGCGTGAGCCCAGGGTGATCATGGGACACGTAATCCGTAGCCTATAGTACGACCGGCGACTAGAAAGTCGATTCGCAGTAATTTAAGTGGGAAAGTGGCAAACATACATGTCGTTGTGTCTGTCTATATTTTTATTTATCTATCAATCGCATTGGTAACGTAGATGAGGAAGAGACACTGTTCATTTGGGGTCGTCATATTTTGCTGTCGAAAATAGCGGCCGATGTGTGCATGTGCGTGAAGCTTCGTTTTCCGCGTTTGTCAGGTAATTTTAGAAACCCTTTTGAGAAGATTGGAAAAAGAAAAAAAGACGAGGCGTATGGTACTTTTCAGCAGGAACTGACAGAGGAATTTGCCTTTGTGGAAAGTTTTTGACAAATTTTCGGATAAAGACCGTCATGATGTCAAATCAAATTGAGGCAACGCAAGTGAAGGACATAAATGTGGCACTGTTTTTTCTCTCGCTTTGGATGAGTCAACAGACGTAAGCAATTTATCCCAATTCAGCGTGATGGCAAGGTTTTGACTATGAAAGGTACAACAAGAGGGGAGGATTTATTCAAGTCCTTCACGGAGTTTGCTAAAGAAAAAAATCTACCGGTGGATAAACTTGTTTCGATGTGCACTGATACTCCGTGCGTAGTAGGGAAAAACAGGATTCGTGGCGCTTCGTGAACATGAAAAGAGACGCATCCTAAGTTTTTCAACACCTGCATGAAGCTTAACTCTACCAAGTATCAACCAGACTACAAAGCCATCAGCAAAACCATGCAGCACCAGAGGTCGCATTAGTGGTAAGAAATACTCATCATTGATTAGCAACAGCATAACAATGTTATTAAAAATAAACCAGAGACTTACCCAAACCCCTTGTGCTTTAAAAGTGTTGAAATTACATAAAATGCACACATTACTTGTATTTTTAGTTTTAAACATGTTGTATGGCTCTCACGGAATTACATTTTTTTTTAAATGTAGTGTTCATGGCTCTCTCAGCCAAAAAGGTTCCCGACCCCTGCTTTTAAGGTCAAATAGGCTGTTTGAACCCCAGCTCTGACAGTTAAAGTGTCCTTGGGCAAGACACTAAACTCTAAATTACCTCCATGTTAGCGTTGAAAGTAAGAGACTGCTATCAATGTTTGTCATCTGAATAAGAAAGAAAATAAAATCGGGAATGCTGCTTGTTAAAAATGATAAAAATGAAAATATATTCCAGGGTCACCAGAACCTGAAGCATTAAAAGAGTCCACAACCATGTTCTAAAGTGAGAACTTCTGCTCTTGATGCGAAGAGCTATGAGTTCTTTTCACACTTGTGAAATAATATGCTTAAAATACCTCTAATGGCAATGTGTTAATCAGTATGTACATAAGTTATCTCAAGGCAATTTTTCACACCGTACCCTACCCCTCATATGTACTTTATATTTAAACGAACAGAACATCCTATGACTGTATTTGGCATTGGAGACAACTTAGGCGAATGAAAAACTCCCTCTACAAAAGAGACACGAAATCTGTACGCATACACCTGAGTTAACACAATCACAGCAAATTACAGCGTGATGTCAAATCTATCTGAACTGTGAGGGCTGGGATTGAGTGATCATGCTTCAGTGCCATTGTCCAATTAAATGATCACTACCAGGTAAGCCTGTCGCAATATGCAATAATTCCATTTATCGCACGATAAATAAAAATGAAGGCGGAAATTTTTCCGCTGCGATTTATCGCCTCGCGTGCACGTGCGTGCGCGCGTGCGTGCGACAGAAGTGCTGTTAAAAGTTCGGATTCCTTGTTACCAACTACGCAAAATGCATTTTCGTTCCAGGTCCGGCAAAAAATAGCGCCGGATCCAATCTTTCCCATTATAACCTATTGTTCAACGTATACCGGCCGCGTCAGTGCTCCGGATTGACTGCGGACCATCTCCGGCGTGCCGGTGTTGTTGATGTGTGGGCGCTCCCGTCAGGGGTGGCCTTTCACGCGGGGCGGCTATTTTTCGGCAAAACACCGGATATTTACAACGAAGTCCGCCAAAATATTGTTACTGACTTGGTTGCTACGAACAACCTCGCTTTGACAACGGACAGCTGACATGATGAACATTGAGTGGCAAATTAAGAGCGCTGTGCTTTAAACTCGTCCTGTTAATGAAAGTCGATTGTCATATGCTGCTGATGTGCAGTAATGAGCAGAGGTGGCTTTGTGGCGTTTGCTAACTTTTTTATGCGTGCACACACTAGATATCATGAAATAGCAAACTAGATGTGTTACGTCCTGTGCCATTGGCTACGTGATCCCAGAATGATTATGGGAGACGTAGTCCATATACTACATCGATGAATTCTAAAATGTCATGACTGAATGGAAGTTAAGAATACCAAATCAATCCATACCAGTGACTATAGATAATGCTCCAAATATTGTTAATTCAGTACGTGACATAGATTAATTCGGACCACAAATAGGATGTCTTGCTCATGTAGTAAATCTAGCTGCTAAGAGAGCTGTAGCAATCAACAGTGTGTACCACCTCACTTTACAAACAGTAAAGATTGTTCTCAGCACTTTTATACAAAATTTTTCAGATCAGTAAGAAGTAAGCACATAAATATTAGCACTAAAATGCATGTTTATGTAATGGCAATTTAATCTTTGCTCGTTAGCCAAAAAAAAAAAAAAAAAAAGGAAAAAAAAATACATTTTTTTTTTTTTTTTCCCCAGAGCATTAAATGTATTGAATCGGATCAAAAATCGTGTCCCCCATATCGAAAATCGTACCAAACCGTGACTTAACTGTATCGTTGCGCCCTTATGGAACACCATAGCAAAAGCTATGAGGGGAAAAGTTTTCATTTGCCTAAATGCTTATGTTATTAAGTGCAATTTTATCTTTTTTTTAAATTTATTCTGTGTTTCTGTGCGATATTAATATTGTTGTCTTTTACTTAAGAGGCATGGTCTATTGTTTTTACTTGTGATTTCTTAAAAAGCATTTTTGAATTTAAGAGTAAATATTTATCGCTTTTAAATGGGTGTACTTGATCTATTAATATATACTGTATTCTCACTGTGTTATTGTAAATTGTTGTTTTTTTTTTAAATTGGGGGGCGCAATAATATCGCATATTGCAATAATTTATAAGATAAATTATCGCACACTAAAATTTGTTATCACGACAGGCCTACTACCAGGTCAGCCCTCCCACTCCAAATAGATTGGATGTCATCGCCATAGAGGGAAGCCAATAGGTTTAATATTAAATATTTTAAAGCAGTTCCAACATTAGAAAAGTTGTTAATCTGTTTTCTTAGTTTGAGTTTTTTTTAAGTGGTAATATGCCAACATTACTCTTTGTTCAATCTAAAAACAGTTCATCACACATTGAATATTGCATTACGTGTTGACAACTGGCAGGTGTAAATACATGCTGTGACATAGAATCACTCTATTAAAAAAATCGTTAAAGAACTTTGCCAGAAAATGGATAGAAAGACTTGTAGTTGTTAAAAGATAAACATTATTAGGAGTTATAATAATTTGATATTGAAACCCCTTTTGATGTTTTCGTTTTTATACAATTTGTAAAATTAACTACCAGTAGTAGGTCACCGTTGTTGTTGATGTTGCAGGGTGGTGACGTCACATGGTTACGCTGCCGAGCTTCCAGAGTATGACTCGATATAAATATGTCATCTGTTCAACCCTTTCAATTTGGACCTGAGAGGAACATTAATGAGCACGACAGCAGTGTCGATATTTCACAAAATGAGCAGCAAAAGCAAAATGAACCAAAAAGACGGGATGAGATGAAACGAGAGCACGAAAAAAAACGGTGTTCTGCCAAAACGTCCAACAAGAGGTGAATTTGAAACCCAAAATACTACAGTGCGCTATCAGCTAGTTGTGTTTAGATGCATACAGACAGAACATACTAAAGATGCCTTAAGAAAAACTTAAACGTAGTAATATCAAATAAGAGTGGTTTAAATATGCTACGTGACTAATGTGGTCAACAGATCAACAATCTGCTTTTAAGCTACAACAAGAAAAAACAATGGTTAAATGTATGAGAAGGAAACACATGCAAAAAGTATGAGGCAATGAAAAGGTAATAAAAGACTCAATAAATACACAAATAGTAAGTACTCGCCACTTTTAATCAATGAGCGCATGTGGTGGACGTCTCGCCGCACAGAAGAAATTGCAGTAACCGGTAGTATTCGTCGAGTGACAGTGACAATCTATGTCATCACCCCGAGCATCCATTGCACTTATAAAACATGGCGTCCTCCGTCGGTCAAAACATGTACTAAATATTATAGATTTTTAATCAATGGCAATATTTTATGTGTTTCTAATAACATTTTAGTAAAAGAGAACAATTGTGGCTTATTAGAATCTACAGGTCTTTAAGTCCGAGGTTTCCTTTAAAAAAGTACGGTACTATTAATTGAGCCTTGAGAATTATTATTTTTTGAAATGCCTTGTCTAATGGACAAGGTGTTACATGGACTCGACCCACCTCCTATGTCGGACTTAAAAAAAAAAAAAAAAAAAAAAGGCTCACCGTGGTCTCAGGACCAGGGCCTCCTCTAGAGGGGACTGTAAGGTCCCACTCAGAAAAACAGCCGTCAGTCAAAATTCTCTCTCTGTAAAGGCCAGTAAGATCTGGAACAGTTTACCACTCGCCATCAGGGAGTGTCCCACAATATGAACCTTCAAAACTAAGCTCAAGTTGAAAGTAAACCAGTCCTTCAACCACTGATTTTTAAGTTCTTAGTAACATACTCTACTGTGCTGTTTTACTGTAATCTCTTGCTCTTTTTAGTCTTTTTGTGTCTTTCTGTTCCGTTACCTGCCTAGGGACTGCGTAAGTAAATTAATATTTTTCTGCCATAATCCATCATATTTACGTCTTTTTGATGTGTCAAATAGATGTTCATCAATGTGCACTGTCCCTATCAAATAAATAAAGAAATACATTTTTGAGCATATCTGGTATGTCTATCACCATCAATGAGTCAAGGGTATTCATGTTCTGATGTTTTCATGTAGCCTACTGTTCACATTTCATTTACAAATTAAATTTGCAATTTCCAACAACATGCTTTCAGTGTTTGACGCTGTTTGAGTCATCTGAGGGCTTAATGGTATTGAGAAAGTATCTGTTACTACAGTGGTCTCAAACCGACTCCACAAAGGGCCGCAGTGGGTCCTGGTTTTTGTTCCAACAGATCCAGCACAAACAGTTCAACCAATGAGGTTTCTACTAACATAAGCAGCACCTGATTGCAATCAACTGATTACACTTGTAAGAAACCAGATTGGTGAAAAGGTATTTGTCTTGTTTGGTTGGAATGAAATCCAGTACCCCCTGCGGCCCTTTGAGGACCGGTTTGAGACCACTGTTACTACCTTGAACGAACAGCAGTGGCCTGCCTGTACCTGTCCCAGTTCAACTCCTGTATTCTCTGGCAAACTCTACTGTGTCTGTCTGACTTTTTAAAAAACAGACAAGTGCATACATAATGTTATATCACGTGTTGAAAGATATAAATATAATTATAGGCTTTTACTTGGATGTGGTTTGTAAAGTAATAAAAGCGTGAAGCCAAAAAGAGTTTGTGTAGAAGTACAATAAATGCTACATGTTGTTTAGTCAAGTTTATTGGGATACAATACTGCACAAGCAGAAGAGGTTATATTCGATTCTTAACCTTACTTCACGGCTCATGTGGCTTTGTTAGTAAATGCCAGCAGCCATTTCCACGTCAGAGTGACTTCGAGATACAAAGCATGTTTTTTTTCCTCCTTTTTTTGGCAAGCATATACTCTACAGCAGCCAGGAACTAAAACAGTCATAGATCAACAACTGATCACTGAGCCTGGCTGCTGACTAAGTGTTAATGTTAACATTTTACACTGGAAATATTAAGTTTAGTGTTAAATAGGCTGTGAAATCGATGCAACTGACCCACTGGAAAGTTGGATGATTAAAAATAATATCGTACAGTACACAAGAGTTTGCCACAACAGTAATGCTTTTCATTTTTTTATGATTTGGGCATTAATATGTCATCCTCTTGATGTTAACTTACTCGCTGATTACTAAGGATCCTGCATATGTGTGATGGTCATTAAGATTCATTTCAAATGCTGCAAATTAGTGGTTGCAGCTGTCGGGATTATTTTCCTGGATCAAAAACTAAACAATTTTGGATTGTTTCACTGAGATTTGAAGTGTGAACTAAATGAAACACAGACCACCAAGGATTCTAAAATCCACACAAGTAAAGATGAAGTCGAGCAAAACTGGCAATTTACAGGATTACTACTGCAAGATGAAATTCAAAAATGACATTCAAATGTTGTTACAGTGTCTTGCAAAAGTATTCGGCCCCCTTGAATCTTGCAACCTTTCGCCACATTTCAGGCTTCAAACATAAAGATATGAAATTTAATTTTTTTGTCAAGAATTAACAACAAGTGGGACACAATCGTGAAGTGGAACAACATTTATTGGATAATTTAAACTTTTTTAACAAATAAAAAACTGAAAAGTGGGGCGTGCAATATTATTCGGCCCCTTTACTTTCAGTGCAGCAAACTCACTCCAGAAGTTCAGTGAGGATCTCTGAATGATCCAATGTTGTCCTAAATGACCGATGATGATAAATAGAATCCATCTGTGTGTAATCAAGTCTCCGTATAAATGCACCTGCTCTGTGATAGTCTCAGGGTTCTGTTTAAAGTGCAGAGAGCATTATGAAAACCAAGGAACACACCAGGCAGGTCCGAGATACTGTTGTGGAGAAGTCTAAAGCCGGATTTGGATACAAAAAGATTTCCCAAGCTTTAAACATCTCAAGGAGCACTGTGCAAGCCATCATATTGAAATGGAAGGAGCATCAGACCACTGCAAATCTAACAAGACCCGGCCGTCCTTCCAAACTTTCTTCTCAAACAAGGAGAAAACTGATCAGAGATGCAGCCAAGAGGCCCATGATCACTCTGGATGAACTGCAGAGATCTACAGCTGAGGTGGGAGAGTCTGTCCATAGGACAACAATCAGTCGTACACTGCACAAATCTGGCCTTTATGGAATAGTGGCAAGAAGAAAGCCATTTCTCAAAGATATCCATAAAAAGTCTCGTTTAAAGTTTGCCACAAGCCACCTGGGAGACACACCAAACATGTGGAAGAAGGTGCTCTGGTCAGATGAAACCAAAATTGAACTTTTTGGCCACAATGCAAAACGATATGTTTGGCGTAAAAGCAACACAGCTCATCACCCTGAACACACCATCCCCACTGTCAAACATGGTGGTGGCAGCATCATGGTTTGGGCCTGCTTTTCTTCAGCAGGGACAGGGAAGATGGTTAAAATTGACGGGAAGATGGATGCAGCCAAATACAGGAACATTCTGGAAGAAAACCTGTTGGTATCTGCACAAGACCTGAGACTGGGACGGAGATTTATCTTCCAACAGGACAATGATCCAAAACATAAAGCCAAATCTACAATGGAATGGTTAAAAAATAAACGTATCCAGGTGTTAGAATGGCCAAGTCAAAGTCCAGACCTGAATCCAATCGAGAATCTGTGGAAAGAGCTGAAGACTGCTGTTCACAAACACTCTCCATCCAACCTCGCTGAGCTCGAGCTGTTTTGCAAGGAAGAATGGGCAAGAATGTCAGTATCTCGATGTGCAAAACTGATAGAAACATACCCCAAGCGACTTGCAGCTGTAATTGGAGCAAAAGGTGGCGCTACAAAGTATTAACGCAATGGGGCCGAATAATATTGCACGCCCCACTTTTCAGTTTTTTATTTGTTAAAAAAGTTTAAATTATCCAATAAATTTTGTTCCACTTCACGATTGTGTCCCACTTGTTGTTGATTCTTGACAAAAAATTGAAATTTTATATCTTTATGTTTGAAGCCTGAAATGTGGCGAAAGGTTGCAAGGTTCAAGGGGGCCGAATACTTTTGCAAGGCACTGTAAGTCACTTTGAAAAGCTTGAGCACATATAGGTAGGCTATAACAAACAATCACTTGCACTCACATTTAAATACAATTTAGAGAGTGGGATTCAAACCCACAACTTCAGATGAGCTAGCCACAAGGTGACAGTGCTGCCATTGTCAAATAATAACTCTTAAATGCAGGTGTGGGAAGCAAAGTTACATAGTCCAAATGTTTGGTTACTGTATATTTAAGTAGACCCTTCATTTACCTGTACTTCATTTGATTATTTATTTTTTCTGATGACTTTATTTTCCTCCCTAACTGTAATTTCTACTCCTTAACTTTTTTTTTTTTTTTTTTTTTTTTTTTTTTTTTTTTTTATAGCTCTGTGGATGAAAAGTGACACAGTAACAACAAATAGGGACAGGTAAACACAGCTATGGTTGATCTCTAGATTAAGTGAGATCTCGGGGTCTGGTGAAGTAGAAAAAAAGACAGTAACGGAATGGAAAAAGGTGAACCCAAAAGATCAGAAGAAGCAAGATATTCTTTACCTTCTTCAATGGAAATTTTTGATGTTGTCTGCTAACTTACCCAATAAAGACCTGGCGTCCACATAAGTGGACATCACATTTTTGGTCATTTGGTCACAATACTGTATTGAAATTTGGTATACAAGTGTGGCCTACATGACCCAAAATGTGATGTTCACATATGATTGCCAGGTTCCAAACATTATCATTATTTTTAAATGAATCATTGCTTTAAAAAAAATATTTTCATGAATGAATAAAACTACACTGCTGGCCAAAAGTATTGGCACACCTGCAATTCTGTCAGATAATGCTCAATTTCTCCCAGAAAATGATTGCAATTACAAATGCTTTGGTAGTAATATCTTCATTTATTTTGCTTGCAATGAAAAAAAACACAAGAGAGAATGGAAAAAAATAAATAAATCATTATACCAAAAACGGGCTGGACAAACGTATTGGGAACCTTTGAAAAATCATGTGATGCTTCTCTAATTTGTTTAATTAACAGCACCTGTTACTTACCTGGTGGTGGCAATAACTAAATGACACTTACAGCCAGTTAAAATGGATTAAAGTTGACTCAAACTCGGTCCTGTGTCCTTGTGTGTACCACATTGAGCATAGAGAAAAGAAAGACCAACAAACTGTCTGAAGAATTGAGAAGCAAAATTTTGAGGAAGCATGGGCAATCTCAAGGCTACAAGTCCATTTCCAAAGACCTAAATGTTCCTGTGTCTACCGTATGCAGTGTCATTGATAAGTGTAAAGCCCATGGCACAGGTGGCAAACCTCCCGAGATGTGGACGGAAATGAAAAATTGACGAGAGATTTCAACTAAAGATTGTGCGGATGGTGGATAAAGAACCTCGACTACCATCCTAACAAGTTCAAGCTGTCCTGCTGTCCGAGGGTACAACAGCGTCAACCCGTACTATCTGTCGGCATTTTAATGAAAAGGGACTCTATGGTAGGATACCCAGGAAGATCCCATTTCTGACCCAGAAACATAAAAAAGCCAGGCTGCAGTTTGCCAAAACTTACCTGAGAAATCCCCCCCAAAAATTGGAAGAATTTTGTCTGGTCAGATGAGACAAAAGTAGAGCTTTTGGGGAAAAGGCATCAACATAGAGTTTAGGGGGGAAAACGAGGCCTTCAAAAAAAAGAACATGGTCCCCACATTCAAACATGGCGGAGGTTCCCTGATGTTTTGGGGTTGCTTAGCTGCCTCTGGCACTGGACTGCTTGACCGTGTGCATGGCATTATGAAGTCTGAAGATTACCAACAAATTTAGCAGCATAATGTTGGGCCCAGTTTGAGAAAGCTAGGTCTCCCACAGATGTCATGGGTCTTCCAGCAGGACAATGACCCAAAACACACTTAAAAAAGCAATAGAAAAGGGTTTGAGAGAAAGTACTGGAGACTTCAAAAGTGTCCAGCAATGAGTCCAGACCTGAATTCAATAGAACACCTGTGGAGAGATCTGAAAATGGCAGTTTGGAGAAGGCAAACTTCAAATCTCAGAGACCTGAAGCAGTTGACCAAAGAAGAATGGTCTAAAATTCCAGCAGACCATTGTAAGAAACTCATTGATGGATACCGGAAGCGGTTGTTCGCAGTTATTTTGTCTAAAGGTTGTGCTACCAATAATTAGGCTGAGGGGGCCAATACTTTTGTCCAGCCCATTTTTGGATTTTTGTGTAAAATGATAAGGATTTACTTTTTTTTTTTTTCATTTTCTTTTGTGTTTTTTCATTGCAAGCAAAATAAATGAAGATATTATTACCAAAGCATTTGTAATTGCAATCATTTTGTGGGAGAAATTGAGCATTATCTGACAGAATTTCAGGGGTGCCAATACTTTTGGCCAGCAGTGTATACGTTATTAAAAGATAAATACAAAAAATGGATAAACTCAAAACCAATGAAAATAAATTGTACTCTGGTTATGGCCCCCAATAACGCTCCCAATCAAAATGGTTTGGACCAAGGGTGTAGGTTTGGTCTCAATTATGGTAGTGACGATATAACAACATAGCCTGCATGTACACTTTTTGCTGGGGACGGGAGTAACGGGACATTAATAAAACCAAACAGATTGGGTGAACGGGGGTCAAAGCTACATTTCTCACGAATATGAATTTTTAATTGATAGGCTAAATGGTCAATGCAAAATAAATCTGGGTTATTCTAACATTCACCCTGTAAATTTATAACGTCTTAGTCTCATATTTTTTCTTACGTCTAGTCAAATAATTTTCTCCATCTTGTTTTGAGTGTTAAAGACTAAGTGAGTAAAATTTTCTTGAAGCACTGGCAGATATTTTCACTTATTTCTAGTAGATTTACACTGAAAACAAGGGAACTTAACTACTTTTAAGGTGTGTTTTTGAGGTGCATACATATTGGTTCCAGTGATACGCCGTTTGATTCAAACCTTTGTTTTCAAAACCTACTAAAGAAACATTTTGAAAACTTCCAGAATAAATGTCTGGATTTGATTAGCAAATTTAAATTGCAATATTTGAACATAAATTATATTAACAGACACAATAAATACAAACCTGTTATTAATCTCTTAATTATCCAGTTACTGTATGTCAAAAATAAAGATAGGTCTTAGGTTTTCAGGAACAAAATTAGTGGTGTGTTCCCCACCTCCACAACACTGACGTCTTTTTACATTACTTACAGTGGCTGCTGCTGATGAAAAAAACAAACTAATATTCCTCATCTTTGAAGGGGGCGTTGGAGGTGGCATGTTAGATTTGTGTCGGTGCTGAGGTTGCGTATGTGTTTGGGAGGGAAGGGGGTCAAGTCATCAGCCAATCAAACATCCACTTGATTTAAAAATAATAATAATAATAATAATAATAATAAACTGACTGTCATATTCAGCAAGTGAAAAGGGATAAATGTAACTCTAAATGACCTATATATCTGAACTCATTACATAATGCAAATAAGGTTGCTTAAAAGTTGGTGGGGACAATTTGAGCATCTTGAAAAGTTGGTAGTGTTATGTCCCTACCGTCCCTATGCAAACCTACGCCGTTGGTTTGGACGTCTAACGCCATCAGTGACAGCCAATGAGTTAAATGAGTGCTTTATAAAGGGTTAACTGAAGGATCCGAATCAGTAGGCTACTTCTAATTTTGCAACTTCATGTAAAAATGTTGCAAAATGTATTTTTTTGTGGTAAAAACGGTGTCCCTTTTTCTTTAGTTTGGCATGTTGTTCTTGATCGTGTGGGGCAAGGGGCAACGTTCAATCTTTGTTCCAAAGCTAATTATTGTGTAAAGTGCAGTCCCACACAGCGAGACGTCAAAGTTCATCAAGGACAGAAACACACACGCACAGCAGAAGCCCTTCTAAAACCATAGGATTGTAGCGTTTGCCTCCGATCCGTCGGCTCTAGGACCCAGGAGCGCAACCTACCACAGAGGCATTGCAGACAGCGCGTTTGGGAGGTGTAGTGGAAGAAAGGCGAGAGAAACGGAGTAAATGAGATCACTTTTGTCCAGATTGTTGACGGACTTATCATCTTAAAATACCACCGACTCAGCTCACTAGAATGAGACGGACACGTTGTTGAATTCCTGTCCAGGTAAATGCCCGCGTTTCCTTCGCATGGTTAACTACAAGAGGTCGACAGCTAGTCAGGGTATGTCCCCATTGTACTTACATGGGATGCGGTTATTCTCACCCAAGCTGCCCTACTAGGCCCCAAATCCTTTCTTTCGCTTAATGCAAGCTTGAAATGTACTACTTTCCAGACTCCCCCTGGCTTTAAAAGTTAGTTAAAAGTCACGGAAACACGCGAGTTTCGAAAGCGAACCGTGCCGAAATGGTGTATTTTCCACAAGCAGCAGTGAACGTCTCTTCAGATGTTTGCTTTCTGACAATGACCACTCTTTGAGACGCAGCCCCCAGGCCCACTTAACTTGCAACTTGAAGCTGTGCCCCTTTTCTACGTAAAATGCTGCTTTTATAGTACTTTTATGGCCCATTAGGAAAACTATTGAGATCAACAAGAGAGCGGCCCATTCATTGTTATGAACACTGTTTACTCTTTTACAATGTACTGGCCACACGTATCATTAGCTTTCTTAGCTTGTTGCTGCTCCTACTTCAACACCCACTTATAACAATGCGCTCCTTTTTACTTGTCAGCAACCATAACAATGCAATAGTACTCCACTTGTTTTTAGGGATCTCCCAAAACAGGCTGTGGTCGTGTTATTTTATTTTATCTTAACTTGCAATCGGCACATAGTAAGTATTAAACGCTGTGCAGGTTACCCATGGGTATTATAAAAAGGCTTGAATGTTATTGTCGCCTAAAAGGTGTTTGAATTTTGGATTAAATACCCTTCAGTGCTTCCTTATAGATATTTGGCAGAATTGTGTGCAGTTTTTCCTTCAGGTTCTTCTACCTCTGCTATTGCAACACAACATGTTTTGTATATAGCGTTTAAAGGCAATATTGTGCTAAGGTATTTTTGAATATGTACAGTACTGTACATGTTTAAATATGTACCATAATCTTTGAGGGGAGTGGAAAAAACTAGAAAAGTGATTACATTTGGCCATGGAAAAGTTATGTGTGAATCCTGATGTTATACTGTACATGCACATCATGTTTCTATTGCCATCATGTTATCCAACTTTTAGTAATACATGGTACTATTCAATAGCGTGAGTGACATTAACATTTTAAGTCTTCAATTACTAACCTTTGGTGTCCCATTTGCCTTCTCAGAGTACAATTAATGCTCCTAGGCACATTATACCCTTTCACGCCTTTATGTCAAAATGTTTTTCCTGGTCATGAGACCAAGTCTGTCCGCTATGTGTGCACATGGAGACTTGCCGTATGACCGGCAGAAGACACAGCATTCCAGCGTAATGATGCAGCCAGTGACTTTTGGGTACTGCCTGCTCTATTGAGAAAATACCAGCCACCTCCCACCCAATCTCTTTGCTCTGATGCAAATGTGCCATCAGGCGCATGCAGAATCTTTGAAATGTTGTTAGAAATTGTCCCTGGGCACAGTCAGATGTATTGTGCCCCTTGACGCCACAAGAGTTGAGACCTTATCACTGAGAAAGATACACTCCTCACAAAGGCCTCCCACTGTTGGCGTCACATGAGCGTACCCGTCTTCACTTTGTGGTGCTGCACTGAAAACATTGCAGCCAGAGACTCAATAACATTTATTTAATGATCTTGCTTCATTACAAGCAAGTAAGAATTGAAGATTCTACTGTTCCAATCTGCTTCGCATTGTTGGTCCACCTCAGATTTGTTCGTATTGATAAATAGTTCTCAGATGGTTTGTAATGAAACTTCACCAAAATGTTTTTTGATGTCAAACCTTTGAAACATAATGTTGTTTTCAATTCTATGGGGTAAAGGTTAGATTTAGAAAACCAAAATAAAACTTTATAACAACTATCTATGCAGCTTAAGATTTGGTTAACGAGGTCTAGCATAAGTTCAGGAATGCTTGAGTTTGCCTTTGTAGGTGCAACTCTCAAATCATTTTCTTAATGAGATTATTTTCCTTTCTTTTATGTTTACCATCCTCAAAAATGATTGCTCACCAAGTTGTAACAGAGTATGAGCATCTCAACGGCTTTCTATAATTTGCTAACATAGAAAGCATTGTTGTTTTGAAGCGTTATCATGAGTCATTCAAGTGGGATGAACGAAACAGACACAGTGGTGTGCATCTTGAAAGCTCCTGAACTCCTGAGACTGATTTGCTGAGCCCCAGTTCGGCTGAGAACTACTTTTAAAATAGGTAGTTGATGACTGTGAGCAATGAAGTGTTGAAACAATCATTTGTGTAGCCGCCTTTAATTCTAATAGTACATTATGAGCATTATGACAGTGGGAGGGAAATTATAACTCGTGAATAGGAGGGGTATACCCCATCAGAACAAGTAAACATTCCTCCGTTTTTAGTCTACATTCTCTTCTGTTGAGCCATATTGTACTGAGAAGCCAGAGCTAGGATGTGTGTATGACTTTTATCACTATGCAACTCCTGATGATTTGAGGAGCAATCAGCTTTAGGACTTCCACTTTTACTTACGGAGTTATCATTTGTAAAGTATTTTCAGAGAACTTCAATGGGGAACTTTACACTCTCTATTTGACCAACCATTACGGCTGTCACTAGGATCCATTTCCCCTCACCAAACGTGCATGATGGATGGTCTCTCTTCAAATGTTGTAAATACTTTTGAGTAAAAGTGTATACGTTTTGTAACTGTAAACCAGCCGCTGAATTTTGCCTGCCCCAGCAAGAGCAGAAAATAGAGCATAAACAAGCTTACGACCATTGATCTGTGATGAAGGAAGTACTGTGGTGGGGTTGGCCTGAATTTCTTCCTACTGCCATAAACACTTGTGACTGTCCTCACTCACTGACTGAAGTCACAGATGCATTGTGTACAGTATATGTGTGTCTGTGGCGAGCCTCGCTTCAGGACACTGATTTGCATTGAAAGAGTTGGCCGCCAGAGCCAAAAAAAATGAATGATTAAAAGCCGCAGTGACAGTAAGGCAGGCAGGCGGTGGCAGCACAGAGGCCTGAGGACCATGTGACCCGCTGTCAGGGTACTGGGTTCATTCAGTGGCTGCTGGCTGCAGCACTGGCAGCAGCCCAGCTTTTTCCACACAGGCCGCAGTAGCAACAGGTCGCTCCCATTAAAACAGCAGCACTCTGTTGTGGCTCTTGAGCCGCTCTTTTGCATGTGTTGCTTTTTCGGCTGTGGCGTACGTGCCCTGGTTTGTTTGTGTGAAGTTTGCCAAATGTGTATATAATATGTGCACGCTTTGTGACACGGGGTACACACAGAGATGCCAAATGCATCCAATTGCTTGAAGTTTAAATTGCGCCCAGTTTGTTTTTTTCCTCTCAAAATCGGCTCCAAGATCTTTCCACTATTGGCTATGGAACACAAGCACCATAACCTCACTGCAATAAACAAAAACAGAGTAAAAATAACCTTCAAAGTCTTTGCTCATTAATATAATAAGTAAGTACAAGGGCTGTAAAAGGTGTGTTGATCACCACACTCAGTGACACATTTATTTGAGCTCAGGGCTGTACTGATATGACTTAGTAGTCTGTCAATAGTCACATCCACTTCCTGTTATTGTCCCTGGCAGTAGGCTCGCTGAGGCCATTCACATAGAGCTCTTTTGATGGCTTTACTCTGATGGAGCGGCGGCAGACAAATTGATTTCAGTGGAAGGCCAGAGATCGCTTGGTGCAGTGTGTGACATTTGTGTGAACAAGTAGGGAAATTGATCCTTTCCCCCCCTCCTGTCTTGCATTCAAAGCTGTATTTACAACAGTTAAATGAAGGGAAAGGTCAAATGGTTTGTCAAGATAGTCTCCCGGTTTTGAATAATTGCGCTACTAAAAAATGGAAACTGATAGTATCATTGTTGCTTTTTTATTTTGTGCAGTCACGGCTGTGGATAGTTAAATTGTTACACCTACAAAAATCTGAAAATGGTTTAATTATGACCGTAGTTCAAAGAGGTAATAATTTAGCAATAATTTTATCATGGTTTCTCACTGGGGGATTTAAAAGACCTCTGTATTTTGTTCTTGGTGCTAATTTATTTAGTCAGCTTTATTTGGCACACCATAAAAAATCATCGCTTTTCAGTTCTAGCTCATTTTAAAAAATGAGATAATGTCATTCAAAAGAAACCAAACAGTTCAATTTGTGACAATCTTATTTTCACCCTAGTTGTACTGTTTCATAAATGATTTGAGAAGACAACATCTATTCATCCTTTTGATTTAAGTGTATGAGTAGATCTGAAATCCTTCTGAGGTTGAATGACTTGACACAAGCAATAAACATGTTTTGGAATACTCTTGCACAGTGCTAATAGCAACTGTTACTTAACATTGCCATTTTTCTGCAGAAATAATATTTGATTGCACTTTCATATGTGATATCATTAGTTTGTGCACGCACATCCAACGTTATGGCCCAGTGAGTGTATTTTATGTGACTCTGTATATTATGTAGTCATTCTCAAGTGTGAACAGATAAGACTTCTGTTATTACGTGATGACATACGGAAGTTACTGAACTAAGCAGTGTGTGTGCCATATATGTGAGTTACTTTGCCTGTTATGCGCACACATGCAGTTCATTTGGACGAGATCCAGCAACATTTCCGTGTGCTTGCGCCACAGGTCAGGCATGAGTAAAAACAACAACACTCACAGATATGTCACGTAAAAATTGTTTACATTCTTAGACTGATGTAAACAGCGCACTGAGCTACAACTAAACATTGATTTTCAATCAGCCAAATGCCTGGTAGTTAATCAACTCCGTTAAATGTTCATGAGGTAAAAATCGTCTTTCAGGTATTGTTGTGCTTTTTCTAATGCAGGATTAGGAACACGGAAGGTATGCCTTTTATTGCCTGAACCATAAAGTGCCAGCTCCTTGGTCTCATTGCTTCTCCTCTGAGTTTGACCTGAAGGTTAATATTCAGACAAGTGGAAAAAACATTACAAATAGAGCTAATTTTTACCCTTTTCCAACCAATAGAAAAACCACGGCCCTCGTGAGCTGGGCGAAGTGAAGAGAACTTGGGAAAGCAAAGAGACTCTTCTGTGGAAATCCTGGATTCTCTAACCTGTCCACCAACATGACCAATGTGGTGATTGTCAAGGAGGGATGGCTGCATAAAAGAGGTAAAAGTATATTTTTTAAAACGTGCACACCACAATAGACTCCATGCACAGGATAAGGTGGGACTTCCGCCGACGATTTTAAGGATGGTCGGCTATTTCCATCTTTCTGTATTGGTTTGTGTTGTACCTGTCAATATGACCAGAAAATGAATACAGGTATATCATCGAACAATGAGCACTTACAGTCAGCATTGCTGTGTACTTGCTTTATGTCAGGCATCTTATAGTTGGAGTACAGCATTCAGTGGGTAGAGGAAGACAAGTAATTTAAATCAGATTCCACTAGAGAATTGTTCTTTTCGTCAACGGTGACAACAACGAAAATATATCATAATCATCAACGAATAAAAATATGCGATATGGACATCCCTATTAATACACACTCAGTGGGAAAACGGTAAATTATTTTCAGTTAATTAAACCCACCTGGAGGCCACGAACTGTATGTAATTAAAAAAAAATTAAGAAGTTGTCCAAGAGTTTTAAGACAACATTCGCCACGCTAAATGCTAACGATAACGCTACGAGTTACATTTATTGTTTGATGATCACTAGAGGTGGGAATCTTTGGGCACCTAATGATTCGATTACGATTCAGAGGCTCCGATTGCATTATAAATCGATTATTGATGCACCACAAACCCCCCATCCACCCCCTTCACTTAATTTTTTGTACACTAGTTCCAAAATTGTTCAAAAATTCTCTCAGACTAAACAAACTACTATTTCAGTATCAAGTTAACCATTAAAAACAGTTAATAGAATACTCAAGTCCCCATTCTCTATCGGTTTAGCTTTAAACTACATTCAATTAATTTAATGTTGTGAATCAACCGTTAAAGTTGTTAAAATTGCTCCCGTTATTCCATAATTTCCCTTCTGTCTACTTTCGACGTGAAAGTTTTAAAACTGTTTCACCATTTAGAGATTCAAGTCAAGATTTTGCCGATTTGGGGTGTTTTTTTTTGGATAGAAAGTAATTAGGTTCGCTACAACAGAGCCTTCTAGAGAAGTCTATTGCTTTAAGATGGCGCCTGTTTACTAGAGCGGGAAAGTGTCATTTCGCATCTAGTTCTTGTTATATGATCTAACACGGCCGTCGTCTGTCATTTCACATCTAGTTCTAGATATATGTGATATCTACCATAGCCGTATGTTGCCGTATGTTTGTAGCAACTAGCAACTGGGCATGTTTGTAGCGGCTGACGGCCGCAGTCAGGTATTGTTGGTTTTTTTTTTAATCTAGCTGCATGAGTTGAACATGATATTTACTCTCGGTCCGTTCCTCATTGCGTCCTGAAGACCGCGCTGACTGTGTTTTATTTCCGCTTTACCTGGTATAATTCAATAATCGGAATTTGGATGTTTGTGAATCGTTCTCGAATCTTCCACGGCCGAATCGCGAATATTGTAAGAATCGGAAATTTCGAACGCCTCTAATGATCACTCAGCACAGACCTTAAAAGGCCAAAGCAACATTGCATATTTTCTATAGCCAAGATAAGAAAACAAATCGTTTTGTTTCAAAACATTCAAGGCTGGAGAAGATACCGGTGAATATGTGAGGTGGGGGTTGCGCAGCACATCACATGAGTGACACGGCCAAACAATGCTACGATGCAGGCTAACTACACATACGATAAGAAAATGTCACACCTTGTGAACATATGACAGAAACTATGGCGCATTTTCATCTTGTTCCCATCAGACGAAAACTGGCATTCGTCTCGTTATGTTATGTAACCGTTATAACATTGTTTTAGCTGTCGGTGAAATATGTTCGTCATCGTTGACGAAAACAATGATGTGAAGAGAGCAAACTCCAAAAAGTATGATCGTTCAAGCAAACCTCTACAGACTCGCGTATAACCTCACCACTACCTGAACCTTCCAAATGCAACATTCAGATGTTGTACCAGGACCTCAATGCTGACATAGAGCCAGGATAGCAGCAATTGCAATCGGCCGAGATTTTTCCTGTGCTTTTACCTCAATCCTTTCTCAATGCTGACCGTAGGTTCTCGTTGTTCGCAGATATAGTATTAATTTTCAAGACTGAGTTGACAGGTACAAATCAAGCCAATACAGCGAGCTGGAAATAGCCGAACGTCCTTGTTATTGTCGCCGGAAGTAAGCCTGTTGCAATATGCAATAAGTCTATTTATCGCACGGTAAATAAAAATGAGGTCTGTAACTGGGGCTGCGATTTATCGCCGCGTCCGTGCGTGAATTCATGTTTGCGTGCGTGTGTTCGCGTGTGCTGCATGCACTCGAGGTTTATTGGTCATCAACACACCCTAGAATTAAAATTCAGACATGCAAATTAAGGATACACATCTGTATTAAACATTTTAAAATGTTAGATAAAAGACAGTGTACTAACTAGAGGCGTGCGAAATTTCCAATTCTTAGATTATTCGCGATTCGGCCGTGGAAGATTCAAGAACGATTCACAAACATCCAAATTCTGATTATTGAATTATACCAGGTAAAGCTGAACTAAAACACAGTCAGCACGGTCTTCACGACGCAATGTGGAACGGACCGAGAGTAAATATCATGTTCAACTCATGCCGCTAGATAAAAAAAAAAAAAAAAAAAAAAAACAATAATACCTGACTGCGGCCGACAGCCGCTACAAAAAACGCCCAGTTGCTAGTTGCCCCAAACATACGGCTACGGTAGACATCCCATATATGTAGAACTAGATGCAAAATGACAGACGGCGGCGGCGTGAGAGCATGTATTAGAGAACTAGATGCGAAATGACAGACTTGCCGGCGTTAGTAAACAGCCACCATCTTAAAGCAGTAGACTTCTCTAGAAGGCTCTGTTGCAGCGAACGTAATTGACTTCTTATCTAAAATACTCCTAAATCGGCAAAATCTTGACTTGAATATCTTTAAATGATGAAAAAGTTTTAAAACTTTCAGATGTCGAAATTAGACAGAGGGGAAATTATGGAATAACGGGAGCAATTTTAACAACTTTAACGGTTGATTCACGACATTAAATTACTTGAATGTAGTTTAAAGCTGCTGATACATAATAGGGACTTCAGTATTTTATTTACTGTTATTAACTGTTAACTTGATACTGAAATAGTAGTTCCGTTCAGCCTGAAAGGATTTTGGAAAAATTTGGGATCTAATGTACAAAACATTAAAAGTGAGGGAACGGGGGATCAATAATCGATTTATAATCGAATCGAAGCCTCTGAATCATAATCGAATCATTAGGTGCCCAAAGATTCCTACCTTTCATACTAACTAACTAAGCTTAACTAACTAGTCTTCTCCAAAATGCAAACTTGCGGTTAAAAGTTGACGCTTCAAATATGAAAACGCACTGGTTTACAGCATTTGCAAATGATGCGAAAAAAAAAATCTATTACTGACACCACATTCATGATGAAAATTGAAGACATGCACTTTTTTTTTAGTTTTATTTATTTATTTTTTTTAATAAAACTAAATGTAAAGCTCATGGTTAGCGGCTTAGCGAGCGTACTTCCGGTGAACATTTCAAAATAAAAACCTCACGTTCAACATGTAAATAAAGATTTCTGGACTTAATCTCACATACATCACTCTCTACACTAAGAATAGCTTTAAAATGACACCCATTATGATGAATCTGACTGGCAATAAATAATTTGGCTTCAAATTTGCTGAGATGCGCACTTTGCTGGACAATATGACAAGTATTTGTATCAACTTAATAGGCTCTAATTGGCAGAGAACAAAAAATTGCATTAGGTTTCTCACCTATTTTAATATTCTGCCATTAGCTAGTTTTCAAATGACTTGTTATGCATATATATAATAAAAAAATAAAAACATTTAATATCGTTTTTTTTTTTTAAGAATAACAAATTATTGCATTGGAATGGGTGATTTATCAGGATGAATTGTCACTTCATTAGTGGCTGAATTGGTTAAAAAATAATGACAATGATATCTCGTATCAGCAATAATGAATTAGACAATATACCGCAGACTAAAATTGATTTTTGCGACAGGCCTAGCCATAAGTCCTGCCTTCTTCTGTGTATTGAGTCAAATCCTATGAAGATGGGGAAAACGACACAAAATACAATGATTTGCAAACCCTTTTTCTACTTACACTTAATTGTATACACTACAAAGGTGTGTGTGAATATTTTGGCATTTTGAATGTTTCCTGCAACACGTTCAAAAGCATTTACCGTAGTTTTCGGACTAAAAGTCGTACCTGAGTATAAGTCGCACCAGCCTAAAAATGCGCAATGAAAAGGAAAAAAAATATAAGTCGCACTGGAGTATAAGTCACATTTTTGGGGGAAATTTACATGATAAAATCCAACACACACTGTAGAACAGATACATATGTCATCTTGAAAGGCAATTTAAAATAAAATACAATAGAGAACAACATGTTGAATAAGTGTACAGTACGATAATGTTTAAGGGTGTAACGGTACATGAAATAGTATTGAACCGTTTCGGTACGTGGTGCTCGGTTCGGAACGGACGCGTACCGAACGGGTTTCTGACATAATATAACCGTTACTTTTCGAGGCTGTGAGTCGATCGGGTTAGTTTCTTTGTGTAGATTATAATTACTCCGTCTTCTCTACTATAATGAGGACCAACACGGTAGGACAGTATAACCCAGAAATGTCAACGGCGCGACAACGTGGCCGCCGCGAGAACGCAGTGAAACGCGGGCGTTAATGTCAATCAGCCAATGCACATCAGTCGCAGTGCGGCCACGTGTTAGACGCGTCCCAGAAGCGGCTCAACGCGACGCACGCGAAAAGAATGGCAGAGTTTATTATTTGACGCGAGACGCTGCCCTCCTGCGTCAATACTACTACCGGTAGCTAGGATTGGGCCGGAAGTCACTCGTGTAAAAATACGGTGGATCCGGTCGATTTTCAAACTAATATGCAACCGTAACCTACTTTTTGAGTCCATCATATCTCTTGAGTGGTAGATCAGGGCACAGTTGACTTGTCTTTGTTGATTTACTGCGGTCTTCTCTGCTATAATAATAACCAATATGGCCCCGTGTTCAATACAAAACCCTCCTACCACAACAAAACAAGTAGGAACTAATATTCACATAGGAACTAAAGTTATACAACATAAAATATACAATATAAATGAATATGACATCACATTTGTAGAATATAAAAACATAATAAAATAAATAATAGCCCATTTAAATAAAATAAATTGAAATGAGCTGAAACACCTGTAATTAAATAAGAATAATAGACAGATCCTGGTTACACAATTAAATTTATTAATTTCTGTGTGGCGCTTTAAATTGAGAAAATCCACCAATAAAGCTTTTGAAAACCGTTCATAAGAAAAAAAAATGTTTCATTGAGGCATTTCATTTGTAAAATACATGTTAAAATCTTTGTCATTGGGATTGCTTTTTTTTCTTCTTTCTTTCAGAAAGAAAGCTGACCAATATGTGGGGTCTGAAAGGCAAATTGTTGTTGGATTATTATCTTTAAATACCCACTACATTTTGAGCAGAATTCTAGCTTTGTATAGGCTAATCTTCCTATTGTTGAAAGCACAAAAGTGTGTAATAAACAACTAGCACGTTTATATTTTGCATTTTGTTTTCTTACTGTACCGAAAATGAACCGAACCGTGACCTCAAAACTGAGGTACGTTCTGAACCGAGATTTTTGTGTACCGTTACACCCCTAATAATGTTACATGATGCATGAACAACGAAATGCGAACGTGGCCGTTATGTTAATGTAACATAGCTATTAAGAGTTATTCAACAGGGTACCCGCGGGTTATTAAAAGTATTAAAAAAGCATTGAATTTCGTTTTCCATTATTAAAGGTATTAAAAGTATTAAATTAGCTGTTGTAAGTCTGGAATTTTTTCACCGTGGTCTTAATTTTCAAGAACATCTCAGTGCAACCTAAATTATATCCGTGACGAAGTTGGTTTTTTTTGTTTTTTGTTTTTTTTTAAAATCCATAACGAAGATGACGCATAGAATTTTTACGATGCACTGCACTACAAATCGAAATGCAACTCGTGCGTGCCAAACCACCACAACCGGCAAAACGGAGAATCCATCCACCTCTGCATCGGGAATGCGTCCGTTTGTCGGTGGAACTAAAGCCCTGCAGGCAGAAGTATTATGGATTCTGAACACCAAAACAGACCACCATTCATATACTTCAAATGAGTCCATTGGTGATCTGTTTCGGATATTACGTCATTTTTGGTCGGCATCGGCTGTCACAATGTTGGTCATATTGCGTTTTGTTCCAGAAGGAGCGTTCCCTTAACTGTCTTAACTGTCTTTTGTAACGAATTTTCCGTTGGCAGAAAAAAAACGCACATTTTTTTAATGTTTAAATAGTGTACATATTTTTATGACCATTATACATGCATTTACACAATGAAATAACGCTGGAAAAGTTTGTTAAACATATTGTTGCTCAAATCGTGTTTTTTTCCGGAGGGAGTATTCCCGACTTCGTAACTGCAGCCAATTTAAGCTCATCAAGACTTTAAGATAGAAGTCAAATCGGGCCTAAAATGTCCAGCCCGACCCGAACTGGTCCGCGGGTATTAAAGCCCGACCCGCGTTTTGTGTGATAAGATTTGTGACGATGTCTGCATAAAAGCCTGTCTCTTATAACGAATTCTCAGTTGGCAGAAAAAAAACGCACATTTTCTTAATGTTTAAATAGACTACATATTTTTATGATCATTATAAATTTATTTACATAACGAAATTTCGCTGGAAAAGTTTGTTAAATATAAATAAACAGATGCGGTTTTGCGGACTCGCAGAGGGGAAGATTAAAAAGGGCGTATAGGCACGCTCTGGCTCTGCAATGACCATACAGTGTCTTCTTTTTTTTATCCAATTATTATTTATTTTATAACAAGTATTCCTTAGTTTATCATTCATACATCGTTAATATATAGTTATTTCAAAAGTTAGCGAGAAAGAACCCTGGCCCGGCCCGACGCAATAATTGATATTCTAATTTTGGTCATGTTTTCAGTTTAATTTAGCTGTTTCCAGCTTGCTATGTTTATAATTGCAATGTTTGTTTACCGCTTTTCCTCTTACTGCGAAGAGGGAGGAAGTTACATCGGCCGCCGCTATGATATTTAAGTCATCAGCCATCTGCTGTGACCCGGGAATTTAACGTCTGCTTTCACGCACTCTGCTTCCCATGTCAGTCGACACGGGAAATTGTTTTCACACACAACTGCTGCACGGTTAAGTCCCGCGATATTCCCGTTGTTTTGGAGTATGTGATAGGGGCTCAAGTTACATCCAGATACTTTAGGTTGCAGTTTATGGGTCATTCGAAGGCAGTGGACCTGCTTAAACATTTCGGTTTGCCTTTCGAATGAATATGAATCTCGCCGTTTTAACTCGAGAGTTAGCCATGTTCACTGGGGTCTTGGCAGGTGCACGAGCGGCTAGCCTGGTTCAGAAGATGGCTGGTCTGAGTCCTGTCCTCCTCCTCTTTCTGTCCATAATTATTGTGTGCGTGTTTAAAAAAATTCTGACAGACTTTATAATGTTACTTTAAATGTGTTTTAATTGTATCTTCAATATATGTGCATTCTTTTGTCAAACACACTTAGTAATTGAAGTTAAATTTGATGTTCAGTGCTTTATTTATTTAATATGATTCAATATGATCTAAATAATGGGTGCGAGAAAAGTATTAATTTTCAGTTGAAATGGCATTAAAAAAGGTCTTAAAAGTCTTGAATTTAGATTTATCAATCCTGGGGGGACCCTGTTCAAATAGCATGTTCTTTATGTTATAGTTAACAAGTTTACCAAACCATCAGTGTCACTCCAAAATACCAAAATAACATGTGAAATGATATAATAATGTGTTCATAATTTCACACATAAGTCGCTCCAGAGTATAAATCCCACCCCCAGCCAAACAATCAAAAAAACTGCGACTTATAGTCCGAAAAATACGGTATAATAAAATTGTTTTCACACTATTTGCACCACTTTAAGTTGGTGCATATTCAGTAAAATAACAAAGTGAGGATGGACACGTACTACTTTGGGGAAATTGGTTCACTTTTTACAAATGATATAACTTGGGATGTACAGTGGGGAGAACAAGTATTTGATACACTGCCAATTTTCCCATTGGCTGTGTATCAAATACTTGTTCTCCCCACTGTAGCAGTTTTTACCTTAGTTGCGACCTGATGAAAATCTGCTACAAAGTACAAAATACAAACCATAAAAAAACATGCCCAGAATTTCGACTCATTATGGGGATCTTTTTCTGCTGGGATTATTTTTTTAAATGCAAAGCTATAAGATCAGTACCAATGTTTGGATCATTTGAAAAGTCCTTCTCACATCATCTACTGTGCATGTCCTAAATTTGGTGAAGAAATCAGATGTTATGCTCGTGAAGTATCCTGTCTGTTTTGATGACCTTCAATTGATAGTGCTCACACAGCTGCAATTCAGATGCAGAATATTGCCCAGTCATCATCACCACATTTACTAGAAACTGTCTAAACATGCAAATCGTTTGATAAAAAAAACAAAGTAGCAGTTATGCTGCATATAACAGACAAGAGGAAGCTGATTCTCATAAGCTGTTTTTTTTTTTTTCCCTGAACAAATATTTCAAGACTAAACAGTCTTCACACGAGCTTGTTGAAATATAGCTTGAAATATATACAGTATATATGGTGGAAAACACTCAGGTGAATTGAAGTTCTGCTCTGATGCCCCCAATTTGGCCAAATTTCAAAATTGTCCTATATGCATGTGTGATATATTATTGGAAAGCCTAACATCTATATTTTCTGTGGGAAGACAAATTTTGAACAGGAAGGCATTTAAAAAAATGAAACTCCTAAACCGTAACTCGAGGTGAGAGCATGAGAGAGCATAATTAAAGACACCATGATTTTAACAAGATATTATTGCATACTTTGTTTTGATCCAAAAGCTCCCTGTAGCATGTCTGGGTGAAACACGGTAACACAACAAGGGTCGCAATGCAGAAATCGCAGACATCACCCTTTTGAAGGTTTTTGTTGTTGTTGTTGTTTTTAATTTTTCTTTGTTTGGATCGATTATTTACTATCTAAAATATTGGGGAAAATGCGACAGTAACAAAAAAATACAATTAAGCAGTTGTTATGAGGTAGATATCTTTGACCTATTTACGGGCACTATTTTTTTCAGTGTGTCGTAGTTTCTTTAAAAGTTTAAAATATGTGAGTGAATAATTTTATAAAGCCGTTTTTTTTAAACTAAATATTATACATCAATTAATGATTCAAAGCTAAAAATGGCAGACATTTCAAATAATAAATATAATTACTTACCTTCTTTTGATGGCTGGGTTGAAACAAAAGCGGTTGCGCAGTGTCTGTAAACGGGGGTTTCCAGGGTAAAACAGACAAATTAAAAATAATTCGGGGGCTTAATGCGCGATGAAACTGCTATGGCAGTATAATGTATAGAGATATTGTTCTATCAAACACAACTGTTCTTTTGGCTTAAAATACAGCAGAGGGGTGCAAGAGCAGAAACTGCTTTTTCAGCCTGTCTGTGTTTTCTGCCATTTTATATTCAAAGTAGCGTCACTATGTATGTACACACACACACACACACACACACACACATATATATATATATATATATATATATATATATATATATTAGGGCTGTCAAAATTATCGCGTTAACGGGCGTTAATTAATTTTTTAAATTAATCCCGTTAAAAAATTTGACGCAATTAACGCACTTGGCCCAGCTCAGACAGATTTAAATGACAGAGGAGTGAAAGGCCCACTTGTTAATTGTGTTTTGCGGAGTTTTGCTCCCCTCTGCTGGCGCTTGGGTGCGACTGATTTTATAGCATAAGTAATTATTGCCATCAACAATGGCGGGCTCCAAGTTTATTTCTTGATTGAAAATTTTACAAATTTTATTAAAATGAAAACATTAAGAGGGGTTTTAATATAACATTTCTATAACTTGTACTAACATTTTTCATAAAGAACTACAAGTCTTTCTATCCATGGATCACTTTAACAGAATGTTAATAATGTTAATGCCATCTTGTTGATTTATTGTTATAATAAACAAATAAGGTCCTTAAGTACCGCATGCTGAATATATATATATCCATCTTCCGTCTTATCTTTCCATTCCAACAATAATTTACAGAAAAATATGGCATATTATATAGATGGTTTGAATTGCGATTAATTACGATTAATTAATTTTTAAGCTGTAATTAACTCGATTAAAAATTTTAATCGTTTGACAGCCCTAATATATATATATATATATATGTATATGTATATGTATGTATGTATGTATATGTATATACTAGTCCTTCTAAAAAAATTAGCATATTGTGATAAAGTTAATTTTTTTCTGTAATGTACTGATAAACATTAGACTTTCATATATTTTAGATTCATTACACACAACTGAAGTAGTTCAAGCCTTTTATTGTTTTAATATTGATGATTTTGTCAAAAAAGTCAAGAAATACCAAAAATCTGAAAAAAAAAAAGCATATTTCATCTGACCAATACCAATAAGTGTTTTTTAATACAAAAAAAGTCAACCTTCAATTAATTATATCAGCGATGCACTCAATACTTGGTCGGGAACCCTTTTGCAGGAATGACTGCTTCAATGCGGCGTGGCATGGAGGCAATCAGCCTGTGGCACTGCTGAGGTGTTATGGAGGCCCAGGATGCTTCGATTGCGGCCTTAAGCTCATACACAGTGTTAGGTCTGGTGTCTCTCAACTTCCTCTTCGCAATATGCCACAGATTCTCTATGGGGTTCAGGTCAGGAGAGTTGGCAGGCCAATTGAGCACAGTAATGCCATGGTCACTAAACCATTTATCAGTGGTTTTGGCACTGTGAGCAGGTTGCCAGGTCGTGCTGAAAAATGAAATCTTCATCTCCATAAAGCTTTTCAGCAGATGGAAGCATGAAGTGCTCCAAAATCTCCTGATAGCTAGCTGCATTGACCCTGCCCTTGATAAAACACAGTAGACCAACACCAGCAGCTGACATGGCACCCCAGACCATCACTGACTGTGGGTACTTGACACTGGACTTCAGGCATTTTGGCATTTCCTTCTTCCCAGTCTTCCTCCAAACTCTGGCACCTTGATTTACGAATGACATGCAAAATTTGCTTTCATCTGAAAAAAGTACTTTGGACCACTGAGCAACAGTCCAGTGCTGCTTCTCTGTAGCCCAGCTCAGGCGCTTCTGCCGCTGTTTCAGGTTCAAAAGTGGCTCCAGCACACACCTGTGAACGGTGGCTCTGGATGTTACTACTCCAGACTCAGTCCACTGTTTCTGCAGGTCCCCCAAGGTCTGGAATCGGCCCTTCTCCACAATCTTTCTCAGGGTGTGTTCACATCTTCTGGTTATGCAGCGTTTCCTACCACACTTTTTCATTCCCACAGAGGTGTCTTGATACAGCACTCTGGGAACAGCCTTTTTGCTCAGAAATGTCTTTCTGTCTGCAGTCTTGCCCATGATTGCGATCATTGCGGTTTTGAGTAATGAACCAGGCTGGGAGTTTTTAAAAGCCTCAGGAATCATTCGCAGGGGTTTTAAGTTAATTTGTTGATTCAGATGATTAGGTTAGTAGCTTCTTTAGAGTACCTTTTTGTGATATGCAAATTTTTTGAGATAGGGATTTTTGGTTTTTCTTGACTTTTTTGCCAAAATCATAAATATTAAAACAATAAAAGGCTTGAACTACTTCAGTTGCGTGTAATGAATCTAAAATATATGAAAGTCTAATGTTTATCAGTACATTACAGAAAATAATGAACTTTATCACAATATGCTAATTTTTTTTAGAAGGACTAGTATATATATGTATATATATGTATGTATATGTATATATATGTATATATATATGTATGTATATGTATATATATGTATACATATATGTATATATATATATATATATATATATGTATATATATGGTGGAAAACACTCGGGTAACTTGAATTTCCGCTCTGAGACCCCCAACTTTCAAAATTGTCCAATATGCATGTGTGATACATCATTGGAAAGCTTAAAATCTCAATTTTCTGGGGGAAGAAATATTTTGAACAGGAGGGCATTTAAAAAAAAAAAAATTAAACAGCGAAACCCTATCTGGAGGTGAGAGCACGCGAGAGCAGAATTAAAGACGTCATGACTTTAATGAGATATTATCGCGTACTTACCTTGTTTCGATCCCAAAACTCCATGTAGCATGTATCACTGAGTGTCAAGACACAGCTGTGAATGGCCATAGCTGGATTTTTTGATGTGAAACATGGTAATATAACAAGGTTCGTGTTGCAGAAATCACAGACATCAAGCAGTGGTCAAGATTTTCTTTTTCATGTATTTACCCTTTTAAAAGTTTTTTTTTCCCCTCAAATTTCCTTTATTTGGATCGATTATCATCTAACATATCGGAGAAAATGCAACAGTAACAAAAAAAAAAAAAAAATACAATTGAGCGAAAGTGATGAGGTAGATATCCGTGACTTTTTTACAGACGCTAAATTTTTCACTGTGACGTAATTTGTTTAAAAGTTTAAAATATGCGAGTCAATAATTTTTTTGTCGTTTTTTTTTTTTTTTTAACTAAATATTAGACATCAATTAATGATTGTAAGCTAAAAATGACAGACATTTCGAATAATAAATATAATTAATTACCTACGTTTTATGGCTGAGTTGAAACAAAAGTAGTTGCGCGACATCTGTAAACAGGGGTTTCCAGGGTAAAAAAGACAAATTAGAAAATAGTTCGGGGGCTTAATGAGCCATGAATAGCAATGGCAGCATATACACATATTGTTCTATCAAACACAACAGTTCTTTTGGCTTAAAATACAGCAGTTTATTTTAAATAGGGGTGCAAGAGTGGGGTGGCGTGACTCAGTGGTAGAGTAGTTGTCCCCCAACCTAGAGGTTTGTGGGTTCAATTCTCCGCCCTGATGAACACGTCTAAGTGTCCTTGAGCAAGATACTGAACCCCACGTTGCTCCTGGTGCTTCGTCACTAGTAGGTGGATGGCGAGATAGTGTAAAGTGCTTTGAGTGCCTTGAAAAGGTGGAAAAGTGCTATATAAGTATAACACCATAAGAGCAGAAACAGCTTTTTCAGTCTTGTCTGTGCACACAGTGATCCCTCACTACTTCGTGGCTCAACTTTTGTGCCCTCAGTGCATTGTGCATTTTTAAATCTTGCTATAAGTGTCTTGTTTTAAGAATAAAAGAATTATTAAAACATATGTACACTATATTTACATCTACGTACATATGTATGTACACTGATACCACCCCTCACATACACACCCGAATATGAAAGAGTGAGAGAATGAATGTACAGTACATATGATTTATACATTATTTCAGGCTCCAGCACCTCCGCGACCCTCGTGAGGAATAAGCGGCATGGAAAATGAATGAATGAATGTTACATATATTAACATTTTATTTACGTGTTTCAAATTGTTCAGTATTCTAATGATAAGATATGCATTTATAAGGTTTTATGTACAGTTACACTTATTGCAATAATATATACAGGTAAATTAAAAAAAGAAATGGGTGGGGGGGTGACAGTATTTTGCAGTTTTTCACTTTAGGCGGTCGGTTCTGGTCCCCATTAACAGCGATAAGTGAGGAATCAATGTGCTGTATACATGCATAGAGTATTAAGTCAAAACTAAAATTAACTTTCAATTTTGCTTCTCATCATTTCAACTTTTTTGGGATGTTACAGTGATCAATTACATGATGTTAGACTCGCACTAAACATTTTTGCGAATATGAATTGTCACCTAAACTTGGGTAACTAATTGTCAAGAATCAAGATAACTAAATTGTCAGGAATTATACAGTACATTTATAACACATCTAAGTTAAATAATTACTAAAAGCTTGAAGTGTAAATAGCTATCCAGTCTCCATTGGGACTCATTGAACTGCTCTGACATAGCTGTGTGCTGTGTCGGGTATTAGTCCTGTTGTTTGGATGGAGAGGCATTCCTCACATACCTGCTGACTTTGAGTGCTTAATGTGTGCAAACTGCACACCATCTCAGCCCTCAAACCACAGCTGTCCCTCAGAGTCCACTACCACCAGAGGCTAAATGTGATAAGCAAACGTTCTGAAACAAGTGATGACTTTTAAGGCTCTGGGCCAAAGAACCAAGCTTTTCCCGGAAGGGGGCAAAATTGTGGCCCTGACTCAGGGGATTAGGTGATAGGGAAAGGCCACAAGAACGTCTGTTGGATCTCCATACCAGAGTTGCCGTGGAATTGGATACTGACTCCATGGTTTTCAGCTACTTTATTTAATATTTAAATATTTTACGTCTTAAAATCTGTCTTACCAAATGAAATTAGCCATATTGAAGCCTTTAAAAAGAACAGGCAAGAATAGAAAATATTTTTCACTTCTTTGTGAGTTTTGGCAGTCCGCTCCATGAGAATTGACCACGTTCCAAGTAAAGCTTTATGGTAGGTTTATTTTGGTGGAAAAAGCATTTCCGTCCGAAAGCTCTTAAATCTCTGTGCCTTTCAGTCACCAACCACCTGCAACTTGTGGCCATGGTCTCAGCTGTTGTTCACCACAGCAGGCCCAAACGCATACTGCGCACTGATCCATCTTATTACATCCCCATATACAACAAGACTCCCAAGATGTACATTACGTGGGCACCTTTCCCTTTAGCAGAATCTGTGGTTACCCATCGGAGAGAAGACACACTTTCCATCTTTGGGCAGTACTTGACTGAGTCCCACTATTACAGGCCTAGTCCTGGCTTCAGAGGGAGCCTCCAGTGGCTGTGTCATCAAGCAATATTACACAAGCACTATTCATAGGCTTTTTAAAAATGTTTAACTCTGCATGCTGCCATGACTTCACCAGTGTCACCTGTAGCATAGACTTCATTACTGTTGACGTGTCACTTCGTCAATTCTTTGCGCGACGCCTTCTCAGAGGGGGCCGAGCTTCATTTAGTAATAGCCGAAGACGGCACACGCTCATGTCGGATTTAATCTCGGATTTACCTTCGATTGGATTTAAGTACGAAAGCTGTACCACATACAAACAGGAAGGATTGTCTCAGGAGGGATTTGTACAAGGATTCAAGGTAAATATTATATTTTTCGTGTCATGCATGTGTGATTGAAGCATTTATTTGCAGGAATTTTCTTCTTTGTTTACACATGGAGGCGGCTAATTTTCGTAACTGATAGCCTCATAGGTTACTTTTTACCAAGAATCGAGACTGTTTTACGTCCATATCTACAAATAATTCAGGGATTTAAGCATTTATTCGCAAGAATTTTTGCCACAAGAGCTCTGTTTACGCCAGACGGCCACTAGCCTCATTCGCTAACATAGTAGCATTGTACATCGTCAATATACGTAAAATAAACGCTAACTGCACGGTTTCTTTGCTTTTAACCAAGACTCGAGACTCTTTTATGTCCATATCTATGAAGAATTCGGGGATTTAAGCATTTATAAGGGAACGACTTTGAATTTTTTGATGCCGTTGCTCATAGAGACTAATATATGCCTAAGGTAGGTGCTTGTTTTGGTTTTAGGTCAGTACCAGCTTTGCTTTCGTAAATATTTGAATTTAAAGTTTTTGAAAATAGTCCCCCTACGAATCACCCCCGTTTCCCGTGTCATGTCAATAGGTTATGAAGTCTATGCCTGTAGTTTACAGTTTCAATTTGTCCCCTTTGTTGATTAAAATCAGTACATAATGGACCTTTTTTTAGATTAACATGGTTCAGCTATGATGGTCATGTCTATAAAAAGGGCATTAAGGACATCCTTTAAGTGAAACTGAACTGTGTGACTGTTACACATCAGAACAGCACCCCCCCTTCTCTTCCTCACGCTTCCTAATTGAATCTACACAGTTATCCTGTAGCGCAGATCAAATAACATAATAAAAAGCACAGGTAAAAAAGAATACCTAGAATAACTATCAAATAGTGATTAGTAAGTAAACAGTCATGCTGATTTGAAAATGTACTCATACCCTCACTCACACACTCAAGTAAGTTCAAGTTGTGACGGCCTTCTACTTGTGACATTAAACAAACAACCTTTCAGGAACAGTGAGTTGGCACACTGTCACACTCGAGCAGCTGTGCCCTATGAAATGTCACCCAGAACCTTTTGCGTTTTGATCAGATGACGTCCGCCTGCCTCCTTGACAGCAAAGCTTTTCGTGTCACGTCACTGTCATGCAGTTTTTGCCCCAGAGCCACCGCACAGAAGGTGAACCTGCAGTAACCATGTCTCGCTGTCCGTCACCTCACCATCCCATATTGCACCTTGAATACAACGCTCCTACCCAGTTCCATGTGGGTGGATTAACCGCTTGCCTTGCATTACTACATTCAAATGTCTTGCAGTGTTCATCCTGCCCACTCAACCTTAATTAGAAAATCCAAATCCATCACTAACATTTGACCTTGGTCTGACTTTTCAAAATAATTTGGAAAAGATCTTCCTTTGAACGGTTTCGAGTAGACCATTTCCTCACGCCTGTGGTCCATGACTCAAATGCATCGTCATCATCATGCACAGCGCTTATAGTTTTCCCTTTTCCATTTAACTTCTGGTTCAACAGTTTCGATCACTTTACTTTTTAGCACATTTTAACAATTGTACATTTTGGGTGTTTTACTTGGTTTCCCGTTTTCAACCTACCCCCACTTTTTTACCAGGATTTAATTTCATCTCAGATTTTCATATCAGATTTTGAGTGGGCAATAATTAAGGTTCTCTGCCCCGCAACCACCTCAACATGAACATTTTTCCTTAAGTGTTCACGATATTACAGCTTGGCACGCAACGTGAACGGCGACCAGAACTTCCGCAAGAGCCCTGAGGCTGATCAGGACTCCACCGATTCTTAGCCATGCTCTGTGCGTTTGTCCTAGATGAGGCACGCTCTCTTAAATGGCCTTCGACTTTCTTTGCAATCCCTTAGTAAATTTGGGATCATTGTGCATTCTGGTTTGGACGTGTTGTGACTTCAGTCATTATCTGTCTTGAAAGAACAGTTGTGGAATGCCGCTTTGAGAGTCAGATAATAATTATGTTTACTGTATGAATATGAACAGTGTAATTCTTATTTACAGTACAAATCATATTGCCAGGGTTCCCTGTCAATTCTTTGCACATTTTAATTTTGCATCTGGCCTGTAGTGGTCACAGGAGTGAAGCAGAGTGTTATTTCTTTGAGCAAGTGTGTTTTTCTGATGTTCTTGTCAAAGCCAGAGCGTCATCCAACATCAAAGAGGCAGATTGTGGGTTCCCTAGTTTCCAGAGAAGTGTCGTGGCCAAGAACTCAGTGAAGCCCAACAGAAAAGCGCTTGCCTGTCCTCTTCTTTTCCCTGGCTCTTATGCGTTTGACTCATTTGCTCCTTGACAAGTATAAAGAGCCGGCCCCCTCGTTAGACTAACGAAGGCCATAACAACTGTTGGACTTGGGTACCACACTCAGCTCAAACAGGAGGGGTGCAATGAGGTGGAGAAAGAGGGAACCCAGTATTATATATTGTGAGGGAAAGCTAGATAGAGGGGCAGGCAAAAGAGTGAGACAGAAGTTAAACAGTGTCTCTGTGATGTTCCCAGAACATTGTTCAGTGACCTAGTCCGCCTCACAAGAGTGCATAGATGTTGTGTGTGAGATGCCACAGTTACGCCACTCTTTGATTCAGAGCTCATCAGTTGTTTGGCTACTGTGCCGGTCATGCGACTCACGGACACCCGTAAGCTGCCTGACTCTCCAAGCGAGACCTTATTGGTCCAGTAAATGGCATGAAACAATGTGGGCTCAGGGTTTTGTGATGGGATTTTTTCTTTTTTGCAGCTACTAAGAATTCCCTCTCAGATATGAATCGCTTTTATTGAAAGCAAAGTGCCAAACTGTGGAGAGTGATCAGTTACACCTGTCTTGTTTATGGCACTCTAAGGTACAGCTGAACAATATACGTATTGTTTTGAGCAGCCAATGCAGTGCAGACAAGCTTGTTTGACATTACCATTTCTCGTTGGCCATGAAAGCAAATGTGACAGTCTACATTGATTGCCTTATAGGTTTGTCACACGAGTGACTGAATTGCGAGAGTGTTTTAAAAAAATTTATTAGGTTAGATTATCACATCAGTAAAAACCTCAATATCGATGCAATATATGTTGATCGTTCAGCTCTATCACATATTTCATTGAATTATTTCATAAAGTTATAATGACTTTTTCAGAACATCACGATTCATATTTACAGTATTGCTTGTCAGCCAGTGCTTCTGATGGGTTTCTACACATGCCATAGACACATTAGGCAATATTGGACAAAGTCTTCCTAAAATCCAAAGTTAAATTTACTTTTCCTCACCATCCCATTTCCTTCATTAGGTACTCGCTCATGTTGGAATTCTTAAGTCTCTGCAGGCAGGGTCCGGCAGCAGAGGGTGTCACACCGGGGCGCCAAAACTTTCTGGCCGCCGGCACAGACCCCCTGCTCTGTGTAATGGGAAGCAGTCTTCCTGCTAAATGTGGTGGAGAGAAGTAAATTACTTGACTGCAGCTGGTGTGCATCTCAGGGTGAAAAGGATGGTTAGGGAGGTGGCAACGCCACTGCCCATCCCCTCTCATGGCAAGCCTGCTGTGCTTACTTTGTTGTGCAGAGTCTGCCTGCCTCCCTTACTTCACATGATTCAACACAGGTTTCCGTTACTTGTAGTCCTGTTGCTTTATCCACTGCTGTTCTTTCTTAGTATATTTATAATTTCAAGTTCTCCATGTTCTACTTGTGTTAAGTTATTAACACTGACTAGTTAAGTCATTTTTACCTCTGGTTGCCCCCTTTTGCCTACAAGTTTGTCCCCCACTTCCAGAACCCCACTACTCCGTTGCTAGGATAATGACCCTGCTGACAACTCAGTTCCATGGCGGAAGTGGCTGTGGACCAGTGAGAGAGCTCTGTCCCCGACATCAATCACTTCACTGGCACCAGATTTTTAAAAGGGCGGGGAATAATGGTGATGTGCAGCTGTCTGCAGAAAATGGTGGTGTATATTATGTGTATCCGCCACATAAGATTTCCCCTTTTTTCCCCACATTTACTTGCTTACCTATTTAGGAAATGCTAAATATATTGCATTTATTGTTAGCATTTCCTGATTTTTTTTTTTTTTTTGGAGGGGAGGTTGATTGACATGTAGAATTCATGTTTGCCTCACATACTGGTAATTAAGATTTTGTCTGCACTGATTGGCTTCAAAATGCATTTTTCATTTAGCACACAGTTACTGGGTTAGTTAATCCATATCCATAGCCTTCTTGTTTACCCAGAGAAAGGGGGCAACTCTCAACCCTAGTGTGGCAGGGGGAACTACCCACAGTGTCTCTATGGTAATCAGCAGGTGTCACTCACCACAGAGAAGAAGCGAGGGCTTTCTTATGAGCGTGAGAAAGAGGGGCAGCTTCCCTCGCGCCCCCACCCTGCTTCCTTCCTTTTTTATCCTGTTGGGGTAGCAGTGGCAACCACAGAAAGATGGATAAAAAGAGGGGACAGAGAACGCTACATTGAAGCTAGGGTGTCACTTCCCTGCAACCTGTTGATACTCTTGCCAAAGCCCTGCCATTGGAGTACTACATCCAGCTGCATGTGAGCTGGAAGAACCAACAATGTGATTTCTGCAAGCATTACATACTAAAGCTCTGGGGGGAGGGGAAAAACTGGTCTGTTAAGGATGGCATGTGGGCCTAATATCCGAAGTAAGTACAGTGAGATAATAGGTGAGTGAAGATTGTGCATGGAAAAGGCCCATCTCCTACTGTAGCTATGTGCTGAATGCATTGTAGAGTTTCTGGTTGCTTCGGCTCAATAGCTCCCTTGCATCAGGAAGATTCCCTCTCCTCTGGAAGCAGGCCGCCTATGGCTCATTGAGATGCAGGGCACTTGGTGGCAGGCTGCAGCTGCAGCCGACAGGCAGAACACGGCAGAAAAGGGCTAAGGAGTTGGTGGGGTGACTGAGGCTGGAGGAAACAACAAAAGGCACCAATCCCCTCCTCCAACGCTTTGGAGTTTAAATTCCCTAATCCTCCACCTCCCCCCTCCTCCCATCACCTCATCCGATTCTCACCACTAACACAAACACACACATACTCTGTTCATGTCGTTAGCACTGGCTCCCTTCCTCGCATCCCCAAGCCATGAATGGCCAGGCAGGGACAAAGACTAACAGCAGCCCCCTCAGGAAGTCCGACCTCTGGGTGTGGGTACTGAGGGCCAGATTTTGTCTGACACTCTCCAGTCCTGATCCTTGTGTTAGTAGGCATTCATCCGGTCGTAGTCTGTTAGTCTATATTATCACATATGACCGGTTTTAATATTTTTAATTGCATTGTCTTCTTTTTGTGGAAGTTAGTGACTTGATGAGACCATTTGAACAAGATTTTGCCAGTCTACATCAGAAGCAGCATTTGAAACATAAAAATGCAAATATTAGAACGCCTCAAAGTGGATGTTTTTAAAACTATATTGTTACCGTTACTGTCTAAAAGTTGAACTGTATTCTATATTTAAAAAAAAAAAAAAAAAAAAAGTGAATGTGAATCTGTGTTCAGGCTGAGCATGCACATTCATTCAGTCATTCATCTATAGCTATCAGAGTCATCTGAAATAATGGTTTCTTAAGTCTTGCACATCAAAGAAGAGTATTACGAAGGCTTTAAATTGTGAGCATGGGCATAGTGTTTCTTCATAAAACTATCGATTTTGCATGTGAGCAGGGATTGTTCTGATATCTGTACGTCAAAGTTTAAACATTTTTTTTTTTTTTTTTAACAACTTTATATCTACTACTACCGCACTGAACTATAAACTCTTAGGTTCATAGTGGGAGGAAAAATAAGTAGTGGCTTACCCCGGTTTAACACCAAGTGTGCCTGTGGCGCGTCAATGCATTGAAACACGGCTGTTAAAGTCAAGCAGTGAGTGCACACCAGTTGCCGAGCGGCTGAAGCGGTTAAACGTGTTGCGTCCGAAACTTGTTCATTATTTGTTGTGAGACGTAATACATCCTGCGTCAATTGAACTAGGTTGGATCGGGCAGACCGGCAGTCACTTGTGTAAAAATACGGTAGATCCGGTCGATTTTCTAAATAATATACAATTGATTTGATTAATTTCTGGCGCTTTAACTTGAGAAAATTCATCAGTACGGCATTTTAAAACTTTTTATTAAAAAAAAAAAAAAAAAAAATGGGGAATTGGCTTTTGAAAATACATGTTAAAATCATTGTCATTGCAATTGTTTTTCCCTTTAGCACAGGACTTCTTTATTTTCTTCTTTCCTTCAGAAAGAAAGCTGACAAACACGCAGAGTCTGAAAGGCAAATGGTTGTTGTTTGAATACTCACTACAGACGGGGTTAAGACAGGAATCTCCATGAACTATGATGTCTGCAGATGACATTGTAATCTGATGTGAGCAGGGAACAGGTGGAGGAAAAACTAGAGGTGTGGAGGTTTGCCTGGAAAACATGGGATTGAAGGTTAGCCGTAGCAAGATGGAGTATCTGTGTGTTAAATGAGAGGGGCCCAAGTGGAAGAGTGAGGATACAGGGAGAAGAGACCAAGAGGGTGGAGGAGTTTACTGATTTGCTGTGGCGACCTCTGAAGGAAAAAGCCGAAAGGAAAAGAAGACTCCCAGACTCTGGCACGGTCTTGCAATCCTCACATGAACCAGTCGAGGCACTCCACAGACGCTCTGCTCGTAAAATGCATCATGTTGAAATTGGGGGAGAGTGTCAGCGGTGCGTTGATGCGTCGGCGATGCTGACACGCCTGGTATTAAACCCGGGTTAGAGTCCGAAAATTGCGGTGTTTGTGTGTAATTTTTTTCTTTTTCTTAAATTGAAAATAACCTTGACCGAAATGTAATGGCAGTAATCTAGTAATCATTTCTTAATATCGATCTATCCAAAGGCCTCCTTTATCTAAGTTGATCTCAACATATACTAGTAAATGAAGTACAGTATATTTCAATCATGTACCAATATACAATATAAACAAATATGACAACTTGCCCTCATGTGCAGGTGTGGCCAAACCTGTTCTTTTCCTGTCAACCTTGGCTTGAGCAGGTTTGGGGTATGGAGGGTGTGTCCGTGGCAGGTTGTGGTTGTATACACAGTGCCATGCAGCAGTTGGCAAATAAAGATAAATTCTGTTTGTTTGGCAGTTGTTCTCTGTTCATTATTTTCCACTTTGCCCAGCGCGTATCCCCGACCTCAGCAGCTGCTTGTCATGTAAAGACACTCTATCAGTTTCTGACAGCTCCTCTCATAAACACACACACAGTGCACACGGCTCATCGACACCACTTGCAATTGTACATATGTGGGGAACATATGTAGTGATCCGTCTCACTACCCTGCTCAGTTCTTTGCACACTGTGAGCCTTTCTCGACCCCACTCCTCCTCTTCAATCATTTCTCTTTGGTGTCAAATCTGTCTTCCTCTGTTATACAACCAGTTTCATTGAGTAATGTTTTACTGGCAATGCTTGCTCGCTTTTTTTTTTATAGCTTAACTGTGTCACAGTAGTACTCACTAACACTTGATCACAGAGGTTGTAGGCAGTGTGTCAGCCATTTCCGACACATGAATACATTAAGTGGTGGACGGGGAAAACTGCAGGTGTGCTCAATTTTTGGTTATGTTATCAAATGAGTACCAGAGGTTGTTGCTTAGTACTCATTTGTTGGCTCTTGGTGCTCATAATTTTCCCAACCAGGTCTGTTTATGAGCAAAGTATGCCTCACCCGCTACAACTGTCCCATCCACAGTGTCTTTTCTGGGCAATCAAGAAGCTATTTTTCAACAAATGGTTTCAACATTAACTATGGTTGTATTGCTCCCCACCTCTCAATGATACATGCGGCGCAATGACAGTGCGCCATGTTTTTACGCCTTCATGAAGCTCATATACGGGATAATATGGAAATCTGAATACTCTGGTTTTATTTAGTCCATGGCAATGTGGGAAGCAGTGTTGTTTTTGGTTGACAAAACCTCAAATTTCGTCTAGTTTTAGTCAACGAATACTCAGTAAAATTAAAAAATTAAAATGGTTGGTAAAATTAAAAGGTTTTAGTCTAAAATTAAACAACAATTTCGAATGAACATTGACAAACGAACTCATATTGTAGCATCTACGAGGACAAGTCCAACTTTGTAATGATAAAGCACACCAGCAAGAAAACTGTACTTTATTAACAATTAATTATACACCCACCTGGGTGGAGGATAAGAGGACGCGTGCGACGCTAAAGTTAATGCTAACGCAAACACTATGCTAACGCTACGACTTACATTTAGTGTGTGATGGTCACTTCTCACAGGCATTTAAAGGCTATGTAAACGTTGCATGTTCTCTCCTGCCAAGATAAAAAAACAAATCTTAACATGTGTTTCAAAACAAGCAATCGTAGCCTAGCTTGGACGACATACTAAACACCGGTGGGGGTGCAGTACATGTCACGCCAGTGACACAACCCAAACACTGCTAAAATGCAGACTGACGTACGAAACGTACTGTAAGAAAATGTCACACATCGTGAGCATATTACAGAAACTGTCACATTTTTTTCTATTTGTCATATCGTCAGACGAAAACATTCGTTTTGTTATGTTTTAATCTCTCAAGACACGTTTTTAGTCTTTGTCCCGCAAAAAAATGTTCTTCGCCGACATATTTTTTTGTAATCGTCATTGTTGACGAAAACAACAATGAACAACGGCAGAAAGCCAACAAATACAGATTCCATATTGTTTTGAGTTGGTATGTGTTCGTCTAAGTTTTATTACTTATATGTACCAAGCACATTTAAAACGTTAAATTAATTCGTTTGCAAAGGTATGCATGCATACTCAGCTAAGATATACTGTTTGTAGTCACACAAGGATAACATTTCACAATCTACCAACCGTACATAACAACTATACCTTACTGGAATTACAAAATAATAAATAAAAAATAAAAAACCTTGGAAAATCTATCAGGACATTGAAATGAACAACAAGCCATATTTGCTGCCTAAATTTTATGACACTAATTCATGATTAGAAATGAGCTGTGGGTATTCTCATGGGCTGACCGTCGATTACAGACAGTGTGCCATGAATGTATCTGTAAACACATTAATTTTTTTAGAGATGCTTTAAAATGCTTACAGCTAACCTCCAACAGTCCTCGTACGCAAATGCGCTGTGACATGTGAAATCTGGTGCACATTTTATGATTTAGCAGCGCTGGCATACTTGCGTACCACTTATACGTACCTCTGGACGTGTATGTTTTCACAGAGCCCACTATGTCAAAACTGCACTCCTCTAAATAAGTACTGGCCTGTGTGTTCGTGAAGAATTAAAAAGCTTAGCCATCAGTCTTACTTTTTGGCATGCCATTGCAGAATAGATGGCACTGTGTGTGCAAAGTCAAGTAAAGTGGAAGAGGAAGTAGTGTAAATAGGAAGCTCTCAAGAGTCGTCTTTGTTGTTTAGCCAGACAGTTTGTTGGTGAGGTGGGGGGATTGTAGTGTGGAGTAAGCGGTGTTTACGCTGCAGAATTGCAGAGACACGAACACAGACAACTGAATGAAACTGCTTCCACTTTTGTCATGTGATCAACTTTGTGGTCGTAAAGGAAGCAGTGATGTACACCTGTCTAGAATGCCTCCTAGTGCTTGTCTTATTTTATATCATTCAGGGTGATTCAAAAAGAATGTGGCTAAATCATCACGTGATATGTCAAATATGAAAAACATTACAAAACTCTGGCATAGGCAAATGTGTTGAACATCAAGTATTATTGCCTGTATTTTCAGTGCCGGTGATGGCCAACTTTGAGCACTGGATTTGAAAACTTGAAGTTACCTTAATTTTCGCACTATAAGACGCACCTGACTATAAGCCGCCACCCACCAAATTTGACACAAAAACGGCATTTTTTCATAGATTAGCCACACTGGACTGTAAGACGCAGCTGTCCTCACTGTATTATGAGATATTCACACCAAAAGATGTCAACCGGTACCACTTCATTTATCACATGATGATTTTGGCACATTCTTTTTTTAATCACCCTGTATTAAATACTTTATAGTGTGATCCAATGTTCCCTCAAAATTTTTAGGTGTCTAAGCAGACACAAAAGCTCCCTGAGCATACTGAGGACCACTGTGAGCAACATCAGACGTGTACGCTGTGGCTACACACCACCAATATCACAACTGTTCAAAACCTTGGATCATACCAAGTTACATTGCTTATTAAAGAATAGAATTACATCAGCAATTTTCATTAGTTGACTTTTAATATAATTTATTTGGCCGCCGTCTCATCAGACCATAGGACATGGTTCCAGTAATCCATGTGCTTTGTTGACATGTCTTCAGCAAACTGATTGCGGGCTTTCTTGTGTACCGTCTTCAGAAGAGGCTTCCTCCTGGGGTGATTGCGATGCACACCAATTTGATGTAGAGTGCAGCATATGGTCTGAGCACTAACAGGCTGACCCCCCACCTCTTCAATCTCTGCAGCAATGCTGACTGCACTGCACTGACTCCTGTAACGAGTCACATGACATTTTGGAGGGAAAATGACAAGGAGTACTCAATTTGGACATTTAGGGATGCACATAGGTTCGATGGGGTGTTAATGGCTATATTTTGAGTTTTTTTGAGGGGAAAATGAATTAACTCTAATATACAGTATAAGCTGCACACAGACTACTTTTCATTGTGTCAAAGTGACATTTTGTCAGTGTTATCCCATGAAAAGATGTACCTAAATATCTGCAGAAATGCGAGGGGTATACTCACTTTTGTGATACATTGTACAATTGTGGTGTAGTAACGCACCAATAGAAGCGTCGCGGTGCCGTATTGAACGTACCAATTGGATTGTCGCACTGACACATCACTGCAGCGCCAACAGTAGTCCTAGTGACGCTACAATACGTTTCTGTTGAATTTTATTTTGTGTGCTGCATAGATTTTCTTGTGCGCTGAGTATGTGCAAGCAGTGAACTATTGCTACAAAATTGTGACTTAATGATTGTGTTCAATTAAAGCTCAAAATAACATTTTTCAGCGTGTAAAACATAGTATAAATCTATATATTTTGCTAAATATTTTACAATGTAATATTAAGTACATAAAGAAAAGGTAAACATGCATCTGCTCTTGTCTAAAGTGACATGTAACACATACATTGAGGCGAATATCTTTTGAAATACATTTAGGCTCCAACATGCTCTGAAAGACTTTCAACCCCAAGTGCGACATTCCCTTATGTTCATGTGCTGTGTGTGGCCTCTCCATAGTGACCAGACAAACTGTCCATATTGCCCCTTATATAATGATAACGTACATTAAAGCGTAGTTCGTTAGCCAAACTTGTCTTAACTTCTAAAATATGTGAGTGTCCATGTGACTGAGGGCATCTCAGCTAACAGATATGCTCCATTAACTGACTGTACGTTACCTGTGACTGTCGTGTCTTATCATACAGTCAAATTTTCTTAGCCAGGACACATGTCTTCTTCTTTTCCTTTCGGCTTTTCCATTCAGGGGTCACCACAGTGAATCCGTTGACTCTATCTACTAACTTTGTCCCCTGCTCTCACTGTACTCTAATGCCTACAAGAGGGTTACAAACACTGTACTCTAATGCCTACAAGAGGGTTACACACAGAGACACACTTACAAACATGTGTGCAAACACACCTACGCGCACACAAATATTTAATCAACCACTGCACATACGTACATGTACTGTAGCGCATGTAAAAGGCGTTTAAATTAAAGAATTTGCTTACTAAAGATGTTGTTTGTGTCTTTCATATTACGTTTGTTTATAATGATGGTGTCACATTATGACATGTCAGCATTGTGCACATACTGTCCTCAGTGTGGACTGGCATGAAGGCACAGATCATAGCTTTAGAATATAGGTCAGCCAACACTGACCACAATGTGACCAGAGACCAGCTGTAGTCCAAATGATGGGGCCAGGCCAAAGAAAGGCAACTTGTGTGTGGTGGTCATTTGATATTCTAACAACTGTATGTATTCTTAGCTAATTTATATTTCATCGAATTGTCAGTCCACTGTTATAAACTTACTATTGCAACCTTTTTGTCGAATTATAATTGAAGAAGTGAACACAAGTTTGACAAATGACAGTAGATCTGATCTAGGTGGAGTATGTTAAGTGCAAAACTGCAAGCTCTGCTGAAAATGAGACGCAAAATGTGTTGTCGTGATGAGAAATATGGGACATCTGCTGCCAATTCAAGACAAAAGTATTTCAGACAGTGAGGCAGATGTTTTGTCTTCAAGCCAACACCTTCTCAATAAGTCTTGACAGTTCATTTCGGGAGTGCTTCACCTCTTATCCGGTCAGCTCTGCCAGAACGTCCATACTTTACTTAAGTGTCTTTTTCCTTTCACGCCATTACGTCTCATCACTGAAATCCATTTGGATTTACTCCCACTAGGGTTCTTAATCTTGTCATTCTGAGGTTTAAATAAATATGATGCAGGAAGAGGAATGTTTTTAGGTTTGTTTTATATGATGTCAAAAATGCAGCTTTTCTGAAAAAAATAATGAAAACAAAAAGCTTCTTTTGTCAGTGGTAATTAGTTTTTCTGTTTTCAAATTATTGTGAGTAGTTGAATGGTTAGCACGTCCGCTTCACGGTTCTTCCTATGGAGTACCTACCAACATCCCAAAAACATGCATGGTAGTAGAGGTGGGAATCTTTTGGGCACCTAACGATTTGATTACGATTCAGAGGCAACGATTGGATTATAAATCGATTATTGATGACACCCACAAACCCCCAAGTTATGAGCTGCTTTCAATGTTTCTGCTGTTTGTGCTTAAATAAACGACTATTTCAGTATCAAGTTAACAGTTCAAAACAGTAAATAAAATATTCAAGTCCCCATTCTGTATCAGCAGCTTTAAACTACATTTAATTAATTTAATGTGGTGAATCAACCGTTAAAGTTGTTAAAATTGCTCCCATTATTCCATAATTTCCTTTCTGTCTACTTTAGACATGTGAAAGTTTTAAAGCTGTTTTAAAGATTGTTTCAGGTTAAGATTTTTATCCATTTAGGAGTATTTTAGATAAAAAGTTAATTAAATTCGCTACAACAGAACCTTCTAGAGCAGGGGTCCCCAACCTTTTTTGCACCACGGACGGGTGTTATTTGGGTCTTTTTTTTCACGGACCGGTATTCTGACAAATTTTGCAACCCATCAAAAATTGCAACGATGCGGTTCTGCGCATGCGCGTAACGTTAAACATCGCCGCAAAATGCGCAAATGCAGCGATTCCAAAGTAAACATTACAAACTTTCTTGAAAGAAAGGAATATTAACTTACGTTTGATCATGGAAGGACTTGTAGAAAAGTTCTCCTCGGATTCATCCTGCCATGGAAGCTTCACACAACAGCTGCACTCCGCGCTCACCATTAACGACTTCGCCTTGTCGTTAAACATTAATTAAGAAGCCTGCTTCACAAAGATACGATGTTGGAAATTGTAGCAAGGTTTTCAACGCTCTTGTCGCGATGTCAGGATATTCCAGAATGACTTTAATCCAGAACCTCGGTAGAGTTGTTGTCGCAAATGTACGTTTAATAAGGTCGCCGTCATTTGCGATCTCTCTGTTTATTCACAAACTGGTCACGAATCCACTCCTTCGCAGTTCGTGGGTCTTCGAGGTTGTAGGCGCGTCAGGTGCCCTTTTCGCCGTAAAAATATTTCCAAAGACGTCTGTTTTCCTGTTATCTTCGCTCGTGTGGGGGCTAATTATTTCCGGGAACAAATGTGCTGCACCGCGGCCTAGTAATACGCTATTATCGAGGACAAGCCCACATAGATATTATATACACAAACAAGATGTACTGCTAGCAGTCCAATCAATGGACTTCTATGACAACATTGTAATCTATCCCGTAGTATTATATCTAGAGTAGACAGAGATATTGGTGTGTTAAGCAGGGGCACAGGGTTAATTCGGCCAGAATGCGGTCGTTATTAAATTATTTTTTTCTTTGCGGCCCAGTCGCAAATGCGCCACGGACCGGTACCGGTCTGCGGCCCGGCAGATGGGGACCCCAGTTCTAGAGAAGTCTCCAGCTTTAAGATGGCGGCTGTTTACCAACGCCGGCAAGTCTGTCATTTCGTATCTAGTTTTCAATACATGTGCTGCTAACACCATTTAGTCTGTCATTTTGTATCTAGTTCTGTATACATATGATATCTCTTACCTACCGTAACATGATATGGACGTAGTTTGTAGCGGCTGTCGGCAGCAGTCAGGTATTACTGTTTTTTTGTTTGTTTTTTTTATCTAGCGGCATGAGTTTGAAAACTTGTTCGTAGGTATAATTGTGTATGTGAATGGTTGGTTGTCTCGTTATACCCTGTGATTGGCTGACAACTAATTCAAGGTGTACTCTGCCTACCTAGTTATCTGGTATATGCTCCAACACCCCTGTTACCCTTGTTAGGATAGGCAGCGAGGAAGATGAGTAAATTAAATTATTTGGAAGGATGAATACAAAATGGAGAGAACACACCACTAGCGGAGGTGTGAAACATATCCTTCATCAGTGTCATAGTATGTGCCAGAGAGGGCAACAGAAACTTATATTTACATATACCGTATTTCTCTGGCACTCGCTGGTTGTACGCACACCCATTCTGTGTTGGAGGAAATGGGGCAATTAAGGACAGATTGCTGCAACTGCATGGGGCTAATATATGTCTCCATAATTAAAAATGAATTACTCTTTTCCTTTATAAATATTCAAGTCCCACTGCATCGTGTGCCACCGCCTTGATATGATACGTAAGCTAGTTTCCCCCCATCTGCACAACATCTGGTGCAGCATTTCCTGAAGCATTACCAGAATAAATTGAGTTTTGTTGGAGATGGACATGCATCACTTGAAGTTACGGATGTTGTCTCCAACTTGAACTGGGCTTTTGGCAAATGTATTGTTGTTGTTTACAAAATCACTGAAACAGTTGACTAAAACAAAGAATCCTCTATACTCAGATGTACCTACGTTTTTCGACTTTTCCATTGATCAATATCCAATTGGCATGATATGACTCTCACTGATGCTTACGCTTCGATTCTCTTCGAAGGGGAGGGAAAGTGATTTTTTTTTTTTTCTTCCTTTTCCAAGTAGGAACAACATACTAAGTAATGAATGTGGTATAAACAGTACAGTATGCTGGTATACAATGTTGGTCTTCTATTCAAATATTTTTGTTTGTTTTAATTTTCGTTAATTAGATAAAAAACATGTTTTGACCCGCTCCAATTGAAACTGTAAACTCAACATAATTCACCTCAACATAGTTCTGTAGCACCAAGATGCCACAAAGTGGCATCAAAGTAACACTTTTATTCTTTTTTTTGTTTAATCACAAATAAATTGATTGAGTAGATCTTTCCACAAATAGTGGAGGATACCCACCCCTAAAATTTGGTCAAGCTAAAACTGAATACAGTGATACCTCTGACTGTATTCAAAGTTAATTCGTTCCAGGACCTCGTTTGTAAGTCGAAATGGTTGTATGTCGAGCAGGATTTTCCCATAAAAAACATTAAAATTCCATAAATTTGTTGCACAGCCCAAAAACCTACATTAAATCCGGAATAAATATTACTGGTACTATTTCAAATATAATAATTACAATAATTCCAATAATAATGTAACGAATCAGGTTCTAATGTGGCAGACATGCTTACCTGAACCCACCTCGTGGCTGACGTAACAGAGTGAGAAAGGTGCGGTAGAGATTTTACTTTCTCTTTTAATGTTTTGTTGTTGGCATCACCTGCGGCAGACAGTAGTCGTGTTGTGTTGCACAAGTTCTGAAATAAATGATTTAAACCCCGTCGAAGCTGGTGATTTCTTCGGTGATGTTACAATAATAATAATTGTCACCTTAACTTATAAAGACTGGCGAACAGTGGTCGGAGGAGGACCGTCGAGATCGTAGACATTCTACGGCCGTATTGTCGAGTCAGTTCACGGACGCGCACACCTCTGTCATATTGTTCTATCATGTCCATCTTAATTTCAGTGGTATGCGTCACCTTTTTCCTTTTTTCTCCACATGCACTATCGTTCTTGGAACCCATGTTGATTTCCCTCACAAGAAAATCTGCCTTGCGTCCATCTTGCTGGAAAACAAAGGAACTGTGCTGGCATAAATCGTTGTATTTCGAGCATGTCGTCGGATATAGAAACAAATGGCAAATCAAATTTTACATCGGTGTCGAGGTACCACTGTACAGTATGTAACAGTTTTAGTAAACATGAACATGGATCTGATCTGGGCAGACAAAATCCATACTAATGATGCAACATTTTTATAACTGTATGGTTAAAGTATTATACTATAGTTTGAACTTCATGGTACATTCATTTTCCCGCCACATTCATTTTACCGCCACCCAACAAAACGTCAATGTGTCCATCTCGCATAAAGCTGGCAAACTGCTTAAATATGTTAAATGTTCAAACCGTCTACAACACAGGTGTCAAACCGATTCCAGAAAGGGCCTAGTGGGTGCTGGATTTTGTTCCAACCGATAAAGTAGATAATTTAACCAATGAACTTCCTGCTGAAACAAGCAGCACCTGACAAAGTTTAACTGATTACACATGTAAAAGATCTAATTGGTGAAAACGTATCCTCTTCATTGGTTGGAAAGCAAACCTGCACCCACTAGGCCCTTTCTAGAATCGGTTTGACACCTCTGGTCTACAACAATATGTGACTGTAAAGGAGACTGACGGAACAGAGGAAAGGGTCCTGACATGTACTAAAAACCATTTGTCCTGCAGTTGACCTACAGTAGGATAAATGTGGTGACAAGATGGCAATTTTGCAACGCTTGGACAGCATAATAATGACTACATTGCAGAGAAGGGGTTGCACCCTGGGGAATTCAATCATAAAAGAGAAGACAATGGAAAGGACTAAGAATTCTTGCAAAAACACTCAGAAACAATAGATTTCACATTGTTTTGCTTGCACAATTGTTTCTTTATTACTTTGACATATTCATTTTCCTAATCTGTTTGATGCCTATTTTCTATCATATCAGGAGAATATATCAAGACCTGGAGGCCAAGGTATTTTCTTCTGAAGAGTGATGGTACATTCATTGGCTACAAAGAGCGACCGCAAGATGTCGACCAGCTGGAAACTCCCTTAAATAACTTCTCTGTAGCACGTGAGTATTTTCTTTCACAGAAACTGCTGTGTTTTCCCCCCCAAAACTTTTGGCAGCTTGTTTTCTCCGTCCCCAGTTGTTGTAATATTTACGTATGCAAACAATTACCACAGATGTGTACCCTCATTTACATACATGTTAAACATCCAAATGCATTAGGGATTACTGTGTTAAAATGACTTGTGTCTATATACAGTTTGTAAGCCTGAAGTGACCAGTGTTTTTTTTTTTTTTTATTAGACCACCTGTCATTTAAAACAATCTGAGTAGTCAGAAATTAATGAAGCATAACAACCATGAAAATATATAATTTTGGGTGGGGGCAGAAGGCAAATATTTGATTATAAACAAAATAATCTACTCTACTGTTTTTTCTGTTAAATAAAAACAATAATTATATATTAACAATATGTAATACCAATTAATAATTATTATTTTGGTGTAACTCAGTATTTAAACCGGTGTATTACCCCTACATAAGCGTAAAGGAATGATTGTGATCCAATGCTACAATTAGTTGAACCGCAATGCGTTAACTTGAGCTTGTGTTTTGGGATCTTGACATTAATACATTCGCTGTGCACCCCAAAGAATGCCAAAAGTAGCTGAGGACACTCCATCTTCCAAACATTGTTGTGTTCAATTCAGTCTTCCAATGAATGAACTTGCAATTAGACAGCCCACTGTTAGTTGAAATGTTTCCTCTCAGACATTTTTGAGTTATTGAGGCTATTAGCCGCCTGACTTCTATTTATCTGCTCTGAGGCACTGCCTCCATCAGCGGTGGCTTTGGTTGTCTGAGACCACAGTGCCGTAGACACGTGTCTCGTTGCTGCTGACGAGGGTGCGGCAGCTGGATTGAGTTTCTATCCTCATAGATCCATGTTGGGTCTCAGTGGTGGTCCACTACGCTGTCCTCTATCCATCAGATTGAGGGCATTTTGTGCCACATCCTAACACATATGCTGACATTCATTTGGGAACAGATGTTAATGTAAAAGAAGATCAAAAGGAAATCTCTGCTCTCTGAATGGACGTTTTATTAGATTATTGAAACATTTACAAATTGCATCAAAGACACTGTGAAGTAAATGATTGCTGCGTTTCAGAGTTGATGAGACGTATTATCACATGCGCAAGAGCAGTGCAAGTCAAGCTTTGTGAATTACGATCTTCCTAAGCATGGATGCACATATGTGCAGTTAAACTGGACAGTGAGACATAGGTATTTACTAAAAGTGCAACAATGAATTGATTGCCAATTATCAAATTGCTCAACTATTTTAATATCATTTAGTTCACATTAAATGAGCTCTAACTGAATCATAATGTATTTCAGTTTTTGCAGATTTTTTACTGTCAATTAGAAGTAATGTTTTGAATAATGTTTTCAGTATAGGGATAAATATATAAACAGGTCTTTTTTGTTTTTTAATATCTGATGCATCGAATAATTAAAAAAAAAAATACAGATTAATAAATTAAAATCAAATTCAATCTCCATTCAATATTTGTAGGTTGAATCCGTTGATGAAAGCAGTACACAGATAAGGTCATGGCTGATCTGAGATATATATATTATATATATATATATATCTTTTAAAAATCTGAAATATTTGCAAAACATGATTTTTTTTGTTTTTTTTTAAACACCAACAAACGCGAGGGTGATCAGCGTCCTAGAAGGGGTGTTGTTTGACCTTCACACGAGTATTGTCTTCGTATTTGCGATGGCAGGATTCTGCAATCAATGCTAAATTATTGATTCATTGTTGTTTATCTACCAGAGTTGATTTCCTGTTCCCTAGCACTGTTATTAATCAGATAGCAAAGTGTTTTGGCGAAGACAAAGATAAATGGCTATAACTGTGGGTTTTACTCTCCACTTTGCTTCCCTACATTGGCCCATCTCTTCATCTCCCCTTTCACAACTACCACATCATTCCATGACCAGAATGCCAGCTGATGAAGACAGAAAGACCTAAGCCCAATACATTTATCATCCGCTGCCTGCAGTGGACCACTGTCATCGAGCGCACCTTTCACGTCGAGACCCCTGAGGAGAGGCAAGTGAGAAGCATGCCGTTCTCGGCTCACCGAGCAAACCAAAGACAAATTGTGTACATGAAAGGTCCATGGCCCTGTTGCTCAGAATACAACAAAGCTTCATTTCCCTTTCACTATTAAGCATTTAATCTTTTTTATCCACCCACACAAGGTCCACGTGGGAGGACTCACACTTGAAATTGCCCTTCAGTTGATAGAAAGAAAATAATGTGATTGACCTGCTGGCAATAGGTAAATTATTTGATGTATCTGCTGCTTTTAGGGAAGAATGGACTAAAGCGATCCAAGCTGTGGCAGAAGGGCTGCAGAAACAAGAGGAGGAGATGATGGATTCCTCTCCAGATCCCATGGATATGGAGGTCTACCTTACCAAACCCAGACAAAAAGTGGTATGTCATTGTTTTATGATGACAAATGCTTTAATTCCATTACAATAAGGCTTAAACCATTAAGGACCTGACTTTAAACAAGGGATTTCATATGCAAAAAATAGGTGGAAATTTCATTGTCCTCCCAGACATATGGAAAGCTGATCTTTTAACCAGGTGCATCCATGCAAAATTTCAGTATGTTATTTTTTAATCCAAGGGAAGTGGATACAAATAGATATATTTCATAATGTGAATATACTGTATGCTTTAGTGTCTATAAATACCCTCTTTGAAAAGCAGGTGCAAACTGTTGCACTGGCATAATGAGATATGTTGGGTGGAAAGTAGGCCTGAACAATATTGGAAAAAACTATTGTTACGATTTTTTGGGGGGGGTTGCGATATATTGCGCGATATTATATTGCGATATTTAAAATATATATATATATATATATATATATATATATATATATATATATATATATATATATATATTTGTGTGGGGGGGGTATGCCGCGACCCTCGTGAGGAAAAAGCGGCATGGAAAATGAATGAATGAATAAATAAATATATATCTGTATGTATATATATATATATACGTGTGTATATGTATATGTGTGTATATATGTATATATATATTTTTAAATATTTTTTATTATTTTTTTATATATATTAGGGCTGTCAAAATTATCGCGTTAATGCGCGGTAATTAATTTTTTAAATTAATCACGTTAAAATATTCGACGCAATTAACGCACATGTCCCGCTCAGACAGTATTCTGCCTTTTGGTAAGTTTTACAGCAAGGTTTTTTTGTGCTGTCTAACAGCGAACTCTTGTGGTCGCTTTGCGACATGGTTTATTGCTTTCTTGCCAGTTCAATATGGGCTGACGCCTACGTTGTAATGTTGTGCTTATATGATCCTTGGACAAGATTTGTCCGTAAGTATGGTTGTTGTAAAGAATGTACATATCATGTTAGTAAGCGAAATGTTATATTTTTTGTATGAGACGCTTTTTGTTTATGTTTAGTGAACCTGTATAGCGTGCTAAGCTAACGTTGTTGCTAATGCAATGCTTGTGTACTTTTTTTTTGTAGTTTCACTACGATCTAAAGAGGACAGTGGTTTGAGGCCATTTAATTAATAAATCAGATGAAAAAGGAAGAAGTCTGATTATTAAGGCGTCGTTCACTAGCTGTCTAGCTTTGGAAAAAGTAGACGCTTCGGAGTGAGGACAGCATAGACAGATTTAAATGACAGTAGAGTGAAATGCCCACTACAGTCCTTATGTACCGTATGTTGAATGTATATATCCATCTTGTGTCTTATCTTTCCATTCCAACAAATTATTTTACAGAATATATATATAATTTACAGAAAAATATGGCATATTTTATAGATGGTTTGAATTGCGATTAATTGCGATTAATTACGATTAATTAATTTTTAAGCTGTAATTAACTCGATTAAAATTTTTAATCGTTTGACAGCCCTAATGTATATATATTTAAGAAATGTTCACTAGATGACTTGAATAAGTGTTTGGAAAGACTTTAAATGATTCACATCAACCACAGTGTACAGTGATCCCTTGTTTTTTGCGGTTAGTGGGGACCAGAACCTGCCGTGATAAGTGAAAAACCGTCCCCCCCACCCAATTTTTCTTTTCAATTTTTCTTTTCTTTTTTTGGGGGGGGGGTTGTTCAATGTATTTACTCAGATTTACCATTGGAAAGAGATACATATAAGACATGTTCTTTCACTTTTTTTTCACCAAAGTATGATTGAAAAAAATGTATATATATTATTATATATTTTAATAAATGTTTTTTAAGCACTTCAAATGTAATAATTATGATCAGTTTTAAACATTACTGTTCCACCGAATCATTTTTAAACACGAATAAAGTACTGTAGTAGAAAAAATGCTTGGCTTTATTAAATGCTTCTGTTTAACTACCTTGGCTGTGATTCCTGGAGTGACATGTAGAAATTACAAACTCCTCAAGATCACTTCTAGCGTTTATTGCCACGACACAACATGTCCGGCTGCCTCGAACGTCTTGACACACACACATTCATTCCAGCGCGTGCTTCCTTGCGCAGCAACTATTTAACAAATTAAGCGATGATTGACATATGAGGCGCATGTGAAGTCTGCTTCTCTGCCAAGATCAAAGACAACCATCTGTCAGCATCGTTAACTTTAATAAGCGAGTGCCATAGTGACTAAGGAAAAAAGAGCTGGGGGTGGGACAGAGGGAGGCTGTGCGACCGCATGAAGTTTGTGGGATAAAACAACAAAAAAAACTATTGCACGTCCTTGCGATGGGACTATTGCACATGCGCACATCACGATGGTGATGTTTAAACGATATATCGTTCAGGCTTAGTAGAAAGGCACTTTTCTGCTCATGTAAACCTTTTTTTGAAATAGTCAGAACCAAATTTTTTCGAAGGCTCATGTACCGTAATATTCGGACTGTAGGGCGCACTTCACTATAAGCCGCCACCCACCATCATAGATAAGCCACACCGGACTAAACTGTGGCTGTTCTCAATGTATTATAGGATATTTACACCAAAAGATATTAACAGGTAACACTTTATTTGACAGCAATCTCATAAGCCTGTTGTAATTAGGACATGACACTGTGATGGGCAGTGTTGGGCACGTTACTTTAAAAAAAGTAATTGGTTACATTACTCACTACTTCTTCCAAAAAGTAACTGAGTAACTGAATTACTCTATAGTAAAAGTAACTAGTTACCCGGGAAAGTAACTATTTCCGTTACTTTAAAAAGAACTTGTTGTATGTCAAAGAATTTGAAATATTCTGAGCAGTATTCGAGTCAGTGGAATAGAGAAGAACAGACTGGTAGTTAACTTGTTAGGTGCTTCAGCAGATTTGAATTGCTTACCACAGATGTCGACAAAAGCTTTGCCCCGGGACATAAATTACACATTACATGCAGGTTCTTTCCTTTAATTTCGACAAACTTGAAATAGTGTCTATATCTCCACCTCTTAAAGGACAATTTTTCTTCTGAATGCTCTGCCATCCCGACCCTGTGCATCTGTTTTGCATGTGTGTGTGTTTGCTGCACGCGCTGTTCCGGGTTGCTTGTGAAATCACCGGCTGTGATTGGCTGACCAAGACACATGACTCTAACCCTCAGCCAATCACAATCACTTCCATCGCATCTCTCGAGGGGCTACATTCAGGTAGGCCCGTTTTCCGACAATTCACGTCACCTTCAAAGCGTCTGCCGTCCTCAAGAAGGAAGCAGAATTATTGCTGGCTGACAGTGGGAGATGGGAACGAGGCTAGCATCAGGTGTAGCAAACACAGAAACGTTACCAAACTTTGGAAAGCGTTGTCTAATTGAATGAGCAGGGACTAACAGCCTGGAGTCAGAAGTACGTGCGCTATTCTCGAACCTGAATGCACCCCAAGTCTTGGATGACAAATGAACAGAGCAGAATCTCGACTCGACACGGCTGGTAGTTTCTTCAATTTATTCAGAGTAAGTAACGCACCGCTTTTGACCGTCAGTAACGGTAACAGCGTTGTAACGGCGGAAAAAGTAATAAGTTATATTACCCCGTTACTGAAAAAATAACGCCGTTACGTAACGGCGTTATTTATAACGGCGTTACTCCCAACACTGGTGATGGGCATTAATGAATGCTTATGACAGATATTATTTACTGTCATACGGCAAATTATCTTACTTTTAAATAGATGTAAAAGATCTGAGCTGGACATAAATGGAGAGAGTGACAAAATTTGCCGAATGACACCTAATTACATCTGCCATAAGCATTCATTAATGCCCATGACTGTGTCATGTCATAATTGCAATGGTCTTATAACACCGCTGACAAATAAAGTGTGACCTAAAAACTCAAATTAAAAAAAATATATATATATTTAGCAATTTTGGAGCTTCTTAATGAAGCCCCTTTTAATGACAAAACCAATGACAAAAACCTTTGGACCCTGCATTTCCATGCATCAAAATCATTTCTGCGTACTGCACCAATTGAAGCAGACTTCTCCCAGTGCATTTTTCACATTTTTTGTCCTAAATTTTGGACAGATACTGTACATTAAATTCCCACAGACTCTGGTTTTTTTAAATTAAATCATAACATTTTTAAAATAGTCTCCTTAACGCACTTCCAAAATTTTCCAAGGTGAAACCATCAGAGCAACCCAACACAAACATATTTTAAATACAACTGGCTTCACCACTGCTATATGTCAGTGAACACAGTTTTTTTTTTTTTAGCCCTCCCACTATTTAGACTTTTTGTTTAAAAAAAAAACAACAACAACAACAACAACAAAAATCACAAATTACAAGCAACACGCCCATCTTCAGCACATGCAGTCTGGTGGACTGAATTACAATTTAGCGCCTGCTATTTGGGATGTTAGTAAATCAGACCGTAAGTGTGTGTCCTTGTTCCTTTATTCTGCAATGCTCTCTACTCGAACCACTTCATCTAACCTTCCTTCGGCACTTCTCAGCTACTTTGACTTTTCCAACATCAGCCCTGGGTGGCTTAGCACCGGATAGCATGTCTATCAGGCTTCAACCCCCCCATGTGTGTCATGACATAAAGGTCCAAGGCCACCGGATTGGATGTCTATCACACAACCATTTCTAACATTCTCCTTTGCGCAAGGGTCAAAGGTTAACTGAGACACAACCACATATAGGCGCAACCATTAGAGTGGGAATTGCATGGTGGGTGAAATAGTGCCTTGAATGCCACTTTGTTGTGTGTGGGATTGTGTGTCCTGTCCAGTTTTGAGTATGAGTTTGTTTGTAATCAGATGCCACCCTCTGTCTTCTCCAGACTATGCACGACTTTGAATACCTCAAACTCCTGGGAAAAGGCACTTTTGGCAAAGTTATCCTGGTAAAGGAGAAGGCCACAGGACGCTACTATGCCATGAAAATCTTAAAGAAGGAGGTGATCGTAGCAAAAGTGAGTGGTTGCCAGTGAGATGGTAATATAGAGAAAAGACTAGGGGTGGACATCGGAGCAATGACTTGATACCAAACCTTTGTTTAAGTTACACAAATGCTCTTTGTGGACTCTTTTTTCCAGGATGAAGTGGCACACACACTCACAGAAAACAGAGTCCTCCAGAATTCAAAGCACCCTTTCTTGACAGTAAGGAACCACTTTATAAACCTAAGCTAATCTTTTTTTCCCTTTTAATTAAAAGCCTTAAGAGTCATTACTTTTTAACCTAGCAGCATTCATTCAACAAATTGCTGAATGTTTTGAAGCACTACAAAGGGTGCAGTCAGCCATTGCTTTTTATCAGTCAAACTATTCTGGAAAATGTAAGCAGGATTCACTAAAATAATCCTTCAAAATTAAATGATCTATGCAGTACCAAACACAAGTTTTAGTCAGTGTGAAAGTTGAACAAAATGTTGTTATATTTATATACGGCGGAAAACACTCAGATGACTTAAAGTTCGGCCCAATTTCAAAACTGTCCTATATGCATGTGTGATACGTCATTGGAAAGCTTGAAATCTATATTTGGGGGGGATTTTGAACAGTGTGGCATTTTTGAAACCTTAAAAGTAAGTGAAAAAAGGTGAGTGAAAATAGACATTTTTGAGACCTTTGAATTCTTTATTTTTCATTAAAAAAAGGTTTTGGACACCCATCCTGGTGCATTACAAATAGCTCTGTCTTCTCAAGTCTTTGATAATCAATATACATGCACAAGACGTGGGTGGATGTACAATAATAAAGGGAATTGGTGTTTGAGTAAATGTAGATTTAATTTAGCCCTTTGTTTTATTTTGTAAATAAACATGGCTAAACGGGGAATTGGCTGTATAGTTAATGATAACTTTACTGCATACATTTTTGATTTGGCTTGATTTTAATCTGTGCAAAGAAAAAAACAGTTCCAGGTGAATTTTAGGGGTTAAATTCTAATACCATCATATTTCAATTTTTGCAGTGGGCTTTTAAAATATTTTTTCAATTATGATGAAAGAATGTGAATGCGAAATATTGAGAATAAAAGGCTCCGTATAAAGTGAACATATAAGTCTGAGTACACGACACTTATCTATTTATTGTATTTAGCCTTGAAGCCTTGCACCTGAGCTTTATGATTTAAGCATCTAATGTATCTAATACATTGTTATCATACCATAATAAGCAATCCAAACAGGGGTTGAAAAGATAATGAACAGCATGTTAGTCCATTAGCCTGCTGTGTCCAAACTTCTTGCACTAGCGTTCGGCTGCAATCTATGTCTTTTTGTGGCTTTCCGGTAACTCCAGGTGAGCGCATGAGAGAGCAGAATGAAAGACACCATGATTTAAACAAGATATGATCGCGCACTTACCTCGTTTCTATCCAAAAACTCTGTGTAGCATGTATCAACGAGTGTCAAGACACAGTTATGAATGGGCACAGCAGGACTTTGTGGGTATTTTATGGGTGAAACACTGTAATATAACAATTGTCGCGATGCAGAAGTCACAGACAAAAGGATAGGTTGAGATTTTCTTTTTCGAATATTTATCCTTTCGCTTGGGTGCGACTGATTTTATGGGTTTCAGCACCATAATTATTATTGACATCAACAATGGCGAGCTACTAGTTTATTTTTTGAATGAAAATTTTACAGACTTTATTAAAACGAAAACATTAAGAGGGGTTTTAATATAAAATTTCTATAACTTGTACTAACATTTATCTTTTAAGAACCTGCAAGTCTTTCTATCCATGGATCGCTTTAACAGAATGTTAATAATGTTAATGCCATCTTGTTGATTTATTGTTATGAAAAAGAAATACAGTACTTATGTACAGTATGTTGAATGTACAAATCCGTTTTGTGTTTTATCTTTCCATTCCAACAATAATTTAAAGGAAAATATGGCATATTTTATAGATGGTTTGAATTGCGATTAATTACGATTAATTAATTTTTAAGCTGTGATTAACTCGATTAAAAATTTTAATCGTTTGACAGCCCTAATAATTACTTCTTTTTATGGCTGGGTTGAAACAAAAGCAGTTGCGCAGTGTCTGTAAACGGGGGTCTCCAGGGTAAAACGGACAAATTAAAAATAGTCCGGGGGCTTAATGCGGCATGAAACTGCTATGGCAGCATACAGACATATCGTTCGATCTAACACAACAGTTCTTTTGGCTTAAAATACAGTTTATTTTAAAGAGGGGTACAAGAGCAGAAACTGCTTTTTCGGCCTTGTCTGTTTTTTCCGCCATATCTATTCCAGCTAATAAAAATGTTGTAAGTAAGATTTTGTTTTACTTGTTTTCCACCTACAGGGACTGAAATACTCTTTCCAAACACATGACCGCCTTTGCTTTGTCATGGAATATGCCAACGGTGGCGAGGTAAAATATTTTGTAACATTTTCAAGCTGATAATGATGTGCTTGTAGTTCTGTTGTGATTTTTCCCTGGAATAACAGACCTCTCTGTTTTCTTGCTGCCAATCTTTGGCATTGCCCTTCAGCTTTTCTTCCACCTTTCAAGGGATCGTGTATTCTCAGAGGAGCGTGCTCGGTTCTATGGTGCAGAGATCGTGTCTGCGCTTGACTACCTGCATGCTGAAAGAAACGTAGTCTACCGAGATCTAAAGGTAGATGTTAATATTTGTCCCCTTCCTCTGAAGTCTTTTTTTAGTGATCTATTTCAGGAAGAGCTGATCAGAGATTTATATGGAAGATATTTTTTGAAGTATGAGTGTTTTCTGCAGCAGGCATCTGTAACTGTACCATTTACAGATGATAGACCTACTCGGTCAGCATAGCACTCTCACCCCCAATTCCCTGACTATTTCCCTTGGCTTTACGAGGCTGTATCTCAGCCTGCTAGGCTGCCATTGAAAATGCCAGTGTAGCAAGATTGGAAGATGTGCTGACTCGCCCTAGCATTGCTAGACACGTGTGAGCTATAGCCGCCTGACTTAAATGAAGAAGAAGAGAAGGCAGTAACACGTGGAGACACTGAAAGGCCATGTTGTCTCACTTCCCAAGTTGAAAAATGTTCATTGGTTTCACATTTTACCACTCATTTAAAAAAAATGTAGCTGTTATCTTACAGCTGCATACAACCCGAATGTTAGGGTTGTTTGTGAAAGAGGGATGTTATCTTCCTATTTGTGCAAACTGGCATTATCTTTTTCCTCAATCTGAATGTAAATCCTCAAATTCATTTGAAAAGGCAATAGAAAAAAATAACTTGACCGGGATTAATGAGCACGCTGATTAATACCAACGTACAGACAAACTCTTGTAAGCAGTGTGCACATATTATTTAAGAAGCATGCAACTTTTTTTGTCATTTTCAGTTGGAAAATCTGATGCTGGATAAAGATGGACACATAAAGATAACAGATTTTGGCCTCTGTAAGGAGGGGATCAAAGATGGTGCCACCATGAAAACATTTTGTGGAACGCCAGAGTACCTTGCTCCTGAGGTAACAGATTTGTGTTTACCTTATTCTAATACTGAATTGTTTATCTACGAACATATTTCCAAACTGACAGTCACAGTATTCAAAAGACATTTAACATTCCATAATGCTTAAAGTTGTACTAGGTTTTATTTCAAATCAAATCAAATTTATTTATACAGCCCCTTACGAAACCCGAAAGTCCCCAAAGGCAGGAAAGTGTTATACAATGACATTAAGAAAAAAAGAAAAGAAACAGAACAACGCATCACGATAAAAGTCAGACGGCAAATAAAACAATAAAACAGATAAAATCCGAAAACATTGAAAACCATTAAGAAATAAAACCAGGCTACACTAATCTGGGGGAATGGTGAGTCTAAAAAAGTGTGTCTTTAATCGCGATTTAAAAAGGCCTAAATTCGTAGTGGTGTGGATTACAGGGGGAAGACTATTCCACAAACTGGGGGCAGCAACCGCAAAAGATCGGTCTCCCCACTGTGAGTTTGGACCTCGGAACGTGCAAATGAAGTTGGTCGGTAGAACGAAGAGTCCTGCCAGGATTACGGATGGTTAAAATTTCCGTTAAGTAAGAAGGAGCCTGGCCATTAATAGAATTAAAAACAAACAGTAAAAGTTTGAAATCAATTCTAAAATGGACTGGAAGCCAGGGAAGTGAATAGCACGGGGGTAATATGTTCACGTCTAGGTGTATCTGTTAAAAATCGAGCAGCAGCATTTTGAAGAAGTTGGAGACGAGAAATTGAGGACTTGGGAAGACCAACATAATGTGCGTTGCAGTAGTCCAGCCTTGAGCTTATAAAAGCGTGAATTGCTTTTTCAAGGTCGTGGCGATTAAGAAAAGGCTTCACTTTGGCCAAGAGACGGAGCTGGAAAAAACTTGCTCACACAATATTTCTTTTTTATTTTATTTTTTTAACCTTGTTGAAATATTTACAGTGAGGCAAACAAGTATTTAGTCAACCACCAATTGTGCAAGTTCTCCTACTTGAAAAGATTAGAGAGGCCTGTAATTTTCAACATGGGTAAACCTCAACTATGAGAGACAGAATGTGGGAAAAAAAAAAACTGAAAATCACATTGTTTGTTTTTTTATAGATTTTATTTTCAAGTCATGGTGGAAAATAAGTATTTGGTCAATACCAAAAGTTCATCTCAATACTTTGTTATGTACCCTTTGTTGGCTATAACAGAGGCCAAACATTTTCTGTAACTCTTCACTCTTCGCTTGGTTTAAAGAAATCAACTTCAATTATTAGAAAATGGAAGACATACAAGACTACTGATAATCTCCCTCGATCTGGGGCTCCATGCAAGATCTCACCCTGTGACGTCAAAATGATAACAAGAACGGTGAGCAAAAATCCCAGAACCACATCGTGGGACCTAGCGAATGACCTACAGAGAGCTGGGACCAAAGTAACAAAGGCTACTATCAGTAACACAATGCGCCGCCAGGGACTCAAATCCTGCACTGCCAGGCGTGTACCCCTGCTGAAGCCAGTACACGTCCAAACCCGTCTGCGGTTCGCTAGAGAGCATTTGGATGATCCAGAAGAGGACTGGGAGAATGTGTTATGGTCAGATGAAACCAAAATAGAACTTTTTGGTAGAAACACAGGTTCTTGTGTTTGGAGGAGAAAGAATACTGAATTGCATCCGAAGAACACCAAACCAACTGTGAAGCATGGGGGTGGAAACATCATGCTTTGGGACTGTTTTTCTGCAAAGGGACCAGGACGATTGATCTGTGTAAAGGAAAGAATGAGTGGGGCCATGTATCAAGAGATCTTGAGTGAAAATCTCCTTCCATCAGCAAGGGCATTGAAGATGAGACGTGGCTGGGTCTTTCAGCATGACAATGATCCCAAACAGACAGCCAGGGCAACAAAGGAGTGGCTTCGTAAAAAATATTTCAAGGTCCTGGAGTGGCCTAGCCAGTCTCCAGATCTCAACCCCATAGAAAATCTGTGGAGGGAGTTGAAAGTCCGTGTTGCCCAACGACAGCCCCAAAACATCACTGCTCTGGAGGGGATCTGCATGGAGGAATGGGCCAAAATAACAGCAACAGTGTGTGAAAAACTTGTGAAGAGTTACAGAAAACATTTGGCCTCTGTTATTGCCAAATATTGAGATTAACTTTTGGTATTAACCAAATACTTATTTTCCTCCACGATTTGCAATTAAATTCTTTAAAAATCAAACAATGTGATTTTCTGGGATTTTTTTTTCACATTCTGTCATTCATGGTTGAGGTTTACCCATGTTGGCAATTACAGGCCTCTCTAATATTTTCAAGTGGGATAACTTGCACAATTAGTGGTTGACAAAATACTTATTTGCCCCACTGTACATGGTTTGCGCGTTGAAGGTCATTTTTCAAACTACTATAGTTGGTCCTTTTGGGGCGCTCATGCAGAATTGCGGTTTCTTATTATTATGTAGCTGACTGGATGTAATAACTCTGTGCTCTGATTGGCCATCGGTGGAGTGGATGTGTCGGTGGGAAGTTTGTAGGCATTCGTAATACGTGTGATGACTTTGACACATCGCTGAGACACAGACTAAATTGTTCTTTAATGACCTCCAAGCTTCGCTATTTCACAATTATGCAATATAAAAGTATTTACTCACTCCATAGTCCTGCTTCAGTGGTGTTCCGCTGGAGGTCATTGTTGTCTTGCTGGTGTCCAGACGCGACGCATTGGAGATAGCAGAAGAAAAAGTTGAACCAGAACCAGGCAAGGAGGGTGACTTTTGCAAACGACAGTGCTGGTTAATGTGCAACAAAAGTATTGTGTTGAATCACAGCAAATGCACATGTACTGTATACATTTGATTACTGCATTATTTATAAAGTGTGTTCTTGATTCGGCTCAGTGTTAACCAGGAACTGGCCTCCTTGGTGCTCCTGCTTTTAGAGGTCTTGAATAAAGATTGAAGAGTACAGGTACTGTGGTACTTAAACATACGAATGCATCAACATATGATGCTTTCAACATCTGACTTAAAATTTAACTCGTCATTTGTCTCGACATATGTCGACATGATCGAAATACGATGACTCACAACAGTGTTGCAGTCTCATTCTTTTCTCGCAAGACGGCAGCACAGCGGATTTTCTTGTGAGAGAAGTCAACATGGTTCCCAAGAAGGTTAGCGCAGGTGGTGGAAAAAAGTGACGCTTACTAGTCCTGAACGATATTGGAAAAAACTATTGGTGTGATTTTTGGGGGGGTTGCGAATCGATATATTGCGATATTATATTGCGATATTAAATATATATATATATATATTTTTTTTTAAACAGAAATTTTCTCTAAATGACTTGAATAGCTGTTTGGAAAGACTTTGGATGATTCACTGTGACCACAGTGTACAGTGATCCCTCATTTTTCGCGGTTAATGGGGACCAGAACCCGCCACGATAAGAAAAAACCGCCGCGGAAAAAAACGCAAAGTAGGGTTTGGAAATAGCATTGGAAAGAGATACATATTAGACATGTTTTTCACTTTTTTCCCCAGATTATGATTTAAAAAATATATATACAGCGGGGAGAGCAAGTATTTGATACACTCACAATGGGAAAACCCATTGGCAGTGTATCAAATACTTGTTCTCCCCCATTGTTTGATACACTCACAATGGGAAAACCCATTGGCAGTGTATCAAATACTTGTTCTCCCCACTGTATATATATATATATATATTTTAATAAATTGTTTGTAGGCACTTCAAATGTAAGAATTATGATCAGTTTTAAAAATAACTGTCCCACCAATCAAGAATAAAGTCCTGTAGTAGAAAAATGCTTGGCTTTATTAAATGCTTCTGTTTACCTAATTGGCTGTGACTCCTGGAGTGACATGTAGAAATTACAAACTCCTCAAGATCACTTCTGGCGTTTATTGCCACGACACAACATGTCCGGCTGCCTCAAATGTCTCCACACACACACAGACACCCCCCCCCCCCACACACACACACACCCACATTCATTCCAGACACACACACACCCACATTCATTCCAGCGCGCGCTTCCTTGCGCAGCAACTATTTAACAAGTTAAACAATGATTGGCGTATGCGACGCATGTGAAGTCCGCTTCTCTGGCAAGATCAAGCTACCATTTGTCAACATCGTCAACTTTAATAAGCAAGTGCCACAGTGACTAAGGAACAAAGAGCTAGGGGGTGGGGGGTTGCGCGGAGTGCATGAAGCGCAACAAAAGTTTGTGGATTAATTTTTTTTTGTTAACTATTGCACGTCGTTGCGATGGGACTATTGCGCATGCGCCCATCGCGATGCCGATGTTTAAACAATATATCATTCAGGCTTAATGATTACCATTGAAATGAAGATAGAAAAATATGAGCGTTGTATGTGCGTCTGTGAACTGCCGCGACAGTATGGCCTGAATATGTCTATGATCTCGATGGTTATTATTATTGTAACATTAGCAAGGAAGTCGCCAGCTTCGTCAGGTTTTTAACCATTAATTTCAGAACTTCTGCAACACAACACGGCTACTGTGCGCCGCAGCCGACGCCAACAACAACAGAACATTTAAAGAGAAGTAAAAACTTCCCGCTCTTCCGCACCTCTATCAAGGCCTTTTCACAGTAGCGTCAGCCCAGTGCTAAGAGCGTTCTACGGCAAGCACAAATCGGGAGGATCCACGTAGCCTGACGTAGACCAGGCATGAAAATCTCTCACCTTTCGGCGAAATTCGCCGTTTTGAGGTCAAAAAGGATGACCTGCGTGAATCGTGTAGATCCGAGGAGAAACTTTTTAATGGGGGTTGGGTGGGTCAGGTGTAGGCATGTGCCGGTTACCTTCACGGTTTACGATGCTATGAAAACGTCGCGGTTACAAAACCACTAAAATTTTCTGTAATGCAGTAGTACGTATTCGTTGTATTTCATGTGTCAAAAATGCAGCCAGCAGTGGCTTGGCGCTAATTGCGACAGATGATCTTGTCCTAAGCACAAATTCATGTTCGCTGAACGAGGAGAGGTCTCACTCCCAATTTTTTTTTTTTTAGATGAATGCATTTGCCAGCATATTGAATTTGGTGAGTAATGGTTTCAATCGTTTTCATATTTTGCGGTATGACAGCTAGCCAAATCTCCGGTGAAAAAATAGCTCCCGTTAAGTTAGCATCAAGCTTGTGTATTTAACGGTAATATAAAAGCAGTGTTGTCAGTAACGCGTAATGTGAGTAATGCGGAACTGTCATCTGATTACTTTCAGTAAAGAGCAATGTAAAGCGTTCATTTTTCTAAATCAGTAATCTAATTAAAGTAACTTTCCTTGATGCCTGTGCATTACTCTTTTGTTATTGCCCCATTATGTATGTAGAAAGAAGAATACTGTAGTCATGGGAGTGATATCACATGTCACATTTTCTAATCGGGGATGGGAAAAAAATGGCTCACGTGTACTACCATGATGCGTGAGCCATGAGCGCTGGGAGTTTGCGGCCAAAACAACAACATAGCCTTGCTACCTCGCCAGGATGCAATGAAATAGGCAGGAGATATACTACAAACGGCTTCATTTGCTCACTGGAAACACAGCCATTACTTCACATTTTTGTGACAAAAATATCTCTGTACTTTGCGAACTTTGCGCTGGCTCAAAAAGACTGTCGACCGCTAAAAGCATCCAATTCAAGCACCACTTGGAATTACAGCACAACAGGTAACAAGACAGCCAGGACTTTTTGATACTGCTCGTGCTCAATCCTCGGTTCAAGCTCAGTTGTTGTTGAAGGTTTTGAAAGCTTAGGTTTAAAGAAATTCTAAACATCCTTCTTGCATCCTCAGCTGTAGTTTTGGCTAAGCAAAGCAAACGGCTGTCTCTAAGCTGCTATAGTCACATGATCTGTTCGAAAAATAATTTGGACCCATTATGAAATACTTTCAATTATTCTTGTTCATTTCATTCATTTTTGTTGTTTGTTTAATTGCTCTAAAACTTTTATAGACAAGATTTTAATGGCCATATTCAATGGTCTTTATTTTAAAGGGGAAGTTCAGAATTTTTTACATTAGGCTTAATCTTTGAGTTAGCCGGGGTTTAATTAGTTGTTGGAGTTGATTTGAACAAATTCTGTGCAGTTTGCATGTTATTTGTTAGTTTCAGGGCTCCAGAGTGGCTAAGCTAGCGCGAGTCAATGGTGGTTGAAATCAACTCCTTCAACTAATTAAACCCCCGCTAACTCGAATAATAAGCCTTATGTGAAAAATGTAAATTTTCAAATTCGCCTCATGTTGAACGTTTTGCCGACGGAGGACATTTTGGCAGAACGCCGGAACATATTTCCTCCACACCCTACTCACCTTTTTAACCCTGACCCATTTTCATGCCTGACGTAGACGCTGTTAAGAAGTGAAATGCAGCAAGCATATTTACTATAGTCCCAAGCACTAATGCGTTTATTTTTCATTGGTGCACAACAAAACAGCAAATGTTCTTTTTTCAAGGAGTATGGGGCATTATAATAGCCGTGTAAAGAGTTTTACTAGTTTCAGTGAGAAGGTGAATAGTTTTTGCTGTTGTTCGTGAACTACACAAACGCACATTGAGGTGAGGTACCATTTAGCTTAGCAAGGAGCGGTATGAAAGTCATTTTTCGAGTGTCCCAGAGCTTGTGAAACTTTAAAAAGCGCATTTATCAAGGTTTTGTTGGCCATGATTTGCATATATCTGTCTGCCGAAACAGCCTGATAGCACAGATATAAGTACGCCTGGCCCTCAGCTATTGGATTCTTTGTTGACGTCAGCGTGGTGGTGCTGTGAAACCAGAACAAGTCTCTAATTTGGGCCCCGAACCTCACGGAAAATTCACTCAAGACTTTCTGCTCCGTCCAAAACGACCGCTGCCAGCCGCTCACTTTTGCCAAGGCGTCCCCTCCAACATACACAATAAAACAGTTGTCGCTAAACCTTTCACACTAGGCTGCTGCGAGTTTGAAACGGCCTTTATTCTCTCGTCTTCACACGCTGCGTTCAGGAACAGCATGCAAAACACAACCGCAACATTACAACCTGATTTTTTACCTTTTTATTACTCTTATTATTCTGATTTATATTCATAATTGTTTTGCTATTTGTAATTGTACCTGAAGTATTAATGAAGGATTTAACGTAGATTTTTGGGCCGTTGAATGAATTAATTGAATTGTAATGTATTTATATAGGGAAAATCCCGCTTGACATACGACCATTTCGACCAAATCAGGTCCTGGAACAAATTCCGTTCATATGTAGAGGTACCACTGTACTTGCATAATAAGGCACAGTGTGATGTCACACCTTGATCAATTTCAAAACCGACCATTTGCAGAACGATTTAACTTTAATGCGATTGCAAAAACAAAAAACAAAAAAAAAACAACAACACAGATAACACTTCAACCAGACACACTCCCATTTCGACCTATCAGGGATTTAAAATATTGGAAATGACTTTGAACAACTCGGTCTTTTTTACACTTTGTTTTGAATTTAGGCTTAAGCACAAGCGTGCCACCCTGTCACGTGTGACCTGAGAAGATCCAAAACAAATTTGGAGCGTGTGTCATTGGGCATCAGTTGTTGAGAAGCATGTGGAAGAAGGGCAGCTGTTCTGAAATGCCTTTCTAATCTCCAGCTGAAGTATGTCCTTTTAATGAGTGTGGCGTGCGCAGCCTGCTCTCATACAGTGTTTGCTATATGGGAAGAGATGCGGCTACTCCTGAGAGCGTGCAGGTATGACAAGTCTCAAACAGGAAGGCTTGTGTAACTTAATAGTACATTGTGAGTGTGGCAAGTGTTTATGTGAGAGGAAGAACACGCGCATTTGATTGGTGGTGTAAAAATGTTTTCTGGGAGAAGCATGTGCATGTTGACTCAGTTGCCTTATCGTTGTTTTTAGCCCTCATTTGGAATTTTCTTGCGGGGGGGTCATTGGCCAGCAGCCTCTCAGGAAACGTGAGCTTTTGCCCCTGGAATAAGACCGCAATGACTACAGCTGTTGTGCGGCATCAGGGGAGCCACAGCCTGACTCGTGAGGAGCCAGAGTCTGTGTGCTCACTTCTTGTTGCCTTATTGGAACATTTCATTCCAATTTATATTGGGAAAAAATAAAAGAAAACCACTTTGAACTATCACCACAATTCCAAAGGCTTAAACCAGCCTAGTGTGTGAATGTATACTTTATTTACACCAACTTTTTGGTTAGTTATGGAAAATTTTCTACTGAGTTCACCTGTTCTTCCCGAGCACCTCTCGCCCACTCTCATCTGCACTGAGAAGCCCAGCGAATGACAGCTCCAGCCGAGAACAGGGAGACATCGGGGGCTGTTTCCCTGACAACAGGGTCGCTGGCGAGCGTCTCTATGGAGTGCAGCCCAGGCAGTGTTACAGGTTGTTCAGCAGTAAACAATGACCTTGTTGTATGAGCTGCACAGGAATGCTGAAACGTCTGGGAATATTCCATTCAGATCAGGGGGAAGGCTTGGAGAGACTCAATCACTAGCTCCCTTTGACCACTTTGTTCCTGAAAGGAGTGAGAGACTAATTCACTTTGTCATTTGTATTAAAAAATAGTGTTTAGTGTGAAAGCTATACTGATTAAACAGAGTTAGGGTATATTCACATGCACTTTTTTGTTTATTTGTTTGACCTTCTCGAAAAAATATCGTAATTTTGGGACTATAAATCGCACCTGACAACAAGCCGCCACTGACCAAATTTAACACGAAAATGGCATTTTTTTAAAAATAGATAAACCGTACCGGACTATAAGCCACAGCTGTCCTCCCTGTATTATGGCATATTTACACCAAAAGATATGAACCGGTAGAGGTGTGCAAAATTTCCGATTCTTAGCTCATTCGCGATTCGGCCGTGGAAGATTCGAGAACGATTCACAGACATCCAAATTCCGATTATTGAAATATGCCAAGTAAAGCGAAAGTACAACACACTCAGCGCGCCGCGCGGTCTTCGACGCAATGAAGAACGGAGCGAGAGTAGCTAAACATCATGCTTCTCATTACCCGGCCCCTCGGGTAATGCCAATGCTCAACTCACGGCTCTAGCTCAACTCATGCCACGAGATTAAAAAAACAACAACATACCTGGCTGCTGCCGAAAAGCTGCTACAAAGTACATCCACATAATGTTACGGTAGATATCATTTATATAGGACTAGATGCATTATAGATTCGGTAGCGTTAGCAGCACATCTACAAAATGCTAGATGCGGGCGTTAGTAAACGGCCGCCATCTTAAAGCAGTACACTTCCCTGCAAGGCTGTTGTAGCGAACCTTCCAAGCGAACCTAATTAAGTTTTTATCTAAAATACTCCCAAATCGGTAAAATATTGACTTGAATCTATCTTTAAAATAGTTTTTAAACTTTCACATGTCGAAAGTAGACAAAAGGGAAATTATGGAATAACGGCCACAATTTTAACAACTTTAACGGTTGGTTCACAACATTAAATTAATTGAATGTAGTTTAAAGCTGCTGATACAGAATGGGGACTGGAGTTTTTTATTTACTGTTATTTTTGTATATTTGTTTACTGCTATATGTTAACTTGATACTGAAATAGTAGTTTGGTTTAGCCTGAGAGTATTTTTGAACAATTTTGGAACTAGTGTACGAAACCATTTAAAAAAAAAAATAAATAAAAAAAAAAAAGGAGGAGGAGGGTGCATCAATAATCGTTTTATAATCGAATCGGAGCCTCTGAATTGTAATCGTAATCGAATCGTTAGGTGCCCAAAGATTCCCAGCTCTATGAACCGGTAACATTTTATTTGACAGCGACGTCATACGACTGTCATAATTATGCCATGCCGCTGTCATGAGCATTAATGAATGCTTATGACAGATGTCATTTAGTGTCATCTGCCAAATTCTCACTTATGAATGGATGTAAAAGATCAGAGCTGGATTTAAATGGAGTTAGTTTGTCATAGGCATTCATTAATGCCCATGACTTTTTCATGTAATAATTATGATGTTTTTATGAGAGTCTTATGAGGCCGCTGTCAAATAAAGTGTTGCTTATAAACCCAAATAAATCAACAAATAAGCCGCAGGAATAAAAATGACCAAAAAAAAGCAGCTTATATTCCGAAAAATACAGTAACATGAAATCTGTCCAGATAAACATATATGAAGACTTAGGTTCAATGCATACAAAAGCAGCACAGGGTAATTCAGCCCCTAAATACAGTGGTACCTCGACACACGAATATAATTCGTTCCAGGACCTGGGTTGTATGTCAAAATGGTCATATGTTGAGATGGATTTCATTATTCATTCATTAATTCATTTTCCATGCCGCTTTTAATTCGCTAAATTCATTCTACAGCCCATTACCTACTATAAATCCTTGATAAATACTACAGTTACGATTACAAAAAGCAATTACACATTGCAAAACAAATAAAATATGAATAAATGGTAATAGAAATGTTGCTCTTCCATTTGGGAGTGACATCACACGTCACGTTTTCACATTGAAAACAAAAAAAAAATGGTTCACGTGGTTCCATGCTGTGTGAGCGGCGCTGAGAGTGCAGCCAAAACAATAGCATAACTACCTCGTCAGGACGCGAATAATGAAAGAGCCAGGAGAGATAGCACAAACTGCTGCATTTGCCCACTGGAACCACAGCCATTACTTCATATTTCTGTTCAGTATAGATGACAAAAATATCTCCTTGCTTTGCAAACTTTGCGCTGGCTCAAAAACACTGTCGAGCGCTAAAAACTCCATATCCAATTCAAGGAACCACTTGAAAATACAGCACAACGAGTCACAACTCGAAGCAAATCATACAGGTAACGAAAGCACTTCTACAGTTTGTAATTAGCCTTTACGTACATTTTGTAGTTACAGTTTGTAACCATAGGCGGCGTTTGACATGGGGATTGTCGGGGGGGGGGGCTAAACACATTCATGACCATCATTTGTATTGCATTGAATGAGGTGTGTCTAAACCTTTGGCCTGTACTGTGTATATATACATCTTGACACTGTTCGTGTTCAATCCTCGGTTAAAGAAATTCTAAATATCCATTCTCAGCTGTAGTTTATGCTAAGCAAAGCAAAGGACCGTCTCTTAAGTTGCTTGTCATATGATCTGTTCGAAAAATAATTTTGACCCATAATTAATTTTTGTTGTTGGCTTTATTGCTTTACAACTTTAATAGACAACATTTTAATGGCTAGGTCTTTATTTTAAAGGGGAAGTTCAGAATTTTTTACATTAGGCTTAATCTTCGAGTTGGTAGGGGTATAATTAGCCATTGGAGTTGATTTGAACAAATTCTGTGCAGTTTGTCAGTTATTTTAGAGTTCCGGAGTGGCTGAGCTAGCGCGAATCGATGATGGTTGAAAATCAATTCCATTGACTAAATAACCACTGCTAACTCAAAGATTAAGCCTTATGTGAAAAATTATGATCTTCTCCTTAAAATTCAATTCTCGGAAAGTCAATCACATGCGATAACAATTTTCTGTTGTCATTCCTATGTTGAGGCAGCAAATGGCGGAAAATTTGTAAAAAGTAACTGATAAATTACTTTTAAAGTAACTTAGTTACTTTGATAATGACGTAATCAGTAATCAGATTACTTTTTTTGAGGTGTAATCAGTAATTAAAAAAATACTTTTTCAAGTAATCGGTGACATCACTGGTCAGACGGCGTGTGTGAAGGTGAAGAAGGTTACGGTGAGCAGTGTTCTAATTCCAGTTCACTCACGCACACCACGCTCATATTTTTCTATGATTTCTTTCTTCATTTCAATGGTAAGCATTACTTTCTTCCGTTTTCGCCACTACAACCACCTGCACTAACTTCTTGGGACCCATGATTTCGCTCACGAGAAAATCCGATGTGCTGCCGTCTTGCGGGAAAGGAATGAAATTGCGAAGCTTTCGTAGACCGTCCTATCTCGAGCATTTCGTCATACGTCAAGACCAATGACGAGTCAAATATTAACGTCAATTTGGTATATGTGTGTGAGTATGTCACCTAATTAAGCAAGTCCAGAGTCCTAAAATTGGCAGCTTGAGTCTTGCTCAACTCCTCCATCTTTTATTATAATAGTAACGTAGTGGAAAATAGTACTCGTATGGATGTGATATTAAAGTTATCAAATCTTTTTGTTTTCTAGTATCTTGCTTCTTCTGTGACCTTCTTTTGTACTACTCATTGGTGGTGTAATAGTGTTAGTCTGAGTAAGGGGCCCAAGCAGGCAGTCCTGGTTACATATATGAGGGATGAGCTTGGCTCCTGCGCTCCTGGCAGCTTCACAGCTGTGGCACTCTTCTACATATATGGGGCAGCTGCGGGCCCAGCTGTCGCACGGTGTGAATCACACGACAGCAACGCTGGAAATAGAGACGGCCTAGTAATCCAAGCTCCACTCAGGCTTCAAGTTACTCCCCCCGCTCGCTCCGGTCGTCCTCCGCGGTGCTCGCAGACACATGTGTGCACGCACGCGGCAGTCTTGTTCCTTTTACGGACACATGCGATCATCTGTTTTCCAAGACACTCTTGGCCTGCGCACTGTTGTGTCCATATCTAATTCTATTAATCCGCCCACATCCTTTTACTGAAGTTGCTATTCTTGGGAGTGAATTGCCCACCGTCCTGCTCCTTGAGCTTTAAGAGGACAGACTGTTCTCTTTGTCTTCGTTTCACCTTCAACATCCGCCTGGAGAGGTAGAATCCAGTACAAGTCCCCAGGGAGGTTGGAACAACTGTGCTCAGCAGCACATTATTCATGCAACAGGTTGCGCTCTTCACTGAGCACACTGCTATTAGAGTTTGTCTCATTAATTGTATCCTATGAGACGAGATATTTTCTTTTTTTGACTGGTGCTATTATGTACATTTGGTGTAGAGTGTACAGTGGCCCGCTCTGCGTTACCTCATATTTGCTTATTTTAGCACTGCGCACACCTCAGCAGCTTGTTGATGTGTATGTGCGGAAGGGCCCGAGGGTGATTAAATATGCAGAGCTCCAGGGGAAACACTATCCTTCCTCTCAATATGAGATGTGAGTCAGGGTTAACCCTGGTCTAACTTCCAAACCACAGGTCAGTGGGAAGAGCAGGTGATTTTTGTAGCAACTTAAAGGGATCCACAGATAAAAAGACTTGTAGTTCTTAAAAGATAAATTAGTACAAGTTTTTATAATCTGAAAGTTCAAAGTCAAAGTACTCTCAAAGTACATTTTCTGACCGTTTAATACTGAAAAACAAAATTTAATAAAATCATCCATCCATCCATCCATCCATCCATCCATCATCTGCCACTTAATCTGGGGTTAGGTCACGGGGCTGCAGCTTTAGCAGGAAAGCCCAGACTTCCCTCTCCCAGCCACTTAAACCAGTTCCTCCGGCGGGATCCCAAGGCATTCCCAGGCCAACCGAGAGAAAGTCTCTCCAGCGTGTCCTGGGTCGTCCCCGGGGGTTCCCGCTGGTGGGACATGCCCGGAACACCTCTCCAGAAAGACGTCCAGGAGGCATCCGAACCAGATGCGTGAGCCACCTCAACTGGCTCCTCTCAACGCGGAGGAGTAGCGGCTTGACACGGAGTCCTTCCCGGATGAACATTAACTCATGAGCACAATATGCCAAACAATTTGACCAAAAGAACAAAACAAAATTATTAGAACAAAAATGACAGTGTCATTGGACAGAGGGACAGTTTTTATTTTTGCTGCAGGCAGTATCAACTCCTTTGCTATGGTGTGGGGTTATTTTGCACAGAGCAACTTGGGAGGCCATTTTGTATGATGCTAACTGCACTCGCTAGTTTACTGTTGTAACACTGACAAAGCGGGACGATTGTTGGCAATATTTGGCATTTTTTCGCTGAAAAAAAAATCAAGCGGGTAAGCAATGTGATTGAGGTTTAATGCCTTTAAGTTACGTCTTAATTGATTAGGCTTCCTGCTGTCTGGTGCAAACATTTTTAGACACAGTAAACAGACTCGTCCTTCTTCATCTCCCACTGTCTTAAAAGTCAAAGCCAAAAGCCAAACGCTACATACAGTATGTTTTGTCACATTTCCTCGTCTGAGCTCTTCATATTTCGAATCCCCTTTGCTGTGTGCTGTTGTTTGGTTAAAAAATACTCCGCACACTCTGAAAATGAGAGTGCCACTGAGTGGATGTGCAATTACTTTTTATTCAGGTACGGCAAAAAAAAGTATGTTCCCCGAGGTCACATGCGCCACCCCCAACATTGCTCTGCGCCCATCTGGGGGGGGCACGTCCCACTATTTGAAAAGTACTGGGCTAAAGCAACATTGCATATTCTCTCTGCCCAAGAAAACAAATCTTACCGTGTGTGCAAGCCTGCATCGAGCCTGTAGACGACTCACTGGTAAGTCGGTGGTGTGGGGGGCACAGCATGTCACTAGTGACACAACCAGACACTGCTCCGATGCAGGGTAACTACAAATAAAATGTTACACATTGTGAACATGTGAAGGAAACTATTGCGCATTTTCATCTCGTTCTCGTCTCGTCAGACGAAAACTGGCATTCGTCTCGTTATGTTTTAATCTTGTTATGAAAAAAGTGTTTGTTGAGGAAATTAAAAGGCATCATTGTCGAAAAACAACCCTGGTTGAAAGATGTGGTACAGTTCCATGTCAGTATAAACTCCAGTCACAATAAGGATGACGTCTGAATTAATCTCATAATGTGAGCGATTTTACCTGTTGTAAAGGCGGATTCTTGTATTGGACCGTTTGTTCATCTAAAACCTTCCTCTCAATTTCCAAGGTACTTGAGGACAACGACTACGGCCGTGCTGTGGACTGGTGGGGCCTTGGTGTGGTGATGTACGAGATGATGTGTGGCAGGCTTCCTTTCTACAACCAGGACCATGAGAAGCTGTTTGAACTCATCCTCATGGAAGACATCCGCTTCCCACGGACACTAGGTCCAGAGGCACGCTCACTGCTCTCTGGACTCCTCAAGAAAGACCCCATGCAGAGGTGAGTCATCTCCACAGTGTAGTCAACTGCAAATTTCTTGAAATATATTTATTGATAAACCTGCTATCAAGAACAACACGTGTACCGTGGGTTCTCTGTTCTTACTATGGAGCTGTAATTTTTAGGGTTAAGCCAAAAACCCCTAACCCTTTTAATGTCCTCAGTTACATTTTTACATTTTTAAACTTTTTATGAAGTTTAACTTGTGGGAAAAAAATTTCGGAAGGTAAAGGGTAATAATTTTTTTTCTTTAAGGTCTTGCACATTTTCACTTATTCAGGGTTTGCCAGGAATTGATTTGCTGCAATGAAAAGGTGTTCACTGAAATTAAATTCTATTTGTAAAACCAAAACCCCACTGGTTCCAACCTCTATAGCAGGGTTCACTAAATCCGGACCTCGGTGCCACTTTTCCTGTCGTGTTTTCCACGTCTCTCTCCCCTAACACACCTGAATCAAATGATTATGTCATCAGCAACCTCTCCAGAAGCCTGATAATGATCCTGATTATTTTGATTCTGGTATGTTGGAGGAGGGAGACTTGGAAAACACAACAGGAAAAGTGGCACCGAGGTCCGGATTTAGTGAACCCTGCTCTATAGTTCAGAACAATTTAGTACAGAACAATGCATTTCTATTGCAAATACCCAAACAATACCATCTCACATTATGGTTGCAGTATTTGTCACTCATGTGGAGCTGCACACATTGATATCCATCAATTCGTTGATTTAGAACAGTGGTTCTTAACCTTGCTAAAGGTACTGAACCCCACGGGTTTCACACGTCCACTCACCGAACCCTCCGGAATTGAATAATAGTGCCATTTTTCTCATTCAAAAACAATATAACTAAGCCAGCAAGCTAATATCTATTTGAATTCCTTTTCAATTTCTTGGAATTTTAAATTTACTCCAAATAATTGGGCCTTTTGCCGCTGATTTTAATGGTTGAAAGTCACTGTTCCTTTTTTGTTTTCATTTCTAAATTCTTACTTTTATGTCGCATCCTTGCATCACATTTTCACACACATTATTAATTATTAAATTAATTAAATAATTTCACATTAATTTTAAGCCATTTTCATGGCTTAAAATTACATACATGTTTTTTTTTTATTTTATTTTTATTTTTATTATCTGTACAGTCCACGCTGCTTGTAGGTTTATTATACTAAATGCGAGTCAACCTTCCACTGAGCAAACCAGTTTATCATCCCATTAGACTGCTATTAGGAGCAAACCAGACTAAAACTTAATCTTAAATGACAATTTGCCTTTAATCGGCATATGAAAATAGGGCCCTGTGTGTCTTAACCTTTGCCAAACCCCTTAGACTTTCTTACCGAACCCCAAGTTAAGAACCACTGATTTAGAACCTGTACTTTCAAAGCCATGGTAAACTGTGTAGAACGAGGACAGTTTTTGTGATACTTGCTTGCGAACAGTATTTGCTCACAACGATGTACCATGAAGTTTTTATCTTCTGTGTGTTAAATGGGAGATATGTTGATTGGAAGTTAGACAACAAAGTTTGTGATTGGCTAGTCCTGAACATAGGCAGATCCCCAGTTAAAAGTATATGCAACCACATTATCACAATTGCTTATATTTACATCCTCTATCCTTAAAGGTTTCGTTTCACTTTTTGCACAGGTTAAAGGTTACTTTATAGGTAGCAAAAGTTTGAAATTATTTCTGTTCATTTGTTTCATGACAAAAAACGGACATTATCCACTGCAAGTTCGTATAAATACAGTGTACTTGCTGATATTTTTTTGTTATGAATTTGCTCAGGTTAGGTGGTGGCCCAGATGATGCCAATCATGACAAAAAACGGACATTATCCACTGCAAGTTCGTATAAATACAGTGTACTTGCTGATATTTTTTTGTTATGAATTTGCTCAGGTTAGGTGGTGGCCCAGATGATGCCAAGGAAATAATGCAGCACAAGTTCTTTGCCGGGATTGAATGGCAAGACGTTTACGAGAAAAAAGTAAGTATCACTGACACACTTGATGAAAGATAATGCTGTACCGGTAATATAATCCTAACAACTTTTCCCTAAGTTATTGTGTTCACTGACATGTTTCTGCTCTTTTCTGTTTCCCTGAAACAGTTGGTCCCGCCCTTCAAGCCCCAAGTTACCTCGGAGACGGACACGAGATATTTTGATGAGGAGTTCACTGCACAAACCATCACAATTACGCCACCTGGACAAGGTAATTCCAAACATTTGAATGTTTTAACAATGACTAGTCGTACAACCCCTAGCAAAAAGTATGGAATCGCCAGTCTCGGACGAGCACTCACTCAGACATTTTATCACGTAGAACAAACTCTGATAAAAAGCTTAAAAAAAATAATGAATTACTGTAGTTCAAAAGGGCAACTCTTTATCATTCAGAAACACTAAAATGCATAAAAAGCATTGTGGTGGTCAGTAAATGTTACTTTTATGGAGCAAGTGCAGGGAAATATATATGGAATCTCTCCATTCTGAGGAAAAAATATGGGATCATGAGGAACAAACAAAGAAATAACAATCAAAACACATCTCTAGTATTTAGAGCACCACCTCTGGCTTTTATGACAGCTTGCAGTCTCTGAGGCATGGATTTGGTGAGTATTCCTCATCAATTTGGCGCCAACTCTCTTTGATTGCAGTTGCCAGATCGTCCTTGCACGTCGGAGCCTTGCTTTGGACAATTTTTTTTCAATTTCCACCACAGGTTTTCAATAGGGTTGAGATGTGGACTATTTGCAGGCCATGTCATTGACTGGATGAGTCTTTCTCCAAGGAATGCTTTAACAGTTTTAGCTCTGTGGCATGATGCATTGTCATCTTCGTAAATGACATATTTTCAGTTGAAGGGATAAGAAAGCTGTCAAAAATTAATGTAAACTTGTGCATTCATTGAAGATTCAACCATAGCGATTTCCCCAGTACCTTTGCCTGACATGCAGCATATCATCAAGGACTGAGGAAATGTTGATGTTTTCCTCAGGCAGTCATCTTTGTAAATCTCACTAGAACAGCACCAAACAAAAGTTCCAGCACAAGAGTCAAGAATCTGCATTGGATAAGGTGATGATGCTGGAACTTTTGTTTGGTGCTATTCCAGTGAGATTTTCAAAGATAACTGGCTGAAGAAAACATCAACATTTCCTCGGTCCTTGATGATATGGGGCTTCATGTCAGGCAAAGGCACTGGGGAGATGGCTGTGGTTGAATCTTCAATAAATGCACAAGTTTACATTGAATTTTTGGCAGCTTTCTTATCCCTTCAATTGAAAATGTCTGTCATTTACGAAGATGACAATGCATAATGCCACAGAGCTAAAACTGTTAAAGCATTCCTTGGAGAAAGACTTATGCAGTCAATGTCATGGCCTGTAAATAGCCCAGATCTCAACCCTATTGAAAACCTGTGGTGGAATTTAAAAAAAAAAAAAAAAAAAAAAAAAAAAAAAGGTCCACAGCAAGGCTCTGACCTGCAAGGATGATCTGGCAACTGCAATTAAAGCTATTTGGCACCAAATTGATGAAGAATACTCATTAAGTCCATGCCTCAGAGACTGCAAGCTGTCACAAAAACAAGAGGTGGTGCTACTAAATACTAGACATGTGTTTTGATTGTTATTTCTTTGTTTCTCATGAACCCATATTTTTTTCCTCAGAATGGAGTGATTCCATATATATATATTTCCCTGCACTTGGTCTATAAAAGTAACATTTACTGACCACCACAATGTTTTTATTCATTTCTTTTAGTATTTCTAAATGCTAAAGAGTTGCACTTTTGAACTAATTCATTATTTTTTCAAGCTTTTTATCTGAGTATGATCTACATGATAAAATGTCTAAGTGAGTGCTTGTCCGAGACTGGTGATTCCATACTTTTTGCTAGGGGTTGTACTAATTTATGTTCAACACACATTTTTTCCCTTAAATAGTCTGGGGGTGTTTTGTCTTGCAATTTCGCGTTGTTGAGGCATAATCTTCTTCTCTACCCCCGTTAAGCCTCATTAATAAGGACACTATTGTGGCTGCGTTAGGCCTCTCCCTTGAGACTAGTATGCCCTCTCCTGGAGAGCGTGCAGAGTTTCCCTCTTTGCCAAGTTTGTCCGTGTTCTTTGGTTAAGGACATGCCAACTGTCATCTTTTCAAGGCTAAAAACAGCAATTGACTAGTTACCAATATATTCTTTCTTTGAATTGCTTTATATCCATGCATTAAAAGTGCCCTTTGTACTAATGTTTCTTGGACAGGGTTCGTACGGGTCCTTGAAATCCATGAAAATGCTTGGCTTTTACGGTCATGTTTTCAAGGTTTGAAAAATGCTTGAATTTTGCGTATTACTCCTTACTTGAACGTGTTAGGCATGCAATATTTCTCAGCAGTACTGTTTTTGGCAGCGCTTTTAATTCTTGTCTTAGTCTTAGTCTTTTGGACGTAACTGGCATTCAAATCGTCTCCCAAGCCACATTTTTAGCTAGTCATTGTCATGAAAAAAATTGTTCGTTGATGAAATATTTTCATTAGCGTCATTGTTGACGAAAAGAGCACTTTCTCAGCACTCTGTCTAAAAATATCAATTATTAAACGAAGGAAAATTAATTTTCTTCAACGCCCGTTCTGAAGTTGCTTTCCTTCATGTCCATTGTCACTTCGTCTGTCCCAAGAGTACAGTGCTTTTGAGTCTGTGCTTGTGTAATTTGTAGTTAAATCAAGCGAACAGTATACAAATAGAGCAATATTTGAATGCATAGATGTGCATTTGCTGTGGTTTAGTACAATATTTTAATCGCACGAACAATTCCTCTTTTTGTCGCATTTTTTTTTTTTTCACGACCTCCATACCCTCTCTGCCAGTCGCCATTTAATCAGGCTTGGAGCCACTTCGCTCGGCTTCGTCACAGCTACGACTGTTACTAGGGATGTTCCGATTGTATATTTTGGCATCCGAGTCACCTGATTTTGAAAATCTGCCGATAGTCCTGATCCAATATCGGGGGGGGGGCGGGGGGGGGTTGGGTTTTTTTTGTTTTTATTCGAACAAATGGTCTGAAAAGGAACATAAAAAATTAAAATACCTGAGCTGAGCCTCAAACAGTCTAAAAAGTACATAAATGATGATCTAAGTGCAACAAAAGAACAATTGACTAACTTACATAGCAAAAGTCCACGAACTTAAATGCTAACATTTTTTTTAAACAATGCTCTTAATAAATGGTTCAAACTCATACTCCCACAAAAAAACGGCTAAATATGCCGATAAACTAAATTACGAATGCATTAAAAAAAATTAGCTCAAACAAAAACTTATGTTGGTCTTAACAGGGAGCAGCTGGATTCAGCCATGTGAAATAAATTCTATCATAATCACTGTTCCCACTTGAGGGCAGTATATCCACCTAAATCAATAAAACTAAATGCAAACAGTTTCAAAACAAACCATTAAAACATCACTTTAATTAAACAAATACTCGAAGCAGGAAAATTTAATTCAAATCTTTTTTCTAATCGAGTTACTGAAGTTAACCAATTAATCGTTGCAGCACTACTACAGAGTAGTTAGAAAAACTCCCTTGCTGGATGTTTATGCTTTGACAATTGTTGACTTATTCTTCTAAGCTTTAGTTCTCCCAAAATTAAGTGGATCTTGGTTAGACAGCTGGGGGAGGGGGAAACATTTAACCCTTAAAAGTCTTAACTCAACATCATGGCACCATGCAAAGGTTATTGTGTTGCAGAACCACGTCAGACTAATACAGGTAGTCCCCGGGTTAGGACCGAGTTTCATTCCTACGTTGGCGACGTAACCCGAATTTCCGCGTGAATTACAATTAAGTACCCCTGAAAACCCCCTAAATCTAAAAAAAAAAATATCCAAAAACATGAGTTATACATCATATTAATAAAATAAAGTAAAAAATACGATTCCACGAGATGCATTGTGTTAAATGCCTATGTATTCAATAACTAATCGAGCTTTACTCACCAGTGACTCGCCTTGCTGGGAGAAAAGGGCGTTGTAGAAAGAATAGAGAGGAGACAGAGGGGGATATCATGGCCGCTCAGGTCGCCAGTGTCGGCTCTCTCAACGCAAGCCCGCTGTCCGAACTCCAAAAATCAGTTCAGGACTCGCAAGAGGAGTAGGGGGAGGCGCGGCAGATCTCCGGGCCGAAAGGACCTGCAGGACAGCAACGATGCTGCTGGGGTTAAAGAGGGGTATCCTGACCTGAAGAATGGCAACAGGAACTACCGTAATTTCCCGAATATAAGGCGCACCCGTGTATAATGCGCACCCCAAATTTACTTGTAAAATCTAGGGGAAATTATTGTACCCGTTTATAATGCGCACCCTAATTTTAGCACCAATAAATAGAAGAATACAAGAAAACAGAGCTCGTGTACAGATACAGAAATGTCATTTTACTGACTGGTGAAACACAGCACAAGCATAGCATATTGGTAGTTCAAAACATTACCATAAACTGACAATAGTTACGGTAATAATATGATTTGACAACTTCTCCAACTTACCAGAATCTAGGAGAAAACAAAACAGATGTGACTTTTCTTTTAAAGGCTGCTGTATAACTTCTCGTTTCATCATGATGAATAAATGTTTCTTCCATCGATTGATACGGTAAAATGAAAGTGAGAACGTAAGTCGGAAATCCGAGAACGCTCATCGCTGTCAACACGACAGTAACAGTAGGAACTATTGTTATTTGGGTTTGAGTTTCCCAAGGGACAGATATAGTTCACGTACACACACAGAAGGTCTGTGTTGTTACGTTTGTTATGGTCAGAGTTGCGGAGCTGCAATAAACGTTGACTCAAATGAGTTCAAGAAACTAAATTCTGTGCTTTATGAAGAGTGAAAAAAGCAGAATTTAACACAGACAAAATCATTCGGCCGATCAGAGTGAAGTATTACCGAAACAAAATGGTGACGTCACGTAGAGCAGGGCGGTAAACCGAAAATTTACCGTCACCGAAATTCTTATCGATGACCGACGTAATTTTGACCATGTCGGTAAATTCGGTAAATTAATCAAACAAGAAAATATAGTCTTTTCATCCCGCTTTGATTCTGGGTTGTTCGTCTATGTTCATTCCCCTTTAAGAAAGCAGTGAATGTGCTTACGTAGTGAGTCACGTGATCATCAGGAAGCCAATCAAACAAAAGCCCGGTAAGCTAACGCTAGCAGCTAACGCTACAAGCAAAACGTGATGGAGTGTGGCTTAAGGGAGGTTCACCAAACTTTCAACCGACATTTAGTAGACTCTTGGTGGCATCCAGACGGGCTTTCACCCGCTGTCCTCCTTTGTTCTCACGATTTCCGGAGATGGTGCTTTCAGTGCTTTCTACTGGTAGCCAGGCTAACGCTAGCTAGCAGCTAACGCTACAAATGAACGTTATGGAGTCGGATAGCGGCTCTAACCTTGTCGAAACGGCTGAACTTAATGAGTGGATTGGGCACGGACTGCATCTAGCAATTACTATGTGGCGTTATTTTGTATCTGTCTGTGTGTGATTCCTCTGATAGCTTTTGTGATGGTAAAGCATTCAGCATTAAGTACAATCCAACGGCGAAACTTATAATGACCGAGAAATGGCCCCGGCTATTTTTATTGTGCGTGCATTTATTAAAAAATGCACTGGGGGGGAAAAAAACCCTTAAACCATAAAGTGTACACTTGTATTTAATAATTATGTCACAGCAGCCATTAACAATAAGTTGTCTTTTTGAAGTGTACTGTTCAAGCTGCAAGTCATTTGTGTTACAATGACACCATTAACAATAAGTTGTCTTTTTGAAGTGTACTGTTCAAGCTGCAAGTCATTTGTGTTACAATGACATGTTTGCACAGGCATATTGATTTTGACAATGTACATTGTTCAAGTCATACACGCTGTTATAAATGTTCATACTTGAATTCTTATTGCTTACAATACATTTTTATAAACTTAATGTTTAGACTGCATGTACAATTGTTAAATACAGTATATCAAATTGAATGCTGGTAAATAAATCAACAAGAAATAGTTAATCTGTATTTCATGCATTGATTCAGATTTTCAAATTATATAACAGTCCGCTTGGGCGAATTTATCGTCATTTATCGTTATCGAGATAAATCTGCTCAATTTATCGTGATACATGTTTAAGGCCATATCGCCCAGCCCTAACGTCACGTACCGTAATGGTCGGCAACGGTTTGCCGCATATGTTTCTTCAACACAACGTGGCCGTGTCAATTTTAAAAAAATCTGTTTTTATATACATATATAACATATATATATTTCTATCTCCATCCATGTACGCGTTTATAATGCACCCCATGATTTTACAAGTTGATTTGGGGGGTAAAAAAAGTATATTCGGGAAATTACGGTAGATACTGTTTACGCAATTTAAAAAAAAAAAAAAAAAAAAAAATCGGAGACAAAACGGCGGACGAGACTCTGGCGTCGTAAAGTCAAACTCATGTAAGTCGGGTACGTCGTAACAGAGTGACTACCTGAATAACAATTTTAGTAGTGACACAGGTGGGGGGAAAAATAGCACAGTTATTAGGAGAATTAACAACTATTAAATGATTGTGTTGAAGCTGGATTCTTTCTACTTTGAATAGGTGTTTAACTGTTATGTTTATTTCAACAGTCAATTACATTGTCACCTTGCATTTAAGCCCAATTTCTGTTTTTTGTGCTCCTCAAGACGACAGCATGGAGTCTTTTGACAGTGAGCGGAGACCTCACTTCCCTCAGTTCTCCTACTCTGCTAGTGGAGTGGCCTGAACGACACTCGCACATTCCTCAACCATCCTCCCAAGTCCCTTTCCTTCAAGACAACTGCATCCTCCAAAAAGACTCGGACCTCTGCCTCGTCCTCCACCGATTGTGCAACATCACCTCACCCCATCATCTCTCAAGTTGTGTTCTTCAGGCAAGAGGAAGAACAAGACAACACAAACAGAGCTCTGCCTCCCCGCCCATGCCGAGCGTTAACACTAGTCTCTATTTCCTGGCTGTCTAGGGAGTAGGCATCCACACACCAGCACTTGTGATGCAAAAATTGGGCCACCGCCATCAATTTCAAGAAGGGCTGTTATATTTTTCAAATCACGATTAAACCGTCATCCACCATTTCAAGTAGAAATCACAAATACGGTGGACCATAGTCCTGTTGGTAATCTGGTGTGTGTTGCTTTTCTCCTCTCCAAATCAAAACCAAACCTACGACAATTTTGTGGGGGGCTTCATAAGTGAATGTATCATTTGAAATAAAGTGGATCTTTCCTTCATGTTTTCCTTGTTATTATCGACCTCATTGAGTCTGATGAATCAATAGAGTCAAGGTATGATGATATGCAAAGAATGGAAAGGCTTTGATTACCGTTAAAGTCAACCTCTCAGTCCGAAACGTTTGCACGCAGAGATGTTTTAGAGTAAAATGAAAATTTCTCGTTGCCTTCCTTTCGATCCCAATGCTGCGCAGCGATCACCTCTGGGTTTTCCCTCTGATTCAGATCAGTTGGACCCTCGCTGACCCCTCAGAACCTCTTCTCTCCCGTAGTTTTTCTCCTAGTAGAGTATTGGGTGTTTCCCATCCAGTGCTTCCTCTGCAGCCTCAGTGAGGTCACTAATGCGATACATTTCTGTAGTAACACAGTGGGCCTCAGGGGAAAACACCAAGATTCATCTTTCATTTGCGTCTTACGGGAATTTGTGTAACGTCCCTACTTCTTATTTATGAAACCAGCATTTAAATATTATCAAGTTTTCATGTGCCAATGAAATGCACCTTGCTGCCCTGCAATGATTGTATCAGGATTTTGTATTTGTGGTTGGTAAAGACTAAATTAGCTTATTATATAACATTCAAGTGTTGTGAATGAATTAAAATCTTTTTAAAACTTGGCTGAGGCTAAACTGCGAGATCCAAGACGTGTATTCAAGTGTGATTAGAGGTTTCCAATGTGGTTAAGATGATTGATAATCATTTTTCAAAAGTGCATTATGCCTTGTTGAATGTAACTGTTTTTATGTTTTCAGTTCAAACTTTTTCTTTTTTGGGGTTAAATGATTGTTACCTATTCCTATGCACACCTCTTGCTGTCACCTGAAAAATAGGGAAATTCATTTTATACTTTTTTTTTTTTTTTTTTAATTGCAACTTTTTTGTACCTGCCCCACCATATCCGTAAGACTGAGGACACCAGCTTTAGTAAACAAATAATATAAATTGTACACTGTTTTTACTTGTTTCTTTCAAACTGATGGAATAAAAGGTCTTAACATTGCATTTTGGTGATATTTTGTGACTGCTAACACTGGTCTACAAAATTTTGGAAAATCTCTGCTTCAGAGGTAAAAGGGCTAAATCGTACTTTTAATGGTCACACGGATTGGAAAATAAACATTTTTAGTGCTGGTTGGCTAAAGTATTCAAGGTAATTACTGTTCGATATTACAAAGATACATTGGTGTAATTATATCAGTTTTATAAGTAGCTGCAATGGATATATTGGTGTGTGCCACCACTTATGAAACCTACAGTACATTAATGTATTTTGTCCAATTCCAGAACAGGATTTACAGTGGGGCAAATAAGTATTGAGTTAGCCACCAATTGTGCAAGTTCTCATACTTAAAAAGATTAGAGAGGCCTGTAATTGTCAACATGGGTAAACCTCAACCATGAGAGACAATGTGGGAAAAAAAACTGAAAATCACATTGTTTGATTTTTAAAGAATTTATTTCCATATTTGAGTGGAAAATAAGTATTTGGTCACCTTCAAACAAGCAAGATTTCTGGCTGTCAAAGAGGTCTAACTTCTAACGAGGCTCCACTCGTTACCTGTATTAATGGCACCTGTTTTAACTCATTATCGGTATAAAAAACACCTTTCAACAATCTCAGATAATTCTGAATACTGATAATCTCCCTCGATCTGGGGCTCCATGCAAGATCTCACCCTGTGGCGTCAAAATGATAGCAAGAACGGTGAGCAAAAACCCCAGAACCACACGGGGGGACCTAGTGAATGACCTACAGAGAGCTGGGACCACAGTAACAAAGGCGACTATCATTAACACAATGCGCCGCCAAGGACTCAAATCCTGCACTGCCAGACGTGTCCCCCTGCTGGAGAAAGTACACGTCCAGGCCCGTCTGCGGTTCGCTAGAGAGCATTTGGATGATCCGGAAGAGACCAAAATAGAACTTTTTGCTAGAAACACAGATTCTCGTGTTTGGAGGAGAAAGAATACTGAATTGCATCCGAAGAACACCATACCCACTGTGAAGCATGGGGGTGGAAACATCATACTTTGGGGCTGTTTTTCTGCAAAGGGACCAGGACGACTGATCTGTGTAAAGGAAAGAATGAACGGGGCCATGTATTGAGAGATTTTGAGTGAAAATCTCCTTCCATCAGCAAGGGCATTGAAGATGAGACGTGGCTGGGTCTTTCAGCATGACGATGATCCTAAACACACAGCCAGGGCAACAAAGGAGTGGCTTCGTAAGAAGCATTTCAAGGTCCTGGAGTGGCCTAGCCAGTCTCCAGATCTCAACCCCATAGAAAATCTGTGGAGGGAGTTAAAAGTCAGTGTTGCCCAACGACAGCCCCAAAACATCACTGCTGTAGTGGAGATCTGCATGGAGGAACGGGCCAAAATACCAGCAACAGTGTGTGTGATAAGCTTGTGAAGAGTTACAGAAAACGTTTGGCCTCAGTTATTGCCAACAAAGGGTACATAACAAAGTATTGAGATGAACTTTTGGTATTGACCAAATACTTATTTCCCACCATGATTTGCAAATACTTTAAAAATCAAACTGATTTTCTGGGGTTTTTTTCCACATTCGGTCTCTCATGGTTGAGTTTTACCCATGTTGACAATTACAGGCCTCTCTAATATTTTCAAGTGGGAGAACTTGCACAATTAGTGGTTGACTAAATACTTATTTGCCCCACTGTATGCGATACACTTTAACTCAATTGATTGTATTTTAACACTTTTGACCTCATTTTTCTTTTTTAGTTACACAAATTTAGTAAAGTCTCACTACTTTTATGCAGAAAGCATTTTGCTTGTGGACCAGTATGCCATTTATGCAACTGTAGACTTATTTTAACATTTTACTGGAGGCGCAGTTCAATAAATGACAATATTCTAGATGGGCTTAATTAAAAAATAAAATGGAATTTCACTCTACATATCTTTTCAGAATACTAATTTCTACCTAATTTGAATTTAAACCTTTTTTTTTTTTTTATCTTGTAATTTTTTATTTTGTCTTCCCGGCATCTGTTCAGGACTCTGTATCAGCAGATCCTCAAAATCAGGTGACTCCGACCCGGGTGCAAAAATATGCAATCGGGACATTCCTAGTAAAGATTGGTTACGTAATTCACCTGATTCACCTGTTGAATGTCACTTGAATAAACTATTGAATACTTGCAGGAAAAATAGCAAACATTGGTTCCTTAAATCAGGGGTGTCCAAACTTTTTGCAAAGGGGGCCAGATTTGGTGTGGTAAAAATGTGGGGGGCCGACCTTGGTTGACGTCCTTTACGTAGAACAATATATTTAAGCAAATTTTAGCTAGCCATTCTGTGTGTCACATTTGCTTTATTTTTTTTTTTAATTAATAATATCAATAATCTCGCAACTACCCTTTGTGGCGTTCTCTTTCGATTCTCGGGTTCTTGCCAAATACTGCTGCTGTGAAATCAAACTAGCTTCAAGTTGCTCTAATTTCTCGCTACGTATCTTCCCTGTAATCTTGTCGTACATGTCAGCGTGTCTTGTTTGGTAATATCGCCTCACATTGAACTCTTTAAAAACAGCGACTGTCTTAGCAAATAAGGCAGACACAGTTTTTGCGTATTTTAGTGAAGAAATAGTCCACTTTCCACCAATCCCTGAAGCGTCGGCCGTCGCAGTCAACTTTCTTTTTTGTGTTAATTGTCACCATTTTAGAAAATTGGGAGTTAAGGGTCACATGGGGTAATGTTGCTTAGAGTGCTGCTGCCTTTTAGTGGGTAAATGAGGAGCAGCATTTAGTGTGTAAGCTACTTCATATGATGATAGCAGTACTGCTGATCAATTCATTAAGTCTGTGTGCGGGCCAGACGTTATTGATTTTATGACAGAGGCTGGGGGCCGGATGAAATTTGACCAGGGGCTGCATTTGGCCCCCGGGCCGGACTTTGGACATGTCTGCCTTAAATATTTACACGCCACAATAAATTCATTTGAACAGGCTACTGTTGAGTCCACTGTGCTCTAAGCCTACAACTTTGTGAGACAAATGCCCTCTTAAGATTTCTAATGTGCCCTGGTTGTGTTCTCCATCTAGAATGCTCTCAGGTACTTGTCTGGGGCTCCGCAGCTGCTTAGACATTGGGAACTTTGCTTTCCCTCATTGCCCCGGCCAGATGGTACGGTCTCTGGAGCAGATGTTGACAGCCAGGCTTCAGAGTCTACCGGCCAGATACATATGATGCACGACGCCAACACGGCAAGCTTTGGACCAGTTTGGCTTACCTCACCTGACAACCAGGCGGGCCTAACATGCCTCTAGCAAAACCCACTTGGATGTGTCTCCAAATTTTAACAGAGGTGTGCAGACTTTTTAAATTCACTGTATGTGTTTACAGTTGAGGGTGTACTGAGGCTCCAGCAACTAGATATCCCGGGGGTCGGCAACCCGTGTTTTGAGAGCCGTATGCGGCTCTTTAGCGCTGCCCCAGAGGCTCCCTGGGGTACTTTCAAAAATGTTTGAAAATGGAAAAGGTGGTTGAGGGGAATATATTTTTTGTTTTGATATGGTTTCTGTAGGAGGACAAAAATGACATAAGCATTCTTAACGTTTTCCAATGCTGTAAACATGTGTAGAATAAATATTAAATTTCAACATTTCTGTCAACGAAGATTTGCGTCATAGCCTGTGACACACGTTTCTATCAGCAGGGCGGGATGCCCGGTGGCTATTGTAAACAAACCGGCAGCCGAGTACCCAGTTGGGAGTGAGAGTAAAAGTGCGATTCCATTACTTGTGAAGAACTTAGAGGAGTGCAAAAATAAATTTAAGAAGTGGATTGCATCGCCAAACTCCACGAGTGCTACATGTTTTGTTGCAACCCAGAAGATAATAAGGCGTGGAAAACCGTTCACAGATGGTGAGTACATGAAGGACACATTCATCAACATATCATAACACCTATTTGCAGACTTCAAAAACAAAACTGAGATAATAAAGAAAATCAAAGACATGCCCAGATAAGGGGCATGTTATGCTCGTTCCATTTTGTTGTTTTTCGACACCTCAAAATAAAAATGACATCAAAAATTGGATTTCTTTATTGCATTAATATAATTTCATAAAAACAATGAAATAATTCATTAATATTATAATGAAGTTAAACTTGAGGTGCTATCGTACAACAGAGTAATACGTGGTAAGTTGGATGCACTGCAGGGAAAATATTAAATCCTGAAGTCTCATTATTAATTTTTAGCTGACTTAGTAATTTTGATAGTAGGCTAATATAGCTAATACAGATTTATACAGCATGTGTTGCCTTCATTATTAGGCTTATTTAAGGCTTTTATTTTTTTGCGGTTCTAGACATATTTGTTTTTTGTGGGGGTTTTTTGGTCCTATATAGGTCTTTCAACATTTTGGGTTGCAAACTCCTATCTAGTAGCCTCTCCCGGAGACAGAAAATGAAGGGACAGCTTTACTCATTGAAGCAAGATGTTTCCTTAAAAAAGTACTATTTTTCCAAGTACTGTATTCTCACTAGAATGTTGATTCATAAGCAAATAATGAACTGGTTCAACATGTTGACTGACTTTTTTTCACCCGTCACAAAATGTGCAAGATGTATAGGAAATGAGTTAATGTGAGCTACATTAAACTGGGTAATTTATTAGTTAAAACGTTAATATGGTTTAAAGCTTTAGAAAGATGTTAGATTTTTTAAATGACTGCATTTGGTATTACTGCTTTATTGAATTGTTTTATTTTATTATTTTTTTTTATAGATAAGTACAAAAGTATATTCACTTAATAATTTAAAACAATGATTAAATGTCAAATGCCAGCCGCATTAACAAATAACCCCAACATGGAAACTGAGCCGAGGTTGCCATCTAGTGGCTATTTTAGCAATTTTACTTTTCAGACTTTCCGTTTGATTGAATACAGACAGTCAGAAATGATATGTAATTAAATATATTCATTTAAATACACAAGTTAACACTATTTGATTTTAAATACTCCAAATTCAAACATAATAGTAGATATACATGCAAATTTGAATATTTTATCTACTTTGGTTAGGTACCACGCTTCTGTAGTTCCGTCAACTGGATAAACAAAGTCATTGACGAAGATCGTCTATGATAGCTCAATGCGCTTATTGTGGTGAACAATTACTCAAATGTGCGTCTGAAAAAGGCACTTTCATGGTTGTTTAGTCTTAAGTTTGAATGGTCTTCTGGCTGTAACTTTTGTAGTTAACTCATTGTTTAAATGAAAATGCTGCCGTCTTTTGTTTCTTGCAAGAGGACTCCACGTTAATGTCAAATAACATACATTGTTACACGAGCGTGTTATCATTAAGAAGTTAGCATCAGAGTGAGACCTCCTAATTTCGAGGTGGGTTTGACGGGACATGTCAAACTACGTCATCGTGTCGGGAGGCGTCGGAGAGTTTCGGCCGCTTGTCATTCCCCTGAGGAAAAAAAGAAGGTGTGAGCGAAATTTACCTGGCCTCCGTCACCTGGCGCCGTCCGTGTACATGTTGGTCGTCGAATTTCAATTTTACGAAGACGCGAAACGCTGGCTTCGCTTAGGAGTAAGACGGAAAAGGCTTTACAGGTACGTTCGCCGCGAGCTCGGGGAAAGTCGTGGGGAAAAACGCTGGTTTCGGTCGCGAACAAAATGAGTCCACCAACTTCGATTTAACTCAGAATGATACTAATTTTAACATCTGTTTTTACAATAGACAGTTTTGATCCGGCAATAGTGGGTACGCTGTTTCAGGCAGGAAGCAACAACACGCGAGCGTTCCAAGTTTCCTTTTTATCCAAAGTTCAACAAATGCCGCATATTATCGCAACGAGTTTTTAACATAGACTATGTCGAATTAAATTGAATGCTTTTTTAGCCCAATTTAATGACTTGCATCTGTGATGTGTTATAGTCTACATCATGCACACCTGTCAATACTCCACCAGCTATATTTTCCCCCCAGTAAACTGCACTCAAATATGTTAAGTACATTTGCTTTAGTAGTCACTGTCAAACAGGTCTAGCCTAGCCTAGAGATGAGCCCGAGTCTTTCACAATCTTTAATAAGCCAAAGCACACATTTTACACTAGGTAAAATCTCGTGACACACCACCACCAAACAAAAAATGTCACAAAATATATATGGCGGAAAACACTCAGGTGACTTGAAGTTCCGCTCTGAGACTCCCAATTTGGCCACATTTCAAAATTGTCCGATATGCATGTGTGATACATCATTGGAAAGCTTAAAATCTCAATTTTCTGGGGAAGAAAAATTTTGAACAGGAGGGCATTTTTGGGAAAAAAAAAAAAAAAAAATTTTAAACAGCAAAACCCTAACTGGAGGCGAGAGCACGCGAGAGCAGGATTAAGGACGCCACTATTTTAACAAGATATTATCGCGTACCTACCTTGTTTCGATCCAAAAACTCTATGTAGCATGTATCACCGAGTGTCAAGACACAGCTGTGAATGGCCACAGCCAGATTTTGTGGGGATTTTATGGGTGAAACATGGTGATATAACAAGGGTGGCAATACAAAAATCGCAGACATCAAGGAGTGTTTGAGATTTTCTTTTTCATATAGTTACTCCTTTAAACGTTATTTTTCAATTTTTCTTTGTTTAGATCAATTATTTATCATCTAACATATCGGGGAAAATGCGACAGTAACAAAAAAAATACATTTAAGCGATAGATATGAGGTAGATATCCCTGACTTTTTTACAGACGCCAAATTTGTCATTGTGACCTAATTTGTTTAAAAGTTTAAAATATGCGAGTGAATAATGTTTTTTAAGTCGTTTTGTTTTTTAAAACTCAATATTAGACCTTAATTAATGATTCTAAGCTAAAAATGACAGACATTTTTAATAATAAATATAATTACTTCTTTTTATGGCTGGGTTGAAACAAAAGCGGTTGCGCGACGTCTGTAAACAGGGGTTTTCAGGGTAAAACGGGCAAATTAAAAATAGTTCGGGGGCTTAACGCGGCACGAATCGGCTATGGCAGCATATAGACATATAGTTCTATCAAACGAAACAGTTGTTTTGGCTTAAAATACTGCAGTTTCTTTTAAAGAGGAGTGCAAGAGCAGAAACTGCTTTTTCAGCCTTGTCTGTGTTTTCCGCCATATGACGGAAAACACTCAGGTGACAGGTGAAGTTCTGTTCTTAGACCCCCAATTTGACCAAATTTCAAAATTGTCCTATATGCATGTGGGATACATCATTGGAAAGCTTAAAATATCTATTTTCTGGGGGAAGAAAATAATAATTTTTAAAAATGTAAACAGCTTAACCCTAATTGGAGGTCAGAGCACGCGAGAGCAGAATTAAAGACGCCATGATTTTAACGAGATATTATCGCGTACTTACCTTGTTTCGATCCAAAAACTCCATGTAGCATGTATCATCGAGTGTCAAGACACAGATGTGAAAGGCCACAGCCGGATTTATGGGGGAAACCTGGTAATATAACAAGGGTCGCGATGCAAATATCGCAGACATCAAGGAGTGGTCGAGATGTTCGTTTTCATGTATTTACCCTTTTAAACATTTTTTCCCCCCAATTTTTCTTTGGATTGATTATCATCTAACATATCGGGAAAACTGCGACATGAACAAAAAAAAATAAAATTAAGCCATAGTTATGAGGTTGATATCCGTAACTTATTTACAGACGCCATTTTTTACGTTGTGACGTAATTTGTTTAAAAGTTTAAAATATGACAGTGAATAATTTTTTAAAAGTCTTTTTTTCAACGAAATATTAGATATCAATTAATGATTCTAAGCTAAAAATGACAGACATTTTGAATAAGAAATATATTTACCTCTTTTTATGGCTGGGTTGAAACAACAGCGGTTGTGCGACGTCTGTAAACGGTGGTTTCCAGGGTAGAACGGACAAATTAAAAATAGTTCTGGGGCTTAATGCGCCATGAAACTGCGAATGCAGCATATAGACATATTGTTCTATGGAAAACAACAGTTCTTTTGGCTTAAAATACAGCAATTTATTTTAAAGAGGGGCGCAAGAGCAGAAACTGCTTTTTCAGTCTTGTCTGTGTTTTCCGCCATATATATTTTTTTACCTTTTGCCATCCAGCGGAATTAGATCGAATTATTCTGCCTGTCACTAAGCATCACTAACAAAGACACAACTTCCAAGTTGTAATACAACATTTTTGGCCCTGCCTAGGTGACTTTCAGGGGTACCCGCAGGGGTCTGAAAAAGTCTTAAATCCAAATCCAATAGTTTGAATTTAAGGCCTTAAAAAACTAAAATCCTCCTAAAATTTTATAAAAGGCCTTGAATACAATTTTGAAAGGTCTTTAAAATCTATTGACGGTACTTTACTACTTCAGTACTACTACTACTACTACTACTACTACTACTACTCTTCGAGCTCATTTGTATCGCAGTGTGAAATAACTGGGATTTAATTCATATACTTTGCAAGTAGGCCAGTATGATATTCTGACAGTATGATAACCTTAAGCCAAAATATCATGGTATTGCAATTACAGCTCAAAAAATGTGTTACTCTGAGAGATCTGGTTTTTTTTTTTAAAATCCATCAAACAGGATTTTTATTTTCCAAAACACATTAGAAAATTGGAACATAAGTATAATGTTAAGTAAAAAAAAAATTCTAAATAAAATTTAAGGAAATGCAGTCCTTTAGGTGAGCCTAAACCACCAGCCACAGCTCAACATTATCACCAGCAGAACAAAAATAATTGAATTATTTTCCATAAAAAGCACGTGTGTCTATCATGTTTACATTATACACACACTCTCTTTCTCAACACAGACAGTTGCCACAGAGGGGAAAAAAAACCAAAACATTTTACCACCGCTAAACAGACTAAACACGCTGGAGTTAACTCTCGTAGCTGGTGGGAAATGTTCATGACAGTGTTTGCTAACCTTTAAGTTCGTATAAATGCAGAATCACATTGGAGGTATTGCCTCTTCGGCAGCCACCCTCCGCAAACATGTTTTACATGTCGGTTGGCCCTCCTCTAAGCCGCGGCCATCTGTAACTTTTCTGTAGCTGAAGTATTCCCATACCAGCGATTTCGTTTTCTTCAATGGGGGAAAAAGTTCAGGAGTTTCACCTCCTTCAGCCATCGTGTAACACAGCTGACTCACTGACACTGAGCAACAACCGGTGGGGGAAGGTTGAGCCTTGCAGCTGAAAGCGAGGGATTTCTCCAAGCATGTTTTTTTAACGTAAAAAAATTGCTAATACCCTAGGGACGGTATGACGGAAAATTTTTGCGGTTTTGAAACCTTGACGTTTTCATTCCATAGTAAACCCTTAAACTGGTAATCGGCACATGTCTTTTTGCAAATAATTCTGGGCCTTTTAAAGGGTCTTTAAAAGTTTAAAATTTCATTTGTTGAACTCTACAGAGACCCTGCTTTCCTGAGGCACACGTGACCTGATGATGTATAATGTAAAGTAACTGTATAATGATGGATTTATGTTTTAGGATGCCAAGAAAATCCTGACTCGCAGCACAAGGATGAGCGTGACGTCATGGTTTCTGGTCAGCAGCTCAGGCACGCGCCACCGGTTGCCACGGGAGATGATCTTTGTTGGCAGGGACGACTGCGAGCTAATGCTGCAGGTGTGTGTTTTCGGAGCGAGGGCACGGGAGGTTGACACAGCAAACACCAACACAGTGTTACGTGAATCCTGATTGTATAATCACTTCAAAGATGATTAGAACGGTCCATTTGATGTCTGACGAGACAGTCAATATTAATTATAATACTTAATATGTCAAATACACCTGGCACAGGTTACCAGTATGCACTGAGGCTATGTCTGGGCCAAACTGGTGTTAGGTAGGCAAATGTGTGAAATACCTGTACGCTGAATTGTTTTGACCAAGCTCAAAACGCCCAGGAAAAAATGTGGCCATGTTTAAATAATGCATTTTTTAATTTCATTTTACTTTTTAAGTGTGATATAACTTGGCAATAAAGCTATTTAGCAATTTCTTTCTTCGCATATTTTCCGTAGCTCTCCAAATTCTATGACTCTGCAAAAATCCCATTTGGTGTGCAAGTGGTATCAAATAACCCAGTGCTTGCCAACTTGCATGTTTGGAATTAGCGAGACAACTGTCGTCCGATTAGTATGTAAGTCTTAGAATGGCAATTAGAACACATATCTTCTCCTTTGTCTTTAGTTTCGAGTTTATTGGCCTAGTTACTGTTTCCTAGTGCTGTAGTTGACATGCTTAGTTAAAGAAAGGCACAAAGTAATTTATGGTCCAACATTAGGAACCCTGAGGAATGCGCCAGTGCTGCTGCACAGTTAACCTAATCAAGTAGGTAAACTGTTTCATTAAGCCCACCGCCTCATGCAAGCAAGCAATTCCATGAGGAAGTTGACAGAGCAGATAGGACAATGCAGACAATGCACATCAGTTTAGCTTTTCCTATTCGGATAAGAGCACCATTGGAGGGTGTCAACTATTTTGCATGGTAGTCGCACTCATGACTCCAATGTGCCAGCCACTCACTTATTTTGCATATACGGATGAATACTTATTGAAACAGAGGCACATTTACTCAATCCTAGATCACAGCAAAGCAACATATTGTCACAGCTGCTTGTGCTTTCACGCAGCGACATAGGATCTCCTAATCTGTTGATAAACTACATAAATGTCAGCTCCAACATTTGGTGTAACCTATAAAGAACTACAATTAATTACATTCTTCAACAGAAGGGTTGTAGAACAGCATGCAGTGTTACACATCCCACTTGGGTCCTGGTATTGTGCAGTTGCTTTAAGCCGTCGCACACCAAGGAAAAGAAAGTGACTGAGTTCGTTATTCATGAAAAAGAAAGTGATGCCCCACTGCACAGTAAACACCTGGGCGTTTGACCCCTAGTCGGCCTGTGTTTGCTAACTCTCAGCTATGGAAACCTGCAATTTTTTTTTATCATGAGCCAATGTTTTGAGGCCCCACATACATTGTATATGATTTTTTTTCAACCATAAAAAAACATGGTGCCGTTATCAAGTTGTAAGCGGATAGCTCTAGCCGCTGTGGCTATTTTGTCATAATGCAAAGAGAGAAATTTACAAAGAATGTAGGTGAGAGTATAGATATTTGAGAGTTGTATTTTGGCTATCTTTATTTTACTTAACTCATTCTTTTCTGTAACATACCATCTCTGGTTCACCTTTTCATCCACAGAAAGTGTGATTGTAAAACACAACACGAATGATTTATTAGTACGGCTCAGCTGATTCACGCTAATACCAGATGTACTGGACTGTCTCAGAAAATTAGAATACACAATATTCTAATTTTTTGAGACAGTCCTGTGTATATATACAGGACTGTCTCAGGAAATTAGAATACACAATATTCTAATTTCCTGAGACAGTCAGGAAATTAGAATATTGTGTATTCTAATTTCCTGAGACAGTCAGGAAATTAGAATATTGTGTATTCTAATTTCCTGAGACAGTCCTGTATATATACACAGGACTGTCTCAAAAAATTAGAATATTGTGTATTCTAATTTTCTGAGACAGTCCAGTATATTTTTGTTTTGAAAATATATATGAGTCTGACTAAATTCACCTAAATGTCAGTCTGGTAACACTTCAAAAGGCAATCATTTAACTCATTGGCTGCCATTGACAGCGCTTGTATGGATCGGACATCTAACACCATCAATAACACTGAAACTGGAGCATTCACAGCCAATCTTCCCAGTTTAAATGAATTGGACCTCTGTTGTTGTCAGTGGGAGTTACTGTATATACAATGAAAAATAAACAACTTTAGAATGTTATTGGAGGCCATAACCAAAGTGCTATTTCCATTTTTATTCATTTTATTTTTGATTGAGTTTTTATTAACATTTTATTGATTTAAACATGTTAAAAATACAATAATGATTAATATTATATTATAATAGAGACCTGGCATCCGCATATGAAGGCATCACCTTTCAGGTCATGTAGGCTACACTTTCCAGAGTGTTAATATTGTGACCTAGATGACCTAAAATGTGTTGTCCGCAAATGTGGATGCCAGGTCTTTATAGGATTGTCTTTTTTTAAATACCAAAAAATAGTCACTTGCCTTTTAAAGGGTTAAAATTTTGGTTGGAATAATCACTTCAATCTGAGTACTATCCAGCAAGAATTTTAGGTGGAGGTGCATGCCTTTTTGGGGAATGTTTTTATGTGTTCTTACCTTTAGAAATTCTGGTAGCCACCAACAAAACTGTGGTTCTGCTGTCTGATTTGCTTTCCTAAATTGGAATGTACTGTAGCACTTAAAAAAGTGACTAATTTAAAACTTCTGTCCAAGTCTGCTGACTTAAAAAGTGTGTTTTTTGACGTTGAAGGAACGTCACAGGGACAACATGCAAATTCTACAAAGATTTTCTAACTGCCCGGATGGAAATTAATCACAATTCCACCTCATTTTAATCGATCATTCAGAGCAGTGTTCCACTTTGCCATAATATAAAATCCTTTGTCTGTCCTTTGCAGTCTCGAAGCGTGGACAAACAACACGCTGTGATCAACTACGACCCAAACGCAGACGAGCACATGGTGAAGGATCTTGGCAGCTTAAACGGGGTAAGTTAGTCTAGTCCGCCTCCGGTCAGAGTGATATAGCCAGCACAAAGTCTCCGATGTGCTACCGTTCCTTAATCACAGAATGACAGCTATCGTTGGGACAACAACTGTAATCCAAAAAGGCTTTCCTTTCTAAATGTTCAACCAGTCTTCTGCGTGTCGCCTCTCTGCTGCTTCATTATCCCCAATGAACTCAAAGTTGAGTGGCCAGAAATGTTGCTCTTTGTTCTCTTTGGGCCGTGTTAAACTAATCAGAGCGCAACAGTGTGAGAACCTGTAACAGTAATTCAACATGACTTGAAGCGTTATCCTCATTTGGAGGACTGAATAAAGCTGCTCGTTCATTCTCCCCCATAATTACCGTTGTCATTTAAAATCTCATCAATGAGTAGCTTTTGCAGAAGATAGCACAATAACCACATTTTTCAGTGCACACTATGTGAGTGTGCTTTCACTTTTATGCTTGTACAGCCCTTGTATAAAGACATAATCTCCTCAGCGTTTCACTGTACCAGTGGATTAGCTTTCAATTGCAAGGCACCTTTTTGTATCTATGTTCATGCAACATTGAAAGAAAAGGACTATAAAATCCATTATAAGTTATAACTTTGTTGTTTTTTTTTGTTTTGTTTTGTTTTGTTTTCTCCAGACATTCGTGAATGACCTCAGAATTCCGGACCAGACATACATCACCCTCAAACTTTCAGATGTGATTCGCTTTGGCTATGATATCCTTTTTTAATTGGATTGAATGTCATTTTAATTCTGCATATCACCAGTTTGGTTTACTGTTGTAGCCCAGGCTGGAACTAGCCACCAACTGACTGCATCACCAATATTCTACATTTTCTCTTTGTTGGCCACTAGCTACATAGGCATGTTAATCCCTTGTAGTTTTCAAGTCAGGGGTTTTAGATTATTGTCAAATGTAAACAGAAAATCTCCTACACCCTTTGACACCACCCACAGCTGAAAGCCTGCAGGAGGTGGAATTTGGGTTAGACAATATGGCGGAAAGCTCTTGGAGTTCAGTGACATTTCGGAATGTTTATCACCACAACTGAATACACTGCATATGACAAGTGGGGCTGCACCATCTTTTCAAAGATATGTCTTTGGTTTCTGTCACCCTGCATTGTCTACAAGTGAAAAAGATCAAATGCCGCAGTGTGTCATTTCATGAACAGATGATTAAACAGGTGTATTTGGTTGTTTTACTTAACTGCTGCCCACATGCTCATGTTTATATCCTGGAAAAGAGTCAACACAAGGTGCCGGAGGAAGCACTTAAAGTAAGTGGCTTTTCAGACAATCACTGGTAAAATGTTTCCCGTTCAGTGTTTTTCATCTTACTTTAAAAAAGTAATTAGTGACAGTTACAAATTTCTTCTCCCAAAAAGTTAATTGAGTTAGTAACTCGGTTACCTCATTGTAAGAGTAATTAGTCACACAGCAAAGTAACTGACATTTTCATGTTCTTCACGTTATTACATTATACATTCTATAACATCTTTCACATCAAAGATTTTGACATTAACTCATTGAATTGGGCTGATTTTTTTCATTACCCCTCCAAAAAACAACAACATAAGTCTAACCTATTACATTTTTGATTCTTCACCTAAATAAGAGTTTAACGGCAGGAATAAAAACGTTAACTTTCAAATGATGTGAGAAAAGAGCCTTTTTGTTTTTCCTGTTGTGCTGAACCCGCATCGAACCGTGACCCCCGTACCGAGGTGCGTACTGAACCGTGACTTGTGTGTATTGTCACACCCATAATATTTATATTTTTATATATATATATATATATATATATATACACACACACACACATTCACCAGCCACTTTATTAGGTACACCTGTCCAACTGCTCGTTAACACTTAATATCTAATCAGCCAATCACATGGCGGCAACTCAATGCATTCAGGCACGTAGACATGGTTTAAGACAATCTCTTGCAGTTCAAACCGAGCATCGATATGGGGAAGAAAGGTGATTTGAGTGACTTTGAACGTGGCATGGTTGTTGGTGCCAGAAGGGCTGGTCTGAGTATTTCAGAAACTGCAGATCTCCTGGGATTTTCACGTGTGTTTACAGAGAATGGTCCGAAAAAGAAAAAATATCCAGTGAGCGGCAGTTCTGTGGGCGGTAATGCCTTGTTGATGCCAGAGGTCAGAGGAGAATGGCCAGACTGGTTCAAGCTGATAGAAAGGCAACAGTGACTCAAATAACCACCCGTTACAACCAAGGTAGGCAGAAGAGCATCTCTGAACGCACAGTACGTCGAACTTTGAGGCAGATGGGCTACAGCATCAGAAGACCACGCTGGGTTCAGATAAGAACAGGAAACTGAGGCTACAGTTTGCACAAGCTCATCGAAATTGGACAATAGAAGATTGGAAAAACGTTGCCTGGTCTGATGAGTCTCGATTTCTGCTCCGACATTCGGATGCTAGGGTCAGAATTTCGCGTCAACTACATGAAAGCATGGATCCATCCTGCCTTGTATCAACGGTTCAGGCTGGTGGTGGTGGTGTAATGGTGTGGGGAATATTTTCTTGGCACTCTTTGGGCCCCTTGGTACCAATTAAGCATCGTTGGAACGCCACAGCCTACCTGAGTATTGTTGCTGACCATGTCCATCCCTTTATGACCACAGTGTACCCAACTTCTGATGGCTACTTTCAGGAGGATAATGCGCCATGTCATAAAGCTGGAATCATCTCGGACTGGTTTCTTGAACATGACAATGAGTTCACTGTACTCAAATGGCCTCCACAGTCACCAGATCTCAATCCAATAGAGCATCTTTGGGATGTGGGGGAACGGGAGATTCGCATCATGGATGTGCAGCCGACAAATCTGCACCAACTGCGTGATGCCATGGTGTCAATATGGACCAAACTCTCTGAGGAATGCTTCCAGCACCTTGTTGAATCTATGCCACGAAGAACTGAGGCAGTTCTGAAGGCAAAAGGGGGTCCAACCCGTTACTAGCATGGTGTACCTAATAAAGTGGCCGGTGGGTGTATTTCTCAATATTCAGGTGAGGCTCTGAATCTCCTGTCTTTGCTGTAGTTGTTTTGATTAAAAAACATCATTCAAGGTTCATGTATACGTCATTCAAGAAAAGTAGGGCAAGTGACTATTTTTGGAATTAAAAAAACAAATTGTTGATATATTGTAGCATTTACAAGGACAAAACAAACTTGGTGATTAAAATGCACACTCAGAAGGAAAACAGTACATTATTTTCATTTAATTGTACCCACCTGGACGCCACGAACTGTTATGTTAAAAAAAAAAAAAATTTTTAAAGTTGCTTGAGAATTTGAGATGACACTCGCCATGCTAATGCTAACGAGAAGGTGAATGCCATGCTAACGCTCCAAACCACCTAGCCAATCATCATCGTATTTGCAATGGTGTCACCACCCCCATCCCTCCTCCCCCCTCTCGCTCTGTTCTCTCCCAGGCAGCTGTGAAAAAAATCAGACAACTCGTGCTTCATTCCACCAAATTGTAGTAACGCGCCCCTTCACATCCACTGTAACGGTAACGCCGTTGCAAGGATGGGAAAAGTAATAGATTACATTACTCACTACTGAAAGAAAAAAAATACCACCGTTAGAAACGCTGTTGTACTCTAACGCTGTTATTAACAACACTGATTTTGATGTTTTTTTATTAAATGCAAGCCAAATCATGTAAGTATCCCAAGTAGATAAGTCTCTATTTATGTATGGGAAGACTTGTATATTGTGCAGGATGTTGTTTTAAGAGTTATAGCTCGGCCTCATGTCCTGTTTTCCATCTGTGCAGCATGAAAAGTATACTAGCCAGTTACAACTCGGTCTCAAAGCCTTGGATACCCGGGCGAAGGAAAAGCAGCAGAGCCCAGAGAAGAGCAAAGAAGCTGTTTCCAATGTGAAGCTACACCAGAAGAGCGAGCGCAAAGCCCTTTCACTTACAGGTATAAATGAGCCCTTACGCGGTCTCTCATCAGGACAGCTTTCAAAGCAGCTACCTGTTGTCTTAGAGGACCTGTTTTTGCTGAGTTGTATGTTAAGGCGTGTGTGCTTGAAGACCACTCTTTCTAAATTAAACTGCTGTCTTCTGCACATGTTCATTTTAATAGGTCTGATGATTTTGTTTGAAACCTTTTGCTTTGTTTCCAAGTGTGTTGTCAGTAAAGAAATAGGCATTAGACTTAAATGTAAGTAAGTTGTTGCAGGAGGTGGAAAGGTTAAGGACAAGCACTTATCTTTGTCAGCCATGCCTGTCAGCTGACAAGAAGGCCTATTGGATGCACGCCCATAGAGGTTCTTAAAACGGTGTGTTGGTTCTGGTGCCAGCTCTTTACGTGGGTATCTGAAGCTGATGTGGGACTTATGCCTCCCTCAGAGTTGTTCTCAGGGCATCTAAGCTTATTTAAGCCGCACGAACATCAACAAATCCTATTTTACAAATCAGGCAATAGTTCAAGAATTGTTAGAAAAGGAAATGTTTGTCTTGACAAAAACTCTTCCAGCTGTTCACATTCTTTTCTGCTCCATGGTGGCCCCTGTGAGATCACAGAGGGAAATCAGACATTAGCTTAAAATAAAATGTAAATGAACAACCTCACTGAAACAAGATTATTCTTATATATAACCTGCACAATGAGTCAAAATCTCCCCACTTTGGAGAAATAACAACTGCAGCACTTACATGTTTGATATTTTCGTTTGGTTTTGGGTGAGTTAGTCATTTGCGGAAATTGCCTGACTCTGCCCCATACTTGAAAGAGCGCTATGAATATCTTTTCTGTGTTGTCTTGCGTGATTTCCCATCCAGCTGCTCAGGATGTGGGGTTTGTCCACTCCTGCTGCCATCTGCAGGGCAAGACACTGCATGTTTACTGGGTGTGAACCTTAAAGCCTTAAAAGGAACACAGTAGTATGCAGCACTACTTTCCATAAAAATAAATGCACGTCATAGCTTTCTTTGGAAAAGTTTAAGTCTTTGTGTCCATAACAACAATGTCCAAATGCTTGTAATGTTTGGAATAAGCACTCATGACAAATACTTCTGAGTTTGTTTTGTCTGGAACAAAGGCAAATTAATCAATACCGCCTGCAGACCATTTATTGATCATATTAGTGACTCTCTTAGATACACGTTTCCTCATTGTAGAAGTATACTGTAGTAGTCAGTCACATTCTGTATTGTTTTTCCTCCTTGAAGATTAGGATTAGCGTCATTGGCTTTAATATCTAAAAGATTAAACAATATTGTAACATTCGTGTCACATAGTTGACCTGTTTTTACTATGGTCTTGACATGCAGTAGATTTTGCACAAATTTTAATAAACACATTATTGTTGCATGCATAATTATTCAGCCATTTTCCCATTTTGCCCACCATTCACGAGTTTGTGAATGAAGGTAATACATAGTGTTTTTCATCTAGCTGCTACAGATACACCAATATCTAAGCAAACTCCTCTCTATGGCCAACCATCATGGTGGGGAGAGGATGAGGATTCAGCTACTAAAATCCAGAAGCGAAGCGGTAAATCCTCTGACCTACAGATTCCAGGTATGAAAATGTATCTTGCTAGGTTTTTTTTTTCTTTCATTTATGTAGACATACAAAATATTTTTACATCTGTGAGCTAGGACCTAATTAAAAATGACACGATTTTCTAAGGCATCACTATCCAATGCCCTTTGTGGGTCAGTTGGATATCGTGAAGCCCAAGGCACTTTTCTGGCTGCCAGTTGTGGAATGTGAGCCAGCTCTTACCATTGCAGACCAACGGGCAGCACCGAGCTGCCTCGTGATGGATTATGACCCTCTAAGCTGCTGGATGGAAGGGGGGAGGAAGCTTGATTGTTAGCCTCCTGGTGCACAACAGTAACAGATTATATGAGTGGTGTTTTGCCAGATTCAGTAACTGAGATGGAGTATCAATAGTTTTCTGTTTTGGTGACTGTACTGACAATAGCCTTTTTTTGTCCTAATTGTTTAAGTTTGGTTTACATGCGAGGGACAGAGAGCATGCCGTGTCAAATGTATTGTGACACTGGAAAAAGGTTAAATTACAAACAATAGATTTAAGTTTGTAAGTTGTTTTATAGCAAACACTGCCAATAATTGAGCCACCAGGATATTCCTTTCATTGAGCCACCCACAATTTCCATCTAATTGATTGGGTACCACTGTTTGAGGTCCTGAACCAATGGTCTATTTACAACCACTTAAAAAAATTTCAGATCCTAAAATAATGTAATACATGGTTAGTCTCGGAAACTTCACTTGCTTCAACACTTAATAGATGACTTTGAATAAGAAGTAGTGAATTTATTTTTGATTATTTATTCAGAATAGGTTTTATGATACTCAAGATCACTAATGTTTGATACACTTGTTAAACTGAGCTTGGTTGTTTGTCATCAGTCAGTTCTGAAATGTTATGTTTGGTCTACAGCGTGTTGAACCATGACTAATGATGTTATTTTCTATATCATATTCTTGCCACCAGAATCTGGTAGAAATGTTTCCAGCTACGAGCTCAGTGGTTCTTTGTCAGATAACCAAGGCAAATCCATCTTTTCCTACCGTCGTGAGCCCAGCTACTTCGAGATCCCCACCAAGGAGATCCAGCATCGGCCTACCAAGAAAGCGGAGTCTCAAGTTCACGAAGTTCCAACAAAGGACACTCAAGATCCCTCTGACCATGTCCCATCCACCCCCACGCCTCCTGTGGTCCAAAGCCATGCCTCCTTTACTATTGAATTTGATGAATGTAACCCGGGCAAAATGAAGATCAAGGATCACGTCACAAAGTTCTCATTCCGTCAGCAGCGTAAGCCGCCTCCTGCAGAGGCTGTGACCACACCTACTGAAGTGATGTCAGCTGAAAGTAAGGTTGCTGATTGGCTTGTTCAAAGTACTGCTAACATGATGAGGAGAAGGTCCCAGGGTGACATCTACAGTCCCAGCAGCGATCCATCACTTCTGTTGACTACCAAGGGTGAGTACCATGTTCATCATTCATGTTATTAGCAACTGTAACCTATCGAAACTTTTATGTTCTTTTATCATCAGCAGCTCGATATGAAAATGGCACTGACATTCAATCTGAAGATCCAACAATCAATGAACAGGGTTTTCTACGGTCGCAAGTTCTAATTGACTCCCAGATTTCATCTCAGCCACAGAGGGTCTCCTCCTCACAGCGCTTCACAGAAATAGAGCAGCCTTCCTCCTACTGCCCTCCAGAATTTCAGTCTGCTAGTGGCAAGGCAGATCCTCATCGAGCTTTCATCATAGAATTCTATGATGATCATTCTGCTGATGCCCCCAGAAGGAAATGTTCTCAGACCATCCAATCAGATCAATCTAACCTCAGGGTCCATCTTGAAAAGGCCAGGAAAAGCTCCACTGTAGCTGGTGAGAAGCAAGTCCAGTCTCCAGCTTGTCGCACTCCCCCGTCCCAACGGTACACTATTCCCCTCAAAGCTCCTGCTTCTATAAGTTCCAGTAGAGGTGGCTCATTACGACGGGAAAAGACAGAGGATCGGATAAACACTGGCTTTTCATCAAGGTCAGCATCCGCCATTTCTGCAAGGCCTTTTAGCAGCGTAGGCCGAAGATCCAAACTGGCTAAAGAATTTACTGCTGAATGGCTCAAACAGACAAAGCAGACATCTTCAAGCGAAGATAAAAATATATCTAGTCCACCAACAAAACCTAAAACTGAAACATCGGCAGCATCTCAGCCTGATCTGACTGTCACTAACCCTGCCCAAGTTGAGTCTTCCCTTCATCCCAAGACCTCTTCTCCTATCCAAGAGCCCGTTCCCCTCACAGTGCCTACGATTCCTCTTGTATGTCAGAGTGAAGAGGTCAAGCATTCCCATGTGGGCCCTCGAAATCCAGAAGACGACAGTCTAAGTGATGCAGGAACTTACACCATTGAAGCTGACATCTCTGATAAGGAGCTTGAAGAAGCACGGAAAAGAATTGATAAGGTAAGTTTAGTTTTAAGCAAACTTCTGTGGCTTTCCTTTGTGATGTAAAACCCATAAGACCTCATTTTCTCTAAAAAATCAGAAGTCTTGTTTCTCTTGGGACAAGGTCCCTCCCAGGAAATGGAACCATGGATATTGTCAGCCCGATTACCCAGTTGCAATACTTTGTTCCAGGTGTTTGGTGTTGTTGAGAATCCAGAGCGAACGAACCACAGTGAAGCAGACACATCAGCGGCATTTAGGCCTATTATTTTTGAGGGAAGGGAGGAGCATAGGCAGAGTAGCGATGGGGAAGTGAGGACCGCTCCACAACAAGGAGCAAGTGGGGTGAAGGTAAAAACCTTCCTGCTTGGATTTGAACAAAAATGAAATTTAAGGAATAAATCTGTTTTTATTTTAACACCAAATCTTAAAATCAGGTCAGTAAATTGTGCCACTATCTTGTGGTGAATCTGTCATTTGATTCCCTACATTTCCCTCCTCTCGCACACTTTGGGATTTTCATGGTTTTTTTTTTTTATCTCACATGGTGTAAAAATCGATGATAAGCCAATCACTGGACAATGCATTTTGCAGTGCATTCGGGTCACCTGCACTATCTAATGCCCAATAGAAGAGTTGGATTAAAAAAGAAAAACCTTTATAAATAATTTAAATATGTTATAATCCTCAATTTGGATTAATTGTCAAATGAGTATGATTTTTTTTCAACAATGTGGTTGTATTTTGCAAGTGGTATGGAACTACAGTTTTAAACCACACAATTTTGAATGGGTTTCATGTAACGACACTATGCTGAATTTATCAAAATAAATCTACATTTACAGTTTATAACTACAAATTACAGCCACAATTATGAACACTTAAGTGAAAAATGAAATCTTCTCCGACATTGTCAATCAAAACTGCGAATTATCTTTAAATTATACTAAATTGAAGTCTTGTACCAGACCTCATTGGGCTGTGCAATTGTACCTAATGTGACTGTACAGGTACTACTCAGAAAATTTGAATATCCTTAAAAGGTTGTTGTAGTTCTGCAATTCAAAGGTTAACATATTAAATGAATGGATCAAAGTTTTATTTCTTTGAATCTACAAAAATGAAGCTTTCTATTTTCTTAGTTTCCTAGCGTTATAATGTTCTTAGTTGGGGGCTAGTGGTTTTAATAAGATAAAATCTTAATCAGCAAAGTTACAACAAGAGCTTGAGATAAATATCAATTTGAGTGTAATGGCTCAACAAAATCTGTTTATTTCATGGTGTTCATCTTTATTTTAGATTGCCTAATACAAACATTTGATGTTCAAAATTTTCAGGTAGTACCTGTATATGTTCTGCTTCCCTTCTTTTATACTTCTTTGAATTTGTTGCTGTTGTTGCTGCTTAAAAAACAATAATGATCAACTGTAGTTAATCTAAGTATCTTTTTTTAGACGTGCACAAAAATGTTCTGTTTGAACACATGCAGGTTCAGCTAGCAGGTGCAGTGATGCAGGGGGCTCCAAAATGGATGTCTTGCTGGGCAAGCTTGGCAGACGTGGAGACTGGTCCTTCATCTGGCCAATTTCATATGTTGTCCCAGATGGAGCTATCAGGAAGTGGTAAGTTGCCTGATAAGACATAAGTCCATTTGAAATGATAATAAGCTACCCTAATGAATGAATGATGTTTTATTTTCTACAATGTGTGGTTAATATGCAAATATGAATTATTAACTTTTGATTGTAGCACAGGGCACACGCAGCCAAGATCACGACAGCGTGGACTCAGAAGGCCCAAGAGCACGGCCAAACCTAGGAGAGAAGAGTGACATTGTAGCTCCTAGCATTCATGTTCATCACGATCCACATTCAACATTTGAAGTTGAGGAAAGCGGCTCAGTGACCACTGGCTCTCATGATGGCATTCATAGATTGTCCGTGCAGGATGACGTAGAGCCTGATAGTCTGAGTGATGCTAGCAAGTCTGATGATGGATCCGTCGTAGAGCGGCGGAAGAGGCCGTTGTCAGACACGGGAAAGAGGACAAACGAAGACGAGGTCAGACAGTCTGAGAAGTCAAAAGCATTCTACATTGATTCAGAAGATGATGCCCCACAATTACAATGTAGGGCTTCAAACCTCCTCAACAAGACTGTTGAAAAGACTGAGAAAAAACGTTCTACCAAAACCTTCTCAACTGCTACTTTGACCAAGCGCAGAGGGAGCCAGGAATCGGGCAAAGTGAGACCAACCATGTCAGCTTCTCTTCTGGTCCAGGAAACGGAGAACTCTGAGTCCAAGGACTGCTCAATGTCCTCCTTAATCAGACAAGAGAGCTTCACCAAAGAGCAGCCGAGCAGTAACAGACTGCCCAACATCTCTTCCCACGGAGACCTTCAGCCTGATTTATTCCAGCCAACCTGCAGCCAAGACACTCATTCTTACCTCAAAGACACGGAGGACGTTTTAGCTGTTCTGGAGGCCAAGCTCCTAGCAGGCCAATCAGAAACCACCCCTTCTCCCATACCAGACTCACTCTCTGGGGAGTCCGATGTAGATTCCTCCAGTACACTCAGCCAGCAGAGCAGTAGGACCAGGTCCAACCCCCAAACTAAAAATTCTCCGTCAAGTGGTCTACAAAGGGAGACGTCTTCAGCCAGTACATCTAGCCACTACTCCAACCCACAGTCTTCTGTTTTGAGCCATCAACGAATAGCAAAAACCGAGCCCCTAAGGAGAGCAGTTGGACTAAGGCGTAGCGTTGGCAAATGTGGCTCAGCCGAACTGAGTGACGACCCTCAAAGTTCCAATGTCCCGTACTCTGATCAGGAGTCAAACTCTACACAAGTGCGGAAAAAGTCCACTGTACCATTTCAGCGGGAGGATGCCAAGAGTTCTAAGGTGCATCAAAGTCTGAGCCGTGTCCATAGCTTTTCAGCGCCAAGACCCACCCGGGCATCCATGCTCCGGCGAGCCCGCCTTGGTGACGCCTCTGACAACGAGACCACAGAGACGGAAAGGCTCTCCCAGGAGACGACTAACATCCCTGCTAAGGAAAACAAAAAACTTTCCAGGTGGGACATGCTGGCCATGCCTCGCCGGAGGACGAGCTCCTTCCAAGCATCTAGTGACACAGAGAACTCCTCCGCCCCACAGTTGGCAGGAAAGACCACAACAGTCCAAAACCGTAATATGTCTGCTTTGGGGTCAAAACCTGGCTTGAAACCCTCCCTTACAAAAACACCCATCACTCGTGGACGCTCCAGCAGTGCCAAATATGCCAGCAGCACAGCAAGTGAGTATAACCATTTTTCCGTTATTGTTGGAATCTGTAATCAAGGCCAGTATGAGAATGCAGCTATAGTAAAGCAGCATCGATATATTGCATAAAAAATGGTTTATTATAACACTTTTGACACAAGACAAACTATAAATATTTAAAATATTTTACAAATATTCCACTATCAAAGTGCCAGAATGAATTGATGATATTACCACTAAAATATAGTGGTTCCCATCATTTCAAAAAATGTCACAATTGGCTGAGGGACCACAACTTGATGGGCAAGGAAATTGAAGCTCTGACCCAGTGATGAATTGGTTTGGTTCTTTAAAGGTATTTCTCGTCGTGGTGGTTTTTCATGCAACAATTTCTTCAATGGAAACTTTTTGGGAAGGGATCTAATACTTCTACTAACAATAATAACACCTACAAATATCTTAACAATGTACAACATGAAATCTACATTTTGATGGGATAATGGGATACTGGGATAACAAAAAAAAAGTGAATTGGTCTTGTGTGCATTCAGCTGCTGAGCTGTGGATATTTGCTCATTTCTGAAATTCATGACTCATCAAAGTGAGTCAAACTTCCATAAGAAATGAGCACTTCCACAGCACCGTTTCCCTCATTCGTGGAGCCCATTTGTCAAAATTCTCTTGTCTGTTGTACTTTGATGGAATCTGTGTCTCTCCCACCTTATCCTACCTTCATCCCTACTAATACTGATTTAACTTAAACCAATTCATGCTGCAAAAGGCTCCCGGAGAAGACAGAAAGGTTCTGGCTATGCCTCCACATCTGATGAGGAGTACGACTCCAATCGAAGTGTCCCTAAACACAAACGCTCCCAACCTTCCTCAGCCTCTCACAGTCCGCACCGACCCCCTCGACCCGTGGTCCCGGTGCACCCCAAAAGCCACAACAAGAATTCTCAAGAGGAGAACCAGGAGGGGGAGGATTTGAACAGCTGGTCCACCCACAGTGCTGAGATTGCACGGTAGAGAATATTTTTTCAGAATTTTTGTTTTGCATTTTATTACCCATTTCTGCAGCACTCATTAAGTAATTATGGATTGAATTGCCTCTTTGGTAGCTTGAGTCAAGACTTGGCTAAAGATCTTGCCATCTTGGCCCGAGAGATTCATGACGTCACAGGAGAAGGTGACGGGAAGAATTTGACGGTACAGAGTAGCGTTCCCATTTCTGCTGTGACTGCTCATGAAAAGGTAAACAAATATCCTCAGGTTTAACCCTGCCTTGAAATTATCAGTGAATCTCTATATTCTTGTGTTATACTGTTGTTTTTGCTAATCTTGAACAAAATTATGAGCTGTCTCACCCAAACTAATTTTTACAGCTTGTTGAGCGTATACCGGAGATGGGATTGAACTATCGGAGAGTCCCGCCATGTTCTCCAGCAGCAGAATCTTACCTGAACTCAAATGACCAAGATCTGAACTCCACTCGGCAATATGACAGCAGAGAGGAGGTCCGACTTAAAGCCAGTTGTCTATAAAATGTCTGATATGAGGCAAATTGAAATCATCATAGAGTATCTCATCTTGGCAGGTCACTGTGGAGGACCCTGCACTCAATCCATTGTCTCAGGTCATCATGGCCATCAGAGAAAACACAGAGCAGCTTTCTGAGAAGATCAAGTAAGATGCAATGAGGCTGTATGCCATGCAACAAATCTTTAGTGTCTACTGTGTATTTTAAACGATAATTGTACGTACAATATTTGTGTTTGACTGGACATTTGTCTAGTAGATAGTTAGTATATCTGCATGCACAGTTCTGAGCTCTGGTGTTCAAATCACAGCTCTGGAGTTCTGTGGGGAATTTGCAATATTTTCCTGGCTTTTCAGAGAGTATTCTAGTGTTCATATTCCCAAAATCTTGCATGAAATTGGATTGATTGGAGAATGCATGGTGTATTTGTGGAAAAATAACAATGGGTGTTTATATACTCTCTGATATTCACATAGCACTAAATTAATTCCCAATATTTTTTTAATTCTTTCATGCATAAGTTCCCTTGATTGAAGTGTGTTATCCAAGTGGTTTTTTTTTTTCATTTTGATTGTAATCGTGTTTGGAAGTTAAATCCTCCAGCAGACAGGATTGGAAATTATCTGAAGTCCTACGTCACACTTCAGACATTTATGCAAGTACCCACCCTCTTCATTCATCTTTCACGGCCACTATTATCAGGAGCACTAAGCAGTCCATAGGTTTCCATTTCCTGCATACGGTATATAGATATTTAAATCTATACTGTACATGTGTAATTGCTGTGGTTTACTAGAATGCTCGACCAGTTCTATCTTTTTCACTTTCCGCCCCCGGCCTCCATCCGCAACGCTCTATGCCATATACCCGGCTCAGGCCCATCTGCCAGCCGGCTTGTTCATTGCCAAAAGTCGCCATTCTCATCTGATCGACTTAATCTCCTATGCGTTTTCTCCTGACACTTGAAAGACGACGATGAGTTCCTCGCGCCATGTGAGTGTGTTGGCGTCAAGTGAGTTAATGTTTGATTTCGCTGTAGTGAAGGATTTTATAGTCAGGAAGCCTTAGGGTTAAGCTTTCATCATGACTCAAATACACTTGTCTGTGCATACGTGCGCATAGAAAGCTGTTGAACGCCGTTGGAGTGCAAAGTGAGTGAATGTTTTATTTTTGTTTAATTATAAGATAGCAAAGCTTGGGGTCATTTTCAAGAAGGATGTAGTCACGTGATGCGTCATTCATCACACACGCATTTTCCACAAGCTTCAGCGATACGCCACACCTACTCCACTGACGGCCAATAAGAGTAAAGAATATGAAAATTAGCTCCAGGCCCCTGCATAAGAATAAAAAATTTTCAGAGGGGCTAAGAAACGGACCAACTAAAGCGGCTTAAAAAATGACAATCTGGGCATTTTCAAGCTGGTAAAATGGCATCAATGGTTATTTAAAAAAGATAATAATTAAAAAAAAAAATTCAAGTCAAGTGCATCTTTAAAGAACAACTGCAGCTGAGCCTGTCATTTACAGTTCACATTACCCAATAATCTTGCATTACTTTACTGTGTTCTACAGGGTGCTATTTCATGACAGAATGGATGTTTGGGAACAAATCGAGACAAATGTTGATTTAGACAGTGATGGGCCTGTTGGGAAAGCATTCAACAAGGTACGGGTTAAATTATTATTATTTTTTTAATTCATTTTTTTATTCATTCATTATTATTTTACATGAATATGAACAAACTAAGTCCAAATTGCACCTGTGCATTCCAGGACATTGCGATTTTGAAAGAACTACGGAGAGTTCAAAGACAACTTGAGGGTAAGTCGGTCAGCACTCAGCCTGTATACAAATTGGGGATGTCCCGATCATGTATTTTTGTTTGCTACAGCAGTGGTTTCAACAAGGAGGGTAAAAAAAAAAAAAAAATTGCAAATTTTTGCTGGTGAGTTGAGCAGCAAAAATAGTTTTGTAAACAAATAACGTTCAAATATTTTGTTTAACATAAATAAAAAATAAAGTCTGCTATGTTGGTTTTGGTTTCAATTACTTTTTTGCTGTCGCTGGAAATTTCCGTCATTCTACAAAAAAAAAATCTATAAAACGTACTGTTTATATACTGTATATATTTTTTTATTTGCAATATCCTTATACCTGTGAATTATTTTGTTGCTTGTAGCCCGCTACTCATTCACTTCCATCGACAGTTATAAGACATCAAATCCATTTCAACTGGGAAGACTGGGTCGATCGTTTGATTGCTACCAGCCGTCCCAGTCAAAATGGATTGGATATCCACCTATCGCTGACAACAACAGCCAATGAGTTAATACATAAAAATAAATAAACAAACAAACAAACAAACAAAATCTCTCTGAAAATGTGATCGGACCCGATTTCCGATCACGTGATTGGATCGAGGACATTCCTAATACAAATCTTGTCAATACAAGTACACTACTTGTCTTGGAAATTCACATGAATCATTTGTATTTCATCTCAGTCATTAATACAGTCATGGAGCCCAGTTGGCAGCTGGATGCTCGGTCCTCTGAGCCTGAGGTCACCTCAATAGGAGTTTGCTCAGCCAGAACCGTGGCCTCACGGGACTGGAGAACAGTCCATTCGGTCTCCAAGAGAGGAGGTGGTCGGAGGCCCGGCGAGAGTGTGCGGAGGGCTGCCGTGACGCCAGAAGATGTCAGAGAGGGACGCTTGGTTTGACGTCGGCATCCGCTCTGCTTGCATGTGGGAGGGGTGTAAAACAGGTGTCAATTTGGAAGACAGGAAGTGAAATTGAGCAGGGTGAAAAGTGGAAGTGATACAGACTACTGAACTTTGAACAGCACACATGGAAGCACCACTATGTTGTTGAACACAACACACAATCTTCGGTTCTATCATGAAATAACCTCGACACTACTTGATTGCTATATTTGCCGGTAAATTGACCAACAACACAAGTGGCTGTTTTTCAAGTTCAGTTGAAAGTAATTGATAATATTTGGAGGGAAACGGGAAAAAAAAAAAAAACCTGGGAGCGACAACTCAGGGAGCCTGACTAAAAATTACTTTTGTGTTCACTAATGAACTATGATTAGTTGTATCTGCAGCTATCATATATTGGCATTTTCCCCATTTCAAATGTTCTTTCACATTTATGTATTTTGACCAAAATTGTGCAGAATATCAAGTACTTGTTTAGTAAGACACTCATGTATTATTTCCAAGATATCAAGATGATATTTGATTATTGAATCACCTCATTAATTAGTTGTAACTTTTTACCACCAAGGAGGAAAACCAAATACAAGTTACTGCCAAACCTAATGTGCAATTCAATAAATGTACTGTACTGTTGCTTTATGAGCAACAGAGCATGGTTATTAGCAAGTTTTCCTTTGACTAATCCCAACAAAATTTTAAATCCTTAATCAGTGTATTACGTTATACCAATTACCTCTGATTGTTACAGGGCCTTTTCACTACAATAGCACAACTTTATCCCTCTTCTCCACTGCTTTTCACCTGTGTGACAGCAGGATGAAAGCGTCATGGTGCACCAGTGAGTTGATGTTCTTTCATTTTCCAGTCCAGGTTGTGCATGATTGTGAAGTTCTTGTAGGTGCCACTCAGCTGTGTTAGCCAAGTGCAAGCTGTTTACAAGTGAATGTGTGACGTGTTGCTGCTAATCTTCTTTGATGGGATAGTTGGGTTTAATCCCAAAACAGTCCTTAAATTATAAATTTACAAAGCTGAAATGTAAACTGTGTTCCATTGCTGTTTGATAAAGAATCACATGTTTTGGCTTTTAGTTTGCTTGTAAATGTTTTGTGTTCAGTCATTGTGTCAAGATGTTGTGAGGGTCTTTTTCAAATAAATTCAACGAGCAAATGCCTAACTTGTTTGAAATTGACTTGTTACTATTCAAAGCAATGATGGTCGGAATGGTGAAATGAATATTATCAAAAAGGGGAACTAAGCTTTTTTATATAGTAAAACTGAAGAGGAAGAAGCACATTTGTTGTTTCAAACTGGACACTTTCCTAGCTTCATGTGAGTTGATCGACTTATGTATGAGGACGTTTCACATTCTTTAAAATCCACTGTAAACATTTGTTCTGGACTTTATTAGGCCCCTTGTGTATGAAAAGATGAGAATCTTCATGTTCTGCCGGCTACGTCATGGTTTCCTTTCTAAGAAAAAGGTACAGTACATCTACAAAACCTATTTTCGAAAGTTTGAACGTGTTTTATTTCCACAGCAGGAGTCAATCCATTGGGTGATTTCACTTGTGGTTTTGGCATTCATGACCATCCTCGGGGTCCTGCTGGCTGTTGCTGTGCTGGAAAGACCCCGGGCTTCCCAAAATGATCATCCCTCTATCGACCAGTGCCGGTAACAAGCTGAATAAAAGTTGCTTTGTTTAGTTGTCATTGCGCTGGTAACGGTTCTATGGTACCCACAAGAGGTGCAGCCAAATTCTGTCAGAAAACTTGACTTCATAGTAATGAGTTAAAAATTTGCTAAATTTGTTTTACTTTGTTAAAATGTTTGATTCTCAGCTACTCAGGAAATAAAAGTACAATGAATAAAATGACCACAAGTACAATATTGACAATGAAATAATGTAAATGCTGGATAGGTTCAGAAAAGTAAGTATAACAATGTTTACTTTCTGAGGTTGATATTTGAAATTTCGAAGTATTCATTGCTTTTGCGTCTCATTTGTATTACTATTTTTTCATAATTTAAAAAATGAATGTGGGCACGGATCGCACACCATTTCCACTTTTCTGCAAGACTAGCACATGTCTGAGTGGGTTCACGAATGAGTGAGTGCAATTAGACACACTCGGGTAGAGGGATTGTCATTGCCAGGATTAGCGATCATGTAGCATAGAATAGGATGTCAACATATCCACACTTACAGGTGATTTACATACTACTGTGCTCCCCGAATCACATTAGGAATTGTGTACACTCCACCCATCCTAATCACGTCCCCTTTCGACTTACCTTCCCTCCGCTCTCTCCTCGGTTATCAGGCCACCCACATGGTGTCCACGGACAAATATAGTTAGATAAGGAAAGCACCATTATGTCCATATGTAGCATAGGCATTTAATAATGTATTATTTGTTGTTTTTTTTGTTCTTCTCCTCTTCTGTCTACTTCCTTCCTTTCTGTCCCCCTTTGAACCCCCTTTCTTGTTCGCTGCTTTCTCCCAATAAATAATACATAATGAGCAACCGCAATTGGAGTATGTGAGACATTAAAATTGTTCAGACGCTCAGATTCCTATTCTCCATGTCTAAGCAGCTGAACAGGACAGGTATAGAAATAAATAATTAAAGAAAAATTCATATGTGGACCTGCTGTCCACATATGTGGATAGGACATTTTGGGCCCACAATATTAACATTTGGGACAAAAAAAATGTACCATATTTCTATTATTCTTAATGTTTTTTTTTTTTTTTTGTTTTTTTTTTAATTATTAATAACTACTGTACATTCGACAACAACAAAAAATGACACATTAAAATGTATAAAACCAAACCACTAAAGTGTTATTATTATTACCGTAATTTTCAGACTATGAGGCGCACCTGACTATAAGGTATACTATTTGTTCATTGATAAACTGCACTGGACTATAAGCCGCTGTTGTCCCCACTGAATTATGGGAAATTTACACCAAAAGAAATGAACCGTTAATAAATTATTTGACAGCTGCGCAGAGGTTGCGCTAGACTTTTTCGTTGTCTGTCATTTTGACTGACAGGGTCATAAAAATCCGGTCATAATTTATTTTTACCCGTCACTTAAATTTTTTAAATGATAATAATGTCATATTCACTAGTATTTAGTTTTCATTCATTTTTAATTTTCTGTCCGAACAAGCTTAACAGAGAATCCACACCTTGCCATCACACATCAAGCAGATGACTATGTAACTTTTTCTCCGCATTGACAAAAACAGCTGACTGTGGCCCCAGTATGTAGCCTACGAGCCGACCTAAGTATAGCTTTAGCTTTTTTATCGACGCGACTTACAATGACATTCTCCTGTTTCAACAAGCTATCCTTTACCATCAGCCCTGTCGTTCTTATATATCCTCTGCTTGTCCTACGTCTCTTACCGTTCTTGGGGGTAATTTAGTTAGCTTTGTGTAGCGATCGCAAATGCTACTCAGTGACAGCCAACGAACACTTGTAATTTTTTCATTGATAACATATCTTAATCCTATAATTTATTTACACTTCCCCTTACTAAAGTTGTTTTTTTATATATATATATATATATATATATAACAGAAACGGTAGCAGTGGCAGTCAAATACCATTGTAATTCTTTTCAGGTCATTCATTGTCAGACAGAAGCAGTACGGCACAACGTTACGCTAAAAAAATAAGTTAAAAATATAAAAATGGCTTACCTCTTTGTCCTCTGAAAGACCATGTCAACCCAACATAATGTTTACTGCATATGAAACGTGAATGGATTCGCCGAGCTGGTGTTAAAGTCCGCGCAAGTTGATTCGGTCTTCACATTTTTTCCTCCCGGGTTTTTGGTTCCGGAAACGTATGAAGAAAACATCCTTCATGTGTCGTAATGTCTAGAGTCGTTTCTACAAGTTCCAAAAAAGCAATGCGTGATCGGCATGTTCGTTTTTGAAAGATTACCGGAGAAAAGTAGCACTTTTTACGTTGGGTCTATGCGAGGGTGGGTCTATAATGTCCCACTTCGGCTTTAGTTCCGCTTTACGATGCGACGTCACGGTCTAAAAATAGCCTGCGTGCGGTACGCCATTGCGTGCCCGCTTGTGCATAATCAAATGTCTCAAGTGGGATTGCTGCAGAGGCTGTCCTTCATCCTCCACTGCATCAGTCCCTCTTTTTTTCACCTCTTTTATCAACACCATCGTCGTTTTGGGGCTTTTTGAAGAAACTTCGGACACTCAGTTGCCTTGACATTTTTCTGAGTAAGGCCAACGACGTCATGCATCAAGAGAGACAATAGCTAATTAATATGCTCACTCGCCGCCCTGTGGTCTGGGGTGTGAATTGCAACCTGTCAAAATGACAGATTGACTTCATTTTTTTCCGTCACCGTTTTAAAAAACCGGTCAACGACGGAAAATATTCAGTTAACGTGACCCCTGCAGCTGCGTCATAAGACTGTCATAAGACCGTCATTATTATGACAATGTCGTGAGTAATAATGAATGCTTATGACATATGTCTTTTAGTGTGTTCTAGCAAATTATCCCGCTTTTAAATGGATGTAAAAGATCTGAGCTGGACATAGAGTTAGTGACAAAATTTGCCGAATGACACTTAATGACATCTGTCATAAGCATTCAGTAATGCCCATGACTGTGTAAAGTCATAATTATGACAGTTATAACGACACTGTCAACTAAAATGTTACCTATTAAGCCAAATAGATCAACAAATAAGCCGCATTGGACTATAAGCCATGATTCAAAATTAGCGGAAAAAGTAGCGGCTTATCGTCTGAAAATTATGGTTTTATGTTTTTGTTTTTTTTTTTTTCTTTTCTTCTTTTTTCTTAAATTAACCCTTTCAGCATGGCTGTAGTGGAGAGTATTCCTCAAAATGTGCAATACAAAGCCAACGAAACATTTGGGATCCCTTTGGAGAAAGCTTGGAAGGAGCTTCTCTCCATGGCAACGGAAAACCTCGAAGTCGTCTCCTTTTACTGGACACTGACTGGGGAGGACATCAATGTCAACTCTTCCTCTGATAGACCTGTAAGTCAAATATTTTATGGGGTGATTTATTTTTAAATGTCATACTAACGCTCCACACAAACAGGGGCGGGAAATCTTCGAGCAGCTGCAATCGCTTCCCTCTAGGAACATCTCAGTGCAAGTGGTGACCAGCCAGCCTTCCCTCAAAACAAATTCCACTGATTTAAAAATCCTCAGACAGAAAGGTGTGTCTGAACTAGGGCACAATGGTTTTGGACATTTTCCTTAGTTTCTCAGCCGACATCCCTCCTTTTAAATCCTCTGCAGGAATTCACGTACGAAAGGTGGATTTTGGACGCCTGACAAATGGTGTGCTTCACTCCAAGTTTTGGATAGTGGACAGCCGGCATGTTTTTATAGGTAGCGCCAACATGGACTGGAGGGCTCTGACACAGGTAAAAGTACTTCATCAGATCCAGTCTTAAGTGTAAGCTGGTTAAGCACACGTGTACTTGCGTAGGTGAAGGAATTGGGCATTGTTATCTACAACTGCTCCAGTCTTGCGACAGACCTTCATAAGATCTTCCTGTCTTACTGGGTGATGGGAGAGTCCAACAGCTCCCTCCCTGAAAAGTGGCCTCCCACCTTTGACACGGCCATCAATAAAGCGCATCCCCTGTTGGTGAAGGAGGATAACCTAACCAGCAGACTCTACATTGCTGTCGGTTTCTATCTCAGTTCAATATATGATTTTTCCCAGGGCGAAAACTTAATTGGGGACTTTTGTTATTTTCGTAAAGGGCTCTCCACCATTATTCTGTCCTGAATCACGGACTGAGGACTTGGACGCCATTGTTTCTATCATCTCAGAAGCACAACACTTCATAGACGTAGCTGTCATGGATTATTCCCCCAGTATACGCTTTCAGCGCCCAAAAAGGTGAACCACAACTGTATAAAATATGCTTATATATACACATGTTGTATACTGTATGTATGTATGTAGATGTATATGGCGGAAAACACAGACAAGACTGAAAAAGCAGTTTCTGCTCTTGCTCTCCTCTTAAAAAAAACTGCTGTATTTTAAGACAAAACAACTGTTGTGTTTGTTAGAACAATATGTCTATATGCTGCCATAGCAGATTCATGGCGCGTTAAGCCCCTGAACTATTTTCAATTTGTCCGTTTTACAATATGTCTATATGCTGCCATAGCAGATTCATGGCGCATTAAGCCCCCGAACTATCTTCAATTTGTCCGTTTTACCCTGAAACCCCCGTTTACAGACGTCGCGCAACCGCTTTTGTTTCAATCCAGCCATAAAACGAAGGTAATTAATTATATTTATTATTCAAAATGTCTGTCGTTTTTAGCTTAGAATCGTTAACTGATGTCTCATTTCGTTTAAAAAAAAAAAAAAAAAAAGACTTTAAAAAATTATTCACTCGCATATTTTAAACTTTTAAACATATGTCACAATGAAAAAATGGCGTCTGTAAAAAAGTCAGATATCGACCTCATAACTATCGCTTGTATTTTTTTTTTTGTTACTGTCGCATTTTCTACGATATGTTAGATGATAAATAATCGATCAAAACAAAGAAAAATTGGGGGGGGACTTTTAATGGGTAAATATATGAAAAAGAAAATCCACTCCTTGATGTCTGCGATTTCTGCATCGCAACCCTTGTTATATGACCATGGTTCACCCATAAAATCCCCCCCAAAATCCAGCTGTGGCCATTCACAGCTGTGTCTTGACACTCCAGTGATACAGTGGGGCAAATAAGTATTTAGTCAACCACTAATTGTGCAAGTTCTCCCACTTGAAAATATTAAAGAGGCCTGTAATTGTCAACATGGGTAAACCTCAACCATGAGAGACAGAATGTGGGGAAAAAAAACAGAAAATCACATTGTTTGATTTTTAAAGAATTAATTTGCAAATCATGGTGGAAAATAAGTATTTGGTCAATACCAAAAGTTTATCTCAATACTTTGTTATGTACCCTTTGGTGGCAATAACGGAGGCCAAACATTTTCTGTAACTCTTTACAAGCTTTTCACACACTGTTGGTGGTATTTTGGCCCATTCCTCCATACAGATCTCCTCTAGAGCAGTGATGTTTTGGGGCTGTCGTTGGGCAACACGGACTTTCAACTCCCTCCTCACCCCGTGGCATCAAAATGATAACAAGAACGGGGAGCAAAAATCCCAGAACCACACGGGGGGACCTAGTGAATGACCTACAGAGAGCTGGGACCACAGCAACAAAGGCTACTATCAGTTACACAATGCGCCGCCAGGGACTCAAATCCTGTACAGCCAGACTTGTCCCCCTGCTGAAGAAAGCACACGTCCAGGCCTGTCTGCGATTCGCTAGAGAGCATTTGGATGATCCAGAAGAGGACTGGGAGAATGTGTTATGGTCAGTTGAAACCAAAATAGAACTTTTTGGTAGAAACACAGGTTCTCGTGTTTGGAGGAAAAAGAATACTGAATTGCACCACACCCAGTGTGAAGCATGGGGGTGGAAACCTCATGCTTTGGGGCTGTTTTTCTGCAAAGGGACCAGGACGACTGATATCTGTAAAGGAAAGAATGAATAAGGCCATGTATCGAGAGATTTTGAGTGAAAATCTCCTTCCATCAGCAAGGGCATTGAAGATGAGACGTGGCTGGGTCTTTCAGCATGACAATGATCCCAAACGCACAGCCAGGGCAACAAAGGAGTGGCTTCATAAGAAGCATTTCAAGGTCCTGGAGTGGCCTAGCCAGTCTCCAGATCTCAACCCCATAGAAAATCTGTGGAGGGAGTTGAAAGTCCGTGTTGCCCAACGACAGCCCCAAAACATCACTGCTGTAGTGGAGATCTGCATGGAGGAATGGGCCAAAATACCACCAACAGTGTGTGAAAAGCTTGTAAAGAATTACAGAAAATGTTTGGCCTCCGTTATTGCCAACAAAGGGTACATAACAAAGTATTGAGATGAACTTTTGGTATTAACCAAATACTTATTTTCCACCATGATTTGCAAATTAATTCTTTAAAAATCAAACAATGTGATTTTCTGTTTTTTTCCCCCACATTCTGTCTCTCATGGTTGAGGTTTAACCATGTTGACAATTACAGCCTCTCTAATATTTTCAAGTGGGAGAACTTACACAATTAGTGGTTGACTAAATACTTTTTTGCCCCACTGTACATGCTACATGGAGTTTTTAGATTGAAACAAGGTAAGTACGCAATAATATCTCGTTAAAGTCATGGCGTCTGTAATTCTGCTCTCGTGTGCTCTCACTTCCAGATAGGGTTTTGCTGTTTAAAAAAACGTTAAAAAAAAAAAAAAAATGCCCTCCTGTTCAAAATTGTTTTTTCCTCAGAAAATTGAGATTTAAAGCTTTCCAATGCACATGCATATTGGACAATTCTGAAGGTTGGCCAAATTGGGGGTCTCAGAGCAGAACTTCAAGTCACCTGAGTGTTTTCCGCCATATGCATATACAGTGCCTTGCAAAAGTATTCGGCCCCCTTGAACCTTGCAACCTTTCGCCACATTTCAGGCTTCAAACATAAAGATATAAAATTTTAATTTTTTGTCAAGAATCAACAACAAGTGGGACACAATCGTGAAGTGGAACAAAATTTATTGGATAATTTAAACTTTTTTAACAAATAAAAAACTGAAAAGTGGGGCGTGCAATATTATTCGGCCCCCTTGCGTTAATACTTTGTAGCGCCACCTTTTGCTCCAATTACAGCTGCAAGTCGCTTGGGGTATGTTTCTATCAGTTTTGCACATCGAGAGACTGACATTCTTGCCCATTCTTCCTTGCAAAACAGCTCGAGCTCAGTGAGGTTGGATGGAGAGTGTTTGTGAACAGCAGTCTTCAGCTCTTTCCACAGATTCTCGATTGGATTCAGGTCTGGACTTTGACTTGGCCATTCTAACACCTGGATACATTTATTTTTGAACCATTCCATTGTAGATTTGGCTTTATGTTTTGGATCATTGTCCTGTTGGAAGATAAATCTCCGTCCCAGTCTCAGGTCTTGTGCAGATACCAACAGGTTTTCTTCCAGAATGTTCCTGTATTTGGCTGCATCCATCTTCTCGTCAAATTTAACCATCTCCCCTGTCCGTGCTGAAGAAAAGCAGGCCCAAACCATGATGCTGCCAGCACCATTTTTGACAGTGGGGATGGTGTGTTCAGGGTGATGAGCTGTGTTGCTTTTACGCCAAACATATCGTTTTGCATTGTGGCCAAAAAGTTCAATTTTGGTTTCATCTGACCAGTGCACCTTCTTCCACATGTTTGGTGTGTCTCCCAGGTGGCTTGTGGCAAACTTTAAACGAGACTTTTTATGGATATCTTTGAGAAATGGCTTTCTTCTTGCCACTCTTCCATAAAGGCCAGATTTGTGCAGTGTACGACTGATTGTTGTCCTATGGACAGACTCTCCCACCTCAGCTGTAGATCTCTGCAGTTCATCAAGAGTGATCATGGGCCTCTTGGCTGCATCTCTGATCAGTTTTCTCCTTGTTTGAGAAGAAAGTTTGGAAGGACGGCCGGGTCTTGGTAGATTTGCAGTGGTCTGATGCTCCTTCCATTTCAATATGATGGCTTGCACAGTACTCCTTGAGATGTTTAAAGCTTGGGAAATCTTTTTGTATCCAAATCCGGCTTTAAACTTCTCCACAACAGTATCTCGGACCTGCCTGGTGTGTTCCTTGGTTTTCATAATGCTCTCTGCACTTTAAACAGAACCCTGAGACTATCACAGAGCAGGTGCATTTATACGGAGACTTGATTACACACAGGTGGATTCTATTTATCATCATCGGTCATTTAGGACAACATTGGATCATTCAGAGATCCTCACTGAACTTCTGGAGTGAGTTTGCTGCACTGGAAGTAAAGGGGCCAAATAATATTGCACGCCCCACTTTTCAGTTTTTTATTTGTTAAAAAAGTTTAAATTATCCAATAAATGTTGTTCCACTTCACGATTGTGTCCCACTTGTTGTTGATTCTTGACAAAAAAATAAAATTTCATATCTTTATGTTTGAAGCCTGAAATGTCGCGAAAGGTTGCAAGATTCAAGGGGGCCGAATACTTTTGCAAGGCACTGTATATATATATATATATATATTTCCTTTGGTGAAAGATGAAATGCTCATCAAATATTCTTTCCATTGGACTCATCAACACTCATAATTTATATACTAGTGTCAAACATTAATTCTGTAGCTCACTTCAATATATTTTGCTCCTCATATGCTTTCTTTTGACTAATGGAATCTACTGTAACTGAAGAAGCATTTCACTTTTTTAACCAAATAGCTAATATAATTCAAACTACAATATATTATGTCCTGAAATCAGAGGTGAAAGTGGCTAGAATTTTTTTGCTGGAACTCCCTGACCAAAAGGTCGCCACTGAGCCAGAATTTTTTAGAATGTGTGTGTGTGTGGGAGGGGTGTCAAGTCATCAGCCAATCAACATTAACATTTGTGTATGTAAATCTGACTTTGGTAGATTGTTCTCATCTTGAAGATGTGTGTGTGTGTGTGTGTGTGTGTGTGTGTGTGTGTGTGTGTGTGTGTGTGTGTGTGTGTGTGTGTGTGTGTGTGTGTGTGTGTGTGTGTCAGCCTGGGAATTTTTTTTTAACATGGGGTTTTTGACAGTTGCCGTCATATTTTCAGGAACAAAGCACCATTCCGCCCGGTTTCGGCCCCAAAACTTTTACCGGAACAGGGTTCACCCGAGCTTGAGATATACGATTACTTCAAGCTATGCACTACTTTGGTTTTTTTCACACTTTGTTTTTCTTCCAGATACTGGCCCATTATTGATAATGCAATCAGGTCTGCGGCGTACGATAACAGGGTTGCGATCCGCATGCTTGTCAGCTGCTGGAAAAACACCCATTCAACCATGCTACCCTTCCTTCAGTCCCTCGCTTCCCTGGACAGCTTTAAGGATCACATTAACATTCAAATAGTAAGGAATACTAAATGCCTACAAAAGTCAACTTTGTTTGAATAAAAACAAGATTAAAATAGGTAAAATTCAGTCTCAAGCAAAATATTCAGACTTTTTAGTTTTGTTTACACAAGAAAAAACAGTTTTTATTCATCTCACTATGTTTCTACTGTTTAGAAGTTATACATTTTACCTGCTGGAAACGAGACAAACGACATTCCCTTTAGTCGAGTCAACCACAACAAATACATGGTTACTGACAAAGTGGCCTACATCGGTGAGTTACTGACCTTTGCCCTCAAGACTTTGCAGGAATGTGATCAATAATTAATGGGATCGTTGCTACACAGGCACGTCCAACTGGGACGGGGACTATTTTCTGAACACAGCTGGAGTAGGTCTAGTGATTTCCCAGAATGCGCCTTACCCAATATGGAAGAGCAAGGCTGTACAACACCAGCTCCATGCTGTGTTCAACAGGGACTGGTACTCTGAATTTGCCGTAAAGCTCTCTGACCTGAGAAACCACCCAGGCTGTGCACTGTCACCGTAAGAGAAGAAAAAGGCTCGATATGTGTATGTCATTAACTCAATATTTACATCAACAGCGTAGAGTTTTTCAGTGCATTATTTCCCCATTACTTTCTTTATAAACAATCCTACTATATGTTTTGCATTGTTTTCTTACTTGTCTGTGTCCATGCCTAAAATAAACAATTCCAGACCATATTGCGACATTGTATGGAAATGTCTTATTAAAAAAATAAGTTGTCTTGGTGAGTTTTATTTTGCTATGTGCTTCAAGATTGAATAATTGCACTGGGCAACAGTTTGAAAAAACATGTACACTGCTGGCCAAAGTATTGACACCCCTGCAATTCTGTCGGATAATCAATTTCTCCCAGAAAATGATTGCAACTGCAAATGCACATAACACGTGGTTGCAATAACTAAATCACACTTGCAGCCAGTTAAAATGGATTAAAGTTGACTCAACCTGTCCTGCGTCCTTGTGTGTACCACATTGAGCATGGAGAAAAGAAAGAAGACCAAGAACTGTCTGAGGACTTGAGAAGCAAAACTGTGAGGAAGCATGGGCAAACTTAAGGCTACAAGTCTATCTCCAAAGATCTGAATGTTCCTGTGTCTATCGTCCGCAGTGTCATCAATAAGTGTAAAGCCCATTGCACTGTCGCTAACCTCCCTAGATGTGGACGGAAAAGAAAAATTGACAGATTTCAACGAAGGATTGTGCGGATGGTGGATAAAGAACCTCGACTAACATTCAAACAAGTTCAAGCTGTCCTGCAGTCCGAGGGTACACCAGTGTCAACCCATATTATCCTTTGGCATCTGAATGAAAAGCGACTCTATGGTAGGATACCCAGGGAGACCCCACTTCTGACCCAGAGACATAAAGAAGCCAGGCTGGAGTTTGCCAACACGTACCTGAGAAAGCGTAAAACGTTTTGGAAGAATGTTCTCTGGTCAGATGAGACAAAAGTAGAGCTTTTGGGGAAAAGGCATCAACATAGAGTTTACTGGGGGGAAAAAACAAGGCCTTCAAAGAAAACATGGTCCCCACAGTCAAACATGGCAGAGGTTCCCTGTTGTTTTGAGGTTGCTTTGCTACCTCTGGCACTGGACTTCTTGACCGTGTGTATGGACATTATGAAGTCTGCCAACAAATTTTGCAGCACAATGTAGGGCCCAGTGTGAGAAAGCTGGGTCTCCCTCAGAGTTCATGGGCCTTCCAGCAGGACAATGACCCAAAATACACTGTAAAAAGCACTAAAAAATGGTTTGAGAGAAAGCACTTGGGACTTCTAATAAGGCCAGCAATGAGTCCAGACCTGAATCCCATAGAACACCTATTGAGAGTCCTGAAAATGGCAGTTTGTAGAAGGCACCCTTCAAATCTCAGAGACCTGGAGCAGTTGGCCAAAAAAGAATGGTCTAAAATTCGAGCAGAGCAAGAAGTAAGAAACTCATTGATGTATACCGGAAGTGGTTGTTCGCAGTTATTTTGTTATATGTTATATTTTTCTAAAGGTCGTGCTACCAAGTATTAGGCTGAGGGTGCCAATACTTTTGTCTGGTCCATTTTTGGAGTTTTGTCTAAAATGATAAGGAGTTATCCCCCCCCCCCATTCTCTTTTGTGTTTTTTCATTGCAAGCTATATAAATGAAGATATTACTCCCAAAGCATTTGTAATTGCAATCATTTTCTGGGAGAAATTGAGCATTATCAGACAGAATGGCAGGGGTGCCAATATTTTTGGCCAGCACTGTATAAATTGCTTTCGGTCTGCGAAATCCAAAACTGCTCTGTTTTTATCACGTCAGTTTTATTTTCTCTACAATTTACCCACTTACTATACTATTTGCACATAACTAACCACATTCATTGTAAAACATAACAGTGTCAAATAAAGATGGCTGTCATGACCATTTTATATTTCATTGTTTGTCAATATTTGTTTTCATAAAACTAGCACTTTTTAAAAGTACTAATTAAGTAAATGGAGACTGTGATCTTGACGTGACAGAGGAAAACAGATCAGTTTTGGATTTTGTAATTAAAAAAATTGTTAACAGCGATTAGAACTAAAACAGCTTGTTTCCCAAGTGTCTTTTGATTATAGCTTGTAATAAGTATTCATGCTCCATGCCGGGAGATGGCGCTGTGGTCAACAAATGCGAGATTGGCGGATGTGAAGGCTTGAGCAGAGGAAGAGCGAAGCCTGCCAGTAGGAGTACGTGTGCATCCTGTCGTTAGCATTAGGTTACTTGGCTAACTGTACTTTTCAATTGGAGTCGCAAATATGGTGCTTCTTGAAAACGACTCGGTAAGAATCAACAATGTTTCATTTTTATGTATGTCCTTTTTTCTCTTTAATCGTAAATAACAGGCATGCAGCTGTCAAAGCCCAACAGAATTAACATAAGTCTAATTAGCATTACGAGTAGCGTCAGTTCTTGTGTACCTAGCGAGTACTGACTGTTAATTTTACTTTAAGCGAAACGCTGAAATGTTTTTTTCCCAAACCGTAAAACCTCGTGTTTCATCATGGCGATGCCTTATTAAAAAATAACAGCATAAAACACATGAATTATTTAGGAGCATGCTAATGCTGCAGATACTTAAGAGTGACTGTTTCTAGCCTTTTCTATTTAAACATCATTTACATGATTCTGTATGTCAAGTATCAGTTTGTGCTGTATCTCTAAAACTTGTTCTTCTTGTTTCTTAGTTTCTAACAGAGCTGACACGTTTGTTCCAGAAGTGCAGATCCTCTGGTAGTGTCGTCATCACATTGAAAAAGTGTAAGTGGACATCACTGCATAATGGGAATGTGAAAACAACATTTTATGGTCGATTCATAAAAGTAAAAAAATGTGATCAATCTGCGTACCACGTTGTGGTCAATGGCTGTAAAAGTGCTCTTTTAAACAAATAGTTGCATCTGTAAATGAGATCGATTCGGTTCCCCAGATGACGGGAGGACAAAGCCGGTACCCAGAAAAGGCCACTCGGAGTCTTTTGAGCCAGCAGACAATAAATGCCTTCTCAGGGCTTCTGATGGCAAGAAGAAAATTAGCACAGTGGTGAGCTTGTTGTTGCATTTGGGTAATATGTTGTTGTTTTCCACACCTGCCTATTATGTGCTTCTTTACATCAAATCTACCCTTTTCCCTTGCAGATCAGCACCAAAGAAGTAATCAAGTTTCAAATGGTACGTTTTGTCAATCTGATGTTTTTGCAGGTTCTCACAAAATGCTTGAACATTTTTAGGTCATTTTGAAGTCACGTACTGTTCTCCATTAAAGCAATAGACATGAACACAGAGTATAAATGACCATCATGTGGAATAGGGTTTGACAAAATATTAAGGTATCTAAATTAGAGGAGTTCCAAAAAAATTGATTATTACATGCATCACGATTCGACACGTGTTGCTAAGGCTCGTGTGCATCTATAAGAGGTGAGTACATGAACCCTTTTGTACTGTTTAGCCTTTATTGTTGCTGTTTTTTAGGTGTTAATAGTTAGCGCCGAGCGCTTAGCTAATTCACTAACGTGTATTTCATTTGCAGAATGTGTAAAACCATGATTAAGTACATTGGTAACACTACAAACATGTGAAATACTACAGAAATCTGTGAAAACAAAGTATATTGGTTAAAAGAAGTCTTATGTCTAAAAGACACTTTGTTTCCAGAAAATGTGTAATTCATTCCACCTGTGGAAATTTTATTGTATAGCTGAGAGAAATAAGTACTACCTTTAAAATGGTTAATGTTTTTGCACTTTCTTGTAAAAACAAATAAATTAAAAAGCAGCTTAAAGCGGAAATGTGAACTAAGGTTGGCCAACCATGTTTTTGAAGAATATCAATGGCTAAACAATTGTAAGCATAATTTCTTTTTTTTTTTTTAACGCAACCCTTCCAGATTCTTTGTTTAACCCATAGCAACGCCCTTGACAACGAAAATGCTTTTCTTCGGAAATCTTCGGAAATTACGTCACACCGGGAAGTGCGAGGGAAGTCCGCCATAGAACAGTATTGTTTGTTGCATTGCTTCTCGGTTAGATGCCACGGCTATGTGTGGTGATGTTTTTAATTCTCACTCAAACGAAAAGTTGTATGAGTGGCCAAAGGATAGCAGGGCACGTTAATGGACATCTTTCGTTCGCACGAAGCAAATGAATTTCACGCCATCATCGAGTAGTGTTCTCTGCTGCAAACACTTCGAAGATGCCTGCTTCCTTAACTGGTCTGCTTATGATCAAGGATTTGCCAAAAAGTAAGTGTGATTTTTGGATAGATGACTGATGACTTTGTCAAAGCAGAGCTGCCAACTGTTGTGGAATGAACAGTATAAGCTAGCGATGTTAGCCGAAAGTTAACTCGTGGCAATCCCCGATCATAGTTGTTGTTGCGTTCGCTAGGTTGAGCGTGTTTAAATTGTGCGTCATCTACGATCTTGTTCGAAAGGGTTAATCCACTGTCAATCGGGAAAGGGGTGTGGATGTGCATATAAGTGGGTCGGCGTCGCGGTAATTCACGGTAGCGTTGCCGTAAGAGACGCACCGCCGGTGAGTTTGTGCACATTTATTTGTATTTGTATTATGTATTTCCACCTTCATGCTTCAAGCATTGCATTGCATTTGTATGGTTTGGCGTTTCTTTCACGGTGATCGCTTAGTAGCCTTCTAGATTGTGTTTTACGTACGAGAGCCGCTGACAGGTGACAACAACAAGCGTGTTGGTTTTAATGTCTGGCAGCGAATCAGCGAGCGCGCAGTTCACGCAGTGAATGATGGGAAATGTAGTCTCGGGACAACACTGAAGTGGTGCTTTGTAATCTGTTCGCTTGTGTGAAAAAACTACATTTCGTCACGCCATTAGACGCCACTTCCTACCGAGAGCCCCAAGCTGTGTTCGTACTGTTAGCTCGATGTGTTAATAGAAAAACAAAGTTTGAATCATTGTTTGAAGGGCTTTGTATGGCGGCCGTATGTATGGAGCTGCCATCGCTGTTCCCGGTGTGACGTATCACTTCCGGGTTCGTCCCCTTTCAGGCTCAAACTTCGGAAACGCGATTATTTTGTCAAATATACAACATATAAATCATTTTTTTCATGCTTTGTTTGTTGGACAATGTTTAATTACTTTAATTGTGATCGTATTTGGCATGTTATGAAATTACTTCACATTTCTGCTCTAAGGGCAGCTTTTTGTTGTATGGGCATGTTTCCATCGTTCCTGTTGAATCATTAGGATATTTTAAATAAATAATGGACAAAAATTTGTTTGTTTACTTTATTAATTAGTAATGTGCGATGCATCAATAATCATGATAATCGTAATAACTGTGATCATAGTCAATACCATGATCATCGTTCAAGAATCGAATCGTAACCGAATCGTGGGGTGCCTAAGACGGCACACCCCTAATCTAAATTGCACATTTCTTAGACCTTCAATAAGATAAAATATCATGTTTAGACGTACAAAATGCAGGCATTGTGAAACGATCATGATATCAGTCATGCCATCCGCGCACAGCACATGAATGCTGATACACTCGAAACGGGTATAAAGTAGCTAAGAAAAAAAGCACACACGTTTTAGATTCTGTACCTGTTCAATCTGACGCTGTCTGTCTCTGTATGAGACTCAAGACGAAGCCATTTTCACATCTTGGGTCCAGTAAATCTTGTTTCTCTAATATCCGCATATTACAGTGGGAAAGCCAACGCGTAATGAGTACGCAGGACAAACTGAGATACAAACATTTCATTTACTAAAATTAGGGCTGCAACTAATGATTATATTTTATAATTGATTAACCATTCAATTAATCGGATAAGTGGCACTTTTTTCAATTACCTTCACAATTTAACTTGTAAGTTGTTTTAGGCATGTTGTAAATAACAATGAAAACAAAATGGATAACTATTTCCTTCAAAAATATTTTATTACAGCTTCCTGACTTAACTGTAGTCTACGACTGAACTGTTTTAAGTACATAAAATTTGTTAAAGATTTAATAAAGGTTCTGTGTATAAAACATAAAAATAATTTCTCGGTACACTTTTTTTTTCTTGTGGGTAAAGCGCTGACATAAATTGTGTCAATGACTCATTTATTTTCTTTAAACAACAAAATCTAATGAGGAGGCAAACTGTAATGAACAGTGTTGTTAATCTTGCTTTAAAAAGTAATTGGTTAGTTACAAATTACTTCTCCCAAAAAGTAACTGAGTAACTCAGTTACCTCATTATAAGAGTAATTAGTTACTCAAGGTAACTGATACTTTTCATACTCTACACGTTATTACATGTTACATTCTATAACATTTGTCACATCAAATATGTTTATATTAACTGGCTGAATTGAATTGTTTTTTCATTCCATAAAAACAAAACATAGGTCACGCATTTTATTATTATTTTTCCTATATAATGGTGAAATGGTATACAAACTTTTAACTTTCAAATGCTGTGGGAAAAGCCTTTTTGTTTTTTCTGTTGTACTGAACCCGCACTTGTGTGTATCGTCACACCCCTAATATATATACTGTAGATATATTTTTTCAATATGCAGGTAAGGTTCTGAATATCCTGCCTTTGCTCGAGTTTTTTTGATTAAAAACATCGCACAAAGTTCATGGATACGTCATTCAAGAAAAGTTTAGGGCAAGTGACTGTATTTGGTATATTGTAGCATCTACAAGGACAATGCCAACTTGGTGATGATAATGCATACTCAACAGGAAAACAATACATTATTTTCAATTAATTGTCCCCACTTGTACACCACGAACTGTATGCAAAAAAAGAGTTGCCCGAGGGTTTAAAATGACGCCACACTAAATGCTAATGTGAACGCGAATGCTATACTAACGCTACGAGCCACCTAGCATCCTATTTGCAACAGCGTTATCATCCATTTCACTCCTCCTCCCTCCCGCTCTGCTACCTCCCGAGCAGCTGTGACAAAATCAGACAAGTGGTTAATTCAACCAAATTGTAGTAACGCCACTAAAGCGCCCCTTCACGTCCTCAACGCTAACAGCGTTACAAAGATGGTAAAAGTAATTAATTAGATAACTCCCTACTGAAAAAAAATGACGCCGTTATACTCTAACGCCGTTATTAACAACACTGGTAATGGATCACTTTTCATTATCAAACGGTTGTTCATAAATACAATTCAAATCCAATTTCAAAGCACACTCTCTTGTATGACAATTTGCAGTTTGTGTTGAAAGGAGACTCTAAGCCAAGGGTCTCCAAACCGGTCGTCGAGGGCCGCTGTGGGTCCTGGTTTTTGTTCATACCGATCAAGCACAGAACTTTTAACTAATGTGGTTTCTACTAAAACAAGCAGCACCTGACAGCAATCAACTGATTACACTTATAAAACACCAGATTGGTGAAAAGGTGTGGTTTTGTTTTGTTGGAGTGAAATCCTGCACCCACTGCGGCCCTCCTCTAAGCTGTTATTTGAATGTGTTTATGTGTATGTTTCTTTATAAAAAAGAAATGAGACAAGTTTACTACCTAACAATAACTCAAGTGCTGATATGCTCCTCCAAAACACAATATAAACGGACACATTAATTCAACCAAATTGTAGTAACGCTACTAAACCGCCCCTTCACGTCGTCAGTTATGGTAACGGTGTTGCAAAGATGGTAAAAGTAATTAATTACATTACTCACTGCTGAAAAAAAAAAATGCCGTTATACTCTAACAACACTGGTAATGAATCAGTTTTCTTTATCAAACGGTTGCTCATAAATACAATTCAAATCCAATTTCAAAGCACACTCTCTTGTATGACAATTTGCAGTTTGTGTTAAAGGAGACTCCTAGCTGTTATTTAAATGTGTTTATGTGTGTGGTTTATTTATAAAAAAGAAATGAGACAAGTTTACTATCTAGCTATAACTCAAGTGCTAATATGCTTCTCCAAAACACAATACAAACTGACACATAAGACACTGGTATAATCGTTAACTAGCTTAGCACTCCGTGCTAAGTAGTAACCTCTCATCAACAAAGAATACAAACAATACAAATGGTTTCATTTGCTAACCTCTGAAGGACGCACACTGGATTTAACAACACAAAATACAATCTAACTCTCAACACTTTGTAATATTACTGTACTAATTCAGCAAACCAACGTGACTGTAGCAGTGAACACTCTTTTGTTGTAATCACTAGCGCGCACAGCCTCACATTACACACAAACAAGGACCCAAATGGGACTGTTAATAGCTCCCTGCAAAAATCTATTATCAAATTAGTTGGTAACTAATTTATTTATCAATATTGCTCTATTAGTTGTTGCATTCTTGACTAAAATAGCACTCACATTTAAAAATGTTTCACGATGGCTATTTCGCATACTTGTGGGAAATAATGGTTTATATTTAGATTTTTTTCACTGTTAGACATTGTAAAAAAGACACATTGTGTCATTTGACTCTAATTTTATTTCTGCTGGCATGCACACAATCAAGGTATTTTCTCTTTTTGGTGCTTGCATAGTGACTGCCGGATGCCATAATATCATCGCAATTTTATTTACATACCACTTTAAAAACTACGGTAGTTTTAACAAAACGCTGTACACGAATACCAACAAGCTCAAGAATTATAATAAACACTGAGCGATGTGCTGTGTAATGATTGAACCGATTATTTGCAGGCATACTCCAACCTCCTGCGAGCGCACATTGATGGCTTGAAAAAGAAAGACAAGAAGAGCAAAAGCAAGAAGACCAAAGCCACTCAATGAGCAAAAGACTCAGAACCTCATGAACTGATCCCATTCCAGTCTAAGAATATGGGAGTGGGACCCTCTCCTGTCAGTCAGCCCACTCAATCCTTGCTCACACACCCAACGACAACTTCGATATTTTTGCCACGATCGCATGTCGTGACGACTGCTCTGTGCCATCTAGGAGGATTTGTCATACTGCGCAAATCGACGTCAGGAGCCAAATCCAGTCAGTCCGGTGCTTTTTTTCTTGTTGAATGGCTACCCTTCCTATTTATGTTCAAATTAGGATTGTGAAAGCAGTCACTTTTTATATTTGAAATACTTTTAGAGGATTATTTTGAAATGTATTGCTTTGTGAGAAACAATGCATGGTATCCCAAGTTTCAAGTCATTTTATTTTGATTATGTAATAAATACAATGGTTATAGTCTCCATGTAGAAACCTGAAGCTGCCACACCTGGCCTGCTTTCTTTGTTAAAAAAAAGAAGAAAGAAAAATATAAGTTCATTGAAAATGTGAATCCAATTTTGGAATCGAGCTAAATTGCAAGTATGAGATGTACTGAAATCTTCTGGACAGGAAATCCAGAGCGCCCTAGGCAGCGTGCCTCGTCGGGCCCACAGCAGAATTTAAGTTCACTAATAAAGTGCCGTGTTGGAAAAAGTCACTGCAGAATTTGTGTTTGTTCTGCTAATGAAGAGCAAACATGTACTGCAAGGCTTTAAATGAGCGTCTCAGAGTGCCGTATTCGTCTTTTCCACTCTCTCCTTTGTGGAAACTGCCACCTGGTTCTGCTTGTCCTCCTCCTCGTAGCCCTGCTTCATCAGGCAGGTCACGTACTGGAACATGGTCTGGCTCACACATAGGCAAAGGCAATAACAGTTTCAACCAGAAGAGAGCAGCACATAATCTCAACTATTTGTTTGCTTTTTATGATGAGTCCTAACATTTTTGTATTTTGCATTTTAATATTTACAGGCCAAAAGTTTTTTTTAATGCGAACGTTTACTGGAATCGCTATTCAAAATGATCTCACTGGCTGTCATTGATGGCCCGACACTGCTGGCCAATTGTATTGGCACCCCTGCAGTTCGGTCAGATAATGCTCAATTTCTCCCCAAAAAATGATTGCAATTACAAATGCTTTGGTAGTAATATCTTCATTTATTTTGCTTCCAATGGAATAAAACACATAAGAGAATGAAAAGAAGAAAAAAAAAACATCATTTTACACAAAACTCCAAAAATGGGCCGGACAAAAGTATTGGCACCCTCAGCCTAACACTTGGTAGCACACCCTTTAGACAAAATAACTGCGAACAACTGCTTTCGGTATCCATCAATGAGTTTTTTACAATGGTCTGCTGGAATTTTAGACCCTTCTTCTTTGGCCAACTGCTCCAGGTATCTGAAATTTGAAGTGTGCCTTCTCCAAACTGCCATTTTCAGATCTCTCTGCTGGAAGACCCATGACCTCTGAGGGAGACCCAGCTTTCTCACACTGGGTCCTACATTATGCTGCAAAATTTGTTGGTAGTCTTCAGACTTCATAATGTCATGCACACGATCAATCAGTCCAGTGCCAAAGGAAGCAAAGCAACCCCAAAACATCAGGGAACCTCCGCCATGTTTCACTCTGGGGACCGTGTTCTTTTCTTTGAAAGCCTCGTTTTTTTCCCTGTAAACTCTATGTTGATGCCTTTTCCCAAAAAGCTCTACTTTTGTCTCACCTGACCAGAGAACATTCTTCCAAAATGTTTTTGGCTTTCTCGGGTAAGTTTTGACAAACTCCAGCCTGGCTTTTTTATGTCTCTGGGTCAGAAGTTGGGTCTTCCTGGGTATCATACCATAAAGACCCTTTTCATTCAGACGCCGACGGATAGTACGATTGACACTGTTGTACCCTCGGACTGCGGGACAGCTTGAACTTGTTTGGATGTTCGTCGAGGTTCTTTATCCACCATCCACACAATCTTTCGTTGAAATCTCTTGTCATTTTTTCTTTTCCGTCCACATCTAGGGAGGTTTGCCACAGTTCCATGGGCTTTACACTTATTGATGACACTGCACACGGTAGGCACAGGAACATTCAGGTCTTAGGAGCTGAACTTGTAGCCTTGAGATTGCCCATGCTTACTCAGAATTTTGCTTCTCGTGTCCTCAGACAGTTCTTTGGTCTTTTTTTTCTCCATGCGCAATGTTATACACAGAAGGACACAGGACAGAGGTTTAGTCAACAAGTGTGATTTAGTGATTGCTACCACCTGTTATGTGCCACAGGTAAGTAACAGGTGCTGCTAATTACACAAATTAGAGCTGCATCACATGATTTTTTTAAAGGGTGCCAATACTTTTGTCTGTTCCATTTTTTGAGTTTTGTGTAAAATTATAATGATTTTTTTTTTTTTTTCTATTTTGTGTGTGTTTTTTTTTTTTTAATGCAAGCAAAATAAATGAAGATATTACTACCGAAGCATTTTTAATTGCAATTATTTTCTGTGAGAAATTGAGCATTATCTGACAGAATTGCAGGGGTGCCAATACTTTTGGCCAACAGTGTATAGACATCCAATATTCGCTGCCACCCTCTCAGCACAAATGGATTGAACTTACTCGTGATAAACAATTCAAATTACAGCAGAAGGATGAAAAGAGAAGTTGCCATGTGGCAATTTAAAGATGATGTGCGCCTCTCACCTTCCATGCCTCCTCCAGCTCGGCAGTCCATCTGTCCTTCAAGATGGGCTGCACAGCACTGATGAATTCCGCTCCAACATACTGTCAAGATGACGCAAAACATTATTGAAATAATGGTGGGTTAACAAAGCCAACACTGACTGAACATAAACTAAATGATGATTTTAAGGAATTGTATTCATTCATTTATCATTTACAATAATACTAATATGACCACCCACTTTTTTTTTTTTAATTGAAAAAAATATAGAATTTTTTTTTTTTTAACTATATATTTTTTAAAAATTAAAACTTTAAAAGATCAAGACAATGTTTGTCTGGTCCTTATTTTATGGTTTAATTTGATTTTTTTAATTTTTTTTTTTTTTTAATATTTACAAAATACTATTTTTACTTTAAAAAACTAAAAAAAAATGTTATAAAATGGAAAAATAATTAAATCTTTTTTATGCCTAATGTACCACATTAAGCACATACCAGATCAAGGCAGCCTCAAAATTTTTTTTTTTTAAACCATAGAGTTCTGTTATCGCTACTTTGCATCATACATAAAATTGTATTTTATCATTGCAATTATTTTTATTAATATTTATTATTATTATTGGTTACTTTTGTATTTAACTTTCTCAAAATGACAACATCAATTCAAAGCAAAAACAAGTAAATGAAATCTTAAAAAAAAAACGATCTTGGCAATAATGAAACCAAACATTGAGTAAACGGGGTTCAGTTACATTTCTCACAAATATGAATCTAATTAATTGATAGACTAAATGATCAATGCAAAAAAAAAAAGTATTGATTTATACTTTCACACTGCAAATTTATAACGTCTTAATCTGAAAATGTTTCTTAAATCTAGTCGAATAAATTTCACAGTCTTGTTTTGAGTGTGAAAGACTAGTTGACAAATTAATATGTCAGATTATTCCACTTAAGTAAATAATACTATTTGTTCTTATTAAGCCTATACATCTAAAAGTTGGTCATTTTTCACCTATATCCTGAAAAAATATTGCTTTCAAATAACGTGTTGAACAATATCTATTCTTGAATTAAGAACATTTCTGACTAGGGTTAGTCTCACATTTGACTTAAAATAAGTCTTATTTCCAGCTAACTATTTTTCTTATTTCAAGAAATCTGAGTAAAATTTACTTGAAGCACTGGCAGAGCATTCCAATTTATTTCTAGTAGATTTACACTGGAAACAAGGTAATTCAACTCGTTTTAAGGAGGTGTGTATTTGCAGTGCATTGCTGTATGTGTTGGTTCAGGTGATACATCGATTCAAACCTTTGTTTTCGAAATCTACTAAAGAAACATTTTGAAAACCATGATTAATGGATTTTATTAGCTAATTTAAATGGCAGTAGTGAAGATGGTGTACTGCTGACCTCGACTCGCGACGTCGTGAGTCGGTGGGGAGAATACTTCCAAGCCCTCCTCAATTCCACCGACACGCCTTCCTTTGAGGAAGCAGAGTCTGGGGACTCTGAGGTGGGCTCTTCGATCTCTCGGGTTGAAGTCACTGAGGCGGTTGGAAAGCTCCTCGGTGGCAAGGCCCCGGGGGTAGATGAGATCCGCCCGGAGTTCCTAAAGGCTCTGGATGTTGTAGGGCTGTCGTGGCTGACACGCCTCTACAACATCGCGTGGACATTGGGGACAGTGCCTCTGGATTGGCAGACCGGGGTGGTCATTCCCCTTTTTAAGAAGGGGGACCGGAGGGTGTGTTCCAATTATAGAGGGATCACACTCCTCAGCCTCCCCGGTAAAGTCTATTCAGGGTGCTGGTGAGGAGGGTCCGTCGGGAAGTCGAATCTCTGATTCAGGAGGAGCAGTGTGGTTTTTGTCCCGGCCGTGGAACAGCGGACCAGCTCTACACCCTCTGCACGGTCCTCGAGGGTGCATGGGAGTTCGCCCAACCATTCTACATGTGTTTTGTGGATCTGGAGAAGGCGTTCGACCGTATGCCTAGGGGAGTCCTGTGGGGGGTGCTCCGGGAGTACGGGGTACCGAGCCCCTTGGTACGGGCTGTTCGGTCCTTTTACGACCGGTGTCAGAGTTTGGTCCGCATTGCCGGCAGTACGTTGAATTCGTTCCCAGTGAGGGTTGGATTCTGCCAAGGCTGCCCTTTGTCACAGATTCTGTTCATAACTTTTATGGACAGAATTTGTAGGCGCAGCCGAAGCGTTGAGGGTGTCCGGTTTGGTGACCTCAGCATTGAATCTCTGCTTTTTGCAGATGATGTGGTGCTGTTGGCTTCATCAAGCCGTGACCTCCAACTCTCACTGGAACGGTTCGCGGCCGAGTGTGAAGCGGTTAGGATGAAGATCAGCACCTCCAAATCCGAGACCATGGTCCTCAGTCGGAAAAGTGCCCTCTCCGAGTCGGGGATGAGATCCTGCCCCAAGTGGAGGAGTTCAAGTATCTTGGGGTCTTGTTCACGAGTGAGGGCAGGAGGGAGCGAGAGATCGACAGGCGGATCGGTGCAGTGTATGCGTCCGTAGTGGTGAAGGAGCTCAGCCGAAAGGCAAAGCTCTCGATTTACCAGTCGATCTACGTTCCTACTCTCACCTATGGTCACGAGCTGTGGGTCGTGACCGAAAGAACAAGATCACGGATACAAGCGGCCGAGATGATTTTCCTTCACAGGGTGTCCGGGCTCTCCCTTAGAGATAGGGTGAGAAGCTCGGGGCTTGGTGTTGAGCCGCTACTCCTCCGCGTTGAGTGGAGCCAGCTGAGGTGGCTCGGGCATCTGGTTCAGATGCCTCCTGGACGCCTCTCCGGAGAGGTGTTCCGGGCATGTCCCACCGGCGGGAGGCCCCAGGGACGACCCAGGACACGCTACAGAGACTGTCTCTCGGCTGGCCTGGGAATGGGTTAGGATCCCGCCGGAGGAGCTGGTTGAAGTGGCTGGGGAGAAGGAAGTCTGGGCTTCCCTGTTAAAGCTGGTACCCCCGCGACCCGACTCCGGAGCAAGCGGAAGATAATGTATAGATGGATGGATAAACTATATTAACAGACCCAATAAATACAAACCTGTTAATAATCTCTATAATATAATAATAATAATACTATCTCTAACTATCCAGGAATGCAAAAAAATAAACATTTGTCTTAAGACCACTCAACATTGTCTGTCTATATAAATTAAATTTACCTGAAAAAACTTAGCATACAGTATAACAAAAATAAATAAAAATAGAGCCTGCCTTCGGGTAAAACACGAATACTGCTTTCGTTCACAAGCACAGCCAAACTTAAAAAAAATCAAAGCTTCTTTGGGCTGCTTTAAGACCACATGAATAAAAATGAAAATTGAGGAGAAGGGGGTAAACCTCAGTTCACTACATTTCTCACAGTTTAATTAACGTTAAGAAGAAAACATACAGGAGGATATTTCTCTCAAAGCAGCTTCCTACTGGAGTTCGGGAAATTCACACAGATTAATGTTGTGCTAACTCTGATGTAGGTCGGACTTTCAGTAGCAAAATTGTGGTGTTTCCCACCTGCACAACATTAACGTCTTTTTACATTACTTCCAGTGGCTGCTGCTATCAGGAAAAAAACAGGAAAATATTCCCCGTCTTCGAAGGGGGCGGAGGAGGCTGAAGTCATCAGCCAATCAAGCGTGCGTTTAAGGGGGAAAACAAAAATGTGCTCGCTCGCCAGTGCCCCGCTGTGCCCCCAGTATTGCATTAGGTCTAGTGACTGCCCTTATGTTCATAAGAAGAAATGGCTGATGTCTTACACTGTAGTATTTGGGAGGGGCATTGTAGTGGTAATGGCTCTTTCCCAGCTCCATGGCTAGTAGCTCCAGTCGGTCCAGTTGGTCCAACCTGGCCACGCTTTTCTCAATAAAAGACATTACTCTGAAAGGAAAAAAAGAGTCATACGTATTGCTGAAAGTGACAAAGCAGCTCTGCGGTGGAAGGCTGCTGACATTTCATGCTTCAGCCGTTCAAATGGAAACATGACTTGATTGCGCATCCTCACACTTGCACTAGCCAAGCTAGTGTTCCTGCGTGTGTATGTGCCACTATGCTTGTGCACCTTTATCTCCACCGGCAATAATTGGCTGCCTCAGATGCACTAGGAGGAAAGTGGCAATGCTCTGTCTCTACTGGAGTGGAAAGTTATAATTATTGGACAACTTGCTCTGCGCCGCATGCAACATGACTTCATGTTGGCATCCTGAGTCAGAAATTACCAGGAAAAAAAAAGAAGCTGCAACAAATTCATCTTTATTTTATCTCAATTAATGTTGCATCCATACCATTTTTGCTTAAAAAAAAAAAAAAATTCAGAAACCCTTTTTAATCAGAGTATAGCAACCTATCATTCAAACCTATGAGATATTGATCTGGTCAGTTAACTAGCAGTGGGGTTGTTGTTGGTAATGAAATAATCAACAGGTGCATCAGAGGGACAACAATGAGACGGCACCCGATTTTTTACTGGCTGATGTTCTACTGCTGCAGTTTTTCATTTGCCATGGATCATTTTGTTGCATGGTGTGGTACCTTGATGGTACAACAGTTGCGCAAGTAGTCCAACTCTTCCAGGATGGTACATTAATCGCTGCAAGAAGGTGTGCTGTGTCAGCTTAGTCTTCCTAGATTCCAGGAGACAGGTAGGTCCTTCAGGAGAACTGGACAGGGCTGTAGAAGGTCCTTTAACGCTCAGCAGGATCGGCATCGACTCCTTTGTGCAAAGGGGAACAGGATGAGCATGGCCAGAGCCCGACAAAATGACCTCCAACAAGCCAGTGGTGTCAAATTTTTCTGACTAAACAATCAGAAACTGGCTCCATGAGGGTGACCTGAGGGTCTGACGTCCTGTAGTGGGCCCTGTGCTCACTGCCCAGCACCACAGAGCTCGATTGGCGTTTGCCATAGACCACCAGAATTGTCAAATACATCACTGTATTCTTCACCGATGAGATCAGGTTGAACCTGAGCGCATGCGACAGACGTGAAAGGGTCTGGAGATGCTGTGGAGAAATGTTATGCTGCCGGCAAATCATTCAGCATGACCAGTTTGGTGGTAGGTCAGTGATGGTCTGGTGAGGCTTATCACTACAAGTTAAATGATTGCACCCTGACTGCTATTAGGTATCGGGATGAAATCCTTGGAACCATAGTCAGAACCTACTCTGGTGCAGTAAGACCTAGGTTCCTCCTAGTCGACTACAATGCCAGACTTCTTGTGGCTATAGTATGCAAGCAGTTCCCAGAGGATGAAGGAATTGAAACCTTTGAGTGGCCCCCACGTTCACCTGACTTAAACCCAATAGAGAACATTGTTTAGGTCCGTCCAGCACCGCCAAGGTCTTCCTCTGTCTGTCTGTGGGAGCTCAGTGATGCCCTGGTCCAGATTTGGGAGGAGATCCTCCAGGACACTGTCTGTTCTCTCATTAGGAGCATGCCCTGACGTTGTCAGGCATGTGTACAAGCACGTGGACGGCCACACAAACTACTAAGTGAGAATCATTTTGAGTTCATACAATGACATTTTGGCAAAATGCACCAGTCTGCTGCTACAAGCACTCCTATTTTTTCCTGGCGAACATCTTGGGTAGGGCAGTCGGCAAATGGAAACTTGCTCTCAAAGAGTACAATTTGCGCAGCATCAGCATGTTATTTTTTCTCAGTACTCTCCGCTACCGATGACGTCATTTTAACACCGAATCGGTACGGTGCCGGTGCAGTGCTACAATGAAGGTATGCAAAATCAGTGGTTTGGACACAAAGGTCTAAATTTACTCTTTCATTTACATTTTCATCCTGTTGTAGTGTTGCCTTTTATAAGCAGTTCCATTGAGAATTACATGTACAAAACAATGTAGTAAAATTTATATAGTCACTCCGATTGATAATCAAATGCATTAAAGTGCCTGTGACAGCATAAAAAAAATCTTAAATAGCATTATTATGTGAATTAGAATCATATTTTGAGATGATTGGACAATATACAACAATTTGGCAAAGCGCAGATGACGAGAAATTAGTCTTTAATCTGCTGTTTAGCCCTGCCTGTCATTATAGCGCTCTAGCGTCCCCAGCTGGCGGATGATGTCGGCAGGGTCACGATTTCATCTCATTTAGAATTCAACCAATTCTCGCAGTCGGACATCCGGGCATTAATGACGTCACCAGCCACAACAAAGAGTCGCCAAATTGAAAAGGGGGCAAAACACGAATCTCAAGCAGTTGTTCTGTCGTGCATTATAGTACAAACGCATTGAACTTTTGTCTTATTTGCGGTCTTTTTTCCGTCGGAATGACTAAAAGTTGCTGTGTTGCGGGTTGTAACAAGGAAGAGTTCGGAGCCGCATTTGAAGCCCTTCATTCTTCCTCGTGAGAAGAAAAGGAGAAACAAATGGCTGAAAACAATCAATCCAGGAACAGTAAAAGAATACTGTTCTGTGGACCATTCTCGCCTGTGGGAACCTAAATCCAGGCACATTTACGTTTTCAGCCGACATTTTATTACGGGTGAGTAAACTTTAATCAGATTTTTTTTTGTCCCAATTAGCTGCTAGGATTCAATACACTAGGCAGTGGTTATTATTACTGTAACCGACAACTCGCAAAGCGTTATTTTTCCTTTGCCGTGAACTGCTCTGATTGGTCAATCAGTATATTAATGGCCTGGTGGGAATTGGTTATTTTGCCGTGACGTGACTCATGCACTGCGTTCTTGCCTCGTGACTCCCCATTTAGTTCTACTACCACCGGTTACGGCAGAAATAATCACTTCGTAAATACTACCAATTTTCTCAGTTCCAGACAGTACATAGCCTATTCCACGTAATCGATAAAGGTCAACTTACTGGGTGACTTTATGAGGTAGTTGTAGATGTTTCCGAACTCCACTTCAGGACATTACTTTGGATTTTTTATCCAGGTATCAGCTGCGAATTTGCAAGCCAATACACGCTAATTTCAAGTTGTTTCGCCTCCTCGCGTCTGTCGGCTGTGACTCGTGATAATAATAAGTCATATTTAAGACGTTTTTATGAAAAAAACACGCAAAACACAGCTGAAATATATGAATTTCAGACGTTTGTCTACGGATGTTCACCTGTCCGTGCCCCCTTCTCAAAACGGCGACATGTTGCTATGCGACATGACGTCATCGTGACATCACGCCGACTGCGAGATTTGAGGGAGAATTATTCAGAACAAGGAAAATGTGACGAAGAAAGCAGCAAAATGTCATTGTTTCAATCCCTCTACTCCAATATTTTGACAGGATATTCTTTTAATCTAAGTATTTGGCCCCAATTGCTAAATAAATGGTATGGTCATGAGAAATAACAGTCTTGTGCTAAATGGAATATGAAATAATAAAAATGCATTTATTCAGTACAACATGGCATGTCGACTTTTTGCACCTCCCAAACGATATTTTATGCCACCGGAGTTAGTCCGGCTTTTGTCATTTCCCTGCCTCGGCTTCGGAGAACATAAACAAACCAGGAGGCGTGGCAGCTAGCCGACATGCTAACCCGAATCGAGCGGCGTTTCTAAATCTTATTCTCGCCTTTCTGAGCGAGAAATCACACAAAACTACCCCGGAGACTTCCACACGGCGGCGGGGTTATCGATTGTCTTTACCGATCGGCAACTACCCCGGCGGTGAATAAGTTACAGCTCGTCGTTCCCCTGCGGCAGGCAGGAGAGCTCATATGCTGGGGAAGCAGCTGGAGAATGACCGCCGGACAAACTGGCCGACGTCGGAGGAGCGCGTAATTGCCCGAGACTGACCCGAGGATAGTGGTCTATTGCCGGGCACACGAAGAGGGCAGAAGGGGCTTGAAGTATGGACGATAAGGAGAATCGCACGAGCATAAGCCGAGTATAGCGCCCTCCTGGCGGGCACGCAAAGAGGACCGAGGGGGGTGTACGACAAGCCGCCGGTCGTCAGCCGAGTAGCCTTCTTGGTGGACAGGAAGCATTGTCACCCACAAAATGCAAGCCACCTCCTTATTAAGATGAATGCCATGATCCCAGTATTTGACATAGTACAAAACACGATGTTTACTCACTTCCTTCAATGGTCCCACAGTTGTCGGACTTGTTTTGGCCAATCTCCGCGGTGAACAGGAATTTTTGAAACTCAAAAAGGCCCACACGCCTCTCCGTGGTGCAGCAACAAAACCCTGCAGCACATTTTGCTGGCGTGATGCAAAAAATAAATGAACTAATCCGCAAAATCAGCTGAATCCGCAGTCTATCTGCATGCTATAAAGCAATGCTGTATTGTGAGATGCTGACCCGGGTAACGTCACATTAGCATTCCTCCTCAATCCAGAAAGTCACTCAGTTTCATGGTGCGGGATTAAAAAATTGAATCTATAAATCGATTGCTTCCACACACATCCAAGCGGTCCATTTCATTCAGGAGACTAAAATACCGCGTGAAATATGAAAAAGGCATGCGTTTTGCTGTCATAGGCACTTTAAATCCATTTGAACTGGGATAGCTGGCATTGAGTGATCAGGTTTCACTGCGATTGACTGAGTGATAGACGTCCACTCCAATTTGACTGGACGGCTGGCAGTTATTGAACGATTGCTGCCCTCTAAGTCAAAAATTATTGGACGTCTAGCGCCCGCAATCTCGGCTAGTGAGTTAAATATAATAATTGTACAAAATACGTTGTCAAAAAAAAAAACAACAAAAAAACCACTTTTATCTTTTCACTGAGCTCTTTGGTGAAAGTTATTCCTCAGTTGTGGTCCATGCATTTGGTACCTGGGCCTTCAGTAGGAAACCTTCTTAGGTTCAGGTTTGAAAGCACACGTGACGTACCGTAGCCCGTGCGCTCGGAGTTCTCTGCTGGTCCGAAGCCTCTCCAGGTCCTTGACATCCCGAAACAGGAAGAAAACGTCTTTGCATTCGGGATGGGTCTCGAAGAGCCTGTTACAACGATGACGGCAGCAAGGATGAAAACTGTGTTGGTGCTGATTTAGATGAACATCATCAATCAACTTTTTAAATTGAGATGTCATCGTGCAACACTTTCTATGATGGCTTTCTATGTATGTAGATTTTCAAGGAAATAAAAGATCATTTCACTCAATTCTGATTGACATAGGAAGAACTAAAATGTGATTACTTTGCAAATTTCAAACGTCTTAACAGCTTTGGTATGCTTATAAAAAGCACAATAGGGACCATCAAAATATAGGCTATATGGCGGAAAACACTCAGGTGACTTGAAGTTACGCTCTGACACCCCCAAATTGGCCAAATTTCAAAATTGTCCTATATGCATGTGTGATACATCATTGGAAAGCTTGAAATCGCAATTTTCTAGTGGAAAAATTTTTTGAACAGAAGGGCATTAAAAAAAAAACAAAAAATTTAAACCCCTAAACCCTAACACGAGGTGAGAGCATGAGAGAGCATAATTAAAGACACCATGATGTTAATGAGATATTATCGCGTACTTACCTTGTTTTGATCCAAAAACCTCATGTAGCATGTCTCACCGAGTGTCAAGTCACATCTGTGAGTAGCCACAGCCGGAATTTTTGGGGATTTTATAGCTGAAACACGGTAATATAACAAGAGTCGCGATGCGGAAATAGCAGACATCAAGAAGTGGTTGATATTTTCAAATAATAATTATAATACATTTTATTTGAAGGCGCCTTTCTGGCACTCAAGGTCGCCGTTCAATCATTTAAAACATTTAAACATATTAAAAGTGAGAAAATGAAAGTATAGAACGTTTAAGAACATTTAAAATACTAGAAGAGATATATGGGCAGTTAAAAAAGAACTTATTGATTATTGTGGATTGGCTAGTCTGAACAGGTGAGTTTTGATTGAAAAAGGGGGAGGGAATCTGTGTTCCTGAGGTCGGGTCAGAGTGAATTCCAAAGCCGGGGAGCCGAGCGGCTGAACGCTCGGCTCCCCATGGTGGTGAGGTGAGCGGTGGGGACAGACAGTTGTATGGTGGAGGAGGATCTAAGGGCACAGGAGGGAGTAGTAACATGAATGAAATCGGACAAGTATGGAGGGGCGAGGTTATGGATGGCCTTGAATGTGAGGAGGAGAACTTTGAACTGAATTCGAAAGTAGACCGGGAGCCAGTGAAGCTGTTGGAGGACTGGAGTGATGTGGTGGATGGATGGGGTACGGGTTATGATGCAGGCAGCTGAATTCTGGACCAGTTGTAGTTTATGGAGAGTTTTATGAGGGAGGCCGAAGAGGAGAGAGTTGTCCAGGCGGGAAGTGACAAGGCTGTGGACCAGAATTGCAGCAGAATGTGTGGTGAGGGAAGGGCGGAGGCGATTAATGGTGCGGAGGTGAAAGTGGGCAATCCGGGTGATGTTATTGATGTACTATCGAAAGGAAAGTGTGTTGTCGAGGATTACTCCTAGGCTCTTGACTTGGGAGGAGGGTGAAACAGTGGAGTTGTCAATGGTAAGGGAAATGTTATGGTTTTTTGAGATGGTGAATTTAGAGCCAATGAGGAGCACCTCAGTTTTATTACTCTTAAGTTTTAGGAAGTTGTGGGTGAACCAGATTTTTATTTCAGTGATACAGTCAGTCAGAGATGAGGGCGGGAGAGAGGAGTAGGGTTCAAAAGTGCGGTAAATTTGGGTATAAATATTTACCCTTTTAAACGTTTTAACCAATTTTTCTTTATTTGGATCGATATTTATCATCTAAAATATCGGGGAAAATGCGACAGAAACAAAAAAAATTTCAATTAAGAAATAGTTACTGTAGATAGGCGTGACCTATTTACAGACACTATTTTTTTCATTGTGACGTAATTTGTTTAAAAGTTTAAAATATGTGAGTGAAAATTTTGTCTTTTTTTTTTTAAAACTGAATATTAGACATCAATTAAATATTCTAAGCTAAAAATGATAGACATTTCAAATAAAATAATTATTTTCTTTTTATGGCTGGGTTGAAACAAAAGCAGTTGCGCGGTGTCTGTATATGGGGGTCTCCAGAGTAAAACGGACAAATGAAAAGGTTTATTTTAAAGAGGGGTGCAAGGGCAGAGACTGCTTTTTCAGCAATGTCTCTGTTTTCCGCCCAAAATATACAGTACTGTGCAAAAGTTTTAGGCAGGACACCTGCCTAAAACGTTTGCACAGTACTGTATATATTTTTTTTTAATTATTAAATTTATTAGGATCATGGAAGCTTCCACTTGGGGAAAATATATACATACAGTATATCCTGTATATACATGATATAATAAAAATATAAGGTACTGTGCAAAAGTTTTAACCAGGTGTCCTGCCTAAAACTTTTGCACAGTACTGTATATGGCGGAAAACACTCAGGTGACATGAAGTTTCGATCTGAGACCCCCAATTTGGCCAACTTTCAAAATTGTCCGATATGCATGTGTGCATCATTGGAAAGCTTAAAATCTCTATTTTCTGGGGGAAGACAAATTTTGAACAGGAGGGCATTAAAAAAAAAAAAAAAAAATTTAAACAGCAAAACCCTATCTGGAGGTGAGAGCACGCGAGAGCAGAATTACAGACGCCATGACTTTAAGGAGATATTATCGCATACTTACCTTGTTTCGATCCAAAAACTCCATGTAGCATGTATCAATTCACAGCTGTGCAAAACACAGCTGTGAATTGCCACAGCTTGATTTTTGGGGGATTTTATAGGTGAAACATGGTAATATAACAAGGGTCGCGATGCAGAAATGGCAGACATCAAGGAGTGGTCGCGGTTTTCTTTTTCATATATTTACCCTTTTAAACATTTTTTCCCCCCCAATTTTTCTTTGTTTGGATCAATTCTTTATCATCCAACACATCGGAGAAAATGCGACAGTAACAAAAAAAAAAAAATACAATTAAGCGATAGTTATGAGGTAGATATCCATGACTTTTTTACAGATGCCATTTTTTTTCATTGTGACATAATTTGTTTAAAAGTTTAAAATATGTGAGTGAATAATTTTTTTAAGTCGTTTTTTTTTATATACGAAATAGGAGACATCAATTAATGATTCTAAGCTAAAAACGACAGACATTTTGAATAATAAATATAATTTTATTACCTTCGTTTTATGGCTGGGTTGAAACCCAAGCGGTTGCGTGACGTCTGTAAACGGGGGTTTTCAGGGTAAAACGGACAAATTAAAAATAGTTCAGGGCTTAATGCGCCATGAATCTGCTATGGCAACATATAGATATATTGTTCGATCAAACACAACTGTTGTTTTGGCTTAAAATACAGCAGTTTCTTTTAAAGAGGAGTGCAAGAGCAGAAACTGCTTTTTGAGTCTTGTCTGTGTTTTCCGCCATATACAGTATATTTTCAATTTTTGACCTTTGTCTCACAAATAGTTGACTTTTGAGTTCATTTTGCTCTCCAAATGATGTATCAGTTCCATGGTTAAATTTCTGGAAATGAAATCTGAAGTTTGTATCCTTTGAAGCATCATGCTTTACCAAGGATGTATAACGTATACACTGTCAGCCCCCCCCCCACACACACACACTTTGCAGAACTGCAATTAAAGGAATTGTCCACTCTGTTGTTTTTGATTTAGTCTTCAACCTTCTCTAGGTTGTCATTATCATCTTTATTCTCTATTGTTTTCGTAGCCAGTCTTTTGGAAATGAAAATATTCTTCTTGACACAATGTACTATTCAAATAGCTCTCATGGAATTTTAATTGCCGCTGCGTATATTTGGCGCATATGTCGTTGCTGACCTAAAGTGATGGAATAAAGCATCTTTGTCGCGGGAGATGAAAGTACTTTTCGAATAAAATCCTTTTTCTAGTCACCGCGAGGCGATGCGGTCGCCACAAGCGGCTCATCCGTTCCCAGGCTAACACGCTAAGGTCACACTGGGGACACATGGCATTAATTGGGCTCCAAGCCATGTGACCTATACAACCCCCATGCTCTACATCCAACAGCTGAAGCCTGAACATCCACCACGACTCTTCACATGTACAGCACACTTTTTGGTCACTGCTTTAGGCACACCCACACTATCGAACAAAACAATACAATCGCTGCAATGACATTTTTTCTTCTACAAAAATAATAGCAGGATTTGTTGACTAATATTTGTAAGCCTTTTTCTCATGCCTCATTAGCTCAGCTTAATAACAAGGCCAGGGAAGCTTTATTTCCCATTAAAGGTCCACCCACATACCCCATTCAAAATCAATGAGTGACTGTTGCCGTTAATAGTAAAACAGCAGTAGAAGAAGAATTGTGCTACGTGATGTAATATGAAGATGCAATATGACGCGATTATGGTGGGGGATGTTATTGGCTCCAGGCTTTTGAGGGATAAGTAAAGCTCGGTAATGTGATCGAGGAGGTTGAAATGAACTACCTCACAAATGCAAGTCATTTTGCATGAATTAAAAAGAAAAAAAAATGTTGTTACTAAGGCTGCAACTAACGAATATTTTTATAATCGATTAACTGGACGATTGATTGAACGATTAATTGGATAAATGTCACTTTTTTTTTAAATTACCTTGGCAATTTAACTTGAAGCTTTTTTAGGCAACTTGTAAGTAACAATGAAGACAAAAAAGATGATTATTTCCTTCAAAAATGATATATTATCACAGCTTCCTGACTTAACTGTAGTCTATAACTACTGTTTTAGATACATAAAACTTTTTAATAAAGGTTCAGAGTATAAAAAAATAAAAAGAACTCCTCAGTACATAAATCAGACTAAAGTCATTTTCATTCAAATAAAAAGAAGCTGCTGATTTTATTTTTTCTTGTGGGCAAAGCGCTGATATGCACTCACCGGCCACTTTATTAGGTACACCTGTCCAACTGCTCGTTAACACTTAATTTCTAATCAGCCAATCACATGGCGGCAACTTAGTGCATTTATGCATGTAGACATGGTTTAAGACAATCTGCTGCAGTTCAAACCGAGCATCAGTATGGGGAAGAAAGGTGATTTGAGTGACTTTGAACGTGGCATGGTTGTTGGTACCAGAAGGGCTGGTCTGAGTATTTCAGAAACTGCTGATCTACTGGGATTTTTACACACAACCATCTCTAGGGTTTACAGAGAATGGTCCGAAAAAGAAAAAATATCCAGTGAGCGGCAGTTCTGTGGGCGGAAATGCCTTGTTGATGCCAGAGGTCAGAGGAGAATGGCCAGACTGGTTCGAGCTGATAGAAAGGCAACAGTGACTCAAAAAACCACCCATTACAACCAAGGTAGGCAGAAGGGCATCTCTGAACACACAGTACGTCAAACTTTGAGGCAGATGGGCTACAGCAGCAGTAGACCACGCCGGGTGCCACTCCTTTCAGCTAAGAACAGGAAACTGAGGCTACACTTTGCACAAGCTCATCGAAATTGGACAATAGAAGATTGAAAAAACGTTGCCTGGTCTGATGAGTCTCGATTTCTGCTGCGACATTCGGATGGTAGGGTCAGAATTTGGCGTCAACAACATGAAAGCATGGATCCATCCTGCCTTGTATCAACGGTTCAGGCTGGTGGTGGTGGTGTAATGGTGTGGGGAATATTTTCTTGGCACTCTTTGGGCTCCTTGGTACCAATTGAGTATCATTGGAACGCCACAGCCTACTTGAGTATTGTTGCTGACCATGTCCATCCCTTTATGACCACAATGTACCCAACTTCTGATGGCTACTTTCAGCAGGATAATGTGCCATGTCATAAAGCTGGAATCATCTCAGACTGGTTTTTTGAACATGGCAATGAGTTCACTGTACTCAAATGGCCTCCACAGGCACCAGATCTCAATCCAATAGAGCATCTTTGGGATGTGGTGGAACGGAAGAGTCGCATCATGGATGTGCAGCCGACAAATCTGCGCCAACTGTGTGATGCCATCATGTCAATATGGACCAAACTCTCTGAGGAATGCTTCCAGCACCTTGTTGAATCAATGTGCCACGAAGAATTGAGGCAGTTCTGAAGGCAAAATGGGGTCCAACCCGTTACTAGCATGGCGAATAAAGTGGCAGGTGAGGTATACGTCAATGACTTATTTTATTTAAACAAACTAAACAAGAAAATAAAATAAGTCGGAGGCAGACTAATGAATCAGTTGGCTTTCTCAAACAGTTGTTCATAAATGCAATCCAAATTTGATTTCAAAGCACACTCTCTAGTATGACAATTTACACTTTGAATGGGAGTTTGTGTTGAAAGGTGACTCTCAGCTGTTATATGAATGGGTATACAGTATGTGTGTGGTTTCTCTATGGAAAAAAATAGGACGACTCTGCGATCTAACAATAACTCACGTACTGATATGCTTCTCCAAGACAATACAAATGGACACTTAATGTCCCTATGACAGCATAAAGCATGTTTATCTCATATTTCAAGTCTGATTTTACGCTCCTGAATGAAATAGACCGCTTGGATGTGTGTGGAAGCGATCGATATATTTATCCAATTTTTTTAATCCCGTGCCATGAAAACGACTTCATGGATTGACTAAGGATGCGGATGTGACGTCAGCGCACTAATTATCTTCAGTATACAGACAATACTACAGTATGCAGAACGACTGCGGATTTAGCTTATTTTGTGACATGCCCAAAGTGCTGCACCAGGGAGAGGCGTGTGAGCCTTTTTGGTTTTCAAAAAGTTTCTGTTCATTGCGGATAATGGCCAAAACAAGTCCGACAACAGTGAGACCATTGAACCAATGAGAAAGTGGGAATCTACGTGTTTTATATTATGTCAAATGCTGGGATCATGGCACACGTTTTAACAAGGAGGTGGCTTGCATTTTGTGGGTAACAATGCTCCTTGTCCTCCAAGAAGGCCACTCGGCCTGACGACGGCTTGTCACACACCATGGTCACTTCCACCTCCTCGGTCCTCTTCGTGTGGCCACCAATAGACCACTATCCTCGGCTTGGGCTCAGGCAGCCCCCCGCTCTGACGTCGGTTGGTTTGTCCTCCGAGAATGCGAATTTTCGGTGTTCCTTCCCCTCTCTACCCTCTCTGCCTGCCCGCCGGAGCCGCAGCAGAACGACGAGCTGTAACTTGCTCGCCGCCCACGGCTGGCTAATCGGTAAAGACAATCAACCCCGCAAGGTAGTTTGTGTGATTTTTCGTTTTCGAAAGGCGAGAATAGGACTTGCAAAAGCTGCTCTGTTCGGGTTAGCATGTTGGGTAGCTGTCGCGCCTTGTGTTTTGTTTACGCTCTTTCCTCAGTCTCCGAAGACGGGGTAGGGAAATGACAAAAGCTGGACTAACTCCGGTGGCATAAAATACCGTTCAGGAGAGGATGAAGTCGGCAGTTTTGACCACTATGCAGTAACTTTGCCCTGTCGTACTGAATAAATGCATTTTTAATATTTCATATTCCATTTAGCACAAGACTATTATTTGTCATGGCCATACCATTTATTTAGCAATTGGGGAGAAATACTTCGATAAAAAGAATATCCTGCAGGGATTGAAACCATGACATTTTGCTGCTTTATTCGTCACATTTTCCTTGTTCTGAATAATTCCCCCTCAATGGGCTGGATTCTAAATCACATGAAATCGTTACCCTGCCGACGTCATCCTCCAGCTGTGGACGCTAGAGCGCTATAATGACAGGCAGATTAAAAGACTAATTTCTCGTCATCTGCACTTTGCCAAATTGTTGTATATAGTCGAATGGTCTCCAAATATGATTCTAATTCACATAATAATGCTATTTAAGATTTTTTTTTTATGCTGTCACAGGCACTTCAAGACACTGACACCGTTTGAATTGTTTCAATTTTCGAAATTTGCGAGTTACATATTTAAATACTTTGAGCCGCTGTCATTTTTTTCTTAAATATTTTTTATTACATTACATATTACATTATAGGACACGGGTCACAGAGTTGCAGCCTGGTGTTAGTATTTTTCGTCCCCCATTTGACATCCATTTGTAGCATTAATTGCTCACACTTATAATGCGATAATCAATAAAAAAATATTTTAAATAAAATGTTAAATAATAAAATAATACATTTTGACGGGGGGAAAAAATCAGCCATTCAAATAGTAATAAAATGTATATGTTTAAAAAATACGCAACAACAAAAATATTAGTAATACAAAATGAATAATTCTAAATACAATTAAATGACACACACACACAAAAAAACAGTTTATAATAAATTGAAAAAATAAAACCACATTCAAATAAATGTGGCCCGTAAGTATATTGCTTTGGGAATCTTATTGTATTAATTTGTTTTATAAATCCCTTGTGACCTCACATAGTTTAACTCTGGCTGCCACTGACGGCGATAGACGTCCAATGCATTTCAACTAGGAGGGGCTGGAAGCAATCCCAGGCCTTCCCATTTAAAATGAATTGGACGTCTATTACCGTCAGTATTAGGCATTATAATTACAAATCTGTTACCACAACAAATCTTCTTTGACCTGGGCTCGCAGTGAATGAGTTAATATCATAGTTGTGTTTATACGAACAGTTAGCCAAAGTGAATTAGCAACATTAATCTTTTAATTTTATTTTTGGTCGTGGTGGTGTGGTGGGGGGTCCTTGACGCACCTGACTCTTTTTTTTTTTTTTTCCCAGCGAATAAACATTGAACAAGCTTACCTGACGAACACTATGATGCCAACTTTTGCGATATCGTCCCTGATAACTTTCCACGACTCCTTGATCATGTCAATCTGATCTTGCCTGAGATGTTCTCCTCTTCCTCCAGCATCATGAGTGCTCTTCTCGCCCAAGTCCGCCTTTTCAGCCAAGCCAGATATTGCACACCCCATTCTTCGTATAGAATAAAATGTATTTTTCCCTACTTCCGAAGTTGGAAAAAGCTGAAATTAAACCGTAAGGAGAAAGTATTCGTGCTGAAGCTTGCTTGCGGAGAGCGCGGCTCTCAGTTCATGTGTTTTGATATGATAAACTACAGAAAGCCGAAATGACACGTCAAAATAAAACGCACGGCGGATATGCCTTTACGATGATAGCTAGTCTAGTACACACTAACTTCCGGTTGAGCTTAAACTAACGTTAGCTAACTTGACACGAGCTTTTTTCAAACCAAAGCTGTATTTTGGAGTGCAAATCAAACTATTTTTCACTAATATAAATCGAAATTGGCATATGAAAATTTCAATTAAAAAAAAATGTATTTAATATTATTATACACAAAGCTATCAATGCATTAGTGACTATTACAAATACTACAACACTGAGGGGAACACTTTGAAAAAAAAAAAAAAAATTCAGTTTGATTTTTATGATCGTTAAAATTATAATTGGCATTCCGATTACAAATATGCAGCCATTCCTTTTTCTCGAGCACATTGTTTTTCTCCATAGATTAGGTAGTTACAACATAGTAACGAGGTAAACACATTCATGACATCTTTTATATAAACAATATACTTGTAATTTTCCGACTATAAGCTGCTACCCCTCACCCCCTTCATTTTGACTCCTGCGGCTTATAGGCCATTGCGGCAATTTATTTGGGTTAATAGGTAACACTTTGACAGTGGCGTCATAACACTGTCATAAGACCGTAATAATTATGATTATCATGGCCATTACTGAATGCTTATGACAGATGTCATTCTGTGTCATCCAGCAAATTATGTGTCACTCTCCATTTATGTCCAGCTCAGATCTTTTACATCCATTCAAAAGTGAGATAATTTGCCGGATGACACTAAAACACATCTGTTATAAGCATTCATTAATGCTCATGACAGTGTCATGCTATAATTATGACGGTAATATGACAGTCTTATCACAGCGCTGTCAAATAGAGTGTTACCAAATACCATAACTAGCAATTAATGGAACAACTGGAACAGTAACTGAACAAATTGGCACAGAACATGAATTTTGATTATTTACATCTATAGCGCTGCAATGCATGCTTGGAGGCATGCTGGACGATAACAGTGTTGGCAGCAGAGGTTGATTGTCTCCCCCATGGAATCAGTGATGGCCAAACCAAGCTTCTTGAAGTAATGAAGCTTTGAACCACTTGGCTTCATTACATCAAGAAACTTCACAGTAGTTCGTTTGAACTTATGACAGTCTTATGATGCTGCTGTCAAATAAAGTTTTACTGGTTAATATCTTTAGGGGGAAAATATCCCATAATACAATGAGGACAACTGCGGTTTATAGTCCGGTGCGGGTTATCTATGAACAAATGCCGTTTCCGTATCAAATTTAGTGGGTGGCGGTTTATAGTCCATTGCGGCTTATTTGTTGATTTATTTGGGTTAATAGGTAACACTTTATTTGACAGCGGCGTCATAAGACTGTCATAAGACCGTCATAATTATGATTATCATGGGCATCACGGAATGCTTATGACAGATGTCATTCAGTGTCATCCAGCAAATGTGTGTGTTATGTGTCACTCTCCATTCATGTGCAGCTCAGATCTTTTACATCCATTCAAAAGTGAGATAAATTGCCAGATGATATTAAAACACATCTGTTATAAGCATTCATTAATGCTCATGATAGTGTCATGTCATATTTATGATTGTCTTATGATAGTCTTATGGCGCCATTGTCAAATAAAGTGTTACCAAATACCATAACTAGCAATGAACGAAACAAATGGAACATTAACTGAGGAAATAATTAGCACAAAACATGAATTTTGATTGTAATTTATATCTGTAGCGCTGCAATGCATACTGGGAGGCATGTTGGACGATAACAGTGCTGGCAGCAAAGGTTGACTGTCTCCCCCACCGGATCAGTGATGGTCAAATGAAGCTTCTTGAATTAATGAAGCTTTGCAGCCAATCGTTTCAAAGCTTCATGGTGGTTCATTTGAACTTATGACAGTCTTATAATGCTGCTGTCAAATAAAGTGTTACCGGTTAATATCTTTTGGGGAAAATATCCCATAATACATTGAGGACAGCTGCGGCTTATAGTCCAGTGCAGCTTTTCTCTGAACAAATGCTGTTTTCGTGTCAAATTTGGTGGGTAGCGGGTTATAGTCAGGTGCACCTTATGGTCCAAAAATTAACATATACTAGTCCTTCTCAAAAAAATTTGCATATTGTGATAAAGTTCATTATTTTCTGGAATGTACTGATAAACATTAGACTTTCATATATTTTAAAGATTTATTACACGCAACTGATACATCAGTTCAAGCATTTTATTGTTTTAATATTGATGATTTTGGCAAAAAAGTCAAGAAAAACCAAAAATCCCTATCTAAAAAAAATAGCATATCATGAAAAGGTACTCTAAAGAAGCTACTGACCTAATCATCTGAATCAACGAATTAACTCAAAACCCCTGCGAAAGAGTCCTGAGGCTTTTAAAAACTCAGCCTGGTTCATTACTCAAAACCGCAATCATGGGCTGCCGACCTGACTGTTGTCCAGAAGGCCTCAAGCAAGAGGCTAAGACACAGAAAGAAATTTCTGAGCGAATGGGCTGTTCCCAGAGTGCTGTATCAAGGCACCTCAGTGAGAAGTCTGTGGGAAGGAAAAAGTGTGGCAGGAAACGCTGCACAACCAGAAGAGGTGACCGCACCCTGCCGCATTCCCCAGGTCAAGCCACTTTCGAACCTGAAACAACGGCAAAAGCGCCTGACCTGGGCTACAGAGAATCAGCATTGGACTGTTGCTCGGTGGTCCAAAGTACTTTTTTCAGATGAAAGCAAATTTTGCATGTCATTCGGAAATCAAGGTGCCAGAGTTTGGAGGACGACTGGGGAGAAGGAAATGCCAAAATGCCTGAAGTCCAGTGTCAAGTACCCACAGTCAGTGATGGTCTGGGGTGCCATGTCAGCTGCTGGTGCAGGTCTACTGTGTTTTATCAAGGGCAAGGTCAATGCAGCTATCTATCAGGAGATTTTGGAGCACTTTATGGTTCCATCTGCTGAAAAGCTTTATAGAGATGAAGATTTCATTTTTCAGCACGACCTGGCACCTGCTCGCAGTTCCAAAACCATTGGTAAATGGTTTTCTGACCATGGCATTACTGTGCTCAATTGGCCTGCCAACTCTCCTGACCTGAACCCCATAGAGAATCTGTGGGATATTGGGAAGAGGAAGTTGAAAGACACCAGACCCGACAATGTGGATGTGCCTCCATAACACCTCAGCAGTGCCACAGGCTGATTGCCTAGATGCCACGCCACATTGAAGCAGTCATTTCTGCAAAAAGATACCCGACCAAGTATTGAATGCATAGCTGATATAATTTATTGAACGTTGACTTTTTTGTATTAAAACTTTTTTGTATTGGTGGGATGAAATATGCAATTTTTTTGAGATAGGGATTTTTGGGTTTTCTTAACTTGACTTTTTTTTGCTAAAATCATCAATATTAAAACAATAAAAGGTTTGAACTACTTCAGTTGTGCGTAATGAATCTAAAATATATGGAAGTCTGTTTATCAGTACATTACAGAAAATAATGAACTTTATCACGATATGCTAATTTTTTTGAGGAGGACTTGTATATAATAGTAATAATAGTAAACAATGCATTCATGTCTGTTTTTCATACGTCATTGGATGTCAATATTTGATTTAAAAAATAAATACATTTTTTTTAAAAATAGTACAGCGGAACGATATCTGAGTAGTTGGCACATTCGCTTCACAGTTCTGAGCTCAAGGGTTCAATCCCAGGCTCTGGCCTTATTATATGGAGTTTGAATGTTCTTCCTGTGCCAGCATTGGTATTCTCCGGGTACTCTGGTTTCCTCCCATGTCCCCCCCAAAAAATGTATACATACATAAATATTGTCAACTATGGTGCTAGTCAGTAAGCAAATTAGCGGCCGCCATATGTAAACAGCTTCTTCCGTTGAAAATTCTTGTGAATAAATGCTTAACTTCTTTATAGATATGGACGTAAAACAGTCTCAATTCTTGGTTAAAAGCAAAAAAAAAAAAAAAAGCCCGCAGTTATCATTTATTTTATGTAAATATTGCAAACTATGATGCTAGTCAATAAGCAAATTAGCGGCCGCCATATGTAAACAAGGAGCTTCTTCCTTTGAAAATTCTTGTGAATAAAAACTTAAATCCCTGAATTCTTTATAGATATGGACGTAAAACAGTCTTGATTCTTGGCTAAAAGCAAAAAAAAAAAAAAAACAACCCATGCAGTTATCATGTATTTTACATAAACATTGCAAACTATGATGTTAGTCAGTAAGCAAATTAGCGGCCGCCATAAGAAACAAAGAGCTTTTTCCGTTGAAAATTCTGGTGAAAAAAAGCTTAAATCCCTGAATTCTTTGTAGATATGGACGTAAAACTCAATTCTTTGTGAAAAGAGCAAAAAAAAAAAAAAAAAAAACGGGCAGGTAGCATTCATTTTACGTAAATATTGCAAAGTATAATGCCAATGCTGTAGCAGCTAATTTTTCCCATGGATTTTTTTCACGTTTGCGAAAAATATAATAAATAGCTTGAATCCTCGAACAAATCGCTTCTGAGAAAATCCTTCCCGTTTGTATGCAGTACTGCTTTCCTACTTTTTCAACCTAAGTCTGGCGTTGGATCTCTGCAAGTGTTGACTAACTGTGACCGACTGCGAATAACTGAAGCAGACTGTAGGACGGCCCCCTACTTGAAGGCGTTGCGCAGTGACTGACGGATGTGACCCGTCAATACAATTATGAAGTATGTGTTTAAAAAATGGCATGGAAGAGAAAAACCGCTATGAGTTGTCAGACCTTACTCAACAACTTTGTTTCCCAGTGTATTTGTAATCAACTACGAATGCAGTCTTCACAAATCGCGACACGTGTGCATCAATCAATGACATCTGTGACCAGCGGCCACGTGTCATTTCTGTTTTTATTGCAAATATGGCAAACTTCAAGTAGTCTTTATGGAAAAGAAAGCTTTCAGATGGACTTATACAGTAGCTATTTACAGGCCAACATTTGCCTCAAAATACAACTTCATAAATATAAACCAATAAAAATATACATTTGTGAAAAATAAAGCTCCAGTGATGCACGATAACAGCTGTAATTAGTCAAATGACTACTTTTCTTTTTAATATATATTTTCAGAGCCAACAAAGGAAACTCTTTGGTGTGCGGTCAATTTAGCTGAGGTAATCTTCTTCTCACGTCCACTTGGATAGCTTTAACCATAATAGTGAGTGAGAACTAAGCAGAAGCTCAAGATCATCGTAACAGTGATGATAATAAAAAGGTTTTTTTTAATATAGCATCCCTTCAAAAGTCATCACTGAGTGAGTCCAAGGCGGACTGCCCTAAAACAGACAACAACTTGCCTTCATTCCTTGTTAGTTGCAATAAATATGAACATATAACATGCTCATGAGCTGCTGCTTAAACTCTGGAACTTCTCCCGTAAGCATTTCACAAGATTAGTTTCTGATGTCTTGGCTAAACTTTGAGCGGACGACTTGCCGTCCTTGGGGACGTGGTCTCCCTCCGCAGTCAGAGACTCGCTAGGACGTGACCGCACGGGTTCTTGCAGGTTCTGCACTTCATGGAGTGGCAGCGAATCAAGCATGTCATCCCAAGAGTTCCACCTGCACAGCAGCTTAGACCGGGGCCGAGGCGAGTCGTGACAGGATTCAGGATTTCCCGCCGAACCTAGCGCGGGGTCGTCATGAGGAGATGCGTGGGAACAGCCGTTGCAGCTGGCTGGAGAACATTCCGGTGTCCCTTTTGAGGAGTCTATGTCGGGGATGCTGGGGTTGTATTTGGAGCGCAGTTCTTGTACGTCAGGCCAGTGGAAGTTCTCCGACTCAGGGCTTTGCGGGTCGGTCACTGTGCTGAGGGAGCTGGCTGCTGAACTCGGAGTCTGTACTGGACTTGGTGTACTCACCTCATGGATGACCATCTGTTCACAAGCATTCAAGGGCAGTCTCAGGTTGGGTTTACCTGCAAAAATTAAATACAAATATGTAATACAGTACATGCATGGAGACGTCGTAACCTAATGTGACTGAATCGTGCCACTTTTTTACGACACAGTGCCAATCCCACCCACAATTTGTGAATATCTGTGATTTAGAGAAACCACATCAGGGATTTTTTTGGAAGCCCTTTTAATTGATGTCTTAGTCTTTTGGACAAAAATACCTATCAGTCTTTGTCATAGTATGGGCATTTCAAAATGTGTTCATCCTTGTCTGGTTTTAGTCGACAAATCTCATACAAATGTCATCGAGTTTTAGTGGACAGTTACTCAATGTTTTTCGTCTGTAAAATTCAAGTTTTAGTCCAAAAATACAGTTGTCCAACAATTGCATGAACATAGACAAGCACTAATTTTAGCATCTACAAGGACAACCCCAATTCAGTGATGATAATGCCCACTCAGGAGGAAAAGCACTACATTAGAGCTGTCTCGACTAGTCGAAGTTAGCGGTGACGTAAATACGTCGATGAGCACAACATCCCGTCGACGGTTAATGAAGTGTTAAAAAAATATATGCGTGGAATGGTGAGAATGTCGGATGCTAGGTATGCAAGCGGGGAAAGCGGCACAAAGCCAAAAAAAAGCGCACTAGAGTTGCCAAAACATTGAATTGTTTCAACGAAACAAAGGAGGGTACACTATCGTGTCCTGTCTCTTCAATGCCAAGCTTGGCTGCACGTCGGCCGTGAATGAACAACTAAAGCGTCGTCACCCAGTTGTAATTTTGGAAGACGATAGGAGACAACAAGCTAGCAGATCGTAAGTCCCTCTCACTAACTAACTAACTAACTAACGACATGTTTTATTGAAGTTGCTAAGCCTGTCGTGATATGCAATGAGGCCATTTATAGTACGGTAAATAAAAATGTGGGCGGTTATTTTGACAGTTGCGTTTTATCGCCGCATGCGTGCATACATTTGTGCATGCGTGGTAATGGCATATGAGACTCCAGTTCCTTTCACAGATGTTTATTGGTCATCAACACGCCGTAGAATTAAAGTTCAGACATACGAAACAAGGAAACACAACTATATTAAACACTGTAAACGTTAGCATTCCTACATTGAGGCTAATGGGGAAAAAAGACAACCTACTTTGGACTTTTCCCTACAATGCAAACTTGCGGTTAAAAGGTGACATTTCAAACATGAAAAATCGCTGGTTAACATCATTTGCAAACGAAAAAAAATTCTATTCAGAAGAATAAAGAATAGCTTTAAAATGACACCCTTTATGAAAAATCTGACAGGCAATGAATAATTATGATAATACTATTATATATAGTAGTATACTATAATATTAATGCTAGATTTTTTTTTTTAAGAATTTTTTTTAATCATGTTGGAAAGGCGAAGTCAGTGTTCTTAATCTGTTTACAATCCATTCTTTTGCAATAGGTTAATGCTTTCAGGATTATCAGCATTTGACCTCATTGTTTATTTGTGATTTATTATTGTTATTTATGTGTTTATTTGTACTTTAATAAAGAATTTAAGTGTTCCAAAATGTTTTTGTGAATTAATAAGCGTCAACAAAAATTTCATTACTAAATTAGTGAAGAAAAAAAAAAAAAAAGAAATTGATTAGATCAGTCGACTAATTGTAAAAATAGTCGGCTGACTAATCGGAAGAAAATCAGTCATTTGGGACAGTCCTACAGTACAATATTTTCTAATCAAACCCACTTATAAGCCATGGACTGCATGTAAAAAAAAGTTGAGCGTTTAAGAGGATGCTCGTGACGCTAATGTTGATGCTAATGCTAACGCGAGTGCTATGCTAACACGACCAGTTACATGTAGTCCCCGGGTTACGAATTAGTTCCATTCCTACGCTGGCAACATAACCCGAATTTCTGCGCAAGTCAGAATAAACCCTTTAAAATACTGTAACTACCCAAAAAGTCCAAAAGAATTGTATTTTGTTTAATGATGGAGAATACACTGCCCTCTGGTGGCAGCGTCGGGTGGGGCCGGACTGTCGCCTTGGCTTCTATGACTGAGTAGGAGACTCGTCTGATATGGATATAGAACAGCTGCCCTCTTGTTTGGCCCACATACGGCTGTAAATTTTTTCAGCTAATATATGTTTGTGTATGCACTTGTAATTAAGTTTAGAGCTGCAGTTTGTGGATTAATATGTGAGCAATTTGCTATGAAAATTGTAAAGCATTCGTAGCATTTAAACTAACGGACTTTTGCTAGGCAAATTAGGATAATTCAATCTACTAAATTTACATTTTGATCAGGCGAGATGGACGTTTGAACGCCAATTGTTTTGATTCAGGTGTTTTATTGTTAAAATGTGTGTTATTTTGAACATAAGTGTACATATGTGTGCTACAGCTTTACAAATTGTCAAAAGTGAAGGAAGGAAAAAGCTTCAAAAACCACCATTGTCTTGTTTGCTATCCGTTACGATGAACAACTTCACGTTTAGTGAGGACAGAACACGTCAAATTAATAAAGTTAAAAACCAAATACTGTGTGGTACAATAAGGTGCTATTTAAAAAAGAAAGAGAAAAATGACTGGTGACAATGGTGGACGAGACTCCGGTGTCTTAAAGTCGAAATTGCCTAAATCAGGGGTGTCCAAACTTTTTGCAAAGGGGGCCAGATTTGGTGTGGTAAAAATGTGGGAGGCCGACCTTGGCTGACGTCCTTTACGTAGAACAATATATTTAAGCAAATTTTGGCAAGCCATTCTGTGTGTCACGTTTGCTTTGTTATTTTTTTAAATTAATCATTTCAACAATCTCGCAACTAGCCTTTGTGGCGTTCTCTTTCGACTCTCGGGCTCTTGCAAAATACTGCTACTGTGAAATTAAACTAGCTTCAAGTTGCTTCAATTTCTCGCTGCGTATGTTCCCTGTAATGTTGTCGTACATGTCAGCGTGTTTTGTTTGGTAATATCGCCTTACATTGAACTCTTTAAAAACAGCGACTGTCTCTTTGCAAATGAGGCAGACACAGTTGCGTATTTTAGTGAAGAAATAGTCCAATTTCTACCTATCCTTGAAGTGTCGGCCGACGCAGTCAACTTTCTTTTTTTTTGTTGATTGTTGCCATTTTAGAAAATTGGAAGTAAAGGGTCACACGGGGTGATGTTGCTTAGAGTGCTGCTGCCTTTTAGTGGGTAAATGAGGAGCAGCATTTAGTGTGTAAGCTACTTCATATGCTGGTAGCAGTACTGCTGACAATTTTTTAAAGTCTGTCCAGACGTTATTGATTTTATGACAGAGGCTTGGGGGCCGAATGAAATTTGACCACGGGCCGCATTTGGCCCCCGGGCCGGACTTTGGACATGTCTGGCCCAAATTGAGTACGTCGTAACCCGGGGACTACCTGTACATTTAGTTTGTGATAATCTCTCAGCACAGACCTTTAAAGCTTAAATCAACATTGCATATTCTCTCTTGCCAAGATAGGAAAACAAATCTTACAATGTGTTTCCAAACAAGCAAGCCGAGCTTTAAACACATCCTAAACTCCAGTGAGGAGAGTAAGGGAGAGGTGCAGCTCATCTCACATGAGTGACGTGACCCAAACGCTGCTACGATGCAAGCTGACGTATTCCATGAACAAAATGAAAATGTCATGCATTGTGAACATATGACAGAAATTATGTCGAATTTTCATCTCGTTGGGTCTCGTCAGACGAAAACTGTAATTCATCTTGTTTTGTTCCAGTCTCCCAAGCCAAGTTTTTACTCGTCGTCATGAAAAAACGAAATCTTTTCATGACTGTCATTGTTGACGAAAACACTAGCCCACATATAAATAAAACAAAAAAAGATCAACAGTTTACAATTGCTGCACACAAAAACACTTCTTAAAGCGTTCCTCATCACTTGTTTTCACTCTCTAGCTTGTAGGTTTACCGTGGTATGAAAACATCACTGTTTCAAAACCACTAAAATTTTCCATCATACCATAGTATGGTATTAGCTATTTTTTATGTCCTTAAAATGAAGCGAGAAATTCGTGGCTTGGAGCGGCAGCTCTCACCCGACCCCCTCCAGTTGTTGCACTGTCCTGTGTCTGTTGCTGTACTGTAGAATAGACACAATGGCTGAAGGTGTTGAAACTACACCTGAGACACCCCCCCCCCCAAAAAAAGTCGCAAATAGGGAGTACTTCGGCTACTGAAAAAAACAGACGGCCGCGGCTTAGAGGAGGAAGGACAACAGTTCACTCTAACGTGTTTCGTGTGTCTAGCGATGGTAAAACAAATACTATAACGTAAGCGTTAACGTGTTAACATGGCTAGTTAGCATGACAAGACGGCTAACTAGTTTCCTCACAACCATTAACCTACTTTTGTAAAGTATTCCGGCATTATCAAAATAACCTTTTCATAATACAGCCTGCGTAGCGACTTTCTGTGTTTAGAGAGGGTGAGTGTATGTGCGTGTGTATAATGTGTAAGTAATGATACGAGTCATACACACGCGGTCTGTCTCTCTCGCTCACCATTAATATTCAACTAATTAATATTAATAGAAGTGTTTGTGTGTGTTTGTATGTGTTTGACATAAACAATATATGATCAAATTGATTTTAAGTCCAGTTCTTTTTTTGTTCTTGTTCTAATGTTGAGCAACTTGAGCTGTGGCTTTAGTCTATAAGTTCTATTTATTTCAATTTTATTTAAAATATTTCAGTTATTCATTTTTTGTTATTTATTTAACATTATACCGTGGGGCAAATAAGTATTTAGTCAACCACCAATTATGCAAGTTCTCCTACTTGAAAAGATTAGAGACGCCTGTAATTGTCAACATGGGTAAACCTCAACCATGAGAGACCGAATGTGGGAAAAAAAACAGAAAACCACATTGTTTGATTTTTGAAGAATTTATTTCCAAATTAGAGTGGAAAATAAGTATTTGGTCACCTACAAACATGCAAGATTTCTGGCTATCAAAGAGGTCTAACTTCATTTAACGAGGTCAAACGAGGATCCACTCGTTACCTGTATTAATGGCAAGTGTTTTAACTCATTATCGGTATAAAAGACACCTGTCCATAATCTCAGTCAGTCACACTCCAAACTCCACTATGGCCAAGACCAAAGAGCTGTCGAAGGACACCAGAGATAAAATTGTAGACCTGCACCAGGCTGGGAAGACTGAATCTGCAATAGGTAAAACGCTTGGTGTAAAGAAATCAACTGTGAGAGCAATTATTAGAAAATGGAAGACATACAAAACCACTGATAATCTCCCTCAATCTGGGGCTCCATGCAAGATCTCACCCCGTGGCGTCAAAATGATAAGAACGGTGAGCACAAATTCCAGAAACACACAGGGGGACCTAGTGAATGACCTACAGAGAGCTGGGACCACAGTAACAAAGGCTACTACCAAATACTTATTTCCCACCATGATTTGCAAATAAATTATTTAAAAATCAAACAATGTGATTTTCAGTTTTTTTCCCCCCACATTCTCTCATGGTTGAAGTTTACCCATGTTGACAATTACAGGCCTCTCTAATATTTTCAAGTGGGAGAACTTGCACAATTAGTGGTTGACTAAATACTTATTTGCCCCACTGTATTCATGTTGATGTTCCAATTTGCAAATATGCTGTGAACATTTTAAAAAATCCTGTTTAATGGATTTTTTAAAACCCATACATCTCAAAATAACACATTTCAGAGCTATAAATTGCAATACTGTGATACTGCGATATTTTTGCTTAAGGTTATCATACCATCAAAATCTCATACCGGCACATGCCTAGTTGAAGTTAACTGAAAATGTGACGTGTAAAACAAGTAGAATAAAGATTGCATTTTCAAACACAAAAATGTCTCATCGTAGACAAGAAAAAGCTTAAAGTAACTTTTTCACAGTATTTTTTTTCTCACGTATTTTCTTTGACGTGAGCACAAAAACCGCAAAACGTTTTTATGCGACACTTCTCCAAAAAAGTGAAATGGCGAATGTTGACATTCCATTTACCTTTTTTCTTAAGCTTCTCCTCTAGGACAGCAGGCATGTTCTTGAACCCTTCCCGGTTCCTTTGCCAGACCGCCGGTCGGTTATTTTTAATGCGCTGGCTGTACTGCCGAGCCAACTGGAAGACCTTGTTCTTCATCTTTCCCATGTCCTGCAGGATCTGGTCTTCGTCCACACTGCTTCTGAAGCTAATAATCCTGGAACGTTGAACAGAGTTCTTCCTGTGAATCGCAGAGGGTTTAGGCCGCTTGGAGTGTTGTTCCTCTAAAACATTCGAACCCTCCGACGAAGGACTTGTTTCACTCTCTTCTACAATCAGCGATGTTTGCTTTGTGAGTTTATGCTCTGAGGAGTCCAAATATTCAAAGTGTGACTGCTTATCCCCATCGATCTGCTGGTCGTCTTCCTCGGATTCCATGCTTTGCCAGACTTTGAGCATTTCTGATGATGGTCGGAAGTCTTCATCGGTGGTTGAAGAATCTGTGACACTTAGAGATCTAGCCTTTACTTCCTCAGATCTCTGTGATTCAGTGTCGGTTTTTGGACTCTTTTCTAAACCCGGAAGATCGAACACGGACCAGGAAGTAGGCCTGCAACGGGAGAGGACTTTCCTGTGGACCGGGACCTCCTGCCGGTCTGGAATATTGTTTAGCTGTCGGCTCAGTTGCCTCACTAGACCTGCAGGGATGTAAGAGAGACTTTCTCTGCGCTTGATGCTGAAGTTGGCGTCTTGGTGCTCGGCGTGCTCATAGTACCTCCTGATCTTATTGATTAGTAGGAGATCCCGCTTCGAGAGGGTGGAACGATGCTCACTCTCAGCGAGGGCAGATTCCCGCACAGGCAAATTGGCCTCAGAGATCAACTGTGGTTCAGAAGTTGGCTCAGCGGGAGACATTTTGGGCTCTTTTTCTTGCCAGTTTGCACAGGTGGAGGGGCTTGTGGATCCTTCATTACAGGTCAAAGGTGAGGAGCAGGCCAGCAAGCCCAGATCCTCAGGGACCAGGCCCGTGATCAAGTGTTCAGCGATGACGCTGGCCTGGTCCAACACGGAGCACGGTAGGATGCACTTCCTCCTCGCGGCGTCATCATCGTCCTCCTCTTCAGAGAGCTCACTACTCATCAACGCGCTGTTTTCCTCCACTTGAAGGCCTGATGAGTCGCTTCCTCCCTCTTCCTCGCCAGTTTCGCGAGAAGTCTCCACAGACTCCACCGTGATGGCCTCTTGGGCCGACTCGGGACATTGATGGATGTTCTCCACTTGAGGGGCGCTGTCTGAAAGGCGCGTCTCATCCAAATGGATCTGAAATGTGACAAGCGCATTTCTAAAAGGAACTTAATTAGGCATCGGAAGCCAGTGAAACATTTTAATAAAAGTACTCTGCACTCTCCATTATCTTAATGGACCATTGTAAAGTCAAATAAGCAGCCATATCAAAAGTGTCCGAAGCTTATGATATTTCACTTTTGCATTCAGAGGCCCAATTGAATATGATTAGGAAAACCCATTCTAAATGCATTTTTACTTTACCTTGCAAACACTCCACTAATTTAAAAAAACAATATTTGTAGTTGTGGCAAATTAATTTCAAGGTGTTGCCTGCTCTTTTGGAGTACAATTTTGAGACAAGCCTTGGAAAACTGAGTGCCTGTTGAGTGGAAACTGTTGTGGCCTCTATTAAGAACTGCAGTTGGACCCAAAATATAATTTCAGTGCAGACTACAGGTGAGCATTCATTGGCCGACATCGACACTGATCAACTTTCAATCCATTTGAACTAGAAACTGGCCGTTAATATTCACTTGCAGCCCACCCACTTGAAATGAATTGGAGGTCTACTGCCGTCAGTGGCGCTAAAACATGATCATTCACTGCCAACCATCGCAGTTCAAATGCATTGGACGTTATTAACAACCGATTAATTAATGTATCTCTGCATTATTAAAATAGGACTTGGTAAAATGTGGTGGTAGTGTGTGGCACTAGATCAGGGGTGTCAAATTGGAGGCCTGTGGCCCAGATCCGGCGCACCGCATCATTTTGTGCTGCCCGTAAAAGTAGACCGCATGTATCGACTTCAAATTTCTCTACCCCCCCAGTGCAAGAAAGTTGCAAAAAAAGAAAAGAATATTAGCTGTTTATTCTTTTCTTTTTTTTTTTTTTTTTTTTTTAAATTCAATCCAAAGGTGAAAAAAATGAGAATATTTAGTTTTAGAATATTTAAACACAGACAAGGCTGAAAAAGCCATTTCTGCTCTGGCACCCCTCTTTGAAAAGGCTGAAAAAGCAGTTTCTGTTCTTGCACCCCTCTTTAAAATAAACTGCAGTATTTTAAGACAAAAGAGCTGTTGTTTTTGATAGAAAAATACGTCTATATGCTGCTATAGCAGATTCATGGCGCATTAAGCCCCCGAACTATTTTTAATTTGTCCGTTTTACCCTGGAGACCCCCGTTTACAGACACCACGCAACCGCTTTTGTTTCAACCAGCCATAAAAAGAATTTACGTAACTATATTTATTATTCGAAATGTCTATCATTTTTAGCTTAGAATCATTAATTGATGTCCAATGTTTAGTTTAAAAAAAAAAAAAAAAAAAAAAAAAAAAAGATTTTATAAAATTATTCACTCGCATATTTTAAACTTTTAAACATATTATGTCACAATGACAAATATATTGTCTGTAAATATGTTACGGATATCTACCTCATAACTATCGCTTAAATGTATATATTTTTTGTTACCGTCGCATTTTCCCCGATATTTTAGATGATAAAAAAAAATCGACCCAAACAAAGAAAAAAACAAAACAAAACGTTTAAAAGGGTAAATATAGAAAAAGAAAATCTCGACCACTCCTTGATGTCTGCGATTTCTGCTTGGCGACCCTTATTATATAACCATGTTTCACCCATAAAATTCCCAAAAAGTCCGGCTGTGGCTGTTCACAGCTGTGTCTTGACACTCTGAGACATGCTACACGGAGTTTTTGGATTGAAACAAGGCAAGTACCCTATAATATCTCGCTAAAATCATGGTGTCTTTAATTATGCTCTCATGCTCTCACCTCAAGTTAAAGTTAGGGGTTAAAAACACTTTGTTTTTTTGAAAATGCCCTCCTGTTCAAAATTTTTCTTCCCCCAGAAAATTGACATTTTAAGCTTTCTAAAGATGTATCATACATGCATGTTGGACAATTTTGAAATTTGGCCAAATTGGGGGTCTCAGAGCAAAACTTCAGGTCACCTGAGTGTTTTCCGCTATATATGACCATGAAAAAAATTATTAAAAATAAAAAATAAACATAATATACTTGTGGTTAGCACGTCCGCCCCACAGTTCTGAAATCAAGAGTTCAATCCCGGGCTCTGGCCTTCCTGTGTGGAGTTTGCATGTCCTCCCCGTGCCTGCGTGGGTTTTCTCCGGGGACTCAGTTTTCCTCCCACACCCCAAAAACATGTATGGTAGTCTGATTGAACACTCTTAATTGTCCGTAGGTATGAGTGTGTGCATGAATGTTTGTATGTCTCATTGTGCCATGCGATTGGCTGGCAACCAATTCAGGGTGTAACCCGCCTACTGCCTGTAGTTAGCTGGAATAGGCTCCAGCACCTCCGCAACCCTCGTGAGGAGGAGCAGCATGGATAATGGATGAATTAATGAATAACATATTTAAGAAAGTATATTTACATTTTCTCTTTTATTAAAAAAACTAACATTGCAAAACAAATTAAAAAGAGTATATACACCGTTTCACACCTTTTCATTTTGAAAGGAAATATAAATTGGGGAGTGGGGGGATAATAATTATCATTAAGCGGCTCCAAAATAGGATTTGAATAATTTTTTTTCATCTAGCGCGATCAATGGCTACCAAATGAGTAAAATATTTCAATGGGTTGTCTAACACAACGACCTTACGAAGGAAACCATAAATACAATGTGACCAGCAACAAAGATGTATTCGACACCCCTGCACTAGTTTGTCTCAGTCATGGAGCAAATAGACTATCCTTCCAAAAGCAAACACGAAAAGTATTGAGAATCGTACCCATTTAGTCTCCTTTATATCTGTCTGTTTTTCTTCAAGGCCAAGAGTTTTGGGAGTCTGCTTTCCTAGCTTGTCGGTCAAATGAGCGGCATCACCGACGGCATCATCCTGAAAGAGTCCATACATTTTATTCAAAATCTAAAAATATAGGCAGCACTCAGCAGAATTATTGTAATCATCACTTGAAGTTCAGTCAAGCACCCTTAAAAAATACTCAAACTCAGGTCTTGCAAATGAAACGACACGTAGTCAGAATCCATTGCGCTATAACAATAGAGCTTGATTATGAAAACTGGGAAAGGAAAATGTTAATCAGACAGCGCACCTCATGCTATTATAATGGCTTAATAAGATGGCTGCATTAACCTTTGAAGTCAAGCGCAACATACTCGCTCAGTGGTTGTAATGCAAATGAAGACACGAGTTTCATTTCAAAGTAATCATGAAACGCAGCATGCTGACATTGACAAGATAAACACATGCAGAGAAAGCGCCGTGCAAACAAAGAACATGACCCGTGTATTTCACTGTGAACAGTATGGAAGCGCTTCAGCCCACAAGAACATGAATACAGCCTGACTCATTCATCGTGTACGCTGCACACACAGCTGTTAGTGGGATGCGTATATGGAGACACAACGGGACGAGGGCCCACGTGGGCGAAAAGAGGGGTCGAGAGGAGCGCAACGAAGCAGGAAACGGGAAAGCCGTGGGTGGCTGGAAACCCTCACCGTTGTGAAGTGAGAAGAAAGCAAAGCCCTGGCTCTATAGTGCCAGCAGGAGATGGCGGCCAGCACGGAGCTGGCAAAGTCGGCTACCTGGTCGTCCCCAATCAGTAAATCCTCCTTGTAACTTTCTCCCTCCTCATCCTCCTGTTTTTCCTGTCCTGTCTTCGAGGAGCTCAGCTTTGTTGGAGTAGAACTTAGCTGCAGCAGAGCTTCCTCAGTTGCGGACGTCTCGTCTTGGGGCTCGCATACACTGCCGGCCTGTGTCCTGATGCTTGGAACGGGCTGAGGTTGGTGCCTGTCCCCTAACAGGTTGCCTTCACTTTCTGCATGCTGTGTGTGAAGTTACAGATGTGGTTTGAATGGCAAGGTAAACACAAACTATATCTTTCCAAAGCATACTGCAGTGGTGGCTGAAAGTTTTTGGCCGAATTATGGCTAAATAGCATTACCAAAACCGGCAGTTGACTTGACGCAAGTAAATAGCCCAGCAGTGAGAGTGTAACAGTATTTATATTCGGTGACTCCAACACCTAAGCACCGGAAAAGCTCTGTTTCCATATGGCGGCAATCACATTGACTAACATACTAGCATCTTACTTCGATATATTTACGTTAAATGAATGCTAACTGCACGTTTTTTTGCTGTTAACCAATAATGGAGACTGTTTAACATCCATATCTATAAAGAATTCAGGGATTAAAGCATTTATTCACATGAATTTTCACTGGAAAAGCTCTGTTTACATATGGCAGCCACCACATTGACAAACAGACTAGCATCGTAATTCGACATATTTACGTAAAATAAATGCTAACTGCACCTTTTTTTTTTTTGCTTTTAACCAAAAATCGAGTTTTACGTCCATTGCTATTAAGAATTCAGGGGTTTAAGCATTTATTCACAAGAATTTTCAACGAAAAAAAGCTTTGTCTGAGATTCCACTCGGTCAGCTTTGACGGCCACGCCAACAATGCAGGGCCCCGCGCCCCGTCAATATCATTATTAAGTCTATGCCTAGATATTACTGTATATCATTTTTTTTAACCACTGTAGCTCTTCTGGCATAGAAGTATTGACAGAATATGCCAGTTGTAGTCGACACCGGTGGCAGGTTGTCGGCTATTTACTTGCAGTTACACCGACTGACCACTTAATTTTCCTCAATAAAGTATGGCAGCAGAGAGCACTCTGCTGGTTGCTTTGCAATTAAACCACAGAAACTAATGCATTAAAGAGAAAGGTACATTTCAGTAGCTGTCCACTGTAGTGACCACTATGCATCAGAGGGTTAAAAAAAATCTGAATAATAACAGGTTCTAATGGGTGTGTGTGCGTCCCCAAAAGAAATATGAAAAAATATCTTTAAAACACGTCGAATAATAATTGGTTGTGTTTTTTGACCCAGTTTTTAAAATTCCGTTTCGGCCAAGAATTTTCATTTTAGAGCATCCCTAATTTTTAGCTAGCATTACATGAATGGATTTCCAACACTTACCTTTAGAACATCTGTGAAAGTAAAGAAGAAGAAAACAGAGAAGTAGATATTAACAAATGATGACATCCTGACTTTCTCAAGTTTAATATTTCATGCGCAAATAAGACGAGCATCACATGCATCTTGTGCAATTATTGTCGGGGCACGATGTATTCCTGCGGTTCGTCTGGCCCAGACTCACGGGAGGCCTTGTGATTAGATAAATGTCAATTACAAACATCCCCTCTCTCAAACTGAACATGATGCTATTATCCAGGGTGCGACGACCAACTCCCTCAGTGAGATTAGAAGGTTGATATGAAAATGATATATTTATTACGACGGTGCGCAAAATGGATGTAAACTCGGAGCAACTGACTATATCTCCGGTTTAAGAATATATATAATCTTTCTGTTTCTAAATGAACTCATTGGCTGCCATTGACGGCAATAGATGTCCACCCCCTTTGAAATGGGAGTGTTGGCAGCAAACGATTGGATGTCTACTTGTAAACAACTCATTTGAATTCACAGCAGAAGGATGAAAACAGCCACGTCTATAATCCTCAATGGCACTGAAAGAGTTCATTAGGACAAATGTGAGCAGATCTGAAGGCAAGGCTGAATGCGCTTGTTGAAAAGAGCTTCTGTAGGACAGAGCCTCCAACGGCATATAATTAACTTCATTATGGGTGAGGCTTGTGTAGTGGGAGTGTGTCTTTTGATCTGGTTTGCGGCCATCTTTGAGTGGGGGGGGGCAGAGGTGTGATGTCGATATGAAATGCTTTTCTATGATACGGATCATCAGAGTGGTTGATGATAGGTGCATACATCTATATACCGGAAACTAAGTTACTTTTAAGATATTCAACAAATGGGACTATAAGACTATAAGTCACAACAGCCAAAAAATGCGCAATGAAGAGGGAAAAAAAGCTTAAGTCGCACCAGAGTGTAAGTCGCATTTTTTGGGGGAAATTTATTTGATAAAATACAACACCATGAACAGACATGCAATCTTGAAAGCAGTGTTGTTTTCGTCAACAAAGACTATCACGAAAATATTTCGTCAACGAACACATTTTCATGACGATGATGAGACGATAACGAGCTAAAAACGTGGAGACTAAAACCTAACGAGACGAATGCCAGTTTTCGTCTGATGAGACGAAAATGCGCAATGTTTTCTGTTACATGTTCACAATGTGTGACATTTTCTTTGTAGTTAGCTTACATTTAAGCAATATCTGGATGTGGCATTTGACGTGCTGCGCCCAGCAACTAGTGTCCTCTCCTCTCACACGGTAAGATTTGTTTTCTTATCTTGGCCGGAGAGAATATGGTATGTTGCTTTAGCCTTTAAAAATCTGTGCTGAGTGAATATCACACACTAAATGTAACTCGTAGCATTAGCATAGCATTCACCTTAGCGTTAGCCTAATGCTAACGTGAAGTGTCCGCTTAAACTCAATGTTTAAACATACGGTTCGTGGCGTCCATGTGGGTAGAATTGATTGAGAATAACGTACTGTTTTCCTGATGAGTGTGTATTATAACCAAGTTGGCGTTGTCCTTGTAGACGCGACAATATGTGCTCATTTGTCACTGTTCATTCGAAATAGGTGGAAACCTTTTTTTATTTATGCATTCTTGGAGTACATTTTTTAAATTTACCGATTAAAACTAGACGAAATTAGTCTTGAGATTTCATCAACTAGACGAAGACAAACACATTTTGAGATGACTTAAATATGCCTAAGACTAATAAGTATTATTGTCCAAAAACCTAAGACTAAGACAAAATTTATAAGGGCTGCCAAAAACAACACTGCTTGAAAGGAAATTCAAAATAACAATAGAATAGAGAACAACAGGATGAATAAGTGTACGGTATGCTAACGTTACATGACGCATAAACAACAAATTTTCGCCAGTCCTTTACAAGTTTTTCGCTAACTCCAAACTTTCTTTCTGCTGCTCGATTACGGTTTTCGGCTGCATATATAACTACTTGCATCTTGTAATCTGGAGTATGATTTTCTTTTCTGTACCATTTTGTTCAGCCCTTCTCAGTTGTTTTTATCAGTTACCACCAATGTAGAAACACGGGCCTTGAGCGCCCGCTTGCAGTTTAGTGTTCAAATGACGTGAAATGATATAATAATGTGTTAATAACTTCACACATAAGTCGCTCCTGAGTATAAGATGCACCGCCACGATGAAAAAAAAAACCCTGACTTATATTCTGAAAAATACAGTAATGTATGTCTCAATAAATTAAAAATTACTTGGCAAACCATTACCATATTTTTCGGACTGTAAGTCGCAGTTTTTTTTTTTCCCATAGTTTGGCTGGGGTGGGACTTATACTCAGGGGCGACTTATGTGTGAAATTATTAACACATTATTATATCATTTCACATGTTATTCTGGTGTTTTGGAGTGATGGTTTGGTAAACTTGTTAGCATGCTCTTTATGCTATAGTTATCTGAATAACTCTTAATAGCTATGTTACATGAACATACTGGCCACGTTAACATTTCGTTGTTCATGCATCATGTAACATTATCATACTGTACACTTATTCAGCTTGTTTTTCTCCATTGTATTTTTATTTTAAATTGCCTTTCAAGATGACATATCTGTTCTATGTGTTGGATTTTATCAAGTAAATTTCCCCCCAAAATGTGACTTATACTCTTGTTTCCTCTTCATTGCACATTTTTGGGCTGGTGCGACTTATACTCAGGTGCGACTTATAGTCTGAAAAATACGGTATAATTTTTTGCATTTTGAATTAATATGTATCAATTTCTTTCTATACCAGCATGTGAAGAATCACAACTGATTCTTTCAATCAACGTGGACTTGTTTCTTTTAATGAATGGGGACCGGTTGGTTCCTGTGGCTAAGGCGATTTCAGAAGGCGGAAAGATTTGTTTCCGATCTATACCTTATCATATTTTTTGTGACTTTCGGTTAAGTTCTTGACCAATTGCTGAAGAGATGTACCAAGATATACCCTCCCACTAAGTTTGAGGACTGCAATTCATAGTTTTCGAAAAAAGACAGACAGATAGATTCCGGTGAATTTCAGTATGATACTGACCTTTTGTACTTTTTATGATTTGTTTAGAAGGTTCTAAAAGAGATGAAAAAAAGACAATGGCATGAAATATCATTAATGTGACACATGTCATTTCCATTATTAAACAAATTGGTAACACTTTATTTGACAGTGGGTTCAAAACACTTTCAGAAAACTGTCATAATTATGACATGACACTGTCATGAGCATGAATAAATGGTTATGACAGTCAGTAAGTGTCATCCGGGAAATTATGTCACTAACTCCATTTACAGTACGTCCAGCCCGTATTTTTTACATCTATTCAAAAGTGTGCTCAATGGTTTGCTCTATTTCGAATACCACATCACATCACTAATTACTGTATGTCACTAAATCCATTTATGTCCAATCCGCATCTTTTACATCCATTCAACAGTGGCATAATTTGCCGGATGACACTTGATGACATCTGTCATAAGCATTCATTCATGCTAATGACAGTGTAATGTCATAATTATGACAGTCTTATGAACCCACTGTCAAATAAATTATTACCAATAAATTTAAAAAGGCCTGACCCGATCTCCTCCTCACGTTCCATCCTGCAAGATGAATGTCATCCGAATGATCGGAATCTGCTCTCTTCACCCTCTCTGGACTACAGTGGTACTTTCCAACACCTGAGTAGGAAGTGGGTGGTTGTTCTTTAAATTACAATTTCTCTCTACTTGAGTAATTATAATATTACTATACTGTATACCCATACTCACAATCTGAATTGTCAACGATAGTTTCTTTTGCCTGAAAAGTCAGAGGGATCATAGATTTTTGATAAAATGGCTCAGTAGAGATGAAGTTATTGAGTGAATGGACATTGTTGTGTACCTTTGGCGGAACAATGGCGTTGTGGTTCTCGAGAATAAGCCTCTTGATGTGATGAGCCCAAAGACGCTTCTCTTCTACAGATTTGGCCTACAACAACGAGCCCTTGTCCATGTTATTAATGATACAGATGACACATGCTGGCATGACATCACAAAACACAATGCATCTTATGAGCCTCATTTTAAACTGTTTGTTGCTGTAAACATTCTTTGAAATAAAGTGGATATAAAAAGTTAACTGATGTTTAAAAAAAGAAATAATGTTATTACATTTCAAAATATAACACTGGACATGTATTTAAAATATCAAATCCTAAGGAACTTTAGAGAAAAAAAAAAGTTGTGTTCCCTATTACTCACTTTACATGCATTCACTATATATTAACATTACAGAGTGAGGTTACGTCCGAACACAAACCATTTAACGATGGACAGTTGAATACGCAGAACCAATCACATTTACCTGCACTGTGTGGGGCTGCTTGGGATGTTTGAAATGGATAACACTGAAGAGCAAGGGGTCTTTCGCACTGTCAAGTAGCATCAAGGTGGAGCACTAAAATCAGAGGAAGAGGTATGGAATTATGCAAGAAGAAAGGTCCAGTCAAAAATTGAAATGTGTCTAATGAGTGGGAGGTTATACATAAGTCCCCCACACACTAAAAAATGCGTTTTAAATATTTCCTATGCACTAAATTTTTAAATGTCCATTATTGTATAGAATAGTTAAATCAATATGATATTACTTTTTTGGGTTTTACTGCACTTAATTGGCAGAGAACAAATGGATTAAACATAATTATACAGTATTCAAGGTTTCACATAGGGGTCTGACAATATTTCGAAATGGTGATGTATCGCGATAATTTATATTCCAAAAGGTTATCGATATGCTCCTGCCAAGAATTGACTTATCGCTTTAAAGTGTCATTGTTTTTTTGGGGGGGGACCGACCGGTTACTACGAAAATCTTCCACTATAATAGTGTCTATGTTAGCTCACTGGCTGCCATTGACCGTACCAGACATCCAATCCATTTTGACTGGGAGGGTCAAAAATAGATTGGACGTCTAGCACCATGGCATTTAAAGTATAGGTCACTTCATGTTCATTTTAGGGCATTTACAGGTCACTTCCTGTTGATTTTGAGTCATTTTGAGACATTCCAGGGTCACTTCCTGTTCAGTAACCCAAAGTCAACAGGAACTGATCCATAAATGAACCAAAATCAACAGGAAGCAACCAAAAATCAATATATTGTATATTGTAGAATGATTTCCTGACCCATGTATGATTTCCTGACCCATGTATCGATACTTGTTGTATCACCATATTGTGAGATACGTAATCATTATCGTGAGCCTTGTATCGCAAACCGTATCCTATCGTGAGCTATCCAGAAGTTCCCACCCCTGGTTTCATATAACTAATTTCATTTGAGATCTCCCCGAAAAACTAAAAAAGATATAAACTTTTATTTATTATTTTAATTGATTTATTTATTTATATATCTTTCGGACAATAAGCCGCTATTTTTGTTGTTGTTGCCGTTTCTACCCTGCAGCTTTTATAAGGAAGCAGCTTATTTATGGATTTTTTTTTTTTTTTTTTGAAAGAAGCTTCATATTTTCTTGTTAAAATTAACAAAAAATGGATAATTAGACATATTTTAAAAGACTGGCTTTAGACTAGCACCGATAAAGCTTGCCAGACGCTCGTCAGACTTACTCAAAAACTCAGGATTTTATTGATGAATATGGCTCCATAAGATGCTACATGCTGCTACAAAAGGACAATTTTAAATAGAGGGGCATCCACAATTTGCTACGACAAGCGAATGCAACGCTAGCGTTGATTATTCACTTTCAACTGGCACTCGGAAGACTTTATTGCCACAGAATGCCACGACAAAGTTGCTAAAAAAGGACTAGCGCTAGCTATTAACCGTTTTTAAGAGGATTTCATCCACTTCGAGTTTAGAAGGCAAGGTAAAGTGGATTATATATGTTTGCAACTGTAGTAACCAGTTTTTTTTAGCCATTTTCAACTGGCACTCGGAGGACTTTATTGCCACAGAATGCTACAATAAAGTTGCTATAAAAGGACTAGCGCTAGCTATTAACTGTTTTTAAGAGGGTTTCATCCACTTCAAGTTTAGAAGGCAATGTAAAGTGGATTATTTGTCTTTGCAAATGTAGTAACCTGTTTTTTAAAGCTAGTTTTCAAGCATTCAGATAACACAAGTTGGTGATGATGATGCGTGTTTATCTGGTTAATAAATATTTTTATCAATCAATCATTTCTGTTTAACATCTATGTAAATATGCATTGTTAAGGTATGCACACCTGCGGTTTGTAGTCCAGAAATTACAATTTACATGAAATGACACGCTCAAATTAATAATCAGGGATCAACAAAATAAATGGCTCGGTGGCCCGGTTGTACTTTTAAAACAGTCAGAGCCACCAGAATGCTCCAAGCACTGGTCTAGTGGGGCCGGTAAAAATAATGCGGCGATTTAAAAAGAAAAAATCTTACTTCGCTTTCCCAGTGGTTCTGTGTTTTGACGACGTTATGCTATTCCGGTCAAAGACAACCTTAAAGTTTATGCAGCCAGCCGTTGCTCTCCGTGGGGGGTAAACACACCTCGTTTGCTTACTCATTCCAGCGTCAACGCAACCTGATTACAGTTCCTGATTTATTGTCAGTATCTCAGTACCCATTCAACGTTATACTACAAGACGACATGTTTCTGAAATCTCCAGTATCTGGCCAAGCACCGGGGAAAAAAGACCAATCGAGAAAGTCACCGGAGGAGTTGAGGGAAAGCGAAATCCAATATGAAAAGAAAAGGGAGAGAAAGTTTAAGCCCCAGTGGTGAAACCGCTGGAATTGGCTCAGCTACGATGAAACAAAAAAAACAAGGTTTACCGTAAGGTGTACAGATCAATGCCCACATATGAAGACAAGAAAGTTAGAGAAAAGTTAACGAGTATGAAACCTATGGAATGAACATAACGTAATAATTAATCCACGTGACTACGCGAAAATAATATCGTAGTAATGACGGTCTAGCTTGAAAGTCATTAGTTATAATTAGGCATGTGCCGGTTCCCGGTTTCACGGTTTACCGTGGTGTGAAAACGTCGCGGTTTCAAAACCACTAAAATTTTCTGTCAGACCGTAGTACGGTATTCGATTCGCTATTTTTCTTGTGTCAAAAATGCAGCCAGAAGCGGGTTGGCGCAGCAGCGCTCACCCCCTCCCGTTTGTTGCTGTGTGTGAAAATGACGCTATCGGCTACCCAGCCATTCATTTTCCATGCCGCTTTTCCTCACGAGGGTCGCGGAGGTGCTGGAGCCTATTAACCCAAAAACAAATATTCCAAACATAAGGCGTACTGTTCTTCAATTTATTGAGCTCTCAAATCGTGGTAAGTGTAATATACAAAATGAATACATTTAAAATGTTGTCCAATTAGATTTTTCCATGTGAGTAGCTTCAACAGATTAGCACCATGGAAACAGTTCGCCAAAAACAAAACACACATTTTCCTTTCAAATTCAATATACAAACTTACTAAAAGCTTACAAAGATGAATGTTAACCTAAGCTTAGCTGGGAGAGCAACTTCGTTGAGTGTGACAGCCGGAGAGTGAGAAAGCAAGCTTGATTCGCTTGAAAGAAGGGGAAAAAGTGATAGCGCCAAAGATCGCTAATTGCGAAAGATGATCTTGCCCTAAGCACAAATCCATGTTCACTGGATCAAGGAGAGGTCTCACTCCCAATGTTTTTTTTTTTTTTTTTTTTTTTTTTTTTTAAAGATGATATTATAGTATTGACATTTTAACTAACTTATACATTTTTAACTAACTTATGAATTCTTTATGTTCTTTTTAACACAAAGGCATGACATCATGTAGACCAGACATGTCCAAAGTCCGGCCCGGGGGCCATATGCGGCCCGTGAACAAATTTCATCTGGCCCCCAGCCTCTGTCATAAAATCAATAACGTCAGGCCCACACACAGACCTAATAAATTGGTCAGCAGTACTGCTATGAAATAGCTTACACACTAAATGCTGCTCCTCATTTACCCACTAAAAGGCAGTACAGCAGCACTCTTAAGCAACATTACCCCGTGTGACCCTTTACTCTCAATTTTCTAAAATGGCGACAATCAACAACAAAAAAAGAAAGTTGACTGCGACTGCCGACGCTTGAAGGATAGGTGGAAATTGGACTATTTCTTCACTAAAATACGCAACAACTGTGTCTGCCTCATTTGCAAAGAGACAGTCTCTGCTTTTAAAGAGTTCAATGTGAGGCAATATTACCAAAAAACGACACGCTGACATGTACGACAAGATTACAGGGAAGATACATAGCGATAAATTGAAGCAACTTGAAACTAGTTTATTTTCACAGCAGCAGTATTTCCCAAGAGCCCGAGATTCAAAAGCGTATGCCACTAAGGCTAGTTGCGAGATTATTAATTTAAAAAAATTAAAAAGCAAATGTGACACACAGAATTGCTTGCTAAAAGTTGCTTAAACATATTGTTCTATGTAAAGGACGTCAGCCAAGGTCGGCCCCCCACATTTTTACCACACCAAATCTGGCCCCCTTTGCAAAAAGTTTGGACACCCCTGATGTAGACACACACAGTGGCTGAAAATGGCGAAACTTCACTTAAGCTTTTCCACCCTCAAAAAAAAGTATGCAGTATAAATTTTTTTTAAAATTTATTCAGAAGTGTTTTTACTTTTTTATAGAAATTATTTTTTTCTTGCTCTAATCTTGAGCAACTTGAGCTGTGGCTGTGAGTATAGTCTGTATAGTTATATTTAGTTTAATTGTATTTCAATTTTTTTTTTTATTGATAATTTATTTATTTTAACAATGTATTCATGTTCCAATTTGCAACTATGGTCTGAAATAAAAAAATCCTGTTCAATGGAAAAAAGTTATATATTTTTTTGGGAGCTATAATTGAAATACCGTGATACCGTGAAACCGCGGTATTTTTGCTCACGGTTATCGAACCGTCAAAATATCATACCGGCACATGCCTAGTTATAATTGCCTAAGTCATCTCTTTGACTTCTAAATTGTTGCCACGACAACAGAGCCGGGGGTGACTTTCAGGGGAAGACAGGAAAACTTCACGCAGGCACCGTGCTCTTCCGCGGGCACGCCTCCACCTGGAGCTCCCAAGAAAAAATGTTTTTGTGTGTGTGTGTGTGTGTGTGTGTGTTTGTTTCCCCCCAAAATTAAAATATGTGTAAGTGGTCAGTGAAGTTGATTTGGGTTTATTTATGTTTTTGGTTGGGTGATCAGTGTTCCCAGTTGGTCCACCCCGGAAAGTTGAAAACGGCTAAAAACTGACACCACACGCCAGTTTTTTTACATGCAGACTTTACACAAAAATTGACGAATACACTACCTGGGCATCAGGGTGCAAAAATCAGTCAACTGGGGAAGAGATGGCGCAAGAACTGGGTATACTGGATGTTTATGGAATAAAGAATAAAGAATAGGATTATTTCCACCAGATTCATGTTTTTGCACCGTTTTGCAGTTTTTATTAAATCTACGGCACATCAAAAATATAATTACTATTCATCTTATTCAAGCAAATTGTACTTTTAGACTCGCTTTTTCTCCAGACTATGCTAGGCTGGTTTTATTTCTTAAATTTTCAGATTTTATCTGTTTTACTAGCCGTTTTGACTTTTATCAGGATGCGTTTTTTTTTTTTTTTTTTCTTAAAGTCATTGCATAATACTTTCTTTCCTTCTATTTATCATGAACTATGTTTATCGTTGTTGTGAAGCACTTTGAGGAAGTGCTAATGAAAGATAAATTTGACTTGATTTGATTTTTTTCCCGTGATTATTGGGATCAATAACTGGCCAGTGGCTAATTTCCCTTATTGTCTATCCCTGGTAATGATAAAAAACATACCGATATATGAGTCTTGTAGACGTAGTGCTCTCCTCGTCTTTTGGTAATGAGCAGCATCTTGTCAAACAGGAAGAGTGTCCGACTGTTCTTGGCCCGCAGGACGTGAAAGGTCCCCTCCAACACAAGCTCACCATAAGTCGTCAGATCAGGACCCTTCCAGTTGATCAAAAGGGACTGGATCTCCTTCACGTGCATATGGAAACAACTAAAAGCTGTCCAGCTACTGCCTGAAGATGTACTGATTTTGTACATTCATGGAAACAAACCTGCACTCTAACAGCGTGTTCGTGTTTCCTCTTCATGTCGTTGATGTACCAGGCCACCCCCGTCATGGTGTCTATAGCTTCCTGGACCACCTCATAACCGTCTTCGTCTGGGCCAAAGTGCTTTGCAATTTCCTTTCAAATGACACAAAAGAGAACGAAGAAAATGTGATGTGGTATTCGAAGTAGAGCAAACCACTGAGCACAATGTATACCTGGAGCAGCAGGTGATATTTAAGGATCCTCTGCACTGGCTTGAGGAGGAAAGAACCCAAAGGGAGGGAACGCTTCAGAGCAGCCTGACGATCCTTGAAGAACTTTGCCAAGGTTTTATTCCTCATGCAGTCAGTTAGTGCTGCTACTGAACTGGAGGATTGTGGGGGGAAAATGTTTACCAGGACAGCAACGTGATCATATATATTTCTATATGTTTGCACTTCTTACTTTGGATAGTTGTTGCAATATTGGGTGTAGATTTCAAAATATTCACTCTGGAGGAGTAAAAAACAATGACACATGTATTTGTCGGTTTTTCTAAAGAGCGCTGTGAAGAGGATAAGAACACTCACCTTATCTACAAAGCATTGGGCGACAGCAACAGGGTCGTTATCACACATGTCCAAAGACTGCAACAGCTCACTGAAAGAGGTGCAACAAACCAAGCGAAGATGAAACTTATAAAATCCACTTATTAAAGAAAAATAATACATACATGAGTTCCCATGGTGAAACTCAAGCACGCAGAAATATCCTGTAATGCTCTTTTTTGCCACTAGTGGGTAGTGCACACTGTAAAATAGGAGCACTGCTATGGATCAAACCCACACTTTTTTCTCCCATCCATTTACTTGTATTGAACTACCAATAATGACACTGTTAGAACATCTTCCAGCATAAACTCTATAGTTTTCATCATATTGAACATGATCTCTTTCAGTGCCACTGATGATGATGTGTTTCTTTTCATCCTTTTACCGTAAATTTAAATGTGTTTTTCACTATTTTATCACTAGTACACATCTAATCGATTTGAACCGGGAAGGTGGGATTTTGCCAACCCTCCCACTTCACTTGGACATCTATCGCTGTCAATGGCAGCCACTGAGTTGATAAGGAATTGCACCTTTTTTATTTCTAATTTGGGAAAGCACATGTCATTTGTCAGAGGAGCGAGATTAAACCAAGTACAACTGAGAAATTAATGAAAATGTAAATCACTCTTTAAATCATAAAATAGTAATGTGCATAAATACTAGATTTTCAGTTTTTTTGTAAAGGGGCTACTTGAAAATTAAAGGATAAAGTCTACATTTTAGGTTTTGAAAAATCATTATTATCATTATTCATTAACTCGAGTTAGATAAGTAAAAAAAAATATATATATATATATATATATATATATATATATATATATATATATTAGGGCTGTCAAAATTATCGTGTTAACGGGCGTTAATTAATTTTTTTAATTAATCACGTTAAAATACTTGACGCAATTAACGCAGATGTCCCGCTCAGACAGATTTAAATGACAATACACTGAAACGCTCACTTGTTGTTATGGAGTTTTGCCGCCCTCTGCTGGCGCTTGGGTGAATGACCATCTCGCATATTGCCTCAAACAGATTACAATGAGGCCGTTTATGGACATTAAGAGTGAAGAGAATGCCACTGGCCGCTTGGGGGCAGCGCCGTTCCATACTGATGTTATTTCTTCTAAACGTGGGAGAATTAGTAGTTGTGAGACGTTTATGCTGTAATCACAATGCAATGCAAATTGCTATTTGTGCTCCACACATATTTCGGTAAGTTTTCTCTCTTTTAGTGGCAATTATGTGTCTCTTGTTGTATTTTGGGTAAGATATGTACAGATACTGTAAGTATCGTTTAGTGAAAGCACAACAAAAATAATATTCCTATCTCTCCCCCAAAAAATAATGTTCACAAAAAGAAAAGCACTTCAGTCTATAGTAATGAGGCCCTATTCTGACACACAGTTAAACAACAATGCGAAATGAACTGGCATTCCATATCAAAATAGCTATGCAAAATACACGTAAAACTTAGACTTTGGTCACTCTATTTTTATTATTGTTATTTTTATTCTTATTCTTATTATTATATTAGCTCTACTTTTGATTGAAAATTTTACAAATTTTATTCAAACGAAAACATGAAGAGGGGTTTTAATATAAAATTACTATAACTTGTAACTATAACATTTATCGTTTAAGAACTACAAGTCTTTCTATCCGTGGATCACTTTAACAGAAAGAATGTTAATGCCATTTGTGGATTTATTGTTACAATAAACAAATACAGTACTTATGTACAGTATATTGTACGTATATATCCGTCGTGTGTCTTATCTTTCCATTCCAACAATAATTTACAGAAAAATATGGCATATTTTAGAGATGGTTTGAATTGCGATTAATTGCAATTAATTACGATTAATTAATTTTTAAGCTGTAATTAACTCGATTAAAAATTTTAATCGTTTGACAGCCCTAATATATATATATATATATATATATATATATATATATATATACACACACCAAATTTTGCTGCTTCGAGGATTCGTTTACTTAGAGTGGCGTGGTAATGGTTTCTTTTGGAAGTGTCTGCATTTAGTTTTATTGATTTGGGTGGATACACTTCCCTCTAGTGGCAACATTCAATATGATATAATTCATCTAACATGGCTGAATCCAGCTGCTCCCTGTTAAGGCAAACATAAGGTTTTATGTTTTTGAGCTCACATGATTGGTAATGCTTTTGCAATTTAGTTTGGAGGTATATTTAGCAGTTTTTTGTGGGAATATGTGTTTAAATGATTGATTCAGAGCATTGCAAAATAATTTTTATAAAGTAGCATTTTATAGCATTTATGCAAGCAGACTTTTGCTGTGCAAGTCAGCCAATTGTTCTTTTGTTGCACTTAGAGTCTCATTTTGTAAAATTTTTTTAAACCGTTTGAGGCCAAACTAAGGCATGTTAATTTATTTTTAAATGCATTTATTGCTCCTTTGAAATGAAAGTGCAATTCTGCATAATTTGAAAAAAAAATACTCTGGAATTTTATTTTGTATTTTCATTTAAGGCTTTTGAAAATGCAATCTTAGCAAGCCTATGTTTTACATCTCCTAAAATTTATTTTGCAAGTCATTAAATGTTCCTAGACCGATTACTCGATTATTCAAACTAACTGAACGATAGATTAATCGATTACTTAAATAACCGATAGCTGCAGCCCTAATAACATCCCTTGAAATTTAAGGCAGGTTAGCTATAGGTTTTATTTTTTCTGGTTTTGAGAGAATGAACCTCTTTGCATCAGCATAGCATTTTAAAAATAACCAAACAGAGAACAAAAAAACTCTGTAGCTGTGATTCAAGTGGGAAGTATTTTGAACAAGGGAAACAAATACTGCAAAAGAAAATACCAAACAAAAATAATTCCGTGCCTTTCAAAGTGGTTTTAGATTTTAAAAATCCTAAATTTTCGGGCTTGTGTGGATTTACCCGAGTAGCTCCACACTATGAGAGGAATGTTACTGTGTGTTTTGGCAAGTAGTAGGGTCAGCAATGGCCACCAGCTGACGTAAATTGTGTTTACTGTCTTCAGTCCCTGCATGGAGTCAGTGGGTGAAATATCAGCACTTCATGAAAGGCCAAATTTATATAGTCATTTTGTCATACACTTTAACAAACTAAAATATATAAATATATATTGCATATGCAAAGAAGTACTGCACATGTACTGTAAAGGGGAATTGTGAGGGGAATTCTGATTTCATGTTTTTCCGCTTCATTTTTCCTAATCATAAATTCAGAGTAAAATCAAAATAATGCTACTCAGTATGGTTACAGAGCAGAGGACATACCTGTTGAATTCATAGATGTCTTCAATATTTCCAAAAAGAGCACACACATTCTCTGGACGTATGGGAAGGTTGTTCATATCAATAATGTGAGCCAAATAGTCCTGGAAAACAGAAGTGGAGATGCCATCACGTCAAAGTTATTGCAGAATGTGTTGATATTTGGCTTGTGTGTTGTACAGTCTAATCCTGACACTTGCAGATAAATACCACTGGAGAGAGCAAGAATGTGCTTGTTCGATCTAATTTACTGTGACGGTCATACGTATCACATCTGTTATCACATGCCATTTGATTTTAAGTAATATTATAACAATTTGATGTATCTATTTAGTTTTAGAATGAATGGAAAATTAAACTTTTACGAGATGTGATCCTTTAAAAGAATTTGCTGTATTTATTTATAGGCTGACGTAACTGACAGAGACCATAAACATGCACTGCTCATTCCCCTCCTGGGACTCAACTCTGTTGACTTCCTTCCAGGGCAGATGAAACTAATTGCAAATCCACAGGAGCCAAAAATGTCAACATCAGGATGACGACACGCCATCATGTTCAGTTACACACTCGTGTCATACAAACAAACAGCTGGGAATGCAGACGGAGACAAAAGGCACATATGTGGAGAAAAAATAAGTACTGTACTCTCACAATATGTTCTGACATCCAGATGGTGTGCTGCCAAGACATATGGAAAAAGATGTACATCTAGTGCAGGCCACATCTACAATTGAGAGAATTGCACAGCATTATGGATGAAGATTCCTGCGCCATGAGAGCACCACACACACGACCTTTAGCAACGTGTGGGAGATATGGAGACTCACTTCTTGCAATTCTTGCAGCAACTTTTGATTCCAACTTTAGCATGCCAGCAACACTTGATGCGATTTTATTAAAAAAAAAAAAAAATGTTAAAGGGATGCTTCCGTTCTTGTTCCTACAACGAATGCCTGGTATGAGCCTATGAGGACTTGTAGGCAAGCTGAAACCAGGTGTTGGGGATGTATTTGGCTATGTGAAACCATCTGAGTCAAACAGCTGTTCTTTCCACTCCCACTGATTGGACAGTTGAGAACGAGAAGCATGTGAGCGAGTGATAAAACAACATTTCAAAAGAACGGATGGACACAGTTTCAACAGCTGTCACTGGGTTATGTGTCATATCAAGACAGTGCTTGGATGATGTCATGGACTAAGTTTCTCATATTTTCTTTCATTCGAGCTGCTGCAGTGTAAAGATAAAGTAACTCATGAGATCAACGTTATTAAGGATGCGTTGTCATTACAAAAAGCTTAGCGGCAGCGGATACATCTGTACAGAATAGGTTCTCACATAGCCTGTGGAAAACCCCAAATTTGTATCACGGGACCGGTGCTTATGTTGGCTACAAGTGCTTTCTATGACTGTACAGTTGTGTCCAGACTAGGCATGTCAGCCATAACACTAAGAGGCCATGATTTGATGTGTGCTTGTCAGAGGTTAGAATCAGACATCAGTGTGCTGCGAGACAAGATGAGGAAAGGGGCTTGTTGGTTGACAGCCAGTCTGTTTTACAAATGCTGCACATGCTAAACACATTACAATTAGTGGCGGGGGATTGTCTGACAGCTAAGTGCACCCGTTTCTATGCTATAGGCATGACTGAGGTCCATGGAGGTTTCTCTTTCAGATGGTTTGTTTCCAGCCAACAAAAAGAGCTAAGAGATGATTGAATTGTTGAGTCGCAAAATCATTTTTCAACACATCGCATCCACATGATAGACTTGGTTCGAAAGTAAAGCTTAGGCCACGAAAGACTTGCGTTGTCTAAAAGTTAAAACATCAAATATGAGCACACTCACTGCAACATAAATAAACACGACATGACCAGACCATAAATGATCCCACAGTCGATTATTATAGACTAGAAATCTTTCAGTTACGCATAGACTTCATAATGATATTGACAGGTCACATTTGACCTTCACTGCACCACGCCTTCAAGTTGGGGGCCATCCCACAATCCGCTTCAGTTATTCGCAGTCGGTCGCAGTGACACATGCAGCAATCCAATGCCGAATTTATGTTGAAAAATTACAAAAGCTGTACCGAATACAAACAGAACAGATTGTGATTTATGATTTGAACAGGAGTGATTTGTTCGAGGATTCAAGGTAATTATTATATTTTTCTTTTTTTCACAAGAATTTTCAACATAAAAAAGGTCTTTGTTGTAAGGCTACCGCCACATTGTCTAACAGACTGGCATCATTCTTTGACATATTTACATAAATTAAATGCTAACTGCACGTTTTTTTCTGTTTTTAACCAAGAATTGAGACTGTCTTACGTCCATATCTATAGACCCTACCCACCGACGTCACAAAATCACGTGCTCGCTGTATGGTTCCGCCCCCTTGTCTGTCATTTTGTGTCTGTATTATCAATGGTCTCAATTGATCGAGCAATTTATAATGCATTTCATGGAAGACCCGGTGCTTTCGGATGCCGTAAACTCACTTGATGCGTTGCATAAAAGGCGTTAATGTGGAAAAGCTTCAGTTTATCCATTCGCCAGATCCATATTTGATGCCTAAATCGATGTTTTTCGACCCGCTGTCTCCGCCGTATTTGCCTGACATCTGCTAGCTACCATGACATATACAACTATCTTGTCCACACAAAATCAGCCTATTCTCACGAAAGTTTGAAAAACTTTAAGAGCTTGGAGGCTTATAAATACTTCGTTGCTGGTTGGGTGAAACAGGTCGTCGTCCACGAAAATTCGGCAGGAATCTATCTTGTGCTTGGAAAGGTGAGTTACGAAATTTTCAATTCAAAATCTTTTGTTATTGCTAACATCCACTGTCAAGTCTAATGTATTTCATGTCGTTTGTCAATGGAGTTAGGGCTTTTAATGTTTATATGGTTTAGCGATAGCACTCACTACATACATACGTGTATGTTGTCTGCGATTAGCCTAGCAAGGATCTTAATTGTGGTTGTCAGCCCAAAACCCTCTAAATATATATTAAATGCATCTTACCAGATATAAAATGACTACTACATAATCTGTGGTAATCGTTTGGAGCCCAGTTTTCTCGTCGAATTGCAGCAGCCCATCTCGCTCTCTTCTCTCCGGGTCTCTCGGAATCCCGTAGAACTTCAAGTCTCTCCGTCTTCTCCGTCTATCTTCTCTGTTATTGCAACCGACCGCCACACACGCCTTCACCATTTTGATTATTAATGTTAACGAGCAGAAAAACACGTCGTAAATAGGAGGAATGTACGTAGCCGTAACAGGTAAACATGATGTGTTGACGGACAATTGGGCGGCACCAGTCAGGAGGAAGGAGTTGTGACGTCACGTGGATAGGGTCTATAAGGAATTCAGGGATTTAAGCATTTATTCACATGAATTTTCACCCAAAAAGCTCTGTTTACATATGGCGGCCGCCACATTGACTAACAGACTAGCATCGGACTTCGACATATTTACGTAAAATAAAAGCTAACTGCATGTTTTCTCGTTTTTTTTTTTTTTTTTTAAACCAAGAATTAAGACTGTTTTATGTCCATATCTATAAAGAATTCAGGGATTTAAGCATTTATACATCAAAATTTTCACCGGAAAAGCTTTGTTTACATATGGAGGCCGCCACATTGAATTACAAACTAGCATCATACTTCGACATATTCATGTAAAATAAATGCTAACTGCACGAATTTTTTTGCTTTTAACCAAGAATCAAGACTGTTTTACGTCCATATCTATAAAAAATTTCAGGGATTTAAGCATTTATTCACAAGAATTTTCAACGAAAAAAGCTCTTTGTCCGTGATTCCACTTGGTCAGCATTGACGGCCACGCCAACAATGCTGGCCCCCTATTAATCGGCCCCGCACACCGTATCCCGTCAATATCATTATGAATTCTATAAGTTAGGAATGTCTCTGATCCAATCACGAGATCTGAAATCAGGCCAATCGGGCCATTTTTCATAGGATCGGAATCGGGTCAAAATGTTTGGGTTTTTAATTTTTAAAAAAATATTCTTTTTACATTTTTAATGAAAAAAATAAAATTATTACTATTTTTAAGGGTTGAAAAGTCACAAAATAATCCAGATATACAATAGCATTGCCAAAAGAAACAAAAATATTAGGGCTGTCAAACGATTAAATTTTTCAATCGAGTTAATTACAGCTTAAAAATTAATTAATCGTAATTAATCGCAATTCAAACCATCTATAAAATATGTCATATTTTTCTGTTAATTATTGTTGGAATGGAAAGATAAGACAAGACGGATATATACATTCATTATATGGTACATAAGTACTGTATTTGTTTATTATAACAACAAATCAACATGATGGCATTAACATTATTAACATTCTGTTAAAGCGATCCATGGATAGAAAGACTTGTAGTTCTTAAAAGATAAATGTTCGTACAAGTTATACAAATTTTATATTAAAACCCCTCCTAATGTTTTCGTTTTAATAAAATTTGTAAAATTATTCATCAAAAAATAAACTAGTAGCTCGCCATTTTTGATGTCAATAACTACACAATTCTCATGGTGCTGAAACCCATAAAATCAATCACACCCAAGCGCCAGCAGAGGGTGACGGACACACAAAAAAACAAGTAACAAGTGGACATTACACTGTGGTCCTGTAACATGTTTGGAACTTTTGTTCTAATTAAAAAAATAATAATAATAAAATTAAAATAAATAAATAAAAATCAATTTTATGAAAATACTCCCCCCCACCCCCCAGTATCAGATCGGGACTCTGTATCGACAGATTCTCAAAATAATAAGTAACTCAAACTCGAGTGCCAAAATTTGAGATCTGAACGTCCCTACTTTCAATCATTACATACAGTACATTTGGCAAACGTCAGATCTATTATATCAGTGGTTCAAGTACCACCACTGGTATGCGGGCTCCGTCCCTTTTTGAATCCACTACAGAGTGCATTAATTGAAGAACAGTACAGTTCAGTTGTATTTAACTTAAATGACAAAGGATTCACATTTAATGTTTAAGAACCATTTCTTCTCAAATATTTAGGAACAACTTGTAGGTGTACCAATGAGTCACTGTTGGCCCTGATCGTGGTACTCTGTGAGTCAAGTATTCTTTGGGGTTTCGCTGTACAGTAAACACAACAATGACTTACCTCAACAATGCTGCGCAGATCCTTGACGTACATGCGCTCCGTCTCAATGATCTCCATGACAACTCTGTCAACGTGGGTCAGTTTTGGGTTGGGTGCCATTGTTTCAGTGATGACAGGCGAAGCAGGTATGTGAAGGATCGGTGCGCGTGCCTGCCTATTGGATCTGGCGTTGTTGTTATTCCACTGGTTGCTGATCAGGTGCGGCTTTGATAGTTCGCTGGATCCTGCGAGGCCAGGACTCTGGGCCCTTGTCTGCTCTGCAGCGCATTCAGCTGGACTCAGTTCCAGGTTGATGTCCTCCTCACTCGGTATGGGTGGTGTGCAGGAGGAAGGAAGGGTCACTGTGCTCCCGAAAAGGCTGTGACTGTCACGGGACGATCCAGAAGACAAGGTGGACACTAGACTTACTGGACGTTCACCCTCTCCATCTGATGGCTCTGCACATAGTTGGTTGTAACAGTCTTGACCCAAGTCCACATTTGTTTGTTCATGTTCTCCAGAGGAGAGGGGCGAGGGTAACCGAAAATATTCTGTAAGGATTAAAGGAATACAAACAAAAGAGCAGATGTCAATTGGGATATCAGACAAAACTTACTTTTCTTCAGAAATCTTTATCCTTATTTTGGTTAATTTCAGATGTCAAAGCACAGTATGTACAGTATGACGTGTTGTGCGATATCAGCATATTTCCCAAGACTTATAATTTTCTTTGGCTATTTTTAAAAGGTTTGCAACAGCAGGCTCAGTGCTTCCTGAGTTGAGTTATTTTTCTGAGTGCAAAGGCAGACAGACGATAATCTAATATAGAACTTGCACATAGCAGGACTTTCTTATATCATAAACACTGTACTATCAATGCATAAGTGTGCATATGTCTATGTAACCTAGCAACATTTAAAAAGAAAGACTAAGTTTTGATCAAAAGGAGAAGGCCTTGTCAGTATACCACAGTGTTGGGCTTTTGGCTGTACGAACAGGAGAGCTTCCTTTCACTTTGCCAAGGGCTTGTTAAAGAGTTTAGTGCACACTATTCACTCCTAAAAAAGCCTTATTTGGCACATTTTCTGCTTTTCATTGTGGATGTGGACGAGTTAAACACTGCGACCACTGCCTGCCGAAAAACAGGAGAACAAAAGACGATGAGCGGGCAAGAAAGACGTTTCGTACAAAGGATGACACAAAGGATGACACAAAAAAAGAGAAAGAACACCTGAAAAGGTATAGTAACATTGAAGTGTGCGCCCATTATATTTTTGCATCTTTATAACTGTCTGATGTTTATCAGTGTTTATGTGCTGTGTGCTAAGAGTGCCTGCTAACAATGTAGCCTATCGTGAAGCGTGCACAAACATCAGCATACAGGTAGTCCCCGGGTTATGAACGATTTCCATTCCTACGCTAGCGACGTAACACAAGTCAGAATTAACCCAAAATAGCTATTCAAAAAGTCCAAAAGTATTGTATTTTGTTTAATGATGGCGGATAAACTGCCCTCTGGTGCAACGTTGGGTCTGGCTGGACTGTCGCCTTGTGTGACTTGACTCAGACATCTGACATGGATAAAGGGTAGCTGCACTCTGGTTTGGTGAACATTAGATTGTAAGTTGTTTCAGCTAATATATGTTTGTGTATGCATTTGTAATTAAGCTTAGAGCTACACTTTGTGGAGTTACGCGTGAGGGATTTGCTATGAGAATTGTAATACGTTAGAATTCGTAGCATTTAAGCTAGCACACGTTTGTTAGGCATCTTAGGATAATTTAATCTACTAAATGTACATATTTATCAGACTAGATGGACGTTTGAACACCGAATGTTTTGTGTCAAGTGTTGTAAAAATGTGTGTCGTTTTTAAAATAAATGTACATATGTGTGTTACAGCTTTACAAATTGTCAAAGGTGAAGGAAGTAAAAAGCTTTAAAAAGCACAATTTTCTTGTTTGCTGTCTGTAAAGCTGAACAACTTCACATTTAGTGAGGACAGAACGTGTCATATTAATAAAGTAAAAAATAAGATACTGTGAGGTACAATAAGGTACTGTTTACGCAACAACAACAAAACACGACTGGAGACAGAAGGGCGGAGACTCCGGAGTTGTAGAGTCAAAATCGCGCAAGTCAAGTTTGTTGTAACCCGGGGACTACCTGTATTTGTCATCGATATGCAACTGTGAGTAATACTGTATATAAGGATGGAAGTATGATAAACGGTTCTTCTCTACATTGTTTTCTTCGTCTCTTTGTTATGATTGAGACGCTGATTCTTTTCCTAATTCGGACGCTATATCCAGTGGTCGTGTCGGCTTTCAACAAAATAAGTAAAAAAAGTCCATTTGCTCTAGTGACCTTTTTTGTGACCTGAAGGTTTTGTGCTAATAGTGAGTGCTATTTCTACTTATCCATAATTCCATCTGCATTACCAAACAGCGCCAAAGTATGATGTTGCCCCCAACATTCTTGACAATACCATCATGTTTTTGTTGCATTTGTGTTCACAAAACGTTTTGAATTATGGTTAAAACAAACAAACATACTAAAAAACAAACTTAGTTTCATCGGATCACAACATATTTTCCACCATGTGGTTGAGATAGTTTGTAAAGGATAAAGATAAGTATCAAATCCAAAGGAATCATGAGCTTGTCAACAGTGTCAGCTCTGTCAATGCCTTGGACAAATTGTGGTTATCTAGGTTAAATTATTAGTCCCATTTCAGATAATGGTGAGTGACAGCTCTTGGCTTAGAAGATCTATATTTCAAATTGTTCAAATAAAACAGAGTTGCAACACTTTTTGTTTTTGACTTTAACACATATAACACTGACTGCTTAATGCACACCCCATGTCTTGGAAAGCAGAAAGAGATAAAAATGATGAGATGAAAATAGTGGAAGGAGAGAAGATTTGTTTACATAGCCTTTGAGCCTGATTTAAATCATAAAGATATACATATTCAGTTTCACATCCTGCCTGACAAGGAGAGATTTTTTCCTCACTGGCATTCAAAAATATATGAAGTCATAGCAGTGTGAGACTGTGTGGTACTGAGATGCCACTGTAAGCAGAGCTTAATTTCCTGAAGTATTTGTAATGAGCATAGAGGTCAACCCCGTTGTCAATGTAGTTTTCCGTCGAACCAATAAACTTAATGGAATGAAACTACAATTAGGAAGAGAAATGGTTCAGGTAAAGTCTATTTCCAAGTGGGGATAAAGAAAATAATTCGGTGCTGACAGCTGACAGATGAAGCTCAAGTTGTCAACTCAAAAACCCATTTGTTAAAATCAGCGTTGACATGACTTGGCATCAATGCTCCTTGTTAAAGAGGCAGCACTGAAATTCAGCCAACATTTGAAAATTTGAGCATTATACTCAAGAAAAATATGTAAGAGGTGAAGGGATTCATTCATACCCAGCATAGCCAGTTGAATCGATTAAAAATACAACATAGTATTGTTCTCCTTGGAATTAAACAAGCCAGAAAAGTCACAAGAGAGCAGAGAAAAGCTGTCAAAGAAGTTTGACGGATGAATGATGGTCTTCCAGGTTATTCACAAGCACGCACATTTGGCACACCCCTACTTTCCGTGACTCAGTCCTGAGGCTGAGAGAGGCTTAAACTGTCTACTTGCTCCACTATCCACGCTAATGTGTTCCAAGGCAATGTAGTGGAAGAAATAGAAGAGCAACCTGGGGGGAGATGACCACTGTTTATGCCCCATGACAAACCACAGGGTTGATGGTGCAAAAAAAGGGAGGGAGGAAAGAGGTGAGCTATTACACACCAATTCGAAAGACCCATGTACTACCTTAGCTATCCGTATGTCTCTGAAGCACTCCTATGTCTGGCCAATGAAACTCATTTCCCCTTTCTTTCTCACCTCCCACCCAAATATTCCTCTATAATCACTCCGTTGTGCTACAGGGTTCTACAGTAAAAGGGAAATGGCCCACTAAGCATTAGAAGCCAAAAAATGAGTAATGTTCTTGCAGTCTCAAGTCAACAATCATATTCAAAACGGAACCGCTAAAAAGCATTTTCAAAGGAGGACTATTGTCGAACATAAGATCACTACTTTGTTAATCTTAAATCCCGAAGCACCAGACCAGCTCAGCTTTGATCAACCACTAAAGATAGGGAGAAGTTATCTGTGAGTGAAACCACTCGCCACATGCTTCCCATCAACAGATCACTCAGCCATTGCAGTTGAATGCTAAGTAGTTTAATTCCATACATAAATGCAGAAGAAATATTACTTGTGATCTTCAGAGAAGTCTTCACCCACTGTGAATAAGTGAGTGAGGATGAGAAGGGTTGCAGTCTTGAGTCGCCTCAACATCTGCAAACAATTGCCGTGATTCTCAGCAGGATGTGTAGACACATTGACAAGGCCAGACCGATTACAGTGTCACTTCTTTAAGATATGTAATCAAACTGTATTAAAATTAAAGTTTAAGCAAAACCACAACAACAGCCATTGGGTTTTGGACTTCTATTTTGTAGATGGCAAACACTGCTTTTACGGCTTTTGTCCGTTTGCAACAAAACAAACATATTTGGATTTGATTGTAATCTGGTCTTCTGGTTATTGGAAAAAACACATTAGTAAGAAATGCAGTGAAACACGGTTTCAAACGAAGTACAAAATATTAGTATGTACATTGACCATCACACCTAACAAATCACCGTAAATTTTAAGGCCTACGTATATGGCAGAAAAAACACAAATAAGGGTGTCTAGATGCTGTCGTTGCAGTTTTATCGGGCAATATGCCCCCGTACTATTTTTAATTTGTCCAATTTACCCCTGAGATCCCAGTTTACGGACACATCGCAACTGCTTTTGTTTCAACCCAGCCATAAAATCAGGGAAAGTAATTACAGAATTCGAATTCTTTCATTTTTAGCTTTGAATCATAAATTGATGTCTATCATATAGTTTAGAAAATAAAAACAACTTTATAAAGTTGCTCACTCGCGTGTTTTTAACTTTTAAACAAATCACCTCACAATGTAAAAACTGCGTCTGTAAATAGGTTACGGTTATTTACCTCATAACTATCGCTTTATTGGATTTTTTTTCTTACTGTTACATTTTCCCAACTTTTTAGATTAAAAAAATGATCCAAAAATTTTAAAAAAACAAAAAAAAACTTGATAAAGAAAATCTCAATCACTCGAATGTTCTGCGATTTTTGTCTTACGCTTCATGCGAAATAACTATTTTTAAGATATAAAAGCCAAACAAAGCCCGGTTGTGCCTATTCACAACTGTGTCTTTACACTCGGTGGTATATGCAGAACAGTTTTTGGACTGAAACAAGGTAAGTACGTGATAATATCTCGTGAAAATCAGTGTGTCTTTAATTGTGCTCACGCAACAAGTTACCCGAAATGAAGTACGAGCCAGAAAATAGACGTACGTAGACAAGGATTGGGGAAATCATCTTTGAGAAACAGATAAAATAAAGTTTTTGGTACAAAATGTTACTAGAAGTGTTTGTTATTTATTATGTGCCGGGATGGGTGTCCAAAACCTTTTTTTTAAAATGAGAAACTGAAATAAATATTCAAAGGTAGTAAATGGATGATTTTGGGGAGTTTATCCGATGTTAAATCTAGAGCGCTTGAAAAAGAAAAGAAAAAAAAAGAAAACCAGACAACAGCAAAATGTAGACCCTTATTTGTTTTAGAACCACACAAACATTGTGGTTAACTCTCAAACACAGACGATAAACATTAATCAAGTCAAGGCTACAGAGACAGTGTAGTATTTAGACTACATTCAAAACTTAACCAAAACTCATTCATAGCAGTGTTAAATTGAGTTTTACAATAACAAAACTAATCACTTAAAATACTCTTTTTATTTTTTAATGCATTAAATTTTATCAACTGTTCACCCCTATTTCTTACAGTGATAAATGCTAGGAAAAGTGCCACAAAAACACTTGTGGAACTACATTGTGCATCTCTGAATAACATTGAATGGATTCACATATAAAGTCAAAGCTACAGTAATTCATGGCAACAAGGATGACATTCCTTTTTTTGTGGGTTGCGTCCTTCAACATAAACCCTCTTTAAACTAGTTCTTCATTGTAGTTCAACAACAAACTGTTTGAGTTTGTACTGAATAATGATTAAAATAAGTTTGTTCCAACCTAGTTAATATTTCAGTCCCAATCTTAGACTGGATATTTACTCACAAAGGAGCTCAATGACTAATCAGCCTAAAGCTTGTTGTAAGGTAAAGTCTAGGCTAGTTTCTCCTTTCAGACCTAATGATGTAAACTGTTCACAGGCTCTGATGTCATAGCCTTGATTCCACAGATGAACAAAATACTGAAATGAACTTTCCATAGCACCTAACAATTACCCTTTCTTAAAGGTGCAGACACTGGAATGACAGTAATGAGCCACATCTTTGAGGTTGTAGGCTCAAAGAACATTCCTTAATATAGAAAATCTGGTTCGTGGAAAAGAAGTCTTAGAATGCTTACTTTATTGTACATCAAGATAAGAGTCATTGAAAATTCCAACCAAAACATTCTTTGACATGATCTTGCATATATCAGTACAAATAGTACCAAACTTGCTGATACGGACTACTCCACTCCCTTAAGAAACAATAAAGCACAGGATAAAACTATGACGCTTCACATTGCAAAATCTTGTGAGGATATGACTCATTTTTAGAGCAGGTCATCATACGAGCTTCAGTGTGGACCACAATTCAAATTCTGACACAAGAAAATATAATCTGCTTATTTACATGTCATCTGTTTCTCACAGTACAATAATAGAACTATAAAGACTGGACTCAGTGTTGCGAAATAAAATGGTGAACTACATTAGATGTGATTATATGAGTCTTTCCAAGGATTAATAGACTCAACTATTAACTCTCCATGTAGTTATAATATCCTTGAGTTCTGCATGATAACACAGAGAACAGCGATAAGAAGGGCTGCATACTGAAGCTTAGAATCTTTACAAAATCTGTCAACCCGTCTTCAGAACGAATAATCATTTCCCCACTTTGTCAAGATTACTGACTTAGATAAATAATAAAATAAAATAAACGATTAAGACTTTTAGCCATTATCGCGCTTGATACGAAATTTGCTTTCTTACAAAACTGGTATTTAATGGGGGGGGGGGGGGGGGGGTGAAATGCAAATGCTTCTTCTGAGTTCACAGGGATGCACAATCCTGCCGTCGAAAAACTGTGGGTGAGCAAAACAACTGCTGTCTAGTTTTTACTGCTACTAGCATGTCTGTCATTGGTTTCTGTGTTGAGCACCGGACACTGGAAAATAAAAATACGCCACCTGGGGGAGGGAAATAAAAAGGCTCTTGCTTGTTCTGACAGCAACACGCCATAAAACCATTCCTGCTTGATTAATACTGAGTCATATTCCAATAGACAAGAGACGCTGAATAACATCTTGCTTCACTTTGTATTTGAAGGGTGGACATCTATGAATTGTCTGTTGGACTTTTCGAAAACTGCATCAATCTTGAGGCTTCTACTAGGAGGAACTCCACAGAATTCTGGCACATTTATTGGTTACCGTTTTCAACTGAAACTTGTCAACCACTGGGAGAAAGGTCTACCAAGTAACGGACGAAGTGGAAGAGTCAAGGAGATTGCTTGAGAATAGATATTGAATGATAAGATAATAAACATATACCGTTTTACTCTAATTTGAAGGTTTTATCAAATTTTCTAGAAGTAATAAAAAATAAAATAAAAAATCCTCAAAATGCCATTATTCCTAACCGTTTCATCAAAATACTAGCTCCGTTGTTACAGGTTATAATAAAGCCCTTCCTTGCCATTTCCGTCCTCAATGCCCCCATACTCCACAGGAGACACAGTTATGTTCCTTTTCCTCATGGGGAAAAACTCCTCACCTGGTAATGTGAATGGCTACCCCACAAGGCACACAAGGGCTACAAGAAGAGGGTGTGCTCAAGGATTAGTCCATGAGGTCTTCACAGACCATTATTAAACAGCATGAGCCAAAATGCCAGGAATTACACAAAACCCAGATTAGTTTACTATACCTGAATGGAGGGAAGCATTTAAGTGCATTCAAAAGGCTTGTGTTCTAAATACACAGCACAAAGGTTTAAAATTTCATTGTAATTCTACCAGAATTTGCCCCACAAGTAGATTGTCATGTTAATAAGTAGCCCAAATGTGAGTAAATAAATGGCAGTGGACAGCAGAGTACATGCTAACACTGCATTCCACACTGACACTCAAGGTCAAAATGTTGGTCTGGGAAGCTTTGGGGAATTTTGGTGCTTTACAAGAAAAGTGATCAGTTTAAGTAGTCTGATTAAGTTTTTTTTTTGGAAAGAATGTATTTTGATAAAAGTGGCTATTTTGTTAAAAACGGGAACATTATGTAATTTCAGTCCATCCATTTTCTTAAAATACTTTTCAGCACATTACAGGATAAAAATTCAAGAATTTTGATGAAAAGCAGACATTTTTCATAAAGGTAGATTTGTCAGTCTTACAAACACAAATTGACAGAAAAAGATCACATTTAATCCCATAAACCTCCCGTGTGCTTGGCCTCCGCTTTGAAAGGATCCAGCCGTTCCGAGTGACCTCAGTGTAGAGGCATGTGATGATCCACTTCGGAAACCTCTCCATCGACATCTCACCCCCCCCCACCAACAAGAATGCTTCAGGCATTCACGCAACCGACTAGCACTCCAACTACTCAACACTCACATTTCCTTAAACATCTGGGTTAGATGAGGGCGCGAGTCTACTGTAAACGTTACCACCAGTTTGATGATCTACAACCACACTTCTGTCGTATTCGCACCTTTCCAGAGTCCACATGACTTGGTAGCAGGACAGCTGTGCTAAGTGTGGAGGAAGAGATTCATTTACCTCACACCCAACTGTTAATCACGTGCAGGGTTGTAAAAAGGTGCGATACAGTTTATTCAGCAGTTTAGTCATCCATAAAACTGACTACACCAGGCCAATGAGGAATTTAACATCAGTGACCTCTATCTTTAATCAATACAACGCTTACCTCTGACAAGGCGGAACAATAATGCCAAAGTGGTTGATTCTTCCCTCTTCGCTTCCTCAAAAGATTAGGTCAAAAAAAAAAAAAAAAAAAAACAGAAGGCAGTGAAATACGTGCACACTGTCAAGCAATTGGTAAACCTGTTTTACCCTATCCTGAACAAAAAAGTAAATTTCAATGGATCAGTCCAGTGAAATTAAGGAACTAAAAAATGTAGTCCTTCTACTTTCTGTCTTCTATCACAGAATTGTCATTAAACTCGGAGGATGAAAAAAAACCTCCCCAGAGGCAAAAACAGTTCTGTCAAAGCGTCTTGTCATAGCATGCTTGATAGAGTGTTGAACTGATGAATTGATTTAAATAGCATGCATTATCACTGACATCAAATGATTATGAATACATTTTACAGGAATCTTATAATTTACTGACATAATTGACTTTCTGAGCAGCAGAGAGTAGAGCGCCTGTGACTAATGTGGGTAATCTAGCGGAAGACTTTAAAAGTAGGAATGCTGTTGTAGCATGCTGTAAATTGATTTACATGTGAATGTGAGAATCTACAATACAATGTGGAGCAACAATGGCTATGTTCTATAACAATTGTGCTAATTTATTTACATGCAAAGATTCCAAAATTGATTGGAGTGCAAGTTTGTGGCTGTATAGCTCAAGGTTATGTGGGTTAACACTAAAAGCAATTAAAGCAGTTAAAGAGTTCCTATCTAAGAGGGCCATAAAAAAATGTTGCTGCCATCATCTATCTCCATCCACATCCCTATACCCACTGAACTGGAAAAGCTGCAAAGAATGGAGATGATCCGCCCGTTCCCCAGAAGCCCTTTTAAGCTGTACATTCTGCACACACAGCTACATTCCTGCCAGGGGGTAAGTAGATCATTGGAAGTCCTTATCTTTAAGAGAGCTGCCACAGGTCTGTTGATGGCAGTCTGAGCATCAACCATCAAACACCTGAGATGTACGTCAACCTTTTAACACCACATGATATGATAGTTAGGATATTCCACGGTGTTGTGCAATGTTGCACTGAGGTGGAAAGGTCTAAGGGACTGGGAAGTTTTTGTCATTCAGCTGTTGTGGAAAAACAATCTGAAGAGGCAAAAAAGCCTAAAGCAGATAGGAGGAAAAATCCGCCCTTTGAAGAAGGAAAATACTTGCCTTTAGGCTGCTCATTGGCAGTTTAAGAAAAAGAACATCACCACATCTCATTCAGTTCATAAACATACGACCCTGCAGTTCAACTGCATTTAGGGATGGACAGTTGGACACCAAAATCTTGAACACCACCACCCTCCAGTTTTCGTCTCATTATTTGCATTCCTTGTCTTCAATTTATAACCTACATGCAATCAGAAACTCTTACGCATAAGCAGAACTACCCATTTCTCCTCCATTACCAACACAGAGGTACTTATTACGTAGACTGCGATCTACCAGTCGAACGCAACGCTAGTGTGGTGGTAAGGCATTTGCCGGTATGAGATTCTGACGGTATGATAACATTAAGCAAAAAATATCACGGTTTCACAGTATTTCCTTTACAGCTCTAAAATGTGTTATTTGAGATGTCTGGGTTAAAAAAAAAAGCTTTTTCCATTGAAAATGATTTTTATTTTTCAAAACAACATATTAGCAAATTGGAACATAAGTATGATGAAATATTCTAAATAAAATTCAAATAAATGCTGTCCTTCAATTGAGCTTAAACACTCAGCCACAGCTCAACATTATTATCATCAGAACAAAAATAATTGAATTATTGTCCAATTTCCGTTTTACCACCACTAGACACACTAAACAAGCTGGAGTTAACTCTCGTAGCTGGTGGGAAACGTTCATAAGAGCGTTTACGAACCTTTAATTTTGTATAAAGCAGCAGGTGGTCACGTAAATGCAAAAATCATATTGGAGGTATTGCCTCCTCTGGCAGCCACCCTCCGCAAACATGTTTTACATGACTGTTGGCCCTCGTTCTCTCAGCTGCATCCGTCTGTAACTTATATGTATCTGAAATATTCCCATACAAACAACTTTTGTTTTCTTCGATGGGGGAAAAGTTCAGGTGTTTCACCTCCTCGAGCCATCCTGTAGCACAGCTGACTCACTAAGCAACAACCGAAGGGGGAGAGGTAAGCCCTGCAGCTGCAAGCAAGGGATTTCTACCTTTGGGACATACAAAATAGCTAATACCGTGAGAACGGTATAACGGAAAATTTTAGTGGTTTAGAAACCGTGACGTTTTCATACCATGGGATACCTTGAAACTGGTAACCGGCACATGTCTAGCGGTAGTGTAGTTTTTTTTTTTTTTTTTTTCAAATGTACATAGTTAATCATGTAGTGTGAGCAACATACTACCACCCGCGCTGTTAAGGTAGATCGCGGGAGCAATAAACAATGAGCATCCCTGCAATAATAATTAGCATGTCAAGTCACCCAAACATTAGCCCCAATTTGTCAAAGAATGAACAAATTTTACTTGTACAAGCTGCAAAATGAATGCAAAACAGTGTGGATTTAAAATGAGTACTAATGTGGATGACACACATTTCCTCCAGCCAAAAGTCTCTTTGGGCCAAAGCTGAACTAAGGATAAAAGGGAACCATTGACACATTTGTAATCTTCGGCCAAAGAGGAAACCCAGCGCCAAATGTAGAGTGAAGGGGAGGCGTCAGGGGTGAGGGACAGAACAGGCAAACAGATACAAAGAGGGCTTGTGTCAAAGCCGTGACTCTCCAGTTAAAGATAATGAACACTAAAATAATATGTAATTTGAGTTCCCCTCCACCCGTCTTTTATCCCCATGCATGCAAAGTCAGCACCGCTGGCTAGACAAACTATCTTTGCGGTCTTTGACATCGACACATTCTGGTTTGATGTGTGCGAGGTTGCAGCTGTATGGCGGAGGTTGGCAGAGCTCCACCGTCACACAAAGACGCTCTGAGCCAAGGAGGACTGTAGGAGGACTGGCTGCTCATTGCCCTAGCGAAAGCATGACTTTTGTCTAATTGTTCCACTTGCAGAATTTCACCATTTGGTTCTCTTGTCTACCCAGAGGAGACCATAAGATTGTATGAACAGAGATTAAAAGGGCATGGCTCATAACATGTAAAGCAACATTGGGCTCACCTTCCCCCATTGGGCCCTGGTGGAGAACAGGTTGTGACCCCTCTGGCATGGCACTCAGGCCTCTGGAGCTGAAAAACAAACAGCAAAGGGTTAAAAAGAGCAAAGATACTTCATGTCTAGACTTACTGTAACTGTACAGAATTTTCGTTTAGGTTTCACAAAAGGGAAGTCTTACAGTTTTGTTTTTGTTTTATTCAATCAGGCATCAGCAGCCTGGAGAAGTGAGGCCAAAAGGGTTATTGGGCTTTACGGTAAGTAAAAGGAAATTCTTCTCATTCCCTGCTCAATGCTCTGGGGTCAGTCATGCCAACCACTTGGTAATGTATAGCGTAGTTTGGGTGGAGGTATGCTGGGTGGAGACTGTGATATGAGCTCATGTTAATCGGGAAGTGGGCTGTGCGGGGAGGAAGGACAATACAAGTAAATTTATATTACTAGCGAGCTACCTCTTGGGAACCAATTCTTGCAAAATAAACAGATATTGAAAAGATTTGATTGTTCAAACAATTAGTTTGTGAACAGTACATCAATCAAGCTGCGTGTCCTGTTCTGTACCAATAAAGAAAAAAAAATCAATCCAGTGTGTGTAGTCTTGTGGTTTGGTGACCCAGCACAAAGCAGGTAATCCCTGATATCCACCATTTGACGTACCATTTTAAACTTCAACATCAACTGTCAGTGAAACTAATGTTGTCTTTTACTTCGCTATACTGTAAATATTAAACAAGAAAAGATGTCCTGCACTAGGCATGTCCACTCACAGACCCCAAATGGTGCTCCAGGAAGTGGCAGCAACAGATCTTTGGCCCAAGATGAGACAAGAGACGATTGGCAAGGAAGCCATTTGTTTTCTTCATTCATCAACATGACTAGTATTTTTAAATACCCTCGTTGTTGTTCATTCCTCTAAAGGTATTTTGATAACAGACAGGAATTTGAGTTTTTGCAAGAATTGTAACCTAAAATAAAAACGCCAATGTTGATGTTTCGGTCATTTAACACAGGTCAAGTATTGCTGTTATTTTGTGTCACCTAAAAGCGACAACAATGTGCAGCACCTATAACTTGATGAACATGCTTGCTAAAGGTATGACCCATTTATTAAATCTAAATTCTATACAATCCAATACTTAATAAACTTTGAAGTCGACCAGTGAGCAAAAATTCGTATATATATATTTTTTTAGGACACTAATCCTGAGATAGAAGCTCCTCTCTAATGTGTCCCACATTTTCTCAATCCTCATCCTCATGTTAGGACGAGGTGTGTCTCTCACAACAAATCCCGGCCGAGTTCTCTCTGGTTTCTTGCGGTAAATTAACACGGATCACTGTGCATGAGAACTTGTCCATTTGTGATTCCAAGTGAGCCTGCGGCCTTTAAATCATCGCATTCTTGGCCCAACAAGATCAGAGGAGCAGAAATTATTCAGGGATTAGGATTGCATTGTTCCTTTTGCTATTGCTGGCCACTGTGCCGATCTGACAGCCAGGCCAGCCGAGGCTGAAGTGAGCCCATTGCCAGGAGGAGTGCCAATTAAGATGTGCAGGAATGCAAAGAGAAATCTCACAGAGCTGGACGCTCAGTACGCAAGAGAATTGCTTCTCTCTAAGAAAACTGACACCAGTATTCTAGTATATTTTATCTAAATCACAACACTGCGATTGGCTGGCATCCAGTTCAAGGTGTATCCCGCCTCCCGCCCAGAGCTAGCTGGGATAGGCTCAAGCACCCCCGCGACCCTCGTGAAGAACAACAGTTCAGAAGATGAATGAATCAATAAATCACAACCAATCAACACAAATGCTAATAATCACAAAAAAAAAAAACAGTAATTAAGCCCCGCATTGATTATGGGTCTTGTGTAGGGCTGCAGCTATCGATTATTTAAGTAATCGATTAATCCAGTGATTACCTACTTTGAATAATCAAGTAATCGAATTACGGCCATTTAATGCGTTTCAGAATAAATTTTTGGAGATGTAAAACAAAGAAACATGTCCTTATGCCTGATATAACATTTATTTTGGCTTGCTAAGAACTTTCAAAAGAGCATTAAACACAAACACACACACACAAAAAAAAATACCTGAGTGTTTCTTCAAACGATGCAGTATTGCACTTTCACTTCACAAGCGCAATAAATGCATTTAAAACCAAATTAAAACACCTGAGCTTAGCCTCAAACGGTATAAAAAAATAAACACATGAGGTTCAAAGTACAACAAAAGAACAATTGGCTGACTTGCATAGCAAAAGTCTGCTAGCTTAAATGCTATACAATGCTAACTTTTATTTTACAATGCTCTTAACAAACCGTTCCAACACATATCACCACAAAAAAAAAAAGCCAAATATACCTCTAAACAAAATTACGAATGCATAAACAAACATATAGCTCAAACAAAAACTTACAACCTTATGTTGGTCTTATCAAGGAGCAGCCAAATTCAGTCATGTTAGACGAGTTATGTCATATTCACTGTTGCCACTAGATGGGCAATGTATCCCCCCAAATCAATAAAACTAAATGTAACACTTCGAAAACAAATCATTAAAACACCACTGTAATTAAACGAATTATCAAATTTGCGTCGAAGCTTTATTCTAATCAAATTACTCGATTTAATCGATTAATCATTGCAGCACTAATCATGTGAGATGAATGTGACAGTAAATAATCATAGCCATGTGAAAGTCACGCAACACTTGGCTGCTTCAAATGCATTTTTAAATTTTTTTTTACAGATGATCATTAGCAATAAATGGACATTGAGTTTTAATGTGTGTAATTCTATGTTGTAATTTTCCCCAGCTGCTGTATGCATTGATTTGTCGTAGTCAAGTAATAAAATCCTAATAATCCAACCTATGATGACTTCTGTGCACACTTCACTTAAAAGTCAAGATCAAAACTGTGTAAATCATTCAATGTTAAATGAAAAGGACCAGGATAAAAATGCCCCAAGTGTTCAATGAACTATCTGATTGGGAAAAAAAGTTTTCCCACGCCTTATTAAAGTGATGAATGTAGTCTGGGAGAAGATTAATTCTGTTGCTTGAACAGCTATGGCATAGAAAAAAATAGGAACATCTCACTTTTTGTCAGAATTCCATAACCTTGTTTTACTAGGGAGGGGGCATGGCCAGATTTATAGAAAAACATCACATACAGACCAACATTCATAGTAAATTGACCACCTGTATTTGACCTAGCAACCAATTTGCACAAATGGAGAGTATTTGGTTCCCACAGCTGATGGATGCATTAACCGCAGAAAGGGAGTCAGCAATTTTGTAGCTAATAGGAGACAGATGGAAGCCAAGCCATTGCGATGGTTATTAAACAAAAGAGCAGCATTGGATTATTTCTTCCTTGTTCCTCTAATTGCCAGGCTTTACACTAATCCAATGCTTGGATGCCTTTCTTGAAATCAAAACAAACAGGTTCAAGTGGACAGATGAGACAACATGTAAAGTTAACGAAGGGCTAAGCTTGGCGTTAAAAGAAAGCGTGTGTATGTGTGTGGTGGTGCATCGGGAGCGATGAGCATCTGGAGCATTTTTCCCCTTGGAAAGGGCCATCTGGATGGTGGGTGGAATAAAAGCAGTTACATGTCTAGAGAGGAAGCTGGAGCAAAATGATACTTCAGTTCTCTTCTTTCCCGGTCTTATTCAAAGGTGGGCAAAAGCAAAACGGATTGACTTTAACCCAGAAGAAGAATGTAATCCGAGATTAAGTTAAACAGAATAAATGAAATTTCAAATGGTGAAAAACAGGCAAATTTAATCCCAAACTATGGGCAATTTTTATATGTATTGCTCTGCGAGATTAAGAGGGCGTTTACATGGTGATGCTGCGACACCAAGCTTTTGATTCCGGCAAATAAAGCGGAATAATTCGATTGCGGGGATTGCTCCGCAACCTTATGAATGAAACGCCTTCGTTCCGATGTTGTCAGCAGTCGCAGTCGCACACGTCACTTTGGGCATGCGTAGACGCTGCTACTAAACATTCAAACCGCTAACATGGCTGAACACCGTCTTTAATTGAAATAGTTTATGTTTGCGTTTTTGTACCTTTTGAAGCAAAAGGAAAAAAACGCGCGAATGCCATTGCTTCGAGTGTTGTCTTCCGGGCTGAGGAAGTTGTCATGAAAGTGCATAATTGGCTGTCAGCCCGGTAGGGTCTGGCATGAATACTGCATAGTTTTCACGAGGAATTGCGCCATTGTTTGAAAGGAGACGGAACCAAGATGGAACCATGTAAATGCAAACATGAAATGTGTCGTATTCTCGGCCCCTGAGTTCGCAGAGGAGATATTAAGATTTTACGGACTGCTCTTCTGTCCCCATGACTGAGCCCTAAGTAGATGCCAAGTCTGCTGCCAACTCGTAGCACAATTATGGTTAAGTAGGCCCTTAATGGGTGCAATTAACCACCCAAATTGATATTTGGTCATGCAGAACAAGAAAACGCTAAAAATACTCTACAGAACTTCTGCTCACTCAGGGATGAACTAAGCGTGTCAAGTTGCATTTGCAGTCTGCCCCAAAATGGCTTGTGTGACTCTTCAAGCATGGCATAAGCACCCTGGGATATTTTCAGTCAGACATAGTGGGGACAGACTAACATCGACACCATCAGTTACGGCTTCTATGTGCCTAACCAATATGAATTAAACCTTGCAGGACAAGCAGGAGACATACTGGCCAAATTAACTCTTTATTATTTCGGCACTGGCTCTATGTTTACAAGACCCTCCTCTTGGCCCTTTTTCTCCAGCGACGAATGCCACCCTGACAGATAGCCTTTCTATACGAGCACCGTCTTTCCCACATTACTCCTGCAGTTTATCCCCTTATACATTGGCCTCAAGAGACTAACGGCTTTCTATTCACGCGAGTAAACAATACACCCTGACACTCTCTCTTCATCTCAATCAAATCCACAGTCTCTACAAAAGCACTACCCACAGACATACAACAAATGAACCACTTATTTGAATCCACTGCATTTTTGAGCATACGCTTTGCTAAGTGATTAACGTTCACAGAGCAATGTGAGCATGACTGACAAATGGTTGATAAACACCATGATCAAAATAGACCTTAATGAGAGTGTAATTGTTCCCCGCTGTGGAAAAGAAATGAAACAGCCAATTTCAACAACCCAAAAGTGAGTTATTTCAACATTATTGGGCTGTTCTAACTAAGGACAAAATAGCTGATATTTTTCCCCTTTTATAACTATCCCCATTCACACATAGCTACAAAAATGCTTGTAACGTAAAAGACACTGCAATTTGCATTCCGGACCTATACAAAGTACGCACCAAATGCTTGTATGCCCAGTCTTATCTAAAAGTGTTTTTTTTAGGTTTTTTTGGGGAACTCAACACATTCGTCATTCAAATACCACTTATGTGAAGGTCATTCAAATAGCTGTTGTTGTAAAGGACAAGCAATTAGTGCACTTAGAGTAAATGTATTGTCATCACAGAGTACTAGACTGGCATGTGTATTACAACTGTGCTTTTTTTGAAAGTATGTGCAATAGGGAATGGGACGTACTACGTCATTGTTTGGACGCGCCTCCATGCTGGCAATATGATTCACTTCCGGGTCGGCAGACTCAATGCGGATTGTAACGTGTGGTCGTGCTAAGCTAACTCTTTCGGTGTTTTAGAAAGAAATTATGGGTGTGTATTGATGTGTTACCGGGTGCAACAGCTTCTCCTACGACTAAAAAAAGGGCGAGGAAAACTGGACTCACTTTTCACTGTTTTCCTGCATGGAGGACCAAATATCAGATCGCGAAGGCACGACTGATGGCTGGATTGCAGCGGTTCGTCGGAAAAGCATTTCTTATGATCATATTTCTGCTGGAATGAGAGTATTCCCCTCATCTCTACTCTTGTAAGTTGAACGATTTATCCGTTTTGGTTTCAATACGGTTTTTTGTGTGTGTTTTTTTTTACTGTTGTGTAAATCTGCCTCGGTAGCAATGCTAACCTACTCCTCCTCCCCTACCTGTTGTGTTACTAGGAAAACCTGCATATGAAATGCTGACAACACATCCCGATTGGTCACCATATCTCTTCTTGGGTTATTCTGAGGTCAAGCGCACCACATCGGAGCGTTATGAGAGGTTGGAAAGGCGAAGAGTGCACGCTGAAACTTCAGTTTGCTCTGCTCTTACAAACACGTGTTGTTGTTGTTGTTGTTGTGAAAAGTCAATAAAATATGAATACCAAAACATGACTTGAACAACTTCTTGACAAACTGTAACTGCTTGTTGTTTACTTCAGGTCTTCATAATAAACAGGTGTAATAATTACAAAGTCAGGTGACTTAATTTTGTTATTCTATTTGGAATATGCATTGACAATTTTTGGACAGTGTTGTAGACAAGAACTGGGACTGATAAGTTGCAATAGATTTATTTCAAGTAATGCAATTTCTCCAATACGATATTTTAATTGACAGTTTAAAATCTTTAAATTAGTGCAAACAAGGCCCACCCTCTGACGGTGGCAGCAAATATTATATAATTATAAGTAATACACAAATACAAGATCACAATAAACGTGTCTTTGTCAAAGCAGTTTAAAACACTATTTACTGGCCTTGGGTAAATTGCCAGACAGGATAAATATGTGCTTTAAAGTTCTTGCATTTCCATTTTAAGTATTGCAAGTACTAGTCTACAACACAGTATTTGAACTGACAGTTTAAAATCCTTTTAGTACAAAATGGCCCACACTCTGGCAGGGGGCAGCAAATATTATAATACATAATACATTATAAAAAGCTATATACTATATAAATACAAGATCACAACAAAACCTGTATTTTTTCAAAGCAGTTAAAAAACATCCAGTGGCCTTAGGTAAATAAAGGTGTAAAAATATGTACTTTACAGTTCTTGCATTTCTATTTTAGGTATTGCAACTTTTCCAACACTATTTGAATTGACAGTCTAAAGTCTCCATAAGTGCAAATAAGAATATTATAATTTAAAAATAATAATAGAATATATAAATTCAACATTACAATGAAACGTGTCTTTGTCAAAGTGGTTTTAAAAAATAATAATAATACGTCACTGGCCATAGTTAAATAGCCAGGCAGAATAAATATGTGCATTACAGTTCTTGCATTTTCACAAGTTAAAAGCCCGCAGTTCATCGACGAGAAGGGCAGACCCAGATGGCGTCTGCAGTAGGGGCTTGTTTGAGTCCGACACAGGACAAATGGAACCACTCCATTGAACAAATTTTCTTTGTCAAATGATCCAAGAAGAGAGATGGTGACAAATCGGGATGTGTTGTCAGCAGGTTTACCTAGGAATACAACAGGTAGGTGAGTCGTAGTAGGCGAGCATTGCTACCGAGGCAGATTTACACAACGGTGTAAAAAAAGAAAAACGTATTGAAACCAAAAGTGGATAAATCGTTCAACTTACAAGAGTAGAGATGACAGGAACACACTCTCATTCCAGCAGAAATATGATCATAAGAAATGCTTTTCCGACGAACCGCTGCAATCCAGCCATCCGTCGTACCTTCGTGATCTGATATTTGGTCCTCCATGCAGGAAAACGGTGAAAAGTGAGTCCATTTTTCCTAACCCCTTTTTTTGTCGTAGGAGATGCTGTTGCACCCGGTAACGCAACAATAAGCACCCATATTTTCTTTCTAAAACACCGAAAGAGTTAGCTTAGCACTACCACACGTTACAATCCGCATTGACTCTGCCGAACCGGAAGTAAATCATATTGCCAGCATGGAGGCGCGTCCAAACAGTGACGTAGTACGTCCCATTCCCAATTGGGGAACATTTAGATGATGTTGTCATTTGGAAAAAAGAAAAGAGACAGAAAAAAACAAAACACACACAAAAAATTTCTCACCTCTACTAATCTATTGTCATGTCTGCAGACTGAACTATTTGCAGGTAAAGAACAAGGATTCTGGACAGTTTTTAGCTACACATTTGACGACGTTTATGGAACTTCCAGCTGCTTTCTGTCTCAAATTGGATTTGGCAGTATGGTAAAAATATAAAAACACAGACTTGGCTTACATATGGCGGCAGAAATGCTAAATCACTTACAGCACACACATTCCCACTTTCAAACAAACAAAGCTGTCAAGTGTTTGGTTCAAATTTTCCCTTTGACTCCTCATGTGTAAACTTACCTCGAAAAGGCAAAAGCAGCAATTTGGAGAATTTCAATAAGCACTGAAACGAGGTATGTTGCTCCTTTTAGAAGGTAAGTCTGGTAATTTCCCAACAGATGCAACATACCAAGGCTCTGAAAGAATGGGTTATGTGCCAGATCTAAGGTCCAAGTCACACTTGGGTAGTTTCCTGTCTAGACCTCCTAGATAGTGGCCGTTACTTGTATTGGGGTAACATTTGTGCCTGGAAATGATCTTGAGATATTGTCTGGAAGGTCAAGTGGGGTCAAAGAGGGAGAAGATGGAACTTTTCTCTACAACTGATTGATTTTGTTCCTTTATTGTTCAGCAGCTGGTCTTTGACCTAGCTTGGCCTGTATTTTAAAAGAAGAAACTCACGGAATCACACTGTGGCACTCATTAGAGGAGAACAATTGGATTTGGCTGGGTTTAAATGTGGGCACCATGGGGGGTAGTATAGGGGTAAGGGAATAGGAGGAAATGGTAAATGATTCAGTGGCTTTAAGTACCTTCGCTTTTCTCACCAAATTGGCCTTAAACATCGGTTACAAATAAAGCTACTCGCTAAATTGAGACAAGACAAATTGAAGCACTGAACAAAGTTCATTATAGTGAAAGTGTCTAGTTCAAACACAAACATGCTTATCTGACTGAAACTCACTCCTCCAATCAGGAGTTCCAAATGATGCCATGCATATGGAAATCCCACATAGCCCCCCACCCCAGCCTCCAAAAATAAAATAAAATAAAATAAAAACCTAATACTGTATCCCCCAGGAAAAAATACTGTAATAATAATAATAACAAAAATAAAAAATACACCGTTTGTCGTAGTCACATTGAGCAACAGATCGTCAATGTGTGTTGCAATGTTTACTGTAAAGAACATCTGCGCGAAAGTTCAGAACATGTAGTAGCTTAGTTTGCGTAGAGGACGTATGCATTTGAAAATTCTCTTGAAACTGTTGGAACAAGCTAGTTCATCACGACTGAAAACGTTCTGTACAGCAAGTAACGATTAAAATTTTGTCCACGACAACATTAAGCATTAATAATGGCAAAAACATTAACTACAAGCTCAACACTTAACTAGAATGTTCAACTGCTTGCATTAGAAAGATTTGTTCAGTGCGTTAAACATAGCTCACGTACCGAATTGGCCAATTCCTGGTCTTCCGACGATCCTCTGCCCAAAGTAAAAGTTTGACTCGGTAGTTTCTTGATAAGAATACCAATGTCACGCCGTTAATTCCTTAATTTCCACATGTTAAAGTCCCACGGACACCTACATCTCGCATACCGTTGGCTCGTGCAAATTCCAACTGAGTGAATCGTCTCATCTTTTTCAAGAGCAGCAAAGTACACCCGCTGCATTCAAGTCTATCGGAAAAACAAAATTCAAAGCGTGAAACAAAGTATTGGAAAATTGGGAAGTTCAGAATATTTAACGACATTTAATCCATCTAAAAGTGGATTATTCTGTATATTTCTATATGAATTTATACCTTATCCAGCCTTTATGCAAAATGCGACGGTTAATACGTCACAACAGTTTTGAGTTTTAAAATTTACCATGACATCGAATGCAGCAAAGCGACGACTGCTTTTGACATCTCTTTTGTGTTTTTCTCCGTCCGAACATCTGGATGACATGGAGAAGTGTAAATAACTAACTAGAGGAACCAAATTGCTCTACTCAAACTAAATTTTTGTCAGCATCTCATCTTTAATATAATTTTGGTCCTCCAAGTTAGAATGACAAAAAATCTGTTTCGTTTTGAAATGAAAATAAAGCAATAAAAAATATCTAAACTCAAAAAATGTACCAAATCTTTTTGAAGTTTGCTTTGAACTTATTTTCACTTTCATGGGGCTATTTTAGAAAGGGTAGCTAACGGCGTGATTGTGAATAGATAAAACACAATGCAACGCTTACAATTACTTTTATGAGGGTAAGGTCAGCTGAAGGTTTGGCCAACAAAAGAGGGCTTTGGTGAATCGTTTGGACTTTATGGTAATTTATGTGAGGTTGATTAAAAAGAATAGGGCGTGTTCGCTTCCACTTTTTACTTTGCTGTTCTCCTTCCATACAGGGATGAATGTTTCATCAAAAGCCTTCAGCGTTCAGACAACTCGAATTTGAAAACGTCTTAGTGTCTCCAACGTTTCTTTTTGATTAACAGTATGCCTCAACTTCAAACCTCAGTTGTCGTGACTAGTCAACAGCCTAATACTACCATCTGCTGACCAAATGGGGTAACGGTGAATGTCTGTCCATGTCGCATCTTGAAACCGGTGAAGTTCACTTGTTCACACTCCTATAGATAGCATAGTCATGTGAAAAAATTAGGACACCCTATAGAAGTGTTTCTGTAAAATGTAATTTTAAATAAATGCAATTTCTGTTGAGGAATAAATTAGGACACACCCACATTCAATCCCACTTAAAATGGCTAGAATCACACACAAGTGTATCACATCAGGTGCACATGATTAGAACATCATTACCCAGTGTTTTGAAGGATGCTTGCCTTATTGAAACCTCAAATTTAGTTTGGTGTGCCCCTGAATGTTGAAGTGAGAAAAAATACCATGGTGAGATCAAAGGAGCTGTCTGAGGCCTTCAGAAAAAAGATTGTAGACGCTTATGAGTCTGGTAAGCTATTTCAAAATATCTCAAAATATAAAATCAGCCATTCCACTGTCCGAAAAACAATCTACAAGTGGAGGACATTCAAAACAACTGCCAACATGCCCAGGTCTGGCCATCCAAGCAAGTTCACCCCAAGAGCAGACCATAAGATGCCAAAAGAACTCTCCAAAAATCCTAAAACGTCATCACTGGACCAACAGCAGGCTCTTGCTACTGTTGATGTGAAAGTGCATGCCTCTACAATCAGAAAGAGACTTCATAAGTTTAACCTTCATGGGAGGTGTGCATGGAGGAAACCTTTGCTCTCTAAGAAGAACATGAAGCCCAGGCTAAAGATTTTGCCAGAGTGAATGTAGACAAAGAACAGGATTTCTGGAATAATGTTCTTTGGACAGATCAATCTATAATTGAATTACTGTATTTGGACACCAGAACAGAGGACATTGTTTAGAGTAAACCCAATACAGCATTGAAGTAAAATAACCTCATACTACCTGAGAAGCATGGAGGTGGAAGTGTCTGGGGATGCCTTGCTGCAGCAGGACCTGGCCAGCTCACCATCAAAGAATCAACCATGAATTCTATCGTGTATCAGAGGGTGCTTGAGGAACATGTGAGATGATCTGTGATACAAATTAAAGCTGAAGCGAAACTGGACCCTGCAACATGACAATGACCCAAAACATACCAGTAAATCTACCAAGGACTGGCTGAAAAGATATGGGGAGTCCTGGAATGGCAGAGTCAAAGCCCAGATCTTAATCCCACTGATACTGTGGGGTGACTTGAAACGGGCTGTACATGCAAGAAACCCCTCAAATATCTCACAGCTGAAAGTATTCTCCGTTGAGGGGTGTAGCAAACTTTCTTCAGACCGATGTCAAAGACTGGTAGATGGCTACAAAAAGTGTCTCAATGAAGTTATTTGAGGCAAAGGGGGTAAACAATAGCTATTAGGTGGTAGGGTGTCCTAACCTTTTCCTCAGAATATGCATTTTTGTTAATATATCTGTTTTAATGAGTAAAACAATCTTTGTTGTTTACCTGCAATTAAATCACTTTTCCAGAGATGAAAAAGATCAGACATTGATATGTGAACATTTAACCCTTTAACACCTAAGCCTATTTTGGCCGAATTTGCATGCATTTGATGTTGCCTTTATATTTCAAAGAAAAAAATGTTTACAATGGCCAAGTTGGGTCCCTTTTTTCAGGACACCTTGAACTTCATGTCCAAACTGTTGTTTTCTTCACTGACCAATTTTAATCCACATTTTGGACCCAAAAAGACAAAAAAATCCCCAAATCTTTTTTCAAAATTTGTAATGTTGACGTCCCACTGACAACCAAACATACTCGACCAACCGTTTTGAAGCTTGATCATATTTATTCAACTTGTTAGGATAAACATTCAATAGAAAAAAATAAGATTGAATAGTTTTATGTTTGACAATTCAACACGAACAGCAGGTATGTTCATAGGCGTTTTTGGCCTTTACACATACTATGGTCAAAACAGGTTATATACAGTGCAAAATATTGAGAAAAAAAATTATATATATCATCTAACACAAAAAGGGTTTGGAGGATATCTCTTTGTGAAGTTAGGTGTTGTACCTATCACCTTATCAAAAGTATATACCTACATGCAATCAAGCTTCTCGAGCACACATCTACATAAAAATTGAAAAGATTATTGTAAAGAAAAAATATATAAAACATTGAAAAAAAAGTATTTTAAAAAATATTGACAAGTAGTTCAGTTCAATTCAAAATTTGCAGGCTGGGACCTAATAAAGTTTTTTTCTTTTTTTTTTTTTGCACACTCAATAAAGCTTGAACAGGTCACGGAGCTGCGTCACACACAACGTCACACAGCCTACTCTTTCGCCGTTTGCGCGCTGCCGTCCGTCACTTCTTTTCGCCGAGACGCCGACTCATGCAAAGAAAAAGACGACAAATACGGCTCATCTTCCTCCTTGAGTTAATGAAATAATGCATTAGCTTGCGCTAAATGTAGTTTTATATTCATTCTGCACGTTTCAAAGTCGCTCGCTCAAACCAACCGCCGGCTTGCGTCGCATGCCTCCCATTCATTGGTTGGCTCCTCATTCGGAAATTTATGAAAAATGATTACATTCGGTTCGTCCTTCTTGACATCATAACGAATCTTGGGATATGTAGTCTTTTGTGCTGCTTTTAGTTTTGAAAAAGGACAAGAAATGATGGAAATATGGCGATAGATAGATGGTCCATGCAGCGTTTGAATGCATATTTATGAGTGCAATAAAACTATAAAATTCAAATGACAGTATCTCCCGTTTTTCTTGGTCGATTGACTTCAAATAAAAACTGTTGTGGACATCAACTTCCGCACTTTCAAATGAGCCCAACCAGCGGCACGTGGGTGATGTAATTACAGTGTGACGAAGCTTCAAAGACGATATGCGCAAACGCGTCGCTGCCGACACGTTCGGTGTTAAAGGGTTAAGAACTGAATATTTAATGAGGCGTCCTTTCTCACGACTGTATATTATATGATATATATGGATGGAGATTAATTTCATTTGCAAATGAAGCTGGGAAATTCAGCATATATTCTTGGATACTTTTCCGAACATTGCTGTGGTGTTAATTCTCTGACAAGGATCCCACTGGTTAGTGTTTAATGTACAATAGAGCTAAGATGACACTCAAAAAACATTGAGGTAATTCCATTATTTGGCATAAACATCACAACTTAAGAAAATGTCAAGTTACACGCAAGTGAGCTTTATTTAGGGATGAATTATGCTTGTTAAGAAAACATTGAAACACAAAACGGCATTCCTTCTAAAAAACTATTTAAAGGAAGACTACGAATTATTCATATTATCCAAGGAAGCCACAAAGTAAAAGAAAACATCTGACAGGAAATGTCAGATAGTAGTGTTATATAAAACAAGCATTCCCTTTTAATAATGTAGACTTTGAAGTAACAGACCGTTATGAACACTGGGTAAATTAGGTCCATTATACAGAGGTAATCTAACAGATGAAATGACAAATTCTCTGTCCAAACTAAAAAGGAACTGTTAGTTAACGAGACAATGTTAAAACAAACTGAATGAAAATCACATATTTAAACATCACATACACGTTTCCTTTAAAACTTCACACACGCACGCATGCCTCTCATCAGAGTTCGTTCAATAAATGGCAGATTTGGGGTCAGATGGGCTTTGTGGTACTGTTGTAGACAAGATGCTCCCTGTCTTCCATGGTGGTGAGTGGAGCGTTGTTGACAGGCACGCGGTGGTGTTGCGAGGACTTCTTCTTTCCCTTCATGAAGCAATACAAGAGAATTCCCAAGAGGATGACAATAGCTATAGCCAGGACGGCAGCTATTGCTATGACACCTGTACAAATGAAGGAGCAATGGTGTGTTTATTTTGTGTATGCTTGATTTGAATTTAAATCACAAGTTACATACCCGTCTGACTGTCAGCCACTCTGCGCTCAAACTCCTGTTTTCGGGCAAACACATCTTTTTCTGGAGGTGGGAGGGAATTGGGCAATAAAGAGCAACAGAATTTTTTTAAAGTGCATTTCAATATGACCAAAACGAAAAAACAAAAAAATCAGATTGCAACAAAAAGATTCAGCACTGGGGATAATTGTTGTTCTGGCCTTATTTGATGCATATAAGCATTCTCAATAGTTAATAATTTGTCACCTAAAGTGCAGCATTCTACTTTGTAAAATCACTTACTTACAGGCGAGTTGATGCTAAATAGATAGCCAGACTGAATTTAATCTATTTTAAAGTTAATCTCAGTCACGTCTTCACACAAACTCCGTTTGTGTGCATGCCATCTGTGGAGCCGTTTACATGGTGACGCTCTGAGAATATGACACATTTCATGTTTGCATTTATATGGTTACGAGTAGGGTTGTTCCGATCATGTTTTTTTGCTCCCGATCCGATCCCGATCGTTTTAGTGTGAGTATCTGCCGATCCCGATATTTCCCGATCCGATTGCTTTTTTTTGCTCCCGATTCAATTCCAATCATTCCCGATAATTTTTCCCGATCATATACATTTTAACAATACATTAAGAAAAAAATTAATAAAACTGGGACGAATATATACAGTCAACATACAGTACATAAGTACTGTATTTGTTTATTATGACAATGAATCCTCAAGATGGCATTTACATTATTAACATTCTTTCTGTGAGAGGGATCCACGGATAGAAAGACTTGTGATTTGTATATTGTGACTAAATATTGCCATCTAGTGTATTTGTTGAGCTTTCAGTAAATGATACTGTAGGCATGCCCAAATGCATGATGGGAAGTGGAACCATGACTGTGCGTAGTGCTACCAATTGATATATCTTCTCTGCGTTGGGAAATAACATAATGTGTTAAGAAAACGATCAATTGCTACCTTGCTTCCCCACATTGCTTCCCATGATATTTCTAATCATAGGGAGAGGGATTGTAAGGCTTTAGCCCAGTACTTCTCAAATAGTGCGGCAATGCCAGGGGGGGCGCATGTGACCTCGGGGAACATGTTTTTTTTTTTTTTTTTTTTTTTTGCCGTACTGGAATAAAGTGTACTTGCACATCCACTCAGTAGGTGGCAGTGGTGCTCTCATTTTCAGAGTGCGCGCAGTATTTTTGAACTAAGGAAGAGCACTCAGCGCACACAGACAACAGATATGAAGAGCAGTGTGCCACCGCCGTTTTCGAAAGCCGTTTTCCGACCGGACCCACTCACGCAGCGACTCACTGTCTTGTCCGGTTCTCACGTCGCCGCCCGAGAAGTGCCATTTTCGACTTGGGATCGTTACGACGACCGCCCTCACCTACGGTTCTACCTCGGCCGCCGTGAATGCGCTTTTTTCGTGCCGTTTGCCTTTTAGCTTTGACTTTTAATACAGTGGGTGATGATGAAAGACCACTGTTTACTGTGTCTAAAAATAATTATAGCAGCCAGCCAGAAGCCAAATCAATTAAGACGCCACTTAAAGACATTAGACCCCAATCTCATTGTTAAGCCGCTTGATTTTTTCAGTGAAAACGTGCCGAATATTGCCAACAATCGTCCTGCTTTGTCAGTGTTATATCAGTAAACCAGTGAGCATTGTTAGCATGCTAATTGCAAAATAACTCCACACCATTGCAAAGGAGGTAAATACTGTGAGCAGCAAAAATAAAAACTCTCCTGTCCAAGGACACTTTTTTTCTCTTTTATTCAGATTTGTTTTTTCGGTCAAATTTTTTGGCACATTGTCCTCATGAGTGAATGTTTCTAATCAATTTTAATTTGTTGTTATTTACTGATTTTATTATATTTTATTTTTCTGTATCAAATGGTCAAAAATGTACCTTGAGTGTATTTTTTAGTTTGGATGTGATTTTTTTTTTTTTTAATTCAGGCAAATTGATGCACGTCAAGTCTTCTCTGTTACAAACAAAACAATGTTAATAAAGTTATACTTTATTATAAGTTGATCTATGTTACTTTTTTTCTTTATTAGAAAAAAAGGACACAATGTTAGGCAGATGCGTATTTATAATAGTAATTTTATAGACAAATGATACTATTTACAGTGGCGGCAGAGAGTTTGGGGGGGGCGCGAAACATTTTTCTTCTTCCTTGGGGGGGGCGTGACAGAAAATAATTGAGAAGCACTGCTTTAGCCAATTAAAAACAAGGCTCCAAAGGCTGCCAAAATTCACTCTACTCATTTTACGCTGCCTTTTACCTCTCTATGTAGGTAACACGGCGCCATTACAGATTGAACGGGACAATGCGTGAGTGGGTCGTGCAGCGCATGCATTAATTGCGTTAAATATTTTAACGTGATACATTTTTTTTAAAATTAATTACCGCTATTATTGGGATAAATTTGATAACCCTACCTTAAGCCTAAACTAAAGACTCTGGATGAGTGTAACATATTATGTCTGTAACCAGGGGTTCACATAAGTGGTCCGCATGTGCGCATGCGTACCGGACGTAGACAAACGCGCTGGCCCTCAACGGCTTCCATACGCTTTTGCGTACCGATGGCTGACCACTGTATTTGCGGCGGACACGAGAAAATAACTTCTCAAAATGTCGAAGAGGCAGGCCACACTGAGTAATTACTTCCGTGTTCCCCCACCCCCGTCAAAAGACAGACAGACGACAGAGACGTCACCGGAGCTACCGAAAAAAAGGACTTTTGCTGAAAAGTGGCGACTCGCACGGAAATGCGGTACAAAATGTGCCGTGAGAATCCCAATGTCGCCGATAAGAAGCAGCGCATTTTATGGAGGGTCAAAGAATTTCAGCCATCCAAACTTTGAAAAGCACGAAAAAAACAGAGCATGTGGCAATTAAGCAAACTATCGATGTCAAACAGGACCCCACACGCCCTATGGACAAGTCGCGGAATAAAGGTAATGAACAGCGACATGCACTGACAAACGTGTTTTTGCTCGCATTTTACAAAGCTAAACATGCACGTTCAATGAGGTCTTATGAGGAGGACATCCCACTTTTAAAAAGGCTTGGAGTTAATGTGGGAGCCGCATGATGCCCTTTATTTTGAATTGGTGCTTTTATGTTTATTTCTTTACATTTCACTTCAAGGAAATGCCAATTTTGTTGTGCCAGTTGATGTTAATCAAGCATTAATTTTTAATATAATTAATTAAAGTTAATTGGCTCTAAGTAAAGCTTGTCATAAATTTATCGCATCAGGCGGGTCGGCTCTAAAGCTCAATGAGGACCAAGTCACATCTCCAGGTCCTCCTCTGAGAACCTGGGCAAAAAAATTATGTGCACCCGTCTGTAACGTTAAATACAATGAGAAAACGATTTAATTAATATATATTAAAAAAGGCATGGCCGATATTTTTTTGCCGATTCCGATACTTTGAAAATGACGTGATCGGCATCCCGATCGACATCTCTAGTTACGAGTCTACGACTCAATTCAAACAATTTCGCAATTCCAAGTGAAAACAATGTAGTATTCATGCCAGATTTATGCCAGTGCAGTTTTACAAGGCGACAGCCAATGATTCACTTCCTTGACAACAACCTCCTCAGCCCAGAAGACAACATACCCACCCACTCGAGGCAATGGCATCGATGTTTTTATTTTGCCCGAAAAGGTACAAAAACGCAAACATAAAACATTATTTAAATTGAAAATATAAAAACACGTTTGCTGTTTTGAATGTTTAGTAGCAGTGACTGCACATGCCCAAAGTGACGTGTTCGAGTGCTTACGTCTTCGGAGCGAGAGCGTTCCATTCATATGGTTGTGGAGCAATCCACACAATTACTGCAAATCGTTCCACTTTGGAGGCCGGAATCAAAACATTGCTTCTTTGCCTTCAGTTTTCGTTGTCAGTGTCAAGGGTTGGCCATTCCGTAACATAATCTTTGCATCTTGGTGTCGCATCTAGCTGAAAGCAGTTTTATTTTCATTGTTTTTGTTTTTTTTTAACTTAGGGGCTTTTTCAGTACATAAATTCCAGACTGTGCTGGTACCCCCCCCCCCCACCACCACCACCACCACCACAAACCCTACAGCTTCCAGGGTGTCTCACTGAAGGATTTCTACAGGCTAATTAGTTTTGATGTAAATATGTGGACACTGTGGTTTAAAATCCCGTGCAGTTTATACAAGAACAAACACAGTCTTCTTGTTGAATTTGGTGAGGGCGGCTTGTAAGTAGTAAATGTCAAATAGGTAATTTTTTGGGTTTTTTTTTACATTAACATCTTTTATTTTTAATGATTTTGTTGTTTTCGTTGTTAATGAAATGTTCATTATTTTGGTTCTGTTGGTAAACTACAACAGACCATAGGAGTATCACCCACCTGTCACCCCTCTGCAGAACTTCATACAGGCCTCCTTACGGTCAAATCGGTTTTCGTTGCCCTGGCAACCACCAAAGTTAAAGCGAAAGCAGTCTTGGTGGAGAGGATTGTAGTACCATTTAGTGAGAGTGTCCCTGCAACTGCCTGTGTGTGGAGGCTCAGTGCAGCGCACTGTGAATAACAGGAAATTAGGATCAAATCACAACATTCAACTACTAAAATTTTGTCTCTAGCAATAAAAATGATCACCTTTTTGCTCATCCACCGGAATCTGCAGCAAAATCTGAAAAGTGTTGTCCACTAAAATACAATGAAATATGTTGATTGAAGTCTGAGTTTCAATAAAGTGTGTCAATTAGTTTAAAAATCCTTACAGTCATTGCATTTTTGTTCATCAGAGCCATCGCTACATTGAGCAGTTGAATCACACTCCAAGCCTGGTTCCAAACAGCAGCCGTTTGCACATGTGAACTGCTCTGCAGTGCATGCAACACCACATTTTTCTGTCAAGGGAGAATGAAAAAGGACTTTTAGCATCAATGGATGACAGATTAAAGTATCAAATGCTGAGTAGAGTAAAAACAACTTTGAAGTTGTAATTGCAGAATACCTTTTTGATCTGGAAGTGGTAAGCCTCTACTACTACCCCTTTTCTCTGAGGGAGAGAGAAAAAACAAACTAAGTACTGTAGTATCCTACACACAAGAAATGAAGACATGAAGTGGCTCAACCAGGTAGTAGGATGGTTACTGGGAGATTCCTTTCAGCAGGGCTCCATATACCATCTTGCCCGTAAAATTTGACCCAATTCCAGTAAATTTGTCATACACTTAAACATGTGCGACCAGTAAATTTTCTAATTTTTAAAACTTAAGTAGTGATAGCAGCTTGAAATTGAATCTTCAGAACATGCTCTGAACCAATGACGAATATTTCCATTGAACCACTGCTCCAGAACTTGCCACAAGTCACGTGATATATGACGTCTAAAACAGGAACTGTTTTGTTGCCTGAATGAAACACCACGATTGGGTTATGGTCCAATCATGTGAGTCACCGACACTGGCAGTCTCGAGTCTGACGATAATGCCACTTTAAACAAATTTAATGCCCATGCCCAACTGCAGATAGCGTAACACACACAAACTGTGAGTTGTCCAATGACGACTTTTTAACAGATTGCCGGATATTGCCCAACTCCAAAAATCTGATACCGATATCAAACAGATATATGCGGTCCTGGACTTCACATATTATGGCGAATTGTATTGTGATGCCCCACTGGATATTCTAATGACTGTCATATCACGTAAGGTCATACAGTGCTTCTGGCTCAAAATAACAACAAAGGCACAGCACTTTCAGTACAGTGAATGAGGTATGTAATGAGTTTATTATTAATTATTTTCAATCATTTGCTGTTCATTTAATTTTTGCACCAGAATGCAAATGGAATGCTCTCATAACAAATCCCAGGCATCTTACTTTAGAGCAGTGCTTCTCAATTATTTTCTGTTACGCCCCCCCACAGGAAGACATAAATGTTCCGCGCTCCCCCAACTCTCTGTCGGCACTGTAAATATACCGTAGTATCAATTGCTACAAAAGTATTCTTATTATAATATAAGTACACCTCTGCATAACATTGTCCTTTTTAATATTACAGAAGAAAAAAAATAAAGTGTTAAAAAAAGAACACATCCATACAGTAAAAATAGACTCAAGATATTTTTTTACCGTATGATACTGAAAAAAACCAACAATAAAATCAAAAAATAATCCTAAAGTCAAATTGAATAGCAACATTAACTCAAGAGGACAATATGCCAAACCATTAGACTGAAAAAACAAAAATTAATACAACAAAAACGACAGTGTCATTGGACAGAGACAGTTTTTATTTTTTGCTGCTAGCAGTATTAGCTCCTTTGATGTGGTGTTGGGCTATTTTGCATTGAGCAACTTGGTATGCCACCTTATGTCAGGCTGACAGTGCTGGCTGGTTTGCTGATGTAACACTGACAAAGCGGGACAATTGTTGGCAACATTCGGCACCTTTTCGCTGAAGAAAAAAAAAAAAAATCCCTGCTGTCCGGTGCGAACACTTTTTAGACAAAGTAAACAGACTGGTCTTTCCTCGTCTCCCACTGTACTAAAAGTCAAAAGCCAAATGCTACATACGCTTCGTCATATTTCTTTGTTTTAGCTTTTCATATCTGTCGTGCTCGTTGCTGTGTGCTCTTGTTTGGTTCAAAAATACTGTGAACATGCTGAAAATGAGAGCGCCACTGCCACCCAATCAGCAGATGTGCAATTACACTTTATTCTAGTTCGGCAAAAAAGTAGGTTCCCCAAGGTCACATGCGCCACCCCCAGCATCACTCTGCGCCCCCCTGGGGGGGCCCGCCCCACTATTTGAGAAGTACTGCTTTAGAGACATCTAATGGTCATTAAGCATAACTGCTGTGCCAGGCTGTGACCAGCTCTTGAAAATAGGGTGAATGCTTCTTCACTTTGAAGGCAACATGTATATTGGCACAAAACCGAAATTGAAAAACAGATGTCAATATAATCAGCTGATATTATCGGCTACTTGATAATATCGGACAACTCTAATAAATTATGGGGGGGGGAAAATATCTTTAACCGTCAAGTTTACATAATTTTATTGCCTCAAATATTTGGTTTAATGCTTTTTAAGGCCTGAATTTTGACAAAATCCATTTAATGACTGATGCTCTTTAATGACCCGCATAAACCCTGTTATAACTGTGCTAACGAATTAAAATTTGTGGGTCGTTGTCACCGTCATTTGTGTGCGTTGTTGCAATTGAGTTGCTGAGAAACCCATTCCAGACCCTATCATTAAGGAGCAAGTTAAGAAGAGGTCGTTCCAAAACGCGGAAAAGATCACCCCTGTTTAGATACGTGCGCAGTCTATAAACGTAACACAGGAAATGTAATTTTCAAAATTTACATTACTTAAGTTCAGTATAGATACTCTAAACATAACTTCTGATGCCTGTAGGTCAAGGAATGCCTCAGCAGATGCAACAATGGAGGTGCAGCAACACTTTACTCAACCACCACTAGGAAGAGCAGAAAACCCACTCATTTAGTGGCAGAACCATCAAAATGTGTACCCTCATTTGATCTTAGTAAAACGTTCTTAATATGCATGCCAGCATCATCTGTAACTTGGGAATATTTTCTTAATGTGGAGAAGTTGTGAGCAAAAAAAGTCAGTCAGTCCAAAAAGTGTTCAGATAATAATGTACCTCAAAAATCTTTGAGTGTTCCCCTTCCCACATAACGGCCAAAGTTACACTAGCACACGGTCAGTTTTTCCCTCCACATCGCTCTCATCAGTAACAGAAAACACACATTCATAAGTCTTTATTTGTAATGCTTTAATCTTTATTTGTTAATAGTCACCCTCTTTAAATATTCGCCTGAGCCTTTAATTGACAAAAATTTATTTCCTAGAATTTTTTTATTAGGATGCTGGCTACTTCTGCTCAAATTGATTACATCCTTAATTAAATGGATCACTCAATTCTGCTCCTGAAACGAAATTATTAAACAAAATATTGTAATGAGAATTTGGTTCAGTATTTCATGTTTTCTAAAACATCAAGCTTTAAAAGGAAGATGCATTGAGGTCACCTGCAGTTTTAGTTTTAGCCACTAGAGGTCACCGGCAATGAAGCTTCATGTACTGAACCTATTTTCAAAGCAATTTGCCCAAGTGGTTTGGAGGTTCTCAAAAGCTTCATTGCCCATCACTACCTATAAGTGATCAATTGTCTATACTCGGCCTTGTGCACAATTGATGTGGTTGTCTTGGGAGCAAGGGTAACAGAGCATTTTTCTGCTGTCGTAACCCAAGCGAGGAGCACTGCTGCAAAGTTCCTTTGCTTTAAGCACTGAAAACATTTTAACTTCAATGAATGAAAGGTATCAAATATGATTTTATCTCACATTATTTAACATATGATAAGGAGCCTCATGGTCAAGAAGTCAATCGCTCTGATCATTGTCAAAATCACAAAAAAATTCTCTCTTGTGCGGCAGCTGTGTGCCTCAATGCCGTTACATTGGTCAAAAGACAATTAGAGCTTAACATTAACTCGACCCCATTTAAAGGGTTTTCTGTACATTTACTGAGGCCTCATGTAGCGGTCTACAACTTATATTTCTATTATACTAGTTTCTCTTCGTTTAAAGAAGGTTATCAATAGTGTTGCACCGATACCATTTTTTGGGCCCGATACCGATACAGATACCTGGCTGTGCAGTATCTGCCGATACCGATACCATTCCGATATCACTGTTTGCAAAAAAAAATAAATAAATAAATACATACATACACATATATGTACGTACAAGGGATGCAACAATACAGTTAAGTCACGGTTCGGTACGATTTTCGATACAATTCAATACATTTAATGCTCTGAAACAGAAAATACAACTGTTATTATTATTATTATTATTTTTTTGGTAACAAGCAAAAATAACAGTGCCATCATATAAACAGGCATTTTAGTGTATAATATATATGTGCTTACTTCTTACTGAGCTGTAGAAATTTTGTATACAAGCGCTGAGAACAATCTTTACTGTTCGTAAAGTGGGGCACACTGTTGATTGCTGCAGCTCTCTTAGCAGCTATATTTACCATATAAGCAAAACATCCTATTTGTGGTCCGAGTCCATCTGTAACATGTACTCAATTAACAGTATTTGCAGCATTATCTATAGTAATTGGTATGGATTGATTTGGCCTGCTTAACTTCCATTCAGTCATGGCGGTTTCTAATTCATCAATGTAGTATATGGACTACGTGTCGCTCTGGGCTCACGCAGCTAATGGCATGGGATCAAATGTAGCACATCTAGGTTTCTGTTTGATGATATCTAGTGTGTGCGCGCGAGAGTTGGCATGGGATCTAACATAGGACATCTAGGTTGCTATTTGATGATATCTAGTGTGCGCGCTGCGCCGCTACAGTGTTTTCTGGCCACAGAAGTCACTTCTGCTCATTACTGCACAACACCAGCATATGACATTCGACTTTCATAAACAGAACGAGTTTGAAGTACGCCGCTCTTAATTTGCCACTCATTGTTCATCATGAAACCATGAGTTTGCTTAGTCTCCCACGGTCTTAACCTTTCTGATCCCATTGGCACTACAACAGGCGTTAGCTTACGCATGTTAGTCGTTAGTGAATACCATGCTAGATGAGCAGCGTAACATTGCGGATATGTGTTGTAACTTACATCCTTAATATTGAAAACGAAGGTGTTAATTTCATTTGGTAATTACGAGACAAAGACATACAAAAGTCACGCATCGGGATTTGGGAAGTTAGTTCACGTGGTGAGGACAGTACATTTGCGTCCAAGTGATGCCAGTAGATGGTATCGGCGCCCTAAATGTTGGTACTCGTCGATACCAATACCACCAATTCGAGCCGGATCAGCGCCCCCTGCCGATACTGGTATCGGTATCGGTGCAACTTTAGTTATCAATTTAAAGTAGGGGAAAATACTACTGGGGGAAGAAGTGATAATTGTTAAATTTATTCATTTTGCTTCTTATTATTGTTCAATGTCCAGGTGATTGATTAAAATAAGTGCTAGTATAAATATTTTTTAAAATACTTTTCACATGAAAAAAAAAATCATTTTGTGTATCCAACCATGGCTCAACAATCGTGATATGAATCAAATTGTGACTTTTTTTGGTATCGTTTCAGCTCTAGTACATTGGTACTTATTAAACCACACTTCCTCTCTGATGTTTCAGCATTATAATTAGGGAGACCAGAATTTTAGCATTATTTATTCAGTCTACTTTTAGTAACATACAAAACCAAAGGATTATATATATTTCCCTAGGCATCCTTTATAATTATGTTGTCCTAATAGGTTGCGTTTCTTTTCTGCATTTCTGCACCAGGATCGACTGGGCACTCTTTATTAGTTAGGATGTTATTCCGTTTGCTTTACAAGGGCTGCAAGTTTCTCTTGTAATTTTCTGAAAATGGTCTAATTAAATTGTGTAAGGCGTGTCGCTCCGTGTGCTGCAGACCTTAATTAAGTGGAACTGGTTGACATGAAAATATTAGTCAAAGTTAACCTACTTTTGAGAGTGTAACCACTATTAGCACAATTTAGTGGTTGAACCACAAACTGTACTCTCCGCTGTCTATTTTCAATATATTTTTAATGCATGCAAACATTATTTGAAGTTTAAAAGCAACGGATTAGTAAGAACATGGAGTTGATGTGTGCTAAGCTATATTCACAAGGAAAATGCATTTTAGAAGTTTTAAACAGCCCCGATTTTGCATCCACACACTGAATGCCTGACAGCACGGGAGGCTAACATACCTGTCCCATAGCATGCGTTTGTGCACTCATCCTTGGAAAGATAGTTATTCAGGTTTTCCCTGCAGCCCCCAAACACAAACTCCTCACACTTCTCCGAAGCTGCATTGTAGTGCCACCGAGGGAAAGCACCACGACATGGTCCAATCTTCTTTGGAGCCATGCAGTGATCTGCAGGAAGTAAGTCAAATTGTTAGTCAAATTTCTTGCAGACACTTGAAAAAATTGTGAAAAACACTTTTTCAGAGTTAAATGTATAAAACAACCAAACTAGACAACATGAAAAGCAAATTTCCAGTTTTACATGGACAACCTACTCATATCATCTAATGCTAAACCTTTTCTTAAACTGTAACTCATGTGGTTACAGTGAGATTCAATGTACAAACAAAAGTTATTATCTCACACCTGTAACCAGATTCTTGTTTTTTTCTCCAGCTATTCCCAACATCTAACAATTAAAATGTAGAAACTACACAAGAAGACATTGTGTGGAGACATTTATAAAATAGGATGATTATTTGACAGTGTAGGACACAGAGGGACATAGTCTGTCTGTATTGGCTGATAATGAGACACTGTAATACCAGGATGCTCATCTTACACGACGTTACAAAAAGCTGGCATTTGATTTTGTTTTGTTTTCTCGAACGAATGACTGAATGAATGCAAGGAAACAAAACCAACTTAATCAAATGAACACATCAGCAGCATTGGTAATCTTACTTTAAAAAAGTTACAAATTACTTCCCACAAAAAGTAATCACGTCAGTAACTGTTACCTCATGTTAAGAGTAATTAGTTACTGAGCAAAGTAACTGATGTTACTTTTCATGTTTTTCAAGTTATTGCATTACACATTTTATAACATCGTTCACATCAAAGATGTTTATATTAACTAATTGAAGAATAAAAACACTATAGTGATCCCTCACTACTTTGTGCCCTCAGTTATTTTTTACAATTAAAAAAATATTATTTTATTTTAAAATGTTAATATATGCATTTGCAATCCAATTTTTTTTGCCATTTCTCAGGCAAAAAAATACAGCTTGACAATTGTCATAATAGGAAAATAATGTCACCTATAACTTCCACTGATTAAAAATATACATATTCCCTAAATGAACTATTGACAATAATGCGGCTCATAGCACTATTAATCCATTAGCTGTCAATGGACATGAATGATCCCTGCAATCATTTGTTAACATCAGTGGATTAATATGTGGTTTATGAAATTTACACTCAGAACTTGTGTATTCCACATTCCAAACATGATGTTAATAATTTAACTGAATTGCTGAAGCCCTGACATTATTCCACTTGGAATATTTTTTTTTCACAAAATACAACCAAGGGGTCAGTCTAAAAGCCATCTGATGACTTGCAATCAATAAGAGAAACGACTGGAGTGTTCTCATTGGCGAAAACTATAACTGAAACCAGACTGACAGGTTTTGTTGAGTTGGGGGCGGAGGGAGTGGGGAGTACAACGAGTACACTTCTTACTTCGGTTTTCAAAAGACAACAAATGACGATTCACTTTAAAAGATCATGTGTTGTTTTCGATTAAATGACCTTTGGTTGATTTCAAGTGGAAGGAGAATTAAGCGGTCCAATTGCATGTTGTAGTGCTCTTATCTTTGTACTGCTTCATCATTCGGCCTGTAGGAATCAAGTCAACATGTCTTAACAGGTTTTATCACATTAAAAGGAAAAAGCCTCAACAATGACAGAACGACAAGGAGGTCAGCTCCTCAGAACCAGGTTGGTGTGTCAACAGGGAAATGCTGAGCTAAACAAACAGGTATGTAAGGGAAATAAATAACCATAAGGGTATTGTCTTAACATGAAACAAACTGGCGACTGGAGATGGTCAGAAGACACGTCAACAAATATAGTGTCTATCAGTAGAAGTGGTTTAGATGTTGTATCCCCTTACAGTGTAAAGATTAACCCGTGTAGGTTCTGCTGTTATTTTCCCAAGGCAGCTATTTTGTCAAAACGCAAAAAAAAAAAAAAATTTAATTAATTAAAAAAAAAAATAGGGCAGTTGCACTTCTACTGCTGTATGGTTATAGAATGTTCTGTATGTCAATATCCCTATTTACTAAGTTTGGGGGGCTCAGCAGAATCACATTTATCTCAAGAATCTATCAGAATAAATAACGAGGCCTTACAAGTGACATTTGCACGGACACCAGATTTATTGACTTTTTATGTCTTTTGTTGTTATTGTAGTTAGTGGAATTTAAAATATTTATTGTAATTTATGTAAAACCTTAATTTGTTTATAACCTTATTTGTGTGCTCCCCAACTGACGTACAGGGAAAAAACTACCTGTCTTTTTTTTTTTTTTAATACCATAAATCGCAGCTGACCAAACTGCACTAACAAATTTATAGTTATTTTGTTCATGTATACACACACTACAAATATTATATATTGTAGTCGTATTGTGACATCCTTAATTACAAGTCTTAAAATATGCTTCTTTCATTTTAAACAATTTCTTCTTATTTGGTATCTCTATGCCCCACACATAGGTTAGGTAACTACAAACAAATAATCCAATTTTTTACATGGCTTTTATTGTCCAAAACAAGTGATTTGATCAAATGTGATTGATCAAGTGTATAGTATTTTCCTAATCATATTTGACCCGGCACAGCAAGATGAGTCAGTGACACATTTTTCAAAACTCTGGCTTGGGCATGATCCAAAAGAGTACCGTCTCTGTCTGTATGGGGTAACTGACTGTTTAAGGAACCCTTTAATGCAGAGATCACCAAACTATTCCACATCTGGCCACAGTGGGTGCTGGATTTCTTTCCAACAAAATACGACAAGACCTTTGACCAATCTGGTGTCTTACAAGTATAATCAGTTGATTGCAGTCAGGTGCTGCTTGTTTTAGCAGAAACCTCATTGGTTAAACTGTCTGAGCTTGAGCGGTAGGAACAAAAACCAGGACCCACGATAGCCCTTGAGGACCTGTTTGGGCGCCCCTGCTCTGCTGTTCAATTTATACGATCATACGATTATCACTGTCCTACTTTTAATTGGATGTGATCTCTGACATGCACTGCACTTTAAACATGCACGATAATATCGGTTACGGATAACTATCGGCCGATAATGGCAATTATGATGTCATACAGATAATCCAGATTAAAAAAAAAAAAATCAACCGATGATGCAATCCGATAATTGTATACTTGATTTAGCCTCCAAATGTGGCGATCGACGCAGTTTTGTCCAATTCTACAACGCCGCCTCATCCCTCTCGCCTCTGAACCCCGTCGCATGAGTGACGCGTACAAGGCCGACTTATGCTTCTGTGGCAGACCTACGCCGTCAAGGCAGACCCGATTTACGACCCTCTGCCGTAGCCTGATGTGCACCAGCATAAAATCCTGACTGTTGATGTGACGCAAATGGACTGTGATTGGTCCGCTCAGACTGTTGTTTCCAGTTCAGTGCGAGATCACCGCCATTTTCAAACATTGTTGTGCTACACGCAAAAATGGACCAAACCGACGAGAGTATCATCAAAGAGGTCTGCAAGTACGACAACCTCTACAATGTCTCGTCAAGACATTATAAAGATTGCCAATTGGCAAGCAATTCGTGGAAGGAGATTGCTGAAAATACGGGGCTGGAGGTCAGCGAATGCATAAAAAAATGGAAAAACCTCCGAGACAAGTATGTGTCCGTTCGGAAGCGAATGGCCACACGAAGCGATGAAGAATAAAGCACAGGTTTGGTGTCAAAAGAGTTGTTTTGATGTTAAATTTTCAATAACAGACAGTTCACACACTTCACACATTATCACTGATTGAGAGTGCCTCGGTGCTTTTATGATAACGTGTTTACCATCGAGGCTTCCAACGCAGTTTGGGAAGTTCCAAAGCCTTTCCTTCCCACTGGCTGGTTGTAGGACACAGCAAAGAAATCCGACAAAACGCTGGAAAACACAGCTTGCTGGGTTCCACGCGAAGCTAGAATTCATCATGTGACTGCCAGTCTCTGTGCGGCATCAACCATCAGACAGACCACCTCCGCAACAGTCTTCTGCGTCGCCTGCGCCTCAACATTTGTATGATCAACATTTGTTCTTCAATGTCCATGAGCTGAAGATCCACATTCAAGCGTTGTCTGACCGGAGGAAAACTCAAGGAATTCGACAAGAATCCACCCAAAACCGCACAAACACAACACCCGCACACCCATCTAGCGGCATGGTGGTGAATTACAGAACAACGCGTTCCCTTGCCGCAGAACTATCGAATGCTCACTGACGCCGTGGGGTCTTCATTGTTGCTACGCCGTCACCGCAACACAGAAGCATAACTCAAGGCTTTACACGACATGGTTGAAGCAGCTGGATATCATGGCGGCTCCGTCACCAATGTGAGTTGACTTTTCCGTGCGTGGAACAAAGGATGCTCTCGCCATCTGCAAAACATGCACTGCAGAAGTTCCAGGAGGCGGAAAGAAAGAGTCCTCAACACCACTAACCTAATCAGCCATTTAAAGCTGCATCACAAAGATTTGTGGAAGGAATACGAGGCTGCCGCTAGCGCAAAGGCTAAAGCTAATAGTAAACAAACGGAAAGCTACGGGGCTTGTGACGATCGGGACGCTTTGACAAGCAGCCGCCAGCTCGGTCTCGGGCAGCGCCGCCCCCACTCATCTCCAGTTCAACTCATTAAGCACCACAGCCAGACTGAGGCCTGGCACCGGTGCTCATTTTGCGGCCGGACGGTCAGAGGAGAGCCCAGGCTCGGTCAGACGAGAGACGTTTTGACGGAAGTTCCCCAAGAGCCAAAGCCCCGGATAGCAAATAATGCAGTTTATAGTCTTCGGTGACCAGCCACGATGGAGGACATGGAGTTTCGACTGCTTTGACAGCTCTACTGCACTTAATAAAAGGTAAGAAGGGACAAACGGCCCCATGGGGCGTTAAGCCCCAACTACAGATGTACTATAATAAAATGCTCTATATAACTACTCCTGAGTGTAGGGACTTTAAGCCCTTTTTATTATTAAATTCCTGACCAAATGGGCATTAGATAGCAAGGCTTGTGATTGAACTTGTAAATAATTAGAAGTTGGTGCTTTATGCTTCTTGTTACCATAATGAATATGAAGTTGGACAGAAAAGCTCAGAAATTACAAGCCTGAATTGTGGGCATCTCTCAAAGTCCACTTATGGTGACGTAGACCTGTATGTAACAGAACAGAAATGTTGCGAGTAGGATGGGATACTTACGTTCCGATTGTTCAGCTGTAAGAACCAGAACAGTGACCTTGGTGGAATCCGACTGACCAATAGTGTCTGTGACAGTCAACTGGAATTTGTACATTCCCGACGTCAGATTGGACACAATTATCTGGTCTGGAAAGTTTGTTTTCTAAATGAAAACAAAGCCTCAGCATCAGTTAACCATTAGGCCACATAATGTGCTGAGTTATTGGCAATGACTCACCTCAATGACAGCATAGGGATACTCAGTGAGCATTTTCCACATATAGGACGCGATCCCTTGGTCATCTTTGCTTTCCAAGCCGTTCAGTGTCACTCTGTCCTGAGGCTGCACCACACGGTCCTGACCTCCGTTGGCCACCGGGGGACGATCAGTTTCCTCTGAAGCATGACGAAATGGTTACAGTTTTATCACTCAATCAATGAGTATACATCAATTCCAATTAAGTCATCCTACAAGCTCATACTTCAACACATTCACTATTAGTCAAATGAAGCTGCGGTAGTTGGGAAACCCAACACTCCACAAGGGGCTATAAGCGCTCGGCATGTGTAAACATGTTAAAGTGGCGGTGTCTATTCTAGTTATGTGGCCTCACATTGTGAGAGCAAATCAACTAGTGAATTTAAGCAAAAATGTGATGCTTAACAATGTTGACGTGTGCGGTGTTAGTTTCATTAAAAATGAAGTGACCATTTTCATATTCGCAACAGATGAGGTGATAGTCTTAAGAAACAGAAATCATCTAAATTCATAGTTGTGCATCTGTACCAAGATACAGTACACAGCACCAACAACCAGAGGTGGAAAGTAAAGCGTTACATTTACTCTGTTATATTTATTTGAGTAACTGAGAAAAATGTACTTCTAAGAGTAGTTTTACTAAGTCATACTTTGTACTTTTATTTGAGTAGATTTGTGAAGAAAAAAACGCTACTCTTACTATGCTACTTTGGGCTACACAAGAGTCATTAAATTTTTCCTTTTTATTCTACATATTTTTTTTGCTAGCGATGGCAAAAGTAGTGCTACTAATTTCACCAATGAGATGTCGCAACAACAATCACATGACTCCATTGCACCAATCAGGCGCAAGCTTGCCATTCTATGATCACCCAGGCTGTTCAATCACGTGGCGTCTTTAAGGCGCCGTAAAAAATGAAGTATTTGACATAGAGCGCTGCCCTCAACATGACTGAAAAGCGAGGATTTACACCGCTCTCCCAGTATTTGGCACCGATTGACCACGGAAAACGAGAGATATGATCATTTTAATTTCATAATGGTAACTATGAAGGAACGATTCACTATTCAAACTAGGAACTATTTTGTCCACTAGAGGGAACTCATGCAATTTGGACGAATAATGCTTCATTTCTGTCTTTTTTCCCCTCTCACCGGATTTCAATGATTTTCTTTGTATTTCTTTGGCTTTATGTGGTTATGTTATGGGTTATTGTACAGTATTATTTAGGAGTGGGAACCTCTTGGTACCTCACGATACGATACGATTTGCGATACAAAGCTCACGATAACGATGATCTGACAATATGGCGATACAAAGATTATCGATACATTGGTCAGGAAATCATTCTAGGATATTCTACAAACAAACAACAAAAAACAAGCTTCTGCTGTGAATAGGAATGAGTTTATCAATAGTAGACGTCCAATCTATTTGAAGTGGGAGGGATGGCACATTCGTTCATTCGCTGCTATCCCTCCCACTTCAAACGGATTGGACGTCTACGGCCATCAGCGGCAGCCAATGCCAGGCAATGAGGTAATTTTGGGCCCTTTAAGGTCATTTACCTGTTGATTTTCAGTTACTTCCTATTGATTTTGGGATATTTTATGGGTATCTTCCTGTTTGAGTTACAGAACAGGAAATGACCTGTAAATGCCTTGAAAATCAGACAAAATGACTGTGAATGCTCTGGTTTCAAATGAACGAAAGTTCCCAGTCTAAATGGATTGGGCGTCGAGCACCGTCAATGCAGCCTTAGAGTTAACTGAGACACCATTATGGTGGAAGATTTTGGTAGCAACTTGTTGGTTCATTTTTATTTTTTAGACATTGTCACCTTTTTAAAACGATATCTCGATTCTTGGCAAGAGCATATCGATAACCTTTTGGGATACAAAGTATCACGATATATCACCATTTCGATATTTTGTCACACCCCTAGTATTATTATAACATCAGTTCATATAGATAAGTTTGTGCTGAGAGCAAAAATAATACCATTGTTAAAAAAAAATAAAAATAAATAAAGATAAAAAATAAAAAAACATAAGCAGTTACTCACTACTGTTACTCATTACTTGAGTATTCTTTTCACTGGATACTTTTACTTGTACTTGAGTACATTTTTTGGATGACTACTTTTACTTATACTTGATAATATTATTTTGAAGTAACGCTACTCGAGTAATTTTTTGGCTACTCTACCTATGCCAACAACAGTTACAGACTAACAGTATTTGAGATCTTAAAATTGCCAACTTTTCCAATTTTACTTAAGCTGACCTTATAAATAGACCATGTTGCTTTGCCGCCACCTTGGTGTAAACATGAATTCATAACTAATGGGGACGCTGGCATTTCTCTTTCATAGAGCATCTTGACAAACAATTTTCCGTTTGGGGCACTTTAAAACAATAAAATAGAGTGATTATATATACTGTATATTTTACAACAAAACACTTAAAACAGACGTTATAAAACCATAATTAAATCTCTAAATTTCATACAGCAGTGCTGGGGTGTGGAAAATGGCATACTTGATTTGTAATTGCAATCATACACATTAATATAAGTGATCTAAAGTTGTGGTTAAATGGTTTTATTCAAATGCATTGCACACAAGCAAAAAATGGAAGTGCTCTTACTTGGTGGGACATCTATCTCCAGGTAGCTCTCATAGACAGAGTCAAGGATATAATTGTAGTAGCCTTTCTTCCTGACGAAGCGACAGACGTATTTCTTCTTGTATAGGCAGTCAAAAAGGAAGCAGGATTTGATTGCGTTCTCCTCAGAACCCCCCTCCATAAGGGCCACATTGCACTTGGGCTCCTTGCAACAGGCCGCCACGCAATCTCTGTGGCCGTTCAGCTGTGGGGACGAAATGAAGGTGGCCCCGTCTTTCACGGACTCATCGGCGTCCAGCACAAAACCCTCCCGGCCTTTCTTAAATTGGGCCAAACAATCCTCGCCAGTCGCCTGACCGGAGGCGCGCCCCCAAAGTATCAGAAGCAGCACCGGCAGACATGGATACATAATTATAAAAACAAATAAATAAAGTCTTTCTACAATTTAAAATAGGATTCCTAGCGCCACCTGTAGCGAAACCGATGGCAATAACTAACAAACAATGTCTTCCTGGGAGTTTTAGGCCGCGAAGAATGAACACGAAAGGGTTACCTTTTCAGCAATTTACAACTACAACAGAAGAAAATCCACAAAAATTAAAGTCCTGGTCAACCTCACCGTCCGTGATACTTTCGTAACTTAAAGACTCCAAAATTTGAGCTCTTCAAAGGGCTATGGCGTGTGACGACACGGGCCAAGTGACTCACCCTTCCCTCACCTGGTTAGTGAGACAGGAAGTGAAATTCCACCCGTCAACATGCCACGCCCTTCTCTCTCTCTCAGTCTCTCTCTCTTGTCCTCGCACTCAAACCTGACAGACCCTCTGTCTCTAAAAACAAAACACAGGAATACAGAAAATAGGCTTTTTGATTACAGTATTAAAGAACTGGAGTGCATTTTAGCTTCAAAAACCTTAAAAATAAGACTTCACTTTTCTGGTTTTCAGATTCATATTTCTTATTATTAATTATTATTATTATTATTATTATCAGTCAGTAGTGCATTATTTAAAGGTGCATGATAGTTATCGGTCCGATAATTATCGGTCCGATAATAGAAAGTATGACGTCATCCCAATAAATCCGATAACATTATTAATAGGCCCGATAACAAGGCCAGCCCAGCCTATAGACCCTACTCACGTGACGTCACAGCCACGCCCCCGCGCCAAGTTGTCCGTCTACTCGTCATGTTAATGCATTAGCGCTTCGTAAAGTCCTCCTATTATGGCGTGTTTTTCTGCTCCTTAACATTAATAATCAAAATGGTGAAGTCGTGTGTGGCGGTCGGTTGCAAAAACAGAGAAGATAGACGGAGAGCAGAGGTTGCGCTAGACTTTTTCGTTGTCTGTCATTTTGACTGACAGGGTCATAAAAATCCGGTCAAAATCTATTTTTACCCGTCACTTAAATTTTTAAAATGATGATAATGACATTGTGGTGACCCTTTGTTTGGCATAAACTTACCTTCCGTACTTGTGTCCATTTGGCCGAGCGCGTTACCGGCTACGACAGTCACGTGACAGAGACACTTAAGAGCCGCGCGCGGTCCCCTCACTATCCACTCGCTCTCGCTATATGATTGGCCGAAGAGTCGAAATGCTCTCCCGTGAAATGCCTGTTTAAAAATGTTCCCGTTGTTACTTCTTGCGTTCGCTTATAAGTGCCCATTTAAAAAGGAAAAGCGATGGATGATACTACACACAGAGCGTATTATTAACAAATGTTAAAGTTGTATAATCATATAGCGAGAATAAGGAACGTCACTGACAAGCGCAAGCCCCCGCGAGTGGATAGTGAGGGGTCTAGAATAGTGCGCCTACAGCTAACAAGACTCTTAACATTGCATACCGCTTCAACATATTCAATAGTATTTAGTTTTCATTCATTTTAAATCAATATTCTGTCCGAACAAGCTTAACAGAGAATCCACACCGTTGTTCTGCCAAAATATGCTACATCGGCGAAACGTCCTATTAGTCGAATTTGACACCTAAAGTACTACCGTGCGCTCTAAACTTGTTTTGTTTAGATGCATACAGGAATAAGGTACTAAAAAAATGCCTGCAGAAAATACTTAAATGTAGTTATATCAAATAAGGACGGTTTAAACACGCTACGTGACTAATGTGGTCAACTGCTTCAAAGCTAACACAAAAAAAACACAATGGTTAAAAGTATGAGAGGGTAATACATGCAAAAAGTATCTTTGAGGCTGTGAAAAGGTTCTAAATAACTAAATAAAAACAAAAATAGTGAGTAATCGCTGCCTCTAACCGATGTGCGCATGCGCAAGCGCCCTGAGCATTGTGTAGGACGTTTCGCCGCGTAGTAAGGAATGGCCGAACACCGTGCCATCACACATCAAGCAGATGAATATGTAACTTTTTCTCCGCAGTGACAAAAACAGCTGACTGTGGCCCCGGCAGTTAGGTAGCCTACCATATGTAGCATATGGTACAATGAAATTAACAGTTCACCTGCTTTGGCCTGAACGTAGTCTCACACTTTCCTCCTTGTGCACATGGACTTGAATTGCGTGCCCGCTTGTGCAGTCCCTGTTTTTTCACCTCTTTTATCAACACCATCGTCGTTTTGGGGCTTTTTGAAGAAATTTTGGACACTCAGTTGCCTTGACATTTTTCAGAGTAAGGCTAACGACGTCATGCATCAAGAGAGACCATAGCTAATTAATATGCTCACTCGCCACTCTGTGGTCTGGGGTGTGAATTGCAACCGGTCAAAATGACGGATGGACTTCAGTTTTTTCCGTCACCGTTTTAAAAAATCGGTCAACGACGGAAAATATTCGGTTAACGCGACCCCTGACGGAGAGACTTGAAGTTTTACCGTATTCCGAGAGACCCGGAGAGGAAGGCGAGATGGACTGCTGCAATTCCACGAGAAAACTGGGCTCCAAACGACTACCACAGATTATGTAGTAGTCATTGTATATCTGGTAAGATGCATTTAATATATATTTAGAGGGTTTTGGGCTGACAACCACAATTAAGATCATTGCTAGGCTAATCGCCGACAACATACACTCAGACGTTGTGAATGAACTACCTGAAAATATATAATTATAAGGGAATAATAAGACAGTTGTCATACAATTAATTTACAATTTCACTATTGAGGTCAAAAGCCAAAAAATAAATTCAACTAGGGACAATCTGGAGTAGTGCTATCACACTTCATATTTATTACATATTATATATGTATGTAGTGAGAGTGCTATCGCTAAACCATATAAACATTAAAAGCCCTAGCTCCATTGACAAATGACATGAAATACATTAGACTTGACAGTGGATGTTAGCAAGAACAAAAGATTTTGAATTGAAAATTTCGTAACTCACCTTCCCGAGCACAAGATAGATTCCTGCCGAATTTTCGTGGACGAGGACCTGTTTCACCCAACCAGCAACGAAGTATTTATAAGCCTCCAAGCTCTTAAAGTTTTTCAAACTTTCGTGAGAATAGGCTGATTTTGTGTGGACAAGATAGTTGTAAATGTCAGGGTAGCAGATGTCAGGCAAAGACGGCGAAGACAGCAGGTCGAAAAACATCGATTTAGGCATCAAATATGGATCTGGCGAATGGATAAACTGAAGCTTTTCCACATAACGCTTTTTATGCAACGCATCCAATGAGTTTACAGCGTCAGATAACACCGGGGCTTCCATGAATTGCTCTATAACTTGCACGACTAATTGAAAACAATGAGAATAGGTCTAAAAAATACGGACAATATGGCGGCCGGATACAGCGACACGTCATTTTGTGACGTAGGTGAGTAGGGTCTATACCACATGCACACGTCGGCTAAACTAGTATGCCTATTATCCAGATTAGTTGTTAGACGGCTAATGTAGGCGGGTAGTGTTACCTGCTGCCTACGCGCCGCCTAATATGGACTGCTGTCACCGTACAACATTCAGAAACTCAGCAAGGGACGTCATGCCGTCGCTGTTTTTAGTGCGGCATGACAGCATCGTAAACAATGGAGGCAGACGATCAGGATGTGGCATTCCTGCTCTTTTCTTTTCCACACATTTTTCTTGAACCTTCAAACTACGTCTCAATAATATGCTTCAATTCAGTGCCCATTTGGGGTCCTCCCATCGCGAATGAGGTGGAGATGAGCGTTTTTTACAGAGCTCGTCTCCCGAGTTGTCTCTGATCAGCCAGCTGCGGGGCTGGCCCCTCCCAACTCAATGCCGACCGAACATGAGCACTGTATATAAAAATGCGTAGAGGAAAATTTAACCCCGAAAAGTGACCTGCATGATACCCCCAGTCAGAGGCATCCGATCAGTTTTTTCCTCAGACATTTCTGCCTGTCAAAACTGTTGCCACTTCCAAGATCGCTACTTTTATGCACAAGGATTCCAGTCCTGGTTGCTGCTTCCAGGAAATATACTCAGCGTCAGACCGTATGCTTCTATATATTTGCAACTAAGGATCGATTGTAACATCCCAAGTAATGATGTCAGGCTTCCGTTGTTTTATAAAGATTTATTTCAATCACAACACGGCGCCTGCACGTAAAAGCAGAGCATGCTCTCCCTTCCACGCTCGCTCCTGTGTGATGCGTTTAGTTGCGATCACGAAAAAAACAGTGATCATAAAATAATGACAGTCTACAAGGAGTAGTAATTTCGAAATTTTCCGTGGGTTAGGAATGAGTTTCCGTTTCAGAGATAAATCAAGGTAATGCTTGGCAATGTCGTGTACAAAGTTATGCATATAAAGTTACAATTTTAATACATTTTTACAAAAATATGGGCCCCTTGGCATTATTTTGCTTAGGGCCCCCAAATGGCCTGCCCGATAATACTGTATATAATATTTTTAACACTGTGTCGGTGGATTGGGTTGTGTGTGCTTGTTTCCACTCCTGTTTTGCTAGTATGCAAAGTTTTTTTTACTGTTGTAGAAGCCATATTTTTCCCTCACAAAGTGATAGACCTTACTATGGAAATTAGCAAATGGTTTCACTTTACAGTGTTACGTTTACAAGTTCTTGAGAGGCCTTTTGGTTATTGATAGGCTTGCTGTCCTATAATTGCCAGATTAAGAAAGTTGTTTCATGGACCAAGACCACAAAAGTTTCCTCTCCTGTTGCACCAAATATTCTATCTGCTGTCAAAGAACAATACCTGTTGGGTTTATACTTTAGTTCAGTGCCCATTGTTGAGATTACATCATCAATGATACTGACTGATTGATTGTGATTGACTCAAATTATAATTATTTGAAAAAAATAATATGGGCAATTTATTTGAAGTCAAAACTGTTCTGGTCTTTGTTTTGTTCATTATAATAATGTCCATGTCATCATGAAAATTCTGGGTAGGTCAAAGGCAAATCCATGCTGAATCCACCACTAGTATTTTTGACCTACAGGTGTTCAAAAACTCACGTGAATATACATTTTAAAATTATATACTGTATATATTAGGGCTGTCAAATGATTAAAATTTTTAATCGAGTTAATTACAGCTTAAAAATTAATTAATCGTCATTAATCGCAATTAATCGCAATTCAAACCATCTATATAATATGCCATTTTTTTCTGTAAATTATTGTTGGAATGGAAAGATAAGACACAAGATGGATATATATATATATATTCAACATGCGGTACATAAGGACTGTATTTGTTTATTGTAACAATAAATCAACAAGATGGCATTAACATTATTAACATTCTGTTATAGCGATCCATGGATAGAAAGACTTGTAGTTCTTAAAAGAAAAATGTTAGTACAAGTTATAGAAATTTTATATTAAAACCCCTCTTAATGTTTTCGTTTTAATAAAATTTATAAAATTTTCAGTCAAAAAATAAACTAGTAGCCTGCCATTGTTGATGTCAATAATTACTTACACAATGCTCCTGGGTGCTGAAACCTATAAAATCAGTCGCACCCAAGCGCCAGCAGAGGGCAGCAAAACTCCGCAAAACACAATTAACAAGTGGGCCTTTCACTCTTCTGTCATTTAAATCTGTCTGAGCTCGGCAAGTGCGTTAATTGCGTCAAATATTTTAACGTGATTAATTTTAAAAATTAATTACCGCCCGTTAACGCGATAATTTTGACAGCCCTAGTGTATATATATATATATATATGTATATATATATATATATATATATATATAGATAGATATATAGAGATATAGATATATATATAGATATATATTATCGGTTATCTTATCAGTATCGACCTTGAGGAGCAAGAAGATATCGATATCAGTATTGGTTTCAAAAAATGGATATCTTGCACCCCTAGTATTGTTTTTATAATTATTATTATTACTACTGGAAAATGCTGATACTAGAGGAACTGCGTGGGGATCTTTGTTGTGCTGGTCGCTAAACTGACTTCATTTTGATTTTGGTGCATTTTAGGTCACTTCCTGTCTATTTTGGGCAAAAGTAAAGGATTTTAAGTATGCCGTATAGTTGGAAAAATACAATACTCATCATTAGACATGTGCCAATTACCGGTTTCAAGGTATACCGTGGTATGAAAACGTCAAGGTTTCATGTTAGGGGTGCGTGAGCACGAAGGGATCCCAGAGCAGACAAACAGTTGAGGAGAGTAATATTTTATTGGCGAGCACAAGAATCTGGCGGGTGTAGATTGCTCTGCTCAGGTTAGGGCTGGGCGATATGGTCTTAAACATGTATCACGATAAATTGAGCAGATTTATCTCAATAACGATAAATGACGATAAATTCGCCCAAGCGGACTGTTATATAATTTGAAAATCTGAATCAATGCATGAAATACAGATTAACTATTTCTTGTTGATTTATTTACAAGCATTCAATTTGATATACTGTATTTAACAATTGTACATGCAGTCTAAACATTAAGTTGTTAAAAATGTATTGTAAGCAATAAGAATTCAAGTATGAACATTTATAACAGCGTGTATGACTTGAACAATGTACATTGTCAAAATCAATATGCCTGTACAAACATGTAATTGTAACACAAATGACTTGCAGCTTGAACAGTACACTTCAAAAAGACAACTTATTGTTAATGGCTGCTGTGACATAATTATTAAATACAAGTGTTTACTTTATGGTTTAAGGGTTTTTTTCCCCCCAGTGCATTTTTTAATAAATGCACGCACAATAAAAATAGCTGGGGCCATTTCTCGGTCATTATAAGTTTTGCCGTTGGATTGTACTTTATGCTGAATGCTTTACCATCACAAAAGCTATCAGAGGAATCACACACAGACAGAGGTACAAAATAACGCCACATAGTAATTGCTAGATGCAGTCCGTGCCCAATCCACTCATTAAGTTCAGCCGTTTCGACAAGGTTAGAGCCACTATCCGACTCCATAACGTTCATTTGTAGCGTTAGCCGCTAGCTAGCGTTAGCCTGGCTACCAGTAGAAAGCACTGAAAGCACCATCTCCGGAAATCGTGAGAACAAAGGAGGACAGCGGGTGAAAGCCCGTCTGGATGCCACCAAGAGTCTACTAAATGTCGGTTGAAAGTTTGGTGAACCTCCCTTAAGCCACACTCCATCACGTTTTGCTTGTAGCGTTAGCTGCTAGCGTTAGCTTACCGGGCTTTTGATTGATTGGCTTCCTGATGATCACGTGGCTCCCTACGTAAGCACATTCACTGCTTTCTTAAAGGGGAATGAACATAGACGAACAACACAGAATCAAAGCGGGATGAAAAGACTATATTTTCTTGTTTTATTAATTTACCGAATTTACCGACATGGTCAAAATTACGTCGGTCATCGTTAAGAATTTCGGTGACGGTAAATTTTCGGTTTACCGCCCTGCTCTAGCTCAGGTTGGTGAGCCGATGTGAGATGAACAATCTCGGAAGGAGGCAGGCGTGGGATCAGACAAGGGCCGCGCATAAAACAGGTCCTGGAGCGGAAGCAAAAACAACTCGTGAGCCAGTGTTCAGAAAGAAGTATCAAACGAATGCGAGACACAACTGACGGTGGAACCAGACAAAATGATCAGGCGATGAGGTGGCGCTGTTGCTTTTAGGATCACTGGGATGTATGACCACCTCCACCAGGATAAGGTGAAAGTTATTGTGTTGAAGGATATTATTAAGTAACTTTTTAAATAAGTGTTACTATCACAAATACCACTACTGTATATTCCAAAAGGTGACAGTACACAGGAAAACATGCCCTTTTATCCCGCCTATTCATTAAAAATATTTTAAACATTAGGCACGTTATTTCACGTCACAAAATATTTGTAGCTGACTCATGGATTGAGTCATGATTTACAGACTGTCATCGCATGAAACTACTAAGGAGAAACCGGAAGATGGCAAGCGAAGTATGACATCATCTGTGATAAATGTTCTGCTTTGATTCAACATTATTTTGAAACGATATCATCGCATAACAGTTGAACTGGTATTTACAACCTCTCTTAATACATAAACTTCTGATTATGCAAGTTGAGCTCAGTCACTACTTGTCCTTTCATCTCATCATATCCGTGGTTTAGGTGAGCAGTCTATAAGACAAGCGTGTGGTTCTTAAACAATGCAGAACTAGCTAGCATAATATCAGATAAATGAATTTGTGTCATAAGCAAGGTGAGCTGTTACAGGCCCTCAATAATTCAGGCATATCAGGCAACGTATTGTACATTTGTGGCCATTGCTGGGTGCAATAGTACATCAATGCAGCTGCACCACCTCGACACTTATATATAAACAAATAAATGTATTTTCTATTTTTTTATTTATTTTTCTTATTTAATAATTCCACGTGCAATACAATACATATTACATAATACTTCGCATCCCACACTGAACCTCAATCGTGCTGTGCACAATCTGCCGATGTTGTATTTTGTGTATTCTTAACCCTTTTATTTTGTATATTTTTAAGCCTCTTTAAGCCTTTTTAACTTATTACCTTTGCACAGTAAAGGAAAGCTCCCCTCAATCTCGTTGTACATTTGCATGATGACAATAAAAGTTACTCTGATTCTAAAAGTGCCTATACCAGCCAATGGCATGCACAACACAGAATTAATGTTGCATTTCTAATCATTAGTCTCGTAATTAAAATGATGCTCATCCCTTTTCCTTTTGTCTTTTGAGCTTTTAAAGACTACATTACTCCTCAACATTCATTGGTGCTCAGTCCGCAGCAATGGTGGGCCTACTCGTGCTGTGGTTCTGATTAATTTCGTGCCTTCCAAAAATGGCAATTTGTTCAGTCTTTGCACATGCTTTCAGTACCTTTCTTCAGATGTATCTCATGTTTTTAAAACTTTTCAGCTAATCAGCACTTGAATGTATCCACCCTGTAAAGAGGGAACCCTCATCAGCTTCTTGGAATTGAAACCCATGCAAGGTTTGACAGGGCAGAGATGAAGTTTTCACACTTTCTACCAGAGGACGCACCTTGGTCAAGGTGGCTTTTCACCATGAACAGGTCCAGTCACAACAGTCTTGCGCAATGTATTGACCATTCATCATTGCTTTTGTATTGTTTTTGTTTGGGCAAGGCAGGCAAAGTTGATGTGGACCAAAATGCGACCCGGAAACAGATGGAGCGTGAAGTGGTATTTTTTATTGTACACAGGCAAGGTGTTGAGCAGCTGGTAGGTTGAATGGTCAATGGCTGTGGCAGCGAGGGCTTTGATGGGTGAGTGACCTGATAGCAAAAAAAAACAGAATTAGTTAAGAGTTCTAAGACAAGAGTCACAAACTACAGGCTTAGTTGACTGATCTACCAATGGTGATTGGCAGAATCATCTGGCACCTGCTTGCTGTCCAGGCTGCTCCTTAAAACCAATGTTGATTGCAATGAGCTGCAGATGCACTCCCAGGTCTGCCAAGGTTGAACTCGTGCCACATAAAACAGGAAGTGTAACAATAAAAGACAGTAGAGAGGAGTGTGGGCTAGGACCACCAGTTTTTTGTTGGTTTGTTTCAAAGAAACATCCTAATCATAGTAAATAAAATGCTATGATTGTTGCTACTGTGTGTACTGATTCTGTATTGTTTTGCAAAGATCATTGACCAAGTAGGATAGCCCATTTATTAGGTTGATGCATGTTCAAAGAAAGACTTTTTCGGCCTTGAGGTGTTTGAGGGTTGCTCCAACATGTTTTTTTTTTTTCTTCTTCTCAGATTACACACAAAAGGCTGTCTTTGCTTTTTCCAGAATAAACACTTGAGGTCATTCAGACCGACTTCTTTTGGCACATGCCTACACCTGAAACAATCATGCTAGAAGGAGACCTGGAGCCCATCCACTTCATGTAAGCTCATTCAGCCCATCAACACTCTTGATACATGCTAAAATATCTATTTCGATGAGAAATTGTAACAGAAGTTAGCAGCAGTGAGTTCATGTGGACCAATAATGAACCTTGAAAGATGGCAGTTTGAAAGAAAAACGTACTGACCGTACTTGGTCAGTAACACGAGTTCACAAGTTACATGTGGTCAAATTTGGTAAAAAGATACAATATCCATCAGAAGTCAATTACTGTATTTTTTTTTCTAACACAACTATAGTGAGAACTGAGCTCAGTGCAATTAGGGGGGGGAAATCCTCCTCAACCACCTAGAATCCTGAGTCGTCAGTGTTATTGTGGCTGTTCAGCTCAATTTTGTACTTTAAGAAATAAGCTTTCATATGCAGTGGCACTATCCACGCTGCACATGTGTCAGGGGTATTCAGGAAACGCTAGGTTTATTTACTATGTGTAGAATAAAAATGCATGTTTTATTCATAAATGTTAAATGTGTACATAATAATTGCAACACTATGAAACGTTGACATTATACAATACAATATTATGGAATATGAAAAAGGTCATCATATTAACAGCGACCTCCCACCCCTACATACACAAACGAACATGAAATATATATCTTTATGTGAACATAAAATGAGCATGACATCTAGTAAATGTGTTATGAACAAATGTGCATGCGTGCGTGTGTGGAGTGGGGGCTTTATTAAATAGTCAACAAGCATGCTTTTACTATTGTATTTAGTTGTACTTTGGTTTTCAGTATTCCTGAGAAGTAAATACATTATATTCTTAAACTCACACCTCTTCACTTTCCTTGATTACATGCATTTGGGTCGGTCTAGTTTTCCTCGCTCCTTCTACTCGACCTGTATTTTCTTTACCAAAGAAATGAACAAAGAAAGCACTAATGTGCTACTACAGGCTGAAGGCTACTGACTACTGCCTAATTTATAATATACAGCAACAATAAGTCTGTAAATAATTAATCAGCCCATATACAAAATAGGGTGCTACTACAGACTAAAGGATGCCCTCTTCTGGTTGACTTGTAACCCACAGCAAGAATAAGTCTACAATTAATTAATCAACCGTGATGCAAAAAAGAAAAATACAGGCTCCGATAATCGGAAGATACTGTGCACATGCAGCATACATACTCTCTTTCAAGATGACCAGTTCATGAATGACGAGGGAGTCGCGCATCAAAGAAGAATCAAATCAAATTTATTTAGAGGAAGAAGAAGAACAACTGCTTGAGTGGTGACTTGACAGGCTTCAACCTGTGAAAAGAGAGTGCTTCATCCTCATGTTCTGGATGATAAACAGGTGGGCTCCCTCGGCCAAACAGGTAACTTTGGCCTCATGCCACAATTTGTAGTTAGCTTCCATGCCATCCATGTAGATACAAAGCACTTAAAAACAACAAAGATGAAACTGCAAGTAAAGTATTTTAAAATGACAAAATGAATTGCTTTTTCATTTGCTGTGGTTAATGTAAGACATCCAAATGGAAGTAAAGCCAGCTTGTAATGAAGAATCTTCCCATGCTTGAAGTAGTAAATTGCCTTTGGGTCTCCTGCTATTTCAAGTACTGTCCTCTGGGAGAAGCTAGAGGACAACACACCAAACACTATCGCCTACCAACTTTCATCAACCACTACTTATTATGATTTTAATTTTATCTTTTTTTTTTTTTTAATTATTATTGTTTATTTTACATTTCCACTGTTGCATTATATTGCTCACAAATTCTTAAACAGCTCACAGTGCTTAGGTACCCCCAACAAAATACTCAAGATTTCATATCATTTCAAATAGTTGGCAAATAGACACGTCGTAGTAGATGGAAAATTGACTTCCTTCTGGAATATTATCTGGTATCCTCCGTAATGCCCCCCCCCCCCCCCCCCCACACACACACACACACTTTCCTAAAGAAATCCAAATCCAGGTTCAGTGACTATTCTAGCGAGTCATCTTGAAGCAAGGTCCTTCTAAAAAGTAAAATATTGCACTCCAAAGTATCACCGTCAATTGTTGCCATTTAATTAGTTGCTAAATACTGAAACAATTACTGTATTATTATTATTATTTTTGCTTTTTCTATCGCTTATCATGCAGGCTGTCTCACATTTTAGGAAACATGATGTTAGAGTTGATAAAGGTGCGAACCTTGCTTTTGGAATTCCAAGGTACAGATATATTACAATAAATTACGATGAAGAATGGTGGAACCCTGCCATATTTCAAATTGCATTTTTAAAAAAAAAGTGAAACCTTCCAATAATGTTCAGAATTGCCAATATTAATAGCTTAAAATGTTCATATGCCACAAACTATAATCCCAAAACACTATAATATACACAATTTCAAACTTCATCAAACATCATTGCCCTATTGCCCTGGAACAGCAATGGCTGATTTTCATTAATTAATTAATAATTAATTATTACTTTTATAAGTTAAAAAATATTTTTGTGACTATTGTTTGTTTTTGTTTCTTTAATTAAATGATTACAATTTAAACTGTGTATCTTTAACACCAAGTTAGAAAAACCCGCATTGGTCATCATGGCTGCATAACACCTAAATCTCCTCCCCAACATGTTATAGAGGCACCCAGCTACATTTGTCAAGCGTGTGAAATGTTCTCTGCGATTAATCAGTGACCGGTCTGGTGTGCCTGACCAAAATAAACCGAAAAAGGCTCAAGCATGACCTTAAACAGCATCAAGCATTATACAAAATATTATGAAGTTTATCTTTATATGACCATTGTAAGTTAATATTCCCATAAGACAAGAGTACTAACATTTACCTTTGTATATTTTACGGCCATTAAGTAACCATAAAAGGTTTTATGTTACATTTTGTATTACTGACAAACAAGGAGGCCAAATTGACTTCAAAGATTATTGAATGTACGGCTGATTATTTATGCTACTGAGAAAGAGCATGTCATCATCACGCTGGAGGAACAAAGTAAGAATCAAGATTTTGCATACAGTAAAATAATGTTTTATTCAAATTGAATTAAATATTAAGATTTAAGAAAACAGGACAGATATTTGTAATACCAGTGCTGGAATCAGAAACAGTTTGTTGCTCTTTGCTGATTTACAGACATGTCGCTTGGGTCTTTATCGCTGTGACTGACCTATGCTCTTCCACTACCTGCCACACACACAAACAACAAGCACACACCCTATCATATAAGTGGCTTACACATGCGCACCCACGCACACATGCACGCACAGAGGCATATCTCATTACCATCGTCCTCATAGTGCAGGCAGTGGGTGTTGCAAGAGGAGGCGAGAAGGAGAGCTTCACAGAGAAAGAGAGAGAGGGACAACCAGTGTGAGTCAGTGTTACAGAGGAGGGAGACATTGAATACAGGACCAGGAAATCATACGCATAGATAGATGGGCCAGAGCCTTTGACTGACTGCTTGTGTGTGCGTGCCTGACAGAGAGCACTGGGTTTGTTTCCACGATTTACCCAAGGCCGTGGCAGCCATGGCGTCAGAGGCGAACACCCAGTCCAGAGTGATGTTTCAGTCCACGGGCAAAGTCGACCAACCGGGTCACCGCAAGCTTGGCAAGCTGACCGTCAAGTACAACCGCAAAGACCTGCAGAGGCGGCTGGACATTGAGGAGTGGATAGATGAACAGCTGCACCTGCTCTTTGACTGTGAGGTAGGGGGTGGGGGATCATGGACACATACACACACATGCAAACACACACACACCTATAGCAAAGGTGTGAGCTACCGTGTATCCCCTATATACGTACATTGACATAAATGCATGTGAGATTGCCTTATACTTGTAGATGCACTGAGCAACTGGCAGTGTTCCAATATTGAAGTAAAACCGGTTTAAAGGGACATGATGTTGAATTCTAACCATAAATAACTAAGAAACAAATACACAATTGCTCCTTGTATTTACAGCAATATAAAGAAAGGCAATCCACATCATCTGCACTCCCACAGTGTGGTACAGTCCAATTATGTCACATTGTTTGGCAATAGATTCCCTCAAAGAGAAACGATGGCAACAGATGTCTCATTTCCCACATGAGGTAGCTCAGCACAGTGGGAAGAGGGATGCCTTTTGGCTAACATGGGATGACGATGCAGACTGATAACAACATTGCCCAGGCAGAGACTAGCACATGATGTACAAGAAGGAGACCATGTGCATGGTCTTGGCATTTCGACTGGTAAGAAGACATTTATATTTTCAGTGCTAATAGGGAGAGCTAACATGTTTTTTGTTGTTGTTGTTTTTTTTTTTAATTTGCTGAACAATCCAAATGAAAGTGTTTTAGCAATGTAAAATACATGGAAAGAAGCCCATCAATGCCCTCCACAGTCTCTAGATTACTGAGCGAAGGCCCCTCGTCTGAACTGCACCATCACTGTCAAAGTCAAATATCCCATGTACTCAAACATCACTTTTCACATTTATGGGGCTTATGACAATACCCCTAAATTACAATCATGTATTTCCACCTACAGTATTTGCTTCCATACTACTCTGTTCCAGCTTTCTGTGCACACTTCATCTTTCAATAATAATTGCACAGAGCCCTTACATTTACTATCTAATTAGCTGGTCAGATAACGGTTTATTATTGTACATATCAGCAGGAGATGAACTGCATTTCCTCTTTAAGATGATGACATTTTTTGAGTCATGATATTGCAAATCATTATTCATTGATGGTTCCTTGCTTTAGACCACAAATAGCTCATTATTTCATTTTACAGGCTACAATCTGTCCTTCTTTACCCTCTTTATATACAAAAACTCAGTCATAGAATCCACATATGCATCCATATTCATTAGGGTAAATGAGGAAACAAATTTCTGATTCATCCCTAATTTCTTACAGTAAATCATTTTGGGATACTAAAATAATACAAATATAGGCACTGACCATCTATGTTCACAGGATTATGCCTGGGTTTATTACACAATTTGCATCGTCTCAAGGGACTGTTGGTCAGAAATTCCGCTTGGAAGCTTTTACCAACAGTCCTTTGCATTGCTGTCTAAATAATTTAACCGCATCTCTAATTTATGCAAGCGCTGCCTTGGCCAGCTTCTTTGCAAACTTCACACCTTTGGAGAAATAGTAAACCTGATAGAATGTTTCTTCAGTCATCTGAATAAATGGAAACTACCCGCATTTAGGACTGTATTTGTAGGCTGTCAGTGGTGCTTCACACTACATTCATAAAGTGCATAAATCAATAAGGGCAAGTTAACTGACATGAATACTGACAGATAAAACTTCTGGTCATCGACTTTTATTTGATCGCCTTGTTTTATTCCTTTTTATAAAGTGAACTATAGTTGTTATATTACCCATCTATTATCCTGTGTAATCATTTTAATGCATTGATGTTGGTCGAGTTTGCAGCAATTATCTTTTACTGTCTGGCTCTCTAACAGGAAAAGCAAGAAGAGTCTGATAATTTGAACTCATGTTGTCATTTTCATTGATGGTGTTTGGTTTCCTGGGCATGGTTTCCTGGTTATCAAGGATGTTGAAAACATAGTGTGTTTTGTCTGGTGGAGTTTTATTTTGTATTCCTCTATACCAGTGCTTCTCATTTTTTTCCTGTTACGACCCCCCAGGAAGACGTAAACGTTTCATGCCATCCCAACTCTCTGCCGCCACTCTAAATAGTATCATTTGTCAATAAAATTATTATTATTATAAGTACACGTCTGCTTTATATTGTTACCTTTTTATATTAAAGGAAAAAAAATGTAATATAGATCAACGTACAATAAAGTATAACTTTATTAACATTGTTCTGTTTGTAACATAAAAGACTTAAACTGTAAAAATACATTCAAGGTACATTTTTGACCATTTGATACTGAAAAATAAAATGTATTAAAATCAATAAGTAATAATAATTTTAAATTGGTTAGCAAAATTAACTCATGAGGACAATATGCCAAACAATTTGACCGAAAAAACAAAAATTAATAGAACAAAAACGACAGCGTCATTGGACAGAGAGACAGTTTTTATTTTTGCTGCAGGCAGTATCAGCTCCTTTGCTATGATGTGGGGTTATTTTGCACAGAGCAACTTGGTATGCCACCTTCTATGATGCTAACAGTGCTCGCTGGTTTACTGATGTTCCACTGACAAAATGGAACGATAGTTGGCAATTTTCGGCATGTTTTCGCTGAAAAGAAAACAAGCGGCTTTTCCATGTGATTGGGGTCTAATGTCTTTAAGTGACGTCTTAATTGATTTAGCTTCCTGCTGTTCGCTGCAAACATTTTTAAACACAATTCCTCATCCCCCACTGTATTAAAAGTCAAAGCCAGAAGCCAAACGCTACATACGCTTAGTCATATTTCCTTGTCTTAGCTCTTCATATCTCCAGTGCTCTTTGCTTTGTGCTCTTTGGTTCAAAATACTGTGCACACTCTGAAAATGAGAGCGCCACTGCCACCCACTGAGTGGATGTGCAATTATACTGCAAAAAAGTATGTTCCCCGAGGTCACATGCGCCACCCCCGGCATCGCTCTGCTCCCCCCTGGGGGGTTGCGCTCCACTATTGGAGAAGTACTGCTCTATACAGAGTGCCTTCATGTTTATCCACTATGGGCCATGATAAGTCCAGTTGTTCAGTAATCGTGTTTCAAGTAGAAGGGACAAAACAGCAGCCAAGTCAGAACTCATCTGATTATGTTGACAGCATAATTGTTGCTTTCTGAAGCAGAGACTTTGATGTTCATAAATTCTAATATTAGCTCTAACGTTCATTTTATTGCCTTCTTCTGCAAAAAAATGCTGCTGGGAACTGCAACGTTGAGATACGGCTCAATGGCCTCTTTAAAATGTACAGTAATTCCTTTTACACTGAAGGGAAATCGGCAACACTGAGCAGTGGTGAGTTAGAAAGGTCAAAGAAAAACATTTTATTCTCCTTGCACACTGTGGGACTAAGTCTGCTGCCAATTTATTTTGAGGATTTTTTTCCCTTCCCAAACTGATCTGCCATTGCTAACCTGTTGCAATGAAGTTATTTTTCATAATTATTCCACAGAATGTTTTAAATCATTGCCTAGATTGATTTTAAAAAGCTAAAGTAGTGACTATTAGGAATCACACTCTTTTCAGCATTGGGAGATAAACAGCATGCAAAGCTACAACTACAAATTATTAGATCATTAGTAAAAACAACACCTACAACAACTTCTGTAGGCTATACAGTTAAAATAAAAACTGGGCAGGTAAAACACAAACTCCACGCTAAACAGATATGAGCACCATTAACTAAAGTAATAATAATAATAAAAGACCTGCAGAGCTAAGCAGAATAACATGGAGTCCATCCTGGCAACATATTTCAATTAGAAGGGGCACTGGGGACATAGCAGGAGGGTCCATCCACTCCACCACTCAGCACTTCATATTGATTAGCTCTCTCATCATCCAGAGAATTGCCCAAGCACAATGTTCACCGACAATGAAACCTTTTCAACCAGAAAATATTGCACTGGAAAAGCAAACTACCCTGTCAAATATGAGTGTACCTGCTGAGTCTGGGTATTCGGGTGGTCAGGTTTCCTCCCAGGAAACATTTAAAGTCATAAAGTTGTGAAGATGGCATATGCATGTAATAATGTTTGTTTTATAGCCTTAATTGGTAATTGTTTAATTCTTAAAAAAAAAAAAAAAAAAGTAATAGTTGTAACTACGTTCGTGTCTCTGGTTAACAGGCACAGTGGGAATGTCGCTGCTCTATTTTACAATATTTTCCATCTGAGTGACTGCTCACTGGTGTGGAGAGTCTTTTCACTGGGATTTAGGATGGAATGTACTGTCCCCGTGAGCTTTTGTGTCGTGCAAATGTGGGTAACAGAGGAATAGGAAATAGAGCTTCCGAAGCAAATTTTCTTGATTTATTGTTTTATTTGGGCTCTTGTAGGAAGAAGACATCCCAGAGTTGGAGATTGACATAGATGAGCTCCTGGAGTTATCAGATGAAGGGCAAAGAATTCGAGTACAGGTACTCATTTCATGTTGACAATGTTATGGAAAATGGATTTCAATATGAGTTCAGCACAGAGAGAGTCCAATTTTCAGACACATGGATCACACTTGGTTGCTATTTCACTTAATTCATTTGCTACTATTTACAGCCATAGACATCCTATCTATTTGACCTGGGAGAGGCTGTCAGTAAATGATCACTGCAGGTGATTCAAGAAAGAAAAGATTTAGACGTCTACTCCCGACATGGGTTAATCACACATTTTGTTTTGTGGGATACAAGCTGCTATAACACTTACAGCAGAAATGTTGCAGTGTTGCAACATTTGAAATAATTATTGACTTAAAGTATGGTTTGATGGCAAACATTCGCTGCTACCCTTTAGGGTGCCCTAAGATGAAAAGTCAAATGATGCCCCATGTCCTATTTACCTCACAAAGTCACGAGAAAAAGAAAACATAATTACTTGTTTCTGGCTTTATTATCAATCACTGATTGAAATACCCACAATTTTTTGTATTGCTTTGAATTTTCAAGTAACATTTTTAACAATTAAATTACATAAATGTATATTCTGGTATTTAACAAGGTCATTGTCTAACTAAAAATGCCTCTTAATTGTACGGTATTTATTCCACCCCTTATGTATTTTACAACATAGTAAGTTCAGAGTGTTTGTTCATTTCCAACTCTTGTTTTGTTCTCTTTCTATGCATGTCTGCATATCAAATTTAACCACGCACTTTGTAAATTCTCGAATGAGAGCAGATTTTTGAAAATTAAGTAAATATTAAGAATGTTACGATAGGCTACTCATTTTCAACAAAATGTCACCTCAAATATAAAGCTATACTATCTTTGTGTTTATATGATGGATAGAAATTTGTGTATTTTCATTCGTTTTTTCAAATGAGAAAAACAGTCATACAACCAAAGGTGCAGGTTTACATAGGGACGGTAGGGACATAACACTACCAACTTTTCAAGATGCCCAAACTGTCCTCACTAACTTTTAAGAAACGTTATTTGCATTATACAGTGGGGCAAATAAGTATTTAGTCAACCACCAATAGTGCAAGTACTCCTACTTGAAAAGATTAGAGAGGCCTGTAATTGTCAACATGGGTAAACCTCAAACATGAGAGACAGAATGTGGAAGTAAAAAACAGAAAATCACAGTGTTTGATTTTTTAAAAGAATTTATTTCCAAATTAGAGTGGAGAACAAATATTTGGTCAACTACAAACAAGCAAGATTTCTGGCTGTCAAAGAGGTCTAACTTCTTCTAACGAGGCTCCACTCGTTACCTGTATTAATGACACCTGTTTTAACTCAGTATCGGTATAAAAGACACCTGTCCACAACTTCAGTCAGTCACACTTCAAACTCCACTATGGCCAAGACCAAAGAGCTGTCGAAGGACACCAGAGAAAAAAATTGTAGACCCTCACCAGGCTGGGAAGACTGAATCTGCAATAGGTAAAACGCTTGGTGTAAAGAAATCAACTGTGGGAGCAATTATTAGAAAATGGAAGACATACAAGAACACTGATAATCTCTCTCAATCTGGGGCTCCATGCAAGATCTCACCCCGTGGCGTCAAAATGATAACAAGAACGGTGAGGAAAAATCCCAGAACCACACGGGGGGACCCAGTGAATGACCTACAGAGAGCTGGGACCACAGTAACAAAGGCTACTATCAGTAACACAATGCTCCGCCAGGGACTAAAATCCTGAACTGCCAGACGTGTCCCCCCTGCTGAAGCCAGTACACGTCCAGGCCCGTTTGTGGTTCGCTAGAGAGCATTTGAAAGATCCAGAAGAGGACTGGGAGAATGTGTTATGGTCAGATGAAACCAAAATAGAACTTTTTGGTAGAAACACAGGTTCTCGTGTTTGGAGGAGAAAGAATTCTGGATTGCATCCAAAGAACACCATACCCACTGTGAAGCATAGGGGTGGAAACATCATGCTTTGGGGCTGTTTTTCTGCAAAGGGACCAGGACGACTGATCTGTGTAAAGGAAAGAATGAATGGGGCTATGTATCGAGAGATTTTGAGTGAAAATCTCCTCCCATCAGCAAGCGCATTGAAGATGAGACGTAGTTGGGTCTATCAGCATGACAATGATCCCAAACACATAGCCAGGGCAACAGAATCTCAACCCCATAGAAAATCTGTGGAGGGAGTTGAAAGTCCGTGTTGCCCAACGACAGCCCCAAAACATCACTGCTCTAGAGGAGATCTGCATGGAGGAATGGGCCAAAATACCAGCAACAGTGTATGAAAACCTTGTGAAGAGTTACAGAAAACGTTTGGCCTCCGTTATTGCCAACAAATGGTACATAACAAAGTATTGAGATGAACTTTTGGTATTGACCAAATATTTATTTTCCACCATGATTTGTAAATAAATTCTTTAAAAATTAAACAATGTGATTTTCTGTTCCCCCCCCCCCCCACATTCTGTCTCTCATGGTTGAGATTTACCCATGTTGACAATTACAGGCCTCTCTAATATTTTCAAGTGGGAGAGCTTGCACAATCAGTGGTTGTCTAAATACTTATTTGCCCCACTGTATAATGACTTCAGTTATATGGATAATTTAGATTGTCTTCCTATATGTTGAAAAGATACAATTGACCCTATTATTTACATTATGTTCAGATTTACATTTTCCCCTTTTCAATTGCTGAATGTGCCAGTCCACTTTTTTACCCTCAAATGCACGTTCGATTGGCTGATGACTTAACTCCTACACACACACACGCTCTCCTAACCCTGATAGAAATGCAACATGTTGACACCATGCCGCTTGCTCCACCCATTCGGAGAAGAGGGATATTAGAAGTTTTTTTTTTTTTTTTCGGCCAGCAGCAGCAGCCACGTCAATGTTGTTGAGGTGGGGTACACAACACTAATTAAAATAATAATAAAAGTAGGAAGCTGCTTTGAGAGAAGTGCGTTTGTGTGTTTTGCTGTTAACGTTAATTAAACTGTGAGAAATGTAGTAAACCGAGGTTTACCCCCTTCTCCCCAATTTTCATTTTTATGGTCATTCGCATATCAATTAAAAAGGTTCATATTTGTGAGGAATGTAGCCCTGACCCGTTCTCCCAATCTGTTTTCTGTCCTATGAATGTCCCGTCCCTCGCAAAAAGTGTACATGCAGGTTATGCTGTTATATTGTCCCTACTATTGTTGAGACCAACCTAAGCCCTTGGATACAACTATGATCATTTAGAAGAATTAGCCCAATAATGGTGAATCTATTGACTATCACTATCTTCAGATTTTTATTTATTTTTTTGCTGTCATGTGATTTAGAGAAAGTGACATCTTAGGAGCATTAATTACCTTTAAACTGTATTGCTTTGCAGCTGCAACAAGTAACCTTACAACTGTGAGTGAGGCACGAGCTCATCACTTACTATCCCCCCCTTTTTTATTCCGTTTATAACGTAGATGTCTATGTTTTTTAATCTTATCACTAAATATTTCCCCTACTCTATTCACCCGAAAATATTTAAAATTGCAAAGAGTGGCGGGGCTGAAGCAGGGAACCTGTTATGCACCCAGTGAAACAATGCTGCGATGACATAATGAGAGGAGTGAGCAATGAGAAAGCAAACTATCAGCCAGATGATTTACTCTCTGAGGCATGGCATGGGAGCGTGTAGGCTGCAGAAAAAACAACAACAGAACATACTTGTTATGGTGCCGCTTAGACCATTTGGGGCCCTATGCACATCTCTTTATCCGTGTGTAGAAAATGGCAACTGTTTGATAGTGGTGATTTTAGGGTCGTGAAGTTCTTCTAATCCATACACCTTCTGGCCCACTGGTAATTACTTAATTCATTAAATGCAGTAATGTCCTGACACCTATGACTGCAAAGTGGAAATATCTAACATAATATTTCTTCCTTTTCTTCTACTGCTTTCAGGAGTTGATGCAGGAATGTAGAAAGCCAATAGAGGTGAGTTTAAAACGTTTTTAAAAAATGTTCTTTCACATGACATTTTGTTATTCCGTAGGATTTTGTCGATGGGCTGCTCTACAGGATAAAAGGACTACGCAAAATGTCAGGCCCTTTGAAGAAATAGTTTTAGGTCAAATGAAGAAATGAGACAATGGATTCCCCTACGGGTTCCAATCCCCTACGTTTACCATTTGGATGCCTGTATGTGTGGTCCACACCGTCAAGGATCCCCTCCCACCCGCCTCCCAAGGTTAGCAACAGATGGACACCAAAGCAATCAAATTAATACTTTCCTTTGAATTTGTGGACTGTTAAATATCAGGTCTCCCTCAAATGATATTATTACTCAAGATATTTTTCTCACATTAATACTGTACATTTTTGTTTGCTTGTTTATGTAAATATATTTTGATCCATGAGTGCTGTATGAAAATAAAATAAGACATTTTCAATACTCAGCCACATTTGATTGAACAAGAAATGTCAGTGAACTGACATCTTCGGGTATTATGTATTCCACACACATTCTAACTAGTAGCACTGGTTATAAAATGATGTGATTTTTACAAGACAATAAGACTACAAGATGTGAGTCAGGAAGTCATTTGGTGACATTTATTTTACAGCAAGGCAGGGATAGCCAAAGGGGATGTTGACATGTCAAGTTTAGGAGTAAACACAGCTAAAATCATCATCTGGAAGCTCCATTAAGTATGCATCCATTATGCCCTTCCATTTCCTGTCTGTGGCCTGTGTACAACATTGCCAGAAATGGCAAACACATTAATGACTTCCATACAAAGCATAATGGAGGCCCCAGAGGAGTGTGATGATGGTTCCTCCTCAGTCGGCCAGACAGTGATGTGTCTTGATGAGACTACACTCTGATGGTCTCTCTGTCACACATGAGAGTCTTTTGGCTCCATCAGGGTCCATTACAGTAATTTGCCTGGATCGCCCCAATTTCCACTATAGAGGCAGTCTACACTCTTCACTTGCGTCCAACTGTGCCTGCCTGACAGAGTGATTTTACTTGACTGAAAAACTAACATAAATAGATGCCACCATTTCTAAATTTTAGACAAACCTGCAGCAGCCACTATAATGAAATTAGATGTAGGGAAAAGCAAGGCAATGCTGTGATGTTCGACACACATCCAAACGTAGATTGCAAGTGTGTGTGGCTGAGGTGCCTGCCAATTGAAAACAAAACCCTCAATAATCCTTTTATACATAATCTGTGGAGCGTTTTCTCCCCATTGCTGATAGTACGAGGTTGAACATCAACTTAGAAGAGCCCAATGATTTGCATTTTGTGTGTGTGATGTTACCATCTTTAAATTCCTCAAACTGCAAAGTACCGTACAGCCTTTGTGCGTTCAGGAAGTAGGACAAGTGACAAAAAGTTTCTTGACCTTGAGAAAGTGCAGGCTTACTCAAATGAACATTACTCAAGCACTATTTTTTTGACATATTGTGAATAACATGAGATTGATCTTTCATACATATAAGATTTCAATGTAGATTATTTATCAAATTATTGGTTTATTTTAAATCAAAAACTACATTCAGTTTCAGATTAAGAATGAATGTTGCTAAATCTTCCATTAATGGCAAAAGTGTATTTTTATACCGTGATGCCATCAGCATCGGCACAGGGTCAACGTCAGGACTTCCTTTTCTTTTTAGGTGCAGTGTAATTGCTGGTGCGATGCTCCTTCCTGTCATATTTATCGTGTCCTTCCCTGAGGATGAAAAAGGGTGTGGATATATAATTCACAACACTAAATACTTAATAAGCATGCTGCTTGGCAATATGGCAACAGCTTGCCTCCAATTTATCTAGGTCATGGTCTGCATTCGCAATCACATGCATCTAGATTGTCTAGCTCTAGCTCAAGCGAGTCAACATTCAAGTTTTTTTTTTTTTTAATTATTATTTTTTAAAATCACAGCAAAACCACGTTGTGCTACCTGAAGCAGCGGTTACAGTACAGGTCCCCATCACAGGTGTGACAGCGGAGAGTGGCATCGTGGTTACAGATACAACACCACGGAAGTTCATCATCATCACTGTCTGACGGCAGATGCACCGAGCTTACAGCTGCTGATGGAGTCCTACCCTTGACTGCTGGAGCTTGACTCTGTCAAATAAAAAAAAAAGATTACTAATGATTACGACAGCTCTAAAAGACTCCAAATAAAATGTATAATATTGTTTAATACAGGCTTCTTCGAGGACTTTTTCTTCTCTGTGTTTTTTGATCCTTTGTGTTCTAGAGGTATGTTGTAGCCACTGGCTTCGTCGAGTGCAGCTTCCTCAGAGAGCTGCAACAACAGACACGTGAATTACACCATGTAAGCATGTTACTACTGTTAAGTGGTCTCAAAATCAATATGTGTACATTATATGGAAGTGGCAGAGTCATCCAAGTACCCACACTCACACACCCCATACCTGCTTTAATACCCTCATTATGGCTTCATCCTCTGTCTCCTCATCACTATCGGGACGTTTGAAATCTTCCATCTTAACTAAAAGTGACATAGTTGTTTTCAAGAAAAGTGTGTACATATTCAAGTTCATGTTTACAGAAGATTCAGATCAAGAGTTCCATTTCAAAGTCCAAATAATGTTTGTTTCAAACCTTCGTCTGGGTCCTGGCCTTTCAGTTGGGCGAGCCTCTTGGCCATGTTGATGATTTGTTCCGTTGTATGATGATCCTTTTTCAGCTCCTCACGGGCCTCTTCAAGCAACTGTGCTGCTTCCTTTTCAAACTGCTTCCTTGAATCCTGGTTTGCATCCATATTGTTCTGTAGTGTCTGGTTCTGCCCTTTGTTAAGATCATTCATTGGTCCATCGTCACCTGTCATAAAACAATAATCAGATCAACTGTACTTTATCATAGCGTATTTAATGGAGCAGGGGTCTTTATTCATGCATTTCAGTCAGCATAATACAATCTTAAACATTTAAATAATACACATTCCATCCATCCATCCATTATCTTCCGCTTGTTCCGGGATCGGGTCGCGGGGGCAGCAGCTTTAACAGGGAAGCCTAGACTTCCCCCTCCCCAGCCATTTCAACCAGCTCCTCCGGCGGGATCCCAAGGCGTTCCCATGCCAGCCGAGAGACATAGTCTCTCCAGCGTGTCCTGGGTCGTCCCTGGGGCCTCCTGCCGGTGGGACACGCCCGGAACATCTCTCCGGGGAGACGTCCAGGAGGCATCCGAACCAGATGCCGAAGCCACCTCAGCTGGCTCCTCTCTACGTGGAGGAGTAGCGGCTCGACGCAGAGTCCCTCCCGGATGACTGAGCTTCTCACCCTATCTCTAAGGGAGAGCCCGGACACCCTGCGGAGGAAACTCATTCCGGCCGCTTGTATCCGGGATCTTGTTCTTTCGGTCACGACTCAAAGCTCGTGATCATAGGTGAGGGTAGGAACGTAGATCGACTGGTAAATCGAGAGCTTTGCCTTTCCGCTCAGCTCCTTCTTCACCACTACGGACCGGTGCAGAGTCCGCATTACTGCAGACGCTGCACCGATTCGCCTGTCGATCTCCCGCTCCCTCCTACCGTCAATCGTGAACAAGACCCCAAGATACTTGTCCTCCTCCACTTGGGGCAGGATCCATCCCCGACCCGGAGAGGGCACTCCACCCTTTTCCCGACTGAGGATCATGGTCTCGGATTTGGAGGTGCTGATCTTCATTCCAACCGCTTCACACTCAGGTGCGAACCGGTCCAGTGAGAGTTGGAGGTCACGGCTTGATGAAGCCAACAGCACCACATCATCTGCAAAAAGCAAAGATTCAATGCTGAGGTCACCAAACCGGATGCCCTCAACGCTTCGGCTGCGCCTAGAAATTCTGTCCATAAAAATTATGAACAAAATCGGTGACAAAGGGCAGCCTTGGCGGAGTCCAACCCTCACTGGGAACGAATTCGACTTACTGCCGGCAATGCGGACCAAACTCTGACAACGGTCGTACAGGGACCGAACAGCCCTTACCAAGGGGCTCGGTACCCCGTACTCCCGGAGCACCCCCCCACAGGACTACCCGAGGCACACGGTCGAACGCCTTCTCCAGATCCACAAAACACATGTAGACTGATTGGGCAAACTCCCATGCACCCTCGAGGACCCTGCCGAGGGTGTAGAGCTGGTCCACTGTTCCACGGCCGGGACGAAAACCACACTGCTCCTCCTGAATCCGAGATTCAGGTAATACACATTCCAATAAATGTAAAGTAGTCGCTTCATTAACATGTTTAATTTGTTGCATGGTCAAGCTCGTACCTAATACAGGTAGTCCCTGGGTTAAGAACGAGTTCCGTCCCTCCTTATGCTGGCGACATAACCCAAATTTCTGTGTATGTCACAAGTAACCCTTTAAGTATACCTAAATACCCCAGTGTTGTTTTCGTCAAGAATGACGATAACGAAAATATTTTGGCGACGAACAATTTTTTTCATGATGATGACTTCACGATTAGTAGCTAAAACCTGGCTTAAGAGACTACAACATAACGATGCCAGTTTTCGTCTGACAAAACTACGAGACGAAAATGCAAAATAGTTTCTGTCATATGTTCAAGATGTGTGACATTTTCATATTGTGCGTCGCGTACATCAGCTTGCATCGTGGCAGTGTTTGGGTCATGTCACTCATGTGCTGCACCTCTCCCTCTTCACTGGAGTTTAGGATGTGTCTCAAGCTAGGCTGCTCTCCATCTTGTTTGTTTGGAAACATGGTAAGATTTGTTTTCTTATCTTGGTAAGGCAAGGTTGCTTTAGCCTTTAAAGGAATGTGCTGAGTGATCATCAGACGCTAACTGTAACTCCTAGCGTTAGCGCAGCATTCGTGTTAGCATTAGCTTTCTGGTCAGTAAGTCTAGAAGAGAGCCAGTTGGCAAAAATGACATTTAGCTAATAGCTGACTTCAGCTGTTTTGTTTAGTAAATGAGCAATTACTGGGAAATACTGATTGCTTGCAACTTCTGGCTAGACTCTACGAATAGCAAAACAAAATCGTGTTAAACGCTCGGACATGTTTTTTTTTTTGTTTACACACAGTTTGTGGCTTCCAGATGGGTTTAATTGAAAATGGTGTACTTTTCCTGTTGAGTGTGTAATGTATTATTCTCACCAGGTTGGGGCTGTCCTTGTAGACGCTACAATATGCGCTTGTCTGTCTATTTTCATTCGAAATTGTTGTAAACCTTTATATGTATTTTTGGACAAAAACGTTTGAATTTTACAGACGAAAACATGAGTAACTGTTGACTAGACGAAATTTGTATGAGATTTCATCGACTAAAACTAGACAAAGACAAACACAATTTAAAATGACTAAAATACGACTAAGACTAATAAGTATTTTCGTTCAAAAGACTAAGACTAGAACAAAAATTAAAAGGGCTGCCAAAAACAACACTGATACCCCCTAAATCTCAAAATAACTATCCAAAACATTGTTATATGTCATATTAATAAAATAAAAAATAAGATGGCAACTAGAGACAAAATGGCGGACGAGACTCCGACGTCGTAAAGTCGAAATCACGTAAGTCGGGTATGTAGTAACCCGGCGACTACCTGTATAACCATTTTTTCTGTTTTCCCTACTGAAATGAATGCAACTGCTATAAATCAATTATAGCCCCCTACACAATGTGTTTGTCATATTATTACTAGGGCTGTCAAACGATTAAAATTTTTAATCGAGTTAATTACAGCTTAAAAATTAATTAATCGTAATTAATCGCAATTAATCGCAATTCAAACCGTCTATAAAATATGCCATATTTTTCTGTAAATTATATATATATTCTGTAAAATAAATTGTTGGAATGGAAAGATAAGACACAAGATGGATATATACATTCAACATACGGTACATAAGGACTGTAGTGGGCATTTCACTCTACTGTCATTTAAATCTGTCTATGCTGTCCTCACTCCGAAGCGTCTACTTTTTCCAAAGCTAGACAGCTAGTGAACGACGCCTTAATAATTCTTCTTCCTTTTTCATCTGATTTATTAATAAAATGGCCTCAAACCATTGTCCTCTTCAGACCGTCGTAAAACTACAAAATAAAAGTACACAAGCATTGCATTAGCAACAACGTTAGCTTAGCACGCTATACAGGTTCACTAAACATAAACAAAAAGCATCTCATACAAAAAATATAACATTTCGCTTACTAACATAATATGTACATTCTTTACAACAACCATACTTACGGACAAATCTTGTCCAAGGATCATATAAGCACAACATTATCAGCCCGAGACGTCGTGCAGCCATAATGAACTGGTTAAGAAAACAATAAACCATGTCGCAAAGCGACCCCAAGAGTTCGCTGTTGGACAGCATAAAAAGCCTTGCTGTAAAACTTACCAAAAGGCAGAATACTTTCTGAGCGGGACATGTGCGTTAATTGCGTCAAATATTTTAACGTGATTAATTTTAAAAAATAATTACTGCGCGTTAACGCGATAATTTTGACAGCCCTAATTATTACCAAAGATAAATAGCATTGTAATTTGGAATACCATAAGCAAAAGTACAGGAACCAATTTCATAAGGTGTAATTACTGTACATACAGTGGAATTTGTGAGTTAGGCTAGGTTCATACTGCAAGTCTTAATGCATAAATCCGATTTTTTCGTGTTTTTTCGAATTGAGTGAGGCATTAACTTGATGCTCTGAACCGGTCAAGTCGAAGGGAAGTGGACCATTTCAAATCCGAACTGGGTCACTTTTGTATGTGGTTTAAATCAGATCTGGGCCGCATTTTTGCAGAATGTTGCGGCAGTCTGAACTGTCAAGTCTCCCAAACTGGAATTCATGCAGCAATTAAGTCATCAAAGAGCAAGAAAGACAGGGCGCTACGGTGTTCGGTAGTGGTGCAGCTGTGCGTTATTAGCGTCTAGCTTGCATTGAACATGGCTTTTGGGGAAGGGTAGGGCTTGACAACGGTCATAAAAAAATAAAAATGGGTTGAGGATAAGCCTGAGAATGGTCGGTTTTCTCTCTGCTCTATATGAGCAATATTTCAAGATTGCTTACACGGCCGAGAGTCGGGGCAAACTGTCCGTATGTGTAGGTGACATGCACGGACAATGCGTGCATGCTATCGATCCATATAAACTTTGAATACTAGCCTAAAAGGGGATTATTTATGTCTGTTATTTGTGTCCTGTTTTTTGGGAATCAAAATATGATCTCCCTGGAATGACGGATGACAGTCAGCATGTGTTGTCATTTGTTTTGATGCTTTTGCGCATACGGGTCTTCTTGGTCAGCGCGTGTTGTACTGCGAATTAGTGCGCATGCATAATACTTAAACGGGCTCAATGGACAAAGGCAGTCTGAACGGGCACGCCCAAAAAAACAGATATGACAAAAAAATCGGATTTGTGCATTAATACTTGCGGTATGAACCTAGCCTTAGATGCATGCCTGTAAGGTATGTGGCCTCATGAGTTACATCAGGGGTGTTTAAATGTGTTTCTAAATTGTAATTGTGTAAATGATGGCGTTTCCTATCCACTGCCAGGGCTCTAGCCGGACGCCGAGAGAGGTGATACAAAGATGAGGGTCAGAGAGTAGACCACCACTTCCGTGGCTTCAATTTTACAAGCTAGAATTTGCTCCTGTACCAACTTCATCTTGCAGAGGTACAATTTTTGCCGTGACACACAGTGGGGCAAATAAGTATTTAGTCAACCACTAATTGTGCAAGTTCTCCTACTTGAAAAGATTAGAGAGGCCTGTAATTGTCAACATGGGTAAACCTCAACCATGAATGACAGAATGTGGAAAAAAAAAAACCACAAAATCACATTTTTGATTTTTAAAGAATTTATTTCCAAATTAGAGTGAAAAATAAATATTTGGTCACCTGCAAACAAGCAAGATTTCTGGCTGTCAAAGAGGTCTAACTTCTTCTAACGAGGTCTAACGAGGCCCCACTCGTTATCTGTATTAATGGCACCTGTTTGAACTTATTATCGGTATAAAAGACACCTGTCTACAACCTCAGTCAGTCACACGCCAAACCCCACTATGGCCAAGACCAAAGAGCTGTCGAAGGACACCAGAGACAAAATTGTAGACCTGCACCAGGCTGGGAAGACGGAGTCTGCAATAGGTAAAAAGCTTGGTGTAAAGAAATCAACTGTGGGAGCAATTATTAGAAAATGGAAGACATACAAGACCACTGATAATCTCCCTCGATCTGGGGCTACATGCAAGTTCTCACCCCGTGGCGTCAAAATGATAACAAGAACTATGAGCAAAAATCCCAGAACCACACGGGGGGACCTAGTGAATGAACTACAGAGAGCTGGGACCACAGTAACAAAGGCTACTATCAGTGACACAATGCGCCGCCAGGGACTCAAATCCTGCACTGCCAGACGTGTCCCTCTGCTGAAGAAAGTACACATCCAGGCCTGTCTGCGGTTCGCTAGAGAGCATTTGGATGATCAAAAAGATGACTGGGAGAATGTGTTATGGTCAGATGAAACCAAAATAAAACTTTTTGGTAGAAACACAGGTTCTCGTGTTTGGAGGAGAAAGAATACTGAATTGCATCCATGAACACCATACCCACTGTGAAGCATGGGGGTGGAAACATCATGCTTTGGGGCTGTTTTTATGCAAAGGGACCAGGACAATTGAGCTGCGTAAAGGAAAGAATGAATGGGGCCATGTATTGAGAGATTTTGAGTAAAAATCTCCTTCCATCAGCAAGGGCATTGAAGACGTGGCTGGGTCTTTCAGCATGACAATGATCCCAAACACACAGCCAGGGCAACAAAGGAGTGGCTACGTAAGAAGCATTTCAAGGTCCTGGAGTGGCCTAGCCAGTCTCCAGATGTCAACCACATAGAAAATCTGTGGAGGGAGTTGAAAGCTCGTGTTGCCCAATGACAGCCCCAAAACATCACTGCTCTAGAGGAGCTCTGCAGGGAGGAATGGGCCAAAATACCAGCAACAGTGTGTAAAAAGCTTGTGAAGAGTTACAGAAAACGTTTGGCCTCCGTTATTGCCAACAAAGGGTACACAACAAAGTATTGAGATAAACTTTTGGTCTTGACCAAATACTTATTTTCCACCATGATTTGCATATAAATTTTTTAAAAAGCAAACAATGTGATTTTCTGAGTTTTTCCCCTTCATTCTGTCTCTGATGGTTGAGGTTTACCGATGTTGGCAATTACAGACCTCTCTAATATTTTCAAGTGGGAGAACTTGCACAATTAGTGGTTGACCAAATACTTATTTGCCCCACTGTATGTAGTATATTAAAGTAATTACAACCACTTAGTAGGAGATATGTTATATTGTATTTATGAGGAGGAAAAGGAGGCATCTGATTTTAAGTTTATTTGTTCAAGGGGATTAATGGCACATACTTTTGAGGCATGGTGACCAAAAGCCACTATTTGACAAACTACGGTTTCATGGTATAAATGCTTTGTTCAAATGTTTTTTCTTACTGCATCCAGGATTGTCAAACTGATGGTCAATGGCAACTTCCTCTGTCATCTGAGTTAGAAGATCATTAGCTTGCTCGGTCTGGGTCCTGTTATCTGGAGGCTGGGGGAACTGAAGAGAGGAACACAGTAAGACAAAAACGCGTATGTGATTATAGCAAGACGGCTAGAGCTCACTGATCGGTGAGCTTGAGAAGAAGGAGTCTGTCCCTTTAAAGCCGCTAACCGGTCTTCCATCTCCTGCGAAGAAGGAACCGGCTTGCTGGGAGTTTTAAGGGCAGCGAGGCGAGTTTCAATCTCTTTTTCAGAAGGGATGGACTCTGTTCAGGGCATAAATGTAGCATTAGCAAGTGACATGATTTTCATGTAAATTGCTCTTGATTCTAAATAGGAAATGATAATACTTGGAGCGGTGTCTTCTTTCAGCTTTTGAAGCCTGTCAGCAATTGCCTGATCGTCCTTACTTAGACCCTTAGGAGGGGGGAGACCTGCTTGAGAATGTACACTCCCTGTGTGAGGTTGCATCTTCTGTCCTTGCTGTTTGGCTTCAAATGCAGCGACTCGTCTGTAGGACAATTGCTTTAAGAAAACATTTTCCTGGGAAATCATTTGCTTTACAAACGTGACGATAACCCACTTTTTGTAGTTTTCAGGGGGAGACCATCTTCCTGTATCGTCTGGAGTTTTCCCACTGTATAGTTGTGCAGAATGTGAAGTTCTGACACTAATCACGTGCAATTCACATTCAATTGAATAAGATACCTTGTAAGATTACCATGGCATTGCTTGCAGACCTTCTGCTGGGCGTTGCCATATCGCGGCACCACAGCATTAAAAGTCAAGCAGCTGGAGCAGAAAGAGCGTCCACAATTTTTACAACCCAGCTATTAAAGATAATGGACAAAAATACGTAATGGTTAAACTGACTGAAGAAATGCGGTACTGTCAAAAATAACCCGCGCCAGACGAAAACGACTTGCTTACCTCTTTTTTAAAGACACCGAACTTGGAGGTACAACAATAGCAGCGATTATCCATGTCGCTAAGTTACAAATTGACGAAAATGCCGCAAGGTAAATTAAATATGAGCGGCAGCACAACTTTTAAGGCATTAACATTACCATTGACGCTTATTACAATACAAAACAGGAAGAATTCCGGAATCTGTCATTTTGCGTTATATCCGGTTTGTGATTCTTCCAATGAGCTTTCACCAAACAGTCAGCGGTTCTCGTTCAAAACAGTAACGACGTTAACTGAAAAAAGAAGCTTGATATTCGACAATCGACACACGCGAGGCAGTTGGTGAGTGGTAACCAAACATTTCATTTCACAGAGCATGTTTACTGACCATGTTTGATCAGAAACTGTAATATGTATCAAGTTGTAACATGTTTCACCTGGCTAGCTTATTAGCACCCATCTTCTGTGCATACATGTTTGCTTAGTGCTTCTTCTACTGGGGGATATGATGGCACGTTGAAACACCAAATTTATTGTTTGTTGCTCAAATCGTATATTGTTTGTTTTATCTGATATTCATTTTTATTTACATACGTAACGCTAAGCTTATTTTCTCATTTTTAATTCCGACTCGTTTTGGTTTTTTCCCCATCAACAATGGAGGCTGTCGAGGACACGTCTTTGTGAAGTTCTTGATGTGATGACCTTAAAATTGATTCTTTAAGAAAATATGTATATGGCGGAAAACACTCAGGTGACTTGAAGTTCCGCTCTGACACCCCCAATTTGGCCAAATTTCAAAATTGTCCCATATGCATGTGTGATACATCATTGGAAGCTTAAAATCTCAGTTTTATTGGGGATATAAAAATTTTGAACAAGAGGGCATTTTTATATTTAAAAAAAAAAAATCTAAACATCAAAACCCTAATTAGAGGTGAGAGCACGAGAGAGAGCATAATTAAAGATGCCATGATGTTAACAAGATATTATCGCGCACTTACCTCTTTGATCCAAAAACTCAATGTAGCATGTATCACCGAGTGTCAAGACATGGCTGTCAATGGCCGCAGCTGGATTTTGGGGGGATTTTCTGGGTGAAACATGGTAATATAACAAGGGTTGCGATGCAGAAATTGCAGACATCAAGGGGTGATCGAGATTTTCATTTTCATATATTTACACTTTTAAACTTTTTTTTTTTTTAAACTTTGTTTGGATCGATTATTTATCATCTAAAATATCGGGGGAAATGTGACAGTAACAACAACAACAAAAATCAACTAAGCGATAGTTACCCAGATAGCAGACCGACGTTGAAAAGATGTTTGATCAACATTCCGCTGTCGATCTTATATTGTTGAATCAACGTGACTTTTGCACCCTCAATTAATGTTGTTTCAACGTTGAAATCCTTACAAATTTAAATGTCATTTGGAACAACGCTGAATAAATATTATGTTTTCGACCAAAACGCCCGCTCATCCATAATTCAATCACTTATCAATCATATTTCCCGGTCAATCATAAATCAACTATTTGTCAACATTAGTTCATCAACTATAAAACAATGTTAACCAAGCCATCGCCTGACATGCCATACAACAACGTTGTTTCAACGTCACTTGACGTTGAAAATTTTGATGTCAACCATACTGATGATTTTGATGGAAAATCAACGTTTATTCAATGTCTGTCTGCTATCTGGATATGACATAGATATCAGTGACTTATTTACAGACACTAATTTTTTCATTTTGACGTAACTTGTTTAAAAGTTTAAAATATGTGAGTGTATAATTTTTTAAAGTCGTTTTTTTTTTTAAACTAAATATTAGACATTAATTGATAATTCTAAGCTAAAAATGACAGACATTTCAAATAGTAAATATAATTACTTACCTTGTTTTTATGGCTGGGTTAAAACAAAAGCGGTTGCGCGGTGTCTGTAAACGGGGGTCTCCAGGGTAAAACGGAAAAATTAAAAATAGTTCGGGGGCTTATTGCGCAATGAATCTGCTATTGCAGCTTATAGACATATTGTTCTATCAAACACAACAGTTCTTTTGGCTTAAAATACAACAGTCTATTTTAAGGAGGGGTGCAAGAGCAGAAACTGCTTTTTCAGCCTTGTCTGGTTTATCCACCATATACAATATATACCGTACGATTATTTATATGTCCAGGTGACCAGCTGTTTTCAACAATGGCAGAAGGGGAGGATGTAGAATGGGAGCTCTGCAAAGAGAACATTCAACCTCTGAGACGTGGGAGAAATATGTCAGCCTTACTACAGGCACTCAGTCACAGCAAAGATGGCCTCAACCCTGCAGTTCTCCAACAGAGACAGTATGAATGCCTAAAACAAGAACTTAAATATTTGTTGTAAAATTATTATGAAGTTTGTGAATAGTACACTACATTTTTCATAGGGCTTTTGAGTCTGAATTGCGTCTTTACGATGGGGATGACCCGCTTGATGTTTGGGATCGGTACGTTAAATACGTTTCGTCCAGTGAAGATGTGACTGCATGCGCTCATTTAACGCTCTTCGTCCGGTTCTCTGATGAACAGGTACATCAAATGGACAGAGCAAATGTTTCCTCAAGGAGGAAAGGAAAGCAATCTCAGCACATTGTTGGAGCAAGCTGTGACGCGTTACGCAGACGAAACGAAATATCACAACGATGCCCGCTACGTTGACTTATGGATCAAATATGTTCGTCTTCAGATATTTACCTTTAAGCTGTCTCATTCATCACCTTCTACAATATTAAAACCTAATATTGGTGGTGTGTTTGTTAGGCAGGGCACTGCTTGGAGCGCTTGGACATTTATAGGTACATGAAAGCCCAGGGAATAGGGACCACCAGAGCATCCTTCTACATTGCCTGGGCCGAGGAGCTGGAGAACCGCGGCGAATTCCTCAAGGCAGACTTGATCTTCCAAGAAGGATTCAAGATGTTTGCTCAGCCTCTCGACAAGCTACAGCAGTTTCACAAGTAGATATTTGCCCGCTTTTATGTAATGTACTTGCTTTGTATGTGATGTAAATGACACTTGCAATGCATGAACTCATTTAACCACTCTACTGTGTGCAACAAATTAAATATGATGACAAATATTCTGCGTTCTTAGGTTGCTGCAGGCTCGGGTGTCCCGGCAAGCAATAAAGAAAGTCGATGATAGTGATAGCGATAGTGATTACGAGCCAAGACAACCGGAGAGAGTTTCTCTTGCTGAGCTCAAAACACGAGGGAAGAAAGGCATTGTGCCTATCGTCAGAACTGGACCAGCAATAAAAAGTAAGCACACAAGTAAAGATCCTATTCAAACACAATGTATAGACTTTTTGTACAAAAAAGTTCTCCATGTAAAGAGAGTGTTAATGTTGCAATGTGTGTAGGTGTCCCAAAGGGCCTGAGTTTACGTGCTGGTCCAATTGGTGAACGCAGCTGTCATGCCAGCAACACGAAACTGATGATCTTTGATGAGAATAAGGTAAGCGCTGGTCCTTCAGAACCAAAATTTGAGCCTTGGTTGGCTCCTCCTCCTTCCAGGGCAAAGGAAAATGAGAAAAAGGTGGAAAAATGGTGTGATGTTAAGGTAGAGTCAAATTTGACTTCATTTTGATATATTTTGAATTCACGATAATGAATTTTGCCTTAATTTCCATTGTTTTTGTACATCCAAGATGCGCCAGAAGTCCGCATTTGGAAGCACAATGGTTTTGCCTCCTCTAAAACCCACTTTCCAACCATTTGTTGAAGAGTCAGATGAGACTCCCAAAATGTGAGTCGGCGATAATGAATCTATAGGGGGACATTAGTCCACACTGTTAATTTTGTAAGTTTATTGACATCATGTTAAGAAGTCAACACAATAGTTGTTAGCGGAGTGTACAATATAGTGTCATCTAGCGTTGGAATAGCAGATTGCAATCTCATGCCACATCCAAGCGGGTCAATCCTGTCAACATTGTTGGCCTACTTGGGTATGGCGTATTATTTAACTGAAAATTACTGTAAATATCTTGATGTCAGATGCAGTAATGCACAATTGTAAATGTATAAGACGAATTAGCAAAAAATAAAATGTGTGCTGAGCATTTGCATTTAAAAAATAATGCAATTAGAATATGATTTTTAAGCAAATGAAAATATTGCAACATTTCAATATTGGGTTTGTTGCATTTCAAGTTTTTCTCCTTGACTTCCTTTTGTCCTCTGTTGTGTGCGACCTCTCGCTCAGGACACCGTGCAAGATCATCCCGACAGTGAACAACATTTTGTCAGCACGCAAGCCCCACAGAGATGAAACGCCTCTGAAAAGGCTGCTGGAGCACCATCATCAGCACAAAGAAGGCGAATCTGGCAAAGAGCTCGAAAAGAGCATGTACTGTAAAGAGCTGCTCTTCAGCGGTACTACTGAATTTAGCTTGGAAGAACTGCGTGCCGAACTGTACTTCAAGAAGAAGAATTCGCAGGCGGTCAGCTACCTTGACAAGCCAGCGACTGACCCTGAGATGAAATAAGGAGGCAACTCACCAGAAGTACAGTATGAAAATCTCACAAGATCCAATATTTCAAAATGAAAATGAAGGATTTAAAAAAAAAATTTTTTTTTTTTAAAATATTCTTATATTTTTATTCATCCATCCTATATCTAAGAATCTACAATTGAGAATAATCTTTGAAATCGCTGGCTACCAGAAGCAAAGTAAAACTAAATATTTTGCATTGCTTAGGTTACTTATATAACTTAGAGCAATAATAAGATACACAAAACCAAAAGTATTGATTAAAATGAAGAGAAAGGTAAACTTTTATCTCTAACTGTTACAGGATTTTAACATGTCAACTCATTTTCTGTTCCAACATGGCATAGCTTTCTGAACGTGAAAAATACACCAGGGTAAGTTGGATGTCAGCAGTTAACGTGCTACATAGCTTACTGAGGTGACGCTTCATCAGAAACTGAATCAGACCCTGTGGAAGACACAACAATTGCTACTCATCTGTTTTTCATTGACAGATCACAATGGAATTTGTTACTTTGGGTATATTTTAGGGATGTATACGTATCAATACTCGGAGACAGATTTTTTTCCCTTGGGTGGGGGGTCTCAGGGCTGTTTTCGTTAATTGCTGACTTATTGTTGCCTTTATGTTCTGAGTTAGCCAGTAGAGTAGAGATATACTGTGTCAGTGGCCGTAGTTCATTTTGAACTTGTTTACCTTTTATTTCAGAACAACGCCATTAATTGCCATTTATGTTTATTTGTTTAATTCCAGTTAATGCAGATTAATGCCATGTCAAATACAACAAACCACATTGAAATGCCTAGGATGTTACTGTTTTAGAGTGAGTTAAACTATACCGTGTACTAGCTCCGCATTTACCAATACTTTTCTCTGTTCATTTGTGATGTGATCCTATACACCTTCTGTTTTTTTATATGTTGTTTCTTAACGGCTCAAGTGTTAGAAATGTTGAGTCTTAAACCATCTTAAATAAAACTGGCGATTGACAATTACTTTGTGTATCATTAATGCACCATTCGGGACAACCAGAATAATTATGTTTAAATTCACTGTAAAATTGGGTACGATTTGAACAAACAAATCAATTGCGCTTGGTGGATGCCATCCTGTTGATGTAGTAGATAGGTGATATGTTATTCTTGCTTTAGGCCGCTATCCATGGAAAGTTGGGATAAATTCATGCAGATCCCATTAAAACATTTATACGGCAATTTTCGGACTATAAGGCACCACTTGACTATAAACCGCCACCCACCAAATTTTACACAAAAACAGCATTTGTTCTTAGATAAGCCGCACCGGACCATAAACCGCAGCTGTCCTTACTGTATTATGAGATATATGCACTAAAAGATATTAACCAGTAACACTGTATTTGACAGCGGTGTCATAAGACCGTCACAATTACAACACTGTCATTAGCATTCATGAATCTTATGAAAGATGTCATTTGGTGTCATCCGGCAGATTATCTCACATTTGAATGGATGTAAAAGATCTGAGCTGGACATAAATGGAGTTAGTGACAAAATTTGCCGGAAGACTTAACATCTATCATCAGCAGAAGTGGGCAGAGTGGCCAAAAATTTTACCGTGGATTGGAACATATTCTCGGCTCTCCCGTTCGCCATCTGTGTTGTTGTGGAGACGACTTCCGACGTGGAAGAGTGACGTTGCTCGTTAAGAACACGTCACGCAAATAAACGAATCTGATTTGTCGATTGATTTTGTACTTGCTCGAGAGGCCGTTAATGGGCTGGGTCCCAGACTATACTCTCAGTGTTTGAAAAACACAGGGAGAAGAGTGGCCGTGCCAAGCAACAGAAATTAAGCATTATTGGTCCAAAGAGCAAGAGTGCCCTCTAGTGGAGAAAACATTTCCTATTATGAAACTAAAAGGATCATATCTCCGGTTTTTCGTGGTCAATCGGTGCCAAATAAAAACAAGGACACAGGTTTAAAACATTGCTTTTGAGTCATGTTGACGGCGGCGCTCTTTAAGTTCTTAATTTTTCACGGTGCTTTAGAGACCCCACGTGATTGAACAGGTCGGCGTGAGAACGGCAAGCTTCAGTCCGATATAATGGAGTCATGTGATTGTTATTGTGTTGTCTCATTGGTTAAACTGGTTGAGCTGCTGTTGGCGTCTCTGGCAAAAAAAAGAAGTATAATATGTAGAATAAAGAAGAAAATTGTCACGATTAGTGCAGCCCAAAGTAGCGGAGAAAGAGTAGCGTTTGTCATCATAAATAATAAAATGTAAAAAGTATGGCTTAGTAAAATTACTCTTAAAATTATTTTTTTCTCAAAAGTTACTGGAGTAAATGTAAGCGCTATACCAACCTCTAGTCATAAGCATTCATTAATGCCCATGACACTGTCATGTCATAATTATGAAGGTCTTATGACACCGCTGTCAAATAAATTGTTACCTATTTACCCAAATAAATCAACAAATAAACCGCACCGGACTATAAGAGGCAGGATTCAAAATGAGGGAAAAAAGTTGCGGTTTCTAGTCCGGACATTGAGGGTAATTTGTTAATTTTACTCATATTTGATATGATTCTAATAAATTTACGTTTTTTTTTTTTTTTAAGATTCCATTGGGTTTAAAGCAATCTGGCTTGATGTCAGTCATTTGACCAATGGAGGTTCGTCCTGCTGACTAAAGTAGTGCTAATCCATAGTGATGATGGAATTTCCTTTAACATACACACAGAAACACAGTTTGCAGAGCAGACGTTGATGAATGACTAGAGGATAGGTGGTCAGCCCATTAGCAAGTCAAATCCTTCCATTACAATGCTGGGCCTTGGTCCTTCCCCACGTTACCCTTATGTTGTGGTGCAGAGGTAGCCTGCTCTCACGTGCAGCACTGGAGAAAACTGACTTTAATCACATAGTGGAAATATGACTGCCAGCTAAGATCCTCTCAACTGGTAAGTTGCCAAATTGTCTACATTCAATTTTTGGCCGTGAAAGCTGAGACGGGCTGAAATTCACTGATAAATGATGTGAAACATGATGCATTGCACGGTACCAACAGAGTGTAACCACAGTATAATCTACAGCTCCCTTTTTGACAGGACTTATTAAAAGCTCATCCCATGAAAGAAAGCGAGCAAGCAGGCAGTGAGTACGATAAAACAGAAAATCCATAGCAACTTCTTTTACTGCAGAGTAGAAAAACGGTGCAAACAGGCCCTCAGAGCACGCATCTTTTTTTGTCCTCAGCTCTTACTTTGAAAGTCAAGTGCACTAATGTTCTGCAAGCCATGTGCTTTTAACCCAGTTTTCCCCTCGCCTTCCCTCTGTTATACTTTTAGAATTCACAAGTACATATTTTATCAGAGCACAGAAAAGAACTACACATGGTTGGTTTGCTTTAGAAAAAAAGAACCCTCCAAAATTATCTGCAGCCTATTATTAGTGTAATTTATAGGCATAGTCTAAAGGGTTGGATGTTGCTTTCTGCCAGGAAAATAAATGAATATGAGGAAAATAATTCATAATGAAAAATGATCCTTGGAAGAAGTACCAAAGCTGTCCTTCACATTTTAAAATCTATTGTCTCATATATTTTATAAACCTACTGTTTTGAACTCATAGATTTAGTCTTGAAAGTCTATCTAATAATGTATATTTAGTATTTCATACATCGTATGGCGTTTAGCTTTTATTTTGGCACGGCATTATTGTATGTACTGTATTTTGGGGAAAATGACCCCCACTTAAAAGTATCTTTGTAACAACGTTATATACCGTAAGTGCTCTCCATTTACTATTAACCATAGACAGTACAGTCACATTGTAATTTGATACCCATATTTTAAACAAATTACATTCATTTAATCTGTATAGGTTGAACTTTATGACCCATTATGTAACCCTTACAGCTTCAGCAAGCATGTGAATTGAAATGTAAAATATTAAAGAAGTGCTACATATGCAGCTTGCAGGCTTTCATATTAATGGTATGCTGGTTTAAACCCACCATTACCATTACAAGCCTATCTCTTCATCACCATTCAGCCGAGGCTTTAGCAAAGTTGTCATCTCTGGCAGTGACGCTCACGAATCAATCCAGGCCGAAGCCAGTGGTTATTCCATAAAAATGTTATTTCGTGCATTATTAATGATCAGACTTTTTATTAGCAGTCTTTAGTTGAACCAATATTTCACATTGGTTTGTTCAATTGAGTCGACCTTTTGAAATATGGGCCCTTTATTAATGTCTTTCCTAAGAAATTTAAGATTATTATTATTATATATTTTTTTTAATGGAACTCAAACTAGCATTAGAACCTGTACTGAACAAAAGAAACATGTTATTTTTGGCTTTAGCAATGCAAAACTGTCCCGAACCTATTGAAAAATTATAGAAAATTTACAAGAATATTTTTGTAAAAAAGTATATTTTGATAGATGATTTTCAAATGTTGCCATAGTAAGAGACTCGTAAACCCACTTGATGTTTTAAACAAAAACGGAAATAAAATCATTGTCACACTTCTACCCATCCCAAAAGGGGATAGAACTGTTCTAGTTGAAATGCAATGACGAACTTCATAATTTAAGTCTGTTTGGGGAAATCTACAAACGTTGATGTATCCAAACGCCATGTTTTGCATGTATGCCCCAAATCTTTCCTCCTCTCCTAGCACTTTCTGCACGACTTGACCCGAATACATTTTCCTGCTTTGTGCCTCATCTTAGTGCATGGATAAATTATTCAGGAAATGATTGTGGTGAAAAGAGAAGCGAATGTTTCACTCAAGTAATGAGAATGGCACCCTGAAAGACTTTTCTTTCAGGTCACCTAGGATGAGGATAGTACCTTCTTCAGAAATAGCATAGTGCCCCTCCTCACGCCTTGCTTTTATTTTTTTTATACCGCTTCCGCCATCTGCCAACCCTGACCCTGTCATTCCATGGATAATACATTTGACTGAACAGCAGCACAGTTGGTGAAGGCAGTCCCCTCATGTTCTCATGTCACCTAGATTACGTGTAAAGGAGACAGCATGGTGGGGGCTGTAAGGTATCCCAGGCGTACTGAGGTCTCCTCTTCTTACAGTCATTGGATACCACATGTAAGTAAAAAAGAAAAACCTCACACTTAGGCCTGAGCGATACAGTGATCCCGAGCTACTTTGCGCTTCAAACTTTGCGCACTCAGTCCATCTAGGATTTTTTTCAATTAAAAAAAAAAAAAAACCTTCGCAAATTTTCGCGGGAGGGGGTTTAACCGCGGGGAAAAAAAAAGATCACTGTAAATCAATTTTATGAATTCATTAAAAAAAAATTAAAGTAGTTAATTCAAGCTTTTGTTGTTTTGTGACAAAAAATGAAATCCAGCAACTAGTTATTCAACAGTTTCTTCGGATAGTTGTTACTTTGTTTTTGGGTCTTGGTCTTTGATTGCATTACTTTTGTTCAAAATGTATCATTTTCCTTTAATCCTTGGTAGAGCACGTGACTTTTTTTTTTGTTAAATAAAGACAGCATCTAAATGGATTTTGAAATGATTAATTATTTATGAATAAGTAAAATTAGAAATTAATAAATTGGTAATAAAAAAATATAATGAATGAAAACAGAAATATACTCTGGTTATGGACCCCAATAACACGTTCAAGTTTTTTTTTAATTAATATAACTCATTGTCTGTTATTGACAATGATGGACGTCCAACTCATTTAAACTGGGAGGACTAGTTGTGAATGTTCATCTTTCCATGTCACTGACAGTGCTTGAAACCCAATCTCTCTGGAAATGTACTGGATGTCTATTGTCGTCAATGGCAGTCAATGAGTGGCCTATAAAGGGTTAAAAAAAAATTCTTTTTTTTTTTTTTTTTGTAATCACATTTTTATTTAAAAATTCAGAGATTTTATTTTTCTATGCCAAATCGCTCAGCCCGACTCACACGTTCCATGTGCGCAGACACATGCACACACCCTGTCATCAATTCTTTTGCAAAGACAGCCCAATGAGGGAATGGGAGGAGGCAGAGAAGGAAGGGAGTGATAATAAAGAGAGAGAGAGAGCGGGCGGGAGGGAGGCAGTGTGTGAGTGTGTACGTGGGATAAAGCAAGCCGGAGAAGGAGCGGTAGAGGGGGTGGGGATGGAAGGACCTGGATGGGGCCGAGGTATTCTCTCCCTGTGGATGCTGCCTCCTCTCTTCATGACTTTTGTCATTCGTTCTCCAGTCTCCCCTCATCCTCGGGAGCCGGCACAAAGACCCGCAGCAGCAGCACTCAGCCGGGGATGAATCAGCCCTGGCGAAGAGCCTTTGAGATGGTAGTGTGCGCTTGTGCCTGGAGGGAGGAACGCATCAGGCTTTCCCAGGCAAGCGGCAGCCTGCAGTGCTCGCTGGCTTGAGAGCCAGTCCTCTCATGTCCTCGTGTGGGTGCGTGCGTGTGTGTGCATGAGTGCTGTCACAAGCAGTGTGTGCTCGTGTGTATGTGCTCACTTCTGCTTTCAACCCTTCGTGGAGGAGCGTGGCTCCCCCCGTCACTGGACAGCAAGGTAAGAGCATTTTTTTCCCCACACATCCTCCTAACAATGACTTAATTCTCCAGAGCAACCTTATTCCCCTTCCTTGATAGTGAGCTAAAGGAATAGAAAGAAAAAGAATCTCCATTGCATTATTGAAGGATAATGTACACCGTTGTTGGGAGGAGGAGGCGATTTAGAATGTAGAGTAGCCAGGACATGTTGATGGTAAAAAGAGCGAGATGATTCTTATTTGTGATAGGCTGCATCTTCTCACTGTATACTCAAAGATATTGTGTTAAGTCCCCTCTTTCTACCCTCTCCATTTTCTTCGTGGGAAAATTTAAGGTCAAGCTTTTGAATATGGATCACTCTTTTGGAGAATACTATACGAACGGTTCCATCGTCTAGTGATCGTGTGCAACTGATATTTTTCATCAGTATGTGGAATGTAGGACAATACTATTTGGGTTAACATGTTCAATGTACATCTACAGGAACTAAAAATGTAAGAATATTTAGAGCTGAACCTGGTAATAGCTTTCAAGAAGACTTGTCTAGACTCTGAAGGTGATTTTTTTTCAGATGAAGAAAAAAATAATTTTCAATTAATCTTAATTTTTCAATGAGATTTTGGGGCTTCACTAAATTAATCCAAGTGCATTATGCATTGGACTGCACAATCCATGACTAAACTATTGAAATAAAAGATCCCAGTCAGGCAGCTCTAATATGTCGTTTCTGAGCCTTGATGGATTTTTTTCTACACAAAGTATATTTTTCGTCAGTGAACATTGTGGCAACACTTGCTGTTTGGTAAGGACTCGTCATCTTGGGAGGTGAATTGCAATTTGTTTGGATTTGGATGTCCCTCCTTCATCCATCCAATCCATCCATCCATCCATCCATCCATCCATCCATCCATCCATCCATCCATCCATCCATCCATCCATCCATCCATCCATCCATCCATCCATCCATCCATCCATCCATCCATCCATCCATCCATCCATCCATCCATCCATCCATCCATCCATCCATCCATCCATCCATCCTCTATAGCAATCTCCCTGATTTGGCCACCTGACTTTGGTAGGGTTCAAGCTGGACTAGTCATCATCCAATCACAAGGCACAACCATTTACATTAACACCCATGAAGAATATAGTCTTCAATGAACTTACAATGTATGCATTGGAATGTGGGAAGAAGCTGGTGCACTAAGAGAAAATCCACTTAAGCAAAGGGAGAATATGCAAAGTCCAAACAGGTGAAAGCCAAGATTCCAACGCAGTCTCAGTCAGAACAGTGAGACACACTCACAGGCCAGTTTCAGTAATGTGCCGGCTGCTTAATCATTTTCCTAACAACACACAACGCAAACACAAAAAGCAGATGCAACATGTGCACCCTGAGGGCACCGACAGGAGGTATTAGATGCCTCACACACACAAGGGATGACAGAACATACGTGTAAGTGTGATTGTTGTGTGCTCCCATGATTCTACGCTCGCTGTCACGAACGCTCGCGTTATTGTTATATTATTTGTCAGCCCTTGGAGGGAAACGTGCGCATTAGCAGCTTAACGTAACCGGCAGCCATGAGACATCAAGCACTCAAGGATTAAAACAGGCAGTCCAAATTAGGACAGCGTGCTGTGAGTCTCCTGACTGGGTTGAAAAAGCGCCCGTGCTGGGTTACTGTGGAAGGCGGTGGAGTCAGAGCGCACTGATACTGTAAAAGAGCTTGAACTTGTGTTTTCTCTCATGGGCCCAGATTGAGAAATATAAATCAAAGCCTTCATAAGCACATGCTGCCTGCTGCATCAAAAAATTAGACCCAAGAGAAACGATAGGTACTGGTACCATGCCAAGTGGGTGTTTCATTAGTATTAATTTACATTTTCC